>NC_069658.1:206739297-209139297 GCF_027244095.1 Hemicordylus capensis | reverse complement strand
AATGTCTCTATATCAATTTTCTCCACACCTGGCATGATTTTATAGAACTCAATCATGTTGCTCCTCAGTTGCCTTTTTTCCAAACTAAGAAGTCCAAGGTGCCTCAAAAGGAAGGTGCTGATCATCATGGTTGCCCCCTTCTGCATATTTTCCAGTTCTAGAATGTCCTTTTTGAGGTACGATGACCAGAACGCAGTATTTCAGGTGTGGCTGCTCCACTGATTTGTAGAAGGGCATTATAACACTAGCACTTTTATTTTCATTCCTATTCTTATTTTTTATTTAATTTTTTTTTTTAAAAAAAAATTAAAAACATTTTATATCCCGCTCTACCTCCAAGGAGCCCAGAGCGGTGTACTACATATTTAAGTTTCTCTTCACAACAAGCCTCTGACATAGGATAGGCTAAGAGAGAAGTGACTGGCCCAGAGTCACCCAGCAAGTATCAAGGCTGAATGGGGATTTGAACGCAGGTCTCCCCGGTCCTAGTCCAGCACTCTAACCACTATACCACGCTGGCTCTTAATGATCCTTAGTATTGAATTGGCCTTTTTCACAGCTGCCACATACGGAGTCGACAATTTCAACAAGTTTGTCTACCCCAAGATCTCTCTCCTGGCCAGTCACCGACAGCTCAGACCCTATCAGTGCATATGTGAAGCTGAGGTTTTTTTGCCCCAATATGCATCACTTTACACTTGCCAACACTGAACTGCATTTGCCATTTTGTTGCCCATTCACCCAGTTTGGAGAGATGTTTTTGGAGCTCCAATTTTGGAGATCCTTTTGGAACCAGTACAATTCAAGGTGCTGGTTATTACTTTTAAAACCCCAGATGGCTTGGGCCCCAGGTTAACCAACATGGAGTCTTAGGACAAAGGGCAGTATATAAATATAAAGAAATATAAAATAACCCTGGAGCCTTGCTGCCCAAATGCCCAAGAATCAACCCAGCATCAACTTGCTGAACACATCACATCAAACAAATCTCAGAAAGGCTGCTGGAATTTTCAAATTGGGGTTCAGAAGGGACGGACCTGTAATTTTGGCCATTTCCGTGCCAGTGCCACCAACCCATCAGTATTGTCTCTAGCTTTCTCCATCTGGGTGTGGCATGAGTTTTGTTCTCGGTGGCAGTATCAAGGCAATGTGCGCACACACATATCTACAGTGGGACTTTCCAGATTCAACCGGAGCGCTATTTAAAATTGTCCGAGCGGACATCAAAAAATGCGTCGGCCCACACACACACCTTAGAGCAGGGATTCTCAACGTGTGGGTCCCCAGATGTAATTGGACTTCAACTCCCATAATTCCCAATCAAAGGCCACTGGGGCTGGGCATTATGGGAGCTGAAGTCCAGTAACATCTGGGGACCCACACGTTGAGAAACCCTGCCTTAGAGGGAACACTGTAAGCCAACCGCTTGGAGTGTCCTCAGCCGTCTACCGCCAACCCACAGATGACGACAGGCCCAGCTGCTGGCCGCGTCTAGATGCGGCGTCGTCTCCTTGGCCCTGCCAGATGCTCACCTTGATCTCCACCTGGTTGAAGGTCTTCCCGTTGTACACGCCCACCATGCTGCCCACCATCTCTGGAAGGATGATCATGTCACGCAGGTGGGTCTTCACCACTTCGGGCTTCTCCATGGGCGGGGCCTCCTTCTTGGCCTTGCGCAGGCGCTTGAGGAGCGAGTGCTGCTTGCGGCGCAGGCCACGATTCAGCCGCCTGCGCTGGCGGGCGCTGTAGAGCTGCATCAGCTGCTCACTGGGGGAAGCAGAGGAAAGCAGCTGGTCGGCTCTAGGTCCACACAGAACCCGTGCATGCACACACAACCCAGTCCTCGCACTCTGCCTGGAATTAATCCAGACTAACCATCACAGAATCAAAATGAACCCCAAAAGCGACTGAGGGTTGTTTTCCCCCCAGTGGAATGGGAGAGAACCGGAACCCCAAGTTCTCTGTTACCTCAAGTCTGAATGGAGCCCCTCAATGCAAAAAAAAAAAAAAAGCAGCAACAGGTTCAAATCCAGTGGTTCAATAGGCAGGTATTCAGCTTGCAATTGTAAGAGCAAGCTTTTCCCTTCCCGTTTGTTTGTTTTTTAATCCTGTGGCGTGTATTTTGCTAGCACACACTTTTAGAAATCCGAACACAGGCAAGTTTGAAAGACTAATCGATGTGCATTTCTCGAGTGAAAGAGTCCCTGTTGCATTTGTGTTCTAGAGCAGAGGTAGGGAGCCTTAACTCTTCGGCTCTAACTCCTATCACCCCAGCCACAATAAATTGTGACTGGGACAATGATGATTTCTCCATGCCAACTTCATCAAGAAATGGCATGACCCTCACCAAGTGCCTGCCTGGAGGTGATATTGGGCTGGATGATGGATAACAGGCTGAAGTTGGATCCAAACAAGACAGAGGTACTGTCTATAGGGGCTTGGGATCCAAGAGATGGTTTAGATCTGCCTGTTCTGGGTGGGGTTACACTCCCCCTAAGGTTCGTAGTCTGGGAGTGCTCCTGGATCCCAAACTCTCCCTGGTTTCTCAGGTTGAGGCTGTGGCCAGGAGTGCTTCCCCCCCAGCTTTGGCTGATACGCCAGATACGTCCATTTCTGGAGACAAATGACCTTAAAACTGTGGTACATCTGCTGGTAACCTCTAGGCCTGACTACTGCCGTGCACTCTAGGTGGGGCTGCCTTTGTATGTAGTTTGGAAACTGCAATTGGTCCAGAATGCGGCAGCCAGATTGGTCACTGGGACAACACGAAGGGACCATAGAAGACCGATTCCAAAAGAACTTCACTGGCTGCTGACAGGTTTCCGAATGAAATACAAAGTGCTGGTTATTACCTATAAAGCCCTGAACAGCTTAGGTCCAGGGCACTTAAGAGAGCGCCTTCTCTGTCATGAACCCTGCCGCCTATTAAGAGCATCTGGAAAAGTCCGCCTGCGGTTGCTGCCAACTCGTTGGGTGGCAGCTCGGGACTGTGGCAGCCCCAGGGCTTTGGAATGTGCTCCCTGCTGAAATAAGAGCATCTCCTTCTCTGTTTGTTTTCATGAGGACTCTGAAGACATACCTATTTTCCCAGGCCTTCAACTGAGATCACATTTTAAATTTTAATGTGTTTTTATCTGTAATGATCTTTATCTTTTTATGAATTTCAAATGCTTTATATTATGTTTTTCTGTACACCACCTAGAGATTTCTATTCTAGGCAGTATATAAATTCAACAAATAAAATAAAAATAAAATAGAATAATAAATGATGAAAATTGTAACTTGGGATGATGGGAGTTGCAGTTCAACCACAGCTGGAGAGCCAAGGTTGCCCACCCGTGCTCTAGAGCCACGATGAAAGGGATACGGATGTTCTGCATGAAATATGTCTAAGCCCAAGAATCTGAGTTGCTTACTTTTGGGAATTCAGCGTCTTAACCAGAGTTAGGTATGACCTACACACCTGAACCAGAACTCCCTGCCCAGCATCCCATCTGCCTCAACCCACCCACCCCAGAGTGGACCCCTCCTCACAAAGGGGGCCAGATACAGCTGGGATGAGGCGGGTCACCTGTCCACCCATCCCAAAGGGGCCGGGGCGCCAAGGGATAAAGGGGACAACTGCTCTTACTAGGACATGTCCAGGAGTTGGTCCAGATCAACGCCCCGGTAGGTGAACTTCCGGAAGGTCCGCTTCTTCTTCTGTTCCACTTCCGCCTGTCCAGGGAGAGGAAATGCAGGGTTTGCTTAGAACAGGGAAACCGAACAGAGGACGACTCTCTCAGACGAAGCCAAACAGCAGCATGAAAATTGGGGGCCAAAATGCAGAACAAGCAGCTTCAACTTGCCCCTCAGAGCTGGTCTTGTGTTCGCAAGCATGACTTCTCCTCCAAGGTGGACTTCTCCTCCCCCCCACACGCCCTCCCAGGAGTGCATGGAACTCTCATGCACTCTCCCCCATGCATGCATTTTATAAACCTTTAATGCCTCCCTGTAGTTGTCTTTTTTCTAAACGAAACAGCCCCAGGTGTTGTAGCCCTGCCTCATAAGAAAGGTGCTCTAGGCCCCTGAGCATCTGGGTTGCCCTCTTCTGCACCTTTCCCAGTTCTACCATGTCCTTCTTTAGATGTGGTGACCAGAATTGTACGCAGTACTCCAAGTGTGGCCGCACCATCGTTTTGTTTAAGGGCATTATAATATTAGCAGTTTTATTTTCAATCCCCTTCCTAATGCTCCCTAGTATGGAATTGACCTTTTGGACAGCTGCCGCGCACTGAGATGACACTTTCAATGAGCTGTCCCCCACGACCGCAAGATCTCGAGCCTGGCCAGTCTCTGACAGCTCAGACCCCATCATACAAGTATATGTGAAGTTGTGGCTTTTTGCCCCAAAATGCATCACTTTACACTTGCTTACATGGAACCACATTTGCCATTTTGTCATGTCACCCACTCTTCCAGTTTGGAGAGATCCTTTGGGAGCTCCTCGCAATCTGTTTTGGTTCTCACTATCCTGAATAGGTCCTGGTGAAATGGGGGGGCCGCTGGAGTCTGGGGGACAGGATCTTCCCACCTTGCCTCATCCCTCAGTTGGGGGTTCCCAGATCCAGGTCATAAGAACAAGTTGGTCCCACAATTTCACACCAAGTGAAACTTCTGCATCAAATTTCAGGGTCCTTTCTGGGGAGAAAACATCTGAGACTTTTCAGGGAACACAAAAACAAGGTCCCGTCGCTAAGCAGGGTCTGCTCTGGTTGCATAGGAATGGAAGTTCCCTCCCTGGCAGCATTCCCCCCCCCCCCCCGACAAGACTGAGAGAGATTCCTGCCTGCAACCTTGGAGAAGCCGCTGCCAGTCTGTGAAGACAATACTGAGCTAGAGGGAGCAAAGGTCTGACTCAGTATATGGCAGCTTCCTCTGTCCCTATGCCTTACCGCGCATCTGCGCCACTCACACACAGAGGCTGGCCGTCCTGCCTTGATCTCTTTCTTCCCCAGCTCACATCACTCTTTTGGGGTATACAAATAGCAGTAGTTCTGTATTTACCTGAATCCAAGACTTAAGTTTTTTCTAAGTTCTTTGATATTAGACATGGGGTGGGGTGGGGGGGCAGGGGGCCACCTTAAGTACAGAGTGCTGTTCCTTTTGGGTAAATACAGGTATTATATTTAACTGAATTAGCCACCTAATGGAGCCGTGGGGAAATGACTTGACTAACAAGCCAGAGGTTGCCGGCTGAAATCCCCGCTGGTCTGTTTCCCAGGCAATGGGAAACACTTATGTCGGGCAGCAGCGATGTAGGAACCCTGTTTCCCCAAAAGTAAGACCTACCCCGAAAGTAAGACCTAGCAGTAATTTCTGATGTACCGCTAATTGCCCTAGTGCATTTTTGGGGGCTAAAATTAATATAAGACACTGTCTTATTTTCGGGGAAACACGGAAGATGCAGAAAGGCATCATCTCATACTGTAAGGGAGGCGGCCATGGTCAACCCCTCCTGTATTCTACCAAAGGGGCACCAGAAGTTGACACCGACTCGACAGCACAACGTTACCTTAACTTTCTCTGTAATTAAACTCTATTGTTTAAGGGCATCCTCTCAAGTCCAGGGTCGTCTTCTATTTGGGTAAATACGGTAACCCGCAGGCCATTTCTGCACCCTGTGTTGGGACCCCTTCGCACGCCAAGGAGACCCCAAGCGCCCGTGCAAAGGCACCCCCCACCCCCCATTCTGGCAGTGCCCCCCAGCATCTCAGCCCCTTGCCACCCCCCTCCCCTGAAGGCCCCAAATGGCAAGCGCCCACAGACATGCTCATCTCGAACTCGGTGCGCCCGCGCAGAAGCAGACCCCAGGACTTCGGGTGGATCTCTCAGGCGTACAGAGGGGAGGCAGGGCAGCCTTTCCAAAAGGCACCCCGCCCCCCCGGAAGTGTGTGTGTGTGTGGGGTGGGGGGCTTGTCTGGCCCCAAGAGGGCGAGCCGAGAAGCCCTGGCTCAGAAGCACCCCAGCCTCTGAAGGAAAAGAGGGGCTGGGCTGAAGACCCGCAGGCCAACAGTTACAGATGGTGGCGGCGGAAAGCACTCTGCCCATGTGCAGAGGCACCTTCGAACCCCCAGCCCCTTCTCCTCCTCCTCCTCCTCTCTGAAGCCAGAAGCCCAGCCTCCGAAAGGTGCCGGGGCGGAAGGACCGCGAAGCATGGCGTCCCTCTTTGCCAAGGGCACGAAACCCAGCCCAGGCGAGTTTGCAGCGGTGCCTGGTGGGAGGGAGGCGCCACTCTGCTCATGCTCAGAGGCTCTGGAGAGAGGGGCTTCGGGGAGGAAGAGGGAAGGGGTTGGGGCTGAAGCCGGGCTGCCTGGCCCTAAGCTCAGCCTCCGGACAGAGAGGGGCAGGGCCCCCACGAGGCTGCCCGGCCACCCCAGGCCGAGCTCCCAGCCCCACGGCCCGGCGGAATCCCTCTTTCGGCCCTGCCTGCCCCCCTCACACCCTCGCAAGCCCCCCGGCCAAGCCCACCCCCGTCCCCACTGCGCGCGCGCCGGGGTCGGCAGCCCCCAACCCGCCCCTCCCCGGCCAGATGGATCCGGATGGAGAAGCGCCCGCAAGACGCCGCTCAGCAAAGACCTACCATCTTGGCCGCAGTCTTCGCCGGGAAAGGCCGATCTCGCGCGGCTGGCCGTGGATCTCGCGAGAGCTGCGATGTAATCGAGCTCGACTCCTAGAACGGCAGGCAGCGAAGAGCTGCGCCCTCGGGCGGCTCCAAAGCATCCGCTTCCGCCTGCTAGTTGGCTTTGCGCAAGCGGGTGGGACGGGACGCCTTAAAGGGACCGCAGAGAAGCCGCGAAGGGCTTGTTGCTTTGCCACACACTTTTGCTGAAAGACGTGCTTTTAAAAACAACGCCCCACCCCACGTGCAAATAATAAGCCTTGCTGGGGAGCAGCAAAACAATCCCTTGATCATAGCAGGGTCCCAGACTAGGTAAGCGAGCACACAGGATTGCAGCTTTGCAATGCAATGCTTGAACATGTTTACTCAAAAGTAAGAGCGGTTTGGAGGGGACCTGCAGCAGCAACCATATGCACGCTGACCAGGCGAGGACGCCACACCGAGTTCTAGAAAGATGAACCTAGCAGCAATTAACAGAGGTGATGGCTCAATGAAACCTCCATGATCAAGAACAGTCTACCCCAGAGCTCCAGAAGCTTAGGGGTATCTCAGCTGGCCGCTGTGGGCAGCATGAACCTTTGTGGCGACCTGCAAGGTTCCTCTTAGGGAGGCCAGGGCTACTACACAGGGATGCTGTGCTGGGGATGGATAAGGCCAATTGCTGTCCCCCTGCCAAATGAAGAGACTCACCACTTTAAAAAGGCACCTCTTTGGTCAGTTAGCAGGGGATCGCTCATTGCCAGAACACTTGCTTTGCACACAAAAGAGGTCCTGGGTTCAGTTGGTGGCATCTGCTGTTAAAGGGAGCTGGTATGAGCAGGGGAGGAAGGAAGGGTCTCTGTTGGCAGTGATGGTAGACAGACACAATGTCTTTCTAGGCGCAGCTCCAAATTAGTTGGAAGGGGGCCCTGCTTGGCTGATTTGCCCCAGGCCCCACACCCTGCCAGGGTGACCTCGAGGAGGCCAAGGAATAACTATTAACTATAATAGTTAGTAGAACCCCCATGCCCAAGGACACTCTACTGCAGAGTTCCATATATTAGACACAGACAAGGGAAGCCTACTCAAACACACAAGTTTCCTCCATGATCTCAGGTCTCCCTCCCCCGGCTTGCCTCTTGTGGGGGCAGCACTTGATGACAACAACGACCACCACCCCACCATTAGGCATGACCTGCCAGGTGTGTGAACTAAAGCCATTCTTGAGTGGAATGCCCATAGAACCAAGTTTGGCTTAAACAGCTACTCCTAGAAAGACACTTATTTATCATATCATATTTATCATATTTTTACACCGCCCAAAACTTATGTCTCTGGGCGGTTGTGTCTGTCAACACATTGTGTCTGTCTACCATCACTGCCAACACAGCCCCTTCCTTCCACCCCTGTACCAGCTCCCTTTAACAGCAAATGCCACCAGCTGAACCCAGGACCTCTTGGTGTGCAAAGCAAGTGTTCTGGCAATGAGCAATCCCCTGCTAACTGACCAAAGAGGTGCCTTTTTAAAGTGGTGAGTCTCTTCATTTGGCAGGGGGAGAGCAACTGGCCTTATCCATCCCCAGCACAGCATCCCTCCAGTGGCTGTTGATGGGGTCTGTTATTTTCTTGATTGTGAGCTGTTTCAGGACAGGGAGCCATTTTATTTTTATTTATTTGTAAACCACTTCGGGAACTTTTGTTGACAAGCAGTATATAAGATAAGATTGGGACTTCTGTTGGTTTACCGATCACCCTGCTGCCCAATGGAATCCCTTACTGAGCTCACGGACTTGGTCGCGGAACTCGCGTTGGAGTCTCCCAGATTCTTGGTGCTGGGGGACTTCAATGTTCATTTTGGGACCAATCTGTCCAGGGTAGCTCAGGAGTTCATGGCGGCCATGACAATTATGGATCTATCTATCCCAAGTGGTCTCTGGAGCAACGCATATTGCAGGTCACACGCTTGATTTGGTCTTTTACTCTTATCAGGGTGGTGTTCCGTGGGTGGAGACTCCTGAAATTTCCCCATTGTCATGGACGGACCACCATCTGGTTAAGGTTGGACTTACAACCACTTCCCACCTCCGCAGGGGCGAGGGGCCCATTAGAATGGTCTGCCCGAAGAAGTTATTGGATCCAGTAAGATTCCAAGAAGCCTTAGAGGGATTCAGTGCTGGCTTTGCCGGTGATCCTGTTGATGCCCTGGTTGAGAATTGGAACAACTTACTCATCAGGGCAATAGACACGATTGCTCCCAAGCATCCTCTCTGACCCGCTTCAAAATTGGCCCCTTGGTATACGGAAGATCTATGGGGGCTGAAGTGGCAAGCTAGGCGACTGCAACGTAAGTGGAGAGAGACTCAACTCGAATCTGAGAGATTGCGGCATACAGCACATCAAAAGATCCATTCTCAGGCAATACGTGTGGCAAAGAGGCGGTTCTTTTCTGCCCGTATTGCCTTTGCGAGTTCACATTTGGTGGAGTTGTTCAGAGTTGTGAGGGGAATAGTATCTCCCCCCCCCCCCCGAACCAGAATTTGGAGTCATCAGTTAACCGCTGCGATGTGTTTAAAGACTTTTCCGCAGATAAAAATCTCTCGGATTTGGGCCAACCTAGATGGAGACTCCACAATTAATTTGATGTCTGAACTAGAGATGCCCAACAACTCCTCTTATGTGATTCAGCTGGATTGGTTTCAGTTTGTGACTCTCGAGTATGTGGACAAGCTGCTTGGAGCGGTGAGGCCTACTGCTTGTTCTCTTGACCCTTGTCCAACAGCAGGGAGGTTGTTGTAGGAGGACTGGTGGAAATCATAAATGCTTCTCTGAGGGAGGGCAGGATGCCTCCTTGTCTTAAGGAGGCAATCAGTAGACCTCTTCTAAAGAAGCCTGCATTAGATCCCCGAGAGTTGAGCAACTGTACAGGTGAAACTCGGAAAATTAGAATATCGTGCAAAAGTCCATTAATTTCAGTAATGCAAATTAAAAGGTGAAACTGATATATGAGACAGACGCATTACATGCAAAGAGAGATAAGTCAAGCCTTAATTTGTTATAATTGTGATGATCATGGCATACAGCTCATGAAAACCCCAAATCCACCATCCCAGAAAATTAGAATATTACATGGAACCAAGAAGACAAGGATTGTAGAATAGAACAATATCGGACCTCTGAAAAGTATACAGTGTACTGTGCTTGATTGGCCAGCAAACTCGCCTGACCTGACCCTATAGAGAATCTATGGGGCATTGCCGAGAGAAGGATGAGAGACACGAGACCAAACAATGCAGAAGTGCTGAAGGCCGCTAATGAAGCATCCTGGTCTTCCATAAGACCTCATCAGTACCACAGGCTGATAGCATCCATGCCACGCCGCATTGAGGCAGTAATTGCTGCAAAAGGGGCCCAAACCAAGTACTGAATACATATGCATGCTTATACTTTTCAGAGGTCCGATATTGTTCTATTCTACAATCCTTGTCTTCTTAGTTCCATGTAATATTCTAATTTTCTGGGATTGTGGATTTGGGGTTTTCATGAGCTGTACGCCATGATCATCACAATTATAACAAATTAAGGCTTGACTTATCTCGCTTTGCATGTAATGCGTCTGTCTCATATATCAGTTTCACCTTTTAATTTGCATTACTGAAATTAATGGACTTTTGCACGCTATTCTAATTTTCCGAGTTTCACCTGTAGGCCTGTTTCCAACCTCCCATGGCTGGGCAAGGTAATTGAGAGGGTGGTGGCCTCTCAGCTCCAGAGGTCTTGGAGGAAACTGATTATCTAGACCCATTTCAAACTGGGTTTCGGGTGGTCTATGGGGTGGAGACTGCCTTGGTTGGCCTTATGGATATCTCCAATTGGCAATGGACAGAGGAAGTGTGACTCTGTTGGTCCTTTTGGATCTCTTGGCGGCTTTCGATTACCATCAACCATAGAATCCTTCTGGAACGTCTGAGGGTGTTGGGGGTGGGAGGCACTGTTTTACAGTGGTTCCGCTCCTACCTCTCGGACGGATTTCAGATGGTGTCGATTGGAGACTGTTGCTCTTTGAAATCTGAGCTTAAGTATGGTGTCCCTCAAGGCTCCATACTTTCTCCAATGCTTTTTAACATCTACATGAAACCGCTGGGAGAGATCATCAGGGGATTTGAAGCTAGGTGTTACCAGTACGCTGATGACACCCAGATCTACTTCTCCATGTCAGCTTCTTCAGGAACTGGCATATTCTCCCTAAATGCCTGCCTGGAAGCAGTAATGGGCTGGATGAGGGAGAATAAACTGAAGCTGAATCCAGATAAGACAGAGGTACTTATTGTGCGGGGTCGGAACTCTAGAGACGATTTTGATCTGCCTGTTCTAGATGGGGTCACACTTCCCCAAAAGAAACAGGTTCGCAGTCTGGGAGTACTTCTGGATCCACACCTCTCCCTGGTTTCTCAGGTTGAGGCGGTGGCCAGGGGTGCTTTCTATCAACTTCGGCTGAAACGCCAGCTGCATCCGTTTCTTGAGATGCATCCGTTTCTTGAGACCTCAAAACAGTGGTACATTTGTTGGTAACCTCCAGGCTGGACTTCTGTAATGCGCTCTACGTGGGGCTCCCTTTGTACATAGTCCAGAAACTTCAGTTGGTTCAGAACGTGGCAGCCAGGTTGGTCTCTGGGTCATCTTGGAGAGACCACATTACTCCTTTGCTGATGGAGCTACACTGGCTGCCAATAGGTTTCTGGGCAAAATACAAATTGCTAGTTATAATGCCCTAAACAGCTTAGGCCCTGGGCATTTAAGAGAGCGTCTTCTTCATTACGAGCCCCACCGCCCACTGAGGTCATCTGAGGAGGTCCGTCTCCAGTTGCCGCCGACTCGTTTGATGGCTACACAGAGATGGGCCTTTCTTGGCTACTGCCCCGAGACTGTGGAATGCGCTCCCTACTGAGATACGATCCTCCCCATCTCTGGCAATTTTCAAAAAACACCTGAAAACCCATAGTTTCACCCAAGCTCTCTCAGCTTCCTAAACATTTTTAGGTTTAATCTCTGGTTTATTTTTAAATTGTTAAACTGTTTTTAGGTTTTTGTATATGTTTTTAGCTTGTTTTATGCTATTGTTAACTGCCCAGAGATGAAAGTTTGGGGCGGTGCACAAATTTGATAAATAAATAAAAAGTATTTGTGATCAATGCCCTTATGGCTAGCCCTTAGACCCATAATTTAATATTGCTTTACATTTAAAATTATTAAAACAAGTCCACAGTTGTCTGCTCTGGCTGGCAGCAACTCTCTGAGGCCTTTCCCGCTCACTGACCTGCTGCTGCTTTGAATTAAAATAGTGGGAACTGCACTAGCCACCTTGCAAGAACAACTGCTAAATCTGTGGGCAACCCACCCCAACTAATCAACACATCCTTCACATGTGGTTGGCCAACTCCTTGCACCTCGTGCACTTTAGAAGGGGCAGGTACCCCTGCTCAGCCTGCTACTCAGCAGCAGCTTGCAAAGGCCTCTCTGGTACAAAAAGGCTGCCAGAAGTGAACAGAAGCTCCTTGGCAGGGGCAAGCCTAGGGCTTTGGCACCCCAGATGGACGACTTTGCACCCGCGATCATTCGGCAATATGCAGGACATAATTTTAACTGCATGTGTGTGGTGGGGGAGCACCAAAGTTATACATGGAGGTTGCATACAGATGTATGTCCTTGAAGACCCCCTGGGGCTGCTTGTCTGCTTCACTACCCAACTCCGCACCCATTGCTCCCTGCCCCAGTGCTCAAGCACATGTACGGCAGCCAGGTGAAGGATCAGCCAGTTTTTTTACTGGGCTAACCCCTCAAATGGCCACCACGCCAGGTCAGCGATGAGAGTGGACTGCACGCAGAGTAGGGGTGTGGTGGCAGCAGGACATTTTATGGGTTTTTAAATTCATTTTAAAAAGACACACACCCCCTCCACCCCCAGCAGCAATGCACAAGGCAGCTATTCACTGTGGGTGGGGGGCAGTGGCACCTGTCCCCTGCCTCCCACAAATGGGTGCCCTAGGTTACCACCTAGGCCCACCATGCTCCTCTGTTGTAGATCTAAAGGTGGCTTAAAGGGTGGGGAATGATAGCAGCAGAGGTGCTCTTACCCCTGAACTTTGGGGCCAAAGTCCAGGACCTCCACAGCACCAGGCCCCCACCAAATCTTCTTTAGTCTGTCCTGGGTGGTGTGGTCGCCCAGCGGAGCATGATGATGCTTAATTTGCAGGGGAGTGAGGCCTCCAAAGGCCTTTAGATCCAGGCTCCAAAATTACCTAGGTGCATCTCTGGTTATCAGTAAGTCACAAAGGAAAGGACAGATGAAGCTTAGGAATGGCACTTACAAGAAACAGAAGCTCAAATAATTAAGCTGCCTCATTGACCCAGGTGCTAAAAATATTTAGATGTCTGAAACTGTATTTTCAACATTGATTCAACAGCTGTGGCCACACTTTGTTCCCCATACAGAATAGATGTGTACAGCTCTGGGGACTCTGCTTCTGGTGTCCATGCATGCAAACTTCTGAGTTATACAGAACCCTTGATACACCAAGAGACACTCTTGTGAAAGCTGCGGTCAGCCAACATGGCTTGGACAACCAACCCAACGCAACCGAACTTCTTGGAGCTCTTTATCATATCGTGAGAGATTTGGGTTGGGTTTTTTTGGAAGGTGGGGTGAAGGAAAAATGGAGACAGATTTGTGTTTCTAATCCAAATGTACTTCTCTTTATTCAAACCAGGGGAAATCACTGGTCAGTGCGAAATGCACCCCAAAAATGTTTTTTGCCTGAGGGAAATCTACATCTTCGCAAGGCCTCCATTAAACCCCTAATGAAATCCAGATCCCAAAAAGATTTTTAATTTTTAAAGAATCTCTAGCCCAGATTTGAAGGCTGTGCTTCGAAAGAGACCCTGGGCACCACTGAAACCATTCTACACCCCTTCCATTATCAGCTTGGAAACCAATAACAAAAAGACCCAAATGTACTTCTCTAATCCAAATGTACTTCTCTTTATTCAAACCAGGGGAAATCACTGGTCAGTGCGAAATGCACCCAAAAAATGTTTTTTGCCTGAGGGAAATCTACATCTTCGCAAGGCCTCCATTAAACCCCTAATGAAATCCAGATCCCAAAAAGATTTTTAATTTTTAAAGAATCTCTAGCCCAGATTTGAAGGCTGTGCTTCGAAAGAGACCCTGGGCACCACTGAAACCATTCTACACCCCTTCCATTATCAGCTTGGAAACCAATAACAAAAAGACCCACGCACACAGTAGATTCCTTTCCCCACCCACCCTCTCTTTTTTTAAACTCCCAGAGTTTCTGGACCAACCACAACAAAGGAGGTTGGAAGCTGACCCTCTTCTATGCACTGCTAACAGAAACCCTGGGTTGGTTTTTTTTTTTTTCCTTTTTAAATTAAAAAATAAGCGAGCATACATAGTAGAAAATTTCTCTTAAAAATCTCACAATCTGTAAATGCATATATTTTTTTCTTCTTCTTTAAACATAAAGTTTACAATATATGGTAAAACCAAAAAAGCTCAGGAAAAAAAAATTAAATTTCCAACAAAAATATAGAGAAAGAAACCTGAAGTTTTTAATTAAAGCTGAAGACTTCTTTTTTTTTAAACCCTGTAGTTTGAACTAGTGACACTCTCTTTATTTGTGCTGATGGGTTAAAGAAAGGAAACAAAAAAAATTTAAAACTGCAGCCCAAACACCACCCACAACTTTGCTTTCAAAAGCTGCTGCCGCCTCCCACCAACACGCCCCGCCCCCAGATGTTACGTTTGTGGTCCCCCCTCCCCCTCCGGCCCGTAGGTGATTGTCACAAGTTCAGAAGTGTGGGATTCCTGGGTTCAAGCTGGTACCAGATATCCTGCTCTGGACAGAACTCCCTGATTTCTACGTGGGCGCACTAGCGTCGGTAGGGGTGGAAACCTTGAACGTTATGGTTCTGTCCGCGGCCAAAACCACTGCCCCCGGCGGGCGGCCCACTGGAAGGTGGTACGGAAGGGCCTCCATAGGAGGGCGGCTGTTGGCTGGGATCTGAGAAGCCTTGTCCAAAGCCACTCAAGTCTTGTCCATATCCTAGGAGGGGGGGAAAAAAGAGGAGGGGTGGAGAAGATGGAGGTCAGCTGTGTCCCACTCAGTGCCCGGCAATCCATTCTCAAACAGCACACTCACATGAGTGCATGGCATGCACATGGAGCCCCCCACAATCCCTTGAGCTGCCAACCTGCAGCTTCTGTTGACTTGCAAGGCAAGGGAAGGGGAATGAGGGGAGCAAGACCCACATCCACCCCCCACCCAAGCTTCCCACTGCTGCCTCAAGTTAACAGAGCCCAGAAGCCCTCTCTGAAGGCTTTGTAAAGCACAGCAACGTTGCCAATCCACTGAGAGAAGCAGACCCAGAAGGAGGGAGATGCCACTCTTGGCCCGAAGTACAAGCTTGCATGGGGTTCCCTCCCTCCCTCTCAAATTATGGCAACATTCAAGACATAAGAGCAGCAAGATAAGCTACAGAAGGGGGATTGATAGATAATACAGGTTAGTCAGCTCAAGGTCACAAGCTCTTAGATAATACGGTTGTATTCAACCAACTGTGTGAGGTCCTTAACTGTGGTCAGAGAGGAAGCTTCCATATAGTAGATACCTCTTTGGAGAGTGGGCCAGCCACTACTTCATGGTCTCATCTGAGGCCCTGAATCTTTGGGCCAGCTTCAGAAAAGCAGTTCTGGTGCTCTTGTGCCAACAACTCCAGGCATGACAACCACTCATGCCTGGCACACTCATGCAAGAGCACCCCTCCTGCTCTGGGAACGGGAAACGGACTTCTGCCCATCAGGAGGAGGGGAGGGAGTCCTCTTTCGCTGTCACAGCACCTCCATGACGGAGAGTGCCCAGAAGACCACCATTTCTGTTTGGAAGGTGTAGGAACCTTGACACAAACAGAACAGCACAAAAGGAGCGGACAGGATCCGCTGCAGTAAAAACCTACATTTCTGAGAGGCGGAAGCCAAGGAGTGGAAGCCTTTCACGAAGTCCTGTGTGACTCTCTTTTGCAGCCACACAGCTTTTGCACACTGTGAATACAAAAGATCCTCTCCAAACCACTGATCTGCCTGTATCAACACTTTTTTTTTTGTGGGTTCCACCTTACCTCACTCAAGAGCATCCATTTACAAATGCCCACAAGTCAGGCCAAAGGCATTTTAAAGTCCTGTCAGAGGCTTGTAGGCTGAAGAGCAATCTCTCACCTGAGCCCTGGGGCTTTGTGTCAGTCAAACACATAACAACAACCCCCCCCCCCCCCGCAAACCAAGTTAGCCCTCCCCGACCACTGAGCAGAGGGAGACCTGAAAGGAAGAGCCCGGGGTCCCCAGCAAGGTGTGAAGAGAGAGTGCCAGAGCCTCCCACCACTGGGCAAGATGCAGATGAATGCAGGAAGCTGCCTTATCCAGTCTGACCACCTGAGCCTAGTCTTGCCTTGCTCAGCCCACCGGCAGCTCTCTGGGGTCTCGGGCAAGTTTCCCCACAGCCTGGCTACCTCAACCCCCGCTCCCTTCCTAACTGGGGATGCTAGAGATTGAGCCTGGGGCCTTCTGCACCCAGAGTGTAGGCTCTACCGAGGAGCTGCAGCTCACGTGCTCCAAGGAAATGCCTGTCTCCTGCCTTCTCCTCTGGCAGCAGCTCACTGCTAGCTTGCCCAAGAAGAGAAGCCAAGCCCTCCTTGTGCTTCCTCTACCACACACGGCCAACGCCACATCTGGTGGATGCAGATGTATGTGTGGAAACACCCTCTCTTCCCTGGCATGGCGGCAGCAACCAGAAAAGGGAGCCCGATCTTTAAAGGAGGAACAAAGTTGGGATGGCTCTCTGGTAACCACCCTGGATTCCACATATCCCTTCCAAATAACTCTGCAAAACAGGCGGGGCAGGTCACTGGGCCAGCCCAACCACCAAGGCCACCTAGGAAAGCATCTTGAGTGCCAAAATCCCAGGTCTGGGAGGACGGGGAGGCAGAGTTTCCCCACTGCCTGCACTTCTGGATTTGCCCACTTTTCAAGGCATACTTCTAGGTCAGAGGTTCTCAGTTGGGCGTCCCAAGTGGAGAGCCCGTGTCCTAGGTGAAAAGGGGCTCCTACATGAGAGGAGGGAGTATTTAACTAGTTTGTAATGATTCTGTTGCCGGAATTCAAACAAGAAATTGCGGAAACAGGATCCCAGTTCCATCTACATGACACTAAACTTCTATGACAAGATGGGGGTATGGAGACGAGAGAGGGCAGGCAAAATGTTCAATTGTCTGATGGTAGCAATCACAACACAGTGAGCTAGCCTGAGTTAGGTGTCTGAAGACGTCAGTTTTGAGTCCTGGGACAGCCAGTTGCTGACTATGCTGTCCGGGAACAAACCCACCCCACTCCCCCTCAAAGTTTGGGGCTGGTCTTCCTTTGACCTTGACCAAGTTCTAAGACTGCACAGGTATCAGCAAGAAGCCCTGGCCTTCCTAAGCAGCTGCCTGCAGGTGTCATGTGCAAGTGACCACTCAACTTGAAAACCAGGGGCATTTTGTGCAGCTGGAAAGATTATCTGTGCTGGGGGAGTGACTTCGAGACAAAAGTAACAAAACAAGAATAGGGGACCGCCATGTGCATGAGTGTGCATTTAAGGTCTTCACACCTACGGTAACTCTAACAGGAACCCCCAACTGTTCATGTGAACCCAGCCAGATTCTGGTGGTGGGCAGTAAATTTAAGGGGTGGTGGAGGAAGAAATCTGCTCACAGCACAGAGAGGCAGAGAGCCATTTGAACAAAATGATGTCTCTTCTGCTTCTGACGTTAGCGTTCTATTCCATTTATGGTCTCGACATTATTTGAATTTGTGTGATCTTGTTCTGTTTTTAGTACGGTTGCCACTTTGCGCCACAGTCTGCGGGAAAAGTGGGATGCACTTTTTAGAATAATTAATGCTTTAAAAAAAAGACAACTGTTTGAATTCAGGAAACCTCTAAGGGAGGGCAAGTGTCTTAAGAGATGACACCCCTGCAGGAAAGAAAAGGTTACTTCTTCCCCTCCCCACCCCCCACCCCCCCACTCCCCAGCCCACCCCCTTCCACAAAGAGATTACAAGCAAGAGGATTTAGGCGCCACCTACCTAGGGTAACTCACTTTTCAGCCTGACCATAAGTGTGTAAACAAAGTATTGGCCCGAAGCCTGACGGGTCTTGAGAATAGGTACCCAGCCCTGGCAAGAAATGGAGGAGACCAGGGTGACTAAACCCCCACGAGAGCCCTGCACAACACCCCTGCACATTCTCTCGGAAAGGGCGAGGGAAACTTACCAACAATGCAGTGCTCAGGGCCACCCTACGCTGCAATGGGCGGCGGTGTTGGGGGAAGACGCCCCTCAAGGGTCTGGTTAGGAGCCGGCATCAGCTCAGCAAGGTCTGCAAGTCCCATTGAGGGACCTTAGCAGCTATGCATCGTAAAGTGAACACATGCAGAAGGGTGGGGTGGGGGTGAGAGACCCAAACAGACACACAGACACACACCCTGCCTTTTTATAATAATGCTGCTCAATACTTGGGGAGTCGTACATATATGGAAAAGGAAGGACTGTTTCCATATTGTGGGATACATGGTTTTCAGTGTGGGCAGAAAATTTGGACATCAAATGGGCTGTGTACTGAAGTGTTCTTCCCCTGGGCCTCCACTTTTTACTGGGCATCTAATACTGCCCTACTTTGAGAGCTAAGGCGTTTGTTTCTTTGCTTTGTGTAGCTTGTTTCTTAAGAACCTACACTAGAGAGGATTCATGTGGTATCTCCATTTCCTCCTCTCCCTACATTTCTCTCTCCCTTTCATCACCAAGAGTGCTGATAGCACAGATATTAGCAACAGACTACAGAAACTCTTGCAGGCCATATTTGAATGACCAGCAATTGTTAGGATACAGCGAGAGTGGGCATTTACAGCATTTTAAAGACCAAAAATGGTCAAAAGAAACCTGCTCAAACACGTTTAACCAAACTTCTCCTTGGTCTCAAGCTCAATCCCGGTCACAGGGCTTTTCTGGAAATCATACAGGCCTGCCAAAAGAAGTAGTTTGCAACCTGGTCTGGGATTCCTTCCTGCAAAAGCTCTTGAGCTGTCAATCCCTCTGGGCATCACCCTGCCCATGGTCCATCCATTCTCTCCAAAAGCTGACTCCCACAGCCAGCATCTCACCCAATATGGGCAACAAGGCAAATGATGTGTGAAAAAGGCTGACAAGGTCTCTCCCAGCAATGCTCAGATGAGCAGAGCTTTCTGGCACACAGAGATCAAGGACGGCTTTTAGTCACCTCCTCTGTGGTTTCTCAGGGCTTCACCTCTGACATCTGGACATGCCAAGGCTCCATGACTTTATTAGGAATCTCCCGAGCTGTCTGCAGACAAGACAGGGCTTTCCAGAGTCAACAGCAGCACCCAGCTCTGCTGCTTTGGGTGTAGGGAATTTGCCAAGACAGAAGAATTCCACAGACAGTTTAAAAAGTGATCCCGTTGGTTCTGTGATGAGTGGACGGAAAGCGGAAGATCCAATCGATTGGAAGAGGCTCCTTAAGTCAAGAACCCATGACTGCTCAATGCCAAGGCAGGAAAAAAAAGACTGTATCTGGTGGGAAGTGCCTCTTAACCCAGCTCCGAATCAAATCTTTCTTCAGAAGAACCTACCCAGCAGATGGAGTGGGAGAGCTGCCCAATGGATGGCAGGGAGTCACGAGAACCATGGACTCTGCATTGGTGCACTTGGCAGCCCAGCCTGGGCACTTTACAAGAACACAAGAGAAGCCATCTTCGTGAAGGCTGCACAACCTCTGCTCATCCACTCTGGACTTCCCCAGTGAATGATTTTCAATCCCCTTCCTAATGATCCCTAGCATAGAATTGGCCTTTTTCACAGCTGCCACTCACTGAGTTGACACTTACGATCAGCTGTCCAGAACAACCCCAAGATCTTTCTCCTGGTCCATTGATGACAGCTCAGACTCCATCAGTTTATATGCAAAGCTGGGGTTTTTCATCCCATTGTGCATCACTTTACACTTGCTTACACTGAACTGCATTTGCCATTTTGTTGCCCACTCCCCCAGTTTGGAGAGATCCTCTTGGAGCTACTCACAATCTCTTTTAAATTTCACTCTACCCTACATAGTTTGGTGTCATCTGCAAATCTGGCCACCTCACCACTTACCCCAACTTCTAGATCATTTATGAATAAATTGGGGGGAAACTGGTCCCAGTACAGATCCCTGGGGGACCCACTTCTCACTTCCCTCCATTTAGAGAACTGACCATTTCTTCCTATCCTCTGTTTCATGTCCTTCAACCAGTTTCCAGTCCACACATGAACTCCCATGTTTTCTCAAGAGTCTTTGATGAGGAACTTTGTCAAAAGCTTTTTGAAAGTCTCAAAGAACTCCACAAGGTTGGTGAGGCAAGATTTACTTTTGCAGAAGCCATGCTGGTTCTACCTCAGCGGAGCTGTTCTTCTAAATGCCAAATTTTAATTGTTGAAATGTTTTAGTCTTTTTATTGGTTGGTTTTATTGTTTTGTTGTAAACCGCCATTTTGGGTGGTATACAAGTGTGTTAAATAAATAAATAAATGCTTAATAATTTTGTCTTTGGGAATGCTCTCCATCAATTTGCCTGGTACAGATGTTAAGGTAACCAGCCTGTAATTTCCTGGACCCCTTTTTGAAAATTGGTGTTACACTGGCTACTTCCCAGTTCTCTGGTACAGAGCCTGATTGTAGGAATAAGTTTATTTATATATATTTGCAACGAGGTCAGAAATTTCACATTTGAGTTCTTTAAGGATTCTCGGGTGGATGCCATCTCGTCCTGGCTATTTGTTAATTTTTTATTTTTCAAGATAGTTTAGATCATCATCTCTCATCACCTCTGACTCTGTTCTTTATCCTCAGTCCCTGAGAAGCTTGGTTCAGGCACAGGTATATGTTCAGTATTCTATGCCATGAAGACAGATGCAAAGAACTTGTTTAGCTTCTCTGCAATATTCATATCCTCCTTAATAATCCCTTTCACGCCCTTATCATCTAGCGGACTAACCATTAGCAGGTTTCCTGCTTCTGATGTATTTAAAGAAAATTTGTTATCCCCCTTGATGCTTTTAAGCTAAATGTACCTCAAACTCTCTTTTCGCCTCCTTTATTGTCCCCTTGCATTTGTTTGTGTTCCTTTCCGTTCTCTTCATTTGGGCAGGATTTCCAATTTCTGAAGGAAGCCTTCTTCCCCTTTTTATCTTCTTTGACTTTATCCGTTAGCCCTGCTGGCATCCTCCCAGTCTTGGTGGTACCTTTCCTCCTTTTTGGTATAACATTCTAATGTATACCTTTTTGGTATGCATTCTAAGCTTCTATTATTGTGGTTTTAATTAAACTCCATGCATTCTGGACTGAAGTGAGTCTCCCGATTTTCCCTTTCAATTTTCTTTTCACCAAACTCCTCATTTTAAAGAAGTTTCCTCTTCTGAAGTTCCAAGTTCTAAGGAATAAGCAATTCTTGCATATATGCTGACTTTGATCACACTATGGCCATTGTTCCCTAAAGGGTCGATGACACTGACATTTTGCACCAGGTCCAGTGCACTACTAAGGGTTAAGACCAAGGTCGCCTTCTCTCTGGTTGGTTCACTGACCAACTGTTCTAGGGCACAGTCGTTCAGTGTATCTAGAAAGTTGGCCTCTTTGCCATTACTTGCATGTGAATTTACCCCAGTCTATGGGTAACTGAAGTCACCCATTATTACTGCCCTGTCTCTCTTTGATGCCTCCTCAATTTCCTTCTGCAACTCCCGGTCACTGTCAGCATTTCGATCAGGAGGGCAAGAGCAGGTCCCCAGTAGCACATTTCCTTTCAGCCTTGTATTGTCACCCACGTAGTTTCTGTAGAGCACTCCGATCTTCCAAGGTTTTCTAGCCGGTTAGATTCTAACCCTTTCTTTTTTGCTCTTTGGTGTACCCAGACAGAACTGTTGAGAGAACCCATTGGTCAGAAGTAGACCAATCTCAAGTATTCCAGAAGTCCATAATACGTCCTCCCACCCCGAATAGTTGGGAGTCAGGACTGCTGCCTGGAGGCCTTGTCCTGGGATGAAAACCATAGACCTAGACTGGGCCTGGAAGGCCTGGCAGCGTGATCTATTCCAACAGGGCTGGTGGCTCCTAGGGGCCTCTCTAGCACATAAGGAAGGGCAAAAGGCCCTGGTAAAACCTGTGTGGAGACCTATTTTCCTCCTTTTAAAGGGAAGAGCAGAGGGCTCTGTGCTTATCCTTAGTTTATACTAGGATGTCCTTAAGGGCCTCTTCCCTGAACAGTTTGGAACCTAGATAAGGAACAGCAATCGGGTTGGTTTTGGAGGTGTTCTCAACTTGCCAGTGCTTCAACCAGATATTTCCCCTGGCCCTTATGTTAGCACCCACAGCTCTGGCAGAAAACCTTATGCTGTCGAGGGGTCATGTCAGCTGTGAAAGCTGCAGCTCTTTGGAGCCTGAACAGTTTGTGCCTCAACCTGCTGCTGTCCAAAGGCAACATCTATCCAGATGAGTTGGAGAGCAACTCATCTATCCAGAGGAAATAAGGGAAATCGTAGGGCCTGCCTTATCTGCCAGAGAAGTAGACTCATGGGCCCTGTGCACAGATGCCTCTGATTTTTTATCCGTAGGTTCTTTTAAAGCAGAGTCCCCGTCCTTGGGGACAACAATTCCACTGAGAAGAGCCACAACTGGAGTGTCAGTAAGGGGAACATTAAGGAGGTCCAAACTCTCAAAAAAAAAAACCCTGTAAATTTTGTTTACTGCATTAGGGCACTTATTGGCAGAAGGAACCTGCCAATAAATGCTTTAATGTGTCTATGAAACCCTCAGGCATGGGAACTTTCAGCTGTGGAATTTTAGGAAGAACTAGGGAACCCTTAAGACTGGGCCTCCTGTGATTCAGTTTGAATATAGGAACATAAGAAGCTGCCATATACTGAGTCAGACCATTGGTCCATCTAGCTCAGTACTGTCTGCACAGACTGGCAGTGGTATCTCCAAGGTTGTAGGTGGGAATCTCTCTCAGTCCTGTCTGGAGATGCCAGGGAGGGAGCTTGGAACCTTTTGCCTGCAAACATGCAGATGCTCTTCCCAGAATGGCCCCATCTACTAAGGGGAATATCTTAACAGTGCTCACACATGTAGTCTCCCATTCAAGTTCAAATCAGGGTGGACACTGCTTAGCAAAGGGGACAATTCATTCTTGCTACCACAAGACCAGCGCTTCTCCCAAATACCTTTAAGTCCCAAAGCAGAAACAGCTTGTGAGAGTAGACTGAAAATCCTCCCGGAGAAAAAGACGCTGATTTGCTGGTAATGCAGAAGCATCAAGTGAGACGTCCCCCTCCTATGATGACTCAGGGTGAAAGCCTGGAGATGAGTAATCAGAGTCTGGGCCCCCAGAAGGGATAGGAGGATCAGATGATTCAAACCCTGATTGCTCAGAAGAGTGTGTGTGTGTGTGTGGGGGGGGTGTTCCTGGTTGACCTTTTCTTATTAGATTTTTAATGCTCCCCCCCCCCCCGAATCTGCAGAAGGAGGAGGAGGAACTCCTACTTTTCTTCCTTTTGAGGCCAGCCTTGTGTACTTTGCGCTCTCCTTGATTGGTTGCTTAATCCAATCCTGCCATTCAGAGGGACTGGATGGCTCTGGAGGGAGGTTGGGCAGCAATGGTCTTGGCAGGACAGAAAGAGCGCTGAGGGGTAAGAAGGGCACACTGGGGTTTGGGCCTGACCCTCAGAGGAAGGAGGGGTCTCACTGGCCCACGGCCCTCCTGTACATCTTCTTCCCCATTCTCCTGCTGTTTGTCTGCATCCCTGATACTGCTGGACTCAGAACCTGGGTGCCCTGTTGGGGTTGGCTGCTCCAGGGAAACAGGCTGTGAAGGTGGGAGAAGTGAGCGCTCCGCAAGCTGCGGTAATGGCAGTGGCAGCGCCGGCTGCTGTTGTGTCTGAGAAGGCAGCAGAGGTGGAGCGGAGGGTCCAAGCAGCACACTTGGGATTGGAGTGGTGTGAATGCTCCCCTAGTTATGTCAGGCCCTTCGCCTGCTTGCAGATGGCACACTCAGTTTTCCTCTGGCTGCGGGAGTAGCAACTGGAGCCACGGCTAGTGCCTCCCCTGGGATCGGTGGGGGGAAGCAGCTCGGGCTGTGGGGCACTTGCAGAGCTCCCTCTAGTGTCCCCTGTGGAAGAGGTCTTCAGTTCCTTCACGTTTATTTTTGGCAGAAAAGAAGTATTCTTATGCTTGGCCCTAAAGACCAACACACTCATCTTCCTCTGACCAGAGCCATGAGACCAGAGAGACCATGAGACCAGAGCCATGACCAGAGAGAAAGAGAGAAAAAGGGATGAGGGTGGGGGCTGAGACAGCAGAGCAAAGAAACCCAAAAAAACTGAACTACTATTTTTTTTAAAAGGAAAAAGAAAAACAAGAGGTGCAGAAAAGGGTGAGGTTAAGTGAAGACACAGCAAGGACTCTCAAAGCCCTGAGACAAAGAGAGAGAAGGCAGGAAAATGGGACCAAAGAACAAGGCAAGCAAGGAGCTAAGGAAGTGGCTATCTGGAGTGAAGGCAGGGCAATGAGTTGAAGGGAGCTGCTGCCACCGCCGACTAGGGTCCTCTTAAAAGTTTCCTTCATTTGCATAGTCCTGCCTTCTGGAACATGTGGGTGGAGAGAGTGGATAGGGTTAAATTTTCCTCCTTCCCTCACAACACTAGAACACTTCACAGGGGTCATCCCATGAAACTGAAGGCCAGGAAATTTGGGACAAATAGAAGGAAGTACTTTTCCACACAGCGCATAACTAATCGATAGAATTCTCTGCCACAGGATGTGGCCACTACCTTGGAAGACTTAAAAAGGGGCTTAGACAGATTCATGGTGGACAAGTCTATCAATGGCTACTGGTCCAATGATTATAGGTCACCTCCAGCCTCAGACAAGATGCCTCTAAATCCCAGTTGAAGGGGAGCAAAAGCAAGAGAGAGGGCATGCCCTCACCTCTTGCCTGCGGGCTCCCCAGAAGCGTTTGGTGGGCCACTGTGGGAAACATGGTGCTGGACTGGATGGGTCTTGGTCCTGGTCCTGCAGGGATGTTCTTATGTTCACAAAGGGTGACCTCATACACCAGCAGAGAATTATGAAACCAGAGAGCCTTTTGAAACCCCTTTCAGTTTAGGAGCCTGGAACTTGCTGTTTCAAGAGAAAAGAGCCTTCTTACAAAAGCCAGGAATTTGCTTCGATTCTTAGCTTGCCCACCCCACTCCCCCTGGTCAAATTTCTCCGTGTGATTTCAGATCAGCTGCAATTCAAGCGACAGCTACTGAATACTCAGTGGATCCCACCCTAGTCTCCTCCCACGGATGGGTACCATGTTCATATGGGGCAGCCCTGTTCAGTGTAACACAGTATTCACAGGACAGTGAAGATTAATGCAAGCCTCTCCTTCAAGAAAACGGGAAGGGCTTTAAAAAGATGGAGACCAGACCACAGTCTCAGTGGATGCTTTCCTGGGTGTTACTTGCATGCAGAACCCCCACTTTCTTCACTTATTTTGGTCCAGCAGAGCATGATGAACCACAACAAAAAGGAGAGGAAGGAGAGACAAGCACGCTTGACAGATCCAGAGGAGGCACTTACCAAACTGACTATAGGGGAATTCGGGCTGGGCGGTCGGTGGCTTGCTCATGTCCTGAGTTGGCTGAGATGGTGGCGGCGGCGGCGGGAAAGCTAGTGGTGTTGCCCCAGGAGTGGCAGGTGGTGGAGGAACACCAGTAGGGGCAAACTGGTCAGGAGGTGGTGGTGGGGCACCGTATCCAAAGCCTGAGGAGGGGAAAAGAGAGAGATGGAGAACAATCACCGCACAGGGCAACCAGGGCAACGTCGGGAGGAAAATGCGTGCCAGTTCGGCTGCTACCGACTGGCTCCATCAAAGCCAGCGAGGGAACGGAAAGGCTCTCTGGGTGGGACCACTCCCCCGCCCTCCCCTACCACATACACCGAAAGGTCCAGGACTGTCCGGAATACTCACTGAAGGGTGGAGGGGTGCCGTATCCCTGCGGGAAACCCTGTGGGGGAGGGAATCCTCCTGGAGGTGTCGAGACGATGTATGAGGTAAAAGGCGGCGGTGGAGGCGGAGCTCCTCTCCCTGGAGGAGGGGGACCATACCCACCTGCGGGGGGGGGGGGGAGCCAGTGAGAAGCAGAGGGTTGAGAAAAACGGGAGCTGTTGACAGAATGGATGGTGTCTGAGCCAGCCCCGTGAGAACAGGACATTACTGGAAGCACTTGGGACAATTTTCAAAACTTAAAACTGCTATCGAGAAGTTTTAAAAAACCTTTAACCCACCACAATATACAATATATACAAAACCACCCATAAACCAATGCAAGAGATTTATCTAAATATTCTCAACCTTGGGTCCCCCAATGATGTCTCATCACAACTCCTATCATCCCCAGCCCCAAAGACCTTCCACTGTACCAATAAATTTGGCTGCATTTCTAAACTGCCACAAAAATTTGAAGTTCTGTTTTGTTCTGCGATGCAATCAAGTTATTTGTGGGCGGCAGCAGCAGCTCCTCATTAAAATCAAGGTTTATAAGGTTAACAAAAACTTACACACTCCCAAACTGCAGAGTAATCTAAAAATCCCTAGCACAATTTATTATTATTATTATTATTATTATTATTATTATTATTATTATTATTATTATTTAACAAAACAAAACACAGACTACAGAAATGCAGCTGGATACACTGCAGAAATTATTCTGGGTGCCAAGACAAAGGGAACCTCCAAATGTTGTATGCTGGATTTAGTAGCTACGAGCAACATAAGTGGCTGCTGCCCAGATAACTGGTGGATTTATTGATTTTTTAAAATTGTTTATTATTACTACTATTCTATAGCCAAATCAGCCTCTGAGCGCCTGAAAGCAGGGGACCCCAAGCCAGAGGGGTTAACATGGTGGAAAAATGAAAACAAGACACACTTTTAATCTAGATGTTTCAATAGAACACTCCAAAGTGGAAGGCTTTCAAAATGAAAGAAGTATTCTGACAATAAAGGTTGAGGCAGGCCTGCAAATAGCCACTCACCTGGGGCACAGCCTATATATAGGCTATGAACTATCTATCTAGTTTCTCCCCCCTCTTATGAACCATTTATCTATCCACCCACCCACCTACTTCCGCCCAGCTTTTCAGGTTGCCAGTGTACCACAAGTGACTCCCAGAGGCGCACACACACACACACGGGCTGGCAGCATTGGTGGCCTCTCTTTGCAAGGCTTTAGCATGCATTTACAGAGCAGGTTCCTTTCACTCTTATGGCTTCCTGCCAGGAACCCTGGGAACTGTTGCTCAAGAGCTACCAGATCACTCTTGGCACCCTTCCAAACAAAGGGACAATTGTGGGTCTTTGGAGGAAGAGTGGCAAGAAAAACATGTCACTAAGCTTTGATAACAGTTTGATCTGCACAGTTATGGCTACAGCAATCATCAATAACTCCACTGTCATAAACACACTTACCAAGTGCTTGTCCAGCGGGCACCCACATACCTAAAGCGGGGCGGGGGGAGAAGACACACACACAAGAAGAGAGCAAGTCAAGCACTACACCTTTTAGATGGGAACAGTGCTACAAAGAACTGTGGGAACTTCAAGGAAGATTAAGTTTGCTTGGGAAAGCCCTTCAATTCCAAAATGGGGCATCTGGATACCAAAAGGTGGCAACGGCAGAAAAGGCACTTGAGGTACGGCTGCAGACTCCCAAGGCTGAAAGTGTGTTGGGACTGAAAGGGCGGTTCAGATTCCCTGCTCAGCCACGAAGCCTGCAGCACTAACAGCCAATGGCTACCTGCGCCGACCCGCTGGGAGGGGACCCATAGTTTAGACAGCCCTCATCTATCCCATACATCCACTGGCAGTTTTGAAAGCAAACGCCATTTGGAAAGGAGCACTTTTTGGAATGAAGGACTAGAGGGCTGAGCTGGCTACCGCATGGATTGTGCCTTAGAACTACAGGGTGTGAAGGGTTGGAAGGGACTTGGAGGTCTGAGGCCAGCCCCCTGTGATAAAAGCCCTGGCAGACCCCCTTCTACAATCTCAGACTGAAGGGGGTCTGGACAGGTCATCCAGTAGCCAGACGACAAGAATTTTATTCCCCACCTCGGGTGTCAGGGCTCAAGACAACTTCACGCGGTGCAGTTAGAACGCTTTGCTCAGATTTGGTTGTGGCTAGGTCAATTCTTTTTTTAAAATTACAAGCTCCCATCCTGTGTTGAATGACAACACATAGGCAAGTAAATGCCTTGCTTTTACAGAACACCTGACAGACAGAACACCTGCACAGCTTCTGAACACACAGATGTCTGGGAGGACCTAGGTCATCTGTTGATGCTAAACACTGGGTGATTCGGGACAGACAAGAGCAAATACTTCTTTATACAATTTGTCGTTAAACCATGGAATTTGCAGTTGCTGGTTGTGGTCATGACCACCAATCTTGATGGGTTTCAAAGACAAACTCCTGGAGAATGGACTATCAATGGCTACTAGCCTGGATAGCTCTATATTTCCATCAGGATCAGAGGCAGCAGGCCGCTGGACACCAGGTGCAAGGGAACACCAACGGGAAAAGGTAGTTGCCCTCTTTCCCCCGACTCGCGGGCTTCCCAGATGTGCCTGGATGGCCACTACATGATGCAGGATGCTGTACTAGATGGGCCTTTGGCCTGATCTGGGAGGGCTTTCTTTACCTTCTGAGGAGCACCCGTGTTGCCCGTTACATCCCAAATGTGGCAGAGGAGCTATGTCAACCAGGACCCCACAAGCCGACTTGTGTCAAGTACCTTGAGGGCCATATCCTTGCTGCCAGGTAGGTGGGGGCTGCCCCGCCCAACCATTTGCAGCACTGGGCACGATCCGGCCCCCCCACTGGCTGGTGCCTGTCGGCCCTGGCATCTGGCTCTTGCTATCCCGTGGCTCTGCTCGCTTCACTTCCACCTAGACAAAGAGAGGATGTGCTCAGGGGAGAGAGAAGCTGAGAGCCAACTCGCCCCCCCCCCGCCCCGGTTCCCTTCAAACACGCCCTTAAGTTACATGTTTTAAAAACTCTTATCTTAGCACCTTATGACTTATGGCTAAATACTTAAAAGGTATTTTAAAAGCTTACTTGTAAGGCCCACTAACTTAAAAAGACAGATAGTCAATGTTTCTCAGGTACAACTGATGTCAGAGAAAGCCGTTCCAAGAATCTTAACTTTGTGTGCGGGCAGGGCAAGTTATATACAGTCCTATACAGAATTTCTTTTCCATTAAGTTAAATCATTTTGTATTGGCTCCTCTTAAGACAGGGTGTCTTCAACAGGTTTTCACTCTGGAGCTCTGACACCTTGCTTCATGGGCAAGAAGAGTTTACATGCAAGGTTGAAAAAAGGTACTAGTGCTTGAGAGCCAGAGATTTGGGAAGGATTTTTTTAAAAAAAATTATTTTTGGAAGAGGGGAAGAGGGGGAGGCGAGGAAAGTGGCAGAGTTGATGGCTCAAACCCACAGCATCCAAACTGAAATTTTAGGCCATGATCATACCTGAGAAACACACATTTCTTTTCCAGTTTTTCCCCTCTTGTTCTCTTTTTAAAAAAATCTTCTTTAGCCTTAAGATTTGTTGCTGTTATTTAAAAGTCTAATGGAAGATAGAGACTTACCTTCCCCAGGCTAACGCTTAAAGAACCTCAATTAACTCAAACAATGTCAGAAGGAATGGATGTGATAAGAGAACCTTACATTACATCTAACAAAAAAAGTAAACAAACATGCAGGTAATAAAAAAATGGACAGTCGAGTCAATAAGAAGCAAAAACCTTCATACTGTGTTAAGTCAGGAGAGAAGCTTGCTTTGCAGAGGCAAAAAGACCATGCTTCATTCACACATCAATGAGCCTCAGGGCTTCAGGCCACCGGGCAACTTAAAAATGAGTTTCCTATTCAAGATAAACCTTCTCCAAAATAGCCAAATACGCGGAGACCCAAAAGCATTCATGTTAAGGATTGTTTTACCAAAAAATAAACTTTGAACTTCTAGTGAACCTGTGCAATGGAGGCAGAAGACAAGGCTGGAGGTGAGGAACAACATCCTGAAGCCTTTAACAAACTCATGTGCATGTCAAAATGCCTCTAACAATTTGGTCCTTATCAGCTATGTTTAAATCAAGTGTCTTTGCCTCCAAAGAGTCCTTGTCTGGGTCAAAGGCCCAAAGTGCTGCAATCTTGCTTCAGCTAAGTAAGCCTGGGAACCCAGTGTACCCTCAAGGTGCTCTTTGGACGAAAGATGGGATACAGAGGTCACCAATTAATGATCAAGTACTCCAGATTAACAATGGTTATGGCAGGCTGCACAATCAATGCTGACAAATGTCTCCAAGCTTTCTTGCTCAACCTCCTTTTAGTTACCCAAACCTGGACAAAGCAACGTTTGTCAAATGCTTGCTGATAACATATGCCAGGCAGTGCTCCCTGCAACAGGGATTCCCAAATGTTGACTACAACTCCCATCATTCCCAGCCAAAGGCCACTGCAGAAGGGATGATGGAAATTGTAGCCAACAACTGCTGGGAAACCCTGTTACAGGGAACATTGACATCAGACAATTCTCCGAGTTCAGGATGCTCTCAAGGTTCTGCCTGCTGTCACCAAGCGACTCTCCTGGGTGCTCTGGACTGATGCCATCAGCAACTGGATTGAATTCACTACTGAGGAAGCAGCAGCTCCGTGTTTTTGCATGGATGCAGTTTTTCACCCAATATGTTACAATACATCCGCTGCTCCCTGGCATGAACAAAGAGATCCTAGGAGCGACCCCCCCAGATCTTATGCTTTCAATTTATTTATTTTTTTAATGTTCTCATTAGTTATGAATCATAAAACCTGAACCCTGGCAGATGGCCAAGGCCTCATATCAGAAAGGTACATTGGTACTCACCGTGAAGGTGTCTTCTGGCTGGTGTAGAAGAAGTCACCCAACGTGGGATTACATCCCTCCACATGCTCCAGAAGGCAGGAAGTAGAAAAAACTTGAAGGTCCTTAATCCCCTGCATGTGGGCGGATCCCTTCAGTAACTACAAAAGCTCAAGCTTCAGATTAAAACATTAACATCGAATGTAAAAGAAACACATAAGCCACACCCAGGTAAGCGATACAGATGCACCAATAGGGCACAACGGCATCCAACAAACATAGAACTGAACAATGTGACGGAGAAAAAACAACCCGGGTGGGCCTTGGGTGACCTCTTCTACACCAGCCAGAAGACACCTTCACGGTGAGTACCAATGTACCTTTCTCGGCTGGTGTAGGAGGTCATCCAACGTGGGAGATACCACAGCACCAACCACGGGAGGGACAGCATAGAGAAAACTAGACAGATATACAGCCCCGGGAGGACCCTCTGGAGGACCCTCCGACCAAAAGCAGCCCTGGCTGCCGAGTGTTCGTCTAGCTTATAGTGCCTGGAGAAGGTAAAGGGCGTAGACCAGGTGGCGGCCTTGCAGATCTCATCCAGTGAGGCAAGAGAAGACAATGCCGCCGAAGTTGCTGCCGACCTCGTCGAGTGAGCCGTGACTTGACCCGGAGCAGGCAGGTTCTGAACCTTGTAGGACTCTACAATGCAGGATTTAACCCACCTGGCGATGATCGCCTTCGACACCTTAGTGCCCTTTTTAGCCTCCTTAAAAGCCACGAAAAGCACGTCCGATTTCCTAAACACCCCTGTCCGCTCTATGTAAATTTTTAGGGCTCGCCTCACATCCAAACAGTGCCATTCTTTTTCAGAAGGGTGTTTTGGATCTGGACAAAACGAGGGCAAATAGATGTCGGCTGCTCTATGAAAAAAGGAGTTCACCTTAGGGGAGAACGATGGATCCGGTATGAGACGCACCGCGTCCCTTGAAAAAATACACAGATTACTTTTTACAGAGAGGGCCTGTAGTTCCGACACCCTCCTAGCCGAGGTAACCGCCACAAGGAATGCTACCTTCCAGGATAGTAGCTTAAGTGGAATGGAGCGGAGGGGCTCGAAGGGAGGAAATTGCAGCCCCCGGAGGACAATATGGAGATCCCATGTCGGAAATCGATGACATACTGGTGGTGACAAGTGGCTGGCACCTCTAAGAAATTTCCTCAGCAGTGGATGCTGCGCCTGGGACGACTGTCGGTGTGGAAACAGCATCTGAACCAGGCATGCAGCCTGCCTCTTGAGCGTATTGGGCTTCAACCCCATGGTCAGACCGTCCTGAAGGAACTCTAACAGTTCCTTCAATTTACAACGCCCAGGATCAAGAGACCGCCTAGCTGCCCACCTCAGGAAACTCCTCCACGTGGACTGATAGATCTTATTAGTCGAAGCTTTTCGAGAGGCCAAAATCGTCTCAATCACACTCTCCGAAAGATGGTCTTTCTTTAACGCTGTCCTCTCAGCTTCCAGGCGGTCAGTTGCAACCAGTCCGGGTCTGGATGAACGATGGGCCCTTGCTGTAGCAGATCCGGACGAGACGGCAGTCTTAGCGGGCGCCCTTGCGCCAACTCCACTATTTCGGAGAACCACGGCCTCCTTGGCCAGAACGGGGCGATCAAGATCAGGCAGGCCTGAGAATCCCTCAGCTTTCTGAGACAACGCGAGAGTAACGGTACTGGTGGAAACGCGTATAGCAGACACGGAGGCCACTGCACCGATAGAGCGTCCGTCTCCTCTGCCCCCTCCGTCGGAAAGCGAGAGAAGAATCTGGGCAGCTTCTTGTTTTCCCTCGAGGCAAAGAGATCTATTTGCGGGAGCCCCAAGGTGCAGGTTATCCACTGAAACACTGACGGGTGCAAACCCCACTCCGCTGGTTGAATATCCCGGCGACTCAACCAGTCTGCTTGAATGTTGGATGCACCGCTCACGTGGTGGGCCAGGATCGATGTCAGGTGGCACTCTGCCCACGACAACAGCTCCACTGATTGTAGGTAGAGGGATCTGGATCTTGTTCCTCCCTGCCTGTTGATGTGCGCTTTGGTTGATGTGTTGTCTGTGCGTACTAGGACGTTCCTCCCCTTGACTAGGGGGAAGAAAGCCAACAGGGCCAGGTACACTGCTCTCAACTCTAGCCAGTTAATACTGTGGGCTGCCTCCAGATGTGACCATCGCCCCTGAGTTGATTTGTTCAAGCAATGTGCCCCCCAGCCCGACAGGGTGGCATCCGTAGTGAGCAGGATGCGATTGGGCTCCACGAATGCCCTGCCCTTGCACAGGTTCTCGTGCACTGTCCACCAGGCAAGTGACTCCAGCACAGGCCCCGACAGGAAGATCCTCTTGTCTTGCTTGAGAGCAATACGATGCTGATAAGGCAGCAGGGCCCACTGGAGCTGACGCAGGTGAAATCTCGCCCAGGGGACCGAATCCATGGCCGCCACCATGAGCCCGAGAAGACGCGCCAGGCGTAACAGGCTGACTGCAGGATGCTTCACCACTGATCGGACCAGGGACGTAAGTACCTCCATCCTGTCGGGGGGGAGGAACAATTTGCACACCGAGGTGTCGATGATCACGCCCAGATGACGAAGGCGCCATGACGGGGTCAAGTGGCTCTTGCCCACGTTGACCAGAAAGCCGTGTGCCTTCAGAAGAGAAATGGTCTTGCCTAGCGCCGCTTCTACCGCCTCCGCTGACCTCGCTCGAAGTAGCAAGTCGTCGAGGTAGCAATAAAGGTGGACCCCCTCTGTGTGGAGGACTGCTATCAGAGGGCTCAGCACCTTCGTGAAAACTCTGGGCGCCGACGACAGACCGAACGGAAGAGCCCGGTATTGAAAGTGGTCGCCCCCGTAGCAGAATCTCAGCAGCGGCCGGCTGCGAGGGTGAATGGGGACGTGGAGATATGCGTCTTGCAAATCGATGGACGCCAAAAAGTCCCCCTCTTGAAGAGCCTCGGAGATGGTGCGCAGTGTCTCCATCCTGAATTTTTTCTTCTGCACGTACCTGTTGACGGGTCGGAGATTTAATACAGCTCTCGCCGAGCCATCTTTCTTTGGCACTGTGAATATTATGGAGTATATTCCCTGCCCCCTCTGGGGAGCAGGAACCCTCTCTATGGCCCCTATGTCCAGCAGGTGATGTATAGCTAAGAGTAGGCCCCTGTGTTTTCGGGGGTTTCTCGACGTGGGGGTGATGAGGAACTTGTTTCCGGGCCGGCTGGTTAGCTCCACCTTGTAACCCCCTCTTACGATGGAAAGGACCCAAACATCTGAAATGGAGCCTTTCCAGACGTGCCAAAAGTCCAAAAGTCGAGCCCCTACCTTGCCCTCCTGACCGTCAGGACTGCTGTTTGGGGGCCCGAGACTGAGGGGAGAAAGCCTGGCGGGTTTGGGAGGAGAAATACTGCCTACCCTGACCCCTGGGCCTGTTCCACTGAGGTCTAGCCGCCCGAAAAGAGTCTCTCTGGCGGAATTGTGGCCGGTAGGACCTAAGAGGTTGCGGAGCTCTGCGGCTGAAAGGCCTATCTTCCTTCCGTGTGGCTAGTGGAAGAGATTTTTTCTTGTCTTTGGTCTCAACTAAGACCTCTTTTAGGGCATCATCGCCAAAGAGCTTCCCACCCACATAGGGTACAGCTGCTAGGTTGGCTCTAGAGGTATTATCGACCTTCCAGTACTTTAGCCATATGTTACGTCTGGCCAACACCCCAGACCTCATGGCCCGTGCTGAAAAACGCACACTGTCAAAGGTAGCATCGGCTGCGAGGGCAGCAGCCTTCTGTAAGCGAACAAGCCTACGGCGCATGCGTGCTGGATCCGAGGGAGGCTCGTTGAGGAGCTCATCAATCCAGAGGACTGACGCCCTGGACACAAGGGAGGCTGTAGTATCGGCCCTAATTGCCAGGGCTGAAGCGTCATGTGCCCTACGCAGAGCTGCCTCGGCCTTTCTATCTGCCGAGTCCTTAAAAGTTGAGTCCCCATCCTTTGGGACTACCACCCCACTGAGCAGAGCCCCGAAGGGCGCATCTGTAAGGGGCACCTTTAGCATATCCAAAGTGTCCTCCTCAAAATTGTAAAGCTTATTAACAGAAGCTGGGGTCCTTTTAGAGGACGAGGTAGCCGACCACTCCTCCTTGATAGAATTAACGAAGCCCTCAGGCATAACAGCCCATAGTTGGACTGATTTAGACTGAGGCAACACTAAGGAGCCCTTAGACGGGGGAACATCCTCTGCGGGAGCGATAGGCTTCAAGCCCAGCGCTAGAAGGGCCTGGTTAATCACTGGCTGTGCATCTTCCATTAAGGCAAGCCGTTGACTATGTACTCCAGCACCCTGCTCCTCTGGAAGCTCCCCTTCCTCAGATGAGGAAAACTCAGACTCCCTATCTCCCTGGGTAGAACCCACATTAGATCTGGGGTGCTGGAACACGTCGGGGGATTCCTCACCCAACTCCTCCGAAGAATGAGTGCCCCCTTGCGCTGAATAGGGCTCAGCCCTCATGGACTGCCTGGGCCGTTTCCTCCACGGCTCCTCGCATTCAGATTCAGAGGAGGAGGAACGGGTAAATGTTCTCTTTCGTTGCCTCGCCCTGGACCGGTTCTTGAGAGCTGCCTGAAGGGAGCTCTGAACCGCCTCCTCAATCCACCGCTTCATAGCCGCAGGGCTCAGCGTACCTCCCAGCCCGCTAGCACTTGAAGTGGCAGGGGCAGATTCAGGGGGGGGATCCCAGGCGGGGGCCGATCCTCCTCTTCCCCACTCCCCTGTGCCAGCCCCGGTCTCACCGCTGCAGCAGGATAATCGCCGCTCAGGTCCTCCGCTCCGCCACGCCGCTCCTCCAAGAAAGATCCCTGCTGCATTTCCGTCTCCCCGCTGAGCTCCGCCACAGCAGGCTGCTGGCGTTCCTGCTGCGAACCGCCCGCGGCCTCCAGGTCATGGCGTCCGGCCACCGGAGACAGGAGGGGAGGTGCTGGAGAGGCCGCTCCCTCCAGAGCAACTGCTGACGAGTGCGCGTGCGCCGTAGCAGCCGCGCGGTGCCTCGAGCCCTCAGGGGAATAAGCGCAATCCAAGTGGCGCTTCTTCTTGCTCTTTTTTGTGCGCAGGGTATCTTTCTGGGGGCGACTGTGCGAGGCTCCTTGCGCCGCATCCAGCCCCGAGCCTCCAGAGTTGTGGGTAAGCCGCTGTGGCCCAGTGGCGCCAGCAAGGCCCCCTCTATCAGCCGCCATTTTTTTGGAGCGTCGTTGATCGTCACGCCCGCTTGGCGGGAAAAACCGTTGCCTGGCCGAGTGTTCCCTGCGTGCTAGCAGGCCGACCCCCTTCTCCTTTGCCATCATCGGAGGGCCACTCCAGAGGGGGGGGGAACAGGACAAAGCAAGGCAGACGTTCGGAGGCGAGAGGAGGGAGACACGGGGGGGGGGGGGCAGAAAGGCAAGAGAAATAGTGACAGGAATTTTTTTTTTTTTTTAAAGATGAGATACCGAAGAAACGAAGGAGGATGAAGACTGGGAGCAGAGCAGGCTAAAGACGGAAAGGACTGACCAAAATAGCAAAGAAAAACCAAAGACCAAGAAGCGAGCTAGCTGGATGTGTCTTCTGGAGCGAAGGCAGGAAGTAGAACTGGAGGGATCCGCCCACATGCAGGGGATTAAGGATCTTCAAGTTTTTTCTACTTCCTGCCTTCTGGAGAATGTGGAGGGATGTAATCCCACGTTGGGTGACCTCCTACACCAGCCGAGAAAGGGCCAAACAAGAGGGGGCAAGGCTTTGCACCCCTATTTCTCTGCAGCAGCCAAGTCATCTGGAAAGAGCTGCTCAGTCCCCACAGACGGCTCTGCTGGGCTCTTCCTAGCTGCCCATCATCAACGGTCACACCATCAAGCCAGACTGGATGGCTGCTCCCAACTTTTAAAAGAGGTTCGGCACCAGGACTGCCTGTCCCTTCCAGCTCTCCCTTTCCAGGAGCTGGGACTGTTCAGAGCTTTGGGCGTCTCCTGGAAACTATGGTCGCTCCTCCTAGGGGCGACTTGCTAAGGTGAAGCAGTGGTCTGAGTTGAGCGGCTGAACCCAAATCAAAAGGCAGAATGCTTTCACCCGTAAGACCTCTAGCAGTGCTGACAACACAGTATGAAGATGACAACCACCAAAAGGTCACTTAACTGCATTGTGGTTAAAAACACAATTATATATAAATATATAAAAGAATATGTGGATTTGCATCAAAGTCTCACAGTAAGTGACCCAATTTTTCCCCGTTTTGTTTAAACCATTCCTTCACGATGCTTTTGTCAACTCTTTGGTCAAATTTAGTCTTTGAAAGACAGTGGTTCATACCCAGCCAGCCCTCTCTTCCCGCTTGCCTCCCTTATCATGGGTATATGGAATAAGGAACGCACATCTGAAGGAGTGGTCATGGGAAGCGGAGCCTTGGGCAACATAGCAATTCCACTGGCATCTCCAAGCCATCTTCTGTCCTGGCTGCTCAAGACTGACTTCTCCTTCCTTGACATTTCCCTCCTCCTCAGGAAACATGCTTCTGGGAGCAAAGCAAGTGTGGCCAGCAGGCACCCCATCACACACACCGAGGATGCTTATGTATACCCCTAACAGTTCCCCTTGCTCATGTGAGTGCAGCCAAACAAAGGTCGTGCTCTCAGCAGAGGAGAAGTGCTATTAAGAATTGGCAATGCATTTAACCTTGGCAGTCTATAGATTCTCTTGAACTAAGCAAGTACTTTGCAATTAACCTATGGAATTCTCTGCCATGGGATGTGGGGCCACTAGCTTGGATGGCTTTCAAAGGGGCTTAGACTAATTCACGGAGGTCTATCAGTGGCTACTAGTCTGGAGGCTAGAGGTCACCTCCAGACTATGAGGCAAGATGCTTTTAAATACCAGTTGCAAGGAAGCAACAGCAGGAGAAAGGGCTGCCCTCACCTCCTGCCTGTGGGCTTCCCAGAGGCATATGGTGGGAAACAGCATGCTGGACTAGATAGGCCTTGGGCCTGATCCAGCAAGGCTATTTGTTCTAAGTCAGCATTTTTCAACCTTTGAAGGATCAGGGAATGCATGCTCACTCTCTCTCTCTGTGTCTCTTGTAACCGGGTGGCCAAAGAAAGCCTCTTCCCATGCAAAGGAATCCAAGGGCATTTTGTGAATGGGAAGGTTTTCCTAATTGCATGGGCCACCAATCGGGGCTGTCTTGCCTAATCCTTGTCCCAGTGCTCCCTAGAGTGCGCTTGCCTTCCCTCAAATCCCACCTTTCTGTGACGCTTTTAGCATCACTTTGGTGCCTCCAAACCTGACCAGAACTAAGTTTATATGTGACACTGAAATAATGGCATGTTCTTCCCATTTACCCCCCACCCCACCCTATTCCTGTTCCTTCTGTTGTCTTCTCTGTGGGGGATTTGCAATTGTAAGCTCCTTGGGGCAAGATGGCACTCTAAAGGTAACAGGCAAACATGCTCAACCTATTGCTGAATATCACGGGGGGGGGGGGGGGGAAGGGTGGACCTTGGTCCAAGGAGGCTTATCTGGGATGACCTGACTTCTGCATCAACCTGCCTGACACTTAACTCTGCCCTGCTCTTGATTCCTTCTTACGAGGAGGTGGGCCTTTCCTGTAGCAGCCTTGATACTTTCTATGCATGGAAATCCTTTGGCCTCCTTCATACTTGCTTTTCAAAAGCAGGCAGAGAATTTCTTTGCTCAACAGAAGTCTTGGACAGTTAAGCTGACACCTCACCCCACCTAAAACAAATCCTGTTAATTGGATTTTAATTTGCTATTGTATTAGGTCTGGGAGCTTTCATTTTCTGTGAGCCACTCTCAAAATTTTACATAAGGAAAAAGAAAGGAGTCCCTGTTAAGTTGGGAGGATGGATTTTCTATTTGAGCCAAAGGAGAGTTGTAAACCTGATAAAAAAAGGCTTCACCTTGGTGGGTTCTTTGCCCCTCAGTATCCACCCACCTACCCCAAGCTAGCAGTTCCTAGTTGCCAACCAAATTGCCAGTTGCCACAAGCCTCAGCTTGGTCTTAAGGTAAAATAAAACTACAACTACACACTTTTTTGCCCATGATGTCGTGAAAATGCATGTTGACAGCCTGGTCCACTGATTGTTCGTCCTCGAAAGTAATAAATCCAAAACCTAGCCAACGACGAAGAGTGAATCAAGGTAGCAGGGTGTTGTGACACAAAACAGGACGATGAACAGTATTAGGGGTGGACCAAGGGTTCAAGCTGGGGTTTCAGGTCGACTCAGGAGGGGGTGACATTCCCAAGAATTTGATATTTTGGGGGAGGAGTAGAGGGGGCAGAAAAAGAATGTTGCTCACACTGATCGAGGACAAAGGATGGACAAATGTTTCAGGAAGGGCTTCTTTTTGCCCAGGTAATGCATGCTCAAAAAACCTCCCAAATGAACCCCAATCCCCCCATCCCATACATCGTAGCAGGAGTGCTACATCCCTGAAAATGTTCAGTGGTCAAGGCAATTCGGATTGGATACAAAACAGGCAAAAATAGTTTTGAAGAGTTTGTAATCTAGAAGCAACCTGAGCAACAAACAAAGAAGTGTGGGGGGCATGGTTCTAGGACCAAACATATTTTGGGACAAGGTGTGGGGTTCCCTCCTGCCATTTTTTGAAACCCCAGATTTCCCCCTTGGTTTCATTTTGCTTTGCAGCTAGTGCTGATAGCAGCCATTTATTGCTCTAAAGCGTTCAACAGAAAAACAAAATAAAGAGATACAGTCTCTTCTGTCACAGTTAGTGTCTCTCCAGGCTTACCCAACAGGGTTGGGTAAACCCACGGAGCCTTATCATAGAGGAGATTCATACTTAAAAGACACAAAGATACAGGCCAACGCAGACGGCAGCAGGTCAAAAGGCTGCAGCTGCCGACAAGAGCAAAAAACCTAATTGAAGAAAATTCAACAGATGGTGGGGCGGGGAGTGACTTAAAGGTATCTCCTGCTTATGTAAGGCAGTAGGAACGAAATAAAGTGGATGATGCAAGATGGAGGTTTTCATGGGACTATATGGGCAGAAATCTTATGCTGCTTGGGAGCTGGGTCCTCGTGGAACGCCTGCTCCCACAAGGAGTTTAAAGTTGGAAGGGGGCCTGGAGTTCATCTAGTCCAGAGGCTCGCAATCTCCAGGCCCCAGCTGATGTTGGACTACAACTCCCATCACCCCTTGCCACAATGGCCCATGGCAGGGGGCAATGGGAGTTGTAGTCCAACATCTGGGGACTCAAAGTTGCGATCCTCTGGACTAGTCCATGCGCACCCCCACCCCCCAGGCAGTGAGGTCACCTTCGAATGCCCTCCTCCTGAGATTCCGTTCTTTAGGGACCAGTGGGAGCTGAGGAGAGGAGTGGTATTCCCTCCTCCTGACAGAGTTCTCAGCCCTGGTGTCTACATTGCTATCCTTCAGGAGCCAGGCTTCTCAGAATACTTAGTGCTGTTGCCAGTGCTGGGGGTGGTGGAGTCACTGTGCTTTTTTTTTTTTTTTAAAGTAGAGAACAGCCAGTTTTTCTGCCTAAACAAAGCAGTGAGCAACATAATGCACAGGCTCCCGGCAAAACTGGGGCTGCTGCGCACCTTCAGAGACAGGCCCAACGGCAAGGAGCCCAGCGCTGCTGTCTGGAAGGGCTGAAGGGCACTGCGCTACCACCCTGTCGCTACACTCTCGGGCCAGACTCTGGCAGCTACATCCTTAGATTCTGAGCAGAACCCCAAGTCTGTCTGGGAAGCAGGAGTTGTTTTCCTAGCATTCTCAGAGGGACTCCGGAGGCGGCTGCGGCGGCAGCAGGGTCCAGCTCAGGCCCAGAGCTGCAGCTGGCAGGGTGGCCGTTCTCCACTCCAAGACACTCTCTGCCCTACTCAACCAGGCGGGCTGCCATTTGGGCTTGCACCTCCTCCCATGGTCATGGCAGCTGTCTGGGAAGGAGGCTTGAAGGCAGAGATCTTCACCACTATTTTACAAGCAGAAAAAAAGACAGTTCAGCGTGAGAGCCATTCCCCACGGAGCTGACCTCTGCACGTGCTGCGATTTCCCCACCGCTGCTCCACGGAAGAGAAACAGAGCCCCGCCAAGCCCCGCGTCATCTTAGGTGCTCAGGGGCTGCAGGCAAGTGCAGCCCAGCCCAGCACTTTCCCCACTGAGCTGGGGTGGGGTGGGGGGCTGAGAAGGACTGCACTTCCCAGGGCTCCATGCACACCTTCCAAGGTGGGGAGATGGTGGTGGGGCCGGAGAAGGCTCCGTTTCCCGGGAAGGAGCTTCACTGGCACTCGGCAAAGTGCGGCACTGTATGGCGGGTATGGTGAGCTCTGCACAGTGCCAGGAGAGCCGCCAAGTGGAGAGGATGCAGCTGGAGCTTGGCACAGGCCTCACCGACAATTAGAACACCAAGAAAAAATCCAAGTATCATATACTAATGTTTTAACATAACAATAAAATGGTATGGTTGGAAAACGGCCTAACTATAACCATACCGTTTGATCATCATCATTATATTAAAACCTTCATGTATAACTGGATCCTTTCTTGATGTTCTGATAGACTGTCAAATCCTAACCGACAACTCGGCAGGGAGCAACAGGGCCATTTCATTAAACCCACTTGCCCGGTCACCACTGAGGAGGTGGAGTTTTGCCGAGGCAAGCAGGATTAGTGGGGCTTGCCACACCTCTGGGGGCAGCAGCTGCTTCAGCACTGCTTGAAGGGCCGATCACTAACCTGCCCAGCAGAAGGCTCTTGCCCACCCCCCTTTAACCTCTAGAAGGTCACACCGTAAGGTCGGTACCTTCCGGAGCAGAGGCAGGCAACCTTGGCTCTCCAGGAGCTGCTGAACTACAGCTCCCATCATCCCTAGCCACAATAAAGTGCAGCTGGGGGTGAGGGGAGCTGTAGTTCAGCAGCAGCTGAAAAGCCCACGGTCTGCTCTAGAGGGAGATAAGAGTGGCAGTGCCAGTGCCAGCAGCAACAAGTACTGCTGAAGCGGCAGCTGCCCGCACACACACACACACCCCCAAGCAGGTGTGCAAGAATTGTTGGGGTGGGTGAATGTGGTGAGCACAGTTCCAAGGCTGGGTTAAAGGGGGGGGGGGGGACTTGGAAGGCTGCTGCTCAAGAAGAAAAAACCATCTGGATTCCCTACGGCATCAGTGGGTGAGTCAAAAGGCCAACTCTTCTGCGAGGCTTTTGCCCGGAGGGTCAGGTGTTGGTCCACTTTGCTAAGAGAGCAGAGGGGGTGGGTGATTCAAGGCAGGCACGGCTCTGCGAGTTGGAAAGCGCGTGCACACACAGAGGATACAAGAAGAGGCTGCTCTTTGCTGTGTGTCTGAATCCCACCCCCACTTTTGGTGCTGAAACAGTGCAAAGCAAATTAGGACATCAAAATAAATGCAGCTAACCCTGCCCCAAACATTGAAAGTTCGTCTACATGCCAAGAAAGGACAAAGCCTGTTCCCTCCTCGATTTGCAGCAATGGCCTGTACCTCTGTGATAAATTACCAGCTAGAGAAGGAGAAATCTAAAGAGATATTAATCACAAACAGTTCACAGAAAGAGAGAGAGAGGGGGGGAGGGGGAAGAGAAAGAAACTTAACATTTACTGTACTTTACTATGAAACACTTAAATATGCCACTAAGGATGTATGTCTAAATTAAAAAAACAAAAACTAAGACTTAACAGCTTAATAAATATGAAGTGAAGAATTTACGCATTGCTTTAAATAATGGAGTCAAGAAGGAGGAGTGGAAGAGTCCAGATGGCAAACTGTTTTCTAGCATGTTTGACATGCTACAGTGTGGTCAGGAAAAACTCACATCAATGGCTTCTTTTTTAATATTAAAGATAGTGCTTCCAAAAGCCAATGGAAAGGTGACTGGTGCAATGGAAAACAGGACAACGCAACAACTGCTTTGGATTTGGGCTTGGGATGAGAAGACATGCTTTCTCAGGCTCTTCGGGTCAGGGAGAAGCGGCTCTCTTTTCGACATAAAAGGCAGCACCTCCAAGTTAGCTTGATTGACAGTGCGGACCCTTCTCAAAAGAGGGCTTAAAGCAACACTTTTGGTATGGCTTTTGGGCCATGCATATTAATTCCAGCCCTTCGACGACAACAGCAAAAGACAAAAGCACAACACAGAATAAAGTTATTCTCGTCTCAGTGCTGGGAACAGTTCCAGCAACAAAGACAACAGGCTGCTGGGTTTGCCCCTTCTCCTATGAAGAGCAAAGGGAGATTGGGATCTAAGACAGCCAGAGAGACTCCCTCACATTTTCCTTTCCCTGTCTGAAACAATTTAGGGGTCATGTTTTTGTTAACGAATACACCTTCGGGTGAGGAAAGCGGGGGAGATGGACATGCAGCATTCTTCAGATGCACGAACACACCAGATGAAATAGCATGGGGAAAGCCTACATGAAGTGATGTGAAACAATTTGAAAAATAATGCACAAAACAAATTACATACAATTTGGTCTAGGTTGCTTTTCATGGTTTGGTTTTTTGGTGGGGTCTTTTTTTTTTCTTTTTTTTTTTTGATGTTGTGATAGTTTGCCATCTGACACAGAGAGAGGATAAAGAAATCTGAAGGACAAACTAGATTCTCTTTTACCTCGGGGCCGCTGTTTCTCTGCGTCGTAGATCATTACCACTTCGGTGACCTGGAAAAGAGGAGGGGGAAGTTTATTTATTTATTTGATTTGTATACCACCCTTCCAAAATGGCTCAGGGCATTAACCTCATCTAACTGATGAGGCTGGAAAGGGACGCTTAAGCAGCAGCAGGATAGTGCCATGCCACACAATTCAATGCTTGAGGTGCAACTATCAACATGCACTGAAGTGTTTTGGAACAATGCAGAGAGGTCCCTAGCAAGGAGAACTCTACTGCTCAACAAGGGCTTCCTCAGACACTTGCTTCCTTAAAAAGGCTAGCCAAGAGGGCAGTGACTAAAAAGGACAAACCATCAAAACGGAGAGGCCTCAAAAACCATACCCACTGGTATACAATCAACTACCTCCCAACTGGGAGGAGAGTGGCCTTAGGAACATAGGAAGCTGCCATATTCTGAGTCAGGCCTTTAGTCTATCTAGCTCAGTATTGTCTTCACAGACTGGCAGCGGCTTCTCCCAAGTTGCTGGCAGGAATCTCCCTCTGCCCTATCTTGGAGATGCTGCCAGGGAGGGAACACGGAACCTTCTGCTCTTTCCAGAGCAGCCTCATTATCCCTTAAGGGGAATCTCTTACAGTGCTCACACTTCTAGTCTCCCTTTCATATGCAGCCAGGGTGGACCCTGCTTAGCTAAGGGGACAAGTCATGTCTGCTACCACAAGACCAGCTCTCCTTTCCTAAGAATTTTTTTCTGCTGGAGACACAGCAGAGCTTGTGGTAGCAAGCCTGAATTGTCCCCTTTGCTAAGCAGGGTCTGCCCTGCTTTGCATTTGAATGGGAGACATGTGAGCACCGTAAGGTATTTCCCTGTGGGGACAGGGCCACTCTGGGAAAAGCACCTGCATGCTTGTATGGAGAAGGCTCCAAGTCCCCTCCCTGGCGGCATCTCCACGATAGGACTGAGAGAGATTCCTGCCTGTAACCTTGGAGAAGCTGCTGCCAGTCTGTGTGGACAATACTGAGCTAGATGGACTAATGGTAGATGGTCTAACTTGGTAGAAGGCAGCTTCCTATGTCCCCATGTTCCTTACTCCGTGTGGGGGGCGGGGGGGGGGGGCGGCAGAATGCATCCAAGGAAGTGTTAATTAAATTGTGCTGAAGCAGCAGAAAGAACATATGCACATTTTATCAGGAAAGAGAGAAAAAAGGCAGCCTCGATACAAGAATGGAGGCACTAACCAGAAGGACGCTGGGTGTGTTTTGAAGTGAACTTGGTAACTGTTTCAAGATAGGCAAAAATCCTCAGGGTGAGCCAGGGCATGCTCACAGACACAGTTGCCCTGAAATAATTACCCTCTACTCACCTTTGATTCTGTTTGCTTGTTCAAAGAGTGATTCAGAGGTTAAAGTGAGGATGAGGAGGAGTGGAAAGAGCCCTTCATGGCAACTGGGCACCTCGGACAGATCTCTATCTGACCCCTGGCTAAACAATGCTGGGCACAATAGACAGGTACACTCCAAGGCCTGATTTGTACAGGCTCAGTTGGGGTGAGGGTGGTGGGGAGGATCGGACTAGGTGGCCTTGGGATCACTTCCCCATCTGCGATTTTAAACACAGCAAAAACCTTTTGCCTGCTTGGATGGGAGGTGGAAGAATCTGAATGTGTTTTCAGGAGGCAATCCTATAAAATAGGATAAAAACAGAGAAGAAGCAACCTGTTGGCTGGAGTCCCCATCTCATTCAAAACAAGGAGTCTGGCTGCAGAGCACTGCATGGTTGAAGCCAGAAGGGCTCTGCTCTCCAGGTCTACAGATCTACATTCCCTGCTGCTCAGCCCTCGCGAGGCCTTTTAAGAATCACTTGCCCTAAAAGCCACAATTTCCCCCTAGAGAGTCTTTTGGGCACCAAAGGGGTAGCTGCCTAATGAAATGCGAGATGCCTGGATTTGCCCAGGGAGACGTTTTAGAGCTCATCTCAAAAGGCGACTTGTTTGGCTGGGTTCAAGTTACCAAGAGCAAATAAGAAGCCTTTCCTTGGGGGCCAATTCCCTTGCGGACCAACTCAGTTATGGCTTGCCCACTGTTCTCTGCCCCTCTCCCTGGGCAGATGTGTCAGGTTTTCGTCTGTGGTCGCTGAACACCTGATTCCACTGGCTTTTGAAAAACCAGTCCCTTTTGTACGGCACACCTTGAGCTGACTTGAACCCATTGATCCCAGACAGCCTGCTCACTTTGGCAATAAACTAAACACTGGGGAGCAAGTGCCAGCTCGACCACGGATCCCTTCGTTCTGCAAACTGAGAGTGCACACTGGATTATCACTTGCCTCAGAGGTGGCCAACGGAGGTTCCTAACCCCATACCCACTACAATTCACAGGAAGCAATAGCCCCGCAGTAAAAGAACCAGGACTGCTATGGACCAAGCTGAGTCTGCAGCTTGGAGGGTTAGAAATGGCCCTTGTCCCGGTCAGTTGCCAACACTCTTGTCACAACCTGTGGCTATATTCATCAGCTGCTCCCTAGACTAGGTAAACAAAGCTTGCGCTGGTGGCTTCATCAATAGCCCCCCAAATTCACCTGCAACGCAGTCCAGCAAAGGTTGAGGAAAAGGAGAGAACAAAAAAAAAATGCGTCAGGTATGGAGACAGATAAGACACTGCATAGCCACTCCATGAGAAAACAGGAGGGTGGCAAGGACAATTTTCATTAGGATGGTTCTTGCCTGAAGGCTCATCATGCCAAAATGTACTGCATCCACCAGCCAAATCCCTTCCAAAAAAGGTTCTGGATTCTTCAATAGAGCAATACTAATACTTCAAGCCAAATGCATGCCAGAAAATGTAAATGTGGAGCAGATTTCTACATTTTGCAAACCAGGAAACTTCCTGAATACAAATCCACACTGCTGGAGTTATAGCAGTTCTGGCTGTTCCATCTCAGCAGGGAGTATAGGGCTGGAAGAGGTCCCCAGAAGGGCAATCTGACCAGTCAGAGGGCTGGAGCACCTTTCCTACAACATATTGGGACCCTCTGAGTTTAAAGGAAGGGAGGCTTAAGGAGGACATGTAGCAATTTATACAATTATGCAGGGAGTGGAGAGCAATCTTGTTCCCTCTTTCTTAGCTTAGAACTTGGGAGCCACTCAGTGAAACTGACTAGCAGGAGACAGAGAACAGACAGGAGAGGAGACATCTCCACAAAACATTTAACTTCTAAAACTCACTTCCACAAGATGCAGCAATAGCTGCTAGCTTAGATGACTTTCAAAGGAGATTAGACAAATTCATGCAGGAGGTGGTCTCTCAGCCACCGATATTAAGCACAGTGGCACCACTATGTGAAGAGGCAACAACAGAGGAGGATTAATGCCTTCAATGTGCTGCTTGTGGATTTCCTGGAGGCATCTGGTTGGACCACTGTGGGAAGCAAGATGCTGGACGAGATGGAGGTTGGTCTGATCCAGCAGGGCTGCTTTTATGTCTTTATTAAGAGACAAACCTGGGTCTCAGAATTCCAGAAGAGAAGAGCCAGTGTGGTGCAGTGGTTACAGCATAAGACTAGGACTAGACACACCTAGGTTCAAATCTTTCTTCAGCCACGAAGCTCACTGGGCTTGGGCCCATCACTCTTCTCCAGCCTGAACTACCTCACAAAGTTGTTGTGAGGATACAAGTGCGTCTTTAAAAACAACAACAATCCAAGGGCTTTTGTGACAAAATGCCAAGAAATACAGCCATTTACTGGTCCACAAAAATTTAATGCACTGCAGCAAGCCACATCCAGAGAGAGATGGATGGTACCAAAAATTGAATCCGAGGATGGGGAAAGGAGCCTCTGTCGAGATATAGAGGCTTGCCATCACAGTAATTCCAGATCTCTCTCCAGATATAGATGCTTGCCATCACAGTAACTCACCATTCCGAACTTCTTGAAGTATTCCCTGAGCTCTGTCTCACCACAGTTGTGAGGGATTCCACCCACAAAAATTTTATTGGACTTGCTATCGCTCCTGTTTCCTTTCTGTGGGGACAAAAACAGGAAAGTCCTATTAAAACAAGGCTCATGTTCAAAAACAAAAGGCGTTTGCAAGGGTTGGAAGCCACAGCTAACTAAGCCAAATGTTCTGTTTGAACACTAACACAAGCCTTTGGCATTCAAATGATACTTCCATTTGCCTCTCAGCCTGCAGCTCAAAGACCCCTGTCCCCCTTGTTCAGCCTGTCTCCCTCAGCCAGTAAGTGGTGGGGCGTGGAGGCAGATACTATGTTCCGAGGTTTCACTCGGACATCAAGCCCAGAGCAAGTCTGTTCCAGCCTGGATCCCTGCCCCGATGGCAGCCCCTCAGAGAGGTCTTAGAGATCTGGGGACCTGACAAAGAAAGGCACGGGTGGGGGGCAGGGCATGATAATTGACAGGCTTGAATGGAGTGGGAAGCACAAGGAGAATGGAGGGAGTGTGGGCAGATGTGGAAGGCAAGCAGACAGGGAGGAGTTTTCAGAGGAAGGATTCATCTCTTAAAATCTCAAAGAGCCCAATATCCGCAAGCTCACCGATAGCAGTTTGTGCCCTACAGGACCTCGGGCTCAGCCCACAGTCTCCCACATGAACCTCTTGGCTCTCTCCCTCACAAGGCATCACTACGTGGTCCTTCAGTCTGTGAAGCTTGCCAGGGTATCGAGCAGGGCCTTCGTGGAGGTGGCAACTATGTTATGCATCAGCCTCCCAAGGGAAACCCACTGGGCTACTTCACATCTCACTTTCCACTGTTCAAGACCCTTTATTCAGCAAAACTGAGCAATTCCTCTCCTGGCTTGTAGCTAATTCTGTTCCTTGTTTCACACTGGCAGTTGCCAATGCCCCTCCAATTGCATGCCTGTTCTCTACACACACACACACACACACACACACACACACACACACACAACACATCACCGTGCCTAGGGGCTTCCATATTGGAGATTTTGGACTCACTGACTTCAGCCCTTCACGTGGCAAGATATTATATGCCCCACTGTGATCAAAAACTACCCAAAGATCCAAGCTATGGGCACTCTTCCCTCAGGTCACAGAGGGCTCGGCCCAAGAGCACCGATGATGCAGTGGCTAGGATTGGCTAGAAACCCCACAGAGAAGAAAGTGGAGTCACTTCCAGCAAGCTGTGCCATCTGGCCAGCCAGCCTCAATCCTGAGAGCTCTGCTTGTTTTCTGACAGTACTTTTAAATTTCACTGGCTGCTTCCTGCAGGTTAACAAAGAGTTCTTTGGGATTCGAACAAGACAATGTGAGGAAAAGAAAAATCAACAACAACAGCAACTCAGTCGGGGAACGGAGGGCAAATCAATGCCCGAGCAGTTCTCTTACCCATCCTTCCTTTGGTCGTGTTCTCTCCGGCTGCATTCCTCGAGGGGTGCAGGGCTTTGGATCAATCTGTCAAACAAGGGCAAGCGTGAAATGGGAGGCATGGCAAGCTCCCGCTTTAAAATCTGAGAAAATGAAGGCAGCAGGTTTGCACCTCACTGGTGTTAGACAAGTGTGGTGCTGAGCACCAGCTGCCCTGCCCTGTACATCAAGAAGGCCAGCCAGCAGCTGGCTGACCTGGCTGGCTGGCAGGGTGCTCTTCTCCAAGCTTGCAGTGCAGCAGACACTCCTTGCAGACAGCAGAGGGAACCACCACAAGGCCAAACTGCTCATTATCCTATTTCAAGCATGTAAATGGCCACTGCCTGGGGCAAGTATGTGTTGCATGCAGGCAACCAGGCTGAGAAGAAGGCTGGCAGGCAGGCTCTCTCTCTCTCTCTCTTCCAGGAAGCTGATGTGTCTTGAATGGTACACTGTCAGCAGCCAGACTAATTAGAATTAGGCTAGTCCTGTTTGAGAGTTTATTTGCAAGGCTGCTGTATATACAAAAACACACCATGCTTTCATCTTGACACGGCATTAAAAGCTGCTGCCTGACACTGTGCAAAGCACACTTCTTGGACACAAAAGCAGCAGGAAAAACAGCAGCCATTAGGCCTACTCTGGCATGTGATGGCTATGGGATTCTTTGGTGGTGCCAACAATGTTAAGAATAGGAAGCCAGGGTGACTCACCTTTCTCCCATCATTTTTATCATCCCGCAGATCACTAATTCTTTAGACTGAGAGTCATGGGGGAGGGGAGGGCATTAGGGCAAAATGCTGTAAGGCCCATTGCAGCCATGAGACAGAGCAGAAAATAAATCAAAGAAAGGGCTAATAAGCAGGTACTCTAGAAACCAGAGTGGGGGTAGATGACAGACCAGAACGTAGGATAAACTAATGTATGCATATACTGCCTTCCTGCAAGAACTGTGCTTAAGGGGGTTTACAAAACAGGTAATAGCAAAGATATTGTATTTCACTGGTCAGTTCAGGATAAGGGCAGGATGCTCGCCCAAATTGATTCCACTAAGTTTTAGCTTCAAGTACAATCAGAACCAGAAGGAGCCACCAGTAAACAGAGGAGCTTTGTTTTTCAGTTAGTCAAGCCAATGGGACTTTGCACTTGGCTGTTTTAAAATGTTACTGGATAGGAAACCCCATTCCAGGCCCCCACCCACGCCCAACTTGGGGCACACTTACATTTCGACCATCTAGTGTATGAGGCCTGCTGGCCAGGACCATCCCCACACAGTTGGGATCTTTGAACTTGACAAATCCAAACCCTCGTGACTGATTGGTCATCTTATCTTTCATTATGACACAGTCGACCACCTCTCCATATTGGGAAAAGTAGCTACGGAGCGTTTCTGTTGGAGGAAGAAGAAAAGCCAACAACACATGCACAAGTTGTGTTGAAAACTCTTTGCCAAGGGACAGGACATGAGCAGAAGTGGAACTGTCTGCCTCCCACAATACCTGGCCTCACAGTGGCTTAACCTTTTCAAGGACGACGACCTTGGGACTGGAAGGACACACATATTTCTTCAGGGTAAATACCACATGTCGAGTGCAACTACCTTAAAATGGGTTTCCAGCCATTCAGTGTTTAGGGAAGCAATGAAACTGTTCAGAACGGTTTGGTGGGGCCACAGAGGATGGCTCTACGGTGAAGGCAAGAAGGCCAAGGGACACAGGCAATGTGTTTAAAGATTTAGGGGAGACCATGCAACCGCGGCTGGAGAATTCCTGCCCCATCACCAACCACCCTCCACGTCTGCGGTATTGGAGCAACTGTTCATGTGGACTGGGCATGTGTTTCAGGCTGCAACAACCTCAGGGAAAGCCCACCACTGTCTGGAGCAGAGCCCTCTTAAAGTCACGTTATGAGGGAGAGCAGCAGGCCGTTCCTCTAAGTACACAAGGGTTGTCATTTGGGGAGGCAGTGGGAAGAGATCTGAACTAAGGCACAAGGTGAACACAGGTTTACATGTTCTGAGTAGATTCAGGAGACAATTACCTTGCGTAGTGCTCCAGTCTAGGCCGCCCACAAACAACTTTCTGCAATTCAAAGAACACAGTGGTTAGAATCTGATCTATGGGAGTGCAAGTCATTTGAAAGCGCCAGACAAACTATTTACATGCTCTGCCAGCAAATGTGCTACACCCATTATGTTTCCAGAGGGTAGCCACCATTACTGTACATGTTCTGTAGACCCAAAGCTGAAACCAATGGAGAATGTCTCTGACTTGTATTACATTATGAAGCCGCTTTCAAGCATGTTGAACAAGTAGACTTGGAAAAATTATTAGCCCTTCTATGCTAAACACAATCTTAAGACAGAGAGTCTGAGAGCTGGAAGAGAACTTGGGGGTCTTCCAAGCCAATCCCCTGCTCTGTGCAGGAAAATGCTATATCATCCCTAATAGATGCCAGCTTCTGCTGGGAAGTCTTTAGAGCAGTAGAGTCCCCCATTGTGCCAGGCAGACTGATCCTCTGTAGGACAGCTCTTGCAGCCAGGAAGTTCTTCCCAATAACTAGCCTAACTTGGCTTCCTTGTGATATCTACTACTCGTGTCAGTCTTGCCCTCAAGAGCAAGAGAGAACGGGTCACTCCTACTTTCAAGGGCTAGAATTGAAGACAGCTCTCATATCTCTTCTTTGTCTTCCATTCTCCAGGCTAAACATACCCAACTCCTCCCATACAGAACGCAGTCCAGACCAGTGTTCCCTCTAATAGAGATTCCCAGATGTTGTTGATGACAATGCCCAGAATCCCCAGCTGCAATGGCTTCTGCTTGGGGATTATGGGAGTTGTAGTCAACGACATCCGGGAATCTCTGTTAACAGGAACACTGGTCCAGACCACACTATCTTTGTTGCCCTCCTCCAGTTTATCAATGTCCTCCTTAAAAATGTCATGTCCAGAACTGGACTCAGTATTCCAAGTGAAGTCTGACCAGTGCAGAACTGAATGGAGTCACTACTCTGAAGGGTATCAAGAACTTATTTTGTTAAGACTAAAACAAAAACACATTTCCCAGTATTAGCCACTGTCATCACAATTTTTTCAAAAGGCTTAATACTATTACTATGAAGAGCTTATAAAGTAAGCTTTTGGTTTTCTTAAAGACTTAAAGAATGAGCTCTGTCATCCCAACAACCCACTGAGATGGGAAGGATCTAGCTCAGTGGTAGGTCACATCCTTTGTATGCAGAGGGCTGTAGATCCCAGTCAATGGGAGTGAAAAGACCTCTGTTTGAATTCCTTAAGAGAACTGCAGTCAATCAAGAGAGACCATACTAGGCTAGAGAGACCACTGGCCCTGACTGGCAAGGTACCTCTGTGTGCTTAGTGTCATTCCCAACTTATCGAGAACAAAACTGGAGATCGCCATTTTAGAAAGTTCGTAGCTGGGTCAGATGAAATGTGATCTTCAAGCTCTTGCCACACACAATATAAATTAGACCACAAAGGCTCTTGGAAGCCACTGTAGCAACCAATTAGTTCTCCGAAACCACTTCAGAAACACACTTCAAGCCCTGGGAACTAAACTGCATCCCAGGAAACAATCCACAGCAGAAAAATTTGCATATGTGCCTTTTCTTTTCTTTTCTTTTCTTCAGTGCCAGGTGAGGATTTCCCAGTGGCTGCAGTGTTTCAGCCATCTACAGAAAAGGACCTGATGTGAACTCCAGGGGGACACACAACACACCACTGTTGAGTTTGCTGGAGAAATTCAGTCAGCAGCGAGAACCTCAGGTGCATGGCAACAAAACAGTGTCATTTGAACACCACCAGAGTCATATGATCACAGGAACGCCATGACTGCATTCATTACGGTTGCTGCATCAGTGGCACTACTACAGCCAAGCAGCAGGAGTTCAGAGTCCCGACAGGATGCCCTTGGGCACAGCTTTGCTGATCACAGGTCTGCAGCAGCTCTGCACCGAACACAACCTGGCTAGAGAAGCTTCCTGCATCCCCAGATCCAAGGAACGTAAAGGAGAATCCTGCTCCCTCGCCCCTGAGAACTAATCAGCACAGAGATGCAGACCCAGGTGCCTCTTGCTGTGCAGAGGAGTGGAGTATTTCACTCTACTCTCACATCACAGTGAGACTAGGTAAAGATAATTGCCACTCTCCCCTGCTCCACATAGCAAGCGCATCACCCTCCATCCAGGTACCAAGACCCTAACTCTGCAGGTCTCCCCCATTTGAGAAGCACACCTGCATCCAAATAAAAGGATTTGCTTTATTCCACCCTCTGCAGTCTCCTCATGGGGCAAGTTCCTAGGACAAAAAGCAAAAACTGCTTCTAGATTCTGTCACCTCCCCTTTCACAGGACATCCAGGCTCACTGAAGGATGAAAATCCTTCCACATCAGCTCAAGTTATGCAGTGCTCACTCTTCAGAAGCCAAACAATACCCTACATCAGCAAGGAGGACAGGCACACATGCTGCTCACAGGCCATATGGCAGGAGAGTGCCTATTGGGAAAACAGCAAATGTCAGGGACAAAGGATTGCTTTTAAGAGCACACCAAACAAGGTGAACACAATTAACGGTTCAGGCACCATTAACTCTCATCACTTTCATCCCCTGCACCAAAGATCAGCTCTGGCCTAACTATAGACTGTAACAACAGTCAGAATTCCTCTCACTTCCCAAGAGACAGTTTATCCTCTAGGGAAAATTGCATCCATTTTGTTCCTGAAAACAACTGGGGATAGGGAGCAGCAGGTGATGAACTCTTTGAAGTCATTTCAAATTTGTAGAATTTGTTGATGTTTTCCTCTTTAACACAACCAAAACTGTACAGATAATTAAGAACTAAAGGTGGCAGGTAAGGACTTGGAAACAGTCTAATTTTTTTTCATCTCTGTGCAGAATGTGTTTTATTTTGGACAGCAGTATCAAGGCAGTGTGCACACACCTGCATTCAGAATGGGGCCTTACTGATTCAACCTGAGTGGGATCTAAATTGAACTGAGTGGACATACAGCCACCCTAGGTATGTTTACTCAAAAGAATGATGGGATTCAATGGGATTCCTCCCCAGATAGGTGTATAGGACAAGAAAAGGTTCACACCTTTATTGGTAAAAATTTGCTCACCCCACAGATAGAGCAAAGACCTCAAACCCAGAGGGTAGTTTTGTTGTTGCTGGTGTGCTGCCATCTCTTGAAATTCGTGTATATTGTCAACTTTTTAATTGTGTCAACATTGTTTTAACGGATGCCTAAGCAGCCTTGAAAAACAAAATAAAAATATATTTAACAAACAGTTCTTTACTGCAGAAATGCACAGCACCACTGCACCTTAGCCCCACTGTGTAAGGGGCAATCACAGCCGGACGGGCTATTATGGGCTCTCTCATCTTCCAGGACATGGGAATGGTGACAGCACTCGCCAGACTTTTGTGAAAATCAGCGTCTTTGCTAGCACTACTGAGTTGTCCCATGGACAGGCACAGGGACCACCATTCCCCCTCAGGAGGCTGTCACGAAGACCTTGGAAGTTGTCTGCATAAGAGGGAAGCAACCATATGTGCTGCAATATGCAGAACTAGAAAACTGTCAGGCCCCCAGCTATTCAAGACGCCAAAAATTTGTGACATTAATTCAGCTGTAGGCAGAGCCAGCACTTGCCACGCCTGCTCTTTAGAAAAGGGAGCCAGTGCCACAGATTTTGGTCAGACCAATGAATAAGCAGACCTTGCTCATTGGGGCTGCAACCCCTGTTTACATGCAAGAGCCATATGCACACTTCTGTTTAGGAGAGGTGCACTGCTTCAGCGGCTTCTGGGCTATGTTGGTCTTAAGACTCCCTGTACCCACAAAGGGCAATTCAGGGGACACACCTTCCAGGGAGCAGGAATGCTATTGTGCTGGGCTTGCAAGTGAACACACATTGAGAACTGGAATGATGGATTGGCTATCTTTCTAAAATCCATTCTGTGCAATACCACCATCATAAGGGCTACTCATCCCTTTCATCACACTAGACTTCCAATGATACATATTTAAACGTGCTTGGTTAATTTAGCTTCTACGGATAAATATGTTCTGTCAAGCCTTAGCAACAGTGTGCTCAGGGCAATTTTCTCCTGATGCACAATCTGCCAACATCCCTAAGGAAAGCACGTGGCCGGTGTGCTTCCACTGTTCCACATGCAAAGAAAGTACTATGAACAATATCGGCAGGTCTCTTCTCCCTTTCATTTGTCCATGTAACTGGCCTCTCTGGGACACTCTAGGAAGCACTGGATGTAGCCTTATTCTGGTAGCATTCTCCCCATGTTCAGGAACAATGCACATGCCTCTTCAAGAAGCATTTCTTCATTCTTTCATCCCTCTTAAGACCACGCGTGTCATTTTTCAGGGCACAAAATTCCTGAAAAAGTACAGACAACTGGTGACCACTAGCCTGGATTTTTTAAATAAATAAATAAATGTTGCCCCGTGGTCGGACAAGGTGATTGAATGCGTGGTGGCCTCAGCAACAAGCAATCTTGGATGACAGAGCATTCCAAACTGGCTTTCGAGTGGGCTATGGGGTTGAGACTGCCTTGGTCAGTCTAACAGATGATCTCCAATCAACAGAGGGAGTATGACACTGATGATCTTTTTGGATTTCTCAGCAGCTTTCAACACCATTGACCACGGTAACTTTCTGGATTGCTTGATAGAGGTGGGATTGGGTGGCACTATTTTACAGTGGTTCCATTCCTACCTCTCTGGCAGATTCCAGATGGGGTCATAGGACATAGGAAACTGCCATATACTGAGTCAGACCATTGGTCTATCTAGCTCAGTATTGTCTTCACAGACTGGCAGCGGCTTCTCCAAGGTTGCAGGCAGGAATCTCTCTCAGCCCTATCTTGGAGAAGCTAGGGAGGGAACTTGAAACCTTCTGCTCTTCCCAGAGCGGCTCCATCCCCTGAGGGGAATATCTTGCAGTGCTCACACATCAAGTCTCCCATTCATATGCAACCAGGGCAGACCCTGCTTAGCTATGGGGACAAGTCAAGCTTGCTACCACAAGACCAGCTTTCCTCTTGGAGACTGTTACTCTGCAAAGCGAGAGCTAAAGTGTGGAGTTCCAGAGGACTCCATACTGTCTCCAATGCTTTTTTAACATTTACATGAAATCACTGGGAGAGATCATCAGGTGGTTTGGTGCAGGGTATCAATATGTTGATCACACCCAGATCTGTTTTTCCACACCAACTTCATCAGGAAATGGCATAACCCCCATAAATGCCTGCCTGGAGGTTATAATGGGCTGGATGGAGGATAACCAACTTCAGAAACACACTTTTAAATCTAAATAAGACAGAGGTACTGATTGTAGGGGGTCGGGACCCAAGAGATGGTTTAGTTCTGCTTGTTCTGGATGGGGTTACACTCTCCCTGAAAGATCAAATGACCTTAGAACTGTGGTATAGTGGACAAATGATCTTAAAACAATGGTAATGGTAATATCTAGGCTTGACTGCTGTAATGCACCCTATGGGGGCTGCCTTTGTATGTAGTCCAGAAATTACAACTGGTACAAAATGTGATAGCCAGATTGGTCTCTGGGTCAACCCAAATGGACCATGTAACACCGATTTTAGAAGAACTGCACTGGAAGCCAATATTTTTCCAAATGAAATACAAGGTGCTGGTTATTGCCTATAAAGCCACTAAAGGCTTGGGTCCAGGGTGCTCAAGAGAGTGCCTTCTCTGCCACAAACCCGGTTGCCTATTAACATCACCGGGAGAGGTCTGGTTACAATTGCCGCTGGCTCATTTGGTGGCAACTCATGACTGGGCCTTCTCTGTGGCTGCCCCAGGGCTCTGGAATACACTCCCTCGTGAAATAAGAGCATCTCCTTCTCTGCTTGCTTTTAGGAAGAACCTCAAGACTGAAAATTTTAATTAATGTTTTTATATTCTGAAATTATTTGTTTTGTGAATGTTAACTTTTACATTGTTTTACATTCACTATGTTTTACCTTTGTACACATAATACTGGAATAGAACATTGTTGTCTATCTATAAGCTCCAACACTAAAACTCTTTTTACTGAGTTATTTATGGTCCTTTAGGACCATTGGCCTATCTAGCTCACTGCCTGGCAGCAGCTCTTCAGGGAGGGGTCTTTCCCAAGCCTACCGGCAGATACTGCCAGGGATTGAACCTGGGACCTTCTGCATGCAAAGCTCCCTGCTTTGAACACGTGGACATATAAAGCTAAACAGAATGCTCAAGGCAGCTTAGGGCACGGAAGACAAGAACTATAATGAAACCTCAGCAACCTTTAAACCCACCCACCCCGCCAAAAAAGGATGTCTACGCTGCTTTTTTCAAAGAGTAAGCATCAAAATACAGCATCACATTGAGACATTCCTGTTGCCAGCAAGACAAGAAATGTAGTTTATCAACATTCAAATAAGAGTCCTTTCTAGAGCAAGAGATTGACATATAGTAACGACAGGTTGCTTACCTGTAACTTGGGTTCTTCTAGTGGTCATCTGTGCTCTTACACGAATGGGATTTGCGCCTGCGCAGAGACCACATCAGAACTTCTAAGTTAGAGTGCTAACTTTTGGCGGTAACCCCACCCCCTCGGTATATAGGCGACTGCGCAGGCTTCCCGCTCCAGTCTTCTGAGTCTGCAATCTGAAAGACTAGCAGAAAAGACATAAGAAGAGGGGAGGATGGGTGGGCGTGGAAGAGCACAGATGACCACTAGAAGAACCCAAGTTACAGGTAAGCAACCTGTCATTCTTCGACGTGGTCTCTGTGCTTTACACGAATGGGCGCATAGCAAGCTGCACCCGTGCCATGCTCACCTGGAGGAGGGATCAAGCGAAGATGGATTGTAGCACCGCCCTGCCAAACGCCGTGTCTTTTCTGGCTTGGACATCCAGGGTGTAGGGTTGTACGAAGGAGTGTTTTGACGCCCACATAGCTGCCTGGCAAATGACATCCAAAGGAATGGACCTGTCAAAGGAAGTGGAAGCTGTGACCGCTCTCGCTGAATGTGCCTTGATGGAGGGCGGGATAGGCTTCTTGGAAATCTGGTATGCTAGGGAGATGGTGCGGACCACCCATCTGGATATAGTCTGCGTAGAAGCCTGCTTGCCTCTGTTAGGCCCAGAGTGGAGTATGAAGAGAGAGTTGGAGGTGCGATGGGTGGAGGTGCAGTCGACGTAGAAGGCGAGTGCCCTACGAACGTCTAGAGTATGGAGACATCATTCTGCCTCAGTTGACGGCTCGGAGAAGAATGAAGGTAAGGAGATCAGTTGGGAGCGGTGAAACGAGGTGACACCTTTGATAGGAAGGCAATGTCTGGTCTAAGGACGGATTTTCTTTGTGGAAAATTAAGTATGGTGGGTCAACTCTAAGTGCCCTGAGTTCACTAACCTGCCTGGCCGAAGTGATGGCCATGAGGAAGGCTACTTTACAGGAAAGGAGGTCGAGAGAAATCGTAGCCATGGGTTCAAAGGGAGGAGAGCACCAAGGTCAGGTCTCAAGCTGGGGCCTTGACCGGCGGGTCTGGATAGAGGTGAGTGAGTCCTTTAAGGAAACGCTTGACAGTAGGGTGTTGGAACCACGATGGTGTGGAGCATGGAGAGTTAGCCACTATGGCTGCGAGATGAACGCGCAAGAAAGGCATCTTAAGTCCAGCCTCCTTGAGGGGCAACAAATATGAACAAAAACATGTTCTACAGAAACGGAGTGTAGGGTAGTCTCCCTGTCTTTTAGAAATGTCTTTAAGCGTGTCCACTTGTGGGAATAGGAGGTGACAGTAGAGGGTTTACGTGAGGCCTGGACTATTCTTTGCAGGCCTGCAGTCAGGTTGGGACTATGTGCCAAGCTGTGAGATGGAGGCGCTGTAGATCTGCATGGAGGAGGCAACCCCCTTGTGGGGAGAGGAGATGAGGTGTGTGTGGGAAGCGGTGGTACCGATGTTTGGACAGGCAGAGGAGTTGGGGGAACCAGGGCCTCCTGGGCCACCACGGGGCAATGAGTATACAATGCAAGTGGTCCTGGGAGATCTTCTGAAGGACTCAAGGAAGTAGAGGAAGGCATAGACTAGGAGTCCTGTCCAAGTCATGGCAAACGCGTCCCCCAAGGAATTGAGTCCGATCCCGGACCAATACTGGTGGCATTGCGCATTTGTCTCTGATGCGAAGAGGTCTATTTCTGGGAGGAACCAGCAGCGGAAGAGGGATTGGAGCATGGGGGGGATGTAGTTGCCATGCATCTGATGTTGTTTGAGTCCTGCTTAGCCTGTCTGCCGTGACGTTGTCTTGGCCTGGTATATGGACCGCCAGGAGGGTGACGCTGTGGCGAATGCACCAGAATGACATTTCCATGGCCAGGAACAGGAGGGAGCTGGAGGAGGTGCTGCCCTGTCTGTTCAGGTAAGCTTTGGCAGTAGTATTGTCCATTTGGGCGAGGACGTGAGAGCCCCGTATTGGGGGAGGAAGGCTCTTAGGGCCTTGAAGATGGCTAAGAGTTCGAGATAATTGATGTGGTGGGCAGCTTCGGTTGGGGACCAGATGCCATGGATGTTGTGATGGTTGGCGTGGGCACCCCAACCTTCCATGGATGCGTCCGTGGTGAGTAGAAGGGCGGGATGCAGGGGCTGGAAGGGGGACCTGACGCTGTGGTTGACAGGGTCCGTCCACCACAGCAGGGAGTGTAGTACCCGAGGCAGGATCCTTAGGGTATTGGCGAGGGAGTCCTCGTGTGGAGAGAACACTGAAAGGAACCAGTGTTGACGAGTCCTGGCCCGTAGACAGGCATGAGGGAGGATGCAGGTGGTGGAAGCCATGTGGCCTAATAGGCACTGAATTGTTCATGCTGACTGACATGGGTGGTAGAGGAGGTGGGATGACAAGTCTAGTATAGCCTGAATTCTGCGCTGAGGCAAGAATTTTTTTGACTGAATGGAGTTGAAGAGGATTCTCAGAAATTCTATCGTTCTCGAAGAGTTGAGCTTCGACTTTTCGTAGTTCACCTGGAGGCTCAGGTTGGAAAGGAGGTTGATGACCATGTGAAGGTCTCCGAGTAGAGACTGCGGGTTGTTGGCTACCACAAGCCAATCGTCGAGGTACAGAAAAATTTGAATGTTCTGTTGTTGCAGGGCTGCCACCACCGGGGCCATGCATTTGGTGAACACCCGGGGTGCGGATGCCAGTCCTAAGGAGAGGGCGCGAAATTGGTAAGTGTTGTCCGCTATTTGGAAGTGGAGGAAACGACGGTGCTGGGGAGTAATGGTAATGTGATAATATGCATCCTTGAGGTCTATAGAAACGAACCCCTGATTTTTGTGCAGAAGGGAGATGATAGTGGGAATAGTGACCATTCGGAACCTGCGGTATGTGATGTAGGAGTTCAGCTCTTGGAGATCCAGGATGGGGTGAAGGGAGCCATCCAGCTTGGGGACCATGAAGTAACGGGAGTGGAAACACGGGGACTGTGGATTGTGAACCAGTTCTATTGCAGATGTGGAGAGTAGAGAGTCAACTTCTGCCAAGAGAGCTGGGGTGGGTGGAGTGGGTAACGGAGGGCTGTATGGAGGGGTGGATGCAAATTCTATAGCATAACCGACCCTCATGATGGTCAGAGCCCAGGAGTCCGTGGTGATATTTTCCCAGGTGGGAATGAAAGGGAGAGTCTGCTGCACTAGTGGGGAGGAGGATGCAAATCATTGTCTTTTGGCTGGGGGCTGAGATCCTTTGGATCGCTGCTGTAGTTTGGATCCGGTGAAGTGCGCACACTTTCTGTAAGGCTGGTACCTGGTGGAACGAAAGGACTTGTCTTGAGGTTGATAGTACTGATGTTTGGAGGAGTATGGTTGATGCTGCCATTTTTGCGGTTTATAATGACAGAATGTGGACTGTTGAAAACCCAGGAATGGGCCATGTTATGAAGTTTCTGCACTTTTTAAAGAGTAGTATCTGTTTTCTCGCCGAATAGGGAGGAGCCATCAAAAGGAAGATCCTCCACCCTGGATCTACCATCGGGAGTGAGGCCAGAAGATCGGAGCCAGGTGTGGCGAAGGAGGTCGCCATTACCTTAGCGGCCCCTTCCGTGGAGTGGCAAATTGCATGGAGCGCCTGTTTGGAGACCTGCGTGGCCTCACGGAGGAAAACCTTGGCGGGGTCCTGTTGTTCTTCAGGGAGATGGTCCAGAAAAGCTGCAATATGGTCCCAAAGAAAAGACTGATACCTGGCGTAGTAGGCTTGGTAATTTGTAATTCTTGTTAATAAAGAGGCAATTGAATACAAACGCCTTCCAAACGTATCCAATCTCTTTCCTTCTTTGTCGGGTGGTGTGGAGGAGGAATACCCACGGAATTTTGAGAGGGAAGACTCCACAATAGAATCAGTAGACGGGTGTTTCAGGAAGGAGTTGTCCTGATCTGTCAAGGCGTGAACCTTGTAGAAGGAATCAAACTGCTTAAATGTTTGGGGAAGAGAGGAAGGCTTGGTCCAAGAGGCCTTGGCCACCTTGAGAATGGACGGGTTAAATGGGAGCGATACCGATGGACAGGCAATGTCTTCGATCAGTTGGAACAGGGGGTCAGGTTCGGATTTATCCCTGAGAGAGCTGGACTCCCAAGGAAGCCGCCTTACGAGAGACGAACGAAGTCTGTGTAAATTCAGAAATCTTCTGATGGAGAATTAGGCCTAGGATCCAACAGCAGAGGAGGCGGCGAGGAGCCCAATGATATTCTGTCGGATAAGGATGACTCTGGGCCCTCCTCATCTGAGGACGAGTCGGTCAAAACTGGAGGTGGAAGCGGCCAGATTCGGAGCAGAGGAGCTGGTCTGGAATCCGAGGCAATGGTGGTCGTAGCTGCCTGTACAGGCGAATTTCTAGGTGGAACTCGTGGTGGTAAGAGAGATGTAGTTCGGGGTGGAGGCGGCGGAGGAAGAGTTGTTGGTCCCGATAGCGGATTCGGGATCAAAGCCGAAGGCGAGAAAGCCGGTACCGAAGGGCGAGGAGATGCAGAACGCCGAAGGGGTGGCTCTGCGGCGGTCGAGGCCCGATGGTGTTGGCGAACTTCCTGATGAGCATAGAAATAGTCCGCCTCTTCCTCCACTTGCCTGGCGTAGCGCTCGTACAGAGCAGCTTCAAGGTCTTGATTGGCCCAGCAGCGTGGTTGCTCCAGAGGGCGTTCCTTGGGCTCAGAGTCATGCTCGGAGTCGTATACGGGATCATGAGGACTAGAACCATAGATCACTTCGGTATCTAAATTAGTCTCGGTTTGTAAAGTACAGGATCGACGTTCGGTATCGTAAATCGACCTCTGCTTCTTTGTTGGCGGTTCGGAGGGAGTGCGACGGCCCTTCTTTCTCTTTTTCTTTTTGGGTGGCTGGGCAGAGCATGGCTCAATCAATGCTGCCATCAAAATGGACACTGCCACCGAACTCCTCGGTACCAGCAGCGAAGCCCGGGCCACGGGATCGACCGGTATATTTACATCGGGAGTGGTTGACGAAACTCCCGGAGGGGACGAAACGGGCTGTAAGCCCCGGGTTGCAGGAGAGGCACTGGACGAGGCCTGCATAGTGGACAGTTTGTCCAAGCCCGTACCCTTGAATGCTTGTTCCCAAAGCCAAGAACGAAGCCGAGAGGTCCGATTCTTGCACGCCTGCTTGGTAAAGGCCGCACAATGCAGACAAGAGCCAACTCTATGGGTTTCACCCAAGCAGGAAAGGCAGAGTTTGTGGCCATTGGTCGAAGAGATTTTAGATTTGCAGTGACCACACTGCTTAAAGTTTGTAGTCTTTGCCATAGGCCGAAGAAGGTACTGAAGAAAAAACGGAGGAAAAGAAGCCGTAGCACGCCGGGCCCGAAGGCCACGATGGGACAGAAAAACGAAACTTGGGGGGGGGGGGAGGTACCGGGGAAGAAATAAAAAAGCTAACGAAGGGGAGTACTGAACAGAAAATTAGGGAGGAAAGGGTGATAAAGCAGTACTTAGCAAAGATCTAGCAAGGAGCTGCTCAATGATGTGTCAACATAAGAACATAAGAACAGCCCTGCTGGATCAGGCCCAAGGCCCATTTAGTCCAGCATCCTGTTTCGCACAGTGGCCCAGCAGATGCCGCTGGAAGCCACAGACAGGAGTTGAGGGCGTGCCCTCTCACCTGCCATTACTCGCCTGCAACTGGTACTTAGAGGCATCCTGCCTTTGAGGCTGGAGGCGGCCCACAGCCCTCCAACTAGCCCTTCGATCGCGGAAGGAAGCCCGCACAGCCGCCTATAACCAAGGGGGCAGGGTTACCGCCAAAAGTTAAGAACTCTAGATTGGAAGCTCCAATGTGGTCTCTGCACAGGCGCAAAGCCCATTCGTGTAAAGCACAGAGACCACGTCGAAGAACCAACAAACTTTATACCAAGTCAGACAACTGGTCCATCTAGCTTAATATTGTCTACTGACTGTCAGCAGATCCCCAGCATGTCAGGCAGGGGTCTTTCTCTATTCAGAGATGCTACTATGGATTGAATCTGGTGCCTTCTGCATGACATTGAGCCATGGTCCCATCCAGTGTGTTCTCTAATTCTTTTCATCTGTATGTGGAATGAGTTTTGTTCTGGGTGGCAGTATCATGGCAGTGTGGGCACCCACACATTCAGAGTGGGGCCTTCCTGATTCAACCTGAGCAGGATCTAAAATGAACTGAGTGGACATAAACCATGCAAATGCACACAATGGCCTTAGAGGAAATTCTGATCCCATCCCTAATTTGAGAACCGCTCATACCATCACTCACATATTGTGCATGGCTTCGTCCCAGTTGGAAGGACAACATGTGAAGCTCCCCGCAACCAGTTAAGACAGAACATAAGAACAACCCTGCTGGATCAGGCCCAGGGCTCATCTAGTCCAGCATCCTGTTTCACACAATGGCCCACCAGATGCCACTGGAAGCCTACAGGCAGGAGTTGAAAGGGGCATGCCCTCTCTCCTGCTGTGATTCCCCTGCAACTGGGACTCAGAGGCATCCTGCCTCTGAGGCTGGAGGTGGCCTATAGACCTCCGACTAGTAGCTGTTGATAGACCTCTCCTCCATGAAGTTATCCAAATCCTTCTTAAAGCCATCCAGGTTGTTGGCTGTCATCACATCTTGTGGCAGAGAATTCCACAAGTTGATGATGCGTTGTGTGAAAAAGTACCTCAGTTTGCTGGTCCTAAATTTTCTGGCAATCAATTTCATGGGATGACCCTGGTTCTAGTGTTATGTGAGAGGAAGAAGAATCTCTCTCTATCCACTTTCTCCACATCATGCATGATTGTATAGACCTCTATCATGTCTCCCCACAGCTGTCTTAAAAACTAAGAAGCCCCAGGTGTTGTAGCCTTGCCTCATAAGGAAGGTGCTCCAGGCCCCTGATCATCTTGGTTGCCCTCTTCTGTACCTTTTCCAGATCTACAAATGTCCCTTTTTAGATGTAGGGACCAGAATTGTACGCAGTATTCCAGGAGCTAATATGTTAAGCAGCCACCAGCCAAAATTAAACATTCTGCCACAGAAAGGTATCTTGCAGTTTAGATTATTTCCTGCCTAAACTTCCCTCAGCTACAGCTGAATGTTTAATACTACCTAGTTTTCTCCCTATCTGGGGGCGGGGAGAGAAGTTCATTCCTCCAATAAGGAACTTAGCAATAATAATTCCTGTTTAAATCCCATTCCTCTGCTTTAAAGAACTATACCACATTCACATCAGTTTGGATACAGTGACATCTGACATGTCTGGGTTTTTTAAAACATCCATGCTTGAAGAATTCTGTCTAACCACAAAGCTCACTCATAATTCTCACCACCATCTGGTACAATACAGAGATTGCTCCATAGGACCAGTGGTATGATCCACAACCATTAAACTACTGGCAAGCACAGACATGTGTTCCATATTGGCAAGCCATTCCCAGTCCCTTTGCTATGATCCCCTAGCTGGGCTGGATGTGTGAGGACGCTGGAGGGAAGTGTACGCGTGCACACATGCCCTCAGAGGTAAGATCACCAGTCTAAAGGATATATGAACCACCATCACTGGAATGGTTGTGGGGAGAGAGAATTACTGTATAAGAGAGGGAAACCCACAAACCAGAGTAGATTCTTCACAACAACCAAGACAATGTTTGAAAGCAATGAAAGGCTTTTCACTTCTCACACCATGTTGTTCTGCGGGATGAGATACCTAGATCAAATTGGATTCATTTTTCTTTGCATCAAGAGAGAAGAGTAGTTTTTGCAGGAGGAAAAATTGAGCTGTGGAGGTTACTGCAGAAGTGTATCCCAGGAGATCTCTCCAAAAAAAATCATCAACATCAATTCTGGGGAGCCACATGGGGTGATGTAATAAGCAGGTGTTCCTGGGAAGAGACAGGATCCTTTTGGCAGCAGATAAACAAGCCAGCTCTATTTAAAAGCTCAGTTCTTCTTGTTAGCACTAACTCAACACCTGCCAGTTTACATTTAGAACCAACTTGGCCTTCCCCAGAACTGCGTTCAGATGAACACGTGCAACTTGAGGCAAACAAGCTCTGCAGGGAGAACTCAGGAGTCAGGGGACCCTATCACACTGGGGCTCCAGAGACATTTGCAAGCTACACTCTGAAGCCCTCACAACAGAGCTAGGCAGCTATGAAGCACCACATTTGGATGCCTTGCAGATAAAGCTACCAGGGGATCCAAGTTCTCCTTTCGAAGTCACCTAGTCAACAGGATGCTGCGAATGAGTGACTGAAAATTACAGACTGTAACCAGGCCAAGGCGAGGCAAAAGCACCAATACAGAAGAGGCCTCCCAGCTGGCAAACAAGCGATTAGAGAATCCCTATACACAATGAGCTGATTAACCCCACAGGTGGGGGAGCCAGGTGGATGGTAGGAGAGGCTGAAAGGAAACTTAAGCACCATGAAAACATCTCTTTGTGCATGTTGCTTCTCCAGCAAAGCCAAATGCTTTTGAAACAGCACAAAGACATTCCAGTTAAACAGACTGAAGCCAGAAACATTTGCTCCTGGACATTCAGCAAACAAGCAAATGTTGAACTATGTAATTTTCATCAGTTCTCATAAAGTGCTCAGCTTTATTTAGAACAAAAACGTTTTTTAAAAGAGTGTTATGATTTAGATAGGCACATTTTTTAGTATACACCCATTTGATCTGCAGGCTGCATTTTCTAACACACAAGCTTTTCTGGCCAGCTAGAAGATAACAAGTTAAAGAGAGGAATGGGACCATAAAGAGTAGAATACTATTCATAGTAATTATCAGGAATATTTATATACCGCTGTTCAGCAAAATTCAAAATGGCTTACACAGCAAATGGAACAAGAAAATGAGAAAGATGGCCATGCCAAAATTACTTAAATACATAATGGTGGGATGGGGAGGCATAGAAGCCTGATCCACTGAAACAAGAGCTGGCAATTGCTATTGTTAACCGCCCAGCGATGAAAGTTTGGGGCGGTATACAAATTTGATAAATAAATAAATAAATAAATAAATAAATAAAGGAGCTCTGTGGAACTGTGGCCCAGGGTGGACAGGGATGGGCAATGCAGCACCCCACTTTTCTCCACCCTGTCCAATGCTCATGGTCCCACAGCAGAGGCCATAATCAGCTTTCCCTCTAAGGTATGTGCATGTTGTGCGCTCACAAGTTTTTGGATGTCCACTCAGTTAGTTTTAGATCCTGCTCAGGATGAATCAGGAAAGCCCCATTCTGAATACACATGCTCGCACACTGCGATACTGCTCCCCAGAACAAAACTCATTCCGCACAAAGATGGAACATGGGTCATAATGCTGCAGCTTCAGCTATGGCTGGAATATCCCATGACCACTATGCCTGCCTGCAATTCACTTAGCAGAGGGAAGCAGGAGCTTTGTCTCCAAGTCCACCTACCCCAAAACAACAAGACGACCGAAGAACACCTCCCAGTGAAGGAGAACCCTTCACTTCATTTCTATTATTTTCAAGAAATCATGAGATAAAAAGAGTGCCACCTTCTCCACCCTCCTGGAGGACTAAAGGCTTTGTCTTGTCAGCTTGATCCAGAAGCAAATGGATCTACTCCACAAGGAAGGCTGCACAAGAGACCAGCAGTGGCATCGTGAATTTAATTAGATCAAGTGCCACCAGGAAGGCAGGAGCAGCGAACTCCCCCTAATGAAGGCAGTGCTAGCAACAAGGGGGCAGGGCAAGAAACCCAGCATTCTTCTCCACCAGCTGCAGGACCCTCCCCACTGGGAGCTGCAAAACAATCTTTTTGAATGAAGAAGTCATAAGAAAAATGGCAAGAGCCCTGCTGGATCAGGTCAAAGGCCCACCAACTCCAACATCCTGCTCCCCACAGCATCCAGAGAGATGTCTCTGAGCATGCCTTGACCAATTTTCTTTGGATCCAGGATCCTGCCCCCCAAATTAGCAGCCAGAAAATGAACTCTTGACCAAATTACTGGACTTAATGGGGCTGTCTGGGACAAATATATTAATATTAGTAAACTACCTCTAAATAGCCTAGAGTAGGTGCCATGGTTAAGTTTCTAGGCACCATGGCTCACTGGGATGTGTCAAGCCCTGCCTCTGGGAGTGCTGGGGCATGAAGGCAGATAACCCTCCCCTGCTACTGCACCCAGCAACTGAGGTAGATTGCTTCGGGCCCATGGAGGCTCCACATCACCATGCCTGCTTATCACTGACTACTAGTCCTCTCCTCCTCCATGATGTCACCTTCAAAAGGGAGTCAGATAACTAAGCCTCTTCACTTACTGTCACCACATCCTGTGGAGGCAAATTCCATCCATTAATTGTGCACGGTGTGAGGGAAGCTGTTTTTTGTCCAAGCAAAATCTCCTGCCAAGCTGTTTCATTGGATGACCCCGGCATCTTGTGTTAGGAGAAGGGGAGAAAAACTCCACACGTGCCTGATTTTGTAAACCTCACTCATGTCCTACTCCCTGCCCATAACTCAGTTTCCTTTCCCCTCAACTAAAGCAGCTCCAGGCACTGTTGCCTTTTCTCATAGGGATGATGCTTTAGCTCCCCAGTAGCTTTGGCTTCTGCATGATTTCCAGCTCAAACCAATCCAATCCAAAGGCAATTACAACACATATAGGGCAGAGAAAGCAAGGTGTTCTTCTTCAGTAGAAGGCAATGTCCAAGTGAGGTGGCAATTAGCATTTCTCAAGAAGTTTGACTGTGCTCACAAAGACCTGAATTGAGACTGCGTGTTTCTATCTTATTACAGTGCTGACGCATAATCAACTTGTGGAATTCTTCGCCACAAGATGTGGTGACAGCCAACAACCTGGATAGCTTTAAGAGGGCTGTGGGCCACCTCCAGCCTCAAAGGCAGGATGCCTCTGAGTACCAATTGCAGGGGAGTAACAGCAGGAGAGGGGGCATGCCCTCAACTCCTGCCTGTAGGCTTCCAGCAGCATCTGGTTGGCCACAGTGTGAAACAGGATGCTGGACTGGATGGGCCTTGGGCCTGCTCCAACAGGGCTGTTATGTTCTTTATGATTAACTTAAACTGAGCTAGGATTGTATCATCAACAGTTACCAAAGTTGTGAATTGCCTTAGCATAGGATGCATCACAAACTGTGCTTCTTGCATTTCATTGGCTACTTTGCTCTACACCCATGCATTTGTTTCTTCCTCTGAGCTCCATGAAAGCTTATGCTACAATAAACTGGTTAGTCTTTAAGGTGCCACAGGAAGTCTTTGTTTTTATGGGTCTTTTTCTTGAGTCCTAGTCCTAAAGGTTGGCATGAGGCCTAGCAGCAGAAGTTGACTTTTCCAGCCTGAAGAATCCAGTGATCAGAATGGAGATCAGGTCTACCAATGGCTATGGGCTATCTCTGGGTTCAGAGGTGGGATGCAAGGGACCAACAGTGGTGGTGGTGCACTGTTTCATCTCCTGCTTGTGGGCTTCTTGAAGGCATCTGATGAGGCACTGTGGGAAACAAGATGCTGGACTAGATGGGCTCTGGGCCTGATCCAGCAGGGCTCTTCTTATGTTAATGAGAGGGGGGAAACACAGGAGAGGAAGGAGTGAGTGAGTGAGCGTGTGTAGAATGCCTGCTTCAGAACTCTGATTCTATGACTGGCAAAACTGACATGCTACAAAAATCCCTTTAAAAACTCTTCACTCTGAAAGTGCAAGAGCAAAAACATGACACACACTTCCGCGAGCACACAGTTTCAGTTCGCTTTAATCATGCACAGAGAGTGCCTACCGCTGAGGGTTGCTTGGGGACACGGTTAGCCAGGCCTCAGATTAAAAGACATTACCAGCACTATCACCAAGACAAGATTCTGGCACTCTGGCCTCCCACTGCATCGTGAGCTGGGCTCAAAGCAGTGGCACAGGCTCTGACGTGCAAGTTCAAGGAACACTGAAACACAGCCTGTTTGTCAGTGATGAAAGGCAGCGGGGAGAAGACAATGTGTCTGGCACCCAGGGCCCAGTTGGGCTGCTACTTATCTGCATCCCTCAGATGCATATGATTAGCAGAACCTACATACAGCAGAGAGCAGGTGCCAAGCTACAGACTGCTGATAGGATGCACTTGTTCTCCAGGGCCAGAATAACTGAGGCATGCCGGTGCTAATAATTCCTTTGACATGTGACAGCAAAGTCCTTTCCAATCCTAATTTGTTCTCCGCAACAATTCTGCAAGGCAGATCATTAATATTCCCATTTTCCATAAAACTGCAGATACACAAGGCTTAAGCTCTGCAACTTGCACAAGGTCAGCTGATGAAAACTGAAGATCACAGGAGAGGAAGAACTGTGAATGTGGAATGAGTTTTACTCCTCTCCAATTGTCCTTTGGCATTTTCTGCATCACTCCACCTTTCCCTCATTTAAGGCAACCAACAAAAATGTAGATTCACAGAACTCAATTAAAATGACTATGAAATACAAAAAGAGTAACTGTTTCCTAAGCCATGGTCTCTCTGCAAAGAGGAGGGGCTACTCAAAAATCTTCTTAAAAAGAGTAAGAGCTGGAGATACAAAATGCGCACAGAGGCAAAAAGACAAACACAGCAGACATGGGCTGTTAACACTTTTCAGCAGGTGTGCACACTATTCTTAGTGGTCCTAATGTTCACTTGTGACTTGTGTCACTTGGTTGCTCAGATGCATGCATTTCTGATACATCATGCAGCAGTTGGACTGCAGGGGTTTTCTGCTCTCAGTGGCCATTTCAGGCTCCCAGCTTCATTCTACATATTTCTAGCCACCTTGTCAAATATTCAGGCAAAGAAAAAAAAACGGCAGGGTTTCCCGAGGTCAAGCAGAGCAGCTGTATGTAAATAAAGTGTTGCTATTTATACTCAGTTCTATAGATTGCCACAAGACAGTTTTGGCCTTTGGCTTTGTGATAGATGGATTCTGGTACACTGAGCAAATGTAGAATGAACCAACACTCCAGCCCAAGGAGCAGAGCGTGAAGAAGCAAGGGCCATGAGAGCAGTCTATCCTGCACCAACCATTCCAGAAGCCTCTCATCTGTCAGCCACCAACCTCTGCCACCCACCTGTTTTACCTGCAGCTCACCAGCCAGACAGTGCAATTTTCTTTGCAGCCCACATCCCTTTTAAGCTTGGTAGGAAACCTGGTCTGTTTGTGGTCTTGTTTTAACTGAGCATGCTTTCCTCAATGCTAGGGCAAAGGTAGCCCAGAAAAATCCAAGGTCCCCAGCCATGGGCCTCCAGATGATGTTGAACTACTTCAATGGGCTTTGGCTGCTGTGGCTAAGGATGATGGGAGTTCCAATGATATCAGGGGAGCCAAGGATGGGCACCCCTGGCTTACAGACTAGGCCCCAAACCCTCCACACCAAACACTGAACTCATTAGGATTACTCCAGGATAAATTGTCCAAATGCCCATCAAAACGTTTCAACAAATCAGATGCACTAAGGACACAATCCTACGCCTACATACTTCTGAATGAGCTTGCAGGGGGTCTGGCTGCACAGCCTCTTCCTTTGCTCTGTACACCTTGTGTCATTTTCACTCAGGGTGCTTGTATACAGTCGCTATTGTATAGTGATTTTGCTTGCCAAACACCTGACTGGACAGTTTTCCCTGTTTTGTTTTTTTTAAACACACACTGGGATGGTTCAGATGTTAATGCCAAGCTAGTTGTGAGAATGAGAACAAGCCTTCACGAAGCTTTGTACTTGTGTACTCTTCTCTCTCACAAGAGAGAGAAAGAGCAATTCCATCCCATCTTTCCTGGTTTGTCACAAACTACAGCAAGACGTTTCATCCAAACCAAGAAACTACAATTTAAACTGCTGTTCATGAGGTGGGGTGGGAGGTCTGGAGGCTACTTCCCACAAACACCAGAACTCTTGGCATTGTATCTGAACTAGCCCGTTGTTTGCACTTTGCATTCTGCTTTATGACAGGAAGCAAACACTCTCATAACTGCACAGATCCAGGCTTATAAGGTTTAAACAAATAGTTACACATAATTGTGGCCAAAATTCACATTCTGCCAGCTTCAGACTCCTATTTGCTATGAGATGTGAGATACCATCCAAACTCCCAGAACTGATAGCACAGAGCCCAGAAGTATCCAATATATTCAACCATGTGACCAGCATTAACAGTTAACTGGTTGCACCTTTAAACTAGTTGCAGCTTTAACCGTTTTATTACTAGTTGTCAGCAGAATTTTGCTCTTGTTATGATGCAAAGGAAAGATTGCTTGAGATCTCGTAGATGACAGGCTAGGAAAACCAGGCTTACAATGCAACAATAAAAGTGTTATTTTATTTACCACACAAAAAAAATACCCCAAACCCTACCTTAACTATCCATAAGCATCCATTTTAATCATGTGTAGCCTTAAAAACACTCCAAAGTGTTGTAAACCTTTTCTGCTATTTCACTTAACGGATATTCTTACTGACCATAGACTACTCAACAAGCCTGGAGTAAATCAGTTAAATATTTATCCCAGCTGCTGCAGCCCATTTAACTTCAAATGAATCAGAACATCCTATGTTCTAGTGGTGTGTCCGAACCGGTCCGGCAGCCATTCCAAAGAATGGCCGAACTGCCGGACCGGTCCGGCCCTGCCTGGTTCGGGTCCGGGTGGGGGGTATGTCTTTAAGGGCGGGGAGGGCTTGCTTAGCCCTCCCGCCTCCTTGCCCCCGCCAGCGCCCGTATTGTACTGTATAGGGGCGCTGGAAACCAGCCGCCCCCCCCTGCCGCCGCGGCAGCGAAATAACCTCTAAAACCATCCAGCCCTCCCTCCCTCCCAGCTAGCTGCCCGCCCACCCACCCACCCACCCAGTCGCTCACCCAGTCGCTGGATAAAAAGCGAGAGGAGCTCCGGCACAGAGCTCCTCTCGCTTGGAAGGCCTCCAGCAGAATGGTGGCTTGCGCGCGCGCCGCAAACCACGCCGTTCTCCGGAGGCCCGGTCTACCCGGCGGGAAAGGGCCGGGTAGACTGGGCCTCCGATCGCTGGGTAGACCGGGCCTCCGATCGCCGGAGGCCCGGTCTACCCAGCGATCGGAGGCCCGGTCTACCCGGCCCTTTCCCGCCGGGTAGACCGGGCCTCCGATCGCTGGGTAGACCGGGCCTCCGGCGATCGGAGGCCCGGTCTACCCAGCGATCGGAGGCCCAGTCTACCCGGCCCTTTCCCGCCGGGTAGACCGGGCCTCCGGAGAACGGTGTGGTTTGCGGCGCGCGCATGCGCGCGCGCGCAAGCCACCATTCTGCTGGAGGCCTTCCAAGCGAGAGGAGCTCTGTGCCGGAGCTCCTCTCGCTTTTTATCCAGCGACCGGGTGAGCGACTGGGTGGGTGGGTGGGTGGGTGGGCAGCTAGCTGGGAGGGAGGGAGGGCTGGATGGTTTTAGAGGTTATTTCGCCGCCGCCGCAGCGGCGGCGGCGGGGGGGGGGGGCGGCTGGTTTCCAGTTCCCCTATACTGTACAATACGGGCGCTGGCGGGGGCAAGGAGGCGGGAGGGCTAAGCAAGCCCTCCCCGCCCTAAAAACAAGGCCCCCCTTCGGTGCCGGTCCGGACTTCTCCGGACCGTGCACATCCCTACTATGTTCACGCTTCACAGGTCCCTGCCTGAAGGAGTTTACAATCTAAGTTCCTTCAGTGTGGAGGCAGCATGAGGAGGAGGAGGAAAGAGTGACATGGAATAAGCAAAGGAACTTGGAAGTAAACAAAGCAACCAAGACTTTGGCTACCAAAATCATATCCCAGAGAGCAGAAACTTTCCTGCTGCACAGATACCAAAGGTCAAGACGTTATTTAGATGGCATGTTAGCATCCCATTCAAACTTATTACAACATGGTATACCACCACTCTGACATCACAGTGGTTCAGTTTGCATACCCCGCTCCAAGCAGAGACTTGACAGTACAACAGATCTTATGGTCAAGCCATAAAACACTTGCTTCTATTGCAGCTTGAACTTGAATGTTGCTCTCCATTACAGTATAAGGTAAAATCTAAATTTTATACAAATTTGAGGCATGTGTGTTTTCTTATGTATTTTACAAATGCATAGCCCCAAACCTCCACCATATATTCTTACTGCACTGCAGCTAAGGTTTAAAAATATTCTTCCAGCAATGTTCCCATATACTGCAGACATCCTGCTCAACATTAGGAGCACAGTGACTAAGAAGGACGTATACAAAGAAACTCCACCAGTGAGCTATTTTGAGGTTATAGATTAAAAGCATGAAATCCTTTCGAAGGCTTTACAAAAGTTACTCTCCTTCCGCCCCGCTTTTCAAATTCAGCCAGGGCCCGGGTGAAATTGATCTGTAGAAGTCTGCCCAGGAACAAGCAGCATAAAGGCAGCTGCCGAGGCACCCCACAAGGCCTTATCTGCATGTGGCAGGACAGCAGGGGTGTCAGGAGGAGATACACAGAGAATCTTCTTGGCAAGTCTTTAGGCCTCCAGGATAGGCTGTCTTAGCCCCAGAGCCCCAAGGCAAACCATCTCTTTGCCTGCCACCTCTGCACACAAGAGGGGTAAACCCCAGACTTCAAGGAGAGGGGTCATCAGTGTTCTGTCCTGCACAGGGATCCACCCTGTCCACGAGCAGAAGAGCTTCAATACACCCTTCCAGCAGCAAGAGCTCCAGTACTAAGAATTACACAGGGTAACAGCAGCTAGGAGGAAGAGGAATAGAGCAATGTGACCCAAGCCCCTCCCTCAAATGTACAGAGGGCCCTTCACAGAATAACTGAAGCTCCACATACTGTGTAAAAACCAAGACAGACCCAGGAACTGCTGCAGTTTCCCAAGTGTGAAGGATTCCCATATGACCTTGGGCCCCAGCCGCAGATGGGGCAAAGCTGCCAACCAGTCCTGAGTCTTACATTTGTTCCAACAGCTGAAAATCCAAAAACACAGTACCAGAAGCAAGCAGACAAGCATGAGGCCTCCAAGTCTCAGTGACATGAGGAGGAAATGTTTTGTCAAAAAGAGCATGTGTCTTGCTGAATCAGGCCCAAGACCCATCTAGTCCAGCAGCCTGTTTCCAACAGTGGCCCACCAGATGCCTCTGGAAAGCCCACAGGCAAGAGATTAAGGCATGCCCTCTCTACTGCCGTTGCTCCCCTAAAACTGGTATTTAGAGGCAACTTGCCTCTGAGGCTGGAAGTAGTAGCCGTTGATAGACCTATCCTCCGTGAATTCGTCTAAGCAGGGGTATGCACGGAACCACGGAGGCGCAGTCCGGCACTGGGGGGAGCGTGGCTTTAAGGGTGGGGAGGGGTAGTACTTACCCTTCCCGCCGCTTTTCCCCCTCTGGCGCTCGACTTATTAGCAAAGTTTTGGGGGCAGCAGGGTTCCTCCCTGCCGTCCCCGCCCCCATTGTTGTCTTGTAGAAGGAGAAATTGGCGCCACACATGTGCCCGTTGCTGCCACGCGCGCCGCATAAGTCACACGTTGCGTGTGACATATGCGCATGCGTGGCGCCAACTTCTCCTTCTTCAAGACAATGATGGCGGCACGGAGGAACTCTGCCGCTCCAAAAACTTTACTAAGAAGTCGAGCGCCGGAGGGGGGAAAGCGGCGGGAGGGGTAAGTACTACCCCTCCCCGCCCTTAAAGCCACACTCCCCGGCCGGACCAGCTGAATTCCGAACCGGTCCGGAGGCCTCTTACACGGCCCCTGACCGGTTCTGTGCACACTCCTACGTCTAAGCCCCACTTAAAGCCATAAAAGCCAGTGGCCATCACCACATCCTATGGCAGAGAATTCCATTGATTAGTTATGTGCTGTGTGAAAAAGTACTTACTTTGGTTGGTCCTAAATTTCCCAGCAGTAAGTTTCATGGGATGACCCCTACTTCTAGTGTTATCAGAGAAGGAGGAGAGAAAAATCTCTCTCCACACCATGCATGTCTCCTCTGAACTTTCCCTCTTTGCACAAATGACCTGGGCCTTTAAATGCTTAAGAAACCTGACTGGACTCTGCATTCATTGCACAACAGGGAGTTTAATCCCAAACTCATGTATTACTTAAGGAATAGGCTGGAGAGTTCTTCCCAGACAGCCCTGTGCTACCCACACAGAGACATGCATCAACATATGTCCAGATGGGTCTGTTCCTCAACAGCTGCATCACATTCCCACATGTGTGTGTGGGATAAAGGTGGGCAAGGAGAGAACTGCAGCAGAGCCTGGGCGGGAGTCTAATTCCTCAGTCGTGTAAAATGATACAACTTGAAATAAGTGTCGTTCCCATTCCAACCTGCAAGAGAGATTGTTGGTTGCCTGCCTGCCTGCTTGCCCTGGGCATTCCAGTACCAATGCCTCCTCACTCGCCCAGCCCAAGGCTCAATGACAGCTCCTCTCCCCTCTTAATACTTTCAAGAGTCATGATCACCAATACCAATTGCCTTTCCCCCCATCACCACAACAGTCTCCTTCTCACAGGCTCTTGTGCTCCAAAGGAACTCTGCCTCCTCTTCCTCAATAACTGCATATCCCTTCATCCTTATAATATGTGTGTCCCCCGATCTACTCTACCCTACCAAGTGCTCATCTGCAAATCAGCAGCACCTGATCTAGTTCTTCCTCCCATATAAATCACTGAAGAGCAGCACTTCATATAGAACCTCCATGCTGAGAAAAGAGTATTCCACTGAATACCAGTCCAGGAGAACATGAAAAGGCTATTCCCTTCACATCCTCACATGGGGCATCTGGCTGGCCACAATGTGAAGGCAGATGCCGGCCGTAGCAGACCTCTGGTCCTCCTGGATCCTTAGCCATGGTAACTGACTGTAACCTTCACATTCAGAAGCAGTCTAACGCCAAACATGATATGCTGCAGACAAAACAAACAGGAGATGAATACCATCTTCAGGCTTCCGGGTTTCCCAGAGGCTTCCCACTGGCCCCTGTGGAAGTCAAGGTGGCGGGACCAGGCCCACCTTGGTCTGAGCCACCAGGGCTCTTTGAGGTGCTCACCTTTATTATTATTATTATTATTTCAATTTGCCTTCTTCTCTTTGCCTTCATCTCCAAGCCAACCCCACCAAACAGGCGGCCTCGTCCTTCCCACACTTGGCCTCCCTCGTGGCCAACCCCCCCCATCACAGGCCCTCCCATTCATTCCCCCCTAACTCTCCCCCTAAACAAGAATTCTTTTTTTAAAGGGGGAGGGGTGTTAGTCTATACCAGCTTTCCCTCCTACAGCCCCACCTAACTCCTCCTGCCCAAGAACAAGAAGGCAGGCCCTGCCTCCTCACTCTCCCCACAGGACACCCCCCCCCCGGCAAACACCAAGGGCCCCCCTTGCCTCCCTGTCCACCGCTTCGGCCCCCCCAATGCAACCCCCCTCCTCCCTCTATGCTAACCCTCACCCAACAACCCCCCTCCCCCCGAAGCCTCCCCCAAGCACCTCCCCTCCCCCCACGCCTCTTCCTTAGGGCAGAGCCCCCTCCTCCCCGTGCCCCCAAGCAGGCCCTACTCCTCCTCCCCATTCAGAGCCCCCCAGCCCAGCCCAGCATCCCCCGGGAGGCCGCCCAGTGTGTGTGTGGAGGAGCAGGACCCCCTCTCGTGACCCCCACGTGACAGCCCTCCCCCCCTCTCACCCGATCTCGTCGGCGCCCCCCACGCTGTTCATGGCGGCGGCAGCGGCGGGGCCGGCCGGCGCGAGGCTGGGCTGCCCGCCTCCCTTCCCCTCCTCCTCGTTGTCCTCCTCCTCCTCCTCCTCCTTTTCCTGGTCGGGCGGCGGCGGCGGCCTCCCGCGTCGTCGTCGTCCTCCCCTCACGGCGGGCCGCCTGGCTCCTCTTCCGTCTTTACCTCACACAGGAGGGCCCGGCGACAGCAGGCGGGCCTCTCTCGCGTGCATGCGCAGAGCGGCACGCGGCTGCCCTCTCGCCTCTTCGCGGCCGCCCGCCGGGGTGCTGTTGCCAACGGCCGCTCCGGCGACGGCGTCCGCTTCTGCGCCTGCGCGAGGGCACCCGGCCCACCTCGCCTTCACAGAGAGAGAGAGACGCGCTGCCTTGCTCTCTCGCACGCGCGCCTGTGCCGAGCGCGCATGCGCGACCTGCCGACTTGCCCCTCCCTCTTCTTTCCACAACGGTCTGATTGGCTGCTCTTTGCCTTCCCGCCTCCAGCCGCTGCAGTTCCATTGGCTGCTATTTCTCCTCCCGCCTCCCATTGGCTGTTCGTCACCATCCTACCGTGGAAGAGTCATTAACGGCCTCCCCCCCCTTCGCTACACTCTCCACCGCAGCGCTCTCATTGGCTGCTGCCTCCCATCGCAACAGTGTCATTGGCTGAGCTGGGTTTCGGGCAGGGAGGGGCTCCCCCTCCATTGGCTGCTCTTTCTATTCCCTCAGCGTATTGGCTGCTCTTTTTTTTTTTAAGGGAGGAACGAAAGTTCTGAGATGGGGGAAATTCGCACGCGGCATTAGGCGTTGGGGCGCAAGGCGTCATGGGAGTTGTAGTCGATAGTGTTGAAACAGGGCAAGGAAACTTCTTACACAAACAGAATAGTTTTCAAGCCATGATCAACTTTGTTAAAGGAAGAGGCAGATATAGTAGAAGAGAGCCCAGATTGCCAGAAAGCTTCCAACTGCAGCCTTTAAAAGCCTTCTTAGTAGCAGTAAATTATGGTGCCCCAGAGCATGTGCAGAAAATAAAAATCCTCTTTTATCTTCGGATTATTATTATTATTTGTTATTTCTTTTTTAAACTAAATAGGACAGCTCTTAGGCACGTAATTTTTAGAATAAAAGAACAACAAATTTTTTTAATGCACCAAGGAGGTTATTCTTTAAAAACAAAAAACAAATAGCATGCTATTATAATTGAATGGAGCATAAATGTATTGAAGCCAACACTACATATATTATAACTCCTGATTTATTGATTGTAAACATAAAAGGCAGCGGGGTGGGTGGCGGGGTTGGAAGAACCAGGCTGTTGGATTGGATCTCTCTGGGTCTGATCCAGTGCATAGTTTCCCAGTGTGTGGTATGTCACCATCCCAGACACAATTAGGAGCTACAGGACAAAGTGAGAGGGGGGGGGGGAAGCCCAGCAAGCAGGGCTGTGTTTGCTGCTGGTTATTGCCTAAAATGAGTCACTTTCACCCTTCCCTCTTCCTCCTCTGTCTTTCCCCTTCCGTCTTTCCCCTTTCAAAATGATGGCAAATTTCCCAACAACCACCATTTGGGATGCTGCACTTTGCCCAGCAGCACGTTCAGCCTTCCTCACTTTGGGCGGCATCACCTTTTTAGCCCAGGCAGGCACACACACTCCTGTTGTGCCCCTTCCTCTGGTGTAAAAAGGAGGCCAACCTAGAACATAAGGACAGCCCTGCTGCTGGATCAAGCCCAAGGAGGCCCATCTCGTCCAGCCACCTGTTTCGCACAGTGGCCCACCAGATGCCGCTGGAAGCCTACAGGCAGGAGTTGAAAGGGGCCTGCCCTCCCTCCTGCTGTTAACCCCATCAGGTTAGATCAGACATTTTCATCTCATGGCCCTAGAGACACACAGCCCTTCTTCCGAGATATGGCACACTGCACTATAAATATCAAACCCATTAGGAAATTGAAGTGATGCCTACTTATTTCCGAAGGGGACTGCTGGACCCCTCTTTATTTAGCAGGCGGAGAGCAGCCGTCCCTCTCCAGCCCCAACACAGCATCCCTCCAGTGACTGTGTGTTGCTGCTGGTGTCTACCTCGTGTTTCTTTTTGAACTGTGAACCCTTCGGGACAGGGGACCATCTTTATTTCTTTTTCTTTTAAACCCATTTGAGCGCCCTCATTGGAAAGCGGCCCATCGATGTTTGTCGCCGTCCTTGCCGATGTCTGCCTTTGGTTTCTTTTCAGACAGTGAGCTCTTGGGGGCCAGAGAACCATCTTATCTTATGCATTTCTTATTTCTCTTTCCAGGTAAAGCCCTTTGAGCCCTTTCCCCAAAAAGCAGCATATAAATATTTGTCACAGGAGATGCTACTTAAAAGACTGAGACGCAGGGATCCAAGGGAAGGCGATCCTTACACGGCAGGGCAAGAAGAGTCTGATGGGGAGTAGCAGTTCTGCTCGGGATGTTTTTCTCCAGCAGGTGTCCCTTGTCCTGTGCCTTTCCCCTTTGGAGCGAAGAGGCCCCCTCCTCTTTCCACCCTCCAGTGCAAGCTCAGCTTTTCCTGCTGCCTCCTCTATTTAAAGCCAGCTCAGAGTCCAAGAGTTCTCTTTCCTCCTTTCTTGCTCCCCAGCGCTGCTCCCTCTTCCTCTCCCTCCTCCGCCCAGCTCTTCTCCACCGACCGGAGCCATGACTTCTTCCCAAGCCACACACCCCATTTTTCAGGAAGGAGAAAACTGCAAGCCCACTTGGAAAGATGCGACCGCAGGCTTCAATCAGACAGAGACCCATCTGGAGATCCTGGGCAAGCCAGTGATGGAGCGCTGGGAGACCCCTTACATGCATTCTCTGGCCACTGTGGCCGCTTCCAAAGGTAAGAGGCATGCAAAGATGCATGATGGCCCCCCCCCCCGGCTCTTTTTTGTTTTTTTAAGCATGCATCCTGACCCAATACGTGAAGTGCCTCCCCCCACCGCAAAGCGCAGTTCTACAAAAAAGTTCTAAAAGAACATTGGTGCCGTGGTGCAAAACTTGCACGATGTTCGATGATGTCAAAAACAACTCATGACCCCGTCCCCTGCCAAAGTGCTTCCCTGCAAACTCCTCAGCGACGCCCCACAGAGTCGACTGATGACTGTAACCCTCTTCTTCGGCAACAGGGCTGTCAGATTCCCAGTTTGGGAGATTTCCTCCCACTCTGTCAGCTCTGAAATGTCACAGAAGGTGACTCTAGGCAACAAAGTCTGGGGGCTCAGAAGATGCTCGGGCGGGTGTCGTGGTGGTGCATGCTCACCAGGCAAACTGCACCCACATTGATTGATGAAGGTCTGTCCAGCCGGTGTCGACTCTTAGCAACCACAGAGATAGATTCTCTCCAGGATGATGATCTGTCTTCAGCTTGGCCTTTCAGGTCTCTCAGTGGTGCCTTCATGGCTGTCGTGCTGGAGTCCATCCACCTTGCTGCTGGTCGTCCTCTCCTTCTCCTGCCTTCAACTTTCCCCAGCATTATGGACTTCTCAAGGGAGCTGGGTCTTTGCATAATGTGTCCCAAGTATGATACTTCGAGCCTGGTCATTTGTGCCTCGAGTGAAAATTCTGGATTGATTTGTTCTAGGATCCATTGGTTTGTTTTCCTGGCTGTCCAGGGTATCCTCAAAAGTCTTCTCCAGCACCCAAGTTCAAAAGCGTCCATGCTTTTTCCGTCTTGCTTCTTCAAAGTCCAGCTTTTGCATCCATAGAGTGTTACGGGGAAAACCATGGTCATTCTCATCTTTGTAGGTGTAGTAGACACGTGCCAACCCACCCACCTCCTTTCTAGCACCCACATAGCACTGCACAATTCTGATTTTTCCCTCTTTCAAAGCCCTGGGGACCGGGGTCAGAAGCCAACTTAGATGAGGCAGGCACACCCTGGTTTCTGGGGCACTGGGTGGGGGTGGGGGTGGCTGGGAACAGCCGCCATGCCAGAGCCCCGATTCAACGCTATCCTCGCCTACAGCTTTTCCTATTGAAGAGCCAAGTCTGTATCTCTTCTTCCAGACTGGCTTTCCAGATCCCCAGCTGTCACTCTGGTCCTGATTCTGAAGCAATTTTGTAGCAGGGAGTTCCATAAGCTCATTCGGCTTAAGAAGCAGAGTTGCAGCCAATCTGCCTCTGGCCTCCTTTGCCAACCCACCTGCCTCAGTTCTGGCACCAGGCAGGATGAAATGTTGGGGGTGGGGGGGTTAATTGGTTGCTGGGTGACTCTGGGCCAGTCACTTCTCTCTCAGCCTAACCTACTCCACAGGGTTGTTGTGAGGAGAAACCTAAGTATGTAGTGCACCGCTTTGGGCTCCTTGGAAGAAGAGTGGGATATAAAATGTAATAATAATAATAATAATAATTCAGCTCAGCGTACTTTGTTTTTCTTGGCAGGAGTGGAATAAAAAATGCCCCCTTCCCTAAATAAACCAGAACCAGAGAGAGTCAACTGCCCTGAGCCATTTTGGAAGGGCGGTATAGAAACTGAATAAATAATAAACTGAGCCATGCAGAACGCGGGAACTGGTTCAAAAGTCGTGTTTTCATTCTGCACTCAGTTTCCCACTGGATGACCGGCACTTTGGGGCCTTTCACACAGCCGCACATAGACAATCCTGGCCGTGCCGCCGTGCCCACGATTGCTGCAGTGGCGACCAGCGCAGCCTTCCGAAGCCCAGGGGAATCACACGATGCTCCGCACGATGAGCACAGGTGCTCTAGGCGCCCGTCTCTGTGTCAGCGTAGGTAGGTGGACACACAATCCCGGAGCCTGGCTTAACGGAGTGCCCGCCCCATTAACCCTGGCTCAACGCTGGGCTTGAAAGCCGGCTTTGGCACCAACTTGTATTCTATCTTTAGGCCTCTTTCTTTTTCTGTTTTCCACTCCCATGGAATGGCTGGAGACCGACGTCCTAGAAACCATCTCCAAATTCAAAGCCAAACAGGGTAGAACACAAGCTGGTGGTGGTGGTGGGGAGTCAAATTGCTCTCAGGGGATTCATTGGATGGAGCTCCAGCACAAGCGGAAACGTTGAGCATGATCCTGCATGAAACAGATCACCCAAACTTGTTCAAAGTACAGTGGCCCAGACTACTTTTTAGAATTAATGTTTGAACCAGAGAGTTAAATATTACTGTTACTACAAATATTTATGTACCGCTTTCAACAAAAGTTCTCAAAGTGGTTTATGTAGAATAAAATAAATAAATAAATAAATAAATAAATAAATAAATAATAGGCTGTGGCAGAAGAAGACCAAAATAATCCCAGTGGTAATTGGTGCCCTGGGTGCAGTCCCAAAAGACCTTGAAGAGCACCTCAACAGCATAGGGGCCACAGAAATCACCATCAGCCAGTTACAAAAAGCAGCTTTACTGGGAACAGCCTACATTCTGCGACGATATCTATAATAACAGCAACAACATTGATGATAAAATCCAGCCATCCCAGGTCCTTGGGAAGGACTCGATGTCTGGATAAAACAAACTAGTCAATAACACCTGTCTGACTATGTAAACAACAACAACAATAATAATAATACCTAAAGATGCTTCTCTATCCCCAAAGGGCTTACAGTCAACACACACACACACACACACACACACACACACACACACACACACACTCCCAGCAACAGTCACTGGAGGGATGCTGTGCTGGGGTTGGAGTGGGCCAGTTGCTCTCCCCCTGCTACATACAAGGAGAGCCACCACTTTGAAAGGGGCCGCTTGGCCCAGGTAGCCGGGATGAAGCAGAACGGAACTCTAATCTCTAGTACATTGTTCAGCTCGCTGGTCTTCAGTCCTGTGGCTACTCCGGCTAATCTCTCCGCTCCTGCTGAAAATAGTTCTTGCCGTTCTTTTTTACCCCCCGCGCAGCCTTGCGACTACGGCCGAGCTGGGGACCTCCTGACCCCTTTGCTGGTTGCATTGCAGCCGAGTTAAGAATAGCTGAGCTCTGAAATGCCTCCTGTTTGAAACACTTGTGGTTGGGCTTCAGGGGGAGACAGCTTCCGGACAGCTGCAGGGCTGAGGCTGAGGGGCCCAAGGCTCAGGCGAAGCACACAAGGGTTTGTCAGGAAGAACCAAAAGTCCATCTTGTTCAGCGTAGAGTTTTAGAATTGGGCCTGGGAACTTGGAGGTCGTCTAGTCCACCCCCCTGCTCAGATAGATGGCCTCTGAATATGGAGGTTCAATTTAGTGGCCGTGGGCCACTGAGAGCCCCTCTCGGTGAAGACACACAATACTTTCTGACACCACCCTGTGGCAATGAGTTCCACAAGTTATTGATGCAATGTGTGTCCATCCTGCATTTCTTGCCCGCCGGTGATATTGGGTGAATCCGAGTTCTCATATGGAGAGAAAGAAACTTCCTTAGATCCACTTTTCTCCATAATGTGTATAAAAGCTCTGTGTGGCTCTAAGATGTTGAAACCTTCCAGATCATCCACAGTCTTCTTCTTCGTCCTGGATACTTTATCGTTTCATCAGAGGTACATAGGAAGCTGCTGTATACTGAGTCAGATCTTTGGTCCATCTAGCTCAGTATTGTCTGCACTGACTGGCAGCAGCTCTCCAAGGTTGCAGGCAGGAGTCTCTCCCAGCCCTACCCGAAGATGCTGCCAGGGACGGAACCCGGGGCTTTCTGCCACTGAGCTGCAGCCACCTCGATAAAAGAAGAGAGGAAGATGCCTTCTACCCTTCAATCCATTTGTTCAGTTTTGTCTACCCTGACTGGCAGCATTTCTCCGGGGTTTCAGATGTGTTCTTCCCAACTCTTCCTTTATCCCCTGATAATTGGGCAAAGAGGCACCTTTCTAAAAGTGGTGATTCTCTTTATTGAGCAGGGGGAGAGCAACTGGCCCACTCCACCCCCAGCACAGCATCCCTCCAGTGACTGTTAGTGGGGTCTGTCCTACGTTTCCTTTTTAGATTGTGAGCCCTTGGGGGACAGGGAGCCATCTTATTTATTTACGTATTATTTCCCTATGTAAACTGCTTCAGAAACTTTAGTTGAAAAGTGGTATATAAATATTTGTAGTAGATGCAGGTTTTGACTTTTAAAGCCCTTAATGGTTTGGGCCTGGGATACCGCCTGCTCCCCAGGGTTGCTGCCCAGCTGAGAAGGTCATCTGAGGGTGCCCTGCTCCGGATGCCGACAATGAGGGAGGCTTTGTTGTCGTGCGTGCGGGACAGGGCCTTCTCTGTGGCTGCCCCCAGACTCTGGAATGCTCTCCCGGTGGCTATTCACTCCTTGGTCTCCATCACAGCTTTTAGAAAGCATGTTAAAACTTGGCTTTTTACCCAGGCTTTTATAGGACTCGCTCCGCTGCGGCTTCTTGGTATTTTGTATGGTTATTTTATGCATGCATTTAAAAAAATTTTTTAGTTAGATCTCTTGTTTTTATATTTTAGTTTAATATTTTAATTGTGTAGTTTTTATAGTCTTGTTTTAATTATTCTACGTGAACCGCCTTGGGATTGTTTTTAATGAAAGGTGTTATATAAATTTAACAATAATCAATAAAATAAAATGGTGCCCTGGATGGAACTGGGACTTTCTGCAGCCCCTTTAAATAGACATAGTAGACTTCCAGAAAGCTTCTGACAAAGTTCCCCACCAAAGGGTCTTGAGGAAACTTAGTGGTCATGGGATAAGGGGACAAGTCCATGTGTGGATTGCTAACTGGTTGAAGGACAGGAAACAGAGGGTGGGAATAAATGGAGAGTGTTCACAATGGAGGGAAGTCAGAAGTGGGGTCCCCCAAGGATCTGTGCTGGGACCGGTGCTTTTTAATTTATTCATAAATGATCTAGAAGCAGGGGTAAGCAGCGATGTGGTCAAATTTGCAGATGATACCAAACTATTCCGGGTAGTGAAATCCCAAACGGATTGTGAGCAGCTCCAAAAGGATCTCTCCAAACTGGGGGAGTGGGCGACAAAGTGGCAAATGAGGTTCAGTGCTGGCAAGTGTAAAGTGATGCACATTGGGACGAAAAACCCCAACTTCAAGTATATGCTGATGGGATCTGAGCTGTCGGTGACGGACCAGGAGAGGGATCTTGGGGTGGTGGTGGACAGCTTGTTGAAAGTGTCGACTCAATGTGCGGCAGCTGTGAAAAAGGCCAATTCCATGCTGGGGATCATTAGGAAGGGGATTAAAAATAAAATGGCTAATATTATCATGCCCTTACACAAAACGATGGTGGGGCCACACCTGGAGTACTGTGTACATTTCTGGTCACCACATCTCAAAAAGGACATTGTAGAACTGGGAAAGGTGCAGAAGAGGGCAGCCAAGATGATCAGGGGCCTAGAGCACCTTTCTTATGAGGCAAGGCTACAACACCTGGGGCTTTTCAGTTTAGAAAAAAGACGACTGTGGGGAGACATGAGAGAGGTCTATAAAATCATGTATGGAGTGGAGAGAGTGGACAGAGAGAAAGTTTTCTCTCTCACACACAACATTAGAACCAGGTGCCCTCCCATGAAACTGAAGGTCGGGGAATTTAGGACCTGCAAGAGGAAGGACTTTTTCACACATCGCATAATTAATCTATGGAATTCCTTGCCATGGGATGTGGTGATGGCCACCAGCTTGGATGGCTTTAAAAAGGGCTTAGACAGATTCATGGAGGGCAGGTCTATCGATGGCTACTAGTCCAGTGGCTGTTGGCCACCTTCAGCCTTGGGGGCGGTGTGCCTCTGAGTCCCAGTTGCAGGGGAGAAACAGCAGGAGAGAGGGCATGCCCCTTTCAGCTCCTGCCTCTGGCCTCCAGCAGCATCTGGTGGACCACTGTGTGAAACAGGATGCTGGACTAGATGGGCCTCCTTGGGCCTGATCCAGCAGGGCTGTTCTGATGTTCTTATGTACTTATGTTCTTTTACACCTTTTACAGTATCCTTTTGGATACAGAGCAACCAGAAAAGTAGGCAGCATTTTAAATTCCATAAAGGCATGACGATACCTTTAGGGGAAGAGGGGACAGGGTTGAACAGTCAACGGTGCCTTGGCATGCATCCAGAAGGTCCCTGGAAGCTGCCCTATACTGAATCAGACCCTTGATCCATCTAGCTCAGTATTGTCTTCACAGACTGGCAGCGGGTTCTCCAAGGTTACAAGCAGGAATCCCTCTCAGTCTTGTCTCAGGGAAGGAATTTGAAAGCTTCTGCAATTTGCTCTTCCCAGAGCAGCCCCATCCCTTAAGGGGAAGAACCCTTAAGGAGAAGCTCATACATGTAGCTTCCCCTTCAAATGCAAACCAGGGCAGTCCCTCCTTAGCAAAGGGGACATGTCATGCTTGTTAGCACCAGTCCAGCTCTCATCAGAACATAGGAAGCTGCCATATACTGAGATGGACCATTGGTCCATCTAGCACAGTATCGTCTTCCCTGACTGGCAGCGGCTTCTCCAAGGTTGCCGGCAGGAATCTCTCTCAGCCCTCTCTTGGAGATGCTGCCAGGGAGGGAACTTGGGACCTTCTTCTGCTCTTCCCAGAGCGGCTCCATCCCTTGAGGGGGGGAATATCTCGCAGTGCTCACACATCAAGTCTCCCATTCATATGCAACCCAGGTGGACCCTGCTTAGCTAAAAGCACAAGTCAGTTTTACAGTTTCAAAGAACTGGGAAAATAAAATGTCAACCATGCAGTGCAAAACCTGATCAATTCAAACACTGGTTCCAAACCAGTCACCGCTTTTTCCATTTAGTGGTGTGGTCCGTGATCATTTCCCAGGCAACCACGAGATGTGCAGTTTGGTTCCAGTCCAGAGGAGCTGGGAAATGTCGAGGGGCTTGCTTTCCCCCAGGCGTGCGTCTTTCACAGAGCAACGGAGAAGCCCAGTGCTGCGAATGTTTCCCCTCCCAGTGTCTGGGAAAGTGGCACTGGCTCACCCAGACTTATTTTCTCGTGGTGCCCAGGAGGCCGCGTCCTCGAGGTGGGCTTCGGCATGGCGATTGCAGCCACCAAGATCGAAGAGTTCCGCATCGAAGAGCACTGGATCATCGAATGCAACGAGGGCGTCTTCCAGCGGCTGCAGGAATGGGCCAAGACACAGCCGCACAAGGTACGGCAGCAGCATGCTCAGGGCCAGCTCGGGATAAGTGTTGGGAAGGTCCCTGGTGAAGAAGGAACATAGGAAGCTGCCATATACTGAGTCAGATCATGGGTCTATCTAGCTCAGTATTGTCAACCCAGACTGGCAGCGGCTTCTCCCAGGTTGCAGGCAGGAATCTCTCTCATCCCCATCTTGGAGATGCTGCCAGGGAGGGAACCTGGAACCTTGATGCTCTTCCCAGAGCAGCTCCATCTCCTGCGGGGAAGATCTTACAATGCTCACACATCAAGTCTCTCATTCAAATGCAACCAGGATGGACCCTGCTTAGCGAAGGGGACAAGTCATGCTGGCTACCACAAGACCAGCTCTCCTCCCCGTAGGCTGTAGCTCAGGGAGAGAGCCCCCATCAATGGCTACCAGTCGGAGGGCTGTGGGCCACCTCCAGTCTCAAAGGCAGGATGGCTCTGAGAACCAGTTGCAGGGGAGTAATGGCAGGAGAGAGGGCATGTCCTTTCCACTCCTGCCTGTGGCTTCCAGCGGCATCTGGTGGGCCACTGTGTGAAACAGGATGCTGGACTAGATGGGCCTCCTTGGGCCTGATCCAGCAGGGCTGTTCTTAGGTTCTTATGTCCCATCCCCGGCAGCCTCTCCAGAGAGGCCCAGGGGAAAGCCCTACCTGAAACCCTGGAGAGCAGCTTCCAGTCAGTGAGGACAGTGCTGAGCTAGATGGACCAAGGGTCAGACTCAGTCGGAGGCAGCTGCTTACGGGCTGCACTTATGCAGGCTTCTTGTTGTGGATGGACCATAGCTTTGAGGCAGAGCCTGAGTGCTTTGCATGCAGAAGGACCCAGGTTCCGTCCTCCTCAGCATCTCCAGGCAGGGCTGGGAAAGACCCACCAGAAAGCCTGAAGAGCTGTTGCCAGTCAGTGTAAACAATACTGAGCTTGATGGGCCAAACCTCTGACTCAGCAGGAGGCAGTTTCCTTTGTAACTGAATACGACACGAGCCTGGAGGGCTTTAAAAGGAGCGTAGGCCAATTCACGGAGGCCAGGTCTGTTAATGGCTACGAGCCTGGTGGCTATGGGCCTCTTGCCTGTGGGCTTCTCAGGGGCAGCTGGTGGGCCACTGTGTGAAACAGATGGGCCTCCTTGGGCCTGATCCAGCAGGGCTGTTCTTATGGACGAGAGCCTGGAGATCAAATATCCCCAGAGCTTGTCAGGGGCATTGCAAACTTAAACCGACTCGGCACGCAGGAATTCTCCCAAGGGACCTTGATTTCTTACCCCGGCTAACAAGGCAACGGTGCTCTAAGAGTTAACCGCCTGGCTGTTCTCTTTGCCCTGAATGAACCTGGCGGGTTAAACTGCAATTGAGCAGAAGGTTGCACCAATGATTGGAGGGCCCTTCTGTTTGCCCAGTTGCTCTACGCCTGGCCACTCACCCTCCCTCTCCTCTGCTTTTGTCCCGAAGGTCGTCCCCTTGAAGGGACTGTGGGAGGACGTGGTTCCCACGCTGCCCAAGGAGCACTTTGATGGTAAGTGGGAGAAGTTTGCCCCCCCCAGCCCCAAAGGACACCCCACAAGTCAAGAGGGCATCCTCCAAGGGAGCTCTTCCTTCTGCAGAAGGCAAAACGGAGGACAATGCTGTTGATCCTGCCACCGAGAGACAAACAACGGTCTAAACCATTTTGAGATCTTTTTGTTGAGAACCAATATATAAATATTATTAATAATAATTTTATTAATATTTATTATCAATATTTCAATAACAATATTTCAATAACAATAACAACATAAATTATTATTATTATTTATTAATAATTAATAGTAGTGGTTAGAGTACTGGACTAGGACCGGGGAGACCCGAGTTCAAATCCCCGTTCTGCCATGAAACTAGCTGGGGTGACTCTGGGCCAGTCACTTCTCTCTCAGCCTAGCCTACCTCACAGGGTTGTTGTGAAAGAGAAACTCAAGTATGTAGTACACCACTCTGGGCTCCTTGGAGGAAGAGTGGGATATAAATGTAATAATAATAATAATTCCTCTGTGGCAGGATCAAGAAATAGAACTAAAGGACTCTGCCAGTGAAGGGGTGGAGCTATGCAGATGAATGGGGTGGGGCATGCAAAACAGGGGTGGGCTTGCTTGTCAATAGTTCCTAGGAGAGTCTCGGGGGTAAGGGGTGATTTCCTTGGGGCAGAGACCCAACTGCCCTGTACTTCTCAAAGCATCCCGTGCATGGCTGGTGCTACAGTATATAAAAGAATGAGTGTTTTGGGGAGGCACAAACCCCGCCCCATTCAGCCAGGAGTGGGACACCTGGGGTGTCTGCCTGGGGACATCTCTCTCACCCCAGGCTTACAAAGGGGGCTTCCAGTCTTTGGGATCCAGATGAAGATGCTGCTCATCTGAGGGGTGTTTGGCATCGCAGGGCCCCTTCTGTGCTGAGAGGGTTGTGATTCCCCCCCTCTGCAGGGATCCTCTACGACACCTACCCGCTGTCGGAAGACACCTGGCACACCCACCAGTTTGGCTTCATCAAGGTGAGACCCGCCTGGCTGCACTCAAAAACAGACAGCTTTTGCAGGTGTTTTTTTAAAAAGTGGGGCCCCAGTTTCTAGTCCTCATGGGCAGCAGAGATGAGAGCTGAAGTGTCTGAGCAATGGCTGGCTGCTTCCCAGGCCTCTCCAGTTTAGAAGGGCTGGACAAGACGCCCGCCTGAAGCCAGTCAGAGCAGGCGATCCTGCACGAGGCGGGCCAGGGGTCAGACTCAGCAGGCAGAGGCTTCCTGTGTTCACCAGGAGCAGCCACAGCTCCGGGAGGGAGCCCATCTGCTCGGCCTGCAGAAGGGCCCCGGTCCACGCCCCGGCAGCATCTCCTGGGAGGGCTGGAGAAGGCCTGGTCTGGAATCCCAGAGAGCTGCTACCAGTCAGGGTTGACAGTACTGCGCGAGGTGGGCCAAACAGCAGACTCCGTAGAAGGCAGCTTAAGATATTCCTCAAGGGTAGCCGTAGCGAGCGGTAGGGATGGCACGGCCGAGGCTTTGCAGGCTGAAGGTCCCAGGGTCAGCTCCTGACAGGATCTCCAGGGAGGGACGGGGAGGCCCGAGAAAGAGGCCAGCTGGGAAGCATTCCTCGGAGAGCTGCTGAGGACATCAGAACAGCCCTGCTGGATCAGGCCCAAGGAGGCCCATCTCGTCCAGCATCCTGCTTCACACAGTGGCCCACCAGATGCTGCTGGAAGCCACAGGCAGGAGTCGAGGGCATGTCCTCTCTCCTGCTGTTGCTCCCCTGCCACTGGGCTTGAGAGGCATCCTCCCTCTGAGCCTGGAGGTGGCCCCTAGCCCCCAGAATGGTAGCCCTTTTTAGACCATGAATTGGCCAAAGCCCCCTTTCAAGCCCTCCAGGCTGGTGGCTCTCACCACTTCTTGTGGCAGAGAACTCCATAGGTTCTGTGTTGTCCTTCCTTTGGTCAGCTCTACATTTCTTGGCAACCGCTTTTATGGGATGACCCCCAGGCCTAGTGTGGTGAGAGAGGGAGGCAGGACCTCATGGAGTAGAAGGCAGATCCTAAAGAGTGGCAGGGAATCCGATTCCCATCTGCTTCCTGTACAGTCTCTGGGCAAAATACAAGGTCCTGGTCATTGCCTATAAAGCCCTAAACAGCTTGGGCCCTGGGTATTTAGGAGAACGTCGTCTTCACCATGAGCCCCATCGCCTGCTAAGATCATCTGGAGAGGTTCATCTGAGGTTGCCGCCAACTCATTTGGCAGCTACTCGGGAACGGGCCTTCTCGGTTGCTGCCCCCGGACTTCGGAATGTGCTCCCTGCTGAAATAAGAGCCTCCCCATCTCTGGCAACTTTTAAAAAGGCAATCAAGACACATTTATTCACCCAGGCTTTTAGTTAGATTTATGGTCTTACATTTTTGATGCTGGCTTTAAATGATTTTAATGTGTTTTTTTCCAAATGTTTACTTGATTTAGTTTTGATTTTAACTGTTAAATTGATTTTAATGGTTTTTATTTGTTGTCAACTGCCCTGAGCCATTGTTGGAGGGGCGGCATAGAAATCAGATCAAATACACAAACAAATAAGGGCCCCGAGTCCAGCCTCCAGTTAGAAGAGCCAGGCAGCCGCCTTTTGAAGAGCTGCTGCCAGTCAGAGAGAGCGGCTGGCACGGCCCGAGGGGAGCCAATTCAGGGAGCGCCCTGCTAGCCGAGCAAAGGGGCACCCTTTCAAAGTGGTGATGCTCTTGTATTTAGCAGGGGGAGAGCAACTGGCCCTCTCCATCCCCAACACAGCCTCGCTCCCTCCAGTGGCTGCTGCTGGGGCCTGTCCCACATTGCTTTTTAAGACTGTGAGGGAGGCATCTTTGTGCATGGAGATCTATGTCAACTGCTCTGGGGACCTTGGTTGAAAAGCGCTATATAGATGTCCGTCATTCAGCAGGCGGCCGTTTCGGACAGGCTCCGTCCTGCCCGGGGCCCTTTCCTCCGTGGGCAGATCTCAAAGACACACACAAGCACAGCCCACTCCAGGAGCCCCCCAAGGCTTCTTTCTGGGGCTGAGCTCCACCTCGCTCGGGCTCTCTCTCTCTCTCCTCGCTGCAGGATCACGCCTACCGCCTGCTGAAGCCGGGTGGGGTGCTCACCTACTGCAACTTGACGTCCTGGGGCGAGTTGCTGAAGAGCAGGTATTCCGACATCGAGAAGATGTTTCAGGTGAGGGCCGGAAGACTGTGGTGCTGGGTGGGAATTCGCTGCCCATGGGGAGGGATACGGGAGGTGGATGCCCGCGATGGTTGTGTCTGGGTTTGCAATAGATATTCTGCATGTTATTCTGCAGATATTCTGCATGTTTTGATATTCTGCACCCTGCTAACAGGGCAAAGAGGCACCTTTCTAACATGGCGATTCTCTTGATTGAGCAGGGGGAGAGTCACTGGCCCCCCTCTCCACCCCCAGCACAGCATCCCTGCCGTGACTGTTGCTGGTGTCTATCTCATGTTTCTTTTTAGATTGTGAGCTCTTTTGGGGACAGGGGGCCATCTTATTTATTTATTATTCCTCTATATAAATAGCCCTGAGCCATTTTTGGAAGGGCAGTATAGAAATCAATCAATCAATCAATCAAATAAATAAATAGAAATGTTCTTCTGCGGGGGAAACTCAGGATCTGTCATGGGATTCTCTTCCATTTAGCAGGGGGAGAGCAACTGGCCCTATCCAGCCCAGTCCCTCTCTCAGGGACTCTCGCCGGTGTCTCCCTCGTTTCTCTCTTGGGACCCTCAGCCGTTTGGGGCAGGGGACCAGCTGGTCCGTCTTCCATGTAAACCAGTTTGAGAACATCTTTTGTTGGAAAGCAGTATATAAATATTCATACCAATACAATACAAGTAACAGTAGCAGCTTAAAATACTCACAATAGAAGTAAAAGTGCAATAGTAATCGATAACATAGCCCTGTCAAATAGTAATAGATATTTCAGGGAGGACTGTACCACACGGGTTTGGTAGACAAGGTCTGTACCGCATGGCTTTGATAAGCCAGCACCTTCTGGATCCTGTTTACAAGGCTTTTTGCCGGAGGGGACCGGGCGTGAGGTGTGGGGCTAAGAAGAAAGTGGGGCTCTGTGGGGCTCCTCCCCGCCCTTGCCTTTGGAAGAAGGCTCAAGGGGGGGTTGTGGACTCACCTGCAGCCGCATCTCCTTCCCTAGGAAACTCAAGTTGCGCACCTGCTGGAGGCTGGCTTCAAGGAGGAGAACATCCACACCGCGGTCATGGACATCTCGCCGCCGGCTGAGTGCAGATACTATTCCTTCCCCAAGATGATCACCCCCACCCTCATCAAGTAGGGCCCCCCCCCAGCACAGAAGCCTGCCTGACCCCCACCGCGAAGGAGAGTGTCAGAAAAGGAGCATCGGCAAGACTTGGGGGGGGCGGGGGGGGGCTAAGCCGCTGAACGGCGTGAGGGGGCATCGTGTGGGATTCTCCCCTGGTCGTCTGGCGAAACAGCATCATGCCACGAGGGATGCAAGGAAGACTGCTCAGAGCAAAGGGATGTCTTCTTGGATCCAAAAGAATTCGTGCCAACCCCCTTTTCCCAGTATCGTGTCTCTCTCTCTCTCTCTCTCTCTCTGCTATAGCTGGCATCTCACGGCCGAGCGTGTGACGCTGCCATACCAAGTCAGACTCTTGGCCCCTCTAGCTCAGGAGTGCCTACACTGACTGGCAGCAGAGACGGGCTCCTTCCAGCCCTCCTGGGAGATGCTGCCAGGGACGGGGTTCTTCTGCATGCGGAGTAGAGGCTCCCCCTCTGAGCGGTGGCCCCTTCCGGTGAGGCCTGGGGCTCATCCCTGATGGTGCCAGCTACTCATCCCTGGCTACATCCACTCCTTTCCAGTTAAACGGCCTTTGGGGATTCTGATAGGGCTTCTTTATTTTTGAACAAGCACCGTCGCACTACCCAACTGCTGAATTTGGTGTGCAGGGAAGAGTTTAGCATTCCAAGAACCTCAACGTTCCCTTTAAAAAACAAAAAGCATGTTTCTAGCCCTTATGAAGGCAAGACAACCTGGGCGCTTTCACGGGTATGCTGTGGAATCCCAGAAGCCGGGGCAGGGAGGGGCTGAGCGTCTCCAGGGGGCAGATGCTGTGGGGCTCAGTACTGGGCAAAGCTCCTCCTGAAGTACAGATCGGAAGCTGCCTTACAGGTCAGCCCCTGGTCCCGAGAGGAGCACCCCAGGCTTTCGGGGAGGAGCCTCTCCTACCTGGAGAGGCTGCCAGGATTGAAACTGGGACCTTCTGCACGCCAAGCAGACGGGCTCTCCCCCTGAGCTGCGGCCCGTCCCTAAAAGCTGCTGTATACAGAGTCGGAGCAGGAGATCTGGTCTTGTGGCAGCAGGCATGAATTGTCCCCTTTGCTAAGCAGGGTCTACCCTGGTTTGCCTTTGGATGGGAGACCACATGTGTAAACCCTGTAAGGTAAGAACATCAGAACAGCCCTGCTGGATCAGGCCCAAGGAGGCCCATCTAGGCCAGCATCCTGTTTCACACAATGGCCCACCATAGAGACGCCTCTGGGGAGCCCACAGGCAAGAAGTGAGGGCAGGCCCTGCAACTGGTATTGAGAGGCATCCGGCCTCTGAGGCTGGAGGTGGCCCACACCCATCAGACTAGTAGCCATTGATAGACCTGTCTTCCATGAATCTAAATCCCTTTTAAAGCCATCCAATCTGGTGGCCATTCAACATCATGTGGCAGAGAGTTCCATGGATTAATTACTCACTGTGTGAAAAAGTACTTCCTTTTGCTGGTCCTAAATTTCCTGGCAATCAGTTTCATGGGATGACCCCTGGTTCTTGTGTGATGTGAGAGGGAGAAAAATTTCTCTCTGTTCACCCTCTCCACTCCGTGCATAACTTCATACACCTCGATCATGTCTCCCCTTAGTCGCCTCTTTTCCAAGGGTAAAGAGCCCCAGATGCTATAGCCTAGCCTCCTAAGGAAGGTGCTCCAGGCCCCTGATCATTTTGGTTGCCCTCTTCTGCACCTTTCCCAGTTCTACAATGCCCTTCTTAAGATACGGTGATCAGAACTGCACGCAGTATTCCAAATGTGGCCGCACCATAGGTAGGCCCCTCAGGGGACGGGGCTGCTCTAAGAAGAGCATCTGCATGCAGAAGGCCCCAGATTCCCTCCCTGGCAACAAGTCCAAGAGAGGGCTGAGAGACACTCCTGCCTGCAACGTTGGCGAAGCCGCTGCTGCCAGTCTGTGCAGACAATTCTGAGCTAGAGGGACCAAGGGTCTGACTCAGTCTATGGCAGCTTCCGATGTTCCTAGACCACTGGCCCATCTAGCTGGGGATTGTCTGCTTGGAGCTGCAGCAGCTTTCTCAGGTCTCTCTGGTGGGTTCCCCGCCCTCCCCACCCCACAACAAGCTTTGCCTGGAGATGCTTCCAGGGACTGAGCTGGAGATCTTCTGCCTGCAAAGCAGGGGTCCCATCCAGATTTTGGCGGTGGGGGTGGCGGCCTGGCGGGGCCTCCAGTCGGGCCACTCCGAGAAAAGAAAGAGACGAGAGGCATTGGCTCCAATATATATATCTCATGCAGCTTTACTGGGAGAGCGTGTGCAAAAAGTGTTTTCAAGGGCCGGGCAGAGCCACTCCCAACCCGGCGGCGTCTCAACGGGCCGCGCTATTTCCGGTACCAGATCTGGAGCCTCTTCTCCCGCTTGATCTTCTTCTGGAGCTGCAAGATCCCGTAGAGCAGCGCTTCGGCAGTAGGCGGGCAACCTGGGCGGGGGAAGGACAGAGCAGGCGGCTACAGGCCTCCGCTGGAGCGTGGCGGGCAGCCAGGCCCCCCCATGCCAGCCACTGGGACCCGGCTCACCCTGGCGGCGTCTCCCCACCCCCCCTAATGAGGCAGGCCTTTGGGCAACGCCGAGCAAGCCGCTGCGCTCTCCCGCGGGAGCCTGCCCCACTGCCACCCCCACCCCGCTGGGAGCAGCCAGCCCGTGGCAGAGGAGGCTGGGCCCTTCCAAGATGCCTCTGGGAAATCTGGCGGCTGCAGGCCTGCGAGTGTGCGGAGGGGCTGGAAGCCTTGGGGCGCTGTGGCCCGTTTCCCAGCTCTAGGGGTCTAGGCCCGGTCCAAAGCCGCAAGGAGCATTCACCTCCACCCCCACCACCCCCAGGGTGGCTCGTGTGCAAGGAAGGGGGTTCCCAGCCTGCGGCAGTCCAGATGATGCTGGGCTAATTAATTATTCTTATCATTACAAACTTTGTTAGCTGCTCCATCACAAGTGGTTCGCTGGGTGGCTCCCGGAGAAACGACAACTCCCATCACGCCCAGCTACTGTCGATTGCAGCAGGGGGTGAGATGGGAGTTGTAGTTCCGCAAGATCTGGAGGCCCCCGGATTGGGAACCCCCGGACTAAGGGCCGCGATCACAGCCGGAGCGGCACAGACACTCTTCCGTGGGGCCGCAGGCACACTGACCGAGGCGGGCATCCCGTGGCCCCCCAAGCCCTTCTCCTCGGTTTCGAAGCGCGAGCCTCAGAGGCCTCTTTCTGAACACCGCTTACCTGGCACATAGATGTCGACGGGCACGATCCGGTCGCAACCCCGCACCACGGAGTACGAGTAGTGGTAGTAGCCACCGCCGTTAGCGCAGCTGAGGGGAAGAAAGAGAGCAGAGTGGTCACCCGGCAGCGCTGCACGATTCGGGACGCGTGTCTAGGAGACAGCCTCTGTCCTGCCCCTCCGGGGCAATGGCGCTTGGGGCACACACAGGCCCCGACCAGCGGCTCAGCACAGGGGGGCGGCGATCTCTCGCCCCCGATCTGCCCCCACAGATCTCAGAGCGGAGGGTTTTCCAGAGCTCCAATCCAAGCACTCCACCACGCAGCACTTGTGAGCAGAATCTGCATCCCGGGAGGATGAAGCTCATCGGGAAGACGAAGACGAGACACATGTACTGTTGATTAACCGGACCAGCGAAGCAGAGGCGGGAGACGGCTCCGCTGCCACCTTCCTGGGCTCACCCTAACAAGGGGGGGTCGGTGGGGGGGGGGGGCGCCAAAGGAGGCTCCTCGCTGGGCTGCCTCCAGCTCCTGCCTACGGACTTTGAGCAGCCGCGGAAGGCGGAAGGTCTCGCCCTGATGCTGCAGCACTTCTGTCCGGCTAATCAACAGTAAATGAAGCCGCAGCCAGAACTCCCCATATTAACTGCTGCATGGAAGGATGCAGTTAATCACGACAGAGGAGTTGCTGATGAACATATTTCTGCTATGTCAACCAACAAGACATTTAGACACACGCTGTATCAATCATACAAGACCACATACATTCACTGCGAAGTCTCCGCCCCGAAAACGCTGCATCTGTCCGGGGTTGACTCCATCCCAACAGAGTCTGGCTTTTGGTGCCCAATTCACAGGAAGGCCCTTGCTTGGAACCCCAGAGGACACAGAGAGCTTCCTTCTGTGGAGCCAGACCCTTGGGCTAGCTCGCTCAGGACTGCCCACACGGACTGCCAGCAGCTCTCCTGGGTCTCAGACTGGGGCTTTCCCCAGCCCTACCTGGAGATGCTGCCAGGGATTGAACCTGGGACCTTCTGCATGCCACGCCGATGGGCCCTGCCACTCACCCCTGGAGTCTCTTTTCAATGTGCGAAGCTGCTTTCTCCTGAGGCAGACCCTTGGGCCGTCTGACTGTGGATGGTCTGCTCTGACTGGCAGCGGCTTCTCCCAGGTTTCAGGCAGGTGTCTGTCCCAGCCCTTCCTGGAGATGCTGCCAGGGACTGAACCTGGGACTGACGGCGTGCAGAGCAGAGGCCCTACGACTGAGTGGCAGCTTCTCCCCGGGTGAACCGCTGCCAGTCGGTGTGGACAAGCACGGGCTAGGCGGGCCAAGGATCTGACTGGGTCTAAGACCGCCTCGCACGTTTGTCTACAGCTCCGTGGAAGAGCACCAGCGTCACATGCTCGGGGAGCCCAGTTCAAATCTCGTGCAGACTGCGCAAGAGGAGGGAAATAAACGGACTTCCGCTCTTTGCCAGGAATACACGGCGCCCCGAGGAGGAGGCGAAGAGGCAAAGAGGAAGCGAGAGCGTACCTCCCCATGGACACCACGTAGCGCGGCTCTGGCATCTGATCGTAGACCTGCCGAAAGAGGAGAACAGCCTCGTCACGCACTCGGGACCCTTCCCGCGCAAGGGCTGGTCAGGCCCGGCTCCCCGACACGCCCGGAAATCGCCACGGACATGGCGCAGGGCTCCAAGGGTCCCGTTTGCACAAAGGCAGCAGGCAGGGCTGCAGGTCAGGACTCTGAGGTGATTCCTTTTGCTTTATTTATTGGACACACTTGTATACCGCCCAAAATGCAAGTCCCTGGGTGGTTTACAACAAAACAATAAAAACAACAGATATAAAAAGATTAAAACATTCCAACAGTTAAAATTCAAAACGTTGAAAGTATTAAAAACACCATTAAAACAATACCTAATTAAAAGCCTGGGTGAACTAGGTTGGACTAGTTGATTAGTCAACTTGGACTAGTTGATTAGTTTTGTTTAAAACTATTGATTAGTTTTGTTTTTAAAAAAACCTTATCAACTAGAAAGAGGTCTCAATTCGTCCAACAGATTCCTGCCCCCCCCCCACCGCCAATATTGATTTTTAATAAAGAATTTGATAAAAATCCTCCTCCCTTCTCCCCCATTTTATCTCAACCCTGTGAGCAAGGCTAAGTGGAGGAGGAGGAGGACTTGGCCCTAGGTACCTAGGAAGCTGCCGCCATATTCTGAGTCAGACCCTTGGTCCATCTCGCTCAGGATTGTCTACCCAGACCGGCAGCGGCTTCTCCAAGGTTGCAGGCAGCAGGAGTCTCTCTCAGCCCCATCTTGGAGATGCTGCCAGAGAGGGAACTGGGAACCTAGATGCTCTTCCCAGAGTGGCTCCATCAGAGTGCTGCACTGAGCATCACCGCTGAGTGGGAACTTGAACTCGGCTCTCCCCAATTCTAACCCAGAGCTCTGACCATTGCCCCATCCTGCTCTCGGGACTCTCTCCCCACTCCTGCACAGCAGGGGCACACGAGAAGCCCCCAGAGCCGAGCAGTGGCGTTGCGCATACCTTCCGGAGGGCAGGGGCCATCTTGTTGGTCAACGTGCCAGCCACAATCATGATGTCGGCCTGCCGGGGGCTCGCCCGGAAGACAACCCCGAAGCGGTCCATGTCGTAGCGGGGAGCAGCCATGTGCATCATCTCCACGGCGCAGCAAGCCAGGCCGAAGGTCATCGGCCACATGGAGCTCTGGGGAAGCAGAGCAGAAGGTCAGCACGCCCATGCCTCTTTGCAGGAGACACAATTTTCACGCCCCGCTCGGCCACCGACTCCCTGCAGGACCCTGGGCTGGTATTTCCCTCAAAGCTAAAACGACTGATGGTTTTAAATGTGCTCTAGTTATAATCGGTGGCAAGGCAAAAAATAAATCCACAAATATAGAGTAGGAGAGCTGGCAAAACACCTTTCTAACCCTGCATCCTGTCTCCGAGGGAGGCTGCCTACATGGTCCTGAGAAACTCGTATGCAGGGTGTGGTGGAGGTGGGTGACTCCTGTTGCTTGTGCCCAGCAGCTGGTATTCAGGCATGCTGCCCCTGAACATGGAGGTTCCATTCTCAGAGACAAATTAGACACAATATAGGGGAGCTGTGAAATGTTATTGTGGTCATATATAGCGCTGGAGGGGGTCTTGGAGGCCATCTACCTGGGCAGAGAGCTGGTCTTGCAGTAGCTAGCATGAGTTTCCCCTTTGTTAAGCAGGGTCCATCTTGGTTTGCATTTGGATGGGTGACTACCTGTGAGTGCTGTCAGATATTCCCCTGAGGGGCTGGGCTATAGCTCAGTGGCAGAGCATCAGCTTTGCATGAGAAGGTCCCAGGTTCACTCCCTGGCAGCATATCCAGGTAGGGCTGGGAAAGGCCTCTTTCTGAATCCCTGAGGAACTGCTGCCAATCAGAGTACACAATCCTGAGCTAGATGGATCGAGGGTCAGACTCAGCATACAGCAGCTTCCTATGTTCCTCCCCTCCTGCTCAGAGCAAGAAATCCCAGCTAGAATGCAGCATTTTCCCAGCAGTCATTGCTGGTGACTACTTTGTGTTTCTTTTTTAAGACTGTGAGCCTTTTGGAAATAAGGAAGCATTTTATTTATTTGTCCGCTGCTTTGTGAACTTTTTGTTTGTTTAGAATCAGTATATGAACTGCTTTGGAGGCCTTCAAGAGAGCCCTCAAGACCCATCTTTTCAGTCTGGCTTTTAATAATATTTAATTGGCTTTAAATGGTTTTTTAAAAGGAGTTTTATGTTGTTTTAACTGCTTTTATTTCAGGTTTAGTTGTTTCGTTTAGGCGGAGGTGCTCATTGTTGGGGGTTGTGATCTGCAAGACAGGATAGAACTTCCTGTTCTGGAGGAGTTATCCTCCCCAAGAAAGAACAGGTTTGTAGCTTGGGATCGCTCTTGGGCCCAGGTCTCAACCTGATGCTCTGTGGCCAGGAGTGTTTTTTTACTAGCCATGATTGATTCGACAACTCTGCCCATTCCTTGAGGAGAATGACCTCAAGACAGTGGTGCACCAGCTAACAACCTCCAGGCTGGACTACTGCACTTCGCTCCATGTAGGGCTGCCTTTGTGTGTAGTTTGGAAACTTCTGTTAGTCCAAAATTCGGGAGCCAGATTGGTCTCTGGGGTATCCCAGAAAGAGACCACATCATGGGCCTGTTCTCAAACAGTTGCACTGGCTGCCGATATGTTTCCAGGCAAGGTACAGAGTGGGACGTATCACCTTTCAAGCCCTGAATGACTTAGGTGCGGGTTACCTGAGAGAGCGTCTTTCTCTACAAGATCCCCACTGCTCATTGAGAGCATCAGGAGGGGTCCGTCTTGGGGTGCCACCGGTTCATCTGCTGGCGACCTCGGATTGGGCCTTCTCAGTTGTCACCCCTCAGTGGTGGAACACGTTCCTCGTGGATATGAGAGGGTTATCTTCCTTGGAGGCCTTCAGGAGAGCCTTAAAGGCCTATCTTTTTAGCCTGGCTTTTAATATCTAGTTTAAATGTAATCTGGTTTAAATGTTTTTTTTTTAAATTGTTTTATTATGTGTTTTTGATTTTAATGTAAACCGCCCTGAGCCACTTTAGGAAGGGCGGTATATAAACGGAACAAACAAAGATATATGGCACTGCCGGCTCGTGTTCAAGTCGCAGCCTGCCGTCTGGGGACAAACAGCACTCACCCTGCGAGCCCAGTTGATCAGATCATCCAGCTTGGTGACAATGTACTCCCCCCGGCTGCTGGGAAGGGACGGCTTCTTCTTGAGGATGGCAGAGCTTTTCTGCTGGACCTGAAGAGAGCTATGGGAACAGTCAGCATTCACACACAGCTCCCATATCCCTCTCACTTGTAAGAGCAGTCTTGCTGCATAAGACAATGAGTCTAGTACCTTGTTTCCAACAGGGGACAGACAGAAAGCCCACAAACAGCAGGAGGCAAGAGCTCTCTCCTGCTGCTCCTGAGGAATTGGTATTTTGCAGCATGCTGCCCCTGCACATGGAGGCTCTATCTAGCTATCATGGCAAAGAGAGCCACCAAGACCCGTCTCTTCCTCTTCTGTGAACACACCCCATTCCCCTTTAACTCCAGCAAAGACAGCAGTCACCACCCCACCTTGGGGCAATGAATTCCACAAGTTCACCACAAGTTATGTGGGAAAGTGTGTGCGCGCTCTCTCTCTCTCTCTCTCTCTTATCCTGTCCTGATCATTTCATCAGGTGACTCCATGAGTTCCAGGATCATGAGAAAGGGAGACAAAAACCTCCTCTTTCCAGTTTCTCTGCTCACTGCCTCATTTGAGTAAAAAGCTCATGCATCATTTTATCAGTCTTCCATGGAGGAGCAGTCACAGGATCAGGGTTACCTGTCAGGGCCATCTGTAGCGGTTGTCTGGTGCAGAGCGCGGGCAGGAGCCAAAAGGGGCCTGTTCAAAGAGAGGTGAGTTAGCAATCAGGATCACAAGTGGGGTCCCACGACTTCGCTTGCCTCCTCTCTATCCCACCTTGACCATATGTAGCTGCTGCCTGCTGAGTCGGACCCTCGGCCCATCTAGCTCAGCACTGTCGGCACTGACTGGCAGCCGCTCTCCAGGGTTTCAGGCTCAGGGGTCTTTTCCAGCCTTACCTGGAGAGATGCTGGCAGGGACTGAGCCCAAGACCTTCTGCAAAGCAGCAGCTCTACCACTGAGCTCTCAGTCCTGACGAACATATGAGGCTGCCGTCTACTGAGTCAGACCCTTGGCCTACCCGACGCAGGACTGTCTACACTGACAGGCAGTCGCTCACCAGGGCCTCAGACAGGGGACTTTCCCAGCCCTAGCTGGAAAATATTGGCGCCTGAACCTGGGTCCTTCTGCATGCACACTCACTTGGGGAGTCCCCCCTAAACACAGGAAACTGACTTCGGCTGAATCTGATTTTCAGCCAACTTAGCTCAGTCTTGCCTACACTGACTGGCAGCAGCTCTTCAGGGTTTCGGACAGGAGTCGTTCCCAGCCCTGCCTGGAGAGGCTGCCGCTTTCTGCATGCAAGGCTGAAGCTCGACCGCTGAGTTACGGGCCTTCCCGAAAAGGATTCAGGAAGCGGCCTTCTACCAAGTCGGACTCTGGTTCGTCGAGACAGTCCACACACTGACTGGCAGCAGCTCTTCAGGGCCCCAGGCGGGCGTCTTTCACAACCCAGACGCCGGGGACTGAACCTGGGGCCTTCCGTGGACAGACCACGGGGTCTGCCCCTGACCTATCGCGGCTCTGAGCAGTGGGTGAGCTGGCCGGCCCCCAGTAGCCCCAGCCCGGCATCCACAGCCCACGCAGGCCACCTCCCGGCTGCCAGAGGAGAGCCGCGAATCGCGCCCGGCTGCCGCTGCCTCTACCCGCAGGGGGCTCCTCATCCTGCCAAACCAACCACAGGAGCCCAGAAAGAGCAGACTTACCTCCCCAGGAGGAAGGAGCCGCGCGGGGCCCAGCGAAACACTGAGGAGAAGCCAGAGGGTTGGGGTCAGTGGTGGGACGCGGTGGCCTCTCCTTCGGCAGAGAAGCCTCCGGCACCCTGGGGCAGCTGCTCCCGCCTCGGCTCCCTGCCCAGGCACCTGTCCGTCACCGACCCCCCCACCCCCAAATCCCGGGGGGGGGGGTTGGCTCCCAGCTTCCCCGCCCCCCTTTCAGCCCAGGGCTCCTGTTCTCCTCGCCCACACCCATGCCGGATGAATGAACCAGTTAACCAAATTGCCTCCGTCGTCCCCCCCGCTCCAAGCCACTTCCATGCAAGAGATGCAGTGGCCCCGCTCCACCAACAAGCCGCCCAGCTCCCCAAATACGGGGGGACCAGCAGTGGCATGGCCACCACTGGATAAGCGCACGGGGCGGGGGGGGGGGGGAGATGTCCCCAGTGCACCCCCCGGCCCCACCCTGCTGCACCCAGTCGGCAATGGAAGCACCCGCTTTGTGTGTGATGGGTGGGACTAGGTGAGGGGCCATGCCTCCCCGCCCCCCCCCCCACGCGCTGGAGTGCACCTGCCCTCAACGCAAGGGGCATGGCCAGGATGTGGGCGGGCAGCTGGGCGGGGTGTTCCTGCCAGATGCCCCGGTGACCAGCCCCCTTTCCATCAGGGAATGGGGCCGTAGCTCCTGGCAGAGGCTCCAAGCGCCCTCCCTGGCAGCATCTCCAAGGCGGGGAAGGGAAAGGCTGCCTGCCTGCAACCCGAGAGAGCCGCTGCCAGTCAGTGTAGGCAATGCGCAGCTAGACGGACCAAGGGCCTGACTCGGTAGAAGGCAGCTTCCGATGTTCTCAGATCTAAGGATCCACCGGCCTCCTTTCAACCCCTCCGCAAAAGTTGCTTTCCCACACAGTCCAAAGCCGGAGGGTGTGCCACTGAAAGAGACACATATTCTTCCCCCGTATACCTTTTGAGTCCATTTCTGCCCCTCCTTCTGCCGTCTCCTGAGCATCTCATTATAGACTGCATGCCCCGCGGGGCAGGGACCTCTCCTCTTGCACTGAAGTAAACATATATCCTTACCTTGTTTACTCCACACCACCACCACTACCACACATGTCTCGCTCCCCTTCCTGTTGTCTCTTTGGTCCATCTGGCTCAGTATTGCCTACACTGACTGGCAGCAGTTCTCCAAAGTTTCAGACGGGGGGTCTTTCCCAGGCCTATCTGGAGATGCTGCCAGAAATATCCCTGCTAACTGAGCAAAGAGACACCTTTTAAAGTGACGAGTCTCTTCTATTTAGCAGGGGGAGCAACTGGCCGTATCCGGCCCCAGCACAGCATCCCTCCAGTGGCTGTTGCTGGTTTATGTTTCTTTTAGACTGTGAGCCCTTTGGGGACAGAGGACCAGTTTATTTAAGTATTATTTATTTTTCTTTGTAAACCGCTTTGTGAACTTTGGTCGAAGAGTGGTATAGCAATATCCGTAGTCGTCGCAGGAGAAATTGAACCCGGGGCCTTATGCATGCAAGGCAGGGGCACTCTCACTGGGGCTCAGCCCTTCTTCTTACAAATAAAGTTGCCTCCTACGGTGTCAGACTCTTGGTCCATCTAGCTCAGCTCTGCCTGCACTGACGGGCAGCAGCTCTCCCGGATTTCAGACTGGGGTTTTTTGCCCCCAGGCCTATCTGGAGATGTTGCCAGAGACTGAGCTTGGGGCCTTCCGCATGCAAAGTCGGGGCCAAACCCTTCAACCCATTCGCTCAGCATCTGTCCACCCTGACCAGCAGCATTTCTCCAGGCTTCCAGCTGTGCTTTCCCAACCAAGCCCTGCCTGGGGAAGCTGCCAGGGAGGGAACCTGGGGCTTTCTGCAGGCAAAGCAGACGGGCTCCAGGCTCTGCCACGGCCCCCCTCTTGCAGGCCAAATGCCCCAGCCCAGCCCCCCCCCCGGCTTTTTCTGCACCTTTCCCGGCACCCTTTTGGCTACAGAGCAACCAGGAGCCCCGGCAGCCTTTCAAACCCCATAAAGGCATCGAGATGCCAGTGGGGGGGGGGAGAGGGGGCAGGGCTGAGGAGTCCGCGGGGGAGCCTTGGCCTTTATCCTCGCAATAATCAGCAGGGTGGGGGCCGTAGCTCACCGGAAGAGCCCCTAATTTGGGAGGGGGCTTGAGCCACCCTGACCCGCCGAGTTCACACCCCTGAGTGCATGTATTGCTGTTCCGTATCACTCTATGTTGTTTAATCACACGCAGACCCACCGAGGCGAGGCTCCTCCCCTGACCAATCAAGCTGCCACCTGCTGAGCGCCACCCCTGGTCCCTCCGACTGGCCACTGCCTGCCCTGACTGGCAGCGGCCCTCCAGACGCGGGGTTGCTTTCTCAACCCGGCCTGCAGCGGCTGCCAGGGACGGAGCCTGCCGGGGCCTCGGGCACAAACAAAGCCCCAGGCTTCGCTCCTGTGGGCCGGCAGGGCACCCCGCCCACCCCCGGGCTGCAGCGGCCGCGGGAGGCTCCCGCTGCCCGCCTGGGCTGGCACTCACCGGGCAGCGTCACGGCAGCGCAGGCGGCCATCTCTGCGGGGGCTGCTCCTCCTCCTCCTCTGCTGCCCCCGCCCCTCCCGCAGCCCTTCAAGCCACCTTCCCCTCCAGCAGAAGGGCCGGGCCGGGCGCAGCCGACGCAACGCTCCGGGTAGGAACTGCCGACGCCCGCCAAGGGTTCCGGGGCTTCGAGAGGTTCCGGGTGGGTGGGTGGGATGGCTGCGCCCCCTGCTGGACCTGGAGGGACTCATAGGAACAGAGGAAGCTGGCAGATACTGAGTCAGACCCTTGGTCCGTCTCGCTCAGGATTGTCTTCACAGACGGGCAGCGGCTTCTCCAGGGTTGCAGACAGGAGTCTCTCTTAGCCCGATCTTGGAGATGCTGCCAGGGAGGGAACTTGGGACCTTCTTCTGCTCTTCCCAGAGCAGCTCCTTCCCCTGAGTGGGGGAATCTCTTCCAGTGCTGCTCACACTTCTAGTCGCCCATTCCTGTGCAACCAGGGTGGGCCCTGCTTAGCAAAGGGGACAAGTCACAAGACCAGCTCTCCTCTCTAAAACCAGGATGCCATATTAGGAGCATAGGAAGCTGCCATATACTGAGTCAGATTATTGGTCTATCCAGTTTAGTATTGTCTACCCAGACTGGCAGCAGCTTCTCCAAGGGTGCAGGCAGGAATCTCTCTTAGCTCTATCTTGGAGATGCTGCCAGGGAGGGAACTTGGAACCTCCTTCTGCTCTTCCCAGAGCAGCTCCATCCCCTAAGGGGAATATCTGCCAGTGCTCATACTTCCAGTCTCCGATTTATATGCAACCAGGGCAGACCCTGCTTAGCTATGGGGACAAGTCATGCTTGCTACCACAAGACACTCGGCCGGGAAAATGGCAGGAGAGAGAAGACCCCCACCCACTCACCCACCCTTTTCTGTCTGTCTTGTCTTATTCTCCTTCCCCGCCTTCCCACCATTTCTTCCTTTCCGTGGGTTAATCCGTCCTTTCTCTTGATTTATTCATTCCAGTCCATGAAGCCAGAGGCGAAGCGTTCCCCTGCGGCACCATCTGCATCCCCCGGATGCAACACCCGAGAGCGTGGAAACCAACACACCCCCTCCTCTGCAGCAAGGCTCGGTCCTTTCTTTTTTACTTGTTTGGCTTTGTTGGAAAGTTCTGCTTCTGTCACCCGCCGCTGGGTTTCCCCCTTCTCCAGGGCTGGAGCACACAGCCGCGGCCCAGTTCACCTTTTTTTTTTTTTAAAAAGAGCTGCAAACAGGTGGGGATCAGCTGCTGCACGGCTGACCCCCACCTGGGGCTCGCCATCAAGGGCTTGGAGGTAGACACGGGCTGCCCTTGGCCTCCCCAGGTGGGGCGGAGGCGCCTCTGAAGGAGGAAGCCGGGCCGGAGGGCACCGGGCGCAGCCCGGAGGAGGAGAGCCCGGCAGGTGCCCAGCCCGCGCGTGGTGGTGGCGGCGGCTGGGATCGGGACTTGGGGGGAGGCCCTCCCGCTCGTCAGCTCTGCAGGGAGGACGGGCGTTTGCATTGGCTTTGGGGCGGGCACAGCGCCTGCCCTGCGGGGACGGACGTCCTCCTCGCCGCTGGCTCGCTCACTAGCAGGGGTGTAGCTATAATTAAGAACATCAGAGCAGCCCTGCTGGATCAGGCCCGAGGAGGCCCATCTTGTCCGGCATCCTGTTTCACACAGTGGCCCACCAGATGCCTCTAGGGAGCCCACAGGCAGGAGTTGAAAGGGGCAGGCCCTCTCTCCTGCTGCGGTTGCTCCCCTGCAACTGGGACTCAGAGGCATCCTGCCTCTGGGGCTGGAGGTGGCCCACAGCCCTCCGACTAGTAGCCATTGATTGACCTCTCCTCCATGAAGTCATCAAAACCCCTCTCAAAGCCATCCAGGTTGTTGGCTGTCACCACGTCCTGTGGCAGAGAGTTCCACAAGTGGATCACGGGTTTTGTGAAATTGAACGAAAGGGTTCAAAGAACACGGGCCTCCAGCTCCATTCCTCCCTATTTTCTTTATTGTCTCCCTCACTCTGAGGGGCCACCCAAGAGAGGGATGAACACGGCCCCCTCTCCCCTAGCTACCGCACCACCCCGTCCATCCCAGCTCAGCGTGGTGGGTAGTCCCAATTCTGGGGAAATAATCGCCCCCAGGGGAGGGAGACAGTCTCCCCCCAACCAACTCAGTGCGGTTCGGTTCCTGCATTGCCATGTTAACCGGGAGGAGCCGGTGGGGCTGAACACAAGGGCGCGGTGGGGCTGATCCGGAGGAGGGTGAGACCTTTTTCTCTTGCCCGCCGCCCCACTTCAGAATGTCGTCTCCTGAATCTTGGGAGCGGCGGCGGCGGCAGGAATTAGCCCGGGAGCCCTAAATCAGCAAAGCAGCCGCTGGAAGGAAGAGGTGGTGGTCAGCCAGCCAGGAGTCAATCTCAAGAGCCAGTTGTCCTCGCCTTTTGTGGCGGATAAGACTGTGCAAAGGAGATTCTCTTAGAAATCTACAGGGTTAGAGGTTGTTGGGCTACAACTCCCATCATCCCCAGACATGGTCTCTGAGGCTGAGGATGATGGGAGTTGTAGTCCAACAACATCTGGGGGCCTAAGGTTAAGAAACCCTGATCTAGGATATGAAAGGGTATGATCTAGTGCCTTTGCACGTTACAATTAAAAGCAACAACAACGGGAGTGGGGTGGGTGGAGGCAAGGAAACAGAAGGCCAGTTTCTCCAGTCACTGAAATTAGAATGCAGTCACACCCGCCAACCAAGTTATTCTAGATTGCTTCCAAGTCCCTGGGATCTCAGCCCCCTTCAGTGCTGCTGTACAGAGATTTCAAATGAGGGATTAGAATTTCAGCAAATGTTCTGCAAAAACAACCAGCAGCAAGGTGGATGGACTTGATGACAACGGCAATGAAGGCACCACTGAGAAACCTTAAAGTTGAAGACAGATCATCATCCTGGAGAGAATCTCTCAATGTGGTCACTAAGAGTCGACATCAACTTGACAGCACTTAATCAACCAAAATCTGTAAAAAGAAGAGTGCCTTGTCTCTTTTTAGCTTAACTATTGCAGCTTTGATTTCTGCTTCTGAGATTGGTATATTAAGAGATTGATTATGTTCATTACTAAGAGGTTTCATGGTTTTTTTTTCCTAATGGGCTTCAATGTGGTTCAAGTTTGCATCAGTGGAAGTAAACAATTCTTTAAGAAATTTAGTGAATGCTGCATTAATATCTTTAGTATGCCAAAAGGTTTCTCCATGTAATTCCATTGTCTTTTTTTTCTCAAGGCACTGGCTAAAAGTTTAGAGCTTTTATTGCCAAATTCACAATAACGTTGCTTTAAATATGCTAGGGATGTTTGTATTTAATTTACTTCTGATGCATTTAATTCTGCCCTTGTCCCACACAATTTCCTGTAGATTTTCTGATTCCCTGTAATTTTATGAGCTTTTTCTAATACCTCTATCTCCTTTAACAAAGCCTGCTTAACTTCCGCTTGTTGCTTTTTCAAGCAGCTAGCTTCTTGAATTAAGTAATCCCTCATAACCGCTTTCATTGAGTCCCACAGAAGTGCTTGTATTATGGTGGGGTGTTCATTTTCTCTCTTTTTAAAAAAATGCTGTAGGTATTTTCTGTAGGTAGCTTGTTAACTACCACACCTTTAAGAAGCAGGTTGGGTTATCTCTATGCATGCTTGGCAAATTTGGTTGTACAAAGAAAATGTAAATGTTTATAAATCTCTGAGTTTGGCATAAAGAAACATTTTATTTTATTTTTTCTTGCAACCTCTGGGGGAAATACTCTAAGAACTTCTGAACAGCCCTGCTGGATCAGGCCCAAGAAGGCCCATCTAGTCCAGCATCCTGTTTCACACAGTGGCCCACCAGATGCCGTTGGAAGCCTACGGGCAGGAGTTGAAAGGGGCATGCCCTCCCGCCTGCTGTTCCTCCCCAGCAACATCTACTCAGAGGCATCCTGCCTCTGAGGCTGGTGGTGGTCTATAGCCCTCTGACTAGTAGCCATTGATAGACCTCCCCTCCATTAAGTTATCCAAACCCTTCTTAAAGCCATCCAGATTGTTGGCTGCCACCACATCTTGTGGCAGAGAATTCCACAAGTGGATTATGCGTTGTCTGAAAATCTCTCTCTCTCTTTCCTCAAGAAGCCCCATTTCTTGAGTAAGAGGGGTTACATTAAAAAAAATTGATGCCCAAACAGAGACAGTGACACCTACTGGTTGCAGATTAGTGTTGAAAAGCAAATACACACACACTCTCTCTCTCTGCTTCATAGATTAATTCCCAGTGAGTTTGATCCAAACTGTTCAGTTAGACTGGGGGATTCAACCAGCGACCACTGAAGAGGAATTAAAATTTGCTTTCGGAGAGTATGGAGCTGTTACAGGATTTAAGAGAATGCAAGGTAATGTTATTTGTGAGTACAGTAAGGTCTGTGCAGCTAGAATGCTGAGAAAGGAATGCAAAAAGAGTAAGCTGAATGGCAAATGGGAGGCCTGTCCCTGGGGAGCAGGGGAAGTCCCTGGTTCCTCTAGTAGTTCTCCTTCTATAGAGGACCAGCCAGGTGATACTTCCCCTACATTCCCCCACAAAGGGAACCTGGTTTTATCCCCTGAGGGCCAACCACAGTCTGTCTATGCTTATGTTCAATATACCCGAAGGGGTACATAGCGTGGTGGTGGAACATGTTATAAAGGCGAACGAGGCTGCCACTGACTATGAGCGTACCTCCTTCAAATGCAAGCGTTCCTCTGGCTTAATACCAAAACCAACAGATGAGGTGGACTTTGGCATTTGGAAGCTGCAGAAACAGCAATTGTGAGGGGACCCAGAGATATCTCCTGAAGGGAAGAAAGAAAATTACTAGAAAGTTTGTTATCATCAGCACTGAATGAAGCCTGAAATACAGGAGCTACTGCTACTGCAGAGGAGTGTTGTTTTATGCAATTGAGCTCTATGTTCTGTTTCTAGAGACTTTCCAGAAACCTACAGAGAGATGTTTGGAATATCTGAGAAGACTAAATAGCTGCTGGAGGAAAGTGATGGAGAAAAAGACACAGATGCTGGAAAACCCAGCGGTACGGTTAGCCAGACAATTCATCTGTAGGTGCTGGGATGAGCTTCTGTTTATTCAACTCAAACTGAAGGATCGTTTGGATATTTTTAATGCTTCAGCAATACCTATTGTACTCAGTTAGGCAATATTGGTTGTTTCCAGATAGTGAGGCTTACAATGCAAAAAGTAGTGCAAACTGCAACGTTTTGTGTGCCAAATTCAAACCACTGTTGTTGTTGTTGTTATTATTTAGATTTCTATACCACCTTTCCAAAAATGGCTCAGGGCAGTTTACACAGAGAAATAACAAACAAACAAGATGGATCCATGTCCCCAAAGGGCTCACAATCTAAAAAGAAACATAAGGTAGACACCAGCACCAGCCACTGGAGGTTCTGTGCTGGGTGTGGAGAGGGCCAGTTAAATAAAGAGAATCCCCCTGCTAAATAAAGAGAATCACCATGTTAAAAGGTGCCTCTTTGCAAAATTAGCAGGGGCAAAATCAGTTGAAATCCGTTAGCAGTTGAAATCCATTGTAAGCGACAACAGGGACATACAGCTATTTTTCTGCAATGCACATGTGGTGTTACAGGGCTACAGCAGAGCAACAACATCTGAAAGAAGGCATCGGAAATGTGAACAGCATCTTGCTTACAGTGCAGGCAGTGTCTAAGCACACTTAAGGGACATGCTGTGACACTGTGGTAGCGTGTAATCTGGAAAGCGCCACGGAGAAGAGAAAGAAGTGAATGACCAGAGGAGAGTTAAGCAGCTGGGAAAGCTGCCAAGAAGATCTGGCCCTGCACGCCACTCCATGGAATCAGGAAATGCTGAGAGGCTATCTGCTGAGGAGGTTAAAAGGGTAGAAGACCAGCCTCCTAATATTGAAGGAGCCACGGGCAGGTTATTAGAGGAGTCAGCTACCAGAAAAGGCTAGGCAAGGTGAGGCAAGAAGATCCCAAAGCTCCACCAGTCGGTCGACCCAAGCCCAATGCCCAATGCCCAGTGGTGCTTTTGTTATAATTGCGGGCTGGAGGGACACTCTAGGAATGATTGCCTTGCAGCGAGTACTGCTAGCCTAGTACAAGAAAGGCGAATCGCGCTAGGCAGGGTGAAAAGCGGCCTTCGCCGCGTGCCCAAAGGTCTTCAAAAACAGGTGAGCCTGTTTTTAGGGGCCAAATATCAAGATACAGACAGGGGCCAAATATCAAGACCATGAGAAGTATCGCGTTCTCCATGGGCCCAAGCTGTTCAGGGTTCCTGCCAGACTCCCAGGGGCCGGGGTGAGCTCCTAGCCCTTCTTGGACTCCGGAAGGACTGGGGCAGCAGCACCAAAAAAAGGCCAGCCTCGGGAACAGCCAGGGAAGGAGGTGAGTTTGTCCCCTGAGTCCTCCTCCTGGCATACTGCATTCAGCCAGTTGTTCTCTCTCCTCCTCGGGAACTCCTGGCTCCTCTACTCACCACCAGCTGCCTGGTCTTTAAATACCCCCATGCAGAGCGGACAGGGCTTCCAGCCGACTTCCAGCCCTTGCTGCCTGTTTCCTGCCCCACCCCACCTCGCTGCCTCCCTGGAGCTGTTTCCTGCCCCTCTCCCTGCCTGGCCCTCTCAACCCCCCTGGGATGCCATGCCCTTCTCCAGGCTCCACAGGGCCACCCAAGCAACCAGGGAACATGGCATCCCAACAGCTCCTTTTGGAAAGCACCAACAGGACTTGGTAGCAGCCTGTGTAACCAGGCTAACTCCAAGCCACACACACGGATTAAATCGGACGGTTCCCAAGGAAGTGAGCCTAGCTCTGCAGCCTGGTGGTTGCTTTGAGATCCTTGGGAATCATTTAAAAGCTAACCCTGGTTGGTTTGTCCACAGGCTTGCAGGTCGTGGGTCTGGTGCTGGTTAGGGATGTGCATGAACCGGTCTGCAGGCCATGTGAGAGGCTTGCGAACCAGTTTGCAAGTGGCCCGGACTGGTGGTTCGACCCCGGAGGGAGTGTCGCTTTATGGGCAGGGGTGGGTGGGTTGTACTTACCCCTCCTGCCGCTTTCCCCCCTCGGGCGCTCCATTTTTTAAGTGAAATTTTCGGGGCGGCAGCGTTCCTCCCTGCCGCCCCTGCCCCCTTCTTGACTGAGAAAAGCGGAAGTAACTTCCGCTGCTGACACACGTGCGCCGCACACGTAGGGAAGAGTTAATGGTTTGTAATAAAAGGATGAGGTGGGGAAAAGAAACATGCACACACAAAGCTCACCCACCTCCTTTCCATTTTTCGTGTGTTCTCTCTCTCTCTCTCTCTCTCTCTCTCTCTCTCTCTCATTTTCACCCCTCCTCCCCATGCCCAACCATTGGTAGCATAACATTTCTTTCCCCTTTACCCCTACCCTCCAATAAAACCTTACTTATTTTTATTTTTGAATCTTAACCTGCTCTCTATCAGTTCATTTCCTGGGACGAGAACGTTGCACAGATTTATTCTGATGTGGGGCTGCTCCACCCCAGCTTGCTAATTCCCCACACAAAGCCCGGATGCATTTAGGGGTGTTTCACCAATCACCCCAGGAGCAGTTTCATTAACAAAATGGACATTTTACTGAGGCTTGCCCCCAGAGGTGCTCTTACCCCTGGACTTGCAGGCTGAAGCCCAGGGACGCCATAGCCCGGGGCCTCCCCAAATCCTCTTTAGTCTCTCCTGGGCCACACTATTCCAGGCGGCCAAGCGTGACTGTGACCTGTGCTGGGCACCGGGCATGACCTCTGCTTTAGAGACAGAGGGGGGAGTGGAGCAAGAAATGGAAGACTTTAGGTTGCATGTTTGGAAGACTTTGCAAACTTTAGGTTGCATGTTTGGAAGACTTTAGGTTGCATGTTGAAATGTGTCTGCTAATGCAGATTTGCACCAATATGCCTGTTTTATACCCTGACATTATTGTGAGTTTAGTTGTTGTTTGTACCCTCAAGAACCCCCGTGATAAAAAATACTGCGTATGGTGTGTGTAGGGGGGTGATGCTTAACTTGCAGCAGAGCAGGGGACAGGGTGTGTGCTCCAAAGGCTCCAAAATTACTGAGATGCACCTCAGTAACACAAAAACACAATTAAAACAATACCATATGATCCCAGCCGGCAGCTCTGGATAAAACCCTAGCTGCCGCACTTTGCACTAGGGGCAGTTTCCAGATATCCTTCAAGGGCAGCCCCTTGTTGAGCGCATTACAGTAATCCAGCCGTGCCCTGACTAGGGCGTGGGTGACTGTGGCCGGGTCTGCCTTCTCGTGAAAGGGAATGCTGCTGGCGCGCTAGCCGAAGCCGCGCAAAAGGACCTCCGGCCACCATTGCCTCGCCCTGAGCTTCCCAAACCAGAGTGGGTCCACCAGCGCTCTTTCAAGGGGAGTGCAGGGGCGTAACGATAGGGGGGCAGGGGGGGCACGTGCCCCAGGCGCCACTTGGCAGGGGGCGCCAAAAAGTGCCCCCGCCAATCCCCTGCCTTTGGCAAAAAAGAATTTTTTTGTGATTTTTTTCCTCATTACGGAGCTCTCCGGCGGGCGGGAGCTCCCATTGACTGCCCGAGAACACATGCCGACCATGCTGGTTGTCTCAGTTCCTCCCTCCCTGCTTGCTGCGCGCACGAGGAGTGGAGCGGAGTAGCTTGGTTTAGTTGAGAGCGCAGCTGCTGCTGGGGACCTTCTCTGACTCGGCCTGCCTGCCGTTTGCCCACCACACTGCCCTCTGGCTGCATTTTATTCTTCTGCTTCTGCATTAACAAAGTAAGTTTCATTGCTCAAATCTCTCTCTCCCCCATGTGTGTTGTGTGTGAGAGAATGCCCCGACTCCCTTGCATAACCTCCTCCTTTTAGCTCTTCTGTGCTTTGCATAGAATGTCCCGACTCCCTTGCATAACCTCCTCCTTTTAGCTCTTCTGTGCTTTGCATAGAATGTCCCGACTCCCTTGCATAACCTCCTCCTTTTAGCTCTTCTGTGCTTTGCATAGCAGGCTCCCCCCCCCCCAACTGAGGGTAGCTGCCTGCAAGTGGAGCCAGTGGCGCTCTCCTGGCTTGCATTGTGTGAGTTCCTGGCTTGCATTGTGTTTCTGGGGAATCATGCAAGTGGAGCCACAAGTCTCTCTCCTGGCTTGCATGCATGAGTTTTCTTTTGCAGAGGTGGGATTGCAAAAGGAAACTAGTAGTACTAGTACACAAGATCTTTGCAGCTCTGCTAATAATTACAACTTCTGGATCATCCCTTAGCATGGGCGGGTGGGGTGGCAAATTTAATTTGGAACTCATTAATATAATTTTTGAATAATGTTCAGTCTGTCTGGATTAATACTAGGTTTATTCTTTATAGCAGATTTTTATTAGCAACATACAGTCTACAACATTTTCAGCCTTGTTCATTTGTGCCTTGTGCATATTGTAGATATTCTGTCTCCAAAACATAAGTACAGCATCTATATTTTTGAAGGGGGGGAAATCCCATTTAATACAGTGTGAACAAATTGGTCCAAAAAGTAGCAATGGGAAGTTTTTCTTTCTGCCCCTGTAGCTTTAATAAGATAGAGTGCACAAATATCACTTGATTAACAGCTGCGATATTAATTTCCCTTTTTGGTTGCTTGACTCACAGTGAGAATCATGTCAAGGCAGTGGAGAACCAATTAAATTGATTTTAATCTTTGTTAGGGAAGATGACATGCCTTTTTCTCTCCTTGTTTAAATAATTAAAGTTTCAGTAGGTATTATTTCTGGCTTTAAAGAAATTGGTATCTTAATGTAATGGAATCCTTCTAATTACATACTTAATAGTTTTTAAAAAGTTAATCACGGTTTTTCATTCAATGTGTATTTTGTTTTACATATTAAACTTATATTTCCCTTTGAGAGAGTTTTAAAAATAAGAGGAAATTGGGAAGGCTTTTTTAAAGCAAAGAAAAATCTCACCCCTACTTATTCATGATCTTTTTGATTTGCCTGTGTTTTTATTTCAAGCAAGTCAGATGTATGTTGGGGGGTATTTATTTATGTGTATTTATTTCAAGCAAGTCAGATGTAATTGCAAATAACATGCAGAAGATCCCAGGTTCAATCCCTACCTCCAGGTAGGGCTGGGAGAAACTCCTGCCTGAAACCTTGGAGAGCTGCTGCCAGTCAGTGTGGGCAATAGTGAGCTAGGTGGACCAATATCTGACTCTGTAGACAGCTTCCTACGTAATCAAACCATAACTTGCCCTTACGTTCAATCCAATTGGATGCCTTCACATTCACAGCTTACATCCAATAAACTGCTGAGTAAGCCCTCCAAACTAGGATCACACAGTGTAGTTTGCAATTCTGGTATATGAAGGGCCCAAACCTCAGTTTTGCTGTTCAGGTGCATAGGCAAACGGTGATTTAATTAAACCAGGAGGTTATTTATTAAGACTGTGTATGAGAGGGAAGCAGAAAGAGGAGGGGAGATCATGGCTCAAATAATGGTGGCTGAATGTGGCCATTGAGTTTCCCAGGAATACAACCAACGTAAAGTGTGCTACAAATAGACATTATTATAGAATTAATAAACATAGAATATCTATAATAGACTAGAATATATGTCTATTATAATTTAAGTCTCTATTATAATATAAGCATAAATCTTGAATAGACTAGAATATCTATGATGGAAAAGACTAGAATACCTGTCTTGTCTTTTCCATTTTGGGACACCAAACCTATTACTATGTTTAAAAGCATTTATTTTCTGGCCATGAGGACTGCAAACTTAGGCTGTTGGTATGCAAGACATTTCTTTAAAATATATATATTTCTAAAGAGCCTTGTAGCCTCATGGTTCCTTTTTCCTGTCCCAGTATACTTGCACGGATGCAGCCCACGACCCACATTTGACTATGGCTGTGACACATTTCCATATTTCCGGGGGCGGCCGGGTGGGGGGAGCGTGGCGGGGTGGGGTGGGGGGTGCAATTTCAGTGCTTGCCCCGGGCGCCGTTTTCCCTAGTTACGCCTCTGCATCTCCCCCCTGAGATTTCTCCCCGCGCTCTAAAGCTCAGGTCACAGACAGACAGTCCGGCTTTGAAAGGGGGCCTCGGGTTGCCCGGCTGGGCTTTCCTTCTTCCCTCGCCGGCCGCCGCCACCCCGTCCGAGACGCACGGGCAGGGCAGTCAAGCCCAGGGCACTCTGCTCTCTCTGGAGCCCTCCACTTCGGCGGCACCTCGCTCCTTCCGCCATTCGCGTCTTTGCGCCCTCACCGTTGCCCGGAGAAGGACCCGCTGGGCTTTGGCTGCTGGGCGGAGGAGGAAAAACGGAGCGTCCCTGGGTGGGCTCGAACCACCAACCTTTCGGTTAACAGCCGAACGCGCTAACCGATTGCGCCACAGAGACTCCGCTGCTCGCTCCCTGCCTGCCTGCCAGCCGCGCGGCCCTTGGAAGCCCAGCCTTGCTGCAGGACTTCTCCGCCAGCACCAGCGCAGGGGAGTCCAGGTTTGGAGCGGCGCGCGAGGAAGCGGGGAGGGCGGCTCTGTGGTGCCCCTCCGGCCGCGCGCAGCTGCCAAAGTGCCCCGGCGGCGCCTCCGCGAAGGAGGAAGCCTCGGAGGTCGGATCGAGAAGGCGCTTTTCTGCCTGGCCTGCGTGCCTGGCAGGATGAATGGCTGATCCAGCTCAATGTGCAGCTGAGATGCAGAAGAGGCCCTGGGCTCTAGAGCAGGGGTTCCCCACCTGGGGCCCCTCCAGATGTTGATGAACCATTGTCGCTGGGGATGATGGGAGTTGTAGTCCATCAACAGCTGGAGAGCCCCGGGTTGGGAACGCCTGCTCTAGCGCCTGGGGCGTTCTTGAGGCATTTGGAAAACCCAAGTCCTGCTCAGGCGTGAAGCTCGGGAGGTATCCTTTTGGCTCATGCACAGAACCTCCCAGTTCAGAGGCACTCTGCCTCAGAAGACCAGTTGCTAGGGGGGATGGCTGCTGCCTTCTTGCCCTGCTGCCTGGCAGGGCTTCTGGTAATGAGGGCTAAAGTGGAACCTCCACATACAGGGACAGTCTACCTCTGATGAACAAAGGTGGTGCAACCCACATGAGCGGGCTTTGGATTCTTAAGTTGGAAGAGCTCTCAGTTTCACACATTTTTGGTAGGCTTCCCCCTTCCCGCCGCCACCACTGTTCTGGCACTGGAGCAGGGGCAGAATGGGGTGATTTGCGGGTGCAAATCTCAACTGCACCCCCAAACCACCCCATTCTGCCCCTGCTCCAGTGGGGTTTTGCTCTGTCCACCCTGGCTGCAGTGCAGCTCTAGGATGCTGGAAACACTTTGGGAAAGTAGTCGTTTTTGTTTTTTGTTTAATCTAAATGGGAAGGTCCCAGAAGCCTAGACGACTGGTCTAGAACTGGGCTTGTGGTAGCAAGCACGAATTGTCTTTGCTAAGCAGGATCTGCTCTGGTTTGGAGTTGAATGGGAGACGATATGTGAGCACTGTAAGATATTCCCCTGGGGTTGTTCTGGGAAGAGCACTTGCATGCAGAAGGTTCCAAGTTCCCTCCCTGGCAGCTTCTCCAAGATAGGGTTGAGAGAGGCTCCTGCCTGCAACCTTGGAGAAGCCGCTGCCTGTCTGTGTAGTCAATGCTGAGCTAGATGGACCAAGGGTCTGACTCGGTATACAGCCGCTTCCTATGACTTCTCTAGGAAGAAAGTGCAGAGACTTAATAGAACCTGGTTCTTCAAAGACACCACGCAGGACAGAGAGAGTCTAGTATGACAAGTTTCCCCAGAGAACTAAGAGAGACTGTTGCACAAAATGCAACGGGGTTTCCGAAGTATGCAGTGGAAGGCTGGATTGGCAGTTATTGGGTATGAAAATCAGGTTTGATCTGTCTTACTATAGACACACGAAGGCAGCACAGAAAGATGGAGAAAAAGATGATCTATATGATGGCAACATAGAACCTCTATGCTTAGAGGCAGTCTTTCCTTGCACACAAATTTTTTTCAGGGTAGCCAGCCTGTTGCTTTAGCCGGAAATGCAGCGGGAGGGGCAAGTGCACCCTCCCCTGCCCTTAAGGGAGCACCCCCACCGGCTCTGAAACGCAGAGGAGCGGTTCTGGGCAGAGGCGGATTAACGTAGTAGCATTTGCTAGGGGCCCCGAGTTTTTGAGGGCCCCACACACCCGGCTTCCAACTGGGAATTAAAGTTAGAACTTTACCTGTTTTATTTGGTCCATGTTAGATAAAATATCCCTTGTCTGCTAAATGTGTGTTTTAAGAGAAGGCCCAGCACAGAATCTGTCCAGTGGCTGTTGCTGGTGCCTACCACATTTTTCTTTTTAGAGTGTGAGCCCTTTGGAGACAGAGAAGCATTTTTCTTTATTTTTATTTTTCTCTTTTTTTCTCTTTATTTTTCTATGTAAACCACTTTGAGAATTTTGATTGAAAAACAGTATATAAATGTTCACTGTTGTTGCAGTAAGTGTGAGTTTGTGGCTTGGTCTCCCATACTCCAAAATATAGCAAATAAATTTACTATGCAAGTAAATAATTTACGTTTTAATATTTATGTGCATTTAAAAAAAAAATTAGGGCCCCTTTATAACATATGCTACAGACCCCACACTAGCTTAATCCGGCCCTGGTTCTGGGCACATCCCCATCCAGCAGTGTTCCCTCTAACAGGGATTCCCAGATGTTGTTGACTACAACTCCCACAATTCCCAAACAAAAGCCATTGCAGCTGGGGAGTGTGGGAGTTGTAGTCAACAACATCTGGGAATCTCTCTTAGAGGGAACTCTGGCCTCCAGGCAGGCATTTAGGGAGGTAATGCCTTCTCTTGATGATGCTAACTTGGAGAAATAGATTTGGGTGTCAGCACCTACAGCTGCACCAAATCTCCCAATGATTTCTCCCAGCGGTTTCACCATACAAAAGTTCAGATTTTGAAGAACAACCGTCTCCAAGAGACACCATCTGGAATCTGCCTGTGAGGTAGGAGCAGAACCACTGCAAAGCAGTGCCTCCCACCCCCAACACCCTCAGACGTTCCAAACATTAGGCACTAGGATACATTTGGGAGCAAGACGAGCCTGTGCAAAAGAGTTGGGCTCCACTTGAACCAAGATGGGACCCGACTGCTGGCACTTAAAATAAAAAAAGGTTGCAGAGCAGCTTTTAAAGTGACGCCTGGGGGATTGCCGACAGGAGCTGGACAGTTGCCATCCCTTTGGTAAATGCCATCCCTTAAGGTGCAAGGGTGTGGATGCTTCAGATAAACCAGAAGGGGACAGAACAGAACCAGGTAAAGAGCTAACAGAAGGATGTGCCAGCTAGTCAAAGAGACCAAATGGCCAAGAGGAGCAAGATACCACACACCAGGTACAAGATTCAGCCTGTAGGTGCTTGTATGCCAGAAGCCTCCGAGCCAAGATGGGCAAGCTGGAGTGCTTAGTTGCTAAAGAAAACAGAGATGGAGCTGGGCATAATGGAAATCTTGTGGAATGGTAAGAACCAGTAGGACACGGTTATCCCTGGATATAAACTCTATAGAAAGGACAGGGGAAGTAGCACTATAATTTAAAGAAGGGGTTGAATCGAACAAGCTAGGTAATGTAGGAAGACCAGAGTCCTCCTTGGAAACTTTGGGTGACAATACAAAGCCTGAAAGGAAGTGTGATACTAGGGGCCTGCTCTTGCCCTCCTGATCAAAACACTGAGAGTGATTGGGAGCTGCAGAAGGAAATCAGGGCAGCATCAAAGAGAGACAGAGCTGTAATAATGGAGGACTTCAATCACTCACACATACACTGGGTAAATTCACATGCAAGTAATGACAAAGAGGCCAGATTTCTAGATACACGGAATGACTCTGCTCTAGAACAGTTGGTCATGGAACCAACCAGAGAGAAGGCAATCTTGGACTTAATCCTGAGTGGCGCCCAGGACCTGGTGTGAGATGTCAGTGTCGTGGAACCTTTAGGGAACAATGGCCAACCACAGTGTGATCAAATTCAGCATGTGTGAAGAGAAAATCACCAAGGACGTATAGCACAGACACTCTGAACTTCAGAAGAGTTTTAAAATGAGGAGGTTGGTGAGAAGAAAACAAAGGGAAAATCAAGAGTCACTTCACTTCCCGACTGCCCAAATGAAGACCATAGAAGGAGCCCTGCTGGATCAGGCCCAAGAAGGCTTATCTAGTCCAGCATCCTGTTTCGCACAGTGCATAGGAACATAGGAAACTGCCATATACTGAGTCAGACCATTGGTCTATCTAGCTCAGTATTGTCTTCACAGACTGGCAGCGGCTTCTCCAAGGTTGTAGGCAGGAATCTCTCCCAGTCCTATCTTGGAGAAGCCAGGGAGGGAACTTGGAACCTTCTGCTCTTCTCAGAGCAGCTCCATCCACTAAGGGAATATCTTCCAGTGCTCACACATCAAGTCTTCCATTCATATGCAACCAGGGCAGACCCTGCTTAGCTATGGGGACAAGTCATGCTTGCTCTTGCTACCACAAGACCAGCTCTCCTCTCCTGCCCACCAGATGCTGCTGGAAGCCACAGGCAGGAGTTGAAAGGGGTATGCCCTCTCTCTCCTGCTGTGACTCCCCTGCAACTGGTACTCAGAGGCATCCAACCTTTGAGGCTGGAGGTGGCCTTTAGCCCTCCAACTAGTAGCTGATGATAGACCTCTCCTCCATAAAGTTATCCAAACCCCTCTTAAAGCCATCCAGGTTGTTGGCTGTCACCACATCTTGTGGCAGAGAGTTCCACAAGTTGAATTCCACAAGTGACATCTTTCCTCTGAGGCTGGAGGTGAGAACAGAAAGGAACAAACACTGGCAAAAGAAATGCAAGGACAATAAGGGAGGCAAAAAGAGAGTTTGAGGAACATTTAGCTAAAAGTATCAAGGGGGATAACAAAAGGCTTTTCGGGGATGGAGGCTAAAGAACTGAATCGGATAGAAGTGACAAGAGATGATGATCTAAACTATCTGGAAAAACTAAAACTAACAAATCACCAGGGCTGGATAGCATCCATCCAAGACTCCTCAAAGAACTCAAATGTGAGATTGCCGACCTCCTTACTAAAATATATAACTTATCCCTGCAATCAGGCTCTGTACCAGAGGACTGGGAAGTAGCCAATGTAACACCGATTTTCAAAAAGGGATCCAGGGGCAAGTTGGGAAATTATAGGCCAGTTAGCTTAATATCCGTTCCAGGCAAATTGATGGAAAGCATCCTCAAGGATAAAATTCTAAAGCACATAGAAAAACAGGCCCTGCTGGGAGAGAACCATCATGGCTTCTGCAAAGGGAAATCTTGCCTCATAAACCTTTTGGAGTTCTTTGAGAGTGTCGACAAATGTGTGGATCAAGGTGATCCAAGTTGACATAGTATACCTGGACTTTCAAAGAGCTTTCAACAAAGTTCCCCAGCAAAGACTCCTGAGGAAATTTAGCAGTCATGGGATAAGGGGACAAGTACATGTGTGGTTTGCTAACTGGTTAAAGGACAGGAAACAGAGGGTAGGGATAAATTGAGAGTTTTTACAATGGAGGGAAGTAAGAAGTGGGGTCCCCCAGGGATCTGAACTGGGACCGGTGCTTTTTCATTTATTCACAAATGAACTAGAAGCAGGGGTAAGCAGTGAGGTGGCCAAATTTGAAGACAACACCAAACTATGTAGGGTAGTGAAATCTAAAACAGATAGAGGTCTATAATATTATGTATGGGGTGGAGAGAGAAATTTTTCTCCCTCTTGCATAACACTAGAATGAGGGGTCATCCCATGAAATGGATTGCCAAGAAATTGACGACAAAAGGAAGTACCTTTTCACACAAGACAAATTCTTTGCCATGGGATGCAGTGATGGCCACTAGCTTGGATGGCTATAAAAGCGGTTTGGATAAATTCATGAAGGAGAGGTCTATCCACGGCTACTAGTCTGAGGGCTACAGGCCACCTCCAGCCTCAGAGGCACGATACCTCTCAATACCAGTTGCAGGGGAGCAACAGCAGCAGGAGAGGGGGCAGGCACAGACTGTCAGTCAGTCCTCCTGCCTGTGGGCTTCTCAGAGGCATCTGGTAGGCCACTGCGGGAAAGAGGATGCTGGACTAGATGGGCCTTATCCAGAAGGGCTGTCTTATGCTGGGGGTCATCACATTTGGATAAATTCACACTATTGCTAATTAAGAAGGCGGGGAAGGCCCTGTGCTAAATGTCAAATGTAATTTGTGTCGCAGTAAAGTGGCAAGTCAGTTATAGAAAATGAAGTTTGCTATAAGAAGATAGGGCCATAGATTAGGGCTAGCTAGAGCATTTGCTTTGTATGCAGAAGGTCCCAGGTTCAGTTTCTGGCAGCATCTCCAGGTAGGCCTGGGAAAGTTTCCTGCTTGAAACCTTGAAGAGATGCTTCCAGTCAGAGAAGACAGCTCTGAGCTATACGCCACCTCCAGCCTCAGAGGCAGGATGCCTCTTAATACCAGTTGCAGGGGAGCAGCAGCAGGAGAGAGGGCATGCTCATACCTCTTGCCTGTGGACTTCTCAGAGGCATCTGGTGGGCCACTGTGGGAAACAGGATGCTGGACTGGATGGGCCTCCTTGGGCCTGATCCGGCAGGGCTGTTCTGATGTCTGATTCAGTAGAAGGCAACTTCCTATATACTAGCTATTAAAAACATTGGAGTCCTCAAGTTATTACCACACCTCTCGCAAGCTCTCGCCCCCAACTAGCTCTGGGTGGTCACTTTTGCCTCTGACCTTGTCCGAAGGTCACTTCTGCCCTTTAAACCTGAAGGGTTGAGCACTTAAAAATTAAGATAATTGCCTTGTTTCAATAAGGTCTTGCTTTTTATGGACTGGGAATGCACAACACCCTCCACACACCCCAAAGAAAAAAGCATTGCCAACATTTTCCTCTATCAGAGTACGAAACAGACCACGAAACCAGATTCAGGTAGGACCAATTTATATGATAGTTTATTAAGTAAAAAAAAGTTGTACAAAGCGAGAAGTTTAGCGGGGAGTTGATGCAATTCAGAAACATTGGAAATTTTAGCTCCTGCAAATCTCTGTATTTTTTTTTAAAAAGAAAAATTCATTCTAGGATTCGAGGTCAACATGTGCCTGAAAGAGGTTGTTTCTTGCTGTGGGAAAAGACACCTCTCTATCCCATGCTGTTAAGAGGTTTGCAAATGAGGCAGGAGTCACTGTGTATCAACAGCATAGTGTTTGGAGAAGTGCGATTCTGGATTTGGCAAGGCCAGAGACGGACAACGGCTCATTGCCAAGATGTTGCTAAAAAAAATATATAGTTGGCTGTTCACAATGCGTACACTCAGTCTACTTTAACTTCCAGTCAAACAGGTTCAGCATGTTTCTGGGATTGATTCAAAAACCTACTATACCTTTTGGCCAGTTGGTGGGGGTGTGGGAGTACAGGGCGGATAGCCTGGGAAACAGACGTGCTCGCAAACCACCACTGCCCCCACCCTCCGACTCACAGATCTGGGATTCCGAAGCCCCCTTTCACTGGGGTGATTCTTACAGAGCAGCAGCTCCAGGACTTTACTCCCACAAGAAATGCAGTGCAAAGGGCAATCGGGATGAAGAGGATAAAGGCTAAGCAGGGAGAAGGTTACATATTTATACTGAAGCTTTTTAAAATATATATCTATTTTAAAAAATAGAAGTTCATTATCTATACAAAATAATTGCTTTCCATTTCTGTTCTGTACACACACCAGGTCTGTGCCAACTTGGACACCGTTACAGTGGCCAACTTTACAAGCTGTCTTCCGCATAAGACTCCTGGAGGTGCTGCTTCCTCTTCTTTTCCAAGATTTCTTCTTCAAATATTTCTCTTTCCCTGAAGGAAGAAAGGAAACAGATGCATTAGAAAACCCTTCAGGAGAGACTTCTGCTTTTTAAAGACACACTAAAAGGAGAAGCTAGTTCAGCAGTGAGACATTTCCATTATCTTCACCCAAACACTGATACTGCATGAGAGAGCCTTGACCTCTTCAATGCAGCAGCTGGAACATGTTTCATCACTCTGAGCGGACACAAAAATGCGCAGAGTGTGGATCAGAGTGCAGAACTCAGCTCCTTCCAGCTTACATAGAGAGAGAGAGAGAGAGAGAGAGAGAGAGAGAGAGGAAGCAAGCAAGCAAAGTTTGTAGTCTATACACCCACAGAGACAGGACTGAGTGGGGCAGCAATGTTCAGTGAACCTGAGAAGCCAAAAGTTGAATCCAGACAAGGCAGAGGGGACTCCAGGGAGGAATACCTACAGCCCGGAGGGGATAGGTTTGTCAGTGACTTGTGTTACTACTAGCTTATCTAATAGGGCACTGCTGAAACCCAGGCATACTTCTGAGAAGCAGGTAAAACATGTCCTTTCCACTTGTATGTGATGCATTAGCAGTTTTATTTATTCATTTATTTGATTTCTATACCGCCTTTCCAAAAATGGTTCAGGGAAACATTAAAACAAAACTAAAGTCAATTAACTGTTAAAATCAAAAACTGTAAAAACAACATAAACACCATTATAAAAACAATTAAAACAGTTTGTACATCCTGGAAAACCAGGCCAAACCTTTACGATCTAAAAACAATTTAAAAACCCTGGAAGGCCAGGCCAAACAGAGAGGTCTTAAGGGCTCTCCTGAAGGCCAATAATGAACTCAGATTGCAGATTTCTGCCGGGAGTGCATTCCACAGCCCAGAAACAGCCACAGAGAAGGCCCGCCTTTTGACAGGACAGAGGGTACCAATGTAGAAACAGTGGGAGCCTCAAAAAAGGTGCACTAGGGAACAGTCACAGGGCAATAGTCCTTCCCTGTTGGTTGGTTGGCCTCCTGCAACTGGTCTTCAGAGGCATACTGCTGCTGAGCATGGAAGTTCCACGCAGTAGGAAAGCAGTTCATGCACGCTGGCCACTTCCTGTCTGATGCTGACTGGGGCAGCAAGAGGCTATATAGCTGCCCTGCGACAGAGGTTTTGGAAGCAGCGCCGGAGGGGGGAACACTGTAAGGGAGGTAAGGACACCCTCCCCGTGCAGTAAAGCTACCCCCCCCTCCCCCCAGCAAACACACAAACCTTTGAAGCAGCTTGAGTGCCGGTCTTTTGAACAAGTCCAGTGACCTGTGAATAGAACCGCTTCAGGCACACTCCTGTTTGAAAGTACTCCTGCACAGGTACGGCCCTCATACATTTCAGTGTCAAGCACGGGCAAGGAATGTCGGAAGATGCCCACACTACAGGGGTTTAAGTCTGCTGTTCCCAGAGAACCCTGGGAACTGTAGTTCCAGGGGCGGAATGTGAGCGGTCTCCAACCAGACACTGTCAGCACCCTCCCTAAACTACAATTCACAGGCTTCCTTGGCGGGGAGGCCATGGCAGTGAGGCACTGTAGTGGCACCGCAGAAGATTGGCGAGGAGTTTAGTGGTGTCGTCCATTTCTGCCCTCTACACATGATATATTGCTTATAGTTAGACATTTCTGCATATATTGCTTAGGAGGCCTTTCTAGGCCTTTCTCCTTGGGCTTTTCCTGGAAGGCATGAACTATGAACGACACTGACGGGATGTTTATACCTGGCCGAGTAGTACAGCTAGACCCCGGCGATATTCCCCAAAATAATTAGGAAGGATCAGAGGCATTGCCCAACACACAGATAGTGCTTCCCCAAACATCTAGGGAAGATGAATCAGGCTGTGCCCAGGGTTGGAATGCACTTAGCATCAGGGGCGTAACGATAGGGGGGGCAGGGGGGGCACGTGCCCCAGGCGCCACTTGGCAGGGGGCGCCAAAAAGTGCCCCCACCAATCCCCTGCCTTTGGCAAAAAAGAATTTTTTTGTGATTTTTTTTCTCATTACGGAGCTCTCCGGCGGGCGGGAGCTCCCATTGGCTGCCGGAGAACACATGCCGACCATGCTGGTTGTCTCAGTTCCTCCCTCCCTGCTTGCTGCGCGCACGAGGAGTGGAGCGGAGTAGCTTGGTTTAGTTGAGAGCGCAGCTGCTGCTGGGGACCTTCTCTGACTCGGCCTGCCTGCCGTTTGCCCACCACACTGCCCTCTGGCTGCATTTTATTCTTCTGCTTCTGCATTAACAAAGTAAGTTTCATTGCTCAAATCTCTCTCTCCCCCGTGTGTGTTGTGTGTGAGAGAATGCCCCGACTCCCTTGCATAACGTCCTCCTTTTAGCTCTTCTGTGCTTTGCATAGAATGTCCCGACTCCCTTGCATAACCTCCTCCTTTTAGCTCTTCTGTGCTTTGCATAGAATGTCCCGACTCCCTTGCATAACCTCCTCCTTTTAGCTCTTCTGTGCTTTGCATAGCAGGCTCCCCCCCCCCCCCCAAACTGAGGGTAGCTGCCTGCAAGTGGAGCCAGTGGCGCTCTCCTGGCTTGCATTGTGTGAGTTCCTGGCTTGCATTGTGTTTCTGGGGAATCGTGCAAGTGGAACCACAAGTCTCTCTCCTGGCTTGCATGCATGAGTTTTCTTTTGCAGAGGTGGGATTGCAAAAGGAAACTAGTAGTACTAGTACACAAGATCTTTGCAGCTCTGCTAATAATTACAACTTCTGGCTCATCCCTTAGCATGGGCGGGTGGGGTGGCAAATTTAATTTGGAACTCCTTAATATAATTTTTGAATAATGTTCAGTCTGTCTGGATTAATACTAGGTTTATTCTTTATAGCAGATTTTTATTAGCAACATACAGTCTACAACATTTTCAGCCTTGTTCATTTGTGCCTTGTGCATATTGTAGATATTCTGTCTCCAAAACATAAGTACAGCATCTATATTTTTGAAGGGGGGGAAATCCCATTTAATACAGTGTGAACAAATTGGTCCAAAAAGTAGCAATGGGAAGTTTTTCTTTCTGCCCCTGTAGCTTTAATAAGATAGAGTGCACAAATATCACTTGATTAACAGCTGCGATATTAATTTCCCTTTTTGGTTGCTTGACTCACAGTGAGAATCATGTCAAGGCAGTGGAGAACCAATTAAATTGATTTTAATCTTTGTTAGGGAAGATAACATGCCTTTTTCTCTCCTTGTTTAAATAATTAAAGTTTCAGTAGGTATTATTTCTGGCTTTAAAGAAATTGGTATCTTAATGTAATGGAATCCTTCTAATTACATACTTAATAGTTTTTAAAAAGTTAATCACGGTTTTTCATTCAATGTGTATTTTGTTTTACATATTAAACTTATATTTTCCTTTGAGAGAGTTTTAAAAATAAGAGGAAATTGGGAAGGCTTTTTTAAAGCAAAGAAAAATCTCACCCCTACTTATTCATGATCTTTTTGATTTGCCTGTGTTTTTATTTCAAGCAAGTCAGATGTATGTTGGGGGGTATTTATTTATGTGTATTTATTTCAAGCAAGTCAGATGTAATTGCAAATAACATGCAGAAGATCCCAGGTTCAATCCCTACCTCCAGGTAGGGCTGGGAGAAACTCCTGCCTGAAACCTTGGAGAGCTGCTGCCAGTCAGTGTGGGCAATAGTGAGCTAGGTGGACCAGTATCTGACTCTGTAGACAGCTTCCTACGTAATCAAACCATAACTTGCCCTTACGTTCAATCCAATTGGATGCATGCATATTCACAGCTTACATCCAATAAACTGCTGAGTAAGCCCTCCAAACTAGGATCACACAGTGTGGTTTGCAATTCTGGTATATGAAGGGCCCAAACCTCAGTTTTGCTGTTCAGGTGCATAGGCAAACGGTGATTTAATTAAACCAGGAGGTTATTTATTAAGACTGTGTATGAGAGGGAAGCAGAAAGAGGAGGGGAGATCATGGCTCAAATAATGGTGGCTGAATGTGGCCATTGAGTTTCCCAGGAATACAACCAACGTAAAGTGTGCTACAAATAGACATTATTATAGAATTAATAAACATAGAATATCTATGATAGACTAGAATATATATGTCTATTATAATTTAAGTCTCTATTATAATATAAGCATAAATCTTGAATAGACTAGAATATCTATGATGGAAAAGACTAGAATACCTGTCTTGTCTTTTCCATTTTGGGACACCAAACCTATTACTATGTTTAAAAGCATTTATTTTCTGGCCATGAGGACTGCAAACTTAGGCTGTTGGTGTGCAAGACATTTCTTTAAAATATATATATTTCTAAAGAGCCTTGTAGCCTCATGTTTCCTTTTTCCTGTCCCAGTATACTTGCACGGATGCAGCCCACGACCCACATTTGACTATGGCTGTGACACATTTCCATATTTCCGGGGGCGGCTGGGTGGGGGGAGTGTGGCGGGTGGGGGGGGCCCCAATTTCAGTGCTTGCCCCGGGTGCTGTTTTCCCTAGTTACGCCTCTGCTTGGCATCCAATCACACACTTGCTGATAAGGAGGCCTATCACTCCCTTCTTTTCCTGTTAGATGAAAGGAATGACCTGCTCAACTTTACACACGCATGATTGATGGGGAGGGGGCCTACAGCCTTTTCCAAGGACTATACAAAGGGATAAAAAAGGCACACAGACACCCTAACTTGGGCGTTCTGTGTAGGTCGAGGAAGCCATGGCTGACGCTGCACACCAGAAGAGGCACTGAGGGTCGTTCTGTCTGTTTGAGTGGACTTCCCACGGACAAGGTCCCCAGCAGGGGTCAGGGATGTATGACTGTTCTTTAATCTGTAATCTTCTCTTTATTCTATGGTTCTCTTTTGACTTATTACTGAGTTTCATTTCATCTGTAATCCTCTTTAAACTATTACAGAGCTTTGCTTAATAAAACCTCTGCTAGCATTCAACACTGGTTTGAGCCTATTGCCTGCGTATCCCAAACAACCTGTTGCACATCGGCTGGTGGCAATACAGGCACTGAAGGGTCACAGGTCTCTAGTGCAAGGGGGGGCCAATGAACGTTTTGGGGCAGGGCCTCGTGTCTTATGCAACATTCTCCTGAGAATACCGTGGGCCAGGAGCTAGTCCAATTAAAATACGCACCTCTGGCTGACCAAAGGCCCTCTGATGTATTTTTCTTCTGCTTTCTTGTAGTCTATCCGATCCACGGCTGAAATGGCATATATGATTGCCTGGGAGGAGAAAGAGACAGTGGCACAGAGACTGCATTTAAGGTAATCTGTCACACTAGGAGAACAAACTGGGAATATTAAGGTGGGAGAGAATGGATGTACTGGCACCAAAGCATGCTTCGTTCCTCTGTCCACCCACCGTGGTGGACAGAGCACAGGGCATCAGTCTGTGTGCATGCAGAGAGCCTCCATGCCAATGGGAATTCCCGATTTCCCAGGGCTCCTGATTGAATGGAGACAGACAAGTACCATCAATTTCACAGATTCGAGTTGGTTGCACACGTGTGGCTTCCTCCACAAAACCGGGAGCCCTGGGAAATCGGGATTCTCCATTCTCTGGATGCAAGGATGACCATGACAAATGATCAGCCCTAGAAAGTTACACAAACGGGCAGAGAATAATTCTAAATCCTCTAACCTTATGCTGTCCCTTCACACAAAGACTAGGCCACGTTCTTATGGCATCTTCGTCTCCCTCTCTACAAGTTATGGTTCGCAACTCAGGATGTGAACCAGATTAAACTCCAGTTTTGCATCCTAGTTTGGAAACCAGAGTCAGACAACAGTCCCCAGGGGTAGGCAGAGCTGGGCAATCGCCTTCTCAAGAACTGCTGGTAGGACGTACCTCTGGAAAGAGGACATCCAAGATGAATTGGATGCTGTCTCCGTTTCGCAGCCGGAGCATCTTGGCACTGACTTTCTGGTAGACCTCGCGCAAGTAGTTGAACACAAGGTCCTGCTGGCTATCATCCTCCAGGTATGTCTCGATGGAGGTCACGTAAGGAGGGGCATTGAGGAACTGCTTCAGCCACCGAGACGGCTTCTTGCTCTTTAGGATGGCCTTCAGGTGCTCTTCCGCCCCCTTGGCCTTCACAATGAACTTCACGATCTTCTCATTGGCCTTGTCCCTGGCCGCCCGCATCCGGTCGGGAAGAACCTTCTTAGTGGGCTTAGGGGGTGTCTCCCCCGAGAGAGATCCTTTCAGGTCCATCTCTATTCTGGGGAAGGCCATCTGGGAGAGTTGCCACTGGGCCTCTTTTCTCACTGGGTAGCCTGGAAAGAGGAAGCCAGACTGGCAGGGTCACCTGTTCTCACCATCACAGGTCATGTGCAAAACACACTTTCAAGGAGTTTCTTCTGCAGTTATTTATTTGATTTATATACCGCCCTTCTTGGCTCAGGGTGGTTTACATCAAAACAAAAAACAAAACAATTAAAATCAAACTAAATTAACAAAACAATTAAAATCATTTAACACCAACATTAAAAATTTAAAACCATAAATCTAACTAAAAGCCTGGGTGAATAAATGAGTCTTGATTGCCTTTTAAGAAGTTGCCAGAGATGGGGAGGCTCTTATTTCAGCAGGGAGCACATTCCAAAGTCCAGGGGCAGCAACCGAGAAGGCCCGTTCCTGAGTAGCTGCCAAATGAGTTGGCGGCAACCTCAGATGAACCTCTCCAGATGATCTTAGCAGGCAGTGGGGCTCATGGTGAAGAAGACGTTCTCCTAAATACCCAGGGCCTAAGCTGTTTAGGGCTTTATAGGCAATGACCAGCACCTTGCATTTTGCCCGGAAACGAATCGGCAGCCAGTGTAGCTCTTTCAACACAGGAAAGAACATTCTAATGCAGCTGTGCTTCATGTGCCAAGACAGGTTCCCAACAGGACACTCCAGTCACCAGCTTACATCCAGAATGAGCTACTCATATGTCCTCTTGTTGAAACTGTACCCCATTGCTAGTGTTCTGAAGCCCGTCACCCAGGCTGAGGGGAGGGGTATGGCTGAGCTTCGGTACAGAGCCAGTCCACCCTCAGCCTCCCCTTCTGCAGCAGACACATCACTGAGGACATGTCGACTTCACGCTGGAGACCCTCAGCTGTAGCATGGGGTGGCAGGAGGGCTCTGAGCCCTTCAAATACCCCTGGGGTCGTGGTACCTTAAGCCACCCAATGGCGCAGCATGGAAATGACTTGACTAGCAAGCTCGAGGTTGCCGGTTCCAATCCCCGCTGGTGTATTTTCCAGACAATGGGGAACGGCTCTATTGGGCAGCAACGATAGAGGAAGATGCTGAGAGGCATCATCATCTCATACTGTGTGGGAGGAGATGGCACTGGGAAACCCCTCCTGTATTCTACCAAAGACAACCACAGGGCTCTGTGGGCGCCAGGAGTCGACATCGACCCGATGGCGCAGTAGTACCCTCCATTGGGAGCCCCCATGCAAAGCCACTGGAAAGGTTTCAAGACATTTAGGTATATTTTTAATAAAGCATTCACTACATGGATCACACACACAACCCCCCACCACTTACAGATGGACATTCACCAATTTGCAGTAAAATACACATAGCCGCAGCCTATTTCTGCAGCAGTGAAAACATGGATCATGCCCATTTTTTAAAGCCACGGGCTTCTAGAAGTGGCCAGTTCCACTGGACTCCCAGGCATTTTAAAAACCTGGCCCTTCATCCAAGGAGAGCACAACCAAGCTTGATCCTCAACGAGTACTTACTCATGTCACTGGCATAATACTCCAGGAAGGATCCCGTGAAGCAGTGGAGACCTAGAGGGAGAAGTGAGGAGTGGGTCTCAGTTCAATGACATCTTTGGAAGAGGGAGATCTAAGAAATGGCACAGCACTTCTGATGAATTGCTCTCCCTTTGACATGAAGGGAAACATGGATTTAAAGCACGGGAATTGTCATGGGTACAGGAGTTCCCTTGGCAACACAGGCAAGTCCCTAGTGCCAAGGTGGTTATAAAACTAAAGCTTTGCAGAATCCCCTTCCTGGGAAGGTCTTGAAAGACACCAGATGAGGAATTCTTAAATACAGGCTGCTTTGCCAGAGGAAGGCAGGCTGGGTTATGCACACCACTTTGAATGCTATCATGTGACACAGAACACAGCCACAGATATTCGTGGCACATTTGGCTTGCAGCAGACCCAACTTTCACCATCCTCTGAGAAATCCAGTTCCACAGCAGTGTGTTAAAGCTTGTGGTGACACTTGTGGATCAAGGTGCATACCCAAGAATCCAAACCAACAAGTGAGAGATAGAAATGTATTACAAGTTTCAAAGGAATTTGCAAAAAACATTAAAATACAAAAATGCTAAAAAAAGATACCTCAAAAACCTCTTACGAATCCATAGTCCATATCCATGGGAATAAGCATCCCTAAGCATAAAATGGAGAAGATAAAACAAGCCCCCAGAGTACTATGGAAGTTCTCGGAGGGGATTCAGATCAAGCAAGTGTCCTTTTCCAAGAAAGAGGCAAGGAATCGAGGACAGCCAGGTGCAGCTCCACTCAGAGGGTCTTCTTCAGTGGCATCAACAAAACAATTATCTCCTTGAAATAAGGCGGCATAAATACTGTTATCCTGTAAACTGCCCGCAGAACTAAACAAGAGTGTGCCGATCTCTCCAAGGGGGACACAGCCTAGGAAGGTGTGCTTTTCTGGGTTGGGTTTTGGGCTTTTTTGCACACCATGAGCTTCTCTGGCACACAGCAACACGTAAAGATATGCCATGTTTGGGAAGGGGAAAGTTTGGGACAGCTGCATGCAGAGACAGGCCAGAGAAGTCGGCCCGGAAGGAGTGATGTCAGGAGGAGGTGGGCAAGATCCAGCGGTCTCCCAGTTTGCCACCAACTCTGCTGTCTCAACAGGCCTCTCCCACCTTCAGAATAAGGCGGGGGGAGCACGAAGAGGCTGCAAAGTCAACCCAGGAAGGTGGATGCAGGTCTTCTCACTCACTAGAGACATGGAAAAGCTCAAGAGAGACCCCCCACCCCCAGCCCGTTTGCTTACCTACTTTGATTCTGTAGTCTTTTATCAAGCCAATGCACCAGTTAATTTCATGGCTGAATTCCTCTCTGGCTTTATCCTAGGAGGAAAAGAGGAACAGCATCACCAGTCATCCCCAACAGAACTGAGCAATCCTTCCTTGGTGAAGAAGAAACCAGAAGGCCCGGGGAAGATTACAACAGCACCCCAAGCTCAAAAGGAGACACCCCCCCCCCCCGGGTCAGGTCTCTGCACAGCCATCCAGCTTCCTGGGGCAAACCTGGCCCAGTCGTGTTCTTTGCCTAGCCCACCTTGCTGGATGGTTGTGCAAACCCTTTCATGCCACCCAAGCCCTGGAAGGGTGGGTTAAAGGCTTTGTCCAGTCCAATGGCCACTTGACTTACTATCAGCACCTGCTTCTCTTCGCAGTCAAAGTGTTTGAGGTTTCTCAGAGAGACACAGATACTGCATCAGGAGGAAAGAAAAAGAAGTTAAGAGCCGACCTGGGGATTCAAAGCGATCAGGTCCAACATTCTGCTCTCCACGGTGGCCAACCAGATGCTTCATGAGCATCTCTCCTGCTGCTGACCAACGGCAGCCGTGATGCAGAGGTAGCCTGCTTCTAGCCACTGAGGCTCCATTTAGCCACCGAGAGCCAGCAGTTCATCTCGCCTCCCCCACAACCTTAAGCCCCTTCTAAAGCCATCTAGGCTAGTGCCATCAGCATATTCTGTGTCAGTGAGTTCCACGCTCGATGTGAAGTGGTGCACCCAAGCTTCTTGTTGTGCCTCAGTCTCACTGGGTAATCCCTGGGTCCTAACAGGAGAGGCGAGGAAGCAAAACCCTTTCTCTTCCTTCATTATCCCACACTTCCAGGGCTATCCACTAGAATCGCCTCCCACCACATTCCTTCAGAATGGCAAGACAGCTTCACAACTCTGGGCTGCAGCTCTGCTTGGCCTGCAACTGGTCCCAGGTTCACTCCCTGGCAGCATCTCCAGGTAGGGCTGGGAAAGACTCCTGCTTGAAGCCCTGGAGAGATGCTGCCAGCCAGAGTAGTCAAGACTGGGCTATGTAGAAGGAGGGTCTGACTCGGGAGAAGGCAGCTTCCTAATTTCCTGGCCCCTCCGACATGGGGTTCGGTGGTTGTCTCCAACTCTATGGCTGCTTTATTGTATAACCTCAGAACTTCCACCCATCAGGGCTTCCTTCCTTCCTTCCCGTGCAAGCAGAGTGCAAGTGCATATGAGCCCCTGGTGGCGCAGTGGTAAAACTGCCGCCCTGTAACCAGAAGGTTACAAGTTCGATCCTGACCAGGGGCTCAAGGTTGACTCAGCCTTCCATCCTTCCGAGGTCGGTAAAATGAGTACCCAGAATGTTGGGGGCAATATGCTAAAATCATTGTAAACCGCTTAGAGAGCTCCGGCTATAAAGCAGTATATAAATGTAAGTGCTATTGCTATTGCTAAGTGTGTGTGCCCCCTCCCTTTGATCCAGGCCAGGATTCCAGAGTAACCTGGGTTAATCTCATGAATGATTTCTGGGTGGAGGACAAAGGGCAACCCTAGAGGGATGGCTAGCAGTTGCCATGTGCAGAGAAGCAAGCCAGATGTCCAACGCTGCAATTGTCCAGCCAAGCCCTATGTGCAATCCCGCTTTCCCTGGGCCAGGTCAAACCTGTATTCCAACCACCTCTGGGGACCCAAGTTTGAGAACACCTGGTCTATGCTCTCCGTCACTTTTCCCTGGGAGCAGCTAAGAGGACCGTGAACATTCTGTGACATCACAGCCCCGCAGCCAACGGGGTGTGTGTGTGTCTCTTCAGCAAACACAAGATGACCCAAACCAGGACTGTAAACGGCGCCAGATCTGCTGCTCTTTACCCCTTCGACTTCTCATTGGCCAGGTCTTTTTCTATCGGGAGCACACTCGCTCTCTTGGCTTTCCGCTCCACCCTCTTCACCTGTTGGAAGACAAACCCTGAGCTCTTTGGAGGCAGAGGGAGACACCAAGGCAACAGAGAGGAGGAGTCAAAGCAGAGGTCTTACCACTGCTGGCCAATAGGGGTATCTCCAGAGCTTGGACCAAACCAGCATCCCTGCTTCAATCGAACAGGGCTCTAAAGAGGCACAGAGAGGAGAGAGAGAGGTTTAGTCAAGTAGAAGAGCTGCCCTGGAAACCCAACATGCAAAAGAAGAGGACCCACCTGGAAGGGGGCATCAAGGGGGAACTGGCTGCCAGGGTAGTTCGTCGCTCTGCCCCATAGATGGGCAGGGCCTGAAGCATCCAAACCGAGAGAATCCCAGGATGTCAGGAGGGACCCTGGAGCTCATCTAGTCCAACCCCCCTGCTCAGTTTAGGAATCAGCTAGAGCGTCCTGGCCAGTGTCTGCTCAGCCTCCGTCTGGGAACCTGCAGTGAAGGCGAGCCCACTGCTGGGCAAAGCGGGCTGTTCCATTGGCCAACAGCTCTGGCCCACAAGTAGCCCCTTCTCTCCTCCCCTCTTTGGTGGCCTTCGCCTTGGCTCCCTTCCCTCCACCTTTGTCTGGTGCTCTGCTGTCAAAACAAGGCACCTCTCCCTTGTTGTTCTAACCGTACAGCAGACCTCCTTAAATCCTGATGGGCTTCCTCTCTCACGGCTCCTGAGGCCTGGGGCACACTCCCGGAGGCTCATGGGCTTCCTGCTCCCTTAAATGACTCTGCCATTCCTTTCTTGCTGCCCCGTATTCCTGGAACCCCTTGCAGACAGCTGCCCAACCCTCCCTTGTTTCTTCCAAAGCCCCCTCCAAACCCACATTGTCCATGAAGCTTTTGGCCCAACCCCTCAGACCTGACACCTCCCTGTAACACAGGCCGGTGCAGATAACTGCATATCCCACCCTCCCCGGTTTATCTCCTGCTGCCATTATGCCCCTCCCCTTCCCAGGAGATCTGCCTCGTGTCAAGTCCTGGTCCTCTGGTCCTCGAGGCCCATGTTTTGTGGGCGTTTGGAATCGTGAAGCTGAATCTCACCTTGATTCAGGAGGATACTGGGAAGTTCTTCGTCGTCCTCTTCATCCCCCAAAACTGAGCTCTCTCTTGGAGGACTCAAGGGCAGCTCAGAGGTGGGTCCTAACCCTGTTAGGGAAGCAATAAGCACACATTTCCCCCGTTATAAGCAATCCGGACCATGCTGAAGTTTCAGGGTGTAACAAAATCCTTGCCCACAGCAATATGCATCGAGTGGCTCTCCAGATGTTGCTGAATCACAACTCCCATCACTCCCAGCTGTAACAGGTTGTGGCCAGGGCTGATGGGAGTTGCAGTTCAGCAACATCTGGAGAGCTGCACACTGCCTACCTCTGCAACTCCCCTCAGTGTGTGCTTAGCAAGGGGTTGCAAACGGGACCTTGGATGCACTGCAGAGCAGTGCAGAGACCTGTGCAGTCATTGGCTGGGCTCTGCTCCCAGGAGCGTCCTGCTGCATCCCAGGGAAAACCCACCCAAGAGAAGGAGTCCTCCATCGGTCAGGCAGAACTGGGAGCCTCCACATGGAGACTTCCCTGACTCCTGGAGGAGGCCACAAGGATCTGCTAGTTCAGGCCAGTTCGGCGCCTCATAATATATTTGGTTTATATGGCTTAACTTTTCTCTACCCCGCTCCTTTTCAAACCCAGGCCCTTACCCCTGTGTTAAAGCAAGCCCCCTTGGGATTTTTTAGCTGCTGGTCCGAGCCTGGTGGGTCCAGCCCCCAGACTCCCCACAGCCTAGCTGTTCACTGCATGCCGCTTTTAGATTGACGGCACCACCTTTCCTTCGAGAGCTGTTACTCAAGGGTTTACGTCTGCATGGAAAAGAGAGAAAGACCTTGATTTTTTAAAAAAGGAAGATGTGACGTGCAGCACAGGAGTGAGGCCATCTTGTTTAAGATGCAAGATGGTTCTCCCACCATCTCCTCAAGCCAGGTCTTGGAGAAGCCGCTCCCAATGCTGAGCGAGATGGACCAAGGGGCTGACTCGGTAGAAGGCAGCTTCCTCTGATAAACACGGAAGCAGCCCTCTGTGGCCTCAAGAGTTGGAAACACAAGCTGGAGGTCAGTCAACAAGACTTGGCCCGAGACCTTTGCTCCACTGACTGATGCAGAGAAGAAGGACGACACTCCAATCTTAGACACCCTAGTTCATTCACAACATTAGGAGAGCAGATGGAAGGAATCTTATCCAGAGCTCGTTAGCCAGCTCCTGCCACTGATCACATTACATTTGCACATGGAGAGAACACACATCACCCTGAAAGGAAAATGTACACTTTGGTTTTTGTGCATGTGTGAAGATGAGTAGCTGCCTTATACTGAGTCAGACCCTTGGTCCATCTAGCTCTCCAGGACTTAGGAACATAGGAAACTGCCATTTACTGAGTCAGACCATTGGTCTATCTAGCTCAGTATTGTCTTCACAGACTGGCAGCGGCTTCTCCAAGGTTGCAGGCAGGAATCTCTCTCAGCCCTATCTTGGAGAAGCTGCCAGGGAGGGAACATGAAACCTTCTGCTCTTCCCAGAGCGGCTTCATTCCTTCATCTCTTCCAGTGCTCACACATCTAGTCTCCCATTCAGATGCAACCAGGGCAGACCCTGCTTAGCTATGGGGACAAGTCATGCTTGCTACCACAAGACCAGCTCTCCTCTCCTTCATGCCAAAGTCTTTCCCAGCCCCACCTGGAGATGCTTTCAGGGATTCTACATGCAGGCAGATCCTCTGCCACTGAGCTATGGGGAATATCTTGCAGCAAACAGCTTCACATGGCGTCAGTCACCTATCCAATGGGAACCAGGGCAGACCCTGCTCAGCTGAGTGGACAATTCATGCTCCCATCCAAAGCACCAGCTCTCCTCCCTACCTTGGAGGAACACCCTCTAGCAAGGAAGAAGGAGAGGGATGCATTTTTCAAGACTGTGCCAGGGATCAGTAAGCTGAACCAGAACAGGGAAGGAATTCCTACTTGGCCATGAGGTTCAGAGGTGGACCTTGGGCTGGTCTTTCTCCCCCTCTCCAGGCTGCCATGAGAATAAGAGGGGGAGGAAGAATCAGTCCCATGGCCCTGACTTCCTGCAGGAAAGGCTGGATACAAGTGATGGGTTTTTTTAAAAAAATGCACCCCCTACAGATCTATCAGCACTTGTCTTAAAACCTAACTTTTTAGAAAGCCATAGCCAGACGGATCAGAACATGTTTTAGACAACTGGAAGAACTGATCAGACCAATTCAAACTCTGCCGCCTTGAAAACTACTTGAATTTGACATTATAAGTGGGTTTTTCATGGGCATATGTTGAGATGTAAACAGTTCAGAGGGTTGTTTGGTTAACCAGGACAAAAAACTAACAAGAACTGGTTGACCCATCCTACAGTGTTAGGTTACCTTCTCCATCTTCAAGGTCATGAGACTGGAGGCTCTGGGCTGTGTTCACAAGACCACTTTGGTTCTTTTTCAGAGGTTCCAAAACTGGCTCTTCAAGAGCAGCTCCACAGTTGGAGTTTTTGGGGGAACTCCTGAGTGGCTTTCCTTGGGAGGGAGACTGAGCCACGTCGCACAGTTCTAGGCGGGTTCCTTGAGAGTCCTCCGTGTATCTCCTGCCAGAGGCCTTCCTACGTTTCTTTGGGGAAGGCTGTCTGGTCTCCGGGAGCTTGGCTGACCCACACTCAACAAGGGAGTCCAGCAGATTCTTCTTAAGCCTAGTTTTTGCATCTGGATTTTTTCTGGTGCAAGAGCTGCGGAGAGGGTTGTTTGGGGTGCTTGTCCTAGGCAAGTGCTCAGGGCCAGGCAAGGAGAAGTTGCTGTTCTCACCAGACCCTTCTTCACCCTGACAGCACCTCTCGGCCTCCTTTGAGAAACGTGGCGATTTTCTGGTGGGGCTGGCTTTGGGCCACTTTTTGAGCTGGGCGTCCTTTGTTCCTGGCGTCTTGGTTCTGGAAGTGTGACAGCTTCGTGTATCCAACTCCCTGCGGCTTGGAAGGGGTCTCAGTTCATATGCAGAGGGTTTACGTTCGGAAGAGCCTTCCGTCTTGTCCCTGGGGAACCGGCTACACTTTTCTTGGACTGCACCCGGCGATGATGTAGGTACATCCGAAGCCTGTTCCTCTCTTTTCCTCTTCCGCATGTCCTTTTCAGAAGAGAGCTGCTGGCAGCCAGCCACGGCCATTGATAAAGGCCCCTCTTTGGTTACGTTGTTGGAAGCTGGCTTCTCTCTCCTTTTGGAAGGGCTATCTTCTTTGGAGAGAGTCAGGATGTCCAAAGCCATACGCAGAGCTCTCCGGTACTTCAGCTCTTTCACGGGCTTGCGGACCTTCTTGCTCTGAGCTGTTAAGAGAAGAGCCGGAAGACTCATGAGTACGATTCAACACAAACCTGGTGTGCGTCTCCCTCAGCTCTTTGGGCCAACAGGAGTGGATACAAAATAGGAACACAGGAACTGCCTTATACAGAGTCAGACCTTTGGTCCATCTAGCTCAGTATTGTCTTCACAGACTGGCAGCGGCTTCTACCAGGTTGCAGGCAGGAGCCTCTCTCAGCCCTCTCTTGGAGATGCTGCCAGGGAGGGAACTTGGAACCTTTTGCATACAAGCAGGCAGGTGTTCTTCCCAAAGCAGCCCCATCCCCTCATGGGAATATCTTAACAGTGCTCACAAACCTAGTCTCCCATTCAAATGCAAACCAGGGCAGGCCTTGCTTAGCAAAGGGGACAATGCATGCTTGCTGCCACAAGGCCTAAATGCATCTCTGTGTGTGTCTGTAAGATTACTGTAATTCAGATATTGGAACCCAGTGAAGATTCTCCTATGGGGACTTCTGGCACGAAACGGACAGCCTTGTTTCTGGGACTGCAACTCCCATCATCTCCAGCCGGGAATGATGGGAGTTGTAGTCTAAAAAAGTTATCCAAGAGCAGAAATGGAGGGTGCCTGCCCCTCAGACCCTTCCCTCAGGCTGTCCTTGGGGAGACCAGCTGCCACCATTTCTCCTTCCCCAAAGGGCCTTGGGAAAGACACTCTGCGACCTACCAGCACTCCCAGAGGATCTGTGGGGAGCAGAAGGGGCCCCTGCCACCCCACCAGCTCTGCAATCTCATGGCCTGCGAGGGAAGCAACCCGACCTGGGCCTTTAAAAACCAGGGGCCCAGTTTTGCCGGGGGCCCCTCCAAGCACCTCCATCAGTCAAGGGCAGGGCAATCCCGCCTCTCCCTTTTCTGTGAGGGAGGCCCAGTCCTTGCCCGCTGCCCAGCCAAGCGTCCCAACTCAGCAGAAGCCGCTTCACCCAGGCGCTCGTTGGCTCAACCTTCCCTAGCGGCCCACAGTCCCCCTCTCTCGGATGTGGGGGGGAGTCACCATGTCACTGTGGGATGATCCTTGCCTCCCGCGGCAGCTCCAAGTTTGGAAGGCTGGGGCTTGCTCTCATCGCTCGAGGCAGGCAGGGAGGGAGGAGGAGAGCGAAAGGCATCCCGGTCAAGACATAATGCCCAGTTTGTGCTCCCCATTGCCACCCACACCCCATAAGTACTTTTTAAAATCCACACCTAGCTGAGAGGCGATGGCTTCAATGTTCTCCTTGCTCAAGGGTTCGGTATCCGCACAGAGCACGTCGGCCCTTCAAGAACAGAACAGGCAATGAACACACGTGTGGACAGTTCGACAGCACTGGCCAGACACCTCAGGCCAGTGCTGCATTTTGGGCCGTCGTTCTTAATTGTACTCTGCCTCTCCATGGTTTTAAGCCTTCAAGGGGGCTTAGGGACATGTGTCCCAATAAAGCTGCCGAAAGTCTCGGCGGCAGCAAGCTTCCACATGGACGCCTCCACCCACCTTGGAATGGAGCAGACTCCTTCCTGCCATATTGACCCTGGAAGACCACGCAGCCTTGGGAACAGAGGAAGCTGCCTTCTGCTGAATCATGCCATTGGTCTATCTAGCTCAGTATTGTCTTCACAGACTGGCAGTGGCATCTCCCAGGTTGCAGGCAGGAGTCTCTCTCAGCCCGATCTTGAAGATGCTGCCAGGGAGGGAACATGGAACCTTCTGCATGCAAGCATGCAGATGCTCCACAGGGGGAATGTCTTACAGTGCTCACGCATGTAGCTTCCCACTCAAATGCCAATCAGGACAGACCCTGCTTAGCAAAAGGGACAATTCAAGCCCGCTACCACCACCTTAAGTGGCGCAACGGGGAGATGCTTGACTAACAAGCAGAAGGTTGCTGGTTCGAATCCCCACTGGTATATCCCCCAGACTATGGGGAACACCTCTATCAGGCAGCAGCGATATAGGAAGATGCTGAAAAGCATCATCTGATGCTGTGCAGGAGATGACAAGGGTCAACCCCTCCTGTATTCTACCAAAGACAACCACAGAGCTCTGTGGGTGCCAGGAGTCGAAATTGACTTGATGGCACACTTTACCTTTACCACAAGACCAGCTCTCCACTTGAAAGCCTGAACAGCCTTGCAAACTGTTCCCTGTAGGAGGAAAACTGTTCCCTGTAGGAGGGGTTTCAAATGTTCATATTTAATGGATTTCCCACAAAAGCAGAGCAAGGCAGCTATGGAAATGGCCCCAGCTGTCACCAGCATCTGCGGCTGGCCCTCCCCGGAGTGATTTGGAGTGCAGGAGGAAACAAGTTGCCACATAGTTCTTCCCAAAGATAAGTTTCAAAAGTTACACCCTACAGCAGGGGTTCCTAACACTGGGTCCCCAGAAGATGTTGGGAGTACAACTCCCAGAAGATAAAGCATACTGGTATCTATGAAAACATACCAACGAGGAACAAAAGGTCCCCCAAGCAAATTATCCACTGAGCAAATGATGAAAGAACAAGCAAAACTTGGTCCAATAAATCTATAGTGGGAAATAGATTCAATCTAAGACAAAACAGTAGGAAATAATATCAATGAAACAAATGCATGGTAAGGGAGGAATAATAAACTCCATGATGTGGGGATTGGTAATCATTTATTCCATGTTTATACCGCCCCATGCAAAAGCTCTGAGCAGTGCACGACAACATAAAACTGCTTAAAACGATATAAAAACAAATTTAAATCTGTTCAGAGCCATTTAAAACCAATTTAAAATACTTTAAAAACCTTGGAAGGCCAGGCCAAACAAGTAATTCTTTAGGGCTCTCTTGAAGGCCAACGACAAACTATGGATATCTGTCGGGAGTGCATTCCACAGGCCAGGAGCAGCTACAGAGAAGGCCCAGTTCCGGGTTGCCACCAGACATGCTGGTGGTAACTGGAGATGGAGCTCTCCAGCAGTGTTCTCCCTAATTTTTTTTCATCTGTGCGCAGAATGAGTTTTGTTCTGGGTGGCAGTATCAAGGCAGTGCACGCACATGCATTCAGAGTGAGGCCTTCCTGATACAACCTGAGCGGGATCTAAAATTAATTGAGCAGATATCAAAAAACTTGTGAGCACACACACAAGCGTATGCCTTAGAGGGAACACTGCTCTCCAGATGACCTCAATGTGTAATGGGGAAGATAAAGAGGAAGGTGCTCTCTAAGGTAGCCCAGACCCAAGCTGTTCAGGGCTTTAAAGGTAATGACGAGCACTTTGTATTTGGCAGCCAATGCAACTGTTTGAGAACAGACACAATTTGGTCTCTCTGGGTTACCGCAGAGACCAGTCTTGCTGCTGCATTTTGAACTAACTGAAGTTTCCAAACTATGTACAAAGGCAGCCCCACGTAGAGTGCATTGCAGTAGTCAAGCCAGGAGGTTAGCAGCTGATGCACCACTGTTTTGAGATTGTTCTCTTCAAGGACTGGACGCAGCTGTCAAATCAGCTGAAGTTGATGGAAAGAGCTCCTGGCCATAGCCTCCACTTGGGATACCAGGGTGAGGCCTGGATTCAAGAGCACTCCCAAGCTGCCAACCTGTTCCTTCTGGGTTCTGAGTGTAACCCCATCCAGCACAGGAATATCCCTCAAATTCTGATCCCCCACAATGAGCAACTCCATCTTGCTTGGATTCAACTTCAATTTGTTATCCCTCATCCAGCTCATTACTGCCCATAGGCAGGCATTTAGGGAGTGAAGGCCATTTCCTGATCCTGATGATGATGATGATGATAAGGAGAAATACATTTGGGTGTCATCAGCATACTGATAACACCCTGCACCAAATCTCCTGATGATCTCACCCAGCAGTTTCATGTAGATTTTAAAAAGCATTGGTGACAGAACAGAGCCTGGAGGGATTCCATATATTTTATTTATTTATTTAAAATATTTCTATACCACTCAAAACTTGCATATCTGGGCGGTTTTCGAGTAAAATCATTTAACACATCAACTCAATTAACAATTAAAACTATAATAATAATATATTACAATAATATAATAGCTCCCATTTTGAAGAGCAACCATCACCAAGCGTCACCATCTGGAATCTGCCTTAGAGATAGGAGCGGAATCACTGCAAAGCAATGCCTCCTATCCCCAACTCCCTCAGGCAATTCAGAAGGATACCATGGTCGATGGTATCAAACGCTGCTGAAAGTTCCAAAAGAACCAACGGAGTCACATTCTCTGCTGATTCCTTGGTAAAGGTCATCCATCAGGCCGACCAAGGCAGACTCAACCCCATAGCCCGCTCTAAAGCCAGTTTGAAATGGGTCTAGATAATCGGTTTCCTCCCAAACTGCCTGGAGCTGGTTAGCCACCACTCTCTCAGTCACCTTGCCCAACCATGGGAGACTGGCTCATAACTATCTATCGCTGAGTGATCTAGGGAAGGCTTCTTAAGAAGTGGTCTGATCATTGCCTCCTTCAAACAAGGAGGCATCCTAACCCCGCTCCCCCCAGTATAAAAGATGATGCATAAATGAATAAGTCCACACAATGGTCACCTCCATTTCGAAATCTTTCTCAAGTGGAAGTTTGTCTTGGCAAAATGACATTGGTCTACATGCTTCAATGTCCAAATACTTTTATTTATTTATCAAATTTGTATACCACCCCAAGCTTTCGTCTCTGGGCGGTTTTACAACCTCTTCTAGAATGTTGTCTCAGACAAGCAAGCTCTCATCAGGTACAACTCCCACCAGCCAGGGGGTGGTGGGAGTTGTAGTCAACATCGACAGTCTTGATGACCCAGATTGTGAATGCTTGCCCTACAGTATCTCTTGACAAGAAGGCATCCTCCGAGACAGAACCAAGGAATGGAACCTCTAAACAGAAGAACTGGCCATGGGTACAACAGGCATATTCCAGAATCAGGCATCTGGCTCTCAGCTGCCCAAATCATGTTTTATATTCCTTGTTTAAGAGGGGGAAAAACACCAAAAAAACTTTGTAGGACAGAAGGTTCTCAAACAACCTCTGGCCATTGTGGCTGGGGGTTACGGGAGCTGAAGTCCAGCCACATGTGGGACCAACGCTGGAGAACCCCTGGTGCAGGGTGAATGCAACAGCTTTATTTTGAATGCAACAGCTTTAAGGGATCCAAACACAAATAGCAGGAGAAAACCCAAATATTTGTCTCCCAGTCTGCACTGCCTCCCGTCTGCTCCTCTTTACAGAGCTGCACTGCAAGAGATGTGGTTTGGCATTCTGCTGTGGGAAGCACAAGCCAAACTGGCTCAAAGCAGCTGAATTTGGACTCTCAACTGCTTTTAAAGTCACTGTCTAAACTGGAGAGGCAGACACACAGACGGAATGCAGTTTTTTAAAAAGGGCACATCTCCTTGCTGACAGGGCACTCCTAGGCACATTGACTCAGACGTCAGCTCCATCTTCAGTGGGGCTTGTACCTTGGTTGGGAGGGAAGTCTGCCTAATGTGGCAAGAGGACCCCAGACACCCTGCAAGCAGGAAGAGGCAGCCCCTGTAGATTCCTTGGCCAGGCCAGAGTCTGCTTGGCCAGCTCAAGGCAACGCAAAGCTCTGTAGCAACACTTAACTGTTTATTCAGAGAGAAGATTTCGACACGGAGGGAGGCCCCTTTATCACTGTTGGACAGCTGTCTTCTGGACAAGACCTGAAAGGCAGAGGAGGAGAAGCGGAGAAAGGGGCTGTTTTTCCAGGCAAGAGAGGTGCCCCTGCAGGGTCCCGCCGCCAATGCCCCTTATGTACCCCTGCTAAGCGGGCAAAGATGTTCCTTTGCAAGTATGGGCTCTCTCCTGTTGAGCCAGGCAACTGTCCCTGTTGCTGGGGGTTGGTTTTCACATACCTTTTGCTATGGAAACTGCTTCGAGAGCTTCTTGTTGTTGGAAAGCAGGAAAAACAACAGGATGATTATATGACGGATATTTAGATACCACTTTCCAACAAAAGTTCCCAAAGCAGTTTACATAGATATAAATAAAACAAAATGGCTCCCTGTCCCCAGAGGGCTCACAGTCAAAAAAAAAAAAAGGGAAAAAAAGAGAAGATGATGAACAAGGTACTTGGGAGCGGGGTAGCTGGGCCCAGCCATCTGGCTATTTTGAATGCATATTCAATGTGTTTTATTTTTAGAAAATCTCTGTATGAAGAGGCTTGGCTGCCACTCGCCGAGAGAGAAGACAGACAAGGCACTTCCACAACCCACACAAAGATGCAGTTTGGCAACATGATCTTGTGCACCCTGAATATGAGAGAGGTACTGGAAAGGGGGAGGTTTTTAAACTGATGGGTCTGGCTAGGATCTGGGACTGTTGCCTTGTTGTCCACTAATTCACAGGGAAGGGGGCCATGGCCCAGTTCAGGAAGCCGAAGGGACGCCTAATATGCAGCTCAGCCTAGCCAGCACTTCCTGAATTCAGAACGGGGAAGGCGAATGGTACAGGCGGCAGTTACTCAAACCACTGTGTAGTCAGCAGAGTTTCATCCTTCGCTGCACAGCTATCTGCTGACATGCAAAAACAAAACCCTACATGGATTCAGCAAAATATCAAGGCGTCTAAAAAGAATCCAGAGAAATACATATATTTTAATATAATTATAATAAAACTATACCCTTAGGGGACACTTTCCAGTTACGCAGGGAGTCATATAAGGGTATAGTTTTATTATAATTATATTAAAATATAGTTATCTGCTCAGCCATGCAGTTTTCAGCACTCATAAGAACAGCTCTGCTGGATCAGGCCCAAGGAGGCCCGTCTAGTCCAGCATCTTGTTTCATGCAGTGGCCCAGCAGATGCCTCTGGGGAGCCCACAGGCAAGAGGGATGTGCATGCCCCCTCTCTCTTGCTGTTGCTCCCCTGCAACTGGGATTGAGAGGCATTGTGCCTCTGAGGCTGGAGGTGGCCCACAGCTAGACTAGTAGCCATTGATAGGACTGTCCTCCATGAATTTGTCTAAGCCCCTTTTAAAGCCATCCAAGCTGGTGGCCATCACCACATCCCCTGGCAAATAATTCCATAGATTAATTATGCACTGTGTGGAAAAAGTACTTCCTCTTGTTGTTCCTAAATTTCCCAACCTTCAGTTTCATGGAGTGACCCCTGGTTCTAGTGTGGTGAGAGGGAGAAGAATTTCTTTCTCTCCACTTTCTCCACACCATGCATGATTTTATAGACCTCCATCATGTCTCCCCGCAGTTGTCTTTTTTCTAAACTAAAGAGCCCCAGGTGTTGTAGTCTTGCTTCATAAGGAAGGTGCTCCAGGCCCCTGGTCATCTTGGTTGCCCTCTTCTGCACCTTTCCCAGTTCTACAGTGTCCTTTTTTAGATGTGGTGACCAGAATTGGATGCAATAGTCCAGATGTGGCCGCACCATCATTTTGTATAAGGGCATGATAATATTAGCATTTTTATTTTCAATCCCCTTCCTAATGATTCCTAACATGAGTCCTAGATTCCTTTAACATTTTAAATTTCTGTATTCCCACTCATCCCCTCTGCCTTCCAATCTTTTTTTTTTTAAGGGGAGGGGCAGATTAGAAATATAGGACACTGCCTTGTGCATAAGTCAGACCCTCGGTCCACTTAACTCAAGATTGTCTGCACTGACTGGCAACAGCTCTCCAAGGTTCCAGGCAGGCGTCTCTCCCAGCCCTACCTGGAGATGCTGCCAGGGAGTGAGCCTGGGGCCTTCTGCATGCCAGGCACGGGCTCTCCTGCTGAGCGATGGGCCCATTCCCATATCCGTGGACCCCTGATGCAAACCCTTCCTCAGGCTTATATCTACAGAGAGATTTCCTCCCACTCCACCAGGCCTCTGCTCCCCCCACAGTTTTCTTAAGGAGCCCCAATATATTTCTGGCCAACTCATTTCACACACCAAGCAATTCTCACAACAGGGCACACGTATCTCCACGCCAAAGTTGCACAACTTCAGCCCTCTTAGAGATCTTGGACTACAGCTCCCATAACTCTTGACTATGGATGCCCGAGGCCAAGGATGATGGGAGTTGTAGTCCAAAACCAGCTCGGGGGCCAGAGTGTGCAGCCCTTCTCTGTGCTTGCTCACTCACACCCGGAAGTTCTTACAAGTCTCTTTGACCTTGCCCCACACAAAAGTCGCTGAAGCTGTGCCGGAAGGAGGAAGGGAGACACCCCCACCAGTCACTCACCTTGGCGGGCCAGAACTGCTCCCGCCACTTGCAAAGGACGTATTCTCCTTCAGTCATTGCTGCGGCTGGCAGAGGAAAGTGGATACCTGATATGTAGATGAGAGGAATCAATTTTAAGTATAGTAGCCTCAAAGTGGGTAGGAAAAAAATATGGCTTCATTGTTACTGTCCCACACATTTTTACCCTGCGTTTTACTTTGTATACATACAGATGGTGCTATAAAATTGATTTCACCCTCACAATTGCCCTAGGTTATTTATTATTATTTATGTATTTAATTGATTTATATACCGCCCTTCCAAAATGGCTCAGGGCAGTTTACAATTAAAACAAGCCACTAAAACAAAAACTGAAACAAATTAAAAACAATATAGCAATTAACAATATAAAAATATTTTAAAATAGGATTAAACAGTTTACAGTAATTAAAAGCCCCAAAATCGGGTTAAAATTTAAAAACCCTGGAAAGCCAGGCCAAACAAATACGTTTTAAGGGCTCTCCTCCCGAATTCAAATTACGGATTTCCGCAGGGAGCGCATTCCACAGCCCCGGAGCAGCCATAGAGAAGGCCCGCCTCCGAGTCGCCACCAGACGAGCTGGTGGTAACTGGAGACGAACCTCCTCAGTTGACCTTAATGTGCGGTGGGGATCACGCAGAAGAAGGCGCTCTCTAAGGTAACTCGGGCCTAAGCTGTTCAGGGCTTTAAAGGTAATCACCAGCACTTTGTATTTTGCCCGGAAACATATCGGCAGCCAGTGCAATTGTTTCAAAATAGGTGTAATATGGTCTCTCCGGGTTACCCCAGAGACCAATCTGGCTGCTGCATTCTGAACTAATTGAAGTTTCCGAACTACATACAAAGGCAGCCCCACGTAGAGCGCATTGCAACAGTCAAGCCGGGAGGTTACCAGCTGGTGCACCACTGTTTTGAGGTCATCCTCCTCAAGGAATGGACGCAACTGTCGAATCAGCCGAAGCTGATAGAAAGCACTCCTGGCCATGGCCTCCACCTGAGAAACCAGGGTGAGGCCCGGGTCCAGGAGTACTCCCAAGCTGCGCACCTGCTCCTTCTGGGGGAGTGTGACCCCATCCAGCACAGGGAGATCTAACTCACTCCTCAGATTCTGAGCCCCCACAATGAGCACCTCCGTCTTGCTTGGATTCAGCTTCAATTTGTTCTCCCTCATCCAGCCCATTACTGCCTGTAGGCAGGCATTTAAAGAGTGAGTGCCATTTCCTGAAGATGAAAAGGAGAAATAGATTTGGGTGTCATCAGCATACTGATAACACCCAGCACCAAATCTCCTGATGACCTCACCCAGAGGTTTCATGTAGATATTAAAAAGCATTGGTGACAGAATGGAGCCCTGAGGGAGTCAATATAACAGCTCCTGCTTTGAGGAGCGACTGTCACCAAGCTCCACCATCTGGGATCTACCCGAGAGATAGGAACGGAACCACTGCAAAGCAGTGCCCCCTATTCCCAGCCCCTCCAGGCGACCCAGAAGGATACCATGGTCGATGGTATCGAACGCCACCGAGAGATCCAAGAGGACCAACAGGGTCACACTCCCTCTGTCGATTCCCCGGTAAAGGTCATCCATCAGACCGACCAAGGCTGTCTCAACCCCATAGCCAGCTCTAAAGCCAGTTTGAAATGGGTCTAGATATGCCAGGAGAGACGGGCCCAAGATCATCCAACCAGTGTCCAGGCCCAGATGGGGTGCGTGTGTGTTTGTGGAATCTGAAGCCAGGCCTCCCTGCTCCAAGGGAGGCCTACTCGAACTCCACACAAACACAGATGCTCTCCCTGCTGTGGCTCAACAGCAACTTCAAGCATTGCAACAGTAACTCCACCTGACTATACTGACAACATGGGAACTTCAGTCGTTATTTACGTAGCATCATCTCTGTGCTTGACAGGATAAGCAAACTGGAAAAAAGGTCTCTGCTCCAAAGAACTTATGATTGTAAGTGACAGCAGAGACAGATGGGATAGGAACACTATAAATGATAAAGGTACTCAAAGCAGGTGCACCTACTCAGGATCAATTTAACAGCTCAAGTGGCAAAGCTTTGCCGGGATCATACCACCTCAGGCTACAGAAGGTTGTGGGAATGACACATTTAAGAAGGTCCAAGAGGACTCCCCTTGTTCTGTTTCCTTAATGTTCCTTTGTTTCATTCTACAGAGTGTACCACTCCTCTCAATTTCTAGAATTCATTCCAGAATCAGAGCAAGCATTAATCAGTTCATTTAACAAATTTACATCTTTGTACTACTGATGTGTACAGATAAAACACTGCAGGACAGAAAAACAATGTATCACGTGTATGATCACAAAGATTGTGGTGTGACATTTTACAGATACACAAATGCACTCTGGCACTTTGACAAAACACCCAGCTGAATCTTGACAACTTTCTTGTAGTGTGTTATCAGTGCACATTAGTGAAATGAAGAGACAGGAACTAAATACCACATTAAATCAATTTCTGCACAAAAATTCTGTACAAAATTTGGAACACAAAACAGACACAGTGGAGGATTCTCACAGAGATGACAAGTTAATCTGGAAAGCCAGCATGGTATAGTGGTTAGAGTGCTGGACTAGGACCGGGGAGACCCGAGTTCAAATCCCCAATCAGCCATGAAACTAGCTGGGTGACTCTGGGCCAGTCACTTCTCTCTCAGCCTAACCTACTTCACAGGGTTGTTGTGAAAGAGAAACTCAAGTATGTAGTACACCGGGCTCCTTGTAGGAAGGGCGGGATATAAATGTAATAAATAATACTAATAATACTAATACTACTACTAATAATAATAAAATCCAGGAGAAAGACACACATTCCAGGGTCTGAATGCTCACCTCCAGAAAGAGACTTCTCACATGTCAAGGCAACCAATGGTCCAGTCCAGCCGCCTCCAACCAGCTATTTTTCTACCTGCAGAGAGATGGGAAGGAGAGAGACAACCATTTGCCATTTTCTTAACAGCCTTGAACATGCCAACCACCACCACCACCAAATATGTATATACTGCTTTTCAACAGAAGTTTCCAAAGTGGTTTACACAGAGAAATAACAAACACACAAGATAGCTCCCTGTCCCCAAAGGGCTTACAATCTAAAAATAAATGTAAGACACCAGCAACAGCCACTGAAGGGATGCTGTGCTGGGGGTGAACAGGGCCAGTACTCTCCTCCGGCTAATAAAGAGCATTACCAGGTTTAAAATGTGCCTCTTTGCCCAGTTAGCAGGGGTTAGGACATAAGGCAGGATAGAAATATTAAACCAGGATGGCATCAAAGAAGAACTCTTTCCCACCTCCAAATTAGGGGGTCCTCAAGTCTCATTTTCCTCTTGTGGGGGGACCTACAAGTACACACTTCTTCCCTTTTGTCCACACTCTCCTCCTCCTCCAGAAAGTACTATGCAACCTATATGGAGGGGCAGTGTGCCACACTTTTGGTGCAGGGGACTGTACAAAGGAGATTGTAGCATACTTCCCAAAACAGGAGGCAAGCCACCTTCCCCGTAAAATGGTAGATCAAGCACCTCAAAAAACCACATGAAGGGGTGCATTTCATTTTGGGATGCCAGGTCTTCCCCTCACCCTCCAGCATATTCTTGACAAAGGGGGTCCCAACCTCAGGTCGCCAGATGCTGCAGGACTATAACTCCTATAATCTCCAGCCTCAATGGCCATTGTGGCTGGAGATAATGGGAGTTGTAGTCCAGCAGCATCTGAGGACCCGAGGCTAACTGCAGGCTTCGTTTCTAACTTGTATAAGTGAGAAAAGAGAGGGCCTTTTCGGTGGTTGCACCCTGCTTATGGAATAGCCTCTCCAGGGAGGTTTGTCCTGGCTTTGTCATTTTTTTCTTTTACATGTCAGGTAAAACCTTTTTGTTGAAGGCCTGAATGGGCCTTCTACATTTTGTTTTTTAAAAACTGACTTTAAAAAGTTATTAAATTGTATTTGTGTGTGTGTTTTGATTTCATGTGATCTGTTTTTACTTGATGTTTTAATGTTGTGTTGTGAGCCGCCCAGAAAACAATTTGTTATGGGGTGGCTAACAAATAACACTGTTTATTATTATCATTATCATCACTAGAAGTCTTGTGTTTACTTTAATAGGGAAAGTGGCCAAAGTAACTGACACACACAAACACACACACCTGGAAGAAAAACATACAGAATACATGCTGCAGCCAGCGTGGTGTAGTGGCTAGAGTGCTGGACTAGGACCGGGGAGACCCGAGTTCAAATCCCCATTCAGCCATGAGACTAGCTGGGTGACTCTGGGCCAGTCACTTCTCTCTCAGCCTAACCTACTTCACAGGGTTGTTGTGAGGAGAAACCTAAGTACGTAGTACACTGCTCTGGGCTCCTCCTTGGAGGAAGAGTGGGATATAAAATGTAAAAAAAAATTAATTAAATTAATTTTGAAGACCATTTGAATAAGATGTAAAAAGAGTATCAACCACATCGGACAGCAATAAAAACCTCATAAAAGAGCTGCAAAGCTCCACTGCCAACACACTGGGGGAGAGAGACGGACCCATTTCCTTTGGATAGGTCCTCCTTGCTCCAGCTCCCCACAACTGACCCCCTCCAGTCTCTTTGCTTGCCATACCAAGTTATACATGTAGGAACTAAAAACTCCTGCAGTGTCTCCCTGTGGGAAGCAAAGGGGCTGAGCTGACTGGGGGAGGGGAGTGTACAAAGAAGATCCAGTCACCCCAGAGGGAAGGGGCAACCCCCTACAACAGCAACTAGAGCCATTTCTTCCCTCTCCTCCCTCAAATGTTTGGAAGTGAAAGAAACTTAGACTCCTGCTATTGACAGTAAGTCAGTTGGGGCTACATATGGAATGTGCTCCCTGTTAAAATAAGAGCCTCCCCATCTCCAGCAATTTTTAAAGAGGCACAGAAGACACATTTATTCACCAGTCAGCGTGGTGTAGTGGTGAGAGTGCTGGACTAGGACCGGGGAGACCCGAGTTCAAATCCCCATTCAGCCATGAGACTTGCTGGGTGACTCTGGGCCAGTCCCTTCTCTCTCTCAGCCTAGCCTACTTCACAGGGTTGTTGTGAGGAGAAACTTAAGTATGTAGTACACCGCTCTGGGCTCCTCCTTGGAGGAAGAGCGGGATATAAAATGTAAAAACAAATAAATAGATTTGTAGTTTTAAATTTTTAATATTGGGTTTTTAATATTTTAAATGATGTCAGTTCATTGATTTAATGTGTTCAGTGGTTTTAATTGTAAACCACCCAGAGACACAAGTTTGGGGCAGTATAGGAATATTTTAAATAAAAATAAAATAAATATGTGGGTAAGGAAGACCCTCCCCAAAAGAGGACTAAGGTCTTACCAGTGGCGCATTGACGCCTGGACTTCAGGGCCAAAGTCCAGGGCCTCCACACCCCCTGGGGGCCCCCCAAATCCTCTCTAGGCTGCCCCAGCTGGTGTGGCTGCTGCTGCCCTGGGGCCAGTTGGGATTATTCACACCTGGGCCAGGTGCTTCAGAGATGCGGTGGGGGGGAGAGATATGTGGGATGAGGACAGGTTAAGTTGTCTGAACCCCTCAGAGGAAGAGTGGGATACACATGTAAGGAAGAAAGAAAGAAAATAAATATTTGCATAAACAAATACTGTGTTGGTCATGGGGTGTGTGTGTGTGGGGTGATGTTTAACTTGCAAGGGGGGCCCTCCTAGTGGGGGGGCTCCAAAAATGACCCAAGTGCCCCTCTGGGTCTCACCCCACTGAAAATATGGGGCCAAGCCAGCTGCCTTCCTTCCCCACACCCCATAAGGAGGGCGAACCAAGCCCCCGACTCCACAGGGGGCGCAGGTGAGCCCTATGCGCGGGGAGGGGGCTAGGAAGACCCACCCCCAGGAAGTCAACCCTCCTCCACCCTATAGCGAGAAACCTGGGAAATGAAGGGCCCACCGCCAATTGCTCGCCATGGGGGCCCATGCTCATGCCGTGGGACAGAGGCGCAGGGAAACCCCCTCCCCACAGTGGACGGTTTCCCCGGGTTCACCACCACCACCACCACCACCACCCTTACCTGGTTTCTCGGGTGGGGGAGGCCGGGGCTCGAACTCGGGACTCCCGAGGCGGCCGCCCTCGCGCCCATCTTCCTTACTTTTTAGGTCGTTGCGGCTGCTGATGACGCAACGGGCCGCACGCACCCCCCTTAGGCCCCGCCCAACCCCGACCTCTTCCTGCTCTTTCGCCTCTCAGTCTCCGCCCACCCGTTTAGGGAAAAGGCCAATCAGCGCGCGCGGGAACGAGGGCCCCCTACCCTGCTCTCGGCCAGAACGCCCCCGCCCGCGTGCGCGAAAGAGGTGGCGGGGAGAGGGGGAGAAAGAATCCAATCAGATCGCCGCGGGAAGGGGTTCGGCGGGAGAAAAGCCAATCGAAAAGCTTGTGCATGAGCGGGGGTGAGTCAGGGAGGGCTGGGCAAGAGGGACCAATCGCAATGCCGTGCCATGAAGGCGTGGGAGGCCGAAGGAACCAATCAGAACACGGCGGCGGCTTGCGTCAGTGTACTGGAAGGCAATCTTTTCCCCGCCTCCTGGCCGCGAAGGATAACGGGAAAGCCAATCAGATAGCAGAGTTCCAACCTCCTGTGTCCTTCTCTCCTGCCCGGTCATACTCGCCGCCGCACCTGTTTCCTCCAGGCGCTTTAGAAGGGATGGCTCGCGCGCCCAGCTGGAGGAGGCGGGGCGGAGGGTGGAGCGGCCAATCAGAGACGCGGCGGGCTTCTTTTCCCCGTCTGAATGGGTAGCAAGCCCGCCATTCTCTCTCCCCACACACGTGGCCTTCCTTCCTGTCATTATAGTTCCCGCTCCCCCCGCCCACCCAGGAGAATAATTTCCTGTTCTCCCTCAGAATGTCTGAAATCAAGAATAACTTGATTTACTCAAGAATATTTATTCTTGATTTAATCAAGAATAACTTGAATTACTCAGGAGTCGTTCTGGTGGAACCAATGGGGAAAATTGGTCGTCATTGCTAACTTGCCCTGTTAATTTCAATGGGACGACTCGTGTGCAATTAAGTGGGGCTCTCCACCAGTCACCGCTGAGGCCCATTCAGTTGTTGTTGTTATTATTATTATTATTACATTTATATCCCGCTTTTCTTCCAAGGAGCCCAGAGCGGTGTACTACATACTTAAGTTTCTCTTTCACAACAACCCTGTGAAGTAGGCTAGGCTGAGAGAGAAGTGACTGGCCCAGAGTCACCCAGCTAGTATTATGGCTGAATGGGGATTTGAACTCGGGTCTCCCTGGTCCTAGTCCAGCACTCTTATACCATGCTGGCTCTCAAGTTATGTCTAGCACTCATATATGACGCGTGTACAGTGTATACAGGTACAGACATCTACACGTTGGAGGGCTACAGGCCACCTGCAAGATGCCTCTGAGTACCAGTTGCAGGGGAGGAACAGCAGGAGGGAGGGCCTGCCCCTTTCAACTCCTGCCTGTGGCTTCCAGCAGCATCTGGTGGGCCACTGTGTGAAACAGGATGCTGGACTAGATTGGCCTCCTTGGACCTGATCCAGCAGGGCTGTTCTGATGTTCTTATGCTATGCTGAACCTGGGTACAGAAGTACACTCCGTATGTGTACCCTGCGTTGAAGGGCCTGTATCCAGGTTCACTTTTAAAATGAACACAGGTGCAGTCGTTCACACAAACCCGGGGATGCATGTACTGACATCTGTGCACTCGTTCAGCATAATGTCTGAATCGGGCAAGTCAAGAAGCACAGTGGAAAAATGGGAGTCCGACTAAATGTCAAGAAGACTAAACTAATGACAATGGGTACAGCAACCAGCGTCAGAACTGACAATGAAGACATTGAAGTGGTGGGTAGCTTCTACCTTTTAGAATCAACCGTCAACAGTCAAGGATCCAGCAGTCAAGAAAAACGCCACAGACTAGCACTTGGTAGGGTTGCAATGAAGGTCTTGGAAAGGATATTGAGATGCCGTGACGTGTCTACACCTACAAAGATTAGAATTGTCTGGACCTTGGTTTTCTCCGTAACACTCTATGGATGCAAAAAACTGGACTTTGAGGAAGCAAGATAGAAAAAGCATTGACACTTTTGAACTTTGGTGCTGGAGAAGACTTTTGAGGAGACCATGGCCGGCCAGGAAAACAAACCAATGGATCCTAGAACAAATGAATCCAGAATTTTCACTTGAGGCACAAATGACCAGGCTCAAACTATCATACTTGGGACACATTATGGGAAGACCCAGTTCCCTTGAGAAGAAGTCCATAATGCTATGAAAAGTTGAAGGCAGGAGAAGGAGAGGACGACCAGCAGCAAGGTGGATGGACTCCAGCACGACAGCCATGAATACACCACTGAGAGACCTGAAAGGCCAAGTTGAAGACAGATCATCATCATCCTGGAGAGAATCTATCTATGTGGTCACTAAGATTCGACACCGACTGGACGGCATTTAATCAATCAATCATGAATCAACCCCAGTTCAAGGAGATCAGTCGCCTGCTGATTTTTAATGATTTTTTTTAAAATAGTTAAAAATCAACAGGTCTTCTTAAACATCCACACATCCTACAATCATGTAGGAACACCATGAGAAATCCCAGAGCTTTCTGCCCAGCCATTCAGGAGTGATTAATATTTTTGAGTTTCCCATTGATTCCTGTGGGGAGATTACGATTTAAGTGGAAAACCTGTGAAGCAACTGAAGGCCACAGCCCCATGGCCACACTACTGAAATGCAATGCCCTGTTCTTTGGCAGTTGTTGTTGTTGTTGTTGTTGTTGTTGTTGTTGTTCTTCTTCTTCTTCTTCTTCTTCTTCTTCTTCTTCTTCTTCTTGTGTCTTACATATTCAACAGTGTAATTTGTATATGTCCAGTTCCACTCCAGATAACCTTGAAGCACAATGATTGATCTGGAAGTACTACTGTACTCTGAATCAGCCGGCATGCTAACCATTAAGCCATCACGTGGGCGAAATAAATCCATAAAGTGTGCCCTAAAGCAGACAGGCAGCTTTGAAAATCTGCTGCATACTCAAATGTATAGTTGCAGACATTTGGGGCAACACACCCCGCACACAATCCTAGGGAGGTTGCCCCTTTGATTTGAATGTTGGGGTAACAGCGGTGACCTCAGGGTGTGATTGCTAAAACTGACTACGGTTGTGTCTGCATGGTGGCTTGTAAAAGGGTCCTGTCAGCCTGCCTGGGGTGGCACCTAAGGCAAGGCGCTAACCCACCAGCCCTGCCTGTGAAAGAGAAAAACAGCACGATGACCTCTTTTCTAAAAGAATCAGGAATCACAACACAATACCCGGTTACAATTACAGATATTTTATTCATGGTTTATGCTTCCATATAGAGCACTAACACTGAAAGGTTCACCAGCAGAGTGAATCGCTAAATTATGATATTAAAAGCTAGTTGGAAAAACAAAGCTACACACATACACCCATTTATTTCCATGGAGTTGTCTTGAAGAACCACCATGATTTTGATGCGATCATTCCTCAGGACATGTCTCATCGAGAACTCTGATCTGACGATAAATAAATAACAACAATATCTATGTATTTGAATGTGCAAGAAGTGTCTCATTTTTGCTCTAGGCAACAGAGGATAGAAATCATTTTCCTTCATTCTCGTTTTGCTTGTGGAGCTGGTTACGAGTCCTCCAACATCTTTTCTCAAGCTTTTGCATCGCTGCACACATAAATTCAATTCTCCCAATATTCTGTCGAGATATTTTATTACTGGGGAAATGGAATCACCAGCCTACTGTACATCCCCAGTTAGTGGACCAACAGCTGTGCAGATGGTGGACACATACTGAGGTTGTATTCCAAGTGGAAGGCAGCCTACCATGGCCTCAAGAAAACCTGGGGCTGCATAAGAGAAGGAAATTTCCAGGCACCTGGCAGGCCACAATCCATGGCTGACAGGCTGGGTCGACAGCTGAGTGGATCACATACAATGCATCCTTGATTCAACAGCACCTTTTCGAGATGTGTCCTGGACATCACTGCAAGAAGTGACGCAAGCCTCCTCTTCACAAGTGTTCAGTCTTTCAAACACACCCTGGTGTCCATTGCTAAATACAAACATTTAATTTTGGCTTCTTTTGCAGATAGATCGAGCAGCCGTTAATGAAAACCACCCTTATTTCTTCTCTGTCGATGAATTTTAGTTTAGCCCTTTGGCTGAAGTTTGCAAGACTTCCAGAAAAAGAACTGAAATTGAATGCCTAGAAAGTCAGATTCCACAGATATCTATAATATAAATTTGCTTGGGCCTCACTCACTGACTCACTCATTGACTGACATGAAACCCTGAGACCAAACCACAAAAGATAGAAACATGCAGTTTTTGCAAGTAGGTTCCAGACCTTGCCCAGACACCCCACACCCCGCAAAAAAAAAGAAAGAAAGAAAAAGACAAAAAAGAAAGAAAACCAAACCCTGGAAAAATCCACTATTTTCCTGAAAAATCTCTCCCATTGGAAAGGGGAATGAGACCTCATAGAGCTAGGAAAAGACTAGAGTCACAGTGAGAAACGACATTGATATGCTTGCAAACCGCAAGTCCTCAATGACACTCACTGGCTGATATGAAACTCCCAGACCAAATCACAGAAGATAGAAAGATGCCATTTTTGCAGGTAGGTTTGAGACCACACATTAATGCCCCAGAAAATCCGGGGAAACTATTCCATTGGACAGCATGGGTTATGAGACCTCATAAAGTGAGGAAAATACAAATCTCAGTAACATATGACATTAATATGCTTGCATACTGCAAGCTGTTTTACTAGCATATATACTGTATATACACATTTTTTAAAATCATTCAAACCTTCCTTGAGGGTTAATGCATCAGAGGTTCTGTAGAAAAATGCAAGCATATATCATTTGGGGTCTAAATTCTACTTTTGGAGGTAGCCCCCCCCAACCACTACCATAATTTGTAAACAGAATAAAACATTTACAAAAGACATTTCCCTATTCAAAGGCCACGCAGGGAAATGAAAAACCTGCTCATAAAATTAAGCTTATTTGGGATGGAGCATGCAGTTCTAAAGGGTCCTGGACTACTTTTATATACGTGTACAAAAGTTCTGAGCTTAATCTGGCATCAAGATTTGCTTTTCTCTCCAACATTCACTCTTGCTCCAAAGAAACCATCTTGGACCTTAATCTGTAATGCTTTACTGTCTCCTTAATCTGCATATAAAGTTGAACATCAATCTTTCTCACCCATCCAAGGGTGAGTTTAAATAATGAATGTGGATTTGTCACCCAGATCATTTTCCATAATGGGGTTTGTATTTTGTCCAAGTGGTTGAGAATACTCCTTACTACATCTTAGAGAAGTCACTTCCCCACTAAAGCATCTTCTTCCATGCATAATCTAGTTGTCCCTGAACCTTCAGAAATGGGAAATCTGGAGAAGCAGGTCCCACCATGGACATTTTCAGCTCGTCTTCTGTGCTCTTGCAGTGTTACTATAATGCTGTTTTCTGTAGATATTGAACAAAACTGCACTCTAGCGACCCCTAGGCAGAGAACACAGGCATTACAATGCATGAGAAGATTTCAGGCTTGTGAGATCAATTTTTTTACTAGAGTCCTGCGGTCTATCAACTGGAGCCAGGTGCAAAATAGTGGCTGGGGACAGAACCCAGTGCAAAATGGTGACTTTGAGGTGGAGCCTAGGGAGGGATGGAGTTCCAACTGCACCCCATGAGCGATCAACGGGTGATCTGCATGCACAAGAACGGATCTACATCTGAGTGACAACAGACCAGGGATTTTAACAGTCAAATTTGGGTTGGAGAAGGGAAGTCTTTCAGGTTATGCTATTGTTAAATACAGAAACAGAGAGTTAGAAACCCTTTGTCGATCTACTGCAAACCATCCAACAATCTACCAGTGGATCCCCATCACCTTTCTGCCCACCTCTGCATTATAAGCAAGGGTGAGGAAGGTGAACACACTCCCTCCCAGTGAGAAAGCACATTTCAGAATGAGCCCCACCGGTGTCTGCTCCTAAACCCAAGACACAAACCAGAAAAAGATAAGCACACATCAGTTCTTTGAACAGCCCCCTCTTACTCAGTCATATCCATGATTTTCACCTCATGCAGTTTGATGGAGAATTAAAAATGCAACTGCATCTCTTAAAAGTACATTGGTTAAAGTGAGAAACACCATTGTATTTACCAGCCCTTTGATACTGTGGCCTGGATGGGGTACATTTAATACCAGGAACGGATCTTCTGTGCATTCTTCCATTTACTCATGTAGCCAGAAGCACCCTGTGTGATTTAAGCATCCTAGATGTATGAAGGTTTGGAGTCCACAAGTCCAACAAACAGAAGTTTTTATCAATATCCTGCCCATGTTCTGACCTCTCAGTGAATGCCTTGTAAATTTCCTGTTGACTGGCTTGTTAAAAATGGAACAGACAAGCTTCCCAGAGCAGAGATCATCTTAATAATGTAACCAAACACCTGCCAGATCTTAATTGCTTGTTGGTGTACAAAGTAAATAAAGGGCAGTGCAAGAAGATTTATTGGGATTCAACTCAAACCAACAGACAGCTGTTCCATTCTTCAGCACCGATGGCAGGATTATGCGGTGATGGAAACCAGCACCATTTCCACGGAAGTCTGCGAGAATAGAACATGATTTTGCTATGGAATTGGGATGGATTGAACAGCTGTCCAGGTTAAATTGTGGCCATTCTTTGCAGCTGACAGGAATTGAAGCATAGCCCTTGGATTTCAGGCAATGTTCTATGTGAAATATTTTGTCAGTTTCATGTATTTCATAAGAATATTCTCATATATTTTTGGAAATTATATAGAGTACAAATACTTAAAAATGTGTACTACTCCAGGTCTGGGAACTGGTGGTCAAAGGGACATGACATTCTCTTCCAAAGGAAACAAAGGTTATGTTCAAAGATCACGCTGGGTTTCAGCAATGCCTCCTACGATATCGGTAATGAGGTTATCCCTGTGTTCAGCTGTCCATATGATGGTCACATGCCTAGTGGGTCGCTGCTTGCATAAGAATGTGAAGATGCTTCACAGAAGACAACACCATACAGGAACTTGGTGGGAGCTTATACTTTCAAAAAGAAGGAAGGAAGGAAGGAAGGGACAGAAGGAGGATGTTCAGAGGAGGGAAGGAGGGAGGAATCTCGCCATTTTCATGGCTGTCGAGGTGCAGAAGTGTAATGCTGAGGATAAGCTCTTGTAACAGGGGAGGAGAAGGAGAAATGCTTCTTATGGGGCCTTGGGGTGTGGCTGAGTTTCATACCAATCGAGCTTCTTTCAGAAAGATTTGGGTGATCCCATCTGCTATTCTCCCAAGTCAGACTGAGGAAAGGAAGGCATGCTCCCTCCAAAATCAAATGGAATCTCCAAAATCAAAACCTGTCCTGAATCTTTGAGCTGCATTTTAAATTTGGGGGCACTGCTTTACGTTGGGGACCTTGAAATGGCTTTTTCATGGGGTCGTACCTGTGTGTTTGCTTTTCGAAAGACCAGCTACATGGCTTCCCACTCTTATGTTCTTTCTCATGAGGAGACATTGCAAAAAGAGAGAGTTTGGTGTACTTTCTAGGAAGAGGAGGTGAAAAGAGAGGAAGCGACTCCGTCAGTTGGGTTGTATGCCTTCCAAAAGCAAAGCTACACACTACTATATGATTCCTCGTGACGTCATGCATCCCCTTTCCGTACAGGTTGCTCCTGGGTCTGCAGGCTGCTCTCTCAATCCGGCAGATGGCTCTCTGGTCTACCCGTGGTGGGGATAAACTTGATCCATTGAATGAAGAGCAAAGCAGAGGCATTTTTTCCCCTTTGTGGGGGGAGGGAGGAGGGTGTTAACTTTTGCAGCCAGCGCCGTTGAGCACAACCGTGGATGTGACAGGGCAGTCAGGCTGGAAAACGTCAAGCGTCTCCACCTGGGCCGGAGGAGCTGTTGCAGCGGTGTCCAGCAAGCCGGTCCCGGAGGGCTTCTTGTAAAGGTTCTCCTCCAGGGCGAGGGCACTCCCTGCCCCTTGATCCAAGCACGGCTCTTTGGGGGCATCATGGTGGCGCCCATTCCCTACCTTCTGGTTGCCCAGCCGACCCGAAGCGACCACTGCTTTCATAGCAGCCTGGGGGGAAACAAGGCGAGAGAGGACACGGTTTTGTTTGGTTACAAAAACAACATTACTTTGCACTGCCTAAGCCATCGTTGCTATTGTGGCAAAGGGAGGGTGTCCTTGGGGTGTCTGGCGTGTGAGACCCCCATCGATGGGAGGAGAGCTGCTCTGGTGGTTGCAAGCATGACTAGTCCCCCTAGCTAAGCAGGGTCCACCCTGGTTGCATTTGAATGGGAGACCACATGTGTGAGCACTGTCAGAGATTCCCCTCAGGTGATGGAGCTGCTCTGGGAAGAGCAGAAGGTTTCATGTTCCCTCCCTGGCAGCATCTCCAAGGTAGGTCTGAGAGAGATTCCTGCCTGCGACATTGGAGAAACTGCTGCCAATCTGTGAAGGCAATACTGAGCTAGACAGACCAATGGTCTGACTCCGTATATGGCAGCTTCCTATGTTCCTAACAAGACATCCTGATTTTTAGAGAGGAGAGCTGGTCTTGTGGTAGCAAGCATGACTTGTCCCCTTAGCTAAGCAGAGTCTGCCCTGGTTGCATATGAAAGGGAGACTAGAAGTGTGAGCACTGTAAGGTATCCCCACACCATGCATAATATTATGCATAATTCTCATTTTTTTGTTTTTAATAAGAGAAGACCAAGGGTGGTGGTGGTGGTGTTGGAATGGCCACCATCTGCCAAAATCCGAAGGGCTGTCGTCTCATAGACGGAGGACTTTGTTTTTGCTCCTGGGGTGAGAGCTAGAACCTTGAGATTACAAGGCAGCAGATTTAAGCTCGACATTGGGAGGGATTTTCGGAAGGTAAAAGCTGGCGGACAGTCTGCCTGGTGCAGTGGAGGGGCTCTCCTTTGCTGGGGTTTCCAGACAGAGGCTGGGCGGCCCTCCGTCCAGGTTGCTATAGGAGATTCTTGCACAGAGCAGGGGGGTGGGCTAGAGGGCCTCCGAGGACCCTTCCCACTCTAACACGCTATGATTCTAACGTGCTGTGAATGGCTCCTCTCCGAAACAGACAGGTGTGTAGCTAGGGGAAAGTGGGCTCGTGTTGGCCCCTCTCCCTGGCCGCCCTTCAAATGCATCAGCCACATTACCTGCAGGGGGCATGGCCAGCACCCAGACAGGCTGGCGTGGCACTCCAGAGCTCATTTCCCAGCTGGCTTCATGGTCAGCTGGGTGCCTTTTTTGGAAAGAGAACAAAGGAAACACTCAGCCAGCAACGGAACTGGCTGAGAAAGGAGCTCTGGGGGGCTGAGCCAGCCCTTCTGGCTGATGGCCATGCCCCCGGCGTGATGTCACATGGAGGAGGTGTGGCCATCATGCAGGGTGTGTGGCCAGCGCATCCCTCCAGACCTCATTTCCCAGCTGCCATTGTTGCTAGCTGGGTGGTTTCTTTGTTCTTGCCAAAGAAAAAAGAAAAAAGTATGCAGCTGACACCAAACTGGCTGGGAAATGAGGTTGTCACAGGATGGGTGGGGGACAGGCGGCCCCTAGGATCTGGGCGGCTCGGCTTTTTGGAACCCATCCGCCTAATTATAGCTCCTCCCTGGATACAGACATGTGGTGAAAGGACATGAGAACAGCCCTGTTGGATCAGGCCCAAGGAAGCCTACCTAGTCCAGCATCCTGCTTCACACAGTGGCCCACCAGATGCCTCTGAGAAGCCCACTGGCAAGAGCTGAGAGGGGCCTGCCCTCTCTCCTGCTGCTGCTGCTCCCCTGCAACTGGGACTCAGAGGCATCTAAGCCCTTCTTAAAGCCATCCTGGCTGGTGGCTATCACCACATCTTCTGGCAGAGAAGTCCACCGATTAATTTATGCGTTGTGCGAAAAAGTACTTCTGTTTGCTGGTCCTAGATTTCCTGGCAATCAGTTTCATGGGATGCCCCCTGGTTCTAGTGTTATGCGAGAGGGAGGAAAAGTTCTCTCTATCAACTCTATGGACCTCTATCCTGTCTCCCCGCAGTCGTCTTTCCCCCCAAATAAAAAGCCCAGGTGTTGCAGCCTTGCCTCCTTGAGGCCCCTGTGAGAAAGGTGTCCCTCCTGCTCCTCCGCCCTCACCTCTCTGGGCCATTTACCTTCAGTTTCCGCCTCGCGTTGAACTCCTGGAGTTTCTTCTGTGTGCTGTCCATGTGGGCAAACTTGGCCGTTTTCCCAGTCACCCAAGGATGCTGCAAGGCCTGCTGCACGGTTAGCCTCTTCTGGGGGTCCAAAACGATCAGCTTCTGAACCTGCAGAACCAATGATGCCGGTCTTAGGAAACGGACCTCCCCCCGCCCCCGGAAGGAAGCAGGGTGGGTGGGGGATATTCTGACTGTGGCTGGTCAGTTTTCGGTTGGCATTCTGCCTTGGCTCTGGGCTGAGCTGGCGTGGCACATGTTGCCTACAGCGATGGAACAGAAGAACTCACCAAATCCTTGGCGTTGAGAGACACCTCATCCCACCAAGGAGAGACAAACTCATAGTCGCAGTTCAGGATCCTGCTGTACATGTATGGGTCTCCTCGTGGGTCGAAAAACGGTTCGAAGCCACACAGTCTGAAAAATCAAGGATTATTCATTCATTCATTCATTCATTCATTCATTCATTTATTTACCATATTTATATACCGCCCCAAACCTGAGTCTCTGGGCAGTGCACAACAAAATCAATGCAAATTAAACGAAATTAAAAAAGAATGAAAAACATTAAAATCATTTAAAACCCGACATTAAAAACTATTACAAAGGTACGATCTAATTAAAAGCCCGGGTGAACAGATGTGTCTTAACTGCCTTTTAAAAAATTGCCAGAGATGGGGAGGCTCTAATTTCAGCAGGAAGTGTGTTCCAAAGCCCCAGGGCAGCAACGGAGAAGGCCCGTCCCTGAGTAGCCACCAGATGAGCCAGTGGCAACCGCAGACAAACCTCTCCAGATGACCTTAACAGGTGGTAGGGCTCATGGTGAAGAAGACGTTCTCTTAAGTACCCAGGGCCTAAGCTGTTTAGGGCTTTATAATAACTTTATACTTTTGGAACTTTAACTTGTCCGAATATACGGACAGTGTTTAGCAGTGATTCGATTTCTGACTGGGACTTTCCATACAACTTCAGATCGTCCATGTATAGCAGTTGGTTGATTTTACTTGATGTTTTAGATGTTTGGTATCCGAGGCTTGTTTTGTTTAGTATTTGTGAAAGTGGGGTCATGGTGATTACAAAAAACAGAGGGGATAGTGAGTCCCCTTTGAAAATACCTCTTCTAATGCTAACCTGTCCAAGTGTCTCGCCATTTATTGTGAACTGTGTACTCCACCTGATCATTGCTTTTTTAATAAATATCTGAATGTTTTTGCTGACACCAGTTGTTTCTAAACATTTTAGTATCCATGTGTGAGGCAATGAATCGAAGGCTTTCTTGTAGTCAATCCATGCAACACTTAGATTGGTTTTTCTTCTCTTGCAATTTTCTAAAATCATTTTGTCAATCAGCAACTGGTCTTTTGTGCCTCTGGTGTTTGGGCAATTTCCTTTCTGTTCAACTGGAAGCTGTTTGTTAGTTAATAAGTGTTTCATCACTTCAACTGCTATTATTCCAGTTAATAATTTGAACATGGTTGGCAGGCAGGTTATCGGTCTATAATTACTTGGAACTGCACCTTTTTCTGGGTCTTTCATGATGAGATGAGTTTTCCCAGTTGTTAGCCATTGTTCAATATCACCTCCTTGCAAAATGTGATTGAACTGTTTTGATAGTTGTTTATGAAGGCTTGTTAGGTGTTTAGGCCAAAAGCCATGCAGTTCATCGTCACCTGGAGCAGTCCAATTTTTAATTTTCTTTGCTCTTTCACTTATTAATTCTGGTGTTATTATTAGATCTTGCATTTGTTGGTTACATTTTTTGACCTCTTTCATCCAGCCTGCTTTTTTATTATAATCTATTGGATTGTCCTATAATTTCCCCCAGAATTGCACTGTTTCTTCTTTATTTGGTGTTTCTATGTTTCTTGCAGTTTCTCCTTCTATGCTTTGGTAGAAACGTCTCTGATTCGACTGGAATTGGAGATTCTGCCTGTGTTGTGTGATTCTGGCTTCATATCTGCTAATCTTCTTTGACACTGCTGTTATTTGCTGCTTTATTGTTTCCAGGACTTCTCTAATTTTCCTTGAATCTAGGTGGTATTTTTGGATCAGATACTGTTTCGTGTTTTCATTCTTCAGTTTCTTGTCTTTCATATCTTTCAATTTATTAGCATCTGATCTAAGCCTGGAGATTTTATTTTTTAATCTAATCTTCCATTTAGGTGATGTACTACTTTCTTTTTTAACAGGTCCATTGATCTTATATCCTAGCTCTTGTGTTGTTATTGTTGCTGCACTGTACATTATTTGGTTTGTTTCTTGCAAATTATTGGTTGTTATTTCTGCAAGTGCAGCATTGACATCTTTTAATACTTGAGCAAGTTGTTTTTTGGCAACTGTTTTTAGAGCTGGAAGTCGAACCCTGGTGGTTGTTTGGTTCATGTGCTCAGTTATTTTTTGCTTTAGTTCTTGTTGCTTTTCTGTTAAACGGCATTTGGGTTTTTGAGGTGAAGGCAAAGGGGCGGTTGCCTGGTTTTGATTTTGAAACAGTTCAGCAACAGTGGCATCCTCTATTTCCAACATCTCCTCCACCTGCGCCTGAGCAACTTCTTCAGTTGGTGGTAATTCTTCTTCCATATCTTGAGCCTGTGTTGCTCTTTGCAGTTTTATTATTATTGCAGTATTATTATTATTATTATTATTATTATTATTATTGATTTGATTTATATACCACCCTTCCAAAATGGCTCATTGTGGTTTAATATGATTCCAATGGGCAGCAATCCTGGCTGCCGCATTTTGCATTAGCTGCAGTTTCCGAATATTCTTCAAGGGCAGCCCCATGTAGAGCGTGTTACAGTAGTCCAGCTGCAACGTGACTAGGGCGTGGCTAACTGGGGCCAGTTCTGCCTTCATTTCAGCACCACAGAGAGCTCCCAGTGAACAACTTGCTCCAGCAAAAGCCAGGGCTCCAAAGGAGCAACTTCATCCAGCAGTGTCCCAGCTCCAAAAGGCAGCCCCAGGCCTGGAGCCAATCACTTTGCCGTGTCTCCGACCCCTCTCGCCTGATGTGTTCCCTGTGTTGGCAAGCAGGCACTGATGGCGAGGAGTTCAGATACGTCTGGGTCTGGCCCCTCAAGTGAATTTTTCATTACCTCTTCAATATATTGCTTGCAAGGGCCCTGTCTGAGCATGACTAGGAACATAGGAAGCTGCCTTCCTGTACTGAGTCAGACCCTTGGTCTGTCTAGCTCAGTACTGACTACACTGTCTGGCAGCAGCTCTCCAAGGTTACAGGCAGGAGTCTTTCCCAGCCCTCCTAATGCCAGGGATTGAACCTGGGACCTTCTGCATGCAAATATTGCAGATGCTTTTCCTCTGAGCTACAGCCCCATCCCCTGAGGGGAATATCTGACAGCACTCACATGTAGTCACCCATCCAAGTGGAAACCAAGGCAAACCCTACTTAGCAAAGGGGACAAGTCATGCTTGCCACCATAAGAGCAGCTCTCCTTCCCTTGTGTGTGTTTGCATTTGACCCACCGGTTAGTACAGAATGCAGTGGCCAAGTTGGTCTCTGGATTACTCCTGGGCTGAGAGAGCTACACTCGCTGCCGATATGTTTCTGGACAAAATACAAGGTGCTGGTTATTATAAAGATGGTCAATAATGAGAAACTATTCAACACCAATGAAACCAAGCAGGCCTACAAGAAAGAACAAGTCAAGAACCGAGCAGAAAATTGGAAAAATAAGCCCCTGCATGGTCAATATTTGCACAATATAAGTGGAAAAGCAGACATCACCGGCAATGGCTTAAGAATGGCAACTTGAAGAAAGAAACAGAGGGTTTAATACTGGCTGCACAAGAACAGGCACTAAGAACAAATGCAATAAGAGCAAAAGTCGAAAAATCCACAACAAACAGCAAGTGCCGCCTTTGTAAAGAAGCAGATGAAACCGTGGACCACCTAATCAGCTGTTGTAAAAAGATCGCACAGACTGACTACAAACAAAGGCATGACAAGGTAGCAGGGATGATACACTGGAACATCTGCAAAAAATACAAGCTACCTGTAGCCAAAAACTGGGGGGACCATAAAATTGAAAAAGTTGAAGAAAATTAAGATGTAAACAATATTATGGGATTTCCGACTACAAACAGACAAACATCTGCCACACAATACACCAGATATAACTGTAGTCGAGAAGAAAGAAAGAAAAGTCAAAATAATCAACATAGCAATACCAGGGGATAGCAGAATAGAAGAAAAAGAAATAGAAAAAATCACCAAATACAAAGATCTACAAATTGAAATGGAAAGGCTGTGGCAGAAAAAGACCCAAATAATCCCAGTGGTAATTGGTGCCCTCGGTGCAGTCCCAAAAGACCTTGAAGAGCACCTCAACACCATCGGGGCCACAGAAATCACCATCAGCCAATTACAAAAAGCAGCTTTACTGTTTTTCTTTCTTCTCGACTACAGTTATATCTGGTGTATTGTGTGGCAGATGTTTGTCTGTTTGTAGTCGGAAGTCCCATAATATTTTTACATCTTCATTTTCGACCACTTTTTCAATCTGATGGTCCCACCAATTTTTGGCTACAGGTAACTTGTATTTTTTTGCAGATGTTCCAGTGTATCATCCCTGCTACCTTGTCATGCCTTTGTTTGTAGTCAGTCTGTGCGATCTTTTTATAACAGCTGATTAGGTGGTCCACGGTTTCATCTGCTTCTTTACAAAGGCGGCACTTGCTGTTTGTGGTGGATTTTTTGACTTTTTCTCTTATTGCATTTGTTCTTAGTGCCTGTTCTTGTGCAGCCAGTATTAAACCCTCTGTTTCTTTCTTCATGTTGCCATTCTTAAGCCATTGCCAGGTCTTGGTGATGTCTCATTTTCCACTTATATTGTGCAAATATTGACCATGCAGTGGCTTCTTTTTCCATTTTTCTGCTCGGTTCTTGACTTGTTCTTTCTTGTAGGCCTGCTTGGTTTCATTGGTGTTGAATAGTTTCTCGTTATTGACCATCTTAAGCTCATCTTCTTCACTGTCCTTGATATATTCTTCAAGGCCTCTTTTCTCCTCCTCTACTGTTTGATGGACTTGCAGCATTCCTCTTCCACCTGAGCTGCGAGGGAGGTATAGCCTATCTACATCACTGCAGGGGTGCAGAGCATGATTGATGGTCATTATTTTCCTGGTCTTACGATCTAGCGTCTCTAGCTCTGCTTGGGTCCAGTCTATTATTCCTGCACTGTATCTGATAATAGGTATAGCCCAGGAGTTTATGGCTTGTATGGTGTTCCCGCCATTGAGTTTGGACTTGAGGATATTTCTAACTCTCCTGATATATTCACTTACAATTTTTCTTTTAACTTCAGTGTGTGCAATGTTATCAGCCTGGAGAATGCCCAAGTATTTGTAATGTTCTTTCTCTTCCAGGTTCTTGATCTTGCTTCCATTGGGCAGTTCTATTCCTTCGGTTTTTGTTATTTTCCCTCTGCTCATTATTAATGCAGCACACTTGTCTAGTCCAAACTCCATTGCTATATCGCTACTGAATATATGAACAGTGTTTAGCAGGGATTAATACAAGTAATTACATTATTAATATAATATGGGAATAATAATAATAATGTGATTAATAATAATTAATAATTAATAATTAATAATTAGTAGGGATTATTATTATTTATGCATTATTAAATTTTTCTATAGAGATCATTTTTATATTATCTGTACTTTTGTATTATGTATTTTAATTTTTTGAGATCACCTGTACCTTTGTAATTTAATTATGCATTGTTTTAATCATATGGTAAACTGCTTTGAGATTATTATAATGAAAAGCGGTATATTAATCAATCAATCAATCAATCAATTTAATGTGTCTTGCCTTGGTGGGGGAGTCTGAGGAGCCTCACTCCACCTCTGGGCTGTGCTCACCATGAGCTCTCCAGGGTGCTGAAACCTTCTTTGCCTTCTAGCCAGCCTCCACTAAAGGTAAAGTGTGCTGTCGAGTCGGTGTTGACTCCTGGAGCCCACAGAGCTCTGCAGTTTTCTTTTGGTAGAATACAGGAGGGGTTGACCATTGCCTCCTCCCACGCACTATGAGATGATGATGCCTTTCAGCATCTTCCTATAGTGTTGTTGTTCGATACAGTACCAGCAGGGATTTGAACTGGCAATCTTCTGCTTGTTAGTCAAGCATTTCCCCGTTAAGTCACTTAAGCTCCATGGGAGATGGATAATTGCATAGGAAGAACATAGGAAGCTGCCTTAAGCCAAGCCAGGCCTGCGGTCCATCTAACCCAGTATTGCCTACACTGACGGGCAGCGTCTCTCCAACAGGTTCCCCAGTTCTGCCTGGAGATGCTGCCAGAGATTGGACCTGCGACCTTGAATGCCAAGCAGACGCTCTGCCAATGAGCTCCGGCCCCTCCCCGCTCCACGGCTGTGCCCTGTGACCTTCCTGTCCAGACCCGACCGAGATGATTCCTCCTCAAAGAAAAAGGGCACCCTCTTGCCTGCCCCTGCACAGAGGCGGATCAAGGAGAGTCAAAAGACACTGAGACCGTCTCCGAGACACTCCCCCTCCTCCCCCAAGGATCTGCCCCACTCAGGGAGGCTGCAGATTTGGGGGAACCACAAACATCCAACAGAGGAACTTAACTCGGAACTCTAAACCCCTGTGAGAAATTCAGGCTGTTGAAAGCACTCCTCCGTCTCAAGCAGGCCTGCACAACATGAGGCCCGCAAGGACTTTTCTGCTGGCCTGCAGGGTGGAGATTCCTGGAGCCATGAAGATCTCGTGCTTCATGCTAGAGATCCACTGCCAAGCAGCAGCAGCCACAGCAGTTCAAGGCAATGGGCCCCTTAAGAACAGAGGAAGCCGACACAGACTGAGTCAGACCCCTGCTCCATCTCGCTCAGTATTGTCTACCCAGACTGGCAGCGGCTTCTCCAAGGTTGCAGGCAGGAGTCTCTCTCAGCCCTGTCTTGGAGATGCTGCCAGGGAGGGAACCGGGAACCTTCTGCTCTTCCCCGAGCGGCTGCATCTCTTAAGAGGGGAATCTCTTGCGGTGCTCACACTTCTAGTCTCCCATTCCTATGCAACCAGGGTGGGCCCTGTTTAGCAAAGGGGACAAGTCACAAGACCAGCTCTCCTCTTTAAAAATCAGGATGTCATGTTAGGAACATAGGAAGCTGCTATGTACTGAGTCAGACCCTTGGTCTATCTAGCTCAGTATTGTCTTCACAGACTGGCAGCGGCTTCTGCAAGGTTACAGGCAGGAGTCTCTCTCAGCCCTCTCTTGGAGATGCTGCCAGGGAGGGAACTTGGAACCTTTTGCTCTTCCCAGAATGGCTCCATCCCCTGAGGGGGAATCTCTTGCAGTGCTCACACTTCTAGTCTCCCATTCACATGCAACCAGGGCAGACCCTGCTTAGCTAAGGGGACAAGTCATGCTTGCGGCCACCAGCCCAGCCCTCCTCTCTCCTCCCTTGACCCCGATGCTGCCTGCCCCTTGGCCAGATCTCACTGGCTCCATCCCTCATCATCCCTCTCTCCCCTCGCCATTTCCCCGGCTCCAACTCTCTGCCCCTCTCTTTCATTAATATTTTTAATAATTAATTTTTAAGGTAGTTATTATTAATGTGCTGAAAATCAATCTTGGTCCCCACAGCTCAAGCCATGGTTGGTTGATTCTGGTCTATGGGGGCATTTTAGTTGTGCACCCCTGGCCTAAAGGAACGGTTGTCCCTTTGCGTTGTGTGCTTGGCTCCTGACAAGCTTTTGTTGGTATTTTTGGGCTGCAATGTTGTGCACAGCTAGGAACAAAGGAAGCGGACTTCTACTGAGTCAGACCCTTGGTCCAGCTAGCTCAGTATTGTCTACACAGCCTGGCAGCGTCTTCTCTGAGGTTGCAGGCAGGAGTCTCTCTCAATCCAAAAATAATCTAGGGAATTCCTTGCCCTGGGATATGGTGATGGCCAACAGCTTGGATGGCTTTAAAAAGGGCTTAGACAGATTCATGGCGGACAAGTCTATCAATGGCTACTGGTGTGGTGGCTGTGGGCCATCTCCAGCCTCAGAGGCACGATGCCTCAGTTGCAGGGGAGCCACAGCAGCAGGAGAGAGGGCCTGCACATACCTCTTGCCTGTGGGCTCCCCAGAGGCATCTGGTGGGCTGCTGTGGGAAGCAGGATGCTGGGCTAGATGGGCCTCCTTGGGCCTGATCCAGCAGGGCTGTTCTGATGTTCTGTGTTCTTAATCCTAACTTAGAGATGCTGCCAGGGAGGAAACTTGGAACCTTCTGCATGCAAGCAGGCAGCTGCTCTTCATATGAGCTTTGGCCCCATCCCCTCAGGGGAATACCTTACAGTGCTCACAAATGTTGTCTCCCATTCAAATGCAAACCAGGATGGACCCTACTTAGTAAAGGGGACAATTCATGCTTGCTACCACAAGACCAGCAATCCTCCCTTCCCTTACTCAAGGGAAAGCAACCATGAGCTCATTGGGATTCCCACCCCCCACCCCCCGGGTTGGCATATTTAGGATTAGATTATGCATCACCTAAATAGTCTGTAAAGCCATCAGTGACAGCACATTTTAATCAACAGGTGCATAGCATGCAAACTTATTTAAATGCAACTGATGGATAAGCTGCTGATGAATCAGTGGTTATCTGCCCAGTTGTCACCTCTTTAAACAGTTAGTTTAAAAGGAGCAAGCTACGAAAACAGCAAACACAGCGGACTCATTTCATGTACGATAAGGAAAAGAAATAATCTCGCTGTATCATCCCAGTGCTCTTCTCCACAGTGCGTGAAGACAAATCTCCTTTCCAAGAAGCGTGTCTGAAATATTGCTGTTTTCCTCTCTTTGCTCTCTCCAGTATTCAACGGGAGGTGCTTTTCCACTATCATGTTTCTGGGGTTGGAGGGGGGGGGAATGATATTTCTGAGTGTCAGACTCCCGCTGCTACAGTGCCGAGGAAGAAATAAATAAATAAAGGCACTCGTGCCATCTGCCACTTTGGTGCTGGGGGGAGCAATGTGAATTCAGTCAGAAAAAGAGAGAGAGAGAGAGAGAGAGAGATCTGCTTGCTACAGAAATTGTTTACCGAAATGCCTCGGGGTTCAATTCGTTTGAACTTGGCTAGAGACGGTGAAGGGAAAACACACACACACACACTCCTACCCAATCAAAATGTATTTGCTTGGCCATGACCGCCATCTGTTTCACTGAGGTTAATAAAAACTGGATGCGAAAGGAGGTCAGGACAAGCTTGGGAAACGCTGCCGTGAGTCACTGGGGAGAGCCGGGAAGGGGAATGACCTCCTTTTGCTCTTGTTCTCCGTCATCCAGTGCCCTGCTGGGCTTGGGAGGCTGAAATCCTAAGCATATCTACTGAGGCGTCCTTTTGACTGAACCTGACGGGGCTGGCTTCGAAGGGCTGCTGCATGCCATCTGGGCAAGTGTGGATTCTCAAACCCGTCTCTGCTGCACACACTGCAACTGCGCTTGCAGGAGAGACCCACTTGTGGAACTCTCTGCCACAGGATGTGGTGACAGCCAACAACCTGGATGGCTTTAAGAGGGGTTTGGATGACTTCATGGAGGAGAAGTCTATCAATGGCTACTAGTCAGAGGGCTGTGGGCCACCTCCAGCCTCAGAGGCAGGATGCCTCTGAGTCCCAGTTGCAGGGGAGTCACAGCAGGAGAGAGGGCATGCACATACCTCTTGCCTGTGGGCTTCCCAGAGGCATCTGGTGGGCCACTGTGCGAAACAAGATGCTGGACTAGATGGGCCTCCTTGGGCCTGATCCAGCAGGGCTGTTCTTATGTTCTTATGAAGGAACCAAAGAAGAGCCCCTTTTGGGTCAGGGGGCAGGCCGGCCTGGTCTGGCAACCTGTATCTCAGACGGGTGATTTGAGTTCTCATGGTTAATGCCGATGCCGATAGACCTCTGCTCCATGAATTTCACTGACTCCTTTTTCTCAAGCATATTCAATGGTGCTGGTTTTGACCTTTAAAGCCCTTAACGGTTTGGGCTGGGGTTACCTGAGGGACCGCCTGCTCCCAAGGGTTTCTGCCCGCTGGACGAGGTCATCCGAGGGGGCTCTGCTCCGGATGCCAACAATGAGGGAGGCTCGGCTGTCGTGCATGCGGGGCAGGGCCTTCTCTGTGGCTGCCCCCAGACTCTGGAATGCTCTCTTGGTGGCTATTCGCTCCTCGGTCTCCATCACAGCTTTTAGAAAGCATGTTAAATCCTGGCTTTTTGCCCAGGCTTTTATTTGATTGTCTCTGCTGCTGTTCTTTGTATCCTGTGCTGTTTTTATGCTTGTGTTTTAAATTTTCAATCAGATTTGTTTTTATATTTTTAGCTTATATTTTAATTGTATCGTTTTTATAATCTTGTTTTAAATTCTGCTGTAAACTGCCTTGGGGTTGTTTTAATGAAAGGTGGTATATAAATTTAACAATTAGAAAAAGAGAACTCTGTTGGATTGGACTCAAAGCTCCGTCTATTCCAACTTCCTGTTTCCTGGATATTTATTTATTTTTATTTTTATTTTATTTATTAACATATTTTATACCGCCCAAAACTTAAATCTCCAAGAACTTGGAGATGCCAATCAGATGCCTCCAGGAAGCCCTCCCTCACTCTGGCTGCTTCAGATCACCGGTCTATCTAACTCCGTCTGCCTGCACTGACTGGCAGAGGCTTTCCAGGGTTTCAGACGGGAGTCCTTCTCAGCCCCAGCTGGAGATGCTGCCGGGGATGGAACCTGCCCTCTTCCGCATGCAGTGCAGATGCTCTACCAATGAACCATAGTTTCCCCTAAATATAAGAGCTGCCACTTACTGAGCAAGACCCTTGGTTCATCTAGCTCAGTATTGTCAACTCTGACTGGCAGCAGCTCTGCAGGGTAGCAGAAGGGCTTTCCCCAGCCCTACCTGGAGATGCTGCCAGAGACTGAACCGGGGACCTTCTGCATGCAAAGCAGATGCTCTTCCACTGCACGATGATGCTTCCCTAAAAGAATACAGGAAGCTGCCATATACTGAGTCAGGCCCTTGGTCCACCTAGCCCAGTATTGTCTACCCTGACTGGCAGTGGCTTCTCCAACGTTTCAGGCTGGAGTCCTTCCCAGCCCTACCTGGAGATGCAGCCAGAGACTGAAGCTGAGACTTTCTTCATGCAAAGCCCCACTGCTATGTGGCTTCCGTGCAATATATGAAGCTGCTTCTGTCCTCCCAGCTCAGTGAAACAGGGGGAAGACAGACCCCTGTATGCTGCTCAGAGCTGCTTGGAGGAAGGAGGGCATCATCATGGCAGACATAAACGAAACGAAACATCTCTCCAAGGAGCTCGTTTGGGCCCCCCCTGCACATGCTCCAAAGTTTCAGTTTGGGAGCAACCCTCACATTCGCTCCGAATTTTGCTTTTTCTGCAACAGTTAGTGACAATGCTGTACGAAAAGGGAAGGTGAAGAATGCAGGAAGAAGAGGCAGAGAGTGGTAGGAAGGCCCACAACCCCATAGAGAAGAGGGAGAGAGGAGAGGAGGAGGGAGAGGAGGAGGGAAGGGAGAGGGAGGGAAAGGAGGGAGGTGAGGAGGGAGAGGAGGAGGGGGGAGGAGAGGAGGAGAGGGAGAAAGGAGGAGGGGAGGAGGGAGGGAGAGGAGGAGGGAGAGGGAGAGGAGGAGGGAGGGGAGAAGGAAGAGAGGAGAGAGGAAAGAGAGGAGGAGGAAGAGAAGGGAGGGAAAGGAGGGAGGAGGGGAAGGGAGAGGAGGGAGGAAGGAGGAGGGAAGTGAGGAGGAAGAAAGGAGGGAGAGGAGGAGGGGGAGGGGAGGAGGGGGAGGAGGAGGGAGAGAAGGGAGGGAAAGGAGGAAGGAGGGGGATGGAGAGGAGGAGGAGGGAGAAGAGAGAAGGAGGGGAGGAGGGAGGGAAAGGAGGGAGGAGAGGAGGAAGAGAGGAAGGAGGAGGAAAGAGAGGAGGTGGGAGAGGAGGGAGGAGGGGAGGGAGAGGAGGAAGGGAGGAGGGAGGTGAGGAGGAAGAAAGGAGGGAGGAGGAGGGAGAGGAGGAGGGGGAGGGAGAGGAAGAGGGAGGGAAAGGAGGGAGGAGGAGGGAGGTGAGGGGAGGAGGAGAGGCGAGGAGGGAGGAGGGGGAGGGAGAGGAGGAGGGAGAGGAGAAATGGGAGGTTGTGTCAAAGAATTTGAACATTACTCACAAGATATACGTTATGACACCCACAGACCACATATCCACTTCGGGCCCATATGGCGAACCATGGAGGATTTCGGGAGCTGTGGGCATGTTAAGAGAGGAAAAACCACAGCTGAAGTTTGCGGGCGGCTGGCATATGTCTGAGTGTCACCTTCCTCTCTGCCTCTCTCAAGTCCACCCGGTGCTACTTTTCGCACACGGGTGGCATTTTGACGGCTCAGCCGCCACCCCTGAAGCTTCCACATCTGCTGCTGTCCGTGGGAGAAAAGTGTGAGAAACTGTCGCTTTGGTTTCTTGCCTTGCCTTGACGACGGCAAGGAAATGCTGGTGTCTTCTGCCACGGATTTCCAAGGCGACTCTGAGGCAGAAATGATAAGGGATTTGGAAAGGTGGCTACCCTGAGGTCCTCCAACCGCTGCTGGACTACAACTCCATTCATCCTTGGTGACTGCGGCAGGGGATAATGGGAGTTGTAGTCCGACCACTGCTGGAGTGCTGCAAATTAGCCACCATGCCTATCGGTGGGGAGCAGCGGCACACATTTCAGGATGTCGTTGCTAAAACTGGGGAGGCAGCTGTTGATGGAATGGATCTCTGTGTTGGCTTGAGACAAGTGCCCGTGGATAGAGGCTTCTCCTCCTACGTAGGATATCGGCATTTATTGTTTTTGTCACAGGAAGGAGGGAAGAGAGGCCGGAAAAGGGCAATGACTGGTGAACCTGTCAGGACCCTCTCTGGAACCCTTCCTGACTCCCTGAACATCCCGCCCGAGGAAGGGGATGCTTTGCCGGATGAGCAGCGCCACGGAGGATCATCCTGCTCCCGCATGGCCAGACAGCCCCAAGGAGTCTCTTGGACCCGCTGCTGACTCCAGGCCCCGAGACGCGGACACTTCTGGACCCCTCAGCTCCTTCCAGAGCCCTCGAGGACCCTGGCTCTGCTCCGGAGGAAGGCGCAGAGACCACGCGTGGCGCGAGGCGGATTTCCAGCCACCCACTCAGGCAGGCACACCGGCCCTTGCCTGGCCTCGTGAAGGCTTCTCACAGACAGCTCCTTGGAGCCTGGCTCCCGGCATGGCTGCCTGCCCTACTCTCCAGCTCCGTGCCCCGAACTCTGATCTCTTTGCTCCTGCCGGAAGCCACAGCTCTGCTCAAGGGGGGGTCTCTGGTTAGAACTCCTGGACTGGCCCAGCCTGACTTGGGAGAGCCCCTGACCCAGTCAAAGCTGCCCTGGTGCTCCACACACCCTGGTTTTAGCTGGACCAGGAAATGGCTTCTCCAATGTGCCGTCGAGTCGGAGTTGACTCCTGGCACCCACAGAGCCCTGTGATTGTCTTTGGGAGAAGACAGGAAGGGTTGACCATGGCCTCCTCCCACGCAGTGTGAGATGATGCTTTCAGCATCTTCCTAGATCACCACTGCCCAATATAGTACCAGCGGGGATTTGAACTGGCAACCTCTGTCTGCTTCTTAGTCAAACAATTTGCCGCTGCGCCACTGAAGGTTACACGACAGCTAAACCGGTACCCTGCTTTAGCTGGTGTTCTCTGCAGGAGAGAACCTAGCAATGCTATTAAGTCACACTTGCTCCTTTCCCTCGGCCTCTCCCTTCCCAGCGGAGAGGGGCGCCTTCCTCCTTCTGCTCGCACCAAAGCCCTGCAGCCAACTGGCTCCATCTCTTACCGCAGTATCCTGGGGTGCCGCACACGGTTTTCATGGTCTCCTGCTCATCCACGATCTTAGACAATCCAAAATCACCTGGAGCAACACAGACAGGTATGTTGGTGTGCGTGGAGGTGCCTTTAAGACTCGCCCTTCGTCATGTCCAACAGTTAAGAAATCCCTGAGGAGGTCTAGTCCTAAATCTGCTCCTTTGGACTGGCAGCAGCTCCACAGAATCATAGAATTTTAGAATTGAAAGGTAACCTGGAGGTCATCTAGTCCAACCCGCCTGCTCAGTGCAGGACTATGCTGCAGGATCTGACAGATGTCTGTCCAGCCTTTGACTGAATACCTCAAGAGGAAGAGTCCACCACACAGACTGCCCATCAGCTCTCTAGGAAATCCCTCCTAATACCTAGCCTGAATCGGTCCGTGGGAGACAGAGAGATATGGAGTGCCTGGAACTGATTTCTGATTGATATCGCACTGCCTTTCTGACTGATGGTTTCATTTTGTCCCTTAGCCAGAAGTTCCAGTTCAATTGCCTTGGTGGGAAAGGACTGGACTTCTCTCCTTTGGAAAGACCCTGAATCTATCGAGGAGTGTGTACACAGTGGAAGAAGAAGAAGAAGAAGAAGAAGAAGAAGAAGAAGAAGAAGAAGAAGAAGAAGAAGAAGAAGAAGAAGAAGAAGAAGAAGAAGAAGCAGCAGCAGCAGCATTAAGAACAATGACAGAAGTTGCATTTGCATCATCTGTTGCCAGTCATACCAATTTTGAGAGGTGCATCCGGGGAGAGGTCTGCATAGAGGAGATTCTCCGGTTTCAGGTCACGGTGGACCACTCCATTGGCATGCAAATACTGCAGGGAACATGGAGAGAAAGTGTGTGACCTCACTTCTTACAGAGAAACCAGATCACGTCATCACCAGCATTTTTTTTGGTCCTATTTTTTTAAAAAACATTTGTGGTGATTTTTGCCACAGATTGCCTATCACACTCCCAATTTGTCCAGTGTGGAGCGGCAAAGCATATTGTGGCTTTTCAGGAGTTGGGGGGGAACTTTTGAGAAGCTTCCTACTTGTAGCTTCTCTCTCAAACTGCTTCCTGTTCAGTATGGCACGGCCTTAGTGGGGAATTGCCCCGGAATTGTTCCAGGGAGGGCTTTAGTTATAACAAAATGCAAAGCAGCACTGTTTTACGATTGCTTTAAAAGAAAAAGAAAAACAGTAACGAAGGGCTGGTTTCTTTTCTTTTAAAACCATTGCAGAACTGTGCTAGTTTGTATTTTGTTATAATTAAAGCCCTCCTTGGAACAATTACAGGGTAATTCATTGCTAACGCTGCCCCATGTTGAATAGGAAGTAATGGGAGGTGGGAGGAAGCTTCTATTTAGGTTGCTGGGGACCTTTGTAGAACTGGACTTACATGATCGAAGATTCTTGATTGTGGGGACCATCATTGTGGGATATGATTGTGCCACCTCCAGCCTCAAAGGCAGGATGCCTCTGAGTACCAGTTGCAGGGGAGTCACAGCAGGAGAGAAAGGGCAAGCCCTCAACTCCTGTCTGTGGCTTCCAGCGGCATCTGGTGGGCCACTGTGCGAAACAGGATGCTGGACTAGATGGGCCTCCTTGGGCCTGATCCAGCAGGGCTGTTCTTATGTTCTTATATGAATGACAATGTAGAAACACTGCCTTAGCTGATTGTGAAAGAAGAATGCCTCAGTATGCTAAAAGACCATAGTGCAGAAGCAACCTTAGATAACTATAATTAACCCAGCCTGCACCGCAAGATTGTGGAGTCAATTCATTTAGAACAGGAGCTGAGCTGTGTAGTGAGCGATGCTAGCAAGTTCAGCTCCTTGGACAGCACTGACTGCCAACAGTAAAGGCTTAGGAAATTTCAATAAAAGCAAAGCTGGACAGGTCCTGTGAAGATTTTGGTGCGTGGGAATTCAGCCCAATAAACCAGATTTCTGGAAGCTGGCAGAGACTGCTCAGATGAGCACAAGGTGAATTGCGCTTTACTGCATGGCGTGCCCCTAGAGATTACATATCTCAGAGATTTCCTTGACGAACTGAATCCATGGGTCCCCTTAATCCTTGGTCGCTTGGCAATATTCCCCTCCCTGCCCGGAAAGGTGGAAATGAGACTAAGAATTCTCTCCACGGCAAGAGACAGGATGCTTTCCTTTATGAATGTCCCCATTTTTTAAAAAAAAGAAAAAAAGCCTCAGTTGCCATGGAAACCATTTTCTCCTGACCTTTAATACGGAGAAACAGTGACCTACCTAATCTACTTGCTATATATATTTTCTCTTTAAGGGAAAAAAAAGTCTCCCTTTTATGTCTTTGTACTAATTTTGATCAGAGGAAAGAGCTTTGGAGGGGGGAGTACCATTTATTGCGGTGCCTTTCAAGTCCATCCTCTGCCCTAGCGGTTTTCAAACTTCCTGCCTGCAGGGAGTCGACTCACCCCCATCAATTTCCCCAAGACAGGGAATAAGGCTGTCTGGAGCGGGGGCAGGGAAAGCCTGAAGGAGGGGATTGCAGTGGGGTTTCCTGCCTTAGGCCAGGTCGGGGTCCCTACCAAGGCAGGGATCCAAGAGGGACACAGACATTTGACTGCCCCAAGAGAAAAGGGATCAGCACCATGGACAGCTCCAAGCAGGAAAGCTAGAGAGCTGGATAAAAAACACAGGATGGTTTTTGCTCCAGCAGACGCTGGGAAACAGCACGGCAATCTGACACAATGAGGGTAGAGCAAACGGTATTCTGGAGCACCTCGCCGTGCCAGCAGGTGAGATGGTTTGATAGGTAACAGTGCTGGAAATAGGGAAGCATCCCAACCCAGATGTTGAGGTTCCACTGTACCAGACAGCTTTACTACAGCAAAACTCAAAATGGCAGAATCTGATTATGGAGAGGCGGGCAATTCATTTTAAAATTTTCTTTTCATGCAGTTTTAGTGCAAAAGATTGAAACAAGAATCCTCCTACTCCTGGCTTTCAGAATTCTGGATACAGTATGTACCTCTAGAATCAGAATGGATCTGCTCAAAATCTGTGGCAAAAGGCCGGGATGTTTCCCACCCCATTTCTTTGCTTTGGGGGCACAATGCCAACTTCTTGGAAGCTATGGCCAATGGTGTTGGGCACAGGGGCCTAACTGACTGCTCCACTGAGCTTTTGGCCAGAGATTCTATATTGCCTGCAGTCTCAGCTGACCTTTCTGAAGGACAGCTGATCCCTGGCACGGGAGGAACTAACTGGCCAAGCAGCAGGGGGCATCATCATGCCCAGGAACAAGGAGAAGCCAACTCTTAACTCTCACAGGGCCAACTTGTCCTGCCCCACAGCAAAGCACTGTTCCATCTCTCCAGGCCCTTCTTCTGCATGGCAATACATCCCCGAGGTGTCGGTTTGTGCTCTCCTCCCTTGCCCAAACAAACAGCAGATGCCTCGCAAATTGCGTTACCAGCTTAGGGAGCCATCGCCGCCAATCTTAATTTCACAGGTTGCCAGTTTCCGAGATTGGAGAGGGAGATTTTTAAAAGAGAGTGGCAGCTAATAAAAAGGCAGGCAGTGGCCATTTTCTTGTGGAAGCAGACAAGAAGGTGAGAGAGAAGTACAAAGAGCATCACAGCAGAGAGGATTTGCATCGCTTACGCCCATGGCGGAAATGGGGCTTTCAAAACCCAGCCTTCCTTGGTATCGGAAGTTGGGGTCCCGTCACACGCAATTCCAGACCCCCCAAACGGTAAGGCCTCAGAGTCGTGTGCTGAACTGGAAATCCAGAGGGGGAAGCAAGAGACTTACAGACACGGCTTCTAGGATCTGCTTGACCACATGGGCCGCGTCCCTCTCACTGTAGAAGCCTCTTTCCACAATCCTAAGGAAAAGGAAAAGAGAGAGCATCGAATTCACACTCTGGTCCCCCTTACCCCCCGGCAAATGTTTAAAAACACAAAAAACTGAGACGTGTGGGTCTTTTAAATTTTAGTTTTGGTTTTTTTAAAAAGTTGCTCTGTGTGTGTGTGTGTGTGTGTGTGTGTGTGTGTGTGTAAAGGAAGAGAGGAAGAAGATCATGGAAAGTGCGGGTTGTTAGGCAACCCCTCCTCCCTGGCACAACCCGGAGCATAGAATCCAGATGCCATTGCATTACCACCCAGCCCGGCTTCCCAGCTGCTGAGGATGCAGACCTGCCTCTCGTTTCCTCCTCCCAGCTGCTTTGTGAGATCAGTTCAGCGGAGAGAAGGAGTGACAGGCTCAAGGTCACCCCAAACGCTTCCTTGGGATTTGATCCCGGGTCTCCCTCCTGCTCATCACCGGAAGCGACAGAACTGGAGCCTTTGCCGCAGACAGGCTCCATTCCCGGGATCCCCAGCCGAAAAGGGGACCGGCAGCAGTTGACAGCAGAGACCTGAGTCGCTGGAGAGCTGCTGCCAGTCAGAGCAGACAGCACTGGGCTCGATGGATCAAGAGTCAGACTCAGGCAAAGGTAACTCCCGATGTCCTTTATAGAGGGGCTGTACTGGACTGGTAAGAGCCCCGGCTTTGCGAGCAGAAGGTCCCAGGTTCAATCTCCGGAAGCATCTCCCGGTAGGGATGGGAAAGACCCCTGCCTGAAATCCTGGAGTGCGGCTGCCAGTCAGTGCAGGCAATATTGAGCTAGTTGGACAAAGGGTCAGACTCAGTAGAAAGCAGCTTTGTATGTTTATCAAGAGCATCTGCGGCTCAGAGCACGGGTTTGTGCATGCAGAAGGCCCCAACTTCAAAACCCGGTTAAGAAGATCTTGGTGTGCCATTAGCTGGGGAAGCTCTTTTCTCGAGCAGCTGCTGTCAGTCAGAGTGGCCAACCCTGAGCTCCTTGGGCCAGTTTTGGGGAGCCTGCTGCCAGGCAGAGCAGACACTACTGGATTAAACAGTCCAGTGGTGTGACTTGGAGGGAGACGGCTTTACAGGTGCCCTCCGTCAACGGAGTCAAGCCCATCACACCCTCTTTTTTTTTTTTTTTTTAGCAGTGGGTGGGTGGGTGGGTGGGCAGCATGGGGAAGGCTGTGGGCATCTGGAAGAGGGGGGGGGGGACACACCGTAGTTCCTTCACCTCCCACCACATCCTCCCCACTCCCTCCCTGCGGTGGCTCCTCTGACCCAGTTCCTGCCCCCCCTGCCCCCCTGCCAGCCCTCTCCCTTTGCTCCCTTTGTCTGCTTTCATTAAGGATCTGCCTGCTCCGTGATGGCTTCTTGCCGGTTACCTGTCAAAGAGCTCCCCGCCGGTCACCAGCTCAAGAACAAGGGTGATCTCTGAGGGGGTCTCGAAGATCTCTTTGAGTTTGATCTTGAACAGCAAAAGAAAAGGAGGAGGAGGAGAACAAGAAGAGAGCCTCGTGAGAAACTTGGCTGCAGATGGAAAGACCAAAAATATTCCGGGCTGTGGCCTTTCTTTGACGAAGACACCTTTTCCATAGACCCAAAAGAGCATCTCTGAATAACCGGGCAACATAACCATAAACATGGTTTTAATAAGGGTACTTATACAAACACCCAAAGGCATTCCCACTCCACTTTCACGCAAGAAGGAATGTCACCATATTAGAAGAGGCATTCTCTCCCCACTCTCCCACAGGACAGAATGCTGCCATCTCAAAGGAGGCATTCCCCTCCATTTGTCATATGAGGGAATCTCGTCACCTTAGAAGAGGCTTTATCCCTCCCCAAGGGACAGAATGCTATCATCTCAAAAGAGGCATTCCCTTTCACGCTAACAAAAAGGGGAATGCCAGTATCTTAGAAGAGGCATTCTCCCTCCACTCTCCCACAGGACAGCATGCTATTATCTTAGAAGAGGCATTCCCCTCCACCTCCACACAAAAGGGAATGACACCATAGAAGAAGAAGTATTCCCCTTCACTCTCCTACAGGAGGGAATGCCTCTCCTAAAATGGCACCTTCCACAGCCTAGCCATGCATCCATAGGAACAACTTGTGTCTTTCTTCAAAGAAATGATTGTGATTGCATGCAAATTCATGTAAAGTTAATCAATTCATTTTAATCAAAAATGTTTGATTGACTATGGGTTCTTTAATGAGTGACAACCCGAATAAAACAATGTCAGGGATATCTGAGATTGATCTTAAGTGTCTATATGGCCAGAAAACATCATCATCACCACCACCACCATTTTATTTTATTATTATTTTATTAATTATTTATTATTAATATTGTTTGAAATATGTGTATATCCACTTTCAACAATCTGTGTGCTATAGCAGGATAAAGGAACGTAATCAGTCTGGTTATAACTTACCATTTGAGATTAGCTTTAAGGGGCCCAGTAATGGCCACAAATGCCTCCCCCCCCCCCCGTTGCTAAACGTACAGGTTTGGATTGGTTCTTGGCTTGGAAAGACAATTTTTAAAAACTGCAGCTCAGAAGAAGATTACCTGCCTGGGTGCTCTAGCAACAGAGCAGATCTGGAATTAAGAGAGTTTTTGGGAAAGGGTAAATATAGTAAATTCACCTTTTTATTTTACTTTACAGGAAATGTCACAGTTTCTTAAGATTTTAGTGACACTGTGGATTTCATGCCACTTTAATCACTACCACGGCAGCTCGGGTGAGTGGCTGTGAGACCCTCAGCAGGCTTAGCGATTTCTTCTCCTAGGGGGCAGCACGATCTTTTTCTTTTTCACGTAAAAGTTCATAATCCTATTATCACTTCCTGTGATCCCGAACGTTAGCGGGGAGGGCAGAGATCAGAGCCACCACGGGAAATTATGAAATGGAATTCCATTTTTTAAAAGAAACTTTCCAGCAAACAAAAAGCTTCTACAGAAGGGCAAAGAATAAATAAATCCATTTTAAAGAAACCACCTGAAACTATTGGTTTTTAGTTCAAGAAATTAGGTCAGCAACAGCTTGGAATATTTCCCGCCCCCCTCCTTTCTAACTGCTGTACTTTGGAAGAGAATACTTTAAGTTCAGTCTCTTATCACATCAGCCTAAGAAGATGTCATTTAAGAAATCTCGTTTAGGAAACAACCTCAGTGTGAGTGAAATCTTTGCAAATGAGGCGGACGACTACACAGTTATCATTATTTTCCTTTTCAGAATCAGGATCCTTTAAAGGTGCCCCTGTTCCAGTGAGCTTGCGGCATTTGATCAGCTGCCTTTGAGGCTTCTGGCCCTTCAGCCTTGTGAATTATATTGCATGGGCTTTGAGATTTCTGAAGCAGATGTGTGCTTTTTAAAATAGAAAAGCAGGGCAGTGATGATGATGATGATGATGATGATGATGATGATGAATGTGTTTGTTTGTTTTTCACTAGTAGCAACCCTGCCACCTGTGAACTGCCAGAGAGTCATTTTTTTATTTTTTTATTTTTTACATTTTATATCCCGCTCTTCCTGCAAGGAGCCCAGAGTGGTGTACTACATCCTTGAGTTTCTCTTTCACAACAACCCTGTGAAGTAGGCTAGGCTGAGAGAGAAGTGACTGGCCCAGAATCAACCAGTTAGTATTATGGCTGAATGGGGATTTGAACTCAGGTCTCCCCGGTCCTAGTCCAGCACTCTAACCACTACCCACCCTCTCGATCTGACTCTCATTCCTGTCCATTCCCCTCCTCTTCCCAGCTCCAGTTCCTTCCTCCTCCTTCGGTTCCTTCAGATCCCTGCTCAAACCCTCCTCTCCCTCCCTCCAGCCCACTCCCTCAAAAGTGCATCTCTGAGTCGGCTCAAAAGTGCATCTTCAAATATGTGTTGAGTAACTGTGTGGATTTATGAGGGTAGAAGATCTGGGCAGAGAAGGGGAGGCACCTAGCCTGGGCAGAAGAGCGGGGCGTGCTCCTGATTGCCGGTTGTGGGCTTGCAAACTTCAAGGTAAGAGGCAGGGGGAATGATCCTGTGCGAGGTGTCAGCTGGCGAGGACAGCTTTTCCTCTGGGGACGGAATCTGGGTGGGGCATGCTCGTTCTGCCCAGCCGCTGCCACCTCACACACATTCGTTTTCCTCACCTCCTGCTGTAATGTTTGCAAGCACATGACCAAACATCGGGAGAACATGTGAACAGGTCCTTTACAGATTTACCTATGTTAATAATAATATTTATTATTATTTATTTAGCAGATTTATTGACCGCCTAACTGCTTTAGACTTGAGGCAGCTGTATTTATTATTATTATTATTATTAATAATAATAAACACTTTATTTGTTAGCTGCCCCATAACAAATTGTTCTCTGGGCAGCGCACAACACAGTGCTAAAACATCAGATAAAAACACATAACACATTAAATCACAACAGACCAAAAAGCGGGGGGGAGGGTGGAATACAAAATGCAATAAAAAACAATTTAAGACTTTTAAAAAATCCATTTTTAAAATTAAATTTAAAAATCGAAATTTAAAAGGCCTGAGTGAACCAAAAAAATGTTTTTACCTGGCGTCTAAATGAACAAAGTGATGAAGCCAGGAGAACCTCACGGGGGAGGCTATTCCACAAACAGGGTGCAACAACCACCGTAAAGGTGGTTTTAAACAATTAAAACAAGAAGAGCAAAAGTGCATCTTCAAGTCTGTTCAAAAGGACGTTGGAGTCGGACCCCTACACAGAGTGGTCTGACTTACAATATTCGGATGCGAAAGTCTCAGCAAAACACCGATTTCGGTCCTGACGATTTTCTTGTCAATCTGGAAAATACAAAAGCAAAGAAAGGCCACGTGACTTTCCTCCCAATCAAAGTACCTGCATGCGGCATCAAAAACGACCGCTGGTGTTTCAGAGTGTTCAGAGGAGGGCTGGGCCCAAACTGCTCAGCAGGGAAATGTTGCAATTCCATCTGAAATTTGGGGTGGCTTGCAGTGGGGTGGGGGACCCCTTATTCTCCTTTGCCTTTGTTTATCGCCCGCTATAGTTTGAGCAGAGGACTGCAACGCCCCTGTCTGTGGCCTCCTGTGGGCCAAAATGGGCATTTTGACCCACATACGTAAGACCTCTGCCCAGTGCTTTCTTGACATATTGCCATGCAGGGAGGCTTCTGGGAAGAAAAACGGAGGCCCGTGGGCTAGCAGTCACAGGGGAAAGCATTACGGCCACCTGGGGTAGGTTTCGTGCTTCCCGCCCGTTTCTACAGATTCATTACATTGATATGCTGCTTTCCCAAACGAAGGCTCAAAGCCGCACAGAAGACACTTTGCTGCCTGCTTAGTGAATCTGCCTCAGAAGGGATCCCCTGGCACCATCACTGTGTTCATTTAGATGCCAGGAAAAGACCTTCTTGTTCACCTGTGGTGGTGGTTCACCTACGGTGTTCATCCTATGTTCCTGTGTTCCTATGACCTAGGCTTTTATGGGTTTTTAAAAAAGTGTTTGTATGTTATTGTAGCCTTTCGTTTTTCTTTTAATGTGCTTTTAATGGTATATTTTTATTCTATGGTTTTATTGTTTGTGAGCCACCCAGAGCAGAGAACCATTGTGATAGGGTGGCCAAAATATAAAAACAACAACAGCAGCAACAACAATAACAAATATGAATAAATTAACTAAATAGACCATCTTTGCTCACTTGACTATTCTACTATTCTACTGTTCTATTCTAGTGCAGGTAGACCTAGAAATGCAAATACGTCTGAGAGGAGGATACTGATTGGTGTACTATAATATAGGGCAATTTGTGCGCTGACGACTGCCTGCAGTTCACAGAGACAAACTCAGAAAGATGGAATGATCCTGTCATGTTTGGCTATACTCCTGCAAAGGAGGCAGCCACCAGCCAATCAAATCTCTCTTTTCTGAATCAAAGATGGGATTCCCACACACTCACCGTCTTCTTCAGTATTTTGGCGGCATACTGAGCATGGGTTCCTTTCTCTTCGCAGCTATACACCACAGACGTAGCACCCCTAACCAAACAAGAAAGACAAGAATGATAGCAGTTGGTTGGCTAGATCAGGTCCTATTAAAAACTAGCAACATGGACAAAGTTGCTCCTCACTCCTCACTCTCGAGTCTGCCCACATTCCTTCCACACCTGCAGAGCACAGCAAGTCCCGCCCCTTTTCTTACTGTGAGTTGTGTTGGTTGCTAGGAATGCAAATAGGTCTGAGATGAGGGCAGGGATTGGTGGAAGGGCTGCTGGTGGCTGGTGTGGCAGCCTAAAGGCATTGAAGGAGAATATACATGAAATGAATAAGATTTTAGAAATCATCTCAGATCAGCTCATAGCAGGAAAAGAGTCCTGTTTGATCAGAAGAAAAGAAGTCAAGAAATTAAACTGGGATTATCCCCAAATTTCATGAGCTATTCCCAGGGAGAAATTTTGGAGGATTCGTCCATGAGCTGGGTCCACACATTTTGGCCATTGGGACCACCTCAGGGAATGAATATTCATAGTGATTTTTGGCAATGCCCTCTAAAGATGGGAAAGAGGTGATTGCATTAGGGATGTCCCCCGGTGGGGGACGGTTCGAAGCCGGGGGGGAGAATAACTTTAAGGGTGGGGGAGGGTGCACTTACACCCCCACGCTGCATTTCCCCCACCAGGGCTCGCTTAAAAACCAGTCCAGCGGGGTGGCATCCCTGTCCGCTCCTTCGACTGGAAGTGACCGGAAGCAGCGCATGCGCACATCACAAGCGTGCCCAACCTGCGCATGCACAACTTCCGGTCAGTTCTAGTCTGAGGAGTGGATGGAACGGCAGGGACGTATGCTGCTGCCCCACTGCACTGGTTTTTAAGCGAGCGCCAGCGTGGCCTCCCCCACCCTTAAAGTCCCCCGCCCGCCCGCCTTTGAACCCTTTGAAACACCCGGTGTTCGTACCTGTTCGGAGGCCTGTAAAAGGGCCTCCAAATAGGTTTGTGCACAGCCCAGGACTGCATTGCTGCACTTACAGCTTTATCTGTGTCATCTAGCTGCAAGTCCTTTCATCCCACCTCCAAATGATTAGGATACAATTGCAGTCCTTTTTGGACACAGGAAAAGCTTCGGGGACCAAGGGTTCTGCTCTCTCCATGGGGACATTCCTGCCAATGTCCGTTTCCATTCCTCTGACAACGTCGATACAACTCTATATAGTAGTTTGTGTGTTTTAAAAAGCTTTTCAGACACACCCCACGGCAAGTTTGGCCACTGCAGGCCCCACGGCCAAGACCATAAAAGCACGAGGGAAGGCTGGGGGGTCTACAAGGATGCTGCCTCTTTTCCATCTTCCTCTAGGGGTGCAAAGCTTGTCAAAGATGGCCGTCAGCATTGGTTTGCCCAGACAGTATCGACCACCCCAGCTGCTTCACGCACTAAGGGAACCCCTGGCAGGTTTCCTCAGAAGCAAGTTTCACTGAATTCAGCGAAGCTTGCTGAATGGAGAGGAGAGCTGGTCTGGTGGTCGCAAGCATGACTCGTCCCCTTAGCTAAGCTGGGTCCACCCTGGTTGCATTTGAATGGGAGACTAGAAGTGTGAGCACTGGGAGATGTTCCCCTTCTTAGGAGATGGGGCCGCTCTGGGAAGAGCATCTCGGTCCCAAGTTCCCTCCCTGGCAACATCTCCAAGATAGAGCTGAGAGAGATTCCTGCCTGCAACCTGGGAGAAGCCGCTGCCAGTCTGTGCAGACAATACTGAGCTATATGGACCAACGGTCTGACTCAGTCTATGGCAGCTGCCTATGTCCCTATGTCCACTCTCTGAACTGCAGCCTAAATTAATGGTTATTGCAGAGGGTGGACTAGCGGATCTCAAAGGGACCCAGCTGCCCCACTTCATGTCCCTCGCTTGGCTGGGCTCTGGCGCGTTTGTTGACAATTGCTTCAGGTTTCAAAGGTAGCTCATCTTGGCTGGCCTCTCAAGAACCAACATTCCCAGCAGTACAAGGGTTTACGCTCCCCCCCCCGCCCTCACCTCCCATGCACTTCTGGCTGGCTTTGGGTAAAACTATTTTAATTAAAATCACAATACTAAACTGGTCTAAACCTTTAAGCAGCTTTTAAAGACCCCAAAGCCCTGTGCTAAGCACCCCACCCTGTTCCCCCCCTGCCCGCAAAGCGAGACAGCAAATGTTGAAGTAGAGATTACATCCCAGCAAACAAGAAGCTCCCAGGAATGCAAGGCGGGATTGGCTTCACGAGAGCTCTCCGCCGATGGCCCCAAAGACTCTGGTTCCCTCACCGGAGGATTCAAAGAGCAGCATCTCCGAGACACAGCAGTGTCCATGCTGGAGAAGGGCTCTTGCGAAATGTGGTGCTGGTTCCCAGGTTTCACGGACTGCAACAGCTACACCTCCCGGCAAAGGTCCTTTGCATTAGGGATGTGTAACCCGGTTCGGGATTGAACCAGTTCAGTTTGGATGGATCGCTATCGAGCCGAATCCCCCAACTTGTATGGGAGGTTCTAAGTAAAAAAAACCCCACATTAAAAAAAATTAACTTACTCTGGGGGGTCCTGCTGCAGTGGGGTCTCTGGAGGCTCCCACTCCCCCCACTGGCCCTTCCATTATTGCCTCAGAGCGCTTGGTTCAGGCAGTCTTCAACCCGTTCCGGGCCTGTTTCTGTTGTGGTGGCCATTTTGGATGCCGCCGCGCATGCCCAATGGATGTGCCCGAACCAGTGATGTGGGGCTGTAATGGAGGCTGGCAGGAGGAGGGGCAGCCTCCGGAGACACACACACACACCCCACAGCTGCAGCAATGCCTCCTGGAGGGGGTAAGTTAATTAAATTTTTTAATAAAAATTCACAAACCCTCTCTGAATCGAACCGGGGTGGGGGTGCATGGGACTGAGGGGGTGCAAAACAGAACTGGCCCAGTCTGGTGTGGGTCCGCTTTGGACTCGAACCAAACCGGGTCGACTGGTTTTGTGCACCCCCCCCCCGCCACTTGGCATCTTTCTCATAGGAACATAGGAAGCTGCCTTCTCCTGAGTCAGAACCTCGGTCTGTCTAGGTCAGTACTGTCTACTCTGACTGGCAGCAGCTCTGCAAAGCTCCAGGTGAGTATTTTCAAGCCATGCGTGCAGATGCTGCCAGGAACGGAACCCGGGACTTTCTGCATGCCAAGCAGGGGCTCTACCACCTTAAGGGAGGAGAGCCGGTCTTGTGGTAGCAAGCACATGCACGCTTGCCTGCAGAAGGTTCCAGGTTTTCTGACGGGCAGCAGGGCTGAGAGAGACGCCAGCCTGGAAACTTGGAGAAGCTGCTGCCAGTCTGTGTGGACAACACTGAGCTTGATGGACCAAGGGTCTGACTCGGGAGAAGGCAGCTTCCGATGTTCCTACGGCCCCATCCCCTCAGGGGAATATCTTACAGCACTCACATCTAGTCACCCATCCAAATGCAAACCAAGCTGGACCCTGCTGGGCAAAGGGGACCATCCACGCTCCCTGTCGCAAGACCAGCTCTCCTCCCTTTCCCCCCAGTTCATGAGACCTCTCTGTGCCAACTGCATTGGTCCCTTCACACGGGGGGATTCAAACAGTGGCATCTCCGAGACACAGCAGTGCCCGTGCCGGAGAAGGGCTCTCGCAAGGCGTCGTCCTCGTTCCCAGGTTTCACTAACTGGTGGGATCGGCAGGCAGAACGAGTCAGGCCTCTCCACAGAAGTCCTTTGCATCTCAGCCATCCCGCGATTCAACCATACTTTTAGAATCCTGGCATCGGAGGGGTTTTAGAGGCCATCTAGTCCAGTCCTCAGCTTGATGCTCTGCCATGGCTCTGTGTTGGAGCATCTGCTTAGCAAGCAGAAGGTCCCAGGTTCAATCCCCAGCTTCTTCAGGCAGGGTTGTGAAATCCTGGACAGCTGCTGCCAGTCAGAGCAGACAATGCTGAGCTCGATGGACCAAGGGTCAGACTCTGTAGGCAGAAGGTTCCCCTTTTTCTATGCTGATGCAGGACATCCAGAGCCGGACATTCTGCCACAGATGACTGCCCAGCCTCAAGTTGAGGACCAGCAAAAATGGAGGGCCTCTCTTCTATGGGGGACTTGATTTTACTGCCAAACTTCTCTTACCATTAAGAAGTTCCTCCTAGAGGCCAACTGGCATTCAGAGGTAGACCATCTCTGAGCCTGGAGGTTCAACATAGCAATCACTGATAGACTTGTCTGCCATGAACACTTCTTATCCCCCTTTAAAGTCATCTAACTTATGTTGTTCCACCACTTGCTGGCAGCAGACTTTTTCATTTCATTTATTTATTTCATTGATATATTGCCCTTCCCAGAATGGCTCATGATGGTTGACACAAAAAATAACATAACATTTAATTCCCTCCCCCCTACGTAAACATGAAATAAAACAGGAGAAATTAACAGAAAACTCATTTTAAGAACCACTTAAAACCAATTAAATATTATTACATATTATTTTTGACCCATAACTGTATCCTATCTTATTCTGAGTGGAGGAACTTGTAGGGTTGCCCGTGGTGGAGTCTGGGGGAGGTATCTGGAGGGAACCAGAGAGCCAGCATGGTGTAGTGGTTAGAGTGTTGGATTAGGACCGGGGAGAACCAAGTTCAAATCCCCATTCAGCCATGAAACCAGTCATGTAACTCTCAGTCTAACCCACCTCACAGGGTTGTTGTGATGGTACACATAACCATGTGCACACTGCTCTGGGCTCCTTGGAGGAAGAGTGGAATAGAAATGTAAAACAACAACAAACAGGCAGAGAAACAGGACCAGAGACAGCTCCCTGGTCAGGAGCAGGACCATGGACAGAGCAGGCTGGATACAAGGCATTCCCCACCAAGAAGTTAGGATGTTGCTCCAGCAAGGATCTGGAGCTCAATGAAGCCTTCAGTGGTCCTGCCCTCAAGCTGATTGCTCCAGTTTCACCCACTCTGCAGGGACAGTAGAGACTTAAAGGGTCCAGGCCATGTTTTCCAAACTCTAGGGATCGGAGGGGGATTCCTCAAAGTTAGAGGAGGGCAGGGCCACCTTCTCAGATGGTGTTCCAGGGGTGCCACCTTCTCAGGCTCCTTATGGGGCTGGTTCCTGCTCCCCATCTTCCCCATATTTCTGTGTCCTCTGAAGCACCTTCTTTAGGAGGCAAGGCTACAGCATCTGGGGCTTTTTAGTGTGGAAAAGAGGCAACAACAGGATGACAGAGGTTTGTAAAATTATGCATGGAGTAGAGAGAGTGGACAGAGAGAAATTTTTCTTCCTCTCTCACGACACTAGAAACAGGAGTCATCCCATGAAACTGAAGGCCGGGAAATTTAGGACTGACAAAAGGAAGTACTTTTTCACACAGCTCATGACTCAGGATTAACACAGCGTTTCTTGAGATAAACGACCTCAAAACAGTGCTACATCTGCTGGTCACCAGACTGGATTACTGCAATGTGCTCTATGTGGGGCTGCCCTTGTGTGTAGTCCGGAAACTACCGTTGGTCCAGAAAGCAGCGGCCAGGTTGGTCTCTGGGTCATCTCGGAGAGACCATATTACTCCTGTGTTGAAATAACTATACTGGCTGCCAATAAGTTTCTGGGCAAAATACAAGGTTTGGTTATAACCTATAAAGCCCTAAACAGCTTGCGCCTTGGGCATTTAAGAGAACATCTTCTTCGCCATGAGCCCCACCACCCGTTAAGTTCATCTGCCAAGGTCCATCTGCAGTTGCCACTGGCTTGTCTGGTGGCTACTCAGGGATGGGCCTTCTCTGTTTCTTCCCCCCGGAATGCGTTCCCTGCTGATAGAAGAGCCTCCCCATCACTGACAACTTTTAAAAAGTCTTTAAAGATGCATCTCTTTACCCAGACTTTTAATTAAATATTGTTTTAATATCGTTTTAAAATGTTATTTTAAAATTTAAATAGTTGCAATGTTTTAACTTTTACTGTGTCATTTATTTTGTTTTAACTAATATTTTGAGTTTTCTGTTGTCATTTATTTTTAACTAATGTTTTAAACTTTTTCTTTTTGTTTGTTTGCTTCCTTGTAAACCGCTCAGAGACGTGAGTTTTGGGTGGTGTAAAAATATGATACAATCAATCAATCAATCAATCAATCAAATAATTAGTCTATGGAATTCTCAGCCACGGGATGTGGTGATGGCCACCAGTTTGGATGGCTTTAAAAGGGGTTTAGAGAAATTCATGGAAGCCAGGTCTATCAATGGCTACTAGTCTGGTGGCTGTGGGCCACCTCCAGCCTCAGAGGCACGATGGCTCTCAATACAAGTTGCAGGGAAGCCACAGCAGGAGAGAGGGCATGCACAGACCTCTTGCCTGTGGGCTCCCCAGAGGCATCTGGTGGGCCACTGTGGGAAACAGGATGCTGGACTGGATGGGCCTTCTTGGGCCTGATCCAGCAGGGCTGTTCTTAGGTTCGGTTCTTATGTTACTCCTGGTTCGTGACACTCAGGATATGAATACAATACATATTTATATATGTGTGGTGTAGTGGTTAGGGCGTTGGACTTAGAAACCCAAGTTCAAATCCCCATCCAAGTCCCACTGGGCGACTCGGGGCCAGTCGCTTCTCTCTCAGCCTAACCTACCTCACAGGGTTGTTGTGAGGAGAAACATAGCCATGTACACCACTCTGGGCTCCATGGAGGAAGAACGGGAGATGCATGTAAAAACAAAAACAAAAACAACGAAAGTTCCCAAAGCGGTTTACAGAGCTATAAATAAATAAGTAAAAATGGCTGCAATGCTGATGCAATGCTGATGCAATGTCTTTCTTAGACCACACGGGCAGAGGAACTGGCCAGTGTCATGAACAAAAACATATTATTTATTTATACCCCACACTTCTTCCAAGGAGCCCAGACCAGGGTACATGGGTTCTGTTTATCCTCACACCAAGCCTGAGAGAGAAGGTCAGGCTGAGAGAGGAGTGACTGGCCCAGTGAGTTTCACGCCTGAACGGGGATTTGAACTCGGGTCTCCCCAGTCCCCGTCCAACACTAACCACTCCAGCACATTGGTGCGAATAAAATCACAAAAAGAAAAGGGGAATGGAAGGGGAACAGCTCTGGACACCCTGGAAGGGCCCCCAACTGAATAAACAGAGGCCCTGGAAATAAATGAAAATCTCTGGAGTGTACACCCGTGTCTGGAGAGGCCTTTGCAGGCGGGAGGACGAATTCTCGAGTGTGGCTTCTGGTCTTTCAGCTCATGTCAATTTCAACCGGCTCAGAAGTTAAGCAGATGGCGCCGAGGAAGGCAGGGCAAACAGAGAGGGAGACTGGGTTTAGCATGTCCCATGGGAGGGAGGCAAGGAAGGAAGGAAGGAAGGGTGTGAGTGTTTGAAGACAGAGCGAGCAAGAGAAAGGAAATCGGCTTCTTGTAAGGCAAAGAGAAAGCGCACATCCTCAATTAGGAGATTTACTCCAAACAGCAGCAGCTCAGTTACGGTGCCTACAGCCTGATCAGGATTAATACCTCCAAATATAAGCACTTTTGAACATCTCTAAATGTGTATTTATTACAATAGCAGCCCTGAGCGGCTACAGATGCAAATTTCCTCCCTTAAAGTGGTCTCAGCTGCCCACGCCACCCACAGACTATTTTCTTCCTTTTTAAAAATGGATCTCCTTTATCCTTCCATAGCAAATTCTGGATTTTTTTGTAGGGTCCTTGCTTCCCTTACGTGTCTCTTTGCTCTGGCGGTCGGATCTCAAGCTGGAAAGCCAGCTGCTTTTAAAAATCCCGTATTTCAAAATTGATGGGAAATATTTTAGTCGTGGCTAACTCCCACGGAAATGAGTAGGACGTAGTCATGACTCACTCTTCTCATTGATTTCAGCAGAGCTTAGTCAGGAGTACCTTATCTGGATGCTGCCCAGTAGCTTACAAGGTAATCCTATGCATATTTACTCAGAGGTAAGTCTTACTAGTTAAATGGGGCTTCCTTCAAGATAAGTGTGCTGCTTACTCCCTTAATCCCAGAGGGAGAACTCTGCACTTGCTCAGAAACACTCATAAAGGCCCGTGTCCTGTCCTGGCATTCAAAATGGGTCCCACCCTTTGTTAGTCTATCTAGTTAGAGTTGTGTGACTATTTATTTATTTAACAGATTTATATACCACCCAAAACTTATGTTCCTGGGCAGTTGACAAAAAACCCAGTAGAAATTAAAACCGAATTAAAACATTAAAACAATTTAATGCCTGGGCAAACAAATGTGTCTTGATCGCCTTTTAAAAAGTTATCAGAGATTGAGAGGCTCTTATTTCAGCAGAGAGCGTGTTTCTAAGCCTCGGGACAGCAGCGGAGGAGGCCCGTCTCCGACTAGCCACCAGATAAGCTGGTGGCAACTGCAGATGGACCTCGGCAGATGATCTCAACGGGCAGTGGGGCTCATGACGAAGAAGACCTTCTCTTAAATACCCAGGGCCCAAGCTGTTTAGGGCCTTATAGGCTACTAGTAATTTGAAGCCCGTTATAATAACGGGCGCTAGCCCATGTATTTCCCGCCGCCGCCGACGACCGGCCACGCGCCCTCCCAGCTGCTTTTTCATCCAAACCGCCCCCGCCCCCCACGTTTAAGGGCCAAATCGGCCCATGCACTTACCCCCGCCCTCCGCAGTGCAGAGAAAAGGGGCCTGACGGGGCCAGGGCGCCGCCGCCTCGCCCGTACTTCCGCGGCAGCAGCCACCGCCATCGGGGCCAGTCGGCCCGCCGCGGCCGCCGCTGCCTCACCCGCACTCATTGTCACCGTGGCGGTGGTGGCCGCCATCGGGGCCAGTCGCCCCGCCGCAGCCACCGTCACCTCTGTCTGAGGCCGCGGCTCTGCCGCAGCCTCGCCAGCATTCTGCTCCCGTTGGCAGCGGCCGCTTCTCCTAGGCCACCGCTTCTCGGGCTCCAACATGGCCGCCGGAGTCTGGGCAGCCGTGTCTTTTTGGGCCGATCTGGGCATGCGCTCTGCGCATGCCCAGAATGGCCCAAAAAGACACGGGCAGCACGGCCGCACGCTTAAGGCTTTTATGGTATAGGATAACCAGCACTTTGTATTTTGCCCAGAAACATACTGGCAGCCAGGGTAGCTCTTTCAACACAGGAGCCAAGTTCAGGGCTGCAGAATTTTGACCCATCTGCAGATGCTGGACTACAATACCCATAAGTCATAACTACTACCGTGTTTCCCCGAAAATAAGACAGTGTCTTGTATTGATTTTAGGCCCAAAAAATGCACTAGGGCTTATTTTCAGGTAGGTCTTATTTTGCACACACCTCCCCCGCCACGGCAGGCAAGCACAGAACAACTTACTCCGAGGTAGTGCCCCAAGTTTCAACCCCGTCTCCTGCTGTTCTAGATCCCTGCGGCCAGCGTGCAGCCGCGAACCCCCGCCTCCCGCCTAGGTCTTATTTTCGGGTAGGTCTTATTTTCGGGGTATTAGCGGCACATCAGAAATTACTGCTAGGTCTTACTTTCGGGGAAACACGGTAGTATCTCTCCAGGGCTTCAGGCAGGAATTTTCCTCAGCCCTAGTTGGATGGACACTACCTAGCTTAGGAAAAAAGGTGACTGACTATAGAGAGACATGACAGAGGTGTATACAATTATGCTTGGGGTATAAAGAGTGCACAGAGATAATTTTTTCCTCCCTCCCTCCCAACACTAGAACCAGGGGTCATCCCATGAAACTGAAGGCCGGGAAATTAAGGACTGACAAAAGGAAGGTCAGCGCATCAGACGGCGCATACTTAATCTATGGAATTCTCTGACACAGGATGTGGTGATGGCCACCAGCCTGGATGGTTTTAAAAGGGGCTTAGGAGGACAGGTCTAGCCATAGCTACTAGTCTGGTGGCTGTGGGCCATCTCCAACCTCAGAGGCAAGATGCCTCTCAATACAAGTTGCAGGGGAGCCACAGCAGGAGAGAGGGCAGGCACATCTCTCTTGCCTGTGGTCTTCCCAGCGGCATCTGATGGGCCATTGTGGGAATCAGGACGCTGGACTAGAAGAGCCTTGGGTCTGATTATTTATTTATTTATTTATTCATTCATTCATTCCCTGCCCCTCCAGTACAGGGACAGCTCACAACGTTTATAAAATAGTTGCAATGTAAAATCAGACTAATATAATTAACCGAATTAAGCTAAACGAGTTAAAAATCCAAGCTAAAACCACAATCAGAAGCACAGATCTTAAAATTTCAAATTAAAAGTTATTAAAAAAAATAAAATAAAAACTAAGAATTGTAAAAACTAAAGAACCTACCAGAAATAAGCAACAGGAGAAACATTAAAAACCCTCTTTTTAAAAGATGTGTTTTTAGTTGTTTTTTAGAAACACTGAGGGAAGGAGCATGGAGAGGATCTTCAGGGAGGGTGTTCCAGAGCTGAGGGGCCACAACCGAAAAGGCCCCGTCTCTAGTCCCCGCCAGCCGGATTTCTGTTAGTGGTGGGGTCATGAGCAGGGCCTGAGATGATGAGCTGAGGGCCCTGGCAGGTTCATGTGGGTGAATGCAGTCCGACAGGTACCCCGGGCCCAATCCATGCAGAGCTTTAAAGGTCAAGATCAGCACCTTGAATCTAGCCCAGAAGCGGACCATTAGCTAATGAAGCTGGCGCATGATGGGTGTGGTACTCGTGAAGCGACTTGTGCCCATGAGCATCCTTGCGGCAGCATTCTGAACCAGCTGAAGCTTCCGAATAGTCTTCAAGGGCAGCCCCAGGTAGAATGCATTGCAGTAGGGCTGTTCTTATGGAGATGCTAGGTTCTGAACCTGGGACTTTCTGCATTCATCCCAAAGTGTGTGTTTGGGTCTAAACTCAGGGAGATGCTGGGGGATCAGGCTACAGGACCTGTTGGTGTTTGAAAATGCGGCGCTTGCCAAACTCCCTCCAAAGAGGAGGATGGTCTTCCCATGGCCCCCAGCACAGAGGGTGTCCCTGGGAAGCCAGCCTCCCCTGGTGGGAACTTCACCCCAGCCCTGGGCCTTCCTTCATCATCCCCAGTCCAAGCATCACTTGGAAGGGGTCTCTACTTAGGAGAGGAAAGCTGGTCTTGTGGTAGCAGGCATGACTTGTCCCCATAGCTAAGCAGGGTCTGCCCTGGGTTGCATTTTAATGGGAGACTAGAAGTGTGAGCACTGCCAGATATCCTCCTCGGGGGATGGAGCCGCTCTGGGAAGAGCATCTAGGTTCCAAGTTCCCTCCCTGGCAGCATCTCCAAGACAAAGCTGAGAGAGACTCCTGCTAACAACCTTGGAGAAGCTGCTGCCAGTCTGTGAAGACAATACTGAGCTAGATGGACCAAAGGTCTGACTCAGTATATGGCAGTTTCCTATGTGCCTATGGCTTGGCTGAGGCAGCGAGATCCCACAGCAGCAACCGGGCCCTGGAGGAGCAGGGAAGCAAAGCACACATTGGTGAGAGAGAGTTCTGGCTGCAAGGCCAGAGGTGGGCAAGGGGGACCGTTGATCCAGCAGCGCCTGAGTGAGGCTGAGGGAAAGTGGAAGCCCGGAGGCCCTGGCCCCTCTCCTGGCTCTGCAGTGGGGATGCAAAGGGTCTGGCAGTGGCACTGGTGACCTCCCACCCAGGATTGGATCTGGGGCACTGAGGGGACGGCCCTCCAGGTCTTGAGGTGGCCGATGGGCCTCCGGGAGTGTGCAGGTCACGGGTGCCAGACGAGGCCAATGGCTGGCCAGGGGCTCTCCCTTGGAGGACCCCTCCCCGCTGCAGATGCATGCATAGAAGAGGGGATTTCCCAGCAGGGCACGCTTGTCATGCAGGGGAGAGCAAAGCTGCCTCTGCTGAAATTCCCCCTCCTCGGTGCATCTCTTCAAGGTACCGGAGCCCTGTCTGTCAAGCGCGTCCCCGAGGCAACCGCTTCGGAAGGAAGGAAGGGCCTGGCCTTGCCTTGCAGAGTGAACTTGTGCTCCCTGGTTCCAGGCAGAAGGGGCCGCAAGGGAGCGCATGAGGCATCCGGGAGCCCCGTCCCCACGGAGGGCTGGGAGAGAGTCGTGGGAGCAAGGGAACGCCACCGCCCCGGCCCTGGCTTCGCAGTCCGATTCGCCACCCAAACCGGCATTAAGCCAGCGGTGACAACGGCAAGGGAAGGGAGCCCGGGCCAGGTGCATTCTGGAGAAGAGACGCCGGGCTTGACCAAACCCCAGCCATGCCTCCGCCGGCACCAGCCTCTGACTGAGAGCCAGAGCAAGAAAGAAAGCACTTGGCTGAATTGGAGCGGATCCTTCTTGCCTTTCTGCACCTTCTTCCTAACATCTCCTCCCCAGCGCCACGTCACTCAGAATTCAGGAGTCCAAAATGCCCCTTTGAAGTCATAGGCCAAAGACCTCCGAGCCCCTTGAACATGCCACATGTAAAAAAATATGCACACCGCCTCCAGGAGGGCCGGGGAAGGACCCTGCCTGAGACCCTAATGAGCTGCTGCCGGTCAGTGTAGACAGAACTGAGCTAGATGGACCAAAGGCCTGACTCAATCGGAAGCGCCTTCATAGGTTCATCAGGAGCACCCATAGCTCAGTGATAGAGCCCCTGCTTTGCACGCAGAAGGCCCCAGGTTCAGTCCCTGGCAGCATCTCCAGGTAGGGCAGAGACAGACGCCTGTCTGAGTCCCAGGAGAGCTGCTGCCAGTCAGTGTAAATAGAAGTGAGCAGTTTCATATGGACTTAGTTTGTCCGTTTCTTGCTGTTGGGAGGACTTCTCTTTGAACTGGTTGATAAACGGAATGTGATGTTTTTCTCAACGTGATCTTGCATTTTGATACTTATTCTTTGAAAAAACAGCCGATGTATTTTTTTAAAATGCAATTTGGTTTAAGTTATGGACGTTTGATGGTAAAAAGTTAAAGTTGTGCCCTCGAGTCGGTGTCGACTCCTGGCGCCCACAGAGCCCAGTGGTTATCTTTGTTCGAATACAGGAGAGGTTGACCATTACCCCCTCCCACGCAGTATGAGGTGATGCCTTTCAGCACCTTCCTATAGCGCTGCTGCCCGATACAGGAGTTTCCCATAGTCTGGGTAGGGTTTGTATTTCTCTGGCACCCTCAGCTGCCTTGAGCACTCTGTTGAGAGTGGAGAAACAGAGTAGGTTTGCTTTGGGGTTTTTAAAAGAGAGTTAAATCTCAAGTGAGTAGCCACTTAGTGGCGCAGCAGGAAATGACTCGACTAGCAAGCCAGAGGTTGCCGGTTGAAATCCTCGCTGGTATGTTTCCCAGACTATGGGAAACACCTATATCGGGGAGCAGCGATATAGGAAGATGCTGAAAGGCATCATCATCTCATACTGTGCGGGAGGAGGCAATGGCAAACCCCTCCTGTATTCTACCAAAGACAACCACAGGGCTCTGTGATCAACACTGACTCGACTTATGTTACTTTAAATCTCAAGTGAAGGCCTCTAATGTGCACCGAGGGAAGCGGATATTCATGAACACCAAGCCCATTCCCGTGCCACCAGGTTCACTCCCCGGCATTTCCAGGTACGGCTGGGAAGTCTCATGTCCGAGACCCCGGAGAGCTGCTGCTGCCAGTCAGAGCTGGCAATACTGAGTAAATGGACCGAGGGCCTGACTCAGTCGAAGGCAGCGTCCTAATACTCCTCTCCAGTCCATCTTCCTCTCCCCGACACACGGCGGTGTGCGATATCCATCTGCTTGGCAATCGCTCGCCCTCCACCAATTTAGAAGTCAAGGCGGTGCTGCTGAATCTTCCGTTTAAAGATAGACGAGAACACTGCCAAGCTGTTCTCCCCGGTTCAAAATAGACCTTGGCAGCTGCAGGGTGTGAAAGACAGGTGGCCCCTTAGCGTTCATGTGCGCGCATGGACAGCCATGTGCGCCAGAAATGAGATGCGGCTCCTTTTCACCCCTGTCGCTCAAATCGTCGGCAGGTTGACTGGTAAGTCAGTTATGGGAACACATGCCTTATATACTGAGTCAGACCCCGGGTCCATCTAGCTCAGTATTGTCTACACTGACGGGCAGCATCTTTCCAGGTTTTCAGGTAAGCTTATCTCCCAGCCCTGCCTGCAGGTGCTGCTGGGGGTGGGACCTTCTGCAAGGCAAAGCGAAGGTTTTGCTACTGAGCTATGGATGCTCCTGGCTAGCATATGAAGCTGCCACCTACTGAGTCTGACCCTCGGTCCATCTAGCTTGGTATGGTCTGCTCTGTCTGGCAGCAACTCTCCAGGGTTTTAGGCAGGAGGAGTCTTCCCCAGTCAGAGATTGAACCTGGGGCCTTCGACATGGGAAGTCAATGCTCTTCCAGTGAGCGATGGCTAGTGCCAGCCTGCTGCTTACAGTGAGCATTTACTCCCTTGTGAGTGTGCCAAAGGTTACAGCTTTTTAAAAGCCTTGTGGGAGGGAGGGGGACCTACTATTAATTTATTATTATTATTATTATTATTTTACACAGTCAGACAGGTGTTATTGACTGGTTTGTTTTATCCAGACATCGAGTCCTTCCCAAGGACCTGGGATGCCAGAATTTTATTGTCAATGGTTATAGATATCGTCGCAGAATAGAGGCTGTTCCCAGCAAAGCTGCTTTTTGTAATAGGCTGGTGGTGATTTCTGTGGCCCTGATGGTGTTGAGGTGCTCTTCAAGGTCTTTGGGAACTGCACCCAGGGCGCCAATGACCACTGGGATGATTCTGGTCTTTTTCTGCCACAGCCTTTCAATTTCAATTTGTAGATCTTTGTATTTGGACAAATTGAAATTGAAAGGCTGTGGCAGAAAAAGACCAAAATATTATTATTATTACATTTATAGCCTGCTCTTCCTCCCAGGAGCCCAGAGCAGTGTACTACATACTTGAGTTTCTCTTTCACAACAACCCTGTGAAGTAGGCTAGGCCGAGAGAGAAGTGATTGGCCCAGAGTCACCCAGCTAGTATCATGGCTGAATGGGGATTTGAACTCGGGTCTCCCCGGTCCTAGTCCAGCACTCTAACCACTACATCACGCTGGCTCCATGCTGACCTAGAACAAGAACAATGTTAGCAGTTAATTTGACAAAAGGGGCTATTTTCACGTGATGTCACACATGCACTGTGTTGTGTGTGTGTGTGCAAATGACCAGAGAGGGGTTCATTTCGAAAACGAACCTGGGTAAACCTGGAGCCCTCAGATGGAGGGCCAAGACTGCACGTGTGCTCTCTCTCTCTCTCCCCCCCCCCCCAGCACAATCTGTGAATAACAGGAGATGTGTGCAGATCAATCGTCTCTGAACACAAGCTGTGCAGGCATGTGCCACTCAATGTGCACGTAGCCCTAGTGATTTCCCAGGGAGAGGCGCCAGGGACCAGGGGCTGTGCTGGAGCTGAGGTTTCTGGCACAGAGGGCCGCAACTACGTCTGGTCTGTGGTCCAGATTTTCCTAAGGGGGTGTGTGGAGGTGGGGAAGCCGGGTTGAACGGCCTGGTCATCCATGCCGAAGGCCGAGTCACATCCCCATTCATCTCCTGTCTGCTTGCCGCTCCTTGCATCTCCATGTTTTCCTAAAGAAAAGCTGAGCCAGCCTTGGGAGAGGGGCTTGGACTAGCCATCAAGGGGCCAGCCCCCTATCAGAATGCCCCCCATCAGCTATGCCCACGCTTGAAGTTGAAATAAACGCATGTCCGGCTGCCTCAGTTTCCCTCCCCTGTGTGGAATTCTAGATTAAAAGCCGCCCATTGTACACCCCCTCGGGGCAGGGACCTGCCCTCTCCGCCTCTGTAAAGCACGGCGCACACCTTCCAGGCGCCGCGCGGTGAATGTAGGCCCGAGGAAATTCACTAGTGTGTCGCGAAGAGTCCTAGCTTGGCCTCTCGGTCTCCTACCTGCCCAGCTCCGGGCCCATGAGGTAGAAATCTTGCAGCGTGGAGTCCCGCCGGGAGCCCTCGATCCAGTATTCGTCCCCCGGAGGCGGCTTGGAGGTGGCGGGCATCCTCGGGGATGAGGAGGAGGCGCGTCGCTTCAGGGAAGGAGGCCGGCAGCGGCGGCGGCGGGCAGGCAGGCTGGTCCTCCTGGCCTCTCTCTCAGCAGTGGCACATCCCAGCCGGCCCGGAAGGGAGTCTGTCCGCGCCCACAGAGCGAGCCCCGGAGGAGGAGGAGGAGGAGGAGGCTCAGGACCAGCGGCTCACACCCGCCGCGCCTCCTCCGAGGGGGAGCTGCTGCCGGCCTGGGCTGGGCTGCCCGCTCCCCTCTGGCCGCCGGCAAGTTCACGGCATGCTGCTGCTGCAGCCCCCAGGTGGCTTGGCAGAGGCCCCTTGGCCAGGCAGACTGGCTGGAGGAGGAGGAGGAGGAAGAAGAGGAGGAGGAGGAGGGCTCCTGCTGCTGCTGCCGCCGCCGCCGCTCGCTCTCTCGGGAGTGCGGGTTCCCCTCCGGAGTCAGTCCGCCTCTCCGCCGGGCGCTCGCTCGCTCGCTCCACCTGGCCGCTGCGTCGGGAAAACCAGCCCCGCAGAGGAGGCTTCGCGGCCCTCCCCCGCGTCGCTGTCCCCCAGCCAGCCGGCTCCTCTTCCTCCGCCCGCTTGCCAAGATTGGGGGGCGGGGGGGGGGCTGCTCCCCAGCCGAGCAAGGGCGCCCCCAACGCGAGGACGGCCCTTCCTGCTCGGCTTCTTCGCCGCCGCCGCCGCCGCCGCTGGACAGCGACGCGCCTCCTGCCGAGGCGGGGAGACCCAGCCGGGAGGCTCCCTTCGCCGCCGCCAGATGCAGTCCGGGCTCGGCTCCGGCGGCCGCCTTTGTCTCACCGCCTCCTCCTCCTCCGCCTCCCTTGCCCAAGCGGGAGAGGCATCATCTCTCTGAGGCAGGGAGAGGAGGAGGAGAAGCAGAAGCAGCAGCCGCCACCTCTTCTGTCTCCGAGCCGGCTGCGAGGACCGCTCGGAGGAGGCTCTGCCAAGCAGCGACCTCTTCCGCGGCTGCCGCGATGATGACTCCCCTCCGGGCGGCCTGTCCCCCCCCCACCCCGCCCCACCGCGCTCCTTGGGGGGATGCTCAGCCCAGAAGAAGACCCGGCGGCAGCGCCACGCCCGGAGAGCGCCACAGCATCTCGTGACCTCTAGCTCGAAAAGTGTGGGGGCTCCAAGGCCAGCTCTCTCTCGCCCCCTCGTGGAGCCCGCGCCTCGTGACGCGCCTTCCTCGCACGCGAAGGCAATGAATCCGCCAAAGGATGCTAGACACGAGACAGCTCCGCGTGCGTGAGAAACAGCCGCCCAGAGTCGTCGTCGTGTGGCAGCATCCTCGTGAAGACTAAGATTGTTTTAGATTAGAACCTTTACATCTCTCCCCCCCCCCCCAAAAATGAGAGGAAACAACTGATATTAATAATAAAGATTCAGCTCATCCTGCATAAAAAAAGGATTAAACTATATAATTGAATAGATCATTATGAGGTCTAATATCTGTATTCTCTGATGATATTTTAAAAAAATTAATTACTCTTCTTATAAAATAAAAATAATTGTCAGTCGTTCTGGTCTACTATTTAACATTTTTTATCAGTCACATGAAGGAAAAGCACCTGTCTTTCTCAGAAATAGTATGATAATGCAGTGTCAGAAACAACTAAGGATCGTGTGACACCTTAAAGCCTTACAATTTTTAAATAACCTTTACAGCTTTTCCTAAAAAAGAACTAGCAATATTGCTGTGCGTAAAAGAAATTTAAAATACATAATCAAACACATATTCACCAATGGTGTTAAAAAAAAAATCCCAACTACCACCCTCTTTATAAAATAACAAGAAGTTCTGGTAAGAACTAAACTGCCTACTTTCCTTTTACTATGATCTTAATTGATAATTACCATCTTCACAAATGAGCCCATTTGCGCCTCAAATGTCCACTATAGAATCCAAACAAAAGAGTTGTGGCATGCAAGGATAAGGCAGTGGAGTGAACTCAGGAATATTAACAGTTTAATGAAATAGACACGATGTACTGAGAGGCAAATGCAGACGGCTTTTCCTTGCTCTTGCTGCTGGCTGTTTGTTAGCCCTGCCTCTACTCCAGGACTAGAATACAAGTCACTAAACCCATTCAAAAGCTGGTCTGGATCAAGGAATGGATTCACCAAAAACACCACATCCGCCATTTTGTTTGGATGGATGGCATCATCACAAACTATGCCATTGAGGGGTCCCTATAACTGTAACAAAGTGGGAAATCAGTTCCCACTTTCCACCACAAGCGTTCACATGTCTACCATCTTGACCTCAGAACAGTAGTACATCTGCTGGTCACCTCCAGACTTGACTACTGCAATGCGCTCTATGTGGGGCTGCCTTGTCTTTGTACGTAGTCCGGAAACTGCAGTTGGTCCAGAATGCGGCAGCCAGGTTGGTCTCCGGGTCATCTCGGAGAGACCACATCACTCCTATCTTAAAAGATCTACATTGGTTGCTGATAAGTTTCCGGGCAGAGTACAAGGTTTTGGTTATAACCTATAAAGCCCCAAGCAGCTTGGGCCCTGGGTATTTAAGAGAATGTCTTCTTTGCTATGAACCCCACCGCCCATGGAGATCATCTGGAGAGGTCCGTCTGCAGTTGCCACCAGCTCGTTGGTGGCTACTCAGGGACGGGCCTTCTCCATTGCTGCCCCTGGACTTTGGAATGCACTCGCTGCTGAAATAAAAGCCTCCCCATCTCTTGACAACTTTAAAAAAGGCAGTCAGGATGCATTTGTTCACCCAGGCTTTTAATTAGATACTGTTTTAATCGTCTGATGATTTTAAATAGTTTTAACGTTTTAAATTTTAAATAGTTGTAATGTTTTAACCTTTTTATTTGTTGTTTTTATTGTTTTGTCATAAAACACCCAGAGACTTGCATTTTGGGTGGTATACAAATATGTTAAACAAACAAACAAACAAACAAATCTTGAATTGGGGTGGATGACATCATCACAAACTACACAGCTGAGGTGTCCCCGTGTGTCCCTACAACTGTACCAAATTCGGTTTAAATAAGTCCAGGCATCCTGGCCAGCCTTTCTGGTCCGGCATGTGACATTTTAGACCGATCAAGCACAGGAAGGAACAGAATTCATCTTTCTTAGAAATAACGGCACACATTCAGCACAAAGGTTTGCGCATATTGTAACAGGATGTATGCGCGGAATGGGATCCACCATTTGTATCATGGATGGAACTGAAGCTTTAATTTGAGAAGAAAATTTATCTTGTACTGATGATGTTGCCCAGACAGCACCAAAAACTAAATCATGGTCTGATGCTTCCTCCCATGATACCATTCTCTCCCCGTCCCTCCCCTGCCCGCCCACCCACCCCCTTTTTGGGTCTGTTATGCTTTAATGTGTGTTTTTCTCTCATGTTATTGTTGTCATCATCATTATGGAAACAGAGGAACAGAGGAAGCTGCCATATACTGAGTCAGACCCTTGGTCCATCTAGCTCAGTATTGTCTGCACAGACGGGCAGTGGCTTCTCCAAGGTTGCAGGCAGGAATCTCTCTCAGTCTCAGCCCTGTCTTGGAGATGCTGCCAGCGAGCGAACTTGGACTCTTCTTCTGCTCTTCCCAGAGTGGCTCCATCCTTTGAGGGGAAGATCTTACAGTACACTTCTAGTCTCCCATTCATATGCAACCAGGGCAGACCCTTCTTAGCAAAGGGGACATGTCATGCTTGCGACCACAAGACCAGCTCTCTCCTCTGATCATCATCATCATCTCTTGTGAACCACTGTCTATTTCATTAAATGCAATATTCCTTTTGCAGTTGCTTAAATACTTTGTAATCCATGAAAGCTAATTTTATTATTTATAAAACAAAATGCTACTGTACGCTAAGCTAATCACACAGAGGGGAAGTAACTTGCCTAGGGAGCAAGAGGTTGCCAGTTCGAATCTCTGCTGGTATATGGGAAACACCTCTATAGGGCAGCAGCGATGTAGGAAGATGCTCAAAAGCATCATCTCCTACTGCGCGGGAGATGGCAATGGTCAACCCCTCCTGTATTCTACCCAAAAGAAAACCACAGGGCTCTGTGGTCACCAGGAGTTGACCCCAACTTGACGGCACAACTTTACTTTACTGTAAACTACAATAAATTCATTAGTTGCCAAAGGATTATTGGGTGCTTTTGCTGCACGTTAGTAATTTTCCTCATCATGTCAGTCATTATTGTATAGACTTTTTGCGGGGTGGGGGGGGGTGGGCAGGTTGGAAGGTTTTCTTTATGCCAACAAAATGCCAGATTATTGAATGGCATCTTTTGAAAGGGTTGTCATTCCTTGTGTTTAGGTGTTTGGTTCCAGTGCTGGAAGCCAAGGGTTTAGGTTCAGACAGTTATTAGGTTCAGGGTCCCTGGAGAAAAGAATCCTCTGAACTCGGGCACCACAAGATTGGAGTATGCTCTGAGACATAAAGTGAAGATGGACCCTGCCCGTCACCTTCTCCAGAAAGACATAAGATAAAATCTCTTAGGAACATAGGAAACATAGGAAACTGCCATGTACTGAGTCAGACCCTTGGTCTATCTAGCTCAGTATTGTCTTCACAGACTGGCAGCGGCTTCTCCAAGGTTGCAGGCAGGAATCTCTCTCAGCCCGATCTTGGAGAAGCCAGGGAGAGAACCTGGAACCGAGATGCTCTTCCCAGAGCGGCTCCACCCTCTAAGGGGACTATCTTATGGTGCTCACACATGTAGTCTCCCATTCATATGCAACCAGGGCAGACCCTGCTTAGCTAAGGGGACAAGTCATGCTTGCGACCACAAGACCAGACCAGCCCTCCTCTCCTCTCCTCTTGTATCTGAGCTGCAGCTGCAGCACCAACCGAATGGCAGCCTGTGTCTGGCCCCACCCGGAGGCCGCTCTAGTGACACCCCGTACGCGTGGCTCAGGTTCCGGAGATCCTTGCGTGAGCTCTCCCCTGGTCATTTCAGGCAGCGCTTGCTGCCTGGCAGCATTTATTTCTCTTTCTCTCCCTCGCTGCTTCACCCAGTGGCCGCAGGCGCACGGCCTCCATAATGGCTGCCGGGCTGCCTGGTGAATGCCGAGGAGCGACCAAAGAGCGGCCGAACTGGCCGAGGGGGTGATTTCGAAGGTCAGCAGGAGGAGGGAGAACCTCCACAAACCCCCCTCGAACCGGACCCGGCAAGCTGGTTCTATGTACCTCCCGAGGCGCTGCCCCTGTCAAGCTGAACTAGACTCTGTAGTTACTGCAGAGCCTACTGTGGAGGTGTCCAGCATCTCCTCTGGTGTGGCTAATTTGGATCAGTTTCAGTTTGTGACTCCCAAGGATGTGGACAAGATACTTGGGACGCTGTGCCTCACCACCTGTTCTCTCAACCCTTGCCTAACATGGCTTGTACGATCTAGCAGTGAAGTCATTGGAAAAGGGCCTTGTTAAGGTCATTCATGGTTCCCTGGGGGAGGGCAGAAGGCCTCCTTGTCTCGGGGAGTTGATAATTAGACCACTCTTGAAGAGGCCTGCATTGGATCCCTCAGAATTGGGCAATCATAGGCCTATCTCCAACCTCCCATGGTTGGGCAAAGTGATCGAGAGGGTGGTGGTGTCTCAGCTCCAGGCAGCCTTGGAAGAAGCGGATTATCTGGACCCATTTCAAGCTGGCTTTCGGGCAGGCTATGGGGTTGAGACGGTCTTGGTCGGCCTGCTGGATGGTCTCCAATTAGGAATCGACAGGGGCAGTGTGACTCTGTTGATCCTTCTAGATCTCTCAGAGGCTTTCAATACTATCGACTATGGTTTCCTTCTGGGGCGCCTGAAGGGGTTGGGAGTGGGAGGCACGGCTTTGCAGGCGTTCTGCTCCCACCTCTCAGCCCTATCTTGGAAATGCTGCCAGGGAGGGAACTTGGAAACTTCCATTCCAATGGAAGATGCTCTTTCATTGAGGTACGGCCCCATCTACTAAGGGGAAGACTTTACAGTGCTCACACATGATTGATTGATTGATTGATTGATTGATTGATTGATTGATTGATTAAGAGCCGTCAAGTCAGAGTCGACTCTTAGCGACCACACAGATGCTCTCCAGGATAATCTGTCTTCCACTTGGCCTTTCAGGTCTCTCCGTGGTGCATCAATTGCTGTCTTCATCGAGTCCATCCACCTTACTGTTGGTCGTCCTCTCCTTCTACTGCCTTCAACTTTCCCCTGCATTATGGACTTCTCAAGGGAGCTGGGTCTTCGCATAATGTGTCCGAAGTATGATAGTTTGAGCCTGGTCATTTGTGCCTTGAGTGGAAGTTCTGGATTGATTTGTTCTAGGATCCATTGGTTTGTTTTCCTGGCTGTCCAGGGTCTCCTCCAAAGTCTTCTCCAGCACCCAAGTTCAAAAGTGTCAATGCTTTTTCTATCTTGCTTCTTCAAAGTCCAGCTTTCGCATCCATAGAGTGTCACGGGGAAAACCATCATCCACAGACGATTCTAATCTTTGTAGGCAGGGGCGTATCTAGGGGTAGGGCAGGCAGGGCACATGCCCCGGGCGCCACTTGAAGGGGGCACCATTTTGTAAAATTGATTAAAAAAAAAAAAAAAGGCTGCCAAAAACAAAATGGCCACCGTGCATGCTCAAATGGCCTCTGTGAGGCTCTAGGTCATGCCAGGCTTTGCAGAGGCCATTTGAGCATTTGAGCATGCGCGGTGGCCATTTTGTTTTCAGTGGCCTTTAAAAAAAAAGATTATTTTAAAAAATGGCCACTGCACATGCTCAAATGGTCCCTGAGAGGCCCTAGAGGCCAGTGGGGTGAGGGGGAATCTTTGCAACCCCCCCCAGCCTTTAGGAACCCCCCAAAGGGGCTACGGGTAAAAAAAAATAATAATAATATAAAATAAGACACTGTACACATATTCAGATTGGCACTATGTACAGAGAATCAGGGCTTGTGAATACTGAGCTGACACTTAAGAGATAGGATTGTATTCATTTGCTCTGACTTTGCTTCTTGTGATAAGTGAGTTAAATGTGATGTCTTAATAATATGGCTATTAATCGTGAGTTTGTCTTTGAATCAGTGTGAAACCCTTAATATTAAGGCCAACTGGGAGTTTCTTACTCTCTTTCTCTCATTTTAACTGTCTTTCTGAAAGACTAGAATATATTCCAAGCAGTGACACAGTTTACTCTGCATATCCTTTAATTATTTACAGAGTATCTGGGAAAAGTCAAATTCTCCATTGATTTTTAAAACTTATATAATGGTGATGCTACAATGCATAGTAGAGAATTAGACAGGCACTTCTGTTTAGTTTTCCAAGTACACCTCCACATAGTATTTGGGTATTTCATGAGCCCCCACATACTGAAATTTGTAGTTTTCCAGCATTTTTTGGTCTGGCTAAGTCCACTGCTAAATAGTTTTTGAAATATGAAAAGATTAACGAGTTTGACTTGTATTTTTCAGCTGATATTATGGTAAAGTTATCTGAAAGATGGGTGTCAGATGCTTGGACAGGGGGCGCAATTTCAGTGTTTGCCCTAGGCGCTATTTTCCCTAGATACGCCTCTGTTTGTAGGTGTAGACACGTCATGGCATCTCAATCTCCTTTCCAAGGCCTTCATGGCAACCCTACCAAGTGCTAGTCTGTGGCGTATTTCTTGACTGCTGGATCCTTGACTTTTGATGGTCGATCTTAAAAGGCAGAAGAAGCTACCCACCACTTCAGTGTCTTCAGTGTCAGTTCTGAGGCACACATGCAGCTGTGAAAAGCCTTAGAAGGCCAGCCAGGAAGTGTGGGGAGCTGGGAAAGTGGCAGCAAGCAAAGCCAGAGTCTACAGTTCGAATCCTGCTGTCAATTAATTTCCCTTTATAGTGTATGGGGCAGTTGCAATTTCAGTGTCAACCACAGGGCGGAGCTGTTACCCTCCTTATAAACTGGCCTGTGACTTTCTCTGAAAGTTGCTAATAAAGGGGAAAGAAGAGAGGTAAGGGAGCTGGGGAGAGGCAGGCCAGAAGTTTCGCCCCCTCTGGATGCTGAAATCAAGGATAATTGCTCCATAATGGAAGAGAGCTGGTCTTGTGGTAGCAAGCATGAATTTCCCCCTTTGCTAAGCAGGGTCTGCCCTGGTTTGCATTTGAATGAGATATTACATGTGACGTAAGTGCTGTAAGAGATTCCCCTGAGGGGGTGAGGCCATAGCTCAGTGGAAGAGCACCGGCCAGCTTGCAAGGAGAAGGTTCCAAGTTCCCTCCCTGGCAGCATCTCCAAGAGAGGGCTGAGAGAGATTCCTGCCTGCAACCTTGGAGAAGCTGCTGCCAGTCTGTGAAGACAATACTGAGCTAGATGGATCAATGGTCTGACTCAGTATTCGGCAGCTTCCTTTGTTCCAATGAGGTAGTGAGCATGAATTGTCCCCTTTGCTAAGCAGGGACTGCCTTTGTTTTCATTTGGATGGGTGACTTCTTCTTGGGGATTCTTGGGGATGACTTCTTCTTGGGGACTCCTTCTTGGGGATGAAGCCAGAGGATTTGAAGGTGCCAGGTTCAATCCCTGGCAGCATCTCCAGGTAAGGCTGGGAGAGGCTCCTGCCTGAAACCCTGGATTGCTGCTGCCAGTCAGTGTAGACAATACTGAGCTAGAACGACCAAGGGTCTGACTCAGTAGAAGGCAGCTTCTCGTTGAAAGTGTCGACTCAATGTGCGGCAGCTGTGAACAAGGCCAATTCCATGCTAGGGATCATTAGGAAGGGGATTCAAAATAAAACGGCTAATATTATAATGCCCTTATACAAAACTATGGTGCGGCCACACCTGGAGTCCTGCATCCAATTCTGGTCACCACATCTCAAAAAGGACATTGTAGAACTGGAAAAGGTACAGAAGAGGGCAACCAAGATGATCAGAGGCCTAGAGCACCTTTCTTATGAGGCAAGACTACAACACCTGGGGCTTTTTAGTTTAGAAAAAAAGATGACTGCGAGACATGATAGAGGTCTATAAAATCATGCATAGTGTGGAGAAAGTGGATAGAGAGAAATTCTTCTCCCTCTCCCATAACACTAGAACCAGGGGTCATCCCATGAAATTGATTGCCGGGAAATCTAGGACCAGCAAATGGAAGTACTTTTTCACACAACGCGTGATCCACTTGTGGAACTCTCTGCCACAGGATGTGGTGACTGCCAACAGCCTTGATGGCTTTAAAAGAGGTTTGGATGACTTCACGGAGGAGAAGTCTATCAATGGCTACCAGTCGGAGGGCTGTGGGCCACCTCCAGCCTCAAAGGCAGGATGCCTCTGAGGACCAGTTGCAGGGGAGTCACAGCAGGAGTGAGGGCCTGCCCCTTTCAACTCCTGCCTGTGGCTTCCAGGGACATCTGGTGGGCCACTGTGCGAAACTGGATGCTGGACTAGATGGGCCTCCGGCTTGGGCCTGATCCTACAGGGCTGTGTTCTTATGTGACTATGTCACTCCTGTAACTTTCCCAGATGGGAGGCTTTTCTGCCATAGGGAGTGCCGAAAGTTAAGCCCTTTTTAAGTGCTGCACCAAACTGCTACTTTTTAAGGATGCCTGTAATGAACAGTAACTGTGAATCGTCCGGAGCAAAGCGGAATGATGCCGTTGGACTGCACCCAGGAAATTTAGGACTGACAAACAGAAGTACTTTTTCATACAACACATAATCCACTTGTGGAATTCTCTGCCACAAGATGTGGTGACAGCCAACAACCTGGATGGCTTTAAGAGAGGCTTGGATCACTTCATGGAGGGGAGGTCTATCAATGGCTACTAGTCGGAGGGCTATAGGCCACCTCCAGCCTCAGAGGAAAGATGCCTCTCAATCCCAGTTGCAGGGGAGCAACAGCAGGAGGGAGGGCAGGCCCCTTTCAACTCCTGTCTGTGGGCTTCCAGCAGCATCTGGTGGGCCACTGTGGGAAACAGGATGCTGGACGAGATGGGCCTCCTTGGGCCTGATCCTGCAGGGCTGTTCTGATGTTCTTATGCAACAAAAATATAATGTAATTATAATAATTCTATAATTATATATACTTAATAAAAAGTATACATAATTATGGACGAATAGGGCCATAGTGCAGAGGCCAAGCATCTGCTTTGCATACAGAAGGTCCCAAGTTCAGTCACTGGCTGTGTCGCGAGGTAGAGCTGGGAAAGAGTCCTGCCTGACGTCTTGGAAACCTGCTGCCAGTTCGGGTAGACAATACTGGGCCAGGTGGCCCAACCGCCTGGCTCAGCAGCAGGCAGCTTCCTAGGTTCCCATGCGCAGCCCAGCTCACACCACCAAGGCATGGCCTCGGCGGTGCAATCCTGCGCCCATCTCAGCGGCCGCGTCCTGAACCCGCTGCATTTTCCAAGCGGCCTTTAAGGACCGCCTCTCACCATCCAGAGTAATTCAGCATCTTGTGTCTTCCCTGGCGCTTAGGGAGCCTTTTAGCGCTGTTCCAGCTGCAGCATGTTAAAGATCGTGTTAGAATTCCTCGCCGGTACAAGGGCATCTCCTGCCTGTGGGAGCCGCCGTGTTCGGGCTCCCCTGGGCCGGCGATGTCCTTGCACCAGCGAGGAATTCTAACACGCTTTCTCTCTTGTACCTACAAGGCAGGAAATTAGCGATCCAGCAGGGGCAGTGAATGAGGTCGCGCTTCACCACGGGTTCCTCTGACAGCATTCTGGATATTGAATATGCAAAATGCGTGCTAATGGGATTTTAATAACACGCTCCATTTCTTCCGCCTGGTTAGCGGAGAATCTGGGGATAGGTTCTTCGCCGCCGATTCCTTCCGAAGCAGGCGTGCCGAATCGGACGGCCCGATAGCAACACCCCTGGTCCGGGTTGCAGATCGGGACCCCCCCAAGAGGATGGACCTTGGCCTGACAGGGTTTAAGATTTCACCTGCAGAGGCAGCTGCGAGAACTTGAGTTGGATTCGCTCGACGGGCCGTTCTCCTCAGGAGAAGGAGATCTGGCAAGGAACTGACATCGGGCTGGCATTCAGCCACCAGCGTTAACTGAGCTGTGAAGGGGGAGAAGAGACATTTCTTGCTCTGGTGTTCTCGTAGGGAGCATTTAATTTTGAAGAAGAGAAAAGATGATCTCAAGTCAGATTGTCGGCCTTGAGCGATGGTTTCCGTTTCAATCCGTGGCAGCATCTCCAGGTAGGCCTGGGACAGACTCTTGGAGAGTTGCTACCAGTCAGAGTAGACAATACTGAGCGAGATGGACCAAGGTCCCGACTCAGAAAGGAGCTTTGTATATTTAAGAGGGACTCCACAGGTGAGTGACAGAGTCCCTGCTTTACATGAGAAAGCCCCGGGTTTGCTCTCTGGCAGCATCTCCAGACAGGGCTGGGAAAGACCTTTGCCTAAAACCCTGGAGAGTTGCTGCCAGTCAGTGTAGAGTTAGACCATACTGAGCCAGAAGGGTCAAGGTGAATATGACAACTTTGTATATACTGCTTTCCAGCAGAAGTTCCCAAAGCGATTTACATAGATATGAACAAACAAACAAGCAAACGAACGAACAAATAAAATGGCTTCCTGTCCCTAATGGGCTCACAAACTAAAAAAGAAACATAAGATAGACACCACCAACAGCCACTGGAGGGATGCTGTGCTAGGGATGGATATGGCCAGTTGCTCTCCCCCTGCTAAATGAAGAGTATCACTTTAAACAAGAAGTTCTAATAAGAACCACTTATGCGTTACTACTTATCTATCTATCTATCTATTTATATTTATTTATTTATTACATTTATATCTCGCTTTTCCTCCGAGGAGCCCAGAGCGGGATACATGGTTATCTTTATCCTCACAACAACCTTGTGAGGTAGGTTAGGCTGTGAGATACATGACTAGCCCAGAGTCACCCCATGTTTGAACGGGGATTCGAATTCAGGTCTTCCCGGTCCTAGTCCAACAGGTTAGGCTGTGAGATACATGACTGGTCCAGAGTCAGCCCATGGTTGAATGGGGATTCGAACTCAGGTCTTCCTGGTCCTAGTCCAACAATCTCAACACTACACTATACTTTCCTTTCACTAACCTACAATTGGACTCAGTTTGGTCCAAATCGGTTAGGCATTTCACAAGTTGGCCCACTTGCACCTCAAGCCATGCACCTGCCATTTTGAATTGGGGTGGATGACATCATCACAAATGATGCATTTGAAGGTGTCCCTATGTGTCCCTACAACTGCACCACATTTGTTCCAAATTGGTTCCCACTTTCACCTCAAATGTTCATGCGCCCACCATCTTTAATAAGATTTATAATTTAATGATTTAATTAGATTTATAGTTTTAAAGAATTTTAATCTTTTAAATGATGTTGATTTTTAACTGATTTAATGTTTTAAATGATTTTAATTGTGAACCGCCCAGAGACACAAGTTTTGGGTGGTACAGAAATATTTTAAATAAAAATCAATCAGTCTCGGAACGGGGTAGATGACACCGTCACAACCAATGCCGTTGAGGTGTCCCTGTGTGTCCCTCTAACTGTATTCGATTTGGTACATATTGGTCCAGGCGTTGTGAAGTTGGGGGGAGGGATACACACACACACACACACACACACAGAGAATGCCGGGTGACCTCTTAAGCAGAGGCGTATCTAGGGAAAATAGCGCCTAGGGCAAGCACTGAAATTGAGCCCCCTGTCCAAACATCTGACACCCATCTTTCAGATAACTTTACCATAATATCAGCTCAAAAATACAAGTCAAGCTCATTAATCTTTTAATATTTCAAAAACTATTTAGCAGTGGACATAGCCAGACCAAAAAATGCTCGAAAACTATAAATTTCAGTATGCTGGGGCACATGAAATACCCAAATACTATGTGGAGGTGTACTTGGAAAACTAAACAGAAGTGCCTGTCTAATTCTCTACTATGCATTGCAGCATCACTATTACATAAGTTTTAAAAATCAATGGAGAATTTGACTTTTTCCAGATACTACGGCCTTGCAGAGGCCATTTGAGCTTGCGTGGTGGCCATTTTGTTTTCGGTAGCCATTAAATTTTTTTTTTCATTTTTAAAAATGGCGCCCCCCTTCAAGTGGCACCCGGGGCACGTGCCCTGCCTGCCCTACCCTAGATACGCCCCTGCTCTTAAGTTTGCTGGAAAGCAGGCTTAAAAAGTTCCTCTTTGCTCAGTTAGCCTCAGCTGGAGGCAGCTTCATATGTTCAGCAAGAGCATTTTGCTTGCATGCAGAAGGTTCTGAGTTCCCTCCCTGGCAGCATCTCCAGGTAGGGCTGGGAGAGACTCCTGCCTGCAACTTTGAAGAGCCGCAGCCAGTCAGAGCAGACAATACTGAGCGCGATGGACCAAGGGCCTGACTCAGTATACAGTAGCTTCCTATGTTTATAACTGATCATTTTAAGCGGAGTCACAGCTGAGTGGCAGTGCATCTGCTTTGCATAAGAACATATAAGAACAGCCCTGCTGGATCAGGCCCAAGGAGGCCTACTTAGTCCAGCCTCCTGTTTCCCACAGTGGCCCACCAGATGCCTCTGGGAAGCCCACAGGCAAAAGGAATGTGCATGCCTGCTCTCCTGCTCCTGTGGCTCCCCTGCAACTGGGATTCAGAGGCATCCTGCATGCAGATGGCCCTGGGTTCAAACCTTGGCAGCATCTCCAGATAAGGGTGAGGAAGATCCCCATCTGAAATCCCAGAGAGACACTGCTGGTCAGTGACAATACTGAGCTAGATGGACCAAGGGTCTGACTCAGTAGGCAGCATCATATATTAAGGGAAATAATATGTTAAGAGGAGAGCTGCAGCAAGCATGACATCTCCCCCTAGCTAAGCAGGATCTGCCCTGGTTGCATATGAAAGGGAGACTAGAAGTGTGAGCACTGCAAGATATTCCCCTCTTAGGGGATGGAGTTGTTCTGGGAAGAGCAGAAGGTTCCAAGTTCCCTCCATGGCAGCATCTCCAAGATCGGGCTGAGAGAGATTCCTGCCTGCAACCTTGGAGAAGCCGCTGCCAGTCTGTGAAAACAATACTGAGCTAGATAGACCAAGGGTCTGACTCAGTCTGTGGCAGCTTCCAATTTATTATTATTATTTATTTATTTATTTGATTGTTATACCGCCCTTCCAAAATGGCTCAGGGTGGTTTACAATGAAATGTTCCTGTGCTCCTGTGAAGCTAAGTAGTGGTACCGCTTAGCATGCAGAAGGTCCCAGGTCACTCCCGGGCAGCAACGTGGTGATTCTCTTTCATTTAGCAGGGGGAGAGCAAGTGGCCCTCTCCACCCCCAGCACAGCATCCCTCCAGTGACTGTTGCTGGTGTCTGTCTTATGTTTCTCTTCAGAATGTGAGCCCTTTGGGGACAGGGATCCATCTTCTTATTTATTTATTATTTCTCTGTGTAAACCGCCCTGAGCCATTTTTTGGAAGGGTGGTATAAAATAAAATAAAATAAAATAAAATAAAATAAAATAAAATAAAATAAAATAAAATAAAATAAAATAAAATAAAATAAATCTTCAGGTTGGGCTGGGAAAGACTCCTGCCTGAAACCTTGGAGAGCTGCTGCCAGTCAGTGTAGACAATACTGAGCTAGCTGGACCAAAGGTCTGACTCGGCATAAGGCAGCTTCCTATGTTCCTAAGTGGCAAAAATGGGGGCAAAACTGGGACAGTGGTTATCCAGGGACAGACTCCAGAAAACAGCGGAATAGTCACAGCTGGAGTCTGCCAAAGGAGCCCTCCCTCCCTCCCGCCACAGAAACTGGGCTTGAGGCATCTTCCTTGGGGTGTCCCCCCACCCCAGCCTTGAAAAATAACCACATGCAAAGAAAAGCAAAACCAAACCACCATCTGAGCAAGAGAGAGGGATTTAGAACAAAAAACCCAAAGAATAAAAAATAAAATAAAATAAAACCCACCCCAGGGTCTTTCTTTTTTCCTGTTTGCAAACCAGGACAAATCTCTTCTCTCTTTAAACATATGTATTTATTTGCTGTGGATAAAACAGCAAGCTGGGCGCTTGCAGAAGATGAAATGGTGATAAATAGTAATTATGCTCGGACAGCCGTCTCTCTCCCTCTCCCCCCCCCCTCCGCCCAAACCTGCAAATCCAAGGTCCCCCCCCCCATCTCAGGAACAGAACAGGGACGCCAGAAGGACACGAGACAGAGTCAATGTATTCCGTTTTTCAGGTCGCTTGCAAAAAAATGAAAGCGAGAAAGCAAGCCGCTGCGTTTGAAAAGAGTCATTGCCAGGCAGACAACATCAAGAAGGCCCGGAGATGTCTCCCATACGAAAAAAATGTTTTAACAGAGATGCTTTCGGAGAAGGCTGGCTTGGACCAGGATGCTTTGCAGCAGCCGTGGGGACTTGGTCCTTGCAGAGAGGGTCTTCTCCTGCCTGATGATACTTGTGAGGCCAAGAGGAAGGAGAAATCGAAGGACAACCCCCTGGCCCTGGCAGGTGTCATAGCCAAAGCTGTGATTGTGCCCTAATTCACACCCGTGGCCGTATCGTATTTTGGAGTCATGGTCGTGGCCGTGTCGTCCTTTGTAACCACCGTCTATTTGCATCCTGCTTGGTGGCTGTAGTCGTAGTGGTGCCCTACTTTGCACCCGTGGCTGCGTCCTACTTTGTAGTGGTGGTGGTGGTCATGTCTCGTAGACGTAGTCGTAGTTCTGCCCGACTGTCGGAGTTCCCGGAGGCAAGGACTCTGCTCTGCACTGCCCCTTGTGGCGACACGCTGCACTGCAGCAGCTTCTGGTTCCCAAGCCCTGTGCTGGCCCCACCCTCGGGCCTGTTCTTGGCCCCCCTGCAGACAAGGAAGAGTAAAAGAGGCCCCTCTCTGAAGCTCCTCTTGCCTTCTCTTGTCCTGGAGCCTTTCTAGACAGGGCTGTTACCCCGAAACTCCTCCAGAAGGGAGTGTGTCTGTTCACACACCGGCCAGACTTACCCCGAAGTCCATACGAGATCTTTGGAAGCATCCCCCACACAAACCGGGCTTTCTCTTCTGGTTTCTAGCTTGTCCCAACGTATTTCCAGGTTTTTAAAATGCTGGCTTTAAGCACGTTTTTCTGAAAAAGCCAGAGCAAATAGGGAGAGGCACTGACGGCGAATCATTAACAAGATAGGAGGGAAACACTCTTGAGGAATGCAGATATAGCTCTTTAGGAATGCAAATCGAGCTGACTTGCCAAGCTGCAAAGAGTGGAAAGACCTGTTTTCAGTAAGCAAACTCTTTGAAAGTTCTAACTACAAAACCTCTGTGTTTGCTCAAATTGACTTTTTTTTTGGAACAGTATTAGTGTGCTTGCTTAAGGTGCTTGCTAGTTAAAACACCATGCATGTGTTGGGGGAAAAAGGGAGGAAATATCTTAGTGTGTACAAATGAACCGTCTAGGACACGGGGTTTTGAAGGCAACGTTGTGTTCCTCCCCATGGAGTTCCCAAACGCTCTCTCTCTCTCTCATGCAATGTGAACCTGCACCAAAAGAAAAACCGAGAGCTAAGAGTTTCCCCCTCATGCCATGAGTGTAATTCGAAGTGGCTTTGCTCAGCATTTACCCCGAGCGCTGGAAGCGATGTGTGGCAAGGCTCCTGGTGGGGCCATCTCTGCCTCTCTCCTGTCTGATTGGGTTGACCCTCGGCTTGTCTGGGATTAGATGGTCTGGTGGCAACAAGCATGACTTGTCCTCTTTGCTAAGCAGGGTCTGCCCTGGTTGCATATGAATGGGAGACTTCATCTGAGCATTGTAAGATATTCCCCTCAGGGGATGGAGGATCTACGTCCAAAGTTCCCTCTCTGGCAGCATCTCCAAGACAGGGCTGAGAGAGATTCCTGCTTGCAGCCTTGGAGAAGCCGCTGCCAGTCTGTGAAGACAATACTGAGCGAGATGGACCAATGGTCTGACTCAGTATATGGCAGTTTCCTAATGTTAAAGATCCATAGATTTAATGGGGAAAGGTGGAAAATAGGTTGGGTTGAAGGAGAAGGAGGCAGGGTGGTTCATCTTTGAGCCGTATTTTCATCTATCTATCTATCTATCTATCTATCTATCTATCTATCTATCTATTTCTCTATGTAAACCGCTTTGGAAACCTTTGTTGAAAAATGGTATATAAATATTTGTTGCAGCTGCTGCTGCTGTTGTTGTTGGCCTCCATGGTTTTAGGAGGGAGATATGCCTGGGGCCAACTCTTCCAAGGGGTTGAGAAGATTCATTCATTCATTCATTCATTCAATTTTTATACCGCCCTTCAAGAATGGCTCAGGGCAGTTTACAGTTAAAACAAAACCATTAAAACCAGTTAACAACTAAAACAGAAATTATAAAACAGCGTAAAACAACAACAATTAACAATTAAAACATCATAGAACAACAATTTAACAATCAGAACAATTTAAAAACCCTGGAAAATCAGGTTACAACGTTAAAACCATTTACAACAATTTAAAAACCCTGGCAGGCCAGGGCAAACAGATAGGTTTTGAGGGCTCCCCTGAAGGCCAGCAATGAATTCAGATTATGGATTTCTGCCGGGAGCGCATTCCGCAGTCCAGGAGCAGCTACAGAGAAGGCCCACCTCTGAGTCGCCACCAGACGTACCGGTGGTAGCTGGAGACAGACCTCCTCAGATGACCTTAACGTGCGGTGGGGATCGTGCAGAAGAAGGCGCTCTCTCAGGTAGCCTGGACTTCAGCTGTTCAGGGCTTTAAAGGTAATAACCAGCACTTTGTATTTTGCCCGGAAACATATGGGCACCCAGGGCAACTGTTTCGAAACGGGCATAAGATGCCAGGTGAGCTGGCCTCCTCTGCTCCTCCCAGGGGCTGCAGCCCTGAGCTCTTCGGCTCCGCTAGCAGGAGACCCACGCACAGCCCTGAACAGGTGTCGTCTTGTCCACCGGCCTCTCCGCGGCTTTGTCAGCTTCTGTTCCTGGAGTCGAGGGAGTCACGTGGTCGGAATTAAGACGCTCCACCTGTGCCTGTTCACTCGCTTTCTGTCTTGCAAAGGGAAATTAATTATTTTGTTCTCTCATTACGTTGGAATAAAAATCCATTTCGAGCAGGAATCAGATCGACTTTCTGGGACCACTTTACATCCATGGGGGAAGGAACCCTCTTGACCTTCTTCTGTTTCCTTTTTTCAAGCAGGCATATCTAATTTCTCTGCTGCCATGCTCTTTCTGGAAGTGAAAAATGGGGACAGAAAGGCAAGGCGATGGAAGCTCGTTCTTCTTCGTTCTTTCTTACAGTAGATTGTGATGTTTCTCATGGCTGGACAGTCAAGACAGAGCGGAACGTGAGTGGGATCAGGTCAGACATGTCGGCCCACCTTCTCTACGAGGCTCACACCCTGTTTTCTGGTCCTTGCCCTAGGGTTAGATGCTGAAACCTGAAGGAGAACGTCCGGTCTCTTCCACAGGACTGCACATCCCAGTCTGTTCCCAGTAATAATAATAATAATAATAATAATAATAATAATAATAATAATAATAATAATAAATGCAGGACAAACGTAAAGTTCTGCATCTGGGTAAGAAAAATGAAATGCACACGTATAGGATGGGGGTAGCCTGGCTTGACAGCAGCACATGTGAAAGAGATCTAGGTATCTTAGTGGACAACAAGTTGAACACGAGCCAGCAGTGTGATGCAGCAGCTAAAAAAGCGAATGTAATCTTAAACTGCATTAACAGAAGCAGAATATCCGTATCACAAGGAGTAGCAGTTGCCTTTTATTTTGTGCTGGTCGGGCCTCGGTTGGGATCCTGTGTCAAGTTCTGGGCCCCACATTTCAAGGAGGATGTCGGTAAACAAGAAGAGATTCAGAGGAGGGCAATGAAGGTGGTGAGGGGGTTGGAAGCCAAGTCCGGAGGGTTGGACTGGAAGACGGCCAAGGTCCCTTCCAATGACCACATTCTATGATTCTAAACCATTGTCTCTATTTTTGCCTTGGGGAAAGCCTGGCAAAAGTTTATTAGTGAGAGTTATTGGTATTTTGCCTTGGAATGTGTGTGTGTGTGAGAGAGAGAGGGAGAGGGAGTGTTAGTTGTTGTAGTTGCTGGTATTATTTCTCCCTTTGGGGGATACTGTTAAAACTTTGTTAGTGTGAGTTGTGGGTATCAAGGGGACAGTCCGGTAAGTGTGAATTCAGTGTGAATTCAGGCCAGTGTGAATTCTTGGTATTTTTTGCCCTGGAGGTGTGAGTTGGTATTTGCTATAGTTCCTGGTCTTTTTTGCCTTGGGGCGTTGCTCAGCTCATGCTAACCAACGTGCATTTGTTAGTGTGAGTTGCAGGTATTTTGGCCCTGGGCAAACCCTGCTTAACTTCAGCAATGGCAGGCTTGCCTCCCGGCCAGCTCTTGGGCCCTGCTTTGCTTCTTCATTTATGCCATTTGTGTACTGCCCTCCTGCCAAGCTGTCCTTCCAAGTGGTCCTCACAACAGCCCTGCAAGGTAGGTCAGACCCTAAGGCACTAGGGAGGAGTGCTGCTCTTTTGGTAGCAAGCAGGAATTTTCCTCAGGGAATGCCCTGGTTTGCATTTGAATGGGAGATGACATGTGAGTGCTGTGAGATATTCCCTTCAGGGGATGGAGCCGCTCTGGGAAGAGCAGAAGGTCCCAAGTTCCCTCCCTGGCAGCATCTCCAAGATAGGGCTGAGAGAGAGAGAGAGAGACCCCGCCTGTATCCTTGCTGCTGCCAGTCTGGGTAGTCAATACTGAGCTAGATAGACCAAGGGTCTGACTCCGTATATGGCAGCTTCCTCTGTTCCTATGTGCGTATTCTCATGACCAACAGCTGGGTCAGAGGAGGATCCATCTGGGCTCCCAGCCCTGTGGGCTTTCCCAATAAATGGTTGTGTATCGGCAAACAACGAGGGAGGAGGAGGAGGAGGGGGAAGTGATTGTGCGATCACTCGTTGAGATCTGAGTAGAACGGCAGTGGCCAGCTCACACTGCGTGCCCAGCACCGGATCAAAGGTGGAGTAAAAGCACAACCCGCCCCATCCTGCCTACTCCACGGCCAGCACGCTTAGAACAGAAGGACAGAAGGACAGCCCTGCTGGATCAAGGTGGCCTCTCTAGTCCAGCATCCTGTTTCGCACAGTGGCCCACCAGGCGCCTCCGGGAAGCCCAAAGGCAAGAGATGAAAATGGCATGCCCTCTCTGCTGCTGTTGCTCCCCTGCAACTGGTACCCAGAGGCATCCTGCCTCGGAGGCTGGCCTGTAGCCATCCAGACATGTAGCCATGGATAGACCTGGCCTCCTGCCTTGACTTTTGCCGAGCCTTTCTCGAGAGTGTGAAGGGGGTTGGAGTCTGCCTGGGATCTCCCCCCACCTAGCTGTCGGGCCCAGCATCTGGCACAAGGCCATCCCCACCTTTGGTCCAGAGCTCCCTCCACTGCACCACACTCCCTTTTCCGGCGGCGGCGGCGGTGGCCTGCCTCCCCCGGCTTGTCTTTTCCTCTCTTCTCCAGCTCCAAGTGAGTTGTCTCGTGTGTGACTTAGAACACTTTGGAATTGTCAGCCACAGCTGAGAAGGGCCCTCGTTAGCATTTTGCTTCAGGTGAAAGAATAGATTTTTCTCCGCTGATAAATTCATATATTTATAAGCTCTATATTTGCAGAAAAACATGATAGAGAGAGGAAGGCTGACTGTTGGAGAGCAGGAGAGGGAGCTGTGTTTTTGTCGGGGAGATTAAAGCGGGACTCACGTCCCCTCGGCACCCGCGCATTTATGCCGGCTGTTCTTCCCTTCCCAGGAAAGAGATCGCGGGCTTGCGGTCGGGGCTATCAAAATGTCAACTCAGTGTGCCATGGCAGTGTGAAAAGCAAATTCCATGTTCGGGATTATTAGGAAGGGGGACTGAAAAATAAAGCAGCTAGGATCAGCATGCCTTGATATAAATCAATGGTGCGGCTGCATTTGGAAGACGACGGGCAGTTCTGGATACCCCCATCTCAAGAAAGGATATAGGAGAGCCAGAAAGGGGGCAGATAAAGGCAGAGCAGAGCCAGGGTTTCCATGTGAGGTGGTGTGAAATTTGGGGAGAGGGTTGCCTCAAAACTGGCTCGCCTTGTCCTTTCCCAGGAGGGGATTGCTCGCCAAGCCAGGGTTGAAGTTCAGAGGGATCTGGGAGGAGGCACACGTCCTAAGAGAGAGTCAGACCTTAGAAAGCTCTGTAGGAGAGCAAAAGTCTCACAAGTGGGGTCAGGACCTTGGACAGCTCTGGGCAGGAGAGTGTGAGCTGGGGAGCAGCACCAGAACAGGCCAGATGTTGTTCCAGCAACGGTCTGGAGTCTTCGGCAGGCTTATAGGAACATAGGAAGCTGCCATATACTGAGTCAGACCATTGGTCTATCTAGCTCAGTATTGTCTACACAGACTGGCAGCGGCTTCTCCAAGGTTGCAGGCGGGAATCTCTCTCAGCCCTATCTTGGAGATGTTGCCAGGGAGGGAACTGGGAACCTTCTGCTCTCCCCAGAGTGGCTCCATCCCCTGAGGGGAATCTCTTCCAGTGCTCACACATCAAGTCTCCCATTCAAATGCAACCAGGGCACACCCTGCTTAGCTAATGGGACAAGTCATGCTTGCTACCACAAGACCAGCTCTCCTCTCCTCTGTAGGTGGTTGACTGGTTCGAGTGGGTAGCCCTGCTCTTTCTCCAGAGAAGCTTCTGTAACTTTGAGCATTGCCTGATTTGGCAGGTGTGTGGACCCCCACTGGGGTGTGTGTGCTCTGCTTCAGATCCTCAAGGGACTTCACGTCAGAGGATCAGGGGATAACCATATCCTTGGGCTGTGAAGGGGGTGCTGAAACCATCCCTGCCTGTTCCCCAAGTGCAGGGGGTTCTGGTGGAGTCGGGGCTTTGGGGGGGTGGGGGGGTCCAGGGCTGGTTTTTCTGAGCTGTGGAGAAAGCTTCCTTGGACTTGAGGGTTACCCTTGCGTTTCTCCAGCAGAGCAGTCAGTTCTTTAGGCTGTCGTTCCTTTCCCTGTATTTGAAGGTCAGAATGGAGGGCCCCAAGTATCTGGAGGGCCTAAAGCTACAGTTTCTTTAGGCTCTGGGCTAATCCAGATCTGCCTCAGGGGAGACTGGAGGGCGGTGGTTAGGAGGAACTGTAGTTAGGATTCCATGGGAGAAGTGGTTAGGAGGGATTCCAGGGGGAAGTGTGCGGTGCCAGAGGGCTTGGACTTCAGACACATTATTCCTCACACCACCAGTAGAGGGAGCTATAGGCCTAGTCTTAGCTGTCCTGCAGCGCCACCCAGATAATGGTCAGAGAGGGTACTGCAACTCACACGCTGTTCGAATTCTCTCTGTGTGTATGTGAGTGTGTGTGAAGGAGAGGGAGAGAGAGAGAGAGAGAGAACAGGAGCAGCTTTGTTGAGTAGGGAAATCTACTTTTCCATGGGAGGAAAGTAGATTTCCCCCCATGGTCTCTGTTGTCCAGAGGTGGGTACCTGTGTGCAGGTTTTTATTGGCCAAACTGTGGCACTGGGACTTTATACTAATTCTAATTCTGCTAGCTTAGGAACCAGGCAGAGCATAGAACCTGAATCCTTACTCTGGGGTGCCTTGACCCCCTCCGGCTTCTGAAGTGCTGTCCGCATGCATTCAAACTCCTCTTGCACAGTAAGGTCTAGAAACTTGCTTGGGTCGTCTTCTTTATTTTTAAAAAAGGACTGCTGATGCAATCGCACCTACGATTGCAACAAAATGGGCTTTTGGGGTAGTGTTTTATCAAAGCAGATGTGCACACCATTAAGGGGACGAGTCCTGAAGGATCTGAAATTACAAACTGTAAACAAACAAACAAACGTAACATAAGAACATCAGAACAGCCCTGCCGGATCAGGCCCAAGGAGGCCCATCCAGTCCAGCATCCTGTTTCACACACAGTGGCCCACCAGATGCCTCTGGGGAGCCCACAGGCAAGAGGCCTCTCTCCTGCTGCTGTTGCTCCCCTGCAACTGGGACTCATGAGGCTGGAGGTGGCCCATAGCCACCAGACTAGTAGCCGTTGACAGACCTGTCCTCCCTGAATTTGTCTAAGCCCTTTTTAAAGCCACCCAGGCTGGTGGCCATCACCACATCCCATGATTCCTAATTAATTATTTCCACTTTGGGAATAGGAGCAGGCACCTCAGAAGTCCAAAATCTGGCAAGAAATGGAGATGAAGAGAATTTCAGAAGCATCCCTGACAACACGCCCGCCCCCCGCCTGCTAATTGGACAAGGAAGAGGCCTCTATGAAAGTGGGGGGGGGTCTCTACTATTCAGCGTCCCTCCCAGTAGGAGCCACAGCAGGAGGAGAGAAGGCCTGCCCCTTTCAACTCCTGCCTGTGGCTTCCAGCGGCACCTGGTGGGCCACTGTACGAAACAGGATGCTGGACTAGATGGGCCTCCTTGGGCCTGATCCAGCAGGGCTGCTCTGATGTTCTTAATGGCTGTTGCTGGAGTCTCCTTTGTTATTCTTCTCAGACTGGAAGCCCTTTGGGGCAGGGAGCCAACTTCAGGCCCTCTTGTGTTTGGGAATCGCTCCTGCTAACTGGGCAAAGAGGCACCTCATCAATTGGGGGCTCTCTTCTCTTTAGCAGGGGGAGCGCAACCATCCCTATTCAGCCCAGGATAGCGTCCCTAAAAGGGGCTGCCCCCCCTTGTGTCTCTTTTTAGATTGTAAGCCCTTTGGGGCAGGGAACTATCTTCATGCCTTATTTACCCAAACAGAAGGCGACTCTGAATTTAAGATGAGGCCTGAAAAGACAGCTCATATACAAGTTATACCTGTATTTACCCAAAAGAAAGAATTTAAGATGACGCTCTCATATTAACGGCACAGCGGAGAAATGACTTGATTAGCAAGCCAGAGGTTCCCAGTTTGAATCCCTGCTGGTCTGTTCCCCAGACTATGGGAAACACCTCTATCAGGCAGCAGCAATATAGGAAGATGCTGAAAGGCATCATCTCATACTGCGCGGGAGGAGGCCATGGTCAACCCCTCCTGTATTCTACCACAGACAACCATGGGGTGCTGTGGTTGCCAGCAGTCGGCACCGACTCAACGGCACACTTTACCTTTACCCTTATTTAACCAGAAATAACGGGGGGGGGGACCCCTTGTCTTCTCTTTGGATAAATACAGTATTTAGCAAGGGGGGAGCAACCGGCCCTCTCCACCCCCAGCACGACATCCCTCCAGTGGCTGTTGCTCGTGTCTCTCTTACATTTCCCTTTAAGACTGCGAGCCCTTTGGGGACCAGGCACCCTTTTCTCATTCCTTCTGCTGTTTCGAGGCCCTTTTCGTCGAGAAAGTGGCCCGCTTATATAAATAAACGATCCGTTTGGAAGTTGGTGTTGGGGAATGTTAACTAGCCGGTCAAGGGGGCTGCGGGTTCTCCAGCCTCCTCAGCGAGGCCCTTCTCTCTTTCGTTAGGAAATACTGCCTGGGAGCACGGGCTGTTCCTCGCCAGAGCAGAGAAGTTGGAGTGAGCCGAAAGTCTGGACAAAAAGAGGGAAAGCGGGGGGGGGGGCGCGGGGGGGCTGGAAGAAGCATGTCCAGGACCCCAAGGCCTGGCATTCGAAGAAGGGCGAGTCAAAGAGGAGAGGAGCCGACAATAGCCGAGCGAGCCCCCGGGGACTTCCTGGGAGCTGCTTAGAAATGCAAAGGAGCCCCTCGCCACCTCAAAGCTCTGTCATTCAGAGCGGTGGGACAGGGATCCCCACGCCTGCAACCAAACAATACGGGATTGTTTCGGGAAGGTGGGAAAATCGCGGGTCTCAACGGCTCTCGCTCACACCAGCGGTTCCGCTAGTCAAACATGCGTTCCACTTGAATCAATTCTGGACACCGCCTTAGCATAATCCCCGCCAGCCTCGCTATGACAACTTGAAGGGGAATTCGAGGGGCCTGAGTGACAGGCCACGCCAGGCCAGGCCGGCAAGGCAGGGAGAGGGGAGGCCTGGGGAGGAGGACGCCCCACCCCCGTTCGAAAGGGCGAGTGGTCTGGACCCCACCTCCTGGGCCACTTGCCCTCCTGGCCCTGGGCAAAGACGGGCCGTTTGGGGTTCCTTCGACGGGAACCCACCGCAGCCACATCCTTGCCCTCATTGTTGTTGTTGCTGTGCCCGCCCGTGGATGCCACGGCCAGTTCCCCCACAGTGGCTGGTTTTGTAGTCTGCCCGCCACCGGCTGGCCTCTCCGTCCCCCCTCTCCTTGGATTTGCCGCGGTCTGACAGGCGCAAATGAGAGCTGACATATCCCGCCTGCCGCCAGGAGCTCAGAGGGCCTTTCCGGGCGCACCCTTGTGGGAAACGGCCTTGTACCTGCCAATCTGGCAGCGGCCTTTGGCGGGGAGAGCACGTCCGGGCCGGAAGGACATGGAGCTCTCGTCTAAGTGGTGCCGTGGGGCAGGTATTGTCTGCCGCGCAGAGGTCAAAAGGCCCCCTGTTTGACAACGTGTCCGTGGGACCTTGGAGGAATGGGGGTCAGACCCTACCATTTCCTCATGGGGAGAAGAGAGCGGCGGCACACAGCAGCAGCAGCAGCCCCCCGGCCCCTTCCCCAAAGAAGGCCGTTTCGATTATTCCCCCTGCGGCAAGAAGGAATCCCCTAAGGATATCTCTTCAGCCTTCTCTCCCACGAAGAGTGGCTCCCAACCGATGCATTAGGGATCGTCATGGCCCCCTTTCTGGAACGTGTGGCTCCTTGGAAACTTTTCCCCTTGCAGGATGAAGACTGCACATAAAACACCACCAAAAAAAACCCCAACAACAACAACCCGAATCCCAGTCTGTATATCATCACTCACGTCTGGATTCTTTTGGTGTGGTGTGTTCACTCACGCTCAGGCGCATGCACAGGTACGTCTGTGAAGCGCAGCACAAAAATATCATTGCATGGCAGTCAGTCGCACAATCCTGTCCCGGTAGCTTTGTTGCAGTGCTTGACAAATGGCCTCAGCCTGGCCTCGCAAGAGGAAAATGGCTGGCCACTCTTGTGTGCCCTGATTCTGAATTCCACCCTCCTAGGAAATCAGAATGAAGGAATTCAGCACAGAACAAAAAGAGAAAGCAATGAAGTATCATAATGTGCAAGGGTGGCCCCTGAAGGGTATCAGGTGGTCCACCACCCCCTGCCAAATATTTTCCACCCCCCTTTCCAGAATTCCTGAGCCCCATCCATAAGAATGGAACGTTACAGCAAAGGGTCAGACATTACAGTCACGGGCCACATTCAGACGTAACGGCTAACCGCAGTTAATTGTGGCCAAGGTTGTGACTCCGTTATGCCCGAACGCACGGAACCGTGGTTACAGGCCGAAAGCTCCCTCCGGTTTGCCTTGCCAAACTCCAGTTTGAACCTTCGGTTATCTCTAAGGTTTGCTGCCAAAGCGTTACGTCCAACGGCTGGCGCAGCTATAACTGCGGTTCCACGCCCATTTTCAAACCACGATCATAGAGGCGGTGGTGCTGACCCACCCAAGGACGTGGCTGTTCCATGCTTTCGGCACTTCTCACTGGTGGAAAACCAGGCCCGCCTCTCCTGTCAGCTATGCCGCTATGGAGTTGCCAGGATCCAGGCATGACGCCATGCCCCCCCATCCCGGACTTGTCAGCCTGTCGGGCTGCACAGTCATTGGGGGAGGGGGCAGCCCCGATCCCCACTCTGTCCCTTACTCCCCCCCCACCTGGCAAGCGAGAGGGTGAGGGCACGGGATGGCAGGACGGGCACCAAGTGTTCTGCTCCCCGAGAAGCGAGTGGCCGTCCTGTGTGTTCACAAGCACAGACACTTGCCCACAAGTGGCAACGTAAGCTGGGCACCCCATCACAGTGTCAGGAAGGGAGCATTTGGCATGTGAGAGGGGAGGAGAGGGGGGACTGGGTGAAGGTGCAAAAGGCAGACCCAAGCAGGGAACCTGGAGCAGAAAGGGGCTTGTCGTGGGGTGGGGATATTTGCTTCCTAGCCTTGCTCATGAGAAGCACCGTCTGTGAGGACTAATTTCAAATGCAGGAGACGGTCCTCTAGGGGCACCAAGTGGTGCCCGGGATGTGTGCTGCAAAGTACCGCATTACCCCTCGGACCGCTTTCTCACGAGATTGGCAGACGGAGGGGAGCCAGGGGAGATGTTCCATGCAGGAGAGCCGCGGGGACGGTCCTTGGAGGGTGCTGTCCCGGTCTCGGCAACTGCCTCCAGGCTGCTGTCAAGCCCTGCCGGCCCGCACGCCCACGTGGGGATGCGTGCCCCTGCCCACGGCCCCGAAGGGCGGGCACAGTTCCCCAGGGCAGCTGGAAACCGGGGCTCTCCTCTTCCGGGCTTCCCTGTGCTGGGAGATCGGCATAAGGAGCCAGGCCGGACCGAGCCCCGGGGAAGTTTGCACAGGTGGAAAGGGCCGTGCCTGGGCCCTGGGCCATGCCATCCACACACACCGGAATGCCCTGGCAAAGGGGCCCCTCATGGCAGGGACAGCCGGCATGAGCAGGACATCCCCTCTCCGGCCAGGGAGCAAATATTTATGCCCCCTTCTGTCCGGGTTTGAGGGGCTGCCACAAGCAGGAATTCCAGAGCTGCCCCCAGTTCTTTCTTTCTCACAGCAAGGCTGGGGAAGGGGCCCAGCCCCTTCTCCCTCGAGGGGTCCCTCCGTATCCCCCAGGCTGACTCCTGATCAAGGCCAATCACCAGGGTCAGCCGGGGGTCAACGGAGATCCTTCTTCAAGGCTCCAGCCACCCAACCCGGGGCTCTCTGGCCATGGGGACGTCCTCAGACAACTCATGAGGAGGACTGGTGTGTGTGTGTGTGTGTGTGTGTGTGTGTGTGTGTGTGTGTGTGTGAGGTGAGAAATGCCTTGACAAAGCACAACTGGTTCAAGAGGGCAATACACCCCCTTCCTGCAACAACACCTCCCTGGCAAGAGTGTCCGACCATGAGGGCCCTGAACAGAGCCAGGTTGCTGTGTGCAGGCAGCGGGGCGGACGGAACAGCCACCCCACTGTCCCGTGCTGGCCGGGGAATAGGGGCTCTCCTTTTGCAGGAATCCCTGCAACAGCAGGTCTGCATATGGCGTGAGGACGGACCAGGACCCGGGAATTTTGAATGGGTTTAAAGGTCCATTTTGGTGGCAACCCCTCCCTCCCCAATGTGCCCACGCCTGGGCAAGGACAAAAGGGGCATCTAAATGGCTTTTGGGTGTGTGGAAACCTGTATGGGGAAGAGGGTGGGGAGGTTTAAGGTGGGATCTTTCTTTCTTTCTTTCTTTCTTTCTTTCTTTCTTTCTTTCTTTCTTTCTTTCATAATTTATTGAATTTATATGCCACCCAATATCGAAATCTCTAGGTGGTGTACTGAATTAAAATATAAAATAGAAAGCATTTACAATTCATAACAATTTTATAAATTCATAAAAATATAAAAATCATAATAGATAAAAACACATAAAAATTTTAAAAATTGGTATCAGTTGAAGGCCTGGGAAAATAGGTCTTTCTTTTTTAGAAAGAAAGGGTGGGGAATTGAGTCCCAGCCACTTCCCGGTGGGGTGTGTGTGTTTACACCCCGACTTACTCATGAGCAGGGCCAGCAGGATAAGAATAACTGCAATTTTTGGAGTGAGGAGGATGGCTACCAAGGCCCACGCAGACTGTGCCTGCTCAGCCACCCTGCTAACTGGGCAAAGAGGCACCTTTTAAACTTAGAGATTCTTTTTATTGTGCAGGGGGAGAGCAACTGGCCCTCTCCGTCCCCAGCACAGCATCCCTCCAGTGGCTGTTGCTGGTGTCTGTCCTCCTTTTCTTTTTTAGATTGTGAGCCCTTTTGGGGACAGGGAGCCATCTGATTGATTATTTCGCTATGTAAACTCTTGTTGAAAAGCGATATATACATATTTCTTGTTGTTGTTGTCGTTGTTGTTGTTGTTGCCCCAAGTGGAGCTGTGCTCTGCAGCTGGGTGTTGGAAAGTGGTGAGCAGAGCCTGCTTTCCGGCTCCTGGGGATGGTGGCCAAGGTGCCATGGAGACAACCCTCCTGCTTGGCCCTCCGCACCTGTGCACAGGTGCACCCTCGTCTGTGGCCCCTGCAGTCGACCCCACTGCCCTGGGGTTGAGGGAGAAGAGGAAAGTGCCCTCTCCCAGAATTCCCCACTCTCATTTATCTGCATGCAGCGCCCAGATGGAGCAGACCTGGGGTTTCTACATTTGTGCGGATGCACGGTCCCATTGGCGCAATCCATGGCTAAGCACGCAGCCAGGCTACGGCGTATGGGGTGTCAGGATCTCCTCTGCGGCACATGCAAAACCATCAATCAGGATTCAGGGAGAGGGAGGTAGCGGAGAATCATTTCTATGGGGCCCCACTAAAGCGGGGCCCCTTGGATTCCCTGATGGTTCAGTGGGATGGCTGTATTCATGAGCTTACAGTATACAGGGGGGGATTTGCCCTTTAATGGGCAAGACCAGTCTACACCAATAGGTTTCCGGGCAAAATGCCAAGTGCTAGTTATAACTTATAAAGCCCTAAACGGCTTCAGCCCTGGATATCTAAGAGAGCATCTTCTTCATTCACTACAAGCCCCACTGACCATTGAGGTAATCTGCAGAGGTCCGTCTCCAGTTACCGCCAACTCGTTTGGTTGCTACACAGAGACGGGGCCTTCTCGGTCGCTGCCCCGAGATTGTGGAATACGCTCCTTGCTGAGATACGATCCTCCCCATCTCTGACCATTTTCAAAAAAGACCTGAAAACCCATCTTTTCGCCCAGGCTTTCTCAGCTTTTTAAAATTGTCTGATTTAATTTTATGGTTGATTTTAAACTGTTGATTTGTTCTAACTTTTATATGTGTTGTAATTGTTTTATGTTCTTTTTATTGAGCAGAGACAAAAGTTTGGGTAGCATATAAGTTTGATTGATGAACAAACAAACAAACAAATACATCCCCGTTAGACTGGTCCTCTCATTAAACTGCAAGCCCACCCAGGACCCAGACAAAAGGAATCCGCTTGGGTCTGGATGGGCAGCTTTGCTGGGGTCACCCCTTGCAACATCTTCCCAGGTTAGGGTAGGACAGACCCCTCCATCATCCTTTGCCTTCCCCCATCTGCATATCCCAAGCCCATTCTAGGAAATACAGATTTCCCCTCCACTCCTACAATGGAAGCGGAATTCTTCAACCCACCCCCTGGCCCAAAAACCACTAGGGAATTCGTGCTTATGTGGTACTTTCAGAGTGCAGGGCTGTTTGGCAAGTGTGTGTGTGTGTGTGTGTGTGTGTGTGTGTGTGTGCGCGCCATGGCTGCAGAAGCAACACTGGCATTACAGGGCATTTAAAAGGGCTTTAAATGCCCTTTCTCTGCCAAGGGCGGGCACAGCACCTTGAAGAGGCAAGATCGTGCTTGGCACGCCCCTTCTAGATCGTGGCTGATCGTAGCCGAGCCGCTGCTGGGGTGACGCTTTGCCCACCGTCAGGCCGTGGAGCTGGCTAGGATCGGCCATGGAGGCCGAGCAGCAGGGAGGGGCTCTCCTCTCCCACAACTGGAGTTTGGCTGGCTGCGGTCTGGCGAACATCTGCGGCGTGAATTGGAGTTAAGAATTGGCACTCCGGCCACCATTAACTGCAGTTTGCTGTTACGTCTGAATGCGGCCTGTATTATGGTCCTATCGCTTGAGTTATTTTAAGAGATGCCTCACTCACTCACTCCCCTACTCCAGAGCAAGCAGCAGAAGCTAGTGCAGCCCCGTAGGGAGGAGACACTTCCAGCCTCCCAGGAGCCAGGACAACCCCTGGGCTTCCTTCCCAGCCAGGAACTGGGCTAGGTGAGACCATATGTGCAGGGTTAGGGTTAGGGTGAGGGTGCAAGGGTATCTCCCCTGCAGAGTCCAGCTGGCCTGGTATGGACCTCTCCCCACTCTGAGTCTTTCCTGCCGCATGGTCTTGGGCAGGAAGAGAAAACTGGCCCTCCAAGTAGGCTGGAAGGTTTGGCCTAATCCAAAAAGGCCTTGCTTACACAATGGTTTGAATCTAGATTTCATGAGGGTTGACATCACCGAAATGAACCCAAGATAGTTTACGGCCTGAGATTCCCACCTTGGCCTGGGTTCACACAGCCACAGTAAGGTTGCTAACCCACATTAAACCTAGATTCAGACAGTTGTGTGAACAGGGCCCTAATTTTGTAAGAGGAATCTGGACCATTTTCTGCATAAATCTGAAAATGTTAAGCAAACATTATTAATAAGGCAAAGAAACAAACCGCAGTTACTTTACCTCTCTACATGTTTACTCTAGAGCAAATCCCCTCTCCCCTAATAATGCTCTTTGCCACCCCTTTTCTCCCCCAAACTAACTGTTCTGGAGTCATCCCTGATAATGTGAGAAATCCATTCACCCTGGGAGTGTGTGCGTGCAATGGCCAGAGCGTCCCAGTTCTTGCGGAGGGGGTAAACCTGTTTCTAGGCTGCAGCGCTTGGAAGTGCAGGTGAGGTGGCTCCTTCTAGAAGGCTGCACCCTACAAATGCATTCCCTGCAGGTAGAAAGCGAGTGTGTCAGGGAGGATTCTTTTTCCTTGAGAGGCTAACTCTCTATCCACAGGGAGTTGTTTTCTTGTGGAGTAGGCCATTTGATCACATGAGGGCCCTCTGAAGAAGGAAGCCATATAACCCTGAAACAGGCCACCCACCTCCGTGAGTCTCCTGAGGAAGGAAATGACCAGGCACAGAGCTGTGCAGCTAGCCAGCACAGCATGGAGCAGGGAAGAAGATGGGAAAGCTCTGTGTACTCCCATGGGGATCTCCTCTAGTATTTTGCATGCAAGAGGGGCTGGATTGTGCCCCACAGGACAAGCTCCGCATTGCTATATGGCCGAGCTCTCCAAATTTCATGTGGACCAAGCCACTTTTTCCATTAGTGGGGGCCACAATCACATCAAAACATTATGCAGCGGGTGGGGTGGAGACAAGTAGCTCATTCCTCCCTGGACCCCGTAGCTGGGCCCGTTGCTGAATCCTAAACTGGGGGTTTAAATAAGGTTGCGATCCTGAGTGTTGCTTTTACTTGAATATGAACTCCATCAAAACTAATAGGACGTACTGCAGAGAAAGCACATTAAGCATGGGGACCTTATTAATAGAAAACGTACCACTATTTCTCTTGCAGAAATCTAATGTAGGACAAACCTCACTGCCCCCAGAAAGGCCTTTTTACCTCTTCGGCACACACCCTCCAGACATTTCCCCTGATGCCACCACATACCGGAAAGTGAATACTTTTCGCAACAATTTGCTTAGACAGATGAAGTCTGAAGCAATGGTTTAAATCCCCATGAAATTATTACATAAACAGCTGGACTGTGTAAACCTAATGGAAGCTGTAAATTCATTTTATCTTCTTCAGTTCCACCCTCGGACCCAAAAATTTATCGCATTAATCGCTTGGCATTTTTTTTTAACGTGCAGTATCTAGAAGCAGCCTGCAGGGGGAGCAGTTTCCAAGCGTTGCGGCTCAGAGGAGTCGCTTGGTGGGAAGGCGAAGAGGCCGCTCCGCGGAGCAATTACGCGGAGGTGAAGGAATAATGGTGAATAATTTAAATTAATGACCTTAATAAAGGTGAGTGGACGTGGGGAGATCAAACATTGTGGTTTTTTTTAACCCAGACGTTTAAAAAAAAATTATTTTTTTTTTTAGCAGACCTAGTTTGCAGAATTAGTTTTCTGCTTTGCAGTGGGTAAGCTTTGATTTTCTTTCTTAAATATGTGTATATATTTTTACATTTCATCTCTGCCTATCGGAGCTGAAATGGTAAATCAATTAATGGGTGCAATTGGCCAACTCGTTATGCATTTAAAGCCGCGGCGTTGGAGAACTGGCTTGCGGCACGGCGGCCTCCGTGTTTATGAGGGGTGGGGGGCTGGCATGGGGCAGGTGAGGTGGTCTCCTCAGGTGCAGGTGTGAGGAGGGTCACAGGCAGGGGGTGCACCTATAATTGGGCAGATGGGCTTAAGGAACATGCCGCCCCCCCCACCCATAACTCCACCCTCCCTATTTTCTTCATTCTCTCCCTGGCTCCGAGGGGCCGTGGAGGGGGGGAGAGGGGCGAACACGGCCCCCCCTGACCCCTAGCTAGCTACGCCCCTGTTCGCAGGGGATGACTGCAGCGCCCCATCCCCATGGGCTCCACCCCACCGGCCGCCCTGCTGTCGCTCCCCTTCCTCACCCCACACGGCGGGGGGGGTGAGGTCCCTCTCCACCCCCCCCCCCAACTCCTGCCACCACTGACCGGCTTGGTGCGAAAGTCAGGGCGGCGGTTCCCACGAGCATAAACTGGGGAGGAGACAAGTCAGGAGCGGGGTGTGCTCCCTTCTTGCAGCCGTGTGTGTGTGTGAGATAAAGGCAAGGTGGGAGGCCAGGGTTGAGTGCCTGCGAAGCTGCAGCCCGGTAGGACCGTTTGTCCACCTGGGGGGGTGGCGGGGCGCGCACTCATCCTGCTCAGCTGGGGCTGGACTGACAATCAAGCTCCCACCTCTGCTCTTGTGGCAGCAGGCGCGAATGCTCCCCTTTGCTAAGCAGGGTCTGCCCTGGTTTGCATTTGAATGGGAGATGATACAGCACTGTCACAAGCCAGCGTGGTGTAGTGGTGAGAGTGCTGGACTAGGACCGGGGAGACCCGAGTTCAAATCCCCATTCAGCCATGAGACTTGCTGGATGTGACTCTGGGCCAGTCACTTCTCTCTCGGCCTAGCCTACTCCACAGGGTTGTTGTGAGGAGAAACCTAAGTATGTAGTACACCGTTCTAGGCTCCTTGGAGGAAGAGCGGGATATGAAATGTGTAAAAAAACAACCCCACAAGATATTCCCCTGAGGGGACGGGGCTGCTCTGGGGAGAGCACCTGCCGGCTTGCGTGCAGAAGGTTCCAAGTTCCCTCCCTGGCAGCATCTCCAAGACTGGGCTGAGAGAGACTCCTGCCTGCAGCCTTGGAGAAGCCGCTGCCAGTCTGTGAAGACAATCCTGAGCAGGATGGACCAAGGGTCTGACTCAGTCGATGGCAGCTTCCTATGTAACCAGTTTATGGTTGTGTGAAGTGTCCTTGAGAGTGTCCACTTGCTGCTGTTGGGGCAGCATAACCTGGGAAATGCCAAGACCGCGTCATCTGTTCCTTGGCCGCAAGCAGCAACAGAGCTTGGGCCGCTCCCATGCCAGACAGACACGCCCTGATGGCTCCCTGGGACCACCTGCTGCATTTCTAGCCAGCTCCTGGTAGGAAGAGCCACTCAGGGATGGTGCTGTCACTTAGGGACTGTCAGCATTAATGCGTCGGCCCCAATTGATCCGTGAATGGTGGTGTTCAAAGTCCCCCAACAGCCGGCTTCCAAAGCGGAGCGGATGCACTAACCTCCTCTTGTCCTTGGTTATTTGTAAGTGCTATTGCTATTTGTCTCCCTGAGGAGTAGCATTGAGCTCTGGGCTTTCCAGTGGCTTCCTGTTCCTTCTGTTCAGATGCGTCCGGAGCTTCTTCCTTGCAAGCAGGAGGTCCTGGGTTCCGTCCCTGGTAGCAGCACTTCCAGCTGGGGCTGGGACGGACTCCTGCCTGCCACCCTGGAGAGACGGTCAGAGCCGGCAGTGCTTGTCTCATGGCCAGACTGCACATGGGTTTTCACTGGGGACATCGGCAGCTTGGTGGGGAAACATTTCTATGTTGCATGCAGAAGGTCCCAGCAGGTCCAATCCCTGGTGGCACATCTGAGCTGGGAAGGGCCCTGTCTGAAAGTCTGGAGAGATGCTGCCAGTCAGAGCAGGCCATACTAAGCTCAATAGATCAAGGGTCTGACTCAGCAGGGAGCAGCTTCGCATGCTCACCAAGAGCACCCATAGCTCAGTGGAAGAACCCCGGCGTTGCCTGCAGAAGGGCCCAGGTTCAATCCTTGGCATTTCCAGCTGCGACTGAGAAAGACCCCTCTTTGAAACTCGGGAGAGCAGGTGCTGCCAGCCCGAGTAGGCAGTACTGAGATAGATGGACTAAGGGATGGATAGAGGAGAGGAGAGCTGGTCTGGTGGTAGCCAGCCTGACTTGTCCCCATAGCTAAGCAGGGTCTGCCCTGGTTGCATCTGAATGGGAGACTTGATGTGTGAGCACTGCGAGATATTCCCCTCAGGGGATGGAGCTGCTCTGGGAAGAGCATCTAGGTTCCAAGTTCCCTCCCTGGCAGCTTCTCCAAGATAGGGCTGAGAGAGATTCCTGCCTGCAACCTTGGAGAAGCCGCTGCCAGTCTGTGAAGACAATACTGAGCGAGATAGACCAATGGTCTGACTCAGTATATGGCAGTTTCCTATATTCCTATGTTCCTAAGAGCCAGACTCAGTATGAGGTAGCTTTGTTGGTTCAGTTCAAAAACCTAGGGAGCAAATTCGATCCCAGTGGACTGAAACAAACCCTTCATTTGACCAGGGAGGTGGAGTTGTTGCTCGGTTGCACAGCATCTGCTTTGCATGTAGAAGGTCCCAAGTTCAGAAGTTCCCTGGGCTATTTCTCAGGTAGGGCTGGGAAATAGCCCATCTGAAACCCTGGGGAGCTGCTGCCAGTCAGAGGAGACAGTACTGAGCTGGTCTGGTGGTTGCAAGCATGACTTGTCCCTTTAGCTAAGCAGGGTCAGCTCTGGTGTGTATTTGAATGGGAGACTAGAAGTGTGAGCACTGGAAGAGATTCCCCCTCAGGGGATGGAGCCGCTCTGGGAAGAGCATCTGAGGTTCCAAGTTCCCTCCCTGGCAGCATCTCCAACGAGATAGGGCTGGGAGAGAGACTCCTGCCTGCAGCCTTGAAGAAGCCGCTGCCAGGCTGGGTAGACAATACTGAGCGAGATGGACCTATGGGCTGGACTCAGTATCTGGCAGCTTCCTGTGTTCCTAACTTGTACTGAAGGCCAGGAGCTCAGTGGCAAGGCGGTCCCTGCTTTGCATGGAGGCCACAGGTTCAGCAGCATCTCCAGTCAGAGCTGAAAGACCCCCGCCTGAAAGCTTAGGGAGCTGCTGCCAGTCAGAGCGGACGATGCTGAGCCAGGTGGACCAAGGGCGGACTCGGCAGGCGGCAGGTTCCTGTGTTTCTCATGGGCTGCTTTGTATTTCCAGACCGGCGCCTGAGCTTCCTTCTTTCCTAGCGGATGATCCAGCCAGTTCCTCGGCGGCTAATTTGCTGCCAAGGCGCCGCCCGCCCGCTAACGATCGGCTAATTGCTCCCGCGCATCTCGTTCTGTCTTGTTGGGCCAAGTCCTTCTATTCGAACTAATCATTCCCACGACCCTCCCTCTCTTTGTCTGGGGGCTTGTTGTCGCGGGGCGGGGCGGGGGGTTCCCTGCCTGCTCCCGCTTTCTGGGCGCGCGTCTGTCGTCCGCGCGCCTGTCCCGGGTTCCGCTCCCTTGCTCCAGAAAAGCAGAGAAACTAATTAAAAACTGCCGGCGTTGGAAGGGTTGGAGCGCGCTCGGCAGTGAAAGAGAAGCGTCTTGTGGCAAGAAAAATCAATTTTACAGTTACAGGAGCAGAATGAATGAAGGTGGTACATTAAGGGAAGAAGAAGAAAGAAACGGGGCGGGGGGGGGCTGGTGTCATCCACGCAGCAATGCAGCACCCGTGTGTGGGTGTGTGTATGTGTGTGTGTGGCTGCACATCAGTGTGCCCGGACAATGCTGCAACTCTTTCTATGCGACGGGCAGGGACTCCAAAGCCCATGAGGAGCTGCCGCTCTGCCCGGCCTGCTGCCCCTAACAAGCCTCTGAGCAAATCCGGGGTGCTCCTGCAGTCCTCCTGCTGCTGCTGCTGTCTGCCCAGCTTTCGAAGAGTTGCGATTCCCCTCTCAGGGCTGGGAGGTGGGCGGCAGCCGCCTCGGACAGTGCTTTGGCGTCTGGACTTGGGGCTGGGAGAGCCGAGCAGGGGGGCGGGAGGAGCACCACGGGCCAGGAACCGCCGGGATCGGGAGGTAACCGGGATGCTGCCTGGAGCCGAAGCCAGCGGGGTCACACCGGGAGCCAGGCTCAGCGCGCGAGCCAAGCAGCACCGGAGCTGAAGCCCGGGCTCAGGAATGCAGCGGGGCTCCTCCGCCGTCCTCGGGATGCTTGGGGTGCGTGCGGGGTGCACAGACCGAGCCGCCGCTAGGAGAGCCTCCCTCGCGCCCTCGGCCCTTCCTCGACGGAGTCTTCTGCTTTGGAGCTTCCGTTCCGGGCGGACTCTGACCTTCCCTGGGGCGGTGGCGGGAGGGGAGGAGCAGCGCCCTGCCTGCCTGCCTCTCCGAGCGAGCACGCTTCGGGGCGCCTTGGCTGACGCCGCCCGCCGAGAGATGAGCGGAGGCAGCCGGGGACCGGGGGCTCCTCCTGGGACAGCCGCCGCCGCCGCCAGCGGTTCTCCTGCCCTCCGCCGCCCGCCCCGTCGGTTCCCCGGGGACGGCTGATGGGAGCTGCTTTGCGGCCTCTCGGGAGGGCTGCGACTCGAGCGGGGCTTCCTCACGCCTTGGCCTGTCTCTGCTGCTGCGCGCGGGGCGCTGCGGGCTGGATTTCATTGCCCACACCGGGGGCCGGGAAAGAGCCCCTGAAACACGAGGCCTAGGCAGAGAGGAGCAGCCTTGAGCATGGGCAGAGCGCGCCGTCTCCTTTTGGCCAGCCAGGAGCCAGCCCCTCGCGCGGAGCCATTACACACCTCATGTTAAGAGCTCACCTTCCCAGGTACGAGCTGGGCTCACCTGCCTGCAACGCTCTTCACTCCCTCCGACGTCCCTTCTGAAGAAGCTTCACGCGAGAAAAGAGCCTCCACCGTTGCCCTGCTTTGCCACTTCCGGTGGGAGGCATTTGCTGGTGCACCCTGCACCTTCCTTGGAGGTTCTGGCTGCCAGGCAATAGAGATGCACAGAGATTTCCCTCTGTTTAACCCTTTGGGCATTTCACTCCATGCCCCTCTTCCTCAGTTCTGGTGTTGTTACTATGCTCAGACTGGTGCATGAGCAGTGGTTGGCCACAGTTTTCAAATGCACATCTCTCCCCCCACCTGATGAACTCTGGTGCAACACTTCCCAAAAAAGCAACTGGGATGTGATTGTCAGTAATGAGATGGCATCAAGATAGTTTCCGAGTGCCCGTGTTTTGCCCAGGCGCCCCTGCACATGGGTAAAAAAGGCCACACCCAAAGAATCGTGGTCACACACATGATCACGCAGAGGCACTTTTGGGCCCTGTTCCGTTCACACACAGATGCTCATTGTTAACGAAAGAACGGGAAATGGCCGTCGGTCGCGGCTAGTGCACTGGACTCTGAACAAAATCCATAAATAAAAAGCAAAAAACAACAGAGGATGATTCCTAATCACCGGTTTGGAAGTGAGCGGTGGGGGGGGGTGCCAAGGCACAGAGGCAGAGCTCCTCTTCCACTGGCAGAAAGCCCCCAGTTCAGTCCTCAGCAGCATCTCTCCAGTTAGGTCGAAGACCCCTTCCTTAAATCCAGGGGCGTAGCAGGGAGAAGGGGCCCGTGTTCATCCCGCTCTCTGGCGGCCCCCCAGAGTGAGGGAGATAATGAAGAAAATAGGGATTGGTGGAGCTGGAGGGCCCTCAGGAGCTGGGGGCCCATGTTCTTCGAACTCTTTTGCTCAGTTATAGCTACGCCCCTGCTTAAATCACACAGAGAGGCTGCCAGTCAGAGTAGACGCTACTGAGTCAGACGGAGCAAGGGTCTGGCTCCGTATTAGCCGGCTTCCTAGGTTCCGCTGAGCCCCTTTGGGACAGGGAAGCACTCTCCCTACTGTTTGGCAGTGTGTGCGTAGCTCAGTGGGAGAGCATCTTCTTTGCATGCAGAGAGGCCCCAGGCTTAATCCCTGGCTGGCAGCATCTCTGTCTGTATAGCACTCTGCTAACTGGGGCAAAGAGACACCTTTAACCGTGGTGATTCTCTTTATTTAGCAGGGGGAGAGTAACTGGCCCCATCCACCCCCAGCACAGGACCTCCAGTGACTGTTGCTGGTGTCTGTCTTATGTTTCTTTTTAGATTGTGAGCCCTTTGGGGACAGGGAGCCATCTTATTTGTTTTATTTCTCTTTGTAAACCGCCCTGAGCCATTTTTGGAAGGGCAGTATAGAAATTGAATTAATAATAATAATAATAATAATAATAATAATAATAATAATAATAAAAGGTGCTCTATAGCATCTCTATATAAAAGAGCCCTGCTGCCAGTCAGTGCAGACAAAACTGAACTGGACAGATCAGAGGCCTGACTCAGTAGGCAGCTTCACGTATGGTGAGGTGGAGCAAGGCCCAGAAGTGCATCTAGATCATTTTTGGAAGAGCAGGTACTTTGGAATTCCAAGGGGTGGGGAGAAACCCAGACGATGAGCACTCTTACATTTGGGGCTTGGTTCCAGGCACCGCTGGGGACGGACAAAAGCTGGTTCCCAACGTACTGAAAAGGCTGCCCCACAGCCCTGTCTGGGATCGAGACGTCGTCTTTCCACCTTCCCCGCACCTCATCCCAAAGCGCTGACTTGTGGCAAAAAGGCCCCCAAACCAGTGTGTGTATGTGTGTGTGTGCGTGCACCACACACACACACACACACACACACACAATTGTATGTGGCCTTCCTCTTTGGGGTCAGGCAGATGTTAAGAAAGCCCATTCCGCCTTGACGGAGGGGGTTAAACGCCTCCCGCCCTGCACGGCTATCTTTGCCAGCAAGCCGGCAGGTTTCCATTTGGTATTTTCAGGGAAACTTATCAGGCAAGGCGCTGTAAATAAGCGAGGGGCAGACGGGGGTTCCAGAAGCACAAAATGACATTTATGCTAAACTCGCCACCGTTTATGCATGGTCCCAGGTAGATAGCAGGATGAGGTGGTGGGGAGTAAGACCGCATGGGAGGGAAGAGGCGGATTGGAGCCTCAGAAAGGCCGGGCTTCAATTTGGGGAGGGGGATTCAGGGGGCTAGAGGCAATCTCAACGACATTTTTGGCAGCTTCCCCTAAATAAATCTTCTATCGGTTTCCAAAAGGGTTGGAAATCTTATGATCCTTAAGGGTGCATAACCAAAGTGGGTGTGAGCGAAGCTGCCAGCAAGATTCGGGGTAACCTGCAAGTAAGTCAGTTTCACGAAAAATCCGGAGGGGGAAATCCTAAGGGGGCAAACCCAGCCCCCCAAACTGCTCCAGTGTAACTCAATGGAGTGGAATGTCCGTGGACTCAGAGGGCACTTAACAGACAATCAGGTGAGTGAAGCTAAGGGACTCAGTCGTGAGGAGGGGAGGAAGGAGGACCTGAAGAAAAAGAGCAGAGAATTTCTCAAGTTTAAGAATACTTCCTCAAGACAGTCACATGAAGATGAAAAGGAGCTGAGACCAAGCACTGGTGCATGTTCAGCAGGGACACCTGACCTTGTGGCTAATTTACTTTCCCACCATGCTCAAGCACAGGCTGAGCTAACACTTGCGCGCCAGGGACATGCGCCAACCAACTTGTTTGTTTTAGACATTTGTACCTAGCCTTTCTCTGAGGCGGCTCGCAACAGTTAAGAGGATGCGAACAGCAAAAATACAATCAAAGCAAACTCAAAATCCTAACAAAGAGCACCAAAGCAGCATAATAAACAGGGGAGAGGAGAGGAACCACGAAAAAGAAACCAGCAAGAGTGAAAACGCAGGGGCTGTTGGGAAAGGCCTGTTGAAATAGAAACGACCCCGCACTCTTTTTCAAAGTTGCCAGGGAAGGTCCCACCCACAGATCAAGTGGCAGGGAGTTCCAAAGAGAGAGGCTACCCCCCCCCCGCCGCCCCTGGAGGGGACTTGCTCACACATTCCTGCCAATAGGAGCCAATTTTCATTACTGCCAATTTCACAGCGATGGCAATGGTTTCTTTAATTAAAAAATATATGAGGTTGCCTGCTGAATCAAGCCATTCTTCTGTCTAGCTCAGGAATGACTACACTGGCTGGCAGCAGCTCTCCAATAGGAGTCTTTTTAGTGCAACCTGGAGATTCCAGGGAGGAAATTGGGGGCCTGGCAGGGGGAATAGTAGGTCCTAGAGAGCAGACTTTGGGGGAAGCTACTGCTACTGCTACCCCTCTGAAAATTACTGAATGCCCATTTTAACCGAATGGAGTGCTGAAAATGGTGGAGGGATACACAGACACACCCGTTTCCCATGACTGGGCATTTTCCCTTAGAGAAAAGGGGAAATACAGAAGTCTTCTGTTACCATCTCTCCAATGCGTTACCCATCAAACATGCCTTCTCCATCTTTCCTGCTTCCTGCTTTTCATGTGGTGGGTGGAATTAAGACAAAGAAGCAGAGCTGGTCTGGTGGGAGCAAGCATGTCTTGTCCCCTTAGTTAAGCAGGGTCCACCCTGGTTGCATATGAAAGGGGGACTAGAAGTGTGAGCACTGGAAGATTATATTCCCCCGAGGGGATGGAGCCACTCTAGGAACCACATCTAGGTTCCCAGTTCCCTCCCTGGCAACATCTCCAAGATAGGGCTGAGAGAGACTCCTGCCTGCAACCTTGGAGAAACCGCTGCCAGTCTGTGCAGACAATACTGAGCTAGATAGACCAATGGTCTGACTCAGTATATGGTAGCTTCCTTTTTTAGAGCTGGTCTTGTGGTAGCAAGCATGACTTGTCCCCTTCGCTAAGCAGAGTCTGCCCTGGTTGCATATGAATGGGAGACTAGAAGTGTGAGCACTGCAAGATATTCCCCTCTTAGGGGATGCAGCCACTCTGGGAAGAGCAAAAGGTTCCAAGTTCCCTCCCTGGCAGCATCTCCAAGATAGGGCGGAGAGAGATTCCTGCCTGCAACCTTGGAGAAGCCACTGTCAGTCTGTGAAGACAATACTGAGCTAGATAGACCAATGGTCTGACTCAACATATGGCAGTTTCCTATGTTCCTATGTTCCTAAAACAGTTTTGGATATTAAGGACCAGAGAGATCACTCGATCTCGATTTGGCCAGATTTGCTAGATGAAACCCAAGGAAGATGGAGACGCTTACAGTTCTGTTTCAGGCACTGTCTGTGGGTTGCAAATGAGGAACACAACCTTTGCAGTGTGTGTGTGTGTGTGACAGACATCCCAGTGGCCAGGAGGAGAACCTGGATGCTGAACTACAGATAAGCAGATTTCCCCATTCTTTTTGAGAATGTTGCTCTGTGTTTCCTTCTGTTCCTCATAACAAAAAAATCTTGTGGCATCTAAAAGACATACACAGATATTGTAGCATAAATGGTGGATCAGAGAGCCCACTTTGTCAGAGGCATAAAGGGTTATCCTCAGCTGGTGGAAATGAAGTCAAAGGAAGAAGAAACAGAGAGACCATTTCTCCCTTCTTCCACTTCATCTCTCTTCCTTCATTTCTTCTTCCATTGCATCTTCTCTCCCTCCCACCCTCTCCCTCTCTCTCTCTCTGAGATAAGATAAGAAACCAGCCATTCAAATCAACCAGTTAACATCCTGAAAGGCCTGGGTAAATAAAAAGGTCTTCATCTGAGAAACCAACAGATTTGGCATCAGGTCAACCTTCCTGGGACGAGAATTCAAGATATAGGGTGCCACCACCAAGAAGGCCCTGTTAACGGCGCCACTCGGCTGACTTCAAATGTTTCTAAGTTGGTTCCACTTTGCAAACATGACCAGATCCCGGGGCGAAGTTCAGATACAGAGAATTCAGGAAGCTCGCTATATCTCAGACCCCATATATCTACCCGCAGGCGTCCACACAGGTGATCGTAAACTGCTTTGAATCACCAGAGGGTTGGTCCACATATGCTCTTAATGCTCAAAGTTAAAAATCTGATGAAGCCTGATCCACCCCCCCACCCCCACCCCGGCAACAAAGAACCTATCAGAAAATAACCTGACGGCAGAAAGAGTGGCTTCCTTTGACGGCACCGTGTTCCTGGACTCTTTCTCTCTGTCTTATCATCCTGCGTGGGTATCTCCTCTCCTCCTTTCCCAAGAAAGGTAATTTCCATCTCGGCAACCTTTCCTGACCCTTTTTTCGTCTGTCCCAGCATCGGCGCCGTTTCGTCCGTCGGATGCTTTTCTTATCCTCGCAGACAAGATTTTCTCCGCTTCTTCCAGCGCAAGGAAAACTTGGTTTCTCTAATCCACCAATTGTCCCTCGTCGGTTTTACATCCATTCCTAAAGCTCTTCATAATAGATTTAATTTTTAAATAAATCTTGGGAAGGTTATTATCGGATATTTCAGCTTTTAATTAAAAACGATAAACTCGCCGGGGGGGCTGCGGCTTCCGCAAGCTCAGGTCGGCCTGGCCTGGCATCTCTTTCATGTTGAACGGCGCCTTTTTTTAACGCCGGATGAGGATTTAACCCAGGACGTGGCGGTTCTACCTTTCTTCATCCTGTGGTTTTCATGCATGAGGTTGGATTTGGCTTAAGAGATGTGGACACGCAGCATTACAGATTAGAGAGGGGAGAAATTAGGGGCACAACAAGATGAATAAACAAGCCGAAACCATCAATTGGAAAACGCTTCATTTTAAAAACAACAACAACGACAGCAACACCTTCTGAGCATTCAAGACGTCCAGGACTGGATAGTAAGAGTGTATAAGTTCCACCCCCCTCTGTTTGTTATTCTGTTTGTTTTCTTTATTAAAACCCTAATTAGCATCCTTATTCATTTCCAAAAACCACATTTCCTTTGATGCTTCATTTGCTTTGATTACTAAATAGTGTTTTTTTGTTTTTGGCTTGTGCATGCCATGGTATGGAAGAAGCAACAGAGCCCATCTTACCCAGAATGCCTGGATGTTGCATCATTCCAGGGCATTCTGAGAGAAACCTCATTTGAGGGATCTTGGAGTCGTGGTGGACAGCTTGTTGAAAGTGTTGGCTCAGTGCACAACAGCAGTGAAAAAGGCCAATTCCATGCTAGGAAGCATTAGGAAGGGGACTGAAAATAAAACGGCTAATATTATAATGCCCTTATACAAAACTATGGTGGAACCACATCATAGAGTTCTGCACATAGCTTTGGTAACCGTATCTTAAAAAGTACATTGTAGAACTGGAAAAGGTACAGAAGAGGGCAACCAAGATGATCAGGGGCCTGGAGCACCTTTCTTATGAGGCAAGACTACAACACCTGGGGGTTTTTAGTTTAGGAAAAAGACGACTGCGGGGAGACATGATAGAGGTCTATAAAAGCATGCATGGTGTGGAGAAAGTGGAGAGAGAGCGATTCTTTTCCCTCTCACACAACACTAGAACCAGGGGTCACTCCATGAAACTGATTGCCAGGAGGTCTAGGACCGACAAAGGAAGTACTTTTTCACACAACACATAATTAATCTATGGAATTCTCTGCCAGGGGTTGTGGAGATGGCCACCAGCTTGGATGGCTTTAAAAGGGGCTTGGACAAATTCATGGAGGGAAGGTCTATCAGTGGCTACTAGACCAGTGGCTATAGGCCACCTCCAGCTTCAGAGGCAGGATGCTGCTCAATCCCAGTCGCAGGGGAGCAACAGCAAGAGAGAGGGCAGGCCCCTCTCAGCTCTTGCCTGTAGGCTCCTCAGAGGCATCTGGCGACCCACTGTGGGAAACACGATGCTGGTCTCAGGGGTGTAATTAGGGGAGGGGGGTTCACTTAATGAAGCAAATAGGGAGGGGTGGAGCTGGGGGGTTCTCAGGAGCTGGGGGTCCATGTTCTTTGAACCCTTTCTCTCAATTGTAGCCACACCCCAGGCTTGACTAGATAGGTCTTCTTGGGTCTGATCCACCAGGCCTTTTCTTAGGTTCTTATTACTAAGCCCTATGCAAATTAATGGGACTCAAGTTAGTCATGACTAACTTGTTTGATGTATTTCAATGGTGTCGAGTCATAATTAATTTAACCCAGATCTTATCCCATGTCTCCTGCTGCTACATCCTTGGAGAAAGGGCAGGATAGACATCAAATGGTAATCATTTTAAACAGCTGTCTCATTGAAACACAGGAAACTGCTTTATGCTGTGTCTGGCCCTTGGTCCATATAGCTCACTATGGTTTACTCTGACCGGCAGCAGCTCTCCAGGGATTCAGAAAGAAGTCCTTCCCGACCCTACTTTTAGATGCTGCCAGGGATCGAACCTGGGACCTTCTATATGCAAAGAAGGTGCTCTGCCAGAGATCTACAGCTCTATCCCCTATATGCTTTCACTAAGAGGGGACAAGAGAATTTTAACGAAGAGCTGGGGGCACTAAAATGCCTTGCTTCCCATTGTGAGATCCCTAGTCTGAGAGGACAAGAGGTTAATAAAGTGTGTGTGTGTGATCTTATATCTATTTCTGAAAGAGTGGGAAATGTTATGATGCTTATGGAGGTATAACTTTAAAGCCCTAACTGGCTTGGGACCGGGTTACCTGAGAGACCGCCTTGTCCCACATGAGCCTACCCGTACCTTAAGGTCTCCTTCGGATGCCCTCCTCCAGGTGCCCCTGCCAAACAAGGTGAGGCGGGTAGCTACTAGGGAGAGGGCCTTTTCAGAGGTGGCACCCCATTTAGGGAAAAGCCTCTCCAGTAAGGTTTGCTTAGCTTCATCACTTTGTTCTTTTAGATGCCAGGTAAAGACCTTTTTGTTCACTCAGGCCTTTTACATTTAAATTTTTATTTTCACATTTGTTTTAAAAACTGATTTTAAAACAATTTTAAAATTGCTTTGTATTGTATTTTGTATCCCCCCACTTTTTTTTTTAATATGATGTGATTTAATATGTGTTTTTATTTGAAATTTTAATGCTGTGTTGTGAGCTGCTCGGCCCAGAGAACAATTTTGTTGTGGGGTTTTTTGTTGTTTGTCGAGAAGAAGAAGAAGAAGGAGGAGGAGGAGGAGCAGGAGGAGCAGGAGGAGCAGGAGGAGGAGGAGATAGCCACCCCACAACAAAATTGTTCTCTGGGCCAAGCAGCTCACAACACAGCATTAAAATGTGTCTTCTTCTTCTTCTTCTTCTTCTTCTTCTTCTTCTTCTTCTTCTTCTTCTTCTTCTTCTTCTTCTTCTTCTTCTTCTTCTTCTCCTCTTCCTCCTCCATCTCCTTCTTCTTTAAGTGCCATCAAGTTGGTCATCTTCTGTTTCCTTCAACTTTCAAGTCATCTTCTTCTCTTTCCTTCGACTTTCCCCAGCATTATGGACTTCTCGAGGGAGCTGGGTCTTTGCATAATGTATCCAAAGTATGATAGTTTGAACCTGGTCATTTGTGCCTGGAGTTAAAATTCTGGATTGATTTGTTCTAGGATCCATTTGTTTGTTTTCCTGGCTGGCCATGGTATCCTCAAAAGTCTTCTCCAGCACCAAAGTTCGAAAGCGAAAGCGTCAATGCTTTTTCTGTCTTGCTTTTTCAAGGTCCAGCTTTTGCATCCATAGAGTGTCCCGGGAAAAACCATTGTCTGAACGATTCTAATCTTTGTAGGAGTAGACATGTCACAGCATCTAAGTATCCTTTCCAAGGCCTTCATTGCAACCCTACCAAGTGCTAGTCTGTGGTGTATTTCTTGACTGCTGGATCCTTTACTGTTGGTGGTTGATCCTAAAAAGCAGAAGCTCTCCACCACTTCAATGTCTTCATTATCAGTTCTGAGGCTTGTTGCTCTACCCATTGTCATTAATTTAGTCTTCTTTATATTTAGTCGTAGTCTCATTTTTTCACTGTGCTCCTTGACTTTCATTATTAGAGCTTGCAGATGATAATCTGCATTCTCAGCTCTCAGAGTGGTGTCATCAGCGTAGTGCAGGTTATTGATGTTTCTTCTTCCAATCCAGCTTCTCTCAGTATATGTTCGGCATATAAGTTGAATAAAGAAGGAGAAAGTAGACAGCCTTGTCTTACTCCTTTGCTGATCTGGAACCAGTCTGTTTCACCATGTCTGTCTGGACTGTGGCTTCATAAGAACAGCCCTGCTGGATCAAGCCCAAGGAGGCCCATCTAGTCCAGCATCCTGTTTCACACAGTAGCCCACCAGATGCCACTGGGAGCCACAAGCAGGAGTTGAAAGGGGCCTGCCCTCCCTCCTGCTGTCACTCCCCTGCAACTGGGACTCAGAGGCATCCTGCTTTTGAGGCTGGAGGCGGCCTGTAGCCCCCCAACTAGTAGCCGTTGATAGACCTCTCCTCCATGAAGTTCTCCAAACCCCTCTTCAAGCCATCCAGATTGCTGGCTGTCACCACATCACGTGGCAGAGAATTCCACAAGCTGATTATGTGTTGTGTGAAAAAGTACTTCCATTTGCTGGTCCTAGATTTCCTGGCAATCAATTTCATGGGATGACCCCTGGTTCTAGTGTGATGGGAGAGGGAGAAGAGTTTCTCTCTATCCACTTTCTTCTCCACATCATGCATGATTTTATAGACCTCTGTCATGTCTCCCCGCAGTCATCTTTTTCCTAAACTAAAAAGCCCCAGGTGTTGTAGCCTAGCCTCATAAGGAAGGTGCTCCAGGCCCCTGATCATCTTGGTTGCCCTCTTCTGCACCTTTCCCAGTTCTACAATGTCCTTTTTGAGATGTGGTGACCAGAACTGGATGCAGTAGTCCAGACGTGGCCGAACCATCATTTTGTAATAGGGCATTATAATATTAGCATTTTTATTTTCAACCCCCTTCCTAATGATCCCTAGCATGGAATTGGCCTTTTTCACAGCTGCCGCACTTTGAGTCGACACTTTCAACGAGCTGTCCACCACAACCCCAAGATCCCTCTCCTGGTCAGTCACCGACAGCTCAGATCCCATCAGCATATATGTGAAGTTGGGGTTTTTCGTCCCAATGTGCATCACTTTACTCTTGCCAACACTGAACTGCATTTGCCATTTTGTCATCCACTCATCCAGTTTGGAGAGATCATTTTGGAGCTGCTCACAATCCGTTTTGGATTTCACTATCCAAAAGAGTTTGGAATCATCTGCAAATCTGGCCACCTCGCTGCTTACCCCTGCTTAAAGATCATTTATGAATACATTAAAAAGCATTGGTTCCAGTACAGATCCATGGGGGACCCCACTTCTTACTTCCCTCTATTGTGAAAACTCTCCATTTATCCCTACCTTCTGTTTCCTGTCCTTCAACCAGTTAGCAATCCACACATGTACTTGTCCCCTTATCCCATGACCGCTAAGTTTCCTCAGGAGTCTTTGATGAGGAACTTTGTCAAAAGCGTTTTGGGAGTCCAGGTAGACTATGTCATCTGGATCACTGGTGATCCACACACTTGTTGACACTCTCACTCTCTGGCTTTCTGCCCTATGTAAAGGTTTCTCATTAGAACAATGAGATGTTCTGGGACGCCCATTTTCCTAAGGGTATTCCACAACTTGACATGGTCGACACAATCAAAGGCTTTTCTGTAGTCAATAAAGCTCATATTGACTTTTTTTTTTGGTATTCTTGGCTTTCTCAATTATCCAGCATGCATCAGCAGTGATGTCTATTGTTCCTCAGCCTTTTCTGAAACCAGCTTGAACATCTGGCATTTCCCTTTCCACATAGGGCTCTAATCTGCATTGGATGATCCTGAGCATTATTATTACTACTACTATTAAATGGAACACTTGGGAGTGAAAGGGAGTTGCAGTTACCCGTTGCAGGGGAGTCACAGCAGGAGAGAGGGCATGCCCCTTTCAACTCCTGCCTGTGGCTTCCAGCGGCATCTGATGGGCCACTGTGCGAAACAGGATGCTGGACTAGATGGGCCTCCTTGGGCCTGATCCACAAGGGCTGTTCTGATGTTCTTATGAGGTATCAGCAGACTAACGGTAACCTTCAGATATGGGTTTCACAAAAATATGAAGAAAACCTAGGAGGTCAAACCCCCCACCCCCCGGGTGCAAAAAATACTGCCTCAGTGTAAGTCAGTGGAACAGAATTTTCATGGATTCAGAGGGCAGTTAACAGACAAGCAGGTGGGTGGAACAAATGGAACTCAATGGGTAATATGTAGACATTGAGTTCTGGATTCTCTGGACTGCTCTTCTGGACTCTTGCCTGCCCTCCTAATGAGTCTAATTAAAACACACTCTGTGGACGTGGTGATTTTCAAAGAACATTGGTGGGAGAGCTGGTCTTGTGGTAGCAAGCATGACTTGTCCCCTAAACTAAGCTGGTTGCATTTGAATGGGAGACTAGAAGTGTCAGCACTGTAAGTTATTCCCCTCAGGGGATGGAGCCGCTCTGGGAAGAGCAAGAAGGTTCCAAGTTCCCTCCCTGGCAGCATCTCCAAGAGAGGGCGGAGAGAGACTCCTGCCTGCAACCTTGGAGAAGCCGCTGCCAGTCTGGGTGGACATTACTGAGCTAGATGGACCTATGGTCGGACTCAGTAGGAGGCAGCGTCCTATGTTCCTGTGTAACAAGAAGTCCATAGGCACCGGCTCTCCATCTCGATAAATAACTCCTACTGGCCTCTTGCTCTCTCTGCAGTCTCCTTGTAGCTCTGCTCTCGGTCCCTTGTTATTGACAGACCGATGATAATTTTTGGAGACTCCCTCCTCCTCCTCGGCCTCCTCCTCCTTTGAGACTTAAGCAATTGCCTCCGGATCTCCTCTGTGGGCTCTGCTCTCTCATCAAGCTGGATTTATCTGCTAAATACGGGGTTGATTCAAATTCTCTCCTACAGGTCCCTGCCCCAAGAGGTTTCCAATTCAGGCAACAATACAATTTTCCAGATGAAACGATCGCACCAGGCATTGCTTCCAAACCTCTCTCTACATTGCTGAGGGCTAGAAGCTTGTTTTCAGAAACTAGACACTGTCAGCAGGATCGGGAGCTTCTGCCCGGAACAGTCACAGCAGCAAGACCAGAGTCTGACTCACACATTTTAGGACACACACCCTCCCCGCCCCGCGGGCCCGGCCAGAGTCAAGGGGCTCCAGCGGGCGGGGCTCCAGCGGGCGGGGCTCCCCCACCCCTGCCTTTCTCCCTCTTTGTGCCCGGACCGGTTGAAGTCTGTCTGGCCCGAGGCCCGGATCGGGCTCCTCGGTCCTCGCTCCCTGGCCCGGCGGCAGCGATCCTGCCAAGGACGCCTCCTTCGGGCGCCCGCCCGCTTCTCCCCCAGCCCGGGTCACTTTCGCCGCCGCCGCCCTCCCCAGAGGCAGCAGCAGCCGCGAGAAAGCGCCCGCGAGCGAGCAGCGCGCCTGGGCAGCGGCTGCGCCTCCTCTCCGGGCTGGACGGAGCCAGCAGCAGCCGCAGCCGCAGCCGCCCACTGTCTCCCGGAGCGGGGCCAGGAGAGCCAGACGAGCCTCCCGGGGGGCTCCGGCCGGGAAGCTGCGTGGGGAGCCGCGCTGTGCGGGGTCTCTCGCCTCCTGCCTCGTCGCTCCCCACTCCGCGCCCACCCACCACCCCGCGCGCGTCTCCCGGGAGCCTTTTGCCGAGGCGCCCTGGCGAGACTCGTGCGCGCGGAGCGCCCCTTCCCAACTCGCCTCTCCCCGGCGGCCGAGGAGCAGCAGGTGCAGCTGCCGCTGCTGCGGGGATGGAAGGACGTTGCCGGCGGTGGGAAGAGCCGGGACCCAAGAGCCCCCCCCCCCCGGCTTGGCACGCAGAAGGCCCCCGCCAGCTCCCCTCCCTGGCAGCAGCAGCATCCCCGAGAGAGGGCTGAGAGAGCCGCTGCCTGTCAGGGTCGGCAATACGGATCTAGAGGGACCCAGCGGCGGACTCCGTAGAAAGCAGCTCCCTCTGTCCCGAGGGGGGCCTCTTCCTAGACCTCACAGGGTCTCAACCTGCTGACGGTCTCGCTCTCCCCACTTCCCTCTGCGTGTGTTTGCGGAAGGTAGTCTTTTACAAGATGCGTATCAGGTTTCTGTCCCACCTGTCTTCCATCATGGAACTCAGAGTAGCAGTTATAGAGTCTTAGCACTGGATGGGGCCCCAGAGGTCTTCAAGTCCAGTTGTGACAAATGCAGATCTTGAAGCGAGAGCATCACCTCTCTCACAGACCCTTCCCTCACCAATTTCCTAATCTTATCTGACACAGGAGATAGGGCCACTTTGCACCTCGCCACCCAGAGGGGTGGAAATTAGAATCCCCTTTGAATCCTCTGTCCTCTTTGGACAGGTGTGAGGCCCCCAGGCGCCTGGACCCAGCCCACCCCTCCCTCATGGCTTCCAAGCTAGAGGAGAAAGGCCTGACCAGCATCCGCTCTTTTCCATCTGCAAACGTGGGTGTTCCACGGAGAAGCTGCAGCGATGAACGCCCTCTTAGCCAAGGAGGACCTGCCTACTGACAGACTAAGATCAAACTCAGTTCTAGTCCGTTAGTAAATGCCTTTTTGTATTTTCTTTTGAATTCCTGTATTCCTTTCTTTACTCCCAGATTCACCCTATTTCCTCCCAGTTCCTTCTTCTGTGTGCAACCCATTTCTTAATAAAGTCCATATACTTAGAAGTGGCTTCAGTCTGATTTAACAGGTTCTGGAGGGTTACTTGCAAAACTAGTCTTCCCCGTGTGTCTCCTTAGGTCATTCGCTACCCTTGGGTTGTTTTCAGCATAATATCTTCTTGTCTAGGGCTGGGATGTGCGGACTCTGGCTCTGTCCTAAGTCCTAAGCCGGACTGTTCTAGGTTGCTGAAGCCGTGTCTAAGCCTGGCCAGTGACTTAGATCAGTCTTCAACAGGTGGCAGCCTACCTTGAAGGAGCGGCGTGCTCCTAGATTTGGGACCAGAGCAATCTCTCTGCTGAGGGTAGATCCCAGGAAAGCAGAGAGTCACCCTGGCTCCATCACAATAGTGCAGGAACCAGCTACACAGCATCCCTGAGAGATGGCCGCCCAGCTGTCCAATGGCTCTTATGGTTACGAAACGGCTCTTAATGCCCAGCCGGAACCTCTTAAGCAGGTGTTCACAGCTTTCGAGCCACCTGTACCAATTGCCTCCGGCCACTATAACAAGCCCCAGGGACCCAGATCCAAGGCGCAAGGGGTGTGCCTCATGCTCCCAACCATCCTGTCTGCACCCTCATATGAAGCACTGAAAGGGATCCATCAAAGCTGTGGGATCTGGCAGTGCTGTGGCTACATCTAGTGCCGAATTGCTAAAATGGTGGTGTTCGAATTGGAGTGAATATAAACCAGACACCCCATGGTGCCTCTGAACATACCCAGAGTGCTTTTGCTTTGCTGCTGAGTAACTGTGTCCTGCTAAAATCTGTGCAGTTGAGAGGCATTCTTCACATGCCCAGAGGCACTCTCTTCTGTCTTATGCCAGGGCCTTGAAAACAACACAGGCCGTGGAAAAATGGGCACGCTTGGTTGCTAATGGAAACACAGATATAGTGGGCATAACATATACCTGGTGGAACGGTGAGGACCAGTGGGACACTGTTATTGCTGGATACAAACTCTAAAGAAAGGACAGGGAGGGGAGGATTGCGGGTGGAGTAGCCCGGTATATTCAAGAAGGGATAGAATCCAACAAGCTAGGAGGACCAGAGCCCTCCACAGAATCGTTATGGGTGACAATATGAGGACTGAAAGGAAATGTGTTCTTAGGGACATGCTCTTGCCCTCCGGATCAAATGCTGAGAGTGACCTGGAGTTGGAGAAGCAAATCAGGGAGGCGTCAAAGGGAGACAGAGCGGTAATAATGGGTGACTTCAACTACTCACACATCAACTGGGCAAATTCATGTTCAGGTATTGACAGAGAGTACCTGTCGCAGTGGACAGCTCATTGAAAGTGTCGTCTCAGTGCGCGGCAGCTGTGAAGAAAGCGAATTCCATGTTAGGGATCATTAGGAAGGGGATTGAAAATAAAAATGCTACTATTTTAATGCCCTTATACAAGTCTATGGTGCGGCCACACTTGGAGTACTGCGTACAATTCTGGTCACCACATCTAAAGAAGGACATGGTAGAACTGGGAAAGGTGCAGAAGAGGGCAACCCAGATGATCAGGGGCCTGGAGCACCTTCCTTATGAGGCTAGGCTACAGCATCTGGGGCTATTTAGTTTAGGGGGGGAAAGACGACTGTGGGGAGACATGATCAAGGTGTCTAAAATTATGCATGGTGTGGAGAGAGTGGACAGAGAATCCCCCGCCTCACAACACTGGAACCAGGGGTCACCCCATGAAACTGAAGTTTGGGAAATTTAGGATCGACAAGAGGAAGTACTTTTTCACACAGCACATAATTAATCTATGGAATTCCTTGTCACGGGATGTGGTGATGGCCACCAGCTTGATGTCTTTAAAAAGGGCTTAGACAGATTCATGGAGGACAGGTCTATCAGTGGCTACTAGACCAGTGGCTATAGGCCACTTCCAGCTTCAGAGGCAGGATGCTGCTCAATCCTAGTTGCAGGGGAGCAACAGCAAGAGAGAGGGCAGGACCCTCTCAGCTCTTGCCTGTAGGCTCCTCAGAGGCATCTGGTGATCCACTGTGGGAAACATGATGCTGGTCTCTGGTGGCTGTGGGCCATATCCAGCCTCAGAGGCTCGATGCCTCTCAGTTGCAGGGCAGCAACAGCAGGAGAGAGGGCATGCACACACACACCTCAAGCCTGTGGGCTTCCCAGAGGCATCTAGTGGGCCACTGTGTGAAACAGGATGCTGGACTAGAGGGGCCTCCTTGGGTCTGATCCAGCAGGGCTGTTCTTATGTTCTTATAGAGGCCAAATTTCTAGACATGCTAAATGACTGTGCCTTACAACAGTTAGTCATGGAACCAACCAAAGAGATGGCGACCTTGGACTTAATCCTGAGTGGTGCCCAGGACTTGGTGCGAGATGTCAGAGTTCAAGAACCACTGGCGAACAGTGACCATAGTGTGATCCAATTCAGCTTACATGAGAGTGGAGGACCACCAAGGAAATCCAATACAGATGCATGCACTGGACTTCCGAAGAGGAAACTTCTAAAAAAAATGAGGGGACTGGAAAAAGGGAAGGTGAAGGGGAAAGTCAGGAGGGTCAAATCACTCCAGAAAGCAGGGAACTTATTTAGAACCACAAAAATAGAAGCTCAGTTGGAATGTATACTAAGAAAGAGGAACAAAAAATCCAGGAGGACGCCAGCATGGCTAATAAGTAGAGTCAGGGAATCTATACAAGGGAAGAAGGATTCTTTCAGAAATTGGATGGCCTGCCCAAATGAAGAATATAAGAGCAGCCCTGCTGGATCAGGAAGAGAACAGGAAAGGAACATAAACTCTGGCAAACGAAATGCATGGAGACAATAAGGGATGCAAAAAGAGCTTGAGGAGCATATAGCTAGAAGAGTCAAGGGCAGGGGCGTAACTGCTATTAGGCAAGGGGAGGTGGCTGCCTGGGGGCCCCCATGCCTCGAGGCCCCCCCCCAGAGGCAAATCACATGAGGCAAGTCACATGACTATATATTGTGAAGTGTGTGTGTGTGTGTATCAGTGAGGGGCCCATTTTAAAATTTTGTCTCTGGGCCCACTCCAGCCTTGTTATGCCCCTGGTCAAGGGGAACAACAAAAACTTATTTAAATAGAAGTAGAAAACCTGCCAGGGAGGCAGTTGGACCCTTAGATGATGAGGGTGTGAAAGGGATTACTAAGGAGGACAAGGAGATTGCAGAGAAGCTGACTGAGTTCTTTGCATCTGTCTTCATGGCAGAGAATACTGACCATATACCTACTCCAGAACTGAACTTCTCAGGCTTGGAGGCTGAAGAACTGGGCCAATTTGAGGGGATGAGAGAGGATGTTCTACACTATCTTGAAAAACTAAAAATTAACAAATCACCAGACCAGATGGCATCCACCCAAGAGTTCTGAAGGAACTCAAAGGTGAAATTGCTGATCTCCTGATTGGCTTTGGGCCTGATCCAGCCGGGCTGTTCTTGTGTTCTTATGTTCTCGACTGGTCTTTGGAAACCAAACCAGAGTGGCTGGCTCTCCTTCCCTTGAGGGTTAAGAACAGAGGGCTCCACACAGAGCCCAGATAGTTGTGCTTGTGGCAGGCATTCGAGCTTTGGATGTCCTGCTTTGGAATCCAGATGTTGACTCTTCAGTCACTCGGCTCTTCAGTCACTCGGGTCTGTCTGAAGCAAGTCTTGTCATCTCTCTTCCCCCAAAGAAATTTCACAACGTTTCCCCCATTCAGATCTGGAGACGGATGGATCCAGGCTAAGCCGGGAGAGGACGTGCAACCCTATGGGCAAGTAGCCCCCTCCATCAGTGGGCTATGGCCCTCGGCCTTCTTTCCTAGGTTGCCTTACTTTTCTCAGGCCTGAGTGTGTGTGTGTGTGTGCATGGTGGTGGTGGTGGTGGTGGTGATGGGGCGGGTCGACCACCTTAAAGACTTTAATGGACTCCCGGAGACTTTAATCGCCTCACTCAACCTGCGCGGCTTTGGCAGGCGGAGGGGGAGAGAAAGAGAGAATCCCATTTGTATCTCCCTCTTTCACTCTGAGCTGCTGGATTATGGCCCTTTTTCCGAGCCAGAGAGCCCTAATAGGGAGAGCGCCCCTCCGCCCCCCCTTTGTGATTGCCTTTCTCTCTAGGTAACCCGTATTATCTCCGGACCAATAGCTTGAGCAGGAGCTTTATGAATGTTGCACAGCATGGTATGTAAAATACACGGGCTCTGTGTGAGAGTCTTTTCTCCCTCCCCCCCCACCAAAAAAAATAACTCCATCTGTTCTCCAAGGAGCGAAAGAAGCAGAGAGAGGCGGAGAGAGAAGAATTGGCTGTGCCTTGCTGATGGCAAAAGGATAATGGAAGATGTCGGGGGGGGAGGGGGGGTCCCTGCTTCGGTAGCTCCTGCCCTGCCTGTTCCCCCTCCCTTGCAGGCACAATAATGTGTGTGTGTGTGTGTGTGTGTGTTACTCACTAGCCAACTAATAATTAAGGTTGCAATCAACATTGGCTGGCCACAGTGCTTGTACCCTGACCTTTGGTCACAAATGGGACCTTCTGTGTGGTTGACGATCTAAAAACTAGGACTGAGCCGAATTTCAGGAGACTTCCCCCCCACCCCCAACATTTCAAGGTCTCACCTTTTAAGAAAAGAAGAACAGCCCTGCTGGATCAGGCCCAAGAAGGCTCATCTAGTCCAGCATCCTGTTTCACAGAGTGGCCCACCAGATGCCTCTGGGGAGCCCACCGGCAAGAGGTCTGTGCATGCCCTCTCTCCTGCTCTTGCTCCCCTGCAACTGGTATATTGAGAGGCATCGTGCCTCTGAGGCTGGAGGTGGTCCACAGCCATCAGGACTAGTGGCCATGGATAGACCTGTCCCCCATACATTTGTCTAAGCCTCCTTTAAAGCCATCCATGCTAGTGGCCATCTCAACATCATGTGGCAGAGAGTTCCATAGATTAATTATGTGCGGTGTGAAAAACTACTTCCTTTTGATGATCTTAAATTTCCCGGCCTTCAGTTTCATGGGGTGACCCCTGGCCCTAGTGTTGGGAGAGAGGGAGAGAAATTTTTCTCTGCCCACCCTCTCCACTCCATGCATAATTTTATACACCTCTATCATGTCTCCCCCATAGTTGCCACTTTTCCAAACTAAAGAGCCCCTAATGCAGTCTGCTTGCCTCCTAAGGAAGCTGCGTCAGGCCCCTGATCATCTTAATTGCCCTCTTCTGCACCTTTCCCAGTTCGACAATATCCTCCTTAAGATCCGGTGACCAGAACTTCCTTACAACTTCCATAGTAACTGCATTCTGACTTTCACTGTGGCAGGCATACCTCAGAGGACATCTGCCCAGCGGCTTCTTCTTTTCCAGTATTCCTCTTGGACCGACGTAGCACCATTCCCAAAGGACTTTGGGGGTGGGGTGGAGTTGTGGGTGGACACTTGGCTACAACTGGAATGGGTTCAGAGTGGGGCAACCAAGGTGGGGAGGGCTCTGGGAATTAAGTCCTGTGAAGAACATTGAAGGAAGCGGGTCGATTTAGCCTGGAGGAGGAGGGAAGTCTAAGAGGATGGCTGTCTTAAAATATCTGAAGGGGTGGCCCAAAGCAGGAGGCAGAGGAGAAGCGGGTTTGTTTGTTCTCTGTAGTTCCTCCTGAGAGGGCATAATGAGAACAGATGGGCAGAGATGACAAGGAATCAGATTTAGGCTAGACATTAGGGAGAATTTCCGAACTGTAAGTGCTGTTGGATGGACAACGTGAAGGAACGTTTTTCCACATGTGGTGGTCATACAGGAAAGCAAAGGCTTTTTGGGATATGATATATAATGAGTTGAAGAAATTTTTTAAAATGACATTTCCTAAGAGGCCAGAATCCTTCCTGCTGGGAATAACCCAAGGAGAGTTTTCTAGAAGAAATTTAACATTCTCTATGTATGCAACCACGGTGGCTAGGATAGCATATACGCAGACATGGAAAGACACTAAAATGCCCTCAAAAGAAAACTGGTGGATAAAATTTTTGGAATATGCTGAGATGGCAAAGCTTACAGCACTTATAAGGGATGAAAATTTGGAATCTTTCAAAGAAGATTGGGAACCATTTTTACTTTACTTAAAGAACTATTTTTCTAATATGGACTTTTCAGCAGGGTTTGAATTATAGTAATAGCAGCAGGCTGGGTTGGGTAAAATCGAGTCATAATGTGGAGTATCTATGTTTTGAATTATTATAACTATGGTTTATATGTACAGTTAACGTGAACGGCGCAGATAGGTCAGCGGGAAGTCAATATTTACTTAATTAAGTAAATGAATGTAATTTGAATATAAAGCTATTGTAGAAGCCAATAAAAATTTAAAATGCAAAAAAAACCAAAAAAAAACAAAACCCAAAAACCTGCAAGTGCTGTTGGACAGTGGAACCGCCTGCCTCATGAAGCAATGAGCTCTCCTTCACTGGAGGTTTACAAACAGGAGGTTGCAGCTTCCTGCACTTAACAGGGGGTGAACTAGGAGACCTTCAAGGTCCCTTCCAGCTCAAAGATGCTATGAACTTAATGGACATATAGGCAACATTTAACTTAATGGGCTCATTAAGTAAAAGGGCATTCCAGGAAAGGATGCGTGTGTGTGCGCGCGCGCTTTTATCAAGCTGGCTTTCATGGCGTGGGGGGTGTTACCGATGCAGGGGGCCTCTTGTGTGCATGGGAGGGGCGCTGCCGAAAAGGAGTCTCGAAGCAGCGCTCAGACGAGCAACCACATCAAAGCTGCACTTTCTTTGCGGTATATGTTATCCATGTGTACCCTTATGGGCTTAGCACCTGTATATCTCTGGGATCGCCTCTCTCGGCCGGTTGTATCCTGTCCTGTGAGGTCTTCTCAGTCGGCCCTCCTGAGTGTCCCGGGCCCTGGTGTAGTGCGTGGTGTCTGGGCCCAGGCTCAGTCTGGCCCATAGGGCAACAGGGCATATTCCCAGTGCGTCACATCCGTGGGGCACCCCTGCACCCCGCCGCACTTGGCAGCAATGAATACTCCCACCCTTCAGCACCCATTCTGCTCGAAACCTGGCGCCCTCCCCACATACATTCCACCGACTTCTCAGTGCCCCCAGTCCAGCCCTGTCTGGGCCCATAGGAGGGCCTTCTCTGTGGCCACCCCTCTTCTTTGGAACACCCCCCCCGATCCATTCAGCCCCCTCCTTAGTGGCTTTTAAGGCCCTTTTTAAGACCTACCTGTTTCGCCAGGCGTTTGACCTTTGATTTTTTGTTTGTTATTGGTATTGTTGTTGGTATTGTTATTGTAAATTGTTATTGGCATTGTTGTTGTTCAGCGCCTAGAGTCTTTGGAGGAGGTGGCATATAAGAAACTTTAAATAAATAAATAAATAAATAAATAAATAAATGTGTACTTTGCTAACACCGTTTTGAAACGAAACGCAAATGGCCAAAACGTTTCGTCGAAAAAGCCGGTTCGACCGGTTGTTTCGATGGAACAAACGTTTCAAGTGCTCCGGCCATAGGGAACAATGGGGAAATTCTAAACACCCCATTGTTCCCCATGGGTCACTACTAGGGACTCCAGGGTGGGTTGTGTGGTAGGGCAGGCATGTTGAGTGCTACCTACCACTCATCCCACAAAAGAAATGGGCAAGCGGGCAAAACAAAAAATTGCCTGCTTGCCCATTTCTTTTGTGGGTTGGGAGGTAGGTAGCACCCATCATGCCCTACCCCACAACCCACTTTGGTGTCTCTAGGAGCTACCCATGGGGAACTATGAGGTGTTTCACGTTTCCCCATTGTTCCCTATGGCCTCGAAACGTTTCGAGTTTCTTCCATGGGAACAACCGGTTGAATTTGCTTTGAATTTGAACAACCGGTTGCTTTGACGAAACGTTTTGGCCATTTGCGTTTCGTATCGAGCTCGAAAAAGAACACAAAATCCGTCCCGTGCACATCCCTCGAAAAGATGCCTCGCTTGGGGCTTCTGTAATTTACTTGTTCCCTGTCTGGCTGGAGTGGGTGGGGGAGAGACAGATACAGCAGCAAGTCCCTGCCAGGGTTTGAGCAGACAACAGATCGCACCTGTGGACAGTGAGGTCCCATTAGTAAGCTCTGCTGCAGCTGGTCTGGAGCGTAGGCTGACAAGCGTAGACCCACCGTCTCCGTGTATGCCTGTCCTTTCCCCTGTTCAAATCCCACACCAATGTGAAAAGTGGGAGTCTGGAGGGGAAGGGGAGAGAGGCATTCCTAGTTGAGATGATTTATCACGGAAGAACAGGGGAGAGGTTCCGATAATATATGTAGGGTTCCTAATGCTAACAGCATCAAGAAACGCACCGGCTGTATATTATTTGGGTGACAGCTTGCTAGGCTGCAGGGATGAGGCTGGCAAATACAAGTGTGTTTACGGTTCGGGGCGACTCAGGGGAGCTATAGATCAAAAAGCAGGAGGAGGAGGGTGGGGCTGCTGCAAGGGGGAAATTAAGCAGCTGTCTCTGCCCATATCATAGCTACCAAAGGCTGGACCCTCAGTCGCCGGCGCCTTGAACCAGAGTTCCCATTGATACCCTAACAGAATCCGTCCAGACACGGAGAGCCTTGTAGGCGGCCAGATAACGAATTGCAGCTTTTCGGCCTGACAAATTGGCAAGGTGTGCCCAGTATGCCGATGAATGAAAAAGCGAATGACCTTCAGCACCAAGGTCACACAGATTCTGCGACAGAGGAAGGCTGAATTCCGCAATCCGAATAGACAACGCCCATGTACACCCAGCTTCTCTTATTTAGCATTTCCCTCCCCTGTGGTTCTCTCTCTCTCTCTCTCTCTCTCTCTCTCTCTCTCTCTCTCTCTCATATTTGCATAATCTTGCTTTTGTCAGTCAGGAGAAAGGGAGGGACCTGATATTATCCTGTTGAATGTGAATCTTATTTCAGCTGCTGGTCTCATTCCAGGGCTTGCCCCAGGTTTCATCCACCTGCTTTTGAGCATTGGCTTTGCCACCAAAAGGACTAGAAACTTGGAGGTTTTCTTTTTGTTTAAAGGAAGCCAAGAGTCTAAGGAAGGTTTATTTTGTCTCTGATTGGTGAGAGGATTGTCCTTCTTCCCTTCCCTTCTTGTTGTTCTGGCTCACCCCACACCACCTTCCATCCGTCCCAAATTCCCATTTAACTAGGAGAATTTCTGAAATTAATCCGGGAACTGGAGCACTTGCAAGTTGCCATGGCTTTTAGCTCCTTCGGGTCACTCGCCTCTTCCCCACCTCTCTCCCTACTACATAACGGAAGTCCATGCACACTTGGAGAGAGCACAGCAAAAAAGCACTCTTGGCTGGTTGAATGAGGTTGCCTCTTACAGTCAGACTCCTGGTCTGTCGAATGCAGGAGTGTCTACACTGACTGGCAGCAGCTCTGAGAGAGGGGTCTTTCCGAACCTTTCCTGGAGTTGCTGCCAGGCAGGGATCGAATCGAGACCTTCTGCCTGCAAAGGAGGTGTTCTACTCCTGAGCTCTGGGTGATCCTGAGTAACTTACGAAGCTGCCTTCCACTGAGTTAGCTCTAACTCAGCATTACCTACACTGGCCAGCAGCAGCTACCTAGGTTTCAGACACAGGGGTCTTTCCCAGCCCTGCTTGGAGAAATGAACCTAACTGGCCCTCTCCACCCCCAGCACAGGACCTCCAGTGACTGTGGCTGGTGTCTGTCTTGTGTTTCTCTTTAGAATGTGAGCCCTTTGGGGACAGAGTTCCACCTTATTTATTTGTTATTTCTCTGTGTAAACTGCCCTGAGCCATTTTTGGAAGGGCGGTATAGAAATCGAATAAATAATAATAATAGTGGCAGAAAAGGACCAAAATAATCCCAGTGGTCATTGGTGCCCTGGGTGCAGTTCCAAAAGACCTTGAAGAGCACCTCAACACCAGAGGGGCCACAGAAATCACCATCAGCCAATTACAAAAAGCAGCTTTACTGGGAACAGCCTATATTCTGCGACGATATCTATAACAACTGACAATAAAATTCAGCCATCCCAGGTCCTTGGAAAGGACTCGATGTCTGGATAAAACAAACCAGTCAATAACACCTGTCTTACTGTGTAAATAAATAAATAAATAATAATAATAATAAATAATAATAACCTGGGTCCTTCCACCTGCAACACTCAGTGCCATAGCAGGGACCTATGGATGCTTCTGAAAAACACACACAGCAGCTGCTCCCCAGGGTTTTCAGCCTTACCTGGAGATACCGAGGATTGAACCTGGGACTTCCTGCATGCAACGCACCATTGAATTATGGGTGGGCCAGATGAACACTGGAAGCGGCCTTCTTCTGCCATGCTAGACCCTTGGTGCATCTGGTTTAGGGCTAGGCCCACTGGTTGTGTGACATCCAGCCTGAATGACTCACGAGTTGTCCTACGGAAATTAAGCAGGTAAGTCAGTCTCTGGGGCTCAGTTGACAAGTGGCCGAAGGACATTACATAGGAACATGGGAACATAGGAAGCTGTCATATACTGAGTCAGACCCTTGGTCCATCTAGCCCAGTATTGTCTTCCCAGACTGGCAGCGGCTCCTCCAAATCCTGGGCCTCTGAGCCAAGCAGCAACCAGCCCCCCCCCCAACACTATTTCTCCTCACAAAGTGGGTATCAGGAACCAAGAGCCATTTCGACAAGGCCGGCAGGAGCATCTGTACGCACCAAGCCGAAAAGGGAAAGGAAGGCGGTGGTGGCAGCGGAACAAAACCAACCCCTTAGACTTTGGCAGGCAACGCCGAAGCTTTTAAAAATGCAGCCGAGGGACCCCCCCTCCCTGCCCCCCTGCAAGCCGCCAGCCAATGAGGTTGCTGATGTGACATTATTAAAGGATTAGCAAGTTCTTTGGGCTCTCAATTGGAGATAAGTGGTATGTTTTGTATTATCTTTTCCACGCGGCACGGGAAAGGATGACAAAGGGGAGATGCAAAAAAACACAAGCAAGGTGTCATGGCCTCCAGAACATTATTAAGGGTAATTTGTCTGGGTTTTGGTGTGGCGGCGGGCGGGGGGAGAGGCGAGCAAGAGAAGGAGCAGAGGAATATATAAAAAAACAAAACAAAACAAAACAAAACCATAAAAGAGAAGAACAGAAGCCAGAGAGAAAAGACCAAGAGCGGGAGGATTAGAACCGGGAGGCAGAGATTAGGAGGGAAATATGAGCCGTATTCAAAGTCAGCCAGTTGGGGAGGGGAAATTATATATAAACAGAGCGCCGGGCCAGGCCATCTCGAGAACGTCCCCGCAAGGAGAGCGCCGCAGGTAGAAAACGGCGGAGTATGCAGATGATCTCCGCATCCCCGTCACGCTGCGTGCCGCAGGCCCGGCTTCTCGCCTCCCCGCGCCACTCAATTTCTGCTTAGCAGCAGGCAGCAGCGGGGGTCAGTTCGGCCTCGCAAGGCTGGTGGAGGGGCTGGGGCAGCTCGGAGATTCTGGGCCGCAAAGGGAGGGAAAGGCGTCGAAGAGGTGGCGGGCACCAGTGGGCGTTGCAGGCCGGGGGTTGGGGGGGGCCCTCAGATTCCCAAGCAACAGTGTCCATTTAAAAACCCAAACCAAAACCTCTCATTACTTTAAAAAGTGCTTTTCATTTGCAAAGCAAAACCTGACTAGAAATGCCAGGGAAAGGCGCTGTGCCAGGTACAAGCGTCAAGGACTCGTGATGCTTGCTACAAAGCCTAGGTGAGGATTATGAAGCTGCCAAATTCTTCTTCAGCTTGGCCTGAAATCCAGACTGGAGAGGGATATCTGGCTTATTCCTGTCCTTCCCGCCCAACCAATGCCCCCTAGGGCCCTGGCACTTCCCTCGGTGATTGTTTTCTGGCTGCAGGGAGAGGGAAGAAGGGAGCCGCCTGGAACACCCTAGAACTCCTGGTGCCCCTTGGGATATGTAGTTTCCCCAAGGATTCTTGGCCTTTGAAAAAACTACATTTCCCAAAGGCCACAGAGGTCCTGGATCCCTGCATGCTTTAATTGCCTGAGAGAAAGGGAGGGAGGAACCTCTCTCCTTCGCTATCCCTGAAGCTGGAGTGCGGGTACTGCTGCTGTTGGCTAGTTAGGTTGCAAGGAAGAGAAGTGTGGGATTTGGGGGATGAGTGGCTGGGTGGGATGGGATGGGATGGGGGAGTGTTACTGGAGACCTTTCCACTGGGTCAGGCAGCAGAATGGGTGGTGACTCCTGGGTTGGTCCACGAGAGGGTGAGGCAGCACCTGATCCCTCAAAGCCACACCTGCTGCAGACGGACAGGGGTCCATCTCCTCCTCTCGAGAAGATCCTTCTTCCTCATGAGGAGACCTTTCGGACACGTGGTGAAGGGTTTCCAACCCCACACTCCTCCACCACTGCCGTGGCTCGGTCTGAGCGGAGTGATGACCCTGCTCCTGGCGTCCGGCGGCAGTGACTGATGTAAAGCATGCAGGTTCAGACCCTGCATGAGGGAACCATGGTTTATTGAGCCGACCGGTTCTGCGTTTGTAGGTCTCCACCCATGCAAGTCAACCCGTACAATTTGTTTGGGGCAGTCAAAGCACCGTCTGAACCCAGATTCTTGAAGTTGCTTGGTTTGTCCGAACATGCTGCAGACAGATGTGTGCAGTCATTTAGGAGAGTGGAGGGGAGCTGGAAGATAAAAGAGGGAACTTTCCCTTCAGCCTCTGCTGTGCGGCCTTTGCTGCCCCCATCCCACCACACAGTGGCAGTTTTCAGAAGAAAAAAGGGGGTACCTCCCCTTGCCAACCCTAGCCTCGCTGTGGCGGTGGGGGTGGGAACTCCTTGGCCGCATACAGGCGGCAAAAGGCTTAATCCGCCCCGACCCTGTTTCCTTCAGCCAGTCCACCCATGAACCTGTCCCCTTATCCCATGACTGCTAAGTTTGCTCAAGAGCCTTTGGTGGGGAACTTTGTCAAAAGCTTTTTGCAAGTCCAGGTATACTATGTCAACCAGATCACCTTTGTCCACATGTCTGTTGACACTCTCAAAGAACTCCAAAGGGTTAGTGAGGCAAGACTTCCCCCTTCAGAAGCCATGCTGGTTCTCCTTCAGCAAGGCCTGTTCTTCTATATGTTTAACAATTTTGTCCTTAAATATGCTTTCTATCAATTTACCCGGCACAGAAATTAAGCTAACCGGCCTGTAGTTTCTCAGATCCCCCCTCCAGATCCCTTTTTGAAAACTGGAGTTACATTAGCTACTTTCCAGTCCTTTGGTACTGATTGTAGAGATAAGTTACATATATTTGCTAGGAGATCTGCAATTTCACATTTGAAATTTAGTCTCTTTAGAACTCTTGGGTGGATGTTATCTGGCCCTGGTGATTTATTAGTTTTTAGTTTTTCAAGATACTGTAGTGTAGATCATACTTTCTCATCACCTCAAATTGGCCCAGTTCTTCAGCATCCAAGCCTGAGAAGTTCATATGGTCAGGTATACGATCAGTATCCTCTGCTATGAAGACAGATGCAAAGAACTCATTCAGCTTTTCTGCAATCTCCTTATCCTCTTTAATAATTACTTTCACGCCCTCATCATCTAAGGGGCCAACTGCCTCCCTGGCAGGTTTTCTACTTCTGATATATTTAAAGAAGTTTTTGTTATTCCCCTTGAAACTTCTAGCTATATTTTATTGGTTTGTTTGTCTATTTCTCTCTCTCCTACCCGCATCTTGCAACTCCAGGTCTCCCTCACCATCATTTGACCTTTTTGACAAGCTGTCATGTGTTTCCTTCTGCTCAACTCCTGGTTCTACCCTGTCCCATTCTGGTTTATCTAAAATATTTGCACCCTCGCACCTTAGGGGGTTTTGCTTACTGAAACAGATACTACCCAGTTCCTGTTGGCAATCCCTCAGGCGTCATTTTAAAAGCTGCTCTGCGACCTTTTTGATTTTAAGGGCCAGCAGTCTGGTTCCATCTTGGTTCAAATGCAGCCCATCCCTTTTGTACAGGCCTTGCTTGCCCCAGAATGTATCCCAGTGCCTAACAAATCTAAACGTCTCCTTCCAGCACCACCATCTCATCCATGCATTGAGACCACTCAGCCTGTCTCTCTGTCCCTGCGTATGGAACAGGTAGTACTTCAGAGAACACTACTTTGGGGGTCCTGGACTTCAGTATGCTACCTAGCAGCCTAAATTTGGCTTCCAGGACCTCCCGACTGCACTTCCCAACATCATTGGTGCCAACGTGCACCACAACAGCTGACCTCTCCCTAGCACTGCCCAACAGCCTACCTAGATGCAGTGTGATGTCCGCAACCTCCGCACCAGGCAGGCAGGTAACCGTGCGGTCTACACATGGGTCACAGACCCATCTCTCTACGCCCCTAACAATTAAATCACACATATTATGAGGCCCCCAACCCCTGGAGGAGTATCCACTGTGTGAGAGGATATGAGTTCATCATCCACGGAAGGGGTCCCTTCTAAGGGAGCATTTCTTTCTTCCTTGGACCTTTATTATCTATGTCAGCAGAGGAGTTGTCAGCCTGGGAGTGGGATACCTCTATCATGTCACTGAGGGTCTCACTTGCATATCTTTCTGCCTCTCTGAGCTTCTCCAGGTCAGCCACCTTGGCTTCGAGGGAACGAACATGTTCCCTGAGAGCCAGGAGATCTTTGCACAGAGCACCCACCCACAACTTCTTCTGCTCAGACAGATAGTCATACATGAAACATGCCATGCAATACATTAGGAAGCACCCCCCTTCCCTGCTGGCATTCTACCTTTATAACTAGTTTTATTGGCTATTTAGAATATATAGAACTTGTTCACTTGAAAGCTAGGTCTTAGCTGCAGTTGCCAGCTATGTAAAGGCTTTAAGCTCTATCTTCCAAGAAAATTACAAAAGTAGGGTAGGAGTCACCTTCTCCTCGTGCTGTGTGTGTCTCCTTTGTGATAAATGGGGATGGCTTCTGTACCTCCCTGCACCTGCTAAACTCCACGCAAAACTCCTTCGATATCTGTTTGCAAACTCATGTTCAGAGAGCAAAGTACCCCTGGTCTGAGCCGTGCCTTCTCAAGAGCTGCTTCCAAATTGAGCCACCACAGGAATATGGCCCCTCCCACAAGTTCTGTGACTCAACTGGAGCTTATACCCCACCTACAACTCCCATAATCCCTGACTACTGGAGACTGTGGCTGGGGATGATGGAGCTGTAGTCCAAAGACAGCTGGAGGACCGAAGCTTTGGAGCTCTGCTATACCCACTGCACCACACAGTCTCCATGGGGTTTCTAGGACTTAATCTGAGTAGGAAATTCATGCACCGTGTCTCTGATGTGCATGCAGATACATGCTTATGAACACTATGGCAGGATGCCATCTGTGTTCAGTCAGGGCCGTTGCGTCTGCAGTAGAGGCTGAGGTGATTATGTCATTAATATGTTGTAGGGTGACTGTGTTATTGGATAATCATGTATTCTTGCTAGTCTCTCTTTAACTCAAATTAAAATGCCTTCTTTGCTTTTAACTTAGTGGAGGATATGCAGTTGTAAGACAAATGAATCCCGCCTACAGAAGAGGCTTGTTCACACAGTCATTTGAATCTAGGTTCAATGTGGGTTGCCAACACGGAAGTGATTGTGTGAGCCCAAGCCAAGGTCGTTTATGACCCAAGATTCCTACCTTGGCCTGGGTTCACACAATCACACTAAAGCCCTAAAGAGCTTAGGCCCTGGGTAAGAGAACTTCTTCTTTGCTATGAACTACATCGCCCGTTGAGATCATCTGGAGAGGTTCGCCTGCAGTTGTCTGGTGGCCATTCAGGGATGGGCTTTCTCTATTGCCACCCCAAGACTCTGGGATGTGCTCCAGAGACTCAGGGATGTGTTGGGCATATCCCAGGAGGGGCTCAATGGTACGTTTTAATCTACAATAATGAAACACCCAAGCCTCGTCGCAGGCAACCCGAGGCAGAGCGCTGATTCTATGGAAATCCATCCCCCCCTTTTCATCACTGGATAATCATTTTTACCATTTGGGGGGTCCTGGGGCATCATTTCGCATTCACAAGTGGAATGCCTCTTACACTTGCAGCAGAGCAAATTAGAAGCTGTTATCTCAATGAAAATACTAGAACGAGGGCCATAGAGTATCCCATCCGCATCCCCTTTGCTCTGGCTTCCAAGAAAGGGCATAGGGATGCCCCTTTGGCACCTTCCTTCAGCCCAGTCCAAGTCTTACCTGGACACCTTCCCCAGCACCTTCCACAGAACATAAGCACAGCCCTGCTGGATCAGGCCCAAGGAAGCCTATGTCGTCCAGCATCCTGTTTCACACCATGGTCCACCAGATGCCGCTGGGGAGCTCCCAAGCAAGAGGTGAACGCAGGCCCTCTCTCCTGATGTTGCTCCCCTGCAACTGGTATTTAGAGGCATCGTGCTTCTGAGGCTGGAGGTGGCCTATAGCCACCAGACTAGTAGCCATTGATAGACCTCACCTCCATGTATTTGTCTAAGCTCCTTTTACAGCCATCCAAGCTGGTGGCCACCATCACATCCCATGGCAAAGAATTCCATAGATTATTTATGTGTGAAAAAGTACTTCCAATTGTTGGTCCTAAATTTCCTGGCCTTCAGTTTCGTGGGGTGATCACTGGTCCTAGTGTTGTGAGAGAGGGAGAAAAATGTCTTTTTGTCCACTCTCTCAACTCCATGCATTATTTTATACACCTCGATCATGTCTCTCCCTAGTCGCCTCTTTTCTAAACTCAAAAGTCCTAGATGCTGTGGCTGGTAGAAGGAAGGTGCTGCAGGGCCCTGATCATTTTGGCTGCCCTCTTCTGCACCTTTTCCAGTTCTACAATGTCCTTCTTGAGATAACGGTGACAAGAACTGCATGCAGTACTCCAAATATGGCCGCACCATAGATTTGTATAAGGGTACTGTCATATTAGCATTTTTATTTTCAGTCCCATTCCTAATGATCCCTAGCATGGAATTAGCATTTTTCACAGCTGCCACACACTGTTTAAACTTTCAAGAAGCTATGCACCATGATCCCAAGATCTCTTTCCTGGTCAGTCACTGACAGCTCAGATCCCATCAGTGTATATGTGAAGTTGGGGCTTTTTGCCCCAATATGCATCACTTTACACTTCCTTACACTGAACCATATTTGCCATTTTGTCATCCACTCACCCTGTTTGGAGAGATCCTTTTGGAGCTCCTCACAATCCGTTTCGGATTTCACTACCCGGAAGAGTTTGGTATCATCTGCAAATTTGGCCACCTCGCTGCTTACCCCTGCTTCTAGATCATTGATGAATAAATTAAAAAGCACCGGTCCCAGTACAGATCCCTGGGGGACCCCAAGCTTACTTACTTCCCAACATTGTGAAAACTCTTCATTTATTCCTGCGTTCAACCAGTTTCCTGTCCTCCAATCAGTTACTGATCCACACATGAACCTGTCCCCTTATCCCATGACTGCCAAGTTTATGCAAGAACCTTTGGTGGGGAACTTTGTCAAAAGCTTTTTGGAAGTCCAAGTATAATTTGTCAGCTAGATCACCTAGATCCACACACTTGTTGACACTCTCAAAGAACTCCAAGAGGTCCGTGAGGCAAGATTTACCTTTGCAGAAGCCATGATGGTTCTCCTTCAGCAAGGCCTGTTCTTCTATATGTTTAAGAATTTTGTTCTTAAGTATGTTTTCTATCCATTTCCATCACTGAAGTTAATCTAACTGGCCTGTAGTTTTCTGGATCCCCCCAGGTCCCTTTTTGAACATTGGAATTACATTAGCTGCTTTCCAGTCCTCTGGTACATTGTCTGAATGATTCTAATATTTGTAGATATAGACACATCATAGCATCTCAATATCCTTTCCTTGCAACCCTACCAAGTGCTAGTCTGTGGCGTATTTCTTGACTGCTGGATCCTTTACTGTTGATGGTCGATCCTAAAAGGCAGAAGCTATCCACCACTTCAGTGTCAGAGCCTGATAGTAGGGATACATTACATATTTTGCTAGGAGGTCAGTAATTTCGCATTTAAGTTCCTTCAGAACTCCTGGGTGGATGCTATCTGGCCCTGGTGATTTGTTAATTTTTAGTTTTTCAAGACAGTTTAGAACATCCTCTCTCATTACCTCAAACTGGCATAATTCTTCAGTCTCCAAGCCTGAGAAGCAAAGTTCCAGAGTGGGTAAATGGTCAGTATCCTCTGCCATGAAGACTGATGCAAAGAACTCAGTTTCTCCGCGATCTCCCTATCTTCCTTAATAATCCATTTCACGCCCTCATCATCTAAGGGTCCAACCGCCTCCCTGGCAGTTTTCTGCTCCCAATATCTTTATTTCGCTATTCCCCTTGACACTTCTAGCTATCTGCTCCTCAAACTCTCTTTTGGGGTCTTACTGCTTCTCACTGTTCCACTGGTTTGCCAAACCAGATACAACCCAGTTCCTGTTGGCAATTCCCCAGGTGTTATTTAAAAATCTGCTCTACGATCTTTTCGATTTTCAGGACCTGCAGTCTAGTTCCATCTTGGTTCAAATGCAGCCCGTCCCTTTTGTACAGGCTTTGCCTAACAAATCTAAAACCCTCCTTCTGGCATCACCATCTTATCCATGCATTGAGACCCTAAGCTTTGCCTGTCTTGATTCAACTATCTCTGTTTTTCAGTGTTAACATAAAGGTACTTTCAATAGACTAGTCCACCTTAAGTGGCACAGTGGGGAAATGCTTGCCTAACAAACAGAAGGTTCTAATCCCTGCTGGTACTATATTGTGCAGCAGCGATATAGGAAGATGCTGGAAGGCATCATCTCATACTGCACGGGAGGAGGCAATGGTAAACCCCTCCTGTATTCTACCAAAGAAAACCACAGGGCTCTGTGGGCACCAGGAGTAGAAATCAACTTGACGGCACACTTTACTTTTACTGTCAATAGACTACAGGGCTGTTCTCACAACTGGAGAAGCCTCCTACCATAATTCGGGAGCTGGGTGTACTCCCGATTGGCCATTGGGAGAATTCTGCATGCAAGGCAGGAGGAGTGAGAAATGCTTGTCTGGGAGCTGGGCATGGAGGCGGTAGGCAGAGGGAGTGCTTTCCTTCTGGAGTTGGGTACAAGTTCTGGGCTCTCAACTGCTGCTTGCCTCCGTACCCAGCTCACAGACCAGAACTTGCCCCTCCTCCTACCTTGCCTGTAGAATTCTCACGATGGCCAATCAGGAGTGTGAGTGGCTCCTGAAATAGGGCTGGAGGCTTCTCCTACCCTGCTCCCGGTTGTGAGAGCAACAAAGAACCACAACGAGATGCAACGTGGGAACTCTATGACTGGAACTCCTGTTTTTTCTTTTCCTGAAAAAGCCCCCTGGGCAATATGGCTTGAGGCCACAGTGTGGAGGTGAGAGTGAGTTTAACCCTCTGCCCCCCTGGCTTAAACATTACTTTAAATTGTCCCTGAAGCGGCTATGTGCTGTGGAATAAAACACTTGCTGGAGCAACATCAGACGTACTGTGTTGCATCCAGCTCTCTCGTGCCTGCTTGGAGATATCCGAGGTCCTGACCCATTTATCTGACTGTGCTCCTCTCAGAACCCTCTGAGGTCTGCATCTTCAGATAAAAGGTGGCATATAACTGTGAGAAAAGAAATAAATAAAGAGGAAGAAGGGCTGACATCTGCTAAACCCCTGCAAGGGTAAAAGATAGTTTGTTTTCTTTTTTGTTCCTTTCATTTTTGTTCTTTACATTTCATTCTTATTTTGATTCGTGTTTGTTTTTAAATCCCTTTTGTTTGAGTGGGTCTTTAAAGAGTAAAACACATCTTACTTGCATAGTGACACCTGCCTGGAGCTCCTAAAAACAAAACAAAAACACGAGTGGCAACAAATGTTTGCTCCTAATTCAACAGTTAAAGGCAGTTCGCACGACCATAAGCTAGGTAGGAGATGCGTCCTACCCATTTCAGGAGCTGGGCATGCTGCCGATTGGTGACCGCGTATTAGATAAAAATGAGGTCAGAGGTGGGGAGCTGGATGGTCTGCTAAGCCCCAGCTGGGCAGGACAAGCAAGCCATACTCAGATTCCATCTCCAGCTTTGGTAGATGGGGAAATCATCCTGCCCATCTGGGGCTTGAGAGATGATCCTGCTCCCCGCCTCCAACCTTGCTTTTATCTAACACACGCTCACAAATCAGGAGCACGTCCAGCTCCGGAACGAGAGTAGGAGGTATCTCATTGTCCCATACATCCTTGGCTGCGTTCGTTTCGGACTCGAATTGTGTCCTGTCCTATTCATTCTCTGGAAAAACCCCGCATCTAGGGTCCACCTTCCTCCAGCTTTTGGAAATACAACAGCCTCGACCCGCACGGCATTATTTTATCTGCCGATCAATCAGGAAATGGGAATTTTGTTGCCGTGGGAAATAAAGCCCCTTCTCTTCCCCCCACCCGGTATTGATTGGCGAAGATGACTTTTTAGGATTCGGGTAATGGAAATATGCATCAGGTGATGAAATCAAATGGAACAGCTAATACCGAGATCACTGATACGAAAAGGCCTGGACCCTCATTTGCGGGAGGAGAAATCCTGTTATGATATTTTACATTGCCCCCAAATCTCATTTCAGCTTCCCTTGCATCTTTAATTCTCTGCCTCCACACCACCGTGGCGGGCCTCCGTCTCCCCCCACAAGCCTCAATGTCACTCTCTGTTTATTAACTGGCAACTTAAAGCTCCTCCGACTCTGGACAGGCAGATGCGAACCTTCTTGATTTTCTGGCCCGGCTTGCACGGCCAGCTGGGAAGAAAAAATTGCGACATGCAGTTCAGGGACTCAGTGTGGCGTAGTGGTTAGAGTGTCGGACTAGGACCCAGGTCCAAATCCCCACTTGGCTGTGGAACTCACAAGGTGATCATGGGCCAGTCCATTTCTCACAACCTACTTTGCAGGGTTGTTGTTGTTGTCATTATTATTATTACATTTATATCCCGCTCTTCCTCCAAGGAGCCCAGAGCGGTGTACTACATACTTAGGTTTCTATTTCACAACAACCCTGTGAAGTAGGCTAGGCTGAGAGAGAAGTGACTGGCCCAGAGTCACCCAGTTAGTATCATGGCTGAATGGGGATTTGAACTCGGGTCTCCCCGAGTTGTGAGAATAAAACGGCGTGAACCGGTGTAGTGTAGTGGTTGGAGCAGGCCTGCTCAATTTAGGCTCCCCCGGCTATTTTTGGACTACACCTCCCATAATCCCCAGCCACAGTGGCCAATAGCCAGGGATAATGGGAGTTGAAAGCCAACATCTGCAGGAGGGCTGAAGCTGAGTAGGTCTGGGTTAGGGTGTTGGAATAGGATTGGGGAGGTCCGAGTTCAGATCTCCGTTCAGCCATGAAACTCACTTTGTGACTCTGGGCCAGTCGCTGATCTCTCAGTCTAACCTACCTCACAGGGTGGTTGTGAGGGCAAAATGTAACCATGCATGGGGTCTTGGTGGGGGGAGAGGAGGATAGAAATGTGATATAAATAAATAAAGTGGAAGCCATCTTGAGTTTTTTGGAAGAAGGGTGAGGTAAAGTATAGTGGTGTGAAAATAAGGCCAAGGATTTTGCTTGTCAGCCCCTCTATTTAATAATGTCCAGGCTGGACCCACACAGTGTGATCTCTCTCTCTCTCTCTCTCTCTCTCACACACACACACCCCTCCGCCCTCTCCCTTCCTTGTTCTCCAGCCCTCTGTGGTCATGTCCTGCCTCTTTGTCAATTCAATCCACTCCTGGGCGCAAATGGGTTTAAACGGCCTTAAGTGTTTCAGCGGGACAGAACTGCCGGCTGCGTAACGCTGCATTACCACAGCATTACGAGTGAAGGATCAATGGTAATCCCTCCGTTCAAAAATAGGATTATTTAAAACAAAACATACCAAGAAAAAAACAGGGTGAGGGGAGAGGAGAGGAGAGGAGAAGACAGGAGGCCCCCTCGCTCTCCCCGCAACGCCCCCAAATGGCCACATCCTAGGGCCTGGTGATCCCCACTTTGCACAGGGCGTCTCCTTTCATGCACATCAGGCTGTTCTCACATGGTGGGATTCCTGTGGGACATTTCCCCAGGAAATGTGGTGACAGACACCAGCTCAGGGGTTTGTTTCCCCCCCTAAGGGTTAGAGAGATGTATGGAAGATATAAGTCTATCAGCTCTGTGTGTGTGTGTGTATGTATGTGTATGTATGTCTGGCCCTCTGGGGTATACTGCTCTTGAACATGGAGGTTTCATCATTATATATATATATAATGATGAAACCTCCATGTTCAAGAGCAGTATACCCCAGAGGGCCAGAGGCTGGAGCACACAGTAGGGGGTGCCCATGGGAGGTTTAGCCCACTTACTTGGATGACTTGAAAAGAGGATGAGACAAATTCATCAAGACTTCCTTCACCTGTCTATCTGGGGACCTACTGACATTTCTCCATGGGCATTTCTCACGTCCTTCCTCCAGGTGCTTGTCTCCAAAGCCACTCACCTCTCCTCTCTCTCTCTCTCGCTGCCCCAGGGGCAGGAGGGTCCCTCCTCTCCTCCCTCCACTAGCACCTGAATCACCTTGGGGGGAAATGGTTTCACTGCAGTGTGGACATATGACGCTGCCCTCCGCGTCAGATCACTGGCCCTTCCAGCTCAGTACTGTCTACACTGACCAGCTGCGGTTCTCCAGCCTTCCAGATGCAGCTCTCTCCCGGCCCTACCTGGAGATGCTGCTGCCAGAGACCGAAACGGGGGCCTAAACTGTCGCTGAGGATGATGGGAGTTGTAGTTAGCAGCATCGGGAATGCCACACAAGGAACCCCTGAGTTAATCCACATTCCAGGAGGGCCCCCCAATAAATTACTTCTTGGAAGCAAGTATGATAAGTATGATAAGCAAGTATAAGTATAGTTTGTGCCATGCGTACGGCAAAGGCTGTGCAGAGTAAGTGGGCGATGAGATGAGAGAGGAGAGGAACAGATGAGCATAGGAAGCTGCTGTTTCCTGAGTCAGACTCTTAGCCCATCTAGCTCAGTACTATCTACACTGATTGGCAGCCGCTCTCCAGGGTTTCAGGCAGGAGTCTCTCCTAGGGGTGTGCACAGAACCGTTTCTTGCCGCTCAGTTTGAATTCGGACCAAATCCAAACCGAACTGCCAGTCCATGAACCAGTCCGGTTGCACTAGCCGGCAGTCCGGTCCATTCATTCGAACCGGGTCAAGCTGGTTTGACCCGATTCGATGGTCCGAGAAGCTGTGCTTCTCAAGAGGGCTCTGGTGAGATTTCCCCTTGACAAGCAAAGGGGAATACTGCCTCTAAGAGGCTTCAAAGGGCGGCTGAGGGGAGCGGTGAGAGGGCCCCTCACCAGCAAACCCAGCCCCTCCTCTAAACCCCAGTGCTCCCCCTCCCAGCAACATGGCCTGCATGATAGCCAGAACGGTACCACCGCCACACAGGCCATGCTGCTTGGTGGGAGTGCCAGGGTTTAGAGGCGGTGCTGCCGCTAAGGTGCCCTCTTGCCACACACACACCCTGGCTGCCCTTAGAAGCATTTCAAAAACAGAATCCCCCTTTACAAGCATAACCGCTCAGTCTGTCGAACCAGTTCAAACTGGTCTTGGTTTGAACTCGGAGCGGATGCCTTTTTTTGAGGCTGGTACGGTTCAAGTTCGAACCGGTGGAACTGGGTCAGTTTGTATCGAACCCGGTTTAATTCCAACCGGTTCTGCATAGCCCTAGTATCTCCCAGCCCTACCTGGAGTTACTGCCAGGGATTGAACCTAGGGCCTTCAGCACGCAAGCAGACGCTCTACCTCTGTGCTATGGCCCTAACCCTTAAAAGGAATATCTCACAGCAGACCATGTTCACATGTAGTGACCCATCTGAATGCAAGCCAAGGCAGACCTTGCTTAGCAAAGGGGACAATTCATGCTCGCTACCGTAGAACCATTCCCAGAGGGAGGCAAGCCGATGGGTGGGGAGAGGCCTGGGGTTTGATGCTCGCTGGGGTGGTGTTGTGGTGGTGTTGTGGTGGAGATCAGAATGTGTTGTGATCCTGATGACGTTGTCCGGGGTAGCCACAGCAAGGCCTAGTGTGGCTCAGAATCAATTGTATTTTGGCTCAGGACGTTTCTCCGAATCTGACCGAGGGAATTTGCCCCATCGGTAATATCCAGCCACTGAGAGCGTCTCTGCTCAGAGCTCCTGGGAAGGGACTCAGGGACGGAGGAGGCAGGGAGCATTCTACAAACTTTTTTTTCCAAATTGGCTTGGGGGCTCTCCACAGCAAACTCCCTGGGCACCGAAACACAACCATTTCCCATCCAGTTATAATTACGAATTAGCACAGAGCCATGACTTTATTAGGGTCTAGCGGAGATTTGGGGGAGGCAGGAGGGGAGAGGAAGGAGTTTGAAATGCAAGGCACAAGACGCCACGTGCTCATTCTGCGTGGGGACCTGCGACAGTCTCCAGACTGCTGAGAATAAAAGCTGGGGAGTGGGGAGGAGGGCTCTCCGTTAACTTAATTACGTTTGCTCCTAACACCAGTGCCTTAAAACCAAGGCGGTGAGCTCTCTGCGATGGGAGATGTACAACCCATGGCATAGTGTCTAGTGTCTGCAATTTCCTCGCCTTCATGTAGAGAAACGTTCCATGTACCTAGTCCTCATAATGCCCAAGTTACATTTTGCAAACAGCAGGAGTGTTCTGGGTAAATATTAACCCCATAACCAACCCAAACTTTGCATCCATCCCACTTTTATATTTAGAAGCAGGAACGCTTTACCTGAGTTCTAGATGCTGAAGGGCTTTCCGGATGCAGAATTCAGACTCTTGCTCATAGGGACGTTGGAAGCTGCCATAGGGAGCGGTCTCTGTGTAACATCTGTGGGGAGTGTGTGCAGGACTGGGACCAGCTCCTGAGTGACTCAGCAGTTCCTGGGGTCACCTGCCCAGCTTTGGGCCTTTATAGGAGTGCTGCCTATGGCGGCTGGCCCATCACCGGCGGGGTCGCCCCTTTGGGAGAGCCCCTTTGGGGGACAGCGAGGGCCAGAGTGTTCGGCCCAAGGTCCCTCGTGGGTGTGTCGAGGTGGGTGGGTATTAACTTGGCTTCTTTTTGAAATCTTGGGTGAGTTGAGTCAATGTGTGTCTGGAGATGGGGAGACAGGGGGGTGTATCCACAGATTATGGGGCAGCTATCCCACTGGTGGTGGGGAACAGAAGAAGTAACGTTGACAGGTCAGCAGGCTGTTGCAGGGGAAGGGAGATTAGAAACGCAATCGCTGTCTTCCCTTCTGGCTTTCCTGACAGCTCTTTGACCTTGGAGAGCAATGCTAACCACCCACAGAGCCTCATCTTGTTCCTTTGTAATGCCAGGTCGGCCCAGAATAAACCTGAACTCATCCATTTTCTGATTCTGGATCAAGGGGCTGACCTGATATGTATCACAGAGACTTGGTTGGGGGAGGCTGGTGGCTCAGTTTGGTCCTAGCTTCTCCCTCCAGGGTACTCTGTGGAGGAGCAAGGGAGGGGACGTGGGCAGGGTGGGTGGGTGGAGCGGCTGTGGTCTAGAAGAACGACACCTCCCTTGCCAGGATCCCTGTCGAAGTGTCTGACCATATTGAATGTGTGTACCTAAGTTTGGGGACCAGGGATAGACTGGGACTTCTGTTGGTGTACCGATCGCCCCGCTGCCTGACAGAGTCCCTAACTGAGCTGACGGACTTGGTCTCGGGCTTGGCGTTGGAGTCTCCCAGGCTTGTGGTGCTGGGTGACTTCAGTGTTCACTTTGGGACCAATTTGTCCAGAGTGGCTCAGGAGTTCATAGCAGCCGTGACAACTATGGGCCTATCCCAAAGGGTCTTGGGACCAACGCATATTGTTGGTCACACAATTGATCTGGTCTTTCACTCTGAACAGGGTGGTGTTCCATGGCTGGGAGCTCCTGTGATTTCCTCAGTGTCATGGATGGACCACCATCTGGTTAAGGTTTGGCTCATGTCCCACCTCCGCAGGGGTGGAGGGCCGATTAGGATGGTCCACCCAAGAAGGTTACTGGATCCAATAGGATTCAGAGAGACCAATCCTCTCTACCTGGGGAGCAGCTATATAAATAGGCAGTCAGCTCCAGGCATCTGCTGGAGCAACATCCATCTTCCTCTGCTGTACTCAGTTTTCTTGCCCAGAGTGATCTGAGGTTCTGACTCTTTTTCTACTATGTTTCCTGTGCTGCTGTCCAAAGTCAGCTTCCCTCCCAGAAATCCTACCAGAGCCTTGCCTAGTCTGAAGGCCTGCTTTGGCCATTGACCCATACCTGAAACAGGGTAATCGCAAATGACTCCTGAAACAGACAGCTCTTAGCCAGAATAGGACCAGCCCGGCCGCAAACTGGACAGGATTCCTAAGAACATATTTTCAAAGCACAGTTTTAGAGGACAGACACCCAAATACACAGGAACATAGGAGGCTGCTGTATACAAGAGTCCCTTGGAAAGGAGCAACCTATGGCATTGTGGTGCCTGAGGCAAGAGAGGGACATACGAAGATAGGAAGCTGCCATCTACTGAGTCAGACCCTTGGTCCATCTAGCTTAGGATTGTCTACCCAGACTGGCAGCGGCTTCTCCAAGGTTGCAGGCAGGAGTCTCTCTCAGCCCTATCTTAGAGATGCTGCCTAGGAGGGAATTTGGAACCTTCTGCTCTTCCCAGAGCGGCTCCATCCCCTGATGAGGGGAATCTCTTACAGTGCTCACATTTCTAGTCTCCCTTTCATATGGTATATTTCATATACCATTCAAGATTAAGACTAAAGGGAAAGTAGAGGAAAAAGAGGGGAGGGAGAGACAGAAAAAACAGTTTAAATATACGAGAAAAAGGCTTTTAAAGACAATAAATCAAGAGAGACCCCTACCAGATCAGTCCTAACGAACCCCCTACATTTAAAAGCCCCATTAAAATTGGCAGGCTGATCTATCTGTAATTAGTTCATCGAGAACTCTAAATGCTGCTTGAAGCATGCAAAGGTTTTTGTTGGATCAATAAGCGTTGCTGTTACCTCCTACAAAGTGGCTCTTATTCGTTGGGGTTTTTTTTGAGAGTGAGAGCTCTTAAGAACAGCCCCTGCGAAAGATGCTCGAGTGTGGCCCAGAGACATGGTTGTGCTCCTCCATTTATTTCACCGTAAAACTGTCCACTTTGATTCTCAGGATCAGCAGCAGAATAATAGTCTATAGACTCCCCCCGCCCCCACCTCTGAAGGAATGCAACGGAAGAGCCACAAACTTGGGAATCGAAAGCGTTGCTCTTTCCATGTTCAGGCATGCAGAGCTGTGGTTGGACAGCCACATTCTGCATTTGCTCAGGTATGCAGCGTCCAGCAATACCAGGTACAATTGTTGTACTGGCTTCTCCATCGTCCTGTTCCAGACCAAGCCAGGGCCTCTGTCAAATCAGGGATCCAGGAGGAACAGAGACCTCAGAGAGGTCCAAGGGGGAAAGGGTTCAGGACCTCTTAGGAACATAGGAAGATGCTTTATACTGAGTTAGATCTTTGATCCATGCATTGCCTTATACTGACTGGCAGCAGCTCTCCAAAGTTTCAAGCAGGAGTCTATCCCAGCCCTATCTGGAGATGCCACCAGGGAATGATCCACCACTGAGCTACGGCCCCACCTCTTAAGGGGCAGTGCTCACCTGTAGTCACCCATCCAAATGCAAACTAAAGTGAACCCTACTTTGCAAAGGCGGCGATTCATGCTCACTACTGCAAGACTGGCTCTCCACCTTGGAGAGCTCCAAGAAGGAAAAAAATAAGATCTGGGTGCAGGAGCATAAGATGGACGTTGCTCCAGCAGATGCTTGGAGAGGACTGTCCCTTTTTATAGCTGCTTCCAGGGGCAGTTTTGTTCCTTAAAGGGGTCTTGCCCACTTTTATAAGCACTGGCTCTGGTGGTGCTAAGGGTCCTCTTTTAGGGCTTCCAGGACCTTGAGGGACTCCCCTGAGCAAAGGATTAGGACAGGGCTATAACCTTGGGTTGTGGTGGGCTGGTGGCTTTGGTTCCCCTCATCCTGATGTGTGTGTGTGGGGGGGTCCTGGAGGGATGAGGTCACCCGGAGTTTGGGTCATAGGGTCTTCCTGCCCCATCCCATCCCCTGAACTATCTGCCTTGTGTCCGATTGCGGGGGTGGGGGGGAGTCCTGGATCCAGAATCATGACACCTACCTCCAAAGGTCACCCTCACTCATTTCAACCACAAGATGTCCCACCATCTCTTTGTCTGTGGAAAGCTGCCATGTCCTTGCCACAAAGAGAGGGGGGCATGGGTGCAGGGATACTGAAAATGGCATTAAAAAAAAAGGGTCGCATACATTGGTGAGGACAGGCGAGAGGGAAGGGTCATTTTCTTCCTGCCCTACTTGTGGTCTTCCTCAAGGCACCTGGCTGTCCCCTATTGGAAGCAGAATGCTGGGCTAGGCAGCCCTTTGGCCTATACAGCAGGACTCCTGGGAGGTTTTCATGCTTCTTTGGAGCAGTAACTGCCAGAAGGCAGACAAAAGAGATAGTGGGGGGTAGGGGAGAGAGAGAGAGAGAGAGAGAGAGAGAGAGATTCTTGTGCCATAAGGAACGAGGAGGAAGGCAAATAGCTCAGCTCCAGACTTGCCATGGAAAGCCTTTTGATGTTAATAGCAGAGCCTGGTCCCCGGATCCTCAATTTACTGTCATTTTTTGATCTATAACCCTGCAGGAAACAGCCTTGCTTATCCATTTTCCCTCCTCTCTCACCCACCATGCGAGGCCAACATCTTGATTGACTCTTGGTGTTGCTCATGTAATCCACTGAGGGGTATGCACGTTTGTGTGTGTATGTGTCTTTGTTTCAGCTCACCAACATACAAGCTGTACCATCCAAAGAGATTTCCCATCACAGCCCACCCCAGATTTTCGGCAGGTCTCTGAACTTTGCCTTCACATTTTGAGGTCCGTTCACGCTTTTCAAGCAAATTAACACTCAGGTCCAGTGTATCAGTCAGAGAGCCGGGTCTCACAATCCGTGAGACCCGGTTTCTTCAGGTGGGTGGAGAGGGAGCCCTGGGCGGCCGGATCAGCCGCCCACACGATTGCCGGCTCTGAGACAGAGCCGGAGGGGATGGGGAGCTCAGGGGCCACGCAACCCCCAAAGCCCCAGTATGTCCTGCGCGAGCACACAGGGCATACTGGGGAGACCCCCGAGCCAAGAGGTGGCTTTTCGCCTCCCGGCTGGGAGTCTACTCATGAGTACACACGGTGCGAAGGCGCGCCGCAGCTACTCATGGTTGTAAAAAGCAGGAGGGCGGAGCACTCGCTCTGCAAACCTGCTTTTTACCAGGGGTTCCAGAGCGGGTTACCCGCTCTAGAACCACTGGGCTTGCAGCCGAGCCTGGTGGTTCTGACAATTAACAAAAATCGGGCTAGGCTCTCCTAGCCCAATTTTTGTTAATCATGAGAACAGCCCCACAGAATCACTGGATGTTAAAGAAAATAAGAACATCAGAACAGCCCTGATGGATCAGGCCCAAGGAAGCCCATCTAATCCTGTTTCACACAGTGGCCCACCAGATGCCACTGGAAGCCACAGGCAGGAGTTGAAAGGGGCAGGCCCTCCCCCCTGCTGTGACTCCCCTGCAACTGGGACTCAGAGGCATCCTGCCTCTGAGGCTGGAGGTGGCCTGTAGCCCTCCAACTAGTAGCCGTTGATAGACCTCTCCTCCATGAAGTGATCCAAGCCCCTCTAATGACATCCAGGTTGTTGGCTGTCACCACATTTCATGGCAGAGAATTCTACAAGTGGATGATGCATTGTGTGAAAAAGAGCTTCCGTTTACTGGTCCTAAATTTCCTGGCAATCAATTTCACGGGATGACCCCTGGTTCTAGTGTTATAAGAACGTAAGAACAGCCCTGCTGGTTCAGGCCCAAGGCCCATCTAGTCCAGCATCCTATTTTGCACAGTTGCCCACCAGATGCTGCTGGAAGCTACAGGCAGGAGTTGAGGGCATGCCCTCTCTCCTGCTGTTGCTCACCCGCAACTGGTACCCAGAGGCACTCCGCCTCCAAGGCTGAAGGTGGCCAACAGCCCTCCAACTAGTAGCCGTCAAAAGACCTCTCCAAAGGGGAGTTTGGAGTTAACTCCAAAGAAGTTATCCAAACCCCTCTTAAAGCCATCCAGGTTGTTGGCTGTCACCACATCTTGTGGCAGAGAATTCCACAAGTTGATTATGCGTTGTATGAAAAAGTACTTCCGTTAGCTGGTCCTAGATTTCCTGGCAATCAATTTCATGGGATGACCCCTGGTTTTAGTGTTATGGGAGAGGGAGAAAAATTTCTCTCTATCCACTTTCTCCACACCATGCATGATTTGATAGACCTCAATCATGTCTCCCTGCAGTCGTCTTTTTTCTAAACTAAAAAGCCCCAGGTGTTGTAGTCTTGCCTCATAAGAAAGGTGTTCTAGGCCCCTGATCATCTTGGTTGCCCTCTTCTGTACCTTCTCCAGTTCTACAATGTCCTTTTTGAGATGTGGTGACCAGAATTGTATGCAGTACTCCAGGTGTGGCTGCACCATAGTTTTGTATAAGGGCATTATAATATAAGCTGTTTTATTTTCAACCCCCTTCCTAATTATCCCTAGCATGGAATTGGCCTTTTTCACAGCTGCCGCACATTGAGTCGACACTTTCAACAAGCTGTCCACCATGACACCACGATCCCTCTCCTGGTCCGTCACCGACAGCTCGGATCCCATCAGCATATACTGGAAGTTGAGGTTCTTCGTCCCAATGTGCATCACTTTACACTTGCCAGCACTGAACTGCATTTGCCACTTTGTCGCCCACTCTCCCAGTTTGGAGAGATCCTTTTGGAGCTCCTCACAATCCGTTTTGGATTTCATTACCCCAAAGAGTTTGGTATCATCTGCAAATTTGGCCACCTCGCTGCTTACCCCTGCTTCTAGATCATTGATGAATAAACTAAAAAGCACCGGTCCCAGTTCAGATCCCTGGGGGATCCCACTTCTTACTTCCCTCCATTGCAAAAACTCTCCATTTATTCCTACCCTCTGTTTCCTGTCTTTCAACCAGCTATCAATCCAGACATGAACTTGTCCCCTTATCCCATGACCACTAAGTTTCCTCAGGAGTCTTTGATGAGGAACTTTGTCAAAAGCTTTTGGGAAGTCCAGGTATACTATGTCAACTGGATCACCACACACTTGTTGACACTCTCAAAGAAGTCCAAATGGTTGGTCAGGCAAGATTTACCTTTGCGGAAGCCATGCTGGCTCTGCTCACTCCCAGCAGGGCCTGTTCTTCTATGTGCTTTACAATTTTATCCTTGAGGATGCTTTCCATCAATTTGCCTGGAAAGGATGTTAAGCTAACCAGCCTGTAATTCCCCGGATCACCCCTGGATCCCTTTTTGAAAATCGGTGTTACATTTGCTACTCTCCAGTCCTCTGGTACAGAACCTGATTGCAGGGATAAGTTAAATATTTTAGCAAGGAGGTCAACAATTTCACATTTGCGTTCTTTGAGGACTCTTGGATGGATGTCATCTATCCCTGGTGATTTGTTAGTTTTCAGTTTTTCCAGACAGTTTAGAATATCATCTCTCGTCACTTCTATCTGGCTCAGTTCTTTAGCCTCCATCCCCAAAAAGCCTGTTTCAGGAACAGGTATACAGTATGTTCAGTATCCTCTGCCTGAAGACGGATGCAAATAACTCATTCAGCTTCTCTGCAACCTCCATATCCTCCTTAATAATTGCTTTCACTCCCTCATTGTCTAATGGTCCAACTGCCTCCCTGGCAGGTTTCCTGCTTCTGATGTATTTAAATAAGTTTTTGTTATTCTCCTTGATACTTCTGGCTAAATGTTCCTCAAACTCTCTTTTCGCCCCCCTTATTGTTGCCTTGCATTTCTTTTGGCAGAATTTGTGTTCCTTTCTGTTCTCTTCATTTGGACAGGCCTTCCAATTTCGGAAGGAAGTCTTCTTCCCTTTTATGGCTTCCTTGATGGTACCCATTAGTCATGCTGGCATCCTCCTGGACTTAGTGGTACCTTTCCTCCTTTTGGGTATACAATCTAACTGGGCTTCTAGTACTGTGGTTTTGAGTAAACTCCATGTACTCTGGAGTGAAGTGACTTTCCTGATTTTCCCTTTCAGCTTCCTTTTCACCATACTCCTCATTTTAGAGAAGTTTCCTCTTCTGAAATTCAAAATGTCTGTGTTAGACTTCTTGGTGATTCTCTCTCCTCTGTATGCTGAATTTGATGGCACTATGGTCACTGTTCCTTAAGGGTCGATGACACAGACATCGCACACCAGGTCCTGGGTGCCACTCAGAATTAAGTCCAGGGTCACCTTCTCTCTGGTTGGTTCCATGTTCTAGGGCACAGTTTCAGCATATCTAGAAATCTGACCTCTCTGTCATGACCTGACTGTGAATTGACCCAGTCTATGTGCGGGTAATTGAAGTCACCCATAATTACAGCCCTGCCTCTCCTTGACGCCTCTCTGATTTCCTGCTGCAACTCCCAGTCTCTGTCATCGTTTTGATCCGGAGGGCGATCGCACGTCACCAGTAGCACGTTCCCTTTCAGGCCTTGTACTGTCACCTACAGGGTTTCTGTGGAGGACTCCAGTCCACCCAGGTTTTCTAGCTTGTTAGATTCTATCCCTTCTTTAACATACAGTGCTACCCCTCCTCCAAGGCACCCCTCCCTGTCCTTTCTATAGAGTTGATACCCAGGGATAACAGTGTCCCACTGGTTCTCACTATTCCACCATGTTTCTGTTATGCCCACTATATCTATTTCTGCGTTAGCCACCAAGCACTCCAGCTCACCCATCTGGGCTTGGAGGCTTCTGGCATTGGCATACAAGCACCCATACGCTGAATCTCTCCTCTGATGTATGCTATCTTTCTTTTGACTCTCGGACCAGCTCGCACAGCCTTCTGTCTGCTCTTTATGCGGTTCTGCTCTGTCCCCTTCTGTTTTATCTGAATCCTTTGCACCCACACACTTTAAGGGATGGCTTTTGCCAAACGGGATACTGCCCAGCTCCCATCGGCTGTTCCCCAGGTGTCATTTTAAAAGCTGCTCTGTAACCTTTTTGATTTTAAGTGCCAGCAGTCTGGTTCCATCTTGGTTCAAGTGCAGTCCGTCCCTTTTGTACAGGCCTTGCTTGCTCCAAAATGTGTCCCAGTGCCTAACAAATCTAAACCCCTCCTCCCGGCACCAACGTCTCATCCACGCATTGAAAATCCTCAGCTCTGCCTGTCTCACTGTACTTGCGCGTGGAATAGGTAGCATTTCTGAGAATGCTACCTTGGGGGTCCTGGACTTCAGTATGCCACCTAGCAGCCAAAACTGGGCTTCCAGGACCTCCCGGCTGCGTTTCCCAACATGGTTGGTGCTGATGTGCACCACGACAGCTGACTCCTCCCCAGCACTGCCTAAGAGCCTATCTAGACGCTGTGTGATGTCTGCAACCTTTGCACCAGGCAGGCAAGTCACCGTGTGGTCAACATGTGGGTCACAAACCCATCTTTCTATCCCTCTAATGATCGAATCACCCACTACAAGGAGGCCCCCACCCCCAGAGGAGTATCCCCTGTGCGAGAGGATATGGGCTCATCATCCACGGAAGGGGTCTCTTCTAAAGGAGCATTTTCCTCTTCCTCAGACCAATGTCCTCCTTGCCCAAGACCTTCATTCTCCCTGACAGCAGAGGAGCTACCAGCCCTGGAGTGGGATGCCTCTATCACATCCCTGAAGGTCTCATCCACATGCCTCTCTGTCTCTCTGAGCTTCTCCAGATCCGCCACCTTGGTCTCAAGGGAACGGATTTGTTCCCTGAAAGCCAGGAGCTCCTTGCACCGAGCACACACCCACGACTTCTGCCCATGGAGCAAATAGTCATACATGTGGTACTCTGTGCAATACACTGGGAAGTGCCCCCTGTCCTGCTGACTTGCTAGCTTCGTAGTGGTTTTGTTGGCTGTTTACAGAACATAGAACATAGGAAGCTGCCATATACTGAGTCAGACCATTGGTCTATCTAGCTCAGTATTGTCTTCACAGACTGGCAGCAGCTTCTCCAAGTTGCAGGCAGGAATCTCTCTCAGCCCTATCTTGCCAGGGAGGGAACTTGGAACCTAGATGCTCTTCCCAGAGTGGCTCCATCCCCTGAGGAGAATATCTTACAATGCTCACACATCTAGTCTCCTATTCATATGCATCCAGGGCAGACCCTGCTTAGCTAAGTCATGCTTGCTACCACAAGACCAGCTCTTCTCCTGTCTCAGTATTTAGAGATAGTTTATTTGAAGGATAGGTCTCAGCTGTAATGGTCAGCTATTTAACTGTCCAAACAGCCTTTCCTAAGAATATGAGGGCGGGATTTTTACTTACGTTCTCTTCTCCACCAGGCTCCATGTGAACACAGGGGCTTGTTCCAGGTTCCCCCGCACACTTCCCGCTAAACTCCCGCAAAACCTCAACGTCCTGTTTGCTATCCCTGTGGGCTATGCTCTGTTGGCTATGCTCTTGGGCCTTCACCTCTTATGTAGAGAATAGGCTTTCAACTGAGACACAGGATGTGGGTCAAAGGAATGTGGGGCCTCCCCCAGCCCTAGCTGACTCCACCCCCTCCAGGCAGGGACAAACTAAAACACAGGAATTTGCTAGCCCTGGCAAATGCTAGCCCTGGCAAATCTCTCTCTCTCACACACACGCACACACACACAATGCTAGCCCTGGCAAATAACACACACAGAGACTAGGACCTATCCCTTGAAGAGAAATCAGCCCCTCAAAATCCCCCCTACTCCTGTTAGTTAGTTTAAAGGAGGGAAAGGCTAGATGTTGTTGATTAGAAAAGCTTCCTCACCCCCTGAAGCTGCTCCTGCTCTTTCCAGAGTAGGCTTCCAACTGAGCCAGAAGGGACTCAGAGGTCTTCTAGTCCACCCCGCTGCTCAGTGCAGAAAGAATCAGCAGCAGCATCCCTGACAGAGGGCCGTCTGGGCTCTGCTGCAAAACCTCCACCGAAGGAGAGCCACCCCACTGCATGAGGCAGAGAGTTCCACTCTCCAACAGCTCATACTTTCCAGACGTTTCTTCTAATGTCTAGCCTGAATCTGTCCAGCTCGCCATTTCAACCCACTGCTTCTAGTCCCGTCCTCAGGATCATCCGAGAACAAGCCCACCCCTCCTGCTGTGTGACAGCCCTCCATACCTGAAGGCAGCTATAAACTCTCCTTGGCATTCTCTTCTCCAGGCTCAACATTCCCAGCTCCTTCGACCATTTCAAATCCTTCTTTTCCAAGCCTAGTTATGTACCTTCAGAAACAGGATCATAAACTGCAGGGCTTCTCTCTGTCATAAGGGATTGCATTATGATGAACAACATCCAATAGCCAGGTCTTTTGAGCAAAGCGGAAGTGGTGACATGTTGCACATTTGCCAACAAGACAGGAAGAGGGATGGAGATCAAAAGTTAGGTCTTCTGAGCAAAGGAGAAATTGTGACTTGTTACACACAGGCTATTTCACTTTATTACTTTATTAATTCCTTCTCCTCCTTCTTCAGCTCGACATGTCACCACCCCCTCCTTGCTTAAAAGACCTGACTATTTCAGTCTCCTGCATTCTGTCTTATTGACATGTGCAATAAGTCAACAATTCCTCACCTGCTCAAAATACTTTACTATTTCACAACCTCTCTCATCGTGTCTTGTTGATTTATAGGAAATCAGTTACCACTTCCCCCTTGCTCAAAAGACCTGACCATTTCACATTATTATTAAGCACACCATGTCACTGCTTCCCCCTTTCTTAATAAGCCTGACTATTGCGCACACACCCACATTCTGTCTCGTTGGCTTATTTGGGCCGCAACTCATCATTCCCCCTTGCCCAAGAGTCTCTACCATGTCACGTTATTATGTGCAATGAGTCTGCCTTGTTTCAAAGGTCCAGCTATTGCACTCCCTCCCTGGCTAATGCACAACAAGTCATAGCTGCTTCCCTTGCAAACATGATGAAATCTTATTCTGGTTTAACTAAGACTTTATTCAGAAGCAACTTCATTTCTCCCCTTCTCCTTTCCCTCCCTTTTCTTCCTGACTCCACCCCGACCGCGACCCCCCACATGATCCCCACTGGGACAAACCTCCAAACAACAAAACGCAAAAGATAACTTGATAGAATACAGCAACCTGTCTATTCCGTATCCTCCTTCACTCTGTCTTGTTCATTTATGCACAACAAGTCACCATTCCCCTTGTTCAAAGGACCTGGCCACTTCACATTATTATCAAGCACAATGTGTCACGACTTCCCTTCTGCTCAATAGGCCTGATTATTGCACATCCCTCCACATCCAGTCTTGTTGACTTATTGCGGAACAAGTCACAATTTCCTCTTACTCAAAAGACATGGCTATTTCATATTATTTTTCATTATAGCATTCTCTCTCATTGGCTGAAATGTTATGTTACCACTTCCCTTTATGAAAGAGACCTGTCACCTGACTATTACACACTCTCCTTCAATCCGTCCAGTGGGCTTCAAGTAGAACAAGCCACCTGCCTCTCACCCACTTACTTTCCTTTTTGTACTCCTGCAAAACAAATTCTTGCTTTTTTGGAAACAATTTGGCCTCCACGCTTTTCACTTTGGGCGTTATAAAGATGGCGATTCATTGCATTCCCCTAGACAAAGGTGCAACGTCTGCTCAAAGTTACTCTGTGCTTTGTGAGCAAATTAACACTCGGGCCTGACGCGTCCGTCCTAGGCACGCACCGTCAAAAACACGATAATAAACTGTCCTCCGCAGCCATGGACAGCGTCTCATCCGCTCCCTGCTGTCTTTCTTGCCCTCTATTTCTGCTATGAACATATGCTAATTCCTGGCCTTTTGCTTCTCCCTCCCTCCTAGCGCGTCCCATTTTGTTTTTTAACTTCCCAGCCAGCAAAAGACCAGCGTGCCCCTCTACACGCCGCTACATGACTGATTGAATATCAAACATCTATTTATCTCACTACAGAGGGAAAGATTCATTGATGCCGTGAGCTGTTTGGGGGTGGGGGGGGGAGAAAGAGACCTCCCCCCCAATCCACTGATCTCATCAGGACTTGATTGGAGAGGAAGAAAAGCACCTCTTAAGCAAAATGCCCGCTTTGTCTATGGAACCTTCTCTTAAGTGCTTAAAAGCATCCAGGGTGTGCCGCTTGTAGGGCCGTGCAGAAAATCGGAACAATCATCGGCTCCAATGCGATGCGAGCCGTACCGGGGTGTTTCCCACTGGAAATGATTCCGAAGGGAAATGTCCCCAGGATCGAAAATAGTTTTCATACAATGCCACATTGTATCGGCATTGCATTGATCCTGTTTGAGGACTGGGAGGACTAACCTTTACTAAAAATCTGGAGGTCCCTGAAGAAGGCGGCTGCCCCACAGGTGGCAGCAGCAGCAGCGAGGAGAGCTGGTCTTGTGGAAGCAAGCATGATTTGTCCCCTTTGCTAAGCAGGGTCCACCCTGGCTTGTATTTGAATGGGAGACTACATGTGTGAGCACTGCGAGATATTCCCCTTAGGGGATGGGGACACTCTGGGAAGAGCCCAATTTCCCTCCCTGGAAGCATCTCCAAGATAGGGCTGGGAGAGACTCCTGCTTGTAACCTTGGAGAAGTTGCTGCTAGTCTGGGTAGGCAATACGGACTTAGATGGACCAAGGGTCTGACTCGGTAGAAGGTAGCTTCCTATGTTCCAAATTTTCTCATCTTCTCAGCCCAGAATGCACCAGGGGAGGAAACAGAGTCATTACGTTGTGTCCTTTTCCTGGTGCATTTCTAGGGCAAAAAATGGCAGTGCCCTGTAGCTATAGGGTATGGCCAGGGAAAGCAGAATTGTTTTAATAATAGAAGGTTAGATTCTGAAGGGACCTTAGAGGTCTTCTAGTCCACCCTCCAGCTCAGGGCAGGAATCTGCTCCTGCATTTCTGAGAGATGGCCAGCAAGCCTCTGCCGGAAAATGCCCAGTGAAGGAGAGAACACCATCACATGAGGCAGACAGTTCCACTGGCTAACAATTCTTACAGGCAGGAAATCCCTCCTAATGTCCCAAATATGCTTTCCATTGGTTCTTGTGCTGGCCTTGGGAGCAATGGAGAACCTGTCCACTCCTTTTTCTCTATGGCAGATATGTGAGCCATCTTATCTCCCCTTACTCTTCTCTTTTATGTTTCAAAGCTCCAAGTTTTGCACAGGGTGTCACACATCTATGGCTGATTTCACAGCAGTTGCTTTGCATCGTTTCCCCTTCCTCTCCATTAATTAAAAACTTCTTTAAATACATCAGATGCAGGAAAACTGCCAGGGAGGAGTTTGGACCATTAGACAATGAGGGAGTGAAAGGGATTATTAAGGAGGATATGGAGGTTGCAGAGAAGCTGAATGAGTTCTTTGCGTCCATCTTCATGGCAGAGGATACTGAGCATATACCTGTTCATGAACCAGGCTATTTAGGGATGGAGGCTAAAGAACTGAGTTAGATAGAAGAGATGATGTTCTAAACTGTCTGGAAAAACTGAAAACTAACAAATCGCCAGGGCTGGATGGCATCCATCCAAGAGTCTTCAAAGAACTCAAATGTGAAATTGCTTACCTCCTTGCTAAAATATTTAACTTATCCCTGAAATTGGGCTCTGTACAAGAAGATTGGAGAGTAGTAAGTGTAACACCAATTTTCAAAAAGGGATCCAGGGGCGATCCGGGAAATTACAGGCCGGTTAGCTTAACGTCCATTCCAGGCAAATTGATGGAAAGCATCCTCAAGGATAAAATTGTAAAGCACCTAGAAGAACAGGCCCTGCTGGGAGTGAGCCAGCATGGCTTCCGCAAAGGTAAATCTTGCCACACCAACCTTTTGGACTTCTTTGAGGGTGTCAATAAGTGTGTGGATCAAGGTGATCCAGTTGACATAGTATACCTGGACTTCCAAAAAGCTTTTGACAAAGTTCCTCATCAACGACTCCTGAGGAAACTTAGCGGTCGTGGGATAAGGGGACAGATTCATGTGTGGATTGGTCACTGGTTGAAAGACAGGAAACAGAGGGTAGGTATCAATGGAGAGTTTTCACAATGGAGGGAAGTAAGAAGTGGGGTCCCCCAGGGATCTGTACTGGGACCGGTGCTTTTTAATTTATTCATAAATGATCTAGAAGCAGGGGAAAGCAGCGAGGTGGCCAAATTCGCAGATGATGCCAAACTCTTCCGGGTAGTGAAATCCGAAATGGATTGTGAGCAGCTCCAAAAGGATCTCTCCAAACTGGGGGAGTGGGCGACAAAATGGCAAATGCGGTTCAATGTTGGCAAGTGTCACGTGATGCACATTGGGATGAAAACCCCCAACTTCAAGTATATGCTGATGGGATCCGAGCTGTCGGTGATGGAGCAGGAAAGGGATCTTGGGGTCGTGGTGGACAGCTCGTTGAAAGTGTGCAGCTGTGAAAAAGGCCAATTCCATTTATACCTACCCTCTGTTTCCTGTCTTTTTTCTAAACTAAAAAGCCCCAGGTGTTGCAGCCTTGCCTCATAAGAAAGGTGCTCCAGGCCCTGATCATCTAGGTTGCCCTCTTCTGCACCTTTTCCAGTTCTACAATGTCCTTTTTAAGATGTGGTGACCAGAATTGTACACAGAACTCCAGGTGTGGCCGCACCATAGTTTTGTATAAGGGCATTATAATATTAGCCGTTTTATTCTCCATCCCTTTCCTAATGATCCCTAGCATGGAATTGGCCTTTTTCACAGCTGCCGCACATTGAGTCGACACTTTCAACGAGCTGTCCACCGCGACCCCAAGATCCCTCTCCTGGTCACTCACCCACAGCTCAGATCCCATCAGCGTATACTTGAAGTTGGGGGTTTTCGTGAAGTTGGGGTTTTTCGTTTGGTTTTCATCCAAACCACGGAGGCCGCTGGCTGCTGGGCAGTCTCCACCAGTGGTGAGAGACCTCTCCCCTCACTTCAGCAACAGTTGCTTCCCCTCCTCCTTCCTTGGCCCCCCTCAAATATGTATTTTGCAATGGCCTTCCCTATTGATTTTCCATCACAGACGGAGAAAACAAGACAAGCCTGGATAAATGTCTAACAGCCGGTCAGCGGAAAAATAATTGCCGCAATTAGCGCCGAACTCAGAGAGGGCAGTTAATGAGACGGGAGGCTAGCTTCAGGATGAGTCAATTACCTCCAGCCACCACCACCATTCCCGCCCCCCCGCCGGCCTCCCCCAGCCGCAAGTTCCCTTGTGGTCCTAGAACAATTAGATTACCTAGTTACAGACTTCTCCTTGTGCGTTTAGAAGGGGGGTGGGAAAGACGGAGATTTGCGGCCACGGATCTCTCAGCTTAATGTCCGGATCGATACGTGCATTTCAGCCCCACTTCTCTGGTCTTCCTTCTTCCTCTGCTCCTTTAACCCCAGAGGCAGGGGAGGCCCTTTCCGCAAGCAAGGTGGGGCAGGCCATTGGGGTGCCCGCAGGGGGCAGGAGGCTGCCCCCAGAGCAATGCTTTGGGGTGGCTCAGACCCTGGCCAACTGTGCTCGGAGGTCTGCCTCTCCTCACATTCCCTGCAAAGCTCGCCGTGAGCGCCAGGGCGCTTTCCAAATGAGACCCTACCATGGGCTCACGGCATAGCTGCAGACTAGTGCGCTTCCATACTTCCTGGGTGGTGACCCGCAGCCCCTTCACCGCCATCAGGGTGCCATTCACATTCCAGATGCCTTGTTTCGGATTTAATCACTGCGATTTAGAGCTACAACGTCGTACGTGCGTGGCAAAAAGATTGCTGTTTTCCCCCCGTTGTAGGGTTTTAAAAAATTATTCTGGGGAATAGTTGTGAAGATGATTCTGCCAAGCCGAAGCATTTTTCCACGGTTGTAGCAGATAATCTGTAAAGTGCCCAGGAGTGAAGGAGAGGCTGATGCCCACCTCTCGCCCCAGCCCTGTACTTCCAAAGCTTGCAAGGGGGATGGCCTGGGCCCCACCAGGGGTGTGGGGCAAGGCAGCAGTTGGCATGTGGGAGCAAGCACGGATTGCACCTTTGCTAAGCAGAGTCTGCCCTGTTTCATCTTTGGATGGGAGACTACATGTGTGAGCACTGTAAGATATTCCCCTTCGGGGATGGGGCTGCTCTGGGAGGAACATAGGAACATAGGAACATAGGAAGCTGCCATATACTGAGTCAGACTGCTGGTCTATCTAGCTCAGTATTGTCTTCACAGACTGGCAGCGGCTTCTCCAAGGTTGCAGGCAGGAATCTCTCTCAGCCCTCTCTTGGAGAGGCTGCCAGGGAGGGAACTTGGAACCTTCTGCACTTCCCAGAGCGGCTCCATCCCCTAAGAAGGGGAATCTCTTACAGTCTCCCATTCATATGCAACCAGGGCAGACCCTGCTTAGCTGAGGGGACCAGTCATGCTTGCTACCACAAGACCAGCTCTCCTCTCCTGCAGAAGGTTCCAGGTTCCCTGGCAGCATCTCCAAGATAAGGCTGAGAGAGACTCCTGATGCTGCCAATCTGTGTAGACAATACTGAGCTAGATGGACCAAGGGTCTGACTCGGTAGAAGGCTGCTTCCTACCTTCGTGTGCCCCGCTCTGGCCTCAGGCACCACCAAGCCGTGGGCCGTTCCTGTCCAAAGGACCCTTCCATCTGAAGTCCCCTGGCTTAGCCACTCTTGGGTCCCACACCCATGCACATCTCTCCCTAGATGTTTGGGGCTGGCGCTATTTATGGTTCCGCCATACTTGGGTGGAGTGCTGAGAAAGGCCGCCGTGGGATGGTCCAGGAAAAGTGTGGGTATGTGGCAAGGCAGAGTCCAGCCAGAGCTTTGCCAGCGCAGGGAGCCGGCAGGGACACAGGTTCGATCCCTGGCTGGCAGCACCTCCAGAGGGGGCGAGGAAAGACCCCCTACCTGAGGCCCTGGGAAGCTGATGCCTACCAGACAATCCAGAGTGAGGCGGTCTGACTCCGTCAGAAGCCGCTTTGGAGGTTCAGAACTGCTTGCTTTTCGTTTCACCGGTGGATGGTTGGAGGGTGTCTGTGCATCCTCCGGCTGTGGTGTGGGGTCTCTGGGAGGGGTCTCTGCTCCTCCACTCCCCCTCTTTGGCGGCCGGCCTGCCACCTTTCCTAAATGCAACCACGTTTTGCCGGCAAATGAAAGCAGAAAGCCGGATGGGAGAGGCCCGAAGAAGCTCCCCGAGTGATTGATGAGCCTGCTGGAGATTCTCAATTTTCCTTTATTAAAGACAGGTGGGAAACCTCCAGGCTGGGTTTTGCTTCAATAAGAAGGCCACGAACCAGCAGTCCTGGTGGCGGGGAGAAGCCGTCTCCCCATCCGTCTCCAAGAAAACACACACCCGCACGCACACAAATTTGAAACATGCACTGCTTCTTCGGAGACTGTGAAGATAGCACATCTGCGGCATGAGCTGCGTTCTGGGCGCGAAGATGATGAATGGGGATCAAAGGAGACTGGCTGTCTGCAGTGCCACAACTCTGCAGAGACCGATCCGGGGGGGGCTACGGTTTGGAGAGGTGGATCCCTGGTTAAAGTTTACCTTTGCTAACTGGGCCAAGACAGAGGCACCTTTGCAAGTGGGGGAGAGTAAATGCCCCTCTTCAGCCCAGCCCAGCACCCCTCCCTCTTGCTGGCATCTCCCTGGTGTTTCTCTCTGAGAGCCCTTTGGGGCAGAGAACCATTTTCGGGAGTCACCTCTCTTAACTAAGCAAAGAAGCACCTTTGAAAGTGGGGGCTGTCTTCTGTTGAGCTGGGGGAGAGCAACTGTCCCTCTTCAGCCCAGCTCAGCATCCCTGCCAGTGGCTGCTGCTGTGGGGGTCCCCCTTGGGTTTCTTTTACGACTGTGAAACCATCTCCAGGCCCTCTTGGGACACACCGTGTGGGACCTACCCCTGCTAAATGAGAAAGAGGCACCTTTCAAAGCCGTGGCTCTTTTATATGGAGCAGGGAGGGAGCAGCTACACCCTGTCCAACCCCGGTGTAGCGTCCCTCCCAGCAGCTGTGGGGGGGGGGCATCTCCCTTGGGTTTCTTTTTTAGAGCCCCTTTGGGACGGGGAGCCGTTTTCTGGTTCCGTCTTCAAAGTCAGCTGTCTGTGCCCAGGTCTGGGAGGACAAGGTCGGAGGGAGAGCTGGAGCCGAGATTTAGGGGTGTGTGCAAAACCGGTTTGCCCGGTTCGGTTCAAGTCCGAATCAGACTCAAACCAAACTGGGCATGCTCAGTTTTGTGCCACTGAACAAACCTCCCAGTTTGGCTCGAATTTCAGCCAGTTTGGCATTCTAACAGTATTTTTTTTAAAAAATCACTCACTGGAGGGTCTGGTAGCCTTGGTTGGGGGGGGGGGTGCCGGCATGGCTGCCGGGGACGGTCTCTGCAATCTCCCTCTCCTGCAATCTCCCTCTCCCTCCACCATCCTCCCCCTGGTCCTCTAAGAGCCATTTTGGCCAGTTGGGGGGCTGTTCTGGCCCTTTCCCCGGTGTCCTCAGCCATTTGGGGGGTCGCTGCATATGTGCTTTGGCCACTTGCATGGCCGGAGTCATGAACCAGCCATGCGAATGGCCAGGGTGCATGCCCGTGGCCTCCGAAATGGCAGCCGCCGCTGGCTGGAATGGCCTGGAAATGGGCTGAAACGGCCCTTAGAGGACCGAAGGGTGGGGAGGCTGGTGGAGGAAGAGGGAGACTGAGGAGAAACCCCCCCCCTGCCCTCCGTGGCCACACCAGCACCCCCGAGGCCGCCAGACCCACTGGTGAGTTATTCTTTTAAAAAAAACCCAAAAACCAAACAAACATTAGAACCCCCGATCTGCTCCCAAGCTGGCCTGCTGGAGGGGTGCGGTGTTCGTCTTGTGGTCGAGCCAAATCAGGCCTGTTCCGGATCGAGGGCGAGTCCTTGAGCCAAACAGGTTTGACGGCAAACCAGCTCGACCTCAAGTCTGTCCGCACATCCCTACCACGGGTGTGTCAGCAAAGGTCAGACCCAGAAAGAGAGGTTTATAAAAGTGTACCTCTCCCTGGAGCTTCCGAATGAACATAGGAAAAACATAGGAAGCTGCCATATATTGAGTCAGGCCCTTGGTCTATCTAGCTCACTATTGTCTGCACAGACTGGCAGCGGCTTCTCCAAGGCTGCAAGGAGGAATCTCTCTCAGCACTATCTTGGAGATGCTGCCAGGGAGAGAACTTGGAACCTTCTGCAAGTCCCAGAGCGGCTCCATCATCCCCTGTGGGGAAGATATCCCGGTGTTCTAATCTGAGCCCTAATCTGAGCCAAGGGCCTGAGCTAGCCTGCTCCTCCTCCTCCTCCTGAGTTGAGCAGAAGGTCAGCCTAAGGGCCACCACCAGCGGGTCTTCCACCGACAGGGCTGGCGGTCTGCTCTATCCCTGCTTCGTCTGGGGTTCCGGGGAGAGGTCAGGGTCTTGCTGTGATGGGGGGAACTGGATTCTTGGCGTCCCAGGTTCAACTGAAGGCCTGCCGTGAAAGCCCTGGGCCTGATCCTCAGGGCCTGACTGGGACGTCCTTCTCCTCTTCCTCCAAGCCTGAGCGTGGGTTCCCCAGAAGGCGGACGGACCCTTGGTTGGAGGGCCATTCTCACAGTCACCTCTCATTTGCCATTCTCGTCCATGCTCAGCCCCCCCCTGACTCGACAACCCCTCCCCGCCTTTTGCGGAGAAGGGAGGGTCTGCTGTCTGCCTATTTATTTATTTATTTATTTATTTATTTATTTATTTCCCTCTCCTCTTCGCCGCGCGAGCCAGCGCCTCACGCGCGTCCCTATCCGGATCATCCCTTTGATGAGACAATGGCTCCTTTCATGCTCCGGCGCGGGCCACCTCAACGCCCTCTTTATGCCACTCCATCATCTGCCGGCTCTCCTGACAGACTAAGCTCTCCTCTCCGCTGTGCAAAGAGTTTAATCCCGGCTTTCTTTCGCTGCTAATCCCAAAATTTTAATCATCATCAATATCGTCATAAAGGGGTGGGGGCAGAGAAAGAATTACCTGAATAGGAGTTAAAACTTTAAGTGGGGGGCGGCGGGGTGTGGGGCGGGGGAAGGTGCCGATTTGCCAGGTGTCGGCTTCTCAGGGTGAAGGCTTGTGCTCTGTTAATGACTCCGTTGATCAGTTCAGGAAGAGACTCGCTCGGATGCCATCTTTGGACATCTCCACCAGGCAGCGTAGGGCAGAAAAGGAAGACACAAGTAACCACCAAAGCCCAACAAGCTTTTTAAAATGCAGTTTATTTATTAGGGCTTCTGGAGGAAGTCTGAGAAGTTCTCATCCAAGCTGAACTTTTGGTTCGGGCTTCTCCGACCCTGTTCAGGCAAAATCAGAGCATTCTGAAGTTCCTAATGGTAGCGAGAGTCTGCTCTTTTGTGTGAGTGCAGCGGCGTAACTACAATAGGGCAAGGGGAGACAGTTGTCTGGGGGCCCACTGTCTTGCCCCCCCCGGCAAGTCACATGACAGACTCCCCCAGCTGTGCACCCGCCCGGGCTTCCTTCCGTTGTATTCATCCTCCGAGACTGATGTGAGTGTGAAGACCTGGAGCTACCAGAACAGCATGTCTTTCTCTAGCACCACCATTCAATGACTTGCATCGTTCACAGTTTACAAAACCTTTAAAAAAATAATTTAGGATGCTATTGTGGCACATAGGAGATTATATATATTATATTTATAAAATTTTACTATGCTTTTTGTTACCACTATTCAGCCTCATTTAAGATTTCTTTACTTCATGAGCTGAGCTTCAGTGGGGGGGGGGGGATTTTACAATCTTGTCTCTGGGCCCGCTCCAATCTTGCTACACCCGTGTGTGTGTGTGTGTGTGTGTGTGATGATGGCTAGCAACCCGTCTCACCTTCTGCCCACCACCTGCCCTCCATGAAAAAGCCCATGCTTTTATCTCTTTTTAAAAGGTTTTTGAAAGTTTTTAGCCCATTTTAAACTCACATTTTAAAAGCGCCCATTTTCAGGTTTCCCTCTGAGGTTTTCTGATGTTACATCACTTCCCCTGCGGTTATCTGGTGCTACATTACTTTTCTTCCACGTTTCACAGTGAGGTCATTCACACACTCAAAAACTGTGTTCTACCCTGGTTTGGGAGTTGTATGTGCTTCCAGTTTTCGGTTGAGTGGAAACAAAATAGGTGAAAAACTTGGGTACCATTTCCTCCTACCTTTCTTCCAAACAATCAAAAACTGGGACCTTGGACCTAATTCTGAGTGGCACCCAGGACCTGGTGCATGATGTCAGTGTCATCGACCCACTAGGGAACAGTGACCATAGTGCCAACAAATTCAGCATATATGTGGAGAGAGAATCACCAAGGATGTCTAACACAGACATTTTGAATTTCAGAAGAGGAAATTTCTCTAAAATGAGGTGTATGGTGAAAAGAAAGCTGAAAGGGAAAATCAGAAGAGTCACTTCACTCCAGAGTGCATGGAGTTTACTCAAAACCACAGTACTAGAAGCCCAGTTGGATTGTATACCCCAAAGGAGGAAAGGTACCACTAAGTCCAGGAGGATGCCAGCATGGCTAACGGGTACCGTCAAGGAAGCCATAAAAGGGAAGAAGACTTCCTTCCGAAATTGGAAAGCCTGTCCAAATGAAGAGAACAGAAAGGAACACAAACTCTGTCAAAAGAAATGCAAGGCAACAATAAGGGAGGCGAATACATGACTTGGATCCAGCTGAGTTCTGTAGAAGTATTTTAACAGCCCCCGTGAAACCTCTCTGGGGTTCGCATTCCGTCACAGTCCCGAAATGGAAAGAAAAACCCCTCAAATAGAGGAGAGAGATTGTGTTAGCATTTGGCAGGGTTTAAGGCCTGGACGGCAGCTGAACCAGGCTGCTTTTTGTCAGCCAATTCCTTCCCTGTGGAATTCTTATTTTTCCTTTCTTTCTTTAAACGAAAAAGAAAGAAGCTGCCGTCTCAATTTAATCTTTTGTTCCAAGTGCTTAAAAAAAATGTTTGTGTGCATGCACACGACTCATGTTAATTTCCTGCTTTTGAATGCCGAGATTTCAGCCTAATTAGCCAACGGAAGCAACACGCCGTTCATTAACATTGCATAATACAGCTGATCTGGGTCTCTGCACTTTGGCGACTACCACTAATTTTCTTTCTTTCTCCTCCCCACCCTTAATGAGGACCAACTGCATGCCAAATGCAGGGCAGGATCGTAGCTAAAAACACAAAATGTGTGTGTGTGGAAGAGCTACTTTTCGTTGCAAGGCATACCCATGGCTACACCGACAAGTGATGTTGCTTCCCTGGATTGCTTTGCAAGGGAATGGGAGAGGTGAAAATGACTCTTTGGCTCCCAGGACATCTCATTTCTTTTGGGCATTTCCGATTTAGTACTTTGCATATGTTCTGAAATTAACAGAAACCATCCACTTAGGGTTGGATGACATTCTAAGACGTCAGCTCAACCAAGGACAGATCACTATTGATCTGCAGATCCCATGGGGCCCTGGTTAATCTGTGGTTTTGTCTGGAAGAGAAAGGTGGGAGAGGCTGCGATCCTAAATGCACTTACTCGATAGGAAGTCCCATAAACATAGTGGTTAGAGTGCTGCACTAGGACCGGAAAGACCTTGTGGTAGCAAACATGACTTGTCCCCTTAGCTAAGCAGGGTCCACCCTGGTTGCATTTGAATGGGAGACTAGAAGGGTGAGCAGTGCACTGCAAGATATTCCCCTGAGGGGATAGAGCCGCTCTGGGAAGAGAAGAAGGTTCTAAGTTCCCTCCCTGGCAGCAAGTCCAAGAGAGGGCTGAGAGAGAGACTCCTGCCTGCGACCTTGGAGAAGCTGCTGCCAGTCTGTGAAGACAATACTGGGCGAGATAGACCAAGGGTCTGACTCAGTATATGGCAGCTTCCTATGTTCCTATGTAATCTCTTTTCCACACATTTGGCGATCTTTTATTAATTATTGGAGCAACGCAAGCCCTTCATCTCTTAACACACAACATGGATTTGGTATGCTTTAATCCCCCCCCCACTTTTAAAGGAAATATTTCCTTTTTTAAAGGGGGGGGGAGATGAAGAGTAGGGCATCTGCGTTCAGAGCTGTCCAGAATCGCCTGTAGCAATTTCTCTGGACATTAGAGCTGCTGTTTATTTCCTTTGAATGTTGGATGTTTCTCATGAGCAAGGCACTTCAAAGGAAGCAACTTCTCTGCTGAAGAAACTTGACCCCATCCAGGGACATAAGAACAAAAGACGCTGCCAAACTGAGCCAGACCATTGCTCCATCGAGCTCAGTCCTGTTTACACGGACTGGCAGCAGCTCTCCTTAGAGAGGGGTCCTATCCAGCCCTGTCTGGAGATGCTGTCAGGGATTGAACCTGGAACCTTTGCCTGCAAAGCAGTGCATCTCCCAGTAAGCTATGGGCCCAGACCATTGGTCCATCTAGCTCAGTATTGTCTACCCAGACTGGCAGCAGCTTCTCCAAGGTTGCAGGCAGGAGTCTCTCTTTCAGCCCTATCTTGGAGATGCCAAGGAGGGAACTTGGAACCTCCTGCATGCAAGCAGGCAGCTGCTCTTTCCAGAGCAGCCCCATCCCCTAAGGGGAATATTTCGCACAGCTCGCATGGAGTCTCCCCTTCAAATGAAAACCATGGTGGACCCTGCTCGGCAAAGGGGACAATTCATGCTTGCTACTTCTCCTGATGTGGTCTCCTGACATGGCAAGGTGAAGCTGCAGCACCACGGACAGCTCCATGGGACCAGTTCCCAAGTTCCCACACCAGTCAAATATTGGTTTCAACCTAGAGCAGGCCTGCTCAACTTTGGCCCTCCTGCAGATGTTGGCCTACAACTCCCATAATTCCCAGCTATTGGCTGCTATGGCTAGGGATTATGGGAGTTGTAGTCCAAAACCAGCTGGGGGGCCAAAGTTGAGCAGGCCTGACCTAGAGCATCCAACAACCCTACGGCCATGCCTCCAGGTCTCTACTTCCCCTGCAAAATCAACAGGTGGAGTTACCTGCCCCATCACTCTGGCAAGGGAAGGCCAGTTTCAGCACCACAGACAGCTCCAGTGGAGAAGTTGTTTTGACAGGAGTCAGAGGCAGACTGAGCCCTTAAATACCTGGGAGCTCAAGCCAGCCCTTCTGGACTCCGCCTCCCTGCTTGGAGAGCAGAAGCCTTAAAGGGGCAGCGTCATCTCTGTGAAATCCCGAGCACCCGGTTTCCGGCACTGGCTCTGAATTCCTGGCCTGCGCTTGAAGTGGAACACTCTGTCTCACACACTGGTGAGCTCTTCTTTGCTGGAGATTTTCAAACGGAGACAGAATTGCCACCTGCCAGGAATGCTGTAGTTGTAAATTCCTGCATCCACCCTCGGGGCTGGCTTCCAGTTCCAACGCTCTACAAGGCCTCCCCCAAGAAACAAACGCGAGACCATTCTTTATTATTTTTGCATTTTTATTATCAAAAAATACAGAATCCAAATAAGGTAGTGGATTTGTGAGGAGAGGAGGGGTTGATGAGAGGCTTTACCATCGGCACAATGTCCAGAATGAAAAGCTGTGTATCTACAAGACCAAGCTAAGCAGAGTCGAGATAGGAAAATAATAATAATAATAATAATAATAATAAGTAATAGTATTATTATTATTCCCTTCCCAGGTCCTTGGGAAGGACTCGATGTCTGGGTAAAACAAACCAGTCAATAACACCTGTCTGACTGTGTAAACAAGAAATAATAATAAAATTACTGTTAAGAAAATGGCTTGTTCCCTCCCCACTGCTCCGCTCTTCGCAACATGACAATCCAGGGAGGGGGGAGGAGATGAAATGGGGAAAAACACTTTTAAAAAAAGAAACATGTTTTCTATGAAATTAATTTTTTGAAAAATAATTATAGCTTGGTTTCCACGTTTGCTTCCTCCTCCTAATTTCCCTCAGCTCTCTGGCATTGTTGCTATACACAATATAATTATCTGCATTAATATAATATATTTATATATATTCATATGTAAATAAAACTAGGACTTGAGGGCCAGATGGTGGCACGCCGCCTTCTGCTTGTCCTGACTGTCCCTTTTGACTCAAGGGAAAGCTCCGTCCAGAACTTGGGGACATGGCTACAGCAAGCTCCTTTGCTTGGCATTTGCCAAGGAAATGTCTGTGATGGATCCCCCAGCCATGGCCTGGATCACTGAGCAGTTCTCTGCAATCTCAGCACATGGGGGGACCCGCAGGTCAGACTCTGCCGATGCTAACGGAATGTGGTTCTATCTTGGTGCGTGTGTGTGGGGGGCGGGGGGGAGCCAGATCACCACCACACTTCCCCCTTTCTGTCAGCCGAAGCACCGTTTTCTAGAGATGCCAGCGAAGTTTGCTAAAACTTGGGTACCAACTTGGTATTCGTAAAGCTCGCCTCCTTTGGAGGGGTGAGCTTTACGAGGCTGGAAATTCTCTTCTGGGTGGGTTTGCCCCATCAGTAACATGGGAACGGGAGGTTCCTGGCAAGTGTGAGCCCCGCCCACCTCCCACCAACCCCCGGGCAAACTGGCACGCCCCTCCCTGCTTCCAGGCCACCCAAACCTGCCACCCAAATCTCCCGCCTCTGTGAGATTCTACCGATGTCAGCAAGCCAACTTCAAACCTAGGTCACTGAAGCCAGCAGAATCTCTGTAGCGTGGGGGCAGTCACCTCCAGCTGATGGATTCGAATGGCACGGAAGGGGCCATGAGTTCATCACGGGGAACCTCTGGTTCCCTGCTTCTCAACTTCCGGCTGATTGTGTGAACCTGCCATCTGGCTCCGCTTGAAATCCAAGAGATCCCCGTCCCCCTCTTAACCTCCTCCAGCAGAACTCCATCTCCCCGGGACCCTGGAGAGCAAGGGAAGAGACGGGCCTCCTTTTTCTTTCTCGCCTTATTCCTTAAACTTGTAAGAGGAGAGGGTAATATCTAGGGCATGGGGAGGACTGGTGAGGTTTCTCAGGAATCAAGGTGGAAAGAGCGTAGGCTCGGGCTGGCTTGGAAAATACGCGGAACCACCTGCCAACATTGTGGAAAGCCAGTCCAAGGCAAGCTGTGGATAGCTCGCCCATCTCTCACGTTAAGCTAATTCAGCTGGAAGTGATCTTCACTCCAAGAGGCAATTTTTTTGTAGCCCAGATGAGGAGAAACATGGTTACAATGGGACTGTGGACCCATTTGCAAGACAGAATGGGCTGACAGGAAGGGTTAAGCACTGCTGTCCACCTGGAGGTGCTTCTGAAATTCTCCAATTCCATGTTTATCCCTGGATGTTGCAGTTCTCAGCTACCTTCTCTTGCTTCCAAAGTGGAACCAACCTATTAAGATTTGTCCAGAATTTCATGTTCTATTTCCAGATGTTCCACAGAGTGCTGCGCATGTGCAGTTTGCCACAGTTCCTGCGGCCTTTCCCCCTTAATGACACACAGGGGTGTTGAGCAAACACTGCAATGAAGCCATCACTGTGCTGCAGTATCGATGTGGTTGTGTGCATGCCCTGAGATTTTTGTTCAGTGATGTGCACATGCACACTCAGTGTTGGGGAAGCACCACACAGAAAGCCGAGCACAAACACACAATCCCATCAAGATGGCTTTTTAGTGGTGTTTTATCACTGTGCATGTGGAGACTGCCAACGTGGGTGGTGGAAGATGCACGTCATCGGAAAACCATGGCAAACTGCACACACTCTTGTTCCAGAAATTCCCTTTGTTAAATAGAAATCAAGGCGGAGCGAGATGTAGTACAATTTTTCACGTTCTGAAAAATATATGGAATAGGGAAATGCTCTCATCTTTAGCCATGAGCTTCCCCTGTCAATTTCCTTTCCTACAAGTGCTTTTTGTGAAACACACACAGCGAGAACTTCAGATTTTTCTTCTTCTAACCCAGCGTTTCACCCTGCACCAATTCCTCCTGTGACTATAGGTGACACTTAGAGAAAACACTGAATATTCCCCCTGCTGTATCTCAAAATCCGGCCTCACAAAGAAAGGAAGAAGGTGGCACAAATACTATCTGTGTTAGAAATGCAATTTCTGTTCAGTTTGCATTTGCAAAATGCTAGCTGGTCTAGAGAACAATGGATGAGACGGGGAAGAAGTGACAGTTAATGGCAGTTCATTTGGAAAACATGTTCTGATCGTCGACATGAGATTATTGCAAGTCCCCCCCCCCCTTTTTTGTGTGTTTTCTTACAAAAAAAGAATTTAGGTTTCTAGTTCTTTTTTTTAAAAAAAACCAAAACACACACACACAAAATTAAAACTTGAAATTAAAAATAAACAAACACCCGTCCATCAAAATCATTCATTCTCAGCAATGCATACAAATAATAATAATAATAATATAATAATAATAATAATTAATCATAATTCATAATCACAGTATTATGCCTGCTGGCGTATATACAGAAATATCACAAGCATCCCAGCCAGTTCCCTTGCTTCACAGGGGCTGCAAAGGTGAGATAAACAGTTCTTTTTGTATGTCCTCGGAAGAGTGGGGAAAATATATATCCAAAGGAAGGGTAAAGTCCCAAGAGCAAAAAACGTCCTGCAAAGTTCCAGTGGTGGGGTCTGCTTTGGAAAGTGGCTGGAGAATTTATAGGGTGCCAAGGATTCGGGGGGTCCCTTCTATCGTCTCCTTCGCGATGAAAACAAGCAAGGCCCCAAGCCTTCCTCCCCCCCCCCACCGCAAGGCAATCACCCCAGCTGCATTCACACAAGTCAAGTTGTTGGTGACATCTGCAGAGGTTCATCTGGGATGTTTGTTCTGCTGCTCACACATGCATGAACGCCTGCCTGTAGTCAGCAAGTAATGGACTGTAGGTCCAATCTGGCCTGCAAACACGCAGCAATTGGCCCACTGCCAAAGACCTACTGCCTGCCACTTTGCGGCATTACCCAGAAGTCATGTGAGGCATGAACTGTGGTTATTAGGTGAGGATGCTTCTGAAATGCTCCTTTTCCAAATTCTGGAGTTCCGAATTACCTATGGTTGTTTCTGAAACGAAAGCGATGCATTAGGAATCCTCCCTATTCCATTTTTTATTGCTGGATTCTGCATGGAGCATTGCGCCTGGCCGCTGGCTGCTGCTTGACTTCCCTTCATGTCTTTCCATTCCTTCCACATCACCCATGCACATGTGCGCATGGCTGAAACACTGCAAAAAAGCAAGCATTATGTGATTGGGTGTACAGCAGAAGCATGACATGTCTGCATGGTGCTTTACAAGCACGCTTCGTAAAACACCACACAATAAAGAATCCTGGTGCAATCATAACAAGACTGCTTTTTTGCAGTGTCCTGTGGAAGTTGGCCATGCGTGGTTTGTGCACTGGGAGAGTAGGGCCTAGTGGGCAGGGTGGAGCAAGAGGCAGGGTCACAGGGTTCAGAAGCAAGACCCTCAGATAGTCCCTCACTCTCCCTACATTTGGATAGTGGACCCAAGAGAGGGCTGAGAGAGACTCCAGCCTGCAACCTTGGAGAAGCCGCTGCCAGGCTGTGTAGACAATACTGAGCTAGACGGACCAAGGGTCTGACTCAGTATATGGCAGCTTCCTATGGAGAAGGGGGTCTCAAGAGTACAGGTTTCCAACCTAACATCTGGTCCATAGGGAGTTAACTAGAAGATGTGGCCTCAGTCCCCAACAGCTATAGGGCACTGGGTCTCTGGAACCCAATAGCTGTTGCGCAATACTTTGGAACTGCCCATCTGAATTTTTCTTTGGATTTTGGAGATCTTAACTATGGGTTTGGTTCTCAGGATCTCTGCTAGGGCGGGGAGATTTGCGTGGCGCACACACTCCTGATTTCCAGTCCTAAGAACCTGGGAATTTTTGGCCATGTCAGGTTGGCATCACACCAAGTTGACATGTAACCGGAATCAGCAACTGTAGATCAGATCAAAGATGACTGATCCCGGTTACATGCCTGGACGGCACAGGGCCAATTCCACGTTCCTGCCATTTCCCCAGGTCCTTTATACCAGAAACTGGGACCACGTGGGATGTGCACGGTCAAGAATCAAGAATCTCTTGATTCTCGATAGGGAGGCATTAGGTGGGAGGAGGGCCCACTCATCCAGTCTGGTTTCCAAAGCGGAACCAATGTATGAGTAATTCTCCACTGCTTTCATTTTAAATTGTTCAGTTTTGTATTGAGTGTTGAGCATATGCTGCTGAGGACAGCCGTTTCCAGTTCCGTGGCCTCTCGTTTTATTTATCCGTGCAGAAGTGAGCATTGATAAAATGCTGTAACAAAAGCCAAATCTTCATGACAGCGTAATTGGATGTATGAAGATTCTGCATGGTATAATACCCATGTGTAGGCACATGTGGGTGCATTAAAAAAAACATGCGCCAAAAGGCTATTTATGCAATCATGCAAACAAGCACATCTGGATGGCTTTTGTGCAGTGTTTTATTAGTGCACTCTTCAGCATAGGTAAAGCACCACACAAATTGACTCATGATGCTAATTGCTTTTTTGTAATGTCTTCGTGAGCATGGGCTCACTGGTAGCATAGCAGGAAGACGCAAATGTATGGAAAACAGAAGCCAACTGCACATGCTCCAGCTCTGGAATTGGAATTAATGGTTAAAAGTTGGGGACTGATTTCCAAAAGGGCCAAATTCTGAAACCACAAAGGAGCAGCATAGAGGAAACGCACTCATCTCTCGCAGGAGGTGTGAAGGATCCTAGCCTTGCTCAGTACCCCATGGGACACTACCATCATCTTCACCCTTCATTTCATTTATTATTTATGTGTTCAATTTCTATACTGCCCTTGCAGAATGGCTCCACACATTATGTTGCAGTAGTGACAAATTGCACTGCTGTATCCGTGGCTTAGGACCACCACCTTTCTTTCCTGGCAGGCTTCCTCTGTCTTCTGTACACCGCAGAACAGGGGGAAGTTCAACAGGCAAAGTTTTCCCTTTGTGGTGAAAGCTATGCCCGATGAATTTCTGCCTGTTGGGCAGCTGCCACCCACACCTGGGGGGAAAGAAGAGGCCATGCCATCTCTTTTGGGGCCGGCCATCTGAAACAAAGCCATTGTTTTGAGCTGGCTCTCCAATCACACCCCTCCCCAGCTTCTTCAGACAAGGCAGGTGAGGTTTCAAAGTACCATCCCCATCACAGTTCTATGCTTGTGGAAACCACTCTCTTGCACGGATCCTGCCTGTCCAATAAGGCTCAGAGTTCTCCTCCTCGAGAAGCCTTTGACAGACCCACTTTCTGCTCTCCTTCCCCGTAGACACTGAGAACTGGCTGGAAGCTATTTGAGAACGTCGGTTGATCCGGCCTATCACTTTGTCCGGATGGCAGTGAGTCCGCTGTACCGATGGTGGTTCTGCAGGGGGGTGCCCAGGAAAAGGGAGCCAATTGGGCCGGGCAGCCTTCTAGTCCTGTGCAGGGTCTTTCGAGCACTCGCCACACTGCATCCCTCCCCACCCCCCGGATTTCAGGCGGTGATTCCAGGACACCCCACCTGATTCCATGAGTCACGAAATGTAAAAACGGGTCACTGTGGTTAACTCTTCAGCCACCTTTCCTTCTGCTGGGAGGTCCAAAGTAACCAGTTAAACCAGTTTCAAAATGGTGCACGGTGGGGGGGGGGGAGAACATCCCCTCCCTCTCCTCTCGCTTTCTGTCTCTCTCCCACCCCTCCAACTTAGGCCTCTTCGAGTCTCCCTCGCAGAAAATGTATGGAACACAGGACAAACATTACGTTGGGCGGGGCGTGGGGAGGAGAAAAGGTCTATATTTGGTCTAGAAACTGTAAAAAGCAAAACTCCATCAGGGTAGGAAAAAAACCCAATCCGATACGTGGTCGTAAGTAACCCTGGCCGCGAGAAAACGGTCCGTGGAGCATCTCCGAAGCAGAGGCCTTGCGGGTCTCCCGTGTTGTGCTCGTCAAAACCAGCGCTTCTCCTCCAGATCTGCGGGGGGGATCCATGACTCGGCTTTCCAAGGAAACCAAGAGCTGGGATGGAATACCCACCCCTCTCCATCCGTCCATATGCCCTGTGTCCCCCACGCTTCTTTGGGGCCCCAACTGCAGTTCGAAGACTGTTGCAACTACCACCCGCGTCCCTCCCTCCCCCCCAAAGCTGGCCCGAGTCTTTCAGCCTGGAACCATCTCTGCGTCTGGATCGTTCCTCCCCCTCAACCCCACCCTCATGTTCCCAGCGGCGGCCGAAAGGAAGCCCCAGTTTCTCTTGGGTCCTCACGCTGGGGCTAGGAGGTGAGAATAGTCCAGAAAACGGGGACCACCACGAAGAAGGCGTCCGGCACCCTGAAACTCCGGCAGGAATTATTGCTGGTGAAGATGGGCTCTGGCGATTCATAGAGGGAGTCGTCTGGTCAGCGGAAGAAGAAAAGAAAGCGGGGTTGGACCATTGCGCCAAGGAGGCTCTGCCGCCCGCCCGCCCTCCCCAACCCATGGCGGAGTGTCAGTTTCTCTGCCTAGTGGGGAGCTGCAGCCACACAGTCCAAAGAAGGCAGATGTACATCAGAACATCAGAACAGCCGGGCTGGATCAGGGCCAAGGAGGCCCATCTAGTCCAACATTCTGTTTCACACAGTGGCCCACCAGATGCCGCTGGGAGCCACAGGCAGGAGTTGAGGGTGTGCCCTCCCTCCTGCTATTACTCCCCTGCAACTGGTACTCAGAGGCATCCTGCCTTTGAGGATAGAAGTGGCCTGTAGCCCTCCGACTAGTAGCCGTTGATAGACCTCTCCATGAAGTTATATCCAAAACACTCTTAAAGCCATCCAGGTTGTTGGCTGCCACCACACCTTGTGGCAGAGAATTCCACAAGTGGATTATGCGTTGTGTGAAAAAGTATTTCTGTTTGCTGTTCCTAGATTTCCCGGCAATCAATTTCATGGGATGACCGCTGGTTCTAGTGTGATGGGAGAGGGAGAAGAACTTCTCCCTCTTCGCTTTCTCCACACCATGCGTGATTTCACAGAACTCTCTCACGTCTCCCCGCAGTCATCTTTTTTCTAAACTAAATAGCCCCAAGTGTTGTAGGCTTGCCTCATAAGGAAGAAAGGCAGCCGTGGGCCTGCAAGCCCTCCTATTTTAAGGCCTGCTTTAAATGACCCCACCCCTTCTCCTTTGCTGCCCCATATGCCTTGACCTAGAACCTCTAAGATTTCCAGCTCCCTTAAACAAAGAAGCCTTTCTCCCTTGCTGCCTGCCTTACAGGTGAAACTCGGAAAATTAGAATATCATGCAAAAGTCCATTAATTTCAGTAATGCCAATTAAAAGGTGAAACTGATATATGAGACAGACGCATTACATGCAAAGCGAGATAAGTCAAGCCTTAATTTGTTATAATTGTGATGATCATGGCGTACAGCTCATGAAAACCCCAAATCCACCATCCCAGAAAATTAGAATATTACATGGAACCAAGAAGACAAGGATTGTAGAATAGAACAATATCGGACCTCTGAAAAGTATACAGTGTACTGTGCTTGATTGGCCAGCAAACTCGCCTGACCTGACCCCATAGAGAATCTATGGGGCATTGCCAAGAGAAGGATGAGAGACATGAGACCAAACAATGCAGAATTGCTGAAGGCCGCTAATGAAGCATCCTGGTCTTCCATAAGACCTCAGCAGTGCCACAGGCTGATAGCATCCATGCCACGCCGCATTGAGGCAGTAATTGCTGCAAAAGGGGCCCAAACCAAGTACTGAATACGTATGCATGCTTATACTTTTCAGAGGTCCGATATTGTTCTATTCTTCAATCCTTGTCTTCTTGGTTCCATGTAATATTCTAATTTTCTGAGATTGTGGATTTGGGGTTTTCATGAGCTGTACGCCATGATCATCACAATTATAACAAATTAGGGCTTGACTTATCTCGCTTTGCATGTAATGCGTCTGTCTCATATATCAGTTTCACCTTTTAATTGGCATTACTGAAATTAATGGACTTTTGCACGATATTCTAATTTTCCGAGTTTCACCTGTATGCCTTTAAGCCCCTCCCAGGGCCCTTTAGAAAGGAAAGGGGTGCCTTCCTTCCTTCCTTCCTTGCTTCTCATTGTTCTTTTCTTCCTACAGTGCTCCACAAGGTGTTTTAGGAACTGAACACAGGCAGGCGACAGCCACTGGCTAGAATGCTATTCCTGCTGCTGGCTCACCAAAAAAGGAGGGGGGAACCCGTGTCTGTTATCAGGGCAAGAGGAAGGGGCCCCACACAGGTAGGCGGCGTCCTCCAGAGGTCACCTAGCCAATGCCCCCCACATACACCTGGAGCCAACCCAGAGGTGAGGGTGGCAGAGAAATGAAGCCATATGAGCCTCCTGTGCGTGCTAAATCTGCTCTTTAGCTTTGTTCTCCGGACCGTCACTGACTCGGATGCGCTTGGTGAACACCAGAGACAGGGCTTTTTAGGTGGTGGCACCGGCAAGACCCTCCTGGGGGAGGTCTGCCACACTCTCACCCTTCCAGTGTTTCAGCAAGTGCTGACTATGAATCCGTTGAGCAAGGCTTTGATTAAATGCGGACTCTGGATTGTTGCCTGATGACTGTAGTTTTCAGCGAACAAACAAACGTCGGGGAAACCAAAATCTCCAGGCACAGCTTCAGTTGGAACTGGCCACTAGAATCAACGGCTGGTTATCACCTATAAAGCCCTGAACGGCTTGGGTCCAGGGTCCTTAAGAGAACGCCTCCTTTGTCATGAACCCTCCCGCCTCTGAGATCATCTTGAGAGGTCCAGTTACAGTTGCCACCGGCTCGTTGGGGGGCAACTCAGGACCGGGCCGTCTCTGTGGCTGACCCAGGGACTTTGGAATATGCTCCCTGCCCAAATAAGTGCTTCTCCACCTCTGGTTGCTTTTTAAAAGACCCCCAAGATGCACCTATTTTCCAGTTTTAAACTGTTTTGTTTTTATTCTGTGAAATTGTTTTAATTGTTTTTATCCTGTTTTATATTAGTTGTATTTTGGACAGTTTACACTGCCCAGAGATACATATCTCAGGCGGTATATTACTATGATCAATGAATAAACCAGCCAACCCTCGCCATAGCCAACACCGAGAAGGGCTTGCATTTCCCGATCTGGTGGCTGGGGTTTTCTCTCGCTTGCTTTCCTGGCGGAGGCTCTGCAAAGCCCACCCTTAATCCAGTAATGAACTTAAGAGCGGCGGGCTGGGGCAACGGCGTTTGGGCAGCTTTTCTTGTAATGTAACGGATTCCCTCGAAGGCACTTTGCATGGCCGGCAGATTAGAGGCTTTTTGGAAACGGGAGGCTGGGATTGCGATGGAGCCGTTGCCCTCTGGCCCCCAGAGCGCCGTGCCAGCTGTAGGTCCAGCCAAAAGGGAGGCGGGGGGCGGGGGGGAAGCAAAACACGAGAGCCCTGAGGGGTCCCTGGCCTTCGGAGGAGAACTTGGCAGCGCTGCGGATTGGCTCCCTTTCACCTTGCAGGCGGATTTTGAAATGGAGCAGCCCCAGCGGGGAGAAGCTCAGGCGGAAAGCCAGCCCAGGGTGGCTTCAGCCTTAGCTGCTCGGCCCCCGGGATGCCCCTCTTCCAAGCCCCACCCTGGCGGCCTGTTCACGCCGAGACCGGGACATGCAGCCACATCTCTGCCTGTGACCATCACCAGCCCCGCTCCACCACTCTCAGATGAACCACGGCCTCCTGGCCTTTCCAACCCGGCTGGCCATTCCCCCTTGCTGCCCCTTGCGCCTGGAACCCCCGCCCAGAACCCCCATGCGTGGCCAGCTCCTTGAAAGGACCCTGTCCTCTATCTCTTGTTGCCCCTTGCGCCTGGAGCCCCCTCCCAGGGAGGAAATGAGGGAGGGAGGGAGGGAGGGAGGGAGGGAAGGAAGGAAGGAAGGAAAGATAAGAAGAAGAGGATGGGGAGGGAGAAAACAAAGTGGATGGGTAGAAAGCAAGGAAGAAATTGAGAGAGAGAGAGAATGAGAAAGAAAGAAAGAAAAGAAGAAGAGGATGGGGAGGGAGACAAACAAAGTGGATGGGGAGAAAGGAAGGAAGAAATTGAGAGAGAGAGAATGAGAAAGGAAGGAAGGGAGGGAGGGAGGAAAAGAGAAAGAAGGAAGGAAGGAAGGAAGGAAAGATAAGAAGAAGAGGATGGGGAGGGAGAAAACAAAGTAGATGGAGAGAAAGGAAGGAAGAAATTGAGAGAGAGAGAGAATGAGAAAGAAAGAAAGAAAAGAAGAAGAGGATGGGGAGGGAGACAAACAAAGTGGATGGGGAGAAAGGAAGGAAGAAATTGAGAGAGAGAGAATGAGAAAGGAAGGAAGGGAGGGAGGAAAAGAGAAAGAAGGAAGGAAGGAAGGAAGGAAGGAAGGAAGGAAGGAAGGAAGGAAAGATAAGAAGAAGAGGATGGGGAGGGAGAAAACAAAGTAGATGGAGAGAAAGGAAGGAAGAAATTGAGAGAGAGAGAGAGAGAGAATGAAAGAAAGAAAAGAAGAAGAGGATGGGGAGGGAGACAAAGTGGATGGGGAGAAAAGAAGGAAGAAATGGAGAGTGAGAGAGAATGAGAAAGGAAGGAAGGGAGGGAGGGAGGAAAAGAGAAAGAAAGAAAGAAAGAAAGAAAGAAAGAAAGAAAGAAAGAAAGAAAGAAAGAAAGAAAGAAAGAAGGAAGGAAGGAAGGAAGGAAGGAAGGAAGGAAGGAAGGAAGGAAGGAAGGAAGGATAAGAAGAAGAGGATGGGGGGAGAAAACAAAGTAGATGGAGAGAAAGGAAGGAAGAAATTGAGAGAGAGAGAGAGAGAGAGAGAAAGAAAGAAAGAAAGAAAGAAAGAAAGAAAGAAAGAAAGAAAGAAAGAAAGAAAGAAAGAAGGAAGGAAGGAAGGAAGGAAGGAAGGAAGGAAGGAAGGAAGGATAAGAAGAAGAGGATGGGGGGAGAAAACAAAGTAGATGGAGAGAAAGGAAGGAAGAAATTGAGAGAGAGAGAGAGAGAAAGAAAGAAAGAAAGAAAGAAAGAAAGAAGGAAGGAAGGATAAGAAGAAGAGGATGGGGAGGGAGAAAACAAAGTGGATGGAGAGAAAGGAAGGAAGAAATGGAGAGAAAGAGAGAGAAAGGGGGGGGGGGAGAGAGAGAGAGCGAGAGAGAAAGCCAGGACTAGCAGAAAAGTAATTTTAAAAATGAACAAAACATCCCAGGGTTATGTTAAAAAAAACAGACGATGCTTTCATGAGTTGAGAGTTCTTGATTTCTTTTAAGTCAAGCTAAAATCATGCAGGTGCACACACAAATGAAAAAGAAAAAAGGAGGAAAACAAGAAAAAAGGAACAATACCCTTTAGACGCTGACATTTTCAGCCACTCACATACTCCCTGGGAAGAACTGTGGCCAAATACTAATTACATGTTAACAGGAGGAGAAAATTATTAATTTGTGTTTTCTTTCCCCTCGAACAGCTGTGATGTTTGATTCTAAAAAGTAGCCCCTGTACAGAGAGCTGGAGGTTTTTTGCATTTTTTATTTTTTATTTTTGTATAAAAGGGAAAAGGGAAGGAAAAAAAACAATTTGCTCTCCTTTCGCGCAATCAAAACAAAGCTACCAGCACGAATCCTGGGGGTCTATGCAGCAGGCACCATGCTAGAATGCTCTCCTTTTCTTTACAGCAAAGTAGAACCAAACACAGTTTGCTGGAAATGGGGCAGGTCATCTGGGGGTCTTTTGCTTAAGGCCCAGAGCCCATTCCTCGAATTTCAGCCTCCGCCGAAACCAGAAAAAGTTAATAGTGCTTGGAAAGTGGGAGACGGTGGCTGGTTAGGAACACAGGAAGCTGCCATAGACTGAGTCAGACCCTTGGTCTGTCTAGCTTAGTATTGTCTTCACAGACTGGCAGCGGCTTCTCCAAGGTCTCAGGCTGGGCACAGTCTTTCCCAGATCTATATCTTACAGCCCTCTCATGCAGTCTCTCATCCAAATGCAAACCAAGCAGAAAAGGAGGCTATTCCCACGATCGCGGGAGCCACCGGGCTCACAGGCGGTTAACCCGCCAAACAACCCCTCCCCTTAAACTGGGTTTCCGGACTGAATGCTCCACAACCTCGGTTTTTTTCAGTTGTGAGTAGCCCACTCCGGGGATCTCTCCAGTATGCCCTGCGCGCTTGCGTGTGCGGGGAGAGCAGGCTTAGCCTGATCGTGAGACCCGCCTCCTTGCTTGGCAAAGGGGACAACTCAGGAATACGACCACAAGGTCAGCTGTCCTCCAACTTGGTGTAAGACAGCTTCCTGTGTTCCTAAACCAGCCACCCCTTCATCAAATTTTCTCCCACCTTCCAGCAAAGAAACAATGAGGCTATTCCCACGATCGCCCAAAAGCGGGCTAAGGGAGTCTAGCCCGCTTTGGGGCAATCGTTTTTTTGCAACGGTAGCTAGCCACGTCAAATCCCCCTCTCCTTAAACGACCAAGATGCTCAGGGGCCTAGAGCACCTTCCTTATGAGGCAAGACTACAACACCTGGGGCTTTTTAGTTTAGAAAAAAGATGACTGTGGGAAGACATGATAGAGGTCTATAAAATCATGCATGGTGTGGAGAAAGTGGAGAGAGAGAAATTCTTTCCCCTCTCACACAACACTAGAACCAGGGGTCACTCCATGAAATTGATTGCCAGGAGGTCTAGGACCAACAAATGGAAGTACTTTTTCACACAACGCGTGATCCACTTGTGGAACTCTCTGCCGCAGGATGTGGTGTCAGCCAACAACCTGGATGGCTTTAAGAGGGGTTTGGATGACTTCATGGAGGAGAGGTCTATCAAGGGCTACTAGCTGGAGGGCTGTGGGCCACCTCCAGCCTCAAAGGAAGGATGGCTCTGAGAACCAGTTGCAGGGGAGTCACAGCAGGAGGGAGGGCCGGCCCCTTTCAACTCCTGCAAGGGCTTCCGGCAGCATCTGGTGGGCCACTGTGAGAAACAGGATGCTGGACTAGATGGGCCGTGGGCCTGATCCAGCAGGGCTGCTCTGATGTTTCTTATGAGGTTCGCCTTGTCTTTGTGCTCGTGTGTGTCACCGCAGTGTGTGGCGACACACGGACAGACCCCCGGCTGGCAGGCTGCAAGCAGCCTCCTGGGCTCGGGGGTCTCTCGAGGATGCCCTGCGCACTTGCGGGGAACTGGAACTTCCGGCGGCTGCACGGTCCCCGATTCCCGCAGCCCCCAGCAGCTCCGTGATGGAGCCGGGAGTCGTGCGGGCAGCCGGTCCAGCTACAAGCGGCTACTCGTCTGCAGGGAGAGCAGGCTACGCTCACCGCGGGGACACACAGGCGACCAAAATGAGGTTAACCGAGTGCTCGCTCCGTTGACCCCATTTAAGGGGAGGGGGAATTAGGCGGGCTAGCTGCCTTGGGAGCACCGTGAGCCCAGTGGCCCCCACCGTCCCTGGAAAGCGGGCTAAGCTTCTGGTACCAATCCTGGAGTGCTAAAGAAACTGGAGTCAAAATAAACCTTGGTCTCGTGTCATGTCTGAAAGAGTTATGGTATTTTCTCTTCATGCGATACTTAGTGAAGACCGAGACGAGGATCTGACACATTTATGGAGGAGAAGGCTGTCACTCGCTCTTAGTCGTGATGGCCATGTGGAACCTCCATAGTCAGAGGAAGTCTACCTCCGAATACCAGTTGCTGGAGGGGGCAATGGTGAGAGGGGAAAGCATCTGGTTGACCACTATGGGAAGCAGGATGCTGAACTAAACTGAGCTCCAGTCTGATGCAAAAGGGCTCTTCTTGTGTTCTTAATTTGGTTGGCCAATGAGGGTTGGAACAGGAGGTTGAGCTAGGTCTGCCCTCAGTCTAATGTAGCAGGCCTCTTCCTATGGAGGTCTATCAGTGTGGAACTGCCACATCTAGAGGCAGTCTACCTCTGACTGATAAATACTGGGGACAAGCAACATGGGAGGGCTACAAGCCCTGCTTGTGGGCTTACATCCGGCTGTACCCTGTCGGAAGCAGGGTGCTTGACTAGATGGACCATTTGGTTTGCTCTTCTGTGTTCTTAATGCCTTGGACCAGCTCTGAGACCGACCGGCAGACTCTGTACGGCAGTGTTCAGCAAGTGGAGACCTCCAGATTACTCAAGAGGAAGAGGGGATGCTGGGGCGTGTGTGTGCACTGGAATGGCCAGTGGTCAGATGCCAGGGCTCGTTCCCTTCCGGGCGCCCCAGTGCTCCGTTTCCGCTGCAGCCCTGAAATTCTGTGCTCTGGCGCCAGCTCGGCTGCAGTGCCCATTCGCCCGCGGATTCCAGCAGCTGACTCCACAGCGCCAATCCCTGCCCAGCAGGCCTTATAAAGGCCCCTCAGTCTGAGCAAGGCCCCCCTGGTGTGAGGACACCACCTCAGTGCCAGCCCCTTCCCCTGAGTTTCGCCTGGAGTCCTTCTTGGTCTCGCCAACTGCTTCTGGCCCACTTGGATTGGCAGCCAGTTCCCCCCTCCTCCGGTCCCGGAGCCCAGTGGCCCGGATCCCGACAGGCCTCCCCTGCGCCCCGAGAGGGTGCTACTTACTGGTTGGCCGGACGTACACCTTCAGCTTTAAGCAGGGTTTGTCAACCAGGTTAGGTGGCGTTGCCGCTGAAAGACACAAGTGGGGGGTGAGGAGAGAGAAAGGGAGTGCTGTTAGCAAGGAAGCAGGCCCCATTCGGCATGAGTTTTAAGCCAGATTGCTTTTATTCATAAAAGCTAGATTGCTTTGAGAGAGGAGGTATAGCACGGTGGCAGAGACACTCAGCTACAGGTTAGCGAGGACGAGAAGACTGAGGAAGCTGCCATCTACGGAGTCAGGCCATGGTCTATCTAGCTCAGTATTGTCTTCACAGACTGGCAGCGGCTTCTCCGAGGTTGCAGGCAGGAGTCTCTCTCAGCCCAATCTTGGAGATGTTGCCAGGGAGGGAACGTGGAACCTTCTGCATGCAAACAGGCAGGGGTTCTTCCCAGGGCGGTACTGGGAAGATCTTACAGTGATTGTCGCACATGCTCCCTGTGGGGAAAAGAGGTCTAGCATCCCTAGAAGCTTTCAAGAGCTAAATAAATAAAACTTAGTGATATGCACACATTCTGGCACAAAACTGTTGAGGTCATCTGCGGAGGTCCGTCTCCAGTTACCGCCGACTCGTTTGGTGGCTACACAGAGACGGGGCCTTCTCAGTTGCTGCCCCGAGACTGTGGAATGCGCTCCCTGCTGAGATACGATCCTCCCCATCTCTGGCAATTTTCAGAAAACACCTGAAAACCCATCTTTTCGCCCAAGCTCTCTCAGCTTCCTAACTTGTTTTATGATTGTTAACAGCCCAGAGACGAAAGTTTGGGGTGGTGTACAAATTTGATAAATTAGATAGATAGATAGATAGATAGATAGATAGATAGATAGATAGATAGATAGATAGATAGATAGATAGATAGATAGAAATAATTCTGGTGTGATGGTACGTATGGACCAAACCCTGCAAAAAAGCCACTGAGGTGTGATTACGACTGCCTCAACAATTGTTCTTTGAATTGCTACCATTGTGCACACATGCGTCAGGAAAATACCACATGGAGGACACTTGATGAGGCCACAGATATGATCGCCTTCAGATTGTGTTGCTTGTTGCAGAGGTGTGTGTGTGGGGGGGCTGACACAGGGCTGACACATCCCGACTAATGCCCTCTTGAGCACACGTGCCATGCAATGGCAAAGATGTTGTGCTGACTAGCTCCACTATGCTGGGAGCTTGTGCTCCAGAGTACTGTTGTGCAAACACACCTGCACACACCTGTTGTGCAAACACACCTGCACAAGAAGGTGTGTTACTTGTGGCATGCCTCCCGCTCAGAAACCTCTTCCTCCCTCTGTTTACATGGCAGGGAATGCAAGCACAACTGCAGGATTTTGCAGAGTGACACAGTAAGGTCGCTGGGCAACGACCAAGAACTAGAAGGCAGGAGAGCCCACGGGACACCCACCTACCCAGCTCATTCAAAAGTGGGAAGCCATGATGTTTAGTGAGTTAGGGCGAAAAGAGCAGCTTCCCAACCTTAGTCTGCCAATCGTGTGTTGAAACCCCCATTTTAAGCAGTCCCCAGCAGCTGGCAGCCATGTTTGACACAGAGTTCTATGGCTAGAGGGGCCAGTCAGAGGAGAGCTGCTGGTGAATTGAGGGCGGCCTCTGTCCTGGAAGCACAGTGCATTGTGGGATACCACCCTCAATCCTTGGAGGACCCAGCTCCCTGAGGCAATCATGGAGCCCGCGGCTGTGTGTGGGGTGAGTTAGCAGAGCCAAACAGAGGCTCTGCTCGTCTGCCAGGAACTCCTCCCTGCCCCAAACCACCCCCAGGTGATCGTGTGGAAGACCAACTTTGTTGGAAAAGCTCAGGGTGGTTCTGGATGTTGGCCAGCACAGGATGGTAGGAAACGCAAGCAGGGGGCACACCACACGTGTGCAGTTACAAAATGTGGAAACGGAAGCACAAAAGAACACGGATTCCTAATCCAGTTCTACTTCGGAAGCAAGACCAGGACATCCAGAATTCCAGAACCTAGGGAGGCATTCAGATCAAGGAAATGTCAGAGGCATTTCTAGTCCGGAAACCAGCTTGAACCAGCTTAGGTTTCTCATTCTCAAAGTGGGTGTTGATTGCCTGGATTGCATAGGTTTGCTGTTTGACCCCAGATGTTCCCAGACCGTGCTAAGAGGCTTAAAGATCTCTTAGGGGCCCTCCCCACCCCCGGAGCTGATGGGCTGCCTCCTCCTTTCAAAAGGACCTCTTTGATCAACATGCCTCCCCCCGAAACGGATGTCAAAAGTTGTCCGACCCCCAGGCGGGATGCTTTTCCACCCCAAACATCCTTCAACGTGTTCGGATTTCCCTAAATAAAAACCTGCCAGACGAAATGATACGCTTTGGACGCCTTCCTTCATCCAAGCGGGCGTGAGACACATCGAGGGATGGACGGACGAAAGGGCTGGATGGAGAGAGGGGGTTAGGAAAAGTTTGTAATTAAAAGCAGGGGGCGGGTGGGAACGCTTTCGGGCATGAAATTTTCCGGATTAGGATGGACAGCTGGGTGAGAAAAGAGGGTAAAAAGCATTTGGGGAGGGGAGAGGAAAGGGGTCGGATTTGACAAGGTGGATTTCTAGCCGGTTCTGAAACAGATCAGGTTTGACAGGCCAATTCCAAGCCGAGCAGGAGACATCCTGTTTCCAGAAAGGGCCAACGCTTCCTTTCTTCGGCTCACCCTGAATGAATGTCCAAATCGCATCCAAACACTGATTATTCTGATGTTTCTCTAGGGGGGCTGCGCATCTCGGCACAGAGACCTCTCCGCAGCCCACTCCCCCTCTCATCCGCTGCTCCCGAATCGCTGGTTTTTGGTTGTCTGTTTTTAGGAAGAAAAAGGGGGAAAGAAGAAAAAGGAAAAAAAGGTCTGGCCGCACCTAGAAACCAGGCAAACGAGGACCAAGACTTCCTAGCGGAGACTGGGAGACCTTTTTGCTTGGCAGAGGCAAACACATCCAGGTGGTTTAAGGCTCTTCGCTTTGATGATAAGTTTATCTGCTTTTAATTTCCCAATTATGTGTATATATTTCAAGCCCTGCATTTCTCTGAGTGGGAGGAAATTCCGAGGGGTGGGGGTGGGGGGGGAGACACACAGCCTTTTACGGGCTCTGCGTCTTTGGGCGTTTGTGACGCTTTGAAAGAGACGTCTCTTCTGCAGAAATCCAGCAATCTGACTGTACATACGAAAGAATGGACCCTCAGTAGAAAGTTGCATTATACCCCAGTTGTGCAAGTGTTACCTGAGCCCAGACCTAAGCCTGGTAAGAAAACGAAAGGTAGCCACAAAGCCAGGAATCCTAGCTCTAACTTATTTTATATGCAACTTTCTCCCCTGGTCTCTGGGTGTTTTTTGCGGGGGGGGGGGGCGCTGCTCAGTCCCAGCTCCTTTTCAACCCCTTTCCCCCTCAGAAACACAAAGCTGTGAAATGGCTGGCAACAAAACAAAAGAGTTTCACACACTTTCCCCCCTCAGAATCAGAAGGACTTGTGACTGTCTTGAGGGAGTGTTCTTCGAGTTGACAAATTTCCTACTCTTGTTCTTCAAACCCTCCTCACACCCTATGACAGAGTCCCATTACCGCTGCACACTACTTGTCTGTTAACTGTTGTCTGAGCTCACAAACATTCTGTCCATTGACTAATATGGGGGCAGTTTGGTGGGGAAGGGTTGGACCCTTAAGATTTTTCCTTCTGATTTTTTGAAGACTGCCTCTGGGCTTCTGGGAGGCATCCAGCGAACCACTGTGTGAAACAGGATGCTGGACTAGATAGGCCTTGGGCCTGATCCAGCAGGGCTGTTATGTTCTTAACACTGACCTATCCGTGGATCACCCCAAGTCTGCTGGTATCACCCACTTGTCTGCATGTATATATCACACACACAAACCAACATGGAACTCAATTCTTTTGTGTGTGGAGGGAACTAGGATAATTTACGCTACTCTTTGGAAAATGCTTCTGAATATTCTCTAGTTCGTTCCTCAGAAATTACATCTTTAATTGCACTGTAACGTGACGTTTGCTCCTGTCTTTCTTTATTTGAGCACAAGGGAAAACTCTTCCCACGTTTTCGCTGCTTCTGCTGAATCTATTCTCATTGTATTCGGTATGTTGGGAAACATGAAAATTAAATTTCAAAACTGAAATCCACCCACAAGCACACATAAAAGAACCGACATCCCTTTACTATGACTGCAAACTTCTGAAGGGGATTTTGGTGGTTTTACTCGGAGGAATTAAGAACATAAGTGCAGCCCAGCTGGATCAGGCCCAAGGAGGCCCATCTAGTTGGCCATCCTGTTTCACACAGTGGCCCACCAGATGCCTCTGGGAAGCCCACAGGCAAGCAGGGAGGGGGCATGCCCTCTCTCACCTACTGTTACTCTCCTGCAAATGGGGTTTAGGAAATGGCCTTTTTCACAGCTGAGTCGACACTTTCAATGAGCTGTCCACCACGGCCCCAAGATCTCTCTCCTGTTCAGCCACTGTCAGCTTAGACTCAGTGTATATGTGAAGCTGGGGTTGGTTTGTTTTTGCCCCAGTATGAATCACTTTATATTTCCTAACATTGCAATGCATTTGCCATTTTGTTGCCCACTCACCCAGTTTGGAGAGATCCTTTTGGAGCTCCTCACAATCTGTTGTGGATTTCACTACCCTAAATAGTTTAGTGCCATCTGCAAATCTGGCCACCTCGCTACTTACCCCAACTTCTAGATCATTTATGAACAAATTAAAAGGCATCAGTCCCAGTTCAGCTCTCTGGGGGACCTCACTTCTTTCTGACTGTCCATTTATACCTACCCTCTGTTTCCTGTCCTTCAAACAGTTACCGATCCACACATGTACTTGTCCCTTTATCCCATGACAGCTAAATTTTCTCGAGAGTCTTTGATGAGGAACTTGGTCAAAAGCTTTTTGAAAGTCCAAGTATCCTATGCCAACCAGATCAGACGTGCAATTCCAGGGACACTCTGGGTGAGAAGAAATGGTAGCAGTGCTGAGAGGACAGCCTCCTCCATATCCTTCTGTTTCTTGTTTGAGTTGTCCTGTTGTACATGCCAGCAACAAAACTCTGCCTGTGTTCTCATGACCCATGTGATTGTAGTTATTATAGGGTTCATGAGCTGGGCGTGCTGATTGTAGCTAACCCTTTAACTACATTTCCGTGGGTTGTGAGGACACGGCCTCAGTACACTTGGCAGTTGAGTTTGTGCAAAGTGCTGGGGACCAGGTGTGCAGCTCAGGTCTTGCAAGCCCCATCTGAATTCAGCTCAGGTCTTGCAAACCCCATCCTAATTCAATATCTGGCGTAGAAACACATTAACACATGTGAGATGTGGTGTCTTCATTGGGTGGTGGTGGGGAACGACAACATGAGAATCCTTCAAATATTTTTGGAAAGGCTCTTGCTCCTTACTGGAGAGCAAGCTTCCGTGGTGTAGACTCTCTCCCCAGAGCTGTAAGGCCGAAGCAGCTGTTCCCAGGGCTTCTCCAGATTGTCCCAAGTGGCTTGCTGAGATATTGATAGCCAACAATGCCAAGGCTTCATTTCAAATCCGCCTCCCAACGCTCTCCCCTCCCACCGCTTCAGATCCCCTTCTCCTGGAGAGAGGAGAGCCGAGCTGAGCCCTTGTCTCCGGACAAGAAAGCTAACAATGTCTCAGTGATGTCACCTTTCACGGGGAGCAAAGAACGCTTCTCAGTGGGGGCCATTCAGAATTGAGAAAGTCCTCATCTGCATAACCCCGCCCCCCCATTTGCATCTCACACGCTGGTTTCTCTTTCTTGGAGAAAAGCTAGGATGCGAAGGAACCCAGGAAAACGGATTTTTCAAAACACCTTTGCACAATGTGCACACGTTGGTTTTTAACTGATTGCCGATTGTTAATGTCTACTTGATGTGTTTTGCAAAGACAGGGAGCCGCCTTCTTTCTTCTTTTCTCTACGTAAAATGCTTTGAGAACTCTGTTGTCGAGCAACAGTACATCTTATATCTATTTACGAAAGAGCTAGAAATGTTATGATCCCTGTGTGGATGCAGAACTGGAGCACCCATGGGTGAGAGAAGATACTGGAAGGCTTGGGGTGATCCTCAAATATATCGGTTTCACAAAAATCTGAAGAAAAAGGGGGCAACCCTCCCCCCCAACTTCCCCAATGTAACTCAATGGAGCGGAATGTTTGTGGATTCAGGGCAGTTAAGACACAATCAGGTGGGTGGAGCTAATGGAAATTAGTGGCAAGGATGTGGGGGGGGCACTTGAACAAAAAGAACAGGAAATTTCTCAGCTTGAAGAATACTCCCCCAAGTCAGCCAAAACCCCTTCTGCTTCTGCAGGGGAAAGGGGTCTAAAGCTCTTGTTTCCTCACCAAACATTTCACACTGTTGTATTTCTAAGTAGAAAGGGGGTTAACAAATTCAAGCACCCCCGCTCCAAATAACATAAGAACAACTGCATGTGTGTAAACTCCTCTGAGGGACGTTGTGCACTGAACCCATTAATCAGTGTGTGTGCCTACACACACCCACACAATGAACTCACAATATTAACCTATTATACTGCAGCGTTCTCTTGCAGGTCCATACTTGCAAATAAAATAAGGACGGTGATGACTGTTTCATTCCTTCCTCCTTGCCCAGCCTGTTCCTTTATTGGTTCAGACATTCACTCCGTGCTGCCTCCCACCCCACCTGAATGTTCGTTTAACAAGGAGAATTTCTAAAATGAAAGATGGGATTGGACAGTGTGCAGTTTTCTGCATCTTGCATGTTCACGGACACTGGTTTTCCCAGTCTGGGTTTCCAACAGGCGCATGTACATTGAGAAAGCGCTGCAAAAGAAGCATCCGATTTCATTTAATTATTCTAAGGGTTTGGGGGTTGTTGTTTTTTTTGTTTTAAACAGCCTTTCAGGTCATCAGGCCTCCCAGAGTTGCTACATAAAACGGCAGCCGCATGCTTTTAGTGCTCTGTTCCAAGGATGTGTGGGTGCACACCTGAGCATTGGTAAAGCAACACATAGGCGTGCGCGTGCGCGCACACACACACACACACCCCTATGTGCAATTCTGTCCCTTGCTGAGCAGGGAGTTGGACTAATCCTCCAAGGTCCTGCCCACCCAAAACCCTGGTGCCTGACCAAACGCCTTTGCACCACCAGTGCAAGGGCCTCGTGCTGTCCAGACCCGGGTGGTCCCAGCACAAGCATGTGGCTGCCGGCCCAGCCTGGGGCAGGCCTCGTGAGCGTTGCAGGGAACAGCAGCGCTCTGGCGCAAGAGTGCCGTTGTGAGCCTCCTTGCGACTTTGCACAGCGACTCGATCGCCCTGCACGGGCGTAACCTGGTTGGCAGGGCAAGCCATTTGTTCGGATCCTGGCCTGGCATCAAGTCACAAGGAAAAACCCACAAGGTGGAGGATTCGGTGTGCAAGACCTGCACTTTGGTGCTTACACATTAGGACACTTGAGTATTTCATGAGTTCTACTGTGGATAGATTCAGTCCCAAATGAGGCGTTGGATGCAACGCACATCAGAACAGCCCTGCTGGATCAGGCCCAAGGAGGCCCTTTTAGCCCATTATCCTGTTTCCCACAGTGGCCCACCAGATGCCGCTGGAGAGGAGAGGAGAGAAGAGGAGAGCTAGTCTGGTGGTCGCAAGCATGACTTGTCCCCTTAGCTAAGCCGGGTCTGCCCTGGTTGCATATGAATGGGAGACTAGAAGTGTGAGCACTGCAAGAGATTCCCCCTCAGGGGATGGAGCCATTCTGGGAAGAGCATCTAGGTTCCCAGTTCCCTCCCTGGCAGCATCTCCAAGATTGGGCTGAGAGGGATTCCTGCCTGCAACCTTGGAGAAGCCGCTGCCAGTCTGTGAAGACAATACTGAGCTAGATGGACCAAGGGTCTGACTCAGTATATGGCAGCTGCCTCTGTTCCTATGCCTCTGGGAAGCCCAAAGGCAAGAGATGAAAATGGCATGCCCTCTCTCCTTCTGTTGCTCCCCTGCTACTGATATTGAGAGGCATCCTACCTCTGAGACTGGGGATGGCCAATAGCTGCCCGACTAGTAGCCATTGAAAGAACTGCCCTCCATGAATTTGTCCAAGCCTCTTTTAAAGCCATCCAAGCTGGTGGCCATCACCACATCCTGTGGCAGAGAATTCCACAGATTAATTATGAGTTGTGTGAAATTTGGACTTCCTTCTGTTGGTCCTAAATTTCCCAGCCTTCAGTTTCAAGGGATGGCTCCTGGTTCTAGTGTTGTGAGAGAGGGGGAAAAAATTCTCTCTCTCCACTCCATGCATAATTTTATAGACCTCTGTCATGTCTCCCCATAGTCACCTCTTTTCCTACGGAAGGGGCTCCAGGCCCCTGTTCTAGTCAGTGCCACCAAGGAAGACCTTTGGGGGGTTGAGAAGCTTGCCATGACCCTTGAGATGTTCGCCTTTTGGAAGCTGACCACAGTTTGATCTGGACTTTTACATATTTATTGCAGCATTCTGGGGGTTTGCTTCATTCTCCTTCTTGTTTGTAGGTCTGGGACATCCGCTGCCCCCACGGACCCGATAAGGATCCTTGTGGCATTTTGCATCGGGCGAGTTCTTCTTAAAAACCCATGATACATTCTGATAGGTCTGTGTGACTTTTTGAACCGTCAACCTATTTTAGCAATCTTTCTTTGAGCACCAATTACTTCTTAGTCATTGTTGTTTTGGATTCTTTGCTTGCCGTTGTTACTTGTGAGTCCAATATACCCATTTCCCCTTGAGGACTCCGCAAGCACCCATTCCATTTCAGAAGCAAGGCTAGGAAATCTGGAAACCCCAAACCCAGGAAGAAATGTGGACAAAGAGACTTTGTGCAAACTCCCCCCCTTGGTATTCCAAACCGCTGATGGCCTCTGCTAACACTCTCTGATGGTTTCCCCTGCTAACTGGGCAAAGAGGCACCTTTTCAAAGTGGTGATTCTCTTACATTTAGCAGAGGGAGAGCAACCGGCCCTCTTCATCCCCAGCACGGCACCCCTCCGGTGGCTGTGGCTGTTGTCGAGCTTGGGTTTCTTTTGGAGACAGCGAGCCATTTTATTTATTTATTTATCTCTCTATAGACCGCTTTGGGAGCTTTTGTTGAAAAGCGGTATATCCATATGGCCGTATTCGTATTGGTATTTGTCTCTGCTCTCTTCCCTTGGCAGGGTTTGCATCCCTCCCTCTTCCATTCCGTGGCTATTTCCTCTAGCGCCTCGCCACTTAACAATCCCGCCAGCACTCATCCCCCGCTGAGAAATAAGCGTCTAGCGTCCTTGGTCGTTTGGCCTTCCTTCGCTTTCACCTCCGTTCATTGTTTTAAATGTAATCGGTCTCTCAAACCTATGAGAACGGCTTGCAACCCGCCAGAACTGGATTTCTACTCCCCTTTGATTAACGTGTTTTTGCTTTGTTTTGAAAAAGGCGGAGACATAGCAGCCAAGATTTGGCAAATTCAGAAGGCATCAGGGGTCACACCCTTCAGGAAAAAGCTCCCTCTTGCATGGGGAGGATATAGGAATGCCATGAGGAGTTGCAATTTTTCTGCTTTTGCAGCAGATGCGCAAGAATGGTCTTGGGCGCCCATGCGCCCATGCGCAGCAGTGAGGGATCGCACAAAATTAATCTTCATGGAACTGCACACAGGACAAATCAAGAAGGCTCTGCTGAAGGGCTGTTCTCAGACATTTCTGTGCAAATAAATGGTGGCTCCAATTCCACCCTTTAAAATGATGCACGTGTTTATTTGCACATGCAACTCACACAAACAGCATTTGGCAGAGCATCTGCTTAGCATGCAGAAGGTCCCAGGTTCAGTCCCTGACAGCATCTCCAGGTAGGGCAGGGAAAGACTCATCACTGAAGCCCCAGAGAGCTGCTGCCAGTCAGAGCAGAAGATCCTGAGCTAGACGGACCAAGGGCTTGACTCAGTAGAAGGCAGCTTCCTATGTATTTTTACAAGGCATTCTCCAAAATGCAGACACAGAGACAGTGCCTGACATCCAGACTAACATGCTTGGGCAAATATCCAGAAGGCGATTTCAGTCGCTAGCTCTGCTACATCAGGAGCTTGCATCCCTGCTTAGTGTTGCATTAGTACAAAGATCCTTGCGCGTGGGCAAGGCGACGTGCAAGGCACCCCCTGCTGGGAAACTTTTCCCTTCATCTGTATACACGGTTGGGAACATTTGTGCAAAAGTGCAAACCCTCAAGAGCGCCAAGTTGGGATTTTTTTTGCACAGCTACGCAATCTCCTTGCGGGTGCACAACTTGGTTGCACATGTGTAGCATTCGAGAAGCCGTTGCCAGTCTGTGCAGACAATACTGAGCTAGACGGACCAAGGGTCTGACTCAGTCTATGGCAGCTTCCTATGTTCCTATGTCTGGATATTGCAGTGATCTCACCAGAAATGTACACCAGAAAATAGGAACTGTGCCTGGTTAACAGGGCAGTTAGAGGGTCTGCCCAAAGGCAGAAGAGCCAAGCTGGGAACAAAACGTGGCAACATTTTGCCACACACAGATGTGACGCCCAAACTTGAGGGGTCTGGCATCCCAGCAGCATTCATCCTGGCCCTCCTCCCCCAGACAAAGATTGCTCCGAGAAGCCCAACTCCCCAAAACCGGTTAACCTTGACCTAAAACCGGGCCGTGCAAACAGGATAGCTCATCTCGATGCCTGGAAGGTTAATGGAATTCCAATTTGCAAGCTATAGAAAGAGGTAATGCTTGTTCTTTCATGTCTGCTAAATACAGTTCCCTCAAAGAAGCGTAATTTCTAATGTTCCACATGACATGAATCCTAACTGGCTTAGCCGTGGTGACTTCCACTATTTACTCCTCTGTAATCTCTCCCTAACGACATTAAAAAAAAAATTAAAAAAAAAATTAAAATAAAAAAAGAGAGAGACAGAGAGAGCGAAAGTCGTAAATGCAGTTATTTTACAAGTGACATTTTACTGGAAGAGGGGAAGAGAGAGAAAATGGTAATTTAGTACAGATAAAAGGAACAAATTAAGAGGGTTGAAAACAGATGCTTTGGAGCAGGAGAAGGGGGAAATATTGCCCAAGATAAGTCTCCCCGTTCACTCCCGGACCAAGAGACGGGCTTCGGCGGCAGAGTGCTTTGGGGTCGTGGATTTTAATTAATATTGTTATTATTAGTATTTTAGATTTTCTTTATTGATCGGGGAGGGGGGGGGGAGGCAGTTCTGATTCAAGGGACGCTTGATGCCAACTTGGGAGCAGGCGGCTGTGAAGTCAAGTTGGGCCTCCTTCGCGGCGACCTTGAAGGGGACGGGGCCCGAGTCTTTCCTTGCTTGGGGCCCGATGGCAGCAGAGCGGCTGAAAGGCAGAGCCCATCGCAACCTACTTCACAAGGTTGGCGTGAAGGAAAGCAGATAGAAAGCCTAGCCTTGCCTAGCCTTCGAAATTACCACTCCTCATCCCCTTCCGGTCTTCTTCTTGTTGTGCCTCGAACCACAGCCTGACATACAGAAATGTGGGTTTCCCGCATTTCCCTCCTTCTTGTCCCTGTACCTTGAGGGTTCACACATTCCCCCCTGGTCCTGCACATACGCTATTAAAACTAAAATTTCCCCTAGCTTTGCCTCTGCGCTTTTAGGGTCCCCATATCCCCACCCCGCCATTGCTCCTGTGCCTTTAGGTTTCTCACGTTTTCTCCTAGCCCTGCACCGACGCTTTTGAAATCGCCACTTATTCCTGGCCTTGCTCTTGTGCCTTTAATGACAGCCTGACATACAGAAATGTAGCAGAGAAATGTCCACTTTCAGGGAGCACAGGATGTTGCTCTGAGCACACAGGAAAGTTCACGTCAAGGTGGAAACACAGCTCAGGGGCCGAGCCCCTGCTTTGCGAAAAGCCCTTTCCCAGCCTGAGACCTGGGAGAGCTGCTGCCAGTCAGTGTCGGCAGTCCGGAGCTGGACAGACCAAGGGTCTGGCTCAGTAGGCAGCAGCGTCATGGGTATTAATTGACTTGGCAAACGCTGGACTGATTTAAGAGTCGATGGCGCATTGGTCCTTAAGTTAAAGCCAGATGAGAAAACCACCCATCTTTATCGACTGTTCAAAACAAAACTGCGACATGCCAGACGATCATGGATGTGCGTGAGCAGGCCAGAGACGAGATGCCTCTTCTCGGAGCAGGAGCTGGGCAGGGCAATCTCGGCACGTTTCCTGGGGAGGACGTCCCACGGTGCTCAACAGAGCGCCTGCGAGCCGAAACTGCCAGAGGGGAGAGAGGAGAGCCCGGAAGAATGGCACCTTTGCATTGTCACTGGGGATGATGGGAGTTGTAGTTCCGCAGCAGCTGGCGTACCCAAAGTTGGGAATCCCAGCCTTGAGGGAGGGGGACGGGGGCAGAGCATCGGCTTAGCATGAAGACGGTCCCTCAGTCCCTGGAGGCATCGTCACTCAGCCGAGAGGCCCCTTTGCGAGTGGGGGCTCTCTTCTATTTAGCAGGGGGGGGAGCAACTGGCCCTCTCCGGCCCCAGCACAGCGTCTCTCCGGTGGCTTGTGCTGCCTTGAAGAGGGTGAGCCCTTCGGGGACAGGGAAGCATCTTATGTATTTATTATTTCCCTATCTAAACGGCTTTGAGAACCTTTGTCGGAACGCGGTGTAGGGGGATTCCTAGTCGCCGCCGCCACCGGGCTGGGAAAGACCCCTAAGCCCGGAACCTTGGAGAGACGCTTCCGGTCCGGGTGGGCAATCCCGAGCCAGCCGAGGGTCTGACTCAGTCGATGCCTGCTTCCCGTTTGGCGGGGAGGGGGCTGCAGCGCAACTGAGAGAGCATCTGCTTTGCGGGCAGGAGGTCCCCGGTCCAATCCCTGGCAGCATCTCCAAGGAAAGGCCGCTGAGCCCGAAACCTTGGAGAGCGGCTGGCAGTCCGTGCGGACAACCCTCAGCCAGGCGGGCCAAGGGTCTGGCTCTGCAGAAGGCAGCTTCCTGTGGCCTTTCCTGCGACCTCATTCAATAGCTGGGTAGAGGTGCGGGCGCCATCCTGCCCAGTGGGAGACTCCCACGCCACCAACCTCCCAGCTCGGTTTTCACTCGCACACAATCAAAAATCAGAAGTGCACACAGCTCCCCGATGGCCGACGGAAGTGCCCTGCTGTGTCCCAAAGTCCCTGGAGGATACAGATACAAGGAGGCTGGCTAGCGAGACCGAGGCCGGGTCATGTTCGACCTCAGGAAGAAGGTCTCTGGAAAATCCTCCGCAAGAGGAAGGCTCCTTCCAGGTGGAGGAAGCTTTGTGGGCCGGGACTTGCAAATAGGTCTGAGCAGCCTTGAAGCCTGTCACTGGAAAAGGAGAGGACACGTTTGCGGCTTGTACAGAAAAACAGCGGGCCGGAAATCGGCCTTGGTCCTCAGCGGAGGCAGACTGCTCTGCCTTCCTACACACACACACACACACACACACCACTTTTTTAAAAAGAAAAGAAAAGAAAACCAAGATAAATGAAGACCCTTAAATCAGGGACTTCTTAATGGGTGGTCCGGGAAGCTAATTTCAAGTGTTTGATTATTTTTCCTTGCTGGTAGCGCAGGAGGCTCGAGGCCCCGGCAGGAGGTCCGAGTTCAAATCATTTACAAGCCAAAACACAGTCTGGGGACAGAATCTTCCTTAATGTTTCCGCCTTCCAAGGCTCCCTCCAGCCTTCACCAGAGAAAACGACGGGTCGCCGAGGGGTTTCTCTCTTGTGCTCTCTTTCTGTGCCGCGGCTTGGTTTATTTTTATTCTTCTCTTGGAATGAGGGCCCAGTTGGGGACTCGGAGACCCCAAATTCTCGAGTCACCAATGAAGGTTAAAGAGAGTCGTTCCTGCTAATTAAACTGGGTTCCTGCAATTGCTTTGCTCAGAAATGACAGCATAATCAGAGCGGTTCATCAGTTACATCGCTCCAGATTTTTTTTTTTATTGCAAGCGGGGCGGAGGGTAGGTGGAACAGAATGGTTTCCGTCCTCCGTAAAAATTAGAGCGTGCCACAGTAGGACACAAAAAAAGAACATGTGAGAATGGGCATTTCCCACTCAGGGTAATATCTGTGGTCACGCAAGGAAACCTCTGCTTTTACACAAAATGAAAAGTTACACAAAATGAGAACCCTCTGATGGCAGAGAGGACTGTACCACTTGAAGCTACAGGTAGTGTGAGCTATTTTTTAAAAAATATCCCATGATGTATAAATGGCGGGGGGGTGTGGGGGGGGGACAAACAAACAAAAAGCCACCCTAGACAAAGGTTGTTCCTCAACCCACATCTTCCTGTGCTAGTTTTCCACATGCAGAGGAGATTTTAATGCATGGGAGCATTCAAAAACGTAACCTGGTCACCTGCAGTCCCAACTGGCACGATCCATTCTACGGCCTCAGAATGCCACCATTTGATCCCATCACTTGGCATCATCCACAAAACTTTAGTGACAGGAGATTTGCGAGACAGGAAGAGGAAGCTCCTTTTCACAAAATGCATATTCTACTTTTGGAACTCATTGCTACTGGATGGATGGCTGTTTTTTAAAAAAAACCATCCATGTTTATCCTGCCCTTCTTCCTAAAGTGGTCAAGGTGGTAGACCTGAGGTTCTCCCCATTGAGGTTCGCCCCCCTGCCAAATTTTATCCTTACAACAACCCTGTGAGGTAGGAAAAGCTGAGAGAAAAGGTGATTGGCCAAAGGTTGCCCCGCCTACCTCAGAACACACAGAAATAATCGGCAGCTATGTTGGTCTGTTAGGAAAAACCCAAAAGCTACAGTCAGGTAGCACCTTTATTAAGGTTAACTTAATAATGGTGCTACCTGACTGTCACAAAGTGAACACGTTTTCGAGTTCCCCAGGACTCTTTAGATGCATCGCTCAGCATGCGGTCTGAAGAAGACTTCTGAAGAACTAAAAACTTTGTAACGTTCTAGTTATCCCCTAAAATACTCATTGCCAATAACACCACTTGTCTATGGCTGCCGTTGCTTCCTGTATGCCCCTTGGCGTGTCTACCCATAAGCCTTTGCAACTCTCCTTTTGCACACTGGACTTACTAGATGTCAAAATGGGGCCTTCCCATCTTGGACCCCCATCCCATCCCTGCGAGGCAAGAGGCTGGCAGTTCCGAATACTCACATATATAGTAATATTCATGTCCCGGCCTGAACTCGAACCCCAGCGAGAAAGGGGTGAAGAGCTGGAACTTCTCGGAGAACTTCAGCGGCCCGTTGGGCGAGTCGGGCCGGTTGCACTCCCAGCGCTTGAAGCCATTTTGCCGGTGGTCACAGGAATCGTGACCTTCATAGTTGACCATGTAGAGGATGTAGCGTTCCATGCTGTCCCTGGGGAAGGGGATCTCATAGTGTGGGCAATAGATATCCAGGTAGTCATTGATGCTCACCTCCACGGTATAGTCACCCTGATGGAACCTGAGAAAGCGAACAGGAGAACAAGAAGGAGATTAATCAAAAAGAGAGGACCATCTAGAAACGATTGGACAGAAATCCTACGATCTAGCAAACAATTCGGTAGTGGTTCCCTGATGCGCCCGAAACTTTCTTCCTGGGATGCAGTGTTCAGAGTCGGATATTTCCCTGTAATGTATCGTTCTGAGATATCGGAATGGTACATTGCCTGGAATGTATCATTTGGGATCCTCTGTTGTTCCTTTATCAGCCTCATATAGCCAAATAAGTTCCTGGGATGTAGCGTTCTGAGCCGAATATTTTCACTGCAGAATTTTCAGCCTCGAATTTAAGAAGGTGGGGAAAATTCAAGAGGACAGAAACTAGAAGCCATTTCAAGGGGAGCGGAGAAATTTTGAGAATGTTTCAGACAGCTTACCACCAACTGATCACAAGAGATTGGTTTTTTGAAATTTATCCCCCCCTCCGCTATCTCTTTGGTGGCAACCGTAGCAACAGCAGTGGTGTGAAATTTGTTTCAGTAGGTGGCTGCCATGAATTTCTTCTCCCCAGAATGCTCAACAAACAAGACTACGTCACGATGTGGAGGCGCTTCACACGAGTGGTGAGAAGTGCCTCGCGGGGGTTTGCGGGAAAAGCGGGCTTAGCCCGCTCTCCCCACAGATGATCAAATGGGTAGCCCTGGACGGCCGGATTGGCTGCCCACACAACTACTGGCTCTGTCATGGAGCCGGTGGGGGCTGTGGGGATCGGGTCCCAGGATGTCCCGCACGAGTGCGCGAGACATTCTGGGGGGACCCCCGAGACTGCGGGGGGGGCGCTTGTAGCCTCCCGGTCGGGGGTCTACTCGTGTGTCGCTGCACACTGCAGCAGCACACGAGCAAAAAAATGAGGTCAACGAAGCACTTGCTCCGTTAACCTAGTTTAAGGGGAGGGGATTTTGGCGGGCGAGCCGCCTTGGACGCACCGGGCCGGCCTGCAAGCCCAGTGGTTCCAGCAGTCACTGGCAAGCTCCCTTAGCCCGCTTTCCCGTGATCGTGGGAAGAGCCTCATGGTGTCCTTCCAAGAGACTTCTGGGAAAGAAGAAGGCAGCCACTAGAGAAATGTCTCGGAAATCCAGATCACCCTTGAACAATGACTGAAACCAGTCCCTGATCCTTCCACCTGAGAATGAGCAGAGAAAACGGGGGTGGAGTTGGGGTCTGCCTTCTGCAGAGGCCACGTCTGACTTCCAGCTTTGCTGGCTGCTGCACCTATTTGTTTCGTATGTTCATGGAAAGAGACTAAGTTATTAAGACTTGGAGGCAGTGGCGGAAAAGATCATACAGCATGTTAGAACAAGACCGAGAGATGGATCAAACCAACATGTTTCATTCATTCATTCATTCATTCGATTTCTATACCGCCCTTCCAAAAATGGCTCAGGGCGGTTTACACAAAAATAAAACAAAGAGAGAAGGACTCTGTTGACACACGTTTGGAAATTACTTAGGCTAGGTCCACACAATCGCAAGGATTCTGGTTAAAAGGTTAATCAGGATTAGTGAGGCCTGTGGAGAGATGGTGACAACTCGAAATTTCAGGGCAATCCTGGTCAAATCACTCCAGTCAACCAGCATTTAACTGATGCCAATAACCAGGATTGGCCGGAATGGATTGCCCTGAAATTCTGAATTCTCACCATCAGCTCCACTAATCTTGATTCAGCTTTTAGCCAGGACCTTTGTGACTGTGGACACCCAGCCATAGACAAGTAGATAACTTCGATATAGGCGGTTTGAAATATGTTGCAGAGGTTAACTCTTGCTTGCAAATTATTTCGCCATCCAGAGGCGATTCTTACGATCAACAAAAAGCGGGCGAAGGGAGCCTAGCCCGCTTTTTGTTGATTGTCTGCTGCACGGCTCCGGGCAGCAAACTCCTCTAATTCCCCCTCCCCTTACCCGAGGTTAGCGGAGTGAGCGCTTCGCTAACCCCGTCTTCTTAATTGTGTGTTGCCGCGGCCTGCCTCCACGCCGCGGCAACTCACAAGGAGACCCCCGTGGGGAGGCTAAATGCAGCCTCCCAGCTTGGGGGTCTCTCCAGCAAGCCCTGCCACCTGAACTCCCTAGCCTCTGCCGGCTCCGTAACGCAAACCCCATCTCGGCGGTTTCCACGGATTGTGGGAACCGCCTCCTATTCTGATATTTTTAGGAACATGGGAAGTTGCCTTCTACTGAGTCAGACCCTTGGTCCATCTCGCTCCGTGTCGTCTACACTGACTGGCAGCAGCTCTCCAAGGTTTCAGGCAGGAATAGTTCCCAGCCCTATCTTGGAGATGCTGCATGCAAAGCGGATTCTCTGCCCCTGAGCTACAGCGGTCGATACAGCTTCCTTCTTTGGAGTCAGACCCTTGGTCTATCGAGCTCAGTTCTGACGGGCAGCAGCAATCCAGGGCTTCAGAAAGGGGTCTGTCTCTGCCCTGCTTGGAGACGGCAGGGCAGTGAACGCAGCAAGAAGGCAATGGGGAGTCCAGGGAAGCCCGGCCCTGACCGAGCGCTCCTGTTTCTCCTGCCCCGGCCCCAGGCACGCCCCACAGACTCCACAGCCGCTCCCCACAGTCTCCACCGATGCCTCCAATGCCTTGCTGCCGCCACAGGCCAGCCAAATCCCCATTGGGGCGGGTTTCCAAACACTCCGGGGAAGCTTCTCCATGCCACGGACCTTGGTGACTCTAGATAACCAAGCATGTGAGGACACTGCACGGGGCGGCTGTGTGTGTGTGCATTGTAGCAGCGCATCCGACGTGCCTGAATGGCCCTCACACCCCAGGATGCTGCTCGGGATGGTCCTTTGACAAAGCTATGCACCGCACCTGGGGATGGGACCCCGATGGCCCGGCTCCCAAGCCCCACCCCCCCGCCCCTAGCCAAAGTCCTTGCCCCCACCAGCTAGAAACATGCCCCCCCCACTCCATCCCTTGGACTCCCAGCCGCAATTACAGCGGAAACGATGCCAGCCAGCCAGCCCCACCACTAGCGAGAGACCAACTCCGGGGCGACTCGACCCACCTTCCTCCCAGCCACGTGACGTGCCTAATCTTCCCTTTTCCCATTAACGTTACAAGATTAAACCGAGCACCTCTTAAAATTAATAAACTGCCAACAGTAGGTGATTAGTAGGGAGATATATATATATATATATATATATATATATATATATATATATATATCCGTCTCATCAGCCCCCTCCGGTATTTTATTCAGAGGCACACTTCACTCCTCCCGTCAATTTCCACATTTGGGGGGACAGATTATCCAAGAGATTAGGGGATGAGCAAAACTCGCCCGCTCACCCACTCGGCATGCGCCGCAATCCTTAAGACACCGTTACCAATCGGGGCCTTCGTCCGCCGTTCCTGCTGCTCTCGGCTCTTTGTGGGGGCGTCTCGCCGAGAGGGACATCAGCCAGGATCTCTGGCTGACAACACCCCAGTGGGGGGCTACCACTTGCTAGGAAAAGCCAATTTGGTGAAGATCCAAATCCTCCCTGCTTCCTCCCCAAAGAGCCTCGGCCCCTACAAGGAGGGCGGGACCCCCACAGTGTGCAGCACCCTCTTTTGTGGCTCCCCCTGTTTCTCTCCATCTCCTCCCCGGTTCCCACCGGTTGATGCATTCCCTCTGCTCCCACTGGGTTTCTGACCCGCTTGCTGCCTTCACAGGAGGGTGTCTCCCAACTTCCTTTTCTCCTCTTTGTCAGGCGCATTTTGAAGAGAGAGGGGAGCGGCTGACAAGTTTCCCCTCGGAGCCCCTCAGCCCCTCTGGTTTTGCCCCCAGCCAGGCCGTCTTCTACAACTGGTTTCCATGTTTTGCAGTCACTCACTTTTGAGTTGGGGGGGGGAGAAGCGTCAGGAAGGGAACAGAAAGGAGGGTACACTCGAAAGCAGGCTGCGCCATGGGGATGTCCACACAGTAGCCACGCCTCACTTCTAGTTCAACAATGCAAAAGAGGGGCATCAGAAAACGGGCTCTGAAAGAAGAAAGAGTTGCGTTGTCCAGGGATGGGTCGACTGCCTTTCCCCTGCCACCCATGGCGGTGGCTCGCATAGGCACGGTCATTTTATTGATTTGATTTTCATGTTTTTAGACTGCCTTTCGACCGTCTTGCAGTGGCGAGCAGGAATGGCCCCCTGTGCTAAGGAGAGTCTGTGTTAGGAACCCGAGCCAGATGCCTCGCCCATCAGACACAAGCGGTGAAACCTGGGGTCACAGACCTCTTGTGGCACCAGTGCTCCCAGTTCTCAGGAGCCGGCAATGGGTTCAAACACTGAGCCACCAGTATCGGGGCGTGAGGGAGAGGATTCCGGGGAGCTGGAAGACACCCCTCTGCCTATCTCCTCCGACTCGGAGGACTCCCTGGAAACACCCTGGTTCTCGAAATTGAACCGAGACAGCCTAAAAAAAAGGCGGCCGGTCCCAGTTTGAACCCGAACAGGGCCTAGTCCACCGTGGACCACATCCACCTCTTGCCCGGGGGCTTCTCAGAGGCATCTGGTGGGCCACTGTGTGAAACAGGGTGCTGGATGGGATGGCCCGCCTTGGGCCTGATCCAGCAGGGCTGCTCTTAGGTTCTTAGGACTATGCCGGCCTCCTACTCTGTATACCTGGCTGGGGAAATCTAGAGGCTTACTGCTAGCAGTAAGGCTGGGGTCAGGATCTCTCCGACTTGGAGATAAGGTGGAGGGGACGGATTGGGGAGCAGCTTTGCCACAGATGCCCCCTCTGCCTAAGCCTCCTGCACAAGGTGCACCCAGGGGGGGCAGATCCTGGGTCCCCCTTCGATGGCCTGGTCCTGCCCGCTTCACCCAATTTGCACGATATTCCCGAGTCGCAGCCCCCTCGGCACCATCACAGCCAGTGGGTAAAGGCCTGTAAGCAACAGGGATCTTCTTCAAGGAAAGAGCAGGACCTCCCGCTCTAACTAGGCAGAAGTTAGAGAAATGCTCGGTCGGCTCCAGACCGCTGCTGGAGCAACGTCTGCGCCTACTCTGGTGTGAGGATGCAGCTCGATCTCTCCACCCCCCCGTTGGAGCTGTCCAACGCCGGGACCCCTTGCCTGATCTTGGCCTCTGCTCGGACTCCTGCGCAGCCAACACAATCCAGGGGAGGCTGGTACTGCCCACTGCTCATTCCCTTCTCTGCCTGCAGAGGACCCTGCCGCCTGAGCATAAACCACTGTTCTAGGCCTGGATCTTCTCAGATGGATGGACTTAAATCAGCACCGCCGAAGCCCAGGGCAGAGGTTTGTGCACACCTCGGAAGGAATGGCGCTGCCCACCCCCATCTTTTCAGGCCCGAGCAACAGATTTTGGGAGAGAACTGTTTTAAAAGACGTTTTCTGACAGGGACAGGCGGGGTGATACTAAGAAAAATCCTCCTGCCAATCCAAGATGTTTGGGGTTCCCCATTTGCAGGTCTGGATGCATTCACTTTCCAGACCCCCTCCGCAAAACAACTTCAGGGCAGGGCAGGGGCACTGCATCACTGGTTTTGTAGCCTTAATGCTGCATACACCCATGGCTTCAGTGCCTAAATGTGTAGTTTGCGGTCACACTGCAGCATGGACTTTGTTGTCTTAAGGTGGCACAAACAATTAGTAGTTCTTGTGCATGCCATGGAAATAATGAGGAACACTTCCTGTGAGAACGGGCGAATCGTCCTGCAGTTTAGCTACGTAGCCCTAGAACATGCAAAGGAAGAGTAAAGAGAGCGCCTCTGAGCATGTTCAGAGTCAGCATGGGGTAGTGGTTAGAGTGTCAGATATGGACATGGGTTCAAATTCCCGCTCCATCATGAAGCTCCTTGTGTGAGTTTGGACCAGGCATGGCCTCTCTGCTTGGCAACCTCCGCAGGGTTGTTGTGAGGTAAACTGGGAGGGGAAAGCCACTGGTGATCCTTTGACCTCCTTGGAGAAAAGGTATGATAAACACATTGCCGATGAATTAAAAAAACAAACAATAGGCAACTTGAGCACAAAATGCTGGTGGGCATGGTTCAAGCTTAGGGTGGGGGAATTGGGGAGCCCAGCATCGCCCCGTTCGAAGACACCTGCAACTGCCTTAGGCTCAACCACGTGCTTCGCCTGACCAAGCATTCTGTATAGTTCCCAAACTTAAGAACATAAGAACCACTCTGCTGGATCGGGCCCAAGGAGGCCCATCTAGTCCAGCATCCTGTTTCGCACAGTGGCCCACCAGATGCCGCTGGGAGCCCACAGGCAGGAGTTGAAAGGGGCAGGCCCTCCCTCCTGCTGTTGCTCCCCTGCAACTGGGACTCAGAGGCATCCTGCTTTTGAGGCTGGAGGTAGCCGTTGATAGACCTCTCCTCCATGAAGTTCTCCAAACCCCTTTTAAACCCATCCAGGTTGTTCGCTGTCACCACATCTTGTGGCAGAGAATTCCACAAGTGGATTATGCGTTGTGTGAAAAAGGACTTCCGTTTTTGTTGGTCCTAGATTTCCCGGCAATCAATTTCATGGGATGACCCCCGGATCTAGTGCTATGGGAGAGGGAGAGGAATTTCTCTCTGTCCACTTTCTCCACACCATGCATGGTTGTATGGACCTCTATCATGTCTTTCCGCAGTCGTCTTTTTTCTAAAATAAAAAGCCTGAGGTGTTGTAGTCTTGCCTCATAGGAAAGGTGCTCCAGGCCCCTGATCATCTTGGTTGCCCTCTTCTGCACCTTTCCCAGTTCTACAATGTCCTTTTTGAGATGTGGCGACCAGAATTGTACGCGGTACTCCAGGTGTGGCTGCACCATGGTTGTATCTCCTAAGTTTCCGCCGGAGCCTCTGCGTCTCCTCCTTTCTCCTCCGGGGCCTGTGTCGCGTCCCCCCCCCGCCACGCCATGTCTATGCATGGCTGGGCGGAGAGAGGCACGGCAGGCCTCCCTACGTACCCAGAGAGGGCAATGCACGACTCTCCACCATACATACATGCATAAGCCCGGCGAAGAAGAGATCTATAATGCTCCGTTTCCCTGCCCAGCAGAAGACGTGGCCACATCTCCATTTAAATGGAGCTGGCTGCAGCGAGGAGCTTCCTACTGTGCCGAGAAGTGGCAATTGAGCACAGTTGGGGCGGGCCGGCTTCTCCCAGCTCCTTGGCCCGCCGATGAGACAAGCGCGCACTGCTGTGTGTGTAATGCAACCGCCACAGGGGAAGGCGCTTGCCAATGTGGAGGCCTGGGGGTCTCTGGGGAGGGGGAAGCCGGCCGCTTTCTGGATGCACCCTCGGTGCATCCGAGGGATGCTGACACCAGTTTGGGCAAGCCAGGTTCGAGGCCTCCCTGGGACCTCTGGCCCCCCAAAACTGGCCAAAAGGAGCCCGCCCCAATTTGGCGGCTGTGTTTTGGGGCTGCAAACTTGGGGAGCATTCCAGTGATTTTGGGGGGACGCAATTCTCCAGGGTTAGGGAGAAATTCAGAACTGCTGCCAGTCAATGCAGACAGTACTGAGTCTGATGGAGCAAGAGCCAGACTCAGTAGGGCAGCTGCCGATGTTCATCTAATGCAGAAAGGTCCAGCTGTAGATTTGCTAGAGTAGGGAGGTGTTGTCAGGGATGGCATTTAGGGGGTCTTAAAAGGACCCACTGCCAGTCTCAGAGGCCACCTCTGCACCTTGCCAGATGTTGGCAGGGCAACTCTCTTGTCCGAGCGAATCCCTTGGTTTTGGACTCCTTCCCTCCCATCCTGAAACCTACAGCTGGCTCTGGATCCTGCCTTGTGTAGGTGCCCTTGTGCCGTCCGCACTGGCAAGATTGTTCCCCGATCCCAGCGAATCGGGGCCTGCCCATGCGCAGAGGTCCCTTCCTCTTCCTCGGCACACCCCCCGGCGAAATGCCGGCCCCCGGGACAAGTTCAGCACCAGCGAGCCCCGCTTTAAGCCGAATCCCGAGCCGAGGGCCGCCTGGAGATCTCCTCCTCGGCACACGCCCGCCCTGAGCGATGCAACTCCCTGCTTCTGCCTTCTAATGATATCATTACTCAGAGCTGCCTGAGAGCTCTCCGGCGTTTATCTCTCTCCGGGGGCAAGGCCCTCGCGACGGCTCCGTCAGCCTCTCAGCGCTTCGCTCTGCCATGAGAACCCCTCTCGGGGGAAGCTCTCCAAAGGTCTGGGAGCTCCGCGTTTGCTCGCCGGAGGGGGCCAGGCGGGGTGGGCCGGGGGGGGGGGGGGCGGCGGCGCCAACCCTGTTCGCAGAACGTGTGCCACTGCCAGGTGGTCTTTTCCCCACGCCAGGGGCGTAGCAAGGTTGGCGTGGGCCCAGAGACAAGATTTTAAAATGGGCCCCTCACTGATATATACACACAAACACACTTCACAATATATAGTGCACTCACACTCACATCCCCATTATGAATACGGTGAATATCTAGTTCAATTGAATCTAGTTTTTTTACTCTCTGCTACTCTCTGCTCCTGCCGATCTCCAAGAGACTCAACATAATTCATAGGGGGTGCAACATGAGCTGGCAGGGAGTCATGTGATGTTCCTCTGAGGGGGCCCTTGAGGCAGTGGGGCCCTGAGACGACTGTCTCGCCTTGCCTAATGGTAGTTACGCCCCTGCCCCACGCTCACGGGACTGTCCCTGTTCCGTGCAGAGCAACGTTTCGCCTGGCGATACGGCGAGCTTCGGATCGCAGGATGCTGCTCCGTGGGCAGGTCAAGGGGTGGCTCGCGGCATCGATCCGGGCCGGAGTCGGGAGGCGGAAGGAGTCGCGCGGCTGTCCTTTGCCACGGCCCAGGCGGCCTTTTCTGCATCCCTGTTGGCTTCTCGGGTGCAGCTGGTTATTCATCTGTGTTTACTTAGAACAGGCACACCCCACCCTCCAGGACGATACGGGCACAGCTCCCCTGCCAGAACCAGGATGCTCGTCTCGACGGAGCTTCGGTCTGATCCAGCAGGGCTCTCCTTACATGATTATAGTACAAATGCGCCGTAGAGAGGTCTGTCAAGAGGGGTAGCGGAGAATGGAGTCTCCAGGTGCTGGGGCAGTCTACCTGGGGGAGAATGCCGGCTGCTGGGAAGGCTCTCGTTTTCATGCTCTGTTTGGGGCCTCCTTGAAAGCCACAGACCGGCCACAGCAGAAAGAGGACCAGCTCTTCGAAACAGCACATAGGACCTCTCCATAAGTGTGAAGCACCTGCCTCTGATCGCTAAATGGAACCTCCATGAACGAGAGCAGCCTACCTCTTGATCTCACAGGAGAAGGGCCAGGGAGATTCTTATGTTCTTAAAAAAGAAAAGGAACAATCCGCTCCCCCACCAAAAAAAAAAAAAAAAATACCCAACAGCAAAGCCATCCAAAAGCTATTAAGCCGAAGTGCACAATTTCTTTAATTAAATTAATCAATGAAATTAAATGAAAGCAAACCTGCCTGATTTCACCCACTTTGCATAATTTATTCTTCACTTCCACTCCTTCCAGCAATTCACTCAGCTTCTGCTTGTTCCTGGGAAGAGGCAGGCGGCGAGATGGGACCCCAAAGCCTCAGAGGTTTCAGCAGGTGTCGCCCGTGAGCTTTCGAGCAGCCCCCCACCCTCAGTCACAAGGGCTAGAAACTTGAACTTTTCAAACTCAACAAAAGACAGAGGTGCGGTGGACACGGATGAGAATTGTGGCACTACAACTCCCATCATCCCTGGTCACCATGGCCAAAGGGGGGTGATGGGAGTTGTAGTCCAAAATCTGGCGAGCCAAGGCTGAGGACCCCTGCTCTAAGGAGTTCCGGTTGGCACAGATGGGTTTTCTCTCTTTAACCCTCACAGCAGCCTGCGAGGTAAGCTAGGCTGCGAGGGAATGACAGGCTGAGGGTCACCAGGGGGAGCTTCGTGGCGGAGAGCGGGAGGTGAGCACAAGTTGCCTCCGTCCCGGCCCAGCACGGCCCATGACACCCCACGGGGGCAGCACACACGGCCGACGGTTCGGGAAATTTGATCTTGGTACATTGAACCCCCCCAGATCCTAACGCACCACGGACAGATCAAGGCACTACGCTCCCGTCCCCTCCCTTCCCTTCCTCAAGCCGCATTATAGTTTCTAACGATCATTTGTTAACGATTTGATGGGCATCTCAAGGTACACGCTACGTTCTTGCTGTACTGGAAGATGGGCAAACACCTGCAGTCCGTCTGACTCACTCAGACGTGTAAGACGTTTTTCATTTCTTACTGGAAAACAATAGAAATAGGTTTTTAAAATACCCCAAGCAAACAAAAACCAGTTGGGAGGCTGGGATGGTGAGCGAAGCCCCAGCGGGGTAAACCGCCCTGCCCCGTTTACACCCCCAGCTTCGGATCAAGGGAGGAAGGGAAACCACCCTCCCCAGTGGCCGCAGGGAGGGCGCTCGTACCCAGCTCCCCGACTCCAACCTGGTTTTTAGTTTAGCAATTGGCAAGCAGGAGCTTGCCCAGCTCCCAAACTAGAGGGCCAGAGGCTTCTCCTCCCCAAACGTCGATTTGTGAATTGCCCTCCTGTTGGCATGCACCCCACTCCCGCCCCAAATCAACGGACCCATGGGGGTCTAGGGAGCCACAGAGGCAAGATCAGGGTCTGCCACCCCGGACTCCTCCCTCCCTCCACTCAGCAACCTCATCGCAACGGGCACCAGCATGCAGAGCAGCGGGCTGCCAGTTCGAGTCCCGGCTGAGCTTGAGTTCGAATCCTGCCAGGCACTGCGCCCTCTTCCGACACCCCAGACCCTTGTGGAAACTCCCAAGCCGGGTGCCAGCAAGAAGAAGCTTGCTCCAGATTCCGCTCGCCTTCCACCCTTTGCATATGTGGGCACGGTTTGGTTTTTGCACAGAATGTGAGCTTCCTGGGTAGGGAGGGAAAGACCCTCACCAAAAAAACGCCACCCTCTGGACTCCGAGCAGACAGGGGAGGCACTTACTCCCGTTGCTTGCTTTGCAAGTTTCTTCCGCCTTTCCTCCCCCCGGAATGCCAGCAGCTCCGTCTCCGAGTATCTCCGGATGAGTTTCCTAGGGAGTCTTTAAGTGGCTACACACTCCATTACTTGCTTCATAAGCACCCGGATCACACAGGGAAGCGAACTAATTAATGCAAACGGTTGTTGTTGGGGTGTGTGTGTGTCTGTGTGTGTGTTTCCCCTGCCCTAATCTGTTCTGGCAACCCTGCCCCTGGCAAGGTAACTCCAGACAATGTTAAACGAAGGCCACCCTCCTCCAAAAAGAGAGAGTCTCCCTTGTGCTACACACGCAAATGTGATCATAATTGCCACAACAAAAATCTCCTCCCTTCTCCTGGCAGCTAATTCATTGATTCTTCACACACACACACACACACACACACACACACACACACACACACACACACACGTACGTTTTTGGTTTAAATGGATAGCCATTATCTTCCAGCAAAGAGGATTACAAACAAAAAAATATTAAAGGATGCACGTCTCAGAGGGAACAGTGTGACAGATGATAATTACCCGTTTGAAAAACAAGGGATATTCGCCAGAACCCTAAAATCAAAGCTGACCTAGTCCACCTGGGGCTTCCTCATTTTCCCTCTTTTTGCAGGGGCCAGGCGGACAAATTTCATGGAAGGAGCAGCTAATTAGACGCTGCCGACGAGGCAGTGGGGCAGGCAGGTTGGTGTGCATGTGTCTGGCGCATCTGGGTGGAGAGTGTGCCGGTTTCTTCGTGTGGTACCCCCCCGCCACCGTGCACACTTATGCTTTGCACACAGCCTATTGGACAGTGCCCGTGCCGTCAAGCTTGACTACTGACACAGAACTCCTCTCTTCCCCAGGCTGTTTGGCGACCCTGATGCCAGCACCCAAGAGAGGGTTCAGGGGTACTGTGCAACTTTGGGGAGGGAGACTTGGATCAGGGCCACAGACCCAGGGCAGAGGTTTGGACGCCACTCCCCAGGGCTGCGGCCTGGATGCAAATGGATTCACACCGTGTGTGGCTGCTTTCAGCAAAACCAAAGACGTCGGGAGTTTCCGTTTGCAACCAGCACAGGATGTCTCGCGTGCTCTAGGGCTCCCAAGCTCCCAGTATTGGCCTGGAGCCTCCAGGAATCAGCATCTGCCCAGGCGGCGATTAAAAGCAGTCCGGGAGATTTTCATGGCTTGAAAATGGTGAAAGATTGGGGGGGAGGAGGAGAAGTATCTCCAAGAAGAGTTCCATTCAACAGGCAACAGTGCTCCCTCCCTCTCTGTTTTGCTTCTGCTTGCTTTCTTTTCTGTCCTTCCTGTGGCCCTCTCTTCCTTCCTCCTGTTTCTTCCTTCCTCCTCTTTCTGTCGTTGCCTGGCTTCTCCTTCCCTCCCTCTCCCTCCCTCCCTCCCTCTTTTGCTTCCTTTCCACGCCCAACCACTTCTCTCTCTTTCTCCAAGGCTGTTCAGACAACCAAGAACTGGGAAAGAGCAACCCAGCTCGGGGAGTGAGGTGCTCTCTTGGTTTTTGGTTGTGTGGGAGCAGAGAGGAAGAAGGAGAAGGGATCATGCGGGAGGCCGGAGCTGGGGAGGACAGCTTCCCCTCCTACCTTGCTCAAGTGCGGGGTAGGGAAGCCGGGGAGGTCGGCGCTGCTCTCGCCAACCTTTCCTCCTCCTCCCTTGCTTCCACACAATCCCTTCTCCCTCCTCCTGCCTAGTTGTTTGCTCCCACACAAAACAAACAAAAATGGAGATCACACCCAGCTCCCAAACTGGTTGAGTGAACAGCCTCACTCTCTTTCTCCTGCTCCTTTCTTCGCCTTACAGCTTTTCTTTCTTTCTTTCTTTCTTTCTTTCTTTCTTTCTTTCTTTCTTTCTTTCTTTCTCTCTCTTTCTCTCTCTCTCTCTCCGCCCTGCCTACTTTCTTTGCCCTACCATTGTCAAACAGAAGGAAACCGGTGCCGATGAGGGTGCTACAGGGAACCCCGCTGGCTCCGGACAGGACCCACTCCGGAATCCGGCCCACCCGCTGAAACCTCAGGCGCAAAGGGGCCGTGTGGGGAGAGCGGTGCCAGCCACTGGGCAGGCAGCGGGCAGAGAGAGGGGTCTGGAGAGGAGGCAGAGGCCGAGGCCAGGCCCCAGATCGTTGGCACGGGGTCTAGAAGCCAGGTCTGCTCGGGAGCCCCTGCTGCTCCCTCCCGGCAGAGACAGAAAGGGGTCTCCAGCCCACACAGCCCCTCCCGAGGGGTTTCCCACCCCTGAAATCCAGGAGCAAGAGCCCAAGGGGGGAGGGAAGCGGGGGTGGGAAAGAGCGCTCTTGAGCTGAACGAAATCTGCGCCTGCCAGACAATGGCGGGTCTGTTGTCGGCTTCGACATCCCAGCTGCGAGATACAGGGTAGACAAGCCCCGAAAGAATGTTATCGGCCAGTTATCTGCCGGCGACAACGAAACACAATCCAGGTCCGGGAAGTTGTTCAATGCATGAATAGAGGCCGGGGGAGAGCCGGCAGAGAGCTCACGCATCGCTGGGAAATCTTCCGAAGAAGCTCCTCGTCGTGTGATTTCTCCGGCTCCGGGAGGAGGGCGATTGGGGTCACCTGTGAGGGTGGGGCTGGGGGCAGGGAGAGGGGAGCAATATTCACGAGCAGCCTGCTGCCTGGTCCCCCCAGGGATGCGGCCGCTCCTGGCTGCAGGCCCTGCGTGAGGCTTGGAGTCCCGCCCAGCCGGCCTTTCCCGAGAAAGGGCGCTGCGCGTCCACGTTCTGGCACTGGCGCTTTACACTGGAGAAGTCCAAAGTGTTCCGCAACACTCCCTTACATCACAGCAACTCGGCCAGTCACGGGCGGGCAGGGGGGAGGGAGGAGAGCCCATCGGCGAAAGGCAGTTTTTAAAAATCTACCCATCAGCTGAGATGTCCAGTCACTGACTCTTAGAAGTGGCAAAGGGGCCGGGGAGGGGAGGAAGGTTTCCGGCAGCCTCCTCCCTCCGTGCTTCTTGCAACCTTTGGATGGAGCTTGCCACACGGGCGAGGGCCAGATCAGTCCTGAAGAGTTGCTTTAATGGGGGGCACGGAGTGACCATCCTGCCTCGCCTCCTGAAAGGAGAACCCTTGGTTCTAGTCCCAAGAACCCCGGCCAAAGCAAAGAGGCCCCTTCCCAAGTGGCGATTCTGTTCTGTTTAGCAGGGGGAGAGCAACTAGCCCAAATTGACCCCAGCACAGCGTCCCTCTTGCGGGCTGTTGCTGGAGTCTGCCTTTTGATTCTTTTCGGATTGTAAGCCCTTTGGGAACCAACTGCTGGCCCTCTTGTACTTGAGAATCCCCACTGCTAACTGGGCAGTGAGGCCCCTTTACAAGTGGGGGTTCTCTTCTATTCATCAGGGGGAGAGCAACTGGCCTTCTCCAAGCCCAGCACAGAAGCCTTCCAGTTGTTCTCGCTGGAGTCCCCCTTGCGTCTCTTTTGTAAGCCTTTTGGGGCAGGGAACCATTTTCAGGCCCTCTTGTGTTTGGAAATCACCCTTCCTAACTGAACCAAGGGGCTGCTTTTCAAATGGTGATTCTCTTGTTTGAGCAGGGGGAGAGCAACTGGCCCTCTCCGTCCCCAGCACCGCATCCCTCTAGTGGCTGTTGCTGGGGTCTCCTTTGTATTTCTTTTTCGGTCGGGAGCCCTTCTGGGACAATACTACTCTGCATATTTATATACCACTTTTCAACCCAAGTTTGCAAAGTGGTTTACATAGAAAAATAAACAAACAAGGTGGTCGTCTGTCCCCAGAGGGCTCACAGTTTTAAAAACAAAAAGGTCAAGGCAGACACTAGCAACGGCCACTGGAAGGATGCTGTGATATTTCATGAAAGATCTCAGAAAAGATTATTCTAAAATGATCTCAGAAAATATATTCTACTGTTTGAAACAGGATGCTGGACTAGATAGGCCTGGGGCCTGATCCAGCAGGGAGGTTATGATACGGCCAGTTGCCATATCAGTAACCCCTGCTAACTGATCAAAGAGGCACCTTTCCAAGTGGTGATTCTCATATTTAGCGGGGGGGGAGCATCTGGCCCTATCCGTCCCCAGCACAGCAACCCTCCAGTGGCTGTTTCTGGTGTCAATCTTACGTTTCTTTTTAGATTGTGAGCCCTTTGGGGACAGGGGACCATCTGATTGTATTGTTTATTTTTCTGTGTAAACCGCTTTGAGAACTTTGGCTGAAGAGCGGTGTACAAAAACCCATCGTTGTCGTAGTAGCAACAGCTCTTCCTTAGCTAAATATAAAGAGAATCACCACTTGAAAAGGTCCCTCTTTTCACAGACGGAGCAGGGAGCCTTCTTATTTATTATCCTATTATTTTAAACCGCTTTGAGATCTGTTGAAAGGCAGGGTATAAATAGTAGAATTCCTGTTTCCAAGTTTAACGACGGGAATTGCTCGAGTTGCATCTCGGAGTGGAGAAGGCACTGCTTGCCCGTGCTTCTCTCCTCTGCCTTACCCGTGAACACTACCAAAGCTGTAACGAAACACCTCAGCAAAGTCATCTTGATGGGGCCGTGTTTATGATGGGATTGAGATTCTAATGGTGTGGTTTCTCCTATCCGCCTAAGCACCAGTAAAACGCCACAGGAAAAAATCCAGATGCAATGGGGTCTAGGATCACTGAGGTTTGCTGTATTTTAGCTTGCTGCATATAGAAGAGGGAAAGACCGCACAGAACGGAAGGCTGCAATAAGCCACACATGCATTGCGCTCTGTACAACATTTGGAAACACAGAAGTGAAGCAACAGCTGATTGCTCAGATGTCGGCTTCGCTGTGAAAACAAGGCCGACATTTTACAAACCCCGAAGACTGGGAGAAACTCCTAAGGGGAGGGCTTGGGGAGCATCCTAACCAAAGAAGGAGAGTTTGGGGAGTGTGTCCAGAAAGAAATACATCTCGGACACCTGTCCATCCAAAAGCCTATTCACATGTTATGTTCAACACTCGTACGATGAGTGCACAGTGTTCACAGGAACAGTCATTCACACGTTATGCTGAACGCAGGTCCAGAAGTACACTTCCTCTCTGTACCATGCATTTGAAGGGCCTGTATCCAGGTTCATTTTTTTTAAAAACCCAGGTACAGTTATTCACACAAACACGTGTACAAGTGTACAGACATCTGGACACTGGTGCAGCCTAATGTCTGAACTGGGGTAAAGTAAGGGTGTGCAAACTTGGCCCGCCAGCTGTTTTTGGACTACAACCCCCAGCTACAACTCAGTGTGTCATGGGAAGATGGGAGTTGTAGTTCTACAACAGCTAGAAGGCCCAGTTGGCCCACCCTGGGCTAAAGCCTTCCTCTTTCTGTAGTTGCATTGCTTGGGATGGTTTAGTTTTAAGTGGGGAAAGTGCTGGGTTCAAGGGTTTAAAAACCGACAAAATAAGCCATCCCTGGCCGAAATGCAACTCGGGGTGGTTCATTCTGGGTTCCACATTCCGACAGAGGCCGAAAACCCGGCTCTTTCAGCAGGGTCTTCAAGCTTCTTGCACGGCGTGGACTCACCTTCACCTGCGCCTTCCTTGGGTTCCCCTGCCTCTGGAGGGATTCAGATTGTAAACGCCTTGGGGCCAGGACCCACTCGTGACAATAACAACCACCCCGCTCCGAAAGAAGTGGGATGGGGGCGGAGGAGAGCTTGCGGATTAGCTGGGCTTTGCCTTCTCAGCCTAGATTCCCAACCCAAACGGAGCCACCACCAAGCGGGAGGGAGCGCCGGTGGCATAATTGACCGGGAAGCTCCATCAATCCTCTCTCTGCTGTCCTTCCGCATCCCGTCCCCAGGGTCCAATTAGCACTCCAGAAGGCCTCTGAAACCTCCTCCGCCGAATCAGTTCAAAGACACCCGGTCGCTGCTTCCCACAGAAAGACCTTCCATGCCCTCCAATTCCTAATGCACGAAAAAGGGACCCCGTGATTTAGGGTCCCCCCACCCCACCCCCCCACCCAGAGACAGACAACAGTTTGGGCTCACGCAGTCCAGAGCCCTCCGTAGCCTCTCCCCTGCCGGGTCCTCCGGAGACACCGATCAGAAGAGACAGGAAGGGGCAGCAGATGCTACGGGTCTCCCAACTCTCTGGTTCCTGTCGCTGCTTACCGCTGTCCTCGTCTGGTCTCCTTCGGAATCCCTGGTCCAGAATTTATCAGGGTGAGCGGCTGCCATGGTTGTCGGGAAGGGCTGCATCTCAGTGGCAGAGCCCCTGCCTTGTCTGACACCCGGGAAAGCGGCTGCCGGTCAGTGCTTGCAGTCCTGAACTAGAGGAAAGGTCTGACTCCATAGGAAGGAGCTTAAAGCGTGCACTGGGAGCATCCGTAGCGCAGTGACCGACAGAGATTTTGCTTGGCACGCCAGAGGTCCCGAACCGAATCCGTGGCACTTCCAGGGAGGGCTTGGAAAGGCCTGGGACCCCAAGCCGCTCCTCCGTCCACAGGCTGAGATGGGCCCACTGCTAGTCCCTGTGCCGCTGCTGCTGCTGACGGTGTTGTGGCATCCTGTGGCAGAGCTCTGTGTGTTCTGTAGCTATTCGCTGTTTGATGGATTGCTGACCGCAGTCAAATCAGATCTCAGTCCAAATAAAACAGAAAGAGAGGGGGGAGGATTCAAAACCCCAGTGCTGCTTCTCTCATGTGAACAACGTATGTGAGCATCATGAATGGAGAGGAAAAGGGAAATAGACAAAGACCCCAAGGAACAGCATGCACGGTGCTCTGAACAAAATGCAGGATTAAGCAGAGAAATGGCAGGAGGTTCTTAATACACAGGTGCCACTTGAGAAAGAAGGCATTTGGAACTCCCAAATCCTGGAAGAATTCCAAAGAGCCGGTTCTCAGGCAATTAGGTTTTTCTATCATAACTTTAACCTGAGCAAAAGAATATGATCTTGGGTCTCAGAACAGAGCAGAGGAAATAAACACAGCAGATAAACTCTATACAACCGACTGAGCTCATCTGGGTACACCTGCCCTTTACAGTCTGCAGGGGAAACCCTCTTATGCCTTCCGAGATCTGGTTGGCAGCGATGCGTGAGTAGGCTTTTTCCACCCGGTGGAACTCTCTGCCACATGATGCTAGATTGGCTCCCTCATTGCCCGGCAGAGGCTGCAGTTGCTTCTGTTTCAGCAGGGTCTTCAAAACCCCCAACTTCAAGTATATGTTGATGGAATCTGAGCTGTCCGTGACTGAGCAGGTCTTGGTGTCATGGTGGACAGCTCGTTGAAAGTGTCGACTCAATGTGTGGCAGCTGTGAAAAAGGCCAATTCCATGCTAGGGATCATTAGGAAGGGGATTGAAAAATAAAACGGCTCATATTATAATGCCATTATACAAAACTATGGTGCGGCCACACCTAGAATACTGCGTACAATTCCGGTCACCACATCTAAAAAAGGACATTGTAGACGGGGAAAAGATGCAGAAGAGGGCAGCCAAGATGATCAGGGGCTTGGAGCACCTTCCTTAGGAGGCAAGACTACAACACCTGGGGCTTTTTAGTTTAGAAAAAAGACGACTGCGGGGAGACATGATAGAGGTCTATAAAATCATGCATGGCGTGGAGAAAGTGGAGAGAGAGAAATTCTTCTCCCTCTCACATCACACTAGAACCAGGGGTCACCCCATGAAATTGACTGCTGGGAAATTTAGGACTAACAAACGGAAGTACTTTTTCACACAAGACATAATCAACTTGTGGAATTCTCTGCCACAAGATGTGGTGGTAGCCAACAACCTGGATGGCTTTAAGAGGGGTTTGGATAACTTCATTGGAGTTAACTCCAAACTCCCCTTTGGAGAGGTCTATTGACGGCTACTAGTCGGAGGGCTGTTGGCCACCTTCAGCCTTGGGGGGTGGAGTGCCTCTGGGTACCAGTTGCGGGTGAGCAACAGCAGGAGAGAGGGCATGCCCTCAACTCCTGCCTGTAGCTTCCAGCAGCATCTGGTGGGCAACTGTGCGAAATGGGATGCTGGACTAGATGGGCCTTGGGCCTGAACCAGCAGGGCTGTTCTAGAACCAAGGGTCATCCCGTGAAATTGATTGCCGGGAAATTTAGGACCAGTAAACGGAAGTTCTTTTTCACACAATGCATCATCCACTTGTGGAATTCTCTGCCATGAAATGTGGTGACAGCCAACAACCTGGATGTCTTTAGAGGGGCTTGGATCAATTCATGGAGGAGAGGTCTATCAACGGCTACTAGGCGGAGGGCTATAGGCCAGCCTTAGAGGCAGGATGCCTCTGAGTCCCAGTTGCAGGGGAGCAACAGCAGGAGAGAGGGCCTTCCCCTTTCACCTCCTGCCTGTGGGCTCCCCAGAGGCGTCTAGTGGGCCACTGCATGAAACAGGATGCTGGACTAGATGGGCCTCCTTGGGCCTGACCCAGCAGGGCTGTTCTGATGTTCTTAATCACCTCTCCACAATGTTTTCAAACTCCCTCTGGGCTTTGGGGCTTTTTGCAAAGTTTTCATCTCAACAGCTCTAACTGCGAATCAGAACTTAAGGACAGAAGCACATAAGAAAAAGCCCTACTGGGCCGGGTCACTGGGCCAGCATCCGGTTTAACACAGTGGCCCACCAGGTGCATCTGGGAAGCCCACAAGTGGGGGCAAGTGGGAAACCAGCCCCTCTCCTTGGCGTCCCCTAGCACTTGCCATTCAGGGTCAGGCCACCTCAGATCCTGGTGGAAATATATAGCTACGAAGGCCAGTAGCCGGGGATAGCCCTACCCTCCAGGAATCTGCCTAACGCCCTTTGCAGCCATCTAGACTGGCAGCCTGCAAATCCCACCGTTTAACGGAATAAAGAAGAAGAAGAAGAAGAACTTCCTTTTGTCTGTCCGGAACCTCCCAGCATTTAGCTTCAACAGGTGACTCCGGGTTGTAATATTATGAGCAAAGGAGGCAAGCCTCTCTCGATCCGTGCATCATGACCCCTCCATCAGGTCCCCACCACCCTGCTCAGCCCCCATCTTTCTAAACTAAAAAGGCCCAAAGCTTGTCGTCGTCCCTCCACAGGGAGTCATCGCTCCAGCCCCCTGATCCTTTTGCTGCTCTTCTCTGCCGCTTTCCCAGACTCTACAGTCTCCTTCTTAGGTTTTGGTGACCAGCACTGTGCCCACTTCTCGAGAAGGGCGTCACTCTATCGGCTGGTATATTTCCAGTCCCTTTCCTAATGATCCCAGGCTGTGATTTGCGGACGGGGCTGGCGGATTCAGTGAGCTGTCCACCACGGGAGCACCTTGGAAGGCAAAGAAGAGAAGAGCATGAAAGGTCCCCTTGGCTAAGCAGGATCCACCTTGGTTTCACATTTGCATGGGAGACCACAGGTCCTATTTCACTGTAAGATATCCCCCTGACGGGATGGGGCTGCTCTGGGAAGGTTTTCTGCATTTGCACGCAGAGGGTCCCAAGTTCCTTCCCTGGCAGCATCTCCAAGACAGGGCTGAGAGAGATTCCTGCCTGCAACCTGGGAGAAGCCGCTGCCAGTCTGTGCAGACAATACTGAGCTAGATGGACCGAGGGTCTGACTCGGGAGAAGGCAGCTATAAAAAGAGGATAAAGCAGAGTCATCCATAGCATAGAATGGGGGAAGGGGGCCCCCCAGGCATGAATTCTGGATTTCCTAATAGCCACACATATTCCGGACACCCGACACGGACATCTCGCCCGGCGAATCAGGCGTCCGCTGCAGACAGACACACAGACAACACGCAGACAGCCGCACGCGACACGGTGCCTGTTAATTTCTTATCATTTAAAGTCACTCCCTTCGCAAAATGTCAACAGAGTTTTAAGGCACCACCTGGCAAGATGCCTGCTGGGGTGGTGTAATTCCCTCAGCAGGCCTGCCAAACGGCTGTAATTAAAACAGGCACGATTTGAACCATCTCCGCCTTATAGGAACTCGCTGGTTTGGCATCTTTATGTGCACGGAAAAAAAGAAAGAAACATGTATATAATCCTGTCAGATTAGCCAGACGAGACAGGACACGCAGCAGCAGAGCTGGAGATAGTGCCAGCAGAGAGGAGGGGAAAAAGAGAGAGAGGAATTGTCTTTTCGGCTGCTTCGGGAATGTTATGTCGGGTCGCCCAACTGGCCCAGAGCACCCAGGAATCGGCGTCTGTCTCCAGGTGACTCTTGAAAGCAATTTTGGCCATTTCTGTGGCTTGGAAGGGTGAAAAATATGGGGGGGGCAGTGGCTGGGGGGACCTTTAGGAATTGCTTAAGTCAGAGTTGGCAGCCCAGCTCTGGCATGAATGGCATGGAACAGATACCACCAAATGGTGCACATTTCCACCTCTGCTGTTCCTTGACCTACGTTCTCTGTGTCACCTCCCAAAGCGAACCATCTGTGTTCTGAGTGTCCCTAAACCTCATTCCCTGCTTTCTCTTCCTGGACAATTCTCACCCCTGTTTTCCCCTTTGCTAAGCAGGGTCTGCCCTGATCTGTATATTTATTTACTTACTTACTTATTTATTGACTTATTTTTATACCGCCCAAAACTTGTGTCTCTGGGCGGTTTACAACAGATGGAGTTGTAATGGGAGACTACCGTGTGAGCACTGTGAGATATTTAGGAAGGGCAGTGTAGAAATCGAAATAATAATAATAATAATAATAATAATAATAATAATAATAATACCACCCCCCTTAGGGGAATGGAGCACCCGCCTGCTTGGATGCAGAAGGCTCCAAGTTCCCTCCCTGGCAGCGCCTCCAGAGAGGGACGAGAGAGACTCCTGCCTGCATCCCTGGAGATGCCGCTGCCAGTCTGGGCAGACGATACTGAGCTAGAGGGACCAAGGGTCTGACTCAGTATGTGGCAGCTTTCCTCAGTCCCTAGACCTTAAAGCCACAGCCCAAACGGCTCCGGTCGATGGTGGCTGGTATGGCCAGGACATCTTCTGGTCCTGATGAAGCCGCCCAGCTATCCTCACAGAAAGCACAGCGAGAACCCTGTGATTAGAAAGCACTTTGGGAGGAAGAGACAGCCCAAGAAGAAGAAATAATATGAGAGTGTGTGTGGGGGGGAGGGGGACACCTTTGTTTCAGCTCCATAAATTGCGAGCCATTTAACAACCTTTAATCGCCTCTGCCCCCCCCCACCGCCCGCCTCGCTTCTGCAGCTCCAGATGCACGAGAGAGGCATCTTTGGCAGTCCGGGGGCTCCCGGTGCCTGCCTGCCTGGCTTCTCCCCTGTCTCCTCTGTTGGGAAACTTTTCCTCCTCTCTGCCCGCCTTCCAATTTTAACTTCACTCTTCATTTCTTTCCCTCGGTTAGCTCCTCGGGCAGCCGAACACGGCTGGGGAGAAAGGTGGGAGTTTGACGGAAGGCACGAGGCAGGGTCTGGCGGGGAAGGGCTGGTTTCGGGGTGCAACCCCCTCCCCAGAACAGAGGGGCCGGTTACGCAGAGCGCCAGGCAGCTGCAGGTGGCTACAGACGGGCAATCCTCCTCCCCCCCCCCACCTCCGCATTTTGGCACTCCTTTTGTTTCTGTTATGAAAAGGTCCATGCACTGGTGGAGTCGATGAAATGACTGCTCTTGCATAAAACACAGCGGAGGACCACCAAGATGGGGGGTGGGTGGGGTGGGCTCTGTAAACCAAGTCCTACAAGCCACAGTTGAAAGAGCTGGGGATGGTTAGTCTGGAGGAGAGGAGAAGACAAAGGCGAGCTATTGCAGCCCTCTTCATGTTCCCCAAGGGCTGTCACACAGAAGAACATACGGACACAGGAAGCTGCCATATACGGAGTCAGACTCTTGGTCCAGCGAGCTCAGTATTGTCTACACAGACTGGCAGCGGCTTCTCCAAGGTTGCAGGCAGGAGTCTCTCTTGAAGATGCTGCCAGGGAGGGAACCTGGAACCTTCTGCATGCAAGCAGGCCGATGCTCTTCCCAGAGAGGCCCCATTATCCCCTGAGGGGAATACCTTACGGTGCTCATACATGTCGTCTCCCATTCAAATGTAAACCAGGGTGGACCCTGCTTAGCAAAGGGGACCATCTGTGCTTACTACTGCAAGACTAGCTCTCTTCCCACAGCGGGCAACCTATTCTCTGTGGCTCCGGAGGGCAGGACGAGAACCAATGGAACGGCATTACAAGGAAGCAGGTTCCGGCTAGACTTTAGGCAGAGCGGCCAGACTGTACACCCTGTTGGAAAGTGCAACAACCTGCCTCTTGCAGCGGTGAGCTCCCCTTCCCTGTAGGTTTCCAAGCAGAGGCTGGATAGCGACCTTTTGGGGATGCTGTCACCGACATCTGCACTGAGCCCAGGGTTGGACTTGACAAGGGATTCCCCACTGGTGGCACTCCAGGTGTTGCTGAACTACAAATCCCATCACCCTCATCTACAATTTATTGCATCTGGGAATGATGGGAGTTGTAGTTCAGCAGCATCTGGAGTGCCACAGGCTGGGGACCCCTGGACCGGAGGGCCTCCAAGCCCAAGAACCCCTGAAATTTGAGGAGCAAAACAACTCCTCGGTGCCCTTGGATGGACCAAGCTAAGGGCTCCACTCTGCACTGTGATCCCCACATTCATGGCCACCAGCTGCACAGCTGGAAGGAAGCGGCTTCTGAGCTGTTTTCATGGCAAACACCCAAAAGAGAGCTCACCGGTTCATGCGCCCACCAAACTCACACGACTGTTCAATGACTGCATTTACTGGAATCCAAGACTAGGTTTTGCCCAAGTTTTTAACGTTAGAAATCAGGGGGGCACCTTAAATTCTTAGTCATAAGAACATCAGAACAGCCCTGCTGGATCAGGCCCAAGAAGGTCCATCTAGTCCAGCATCCTGTTTCACGCAGTGGCCCACCAGATGCCGCTGGAAGCCACAGGCAGGAGTTGAAAGAGGCAGGCCCTCCCTCCTGCTGTTACCCCCCTGCAACTGGTACTCAGAGGCATCCTGCCTTGGAGGCTGGAGGTGGCCCACAGCCCTCTGACTAGTAGCCACTGATAAACCTCTCCTCCATGGAGTTATCCAAACCCCTCTTCAAGCCATCCAGGTTGTTGGCTGTCACCACATCTTGTGGCAGACAGTTACACAAGTGGATGATGCGTTGTGTGAAAAAGGACTTCCGTTTTTGTTGGTCCTAGATTTCCCGGCAATCAATTTCATGGGGTGACCCCTGGTTCTAGTGTGATGGGAGAGGGAGAAGAATTTCTCCCTCTCCACTTTCTCCACGCCATGCATGATTTTATAGACCTCCATCCTGTCTCCCCGTTTTCTAAACTAAAAAGCCCCAGGTGTTGCAGCCTTGCCTCATAAGAAAGGTGCTCCAGGCCCCTGATCATCTTGGTTGCCCTTTTCTGCACCTTTCCCAGTTCTACAATGTCCTTCTTTAGATGTGGTGACCAGAATTGTACACAGTACTCCAGGTGTGGCCCCACCATCGTTTTGTATAAGGGCATGATAATGTTAGCTGTTTTATTTTTAATCCCCTTCCCAATGATCCCTAGCATGGAATGGGTCTTGTTCACAGCTGCCTCTTCCTTTCAGGTAACTACAGTACAACCTAGAGGGTCATCTTAAACAGAGTCATCTTCTATGCAAGTAAATACAGTAAAACACACACATGCTTATCCCTCACAAATATATTACATATACAGGAGGAACTCAATATTTGTGGGGGTTCCATTCCCTCAACCGCCGATACGGAAACAGCGAATATCGAGTCATTGGGGGTTATGGGATTGCCGGGGTTAGACTGCAAGAAAATGATCACAATTTGTTGAAAATACGCCAGATGGGGGGGTGGGTGGGCTGCAGGGGGAAACTCCCTACCATGCTTTGCTGTAATCCCAGAGTGGTGCTGTGCCCCGGAATGCCCCCAAATTGCCCGAAAACCGTTGTTTCTTTCTTCTTTCTTTCTTAACGGCATCTGAGGCTCCGAAACACAAAAGGGGGCCCAGAAATTACCTCCGTGGTCATTTCCGGCCACCCTCGACCCATGTATGCTGAGGATGGGTGTAGGGATGTGCACGAAGTTTCTTCGGCACCGGCGGGGGTAGTCCTTTAAGGGCGGCGGAGGGTGCACTTACCCCTCCCGCCGCATATCCCCCGCCGGCACTCCAGCACTGTTAAGCCCCTCAGGGCGGAAGCGTTCCTCCCTGCCGCCCTGTTTCTGTCATCGGCCGGAAGAAGCAAGCGCGCATGCGCCCGTTGCGGGTGTGCACGCTCCCATCTGCCTTGCGGGTGCGCACGCACGACGGGCGCACGCACGCTTGCTTCTTCCGGCCACTTCCGGCCGATGACAGAAACGGGGCGGCAGGGAGGAACACTGCCGCCCCGAGGGGCTTAACAGTGACGGAGCACCGGCAGGGGATATGCGGCGGGAGGGGTAAGTGCACCCTCCCCTGCCCTTAAAGGACTACCCCCGCTGGTGCCGAAGCACCGAAACAGCCCCCGGAGCCAAAACGTTTTGGAGGCCTCCATTATGGCCTCCGAAACGTTTCGGGCACAAGCCTAGTTGGGTGTCTTTTACCAGACCACGGATATACAAATCCACAGATAATGAATCTGCAGGTAACAAGGCACTCCTGTGCCTGGGTGTTCTGATGGGGGAAATGCCATCTCTGTACACTAAGCAATTGTGGTTCCCACTCAGCTTTTAACCCTGCAAGAGCGGTCTCTGTCCAGCATTGGGCTGGCGGTGGGGGGATTCCCCTCTCCCTCTCTCATTTGTGACCCATATTCCTTTATTCATTCATTTATTTTATTATTATGTTTACATTTTATATCCCGCTCTTCCTCCAAGGAGGAGCCCAGAGCGGTGTGCTACATACTTAGGTTTCTCCTCACAACAACCCTGTGAAGGAGGCTAGGCTGAGAGAGAGGTGGCTGGCCCAGAGTCACCCGGTAAGTCTCATGAGGCTGAATGGGGATTTGAACTCGGGTCTCCCCGGTCCAGCACTCTCACCACTACACCACACTGGCCCGTATATGAGTTTAAGGTGTTTCACTACGGCCTGAAGTTTTATTTACCAGTGGAGGAACCGATGGCAAATTTCAACAGATGGTATATTGAACGCCTCCCAATCGCCCGTTCCTGATTAACACTGAACTCCAAAGACCAGCCCTGACAGGCGGGCCTCACAGCAATTGCAAATGGTGCTGAGGTGAGTTGAAGGGAGTCTGCTTCACATGCAGCAGGTCTCGGGTTCGGTCTCCAGAAGCCTCTCCAGGTAAGGCTGGGAAGGGTCCCCATCGGAAACCCACCAATCCTTCAGTTCCTCGAACACATTTCTCTGAGCCCTATTTGTTTAAAGAAAAAGTGTGTGTGGAGCGGAATCTCAGGGTTTGGGATGCAACTCTTGTGATTTGGCAGCCCACACAAGAGGAAGTGCTCCTCTTGTGTGCTTCCCTTCAGATGCTTGCTTGCTAGAGGGGTGGGCGCGCGGAACGAAGCAGGCCCCCGCTGCCAAAAGAGGTTTCTCAGCTCCCTGCAGAGACAAAGCTCCTTTAATTTTTAATAACAATTTAATGTACTCTCGAGGAAGAGAACAAGAGGGAAGGCACAAGAGTCCAACTAATGTGTGTGCCACGGCACGTGGGTTAAGAGCCGGGAGGGGAGCAGGATTTCGGAGAGAGAAGAACCTCCAGATAAACAAAGGAAGGCAGCATCGGACGCTGCCTTCTAACGAGTCAGACCCTTGGTCCATCTAGCTCAATATTGTCTACACTGACTGGCAGCAGCTTCTCCAGGGTTCCAGACAAAGGTCTCTCCCAGTCCTACTTGGAGATTGAACTGGGACCTTGGGCATGCATAGAAGACGCTCTGCCACGGAGTTCCAGCCCCAGTCCCAAGGGGCACTGTCCCCTTTTGGTCCACGCTGCGGGATCAGACCCACAGTAGCCAACTAAATGCTTCCGGGGAGCCCAGAAACATGCAGTGAAGGCAACACCCCTCCTTTGCTCCCCGATGCCTGCATTTTGTAACCTGAGCACGGAGGTCTCGTGGCCCTTCATCCTTGCCAGACCCCCATAAAGAAGGCCCTGTCTGGATCCAATGGAAGGCCTGAAATAGGGTGGCCAGATTCTGGCTCTCCAACTCTGGGTGCCAAATTTGCCTATTTGCCTAAACTGGCTTGGAAACCATTCTTGAGCTGAAGAGTGGTGGCACATTTTGCTCCATAACTCCACTTCTACAAGAGCTGGAGCTCAGCTTTTGGAGGAGGAGGAGGAGGAGGAGGAGGAGGAAGAAGAAGAAGAAGAAGAAGAAGAAGAAGAAGAAGAAGAAGAAAGCGGAATGTGATGAGATGCTTAAAATCCGGGTGAAACCCGGAATTTCGGGGGCATGGCAACTCTAGCCTAAAACGATTTTTTTCGTCATGGCCAGAAAATGACCAGAGCTCTGCAAATAGGGAGGAAGTGAATAAGAAGCCAAGACCAGCCCTGCCGGCTCCCTCGTCCAGCCTCCTGCTTCCCACAGTGGCCCACCAGATGCCGACACCCAACCGAATTGCCAGGCTGCTGTCTTCTGTTTTCCTCACCCAACTTGGGTGATGAGAGGCCAGCTATTTTGCATGCCAGAAATCGAACAGACCCAACACTCATCCACTCACTCACCCCCCCCCCACTGCCCACCGCCACACAACCCCCTGCACGAGGATAAGGACACGTCCCATCCATTGTGTCTGCCTGGCCCAAGAGGAACTTCAATTGCTATGCAGGTCTGCAGAACCCCAGGAAGCCGCTAGGTAATTATTTCTAGCTCTTCCAGCAGCGAAGGTGTAATTACCATCCCCTCAACAGCTCAGGCTAAAGGCTCGTGAAAATGGAAATGAAAAAACACACACACACACACACACACACACACACACACACACACACACACACACAAAGAGAGGGTTATAATCTCTCCGCAGGTCAGATTCCAGCAACGGAAGGGGATTCTAATTGTTTTCGGAGACAGAGACGGCCAGCAGTCTGGAAACCGGCAAAGTGAGACCCGTGAGGCCCGTTGCTCTCGTGTAGACGCGAGGGGTTTCCACACGCTAGGTGCTCTGCGCAAGGCAGAGGCAGCAAAGCTTCAAAATGGCATCACCCAGTTTGACGAAAGTGGGCCGCCATCTTGAAATGTGTGGATTCGGCACCTACAATGGAAAATCGGTGGGAATTACCAGCTGGACTTTCCTGTGATTACAGACGCAAGTCGTGCTGAATTCAGCAGGACTGATAACGCAACCCTATGCAAGCTTACTCTGATACAGGAACACAGGAAGCTGCCATATACCGAGTCAAATCATTGGTCCATTTAGCTCAGTACTGTCTACTCTGACTGGCAGCAGCTCTCCAAGGTTTCAGGCAGGTTTTTCCCAGCTCCACCTGAAGAGCTGCCAGGGGTTGAACCTGGGACCTTCCACACACAAAGCAGATGCTCTACCATTGAGCTATGGCCCCCTCCCGAAGTTCAGTGGGACTTACTTCCTAGTAAATATGCTTAGGACTGCACTTTGAGGTTGGGCCTGCATCTGGGATGAGCAGGTATTCCTCTGTTGGGTTCCATTACGGCTTCCGAATTTCACTCTCTGTTCTTTTCTGCTCCTGAATTAAGTATGAGAACTTCTAAAATTAATTCCAGATTTGGAGATGGAAGTGTACATATCTTTCCATCAATTTCCCCCACGCTTTTATCGAAGTGTGTTATGTTACCGAAGTGTGATAAAGTTATCACTGCTGTGCACTGAAAACACTACAAAAACTGCAGTCAGGATGCAGTTCTGGTTTCGTTTGCATCACGATCCTTTGGGTGCTAGGTTTATCAATGCACACATGTATTTCTGAGCACTGGCACACCACCACACAAGACGAATCTTGCTACAATCATACCTACAATCACTATATCAAACAAAAGACAAAACAGAACTAGTCTTGATGTGATTGCACTGAGATTAGTGTGGTGTTTTAGAGATCAGTGCAGTGTTTCAAAGCACTGGCTTTAACTTTTAAAGCCCGAAATGGCTTGGGATCAGATGACTGAGAGAGCGCCTTGCCTAGGGTTGCCATGTCCCCTGGAATTTAGGGGAGACCCCGGATTTTGGCTCTTCCACCCGGCTGTTAAATTCCACCCGGATTTACACGGATTTCAAATGCGCTGCCCAGATTGCCCGGATTTTACTCTGGATCTGATCACATGGGAGGGTAGAGAAGGAGGGGAAAGTATACAAATCTGTCAAATCAATCAATCAATCAATCAATCAATAATTAGTTGCCACATAATTTGCACAAAATGCAAATTAGGTCACCTGGATTTGGGAAGCTTGCATATGGCAACGCTGGCCTTGCCCCGTATGTCCCTCTACCTGTATTTTTAGATCTTCTTTGGAGGTCCTTCTCCGTGTGCCCCTGCCCAATGAGGTGGGGTGGGTGGCCACTAGGGAGAGGGCTTTTTTGGTGGTGGCACCCCATTTATTGAGTAGCCTCCACAGTGAGACTCGCCTGGTGCCGTCACCTTGTTCTTTTCGATGTTCTTTAGTTCTCAGGCTTTTTAAAACTGATTTTTAAAACTGATTTTTTTTTTAAAAAAAGCTTTAAAATGTTATCTTCTGAATTTGTTGTGTGTGTGTGTGTGTGTGTGTGTGTGGTTTGCTTGTCATGTTTTATGTATTTTTATTAGATGTTTATTGTGTTGTGAGCTGTCCAGAGAACAACTTGTTATAGGTCAGTGAACAAATAAATTAGTAGAAGTAGTTATTTTATTATTATTATTATTATTATTATTATTATTATTATTATTATTATTATTTTACCAATGCTAAAAAATGCATGAGCAAAACCCAGCACCAAAAGAATTGCGATGCCGTCACACACTCACATTCACATTGATAAAATGCGGTCATATCTGCAAACTGGTGACATGGCAGAGGAGATCTGCGTGAATTGATGGGAGTGTAACAAACTGCGTATGCGTCACGCTCTGTGCAAAATTTGGAAATCAAGAAGGGAACTGCAGGGTCCTTCCTGCACCGGCGTTGCACTTTGGGAAGAGGTCATCTGGAACTCCAAAATCTGGGGAGAAATTCAGAAGAGCAGAATTTCTAAAGTGTCCCTAGTTAGACTTTCAACTCTAAAACTGTGGAGGCGCTGGATTTGGGAAGTGAGTATCCCTAGTTGTTTATTATTATTATTATTATTATTATTATTATTATTATTATTATTATTATTATTAGTTCAAATGGAGAACAACCCCCTTGCTCTCTGGGTCTCCGATCTGAATGGGGAAGAAAGAAGCTCAGCAGCCCTGTGGGGGGGGAAACGCACTGGGGAATTTTCCACACGGCATATCTGCCATGCATATCTCCTGAATGTGTGAGGCCTGTTTGGGGGGAAGGCAGACGAGAGAGGAGAGTCCAGGGGGAAGTCGAGTGTTGGGGGCCTTCCTGGACATGACGGGCTTTTGCACAGCCAAAGCGGAGCCCGCCCGGTTATCCCTCCTCTCAGCCCACGGATTACACGGTTTCCAGGCTCAGCTAACAGGTCAGCAGCAGGACCGAGCAAGCACCTAATGCGCCATGGCAGGAAATCATGTCATCCCGGGGTGCTGTAAGCTGACTTGGACTTTTCCTGCGCAAAGGGAAACTCCTCCGGGATCCGAGGCTGAAGAGCGAGAGCAACAGGATGGCGGTGTTCTGAAGTTGGTGAACAGCTGCTCCAGGAGGCCGAGCAGTTATGGCAGGGACCTCAGTCCCCCGACTGAGATTTTCTTCAATGGGGTTTTTACACAGGTTTAGGAGCCCAGAATGCTAGAGCTGGAAGGTGCCCTGGAGGTCTTCTAGTCCACCCCCGAGAAGAAGGGCCCCAGTCTCAATAGGGCACTCTCTCTCTCTCTCTCTCTCTCACACACACACCACCACCACCACTAGTTGCTGACACTGGGGAGCATCTATGTTGAGCTGACCTGAGACATCTACCCCTCCCCACCGCTGCAAAATGGAAGGGAGCCTCCATTTGAAAAGGTGCCTCCTAGCGCTGTTGCCAGACTGTGCCATCAGAGGGCCTGGAGATGGTTCCCTGCCCCAAAGGCCTCACAATCTAAACAGAAACAGAAGGGAAGGGAGACACCCCCCCGCCCAGCTGGGCTGAAGAAGGCCAGTTGCTCCCCCCTGCTAAACAGAAAGCAGCCCTTACTTGAAGAGGGAGCTGTTTGGGCCCAGTTAGTAGGGGTCGAATCCATGCCACGCCTTTGCCTGCGTACACCTGGATCTGCCCCTGCTGATTCCCCGAGGCCTTGCTGGCAGGCGGCATAGCGAACACCAGGTCACCAGGGGTCATGGCAGACCTCTGGGATGAGGGGGGGGGGGGAAACATCCGGAATACGGCAGATTCTCCCATAGACGGCCATATTTGACATTCCACACATGCGCACACGTTTGTAACTGGATCTAGGGGTGTGGGCATTGCTTCTGTCGCTCCAACGCAAGGCCCAAAAGCACCACGGAGGCACTACTTGTCCAGACAGCTGGGGGCAGAGTGACCACAGTGGACACGTCTGCCTTCATACCTCGTGCCACACACTGTTAGCCCAGTCGGGAGCCGCTCAGTGGCAGAAATCCTGGCCTCTGACACTGCTTTGCAGAGCAACTTGGAACAACAGGCCCCTGCCCCAAGGAGCCTGCATTCAAAATTCGGCCAGCAGAGGGAGGGCGGGGAGAGGAGAGACAAGGAAAGAAGAGCCGGTTAGGGTCTTGCAGGCCAGGCCAGGCTCTAGCAGGGAGTCAGGCCTCAGGCAGTTCCAATGTGAAAGGGGTCAGGACCTCAGAGAAGGCAATCAAGAGAGTTGGGTACAACAGGTGGGAGGTGGACGTTGCTCCAGCAGAGGCCTTTATAGCTGCTGCTGCTGCCGCCGCCCAGGTAAAGTGAAGTGGATTCGCCCCTTCCCTGGGGAAGGCTCTGTTGCTCAGTTTCCCATGTCAAGGCTTTAGCAGTGCTGGCGCGGTGAGGCCGGGGGGGGGGGGTTCAGACTCAGCCTGGGCCCGGAGGGACTCCTCCTCTGAGTCAGAGGGTGAAGACAGGGCCAGGTTCTTCAGTTGCTGGCTCTGGTTCTTTTTTTTTCCTGGGGCATCCTGGCAAGACGGAGTCTTTCGAGGTCTGAGTTGTGTGGTCTCCCCCCCCCCCGCCCCCCGCCATCTCCGGCACAGACTGCTTCGGTTTGGAAGGGGCCCAGATCTGGAGTCATGATGCCCACCCAGCTGCACACGGGGAAGCTTTACTGCAGCTGGGAGTGAGGGCTGAGGGGTGAAGCCAAGACTTCAGGGGGAAGCCAGATCTGGAGGAGGAGGAGGAGGAGGAGGAGAGAGTGGTGGTGGTGTGTGTGTGTGTGTGTGTGCTTCTTTCCCCGCCAAGTGCTGCTGCTTCTGCTTCTTTTGACTCTGAGCAGCACTCACCCTGGAAGCGATCCGGCCCCAGCTAAACTCCAGGTGCGTGCCATATGCACGCGGCGTAACCTAATTATGAATAAGTAATGCACAGCCCCACCCCCACCCCCAGCCACCGGCCACCAGAGAATCGCAAAGTGCTTTCTAAATATTGATCGTTTAAATTACACTATCAATCCCATCACCACCCTTCCCCCGCCTCCCTCACAAGTGCGGCGCTGAGGTCATCTCTGTCTGGCCCACGAGGGAGGGGAGCCAAGGCAGGTCGGAGGGGGAGGGCAGGAGAGGAAACCGCCGGGGTGTCCACGAGGCGACTTGTGGAGACACGGATTGCTCGACTGTTTGGAAGTTAATTAAGATGACTCGGAGACCGCAGAGCGGCTGCACAGCTCAGATCTAATGGGCCGGAAGCAGACCTTGCAAGACCTGAGATCTGAGCTATCCAGCGGCTGAGGTTTAGGAAAGCACCTCTGTCTCTCGTTCAGTTTTCCAAAGCGTAGATTCACATGCCTAATCCCGAGTGTGCAGTGTCAGCCCAACCGAAACACGCCACACCACTTCCTGAAGTTTCATGGACCACTGGGATAAGGAAAAGACACCTGAAATTAGTGTGGGGTGGTGGTGGTGGTCACATTTGATGCTCTCACATGTGCAACTCTGTGGGGAATCGATCCTCCAGGAAACGAGACAAAGCAATGTCCAGAATTTGGGTTGACTGGCAGTTTATTTTTCTTTCAGGTTGGTATGCTACTAGTGACTCACAGAGATGTGCACCCACAGCTGGGCAGAAACAGATCTGAAGGGCTAGTCATGTTTGTGGGCAACCCAGGAGGCCCACGTTAAAGATTTGCAACATGGCACATGATGGGGGAGAATGTGGCTGGAGAGACCGTTTCCTCTCTTTTAGATTGTGAGCCCTTTGGGGACAGGGAGCCATCTTATTTATTTATTATTTCTCTGTGTAAACTGCCCTGAGCCATTTTTGGAAGGGCGGTATAGAAATCAAATAAATAAATAAATAAGATGCATGCACCAGTAAAAGTCAGGCCCTTGGAAGTCATCCAGTGACAAGCAATAGATTTCAGGAGAAACAAACAGACAGCACTTCACATGCCACACTGTTAAGCTGTGCAACTCACTGCCACAAGATGTGAGGAGACAACCCTCTTCGATGGCCTTAAAGGGGGCACATGCCTTTAGACCCATGCAGGGAGGTCGATAAACCAAACAAGGCCCATGAACCATGATGACTAGATGGGCTCTTTGCAAGTGGAAGCCCCACCGCCTCCCGCATTTCGAAAATAACCAACTGTGCCGGCGGTGGGAGGGAGGAGGGGGAGCAGCCCTGTCAGGTAGCTCAGTTGAGTTGACAAATCCTTGTAACAAAGTGGCCAATTAGCCACCATCCTGGCCCTTAATGGTAGCTGACAGAGCCGGGCGCTTTGGAATAGTCAACTGTCAAATGCAACATCCCCTCGGAGGGGGGGAAATGAGGCTGGAGCGCATCCATCTATGTCACAGAAGGGGGGGGGCAGAGCCACACTTCTACACACACACACACACACACACACACACACACACACACACACACACAGACACCCTCCTTCCCAGCAATGGAAAACACCCCCTCCTCAGGGTCTCACGCAGCCCCCCTAAGAGGTAGCTCTGTCTCCTATGAAAGGCATCGGTGCGGCTGTGCATTTGAAGTCGGGGCACACCACACTGGAGGGCAGGCCGTGTGGGGCAAGGCCATCCCAGTCTGTGCCCTGCTCTCAGGGGCCGGCCGGCTGGGGCTCAGAGGAGAGGAGAGGAGAGGAGAGGAGAGCCCTTCGGAAATTCCATGCATTCCTCTGGTCCTTTGGAAGGGGACCAGGGCTTTTCAGTGGGCCTTCACAGGAACAGAGGAAGCTGCCATCTACTGAGTCAGACCTTTGGTCCACCTAGCTCAGGATTGTCTTCACAGACGGGCAGCGGCTTCTCCCAGCTTTGCAGGCAGGAAGCAACGAACTGTATGCTTGGGTAGTTTGTTGGTTCAATTAAAAAAAAAATCTTGTCCTATAAAAATCTTGTCCTATCTTGGAAATGCTGCCAGGGAGGGGACGTGGAACCTTCTGCGCTTCCCAGAGCAGCTCCATCCCCTAAGAGGGGAAGATCTTGCATTGCTCTCACTTCTAGTCTCCCATTCATATGCAACCAGGGCAGACCCTGCTTAGCTAAGGGGACAAGTTGTGCTTGCGACCACTAGACCAGCTCTCCTTCCCTGTCATTCCTAGTACATTTCCTAGAGCACGTGCCTGCTTGCAGGCAGGAGGTTCCACGTTCCCTCCCTGGCAGCATCTCCAAGGCAGGGCTGAGAGAGATTCCTGCCTGCAACCTTGGAGAAGCTGCTGCCAGTCTGTGAAGACAATACTGAACTGGAGGGACCAAGGGTCTGACTCAGTAGAAGGCAGCTTCCCATGTTCCTAGGTGTTTATGGAGGAGAGCTGGTCTTGTGGTAGCAAGCAAGAATGGTCCCCTTTGCTCAGCAGGGTCTGCCCTGGCTTGCATTTGAATGGGAGATGTGTGAACACTGTAAGATATTCCCCTTAGGGGGTGGGGCCCCTCTGGGAAGAAGACCTGCATGTTTGTATGCAGAGGGACCCATATTCCCTTCCTAGCATCTCCAGATAGGGCTGAGAGAGATTCCTGCCTGCAACCTTGCAGGAGCCGCTACCAGTCTGGGTAGACAAGGGTCTGACTCAGTAGATGACCGCTTCCTAGGTCCTTATCCCGGCGGGCGGGGTAAGGCAGGGGATTCCTCAGTCCCAGCACCAGCTGCCGAGAAGCATGCCCCAAGCTCTGGAGGAGGGGATGCACTTGACAACAGAGGACCCCTGCAAAGTCGAACCCAGGCCCCCGAGAAGGGTCCCCTCTGAGCCGGAGTCCCTGCAAGGGTGGGACCGGGATGCATCAGGAGTATTTCCTGCCAGTGATATGTGGTGGGAGAACTTGGCCGGGAGCCTGGAAGAGAAGGAAAAGCCTCCATCACCTCCTATGGCAGCTCAGTCCACTCACTCAGTTACCGGCAAGGAAAAAATGAGAAAGAAGTGCTTGTGCATACATGTGTGAACCAGCCGACAATGCAGCTCAACCTAAAGATGAGCCATGAGAACTTTGGGCTCAGAGATACGAAGAGTGGGTGTGAAAAAGTCCCCTGAAACTACCTCCCCAGCTCCTTGTCACACAAAGCACAATTAAGCTATGGAATTCTCTGCCACAAGATGTGGTGGCAGCCGACAACCTGGAAGGCTTTAAGAGGGGCTTAGACAAAGTCATAGAGGGCAGGCCTATCAACGGCTACTAGTTAGAGGGCCGTAGGCCACCTCCAGTCTCAAAGGCAGGATGCCTCTAAGTAACAGTTGCAGGGGAGTAGATAGGGCTGAGAGAGACTCTTGGAGAAGCCTCTGCCAGTCTGTGAAGACAATACTGAGCTAGATAGACCAATGGTCTGACTCAGTCTATGGCAGCTTCCTATGCTCCTATGAGATGTGGCAACAGCCAACAACCTGGAGGGTTTTAAGGGGGGTTTGGATAACTTCATGGAGGAGAGGTCTATCAACGGCTACTAGTCGGAGGGCTGTGGGCCACCTCCAGCCTCAAGGGCAGGATGCCTCTGAGTCCCAGTTGCAGGGGAGTCACAGCAGGAGGGAGGGCAGGCCCCTTTCAACTCCTGCCTGTGGGCTTCCAGCAGCATCTGGTGGGCCACTGTGGGAAACAGGATGCTGGACTAGATGGGCCTCCTTGGGCCTGATCCGGCAGGGCTGTTCTGATGTTCTTTTTTGAGCTAGACAGACCACGGGTTTGACTCAAAAGAAGGCAGTTTCCTATGTAACGCACACCCCTGTTCAATCCCTAGCAGCATTCCCACGTAGGGCTGGGAGAGACCCCTGCCTGACCCCTTGGAGAAGCTGCTGCCAGTCAGTGCAGACAATGCTGAGCTAGATAGAACAAGGGTCTGACTCGGTATCAGGCAGCTTCCTCATCGCCTCCCCTGATTGGAGGCAGAATGGCACTCTTCCTCAGCGACCTCATCAGGCAGTGCCTCCCTCGAGGGGGCAGCAGAGGACCAAAGCCATGGCGGGACTCAGGTACATCGGCCATCACTGCCAATCCCTTGAACGTCCCCCAAATGGCCCCTCCAATTGTGGGCCCAGTGGTTTGCCTCTGCCACAATGGAGCCGGCCATCACAGGGAGACTGGGGGGGTGGGGACTGGGGGGGCCCACAGTGCCTGAGTCTACCTAGACTGTCCTCGGCCTGACCTTTCCAAAGCAAGCCCCACTTCTCGCTTCCAAAGCTGCACCTCGGGTCATTATTATTTATATTTTTATTTTATTTTATTTATTAAAACATTTCTATACCACCCAAAACTTACGGCTCTGGGCGGTTTACAACAGAATAAAAACAAAGTAAAACATTCGTTAAGACAAAAATGGGGCGGGGGGGGGGGAACACACACATTACAACAATTTAATTTTTTTTAAATAATATTTTAAAACAGCATTAAAACCATTAAAACAACATTAATTAAAAGCCTGGGCGAAGAAATGTGTTTTTAAAGACTTTTTAAAAGCTGTCATAAGAACATAAGAACAGCCCTGCTGGATCAGGCCCAAGGAAGCCCATCTAGTCCAGCATCCTGTTTCGCACAGTGGCCCACCAGATGCCTCCGGGGAGCCCACAGGCAGGAGTTGAGGGTGTGCCCTCTCTCCTGCCATTACTCCCCTGCAACTGGTACTCAGAGGCATCCTGCCCTTGAGGCTGGAGGTGGCCCACAGCCCTCCGACTAGTAGCCATTGATAGACCTCTCCTCCATGAAGTCATCCAAACCCCTCTTAAAGCCATCCAGGTTGTTGGCTGTCACCACATCCTGTGGCAGAGAGTTCCACAAGTCAGAGATGGGGAGGCTCTTATTTCAGTAGAGAGCGCGATCCAAAGCTTTGGGGCAGCAGCAGAGAAGGCCCGTCCCTGAGTGACCACCAGATGAGCCGGTGGCAGCTGCAGATGGACCTCTCCAGCAGATCTCAGTGGGCGGTGGGGTTCATGCAGAAGAAGGCTTTCCCTTAAATACCCAGGGCCCAAGCTGTTTAGGGCTTTATAGGTTATAACCAGCAACTTGTATTTTACCCGGAAACATATCGGCAGCCAGTGTAGCTCCTTCAATACAGGAGTTATATGGTCTCTCCGAGATGAACCAGAGACCAACCTGTCTGCTGCATTCTGGACCAACTGTAGTTTCCGGACTATGAACAAGGTCAGCCCCACACAGAGCACATTACAGTAATCCTGTTTGGAGGTTACCAGCAGATGTACCACTGTTTTGAGGTCATTCATCTCAAGAAACGGACGCACCTGGAGTACCAGCCGAAGCTGATAGAAGGCACTTCTGGCCACCGCCTCAACCTGGGACACCAGGGAGAGGCTCGGATCCAGAAGCACCGCTAGACTGCGTACCTGTTCCTTCTGGGGAACTGTGACCCCATCCAGAACAGGCAGATCAAAAGTTCTGACCCCGGACAATAAGTACCTCCATCTTAGCCGGATTCAGTTTCAGTTTGCTATCCCTCATCCAGCCCATCACCGACTCCAGGCAAGCATTTAGAGAGGTTATGCCCTCTCCCGATGATGCTGACATGGAGAAATGGATTTGGGTGTCATCAGCATACTGATAGCACCCTGCACCAAATCCCCTGATGATCTCTCCCAGCGGTTTCATGTAGATGTTAAACAACATTGGAGACAATATGGAGCCCTGAAGGACACCATACAAAAGTTCAGATTTTGAAGAACAGTCTCCAAGGGACACCATCTGGAACCTGCCTGAGAGGTAGGAGCGGAACCACTGCAAAGCAGTGCCTCCCACTCCCAACCCCCTCAGACGCTCCAGAAGGATACTATGGTCGATAGTATCGAAAGCCGCCGAGAGGTCCAGAAGGACCAACATAGTCACACTTCCTCTATCAATTGCCAATTGGAGATCATCCATCAGGCCGACCAAAGCAGTCTCCACCCCATAGCCAGCCCGAAAGCCAGTTTGAAATGGATCAAGATAATCAGTTTCATCCAAGATTGTCTGGAGCTGGGAGGCCACCACCCTCTCAATTACCTTGCCCAGCCACAGAAGGTCGGAGACAGGCCTGTAGTTGTTCAAGTCCGAGAGATCCAGGGTAGGCTTCTTCAGAAGCGGTCTAATAATTGCCTCCTTAAGACAAGGAGGCATCCTACCTTCCCTCAGAGACGCATTTGTAATATCTACCTGGCCTTCTACAACAACCCCCCTGCCAGATAATATAAGCCATGTCGGACAAGGGTCAAGAGGACAGGTGGTAGGCCGCACCATTCCAATCCGCTTGTCCACATCCTCAGGAGTCACAAACTGGAACTGATCCAACCTAACCACACAAGAGGAGTCGCTGGACAGCTCCACATCAGATACTGAGGTAACTGTGGAGACAGAGTCTAAGTCGGCCCGAATACGAGAGATTTCCCCCCACAAAGAATTCATTAAACACATCACAGCGAGTAATCGATAGTTCCAGATTCTGATTCAAGGGTGGCAGGGCACTCACTAGCCCTCTCACAACCCTGAACAACTCCACTGGATGTGGACTTGTGGATGCAATACGGGCAGAAAAGAATCGCTTCTTTGCCGCACGTATCGCCTGAACATAGGTCTTCAAATGAGCTCTATGTTGCAATCTGTCGGATTCAAGCCGAGTCTTTCTCCACTTGCGCTCCAGTCGTCTACCTCGCTGCTTTGGCCCCCGTAGTTCTTCTGTATACCAAGGGGCCAATTTTGAAGCGGGTCGGAGAGGACGCTTAGGAGCGATCATGTCTACTGCCCCAGTGAGTTTGCGGTTCCAGTTCTCCACCAGGGCATCAACAGGATCGCCAGCAGAGCCAACACTAAATCCCTCCAAGGCTTCTTGAAATCCTATTGGATCCAATAACCTTCTCGGGAAGACCATCCTAATAGGTCCCTCGCCCCTGCAAAGGTGGGGTGAGACTGTGAGTCCAACCTTAGGCAGATGGTGGTCTGTCCATGACAATGGGGAAATCACAGGAGTCCCCACCCATGGAACACCAGCCTGATCAGAGTGAAAGACCAAATCAAGTGTGTGACCTGCAATGGGTGTCGGTCCCAAGATCACTTGAGATAGGCCCATAGTCATCATGGCCGCTATGAACTCCTGAGCCGCCCCAGACAAATTGGTCCCAAAGTGAACATTGAAGTCCCCCAGCACTACAAGCCTGTGGGACTCCAACACCAAGTCCGTCAGCTCGGTTAGGGACCCTGTTGAGCAGCGGGGCAGGGCGATCGGTACACCAACAGAAGTCCCAGTCTATCCCTGGTCCCCAGACTTAAGTACACACATTCGATATGGTCCGACACCCTAACAGAGATCCTGGTAAGGGAAAGGTTATTCTTATAGACTACAGCCACTCCACCTCTCCGCCCCCGGTCCCTCACCCGCTCCTCAACCGAGTAGCCTGGAGGAAGAAGCCAGGACCACACTGGGCCCCCAGCCTCCCCCAGCCAGGTCTCTGTAATACATACCAGGTCGGCCCCTGCATCCAGAATCAAATCATGGATGGTTTCTGATTTGTTCTGGACCGACCTGGCATTGCAGAGGAGCAAGGTGAGGTTCCAAGGATGATCGGCACTGCTCCCCAAGGTCAAAGAGCTGGCAGGACAGCCGGAAGGGGAAACAGCTATTAGATTTGCAAGCCCCTTCCCCTGTAACGGCCCGCTGACCTGCCAGCGTTCCTTCTTCTGTTCCCCACCGTGACCGGAATGGCCGCCCCACAGTCAGTGGACACACCCCCTGTCTCCCCATCTCCAGTTAAGCCCAGACGCATTCTAAGATTGTCTCACCCAGGACAAATTAGAACAGAAGCTCCACTATTAAATGCCCCCCCCTACAAATACCTAGGCCAAGAGAGCTGGCCCTCGCCCTCGCTGTCCCCCGAAGTGGCTCCCCCAAAGGGGCGACCCCCTTTGGTGTCACCCCTTCGGTGGTGACCCCACCTTCTGGCAGAAGCCTATATAGCCCTGAGCAGGCAGCTCTAGGCAGCTGGAATGCAGGCAACTGCCAAGTCACCCTCCTCCCCGGCCCCAATCCTGCAAGGCCTCACCTCAGCACAGCAACCAGTCCTGGGGGGCAGATAACAGACAGGGGGGGGGCAGCAGGACAAGCAGGACAGGCAAACAGGCAGGCACCCAGTCTCACACCCTGGGGTCTACCTGGGAGCAGATGTTGTCTCTCCTCTTCTCTCTCCTGCAAGCTTCTGGATAACAATAATAATAATTATTTTTAATGGCCAAAGCCCCCTGCAACAGGCCCTCCTGTCCCTCGCCTTGCCACGTTTTCCATAACGACGAGATGTCTATTGGAGTCAAATGGCTCGGATTAAAATCTGAGCCCAGGACATGCCTTCTGGGCCAGCTCCCCTCCTGGCCTCACGACATGCAACCTTCGACAGCGCCTTCTTTATATGCCGGCTTTGTGATCAAATCAGGGCAAGAAATTAACTCCCCTTCGGGGACTGCTTGGCCAGCGTTTTCCACTTCCAAAGTTCCGATGCTCAGATATTCTCCTGCACGCACCAACATAAGAAAGTCTTCTAAGAACATTTCCTATTACAGACCGAGCTCTCCCGGGATGGCGTGTTCAAAACCGAGCCTCCAGTTTCTTCTTCTTCTTTTTTTATTTTAATACCCTGAGAAAATAAATACTCCATCTAGATCCAATTTGTTTGAAATATCTTCTGAAAGAGCCCTCCGCTCACAGCGGTGGCTTGTATTAATTCTGCCAGGGTTGAGGGAACAGTTCGCCCTCCATCATAATAATGGCTTCTGCGCATCAGCGCCGTCACCGAGAACCCAAAGTGTTTGCGCCCGCCGTTTCCAGTGAACCTAACAAGGTGAGTCTTGTAATTTCCGGCCGTTCTTAAAAAGCACCAAATGGAGATTAATTTGTGAAGATGTCACTCTGTTCCAGAATGTGTCCCTTTCCCTTCTTTAAAGGAGAGATAATTTCCCAACAACTTGGTCAACATGGCGGAACATGTCAGAAAAGCACCTGGTGCCAGTGGGCAATTTGCATATCGGAGCAACCTGCCATCAACAGATTTTGCATATCATTTGCATGAGGCTGGCGGATCTAACGAGCTGCCTCCTACCTGTGACGACTCCAGTTCTAGGAGAAAACTAGAGCTGGCAGGCTGAATCCACTGGCCGATCCAATTCTGCCACTGACTGCTGATTTGACCATGGTCAAATATTTCTGAATACTCCACAAAGTCAATGACAATGACAATTTCCATTAGTGGCTGAAAAGCAGGTCTGCTTTGCTTTTGGAAAGTTGCTGTTCCTTCACTTTATTTCCATTTCTTTCTTTTAAAAAAATTATTTTTTTAAAAAAAGTTTTGTCCCTGCATGCCAGGGCTGGCGTTGTCTCAGGATCAAACACCAAAGAACAGTTGGGTGTATCAGTCACATTTCTTCCCTAACCCTTCCTAAGGTGTCTCAGGGTGGTTTACATTAAAATTAAAAATTAAATTAAATTAAAACTAGATATCATTCAAAGCCAGGCTAAAAAGATGGTTCTTTAAGGCTCTCCTGAAGGCCTCCCAGGAAGATAATCCTCTCATATCCACGAGGAACGTGTTCCACCACTGAGGGGTGACAACTGAGAAGGCCCAATCCGAGGTCGCCAGACGGACCCCTCCTGATGCTCTCAATGAGCAGTGGGGATCTTGTAGAGAAAGACGCTCTCTCAGGTAACCCGCACCTAAGTCATTCAGGGCTTTCTTTCTTTCTTTCTTTCTTTCTTTCTTTCTTTCTTTCTTTCTTTCTTTCTTTCTCATATTTCTGTAACGCCTGATATATACATTTCTAGGCGGCGTACAAAATTTAAAATATTTAAAAGTTACAAATTAAAAACATAACAAGACAATAGAATAAAATAGATATTAAAACAAAATTTAAAATTATTAAAATTAATTCTAATTAAAAGCCTGCGAAAACAGGAGAGCCTTGAGGTTCTTCCTGAAAACAAACAGAGAAGGAGATGCTCTCATTTCAGTAGGGAGTATATTCCAAAAGTGATAACCAACACTTTGTATTTTGCCCGGAAAAATATCAGCAGCCAGTGCAACCGCCTGAGAACAGGCATAACATGGTCTCTCCGGGATACCCCCGAGACCAACCTGGCTGCCACACTTTGGACTGAAGTTTCTGAATGACATATTATTTATTTATTTATGTATTTATTTATTTATTTACTACATTTTTATACCACCTTTCTGCCTTGACAAAGGCACCCAAAGCAGTTTACAGTATTAAAAGAAGCAAATTACAGAATGTTAATAAAACGTTGCCTCGGGCTATTGGCCTTTTCAGGAGCTGAGGACCGGAGCTCCCTGGTCTGGGCGCCTCCTTTCATGCCTTCCTCTTAGGGTACATACAAAGGCAGCCCTACAGAGAGCGCATTGCAGTAGTCCAACCTGGAGGTTACTAGCTGGTGCACCACTGTTGTCAGGTCATTCTCCTCAAGGAGTTGTCGAAACAATCGCAGCAGGTAACAAGCGCTCCTGGCCACAGCCTCAACCTGAGGCACCAGGGTGAGACCCGGGCCCTAGAGCACTCCCAAGATACTAACCTGTTCTTTCTGGGGGAGTGTGACCTCGTCCAGAACAGGGAGTTTCATCCCGTCTTGCAGATTACGACCCCCCCAAAATGAGCACCTCCATCTTGCTTGGATTCAGCTTCAGTTTATTATCCCTCATCCAGCCCATTACAGCCTGTAGGCAGGCATTTAAGGGGCTAACACCATTTCCTGATGTCAATGACCAGGAGAAATAGATGTGCGTGTCATCAGTATAGATGTGGGTGTCATCACCGCCTTGGGATTGTTTTAATGAAAGGCGGTATACAAATTCGACAATAAATAAATAAAATAAATATTGATAACACCCAGCACCAAATCCCCTGATGACCTCACCCAGCGGTTTCATGTAGATGCTGAAAAGCACTGGTGACAGAATGGAACCCTGGGGGACACCATATAATAGCTCCCGTTTAGAAGAGTAACCGTCACCAAGAGCCCCCATCTGAAATCTGCCCGAGACACAGGAGTGGGACCTCCGCAAGGCAGTGCCTCCTATCCCCAACTCCCCTAGGCGATCCAGAAGGATACCACGGTCGATGTTATCGAAAACTGCAGAAAGATCCAAAAGAATCAGCAGAGTCACACTCCCTCTGTCAACCCCCTGGCGAAGGTCATCCATCAGGCCAACCAAGGCTGTCTCCACCCAACAGTCTGCCCTATAGCCGGTTTGAAATGGGTCTAGATCGTCAGTTTCCTCCAAGACCGCTTTGTAGTATTGAATATGGAACTCTGGATATTGTTCAGAGTTCCTGCAAGTGATTGCCATTTTTTTAAAAAAAAGGTTACTTTCATTCTGCCACTGAGGATTGTCAGCACTGGGCAATTGCTGAGAACCCACTGCTGACCCCCCCCCCACACACACACATTGGGGAAGGGGTTCTGTAACTACTCAGTGCTGGAAAGACTCCTGCTTGGAACCCTGGAGAGCTGCTGCCAGTCAGAGCAGACAATACTTAGCGAGACAGGCCATGGGTCTGACCCAGCAAGGCAGCTTCGTGCACCCTTATGTGGTCATAGCTCAGTGGGGCATTTGCTTTGCACACAGAAGGTCCCCGATTCAGTTCCTGGCAGCATCCCCAGGTAGAGATGAGAAAGGCTCCTAGCTGATACCCTTAGGAGCCGCTGCCAGTCAGTGCAGACAATACTGAGGTATGACGCCCACAAAATATGTCCCCGAGGGCTGGGAGACTCTCAGGGGCAGCAGAGGAAAAGGAGGCGGGGTTTGGGAAAAACAACTGCATGTGCGGAACATTCCATTGCAAGGGGTTTCTTTCTGCCATCAACACATCTCAAAGCCGTTGAACATGAGGGCTTTTTGGGGGGGGGGCAAAACTCCCACTGAAGTTAACAGTGGCCTACTCGGGAGGAAAAAGCAACAAGCTCCACGTGATCAGGGTCCCTGAGAAGACCCAGAAGGGACGGAGCACCAGCTCCAGTCCAGAACTGCCCCTTCCCAGCTGCTCACTGCTGGTGCAAAGGAGGTTTTCCTTCTCCAGCATAGGGACATAGGAAGCTGCCGTAGACTGAGTCAGACCCTTGGTCCATCTAGCTCAGTGTTGTCCACCCAGACCGGCAGCGATTTCTCCAAGGGTGCAGGCAGGAGTCTCTCTCAGCCCTACCTTGGAGATGCTGCCAGGGAGGGAACGTGGAACCTTCTGCGTGCAAGCAGGCAGGTGCTCTCCCAGAGCGGCCCCATCACCCCATAAGGGGAAGATCTTAAAGGGCTCACACATGGAGTCTCCCATTCAAGTGCCAAGCAGGGCAGACCCAAAGGGGACAATTCGCGCTTGCTACCACCAGAGCAGCAATCACCTCTGCTTTGAGAGCCTTAACATCCTTCCCTCTGAACTCCCTTTCTGGGCCTGTCAGGTGACATCTCTAGGACTTAAATATCTGAGTGAGGAGGAAACCAAATTCTAGAGGGGAGAATTCCACAAACCAGGCAAAGAGGCCCCTTTCTGAAGCAATACCTCTGTATATCTTTTTGCTGTAAACCACTTATAACAATACCTTTTGTTGTAAACCGCCCAGAGACTTGCGTTTTGGGTGGTATATATATAATAAAATAAATATCTAGCAAGGGGAGAGCAACTGTCCCTCTTCAGTTCAGCAAAACATCGGTCTCAGTGGGCATCATTGGTGTCTCCCCAATATCTCTTTTTGGATTTGGAGCCTCCTTGGGGCAGTGAACCATCTTCTTCTTCCTTTTGCTATGCAAATGGTTTCAAGAAATTCCCCCTGAAAAGCAGTCTATCAATAAGCTACAGCAGGTTGCTGAACTACAACTCCCATCATCCCAGCTAGAATTTATTGTGGCTGGGGGGTGATGGGAGTTGTAGTCTTCAGCAAATCTGGAGCATCTGTCCTCAATTATAAGTGTGCCTCTCTCCCCATCCTAAAACCCATCTGGTCATTGGAGGGGTTGGAAATTCTAGGATTTCCTTTGGCCGTGTCAATTGCACTGAGAACTTTGCTGAAAAAGTCAGATGTTTAATAATACTAAGAATCACAGGATTCGAAGGTTGGAAGGGACCTTAGAGGTCTTTCTAGTCCCGGGAGCTTTCCAGATTACCCACTACAACAACTGTGGTAAAATGCTTTCGCTTGGCAGGATGGAATTGAAAACAGTCCGCAGAATTGACAACGGGAAAGTTTCCCTACAACGGGCAAATACAGCTATTTCTCTGCAACGGGCTTGCAGCGTTGTACCACTGCCACGCCAAGATAAAATCCAAACGAAGGCATCGGAAATCTGGGCGGCACCTTGCCGTCAGCCCAGGGACGGCGGGGTCACAACAACACAGGACGCCCGGAAGCACACTTAGCAGGTACGTTGTGGCCCTGTGGCGGGGGTTAACCGGGAAAGCGCCCAGCCGCCTGCTCAGGGCCAGGCAGGGCAAGGAGAATTCAAAATGATGCTCAGGGGCGGCCGAGGGTCTTGTGGCTCCGGAGGCAGAGGGCCAAGCACCACCTTGTCTCACAACCCTGGCGGGAGCCAGCCAGACACACACACCCCCATCAAATCTGACCCTTGCAAGCTTTGGATGTTCATGAGAGGGCAGTGGGCCCCCTCTTCCCTCCTCGGGATTCTTGCCTGCTTAGCAGTGAGTGTGAGCAGAAGCAAAGCTCTCTCTCTCTCTCTCTCTCTCTCTCTAGGTTCAGCTTCCTGCAAAACTCCAGGTGAGTTTTCTTCCTTAATTCCTGCACTCCGCTGGCAAGACCTGAGCTGGTAAGAGGAGTTCACGCCGAGTCTATTTAAGCTCATTTTCCAATAACTTGCTCACTCCCCCCCCCCAGCCTTCCCAGCCCGTTCCACCCCACGTCCCCCCCCCCACTTTTCCTTTCTTTTCTTCTTTTTGCCAGCTCTCGATTCCCGCGTAAAGCTCAGCTCAATTGTCTGGGCGCGATGCAACCACGTCTGCATCGAAAAATCCCAGCTCTGGCGTGACTCCATAGCGTGCAGCGAAGCCGACGAAATAAATCTTTCAATTAGCCGCGTATTGACTGAAGCGCCTTTGGAGGGGATTTTTCTAAGTTGGAAAATGCTCTGCAGCCTAGTTTAGATTTCCTTCCCTATCTTTATTTAATTCTTTTTTTAAAAAAAATAATAATAATCTTGTTATTTGTTGAAACTGGTTTTTCTTTAACAATGCTGGGACATTAAAAGGAGGAGATTTTCCTGGATAAAAAATGTTCCATAAATTCACATAAATATTCAAAAAGAGGGGGATAAACCAGTCCACTGTAAAATTACAGACTCTACCACCTTCTGGTTAAATGCTTTTGGCTGCCTTATTTCTAGGACAGCATGGGTGTGTGTGTGTGTGTGTGTGTGTAGCTATTACATGCTGGATGCAGCCAGATCACTTGAGATCCATTCGCGCCTCTTTCCCGAATACTCTCCAACATGTTATAGGTGGAAACAGGGGGCCCCTTGGAACACCTCTCTGAAGGTGCCTGATTGGAAGGCATGCAAATCAGGTGCTCTTCCTGCAGCGAGTGGGGGTTAGATTAGAAGACCTCCAAGGTTCCCACTCAGCAACAGAATTCTATGATCCTTAAATCACAGAAGTCATGTATTCACACACAGAATGCTATAGGTCCATTCACATGTTATGTTCAACACTCATACGAGTATATAGTGTGCAGAGCTACAGTACCAATCTGTCCTCAGGTATGGTCATTCACCTGTTTTGTTGAACGCAGGTACAGGAGTCCACTTGCTCTCTGTACGGTACCTTTGAAGGGCCTGTATCCAGGTTCACTTTCGAAATGAACACAAACACACGTACATGTTACAGACATCTGTGCAACTGCACAGCATAATGTCCGAATCTGGCTTCTGTATTTGGTTTATCCTGGAAGACACAGGTGAGTGGCAGGATTCTAAATTCGTGCACTTAGGAGTCCTCCCTAAATTCATGAAGCTGCCTTCTACGGAATGTGAATCTGAAATCCCAGGTGCCGCATTCGTAGGGACTTGCTGTTCATGTGCATCCACTTATCCGTATGCACACGGGAGACATCGACCCTCACTCGAGATGCAACTCTAAAGAACCCCAAACGGCTCCTCCTTTCCACTCTGAACAGAATGCTCAAGTCAGCTGAGGGCAGAAAAGACAGAAACTATCCACCCGGCCCCAAACCTCAACAACTTTTTTTTTTTTTTTAAGAAACCACAAAAGAGTTTATGTGCTGCTTTTTCAATGAATAAGCATCAAATTCCAGAGTCATTGTGAGAAAATATTCAGGTCATTACAAAACAAGAAATTCCGCTGATCAACAAGTTCAAGTGGAAGCCCTCCACACAGCGAGAAATCGACAAGGTTCACACGACCATAAACTGGGGAGAGGAGATGGGCACACTCCGAGTTTGCAGCCGTGTTAGGTAAAAGCAAGGTTGGAGGCAACGAGGAGCTGGATCATCCGTCACGCTCCTGCTGGGAAGGAGGATTTCCCCACTGACCTCGTTCTGAAACTGGGGACGGACTCTGGGTAGGGCGGGCTAGTCCTACCCAGCTGGGGTTTGACAGCGGTCCAGCTCCCCGCCTCCTCCGACCTGGTTTTCATCTAACCACGTCACAAGTCGGGAATGCGCCCAGCTTCCGAAACGGGATAGGACTCGTCTCCTCCCCAGTTTATAATGGCGTGAACTGCCCTAGTGGCTGACCAACTTCTCCTCTCTGAAACGGCCTTCACCGGAGGTGGTCAACGCTGCTGCCTGGCAGGGGTTCTCCGGGGTTTCCCACGGGGGCTTCCCCAGCCCTCCTTTGAGATGCCGGGGAAGGGGCTCATACCTAGGTAGCAGCCATCCAAGGTTCTCTCCAAGGTTCCAGGCAAGGTTCCGGGCCCCTTGGCCCATCCTGCTGGCAGCGGGTCTCCAAGGTTCTGGGCAGGCGTCTTCCCCAGCCCGACCTGGAAACTCTGGGACACGCACCTCCGTGACTTCCACAGAGAGTGGGCTCCCTTCAGCACTGGCTGCTTGGGCCGGGGTGCCAGCCCTCTGGCAGAAAGCAGTTTGGGGCCTGCAGTCTCTGGAGGTCGTGAGCGTCTAGGTTCACGGTCCAGCATCTCTGGCTCTTCCACCTCACTGGGTCCCCTGCCCTCAGTGGCAGTGGCCACAAAGTCTGGGTCCTGTCCTCACGAGAGCTGGGGTAGCGGTTAGAGCATCAGACGAAGACTGGGGGGGGGGGCCGAGTTCAAATCCCCACTCCACAGTAAACTTTTAGAGATCTGGGGTGAGTGGTTCTTAGGAACATAGGACCATTGGTCTACCTAGCTCAGGATTGTCTACTCAGACTGGCAGCGGCTTCTCCCAGGTTGCAGGCAGGAGTCTCTCTCAGCCCTGTCTTGCAGATGCTGCCAGGGAGGGAACTTGGAACCTTCTGCTCTTCCCAGAGCAGCTCCATCCCCTGAGGGGAAGATCTTGCAGTGCTCACACTTCCAGTCTCCCAGGGTGGACCCTGCTTAGCAAAGGGGACAAGTCATGCTGGCTACCACCAGACCAGCTCTCCTCTTCTTATCCTAATCCGCCTCGCAGGGTTGTTGTGAGGATGAATGGAGGGAGGAACTATCTGTTTATTTGTATGTAAATCAAATAAATTTTTTTTGTATCTCAATCAAATAAAAACAAACCAACCCAATATCTGATGCAGTTGTATACTGCCCCAAACCCGCGTCTCTGTGCTTTTCTGAACTCCTTAGGAAAAGAGGCCAGGACATCACCATGAATAGTAATCATTCCTCCAGCTGTTTCTGTGTTGCCCATAAAGTGTGTGTTTAGGGAGGGGGGAGCTGGCAGTCCATCCACTGACAAAGGATTCCAGATTTATGCGCTGCAAGCCACCCGCTGCCGTCCCTGTAAAGCCTGCAAAAGAGGGAGCAACTGGTCTTGGGGGGCCCAAGATGGGTTTGCGTCTTACAGCACCCACGCTGACCATTAGCAGTCCTTGGGTGGAAAAGCGAATGCAAGAAAAAACAGAAGGGGGACGGAATTGTAAGCGCGCGGGGGGGGGCGGAGGGAGGGAGCGAGAAAGAGCAGCCGTGTTATTATTCCCCCCGCTTGGCAAGGTTCCTTCTGTTTCACTACAGAGGCCGTAAATGCCTTTGAATCCCTGCTGAAATGCTATTTTCTAACTGCTGGCAACAATGGGGAAGAGTGAATTAGCCCTTCACCTCCGAGCGGCAACGGAGTCCAGAGGTGGGGAAGAGGCTCCGAGGAACGGGGCGGGGGGAGAGATCCCTTCTCCTCTCTTCCAGGCAGAGGACGGACGTCTCCAAGCCGCCCAAGCTGCAGCAACCCGTCCATGCCGTGGGGACACCCCGCCACCCGCCACAAACACCGGCCCGAGGGCGAAGGGTAGCCCATTCGGGGGCGGGGGGGGGTTGTGTCCAGGTCACCATGCCACCAAAAGGATATCCGAGAAGTGGGAAAGGCGCAGGAGAGGGCAACCAAAATGACCAGGGGAGAAGAGCGCCTTCCTTACAAGGCCAGGCGACAACATCTGGGGCTTTTCCGTTTAGGAAAAAAGGCTCCTGCGGGGGGAAAGGGCTAGAACCTTTTTTGCAGGATGTGGAGGGAGTGGACAGGCAGAACATGCTCGCTCGGTACCAGCCGCCGGGGAGCAACAGCCGGAGAGAGGGCACACCTTACCTGTAAGCTCCAGGTTGTGGGGCTTCCCAGAGGCATCTGGCGGGCCACTGTGGGGAACGGTGCCAGACCAGACAGGCCTTGGTCCTGATCCAGCAGGGCCCGTCTGCCCGGAAAGTAAGCCGAGCTGACACCACCCTAACACCCCACCTCCCGGCATCTGAAATCGGCACGCAAAAACTCTAGGCATGGCTAAACAATAGCCCCATTTAGGGCTGCTTTGAAATGTCGGCTCGGGCGACCTTCCGCCCAGTGGTGGGCCTGGTCTACGCGGCCTCAAGGCAGGACGGTGGGGAGGGGGCACGAAGGTGCTGGTCTGGGGTGATCGGTTTCCTTGCTCCCGTCTCCACTTCTGCATGCTCTGTAGACCTGTAGCATGCATGGAGTGAGTGACGAAGGGTAGTGGGCACAGCGGCTAAGGAAGGACACCGATGGCCAGGCAGGAAATCCAAAGTGGTGAGACAGGAAGTCTTAGGTCAGAAGCGGAGGCCGGTCAGGTCTGGTTGGCAATGCCTTAAGGCAGGCGGCGGGGTTGGGGACGCCAAAGCGCTTGCTATGGGGAGACAGACAGGGGCGGTTTAATGGGTAGGCAAAGGAGGCACTTGCCTACGGCGGCAAAATCAGAGGGGCGGCCGCAGTGGTCACCGGGGGGTGGTGGTGGTGGTGGTAGTGGAAAGTTCATTTACTTTATTGTTAAATGTCTATACCGCCTTTCATTAAAAACAACCCCAAGGGCAAAATGTTCCCCCTTTTACCTTTTTAAGAATGCAGCGGCGTGGCAGGATGGGGGTGGCGAGAGCTTCTTGCATCTCCTTTCCTACCTCCCAAATGACTGCACAGGCTGGTCTGCCTCCATCCCGCCGTACAGTGGTTTTTTAAAAAAGGGTATGGGGGGGACTTGCCCCTCCATGCCCCCCCCCACAGCCAGTGCGGCCACACACACACACACACACACACACACATGAGAGGGGCAGCAAATCTTGGGCTGCCTACAGGAAGCAAAAAGCTTAATCCGCCCCTGGAGACCGGAGACGAGGGCCGCCCGCTTTTCCCACGGGGGAGACAGGGCGTCCACCGCAGCAAGGCAGGCAGCCTCCCCTGCAGAACCACCCGTTTGGCTTTGCTGTTTGGTGTCTTTCTCGATCTCAAGCCTGGCAACAGGAGCAGCCCATTTAAACTGGGGCGGGGTTAGGGGTAGGGGTAGGACTCACCACCCACCGCCACCCCAATCCCCTGACTTCCACCGCTTAACCCATTTCTGTGTCCACGCGTTCTACCCCTGTGTGCGGCACAGAAAAACCGTAGCCCCGGAAGCGATTGGAACGGTGACTTGCAGCAGAGGAGAGGGGAAGGGTCAGAACCACTTCCCCCCGCCCTGCCCAGAAGTGTGTGGTGGCAGGTTTGTCCTGGAGGAGAGAAGGCTTCTGGGCTGTCTTCAAATATCTTAAGAGCTGTCTCCAAATAGCAGGAGGCCGGCCACACAGAAGGAAGCACACACATCTTCTCCGTTGCTCCTGAGGACTAGAATCCATGGAGGGGAATGATAAGGGGACAGATTCTGGCTAGGCATTAGGAGATTTCCAAACGGAGGCTGGAGGGCCGCCTCTCAGGGATGCTGTAGCAGATTCCTGCACTGAGCCGGGGGGGGGGGCTCTAAATTTGGCAAAACTTGACAAAATTCAGCCTGAGGTTCGCCTGCTGCTCCCCACCCACCAAAATACCCCCCTCCATGTTGCCACCTACAAGGAGGGTGGCAAAGATCATAAGAACATCCCTGCTGGATCAGGCCCAAGGAGGCCCATCTAGTCCAGCATCCTGTTTCACACAGTGGCCCACCAGATGCCTCCGGGGAGCCCACAGGCAGGAGTTGAGGGCATGCCCCCTCTCCTGCCATTACTCCCCTGCAACTGGTACTCAAGAGGCATCCCCTGCAACTGGTACTCAGAGGCATCCTGCCTTTGAGGCTGGAGGTGGCCCACAGCCCTCCGACTAGTAGCCATAGATAGACCTCTCCTCCATGAAGTCATCCAAACCCCTCTTAAAGCCATCCAGGTTGTTGGCCGTCACCACATCTTGTGGCAGAGAGTTCCACAAGTGGATCACGCGTTGTGTGAAAAAGGACTTCCGTTTGTTGGTCCTAGACCTCCTGGCAATCAATTTCATGGAGTGACCCCTGGTTCTAGTGTTGTGTGAGAGGGAAAAGAATCTCTCTCTCTCTCCACTTTCTCCACGCCATGCATGATTTTATAGACCTCTCTCATGTCTCCCCGCAGTCGTCTTTTTTCTAAACTAAAAAGCCCCAGGTGTTGTAGTCTTACCTTATAAGGAAGGTGCTCCAGGCCCCTGGTCATCTTGGCTGCCCTCTTCTGCACCTTTTCCAGTTCTACGATATCCTTTTTGAGATGTGGTGACCAGAATTGTATACAATATTCCAGGTGTGGCTGCACCATTGTTTTGTAATAGGGCATTATAATATGAGCCGTTTTATTTTCAACCCCTTCCTAACGATCCCTAGCATGGAATGGGCCTTTTTTTCCGCAGCTGCCACACACGGAGTCGGCACTTCCAAGGAGCTGCCCACCCAGCCCAACTCCCTTCACGACCACCACCTGAACCCGAAGCAGCTGGGGTCAGGCTGCCCGTAAGAGGCCGCCGCCGGGAGGGTGGGCCATGCTCCTGATCAGTCCAAGCCACCCCTTCCCCAGCCAAGGGGTGGCCCACGAGGAGGGAGGGTGGCCAGGTGGGAGAAGACGGGGTGGGGTGGGGGGAGAGCCCGGGGGGGGAAGGCTCCACGCCGGCATCGCGCGCTGAAGCCCGCAGCACCCTCTTCAGGGACCGGCTTGTACACATACGGCCTAAATTATTTAATTTCTCCAAACTGCTGCACCTTTATAAATCATTAACGGCTCCTTTTGATCTGTGTTAATGAGGTTGCTTGATTGTGGTGCTCGTGGGGGGGAGGGGGGAGATGAAGTGACGACTCCCAAACGTGAGGTGGTGGATAAGCCCATTTATAAAAAATAATAATAATAAGGAGAGGAGGGAGAGGAAAGGCAGTGTGTGTGTGTGTGTGTGGTGGGTGGGGGGGGGAGGGATTCAGGGCAATATTTGAATTCTGAGACAAAGACCAGTCCTGTCTGCTCTGACTGGCAGCAGCTTCCCAGGGTTTCAGAGCGAGGTCTTTCCCAGGCCTGCCTGCAGATGCTGCCAGGGACTGAAAGGGAGACCTTCCACACACCAAGCAGATTTGCTCTGCCACAGAGCTATCAATGTCCCTGGTGGACATCTGGAGCCGCCTCCTAATAAGTCAGGCCCTCGGTCTACTTAGTGTTTACTCTGACTGGCAGCAAGTTTTTAGGCAGGGTGCTTTCACCGGGATATGCTGCCAGGAATCGAACCTGGGTCCTTCTGTATGCAAAAAGCAGGGGCTCCACCGCTGAGCTAGGGCATTTCCCCAACACAGACGAAGCTCCCGCTTACTGAGTCCAACTCTTGCTCCCTCTGGCCGAGTATTGTCTACACAGGCAGGCAGCAGCTCTCCAAGGTTTCAGGCAGGGTTCTTCTGGAGATGCTGCCAGGATTCGAACCTGAGACCGTCTGCATGCCGAACAGATACTCTACCGCTGAGCTACAGCCACGACCTCATTACAGTTCAATATAATGGCTCACATTCTGAGAGACAGGCTACAAAGGGGATAGGAAGGGGGAAGGAAGCTAAACATATGCAGGGATTAACTCTTCCGTTAGGGCTGCATTACACAACGACACGCGGACATAAGTGCCTCCCTTTAGGTTGTGCATGTGCCCCATGATGTTCTGCACATCCAAGGTGTGGTGAACAGCAGTCCTTTAGATGACTTTAAAAGGGGATTAGAAAAATTTATCGAGGAAGACCAGTCTATAAAGGGCTGCTTGTCTTGAGATCTATAATGGAACTTCCATGCCCAGGAGGAGAGGAGAGGAGAGCTGGGCTGGTGGTCGCAAGCCTGACTGGTCCCCTGAGCTAAGCAGGGTCTGCCCTGGTTGCATGTGAATGGGAGACTAGAAGTGTCAGCACTGGAAGATATTCCCCTCAGGGGATGGGGCTGCTCTGGGAAGAGCAGAAGGTTCCCAGTTCCCTCCCTGGCAGCATCTCCAAGAGAGGGCTGAGAGAGATTCCTGCCTGCAACCTTGGAGAAGCCGCTGCCCGTCTGTGAAGACAATACTGAGCTAGCTGGACCAACAGTCAGTATATGGCAACTTCCTATGTCCCTAGTAGTGTACTTCAGAATGCTTGTTGGAGGGAAGCAATGGCGAGAGACAGAATATTATTATTATTATTATTATTATTATTATTATTATTATTATTACATTTATCTCCCGCTCTTCCTCCAAGGAGCCCAGAGCGGTGTACTACCTACTTGGGTTTCTCTTTCACAACAACCCTGTGAAGTAGGTGAGGCTGAGAGAGAAGTGACTGGCCCAGAGTCACCCAGCAAGTCTCATGGCTGAATGGGGATTTGAACTCGGGTCTCCCCGGTCCTAGTCCAGTACTCTAGCCACTACACCACGCTGGCTATTCCTTCACCTCCTGCTCGCGAGCTTCTAGGATGGACCCTTTTGGTCTGATCCATCAGAGTTAGGTCTACAAATGGCAATTAATCAGGATTCCCAAATATTTATTTATTATTTGTATTTTTATACTGCCTTCTGTCCGAAGACTCCAGGGTCGTTAACAAGATTTTTAGGAAGTAATAAAACTTCAATAGAAACATCCTGACAAAATAAAACAAAAACACAGTATTTATTTATTTATTCAGCAGGTGTCGGCCCTCAGAGAAGAGCCCTCCCCGCCGATCTTGTCAGGTGGGCACATTCAAGGCAGCCCCTAAGGTACCCGGAGCCCAAGCCGTTTAGGGCTTTAAAGGTAATCACGAGCAGCTTGAATTGCCCTCGGAAACAAAGAGGCAGCCAGGACAGAGCCTTCAGAATCAGTGTTATATGCGCCCTGCGAGAGGTCCCCGAAATCAATCTAGCAGCCGCATTCTGCACCACCAAATCCTTTCCAAGGGCAGCCCCACGTAGAGCGCCTTGCAAAAATCCAAACGAGATGCAAGGGAATGGGGGGGGGATGCAACAACCCAAGGGAATAGAACCTCCATGATTCAGAGGCAGTCTACCTCCAATTACCAAATGGTGGGGACAAGCAAGAGGGGTTGTTACCTGCACTCTGGGCTTCCCATAGGCATTGGATTGGGAAACAGGGCACTGGGCCCAATCCAAGAGCGCTCTTCTAAAGAGGTGCATGAGCACAGCACCCACATTCGGTCCGGTCATTCGACATTTCATGCAATCCGCTTCAGAAAAAACCAACGCTGCTGAGAATCTCAGAACAAAGTCAATGCGGGAAATTGCCGTTCCCTCTGTTGGAGATCAATTGATGTTAACAATGGATACTTTTAATGTATTTTCCCTTCAGTATGTAAACGTTGGTCCCTAGAGAAGACGGCACTGACCTCTGGTTTTATGAGCTAAAGACATTCGGCAGCACTCACATATAGTCACCCACCCAAATGCAAAGCAAAGTGGAAACTGCTTAGTAAAGGGGACAATTCATGCTCACTACCACAAGACCAGCTCACCTCCAAATGAAGCACAGCAGATAAAGTAGTCAGGACCTTGGAGAATTAGGAACAGAGGAAGCTGCCTTACACAGAGTCAGACCCTTGGTCCATCTAGCTCTGTATAGTCTACACAAACTGGCAGCGGCTTCTCCAAGAGTCTCTCTCAGCCCTATCTTGGAGATGCTGCCAGGGAGGGAACTTGGAACCTTCTGCGTACAAGGATGCAGATGCTCTTCCCGGAGCTGCTCCATCTCCTAAGGGGAATATCTTACAGTGCTCACACATGCGGTCTCCCATTCAAATGCAAACCAGGGCAGACCCTGCTTAGCAAAGGGGACAATGCATGCTCGCTAACACAAGACCTGGTCTCCTCCAAAGGAAGCACAGCAGAAGAAAGTGTCAGGACCCTGGAGAGTTCCGAGCAGGCCACTGAGAAACAGCATAAGATGTATGTTGCTCCAGCAGATGCTTGAATGTCTATATGGCTGCCAACACCAAAGAGGAGTAGATTGCCTCCACTCCTTTCCTGGGAACGGCTCTGTTGTTTAAAGGGCCCTTGCCTGGTTTTATAAGCACTGACTCCTGTGCTTATTTTCTAAAAGTGCTTCGTTGAAAATGGGAGCAAAATTCCCCCCAAACTGCCTCAGTGTAAATGGAATGGAATGGAATGTTCACAGACTCAGAGGGCAGTTAACAGACAACCAGGTGGGTGGCGCTAATATAACTCATTTGGTGAAGAAAATGGAAGGAGGGCTTGGAAACAAAAAGTGGGGAGATGTTCAGCTTGAAGAATTCTTTCTCAAGACAGTCACAACCCCTTCTGGTCCTGGGAGGCCTCTGCTTGGGCTGAGTCAGAGGATGGAGTCCGTGCCGTACCCTCGAGTTGTGGCAAGGGTGCTGGCTCTGGTTCCTCTCCGATGGGAGGGCCTGGTGGCACCAAGGTTGGCTGGAGTCTGGGTCAAGGACCTCTCTACTCTGCCTCATCCTCTGGACGACCCACCTTGGCCTCCCACTCGGCTGGGAAAGTCTGCTTTCAGCCAGAGATCTCGGAAGTTGCTGCCAGTCAGAGTAGGCAATACTGGGCTAGACGGACCAAGGGTCTGACTCAGCAGGGGGCCGCTTCCTAAGTTCACTGTGCCAAAATGTCACACACACCCTCTTTCTGCTCAGAAAAGGGCAGGTGGCAAAATCTTAGGGTTTGGGGCATTTTTTGAGGGCAAACATTTGGGGTGTCTTGCTGGTGTCAGCACAGCAGCGGCTCTTCCTGAGATTTTAATGCCGCTGCCTTCTGACACAACGCTGTCTCATGGCAAAGCAGCATTCGGGGGGAGCTTCTGGTAGCCAAACGGCTGCCAGGATGGGCCACAATCCCATCCCCCCGAACCAAGAAGTTCCCCTGTCATAATGGTGTTCCTGGAGCATTCTGGGGAGAAATGGCAGCAGCAAAATAATTGTTTGAAGGGGAGCCTTTTAAAAGTTTGGGCCACCATTTCCCCCGGAATCCCGTTGGAACAACGACTCCATCTCACCGTGCAGGGCCATTCCAGCGGCCAAAAACGGGGGTCTCCGTCCTAGAAACAGAAGTCGAAGAGCGGCTGTGACGTCAAAGAAGCAGCTTTCGTTTTGACCCCTGGATTTCAAGCGGAAAGTTCTCCTCTGAACTTTGGGCTCTGCCTTTTTAAGAACCCAGAAAGCTCAGGCCGGGTCGGGCAGAATTCCCAACCTTCGAGAATTGCCGGGAAACAAAATGCGGTCCGTTTGTGGACGCAGCAATTCTCCCTTCTGTGGGAAAGACGAGAAAGGAGTTAAGTTTTGTGGGTTGTTTTTCTTTTTTTAAAGGAGGAATTAAAATCCGTGTCAGTTGGCTTCGTGAAGTTTCTTCAGGGACGGGGGAAATTTGCATTTGGAATTGTGTGCCAGGAGGGGGCGGGGAGCGGAGGCTGTTTAAAAGAGGTCAGGGAACCCGTGAATTACGACAAAAAAATATAGCATAAGCCCCTGAATGAAACGGAATTAGGGGACTGTCAATAGAAATGAATGGGGGTGGGGGAGAGAGAGAGAAAGCTGGCGTGGAAGAGAGGAAATAATGTGATTTAATTTGGGGGCTGCAGGGGGGAGAGCCTAAGCCCAGGAGAATGGAAATGAATCCCAGAGTTTCCTACAAGAAAACCCCCAAATCCGCCAATTGGAATATATTATGTAAATAGATCAAATCTGGAACTATTTAATGAATGTTGCATCCTTCATTTGAATGCAACATTTGCGGGGGGCGGGGGGGGCATGGAATTTGGAACCTGGTGTTTGAGATCTTGTTCGGCCTCTGGAAGAAGGGATAAAGGATCTAGGTGAATAGGGAAAGGGGGCAGAAAAAGAATCGTCTACTGAACCTATTTTCTGTTCTTTTGTCTTTGGGTAGCTATTCTCTTCCATCTGTTTCTAAAAGAGCTGGAAACGTTATGATCCTTATGGACGCATCACCAGAGCACCTGCACGCAAGAGGGAGATACCAACAGAGTAGGGAGTATCCGGCAGATATGTCGGTTTCACAAAAGTCTAAAGGGGAAAAAACCTAAGGGGGCAAAACGCTCCAAAAATGCCCCACTGTAGCTCCATGGATCGGAGTGTTCTCAGACTCAGGGGGCAGTTAACAGACAAGCAGGTGGGCAGAGCTAACGGAGCTCAGTGGTGAGCAAGTGGGGATGGAGGGCTTGAACAAAGAGAGTAAGAAACTTCTCAGCTTGGAGAATACTCCCTCAAGACAATCACAACTCCTTCTGCTTCTGAGAGGGAGAGGTCACTAAAACTTTCACCGTGTTCAGGCACTGGCCCAGGTTAATACATGCACACATATGCTGCAACATTCTGCTGTGGGACCATACTTATTATTAATAGATTTGTATTCCGCCTTTCCTTCAAAGACAACCTGTCCTATTTTCTCCTCACAACAACCCAGCAGGGTAGATTAGGCTTAAAGAAGGCAACTGAACCTAGGCCTTCCCAGTCTTAATGGGGCTCTGTAACCACTACACCACACAGTCTCTTATAATTTTATAAGATGATAATCGCATTATAACCTTCCTGTTGAAGCTGGGAACTTGAGGTTAAGAGCCTTGCCTAAGGCTATCAAAGTGAGTTTGTGGCAGAGGCGAGAATCAAACCAGGAAGGTCTCGATGTGTGGCTCTGTCTCTTGGCCACAATGCTGGCCCAGTGCGTGTAAAAGAACATCTCCCACCTAGTAAGTGCTGTCCTTGAAGCAAGCAATTCAAAGACGTTCACACATATCTCGGCGGGCCACACCAATACTGTTGAAGCATTGCACGCCCCTTCCATTTCTTGGAGGCTCAAACCTTCTGCGTCTGTCAACAAGCTTCGAGTAACTGGTATAGGAATGACTCCATTCATTCCTCATTGACCTCGCCACTGTCGACAGCCACGATATTCTTTTACCCAGAAATCCTCTCACGGCAAGGCTCCAGGTTGGTGTAAAATCATGGAGAGGGGGCTTCTGGGTAAAACTGTCCAAACTCGGGACAACATCTCTCCAGCGGCGGTTACTGGTATCTCCTGTGTGTGTGTGTGTGAATATGTTATTTATTAGTAGTAGTAGTAGTAGTAGTATTTAAGATTGTGAGCCCTTTGGGAAGAGGAAACCATCTTATACTTTCTTCTGTGTGACCACTTCGAGAACCTTTTGCAGGGTGTGTGTGTGAAAATCAGTAAATAACAATAACAATAATATCTACTTTCAAGATTATTATTCTGATTGTGAGCCCTTTGGGGACAAGGAAACATTCTTTTTTCTATGTAACCATTTTCAGAACTTTTTTTTTGTTGAAAACCAGAACAGTATATTAAAAACAATCAAATAAAATAATAGATAGATAGATAGATAGATAGATAGATAGATAGATAGATAGATAGATAGATAGATAGATAGATCAGACATCAAACCACAGGAACATAGGAAGCTGCCATATACTGAGTCAGAACACTGGTCCATCTTGCTCAGTTTTGTCTACACTGACTGGCAGCAGCTTCCCCAAGGTTTCGGGCAGCAATCTCTCCCATCCCTACCTGGAGGTGTTGCCAGGGATTGAACCCGGGACCTTCTGCATTCAAGCAGACACTTTTCGTGGAGCTCTGGCTCCGTCCTCGAAGGGGTGTTAGGGCCATCACCCAACATAACCAAACCCAGTCTTACAGCTGATCTTCTTACACATTACTACATGAAGTCTCCCATCCAAATGTAAACCAAGGCAGACTGCTTAGCAAGGGGAGCAAGCCATGCTTGCTACGGCAAGACCGGCTCTCCTCCCCAGCAAGAATGCGCCAGCATCCGACAGCACTGTCCCAAGAGGCCGCAGCGGCAAAACATAAAAGTCTGAGGAAGTGCCCCAAACATTTTGCCTGGTTTTGCAAAAAAACCGGCCAACTCTCCCCTCTTCTGAGCAGAAAAAGGGGGCTGCCGGGCTGCCAGGGGTAACTTTGCCCGGATTCCACCCCCCCCCCCAGATCCTCAAAATGACACCCCCACAACATCCCCACCTGTGAAGGGGGCCACTGGGGCGTCCTGGGCAGAAACATTCCAGCCCAGCCTGAACCGGAGCCGGAGGAGTGTGGTCCAGAAAAGGCCACCCGGAAGGCTGAAGGGAAAGGGGGAGGACCAGAAATATCGGGGAGTGGCCGGGCGGGGGAGGGCAGAGAAGAGCCTGAGAGGCCGGGTGGTCAGGTGGTTTCCCGGCTGGCCTCGAGCATCTCCCCGCCAGTCCTGACAACCTTCATGTCGATATGTATCTCCTCTCCGGATCCCTGATCCTCGGCTGCAGATTCCGCACCTCCATTACAGTCATCCATAATGCCTCTGATGGGCCCCATAGAAGGCAGGCAGGCAGGTAATGCAGCCTGACAGCTCGGCCGCGCACAGGGGCAGCTGGGGGGGGTCCTGTGAGGAGAGGGAAGCTTCCTCTCAGCTGAAGTGCCAGGAGAAAGTGGGGCACGTTTGCAAGGGGGGGGCCCTCCGGGGCCCTGGTGCCATTGCCTCCTCCAACACAGAGGCAAGGAACCCGGCGTGTGGCTGGGCAGAGCTGGCCCCTTGCTTTTGGAGATCGCGGCCATGCTAGACCCCATCATTATTTATATATCGCTTCTCAACAAAACATTTACCAACTGGCTGAAGAAGAGGAGGAGGAGGAGGAAGAGGAGGAGGAGGAAGAAGAAGAAGAGGAGGGGGGGTCTCTGTCCCCAAAGGAATCGCAATCTAAATCAACGAGGTAGACCCCAGCAACAGCCACTCCGGAGGGATGTTGTGCTGGGGCTGAATACAGCCAGTTGCTCTCCTCCTGCTAAATGGAAGAGAGCCCCCACTTGAAAAGGTGCCTCTTTGCCCCGTTATTGATTTGCATTCATTGACTGTTCAATCCCACTCTTCCTGCGAGAGGTTTGGCTGAGAGAGAAGTGGCTGGCCCAGAGTCACCTAGTGAGTTTCATGGCTAAACTGGGATTTGAATTCGGGTCTCCCAGATCCTAGTCCAACACCCTAACCACTACACCACGGAGGTTCTCCTAGGCAGCAGGGGTGGAGAACTTCCGACAGTTCAGAACATGGGGAGAGCAGGTTGTAGAGCTCCTGCAAACCTCCTCAGACATTATGTTGAGGGTCACGATGTTGGTCCTCGTTTCTTGGGGGGGACGGGGCAATTCCAGGACACTCCAGCCCCTTTTTGGATTCCTGGGATCTCAGCAAAGATGCCCGGATCATGCTCACCGGTTTCTGACAGGTCTCTCTCAGCCCGGCCTGGAAACGTGAGGATCCGAACCCGGGGCCCGGCGGCTGAGACACGGCCCCACCCCCAGCTCGCGTGGCCTCCCCTCTGCTCATCAGTGGCGGCATGCAAATTCTCCTCCGGGACTCTCCCTAGGTTCCAGAGTTGTGTCTTGGCCAGTTCCGGCAATGCTGTGCAGTCTGCCTGCCCCATGAGTGTGTGCACCCGCCAGCGCCCCCAGCCCGCCACATCACCCCGTGATTCTGCACCCGGGAGCAGCGTACTGGGACAGAGGCACCCTGACCCCTGGACTGCCAGGCGCAACTCGGGGGCCCCCCCAATCATCCAGTGGCACCAAGACCAGCCAGCATGTGGAGGCCCTGCCTCTCCGGGCCGAGAAGTGAGTGGAGAGGCCGAGGCAAGCGCGCCAGGCCAGTGCCTGCAACGAGCCAGCCCGGGCATGCCTCCTTTGCTTCCCACCGTGCAGCGCACACCCAGACCCACCAGAGAACCACCACCACCACCAGACCAGTCTAGCAGCAAGGAACTGTCCAAGTGCACCCAGCAACGGTATGCTGTGGGGTGGGGTGCGCGAGAGAGAGACTTTCACCCCCTTGAGTGGGGAGTAAGAAGTGCACGCACATCCAAGTGGTGCGGGGTGTGTGTGTGTGTGCAGACGAGGCTTATCTTGCAGGGGGCGGGGCCCTTACGCCGTTCGGTCCAGCCTCCAAAATTTACCTAGTTGCACCTCTGACCAGCGGGCAGGATCCACGCAGACACTGTGCGCTGAAATGTTCAAGGAGATGCACCGTCATCCTCTTCCTTCCTTCTGCAGCCCCCATGCATGCAGGCACGTCACAAAATGCTGGCAGGCATCCAAACTAACTCACTAAATAAATAGTGCTACTCAGCAATTGCTCTAAAAGACTCCTTGATTTCAGCTGGACTGCTCAGGAGTGATTTCGTCGGGCTGGCCGTTGCTGTTGGGGGGAGGGCAGGAAAGCAACCGGGATTCTACGGCACGGAATTTGGAAGAGAGGTGGCTGCCCAACACGGCGCCCCCATGCGCCCAACAGTCAAACTCGGCCCCCGCAAGGCTCCGGATGCAGTCCTAGGGACACTGACCAGAAGGCTGCTTTTTTGCAGCCTTGCACCCCAGGAAAGATGCAACCCTGCAGACATGCACATTTGTAAAAAAGAGGACGGCAGGCTGCAATGAAGGGAAGGAACAACGTCGTGTGACCAGCCGTGCACGCTCCGGTTCTGGAATGGAGTTCAGAAGGGCCCAGAATTAAACTGGAGCTCAGGAGGAGTAGAAGGCAGGAGGGAGAGCACCAGAAGAACCAAGAAAGGGAGAGGAGAGGGGGGAGTGATTGGCTTGAGCCACAGCCAGGGATGAGGCTCGCCTCGCTTGTCGCAAGGCCCAGCCTGGCTCAGCCCCAACTTGGCTTCGCCGCCGCTTCATGATTCTGTCCCGCCCCATCACTCATAACCCAGCGGGGCAGTGGTAAGAGTCCAGGAACACGCCAGGACGTCGCCCTCACCTGGCAGCGAAAGCAAACAAAGGGGGACAGAAGCCAGCCACCGGTGGAAGCACTGTGGCCACTTAACCCTGCCCAGAGAACCCGGCTGAATTCAAAAGGAGAACCGGGTGCATTTTCCAAAGGGTGGCTTCTGCCTCAAGTTCTGCTGCCCTCCCTGCCGGCCACTGGCAACCAGAGGAGTTTGTTTCTTTGGGTCCCCCCCATCTCTTCCTCTAGGCAAAGTTGGGGTCTTTTCAGTTCTTAATGTCTAAAAGGAGAGGTCTCGGCTCTTCAGAGGAGGGGAAGGGATCAGCATTAAGGGGCCAGAACCAGTGCTGAATGCTCCTCTGATTTCTGGGCAGTGGGAACGGAAGAGCCATGGAGGTGAGCTTCAGTGGCCCACCATCTCTTTCCTAGAATGGCACTAACTTGCTGCTAACTTGATTATTCAATGGATTGCCCCTCTCCTCATTCCCAGAGACAATAAGGGGAGGGGAGTGACGGCCACACACAGATCACCTGCCATCCAACGGAGGATCGTGGCCGAAATCCACACAAGGGTCCCGCCTCCTTGGTGGCGGCCCCCTCGCCCAATCTGAGCAAGGAGCTCTCCACTCACTCCCAGTTCAGAACCATCTTCGCAAAGTGCTGGAAAGACTGCCCCAATTGGCGGGCGGGGGGGGGAGTTTTCCGGCACGGAGAAAAATATTCACAACAGCACAGCAGAGGGTTGTTTCGGCTCGGCTTCAGGCAAGGGGGAAGGTGTCTTTCACAGCCACGGCAGCATCGCTCAAAAGTCACTTTGGCGGTCGGCCTGAACCGCTCTGGGCCGGCCCGGTCTTCATCATCATTCCAGCTCCAAATTAATATGTACGGTTGAGGGCACACCTTATCAGATCAGGCTGTTGTCTGGAGAGCATTTCAGATGAGGGCAACGGCTGGCTGCTTCCCCCCGGCAAGCGCCTGCAAACGGCAAGGGGGATGCAGCCGGGACCGTTTTGCCCGTCTTGACGGCTTATCAGGGCTCGGAAATTGCCTCGGTGGCGCTGAATTTGCTGAGGCTGCAGGGGAGGGGGGCAGCCCTGAACTGGAAACGAGGCGGAAGACGCCGATAATAAAATAAAATAATCATGATGATGACGACGACAATACTTCAGTGATATGGCTGCCCCATGACCAAGGAGAGGAGCTGGTCTTGTGGTAGCAATCATGAAGGGTCCCCTTTGCGAAGCAGGGTCCGCCCTGACTTGCATTTGAATGGGAGACGACACGTGTGAATGCTGTGCGATAGCAATAGCACTTACATTTATATACCGCTCTATAGCTGGAAGCTCTCTAAGCGGTTTACAGTGATTTAGCATATTGCCCCCCAACATTCTGGGTACTCATTTTACCGACCTCAGAAGGATGGAAGGCTGAGTCAACCTCAGACTGATAGTCCCCTTAAGGGATGGGGCTGCCCTGGGAAGAAGCCAATTTCCCTCCCTGGCAGCATTTCCAGATAGGGCTGAGAAGGACTCCTGCCTGCAGCCTTGAAAGAGCTGCTGCCAGTCTGTGTAGACAATACTGAGCTCGATGGACCAAGGGTCTGGCTCGGTAGAAGGCAGCTTCCTCTGTTCCTAACCAATTGTTCTCTGGGAGGCTCACAAACAAGAAAGCAGAAAATACAACTTACTGTTAAAAACCACTAAAACAACCAAAAGCCAAAACAAAAGAAATAGACTGATTGAGAAAGGGGGTTCCTTCACCAAAGGTCGTGGATGCCTCTACTCTATGAGCACCCCCTGCACAAGGGGAGCCCCTAGAGATAGGCTGTGACCCTACTTGGAGAAGTCAGACTTGACCTCAGTCACTAATGTTTTGGAAACATCCAGGTTGGACTACTGCAATGTGTTCTATGTGGGACTGCCCTTGAAGACTGTTCAGAAGCTTCAGGTGGTGTCAAATGCTGCCGCAAGGTTGCTCGTGGATGCAAGCCGCTTCACAAGTATTATACCCATCTTGCGTCAGCTTCATTAGCTACCAGGTCGCTTCCGGGCTAGCTTCAAGGTGCTGGTCTTGACCTTTAAAGCTCTACATGGCTTGGGGCCAGGGTACCTGTCGGACCACATTCGCCCATACGAACCTGCCAGGGCCCTCCACTCGTCACCTCAGGCCCTGCTCATGGCCCCGCCACTAACAGAGATCCGGCTGGCGGGAACTAGAGACACGGCCTTTTCGGTTGTGGCCCCTCCTTTCCTCAGTGTTTTTTTTAAAAAAACAATCAAAAACTTCTTTTTATAGAGGCTTTTTAATGTTTCACCTATTGCTTATATCTGGTAGGTTCTTTAGTTTCTATAAATCTCAGTTTTTGGTTTTTAAAATAACTTTTAACACTGTATCCATTTTATTGTTGTGAGCCGCTCCGAGTACTGGAGGGGCGGGATGGGGTAAAGGCTCATGTGCCTTAACTCTCTTAAGGCACAAGGGAGTTTCCAGGGGGAAAGGTGGAGCCAGCCACCCTGACTAGCTGCAGCCTGCAGCCTCTCTAAACTCCAGACCTCTGCTAGAGCAACGGCTGAGTCAGCTCTGGCGCTAGTCTTCAGACAGATCTCTCCTAGAACCATAGAGCTGTAGGGCTGGAAGGACCTTCTGGTCTGGCCCCATACTCAGCCCTGGAAACTGGGACTCTCTCCTCTGCTGGGAGCCCTGGAATGCCAGCTTGGCCAGTGACTCCACCTGGGATATGCAGGCGTGCTGCCCGTCCTGCTGGTGTGGTGGTGGGTGCACACTCACGGGTAGTAATGATCACTTGTCCCATTGCTGGCAGATGCCATTTTTAAAAACTGGAGCGAGAGAAGGAAAAGTGCTTCATGACAACACTGTGTGATCATGTGGCATTTCCTGCTGCCAACTGGGCAAAGAGGCACCTTTTTAACATGGTGATACGCTTACATTTAGCAGGGGGAGAGCAACTGGCCCTATCCACCCCCAGCACAGTACCTCCAGTGAATGTTTCTCTCTCTCTCTCTCTCTCTCTCTCTCTCTCTCATTTGTTCTTTCTCTGTGTAAACTGCTTTGGAAACTTTTGCTGAGAAGTGGTATATAAATATTTGTTGTTGTTTTCATGAAGCCAGCTTGGAGGGAGGCAATACTTTCTGCCCCTGCTCAAAAGGTCGTGGGGGCGGTGGTGTCTGCCAGCCTGTGATGGAAACAGTACTGCTGCCAGCCTGTGATGGAAACAGTGCCGCTGGAGGAACCACTAGTGGCAGTGGTGAAAAAAGACAAGCCAGGGAAAGAGATTTCACTTCCTGAAATCAGAGCCAAAACTTCAGTAGGGAGAATACCCAGTTCATTCTTATTTCACACACTCTGGAACAAAAAAAATCATCTGCGCGGAATATTCATAACCAGGTCTGGCTAGCAGAAATAATCAATCAGCCATCAGGACAGAGCCGGGCTGGAGTGCATGTCTTGCATTTCTTACTTTGCTCTGCAGATTTTGGAGGCTCATGGCCAAAGAAAATCAGCACATGGACCAAGAAGGATAGGAACATAGGAAGCTGCCATATACTAAGTTGGACCCTTGGTCGATCTATCTCAGGGTTGTCTACACTGACTGGCAGCGGCTTCTCCAAGGTTGCAGGCAGGAGTCTCTACCAACAGGGAGGTGCTCTTCCCAGAGCAGACCCCCCCCACCCACACCAAGGGGAATATCTTACTGTGCTCACACGTAGTGTCCCATTCAAATGCAAACCAGGGTAGACCCTGCTTAGCAAAGGGGAGCATTCGTGCTTTCTGCCACAAGACCAGCTCTGTGCCCATAGGATCCTGGTTCAATTCCTGGCTGACGCAAACTATCCTGGGAGCAACACTCGCAGGAAGCTAAAATGGATTCTCCCAACTCATTCACTCCCAGCTCCAAGATAGGAGGCCTAGCCAGGAGGACGCCAGCACGGCAACACAAAACTGACCGTCCCGCTGGGCCAAGCTGCGATGCCTGGCAGCACGAGGAATCCGACCTCCCTGGGAATTGTGCTGGATGCTGTAATTTGCACCTTGCAGCCCTCATTAACATGGGAGCTCGTTAGCTGAACACTGAGACTAATCAATATCACCATTAACCAGATGGTCTAAGTGAGTGCATTTTAATGCACCCAGTCATTTTTCCACCCTCGTTGGCATCAGCGGCCGACATTCGACCGTCAGAGTGTGCAGTTTCCAGCCCATCCAGCTTTTTCCCAGTCTTGAACTTAAGTTTCTAGTCCTGGTGAGTGCAGATAGAAATGAGCCAAAACATGAGCAGAATCACCTAAAACCCTGACACATGCAGGCACTTCTGAAGTTTTCCTCATCGGCGTATTTCTCTGGGTTTTGGAGTTCTAAGTTACCTGCTCTCGTTTCCAAAAATGAGACAGATGCATAAGGAATTCTTTGTTCTATTCATTTCCAGATTTTACACAGAGCAAATGCTGTCCAGGTGCCCTTTATTACAGTTTCAAGTTTCTTTGTGGTCTTCTTCTTGTTATAACAACGTTGATAAAATACGACAAAGAATTTGTCTGGATGCAATCATATGTGTGATTCCACAAAGATTATTTGCATGTGGTCTCCTGATAGAGATTCTGGGATACCAGCCCTGGGAGACACCCTATCCAGGGAGTCAGCGGATTCAAAGCATCTGAAGTGGAGGAGAGCTGGTCTTGAGATCGCAAGCATGAATTGTCCCTTTTGCTAAGAAGGGTTCAAAGTTCCCTGCCTGACATCTCCAAGTTAGGACTGAGAAAGACTCCTGCCTGTATTTTCAGAGAAGCCGCTGCCAGTCTGTGTAGACAATACTGAGACAGATGGACCAAGGGTCTGACTCAGTAGAAGGCAGCTTCCTATGTTACTAACTGTTGGAGGCTTAACAACCCCACACTGGAGTGTTCCTATAAGTGGTCACAACTACCAGTTAAAGCTGCCCACCCCCAAAGAAACCAACCAGGGAGGGACTGCAATGAGTCCTAGCCAAAGACCTCAGCAGAAGACACATCACCATGGCTGGCAGGATAAAGTCCTCTGTCCTCGAATCCTACTCAGGAGGAGGAAGAGCAGACTCAAGTGGTCCCTGGGTGTCACGATCCAATGACAATGATGACAAATATGTATATACTGATCTTCAACCCAAGTTCTCAAAGCATTTTGCTAAGAAAAATAAATAATACATCAATACGATGGTCCCCTGTCCCCAAAGGATTCACGATCTAAAAAGATCATAAGAACAGCCCTGCTGGATCAGGCCCAAGGAGGCTCATCTAGTCCAGCATTCTGTTTCACGCAGTGGCCCACCAGATACCGCTGGAAGCCACAGGCAGGAGTTGAAAGGGGCAGGCCCTCCCTCCTGCTGTTGCTCCCCTGCAACTGGTACTCAGAGGCATCCTGCCTTGGAGGCTGGAGGTGGCCTGTAGCCCTCTGACTAGTAGCCGTGGATAGACCTCTCCTCCATGAAGTTCTCCAAACCCCTCTTCAAGCCATCCAGGTGGTTGGCTGTCACCATACCTTGTGGCAGAGAATTCCACAAGTGGAGGATGCGTTGTGTGAAAAAGAACTTCCGTTTGTTGGTCCTAGATTTCCCGGCAATCCATTTCATGGGATGACCCCTGGCTCTAGTGTTATGGGAGAGGGAGAAGAGTTTCTCTCTGTCCACGTTCTCCACCCAATGCATGATTTTATAGACCTCCATCATGTCTTCCCGCAGTCGTCTTTTTTCTAAACGAAACAGCCCCCGGTGTTGTAGTCTTGCCTCCTAAGGAAGGTGCTCCAGGCCCCTGATCATCTGGGCTGCATGAGGCACATAAGACAGACCCCAGCCACGGCCACTGGAGGGATGCCATGCTGGGGTTGGAAAGGGTTGGGGTTGGAAAAGGCCCTCTGCTGAGCAACGCCCCAGCCATGACCTTGGCACCCCCTCAGAGGCACCCGAGAGCACTGAGGGCCCCCCCCACTCTGCGAGGCTTCTGTCCAGTCCTGGAAGCCATTGTGGGATGATGGGATTTGTAGTCTAAGAATATATCTGGGGACCCAAAGCTGGGATTGCCTGAACTAGAATAAAGGTCAAGGTCAAGTGTGCCATCGGTGCCGACTCCTGGCGCCCACAGAGCCCTGTGGTTGTCTTCGGTAGAATCCAGGAGGGGTTGACCATGGCCTCCCCCCGCGCAGTGTGAGATGATGATGCCTTTCAGCATCTTCCTATATTGCTGCTGCCCGAGATAGTCTGGGAAATATACCAGCGGGGATTCGAACTGGCAACCCCTGGCTTGGTCATTCCCCCACTGCGCCCATTAGCTGGCTCTAAACTAGCACATGCCTCAGAGCTGATCCCGCCTTACCTTTCTGAAGGCCGCTTGAGGACATTTCGCCCCGTTAAACTTCAGCTCCCGGGGACGGGGTCTGACTGGTGATTTGCGGGTACCGTAAGACCCCACGATGGAGGGCCTCAGGCCAGGCCTCGGGTCCCTTCCTCCCTGGACCCCCAACAGAGGGAGCTGGTGGCCAGAGAAGGCATTGCGGCCGACTGGGAAAGCGAACGGGGTCAGCAATGCCAGTGGCCGCCCACGGCTTGGCTCACAGCCGCACAGACTGGGCTTCCCCCAGTCTCCCTCTGGAAACCGGGGCGGGCCCGGAGACTTCCTTGCCTGCCTCTCCCTCCCCGGCCCGGCTTCTCCGGCCCTGGCCTCCCCTGGCCATTGGCCGAGACCCGGCAGCACAAAGCAACGGGCGGGACGGGCTCACCCACCCAGCTCGCAAGGGAGCTCAGCGCTGCAGGGGCCTGGGGCCACGCTCCTCGTCCAGCGCCTTGCCCCTCCCGGAGACCTAACTGCAGCCAGCCGCCCGGCAAGGGGGCTCGCAGGTGCCGTCCGCCTCCACGCCGCGGGGGCCGCAGCCCTCCTGGGGCTAGCAACACGCTGGCCACCTGTCCGCTCCACAGGGGAGGACCGGGACCTGGCACGCGGCCACAAGTCAGCGCCGGCAGCTGTCCGGCGTCTGCAGCTGATCTGCAACTGCGAGCAGGCGAGAGGAGGGCGGGCGCGACCTTCAGAAGGCTGCAGGGCACCCCAGAGAAACGGCCATATCTGCCACCTGACAAGGCAGTACGGCCCAGTGGTCAGGGGAGCAGCGGAAGACCCGGGTCCCATTCCCCTCTCAGCCAAGGTGAAGCTCCGTGGGCCAGTCACTATGCCTCTCAACCTTGCCTGCCTCACAGGGTTGTTGGGAGCAGAGGCGCTCTTAGCCCTGGACTTCGGGGCCAAAGTCTGGGGCCGCCACACCCCCAGGGGGCCCCCAAATCGTCTTTAGTCTGTCCTGGGTGGTGTGGTTTGTGCCCTCAAGAACCTACGTGTTAAAAACTTGCAGCGGGGGGGCCTTCAAAGGCCTTTAGGTCCAGGCTCCAAAATTACCGAGGTTCACCTCTGGTTGGGAGGATAAAATACCACACTCACACACACATACCCCCAAAATAACGGCAGCCCGCACTTCCGTGACATCAGAGCAACTCAGCCAATCACTGCCACGGGCTTCTCTTCCTCGCTTTCAGTACGGCTGTGGACCCCCAAGCAGATTTTAAAGCAGTTTGTGATTAACTTGGAAAAGCATGGAGGACTGTTTGGCATGAATCTTCGGAGAATTGGGGTGGGGAGTAAAAGGGGAAACCAAACCGCCCTGCAAATTTCATTCTGTCTGTTTCTTAGTATTGCTTCTCCCAGCAGTCATGCTGGCTAGGGGCCACCATCTTCTCCCCGCATCACCACGCGTTCCCCACTGGGTCATGCTAGGGAAATGTAAGCCATCGGGTGCCAAGAGGTGCCCTCACCCCCGTAAGCCCTGCCCCCCTCAAAATTGCCAAAAGGATCCCCAGGGGGAGGCATTTCAACTCAGTCCTAAAAGACAGCGAAACCTGCAAGACAGTGTGGCATAATGGTTAGAGTGCTGGACTAGGACTGCGGAGACCCGAGTTCAAATCCCCATCCAGCCATGAACCTCAGTGGGTGGCTCTGGGCCTGTCCCTTCTCTCTCAGCCTAACCTACCTCACAGGGTTGTTGTGAGGATAAACAGAGCGGGCGATGCATGTAAAAATGAACAAACCCTTTAAAATTGTTTGGCTCCAGCAGGCAACTACTACCCCTAACCCATCAGGGGTTGGAGGACACCTAGACTGTGAACCCCTCGGGGCAGGGACCTAGCCTCCCACCGGTCGCAAGCCATCCGCGAAGAGAGAGAGGCCGCTCGAGCAAATACTTCCGGCCGCGCGCCAAGGCTCCGCACCGACGACTGGGCGAGGGCTTTCGCTGTGCTGCTCTCTGACCCCCCCCCCCCGCTTCCCCGATGCATTCGAGCCACAAGGCAAGCGGCCCCCCGCCCCCAGCCCCCTCTGCGCCCTCTGTTCCTCTGGCAGCCTCCTAGTGCCTCTGGCGAAGCAGAGATCAGTAATGTAAGATCTTCCTTAACATCTCCTGCCAACTCTGTCAGAGCCCCTCTCCAGAGGACCCGGCCCGGCGTTCTGTAAACACAGCACATTCTCTGTCAAAGATCGGCCCCCTCCCTGCAGGAGGAAAGTGCGCGGGGGGGGAGAACCCTTCCCGGGCTCATTTGCACATAAAAGGGAGGCAGGCGCGACTCCGGGGCACGGGGGGCATGTCGGGGAGACGGCAGGTTAAACTCGACAATCAAGGAAGGAGGCTGGAGAGAGAGAGGGAGTCGTGGTGGCCCCCCCCCCCGCCCTCCTCTGCGCGCTGCTATCCTGCCCGGCATGACATGCGCCCGTCGACCTGCTGCAGAGGACAAGGCGTGTGCGGGGGAGAGGCGGCCGGGGGCTCCTCCAGGCTCGGCCCGCCAGCAAAACCGGAGGCCGTTCCGGCAACTGCCAGGGCCCCTCAGAGTTGCCCTGACGGGTCCCTGGGAGCTGGAGTCAGGGGGCCGGTCCACCTCGTTCAGTCTTGTCCACCCAGGCGGGCAGCGGCTCCTCCAAGGTCGCAGGTCGGAGGAGTCTCTCTCAGCCCTACCTGGAGAGGCTGCTGCCAGGGAAGGGACTTGGGGCCTTCTGCAAGCCAGCCGGCCGGCGCTCTTCCCAGAGCGGCCCCATCCCCGAAGGGCAATCGCTTCCAGGGCTCCCGCTGGTAGTCTCCCACTCAAATGCAGACCTGGCTGGGCCCTGCTTAGCAAAGGGGACCACTCGTGCTTGCTGCCAGCAGACCGGCTCTCCTCCCACCAGCTGATTCAGGGGCCAAGAAGGCAGCAAGGGCCCCCTACTTTAAAAAAAGGGGGGGAGAGGAAAAGGCAGTGAGGAGGGTCTGCGCAACGGGGCGTGGCTTTGGGGGCCTTGCCTCTCTGGTGCACGGAGGTCCGGAGCCAGCACCGCGGACAGGGCGTCCTAGCAGGATCTAGACTCCTTCCCAGAGGAGACCTCCTCAGATGATGGTCGCGCCTCAGCCAAGACCCCCAGCCCAGACAAAATCCCCCTCACTCCAGCAGACCCTGAGCCCCCAGCCCTGGCTCTCCACACAGACACCCCCCCACAGCCGCCCCCTCGGAAGAGCTCTGGAACTCTGGGGGCCCAGTGCCCCGCACCCCCGGGTGGCTCCTGTCCTCCCTCAGGAACCCCCTCCATCATCCCTGGGCCCAGGCCAAGCTCCAACCCAGAGGGTAAGTGTCCACCTGGCAGCTCAGCCCCCCCCCCGGTGGACCTACTCGGGAGGAGGGAGAGGCCAGCCGGGATCAGGGCCAGCTTGAGCCTCCCGGCTCCTCCCTCTGCAGCCAGACCTTTGCTGGATCAACAACCCCTTCTCTGCGCTCTTGCCTCCAGAGGCTGCCTTGCTAACCCTGGGGAGAGACGCATCCTTGGGAAAGGAGGCCACCTTGCCGGACTCTCCGCTCCGCATCAGAGGAGCCGTCGGGATCGCGGGGCAGGGAGCACGGCCTTTCTACGCAGCTCCCTTCTTCGGAGCTCCCCGCTCAGCGCTGCCCTTTCTCTCCCGCCCCCCCGCCCCGCCGCCCCACAACACCGTCCGCCTTCGAGTGAAGACATGAACATCGCATCTGGACGGCTGCCCAAGCTTCTGGCTCGGTGACGAACGCTACATGGGAACCCAGCCAGGCAAGCAGTTGGGGAAACCTCAGCAGGCCAGAAACCAGAGACGGGGTTGAATGAGGGCACCGGGAGGGAGGGCGATCCCCAGAGAGTGGTGGGCCAGGGTACCGGGAACACCCGCCCAGCGACGACCTGCAAAAAGGACCTGCATCTACGGTTGGCCCCCAACAAAAAAAGGTGAGGGAGGTTTCGCTCCTTCGGTTTGACTGCCCTAAGAGAGCTTGATTTAAGTGGCAGCAAGCGTGGATTGTCCCCTTTGCTAAGCAGGGTTTCCCCCAGTTTGCATTTGAATGGGAGACTACAAGTGCAAGCCCTGTAAGATATTCCCTTTAGAAAATTGGGCTGCTCCGGAAAGAGCACCTGCATCTTTGCATGCAGAAGGTTCCCAGTTCCCTCCCTGGCAGCATCTCCAAGACAGAGCTGCGAGAGACTCCTGCCTGCAACCCTGGAGAAGCTGCTGCCAGTCTGTGTTGACAATACTGAACAAGATGGACCAAGGGTCTGACTCAGTATATGGCAGCTTCCGATGTTCCTAAGACTGCAACTCCCATTATCCCCAGAGGCCAGCAGTGGCTGGAGTGGCCAGGTTGTGCAGCCCTTGTTGTGTTCTCATGTCAAAGAGTGGTCTGTGCGTTGGGAGGGAAATAAGAAATGGACAAATAAATGGGGACAGGGGGAGCGGCCTCCTACTGAGTCAGACCCCTGGTCCCTCCAGCTCAGTATCGTCTACCCAGACTGGTAGCAATAGCAATAGCAATAGCACTTACATTTATATACCGCTCTATAGCCGGAGCTCTCTAAGCGGTTTACAATGATTTAGCATATTGCCCCCCCAACATTCTGGGTACTCATTTTACCGACCTCGGAAGGATGGAAGGCTGAGTCAACCTTGGTAGCGGCTTCTCCAAGGGTGCAGGCAGGAATAATCTCTCTCAGCCCTGTCTTGGAGATGCTGCTGCCAGGGAGGGGACTTGGGACCTTCCGCGTGCAAAGCAGGTGCTCTAGGGGATGTGCAAAAATGACTGACAGGGCATGTCCACTGAAAAGCCCCGGTTCCTTCCAAAGGGCCGGAGGAACACAAGGAATTTCCGAAAGGCCAGCGGTCACTGGGGAATTCCATGCATTCCTCCGGCCCTTGGGAAGGAGGAACATCGGAAGCTGCAGGAGTGTAGCTATAACTGAGCAGATGGGTTCAAGAACCCGGGCCCCTGAGCTCCCGAGGGCTCCCCCAGCTCCACCCCTCCCTATTCTCTTCATGATCTCTCCCATTCCAAGGGGGCTGCGGGAGAGAGGAGTGAACACAGGCCCCCTCTCCCCTAGCTACGCCCCTGGGAAGCTGCCATCTACTGAGTCAGACCCTTGGTCTCTCTAGCTCAGGACTGTCTACCCAGGCGGGCAGCGGCTTCTCCAGGGTTGTAGGCAGGAGTCTCTCGCAGCCCTGGCTTGGAGAGGCGGCCGGGGAAGTTGCAGGCAGAGGGGTCTTTCCCTGACCTACCTGGAGATGCTGCCAGGGAGTGAACCTGGGACCTCCTGCATGCAAGGCAGATGTTGGACCCCTGAGCTGCCTCCCCAGCTCCGTGGGGGGATATCTGACAGCGGACACATGTAGCCACCCGTCCGAATGCCAACCAGGGAAGACCCTGCTGAGCAAAGGGGGCAATTCACGCAGAGATCTGCTCATCCCTTTGGAAAGCCAGCAAGGCAGGCTCTGGAGGGGAGGGGGGCTTCCCAGGGTCTCGAGCATTCCCCCCCCCCCCCATCACCAAGCGACCTGCTGCTTTTTTTTCAGCAGGAGATGTGACGGAGTTAGCCTGGGGCCCTTCTGTGCGTCATGTGTGTGCTTCACCGCCAAGCACAGGGGCGGCTTTTCCTAACAAGCCAAGGCGTGGGGGGCAGAGGCAGCATAGCAGCCCATGCTTCATCAGAACAGCCCTGCTGGATCAGGCCCAAGGAGGCCCATCTAGTCCAGCATCCTGTTTCCCACAGTGGCCCACAAGATGCCTCCGAGAACCACACAGGCAGGAGGTGAAAGGGGCCTGCCCTCCCTCCTGCTGTGGCTCCCCTGCAACTGGGACTCAGCGGCATCCTGCCTTGGAGGCTGGAGGTGGCCTAGAGCCACCAGACCAGTAGCCATGGCTAGACCATGACCTTGTCTAAGCCCCTTCCAAAGCCATCCAAGCTAGTGGCCATCACCACATCCCACGGCAGAGAGTTCCGTAGATTAATTACGTGCCGTGTGAAAAAGTGCTTCCTCTTGTCGGTCCTAAACTGGCCATCAGATCCATGGGGTGACCCCTGGTTCTAATGTTGGGAGAGAGGGAGGAAAATGCCTCTCTCTCCACCCTCTCCGCACCAGGCATACTTTGCCACTGAGACTCACTTTCCATAATACTGAGAAGTCTACACAGAGTGGGGAGAAATCCTCAGCATTGCGAATTTGACAGCACAATTGCGGAGGAGTGTTATATTACTGGGTGACGACTCTGTGTGGTGAGGCAGTGGAGTCTGGAGGAAGAAATGGGGACGCTGGGTCTGGGTCTTGGTCTAGAGGAACCTGAAGGACTCCTTTGACTTTCCTCCTAGTTCTCCGTCACCGTCTACACCATCTCGCATAACGGCACTTTTGCTTGGCTTGAATTTCTGAACAGCTCAGATGTTATTTTAGAATGGCACAATTTTGGGCGCGGTGGGGGCAGGAACTGTGCTTTTTGTGTTTGATTGCACAGTTTGAATAATAATTTCCTAAAGGCCCTGCCCAAAGGTGGTTTTTGGGGTTACGAGTTAGCCCAGAATATATGGAATCATAATCCGGGCCGGTGTGCTTCGGATCACGAATCGTACGGTGTGCACTTGGCCACCCGAGAGCAGGCGCGCAAGTGTGGATTAGTGCCACCATGCACAAACAGAATCCTGATGATGCAGGATGCGCACCATCCCATCCAGACATCTTTGCTTGCTGTCCTTTATACACGCACACGCATTGGTGACACGGAGAACTAAGAAAAACGTATGCAAATGAACGCAAAGCTGTGACTGCCTTCTGGAGTAAATTTTTAAAACTCCCCCTCATTAAACTGCAATCCAGGAGGAATGCAATGTGGGGAGGAGTAAAGGAGAAGACAAAAGGAGCAGAATGGAAACTTCTCCCCACCTCCGCTGCATTTGCAAACGGACCCTCCCATATCCTTGCCTGCCCCATCTTTCGTTTCTTTTCAGTGCCAGAGTCCCCACCAGCACTACTGTCAACATTTAGAGTGGAAGCCCCTTGAGGCAGAGACTTCTCCAGTGCCACCCTACAAAACACGATGAGCAGCACAGCAATCCTAAATAAACTTCCCACAGAAGTCAGTAGGATTTTAGAAGCAAACATGGATAGGATTGTGCTGGAAGAAATGTTGTGGAAGGAAGGAAGGAAGAGAGAGAGAGAGGGAGGGAGAGAGGAAGGAAATAAAAGAGAGAGAGAGAACGAATGAAAGAAAGAAGGGAGAGGAGAGGAGAGGAGGGAGAGGAAGGAAGGAAGGAAGGAAGGAAGGAAGGAAGGAAGGAAGGAAGGAAGGAAGGAAGGAAGGAAGGAAGGAACCCCACACAGAAAAAAGCTACCAGATCTAAGCCTTGCAGAAATTAAACTCTCTCTTCAGGGATAAAAACAACACATATATTCAAATAAAACAAAAATCCGAAGACGAGAGAGCAGAGATTTATAGAGGTCGGTGCAACTTGAGTTTTTCCATACTTATTTGGCCAGCAAGAGATAAATTCAATTTGCGTCTTTTCTCTCTCTCTCTTCCCCTGGAGTAAATTATTTGCTCTTGGAATAAAGTCCGCATCAGAGGATACGATACAGATAAACCATCTTCCATTACCCACGTCGCTGGCAGTGATCAGCATCAATTGCTGCGTGCTGTTTTGACTTCGCATTTCAGTTTTGGAAAAAAAACTCATTTTCATTTGTCTTTTCCCCCCACACTGTATTAAAGATTGTTTGGGGCTAGGGGCATTTGGTCACGGTCAGGCACAGAATCAGGGACTGTTAGTTGACATAGATAATTGTGTAAACTTGTAAAGCCGTAATTCGACGGAAATCCAAGACGAAAACAATGGGGATTTCCCCCCCTTTCTCTCTCTTGCCTTCCAAATGTGCTGTCAAAAGCATTCCTCTGTAATTTGATCAGCGGGAAACGGAGCGCGAGAAGCGAACCCGACACAAAGCTTGGCAATCATGCCGATAATATCTTTGGCGCAAAAAGAGGCTCGGACGCCTGGAGTATCGCTCTGGTTCTTCATGTTTAAGTCAATGGGAGTTAATAGATGAATTGATGAGCGGGTCGAAGTGAGCTGGGGACGCAGAATTGGCGAGATGAGACCAGCCAGCAGTTCGCAGACAATGCAAACCTACGAGTTACACAGAACTCTTGGCTGGACAAAATGTGTATTCAGATACAAATGTGCTGCCCCAGACTATGGGAAACACCTCTATCGGGCAGCAGCGATATAGGAAGGTGCTGAAAGGCATCATCATCTCATACTGCGCGGGAGGAGGCCATGGTCAACCCCTCCTGTATTCTACCTCAGACAACCACAGGGCTCTGTGGGCGCCAGGAGTCGACACCAACTCGACAGCACAACTTCACCTTTACACAATGTCTCATTTTCCGGCGGATGTTCCTGCCACCACTTCACCTTTCCCCTCCCCTGAACTGAGCCTGCTTCAGGACTCACAGCCCACCCGCTATATGCTGAGTCAGACCTTGAGTCCACTTAGCCAGTATTGACTGCTCTGACTGGCAGCAGCTCTTCCAGGACTCAAGAAGAGTGAGAGAGGCCCTTTCGACCAGAGATGCCAAAGACTGAACTTGGGACCCTCAGCATCCTGCAAAGCCCATGCACCCACACAGAGCTAGGGATGCTCCTGATGGTGAGAAAGCTGCCTAACAGAGTCAGCCCATTCCTCTGTCTGTCTCAGAATTGTCCACTCAGGCTGGCAGCAGCTGCCCTTCATCTGAGGCAGAGTTTCCCCCAGCTTTGCTACCTGAGATCCTTTAACTGGAGACATTAAGGGCCCCAAACCCGGGGCACACAATTTACGTACTCTGACACTGAGCTGCGTCTCCTGAACTGTGGGCCTCTCCCCTAAGAGAATGCCTTGGCCTCTGTGCCAGGGCCTGATTCTGCTCCAAACATCATCTGTCCATTCACCAGCCATGCCTAGGAAACTGCCTTGGGCTATCGGTCTGCCTAGCTTAGGAATGTCTGCACCGACTGGCAGCAGTTCTCCAGAGTCTCAGGCAAAGAGAAGAATTCCCTGGCTGTGCCTGGAGATGCTGCCAGGGAGAGGAGAGCTGGTCTGGGGGTCGCAAGCAGGACTTGTCCCCATAGCTAAGCAGAGTCTGCCCTGGTTGCATCTGAATGGGAGGCTAGAAGTGTGAGCACTGGAAGATACTCCCCTCAGGGGATGGAGCCGATCTGGGAAGAGCAGAAGAAGGTTCCAAATTCCCTCCCTGGCAGCATCTCCAAGACAGGGCTGAGAGAGATTCCTGCCTGCAACCTTGGAGAAGCTGCTGCCCGTCTGTGAAGACAATACTGAGCTAGATAGACCAAGGGTCTGATTCAGTAAGAACATCAGAGCAGCCCTGCTGGATCAGGCCCAAGGAGGCCCATCTAGTCCAGCATCCTGTTTTGCACAGTGGCCCCCCAGATGCTGCTGGAAGCCACAGGCAGGAGTATATGGCAGCTTCCTATGTTCCTAACACTACATCCTGATTTTTAGAGAGGAGAGCTGGTCTTGTGGTTGCAAGCCTGACCTGTCCCCTTAGCTAAGCAGGATCTACCCTGGTTGCATATGAATGGGAGACAAGAAGTGTGAGCACTGCCAGATCTTCCCCTGAGGGGATGGGGCCGCTCTGGGAAGGTTCCCAGTTCCCTCCCTGGCAGCATCTCCAAGATAGAGCTAAGAGAGATTCCTGCCTGCAACCTTGGAGAAGCCGCTGCCAGTCTGGGTAGACAATACTAAGCTGGATAGACCAATGATCTGACTCAGTATATGGCAGCTTCCTATGTTCCTAACATGACATCCTGGTTTTAGAGAGGAGAGCTGGTCTTGTGACTTGTCCCCTTTGTTAAGCAGGGCCCACCCTGGTTGCATAGGAATGGGCGACTAGAAGTGTGAGCAGCACTGGAAGAGATTCCCCCACTCAGGGGATGGAGCCGCTCTGGGAAGAGCAGAAGAAGGTCCCAAGTTCCCCCCTCCCTGGCAGCGTCTCCAAGATCGGGCTAAGAGAGATTCCTGTCTGCAACCCTGGAGAAGCCGCTGCCAGTCTGGGCAGACAATACTGAGCTAGATGGACCAAGGGTTTGACTGTATATGGCAGCTTACTGTGTACCATGGCCGTCTGCATGTGTCCACTGAGCTGTGGATACTCCTGATGAACCAATGAAGCTTCTTGCACTCCTGAATCACTCCCTGGGGTTCATCGAGTTCGGTATCGTCCTCTGTGACTGGCAGCATCTTTTCAGGGTTTCCAGCAGGCATTTCCCAGCCCAGCCTGTGCTCTGCAGGCAAATCAGGTGCTCTGCCACTGGACTCCAACCCTTCAGGACAAGCCGCCTTCTCCCGTGTCAGGCAACTGGTCCGCCTAACCCAAGACTTGCACCCAAAGGTGCAGCAGAGGGCAACCCAGAGGACCAGGGACCTGGAGCACCTTCCTTAGGAGGCTTGGCTACAGCATCTGGGGCTCCTTACCTTGAAAAGAGGCAACTAAGGGGAGACGTGATGGAGGTCTATAAAATTATGCACGGTGTGGAGAAAGTGGAGACGGAGAAATTTCTTTCCCTCTCTCACCGCACTAGACTCAGGGGTCACCCCATGAAATCGTTTGCCAGGAAATCTAGGACCAACAAACGGAAGTACTTTTTCACACAACGCATCATCAGCCTATGGAATTCTCTGCCACAGGACGCAGTGACAGCCAACAGCCTGGATGGCTTGAAGAGGGGTTCATGGAGGACAAGTCTATCCGTGGCTACTAGTCTGGTGGCTGCGGGCCACCTCCAGCCTCAGAGGCAGGATGCCTCAATGCCAGTTGCAGGGGAGCAGCAGCAACAGAAGAGAGGGCAGGCACAGACCTCTTGCCTGTGGGCTTCCAGTGGCATCTGGTGGGCCACTGTGTGAAACAGGATGCTGGACTGGATGGGCCTTCTTGGGCCTGATCCAGCAGGGCTGTTCTGCTGAGTAGCTGATTGAGTAGCTGCTGCCAGTCAGTGCAGACAATCTTGAGAACATCAGTTCTTAAGATCGTCTGCACTGACTGGCAGCAGCTACTCAATGTTTCAGGCTAAGGAGTCTTTCCCAGCCCTCCCTGGAGAGGCTGCCAGGCATTGAACCCGGGACCTTCTGCATGCAATCAGATGCTCTGCCCCTGAGCTATGACCTCAGACCCACATTTATGCAAATCCAACCACTGCTCACTTTTCACAAGCCCAATTTCTCCAGGGTTCGCGACTGCTGCACACCTCATGCCCAGGCGCGAAAGGGACCATGCCGTCAGCCCAGAAGCGGCCTTGAATGGGCGTTCTCAAGCACCACGCGGGTCGCCAGAAGTTGGGGGGCTTCAAGCAGCTTTGCTCCCTGTCGAAAGTTCAACTGGTGAGTCTCTCGGGGGATAAGAACTGCCAACAGGGAGCCTGCCAGGTGCCCATCTGACATTCTTCTCGGGGAGCCGAGTTCGTATTGGGTTCGTAGTGGTAGCAGTAGTGGTTATCACGGTCCAAAGACCCAATACGGGCTGCGGTAAGGCTAGGCTCATCCATTCCCCCATCCTGCCATAGGTCGCCCCACAATCTTGATTGGTTGGTTGGTTGGTGAGTTTAACTTACCGAGACATTTATATTCTGCCTTGGAGCCTGTCTACGGGTGCCACAAGGAGCCATAAAAATGGCAAGGAAGATTTTTTTTTTAAGCACAAGATAAAAGAACCCAAGTCAACAAAACCAGCTCTGGGATATGAACCCACAGGAAGAGAGGACCATCACCTTACAAGAACGGCCCATTAAAAAATAAAATAAAAGACCACAGAATAAAATAAAACAATTCCCAGTGTAGCTCGCTCAGTGGTAGAGTATCTGCTTAGCATATAGAAGGTCCCCGGTTCGATGCCCCGCATCTCCACGTAGGGCTGATAAAGATTCCTGCCGAAAGCCCTAGAGAGCCACTGCCTGTCAGAGCAGGCGATCCTAAGCTAGATGGAGCAGGGATCTGACTCAGTTCAAGGCAGCTTCCTCTGTTCCTAAACCAGATTTAACCCTCACCTGAAGAACGCAAGAACATCAGAACAGCCCTGCTGGATCAGGCCCAAGGAGGCCCATCTAGTCCAGCATCCTGTTTCACACAGAGACCCACCAGATGCCGCTGGAAGCCACAGACAGGAGTTGAAAACTGGTACTCAGAAGCATCCTGCCTTTGAAGCTGTTGGTGGCCTATAGCCCTCCGACTAGTAGCAGCTGATAGACCTGTTCGCCTCCATGAAGTTATCCAAACCCCTCTTCAAGCCATCCAGGTTGTTGGCTGTCACCACATCTTGTGGCAGAGAATTCCACAAGTGGATGATGCGTTGTGTGAAAAAGTACTTCCATTCGTTGGTCCTAGATTGCCCGGCAATCAATTTCATGGGATGGCCCCTGGTTCTAGTGTGATGTGAGGGGGAGAAGAATTTCTCTCCCTCCACTTTCTCCACTCTATGCATGATTTTATAGACCTCCATCATGTCTCCCCGCAGTCGTCTTTTTTCTAAACTAAAGAGCCCCAGGTGTTGTAGTCTTGCCTCATAAGGAAGGTGCTCTTCAAGGCCCCTGGTCATCTTGGTTGACCACTTCTGCACCTTTCTCAGTTCTACAATGTCCTTTTTTTAGATGTGGTGGTGACCAGAATAGACAGTTGTTGGTGCTAAAACAATGAGGGACTGGTGAGGCACACAGACCAGGGAGCAAACACAGCCCTCTCCCACATCCAGACCGTGGATGTGCAGCACAAGTGAAAAGAGGATGTACTGCTGATGAAGAGATTGCAGAAGTGAGCCAAGTTGCATTCTTCACAAATAATCTCCATCTGATCCCAGAGGACGATTTTGTTCCCAGTACGAAACAACACAGCAGATCATTCCGTTCTTAGCCAGTTCTTGGCCAAGCACATAATGAATCCATGGCATTTTTTTGCTATGGGATGCAGTAATGGCCACCAGCTTGGGTGCCCCTTTAAGAGGGGCTTAGATTCATGGAGGCCAGGTCTATCAAGGGCTCCGAGTCTGGTGGCTTTAGGCCACCTCCAGCCTCAGGGGCTTGATGCCTCCGAGTACCAGTTGCAGGGGAGCCACAGCAGGAGGGAGGGCACGCTCTCACCTCTTGCCTATGGGCTTCTCGGAGGCATCTGGTTGGCCACTGGGTGAAATAGGACGCTGGACAAGATAGGCCTTCTTGGGCCTGATCCAGCAGGGCTATGTTCTTTACTAACAGTACAGCAGTGTGTGGGGAGAGTGGGGGGGAGGGGTTGGGATCAGTGCAGATCAGGCAGAACCTAAATACAAGTCACTGAAAGAGATTTAATTGTATTCAGGATCAATAAAATCAAATTTGGAAAGTTAACAAGTCTCATGTTTATCAATCATCCCTGGTGACTTCGAACATATCAAGATGGAAAACTGGGGCGGGGGGGGGAGCAGATTGACTCAAGAAGAATATTGCCTCTGTGTTTTTCCGTACAGAGCCATCGCCAAAGAAGACTAGAAACTTAGCTTTTTGTTTTTAATGAAAGTTGGGGTTTCAGGGAAGGGGCCCAGAATGTCCCCAAGGGGGGCAGGCCACCCTATTATTATGGTCCTCCTAATGGCGCAGCGGGGAAATGACTTGACTAGCAAGCCAGAGGTAGCCGGTTGGGACCCCCGCTGGAATGTTTCCCAGATGATGGGGAACACCTATATCAGGCAGCAGCGAATAGGAAGATGCTGAAAGGCATCATCTCATACTGCGCAGGAGGAGGCAATGGCCAACCCCTCCTGTATTCTACCAAAGACAACCAAAGGGCTCTGTGGGCGCCAGGAGTCGACACCGACTCGTCGGCACGCTTTCCTTTCCTTTACCTTAGAGGAAGGCTTCAGGCCTCCAGGTGTTTTTGGACTACCGCTCCCATAATCCCCAGCAGCCAATAATCAGGGATGATGGAAGTTGTAGGCCAACTTCTGCAGGGGGGCTGAAGTTGTGCCCCACTTTCCCCCTGCCTTAAGGGAAAGTGGGGCAAGCCAAAATTATGTTTTGCCTACCAATCTACACCTGTTCCAGGTGGGATCAGTGGTTGAGATGGGGCTCTCACTGGAGCAGGAGCCCCAGGAGAGAATTCAAGCCTTGGAGAGCACCAAGGAGAAGCAGGAATCCGGCCAGGGGTTCAGCACCTTGGACAGTTCCGGGGCAAGCAGGACAGCTTCAAGCGCCTCCTAACACACCAAAGCAGGCAGGATGTTGCTCCAGCAAAGGTCCAGAGTTTGCAGATGGTTTATGTAGGCTGCGGGTTGGTTAGGGTGGTTGGCCCTTTCCCTAAAGAAGCTATCTTTGACTTAACGGGGCCTTACCCAATTTTTGCAGGCCTTGGTTCCGATGGTGAGAGAGGCCACGCACTCGAGGGAGACTTCCGAGTTGGAGGAAGAGTGCAGCTCTGTCTTCAGACTGTGGACTGAGTGCTGGATCTGGCCTCCTGGTTTTTCCTGGTGCAGGGGGTTCTGGTAAGGGAGGGCAGCTCCTGTCTGGGCTGTGGGAGCTTCCTCAGCTGTGCCGTGCCCTGACAGCACTCGCCAGGAACACAAGCTCCACCCGTGGTGCAAGCAGCCATCACGATGGCCTCGCAGAAGTGCGCCACTGAAATGCCACCCAATGGATTTCTAGGGAGCTCACAGAAACTGACTGGGTTTAGGGAACTTTGTGAGGCACTCGCTGGATCTAGCAAGCTGATATTTCATGTGAATACGAGGGGAAGTAACCACGGGAAAATCCAACCCATTCCTGCCTCTTGCCCGTTTGGTGCCTGCGTGTTAGGAAACCGGCTAGACAGGCAGGTCCCCAGATCTCCATCCTCCCTCTCTGCAGTGGGAGTCGATAACTGGATGATAAGCCTTTGTTAACAAAGAAAATCCATTTAAGGCCACTCACACTGTTCCAAGAGGCTGCCATTATGCCTCAGGGGTCTGTGGCACTCTGTGCCGAGATCCGGGGAGAAGCGGGGCAGCCCCCCGATTCAATTGCTGCCTTTTAAGCCAGCTCTCTCTTCCCTCGCTCCACAAGGAAGTCCGACCCGCATGCCGCAGCCAAAGAAGCATTTTAGGCCCAGGCTGGCGGCCGCAGGGGGTCAGAGCCATGCCAGTAGCCCCAGAGGGATGGGGGACGTGCCGGGGCTAGGAGAAACCCCTTGAGCCGCTTTGTGGCTCTCGACAACCTGGCTGGCATGGCAATGGCAACAGAGGCCTAACTCCAGCCACCTTCCAGGCCTGCTCCACTCAGGTTCCTCACGCCACACTCACATCAACCACACTGCATCCAACATCTCGCAGGTGCACCTAACACGTCAGGGTCCATGCCAAGGACTACTGCCCTGCCCCTCAACAAACTGCTGAAGGCTCAAGTCCAGGGCAGCACAGCTGCTGTTGGACTACAACTCCCATCATCCCTGGCAACTGGCCACTGTGGCTGGGGTTGAGGGGAGTTGCAGACCAACAACGGCGGGAAGGCCAAAGTTGTGCAGCCCTGCTCTAGGCCGGCTGCTGTCTGTGGTATTCAGTAACTCCACTCAAACTTGGTTCTCCATTGACTAAATGTATCTCTGCATCTCAGTCCTCCACCGATTTCTTCTATATTAATTCAGTCTGTATTCACTTACTGTGCAATAACTCAGTCCTCCATTGATTTATTCTGTATTCATTCACTATGTATTCACTTATTCTGCAATAACGCAGTCCTCCATTTGTTTGTTTGTTTGTTTGTTTGTTTGTTTGTTTGTTTTTATTCATCACATTTATATACCGCCCAAACTTTCGTCTCTGGTGGGGCATTATTTGGTATTCATTCAGACTGTATTCATTTACTCTGCAATAACAGTCTTCCACCGATTCTGTATTCACTCTGTATTCACTTACTGTGCAATATCTCAGTCCTCCGTTGATTCTGTATTCATTCACTCTGTATTCACTTACTCTGCAATAACTCAATCCTCCACCAATTTATTCTGTATTCATTCAGTCAGCATTCATTCACACTTGGCCCTCTTCCACCAGTCTGTTTTGTGTCCATTCACGCTGTATTCACTTAGTCTGCAATAACTCAGTTCTCCACTAATGTATTCATTTCTCCTGCAATACCTTATGCTTTTCACACTATGCACAGTTTAATAGGTCATGCAAGCATCTTGGCGCTCTTGTATAAATGGTCACAACAACAAGGGATAGGTGTCTGAAGCTCAAGTTCCTTGCCTCGTGACAACCACGGACCCACACACTGACCAGGGCACATGGTCTGAATCTGGATTTTTGTGACGGGCAGCATGACGGGGGCCTGTGAGTGGGAGATGGTCCTTCTGACTCCACCGGTTAGTCCTTTATCGTGGATAGGTCACTGCTGGTTAAATTGAGGTTATCGGCATTTACCCAACTCCACATACGGACGGGGGCTTATAAATATACAAAGCTGCCTCCCACTGAGTGAGGCCACTGGTCCATTGACCCTTAATTAATTAAGATAATTAATTAAGTAGAATCAGTGTGGTGCAGTGGTCGGCTTGTCCACTACTACTACTACTACTACTACTACTAATAATAATAATAATATACCCCTCTTCAACCAAAGTTCCCAAAGCGGTTTACATAGAGAAAATAATAATAAATTAATAAGATGGCCCCCTGTCCCCAGAAGTGTTCACAGTCTAAAAAGAAACATAAGGCAGACACCAGCAACAGCCACGAGAAGGATGCTGTGCTGGGGATGGATAGGGCCAGTTGCTCCCCCCCCCACTAAATATAAGAGAACCACCACTTTAAAAGGTGACTCTTTGCTCAGTTAGCAGGGCAACCTCTTCACAGAAATCTTTAGTAAAAGGCAAAAGATTTATATGATCTGAAGAGAAACCAGAGTCAAACTAAGAACAGGGAGGCACGAGTTCAAATCCCACACCCAACCATGAAGCTCTCAGGATGGTCTCGGACCAGTCACTCTGCTTCTGTCTAACCCACCTCACAGGGCTGTTGTGAGGACAGCATGGGCAAGAAGCACTCTGCACGTGGCCCTGAGTTCCTTAGAGGGAGGCGTGGCCTGAGGTCTTGTGGCACCAAACACCGCCTTGCCCCAGGCCCCTGGTGGGGGCCGTTCCCTTTTCAGAACGGACCCTGGCAAGCTTTGAAAGCGCAAAGGGGGGCAAGAGGGAAGGCCAGTGGCTAGCAGTTCCCTCTTCTCTCCTTGTGCTTCTGCAAACCTTGCAAGGCGTCCGAGGAAAGGCGCTCCTGGAAAGCGCCTGAGCAGTCCCCCAAAGCTGCTCCCACATCGGAGGCATCTGAGGCGGGGGCACCGGCTCAACTCACCTCACCAAAGGGCCACCCCCACTTGGAGGGAGAGACGCAGCGAGGAACAGCTAAGGAAAAGACCCCCGCGTCAGCTCCGGGCTTCCTTTCAGCAGCAAACACTTGGACTCCCTCCTCCTTGAGCCAGGATCCGGCCCCTCTTAAGCCTGCCCTGGGGAAGGGAAACGGGAACCGTCCTACCTGCAGGAGCTGCCCTGCACGAGAGAGAAATAAATCACCCGGCTCTCCCTCTCCCGTCCTTTCTGCTTAAGGCTGGTTAATAGCAAAAGTGCTCCCTAGTTTTAAGCCAAATGACATTTTTTTGGAGTTACAATAACTGCGCTATTACTTGCCCTATTGATGCGCTCGCTGTGCCGAACGGCTGCTCATCCCAAGCCGGCCGGCAAAAGCTCCTTCAGTCAATATCAGTTCTATTTTTCATTACTCCCTGGAAATGTGCCTCTTCGGGAGCTCATCCGTCATTCAATTACGCCCTGGTTCAGGCCTATCATACACGTGTCATAAAGTTCCTCAGATCTGAACCGCTGTTAATTTTCTGCGCCGTCCCGAGGGGATGCCCGGGACGTGATCGGAAAGCAACGTGGAGAGCAGAGGGCATGATGGGTACACAGAGGCAGCTGGGGAGTGGAGGGGAGCGTCGGCAGGAGTCGGGGAAACGTGTGTGTGTGTGTTTGCATTGATATACATTTGGCACACCTGTGCGTGCAAATCTCCGCTCCGAAAGGCAAGGAGGTTTATCAGCACCCTCGCCTCGCCTCAGCAAACTCGCTGTGTCAACCCAAGGGATCCGATCGCTTTAGGCCAGAATGAGCCTAAATACTCAGTTGGTTTGTGGAAGGACTCCGACCGCAGACAGACCAGGCTGGTTTGGGGGAAGGGGCACAACACAGCCTTCCTCGCTCATGGGGTGTGCGCACTTCATTCTTTCTGTCCCGCTGCCAGGGCAGTCAAACACAGGACCGGCCCAAAGAGCTTTGCTACTCTGTGTGAGTGAAAACCTTGCCATATTGTAGAGATTGTGATATTCTGAACAGGGATGCCTTCAAAATCCTGTCTCAACATCCCCCTGGATTTTGGAGTTACCTGGTTTATTTTTCCAAAGTGGAGCCGACGCACAAGCAACCTTCCGCAGCTGCTGCTTCTTTTTAAGAAATCATTTCATTTTCGGTCTTTCTACCCTGCTTTTAAAAGACATAATCTTCCCAAGATGGCTTACAGAATCGAGAGACTATATGATCACAGGTTGAAAGGGAACAAATAAATTCAACAAAAACACCCTGAAATAATTGAAAATCCATCTGCCTCAATATCCCATTCCAAGAGCCAGTGCTAATCAAAAGAAAAAACACCAAATTTTGCACAGAGTGATGTGCATTGAGACCTTCCTGGAGAGTCCAATACCTTCTGTTTATTCGTGGCTTTTCTCCTCCTCCTCATTAAGAATGCAAAGCAAAAAAGTCACCCGGATGAAACTGTGCGTGTAAGTTCCTTGAGGCTATTTTGTGCGGTGTTTTACTGATGCACTAAGGCGCATGCGTGCACCGTTAAAACATAGCACAGTCACATCACAGTGGCTTTTTGGTGGCGTTTTACCAGGGGGCAAAGTGGTTGCCGGGAAAGGACTCAAGATGCACATGCTGCAATTCCAGAATGAATGGCAGAAACTCTCCTGGTTAAGCGGAAATTCAGGAGGAGTGAAACGCAGGACAGAACTAAACTGTGATGCCACGAAGGAAGGGGACACAGAAAATCCTCTTCAGACATGTCTCACCTGCACCCTAGTGCACGGCATGAGCAAGAGTTGAGCGGGATACCATCTTCTCATGCCTGAGGTCTGCCTTGACTTCCTGCTGCTGATGAGGGACAGCGTGCCACTCCAGGAGGAGAAACACGGAGGCAGCTCCTCTCTGGCCGTGTGCCCTGAGATATCGCCCCACCTCCGGCCCCTCTGGGTGTCTCCTCCCAAAGTAAGCAAGGCCTCTAAATGGGGGGTGGCTCAAGGCATGGCGCTGCCTGAGGTGAGGCCCCAAACGCTGCCCTGCCCTACGCCTCTGGAGGGAGCGGGCCCATTTCACAAGGGACCCTTGCAAGCTTGCAGGGCGGCGTGAGGAGAAGACCGCTAGCAACCTCCTCAACTCTCCTTGTGATTCCGGCCAGGAGCGCGAGGAGACGCGCTCTTTGCAGCACTGAGAAGGGCTGGATCAGTCCCGAAGAGCTTTGCCGAGGGGCAGGTGGGGGCATGCCCCAATAATCTCCCACCCGAGAGGTGACTGCCTCCACTCGCCTCATGAAAGGGCCGCCCTGATTTCTACAGCTGAAAGGGGCCCCTCTGGGATTCTGGAAGGGCTATAATAGGGCACAGGGGTCTCAGGAACCCGTGCTGCCCTGCCTCCGGGGCCGCCCCGCTCATTTCTGGGGCCACCATTTCTTTCTCACCTCGCCGCCGCAAGCAACTGGCAGCTGCCACCCCTGAAGCGGGAGCAGCGGGCTCTCTGACCCAGCAGCCCGAAGGGTGGCTGCCGTGTCCCCACCGCTCACTCAGCTGGCCTCTGCGCATGCGCAGATGAGTGGTGGGGACACAGCAGCCCCCCCCCCCGAGCTGCTGGGCCAGGGGGCCTATGCCCTCCCTTCACCACTGCTTGGCACTCTCGCCAGCTGCCTGCGTTGCCTCAGACGGGGTTGATCCTGGCCCACTAGGTGTGGTGGGTCTGTGCAGAGCCCTAGGAATCTGTCCAAACTCTTTAACCAGCACTGGTTTGGGGGCAAAAGAAAGGACTGCAGACACCAGGGGGGGGTAGAGACGGTCCTTAAATGCCAGCCTTGCAGTCCCGTCCCACCCACCCCCTGCAACTCCCAGTTCTCTAAATGGAAGTTCAACAGGGAAGCTCCTCCGGCCAAGAAGACATTCAGGAGGCGCCGGTGGCATTTTGCCTGCCCCAGCAAATCAACCCCGAGTCTCAGACAGACCCAGAAGAGTCCGTGCCGTCTCGTTAAGAGTGCCGAATCGTCATTTTGCCCAATAAGCAAACCTCAAAGCGTACGCAACCATCGGAGATTGGAGCCAGCATGGTCAGCGTATTGAACGGGGACCTGGGTTCAGGTCCCTACTCAGCTGCAAAGATTCCTGGGGCTGCTCTGGGGCCATCGGGCTCTCTCGGCCTGGCAGAGCTGCTGGGAGGGCAGAAGGGGAGGAGAAATCTATGGGCCACCCTGGGCTCTACTAGGATGGCCCATCAGAACTCGTCTGCAACACAGCAAAAAAATACATGAGGCTGGAGACAGAGCCTAAATTTTTAGGCTCTGAGACACATCTACAGTCTACCAGTGGTGACTGGCTATGACCCCTAAACAGAGCCTCCATATCCAGCGGTAGTATACCCCCAGCCAGCCAATTTAGCTGAATTAATTGAATTAATTCCCTGTTTTGTATCCTACTGTTTCTTTTCTGTATTCTTTTTTGTGTGTTGATGACTTGTAACTAAGTTCTGTAGTAAGGTGAAATCTCAATTAAGAAATCTTTTCCCCACGCCAAAATCAAATAAATAAAATAATAAAATAATAAATAAATAAATAAATGAAATGAAATGAAACAATAAATAAATAAAAATCTGTTTCCTAACCAGCCATGCCAAATTCAATGGAACTTCCATGTGCCGGCGCAGGATACCTGGAAACCCTAGATGCTGGAGGCAAGCCAGCCAGGGATGCCTTTTCGTCACTTGGCCTGCGTTCCACTAGCTGGTGCAGTGCCTTATCAGGTGTCAGTTTTAACAGGGTGGCCTGCATTATTTCCCCTCCCCTCCCCGCCGTAATCCTGCAAGCATCTCTGTACAGCACGTCCGTACACAAAATAATTGCTCGCCTGGCAGATCTGACAGTCTCCAGATGTAATCGGCACGCTCCCTCCCTCCTCCTCCCGCTCCCTCTTTTAATGCTGCCTGATGCCTCGGTGCTGCTCTTGTATGCAATCCGGCTTCTCGCTCTGGGGGTCTTCCCACCTTCTCCGGGGGTGGGGGGTGGGTGACGTTTCTGCCCCCACCCAGACAAAATTGGCCAAGTCTTTCCAAAGAGAAGTTCAAGGCGACGGCAAGAGGGGCTTGCATATCTCCAGCTTGGTGCTCTGAGACCTCGGGGTCCCGTTTTTTACGGTGTGCGCCACGCTCTGTGTGCAAACACGAACGCAGGCCAAAACACAGCCACTGCTCCCAGCGGGATTTGTGCTGTTGCGCGCACAAGGAGCTTCCCCAAATGAGGGTCCTCCTCTACATGGGAGGGAGAAAGAGGACGAGGGCACCGTTGACAAAAGACTGTGCCGTTTGTAGCGTCCCGTGTGGTGTGGAGAGAGCGCAAGCGTGGCACTTTCCTCATCATGCTAGGACTTGGGCACACCCAAATAGAGTTGATAGCAGCGGAGGCCAGACGAGGAGACAATATCTCCTTCACAGGCTTCTTCTCCCCGCTGACGCCCACCTCACACCCCCACACTCGCCTGCCTGCTTGCACTGCCCGCCCGTGTATTGTAGCTAGGCGCCTGCTCCTTCACTTGTGTGTGTGGAACTCACCGCCACAAGAAGTGGCAATGGCTGCTCGCTGCGAGGTGGCTCAAAAAGGGAATTCGGCACAGTGGCAGGGGGGAGGTTTGCCTATCAACAGCTCTCAGCTGTGCTGCTAGGTGGAACCTCCATGTTCAGAGGCAGTCTGTTTACTGAATGCCAGTGGCTTGGGCAGGCACAGCACAGAAAGGCTGTCGCCTCCTTGCCCTGCTTGTGGGCTCTCCAAGAGGCATCCGAGTGGCCACTGTGGGAGGCAGGGAGCAGGCCTAGAAGGGCTTGTGGTCTGGGGCTATTAAACAAAGGAGGCAAATGCAACATCCACGGCTAATTCCAGGCCTCGTATGGAGGTCCATTTGAAAGCGATGAACCGTGGCTACTAAAATGGAGCCTCCACATGTAGGGGCAGTCTACCTCTCGCAGGAAACGGCTGTGTTCATGCCACGCTTGGGGGCTTTCTCGGAAGAATCCGGCTGTCCGCTTCGGGGAACTGCGAGATGTCAGAGCCGGCGACCCGACCCGACCATGCTCTTCCGATGCTCGGGGGGCCCTTCCCCACCCACACTGTCTTTTCCCCGTGTGGCTCTTTACCGCCTCCTGTGGAAGCCATGCAGGAGCCTGGACAGGCAGGAGGTTCCGCGTTGGGGCAGCGTAGATCCGCACCGCACCGCCCGCCCTCGGCTCTTTAAGCATCCTCTCTCCCCTCTTTCCCTTCCCTACAACACAAACAAGACTTAACGTTTCCCCCTTTGACCACAGTTAATGACTTGGCTAATTGATCTCCGACGAGGTTCAGCTCCTCTTTCCCAGGCAATCGATATCAGAAACCTTCCGAGGCCGGGCCTCTCCACCCACCCCCTTCCTCCTCTCTTCTCAAAAAAAGGAGCCGTCGTTTTTCACCCCAACCTCCACCCTCTTCCCTTGTCCCCAAATTGAAAAGAGCCATTGATTGGGGGGGGGGAGGAGAAAGAGAGGGCAGAGATCAATAGCATGGAAAACAATTAAAGTCAGCCCGTGGACTCCTGGAACAGGTTAAAGCCCTGGGCCTGGAAGCCAACGGAGCGAAGAAGTCTCTGGCTCACACACACCCCCAGGGGTCTCAAGTGCCCTTGACAGACAGAGTCAAGAAAAGGGAAATAGTTGGGGGGCGGGGAAGGAGGGGGGGAGGGAGGCCGCCCGCACAGCTGCGACCACCATTGCAAATTTCAGAACGAGGCCTCCCCGAGACTGGATTGGGGAGTCACCCACAGGCCTTCGTTGCTGGTTTCAGCCGTAAGATCCGAGGCCCCCGCCATTTTGGAAACGTCTCCAGAAACGGCGCCCCGTGTTTCCTCCAAACTTTCTCCAAGACGTACGCTCTGCTGAATGCACTGTGCATGTTGGGGTGCAAAATGGAGATCAGAGCAGCCTCCCCGTTTTGCTGCCCTTTCCCTCCTCCTGACACGGAAAGCGGCGAGGCGAGGCGAGGTGGCTGCCTTAGGCGGCGAATTGTAGGGATGGCAGCAGAAGCAGCATCTCTTGGCAGCATCTCCAAGATAGGGCTGAGAGAGATTCCTGCCTGCAACTTTGGAGAAGCCGCCGCCAGTCTGTGAAGTCAATACTGAGCTAGGTGGAGCAAGGGTCTGACTCGGTATATGGCGTCTTCCTATGTTCCTATGAGGACAGGACAGACATGCCTCTAAATTCACCAGATCATGGTTTCCTGTCCCAAAAAGACTCACATTTTTTTTGCCATGGGATGCAGTCATGGCCACCAGCTTGGATGCCCCTTTAAGAGGGGCTTAGATTCATGGAGGACAGGTCTATCGAGGGCTATTAGTCTGGTGGCTGTGGACCACCTCCAGCCTCAGAGGCAGGATGCGTCTCCATACCAGTTGCAGGGGAGCCACAGCAGGAGGGAGGGGATGCCCTCAATTCCTGCCTGTGGCTTCCAGCGGCATCTGGTGGGCCCCTGTGTGAAACAGGATGCTGGACTAGACGGGCCTTCTTGGGCCTGATCCAGCAGGGCTGTTCTGATGTTCTTATGACGATGAGGATCAATAGGCACAAGAGAGATTCCAGCAATGGCCACTGGAAACATTAACTCGGAAATACTCTCGCTAAACAAGTGTTGGAGAATATAGGCAGGCCAGTAGGACTGCTCACACGTGATGCTGTTCACACATGATGCATCTATTTGCAAATCCGCCCCCCCTCCCCGCCAAACGCCACCCAGGCCGTTTTAAAAGCCAACCTGGGGACGGCACCCTTTGAAAAGGCAGGACCCAAATCCCATGTCCAGTGGGCTGTGCATCTAAATAAAGTGTGAAGCCGTGGCAGACCAACGACCACATTGTGTGCGGCAACACGGTACAGACGTCCAACGGAATGTGTGGGTAATACTGATCTGTAGCGAGGCAGGGCAGATCCGGGGAGCAGCTGGAGGAACAGACGCGGCGGATCTGGGCCGCAAGCAGCTCTGCTCCTCATTTCACTACCATCCCAACAGAGCTCACCCCTTCGGACATTCCTCCCAAACACTCCGCACCACTGGCGGGTGTGTAATTCCCAGGGCGCTTCTTGGCATGCTGGGAGAGGAGCGTGGGGCGGGGATCCCAATTAATTAACGAGCTTTAAAAAAACAAGGCCCAGGCAGAGTGGGGGGGGGGAGCGGGGAGGCGGAATCACCCCTCCGGAAAAGTTTGCCAACCAGAGCCCAGAAACAGAATTCTTGGGGAAATGAATGGGGGGGGGGGTGTCTCAAAAGGCCTCTGCGTGTGTCCCCCCCCCCCGAGTGCCCCATCCAGTGCTGGTGCATGGCCTCTCCACGGCCAAGGGGGAAGGAGTCGCAGGGTCAGCAACCCCTCGCTCCTTCTTTCTCCCTGGCTACCATGTTCCTCCTCACCCCCAAGGAAAATGTGACGGAACTTGGCAAGGTCTGGCAAGGTCTACGGGCACAACACCCCCCTCCCCACTCTCTTCCCTCCCACCTCCTTTTCTCTCCTGTTTTTAAGCCTTTTTGTTTTCTCCATTCATTCAAAAGCTAATCAGATTAGGCGGCTTTCCAGAAGGTGTGTTCGTGCTTTCCCTCTCCATATTTGCGCCCTTCCTGTCCCCAGATCTCACTCTTGCCCTTCCTCTTCCATAAATCCTTTGGGGTTTTTTAACCCAATCTTGGTCACCGTGTCAATTCCCCCACTGCCTTCCCGGTGGGTTGGGTGATTGGTGCTCTCCCTATCTAGACATGAGTCTGAACTGGCAGTGGAGGAGAGAGAGGGCCTAGTGAGAACTGAGGAGAGGGTTCCTCAAGTGGTGAGGGTGGCCCCACACTCTCCACCCCACATCATGCCACCCTCAAAGTGGCTTCCAACTCCTCAAACAGGATCCAGACGTCAAAAGGAACCCAGCACCAATGCTGGATCTCAGGACAGCTTGGCCTAGTTGGGCAACCCCTCTGCAAACTTCGCTTCTCCCCACGCCCCCGTTCCTCCAGCTCAACCCCCTGTGGCCCTCCCTTATCGAGACCCCACCATGATTTTTTTTCCCCAAATTTTATTTGAAATGGATTGCTTTTCAATTGTGGGGTGGGGGGTCAGCTCCTCAAGACACAAAACGCATTAGACACGGACCCTCTCGCCAGCCCGGGATCGTATGCAAAGGCGGCATGAATAATGCATATGCGGCTGTCTTTCAGAATTATACTGTGGAAAAATAAACCGGAGTGTATAATATTAAAAGGGGGGGGGGGAGAGAAACCAGAGAGAATGAACCAACAGAGGTGTAGTCGAGTTAAAAGTGTCGGTTGGGGGGGGAGCTTGCCCATTGAAAGAACGCCCCCCGCCCCTGACCGGGAATCTCCATGCGGATAAAAAGGAACCGTCTTGCTAAGATCCTTCTTCTCTCCCTTTTTCTTCTGGGGAACAATTTGATATTCAGGTCTAGACAGAGAAGCCATCTCAAATCCTTCCTGTGTATTGTGCCCGGACCCTTTTGGTGGGTTTCTTAAAGAGCTAGCATGGCAGGGGAAGAGACGGGACGCACCGGAGGGCAGTCGGGGGGAGGCAGGGGGTATTAGAAGTGCCCCTTTGAAGAAAGCCACTCATCCATCCCAACGGTTGAGTTCAAGGGGCTCGAGGACAAGAGGTGAAGAGGAGTCCATCAAAGCCAGCGGCCGGCCTGCCGCTGAAGGGGTGTGTGTCTCCCGCCCCGACACCCCGCCCCCCAATATACTGAACGCTCCACAAAGCAGGGAAAGTCCGCCGCCCGGTGCATGCAGAAGTCCCCAAGTTCAGTCCTGGCAACTTCTCCAGGTAGGGCTGGCGAAGACCCCCGTCTGAAACCCTGGAGAGCCGCTGCCTAACTGGGTAGGCAAAGCTGAGTTAGACGGACCAAGGGTCTGACTCAGCGGAAGGCAGCTCCCTGTCTTCTTTTAAGGAGGGGCCATGGCTCCGTGGCAGGAAGCCCCCAGTTCAATCCCTGGCAGCATCTCCAGGTCGAGCTGAGAAAGTCTTGTGTCTGAAAGCTTGGAGAGCTGCTGCCGGCCTGGGTAGACGATCCTGAGCAAGGCGGACCAATGATCTGACTCAGGAGAAGGCAGCGGTCCTGAACCATTTCTGGGCACATTGTGATCTACCTGTCCAGACCAGCTATTGAAACTCAAGGTTCGGTTGACCCCAGACGGAGGGATTTCAGCAGGACGCAGTTATGAGCACACCGTTGGCTTTTGCGATCCAACCCAGCCAGCCAAATGGGCTATCAGGGAAGAAGCCACCCCTTCTATGGCATCCATTTCTTGTGCTTCTGATTCCCTCTGCCCAGCGATCTGCTCTGCTTGAATTCTGGTGGAACAAGGACCATGTCTAAAATCGATTCTGGAATGGGAGCAGACACCGTTTTGCCACCGTGATCCTTCTGGGTGTTTGGCTCTCTTCTGCTTGTCTCCTCTGCAGTGCCAATGGGCCTGGGTAAAACGCGGCAAAAATGCCATCCTCTTTGGAGGGTCTATGTGGCTACAGTGTGTCTTACCAATGAGTCCAAGAGCTCCTACGCAGCCATCAAGCGCCACCCTGAATAATGCTGCTACAACCGTATAGATGGACTCTGTCAAAATCCTCTTCTCCCAGTGATTTATCAAGATGCCCATCTGCAGTGTTCAGTGCCAAGGAGGGAGAAAGGTCACAGGAGCCAAAGGGCCGGAGAGCTGTGAGAGTACCTTGGAGAAAACTCAGAAATACTTCCAGATTTCTCCCAGCTCCTGTTTCCAAACTCCCAGCTCCTGTTTCCAAAGAGAAATCTGGCAAATTAGGCATTCACCATGGTTGGAGAAGGGGGAACAATGGAGAATTCCTAGTTTGTTGGCTTCCTCTTTGGAAACAGGAACTGGGAGTTTGGAACTCCAAAATCTGGGGAGAAATTCAGAGGAGGAAGTTTTGGATGCAGTCCTCATTTTAAGGAAGATAAAGACAATGTTTGATTTGTTAGAAGAGGAAGCCCACTGAAAATCGCTCTAGCTTTTGAATTTTTGATAACAATTCCGGGAAGAGAACTGGTCTTGTGGTAGCAAGCATGAATTGTCCCCTTTGTTAAGCAGGTTCAAAACTGGTTTGCATTTGGATGGGAGACTACATGTGTGAGCACTGGCAGATATTCCCCTCAGGGGATGGAGCCACTCTGGAAAGAACACCTGCCTGTTTGCATGCAGAAGGCACCAGGTTCTCTCCCTGGCAGCATCTCCAAGATTGGGCTGAGAGAGACTCCTGCCTGCAACCTTGGAGAAGCTGCTGCCAGTCTGGGTAGACAATACTGAGCTAGGTGGACCAAAGGTCTGACTCAGTCTATGGCAGCTTCGTATGCTCCCATGTTTTAAAATAACCCATCACCGCAACATTTGCCCTGTCGCCAGTATATCCTGCCTGACTCTGAACTCTCAATTTGTGCCACCACCATTTGTCCCTGGGAAAACTGGGGACAAGTTTCCGCAATGTGTGCCCTTGCAATTGCCCCTGGGGAACCCGGCCCCGAACCCATGGTTCCCCTAACCTGTCCTCCCGTCAGCTCGCCCCCGCCTGAAAGGTTGATGTTCCTAGCTTGCAAAGTTGCAAGAGAAGGAAGCAGGAGGCCCTTTAATTTGGCTATTTAAAACCCCCAATAATATTTTTTTTTAAAGCTAAGCCCAGCTTTGAAAAGCCTGGAGGTATCCCAGCGGACGCTGCTCTTCTCCTGCTTCAAAAGCCGCCTTTCTCCTTTCTTCCACCCGTTCGCTCCATACAAAGGTGCCGGCACACTTTCGTCTCTGCGGAAAGACCTTTTTAATTGGTTCCAGGCAGAAGGTTAAAATACTTCTCCCCCCTCTGATACCACCCCCTTTTTTCCCTCTTGCACACTTCTCTTCAAGTGAAAGAGGAAAGTCTAAATGAGAGAAAAAGAAAAAGGCAACGGCGGAGCTCAAGAGCAGCTGCCAATCCGAGGCAGCCTGAAGGGTACACGCCAACTGGAGAGAAAAGGGAATTTGCACAGACTATACAGAGGCGGCCGGTTCTGCAAAAGTTTAGCATGCAATTTATCCACTGCCGTATGTAAGCCGTGCATGGAACTCATTAAGTTGTTTTCTTTTTCTTTTCTTTTTAAAAATCATGTTTCTGGTCCCTTGCATTTTAAGGATAGATTTGAACACAGAACTGGGGCTGAGCAGAAAAGGGGCAGCATTCAACCATGTTCTCTGATTTCAGCAACTTTGCAGCACCGCTGCAAATAAATTTCCGCCATCTATTCAGAGTGCCCCCCTCCCTCTCTGTTAACCATGTTTGACCTCAGTGATGCCATCTGATTGGCTATCTATCTACCCATACAATGATGTCACCCACATGGCAGCTATTTTAGTAACATCCAATCTTGTCCCATGCAGGGTGACATCACGATGCTCCATAGCCAACCAGATGACATTGAAGAGAGGCCACTGTAGTGTAGTGTAGTGGTTAGAGTGCTGGACTAGGACCAGGGAGACCTGAGTTCAGATCCCCACTCAGCCAAGAAATTCTCTGGGTGACTCTGCGCTCATCTCTCAGCCTAACCTACCTCACAGGGTTGTTGTATATTATTATCCCTTATTTGCACAGTCAGACAGGTGTTATTGACTGGTTTGTTTTATCCAGACATCGAGTCCTTCCCAAGGACCTGGGATGCCAGAATTTTATTATCAATGTTGTTGCTGTTATTATAGATATTGTCGCAGAATATAGGCTGTCCTCAGTAAAGTTGCTTTTTGTAATTGGCTGGTGGTGATTTCTGTGGCCCCTATTTTATTAATAATAATAATAATAATAATAATAATAATAATAATAATAATAATATTTATACCCCATCCCTCCAGTGCACTACCGCTCTGAGCGGCTCACATCAATAAGACAGACACAAGATACAATAAAAGTAATAAAATTTGCTAAATTAAACAAGAAAAGAAAAAAGAAGAAGAAAGTTGTCAGATTAAAAACCACAATCCTTAGGTTCAAATTAAATACATAACCATGTATACCACTCTGGGCTCCTTGGAGGAAAAAGCAGGATATAAATGTTAAATAAATAAATAAATAAATAAATAAATAAATAAATAAATAAATAATTTGCTGAGAGGCAAAAGGACTTAATAGGCAATGCCTCTGAGGGCAACTATCCAGTTAGTGTGGACAGTTCCGACCTAGACGAACCAGGAGTCTCATTTGGAATAAGGTAGTTGCTTATGGTCTTCTCCGTGCACAGTTAAGACCCAGGGTGTCCCACTCACCTGCTGACGGGGTGGATTGTCCGTAACAGAGAGTATACGGTCTGCCACGGTCCGTAAACAAGGGCACCCTTCGTGCACACATAAACGGGTAGCAAAAGGCCCAATTGCTCAGGGGGAGAGCACCAGCTTTGCATGCAGAAGGCCCCGGGTGCAATCCCTGGCAGGATTTCTGAGTAGGCCTGGGAAAGAGCTCTCTCTGAAATTCCAGAGAGCTGTTGCCCGTCAGGACAGAGACTAGTGAGCTACACGGACCAATAGCATTTCTATTCTAAAAGGAGCAGGTAGCAGGTAATGGGAAATACTTTCCTCTGAAACCCCAGAAAATTGCTGCCAGTCTGAGCAGACAATCCTGGACAAATAGCCTAGATGGATGAATAGTCTGATTCATGAAGCAGCATCCCAGTGGATAGAGAGACATTCTTCTCCTTCTCGCATAACACTAGAACCAGGGGTCATCCCATGAAACTGAAGGTTGGGAAATTCAGGACCAGCAAACGGAGGTACTTTTTCACACAACACATAATCTACTTGTGGAATTCTCTGCCACAAGATGTGGAGTCAGCAACCTGGATGGCTTGAAGAGGGGCTTGGATAACTTCATGGAGGAGAGGTAGATCAACGGCTACTAGTCGGGGGGCTATGGGCCACCTCCAGCCTCAAAGGCAGGATGCCTCTGAGTACCAGTTGCAGGGGAGCAACAACAGCAGAGAGGGCAGGCCCCTTTCAACTCCTGCCTGTGGCTTCCAGCGGCATCTGGTGGGCCACTGTGTGAAACAGATGCTGGACTACATGGGTCTTGGGCCTGATCCAGCAGGGCTGTTCTGATGTTCTTATCCATAGCCCTGCCGAGGAAAGAGGTGCCTTTTAAAGTGATGATTCTCTTATACTTAGCAGGGGGAGAGCAATTTGCCCTCTCCAACCCCAGCACAACATCCCTCGAGTGGCTGTTTCTGGTGTCAACCTTATGTTTCTTTTTAGATTGTGAGCCCTTTGGGGACAGGGGACCATCTGATTTATGTACTGTTTACTTTTCTATGTAAACCACTTTGAGAACTTTGGTTGAAGAGCGGTATATAAAAATTCTTCGTCGTCATCGTACTGGGTTTGTACGCAAAAGGTCTCAAATTCTAATCCTTGCCATCTCCACTACAAAAAAGGATCACCGGTAGTATGGCCGCTGCCAGTCAGAGCAGATAACACTAGACTCGACTGATCAACTGTCTGACTCAGCATAATGCAGCCTCCTATGCTGATGAGGAACATCCGCAGCTCAATGGTAGAACACCTACTTTGCACGCAGAAGGTCCCAGGTTCAATCTCCAATAAAAGCATTGTGTAGTCAGGGGCAGACACCTCCTTCTGAGATCTAGGAGCACTGCTGCCAACCAGAGCACTGAGTGAGATGGACCAAAAAAGAAGGTGGGGGCGCTCCCCTCTAATTCTTGCATGGCTTTATTACCACCTAAATCACAGGTCTCACTTGCCACAGGCCACCAAGAGGGGGGCTAATTTTCAAGCCTCCTTTAGCATATCTGAATAACCCATTTAACCGAAGTTTACATTCTGGAGCGAGAGAACACCACCTCCAACATGTGCCTCCGACATCCAAATTGGTTAACGAATTCCAATTCCACACCTTCTCAATCCAGTGATTCTTCAAGGCTATTTTTTCTTCCCTATACCCCTTGTCTAAAACTTTCCATTTATTTCCACCGTGTTTTCTCTTTCAAACCTACCTTATCGGAAAGCACAAGGTTGTTTGCAACAACATCACGTCAATACACACACAAACACACACATCACAACACTAATCAAAACCCCAAATAAAGTAATTTACGTATTTGCACTAAGATCTTAAAAAGAAAGGCGAAGTGTCTAGGGAGAATAGGGTTCTTCCCTGGCCTCCTGATTTTTTTCAACATGTTCTCATGGGAGCGGCAAACTCTAATTATAGCCTAATCGGGCCTACTCAGAAGTACGTCCCACTGCATTCAGTGGGGCTTACTCCTAGGTAAATGTGCATAAAACTGCAGTCTAAATGCATACATGCTTACTCGTAAATAAGCCCCACTCTTCAAAGCGGCTTGCTCCTAGGGAAGTATGATAGGATTGTGGCCTCAATCAATGAAAGCTTTGTTGATTAATGAGTGGAGACTAGTTTTTTTAATCAACAAGGACACATTTTAATTAGTGCATCTGAGAGTAAAGGGCACATGGGTTTAACTTCGCTTTGTTTTGACTATTTAAAGTTTTGGCAATTTAAGTGGAATAGGGAATTCTCGCAAAAAGGCAGCCGCTTTTTGGCTATTAAATGGTCAGTTCTTTCACGCTGCCTTCAACATCCAAAAAAGGCACCTGGACTGAGATTTCACTAATTTGCAACTTAATTTAAATGAAACCGATTAATTTGCCAATCAAACTATTCAAGGGTGGATGATTCATCACCTAAAATTCCTTCTAACCGTTGCAAGTTATTGGCTTTTAACGTAAACCTGAGCTGAAAATTTGCTCAGGAGAACTTTGGGGTTGAATTTTAAGGGGCGTAAAAGCGAGAGTCACCCTCCATACTGGAGTGGGGTGGATGTGCTATTTATTTATAGTGAGAGTTATTTATTAGTTTTAATTTATTTTTATTTAACATATTTATATACCGCCCAAAACTCACGTCTCTGGGCAGTCTGCAATAAAAACAACACAGATTCAGACAAAAATAAAAACGTCAAAACAATCTAAAAACAATGATATTTTTTCAGATCTGCGCCAGCTACAGTGAGCCAGAAGGGACGGTCAGCGTTGCTGAGAGATTCGTGCCGAATCGGACGGAATCCCGTTTGGAATGGTGGCCAGCTGCCCCCACGGCCCGTTGTCAGGAAGAGCCCCAACTACTACAGCAAGGCTGGGCGTCGCTATGGTTACCGAGTAGGCCGGAATGCCTGGGACCGGAAGGGGCCCCATGGCAAGAAAAGGTTCGGGTTCCCAATTCTTCTCCTGCCCTGTTCTGCGGTACAGTCCTCCCCCGCGAGAGGGGGTCGAGCCTCAATTCAGGACAGCCATCCCTCCAAGAACCCCGGCATATTCTAGAACTATGGGACAGAAGAACAAAGCCCTCCACCGCCTAAAATCAAAACAGGCTTGGTTTTGGGTTGCGAGGGAAGAGCGGGAGGTGGACGGCAACCACAGCCCCCAATAATACCTCCCAGGCCATTAAGAAAGGAGGAGTTTCCTCTCCCCGCACAGAGGCTTCAATTGAAGCCACATGTTCGCTCCAACAGAAGGATTTCTCCTTTCCTTTTCCAGGGCTGCCCTACAGGACAGCTTGTTAAACGGCAACCCGCAGTTCTTCCTCCTCCTTCCACCCAAGAAATGAAGGCTGATGAAAACGAGGTGACAGGAGCTGCGACAGGTTCGCAGTGGGACACATTCAAGACGGGCTCGGGGAGGAAGATGTCAGGACCAAGCAGAGAAGACGCCAGGCTCGAGGGGGACGTTTGGCCTTCCTCTCCATGCCAATTTCCTGCCGAAACCCCCCTGGCCTCAACTGCCCCATCGGGGACCCACAGCAACCTTGGGAGTATTTTCAGCGGGGAAACTGCACGGGCAGTTTCTCCGCGGCAGGGCCCCGATCCAGGGCGGATTCTCATGCCACTGCTCTTTGGCACAGAAGCGAGCCGAGCGGATGTTCTAGGCAACCTCTCGTCCGGGCCTGCAAAAACAGCACCATGAATCGGAGTTTCGTCATTATCATTTTTCCCGTAGAAAGAAAAATGAAATTTTTCACATTTTTATCGTTTTTCCCGTAGAAAAACGATCGTAGAAAATCCCGTAGGAAAACATTATCGTTTTTCCCGTAGAAAGAAAAATGAAATTTTTCACATTTGCAATACGGCAGCGTTTCAGGAACTGAATATTTCTTTTAGAATGTTAAATTCTTTGGGGCCGTGATTTGAAATCATCAAGAAGCTACATTTTACAGGAGAACTTCAGTATTCATGGGGGTTCCGTTCTCCGCAATTACCGCAGATACAGAAACAGTGAATGCCGACTCACTGGGGCAATGGGATTGCGGCGGTTAGGTTCCCAGAGGCCCAAAAAACGGCAAAAGGGGGGTGTATTTAAAAGGGCAAAATAAATGTCCCACTGTGCTCTGCTGGCCAGCAATGTCCCCCAGAAGTCAGAAACTGTCAATTTTTAAGCATTTTCCTGCCATTTTTCGCAGGGTTTTTCAAGTAAATGAGCCACAAAATGGCTCTGTTTCACAAAATGGCAGCCCCAAATTACTGCTGTTGTCATTTCTGGCTGCCTCTGGCACACAGATACACGGAATTAACCCTTTGTTGGGCATTTCCCCCCCCCCCGTGTATGCCGAGGTCGGGTGTCAATCACCTGACTACAGATACACAAAACTGCAGAAGTATAGCAAGATCCACGAATACAAATACGACGGATATGTATATACTGCTTTTCAACAAAAGTTCCCAAAGCAGTTTACACAGCTATAAATAAATAAATAAATAAATAAATAAATAAATAAATAAAATGACTCCCTGTCCCCAAAGGGCTCACAATCTAAATATATATATATATATAAGATAGACACCAGCAACAGCCACTGGAGGGATGCTGTGCTGGGGATGGAGAGGGCTAGTTGCTCTCCCCCTGCTAAAGAAAGAGAATCGCCACTTTAAAAAGGTGCCGCTTTGCTCATTTATCAGGAGTAGCACCTGTAATTCTTCTAAATGAATTTTAAGGGAATGATTGATTTACGACATTCAACATTTTTACATATTTCTCCCCCACCATGCACACTAATCCATATATTAAACAGCAACCACAAGCGGTAATAGCTTCAGACAGTGTTGCACAGTGGTTTTGAAAGGGAGCAGAGGAAATCCTCTTTTCGAATCCCACTGCAAGCCATCAACTCATTTAGGGGGTGTTGACAATCCACCTGCTCTCAACTTCACCTCTCTGGATTGGATTATGGGGTCATACCTTGCAGGGCTGGTGTAAGGATTCCTAGGACTCCCTCTCACGGTATGGCAAGGTGTGTCCCACACTGACAGGAGAAGATCTTTCCTCCTAGTTTTGCTCCTACTTCAGCCAATGGCCAAACATTTCACATTTCCAGAGAATGTCAGAGAGATATTTGACCACTGCAGAATGAAGCACTAGAGACAGAGGTGCCCATGAACATGTGCAAAGTGCATTTCCTCATCATTGAGCCCACTCGCACCATCAGGAAGTCTGCAGCTCTCAGAAAGGCTCTTAGACATAGAACACCTTCTCATTTTTAATGCAGAGATTTCTGCCTTCCTGAACACTGGCACAATCCTTTCAGTACTCTTAAACTCCAGGGCAAATACGTGGTTTTCACGTGGACAACAGACCATTCATGGTTTCCAGAACACGACAACGCATTGCAGTCGAGCATCAAATGTTCAGTGGGACATTATTTCCCATTCCAAAGCATCGATGCTGCTACTGCGGAAAGACGAGGCACTTTGACATTGACTATCGCGCATCAAACGCAGGTCTCAGCCACTGTTGTGCACTTTGCTGCACCACACAACTTTTGCATCACAGTGCCTTCCTTTCAGATGGGTGCGGATCCACAACTATTCCTTGCTCTTTTTTGCCACAGGGAATACACAATATTTTTATTCAGGAGCAGAAAATCAAGGCTATCCACAGCACCCCCAGCTGCAGAAAACTTCCAGGAGCAACTAACACAGCCCAATTTCCGTGGGTTTTCTGATTTTACAAGTGTGTGAGAGCTGGGTGCGGGGAGGTGAGTGTGCGTGTGTGAAGAGGTGAGGAGAAGTGGGAAGAGAGCAGAGGAGAGAATTTGACCTGACAGGTATTAACCTTGGCTATTTAGTGCAATTATTTGGAACGCATTAGAAAGCGACGTTGAGAGGATTAGAGAGGAGAGTAATAGGCTGGAATTATTCACACCGCCAACCTTCGCCCCGTCCCTGGCGAACCCCAACTTGGCTCCACGCCGTCACGCAGGTCTCAAATGAGCGACGCATCCCTTGTCCTGGCAGGCGGGGCCTGGCCGTTCTTAGATGAACAGCCAGCTGTGACTTCCGAACTTCCCCGCCGCCTCCCCAATCCCGGTTTCATCAAAGGCAACTCATCGCCTCGCTGCTCCGTGGCCATTCTAGGCTACGAGGCACACACACACACACACACACACACACACCCGCCCTTTCCCCTCCTTCTGGGAGATGCCAGTGGAGCAGGGCACCATTGTCCATGGACAAAAGGCCAAGAGATAGCAGAGCCAGACGGCAACGCATCCACCGTGGCCTAGCAGTCCATCCCGGGGAACCTGCGCCCCTCCAAACAGGCCCCAAACTGGTCTCGCCTTTAAAGGGTGGAAGAGAGCACCGGTTAGCACTGGAAGCCAACCAGACTAAGAGGATTCAAACACCATCAGGGAAATATTGGAAGGGCAGCCTGCTATAACGATAATAATATTATAATATCTATGCAAACCGCTTTGGGAACTTTTGTTCAAAAGCAGTATATAAATATTCATTGTCATCATCATATTAATATATAATAATATATATGAGCATTCTGCTGGTTTGTCTTCCTTCCTTCCTTCCCTCCTTCCATTTATTTATTAAACTGATAAACCGCCTAACACCTGAATCTCAAGGTGGTGTACACGACTTGAAACAATAAATAGAACTCATAAAAACAAAACAAACTTAAAATAAAATTAAAATTAAAAATAGTTTTATCAAAAGCATTTTTTAAAAACAGTTTAGCAAAAGGCCTGAGAAAAAATGCGTGTCTTAAGTGATTTTTTTTTTTAAGGCAGCCACATTGTGAGTGTGAGTCGCCATCACACAGTTCCCTACTCGGGGTCTCTTAACATAAATCTCCAAGGGAGACATAGTCACAGGTTATCCTTGATGCACACGGTGGATTGTGGGACATCAGCATGCAAAACCCTGCCTGGATGAGGCCCTTGGGCAATTGCTGTCGGTCAACAATGAGTCAAGGAACGGTAGAGCATTTGGGGCTGCAAGAGAATACACTGAGTAAGGAGAAAGTCTTAGTGGGGCTTACTTCTGAGTAAACACACCTAGAATTGTAGGGATGCGCACGAAACAAATTTTGTGTTTTGTTTCGAGCTCAAAACAAAATGCAGAGGGCCGAAACATTTCATCGAAACAGCAGTCAACCCGGTCGTTTCGACAGAACAAAACTCAAAACATTTTAGTGTTTCTGCCATACAGAACAATGGGGAAACTCAAAACACCCCATTGTTCCCTATGGGTAGCTCCTAGGGACACCCAAGTGGGTTGGGTGGTAGGGCATGATGGGTGCTACCTACCACCCAACCCACAAAAGTAATGGGCAAGCAGGTGATTTTTAACAAACTTTTAACCTTTCCCCCAAACCCCTATAGTGCTAGAAAACCAATCGGCAATGGAAAAACAGGCCTCCAAAATGGCACTCGAAACGTCAAAATGTTGCAAATCGAAACTATCAAATCCAAGCTATTTAAAGGGCATTTTGTGTCAAGCTCAAACCAGTTTGAGTCAAAATGTTTCGACGTCAAAACATTTTGCCCATTTGTTTAGGATTGCACTGCTAAAGAGTGAATTTGTTCAGCCACAAAAGAAAGCAGCTTCTGGAAATAGGAAACAAAGAGAATTTATTTTAAAATCCTCACTTTGCTAGGGCAGACCCACACTTACACAGGGGCCTTCCTGGCTTTGTGAAGTATCAAGCAGTATTTGACTGCGGGCACAGAATCAGCGCCAGTCAACTGATAACATTTGACCTATTTATTAATCGATATCCCAACACTGCTCTTGGGTGGTTGCTTTCCCCCAAGTATCAGTCCTTTGCCAAACTCTGCTGTTTATATATTTTGCTCTAGGCGCTACTCAGAGCTTGGGTCTTGTGCCTGGGTCCGAAGCAGCAGGCACTCAGAGATCGAGATGAAGCATTCTCAAATGCCTCCAACCCCTTACGCATCGCTCCGATGCATTCCTCGACTCTGCACTGATTTTAGCCAAGAGAGCGTTGTTTAGCACTTTGGGCTGAAAATGTCTCAGAACGACATTCTTGTCCTAAAAGATTAACAGATCGAAACAGACCTCAACCGCTGTGGAATGTAAAATGGCCGGCTGTGCATGACAAGGTGCAAGAGTGTCCATGCGCACGCATCAAAATGTATGAGCACTAGAGATAAGATGCAACTGTTCCCCACTCACTGAACCTGGGGATGGCGTTGAGCCATGAAAAGGAGGGGTTCCACTCCCTCCCCAGGGTCTGTGAGAGGGAAACAGATAACATGTCCCTCTAGCATGCGTCCATTTTAACGCTTGCATGCACACTCATTCCGATGCTGTTCTAAACCTGAGGAACCTCACACTAACAAATGCTTAACATGGTGTAGGGCATGTGGCCCCGATGTTTATGCACAGAGGAAACTGCCTTATACCGAGTCAGACCCTTAGTCTGTCTAGCTCAGCATTGTCTGCACTGACCGGCAGCAGTGCTCCAAGGTTTCAGGCAGGAGTCTCTCCCAGCCCTATCTGGAGATGATGCCAGGAACCGAACCTGGGACCTTCTGCATGCACTGCCACTGAGAAATGACCTATATGTGCATTAGAGACAAGATTCATAGGAACATAGGAACACAGGAAGCTGCCTTCTACCGAGTCAGACCTTTGGTCCACCTAGCTCAGTATCGTCTACACAGACTGGCAGCGGCTTCTCCAAGGTTACAGGCAGGAGTCTCTCTCAGCCCGATCTTGGAGATGCTGCCAGGGAGGGAATTTGGAACCTGCTTCTGCTCTTCCCAGAGTGGATCCATCCCCTGAGGGGAATATCTTCCAGTGCTCAAACTTTTAGTCTCCCATTCAGATGCAACCAGGGCAGACCCTGCTTAGCTAAGGGGACAAGTCATGCTTGCTACCACAAGACCAGCTCTCCTCTGTTCATGTATTCCCTACTCAGAGATGTAGGTTCGAGAGACCCACAGCGGGGAGGGGGGGCGGACTGCAGCCTGAGGAATGACAGCCTAGCAACTCAGAGGTAAGGTATCGCCAAAGCCTAAAACAGGAAGCGCATGTAACCAGAAACAGAGACCAAAACATTTGGGCAGCTGGCCCAATGCACTCTGCACATGCCCCGAGGCATGGCCCTTTTCTACAGCCAGCCCGGAAGGATGAAAAGAGAAAGCTATCCCAGCAGCTGTGCTAACGAAACCGGGGTCCTGGGGCTTCAGCTGACGTCCAGAACTGCTGCTTAGCAGTGGAAATGTCTATTAGTGCTGTCACACTGCCAGGCCGGGCAGCAACGCCACCATCAGCTGACGGCTCCATTTCACTGGCCCATTCATCAGCGATCGTGCATCTGCAAACGAGACGCGGACCTTCTTGCCCGGTTTATGACCAAGAAGCCGTAACCAGGAAGAAGAAGAAGGAGAAGGAGAAGGAGAAAGCCTACAGAAATGATCGATAGCATGAGCAACGTTGCCTAACGTGGAAATGCCCGGCGGTTGCTCGATCAGCCTCGGTACCTGTGAAAGTGTGGCTGCTAATTGCAGGTCACCGGGCAAACCCGCAAGGGACACATCCACAGAGGAGACGTCTGTCACATAGATCCCAGCTACGACAGTAAGATGGAGCATCCATTTTGGGGTGCAGTCTATCATTCGGGTTACCGAGCCCCAGGGAGAGAATGCCGTCTCTGTCATGCCCTGCTTGGGAGCTTCCTTGAGGCATAGCTAACCCAATCTGAGCAATCTGGAGAATCTGCCCAGAACAAAAGCTGGGTCATTCTGTGCTCTTTATTTAAGCACACATAGGCCTCTCTCAGTGGCTGAATATGGAGGAGCTGAAAACAGGGCAAACTCAATGGTGCTGCACTGATTCAGAAAATCAGCTTTTTGTTGTTGTGCCACTGACCCGAGCCATTTCGATGGGACGGTATATAAATTAATTAATTATTAAATAATAAAGTAGCCAGCAATTGCCCAGCAACAGTAACATCAACCCTTATTTGCTACAGCTGTAAAACATGAGCCACCTAACGGCGCAGTGGGAAATGACTTGCCTAGCAAGCATAAGGTTGTCGGTTCGAATCCCCGTTGGTATGTTTCCCAGACTAGGGGAAACATCTATATCAGGCAGCAGCAATAGAGGAAGATGCTGAAAGGTATCATCTCATACTGCGTGGGAGACGGCAAAGGTAAACTCCTCCTGTATTCTACCAAAAGCAAAACACAGGGCTCTGTGGTCTCCAGGTGCCAACACCGACTTAGGAAACTGCCATATACTGAGTCAGACCCTTGGTCTATCTAGCTCAGTATTGTCTTCACAGACTGGCAGCAGCTTCTCCAAGGTTGCAGGCAGGAATCTCTCTCAGCCCTATCTTGGAGATGCTGCCAGGGAGGGAACTTGAAACCTTCTGCTCTTCCCAGAGTGGCTCCATCCCCTGAGAGGAATATCTTCCAGTGCTCACACTTCTAGTCTCCCATTCATATGCAACCAGGGCAGACCCTGCTTAGCTATAGGGACAAGTCATGCTTGCTACCACAAGACCAGCTCTCCTCTCTTGACAGCCTTTCCTTTATAAAACATGCCCCTTGTCATGTTGTCCTCAGATCTCCTTGCTCCAGAATTCAGAAGCAAGAGGTGGAAGCCTCGGACCTGCCAGCGTCCTCGTCCCAGACCGTTGTGCAAAGTGGCAAAAGGCACTTTGCATGTCCCCCCAGAGACGCCCATTGGGACCATTACCCCATCTCCAGGCCCTGGCTCAAATTTAGCCCCAGTGCTCACGTGGTCAGCCCCACATTCATGGAATCTGGAAGATGTCACAAGAGCCACTCACACAACAGAAGGCGTTATAAAAGGATCGGGCAGATTCATGGAAGGTGAGAGGACCAATCGCTCACTGGAACCTTCCATTTTTAGAGAAAGCATTCTGCTGCAGAAGACCAGATGCTGAAGGCATGGTTCAGGGTGCCCAGCAGTAGCTTTATGCATATTTGGTTGTTCCCAGGAAAATAAATGCTGGGTCAGAGTCACATTTTATCTAGTCCAGCATCCTGCTTCTCACAGTGGCCAACCAACTTTACAAGCAGGGTGTGAAGGCAACAGCCCTTTCCTGTTGTTGCTCTCCTTAGCAGTTGGGTATTCAAAGGTAGGCTGCCCCTGAACATGGAGGTTTTGTGTAGCCATAATGAATAAAAATAGACTGACCTCTTTTCCTCCATTCTGAAATTGCCCCCACCCCACTGAACGCCCACAAAGCTAACAGCCAGCACTGCATCTTGTGGTGGCAGGTTTTGCAAGTGAATTCTGCGTCACCTGAAGAAACACTTGCTCCGGTCTGCCCTGAATATGAATAGGACAAATATGTATCACTTTTCAACAAAAGTTCCCAAATAAATAAATAAATAAACGCAATAAAACGGATCCCTACCCCCCAAAGGGCTCACTATCTAAAAAAGAAACACGGGCTAGACATCAGTAAAAACCACTGGAAGGATGCTGTGCTGGGGACGGATAGGGCCAGCTGCTCTCCCCCTGCTCAATCAAGAGAATCGCCACTTTAAAAGGGTGCCTCTTTGCTCAGTTCGCAGGGGACAATCTGCTAACAATCTGCTATGAACCATCAGTTCATAGGGTGATTTCCAACTTCTAGTATCACGAGAGAGGGGAGCAAACGTCTCTCTCGCCTTTCCACGCCACACACCATCATTTTGACCGCATTATTTTTATGAACATTTTATGCCATCTTACAAGCGCTCTGAATGGAACGGTTAGACACTTGCTAAATAAACCGACATGTTTATACATTTGGATGGGCTTTGTTGGTAATACAATGTAACATGTAATATGTAACATGGGCTTTGTCGGTATGAACCAGGAAAGCAAAGCTTGTGATTGTTAATGAGTTTCCAAGGGCGGCCCCACCATGCAGCAGGGTGACGTGGGCTGCCTCCAGCGGCAGGCGGGCAGGGTGGCACGGCAATTCTGTCAGCACAGACACGCGCGCATGCACAGCATGGACGGCTTGCAGAGGAAGGAGAGCGAAATGGCACAGGGCTGCTTTTCTTTCGAAACAGAAAAAGAAAGTGGGGAGCATCGGAAAGTCAAGGGGGAATTTGAGGCACAATTGGAACAGCAAAAAGGGGGGATGGGGAGGGAAGGGAGGGGCCGCCATTTGGTACTCTGCAGCAGTCAGCAAAATGTTAGGGCCCAGGCAGGCGAAAGGGGATGCAAGGGAGGAAGGAGAAAGTTATCCCTTCCTCTCCCCAACCGCCCCCCGCCCCCGATTTCTGTGGTGAGATATTGAATCACACTGCAGATTCTACGAGAAGATCACATTTCCTTTCACTCCCTCTTTCCCCAAAGAAAATACTACCAATGCCAAAGAAACCTGGTTGGGTTACAGGATATCAAAGCTGGCCGCTGAGCCTCACCATTTCAAGTTTTAATCCATCGGATTTAGCGTGGTTAGCAAGAAAAGCTCGTCGTGAGCACTGGGGGAAGAGGGCCAGCCCGGCTCCAGCTACGAAAATCCAACCACCTCAGCACCCAGATTCCGGGGAACGCGCAGGAAAAATGTTAATTGTAACCAGGGGGCGCGTGTGCAATCCACACAACTGCACAAGACCACTAACCCAGGCGGGCGGGGCTCTCCAATCCAAAAGAAGAGCAGTATTTCTTATTTATTTCTTATTTATTTGTTCGATTTCTATACCGCCTTTCCAAAAATGGCTCTGGGTGGCTTACTCAGAGAAATAATAAATAAACAAATCAGAGGGCTCCCTGTCCCCAAAGGGCTCACAATCGAAAAAGAAACACAAGACAGACACCAGCAACAGCCCCTGGAGGGGTCCTGTGCTGGGGGTGGAGAGGACCAGTTACTCCCCCCCCCCCCGCTAAATCAAGAGAATCACCACATTAAAAGGTGCCGCGTTGCCCAGTTAGTTTATTAAGCCGCTATCAGCAGATCAGTTCTGGACAAAGTCAAAATGAGACTTTTTCTTCAATCTATCCCTCGCCCCTGCAAAAACGCAACAGACGGAATAAGCACCAAGCCAAATGCTGCATAAAGCACAAGTTTGGTAACTGCATAGTAATAAATAAATAAATAAATAAAATAGCAAGGGAGTATACAATTCAGATTGGACTGTGTCGGGGAAAGGTTAAAGCTCATATTCCCCGTGTCAGGGAAAGTTTAACGCTGGGTGTATACACACAAATAAATAAACACACACACACACACACACATTCTATGTAAACAGCATTGCACTGAGAACAATTTGTTATGGGACGGCTAATAAATAAAGTTCATCATTATTATTATATTTTTGAAAAGCGGGATATAAACAATAGTAATAATAATACTAATAGTAATAGTAAAGTTGCTCTTACGGTTACAGTCCTGATTGGACTCTGTTGGCTGCTATAAAAGGCGTGTGTGTTTTAAAATGCAGTGTGCAATGGGTTGGTCTTGGGAATGGGGCAGGAAGACCATAAACTATTCTAATCAGAAACGCAAGGGAGACCCCAGCAAAAGCCACCAGGAAGGATGCCGGGCTGGGCTGAATACGGCCAGTTGCTCTCCCCCTGCTAAACAGAGGAGAGCCCCGACTCAAAAAGCGGCCCCTTGGCCCAGTTAGGAAGGAAAATTCCCAAACACAAGGGGGCCTGGAGATGGTTCCCTGCCCCAAAGGGCTTGCAAAAGAGACACAAGGGAGACTCCAGGAACAGCCACTGGGGGAGATGCTCGGCCAGGCAGAAGAGGGACAGTTGGTTTCCACCTGCTCAACCGAAGAGAGCCCCCACTTGGAAAGGGACCCCTGGGCCCAGTTGGCAGGGGTGATTCTCAAACACAATGGATGTGGAAAATATTTTCCAGCTGCAATAATTATGTGGGCTACTCATTCCTTAAAACAAAACAAAAACCAAAAACAAAAGAACCCCACAATGCTAGCAACTCCGGCTAACAGGCTTTTCACTAAGCAATCCCACCAAAAAAACAAAAATAGGGAGAACTTTGGGCCTGATCTACCCCACACCAGGGTCACAAAACCAGGGCTGTCCTGGGTATCCTGAACTGGGTAGAGACGCCAGCCGAAAGGCTGGAACTGGGGGAAGACGCCACCAGAAGATCAGCAGAGTCAAGAACGGAAGACGAAGGGAGGCTGGAAAAGAAGACCGGAAAGGATAACGTTACGGTTGTCCAGATGGGAAGGAACTGAGGGAGTTCGCCAGCTCTTTACTAGCATCACAAGAGACAGAACAGAATGGGGCTGGGGGAAATATTAAACCGTTTGGAGCCACAAGCAGAACGTAACCATGGAATGTGGAAAAACAGAGGGCCCAATCCAGCCCCTCTCTGGCCAGGCAATTAGCCATAGCCTCCTGTCAGTTGCATCGGAGACATTTACGGTGCTCTTCCACCTGGGAGAACACTTGCAGCAGACATTTATTGTCTGATGACACCAAACTTCAGAACTTGATTCCAGCAGGATCAGACACTGTCTGTCTCGTCCAGCTTCATAACCAAATACCTGCAGGAAAATCAGGCCCCCAAAGCAACACCTTGCTTTGTTGCTCCCTGGCTAACGGCATCCAGAGGTAGATTGCCTTTGAACATGGAGGTTCTACGTGTCTGTTATGGCTAGATATTGGGAGCAAGTGTCTCAGTACAGCATCCCTTCAATGGCTGTTGCCAGAAATGTCAACGGAGGTCATTTCCAGACGCCATTTTTTTTCCTCGGAGCCACAAAATGGCTCTGTTTAGGAAAAAACAGGGGGAAACAGTGATTTTTGGCCAATCTGGGGTCATTCTGGGGCACAGCATGACTCAGGTGGAGCACCAAAGCATGGTAAGGAGCTCCCCCTCCCTGCGTTTCTCCCCAGAGTTTGGCCGATTTTTAGCCATTTTTAGCAAGCTGACCAGGAACCTAACCCCGGCGATACCATGCATGCCTCGATATTCGCGGATTCGGTATCCGCGGCTGCAGCTGGGAACGGAACCCTCCCGAATATCGAGGTCCTCCTGTACAGATTGGACAGACTTCTGACTGACCTTTCAGGTCATTCAGATATGCTCTCGAAATGTTCCTTATTGAATCACTAGTCGGTTACCAGAAGGATCGAACGAGAAGGAGATGTTATGCCCTGCTGGTTCCAAGGCAACGTATTCCTCTTCATTTGCTTATTGAAACATCAGCGTTCCAGCTCTCTGTGTCTTCCTGCCTTGCTGTTTGTTCCAGGATTTGTATGCCCCGTGAGATGCTTTGGGCAAATTTCGTGGAAATTGGCAACCTGACCCCGGGAAACCCTGAGGTCTACTCTCTGTGCCGACACCTCTCCCGTTCCTCTCTCCAGAATCCCTTCCACTCCACACACCCCCAGGCAGTTTCCTTCCACTCTCCTGATCATATTTGGGGGGGCGGGCTGGGGGAGAAGGGATCCCCTCTGCCGGAAGCGCCAACCGCAGCCTGCCTGCCTGCCTAATGAGCGCAAAATGTTACAATTTGCCAATTACTTGGTTCGTTTGCAGCGTTGCAAGGGGAGATGCCTGGCTCGGAGAGATTCCCAGGGAACATCTGCATGCCCCCCCACCCCACACACCCCTTCATTTGTCTCTTCTTCCTGCAGTCTTCCTTCTCAACATCTTCCCTTCCTCCCTTGCTGCCCCTTATGTCAGGAACCCCCTCCTAGGACCCCAAAGATCTTCTGTTCCTTACATGATTCTGCCCGTCAGACCTGGAGCCCTTCCCAAAGGCTCAGCTCTCCTGAACCTTTCAGTGCCTCTGCTCTCCTCTCTCCCTGCCCTGAATGCCTGGAACCTCCTCTCAGACTTCCTACTCCTTTAAATGACTCTGCCCTTTCTCCCTTGCTGCCCCTAATGCCTAGATCGCCTTCTAAGCACCCCTAATATGGTGCCAGTTGATTCTCTGCTCAAAGCCCACTTTTCAAGGCAACGATCCTGAAGTGTGAGAATCAGCTTGCTCCAAGCACATCCCTGTCTGACTGCTGCCAGGGGAAGGTGTCCGTGCAAAAAGACAAAAAGGGTTTCTCGGAGTAACGCAACGTAACGTCAGCAACCTCTGGGGCGTTATGCGGCTTACACCTGTCGGGAGCCCGGCTGCATCGCTTTTCACCTGGTTTATGCCTGCGCTCAAAATTGCTTCTTAATTGTTCACTGAACGCCCAATTGCCCTTGGCATGAGGCCTTCGTCACTTACCCATCCTCATCTGGTGACTCTCAATGTGCTCCTGAGGAAATATGTGCAAGGGAAAGCAGAAAGAATGCAAACTTCCGTGTTTGGGGAAGAGAGGAGGGGGAGGGGGAGAGAGAGAGGAGCGTACAGGGACGGAAGGAAGGAAGGACAGACGGACCACTGCTCCATCTAGCTCAGTATTGTCCACACAGACTGGCAGCGGCTTCTCCAACGTCAGGAGCAGGCAGGAGTCGCTCTCAGCTCTATCTTGGAGATGCTGCCAGGGAGGGAACGTGGAACCTTCTACATGCCAGCAGGTAGATGCTCTTCCCAGAGTAGACCCATCTCCTCAGGGGAATATCTTGCAGTGCTCACACATGTAGCAATAGCAATAGCAATAGCACTTACATTTATATACCGCTCTATAGCCGGAGCTCTCTAAGTGGTTTACAATGGTTTAGCATATTGCCCCCAACATTCTGGGTACTCATGTAGTACATGTAGTCTCCCATTCAAATGCAAACCAGGGCAGACCCTGCTTAGCAGAGGGGACGACTCATGTGCGCTACCACAAGACCAGCTCTCTTCCCATAGAAGCGGAGGGAGGGAGGGGCTGGCCACCAGCTTTGCTCCCAATCTCCAGAACCCCCTTGGAGTCTTCGCCCAACAGGCTTTGGCTATTAGAGCTCCACCCACTTCACAACAACCCTGCGAGGCAGGCTAAGCCAACTGGCCCACCCCCACTCAGTGAGCTCTGTGGCTGAAAAAGGATGCGAACCTAGGTCCCAACCGCACAACTGTGGCTGGGGATGATGGGAGTTGTCGTTCAAGGACAGCTGGAGAGAGCCGAAGCGGACTACCTCTGCTCTACCCACTGCAGCTCACTGCCCTGGCTTGGGCGCCAAACCTGGCTGGATAGGATGGCTCCGAGCCAGCCCTGCCTCTCCCGCCAAGCCGAAGTGTCGGTTTCTCCACCGACTCCGGCAGGAGAACGAAGGCTAAGTCGAAAACCAGACATCCTTCCCCAACCCGCTCGGTTTCGGTCTGGATCCGTCCCCTCCCCATCGGGACCTTATTCCTATTCCTTCCACACGCTCCCCAAGCAGCCTTCGCTGTTGGGAGGGAGGATTTATGGCCGGGAGAGATCTCTCACTTTAAACCAAATCGTTCCGGCGGTGCCATCATTAGAGAAACATTAAAACCGTCCAGTCACCAACAGCCAAGTTCATCTCGTTGCTGCTACACCTGGACTCATAAATCCTCCTCTCTTTTTTTTTCTTTCTGATTTTTTTACAAGCCAGCCAGGGGTGGGTTGATTTATAAGGTGAAGCAAATATTAAAACACTTCAGGAGTGGGGTGGCGGCGGGGGGGGGGGGGGAAGAAACAGAGAGACCCACTCAACCCAGCCGTGCCCTGCTCCGCGGAACGGAGCCCGGGCCGGGACCTTGACGGCATCCGTGTTCAGGGAGAAGGAGAGGCCAGAGACGAAACGGCCGCCCAGCAGAGGGAATGGGCCTTGGCGCACTGCTAGTATTCGGACCGGGACGGGTTTCAGGCCTGGGTACTCAGACACCCGAGGCGGGACCGAGTTGGCTATTCTGAGAAGCAGGCGCCCTTTGCAGCACCTAGGAAGCGCCCCAAAGGTCTGAGGAGCTGGCTAACCTCCAGTCTGACCCCCACTGCTCAGAACAGGCATCTGCTACTGTGGCACTCCCGAGGGATGCTGCTGCACTACAATCCCCATCCTCCGCATCAACGGTAGCAGGGGCTGATGGGAGTGGTAGTGCGGCCAGGCCTCCTTCTATCTGCCCTCCTACGGCCTAGCCGAAATCTGCCCTCCCTACCATTTCAACCCAGGAAGCAGGCTGCCAGCAGTCCTCTCTCCCTGTTCCTCCCCCAGCAGCGGGTGTACAGAGGTAGACTGCCTTTCAACATGGGGGTTCTCTTCCGAAATGCTTAAGAACAAATGTAGGGCCCATCGGGGTCGGTCCTATCACGTCCGGCACCCTGCTAACGAGATGCAAACCAGTTTGATATCCTGGTTTGTAGAGGTCACAGTTCCCCCTGTCTTGCTGCAGAACAAGGCCAACTGGCTCTGCGGCGGGAGACCCTGCCCCAAAACACTTCCCCAGACCCCGAGGTCAAGGATCTTCATCCACGAGTGTGGCTCCCCCCACCACCACCCCCTTTCCTCTTTCACTCCAACAGGCTAGCAGGCAGAGACTACTAGGGGTTTGCAAGGGAAGCATTTAAATCAACGGCTACCAAGAACCAGCATCTGGGAAGCAGCTGCCAGGCGGCCAGCAAAGACGCCGCTCTTTTAACGGGGGAGGATCCGGGTCTCCCGGCTCGGAGGGAGGCAAATAAAGGCAGACGGGAAGCGGGAGAGAGGAACGATTCGGAGAGAAGGCCTCGGCTGGGAGCCAAGTTTCCACCCCGGAGCTGGTCGGGAATCAGTTCTGAACACCAGGGCCCTGCATGTAAAGAAGTCTGGACGCAGCTTTTATTCCCGTATTAACTTATCTGCCGAACACGCACAGGGCAGCCTGCAGAAAAACACCATCATGCACCCCAAAGTCCAAGATGAAAACAACAAAAAAGAATATTTAAAGAAAAGTATAACATTACAGCATTGAAAGAGTGCGTCGGGTTGAAAAACAGGGTGGATTCTAAGGAACGGCAGATCACGAAGAGCTGGATGTTGTCCATGGAGAACATAGGAAAATGGGAAGCTGCCTCCTACTGAGTCAGGCCATTCGTCCATCGATCTCAGTATTGTCTACACTGACTGGCAGCGGCTTCTCCAAGATTTCAGGCAGGAGTCTCTCCCAGCCCTATCTGGAGAAGCTGCCAGGGACTGAAGCTGGGACCTTTTGCATGCAAAGTGCATGGGACCTCTACCACATGGGACCTCTACCGCTGAGTTAGGGCCCTATCCCCTTTTGGCTCGAAGTGGGAGTAAGTCGTCAGAGTATGTGCAGCCACCACCACCCCACACAACTCAATCGGTTTTGCTGCCTCCACTTGCTTTGTGACAGCGATGTGACTTTTCTCAGTGGAGTTGCTGCCCACTGTTGGAGACAGGAGGCCAGGTTAGAATGGCCTATGGCAGGATCCAGCAGGGTACCTCTTGCCGAAGATTATGCATGTGCATTCATGGCAGAAAAGTCCATCAGCAACACAGGGGCAGGGTGACAGCTTGTTCTTTGCTCTTCCCCTGGCATCTCTCAAGAAAAGAAGATGAGAGCTGGGAGACATCTTCACTTCCTGTCCCCGGGCCCACTCCAAGCTGGCTATACCCCTGCAGCAACCATTCTCCATAACAGCTTGATGGAAGCTTCCATCTATCGGAGCAGTCTACCTTTAAGAGCCAGGTGAAGGGGACGGATTCAAGGGAAGGTCTGAGACCGCCACACCGTCCCAGAGGTACCCAGCTACCGAGTGTCAGAAAGCAAAGCCGAGCTGATCCACGAAGGCAATGCTTAAGTCATGCCAAATATATTTTGGGAAATTAGTGATATCTCAACCCAGAGAGAAACTCCTTGGGGAAATCTGTCACTTCTTGGGCTGAGAAAGAATGAATTAACATCCCAAAGCAGCTTGGCACAATGATGTTCATTTAGAAAGCAGCTCTGGGGACGGGCGTCAGAGTCTATTTATTACTTAATTTCGGCAAGCGCCGTGTGGCTGGGCAAATGGAGACAGAGGACGGAGCCCTGCCCCTGAAAGGCTGCTGCTGCTGCTGGTGGAGGAGCAGGAGGAGGCGGAGGGAGGCAGCAGTTTCTGGTCTCTTCTCTGCCATCATTCCCTTTCAGATTAAAAAGAGGTGCCCTCTCGATGCCTGGCCCATTTCAGCTCAGCTCACAGCGTTCAGGGTGCTCCGAAATCATGGGGAACCGGGAGGCGGCCTGGCTTGTACCGAGTCAGGCCACTGGCCCTGCTAGCTCAGCCTGTCTACACTGGCTGGCAACAGCTCTCCAGGTTTCAGCCAGGGAGTCCCGCCCCCCCCCCACCAGCCCTACCTGGGGATGCTGCCAGGGACGGAGCCTGGGACCTGCCCAGCAGAGGATCTCCCGCTGAGCTCAAGCGCCATCCCCATGAGGGACCCTCCTGATCCCCATTTCTCCCTGAATCAAACTGGGGGAGTGGGAGACAAAATGGCACATGTGGTTCCGTGTAAGCAAGTCTAAAGTGATGCACATGGGGGCAAAAAACACCAAAGTATCCCACTCCAGAAAGATCTAAGAGGGGGCCGGGGAGTGCGTTTTCACCAGCAGGTTGCACAAGATTTACTTGTTTATCAGAGCACACGGGGCGACAAAATGGCAAATGCGGTTCAGCGTTAGCAAGCGTAAAGTGATGCACATTGGGGCAAAAAAAAACCCCAACTTCAAGTATATGCTGATGGGATCTGAGCTGCCGGTGAATGACCAGGAGAGGGATCTTGGGGTCGTGGTGGGCAGCTCGTTGGAGGTGTCGATTCAGTGCGCGGCAGCTGTGAAAAAGGCCAATTCCATGCTAGGGATCATTAGAAATTGAATAAATAATAATAATAACAATAACAACATTGATAATGAAATTCAGCCATCCCAGGTCCTTGGGAAGGACTCGATGTCTGGATAAAACAAACCTGTCAATAACACCTGTCTGACTGTGCAAATAAATAAATAAATAAATAAATAGGAAGGGATACAAATCTATGGTGCGGCCACACCCAAAGTACTGTGTACAATTCTGGTCACCACTTCTAAAACAGGACATTGTAGAACTGGAAAAGGTGCAGAAGAGGGCAACCAAGATGCTCAGGGGCCTGGAGCACCTTCTTTATGAGGCAAGGCTACAACACCTGGGGTTTGGAAAAGAGGTGACTACAGGGAGACATGACAGAGGTGTATAAAATTATGTATGGAGTGGACAGAAATTTTTCTCCCTCTCTCACAACACTAGAACTAGGGGTCACCCCATGAAACTGAAAGTCAGGAATCAGGATCGACAAACAGAAGTACTTCTTCCACACAGTGCATAATTAACCTGTGGAATTCTTTGCCATGGGATGTGATGATGGCCACCAGCTTGGATGGCTTTAAAAGGGGGCTTAGACAAATTCATGGGGGAGAGGTCTAACAGCGGCTACGAGTCTGGTGGCTGTGAGCCACCTCCAGCATCAGAGGAAAGATGCCTCTCAGTCACAGTTGCAGGGGAGCAAGAGCAGAAGGGAGGGCACGCTCCTTTCAGCTCTTGCCTGTGGGCTCCCCAGAGGCATCTGGTGGGCCACTGTGGGAAACAGGATGCTGGACTAGATGGGCCTCCTTGGGCCTGATCCAGCCGGGCTGTTCTTATGTAATCTGGGAACTCCAAAGTACCTGGTCTTGACTCTAGAACAGAACCAGAGTATTAAGGACACACCCACCCACACCACAGTTTGGGTTTTTTTATGCCTGGATTTTGTACAGGGTGCTAAGCAGGTCCTTCGGTCCGTATCACTTCCCCCTGTAATGAGGGACGCATCTGAACAGCTGCAGCACTGCAAAGAAGCCATCTCGATGCAATCGGGCAAAATGCATTCTGTGTGGACTTTCTACCAATATTCAGGAACAGCGCAGAAACAATTCAGAACAAATTGGAACGGGATCACACATACGAACTGGAACCAAATCAGAATGCACTCACACCTGTGAAGACTCCAAGACACCTTTTTCGGCAGTTCTCAGCAGAATTCTTCCGGTTCAAATTTTGCAGTGCCCACGGGCAGTGACACACTCTTACCCCTGGATTTGGGGGGCCGAAGTCCAGGGCCTCCACATGCCCAGGGGGCCCCCCAATCTTCTTTAGTCTGTCCTGGGTGGTGTGGTTGCCACTGGCCTGCAAGCCGAGTGTGATTGTGACCGGTGAGGGTGCTTTAGAGACAGGCGGGGGGAGTGGAGAAAGAAACAAGTGGGATGGGGATATGTCAAAGGCCTTGGGGTGGGGGGCATCCGGAGGCCTTTAGGGGATGATGCTTGACTTGCAGGGGGGGCTCCAGCCGGCGGGGGGCCTTCAAAGACCTTTAGGCCCAGGCTCCAAAATTACCTAGGTGCACCTCTAGGTGCACTGGCCCGCACCGTTCCCCCACCCGACCCCATACCCTGGACAGTGCAGTCACTTTATTTCCCAGAATTCCCTTGTAAACAATGCGACATTATTACACAGCGTCATTCCCAGGGGAATTCTGGGAAATAAAAAAATGGTGGCCAGCAGGTAGCAACCACGGGGGTGGGTACCACTGACAGAGGGATGCCCCACCTTTGTCTGCATTTCACCACAGGGAAAATGGCTTTTGCTGCCCTTTAAAAAAAAAAAAGCTCTGGGGGGGTGAGGGGAAAATTCCCCCTTTTGCCCCCTAAAGATCGCTGGTGGCGGGATGGGGTGCCGCTGAAGGGCAGGCGGGCGGGCGGGCAAGGAGAGGAGAGTCAGAGTGCCCCTTTTTTTACCTTCCAAGGAAAGTCGGGAACGGGCTGCAAATAGCAGAGCCCGGCGGCCATTCGGTCACCTAGCAGGAGGGGAGGAGGGAGGAGCTCGCTGCGGCCACCCGAACAGCGGGCTTACAGGTTAAAAAGGGGGCACACTGTGACTCTCCCCTCCTCGCCCCCCCCCCGCAGCCAGCCACTGCTACCGTGCTCCATCCTGCCGCCAGCGATCTTTAGGGGGCAAAAGGGGGAACTTTCCCCTCTCCGGATCACCCCCACTCCCTGCAGCTACCCACCACCATGGCTTTTAAAAAAATGAAATTAAGAGGGGGGGACTTTCCCCTCGCCCCCACTCCGCGGAGCTACTGACACCAGGGCCACGCCTCAAATTTCGCCCCCGTAGGCAGATGCCTCCTCTGCCTCTGTCTTAATCCACCCCTGATTTCACCCCACTCCCCCACCCAAAGTTCCCAACATGGCATCCCATTTTCACTGCCCGCAAATAGAGCCACAGGCTTCAGGAAAGCCCCACGGTTTCTGCATGATTTATGCAGCCATGTTTACTTCTTTATTCAACATGCCCATTGACTTCCACTCCAATATCTCAACGCAGTGTGCAGCACAGAAAGAAAAACATCAAAACCCTTTCAGTATGGCAATACATAAAGACATGTCTGGGGAAAAAAATTCATCGGATGAAGGAGCATCATGTACAAATACTATGTGTATTATCTGAAAACTTACGTTCATAATATTATATACTCTGGTTTCTCTTCAAATCGTATATCATATTAAATAAATCTTGATAAGTAGTAAATACATATCTATTACAATTTATATAATAGTATGAGCATATATTTTTACAGAATACATGTAGTATTTTTTAATTTTTTCATTCTTGTGGGATATCCCATTAGTAAGTTGATCATTAAAAAAATTTTCAACCCTCAACCCAAGCTCTCAGCAGAAACGCCCTGAGCCATTTTGGAAGGGTGGTATATAAATCAAATAAATAAATAAATAACATGCAGGTGTTCAATGATCACTGAACCGCTAAAGGGGCAGGGTGGGGCAGACCTCCTGAGGGGGCAGCTACCGAAAAGGCCGTCCCACGTGAAGGGCAGTGGGACCTCTGCAGCGCTGTTGGCTGTTCTGAGTATTTTCCTGCCATCAAAAAGCGGGAGTGATGTATTTCGGAACCAGCAACGTGAGCACAGCTACAGGCCCCGGTGGAAAATGCACAGAATGCCGAAAGAGCAGGACTCAAGTCGTTCCCATGTTGAAAGGACAATAAAACTGAAAATTCAACAAATCGGAACGATACGGCATATCGCTGGATGCATGAATGAGACCCCCAGTGCTTGCCATCTATGAAAGGGAGGCCCCGATGGATAGATAAAGCTGCCTTTGACTGAGTCAGACTCTGAGTCAGACCCTAGGCTCAGTATTGTCTATACTGAGCAAAGACTGAGCTTTTAAAAGTGGCCGTTCTCTTTATTTAGCAGGGGAGAGCAACTGGCCCTCTCCAGTGGCTGTTGCTGGTGTCTATCTTTAAATTGTAAAGATTTATTCCGATGCAAACCAGTTTGGGAACTTCTGTTGAAAAGCAGTATGGAAATACTGGTCGTCTTCATATTCATATTGACGGGCAGTAACTCTCCAGGGCAGGGGCGTAGCCACCACTGGGCGACGGGGTTCAAAGAACCCAGGCTGCCACCCCTCAGGGGCCGCGCCTTGCAGCCCCGACACGCCCCCCACATCTGACATCAGACGCGGGCGGTGGGCTGGTTTAGCTCCCAAGCGGGGCCGCGCAGCCCCATTCAGGAGTTAGAAGGCCAGTGCTGTGCTCTCCCTGCTGCTCCTGGCTGCGCTGAGAAGGCAGCTCTGGCCTGAATCTAACTCCCGAACGGAGCTGCGCGGCCCTGTTCGGGAGTCAGACCACACTGCCCACATCTGATGTCAGACACGAGGGCGTGGCTAACCCCGGCGTTTGATGTCAGGCGTAGGGGGTGGGGCGAGTGGGGCCACTGCCGCGGCTGGACATGAGCCGCCGCTGGTCTGGCTCCGCTACTGCTCCGGGGCTTCAGAGAGGGAGTCTTTTCTGACACGGAGACGGGCCCCTCTGCGTGCAATGGTATAGCGCGCCCCCCCCCGCAATACACGATGACGATGCCTTTTACTGAGTCTGACCCTTGGTCCATCTAGCTCAGCATCGTCTGCTCTGACTGGCAGCAACTCTCCAGGGTTTCAGGCAGGGGTCTTTACAGTCCTTCTTGGAGATGCCAGGAATTGAACCTGGGGCCTTTCTGCCTGCAAAGCAGGCCTCTACCACACAGCTACAGCCCCGTTCACTTTGGCAGAAGCTAAGTGAGTCCATTCTGGCGGCCAGCACCATGACAAGAGATCAACTGGGAGCCCTACAGCGGATCTGAGATCCTGAGAAGACTGGGACACCAGGATTATTTGTTTATCATATTTATATACCGCCTGATATGCAAGTCTCTAGGTGGGTGTACACAATTTTTAACACAACAAATATAAAACAGTGTAAAAACAAAACAGTTTCACAGAATAAAAAGTTAAAACTATTTCATCGGGGGGTAAAGTAAACCGTTTAAAATTAATTTCAGTTCAATTAATTTCAGCCTGAGAAAACAGGCTAAAAGCAAACAGAGAAGGAGATGCTGTTATTTCAACTGGGAGCATATTCCAGAGCCCCGGGGCAGCCACAGAGAAGGCCCGGTCCCGAGTCGCCACCAAATGAGCCGGTGACAACCATAACCAGACCTCCGCAGATGATCTTAATAGGCGGCAGGGTTCATGACAGATAAATACCCTGGACCCAAGCCGATAAAGACAAACAGAAAGCATAACAGTTTGTTACTTCGCTGCAGCTTTTATACAGGTCTTTCTTCAAGACTGATCTGACATATTTTCTATCTGGGTGAGCCGTCCCAACTTTCTTGGAATTGGTGTTCATGTGAACGGCCATATCAGATTGGGTCAACGGCAATTTCGGTGGACACGGCAGATGGGGGAAAGGGGTCCATTTATGGAAACAAGGCAGGGAGCCCCTTTTCTCCCCCTACCCCCACAACAGAGTGTGTAAATTTCAGAAGCGCCAAAATCTCTGTCTGACTAACAGACTTGACACACAGCATGGCTACTGTTACGAATAACAATAGATCTGTGAGCATACAGGCAGAGAATAACCTTTTAAAAAATTTATCGTACCGCGCCTAGTAATGTTAAGTACTTGATAAATAAAATATCAGGAGGAGTGGGCAGGAAGAAGGGGAAAATCAAAGGCGTGCCAGCCATGCACAGCAAAAGCACAAATCCCTTTGCCAGAGCTCAGCTTCCATTCAGTAAAATGGGGCTCGTGCAAGAGATCTTCCCGGTGGATTGTGGCACTGAGGATTTAACTGAATCTGTCGGGAACTTTCGGTTTGAATTTGGCAGAGGAAAGGTTGTGTGAAAACTGACCGACCTCACTTTTTCCCCACTACGGCAGGACTTTTCAGGTGCCCAGCAGCTAATTTGAATTTCCCATAAGTCTCTGGGACATAGGGTCATTCTTAGAGGAGCTGCTGGTCCCTTTCCCCCCACCCACCAAAAAAAACCCCCAACAAAATGCCCTCCCATTTTTGCTGCCCACAACTGGGGGGTTGGAATTCGGGGAGGCATTCGGGGGTCAGTCCTAAATTTAACTCAACTCCTTTGCTGATTGAGTTGTGATCTTCCAAGGCCTCCCGCAAGAATGAAACTACCGAAAATTAAAGTCGGCAAGACTGGCCATGACAGATTGGGATAGGAATAGGAATAGCTAGTTTGGATTGGTTTGGATTGGGATCACAGAATGGCGGGCGGGATGGGGGGTTACCCCATGCCATGCTGTAACCCTGCTCATAAACCAGATCCCTCCCTGCAATTACTTTTTGGGAAAAACAAAAAGATTTTAGGATCACAGAATCATTCGGAGAGTTCTAATCATGTCGTTTGAGTCCACGAGGCACTTCAAAGGCAGTTTGCCACTTTTGGGGAAGGGGCAAGTCCGTTGTTTAAAGAGGAAGAGTCAAAACCTCCATGTGGACCAATCACTCAATCACATACAGCCCCTACTTTATCCTCAGGGACTCGGGAGCCACCCAATTAAGAATTTGGGTTCCGTGCAGGTACTGGCTCATCAGTGTTTCTTATTTCTCTGGTTCAGACACTAAATTTAAACAGTGGTTCTATAACTGCTTCAGTCACTTTGAACTGACTTAAGAGTCCTAGGGTTGAAGGGGATCCTCAAAGGCCATCTAGCCCACCCCTCTGCTTGATTTAGGCTCCGGTCCATTTCCTGCAAAATCATATCAAACGCTTTGGCTTGCACTCGACTCTATAAAATGAACGATAACTGTTTAACATGAGAAAAAATATCGATCATTTTGGCAATAACTACTTAACTTGAGAAAAATGTTTATTATTTTTAAACTGTTTATTTTTGGTTTTTAAAGATTTGCACAAACAGAAGATAGGAACATAGGAAGCTGCCTTCTACCAAGTCAGACCACTGGTCCATCTAGCTTAGTATTGTCTACACAGACTGGCAGCGGCTTCTCCAATCTTGTAGGCTGTCCACATAATATTTTTTTAAAGGAAATAAAACATGAACTGGGCAACTAGAAGTAGAGTATCTGGGTTTTTTTAAAAACCTGTTTCGAACCCGTTACCTTCCAGCTGGCAACCCTCCAGGATTGGGCCAGAGTTTCCAGGAATCGGAATCCATCACCAGCTGATTCTTAAAGGCAGTCCTGGAGATTTTAATGATTCAATCTTGTGAAAAAAATTGGGGCAGGGGGGATCTCCAGGAATATTTCAACATTAAAGTTGGAAATTCTAGTTTCAGGTTCAAGGCGACTGAGAGATTTTAGATCTGATTCACTGAAAAAACTCTCTGAACCAGATTTTGGGTTCAAGTTTGATTTCCTTGATAAAATCATCTTCCTTTTGCATTTGAGGAAGTGGTTCTGGATGCATTAAAAAAAAAGGCTAGCATTCAGACTAAGTTACTCAGGAATTCCCCTATAGGACTACTTAATTTCAATAGGACTACTCAGGAGTCATTTAGTCTCGAGGTCAGCCACATTTTGTGTGAGTCACTATTGGCTTGTTTATTTCTCACAATATGTTCAGGCTGCTTTTTCCTCCACGGGGCCCTCCAAATGAAGAAAGGTGCAAATAAAATTTAAAAGTCAGCAAGAATGAAAACTGGTGCACATTATTCCACCCCAGGGCCTGATCAGATGGAGCCGTTTGAATTGAAAGTCAGAATGCCTGTAAAGGGGGAGCCCAAGTGGGCGTCTGGAAACAAAGTTCCCAAGCCTGGGTGCCGCTAACAAAAAGGCCCCGTTATGAGATCCCCGCCAAATGCCCCTTTCTGGGTTTTTCAAAACATGCAACCAGACACAAAAAGTGCTGTTCCAAAAGAACATTTGTGCATTTCAAAACTGCAAGCCGTGCAGATGTTGATGGTGTAAAAAATGACTCATAACAAGGAGAAAAGTCAAGTGAGTTGTCAGGGGCATAGCAAGGTTGGAGTGGGCCCAGAGACAAGATTTTGAAATGGGCCCCTTGCTGATATACACACACAAACACACTTCACAATATATAGTGCACTCACACTCACATCCCCATGATGAATAGGGTGATTATCTAGTTCACAGGGAAATCCAGCAGGAAATTACAGGGGGTGCAACAAGAATTTCCTCCATAAAAGATTCCACCCCCATATAAATATTGGGGCTTGGATTTTCTCTCTCTTGCAATTGCACTATGCCAGGGGGTGTCAAACTAAAATTTGGTGGTGAGCCCGATTAGATTCTGTTGCACCTATGGTGAGCCACACATAGCCTTGTGCCCATCTCACACCACCTATCTTCCTCCTCCTCTCTGCTCTTTCTCTCGTTCCTTTTCTCCCCCCCCCCCCGCCTTAAATTAGCTGAATTCACTACTTTTTACACTAAAATACACTCAGGGAAAGATTGATTTTTTTTAATTTTTAGAAGAAATTCAGAACATACCTGCTAACACCAGCTTTTTACATGGAAAATCCTATCATTCTTCCTCTCTCCCTTACAAAGGTGTGGCTAGGTACTTAAAAGATCCAGGGGGTGCAACACGGGCAGGTGAGGAGTCATGTGACGTGCCTCTGGGGGGGGCCTTGAGGCAGTGGGGCCCTGAGATAACGGTCTCCCCTTGCCTAACGGTAGTTACGCCCCTGTGAGTTGTCCAGCTCCTCTAGAACCCAGGCCCTGATTAAGGGTCCTATTCCTCCTCCCCCTGCCACAGACTCCACTGCTACTTTCCACAGAGGCTCTGCTCAGGAACAGAGGTCCCTCTAATCTTTGTAATCGCTGTCCGGAATGAGTTTTGTTCTGGGCGGCCCTATCCAGGCAGTGGGTGTGCACCTGCATTCAGAATGATCAAAGATTATGCCCCTGCCAGAACGGCGAAGTGGAGACCACGGAACATCTGATGCTGAAGTGCAGATTATATACTGAATTAAGGGGAACGCTTCTCACCCCACTACTAACCCATTATAACTCTAATTGCCCTTCTGATGGGGACAAGGTCCTTTTTCTGCTTACTGCTAAGTCAGAGTATGCTTACAGGAGGGTAGCAAAAAAAAAAAAAAATTCATAGCAAGCAAGATTCGGTTTAGAGTGATTGAGGCACGAGATGCCGGGCTGTGCACTTCAGATTAACCGTTTTTATTTGAATGAAAATAGTTACGTATACGGTATTTGAAGGTATTAATGTTTTATGTATTTTATCTATTTTATTGTTCTTGTTTTCCTTCTTTTTCTTGTATTTATGCTGGCCTTGGGCCGAAATAAACAAACAAATACATACATGCATTCAGAATGGGGCCTTTCTGATTCAACCTGAGCGGGAACTAAAATGAACTGAGTGGACATCCAAAAACTTGTGAGCGCATGGGAACGGTGCTCAGGAATGCAACACCCTTCTGATGCAGACCTGCCAGTTCCCCAGCGCTAAGATTTTTCTCCTGCTGTATGTAGGCTGAATGTGACTTTAGGCAATAAGGGTCTGTGTGCGTAGACAAGAAAAATGCACAAATGTGTGTTGCAGAGGCACATGCTACATGTGCGAATTACACACATACAATTGTGCAGTTCTGCATTTTCCTTTTTTTTTTTAAAGTGGTTGCTGTCAGGCCTCTGCTGAGGACCTCGTCCAGCAGTAGCTGAGCCCTCTCTCCTGGTTTTCTAGGAGTTACTCTGAGCAGGAAGAAGAGACACGTCGAACCTTAGACCCGTGTGTGTGTAAATGCACACTGGTGGCCACAAATATGCCAGTGTAATCCTTCCCGTCTGCCGCCACCCCATAATTGCTCCTCTAGGTAGCATACACGCAGACCCCCAAGTGATTCCACAAGAAAAGGGCAAGAGGACATGTTGAGCTACGCATTTGTAGGTTTTAGAAGAAGAGTAAATGGTTATGGTCAGGTTCCTAATGCAGCCTGTGACAAAAACCAGCGTTGATAACTCCACCGTCGGGCACGCAGGGAAGAGGCTTCACAAATGCATCAGAGTGCAGGAAGGATCAGGCAGTGATGTCCGGTGTGAGCACTGGGGGTATTGGAAATCCACAAGAGCGGCCCAGTTTTCAGCTGTGAAATGTTGGAGGGTATGACTCTACCGGATTAGTGTAAGCCCGTACCATGAGCTTATATAGCTTGCTGGTTGGATGCGGGCCAGTGCACCCGATTCCATCCGACACAGTAATAGGGAATGCAGGATGATAAAAGTGTCACATTCATTCGACGTAGCGGGAGGATACAAAAACGACACGGGGAAACTTATCAACCCTCGTGCTGTTTGAGCAAAGGAGCAGTCACAGCTTGCCCCCAAAGCACAGACTTCCATCAGAAGCACTGAAGGGTCTCTTTTCTTGGCAATAAACGCCCGCGTTCATTTTCCAGACGTGCCCAAAGCAGCCCTCAGATTTGTGGCCCAATGTATGCTAAGAGGTCGTACATACTCAGTAGAATTCGTTGCATTGTTAGGGGAGGTTGTTGTATATTTATTTATTCTCCTTAGGATGATCAATAATAGCTGGTGTTATGACATACACATTATTGTTATGGATCCTATCTAGTAGTCTTGAATAGACTGCACGATGATACGGTCAGGTTTAGCCCTGCTAACTGGGCCAGGGCGCCCCTTTCCAGGCGGGGGTCTCTTCTATTTACCAGAGCATCTGCCCCTCTTCAGCCCAACACAGCGTCCCTCCCCTCGGCTGCTGCAAGTGGCTGACATCCAGACTAACGGAAGTGCTTGCACAAATGTGTCGCACTAGAGCAAGGATACTGCGCGAACTTGTCACAGAAAGTGCGGGGCTCGCTTGTACAGAATAGCGTCGCGACAGGACCCACATGTCTGCACGAGCGCAGAAAGCCTGCAGCCGCCTCAGAGAGTTCACCAAGGAACTTTTGCACAAGACGGCAATGGCGAAAATCCCCGTGATTTTGCACGGAGGCGCCAACTTCTCGCACAAGTACAGCTTCATTCTCTGTGCAAGTGCTGCATAAATTTAGATACTGATCAGTGGGTGTGGGTGTGTGTGTGGATTGTGAGCCCTTTCTGGGGACAGGCAATCATTCTTTCTGTCCTTTTGCTAGGTACACCGCTGGGAGAACTTCTTTGTTCAAAAGCAGTCTATATCTAGTTTTAATAATATTTTGTTGTTGTTGTTGTTGTGTGCATTCATAACAACAGAATGCTAGAAATATCACATGTGTTCCGTTATTATGAATACCATCTAGAAGTATTAAATCAACCCTAGGATGATGAAGAGCATCTGACATTACAACATCAGCTTCCACGGTCCTTCTCAATCAGGGATGTTTCCCGTTCCCTTGCCCACTTCCTTGGGGAAACACTGTCCCATTCTCTCTATTTTCCCCTTAGAAAGCCTGGCTGCGTGCAGGTACGTTTGCTAACACCCCTTCTCCAGCCTCCCACCCAGACAATAAACCTTCCTGAATTTGAGAGGCAGCTATAACCTGCAGTCAGATTAAACATGTTCTGAAGCACCCTCTAAATGATTGCAAAGTAAATTTTTGCAACGCACAGCCCAAGAAGAACCTTTGCTGGTGAGCGACACGGCAAAGAGAACGGGGAAGCTGGGGTTTTTGATGCATGGAGGGTTTTTTAACCCTATTTTCCTCTGTGCCATGCTGTAAGGTGTGTTACCTCCCTCCTAAGAGCTGCAAAACAAGCAAAGACAGAGCTCCCTGGGACCATTTCTGTTGGCATAACCATGTGTGCAAGCTTTCAGTTTACACAGAACTCTGGTCCCCCAAGGCGAACCAGGGAACCTACTCTGAGATGTTGCATTCCTTCCCATCCGTGGAGGGAGGTTTTTTCCCCTTTCCGCTTCCTCGACGTCAGCCAAACGCCACCAGCTCTCCTCATTCCAACACCTCCTTCTTCTTGCCACACACACACACACACACACACACACACACACACACACACACGTAAACACTCTCTGACCATCCGGCAACCTCTCTAGTTGGGTCTTGCCAGGGCCACATACCAAGAATTCCTGAAGGACACCACCACCACCCCCCAGCCCCCCTCACCCACCCCTACACAAACAGAAACACACACTCCATTTCCCTTCCGAATCGGTGGGAGACAAATCCGTCCTGAGCTCTTTGCTAGGGCACGGAGCCGGAACAACGGAATCAACCCGATAAGAAGCCTTGATTTTGCAGGCAGATAATAAACTGTGTGATGACACCAGCTCAGGAAGGGAAGGCCGAGTCAATGGGATCAGCAAGCACTCCCCAAAACACACACACACACACACACACACACACACACACACACACTTCTGTGCGGTTGTGTTACTGGGAGTTCCCCCCAGGTTTTCCAACTCAACTGGGGCTCATGGCAAGATGCACGCCAGGGGCCACAATCGAGTTCTCTTGCCAGCAACCTTAACACCAACACTCTCCCTACCACTACGATGAATATTTATAAATACCTCTTTTCAACAAAAGTTCTCAAAGCGGTTTGTGGTGGGAAAATAAATAATAATAAACAACAAAGGTGGTTTCCAGTCCCCAAAGGACCCAACCTAAAGAGAAACAGTCGGTAGACACCATCAGCAGCCACTATGCTGGGGCTGGAGAGGGCCAGTTGCTCTCCCCCTGCTAAACAGAAGAGGACCACCACTGTGAAAGGTGCCCAGTTAGCAGGAGGTAAACTGAGCAAAGGTTGCCCCCCCCCCACCCAGGACTGGCCAAGAGCCTCCGGCATTGACACCCATCCGGTATTCCCTCTCATTTTTTTCATCTGTGTGCAGAACGGGTTTTGTTCTGTTTTGTTCTGGGCGGCAGTGTCAAGGCAGTGTGTGCGTACCTGCATTCAGAGTGCGGCCTTCCCAATTCAACCTGAGCAGGATCTAAAATTAACTGAGCAGACATTTAAAAAAAAAAATACTTGTGTGCATGCACACATGAGCACGCTTTAGAGGGAACACTGCACCCATCTCTAGGTGACTCCTGCAGGCAATCCCAGAGATCTTAATGGCCTGAGATGGTGAAAAACGTTGGGGAGAATACTGTTTTAGGGGGAAATCTCTAGGTAGGGTTGTCACCCCACCAGGATTGTCTTGGAGTCTCCAGGAATCGAAAACAACATGAAAAGTTAAAGGCTCGATATTGTGCGAAATATCGGGGGGGGGGATATCCTCAGAATAGTTGCATTGCTGGCAATCCTGCTGATTCTTTCCCTGTTCACCATAGGAAGATCGCTCAAACCACCACCACTAAACACACACACACACACACGAAGGAGAAAATGAACTGACCATATCATTATGGGCAAACGAGCCAAAGACGGCCAGGGTTCAGATGGCCTCATGATTACTTCCTGCTTTCAGGGATGAAGCTACGTGGATGCATGGATCACAAGATTTCCATGGATCACAAGATCTTCATCTCTTGCACAGTCTTTCAAGCAAAGAAGATCCTATTGCGAGTTTACAAGGCCCTCACATTCCCCGCCATCCAACAATAGAGTTGCCGCCTTGGACTGAGGTTATTTCTGGAGATATCCACACACACCCCCGCAATCCCACCCCCAAATTATACACAAGACCAAACCACTGAATTCTCTCAAATGCTTTCCAGTGTCACGTGAAGATGGATACCGATTCCTAGAGACCCCAAGCCAGTCCTGGAGAGATGGAGACCCCACTGCCAACTCTGACTGAAGCTATTCCTCGGAATTTCCCCCCACCCTTGTTTTTTCACCATATCAAGACATGAAAATCTCCGAGACTGCCCCATCATTCTACCTTCTCGACCATGGCTTTGCGTTTGATATGTGAAGAGATGTTCTAATCACCTCCAGTTGAGGCCTGGGGACCTCTCCATGTGTGTAGACACGCTATTGTAGCCAAACCCTGTGGGAATGGCAGAGAAAGATTAAAGAGAGTACACACCCCGGGAAAAGCCCCCCACCCCACCCCACTAGATTTTAATTTTCTCCTATCGTACACATGGGGGGGGGTGAGATACCTTTCCTTCCAACCCCACTGCACAATCAGAGCCTGCTTCCCTTACTGCTTGACATCCGCTACAATTCATCCATTTCTAGCAATGAAATTGGGCATACTTTGTTAGGTGGGGAGGCAGGGTGGTGGAAGAAGAGAAAAGAGAATTTACCAAGGTGGGTGGTTAGCACGCCTGGCTGATTTTTTTTATTTTCATTTTCAAGAGGAGGACTTTGATGTGTGGTTCCTTTCTCCGCATCAAAAATCCAAACTACTTTTTAATAAAAGTCAAATGCAAGGCAAAATGTCACACAGACAAGCCCCAAATTCTGCTAAAACTGAATATAAATTTTCTGAAGGCAAGTGGAATATTCATCTGTATTCCCTGAGCTTTTGGTTCCCACATACGATAAGGGGATATCCTAGGAATGGAAGCCAGATCCTAGGAGGGCGCCTTAAAGCAAAACACAAGAGAAGACAGTCAAATATTTTTTTTTTCTCCTTTCTTTCCTGGCAGACTCTTACAAAATATGTTTCCATACAGAACCAAGCAGGAAAGAGTCACTCAGCGCACAGCCTTAAATGGCCCCCCAAATTAAATGGGCCATACACCCCACCGGAAAATATTTAAAGAACTTGCCTAGCGGAAATTCACATGGTTTTCTTGTTCCAAGTTCTACGTCCCGTCTTAATTACCTTAGGGACGGATGTGGCAAAAAGAAAATTGGGACTCTGGCCACCAAGTTGGGAGTTAGCAATCTGTGATTCGTTGGCGTGACAATTAGATCATGAAACCCTTGCTTGGCCCATCTAAAATACATTCTCAAGATGCCTAGTTTGTTCAGAGAGGGAGAGAGAGAAATGGGGGATATGCAAGGAAGGAAGGATGCTTTGACTCTAAAATAATTAAAACATTGGTAATTCTTTTCTCAAAGGATCAGAAAATCCTTTTCTGATTTTTTTTACTACAAAAATGGTAGTATTTTCATTTTAAATGATTTGCTTGGATAGTTGCTTTATTTTATTAAAAGTAAGTAAATAAAGTTATTAACTTACTAATGGTTTCCAAATGAGGAGCTGTTACTAAAATAGCCACAGAGTGTATCAAAGCCATGGTGGTATTTGCTGAATTTTTTTTTTGGGGGGGGGGAGGTATAAACCACTATATGGTGAGAAAGGTGGAGGAGAACTGTTTTAATAATAGATTACTATTCAACTGCCTTCCTCCGATGATGCCCGTTGGAGGGCAAGAGGACGCTGGAGAGTGGGGGGCAGTGGAATGTGGGGAAAGTCCCAGAGAAGCTCCCGGAACTGGCAATGACGCTTGCTTTTAAAGGACAACTCTGACAGAAAAAGCAAAAGGCCTCCCACCGAAACGAGAGAGAAAATGGCCAGACGCAGAAAACGGCCAGCAGACATTTCCTCAAAGAACGAACAGGGGACGTTTCAACGTGCAGCATTCCAATGACTCCCCTCTGGGTACGTTCCTGACTCAACGTGACCAGAGAGCTGAGGGGTCCAAGGTCAACCACCTCTTCCCCCCAAAAAGGCGGGGGGAGGGATGCCACCCCCTTTGCTCAATCGGACAAGAAGCAGAGCCAACACCCCAAGAGAAGCATTGCTTTTGCCGAGTCTCTCTCACTCTCCTCTTTCATGGTTTCCCACCTCACTGCTGTCCACGGACACCCCGAACAGAGACATCAACCCAGGTCTCTGCAGAGTTCCGCCAACGCCAAATGACCCCCGTGCATCACAAGCGGCCTGTGCAGCTTTTCTTCCAGGGGCTTTGGCTTTCATGATTCTTTAGAAGACGGCCGACTTTCCATGCACCCCGGCCTCCCTCCCACGCGATCCTCAACACCAGCACTGGCTCATGGACAAAGCAGCGGGCCACGACGTCCAGGGCAAGGTGAAGAACAGGTTTTTTTCTGTACGTAAACCGCTTTGGGAACTTCGGTTGAAAAGCGAGATATAAAAATTTGTCGTATTCGTCATAGAGCGGGCAAAAGCAAGGCATGGGAAAGTTCCTCACAGCGCTCCTGAGGAGGCGGCAGGAAGGCGCAGGCCCAAAGTTCTGACAGGGCTACCTTCATTAAAATGCTGTTGAGGGAAAGATCAAACGTAGACCACCCCCTCCTTTCCCTCGCCTGACATCCAAAGGCCGATCCGTTTTCCTGAACACCAAGTTGATCTGCAAAGAGAGAATACAACCTCACCTCGTTCCGTTTAGAGCCAGGGAAACTTCATTTCCACCCCACGCCAGGGAGTCGATATTTAGCAGTTAAGAAAAAGAACATTCTAGACTGTTGCACGTGAGGGCTTGGAGGTTTGGGGACCATTTTGGCTGGCCGCCATCTTGCTTACAGAAAGGGGCCCGAGTTTACACACGGAGCCAGGCACACTGGTGTCAAAAGAACAAGTCCAACCATCTTGGCTAGGTGGACACTGGGTTCTCCCTCACCAACATCCGACAGGCTCTACAGGGGTTGGGAGGCCGCCTTTCAGAACTTCTCAGCGACCGAGAACAGAGAAATGCTTAATACCTTTCAGTCCCAGGAATGCCATTCCTTTGCTATTGTTACTTCCTTGGACCAACACCCTGCCACTCAAATGTCCCAGACAGCGCTGAACTTAACCTTATGTATTATGATTATTATTTAACAAAAATGGTTAAGAAAACGAAGAGAACACAACAGCGTGCATTTTCGGTCTACTTATTGGCAAATAAAAACTTGAGATGAGAAATGAGACCAGAATACAATCAGGAAGGAGCAAAAACCAAGATAGTATGTCGCAAGTGGGTCCCACTTCTAGAAAATACGCAATGCAATCAGCATCCGGACCAATGCCGTGTTCGCGTCCAAATGTTGCTCGTGTACCGCAATTTTTACCAAGCCTCCCTTTCCTTTTGCTGACCCCCTGACCCCCCATAATATGTCCCTGAGGGCTCGGGCACCCTCTGGTCACTGGGAAGGGGAGTTGAGCAAAAATGGCCATGTGTGGTCAGTGTCCTAATGCAAGGCCTGCACTGGTCTGGATGTGGCTCATTTTTTAAAATCGCAAAGACCTGAGCAAAAATTGGATTCATTTGGACCCGGTCCATGGAGAGCACTGGGGTTATTTAAACAGAGAGAGAGACGAAGCAATCTGGGGAGCCATCGGCCCGGCGAGTGTGTGGGACCTCTCCGCGAGTGGGATGTCATTTTCCATCTCAATTAATATCCCAGCGAATCCGTGCCTTTGTTTCCCTTCCCCAATTGTCGCTCAGATGCCTGAGCCCCCCTCCCTTCCCACCCAAACTTCTGAAGTCCTGGTGCCGCCTGCCCGCCCCCGCTTGGGCGCAGTGGGTTACAAAGCACCAACTTCAATCGGAGAGGGGCGTGGGTGGGCAAGGCAGAGAGGAAAGGGGGTGGATTCGCCGATCTCTCGAGAGCAGACCCTTCTGAACGGGTCTGCCAAGCCCTGCCACTTTCCGCCTCTCCAGCTGACGCATAAAGACGTGCCGCCCGTCACAGGTGGTGGGCCAATTCGGGGGCCCAACACAAAATGCCACCACCTAGAACTGGAGGTGCCGGCGGGCACAGGCCTGTCCAACTTTGCCCAGCCAATGGACGAGGCACTTTCCAAAAGGGTTGGGGTCTGTGCAGAGACACACAAAGCCCACCAACGGCAGAAAATGTCAAAAGAGATGCACAAAATTTGATCAAAACAGGGTGCATTCAGAAGATCTGCTTTGTCAAGTTATTTCTTTCATTTTCCTTATGCACCGAAAGGGTTTTACATCCCGCCATTTGGTACACGGGCACAGCAAGGCAACAGAGCGGAAGAGATCATGGCGGGTCGTTGCTCCCTTTACAGCACTGCAAAAATATGGCCCTTCCGCTCTCCTCCGCCCGCCCCAACAACAAACTACCTGATCCAACAACCTGCTCATCTGTCATCTTGATTACTGCAGCCTTCTCCACTCTGGCCTTCTGATGTCTCACCTCCGTCCCCAAACCTCTGCCCAACAGAGGTTGCCAAAATCATTCACCTTGCTCATCGCTTTGACAACATGTGATACCCCTCCCAAAATCCCTGCACTGCTGTCCTGTCTGCTCCTCGATCCGGTAACAGGTTCTTGTCCTGACCTTCAAAACACATCATGGCCTCTGTCTCCCTCTCTCCGATCTCAATACATCCCCTATTACCCTCCTTCCACAATCTGCACCAACTCCAGCAGTCCAAAGATATTCTGTTCCCTCGAACCATTCCACCCTTCCTCCCTTGCTGCCCCTTATACCTTGAATTTCCTTTTTAACTTCATGACATCTATCTTTTTCAGCATCCACCTCCCTCCAGATGTTTATTGATTCCATCTCTCCTTATTTCAACCAACACACACAATTTGCTCAGAAGGCCCCAACATTCTGTAGGACGTTCGCTGGCCCCTTTTGGTTTTGTTTATAAATGCATTTTGTTCTTTTAATTTACAAGCAAGTATACTGGGCAAACCCAAGGAATCCCACAATTATTTAGAAACCACTGAATTCTCTGAGAGTGGTTTCATTTCGTTTCCAAATGGACAGGCACTGAATCACCTGAGTCCGTCACTACCAGAAAGAATTAGGAAATATTTTAATTAATGCTGAAACAAACAACACACAACCATCCTCTGCAAAGGAAAAACCTTGTCTGAAGAAGAAATGGCTGGGAGCCCTGGCTTCTATACAGTTTGTTTCCTTCAAGACAAAAGATTTCACTTAACTACCTGCCCTATCAAGCAGGAGATCATTTTGCACCACAGGAAAACGGAGAATGTTTGGGTGAGATATGTACAGTGATTATGACGCCTTGTGAGATAAATGGAGGCCCCTGGGTGTGTTTGTTAATGTTTGATGTTGAATTTTTATTTTTTTTTTTTTTTTTTTTTAAAGTTTGGTTTGGTTTGGTTTGGTTTTAAAAGGGTATCAAAATCCTGGGCACTTTTTTTTATTTTAAGAACTGAATGTTTGAATTTTTAAAGTCAACTTAATCTGTCTAAATTGAGACTGCATCGTGTTAGCCTTTCAGATGGGATCACAGAATGTCGGGAGGTGGAAGGGACCTTACAGTTCATCTAGTCTCACCCTCTCCTGAGTGCAGAAATCTGCTACAGCACCCCTGGCATGTGGCAGTCTAGCCTCTGTTGGAAAACTTCCAGCAAAGGAGGGTCCATTACATCATGAGGCAGGTTGTTCCACCATCTAACAGCTCTTGGGCAGGAAATTCCTTATTTATTTATTTATTACATGTATATCCCGCTCTTCCTCCAAGGAGCCCAGAGCAGTGTACATGGTTATGTTTGTCCTCACAACAACCCTGTGAGGTAGGTTAGGCCAAGAGAGAAGTGACTGGCCCAGAGTTACCCAGTGAGTTTTATGGCTGGATGGAGATTTGAACTCGGGTCTGCCTGGTCCTAGTCCAACACTCTAACCACTACACCACACTGGCTCTAGCCTAAATCTGCTTCCTTGGCATTGCAAACCACTGATTCTCATCCTCCCTTCAGGTGCAACAAGCCTGATTCTTCTGCTGTGTGGCAGCCCTTCTTCTATCTGGATATCTGGTGAAAAAGCTACGACGACAGTATCTACTATACGGGCAGGGCTATCGTTTCGTTAATAGCGATAACTTAGGGTGGACACACCACAAAGCCAACACAAGCTCTCACACGTGATTCATGAGCCAATTCATATTCTCTGGCATTTCACAGCTAAAAATATAGACCCCCTGTAATACTCCTATTTTCATATCCACATCGCCACCCAAAGCAGCGTTATTCTATTTTGCTGGCGAGTCTGCTCCATCCATGGACTTGGAAAGAGCTTGATTTAAAAGCCACGGACCTCCATGTTAAAGACCGACTAGAAAAAATACCCATGTTCTTTTCAGCCATTCCAAAGAGACCTTCTCTAGCAGCAGCGTGCAAAGCCAGCATGCCATGTACACCGTGCGGGGGTGCCTTGGCGTCCATGCCCGGACTTGAATGTTCAGGCGCACGAAAGACAAAACGCCTCTCCTCCATCCCCGTCAGGGATGTGCCATGCAACCCCACACATGTTTATTTGGCAGGAAAGCCCAATGGAATCGGTGGGGCTGACCCCCACACAGGACTGCAGCTGAAACTGCTGGAGGAGGCCATGCGTTGGCTACAGCAGGGAGAAATCAAGGGGGTGTGGAAGTGAATGCACGAATACGTTTTTTTCTTGTCTAAGTAATTCGGCCCTTCCCTCAGTTTGAGCACAGATTCCAACTGCAAAGGTCCCTCCCAAAAACCCACTCTCCCTGCTTTGCTTGAATGTCCCCTTTCTTTATTTCAAAGACAGTCTGGAAACTTCTGTAGGTCCAAACCACGACTACCAGGAGACCTGAAACAGCCTGGGACCAGGGCACGTCTGTGGCCACAATGAACTGGCACCAGAGGTCCTCCTCTCTGTCCCTGCACACCAGTAGATGTGCACAGCCATGGAACAGGGTCCTTTTGGTGGTAGCCCTGAGATTCTGGAATATCCTCTCTCTGGAAACCTGACTAGATCCACCTGGTTGCTTTTAGGTGTCTTTCCAAGACCCCACTGTTCTAGAAAGCTTTTAGGTGTCTTTCCAAGACCCCACTGTTCTCTCTCTCCCATCTGTCGTTTTAACTCTGTGCTGCTGCTCTGGCCCTGCTCCTTTATTCATGTTTTTAATGCCGCTGCTGCATTCTGTACGCTTGACTGTCATGTTAATGTTAGGCATGTTCACCCCTCTTCTGGGGTGGTGTACCTAATTTCCCTATTTAACACACAATAACCCTGCAAGGTTGCTCAGGGTTCGAAGGAATGCCTGGCCCTAAGTCACCCCCTGAGCTCTGTGGCGTAGTGAGCATTTGAACCCAGGTCTTCAGAGTCCAGGTACAACACCCTAACCACTATGCCACACTGCTGAGGTATCAATGGGACTCAGGTTGGTTGTGACTAACATGTCTCATCAATTCCCATGGTGCTTAGTCATGACGAACGAGTCAGGATGCTGCCCACGGTTATGCTATATATGTAAAGTCATACCGAGTTCAGAAATGAAGAAGGCAAGCTAGATAGAATTTAGGAAACAATATATAATTATGATCTTTGTTGCTAGTTCAAAGGACGAAAAATTAAAGCATAACATCATTCCATTTTCTAGGAAATATCGGTATTTTGGGACCAGTTGATTAATTTTACTTTGCGCTGGGCTCTTTTTAAAAAATGTTTGCATTCCGTGCGTATTTTGTAAGATCTTTCCATCGCCCTGTATTAAACTCTACAGGTTCTTTTGGAACCAAAATAAGTTAAAATTAAAAAGATAAAATGCAAGGGTGGGGGGGGAATGACATTTGAATGCTAGAGAGACTCGATCGGGGAGGCAGCAGGAGAGGGTTGAAGTACCTCCGCTCAAAGTACCACTTGGCTGGTTTCCCCGAGCAACGTTTTGAAAGCTTTCCACATCACCTGCACCTGTATGCAGAATAAAAACACAGCCTCGTCGGGCTGGCAAGAATACTCCCTGGCATTCGCAACGTGCAGCGTGTCCGAGGCCCAAAGCCGCCTTGGCACCCGTGCGGAAGCGCAGTCCACTTCGGGAGAGAACCACAGATCTCCGGCCTCCTCCACCTGTCCCTCTCCGCTCAGTTCGGGGTGGGGGGGAGCCCCTCGGCAAAGCGGGGCCCCCGCTGCTTTCCCCAAACCCCCACGCACACACCGCTCCTGCTCCCACCTGTGGGTACACACCCACCCTCCGTGTTCGGGGGCTCGCTTTGGCGGCTCGGAGCCTCATTAAGTGGTAATTAGCTCTCCAACGGCAGGAGGCACTTCAGGAGAACAGCTGCATCAACAAGACAGGAGGGGAGCAAGGAAAATATGGCTGAGCACGAGCAATAAAGGCTTGCGAACCACGCCAAGGGTGGAGGGGGGGGAGAGACTTCATCTTCCGGCCCAGGAGAAACAACCCCTTTCCCCACTGCCGCGCCCCTGGTCCGCGCACTTGCTTGCTTGACAACCCCGTCAAATTTCTTGCTTTGCAACTCAGCGCCCCATCCGGGGGGGAGGGGCGGGAACTGAGCTAATAATCTGGACTCAAACCTCTCCTTCGAGGAAAAACAGAGGGGTGGGCACTCTGGCATTGCGCCAGCCCCTCTGCAGGATCCCGCTAACATCACCCCGGTGGCTTTCCATTACAAGAGCGGCTACACCCCGACCCACCAATTCCTTGCAAGCACAGAGGCCAGCTAATTGTGGGGAGGGGGGAAGTCAACATGGCTGGGGGTCTGTTTTCATTCTTAGGGGGCACTTCCAATATTCTCTTCAGATATCACCCTGGAGTTTGGAGTTCCAAATTATCTGGCATTTCCCCCAAAGTGGAACCTACCCTACCAAGGGGTGCGTCTGTCATCTGGCAAGCCACACCCCTCCATAGGTGTGTTCCGTATGGAAAGCCATGCAATGACCCATTTCAAAACCTTCTGGCCTTCGGTGTCTTTTTCCGCATTTACATCAAGAACACACACAGATGTGCATGGATAACACGGGTCAAAAAGCTGTCTTGATGCTATTTCAATGCCTTCGGTTCAGGCAGAGCTTTCCATGGTTCCCCATCACCAGTGCACATGCACATTGAGAAGACAATGCAAATAAGCAATCTCAAAATGTGATTGGACGTACAGTTGTGTCAGAGGTGTGTGTGTGTGTGTGTGGTGTTTTAGCAACGCTCAGGAATGCATGAACGCATCAGTAAAACACCACACTAAATGGTCTTGATGCAATCAGACCTATCAGATCAGGAGTGCTTTTGTTACAGTGTTTTTATCCATGAACATCAGTTTTTTAAAAAGGAAGGAAATATGAACATTCATAGAAAGCTGGTTCAATTTCATATGTGCCAATTCCAGAACTTATCTTAGGATTAGTAAAACACCACACAAAAGGGTCTGAATGCAATCAAACCTATCCGATCAGGAGTGCTTTTGTTGCAGTGTTCTGGGTGAACATCAACCACAACAGAGGACAGAAGCATGGGCATTCACTGAAAGCAAGGCCAAGCCCAGAATTCATCTCAGAGATTCTTCTAGTTCAGCCGGAATGAAAGAGTAGGATGCAGCACAGAGCAAAAATCTAAAACATGAAAGGAATGGGATCGGGGTGGGGTGGGGGGCTAGAAATCAGTTCCTCTGTAGGTTACTGCTTCCGGGCTGTATCACACACCTTTTCCTTGAAGCACAGGCCCGCTAAAGTGCAGCCCCTCAATCTGAACCTTTAACAAAGGCAGGCACCTTGTTCCCATTACTGTACATCCGCTACTGACAACCCAGGGCCCTGGCCCAACGCCTCCTTGCAGCCCTGCCCGGGGAAAGCCTTCTCATTCACTTCAATGAGTGGGACAGCTTCACTGAGGGAGAAGCTGCATGCGCAGATGTACTCCCTCCATCAAAGTGACCGGAGAGTCCCATGCGCACAAAGGGTGCATTGGAGAATCGAGCACCCCGTGGTTGCTCAGCACACAATCAACCATGGGGTGCTCGATTCTCCGATGTACCCTTTGTGCGCATGGGACTCTCTTGTTCCTAGAACAAGAACGATGAATTGAAATTGAAAGGGTGAGCATTTCTACAGCACACCCCAAAGCTATCTAACTACACTCCACCAGCAATCAGCCCAACAGCCATGCAAGGTATGATCATCGTTCTCATCTTGCAGGCAAAAGGCCGAGACCGCAGGAGCAGCCTGTCACCTAAGAACCACCTGGGGAGGTCATGGTCGTCCACAGAAACAACTCCTAACTCCCTCCAAGCACTCCTTCTGTGGCTCGCACACGTCTTCGACCTCACCCTGATCATCTTGCTTGAGTGCAGGTGAACGCATCTGTGGGATCGTGGCCATTCCTGCCATCTTTGAGCTCTGAGATGGCCGGAATCGCACAGTTCCATGTAGCACTCACTTCCCGTGCAATCACCTCTGCGTAGTCCCGGGCACCAATGAGGCAGAGGTTGATCTTTGTGGGGGGAACATGCAGCGGCCACATTTGGGGAAAAATTATTTATTCATTCATTCTTTCATTCATTCATTCATTCATTCATTCAATTGATTGCTATACCGCCCTTCCAAAAATGGCTCAGGGCAGTTTACACAGAGAAATAATAAATAAATAAGATGGATCCCTGTCCCCAAAGGGCTCACAACCTAAAAACAAACATAACATTACTATTATTAAATTACTATTCTCTTAGAGAGCATTTGATAGCATAGTGTTTTTTGCAGCACAAGGGACCAATGAGTAATTTGAAAATATTCTGCCTCGCCTTAAAAGCTGACGAGCCCAAGTTTAATACTAGACTCCTCTGTGGAACCATTCTCAGTCCATTCCAAATCCAGATCAACGAGGGAGACTTCCTCTAAAAAGTCTTGGCCAACGGGGTTGTTAAGCTTGGAGGTCACTTTGGGACGTCAGGTTCTTTCTCCGATTTAGGAGTTTGGGAGCCAACATTTTGGAAAACACAGCAAATTTAGTGGTGTCTTCCAAATCCTGAAAAAAAATGCATAGGTGGGTGGCCCTGTGGCTTAAAAAGGAGAAATAATAAAGAACTTGTTTCCCCCGTAATAAGTGTCTCCTTCCTCCCTGTCAATTCATCGTTCTTGTTCTAGGAATCCAACGTGGCTGTACGCCAACAATTCTGATTGCTCATCACCCAGCGTAAATCCCAGAATATTATTGGTTACAAGACCGTCTCGTTCTCTTGTTTTCTCTTGTATGCTCTGGGATTGCCACCCGGAGGCTGACGCCGAATACCACGCGGACACAGCCCTAAGAGGCACACAGCTAGCGCTGCTAACTGGGCCAAGGGGCCATTTCTAGCAAAGGGTGAGCTCAGCTGAACTATTTTTCAACTGTGAGCCCCTTTGGGGCAGGGAACCATCTTTAGGCCGTCTTGCAACACCCTGTCTGGGGATCACCCCTGTTAACTGGGCAAAGGGGCCCCTTTCAAATGGGGACTCTCTTCCGTTTAACGGGGTGGGGGCAACTATCCCAATTCAGCCCAGCCCAGCATCCCTCCCAGAGCTCTTGCTGGTGTATTCTTCCCTCCTGTCTCCCCTGAGAATGAAAGCGCAGCATCCATCTCTTAAGTATCTACCAATATTTTGCATACTCTGGATCCAAAAAGAGAAAATAAAAATGGTTCCTACATATGGCATTTGATCATATTGATAAATGAACCACAATGATCCAGAAGGAAGACTCACTGGGATCAATGCGACGTCCACTTGTGGAAACATGCATAGAATGCCACCTGAATATGCCAAGGCGGGCACATTGTGTTTACGAGTTTTAACACAAAAGCAAGACGACCCACAATCATCAATCTAAAATATATATTTGTGGGGGAGGGAAGTGAAGCTTGAAAATTGAGGAGGAGGCATTTTTCCTCATCTAGAGATGGAGTCGCTGCATTTTAAGAAGAAATCATAAAGATTTCAGGACCAAATGAAATGGGGTGTCGGTGGCTTCTGCCAAGGCAGCGTGGGTTGACGTCAAAAAAGGCGAGGTTTGTGCTCATCTGTTTTGTAGGATTCCTCACTCTGAGCTCTCGGGGTGGAAGAGGTTAAAAATTAAAACCAACACCGAAAACACGTTTAGATTCCTGGGGTTAGCCGGAGATCAAGGGCAGAAAGCAGCGAGGCGTTCTGAGGCTTGAGGCATTTGGGGAGATCACAGGTGGATCTAGACAAATAGATGTAAAAACACTGCTGACGGATGCCTGAACAGCACACAGGACGCGGGCCGGATCGCCCTTGCGTCGGAAATGCAGGCCGCGAGATGCAAATGGAGGTGTGTGCGCGGTGAAGAGGGCCAGACGGTGGCCCCAAATTGACGAACAAGATATGAACAAGGCGTATGGGTAGCACAAGTCAATGAGGGGTGGGCACATTTTCTACACCATGGGATCCATTGGAGCTGGACTTCTCTCTTTAGGTCCCAATCGCTCCTCAAAGCCCACCTTGGCCATGGAGACCCTCGGTCCCGATCCCCAACCCAAATGAAGTGGTCTCTCCTCTCTCTCTCTGGTTATTGCATCTGTGTCCCACCCATCATCAAACAGGCAACGGAGGCATGTCCGTCTCCCCCCCCCCCGCATTTCACCTCACCACCACCCCTCCACTGTTTCGTTATCCCACCCTCTCCTCCATTCTGTTTGCCATCTCCCTCCCCACCACCGACATTTGGACTGTAAGCCCCTTGGGGCACGGTCCTCTTTTTGTGTGTCCTCTTTAGACCCCAATGCACATCAAACCGCAAGACTACTCTACAAATAAGTTAGAATATGCATGTGCTCATGGACATGCGCTCGAGGCCATTGATAGCCCTATATTTTTGTTGACTGGACACTGCTCTGAGCTTTTGGGCAGTTCGGATAAAATGTGAACATGTTACTTCTTTTGGGATCAAACGTGTATGTGAATGAATTTTCTGTATTTCTAAAACACAAAAATATAAAAATACAATAAAGGAAAGTGTATATATTTCAGTCATTGGTGTATCTCAATAGGTGTATATTATTTCAAATATATGGATGCAAAGGTATATTCTCATTTCTCTTTGGACTGTTTGCCAAAGAACCGCACATTGATTTTTGTCTGGAAAATGTGATTTAAAAAAATATGACAAATAAACTCATATTTCTATACAAAATTTGGGTATTGTTTGTGTCTACACACACACACACACACACACCACCTGAGTGCATCATGGTTTGATCATGATATTTCTGATCTGCTATATAATCTATGTATTAATAGAAATTTATATATTATATCTGTGTTTTACCTATATATGAAACATATTTATGTGCACATATATTGTATGTAAATGGTACATATTTGTGTAGCAAATTGGGTTGCCAATCATTCCAGTTTGACTTGGAATCTCCAGGAATTGGCCTCTATGGCCACTGAAAGCAAGTCTGACTTGATCTTGTGGGAAATGGGGGAGAGATGCTGGGGGGGGGGGGAATATATCCAGGAATCACTTCAGTCAGAGTTGGCAACCCTAGGAACAAAAGGATGTGTGTGTATGTGTATTGTTCGTCTGTTATACACACACATATCTAGGCATGCAAATATTTACATAAGTGTGTAGAATAGAAGTCTTTCTGTGTGTGCGTGCAGATAGATAGATAGATCGGTATTATTATGACAAAACCACAGCACATTAAACTGAAGACATTAAATTGGTGTCCATTTTTCCCTGCACACCTCAAGGCCCTGGTATCCACAGTTCAATCCTTTGCACAATCCGATTTCTAAACCACCGGGTCTTCATCTCCTTGCTTCCATTTTGAGCAGGGATAAAGAGGTGCTAAAAACATCCCGCGGAGGGGACACGGTCACTCACGGATTCCGAGCCAAGGTATAGCAACCAGGCCTCCGAACCCGGGCCCCCCTGCATGCAACCGGCAGGTTAGCGCGGGTCGTTTCCGAAAGGAGAGGTCCTTCCTTGGCAAGTGGCAGTCGTATCGAGCTCAACCAGTTCCTCCGAAACCAACTCCAGAAGAGAACAAACTAGAAACCATTTGGGGGAGACAGGCGAGCCGCTTCCTTTTACGCCGCAGAATCCCAGGGTCCTACCCTTCATTTGGAATGCAGCTCGGAGATGGTATTTGGATGCGAAATGCAGAGCCTGTGGGGAATAGAATTGTGCTCCCCAGAGAGAGCACGGACAACCTTGCCGGAGAAATTGGACCTTGTTTGCATCTGCCGTTTATTAACCGTCCGGGGTTGCCCACCTCAGAGAACCGCTAAGAGGATTTCAAGGCTTGGGGAAAGGGGGAGAAAAGAGGCATTTTGGAAGAAAGCAAATGCATTTTGAAACCAGAAGTTTTCCAGAGGAAAAATGTGCAGAGCAGCATTTCTGGAAATGGTGCAACATTTTGGAAAAAGGACGAGTAGACTTTGCAGAGATGAAAGCTGTAATTTAAATTGGGCCTGGTTTCAGGCAAAAGGGAATATTTGATCTCAGGATGTGAAAGAGATGTATTCCTTGGGGAGATTAAGGTGAAGGGAGGTCACACACACTGGCCACCATGAAAGAACAAAAACGCCCCAATGATCTGAAAAAATACCTGCTTTTTGAAATGATTGTTCTGAGACCAGCCATTTTTGCATAGATGGAACCGCTCTCTCAGAACAATCTTCAGCTCCATGAGAAACCCAAGAAATGGTGCCCATCTTTCACAGCTAAGAGTCATTCCAGAAACATCTGGGTTGAGTTCCCCTTTATGGTCAACAGCTTGGCTCAAGAGAAGATGGAAACTGTACCACCTATGCTCCAGTTAAACAAGAGCACAGATGACCCAATCACTTAGGACTCCCTTTCCTGCTCTGTCTACCAAACACGGCAATCCAAGACGAACCGAGGACCGAGCACAGATACAGGCGACAGCCGAGAACCATTCAACCGATTCGTCACTTACCAAGGTGCGAATAAGTTGGGTAAACAGGTCTTCTGCATTTGACCTGCCAAGTTGAGAGAATTTCATGAGATACCCACATTACACCTAGATCAGATATCTAAGAAAGCAAGTAACAATGAAAATTCTTTTCACCTCTTAATAGGATGATATCACTCACCGAGTGATTATAGGTATCCAAAGGTAAGTTCCCACTTCCTGAATGGCTGCCTACATGTGTTCTTTAAAAGAGAATAACATTTTGGAAGAAGAGCCCTCCATCAAAATATCCCAAAGCCATCACACAGAATTGAGGCACATTCAGAAGCTGCCACTTGCATAGTAGATGGCAAAGATCAAACTTCAACTTTCCCTCTAATTTAGCTGCAAAGACATCAAGACCGCTAAAGCTGGCCCAGACCAAGAGAAAACCCTTTGAAGATACTCTTTTCCCACTCCAATCCTCGATCTCACTTGCACGTAATCCCCAGTGCTCCAAGGACCATTGGTTAAAATTTCTACGCTCCAATCCGAAGGAACAGAAAACAAGAAAATCCTTCCACATCTTGTGGGGAAACCTGAAGCCTTGAGCACATCTCGATAAAGCTGGGCAAGAAGTGACCCATGCATTTAGTCATCCAACAAGAAATAAATGACCGCTGCTACTCATTTAGGGGATTCAGATGCCCTTGCTACATCTGTTAATTTGACACACTACAAGGTGCCCAAAATCAGTCCCTCAGAACTGCATTTGCTAGATCCCACCAACAGTCCATCTCACACAGCTTTCGGTTCCCACCCATGACCAACCAGATGCATTTTGGAAGCCCACAGGAATGCCTGCAAAAGAAGGCCATCCCTGGTTTTCTTTCCCCTTACATTCTGCGAGAATTCCTTGCATGGAGACCTAGATTTTTCTCACAGAAGCAGACAGTGTAGTAACCTCCTACTTCCAGTCTCAAGAGATGCCTACCAGTTTCCTAAGAATTTCCTTGGGGAAGCACCCACATTTGGGTGGAAGCACCCACATTTCTGGAGTCTGCCAGAACACCGTTGTGAATGGAGACAAAAATCTCAAAGGACAGTCCCAGAAAATAAAAGTATTTTTTCCACGAACACATACAAAAAAAGAATCCGAATAATTGCAGGTCAGAAACATTCATGCAGCTAAATACAGGCCAAGGGGGGTGAGAGAAAATAAAATAATGGGACATAGCCAGGCTGCAAATCGAGAGAGAAAATAGCCGATCATTTCCCCATTTCTCTCTCTCCTTCCACAAAGTTATCGAAATGCGATGGTCTTTTTGGGAATTGCATTTGGTGGCAGGAAAACTGTCATTCCAGAATTACTCTAAAACTGTCCATTACGCCGTTGCAGGAAAGCGTGAAGGAGAGAAACACATCTTGGCCTATGTTACTTTGGAAATGATTTATCCAATCACTCCAACAAAAATAAGCAGAATTTGCTTGGGTTTCTAACAGAATCATGGACCTCCGCGGAATGAAACTATTCTCCCTTCTGTAGTTGATCATTTCTCTCTTTCGCTTTCTCTTTCTCTTTCTCTCTCACACACACCCCTCAATTTTACTAGTACCAAATTTCACATGGCATTGAAAGTCAATGTGGACATACGGTTTGGGGTTTTGTTTTATGCCATTCCATGCCGCAAAAGCAGTTTTAATCTCTACCAGTGTCGGAACAGGAAAGGTTGACATTATCAGCCAACATGCAAAGCCCAAGATGCCCCGTCTGATTTGGCCCAGATGCCAGTGAACCTCCGAGCAAGAGGCAAGGAAGCATTCTGCCATGACTAGCGGGTGACACCGCTCAAAAAGAAAGAGAGCGGCGGGTGAAATGTCACCTGTAACATTCCACAGAATGCTTGGGAGCTTCAAAATCCATGCACCGCCTGGGCATACCTTGTAGAGGGGGAAAAACGCCCTGGGAAACACTGGGAATAACCAACTGCAGTTAAAACCCTTCCCTTCACGAGTGGCCACCATGAGGAGATATTTTCTCCAATTGTTTCCTGTAAAATTAAAAATTAAAAAATGAGGGTACTCGCGTAAATAATCTCACACTTTGATAAATGTGCAGAGCAAGAAGGCAAGGAGCCCTTTTCAGATGCTGTGCGTGGAATCAAATATGGTGGGCGTTTTTTCGCCAAGAATGGCGGCGGGTCTAGGAGATGCCTAGCTTTATTCAGGCTCCACTAGGCTTTTGAGGACTTCCCTGAAAAATATTAGCCCCCTCCCAGCACCCTTTCAGGCCCCCATACCACAAAACACAGTCCACTCTTCTAGGGCCCAGCCTTGCCCTCCTGCAGATATTTCAATCAACAGCCTACGCAGAGACGTCTTTAATAAACATCTCTTAACGTTCTCCAGGCCCACGTCTACTACATAAAACACAACGACAGGTCAAAGATATCAAGGATGCTTGCGGGTGATCCAAAATTACATTCGGAAGGGCGAAGCTTCCCGGGTCTCCATTTACAATTGATTTTTAATTTAGACACAATTATCAAGGAGGGCATCCCTTTCGCCCAAGCAAGCCGTATGTGCCACAAGATTGAAACGTTGGCTTCCGGAGGGAAGAAATAAAATGGGGGGGGAGGGGGAGGGATTTCATACATCTATGAGATTTTGCTTTCCCCCCGCCCGCCCGCCCCATCTTGAATTTCTTTTCCTCCAAGAGGAGAACAACATGCTATCCAGTTGCTTCTGCTACAGATAGATAGATAGATAGATAGATAGATAGATAGATAGATAGATAGATAGCACCCATTTTTTCTTTGCTGGTATTGCAACAGATTTATACCCAGGACCAGAATTCTCAACCAAATCTATGCTGGTTACAAAACAGGATCACACACACATTTGCTTGTGTGGCAAAGATTGCAACATTTTCAAATATCTAAATCTTCCCATCATGAGTTGGAAAGGTGGGAGAGTGGGGGTGCTGTCCAAATGTGGAAAATATCCTTTCCTTTGCTGGGCCGTGGGCCAGTCTCCACTTTGAAGCTACACTTTCCAAAAGGGATCGTGCCCCATGGAAATAGCGCACTCATTTGGGGGCACCCGTGGCCGTACGACGAACCTCCATGCTCGGAACAGAAGGTTAAATCGAGCTGCTTTCTCCCAACAGACGTGAGAATTTTCAGAATTGTTAACGGGGATCTTGCTATTGTTAACAATAAGAACCAGACCTGTTTGACTTAAAAACAAAAAACAAAAAAAAACCCTCAGTGTTTGATGCACCGTTTCTTTAGCTGGGACAAGGGGGAGAGGAAGGAACGTCCTAGAGAGCAGGCTAGGAATCTTACTACGGGATTTCCGGAGAAAACGCCACAAATATGAAACCTTGCAAAACAATGTGTGTATTCCCCCTATGCATGCATGCAAAAGAGTACCCCCCCATCCCAAGATGCACTTCTACATGGGGGAAATTTGCCACTTCTCACTAGGCACAAGTATTCCTGGTGTAGATGATGGAAACTCTTTCAATCGTCCATTCACGTCCCCTTACTTTGAAAGGTTTTGGTATGGTCATGGCCACAACCTTTTTTGGTTTTGCAAAATTTCTTCCCCAATGTCAAATATCCAGGATTTTGGAGAGGGGGAGGGGTTTACAGTGACCTAGATATTCTCCCTTTCCCTTGGCAGCCACATCCTGGGCCTTAAAGAGAGACCACTTGGAGAGGAACTCATTTCCACTAAGCAAGGGGTTGAGAGAAGCATAATAGCAACCAACAACCTGAGAACGCGGGGAAATTTCACACACACACACAGAGACCCTGAAATTTCTCAATTCGAGACAAGATATTTCAAACCACACCAACCGAAACATTACCGAGTTTCCCCCCAAAGACCGTCCATTGGTTTTCATTTGGATCAATCCCATAATAACAACATTAAAGCTCCATCTTCGTCTTCGGTCAAGCGTTCTGGTTTTCTAAGAACAAATTTTTAAAAGAAAACTGCAAAGAAACTACAATCTCTGAAACTAGAGTACAAAAGGGAGGGGAATGAATTATAATACACTCAAAAGTCTTTCAGCTCCTCCATGGGAAATATAATCCACATAAAAGGCCTGAGCTGTGAACCCCAAAGAAATAAATGATAGGATTACCCCAACTTCTGAGGCCAGCTATATGACCGTAACAGAGAGGATTAAGAAAACACGGAGGGTATCTTTTGGACAAGAGTTGAATGGTCAGGTCCATCCTAAGAGTAGGTGATGGAGAAAAACAATCGCATAATCCCACCTATGCCCTTTGGGTCGCAAAACGGCTCCAGAAACATTTCAGGACATAACGTATGTACTAGGAGACCCAGTCATTTGAGACACCAGATTCTGAGAGGCCTAGACAAGCATATGAACTTCCCCGTTCTATCCGCACAGAGGTCCTCATTGAAATACAGCCATGAATTTCCCTCAAATCTAAAACATGTCATCTCAGGAATGAAGCCCCTCATTCATGATGACAGGAAACGGGCTGGAAAAAAGAGTCATTTCTCTATTAAAGGATCCCCTCAGAGCTCTTTCACAGCAAGAGCGAGGAATGGAGGGGAAAATTATCTTCCACTGAGATCTCTGTATGTCTGGGTGGGGACTTTTCATGGAACCTGGTCAACAAGGAAAGATTCCCACCACCACCCATGTCTGTTCCACTATATGTGGCTGGTCTTCACATAACTGCATGGAAAAGGTTCACTTCTGCAAGCATGTACAGTTTCCAGCCCTCCATCCGCAGGTAGCGAAAAAAACCGGAAACCATCCCCACAGTTACCCCGTCTGGCAAATAAAACAAGAGAGGCATAGAAACCACAGCCCCAAGGGTGGGGTGGAGAGGTTCAGAATATTTGCACCCATAATCCATAAACAGTTTTCACTGACACAGAAACTTTTCTGTTTTAAAAAGAAATCCAACACAACCATTCTAATAACTGGACTATTTTCACATCTTGGGAGGAGGCATAGCCTCTCAAGTGCCCCTCCTCACCACCTAAGAATACAGAAGGTAAGTAAGCACCCAAAACTATAAAGGGGAGTATTAACACCACCATCATTTCAAAGCTACACACAGTAACATCGCTTTTAAAAGGCGAAAAAGTGCAGAGACATTGATTTAAAAATAATAATAAAATAATCACATTTTGCTACGCCCCTGGCTCTGTTCATTTAGGGAGAAAACATCACAAGAGAGAGGAAAGGGTTTTTAAAAAATAAATTCTGTAACATTTAAGGAAGAAGCTCTTCTGTTGGGCTGGGGTCCCATCACACCATGAGCAATCAAGATTTGGGTTTCTTCCCAAGCCTCTCTTTCAGCTGTTTTAGACTTTGCAAAGCTGTTACGATCTCTTCAAGAGCGGAAGGGACATATTTCTGGATGCTTCTCATTGCTCTGAATAGAGGCACGGATTTTTAAAGGACAGTCCAACCGTCTCCCATTGAATTGCACATATTCAATCCCATATTGATTTGGGATGCTTAGAGATTACTCTTCGAGTCCAATTCAGGTAAATGTTTTAGCTCAGTCCAAAGCAAACCGAATCAAAGGAAGCTTGGTCTTACCTGGACTTCAAGACCAAGTTTACAACTCTCTACCTCACTGGAAAAAGCTAACCCCCAAAGTCTGTTATGCGCCATGCACTCAGATAAAACCTTTGTATGTACAGTTTGGCTAATGTGTAGCACTCCGATAAACAAGCACAACCCCACTTCTACCACAACCAGATTTAACCATTCCACAGAAGTCTGCGGTTGCAACTCAGTTGGGAAAACTGTTCCTTTTTTTTTAATCAACCCCCCCTTTCCAAAACACCTAGCAAATTAGGCCTCTCGTGAGAAAGATAGCTACCTGCTCATTTGGGCAAGCAAATTTTGAAAAAGTCACTAGGAGAGAGGTCTACAACTGTTTGAAACCAGGGTGGGTGAAGGCAGAGAGAGAGAGAGAGAGAGGTTGGTGTTTTAATTTGACAAGATGCGAGTCCTTAAGTGACGCGTAATTGATTTTACAGTCTGCAGTGCTTCTGAAAATTGTTATCGTTCTGTTCTCCTTGGTTGCACATACTTACAACTTCCCAGAATTGGCTTGTGGATGAATGAATTGTGTGCGTGCGTGTGTGTTCGTGTTCGCATGTGTGTGTGTTCAGACGCCAAACGTAAAACAGCTGTTGAGAAAAATATCTTTCTTCTCAATTGTTTTACAGCATGGAGTTTTTCGGAGGAAAGATGGGACAGGCCTCCAGGATCCACCCCCCCCCCAAGGAAACCCATCCAACTTAGCTTGAAGCTGGCGGCTCTAAACAAAAGCCAATTGTCAGTTTCAAGATGAATTGGAAGGTGTCTGTTCTTGAAGAGGAACAAAAAAATAAGGATTTCTTGCCTTTCAAAAGAAAGAAAGAAAGAAAGAAAGAAAGAAAGAAATAAAGAAAGAAAGTCCAGATAAAGATCAACACTATCCTCCCTCCCCCAAAAACATTTAAAGCCATATGTGGCAAGATAGCAAACTAGTTTGCAAACATATTTTAGTCTTGGTGCATAGCAAGGAATTTATCGCCTATCAGTGTGTGTCCATTGTGCAATACAAAAATAAAGGAGGAACAGCCTAAGCACACTTTATGCAGCAGTAGACAAAAGGAGAAAACAGGAAAGAGAGACAATCCACACAAAAAGAGCATCTTCCTTCTAGCTTCAGTTTTCTTCTCCCCACCCCCGTCCCCAGCTAAAGGATAGTTTGGGCTGGTATTTGCTTTTCAAAATGATTGCAAATCAGACTTTTCCCTACCCTTTCTTCTGAGATCTGTGCGATAAGCTTGCTTTTGCTGGATAGACAGATAGACAGACAGACTATACTTCATAACCTTCTTTTCCGCTACATGGTTTGCCCAGCAACATAATTATACTTTTTTTTTAAAGTTAATTTTGGAAAAATAGTGTAGAAAGGCACATTTGTAAGGGAAGATTTCTATGCTGCTATGTGTTGAAGTTCACCATTTCCCCCAACTTTTCCCACGACCCAGAAATACTTCAAAAATTGGGCACAACAGATGCAAAGGAATTTAAACACCATTCTCACTGAGCACCCCACCCCCTAAGAACCTCAAAACACACACTCAGAGTTTGGGGGGCTGGGTGGGATAGAGCAGGATTTATCCCATCCCTGTGTCTGCAGGATACCAGAGAGACAGAAGGTGTCTCGAGCCCTCTCCAGGATCTTACCTTGGGTTGCTCTTGTTCCAATACACCGCATAGCGATCCGAAATAATCTTGTTGCTGTCGTCCGTCCAGACACAAACCCCCACTAGGGTGACAAGCAAAGCGGCGACTTCAAGATGAGGCATGGTACCCAGCTCTGGCCCTGGCGCTTTCTTTCTTGACTTCTCCTTCTTCTTCTACCCGGGTTGGGTTTGGTTTTTACAGCCGATTTTAGCAAAAACACCACCGGTCCATTTTGGGGAGGTCTTTGGGGGGTTCCCCCACTTAACAGCCCACTTCTGTTCTCCTTCTCTCTGGACGGCAACTTTCACACACCCCTAATTCATTCCACGGTGGTCATTCCCCCATAGCCTGGCAGTCCTCAGTACCTTTTCCTAACTCATGGGAAAGCGACGGTCTTTTCTGCAAAAATCTGCTGCAAAATCAGTGTTGAGAAGAGTTTTTTGGGTGATCAGGCTCTGTCGTGGCAAGTGGAAGCTCCAGGAGAATTTTTTTTAAAAAAAAATCTATTATCTAGGGAAAGATGGGTATGGATTTTTGTCTTAAGAAACACCCCATCTGCCAGCCTCTACTCCCTCGCTTGGAGATTTCTGCATCTTTCTCCAACTCTTCAGACCCACCAGAGAGGAGATGGGCATTCCATCCTGGAGGACCTTCAGACAAGGAGTGCTTAGGCTCAGGAATGCTTCAGGAAAAGGAAAACGCCACTGGACAGGCGATACAGAAACCCCTGGGCATCATGAAACAATTGCTCCAGTAGCATCCCACTCCTGCAGAGAGAAACTGTAGTGTCCACAAGCAAAGTTTGGGCTGCGTTTTCTCTTCCTGGGCTCTGTCATTTCTAGTGGATCATTTCTTGAAGAAGAAAACTCGGCATTTAAAATAATTCCTGGTTTGTCTAAAACACTCTTTGCAACCCGCTTCTGCTCCAAATTGCAACCAGTTGCCTGGAGACAGACTTTCGAAATGAGGGTCAATTTCTTTCCGCTTCCCCCCACCGAACAGAAAAAGGAAAATGACCCAGAGGGAGGGGGGCAAATCCAAGACATTCATATGCAACTTGATCCAAGTTTTTCAAAAGGTGTCTTGTGTCCTCTCCTCTTTCCTCTCTGCAGCTCTTGTGTCTTTTTTCTGAGAAGAGAAGAAAAGGCAAAGAAAAATTACAGGCAAGTTTGCGAGCTTTTTTCATATGTTGCTTTTTGTTTCCAAACACAGAAACGTGGGATCCTGCTCGGATGCAAATTCACAGCCGGTTTCTTCTCGCGGCGCGGGGTGGAAAGAAAAGGAGGAAAAGTGCCCACGTTGGCTCCTCTCCCCCCTCACCCCCCGCCCCCTATCCCCCCCGCCCCGCTCCGCTCGGAGTGCGAGCAGCTCCTCTTACAATTGGCGGGGAGAGAAGACCGGGAGAGGGGAGGGCAGCGCAGGCGGCGGCGGCGGCGGCAGCGACCCCGCCGGAGAAGAGGCAGGAGGGGCGGGCGGGGGGAGGCAGGCAGCCCCCCTCCCCAAAGGGCGAGAGGCTCTCGGCGCGCGCACCCTTCGCGGCTTTCGCTCGCCTCGCCGCGGTGAGGCAGTTGCCCCCGGATCGTGGCCAAGAGAGGCGCCCACCTTGTTCGCGCTTTCGGTGCCCAAATGGAAAACGCCGCCAGAGAGAGCGCGCGCGGGGAGGGAGGGAGGGAAGAGGGGCTGCCCCCGGGGTGGGGGCGCGCTTCTCCCCCCTGGACTCGCTCAGCCCCGCGGCGGCGGCGGAGGGTCTCCCACCCTGGCTGCGGGCGGGGGGCGGGGGGCGCCTCGTCCTCCTCCTCCTCCTCCTGTGCCGCCGCCGCCTCCTCCTCCTCCGCGGGCTGCCTGCCTGCGCTCTGCGCTCTCCCTCTGCGCTCCTGCTCGTCCTCCTGGTCCGGGCCGGCCGGCAGGCAAGCGCGCGTCCTGCTCGCCACCACTCGCCCGGCTGGTGGCCACCCCAAAGTCTTTCCGAGGAGGAGGAGGAGGAGGCAGCCCGGCTCCCCCCCCCCCCCCGGGTTGCCACCATCCACAGGGGCGGGGCCCGATGCTCAAGGTTGGTTGGCCAGCGAGGCGGCTGCTGCTGCTGCTGCTGGCCCCACCTTCTGCTCCGAGGGCGCCTCTCCGACCCGGGCGGGGGGGGGGCATCGAAACTCGCCCTCCCCCCTTGCACTCACCCCCAGCAGCAGCAGCAGCAGCTGGAAGAGGACCGGCCTGACCGGCTTCCCTCGCCCCCGGGGGAGGCGAACTTTATTCCAGGGCTGGGCGGGGGTCTCCAGGCAGCGAGCCAGCCCAGAGGTTGGGGGCAGGAGCTCCAAAGGGCTGCGGGGGGGGGGGTCCGGCAGCAGCAGGTGCCTCTCCAAAGCGACCCCGGAGAGGTCCCAGGAGCTTTGCTGGGGGGGGGGGTTGCAAAAAAAAGAGAGAGAGAGAGAGGCGGGAAGCGTTTCCGGCGCACTGGCCCACCTGGGGAGATGTCAAGGGCTTCACGTTGGGGGAGAACAAGGAAACTGCCATAGACTGAGTCAGACCTTTGGTCCATCTAGCTCAGTATTGTCTTCACAGACTGGCAGCGGCTTCTCCAAGGTTGCAGGCAGGAATCTCTCTCAGCCCGATCTTGGAGATGCTGCCAGGGAGGGAACTTGGGACCTTCTGCTCTTCCCTGAGTGGCTCCATCCCCTAAGAAGGGGAATATCTGACAGTGCTCACACTTCTAGTCTCCCATTCAAATATAACCAGGGCAGACCCTGCTTAGCTAAGGGGACAAGTCATGCTTGCTACCACAAGACCAGCTCTCCTTGGGGTGGGGGGACAGGATGTCTTCCCCGGGATGGATTCAGTCGGGTCAGGCCTCCAGCCAGCTCAAGATCTCCCTTTTATTGTGCCTTAACAACAGTCCTGCGAGGTGGGCAGGGCTGCCACCAACCCTGCAGGCTCCAGGAATCGGCCTCTGCCTCCGGATGACTCTTGTGCAACCCTGCAGGCGTTCATGGCTTCCTCTTGTGTCAATGGCCCCAGTGTGGCGTAGTGGTTGGGGTGACTAGGATCGGGTTGATCCTAGTCCAAATCCACATAAGAACAGCCCTGCTAGGGGCTGAGAGAGATTCCTGCCCGCAACCTTGGAGAAGCCGCTGCCAGTCTGTGTAGACAATACTGAGCTAGATAGACCAATGGTCTGACTCAGTATATGGCAGTTTGCTATGTTCCTATGTGGGTCAGGCCCAAGGAGGCCCATCTAGTCCAGCATCCTGTTTCCCACAGTGGCCCACCAGATGCCTCCAATAAGCCCAGAGGCAGGAGCTGAGGGCATGCCCTCTCTCTTGCTGGTGCTCCTTTGCAATTGGGATTCAGAGGCATCCTTCCTCTGAGGCTGGAGGTGGCCTGTAGCCCTCAGAATAGGAGCCATTGATAGCCCTCTCCTCCACAAAGTTATCTAAACCTCTCTTAAAGCCACCCAAGTTGTGGACCATCACCACATCCCGTGGCAGAGGACTCCATAGATTAATTACGCTCTGTGTGGAAAAGTACTTGGTCCTAAATATCCTGGTCTTCAGTTTCATGGGGTAACCCCTGGTTCTAGTCTTGCGAGAGAAGGAGAGAAATTTCTCTCTGTCCACTCTGTCTACTCCAAGCATAATTTTAAACACCTCTATCATGTCTCCCCTTAGTCACCTCATTTCCAAGGTAAAGAGCCCCAGGTGTTGTAGCCTTGGCTCATAAGAAAGGTGATCCAGGCCCCTGGTCTTCTTGGTTGCCCTCTTTGGCACCTTTTCCAGTTCAACAATGTCCTTTTTGAGATGTGGTGACCAGAATTGTACGCAGTACTCCAGGTGTGGCCGCACCATAGTTTTTTATAAGTGCATTATAATCTTAGCCGTTTTATTTTCAGTCCCCTTCCTAATGATCCCTAGCATGGAATTGGCCTTTTTCACAGCTGCCGCACATTGAGTCGACACTTTCAACGAGCTGTCCACCACAACCCCAAGATCCCTCTCCTGGTCCGTCACCGACAGCTCAGATCCCATCAGTGTATATGTGAAGTTGAGGGTTTTTTGCCCCAATATGCATCACTTTACGCTTGCTTACACTGAACTGCATTTGCCATTTTGTCGCCCCGTGTTCTCTGATAAATAAGTAAATATTGTGCAACCTACTGGTGAAAACGCACTCCTCACCCTCAGCCCCACTCTTAGATCTTTCTGGAGTGGTATACTTTCATAATTGTGGATTTGATCTGCTTTTGTGTTAAGAAATAAGACTCTCGGCTGAATTTTGTATGTTTTTGTTTTATGTGTTGTGTCAGTGTTTAGAGATCTCCCCCTCTTTCTGTGTGTGTGTATGTGTATATGTGAGAGAGACAGAGACAGAGCGACCTTTCAGTTTCTCAATGCCTGGGCTGATTTGGACCAGATTTGGTCCAGTTGTTGGGAACACCTCAATGGCATGGGATGGATGACATCATCACAAACTAATTCAAGATGGCGGATGGGTGCGTTTGAGGGCTCACTTGTGAACCATCTAACCAATTTGGACCAAATTTGGTACACTCGTAGTGAAACATCGGGACACCTCAATGGCGTATTTTGTGGTTATGTCATCACCCCAATTCAAGATGGCAGACTCGTGAACGTTTGAGGCAAGAGTGGGCTAATTTGTGAAGATGGTAATGATCAATTAAGCTTATAGTGAAAGGAAGGTAGGCAGATTAGTGCTCACCAGAATGTCTTGTTTCTTTTTCTGCAAAATTACAACTCTTTCAACAATAAATAAAATTGAAAACCAGGAATAGCTTCATTCTGAGCTGGCAGCAGCGCCTCGCCTCGTGGGAGGTCAGCAGCACTACTGTGAAGCCTCCAATGAGCTCAGGGGAGCTTACGTGGTTCTCCCCTTTGTTTTACCTGCACAACAACCCTGCGAGGTAGGGAGGGCTGCCAGCCCTCCAGGGTTGGCCTGGTGTCTCTAGGAATCGTCATCCTTCTCCAGGTGACGACTGAAAGCAATCCAGGAGAACTGAAATGGCTTGGCTGTGTAGGAAAGGCTGCAGGGAATCGTGGGCAAAAATAATAGGGTCAGTCAAAGTTGGCAACCCAATTCCACCCCTGTCCAAGCATGCAGCTGAAGGCGGTGGTAGAGTCCTGCAGGGGTAGCATGCACTATACCACTTCAAGTTGTCCTGCGGGTTTTTGTTTGTTTTTAAGTGTACAAGAATAAAATTAGCACAACTGGGGAGAGAGCTGGCAGAAAACTGGGGGGTGGGGGTGGTAAAAGAGCATTCCAAAATGACATCTCCTTCCTGCAGTGTCCTCCTCCTCATGCCGATGCTGTCCAGTGGCTTTTATGTGCTTTCTTACACAACAATCCTGCAAGGGAGGCCACTTGCTTGCAGCTGGGAAGACTGGTTCGGGTGGAAGCCAAAATCTGCCATGGTCCCCTGACCCACTGGCATCCTTAGTTTGGGGCGGGGGGCAGCTTTCGCCTCCACCTCAAGTGGGTCCCCAACTGCGGCCCCTTTCTCTTCGCCCCATAAAATCAAAGCGATGTATAGTGGCAAAGCTACCTCTAGGCCACTATACTGATGGCAAACGTTCAGCAGTACAAGTTCACACCTGGTAGCACCTTACCTTTGGAACTCACTGCAACCAGATATTGCTATGATTCACTCCCAGCCATTCTTTGAAAAGCACCTCTTTCCCCCAAGCCTTCACCAATTCCTTGACTCTCTCACTTAATGTCTCTGTCATGATATTTTCTTGCCCCCTTCTTCATTCACTTTCCCTTGCCTTTTTTTCCTAGACTGTACATCTTCAGGCAAGGTTTTGTCATTATCAGGACTTATTATTTGGGAGTAAGAGTGGCCTACCTCGCAGGACTGTTGAGAGGGCAGACACAAAGAGCAACTGAATAGCACCCTGGAAAACATCAGATAGGAACAGCTAGTCCAAGGGATTCCCATTAGGGTCTAAAATCCCGGATCCAAAGGATCTTCCCATGATTCAGGAAAGAGAGAGGGTCTATTTGACGCTTAGATACTTTCTAACACTCAAGCCACTCCTGGCCAGAGGCTCTTTAACCCCGTCTTCCCCAGTGAGAACAGCAGTGGAGGCTTTGGCAGAGACCTTCCTTTGGGCACTCTAGCCATTTACTTGCATTTCCCTTGATCTTGGATTCTGTGTGGTCAGGAGTGGCAGAGATGTGTAATGACAAAGGGCTCCACCAAAGCCTGTCTGGCTATTCACATTACAGGAGAGAGGAGTTAATGAGCCCTTTGCCTCTCCCAAAGCTTTCCTTGCTGGACATGCTGAAGGGGGTGAGGGTTATGAGCCCTTTGCCTCTGCCAAAGCTTTCCTTGCTGGACATGCTGAAGGGGGTGAGGGTTATGAGCCCTTTGCCTCAGCCAGAGATGTGTAATAAGGACAAAGGGCTCCACCAAAGCCTCTCTGGCTATTCACATTACAGGAGAGAGGAGTTAATGAGCCCTTTGCCTCTCCCAAAGCTTTCCTTGCTGGACATGCTGAAGGGGGTGAGGGTTATGAGCCCTTTGCCTCTGCCAAAGCTTTCCTTGCTGGACATGCTGAAGGGGGTGAGGGTTATGAGCCCTTTGCCTCAGCCAGAGATGTGTAATAAGGACAAAGGGCTCCACCAAAGCCTCTCTGGCTATTCACATTACAGGAGAGAGGAGTTAATGAGCCCTTTGCCTCTCCCAAAGCTTTCCTTGCTGGACATGCTGAAGGGGGTGAGGGTTATGAGCCCTTTGCCTCTCCCAAAGCTTTCCTCGCTGGACATGCTGAAGGGGGTGAGGGTTATGAGCCCTTTGCCTCTGCCAAAGCCTCTCTGGCTGGTCACCCTGCAGGAGAGAAGAGTTAATGAGCCCTTTGCCTCTGCCAAAGCTTTCCTCGCTGGACATGCTGATGGAGATAAGGGTTATGATCCCTTTAGCTCTGCCCAAGCCTCCCTTGCTGGTCACCCTGCGGGTTAAAGAGCCCTTTGGCTAGTTCTCAACAGAACGTTGACCGCCCATCAGGCCTTGTGTGATTCAGAATCCAGCCCCTGTAAAAACTGGCTGACTGTTGCCACAGAAGGTTGCGAGGAGGAGGAGGAGGAGGAGGAAAGGGAATATGAAGATGACAGAGAGAAGAGGCCTGACATGCAGAAGGCGATTGCAAATCGAGGGAAGGAGGTATAAGAGATGGAGAGAGATCTTCGGTGGATGGAGTGCAGAGGAAACGAGGCGAGAGAGGAGGAGAGAGACGCCGATATTACTGCACATATTTTGCGTGCCGGGGCATGGGCGCGACAGGGCGTGCATACGCGCGTGTGTGACAGGGGTGTGAGAGAAACGTATGGTGATAATTATGCACTAATCATATGCATTTATGCAGCTCTTCTTTTCCTTGGGTTGCAGGTTCTTCAATAATTAATAGCCATTTGCATCCGCATGCGCCACCTTCCGCCACAGAAGCTCCAAGGCGACGAGGGTACGACAAATGTTTCCTCCAAGGGCAGAGCTCCGGAATCAAACATTTGGGGCTCCCTTTGGTTCAGGCCTCCAGCCGTGTACAGGCTGCAGACCCCTCCGCACACACACACACACACACACGTCCACTCAGAACTTAGTGGCCCATGTCTCAGTTCAAGGGCGCGCGCCCCCCAACCAGGACTGCCCCTGCAATCAATTATGAACAGCTGTTCAGTAAGCTATGACGGGGAACGTATTCATGGGACTCATGGAGCAGCCGTCTGCTGAGTCAGACCCTTGGTCTGCCTAGTTCAAGACTGTCAGCACTGACCGGCAGCAGCTTCATGGCGGGCGTGGGCCTGTAACTCAGTGGTAGAGCATCTGCAATCGTGCAGAAGGCCCCAGGTTCATTCCCTGGCCGCATCTCCAGGTAGGGCTGAGGAAATACCCCGGACTGAGACCCTGAAGAGCCGTTGCCAGCCAGTGAAGACAATACCCAGCTAGATGAACTCGCTAGAACAACACAACTCTGTGTCTCCAACAGCAGCGTCCATAGCTCCGTGGCAGAGCACCGGCTTTGCGTGCAGAAAGTCCCGGGTTCCGTTCCTGCCAGCTTCTCCAGGTAGGGCTGCGGAAGATCTAGACAGATCTTGAGAGTGGCTGCCAGCCAGTGCAGACAAGTCTGAGTTAGATCGACCAGTGACCAGACTTGGTAGAAGATGGCTATCCGTGTTCAGACTGACCTCACCTGGAGGGCGGCATCTCGTTCTGGGTGCTGCGTTTTAAGAAGGAGGAAGACCCATCGGAACGAGTTCAGAGGAGGGTCTGGAACCCAAGTCCTATGAGGAAGGGTTGAAGGAATGGCGGGGTGGGGGGGCTCGCCCTCTTTGGAGAACTTCAAGAAGACACTGGGTGGCTGCTGCCTGTTGGAGATATGCCCCAGCTCTGGATTGGGGGGGGGAGGTGGCCTCTAAGCCGCCCCCCCCAGCCCCACCCTTCGACTCTCGGATTTTGTATTACACTTGGGAGTGAAACAGGCTTGACCCCCCAGTTAAATCTGCAGCATGGACACACCAGCCGGTCAGCATCGATCACTCCATGGAGGAGAGGTCTATCAAGGGCTACTAGTCGGAGGGCTACAGGCCACCTCCAGCCTCAAGGGCAGGGTGCCTCTGAGTCCCAGTTGCAGGGGAGTCACAGCAGCAGGAGGGAGGGCAGGCCCCTTTCAACTCCTGCTTGTAGGCTTCCAGCGGCATCTGGTGGGCCACTGTGGGAAACAGGAGGCTGGACTAGATGGACCTCCTTGGGCCTGATCCTGCAGGGCTGTTCTGATGCTCTTACCCCTTGGGCCCAGCAGGGCGTAGCTATAATTGAGCGAAAGGGTTCAAAGAACACGGGCCCTCCGCTCCATCCCTTCCTATTTTCTTCATGATCTCCCTCACTCCGGGGGCCCGCCAGAGAGGGGGATGAACACGGGCCCCTTCTTCCCTAGCTATGCCCCTGCTTGGGCCTCCGAAGTCAATATCCGACCCACTCTTTCTCCAGACCGCAGCACCCAATCCACCTCGCATGTGGAATATATCCTGCACTGCAGGAGAGGTTTCAGAAGGAGAGCTGGTCTGGTGGTAGCAAGCCTGAACCTTTGCCCTTTGCTAAGCAGGGTCTGTCCTGGTTTGCACTCGGATGGGTCTCTGCGGGTGAGCACTGTCTGCTGTAAGAGATTCCCCAGAGGAGATGGGGCCAGAGCTCAGTGGCAGAGCATCGGCTTTGCAGGCAGAAGGTCTCCGGTTCACTCCCTGGCAGCATCTCCAGGTTGTCTCCTGCGAACTGAGCCAAGAGGCACCTTTTAAAAGTGGCGACTCTCTTGACTGAGCAGGTGGAGAGCAACCGGCCCTCTCCAGCCCCAGCACAGCATCCCTCCAGTGGCTGTTGGTGGCATTTAATTTTTAGTTAATTTTTATTTATTTCTCTTTATTTATTTAAAGATTTAACATACCACCCAATCCACAGACTCAGGGTGGTGTACAAACAAGAACATCATCCGAAATTTTTATTTTATTTTCCCCCCAAAAAAAATTAAAAGGCAAATGCCTGGCAGAAAAGAAATATCTTCAATAAGGTTTTAAAGGCTGAAAGGGAGCCTTTCACATATATCTTATGTTTCTTTTTTAGATTTGGGGACCAGGGAGCCTGCCTATTTGTATGTATGTATGTATGTATGTCATACTTCAGACACATTCTGTGAAGACCCGGCTCCCTTGAGAAGTCCATAATGCTGGGAAAGAGAAGAAGAGGTCGGCCAGAAGCAAGGTTGATGGACTCCAGCACGACAGCCATCTATCTATCTATCTATCTATCTATCTATCTATCTATCTATCTATCTATCTTTTTGCAGGCCAAAATTCCACAGTGAAAGGAACTTTTGATGCTGGGGAAATTAAGGGAACTTCTAGGCACACTCCTAGAGTAAACAAACAGGGTGGCCTCACCTTAAATAACATCTTCTGCATCCCTCAATTGCCGCTCCTGCTAACTGAGCAAAGAAACACCTTTTAAAGGGTGATTCTCTTATATTGCTGGAAAAGACTTTTGAGGAGACCACGGACAGCCAGGAAAACAAACAAATGGATCATGGAACAAATCAATCTAAACTTTCCACTCAAGGCACAAATGACCAGGCTCAAACTATAATACTTCAGACACATGATGCGAAGACCCAGCTTCCTTGAAAAGTCCATAATGCTGGGGAAAGTTGAGGGAAAGAGAAGAAGAGGACAACCAGCAGCAAGGTGGATGGACTCGATGACGACAGCCATGAATGCACCACTGAGAGACCTTCTTCAAGGCCAAGTTGAAGACAGATCATCATCATCCTGGAGAGAATCTATCAATGTGGTCGCTAAGAGTCGACACCAACTGGATGGCAGTTAATCAATCAATCAATCAATGTATGTATGTAAACCGCTTTGGGAACTTTTTGTTGGAAAGCAGTATATAAATATTTGTCGTATCCGTATTCATGGGGCTGGGAGAGATTCCTGCCTGACACCCTGAAGAGCGGCTGCCAGCCAGTGCAGACAATACTGAACTGGTTGGGCCAAGGGTCTGACTCAGTGAAAGGCAGGTTCCTATGTGCCTAAGTGAGAAAGCTGAACCTGGGAGGGGTTGGTTTTGTTTGCCAGCAGTCTTTATCTAGGAGAAACTCATGTCTGAGAGAGGGAGGGGGGAGACACGACATCCTGACACTTTGCTCTCCCTGCATTCCTTTTGCTCTGCCAGTTCCTAATTGTTGGCTGACATTTCCCTCAAAAGTTTGTGTAATCTGCATTTCCAAAGCCGTGGTGTACATCAACACGACTTGAAACAAGAACGGCTGCATGTCATGTTCTTAGCGTGTTTCTTTGAAGGGGCTCTCTCTCTCTCTCTCTCTCTCTCTCTCTCTCTCTCTCTCTCTCTCTCTCTCTCTCTCTCTCTCTCCTTTTTTTACTGCATTTCATCCCAGCTCTAATGCTCAGCTTGGTTAACGACAACATCAATAAAGCCACGTTTGAAAGGGTCTCTTAACGGCACACTTAGGACATGATCCAGCCAACGCTGCTCAGCACTTGGAAGGCCCATCAGCGAGTTTAAGACAACGGCCGGGATGAATTATTTAGCTAGAGTCCCATCCATGGCACTTTACAGAGAACGTGAAGGTGGGTCTCTGCCCCAAGGGGTTCACAGTCTAGAAACTGACAAGGGGGGAGGCAATGGAGGAGGGAAGGGGGACAGAGGAAGGGGTGAAGAATGTGCGGTCATTTCAATGTAAGGTCAGTAACTGTGGGGTAGAGGGCTACCAAAAACGCTGCACCAAAAAAGAGGAGGGGGGAATGGGGGGAGGGAGATGGCATGCACCACACAGATCTCCTGGAGGGAGTTCCAGGCATAAGGGGGAGCAAAGGAGAAGAGGTGGGTTTGATTTGAGGGAGCAGGAGATCTGTGGGGCTCTGAGAGGGGGTTGCTGGTAGAAAGGGGAAAGAGTAGGGGTCGTGTCATTTAGGAGAACAGGAGCTCTCTGAGGATTGCGGGGCAGGGTTCCAGGCATAAGGGGTGCAGGAGAGAAGGGGCAGAGTCATTCTAAGGGCTCTGGAGATCTCTGGGAAGGAGTTCCTGGCATAAGGGGCAGCAAGGGAGAAAGGATAGATTCATTTAAGGCAGCAGCCGATCTCCAGGCATAAAGGGCAATAGGAGAGAAAGGATATAATAGGGGAGCAAATCTATTGGGCTCTGGGATAGAGCTGCAGGCAAAAGGGGCAGCAAGGGAGAAAGGATCCACGAGAGAGCAGGAGACTTTTGACCCGCTTAGGGTGGGGGGTGGGGTAGAGAAGCAATAGGCAGGGACAGGCATCTGTCAGGACAGAAGAGGGAAGAGACTAGAGGAGGCAAGAACAAAAGGATAAAGTGGGGTGACTATGTGCCACACCTTGTACTCCTTAAAAGAAGGGGGAGATTTTTTTTTTTAATGTAGTACGTAGCATAACTTCCCTTCTTCACAGTCCTCAGCTTGCATCATCAAACTATTCCTGTCCCAGCCAAACTGACAGCTTTTCCTTCCCTCACAGAAGCTGGGCTACAAAAATTCCGACGGTGTATTTTCCCACTTGAAGCAATTAGAAAATTTGCAAAGATTCCATTCCATCACAGTCACTCAGCCAAAAAAAAAAAAAAAAAGAGGCTTCATGGTTAATCCTCTGTGTGGTTAATAGAGGTTAATCCTCTATTTACCCAGAAATACGTCCCACTGTATTAATGGGACTTACCCTTTGTAGGCATGTTTAGGATTGCAAACTCTGCTGGCACTCACTTCAACTTCCAAGCAGTCAAATGGTTACGGACGGTTCATTCCGACCTGCCACCAAAGCCAGAGTTCGCACAGTCAACAGCGGTGGAGGCTTCAGAGCTTGCAGCCTACATGGTTGTAAAGTGCCCAGAGACCGGAGTTTGGGGCCGTGTGGAAACAAAATCAGTCAATCAATGTTTGCCTCCATTTCCCCCCATCCTACCCCTGACTTTTGGAGGGTAAGTGGTAAGTGGCACACTTTGCAAATAAAGTTAAGCAACTTGTCTGGAAGCACCGCCATCCCTTTGCTGAATCATTCTGTCTTCTTAAAAGAAGGAGACCCCTCTGGAGCGCTTCCCCCGGGACTTCCAGCCGAAGTCCAGAGTCTCCACACCCCCTGGGGGCCCCCAAATCCTCTTTAGTCTGTCCTGCGTGGGGTGGTCGCTGCTGGCCTGCACTGCACTGGCTGGCCGAGTGTGATTGTGACCTGTGCCAGCTGCTTTAGAGAGAGAGGGGGAGTGGGGGAAGAAATATGCAGGATGGGGATATGTTAAGTTGCGGGCTGAAATGGTTCTGCTCATGCCTATTTGCATTTGAGGATGATTGAAAAGCTACAACGGGTCCAGAATGCAGCGGCTCGCCTCCTCATGGGTGCCAGAAAATATGACGGGGTAACACCTCTCCTGCAGTCATTGCACTGGTTGCCTATTCACTTCCGAGTTCAATTTAACATCCTGGGTTTGACCTTCAAAGCCTTGCGGGGTTTGGCACCTGTCTACCTACAGACCCGCCTCTCCCATCCACTTACATCCCGTCCGGTTAGATCATCTCAGATGGCCCTCTTGTTGGTCCCTGATTTCCGAGTGGTTCGGGGCACTAGGACCCTTGAAAGGGCCTTCTCGGTTGCTGCCCCCACTTCTCTGGAACTCTCTTCCCCTCCAGATTTGTTTAGCCCCTTCCTTACTGATTTTTAAATCTCTTTTGAAGACTTTTCTTTTTCGCCAGGCTTTTGTCCTGTAGCTTTCCTATTTGGGTTTTTTTCTTTTTTGGTAATTACAACTTAGAATGTAATTTTTAATGTTGCCTTGTTTGCATGTTTTTGTGCACCGTCCGGAGTCTTCAGAGTGGGCGGCATATTAAATGTTTCTAATAAAAAATAAGTAAAATAATAAATATATATTCTTACATTCTTGTGAGCTCAGTTGCTGTTTGTGCCCTCAAGAACCCATGTGTTAGAAAGACTGCGTGTGTCACGGTGTGTGTGTGTGTGTGTGTGTGTGTGTAGGGGGATGATGCTTAACTTGCAGCGGGGGGGGGCCCTCCATCAAGGGTGGGGGCCTCCAAAGGCCTTTAGGCGCAGGCTCCAAAATGACCTCGGACTGGTGCACCTCTGCCCATCTCATCTGTGTTGGGAGTTCTCTCTGGTAAGTGATACCCTTCTAATATAGCAGCGTGCACAGAGGCACAACACAGTGGAGTCTGCCCAGGCATGCGTGTTTGCTGAGAGCAAAATATCTTGGAGCCAGTTCATAGTTTCCAATCAATATAAGGAGTCTTTATTAGTGAACTCCATTCTAGATAGGAAAGTGGAGAGATAGGATCTCTAATCTAGCTAGCTAGATGGATGCAGAGGGATTCTGCTTCTCTGCACACATGGTGCAGGCAGGGAGAGAGGAGCGTGTGTGTTGCAAAGGAGAAGAAAGGGAAGAAGCAGTGGCAGGCAGGAAGGAAGTCCCTGAGAGTAGCAATCTACATATCAAAGGGATAGTGTCAGAGCAGTAGAGAAGGGATGACCAATGTCTTGACCCCTCTAGCCCTCTGACTCACTAGTCTGTCCCCCTCTGTCATTGAGACATGAGACAGTGCAAAGTCCTTCACTTCCAACAATCTGAATGTGGTGAGGCTGACTGTCCCAAGGCCAGGCTGTCTCCTGGGGAATCCAGCAGGGTGGCAAATTGCCTCTCATCCCTGGCATCGGAGCAGCTCTTCAGCGAACTTGCAAGCTGTTCACCTCTCCAGCACACACGCCATGCAAAGCTTACAAGGCGCAGGAGCAGAGAATTAGAGACTGCTGGCAACCTTTCCACCTCTTTCAGAGCTTGAAAGGCTCCGTTTTGAATGGGGGCTGGCTGCCCCTCAACCAGTGTTCCCTCTAACAGGGATTCCCAAAGGTTGTTGACTACAACTCCCAGAATCCCCAGCTGCAATGACAACATCTGGGAATCCCTGTTAGAGGGAACGCTGCCCCCAAAAGCATTGTGAGGGAAAGCAGCCTTTGACGCCTCATCTCAGACACCCCTGAACCAGTCCATGAACTAGTCTGGCATTTGAACTGGACTGGGTCTGGTTTGACCAGAACAGGACTGGGCTGGATCTGTTTGTATCTGGATTCGAACCCAACGTGCCCATCCCTGCTTTCCAGACATTTTGCTGTAAATGCTTTGATGCACAGTTGCGAGACTTCTCTTGTATACTTTGAACATGAAGTCTCAGAAAACAATGATCCATTTGCAAGGGACTGCCTGGTACAGCTCGCTGATGCTATTTATCATATCGCTTTTGCAGCGCTGAATAATGTCCTCTAGGAATTGTTGCAGTCCAGTTGCAGGGGAGTAACAGCAGCATGCCCTCCACTCCTGCCTGTGGGCTTCCCCAGCGGCATCTGGTGGGCCACTGTGTGAAACAGGATGCTGGACTGGATGGGCCGCCTTGGGCCTGACCCAGCAGGGCTGGTCTGATGTTCTTATGTCACAATCTCTTGAGCTTCCCCTGAATTGCCAACTGGTTTAAAGTTAAAGTTCTGCCATTGAGTTGGTATCGACTCCTGGCAACCACAGAGCCCTGTGGTTTTCTTGGTAGCATACAGGAGGGGTTTCCCATTGCCTCCTCCCGTGCAGTATGAGATGATGCCTTTCTGCATCTTCCTCTATCGCTGCTGCCGAATATAGGTGTTTCCAGCGGGGACCCGAACTGACAACCTCTTGCTCCCTAAGCAAATTACTTCCTCGCTGGGCCATTAAGTGGCGCCAACTGGTTTAGGGTCCCACAAAAAAACAAAACAACCCTGCCTCCTTCTCCTTCAACCCAACCTATTTTCCATCTCTCCCCATTAAATCTCTGGATCTTTAACATTAGGAAACTGCCCTATACTGAGTCAGACCATGGGTCTATCTAGCTCAGTATTGTCTTCACAGACTGGCAGCGGCATCTCCAAGGTTGCAGGCTGGAATCTCTCTCTCTCAGCCCTATCTTGGAGATGCTGCCAGGGAGGGATCTTGGAACCTTCTGCTCTTCCCAGAGCGGCTCCATCCCCTGAGGGGGAATCTCTTGCAGTGCTGCTCATACATCAAGTCTCCCATTCATGGGCAACCAGGGCAGACCCTGCTTAGCTAAGGGGACAAGTCATGCTTGCGACCACAAGGGCAGCTCGGCTCTCCATTCACACAGGTAGATCTCTCACTTTTATTTATTTTCCCCCTCGCCATCCATCTCCCATCACCACCACCACCACCAGCTAATCTTTCTCTCCGTCAGCGGAAAGCTATCATAAAACTGTCCGCGTGTCCATCAGTTTTATTTGTTTTCATTCGCCGCGACCATCCGCTAAACAGCCACCCTGCCCACGACCTCCACCGCTGGTGCTCCCAACGCGGCTGTGGCGAGAGACGGGAAGGAAGGAAGGAAGAGGGCAGCTGCCGGAGAGGAGCGTAAAAGGAGGCCCTTGGCTGACATCTAACTAACACAGGGTTGTTGTCCACTGGGTTGTAGACCTGCCTCCTCTGTCTGAAATTTTGCAATGGCAACAGTAGCCGTGAGGGGGAAACAACTTCACACAACACCCGCCAACACTGCCGCTTTCCAGACACACCGAAGAAATCTTTGCCAGATCAGCAGAAGCAAAGAGACAGAAATTCCCAGGAGACTCCATCCAAGATCGGAGAGACGCAGCACCAGAGACAGAAGCATCAGCGTCGGAATTGGGCAACATTTCTTCTTCTTTTTAAAATTAAAAAATCTTAGCTTGTCCTAATACACAGACAGGTACAAGGCCGACCGGCCTCTACTAGCAGATCCCTTGATGGTTCGCAGCCGATCAGCAAAGGTTTCCGATTCTCCGCAACGAAACGGCCGTTTCCCTCGTCATGCTTCTTGGCCCGATTCGAGACCAAGTTCTCTCCCCCGCCGAGCCTCAGTTTCTCCCAGCTCTAAAATGGGGCTTTATGCTTAACACCACTTTCTGTTCTTCAAAACTGCAAGTTAAATATAGACCTGCTGTTGCTGACCCCTTGATGCTTCGAACATCTCAGACTATGTGCCTCTCCGCTGTAAAACAGAAGTATTCCTTGGTTGCTTTGGTCTTTGGGCCACCCCACTGGCCAGTTTTTGAATGGTATGCTGCATTCTCTGAGCTGGAGTCGCTCCGTCTGTTTCCGCGGCTGTGTTTCCACTAGGCAGCTTAGAGGTCTTCTAGGCCACCCCCCCACCCCTGCTCCGTGCAGGAATCTGCTACGGCGTTCAGTCTGGACAGTTGTCTGTCCAGCCTCTGGAGGTCAAAATCCTCCAGCCAAGGGGAGCTGGCCACATCAAGAGGCAGGCTGTTCCACGCTCCAACGACTCTTACCGTTGGGAAAGCCCGCCCTCGTGTCTAGGCCAAATCTGCTTCCGTATCATTCCGACCCACCGGTTTCAGTCCTGCCCTCCAGAGGAACAAGACTGCCCTCCAGAGGAACAAGACTGCTCCCTCTTTGGCGTGACAGCCCTTCAGACCTTTGGAAGGAGCCATCGTATCTCCCCTTAGCCTTCAGGCAAAAGGGACCCGCTCGTTCAACCAGTCCCCGGCCACGGGACTCGGCAGTTTCCAGAACCTTCACCGTCTTAGTTGTCACCCTCTGAACCCGGTTGAGTTTATCAACGTCCTTCTTCCACCGCGGGGCCCAGAACTGGGCGTGGCCATAGCTGGCAGCAGAGTGCACCCAGGAGGTCCCGGGTTCAAGCCCTGGCAGCATCTCCAGGCCAGGCTGGGAAAGACCCCTGCCGGAAACCCAGGAGAGCTGCTGCCGATCAGAGCAGGCAAGACTGGACTGAAAGGACCAAGGGCCTTTCTTAGGTTTAAGAGAAACTTCACAGGTGAGTGGTAGACCCCCTGCTTGGCCTTGCAGAAGCTCCAGGGTTCAGTCCCTGGCAGCATCTCCAGGTATGCTGGAGAAAGACCCAACGGTCATTCTCATGACCGTAGCAGCAGCGGGGAGGGTGGAGCAGGCGGGCGGGAAGCAGGAATGGACCTCCCTTCCCCCCAGGTGATGGATGGAGTCATAAGAACATCAGACCAAAAGCACAGCCCTGCTGGATCAGGCCCAAGGAGGCCCATCTAGTCCGCCCTCCTGTTTCCCACAGTGGCCCACCAGATGCCTCTGAGGAGCCCACAGGCAGGAGTTGAAAGGGGCAGGCCCTCTCCTGCTGCTGTTGCTCCCCTGCAACTGGGACTCAGAGGCATCCTGCCTGCCTTGGAGGCTGGAGGTGGCCTCTAGCCCTCCAACCCTGTCCTTTCCGATGTGCAATCATGTGCCTACACCATCTGCACCGCTCCTTCTGTGCAGTGCGGATCTCCAGAGACCGGGACACATTTCCCCCACCTCCAGGAATCCCACAATGCCACCCCCCAATGAGGGTCATGAGCACCCCAGACGTTGGGTGTTCATGGCCCTGAACCTGGGGTAAAAGGTGCGTTCAATGCCTTTTAAGCCAGGTTAAAGCCTGGGGTGAATTCCCCAGGGCTTCCCCAAGTGCTTACTGAACTTACATCGTGCACAACTAATGGGTGCCCAAGCGATGTAATCAGGCACTGTGTGGCTTGTGCTGTATCTGACACATTGCAGGAGACTTTTCCCACCCCTTGACTCCAGTAGAGTATCCCTGTGATCCCTGGGGGAAATGTGTTCTGGATATAATGGGGCTTTTTAATAACCAGCCCAAGTCTCGCATCTCTAACTTTTTGGAGTTCTCTGAGGGTGTCAACAGGCATGTGGATGAAGGTGATCCATTTGAGATAGTATACCTGGACTTCCAAAAAGCTTTTGACAAAGTCCCCCACCAAAGGGCTCTTGAGGAAATGTAGCAGTCATGGGATAAGGGGACAGGTTCACGTGTGGATCAGTAACTGGTTGGAGGACAGGAAACAGAGGGTGGGAATAAATGGACAGCTTTCTCAATGGAGGGAAGAAAGAAGTGGGGTCCCCCAGGGATCGGTACTGGGACCAGGAACAATGTAACTTTTTCATAAATGATCTAGAAGTTGAGGTAAGCAGCGAAGTGGCCAAATTTGCAGATGACACTAAACTATTTAGCGTAGTGAAATCCAAAACAGATTTTGAGGAGCTGCGAAAGGATCTCTCCAAACTGGGTGAGTGGGCAACAAAATGGCAAATGCACTTCAAGGTAAGCACGTGTAAAGTGATGCATATTGAGGCAAAAACACACACCCCAACTTCACACAAGACACTGATGGGCTCTGAGCTGAAAAGTGGCTGACCAGGAGAGAGACCTTGGGGTCTCCAGCCTCAGAGGCAAGATGACCATGAACCACAGGAGAGAGGGCAAGCACATACCTCTTGCCTGTGGGCTCCCCAGAGGCATCTGGTGGGCCACTGTGGGAATGGGAAATAGGATGCTGGACTAGATGGGCCTTCTTGGGCCTGATCCAGCAGGGCTGTTCTTATGTATTGAAAAAGACCTTATGGAGTAATGACGGCTGTGGATTTGTGAGAACTTTTGAGCAGAGGAATTTGTTTGATGACAGGCCGAGGACAAGTCCAAAGTTGTGAACACTGAGGCCTCTTTCAGATGAGGCAGCATTTCCCTGATATTGGGTGATGGATGACAATCTGCCTCCAAGCTGGAGTTCACATCTCTTAAATCTATGCACTTTCAAAGTGTTCCATTTGATTTCTGTAGGAGAACAATGGGAGAGACCCATTCAGATGAATCAACAAGCACTGTGGTCTTAAGAGCTCCTCTCTAAGCGGCTGGAGCTAGGAATATGTCCCTCACTTTGTGTTGTACAGGTATTGCATTTGCCTCCATCTGAATTTTATGTTTGAAATGTATGGCAGTGGCGGGAGTATCAGCAAAAACATCCAAGAAACCAGCAATCATATCAGCATATGGATGTTCCATCATCTGTAATACCGGTTCCGTGCTATTTGGGTCTAACAAGATCGTTCTGGTGTTTCCAGCCCAATACTGAGATTCCTTTTTGTGACATATACTCTTTCCTTCTGCAGTACGTCCTTTGTATTCCAGGACAGCAGTGAAGTATCCATTGATGGCAATAGGGGAACCTCCATATCCCCATGGGTGAATGTCTGAAGGCTGCAAGTGCAGATCTGATGTAGCGAGGGATTTCTTGTAAAGTAGATGGGATATGATAGTGTACAGAGAACCCGAATCAGCCAGCATCTGCACTTCATGGCCATTCAATTTAACTAGGGCTGTGTGCAGAACAAGTCTTTGTGATTTGATCCGAATTCAAAGTGCAGGCGCACTGGACTGCGGTCTGCAAACCAGTTCGCTCAGACTGACCAGCCAGTCCGGTCCATCCGACCGTACCCGCTCAAACCGGTTTCTGGGTTCAAGCTGTGAGGATTCCCAGTTAAGATTCCCCTTTGCTTCTGAAGTAAAAAGAGTATTTGCAAAGGGCAGCAGGGGAGCAGCGAGTGAGAAGCACCTTTAAAAGTCAAAGAGAAGGCACTCACCGGCAGGCCTGCAGCACTCCCCCAGCTCCATGCAGAGGCAGCAGCTGACCACACCGCAAATGGCTTCTGCACATGCTCAGTGGCCAGATATTGCCACTGCCACAAGTGGGGGGGAGCACCCGTAAGTGCATTCTAGTTGACTTTTAAAGCTCCTCTCACTCACTTCTCATCCTCCACCCTTTACAAAACCTTTTTTAATTTTAGAAGAAAAGGGATATCCTCACCAGATTCCCCTTCACGGCTGCTTGAACCAGCGAACTAGTCCACAGGCAAACCGAGTTTGGTCTGGTCTGATCATGGACTGGACACCTTTCGCAAGGGCCAGTCCATCCACGATCAAACCAGTCCAACCGGTCTGGTTCACGGCAGACCGGTTCGATCGCGGTCCAGTTCGGCACACCCCTAAATCTAACTGGACAATGTGGAGAAGCCGGCTCTGAGTCTGCCACACTTAAAACACTGCCAGGAAGCAGCTCCTCTGCCTGCTCCTCATCATACGGCAAATCAGTGATGGAGTGGACAGCAGACCTGCAAACCTTCGCACTTGTAGCAAGTGACCTTCCATAAAGCCAAAAGTGTGGGCAGTCTCCACATCGGTAGCCATGATAACGCTTCCTTTCTTGTATCGCCACCCCTCACCAACCACTAGGGTCCCGTTCTGGGAAAACCTAGCCATTGGCAAATTTGCAGTTGGCAAGGCATGAAGTCTGTGGGGAACAGGCGGGTAGAGGGACCACGACAACAAAAAGACCCTAAAAATAAAGTGGGAAATACCCCCAACCAAAAAAATTGCTTTTTAAAAATCACAGAAAATCCTGTTATATCACCAAGAAGAATTCATTTATTCATTCATTTGATTTCGATACCGCCCTTCCAAAAATGTCTCAGGGCAGTTCACACAGAGAAATAATAAATAAATAAGATGGCTCCCTGTCCCCAAAGGGCTCACAATCTAAAAAGAAACATGAGAAAGACACTGGAGGGATGCTGTGCTGGGGGTGGATAGGGAAAGTTACTCTCCCCCGCTAAATAAAGAGGATCACCACATTAAAAGGTGCCTCTTTACCCAGTTAGCCGGGGTTTATGCAGGGGAATGAGCAGATCGAACCTCTGGACTTTTTTTTTTTAGCACCCCCCCTCCCAAATCAAGACATTTTAAATTGCCATGGGACAGTAAGTTCAGCAAAGGCTAGCGAGGGTCACCAAGAAGAATGAGCAGATCGAACCTCTGAACCCACCCCAAATCACTAAAAAACCTCACCAAACATGGATACTCAGGCAAGACCTGTCACAAGACCTGGCAAGACCTGTCACAATTCCCTATTTGCATATACTTAAAACCGCAGTAAAACCATGGTTGGCAGGGGATGACTCTCCTGCCACTATCTGGAGCCATATGAGAAGAGCCGGCTTGGGAGGATATAGACTGAGCCAGGAATTCAGGAGGTTGGGTTTGAGGGACCAAAGAGAGGGATTTGGCACAAGTGACGAGCATTGATTTCCACCCTCCCGGCCATCTCTAGAACTTTATCCCAGGTCCGTCTCAGTAGCAGATTTCCACACAGTTTGGAGCAGTTTGTTTTCATAACCCCTGCTAACTGGGCAAAGCGGCACCTTTTACCGTGGCGATTCTCTTTATTTAGCAGGGGGAGAGTAACTGGCCCTCTCCACCCACAGCACAGCATCCCTCCAGTGACTGTTGCTAGTGTCTATCTTGTGTTTCTTTTTAGACTGTGAGCCCTTTGGGGACAGGGAGCCATCTTATTTGTTTTATTTCTCTTTGTGAACCGCCCTGAGCCATTTTTGGAAGGGCGGTATAGAAATCGAATTATTATTATTATTATTATTATTATTATTATTTCTTGTTTACATAGTCAGACAGGTGTTATTGACTGGTTTGTTTTATCCAGACATCGAGTCCTTCCCAATCATCATCATCATCATCATCATCATCATCATCATCATTATTATTATTATTACAATCTGATCCCTGATCAGTTAATCAGTAAAGCTGGCAAACTCACAGGTTACACTTAAGGCACACAATGCTGTGATATGCCAATTGATAGATTCACCAGGCAGTTGGGATCTAGAGCAGAACTTGTCACGTTCAGCAATCACATTCAAAGTAGGGTTGAAACGATTATCTAAGGCTTGAAGAGCAGCTTCGTAAGAATTGGCATCCCCTTCCAAGTTGGCAGGAAAGGGCAAATGATTATAGATTATTTGGCCTTCAGGGTCCAGGCAGTGAAGCCATATAGCCCCTTCTGCTTTGCTGGGGTAATCAGGAGTCCGTATGGTGAGGAGGTAATTGAAGAATAGGGCCTCCATTGTTTCCAGGGAAGAGCAGGTTCTCCTGGGCTGGAGGACCAGCCTCAGAAGAAAGATGCCTCTGAATCCCAGTTGTAGGGGAGCAACAGCCGGAGAGAGGGCATACACATACCTAAGAACATAAGAACATCAGAACAGCCCTGCTGGATCAGGCCCAAGGAGGCCCATCTAGTCCAGCATCCTCTTTCGCACAGTGGCCCACCAGACGCCTCTAGGGAGCCCACAGGCAGGCGTTGAAGACATGCCCTCTCTCCTGCTGTTGCTCCCCTGCAACTGGTACTCAGAGGCACCCTGCCCTTGAGGCTGGAGGTGGCCCACAGCCCTCCGACTAGTAGCCATTAATAGACCTCTCCTCCATGAAGTCATCCAAACTCCTCTTAAAGCCATCCAGGTTGTTGGCTGTCACCACATCCTGTGGCAGAGAGTTCCACAAGTGGATCACGCGTTGTGTGAAAAAGTACTTCCGTTTGTTAGTCCTAGATCTCCTGGCAATCAATTTCAACCTCTTGCCTGTGGGCTTCACAGAGGCATCTGGTGGGCCACTGTGTGAAGCAGGATGCTGGACTAGAGGGTCCTCTTTGGGCCTGATCCAGCAGGGCTTTTCTTATGTTCTTGTATGACAAGAAAAATGATGGCGGTGGGATCTGAGCCATGCTGCTGTGGGCATCCAAGGAACAACAGAGTCCAGGATGGATAAGGGGAAAGTACTTCCAGGGGCTGTGCAGGTCGGGAAGCAGGAGACACAATCAGCAGCAGCGATAGTAGAAAGCCGTTCCGGGACGTAGGCCCAGTAATACAATGAAATGAAGTTGCAGGAACATTCACAAGCTTTGCAGGCTCACACGCTTAGCTGGCTCAGCATGCCATCACCAAGTGTTTTATAGCTGCTTCCCTCAAAGAGACAAAGAAAACGCATGTAGAAGATTTAACAGAGGCCTGGTTCACACGTAACGCAAAACCGGAGTTAAACGTGGCAGGGGTTGAGACTCCAGTACATCCCAAAGCGTGAAACCATGGTTTCGCGGTAAAAGCAAACCCCAGTTTGCCTCACCAGATTCTAATTTGAACCTTCGGTTTGCACAAAGGTTCACTGCTGAGACCTGAGGTCTTGCCACTGAAGTGTTGCGCCTGACTCTGGACAGCGCCATCACCGCGGTTTCGTGCCCATTTCAACACTGGGACTGGCCGCCTCTCAAAGAACCAGCCCCCCTGCTTCCTGCCCTGTAGGCTGCTATGGATTTGCCCGGCCACAGGGATGCCGCAACACCCCATGGCACCTTTGGCATCCTCTCAGTGGGCATTCCTTACCCCAACTCTGTCCCCTGGCAGGCAGGAGGGAAAGGGGGCAGGGTAACAGGATGGGCACCAAGTGCTTTGCTCCCCAAGCAGCGAGCCACCGTGATGTATGTTATCAAGCACAGGCACTCCAGTTGGGAACATAAGCAGGGAACCCCATCATGCAGCCGGGAGGGGGACAATTAGCAGGGATGGGTGTCCAGGCTCAGATCCAAAAGGCAGCCCCAGGATGGGGTCCTGGAGCATTCAAGTTAGAAACACAGGAAGCTGCCATGTACTGAGTCAGACCATGGGTCCATCTAGCTCAGCATTGTCTGCTCTACACAGACTGGCAGCGGCTTCTCCCAGGTCGCAGGCAGGAGTCTCTCCCAGCCCGATATTGGAGATGTTGCCAGGGAGGGAACTTGGAACCTTCTTCTGCTCTTCTCAGAGTACTTCCATCCCCTAAGAGGGGAATCTCTTGCGGTGCTCACACTTCTAGTCTCCCATTCATCTGCAACCAGGGCGGACCCTGCTTAGCTCAGGGGACAAGTCATGCTTGCGGCCACCAGACCAGCTCGCCTCTCCACAGAAGAAGGTGGAACTCTCGTTCTATGCTGCCAGACTGCCCCTTATCCCACAGACCACTCTCTCACGAGAGTGCAGGGCCGCTATTTGGTCAAGATCGAGCCAGGACGCTCTATGGAGCAAAGCTGCAGGGACGGGTACCTAGTGAGTGCTGCCCCAGTCCAGGTGTCTGTGGCCACGTAGCTGTCGGAGCGTGCCCCCTGCTAGCCCGTCCGCCCATGTGGACGTTTGCACCCTCGCCTGTGCCCCGGAACGGAAACCCTGCTATTCTGGGGCCACTGGAACCCGGAGCTCCCCTCTCCTGCAAATCCCCACGCCAGGAGATCCGCATAGGGCACAACACCGGATCGGTCCTGGGAATTTTGCATGGGTTTAAAGGTCCGTCCCAAAATCCCGTCAGCACCAATGCTTGGGGAGGGGCTCTTAGCTGGTTGTTAAGGGCAGCCCCAAGCAGGGATTCTGGAGCAGCCGAGTTCTTTTTTATATACAAAAAGGTTGGGAAAGGGGACCCCAGCCCCTTTCCTGGTGGGGGGGTAGGATTTTCCTACCTAGGCTGACTCATGAGGAGGGCTGCCTGGGCGCACTAATTGCAAATTGACTAGGTGGTGCTTTTGCATGTGCCTCCTCTTTTCCCATGGAGTGCTCTCTCTCTCGCACAAGAGTGCCGGCCATCGGGGCTCAGAAACCGAGCAAGGAGGCTCTGTGGGTGAGAGCCGCGGGGGTGGGGACCTCCGTGAGCGCTCCCCTGGTCCAGGCGACTGCCCCCCAAGTAGGAGTTGGAGCATCCCCCCTGCCAGCCCGGCCGCCCCTGTGGAAATGTGCACCCTTGCCCACGCCCCTGGATGGAGACCCTACTGTCCAGGGGAAGCAGAAGAGCTCCCCTCTCCGGCAAATCCATACGCCGGCAGATCTGCATCCAGCACAATGCCAGGCCTGGGGATTTGGAAAGGGTTTCAAGGTCCCACCCAGAACCCACAAACACTTTTGCGGGGGGGCTCTTGGTTGGGTGTAAAGTGCAAGCAGTGGCAGCCGAGTGCTGTTTTTTCAGGCGCAGAAGAGGGCAACCCAGATGATCAGCGGCCTAGAGCATCTTCCTTAGGAGGCAAGGCTACAACACCTGGGGCTCTTTAGTTTAGAAGAGAGACGACTGCAGGGAAACATGACAGAGGTCTATAAAATCATGCATGGTGTGGAGAAAGTGGAGAGAGAGGAATTCTTCTCCCTCTCGCATAACACTAGGAACATAGGAACATAGGAAGCTGCCATATACTGAGTCAGACCATGGGTCTATCTAGCTCAGTATTGTCTTCACAGACTGGCAGCGGCTTCTCCGAGGTTGCAGGCCAGAGTCTCTCTCAGCCCTATCTTGGAGATGCTGCCAGGGAGGGAACTTGGGACCTTCTGCTGTTCCCAGAGCAGCTTCATCCCCTGAGGGGAATATCTTGCAGTGCTCACACAAGATGTAGTGACAGCCAACCACCTGGATGGCTTGAAGAAGGGTTTGGATAACTTCATGGAGGAGAGGTCTATCATCGGCTACTAGTCGGAGGGCTACAGGCCACCTCCAGCCTCCAAGGCAGGATGCCTCCGAGTCCCAGTTGCAGGGGAGTAAGAGCAGGAGGGAGGACAGGCCCCTTTCATCTCCTGCCTGTGGCTTCCAGCGGCATCTGGTGGGCCACTGTGCGAAACAGGAGGCCGGACTAGATGGGCTGCTTTGGGCCTGATGCAGCAGGGCTGTTCTTACTGGGGGTGGGGGGGCAGAATCACAGCCAAGAAACAGCCGAGGCAAGCTGGCCACGGAGGCCTGCCAGTTTGCAGGCAGGTGGGCAGGGGCTGTTTGGCAAGGAGCGGGTTCAAATGTCAGTTGGCACACAAAAAAGTGGGGAGAGAAGTCACCCGCTTCCGGGGTGCACATTTTTCTCGGCAAAGTTTCCAACGAAGATGAAAGTGCTCGCCAGTTGTAAGGCAAGATTGGCAGCTCCGACTCTGGAGGAGTTCTAGGCGGAGAGCGTGGCGGGTCACAGGAGGTCAAGAGAGAAGGGCCGTGGACGGGGGCTGCACCCGGAGAGAAAGAGCAGATTGGCAGGAAGAGCAAGAGGTCAGGGCTGGGGGGCGCCGTCAGAAGCGCCGTGTGTGGGGCCAGAGTGTGGGGAAGAGTGGCAGAGGGGAAGGCAGAGGTCAGGCATGAAGGGCAGCAGCGGAGAGGCCAATAGCATGGGAAAAGGACAGCGGAAGGGACGGCGGAGAGGCAGGAAGCCGGCGCAGGCCGCAGGGCAACACAAGTCTAACGGCACAGGAGTGAGGGATGATGTCGGGGAGCTGAGACAGCAGGAGGAAGACTGTGCATCAGTTTGTGAAGCAAAGCATCAGAGCTCTAGGGGATTTCCCAGCTTGTGGAACTCCCTGCCACAAGAGGGTTCAATCTGTTCTGACTGCCCATGTTCTGCAAAGAACTGAAAAGTCCTTCAATTTCAGCAAGCCTTTAATTGTGATGTATTGGTTTGTGCTCACTTGTTCTCTCGTTGGGGGGATTGTGGGGGGGACGGGGGACAGGGTAGCCATCTATTGCAGGTGCCCCCGGTCAGCTTTCTAATACCATTCTGGGTAGGACGTATTAATGCTGGCTCACAGAGGGCCAAGGTCCTCAAAGCATGCTTATATTATTATTAATTTTCTTCTACCACTATTTCTGTCAAGAATAAGGGTGTCTGGTACAGGGTTCCTGCTTAAGAGAGGATGTAAAGGAGACAGGAGAGACTCCTTGGTCCAACACTCTAACCCAGGCATCCCCAAACTGCGGCCCTCCAGATGTTGCTGAACTACAACTCTCAGCATCCCTAGACACAATTCTTTGTGGCTGGGTATGCTGGAAGTTGTAGTTCAGCAACATCTGGAGGGCCGCAGTTTGGGGATGCCTGCTCTAACCTCTCAGGGAGGAGAGCTGGTCTTGTGGGAGCAAGCATGAATGGTCCCCTTTGCTAAGCAGGGTCTGCCCTGGTTTGCATATGAAAGGGAGACCACATGTGTGAGCACTGTCAGATATTCCCCTCAGGGGATGGGGCAGAAAGAGCCAGCTTCCTTCCCTGGCAGATGAGAAAGACATTCCTGCCTGCAACCTTGTGCCGTTCACATTTCCGATGCCTTCTTTCAGGTTTTATAGCTGTATGAAAACATCAGAACATAAAAACAGCCCTGTTGGATCAGGCACAAGGCTCATCTAGTCCAGCATCCTGTCTCACACAGTGGCCCACCAGGCAGGAGTTGAGGGCATGCCCTCCCTCCTGCTGTGGCTCCCCTGCAACTAGTACTTAGAGGCATCCTGCCTCTGAGGCTGGAGGTGGCCCACAGCCACCAGACTAGTAGCCATTGATAGCCCTGTCCTCCATGAATTTGTCTAAGCCCCTCTTAAAGCCATCAAGCTGGTGGCCATCACCACATCCCATGGCAAGGAATTCCACAGATTAATTGTGTGCTGTGTGAAAAAGTACTTCCTCTTGTCGGTCCTAAATTTCCCAGTCTTCATCTTCATGGGGTGACCCCTGGTTCTAGTGTTGTGAGAGAGGGAGAAAAATTTCTCTCTGTCTACCCTCTCCGCTCCATGCATAATTTTATACACTTCAATTATTCAATATATCAAATTCACTTCACCTTAGTCGCCTCTTTTCCAAGGTAAGGAACCCCAGATGCTGTAGCCAAGACTCATAGGCAGGGGCATATCTAGGGTGGGGCAGGCAGGGCATGTGCCCTGGGTGCCACTTGAAGGGGGCACCATTTTTTAAAATAAATTTTGTTTAAAATAAATGACCGCTGAAAACAAAATAGCCACTGCGCATGCTCAAATGGCCTCTGTGAGGCCCTAGGTTATGCCAGGCCTCACAGAGCCCATTTGAGCATGCGCAGCGGCCATTTTGTTTTCAGTGGCCATTTATTTTAAACAAAATTTATTTTTAAAAAATAGCCACTGCACATGCTCAGATGGTCCCTGTGAGGCCCTAGAGGCCAGCGGGGGGAGGGGGAACCTTTGCAGACCCCCACGGCCTTTAGGAAGCCCCTCGAAGGGGCTACAGGTCAATATAGATATATAGATATAGATATAGATATAGATATAGATATAGATATAGATATAGATATAGATATGTCACTGTACACATATTTAGTTTGGCACTATGTACGGAGAATCAGGGCTTGTGAATACTGAGCTGAAGCTTATGAGCTAGGATGGTATTCATTTGCTCTTACTTTGCTTCTTGTGATAAGTGAGTTAAATGTGATGTCTTGCTAATATGGCTATTAATGGTGAGTTTGTCTTTGAATTGGTGTGAAATCCTTAGTATTAAGGCCCACTGGGAGTTTCTTGCTCTCTTTCTCTCATTTTAACTGTCTTTCTGAAAGACTAGAATATATTCCAAGCAGTGACACAGTTTACTCTGCATATCCTTTAATTATTTACAGAGTATCTGGGAAAAGTCAAATTCTCCATTTATTTTTAAAACTTATGTAATGGTGATGCAATGCATAGTAGAGAATTAGACAGCCACTTCTGTTTAGTTTTCCAAGTACACCTCCACATAGTATTTGGGTATTTCATGAGTCCCAGCATACTGAAATTTGTAGTTTTCCAGCATTTTTTGGTCTGGCTACGTCCACTGCTAAATAGTTTTTGAAATATTAAAAGATTAACGAGCTTGACTTGTAATTTTCAGCTGATATTATGGTAAAGTTATCTGAAAGATGGGTGTTTGGATAGGGGGCACAATTTCAGTGCTTGCCCTAGGCGCTATTTCCCCTAGATATGCCTCTGCTCATAAGGAAAGTGCTCCAGGCCCCTGATCATTTTGGTTGCCCTCTTCTGCATCTTCTCCAGTTCTACAGTGTCCTTCTTAAGATACGGTGACCAGAATTGTGCGTAGTACTCCAAGTGTGGTCGCACCATAGTTTTGTATAAGGGCATTATAATATTAGCCGTTTTATTTTCAATCCCCCTCTTAATGATCCTAATGGCCTTTTTTGCAGCTGCTGTGTACAAAGTCGCCACTTTCAATGAGCTGTCCACCATGACCCCAAGATCCCTCTCCTGGTCAGTCAACGACAGCTCAGACCCCCATCAGCATATATGTCAAGTTGGTGTTTTTTGCCCCAACGTGCATCACTTTACACTTGCTTACACTGAACCGCATTTGCCACTTTGTCACCCACTCCCCCAGTTTGGAGAGATCTTTTTGCAGTTCCTCACAATCCACTTTGGATTTCACTACCCTAAATAGTTTGGTGTCATCTGCAAATTTGGTCACTTCGCAGGTCACCCCAACTTCTAGATCATTTATGAACAAGTTAAAGAGCACTGATCTCAGTACTGATCCCTGGGGGACCCCACTTCCTACCTACCTCCATTGTGAAAACTGTCCATTTATTCCTACTCTGTTTCCTGTCCTTCAACCAGTTACCAGTCCACATATGACCCTGTCCCCTTATCCCATAACTACTAAGTTTAGTCAAGAGCCTTTGGTGGGGCACTTTGTCAAAAGCTTTTTGGAAGTCCAAGTCTACTATGCCAACCGGATCATCTTTATCCACATGCATTATTATTATTACTATTATTATTATTATTTCGATTTCGAATGCATGACAATCCTACGACCCTGTAAAATAGAATAGCTGTATTTTCCCATTGCATGGAGTTTTGGATAGTTAGAAAAGACTGCTCTCCCTGCTGGTGGCTTTGTTCAACGACCTGTATTTATGTTTTCCAAATGATTTTCAAACGATTCTGCCAAACTGAAATAACTTCTGCTGAACTTCTGGAAAGCGCCCAGCAGGGGGGGCAGTCTTTTCTAACTTTCTGGATCTCCCTGCAATGGGGAAAATACAGCTATTTTCTTACATTGTTGTAGGACTGTAACGCAGCAATAAATCCCAAAAGAAGGCACCAGAAATGTGAACGGCCCCTTGCTGACCGTGCAGGGACTGCCATGTAGAAACACAGGCAGTACGGATGGATACTTAATGAACACATAGTGACACTGCTGTAGTGTCCAATCTGGAAAATTCTCTTTCCCCAGGGAAAGAGAATTTCCCTCCCTCCTGCAGGGAGGGCTGGGGAAAGACCTTCTTTGGAGCTCTGAAGAACTGCTGCCAGTCACTGCTTGTTACAAGCATTTCATAACAATTAGCCCTGGAAGGAGAAACCCAGTTAATTTTAGCAACAGGAAAGAATGACGAACGAACACAAACACACACACAAACACACACACACAGACTGTCCGTTAGATTTTAACACCCATCCCTGCCACTAACGTCACACACACACACACACACACACACACACACACAGTGCACAAGCCCCCCCCCTTTTTAAAAAGCCTTCACAAAACTGCAGCACCCTTCGTGGGGAACCACAACACAATTCCTCCCCCAGAGTTCAAATGCAGCAAACGCCAGGAAACCAAGGATGAAAGAAGGTGTTGTGGGCTTCACAGGGTGGAACGTCACCAGCTCAGGGAAGTTAAGGTCGCCAACTTTCCCCTTTGCTGTGCGCCTGCACCTCTACCAGCGAAGTGGCTCACAAGTATGTGGCAACTAGCGTGGCATTCCATGGCCACTTTTCTCTCCGGGCCAGGAGATGCTTCAGGATGCGAGTAAAAGCACAGGAGCTTGCACAAGAGCTCTAAGAGAAAAGGTGGCAAAGTGGCCTCAAGCCAGAGATTTCCTGCTTCTGCCAAACCATCTTCCAGGTGGCCCGTGAGCCAGGCCCACACATTTTGGCCATCAGTACCTTACCCAGGGGGTGAATACTCGGAGTGGTGTTTGGCAACATCTAACCCCCCTAAAGATCAGAAAGAGGTGATAGCATTGTGGCACCTATAGCTTTCTCTGTGTTATCACCCTTTCTTTATCCCTAAACCACCACCCTCAAATTGGGTAAAATTGCAGTCGTGTTTGCACAGAGGAAATGGCCACAGGGTTAGGGTAACAATGCACAAAGGGTTCTTCTCTCTCCATGGAGGTGTCTTTGGAGGACATTCCGGCCAATTTTCATTTCCAGTCCTCTGATAACATCGATAGAACTTTATAATGGGGGGGGTGTTTAAAACTTCTTAAAGCTTTTAAAACACCATGGCAAATGGTCAAGACAATCAAACATAGGAACATCAGAAGCTGCCATATACTGAGTCAGACCCTTGGTCCATCTAGCTCAGTATTGTCCAGTCCACACCCAAACTGGCAGCGGCTTCTCCAAGGCTGCAGACAGGAATCCCTCTCAGCCCTCTCTTGGAGATGCTGCCAGGGAGAGAACTTGGAACCATCTACATTATGCTCTTCCCAGAACGGCCCCATCCTCTGAGGGGAAGATCTTCCAGTGTTCACACGGAGTCTCCCATTCACATCCAAACCAGAGCAGACCCTGCTTAGCAAAGGGGACAATTCATGCTTGCTACCACAAGGCTGAGCCACCTTAAGTGGCGCAGCGGGGAAATGCTTGACTAACAAGCAGAAGGTTGCCGGTTCGAATCCCCACTGGTCCTATATCAGGAAGAAGCAATATAGGAAGATGCTGAAAGGCATCATCCAATACTGCGCAGGAGGAGGCAATGATCAACAACTCCTGTATTCTACCAATGAAAACTACAGGGCTCTGTGGGCGCCAGGAGCCAAAATCGACTTGACAGCACACTTTTCCTTACCACAAGAAAGACCAGCTCTCCTCAAGCATGAGAACACACTGAAAGCTAGAAATTTTGCAAGGCGGGCTCTTTTTTCCATCTCTAGAGGTTTAGAGCTTGTCAAAAGTCACTGTGAGCCTCCATCCCTTGCAATGATGGACCAGCTACCCCATCTGGCTCATGTGCTAAGGCCTAGGATCTGTTTTCAGCCAGCTGGCTCTGCAAGCACCTCTGAGGGCCTGCAGAATGCTTTTCTTCACACAGCAACTTCATTGCTTACAGGATCCAGATATTTACCCAGAGGAAAGAGTCTCTTGTTCTCTAATGCTGGGTAAACAGGAAATCGGCGTGGTTAAGGAGTCGTGGTCAGAGTGTCAGATTTGTATCGGGGGGGGGACTCAAGTTCAAATTCCTGCTCAGCCATGATTGACTTTGGGCCACTTGCTTATCTCTCAGCCTAAGCTACTTCACAGGGTTGTTGTGAAGGTCCAAAGAGCCATGGGTACCGCCCATTGCTCTTTGGAGGAACAGCAAAGATATGAATAAATGGGGTCCTTCCCGCAGCTGGCCAAGGCCAGTGAGACCTTAGGGTGTGGCCGGAAATGCCATAGAAGCCATCTCCAAAGAGGCATTTCTGATCTTTTCTTGAATGCCTTGCTTTCAAGATAAAATAGCAACACTTCTTTTGCTTCCCAAATGTTGATCCAGTCATGTTATCCCTCTGCCCCCCGCCCCCCCACACATAAAAACATGAATCATCGCAAATTAAAAGAGCAATGCTGAAGTCATAGAAATAGCAGAAGCAGTACCAGGTTAGCTGGACCAAGGGTCTGACTCAGTCGAAGACTGCTTTCTGATATCAGAGGACTCATCTTCCGGACCTGAAACAGAGGAGACCCAGGTCCTGGTGAGGAGAAGAACCTTGCTTTCCCCTAGGAAGAGGTGAGCAGATTCTGAAGACTTTCCCAGGAGCCTCAAGTCCTGGATCCTTGGCATATCCCTCTTGGCAGGACCAGCACTCCCAGCCTCCGCGCTCAGGCACTGGAACGCAACACAACCATCTCAGATGGAGAGCTGTGTGGCTGGGGTCACATTCGAACTCAGCACCCCTCTGGCTGGACTCTTAGCCGCTGCGGGAGAGAGAGGCTCCTATTCAGGAATTTGGGAGAAGCAAGAATGAGCCAGCAAGGAGACGGTTGTGCAATTCTTTGTTTGCTGGTTGTTGGGGTTTTTTTGTTTTTTGAGGGGGTTGATTTTGTATTCCCTTTGGCGAGAGCAGCCGAAGATATGCACAGGTGTCCTTGGTCCTGATTTAAGTATTTATTCAGAGGGGAATAGTCTGGAGTGGGCTGTAATTTAATGCAACACTGGCCCCTGCTGGAGTAACTGTGTTAAGATCTATCTATCTATCTATCTATCTATCTATCTATCTATCTATCTATCTATCTATCTATCTTTTTGCAGGCCAACATTCCACAGTGAAAGGAACTTTTGGTACTAGGGAAATTAAGGGAACTTCTAGGCACACTCCTAGATTAAACAAACAGGGTGGCCTCACCTTAAATAACATCTTCTGCATCCCTCAATTGCCACTCCTGCTAACTGAGCAAAGAAACACCTTTTAAAGAGTGATTCTCTTAGATTGCTGGAGAAGACTTTTGAGGAGACCACGGACAGCCAGGAAAACAAACCAATGGATCCTAGAACAAATCAATCCAGAATGTTCACTCGAGGCACAAATGACCAGGCTCAAACTATCATACTTTGGACACATTCTGCAAAGATCCAGCTCCCTTGAGAAGTCCATAATGCTGGGGAAAGTTGAAGGAAAGAGAAGAAGAGGACGACCAGCAGCAAGGTGGATGGACTCGATGACGACAGCCATGAATGCACCACTGAGAGACCTTCAAGGCCAAGTTGAAGACAGATCACCCTGGAGAGAATCTATCTCTGTGGTCGCTAAGCGTCGACACCAACTTGATGGCACTCTATCTATCTATCTATCTATCTATCTATCTATCTATCTATCTATCTATCTATCTATCTATCTATCTCTTATATTTAGCAGGGTGAGAGCAAATAGCCCTCTCCATCCCCAGCACAGCATCCCTCCAGTGGCTGTTGTTGGTCTCTCCACCTTCCAAGGCGTGCACACATGTGTGTGCTCACAAGTATTTTGATGTCCGCTCAGTTGATTTCAGACTCCGCTCAGGTTGAATCAGGAAGGTCCCACTCTGAATGCATGTGCATGCACTGCCTTGATACTGCCACCCAGAACAAAACTCATTCTGCGCACAGATGGTAAAAATGAGAGAGAACACGGCAGCCATCCACACAAGGACACGTACCTGCGCCCAGAGACCTGCATGGGGTTTGCCTGGCATGGGGCAGACCTGGGTGCAGCATGATGTGTGAATCCACACCACCAAATCTCAAACTGATGGGGAGAAACGCTCTGCTGTTGCAAAGGAAGTTTTCACACACACCTTGAAGCTGGCCAGAAGGCCTTACAAAGCATGGTTCTCTCCCACATGGAATCACAGAACTGGTCAGGATCTTGGTTGTCTTCTGGCCCAACAGCCTGCTCTGTGCAGGAAACCTGCAGCAAAGGCGAGCCCACCATCAGTGGCAGAGAGTTCCAATGTCCAATGGTTCTCAGTCAGGAAAAGGTCTAGTCTAAATCTGCTTCCTTGTCTTTTCAAGCCATTAACTTTCTCTGGTCTTTGATTGAAATAAAGATTCATTCGTTTACGAGTTATATTCATTCCATTCATTAAGACGGAGGTACTTATTGTGTGGTGTCGGAACTTGGGAGATGACTTTGATCTGCTGGTTCTGGATGGGGTCACCCTACCCCAGAAGGAAAAGGTACGCAGTCTGGGGGTGCTTCTGGATCTGAACCTCTCCCTGGTGTCCCAGGTTGAGGCGGTGGCCAGAGGTGCCTTTTATCACCTTTGGCTGATATGCCAGCTGTGTCTGTTTCCGGAGATGAACGACCTCAAAACCGTGGTACATAATATGCTGGTCAGTTTAACCTCTAGGCTAGATTACTGCAATGCACTCAATGTGGGGCTGCCTTTGTACGTAGTCCGGAAACTCCAGTTGGTTCAGAATGCGGCAGCCAAGTTGGTCTCTGGGTCATCTTGGAGAGACCACCTTACTCCTTTGCTGATGGAGTTACACTGGCTGCCGATAGGTTTCCGGGCAGAGTACAAGGTGTTGGTTATAACCTATAAAGCCCTAAAGAGCTTGGGCCCTGGGCATTTAGGAGAACGACGTCTTCTTCGCCATGAGCCCCACCGCCTGCTAAGATCATCTGGAGAGGTTCGCCTGTGGCTGCCGCCAACTTTTCTGGCGGCTACTTGGGTACAGGCCTTCTCTTTTGCGGCCCCTGGGCTTTGGAATGCATCTTTCCCTGTTGGAAGAAGAGCCTCCCCCATCTCTGGCCACTTTTTAAAAGGCACTGAAGATGCATTTATTCCCCCAGGCTTCTAATTAGATTTATAGTTTTACATAATCTTAATACTGGGTTTATATAATGTTTTGAATCTTTTAAATGATTTAAATTGTTAATTGATTTGATGTTTTAAATGATTTTAATTGTAAACAGCCCAGAGACACAAGTTTTGGGCAGTACAGAAATATCTCAAATAAATAAATAAATAAATAAATAAATAAATAAAATCTGAGTCACGAGTTCCAGTCCTGCCCTCAGGAGCACCCCTGGTTTCATCGGGAAAGGACTGCCATTGTTTTTCCCCTATCAGGGCTCTTGCGGCTTTAGCAGCTGCACGACACATGCACACACATCCAGGAGATGGCGCTTCCCCCATATTTACAGGCCAGAGAGGACGTTTCTGGGGGCTGCATCGCTGTTCAAAGCACAGGAACTTTGCCGGCTGGCCAACTTCTCCACTGGGCAGGGCCGGATTACGCTAGTGCGGGGCCTGTAGCATATGTTATAAAGGGGCCCTAAATTTAAAAAAATGCACATAAATATTAAAACATAAAATATTTACTTGCATAGTAAAGTGATTCCATTTTTTCATTTGCTATATTTTGGAGTATGGGAGACCAAGCCACAAACTCACACTTACTATAGCAACAGTGAACATTTATATACTGTTTTTCAATCAAAATCCTCAAAGTGGTTTACATTGAAAAATAGTGTGGAGAGATGCTTCTCTGTCTCCAAAGGGCTCACACTCTAAAAAGAAAAAAAAAATGTGGTAGGTACCAGCAACAGCCCCTGGACAGATGCTGTGCTGGGCCGTCTCTTAAAAGGCACATTTAGCAGGAAAGGGATATTTTATCTAACATGGGCCAAATAAAACAGGTAAAGTTCTAACTTTAATTCCCAGTTGGAAGCTGGGCATGCGGGGCCCTCGAAAATGCGGGGCCCGTAGCCAATGCTACATTTGCTACTACGTTAATCCGCTTCTGCCACTGGGCTCTGTCCAATGTGCCTTGCACAGTGGTCCTACGTGCAGGCATGAGCGAGGGGGGGAGGGGGGTGTCATTTTTAGACCCGTGGCTTGAAACACTTCACTTGATTGAGTTAAGGCACGGCCGTGGGCCAAGCTCTTCCTTTCGGGTAAGTCCGTGGCCCAACACAGGCAAGATCCCAGGAGGGCAACCCTAAAGGGCCCAAGTGTGAAATGGCAGGTAAAGCAAGCAGGACTGCACCAGTCCGCCCCTCCAGCCCTTGTTAGACTACAACTCCCATCCTCCCTGACTACGACTCCCGTCATCCTGGGTCCAATTCAAAGGGCTGGTTCTCACCTACAAAACCCTTATGGGCTTAGCCCCTGTATATCTCTGGGGTCGCCTCTCTCGGCTGGTTGTATCCCATCCTGTGAGGTCCTCTCAGCTGGCTCTCGGGCCCTGGTGTAGTGCGTAGCAGGAGGGCCTTCTCTGTGACCACCCCTCTTCTTTGGAACACTCTTTTTCGCCCCCAGATTCATTCAGCCCCCCTCCCTAGCTAGTCTTTGGAAGAGGCGGTATATAAGACATTTTTATTGGCCACTGCGGTTGGGGATTACTGGAGCCGTAGCCCAACCACTTGTGAAACCCTGATGTGAATCCAGCCACTATGGGGATGCCATCTTTTTTGGCCTGGTAGGCTCCTGTGTCAGGTTGCCAACTACCCAGAAAGAAGGCAGCCTAGCCTGTCCGTGTGTCTTCACACAAATGCCTCTGAGTCCCAGTTGCAGGGGAGTAACAGCAGGAGGGAGGACAGGCCCCTTTCAGCTCCTGCCTGTGGCTCCCAGCGGCATCTGGTGGGCCACTGTGCGAAACAGGATGCTGGACTAGATGGGCCTCCTTGGGCCTGATCCTGCAGGGCCGTTCTGATATTCTTATGTTCAATATTTCAAGGGGAGAAAGATCAGCATTTCAAATGCAGCAAGACATCAGAGGAGCATGGCATTTTTGCCTATTAGGATCCATATATTATAATATTATGAATATTAATTAACCAACACATTACATTGTTTGTTTGTTTGCTTGCTTGCTTCACCCCTCTGCAAACTCATGTGTCTGAGCAGTTCACAATAAAATATTGCACTCCTGATCTTCCACATTCGATACATTCCTTCTTCTGAGCAGGCACACATCAGAGGAGAGCTGGTCTTGTGGTAGCCAGCATGACTTGTCTCCATAGCTAAGCAGGGTCTGCCCTGGTTGCATATGAATGGGAGACTAGAAGTGTGAGCACCGCAAGAGATTCCCCTCTTAGGGGATGGAGCCGCTCTGGGAAGAGCAGAAGGTTTCAAGTTCCCTCCCTGGCAGCATCTCCAAGACAGGGCTGAGAGAGACTCCTGCCTGCAACCTTGGAGAAGCCGCTGCCCGTCTGTGAAGACAATACTGAGTTAGAAAGACTATGTTCCTATGTTTCCCTTGTCTAAGCAGGGTCCACCCTTGTTTGCATTTGAATGGGAGACTCCATGTTTGAGCACTGTGTGATATTCCCCTCAGGGGATGGAGCCGCTCTGGGAAGAGCAGAAGAAGGTTCCAAGTTCCTTCCCTGGCAGCATCTCCAAGATCGGGCTAAGAGAGACTCCTGCCTGCAACCCTGGAGAAGCCGCTGCCAGTCTGGGTAGGTAGACAATACTGAGCTAGATGGACCAAGGGTTTTACTCAGTATACGGCAGCTTCCTATGTTCCTATCCTTCGAGCTGCTTGTTTTGCACTCCCAAAGTCTTGGTGGAAGAGCTGAAGCACAGGTGAAACAAGCATACAGAGAGCAGTTGGCCAGCGGCCATCTTGCAAGCAGAAACTCGAACCCGGGGCCTTCCCAGCAATTCACCGCTGCTGCATTGAACCATCTTTGCTCCCCTCCGTCTCCCTCCTTTTCTCCCCCAGGCCCACCCCACCTCGGCCCCAGCTGCTTCCACGCTCCCGCCCCCAAGCCCTGTCAAGGCGCTCTCTGATATCGCTTCTCATCTCCATGCATCTTGTTTTCGCGGGAGGAGTTGCCACTCACTCACTGTCAGCCTGTCAGCCGTGATGGGCCCGCGCCTGGCGTGACGCGGCCGCTGCATTTCAAAGTGGATTAACTCCTTGAGCAGCTTGGTGGGTCCTGGTTGCCTGAGCGCCCTCCCGGCCTCTCTCTCCGTAACCCCCTCCCCTGCCCCGACACACACACACACACACACACAACTCCTCTTGCCGCCTTCCCCGCTTCACTTGGGTGCGCTCCAGCAAAAGCCAGTTTACTCTTCCGTTCCATTGTCAGAAAAAGAGAGGAAACCTGTTTCTCACACCGGTTCCTCTGGAGAGAAGCTCTGCTGCAAAAAGTTGTGCTCTGGTCGGCAGCAACTTTTTCTTCCCAGCCCTGCAATGGGCTAGCTAAACTGCCCTGCTAACGGGCCGTGTTGCCACAACCTTACACTCTCTCCTCTTGCCTCCGGGCTGGCAATTGGGGACCAGGCCTCAGATGCTCCATGCTGTTCACAGTTTCACACAGTGGACCACCAGATGCCGCTGGAAGCCACAGGCAGGAGTTGAAAAGGGCCTACCCTCCCTCCTGCTGTGACTCCCCTACAACTGGGACTCAGAGGCAACCTCTCTTTGAGGCTGGAGGTGACCCGTAGCTCCCCGACTAGTAGCCAATGCTAGACCTCTCCTCCATGGAGTTATCCAAACCCCTCTTCAAGCCATCCAAACTAGTAGCCGACACCACATCTTAGCACATAATAGCACATAGTAGCCAACACCACAATGAAGGGACTGGCAAAGACATCCGCAGGAATCTGGCAGAGACACAGGACCATGGACAGCCCACCAGGTTTGTCACAGCTGGATAGAAGTGATTTTTTTTAATTTTTGGACAACAAGCAAAGATGTTGCTCCAGCAAAAGTCTGGAGCTAATGTGGAGCTTAAATAGCCCTGCTGCCCCACTGATGCATCCAGCTCTGCCCCTTCTGCAGGAACCTTTGTGGTTTAAAGGGGCCACCATGCCCTATTTCTCAAGTGCTGCCTCCCGTCGTACTGAGGAGTGTCCTGCATTTGGGGGGGTCCTGAGGAAGAGTCTTTGGAGTCAAGGTAATTCAGGGTAATTCGGGGTTATTCAGGTCCCTTGGGTTTCAAGGCTCTTGCTGTGGACGGCTCCTGCACCCCGTCTTCCTCCTCTTCCGTGTCCTCACCCTCTGATGACAGGGGGTCTGCCTCGTGGGCTGTGGCCCAGCTGGGACAAGGCAGGGCAGCACAAGAGACTCACGGCAGGGCTCTCTCCACCCAGAAACCTCAGAGATGCTCTGGGACCCAAGAGCCCGACGTGGGGCTGTGTGGAGGGTCCGACTTGGCCAACCTCCGTCGCCACCCCTGGTGACTTCTGAACTTTTCTTAAAAGTTCAAAACAGTGCACTTTTGAACTTTTTTTTTAAAGCTCCCTGCATATAGAAAAATACTGTGACACTTCAGAGAGAGAACTTTTCTCCCCGACGAACTAACTTTCTACCAGCAAGGCTTTTAGTTATTTTATTTATTTATTTATACATACTGGGTACCTGTTGTAAAAGGAGAAGCCCCTTTCTGAGGGAGGGAGGGAGGGAGGGAGAGATCTTTCTTTCTTTCTTTCTTTCTTTCTTTCTTTCTTTCTTTCTTTAATCTTTCTCTCTAAGATTCAGGGAAGGAAGGAAGGAAGGAAGGAAGGAAGGAAGGAAGGAAGGAAGGAAGGAAGGAAGGAAGGAATCTATCTTTATTTATAGTTAGTTAGTTAATCTTTCTAAGATTCAGGGAAGGGAGGGAGAGACGGGCCCTTCTCCATCACAGCATCAAAGAGTCATCCTCTGTGGCAGAAAGTAAGAGCAGCCGAAGCCCCAGAAGCCCCTCCTCACCTGCCCACTCCCCCCTTCCATCTCCCCCCCCCCGTGGCGCTACCTGTCAGAAGAGCAGAGCCAGCCATGTACATCGGCCGTCTCCGAGGGGCTGTAGGGCGCTGACCCTAACATTTCCGGCAGGGAGCGTGACTGTTGCGCCTGGCTGCCCAAGGCCCATGACAAGCCCCCCGGCCCCTCCCCGGGCCCCTCGGAGCGGAGGGGGGGTCCCAGGAGAGGGACCAGCCATCTCCTCTCCAGATCCTAAAGGGGATCCTTCTCGTCACCCCATCAGCCCCCTTGCAAGCCCTACTGCACACACTCCATATTTAAAACCCACCATGCTGGGAATAGCAATGCACCTTCACATTCACAGAACACCGCCCAAGTTTTAAAGCTTTGGTCCGTAAAAACAGCCTGGCTGCAGGATCAGGCCCGAGGAGGCCCATCCCGTCCAGCCTCCTGTTTCCCACAGTGGCCCACCAGATGCCGCTGGGGAGCCCACAGGCAGGAGGTCTGTGCCTGCCCTCCCTCCTCCTGCTGCTGCTGCTGCTGCTGCTCCCCTGCAACTGGGATTTGGAGGCATCTTGCCTCTGAGGCTGGAGGTGGCCCACAGCCATCAGACTAGTAGCCATGGATAGACTTGACTTCCGTGAATTTGTCTAACCCCCCTTTTGAAGCCAGCCAAGCTAGTGGCCATCCCTACATCCTGTGGCAGAGAATTCCGTAGATTAATTGTGCGCTGTGTGGAAAAGGACTTCCTTTTGTTGGTCCCAATTTTCCTGGCCATCGGTTTCATGGGATGACCCTTGGTTCTAGTGTTGTGAGAGACGGAGAAAGGTTTCTCCCTATCCACTCTCTCCACACCAAGCATAATGTTATAGATCTCAGGCCTGCCAGGTACGTCAGTATCTCTCTCATAGTGCAGAAGGGAGACTGAGGCAGAGATGTGCCCAAGGCCTTCTCCTACGTCGGTGGCAGAGGCAAGACTGGAAACCAAGCGTCCTGTACATTTGCCTTTGACACTCGGGTATTGATTCACTAAATGACGTACTCCTTTACACTTTGTATTTCCCCCTTTGCCTAAATTCAAGGGTATCCCTAAACTGGTAATGTTGAGGCTACCGGTAGTTCAATTTAGTAAGCATGAATTGTGCCATTTGCTAAGCAGGGTCCACCCTGGTTTGCATTTGAATGGGAGACTACATGTGTGAGCACTGGAAGAGATTCCCCTTTAGGGGATGGGGAAGAGCATCTGCCTGCTTGCATCTGCCGAAGGTCCCAAGTTCCTTCCCTGGCAGCATCTCCAGATAGGTCTGAGGGAGACTCCTGCCTGCAACCAGGGGAAAACTGCTGCCAGTTTGGGAAGGCAAGAGTGAGCTTGCTGGACCAATGGTCTGACTCAGTATATGGCAGCTTTTTTTGCTTCTATGTCCCTCTGCCTGCTAGCTCAAAGTGGGTCAGCTCTGTCAACTGGCTCACACATAGGGTGGGCAAACACCAGACAGGTGGCCTTTCCTCAAGAGCACCTTTTCCTCTTCCTCAAGAGCGGAGAGCTGGTCTTGTCCCCCTTGCTAAGCAGAGTCCACCCTGGTTGCATCTGAATGGGAGACTAGACATGTGAGCACTGCAAGAGATTCCCCTCTTAGGGGATGGAGCCGCTCTGGGAAGAGCAGAAGGTGCCAAGTTCCCTCCCTGGCAGCAGCATCTCCAAGATAGCAAAACAAAAACAAAATTTTAGGACAACAAAAATTTTTATTGAAGCAACAAACTACCAAAGCATACAGTACGTTGCCAAAGCACAATTATATTCAAAGTGGTTGTTTGTACATCATATATCTACCAAGATTTACACACAAGGATTTGGAAACCCACAAGGTTATGAAGTATATGCAGGTAGCACTGTAACTCGGGGGTGGGGGTGGGGGATTTCAAGGCACATCAGGTAATGTGGGGGGGGGAGGTTACGTCCAGCGTCCATTTCCACAATTTGCCCTATTGCTGTTTAGAAGAGATACACACTTGTCTTTCTGCACATAACCATACAGACTTTTCCAGAAGAAATTTACTGTCTTATCCATGTGAAGCTCTTGGTCACGTCTTCCCTCCCTATTCCTATGCAGGAGCATTGCATAAATGACATACAGGTTTACTAACCTGATTACAAGAAGGGGAACATTCCTGCAACCTTGGAGAAGCCGCTGCCAGTCTGTGAAGACAATACTGAGCTAGATAGGCCAATGGTCTGACTCAGTATACGGCAGCTTCCTATTTTCCTATGTAAAGTAAAGTTGTGCCTTTGAGTCGGTGTCGACTTCTGGCGAACACAGAGCCCTGTGGTTTTCAGTAGAATACAGGAGGGGTTGACCAAGGACATCTGTCTTTTTCAGGGAAGTGAAGACATGCCTGCGAGATAGCCCCTATGGTGGGGGAAACAACCAAAAAAAGAACCACACAAGGTCGCTCACTGGAGGAACTCACTGCTACAAAACAATGAGGAAAAGAACCACACAAGGTCATTCACTGATGGAACTCACTGCCACAAGAACTGGTGCAGGCCACTGACTTAGAGGGGGCTTGAAAGGGGGAAAGAACTGTTCATGGTGAGGTCAATGAATGGTCCTTAAAGCATTGTAACTGATCAGAACCTCCATGCTCAGTAGGAGAAATGTTGGAGAAACAGAGGGGAGGGCTCTTTCTTTCCTACCCTGCTTGCGGGCTTCCCAGAGGCATCTGATTGGCCGGCGTGGGGGGAAACAGGACGCCAGACTAAATGGAAATTGGGCTCAGCCCAGCAGGGCTTTCCTTCTGGAGGTCTATGAACTGCACCTGCTCAATGAGACCCCCGTGCGTTGGGGCAATCTACCTCCAAACAGCAGAGAAGACCATAAGAACAGCCCTGCAGGGTCAGGCCCAAGGAGGCCCATCTAGTCCAGCATCCTGTTTCGCACAGTGGCCCATCAGATGCCACAGGCAGGAGCTGAAAGGGGCAGGCCCTCCCTTCTGCTGTGACTCCCCTGCAACTGGGACTCAGAGGCATCCTCTGAGGCTGCCTCAGAGGCTGCAGGTGGCCCACAGCCCCAGATCATGACAGATCATATACAGATCATGCCGGGGAGCCAGAGTGAAGGGAGAGCAGTTGCCTTGCTACACACAGCTCACAGGCTTCCTGGAAGCAGCCGGCTGTCCCCTGTTGGAAGCAAGATGCTAGGCTACAGCAAGGCAAATCTGTTGGCCTTTGCAGGGGAAACCACAGGCCCTTGCCCTGGGTCCAAACGCCGGCCTCCGTCGTCTGCATCCAACCTTCTGTGGCCGCTTCTCCCTGGCACTTTCTTCTCCGCTCTTTGGAACAAACCCAGGGAAGAGAAGCAGAGAGCAGGGACATATGAGACTCTGCCAGAGTTCAAACACCCACTTGCCCCCCCCACACTGCATTCCCTCCCTCCCCTCCTCCGGCCCGCCACCCCCCTGGCCAAAGCGTGGGGCCTTTCATGTGGCAGACCCTCCCGCAGGTCTTCATTAGGCCGTACAGGCCTGGCGTTGCCCCCCATGATGGAATCATTACACAGAAAATATGCTACTCCCAGGCGTCCGCCGGGGCCTTCTCCGTCTCCTGGTCTAAACAGAGCCGCAGCGTTCTTAACCGAAGCGTCGCTTCGCAGGGTCCCTCGGGCCTTCATTATCTTCCACGGGCCTGTCTGGGAAGATCACGGCTCCTGGTTCACGTGCCCGGATCCCTGCACTCGTTCTTGTGGCAAGGCCAGAGGCAAGCCCTCGACCCCCCACCCCACCCCACCCCACCCCAACCACAACCTACACACGTGCCCCCTTCGTCAGAGCTGCACCAGAAGCAACTGAGTACATGGTGAGCCAAGGTGCCAGTCCCCGAAGGATTCGGGCGGAGGAAACATAGAGGAGGGGAGCTGGTCTTGTGGTAGCAAGCATGACTTGTCCCCTTTGCTAAGCAGAGTCTACCCTGGTTTGCATTTGAATGGGAGACTACACGCATGAGCACTGTGAGATCTTCCCCTTAGGGGATGGGGCCGCTCTGGGAAGAACATCTGCCTGCTTGCATGCAGAAGGTCCCAGGTTCCCTCCCTGGCATCTCCAGATAGGGCTGAGAGGGACTTCTGCCTGCAGCCTTGGAAACGCCGCACCGCTGCCAGTCTGTGTCGACGATGCTGAGCTAGATGGACCAATGATCTGACTCAGTATATGGCAACTTAGTCACGTCAAGGCTGGATTACTGTAACACGCTCTACGTGGGGCTGCCCTTGAAGAATATCCAGAAACTGCAGCTAGTGCAAAACGCGGCAGCGAGGGTTTTATCCGGAACTGCCCGTTGGGAACATATCACCCCCATTTTCAAAGAGCTGCACTGGCTGCCGGTTCGTTTCCAGGTCCAATTCAAGGTGCTGGTTTTGACCTTTAAAGCCCTAAACGGTTTGGGCCCGGGGTATTTGAGGGACCGCCTGCTCCCTAGGGTTGCTGCCCGCTGGATGAGGTCATCTGAGGGGACTCTGCTCTGGGTGCCAAAAATGAGGGAGGCTCGGCTGATGTGCGCGCGGGGCAGGGCCTTCTCTGTGGCTGCCCCCAGACTCTGGAATGCTCTCCTGGTGGCTATTAACTCCTTGGTCTCCATCACAGCTTTTAGAAAAAGTGTAAAATCTTGGCTTTTTGCCCAGGCATTTATTTTATTCTCTTCTGCTGCTCTTTATAGTCTGTATTGCTTTTATGCTTTTGTTTTAAATTTTTAATCAGATTTGTTTAATTTTTTTTTTCACTTAATATTTTAATTGTGTCTTTTTTACCATCTTGTGTTTAAATTTTTTGCTGTAAACCGCCTTGGAATTGCTTTAATGAAAGGCGGTATATAAATTAACGATAGATAGATAGATAGATAGATAGATAGATAGATAGATAGATAGATAGATAGATAAAACTTCCTATGTCTTTCCTGGCAATCAATTTCATGGAGTGACCCCTGGTTCTAGTGTTATGTGAGAGGAAGAAGAATTTCTCTCTCTCCACTTTCTCCACATCATGCATGATTGTATAGACCTCTCTCATGTCTCCCAGCCCCAGGTGTTGTAGTCTTGCCTCATAAGAAAGGTGCTCTAGACCCCTGATCATCTGGGTTGCCCTCTTCTGTACCTTCTCCAGTTCAACAATGTCCTTTTTAAGATGTGGTGACCAGAATTGTACGCAGTACTCCAAGTGTGGTCGCACCATCGTTTTGTACAAGGGCATTATAATGTTAGCCGTTTTATTTTCAATCCCCTTCCTAATGATCCCTAGCATGGAATTGGCCTTTTTCACAGCTGCCGCACATTGAGTCGACACTTCCAACGAGCCGTCCACCACAACCAAAGGATCCCTCTCCTGGTCCGTCACCGACAGCTCAGATCCCATCAGCATATACTTGAAGTTGGGGTTCTTCTTCCCGCTTTACACTTGCCAGCACTGAACCGCATTTGCCATTTTGTTGCCCACTCCCCCAGTCTGGAGAGATCCTTTTGGAGCTCCTCACAATCCGTTTCGGATGCATGCATGCTAAGCAGATTTGCTCTGCCACTGAGCTATGGTGGATGCTTCTGAGGAATATATTTTATTTATTTAAAACGTTCATACCCTGCCCCTCCGCTCCACAGCTGCTCGGGGTGGCTGACAACATCAACAAGACGGATACAATATCTGACGCCACCTTCTCCAGAGTCAGACCCTTGGTCCTTCTAGCTCAGTACAGTCAACACCCCTGCAAACTGGGCAAAGAGGCACCGTTTACCGTGGTGATTCTCTTTATTTTAGCAGGGGGAGAGCAACTGGCCCTATCCACCCCCAGCACAGTACCTCCAGTGACTGTTGCTGGTGTCTGTCTTATGTTTCTTTTTAGAATGTGAGCCCTTTGGGGACAGGAAGCCGTCCTATTTAATATTTATCTGTTATTTCTCTGTGTAAACCGCCCTGAGCCATTCTTGGAAGGGCGGTATAGAAATTGAAATAATAACTGAAATAATAACACTGACTGGCAGAGGCTTTCCAGGGTTTCAAGTAGGAGTCTTTCCTAGCTGTAGCTGGAGAATCTGCCGGGGAGTGAACCTGGACCCTTCTGCGAGCAAAGCCGAGCTTCTGCCGCTGAGCTACGGCCTTCCCCCTTACGGCACCATACCTCCCCTCCTGCCCCTGGCCTTCCACAATGGAGGGGTCGCGTGTATTAAATCAGAACTTGGCAACCTGTTTTAGGCAGGGGTGTGTGGTTGTTTGGATGGGCGGTGGCAGAGATTTGGGCTTCTTTGCCGAAAAGAAGAAAAGAACCCATCAAGTGAGATTATCGGGGCCTTGGGGATTGCCCCCTGCCGAGCAACTGAGCAGAGAGACACCTTTTCTGGGGGGGCTCGCTTCTGTAACAGAGGGAGAGCAGCTGTTCCTATCCAGCCCCAGCACAGCAACCCTCCAGTGTCTCTTGCTGGTGTCCGCCTTATGTAGTTTATGTTTAGCCGACTTTCCTTAAGGAGAGTTAGGGAGTGGGGGTGTCCCCCTCCCTATCAACTTCGCAATGCCTGGACTGATTTGGACCAAATTTGGAACTGTTGTAGGGACAAATAGGGACACCTCGACGGCGTAGTTTGTGATGTCACCCACCCCAATTCAAGATGGCGGACGTGTGAACGCATGCTTGAGGTGCAAGTGGGCTAACTGGTGAAGATGGGGATTACCAATTAAATTTAGAGTGAAAGTAGGCAGATTAGTTCTCACCGGAAATTCTTGTTTGACGTTGTGAGCCCTCTGATGAGAAGGAATCATCTCATCTCATCTTCTCTTCTCTTCTCTTTCTAAACCACTTTGTGAATGTCTGTTGAAAAGCGGTATATAAGTATTCATAAGTGTCAGACGTCCAGCTCTGTATTTTTTAAGAAACAAAACCCAGCTGAAACCCCAGAAGAGTTTCTCCAGTTGGCCTCCACGGCAGGCACCATTGGGGTGTGTGTGTGTGTGCAGAAAAATAAAAGGGGTGCACGCACCACAAGGTGAGAAAACCAAGTGTGCGCGGTTTCTTTTTGGTTTTCTCACCGTTGGGGGGGGCACAGCTCCACTTCTCTCTGCTCTTCTTTATTTAAGGCTTTAGTGAACGCTTCTTAAAAGGCACAAGGTGATGGGGAAGGAAGGCATATCTTTGTAGGAATAAATCAAGAGAAGGGGCAGGAGGTAAAAAACAAAAGAATTAAAGAGTTAAGTATAGAGGGTGGCCCTAGGAAGAGCTTCATTTATTTTAATGGCGTCTCCCAGCCGGGCTGCTGATTTAAACAGGGGCAATTAGGTGTGAACAGAGAACGGGGGTCCGGGTGGAGGGCCAGTCGGCAGGAGGGCATGAAGGGATAGGATTGGCAGCAAAAAATAAGCCCGCCTTCCCCCGCCCCCCCCTGCCCATCTGTCAAGATGCAGCAACCCATGACAAGATCATGGAGGGTGGGCTCCCCTAATTTCCACCTGGCCTGCATTGGCTTTTCGGAAATGCAAAAGAGATACTTGTGTGTGCACACAAAAACACACAAACACACACAGAGAGAGGGGACTCATCCATTGGCTAAGGGGAATGTGGCATGCCTCTCAGACTGTTGTGACAGAAACCGATGTCTGCGGATTTCGTCTTAAAGAGGAGAGCGGGTCTTGCGGCAGCAAGCATGGATTGTCCCCTTTGCTAAGCAGGGCCTACCCTGGTTTATATTTGGATGGGAGACTACATGTTCGAGCATTGTAAGATCTTCCCTTTAGGGGATGGGGCCACTCTGAGAAGAGCACCTGCCTGCTTCATTCATTCATTCATTCATTCAATTTCTATACCGCCCTTCCAAAAATGGCTCAGGGCAGTTTACACAGAGAAATAACAAATAAATAAGATGGTTCCCTGTCCCCAAAGGGCTCACAATCTTAAAAAAACCTTCTGCATGGAGAAGGTTCCAAGTTCCCTCCAAGATCGGGTGAGAGATTCCTGCCTGCAACTTTGGAGAAGCCGCTGCCAGTCTGGGTAGTCAATACTGAGCTAGATGGACCAAGGGTGTGACCCGGTATATGGTGGCTTCCTATGTTCCTATGAAATCATCTCCTCTCTATTCCCAAAAGAGCTGGAAACACCATGATCCTCGTGGGCGTGTAACCAGAGCACCTGCAGGCTAGAAGGAGATGCTGGAAGGCTTGGAGGCCACCTCAGATATGGGAGTTTCCCAAGGCGTTAAAGGGGTAAAACAACAACAAAAACCCAGACTGCTCCAATGTGACTCGATGCAACAGAATGCTCACAGACTCAGAACAGTTAACAGACAACGAGGTGGACAGAGCTCATGGAACTCAGTGGCAAGGAGCTGGGAAGGAGGAGGGCTTGAGCAAAAAAAGAGCAGGAAATTTCACAGCTTGGAGAATATTCCCTTGTCTCTCTCTCTCTCTCTCTCTCTCCCTCACACACACACACACACGGTATATACTGCTGTGTTTTGTTATGGGTCCATAAAAAAGGTAAACTTTGCCGTCAAGTCGATTTCGACTCCTGGCGCCCCAAGAGCCCTGTGGTTGTCTTTGGTAGAATACAGGAGGGGTTTCCCATGGCCTCCTCCTACGCCGTGTGAGATGATGCTTTTCAGCATCTTCCTGTAGTGCTGCTGCCCAGTATAGTACCAGCGGGGATTCGAACCGGCAACCTTCTGCTTGTCAGACAACCAGTCCATAATTATTCTTATTAGGCATCTATAAAATGTCCCGTTTTGCAAAGTGTAAGAGAACAGGTTCCTGCCTCAAGGAGGTTTCATTTCCACACCAACCAGCTGTTGTTGGACTACAATTCCCATCATCCCTTGCCCCAGTAACCAAGCCAGGGAGGATGGGAGTTGTAGTCCAACCCTCGCTGGCAGGCCAAAGCTGTGCAGCCCTGTGCTAGAAGATAAGGAGGCCTTGAAGAGGGGCTAAAGAGGGGATGCATACACCGTCATTTCAGTCAGCAGTATGATGGCTTGGTTGCAAGGGGATCGGGGGAAGTAAGGGGGTGTCAAATGCTTCAAGGAAAGGAGGGGCTGAGGAAGGATTTGAAGGAAGGGAGAAGGTGGCCTCACAGGGGTATTCTGGGAGGGGGTTCCCGGCACAAGGGGGCAGCAAGGGAAACTTAGATTTAAAAAGAGCGGGAGATGCATGAGGCTCCAGGGCAGTCATTTAAGGGATCTTAGGGGGCTCTGGGTTCCAGGCATAAAGGGCAAGGCCGTTAGGCCAGGGTCATTGAAGGGAGCAGGAGCTCTGGGAGGGGGTCCCCGGCACAAGGGGGCAGCAAGGGAGAAAGGGCAGAGTCATTGAAGGGACCTGGAGACCCATGGAGGGGGGGGGCTTTGAACAGGGGTTCCCCGGCAGAAAAGGAGAATAGACAGTCGTTTAGAAAGAGCGGGGGGGGGGCACCAGCCTCTAGGAGAGAAGTCCAGGCGTAGGGGGCAGCAAGAAAAATGGGCAGAGTCACTTAAAGGGAGCAGGGAAATCTGTGGGGCACTGAGAGGGGGTTCCAGGCACAAGGGGGGGGGCACCACACACAGCGCATGGAGTTGTGCTCCCCCCCCCGCCAACTGCTGCAACCCTCCTTCGGGCGAGGGCTCCGTCCTTGCAGCCCCCGAGCCGCTCTCTGCCCGCCCGCCCGGACGCCCTTGCTCTGACTCTCCTCCTCCCACCCCCTTCGCCTTTCAGCTCCGTTTTTGGCCTGCGGGGGGGGGGGAGGAGGAGGAGAGAGCACAGCGCCCCCTTTGAGGTCAGCAGGCGCCGCGGGCTGGGCAGCGCGCCTCGGCCCCGAGGGGGTTGCAGTGGCGGCGGCTGCGTTCCCCAGCGCCAGCTTCATAGACTCATTACAGGGCAGCCGGCGGCGGATCCGGGCCTCCCGGGAGCGGGGCGCGGGGGGGGGGGGGCTCTGGTTCCTATGGCGACCGAGGGCGGGGCGCGGGGGGGGCGGGGGGTACTGCTGCTGCCGCTGCCGCCGGCGGCACTTTGGGTCGCGGCAGATCAAACGGGGAAGAAGGAAGAGGCGCGAGAGAGGCTGGCTGGGATGCCCGATGGGCCTCATGAAATGGCAAGGGAGGAGAGCTGGTCTGCGGGGGGCAGCCAGCACGACTGGCCCCCTTCGCTAGGCAGGGTTTGCCCTGGTTTGCATTTCGAGGGGAGACTATATGTGGCCACTGGAAGCTATTCCCCTCGGAGGATGGGGCACGTCTGCTCTGGGAGGAGCATCTGCAGAATACAGAAGGTCCCAAGCGCCCTCCCTGGCAGCAGCTCCAAGACAGGGCCGGGAGAGAGTCCTGCCTGCAACCCTTGGAGAAGCTGCTGCCAGTCTGGGTAGACAATCCTGAGCGAGCTCCACTGAGGGTCTGACTCAGTAGATGGCAGCCTCCTATGAAGTGAAAAGAGGTCTGTCTCTTTTTGACCCCTGTCTCCAAAAGGCTCATATCATCTAAAAAGAGACTCCCAAGGAAATACATGGAAACATGGGAAGCTGCCTTATACCCAATCAGATCATTGGTCCATCTAGTTCAGGATTGTGTTAATGGAACGCCGGTGGGACATCCTGAGACTACTTTTGGGCTAATGTGGGAAATTAGCGAGACTGGAGTGAACACAGTCCATTACAGTGTCAATTTGTGTAAAGCTTTGGTCTGGAAATAAAGACTTGAGATCGGTAGGAATATGGTACAATTCGATTTATTCAAGGATTATTGGGGTACAGGAAAAGGAAAATAGTGAGGCAGGTGATAAAAGGCATCACACTCAACTAGCAATATAAATTAGAGACTCACAAAGAGGCGTCTTAGCAATAGCAATAGCAATAGCACTTACATTTATATACCGCTCTATAGCTGGAAGCTCTCTAAGCGGTTTACAATAATTTAGCATATTGCCCCCCAACATTCTGGGTACTCTTAGCCTAAAGGTCCAAAGTGCAATTAAATCAGCTGGCCAGAGAGAGAACCTGAAGTGCAGATTTAGACCGAGGAAGAAGAGAAGGGAGGGAGGGAGAGAAAGAGGGAATTAGTAGTGCCTTCTTCCCAATCCGTTGGTGTGTCCGTCGCCCTTGCAGGTTGGGCAGGCTGGGGTCCTCTGCTCCTTCCCAGGGGCCAAGCAGGAGGACAGGGCAGAGGGGAGGCAAGTGTGCCACTCGCAAGCCAGGGGGCCAGGAAAGCGGTTGGTTCCAGGGGAAATCCAGGGGAGGTCAGAATACCTTCTAGGTGGGAAGAGCAGCGTTCTTTTTCCACTAGCGAGCCTCTTCCTCTGCTCTGCTCCAGACCACGAGGTGGGAGCCTTACAAGCCTTCTCCGAGCTCCTGCTGAGATGAGGAGGAAGAATAACCCTTTGTGCCCACGAGGAGTTCTACTCTTCTCTCTTGAGAAATAGCCCTCCTCCTCCTCAACTTGGGTCTGTTCAGCCTGCATCCTTCTCTGGGCTGTGAAGAGAGGGGCATGGGGGAATCGCCTTGCAGCCGCACGCCATGCTTGCTTGACCTGGGGTTCCCTGCCCCGTGCGGCTTGTGCTAAGCGACTACCTTGGCAGTCGGCCAAAGATGGGCATGTGGGGGGCTCGTGATCCCGCCAGTCGAGGTAGCCAAGGTGGAGACTGCAAGCCAGCCATTCAAAATCAGAGAGGGGGTGCTGCTTGTAGCCCCCGAACAGGCTGTTCTCATAACAATCGCCTTCCCTGACCGGCAGCCGTGCTCCAGGCTTTCAGGCGGGGCTGTTCCCCAGTCCTACATGGAGATGCTGCCAGGGACTGAACTGGGACCTTCTGGGACCACTAAGATATGGCCCCATCCCTGCTCTGTAGTAACTCCAAGGTAGATCCATGCTTTTTGACCCAGGTTCACCCAGCTAAAGACATCCTAACTGATCGATTAATTGACGGAAACTCATCCAGTCAAACCGCCAGATTTGCACATGGATTCAAAACTATGGTTCCCCAAGCAAGCAGAACTATTTTGGCATTTTCAGATGAGGGACACCATTTGTGGAAGTGGTATGTGTGTGTGGGGGGGGGGGGTAATCATTTCACAAGAGGAATTCCCTCTTGTGTTTGAGAGGTAACCCTTCTCCCGAAATTGTGCTTGTTGTTTTTGTATTTACTTTAAAAGGTTGTTTTAAAAAGAAATGCTGAGACTCAGTTGATTGGCAGCACCTCCTTTCTTAATTAAAAGTTGGTAAATAGATGCATCTAATGGATCAAATCCACTCCAGTACGGAGGGTCATGCTGAGCCATTGGGATTTATTCCTGGTGAGTTTGGGGTTCTTTCTTGCTGAATTTGGGGGTGCTTTTCGTTTTATCTGTTACATAAGAACATCAGAACAGCCCTGCTGGATCAGGCCCAAGGAGGCCCATCGAGTCCAGCATCCTGTTTCACACAGTGGCCCAACAGATGCCTCTGGAAGCCCACAGTTCAAAGCTGTTCAATACATGCAAGAATTCCCTGCAAGTGTCAGAATCTGATTTCCGGAGAATTTGGGGTGCAGCAGTGCAGAACTTGGGTGGCTTCTGCCAGTGCACACAACAGGGAAAGTGGTCTTTCTGGTCCCCTCCTCCCCATTCAACAGCATCCTCCAGAGAACGGAGACATCAGAGAGGAGCACTTTAATCTCACGCAAGCCTTTGACAACCTGTCTCTTCCCGGCTTTTAGCGGCACGGGACCTGTGCACTAATGGTGCATTAACTTTGGCGAAGCCTCTCCAATTACCCCAACACTAATTCTGACAGTTTTCACCCGTTTGTTCTTTTGACAAGCGCAAGGAAATGAGAGACAGGGAAATAAATAAATAAATGGGACCTTTCACCTGTGGTTTTTGTTTTTTGTTTAAAAAAAAAAGATTTGTTGGGGAAGGGCCACGGGGGTGTTAAGCAATCCAGACACGCTCCATCTTTCTACACACAGATATTGCCAAAAAGGGGAAAGGCGGCGTGGGGGAGGCTATTTTACCAGCAGCTCAATCTCTCTCTCTCTCTGTCTGTCTCCCTTTTCTAAGCGGGAGAAACACCAGGTCTCGCCTGACCTCATTAGAGTAATTAGTAAAAGCCTTTTGAAGCTGGGAGAATGGCTCTGAGCTCTGGGGAAGGGGAGCTTTTCCCATTGCTTTTCAAGAATATAAAAATAGTGTGCGTGTCATAAAGAGCGTGCTGGAGGGAGCAGGGAGAAAGAGCCCACGGCGGCATGCAGAGGTGACCCACTAACCCCTGAGACACACCAGCCCCAAGTGACCCTATGAAAGCCAGCGGCTGTATCGTCTCCACTTTATCTTCTCCTCAGTCAGGGTGGGCAGACGTAGGAAGCCATGACCTAGAGGGGCAGGGAAGGGATCTCCGTTATTTCCCAAGCAGGGGCCCCTTGGGCCAAAAGCCTGGAATCTGAGAGCCATTTCCCACACTGTGGCGCTTTCCTCAGTGCTGGGGTGGCCCTTGAGAAGAGCTGGAGACACCCCTTGAGAGCTCCTCCAGGGGGAAAGCACTGGGAAGGCCTACGAGCCTTCCCAGCACTCTGTGTGTGCCTCCCAAGATGGTGCAGAGAGGCTCAGGAGGGCCCCGTGTGCCTTAAAGGAGCTCCCCACTCTCCGGCTGGACTGCAGCATATTCGGCTTCAGCCCCAGCTTCACCCAAGCCCAATCAGCAATCAGGGAGCTGCAGCCCAGTTTCCTGCATTTGGGGAAACCGCAGGGGTCAGCCTACCCACAGCGCAATGGATGAGCCTCCTTCATGATCAAGGTGCCTCCCCTGCCAGGACCACCCCCGGAGCCAGTGAAGAGCACCCTGGTCGATAGGTACGCCCCTGGGTGCTCTGCAGAAGAGGAACGAAGGTTGCCAGCTCCCCAAAGCGACAAAGAATCTGCTGTTATCTCCACGCTTCCTGGCCCACTTTTAAGGCCCTAGAAAGCTGCCTTCTACAGAGTCAGACCCATTGGTCCGTCTAGCTCATTGCTGTCGACACACAAACTGGAAACGTCTCTCCAGGATTTGAGGCAGGAGTCTCTCCCAGCTGCCAGGAAAGGAACTGGGAACCTTCTGCCCAGGGCCGGCGCGTCCATTAAGGCGAACTAGGCAGTTGCCTAGGGCGCCAAAATGGAGGGGGCGCCGTGCTGGCCAGCCTGCCGCCAACCCACCCTGAGCGGTCAGCCTGCAGGCCCCTGCCTGGCGGGGGAGAGCGAGGGGCCAAGAAGGCAGGACAAGGCAGCAGCCCTTTGTCTGGCGGCGGGGCGAGGCGGGGGACCCAACCCGGGGATGCCGCCGCCCCCCTCCCAGGGCTCCCCCCGCCGCGCGTGGCTGGGGCCAGGCAGGCAGCAGCAGCAGGCCCCGACCAGCCCCCGAGGCAGCAGCAGCAGCAAGCAGGCGGCGCCGCCTCCTCCGGGGGCGGGGTGGGACTCAGCTCGCTCTCTCTGGCCGTGCCGCGCCTGCTGGACGGAGCAGTCCAGGCCTTGCGAGGACCGCCTTTGCCTCCCGCTCCAGAGGGAGCCCCCCACGCGGAGGCTCCCACCGAAGGCCAGCCAGCGGGGGCACCTGCTGGGCAGCGGCCTGCTGCTGCTGCTGCTGGGCACCCCGCAACCCCGGCCAGCCCGCCCCCACGCCCTGCTTGGCCCAGCCTGCCAGTTGCGGCTGCAGGAGGAGGAGGAGGAGGGCGACCACCCTCACCCTGGAGCCCCGACTGGCCACTGGGCGCCCCGGAGCCGCCGTCAGCAGCGGGCCGGCTCTGCTGAGTGACTCTCAGCACAAGAAGCCCGCCGCGGCTGAGTCGAGGGCCTCGGTGGTGGCGCCCGCCCAGCAGCAGCCTGGCAGTTGCCCGCTGAGGAGCTCGCAGGGCGCACGGCGACGCCGCCGGCACAAGCAGCAGGAGGGCGGAAAGCAGCGCCTGCTTGGTCGGCCGCGGAGGAGAGGCCTGCAAGGAGGAGGCTGAGGCCGCTGCTGCCGCCGCCTGCAAAGAGGCTGCCCCCCCCCCCGCCCCGCACACTCAGCGGGCTGCCGCTGCTCCCTCTCTGGTGGGTGGGGTAGGGTTAGGGTTGTGGGTGGCACAGAGACATCAGGCAAGAGGGCTGCAGAAACCAGCAGCCACAGCCCCGGGAGAGCCTGGCAGTGCCTGGTGGCCGGCAGTAGCCAAAGGGCCACCAGCTCCATGGCAAGACACCACCACGTCCCCCAGCCCCCCTGGACCCAGCCAGCTGGCTCACTGCGGGGAGAGACTGCCCAGAAGGGTGTCCCCCCCATCCCTACTGCCTCTCATCCCATTGGCTCCCCTGGCTGCCCAGCTCCTGCAAGTCTGCTCCATGGGCCCCACATTAGGGAGGTGCATGGAACTGGCCTGGGGTAACTTTCAGGGCAGGGGAGGGTGCACTTCTCTCCCCTCCCCGCGCTCGATTTCCTAAAAGTCCGTGGGGCTGGCATCGTGCCGCCCTGTTGCCCCCTTTACCAGATGGAACTGGAGGTACTCAAAATATCTGTGCGCATTGGGTGCGTGTGCAACGCACACAGGCGTGTCGAGTACTTCCAGTTACATCCGGTAAAGGGGGCAACGCTGCTGCCCCGATGAGCGCTGGCGGGGGGGCGGGATTTCAAATCCTGTGCTTTTCATTCTTCCTATAATACATCTGTGTTTGAAATATGATTGGCTGGGGGGGGGGCAGAAGGTGATCTCGCCTAGGGCGCAAAAAACCCTAGCACTGGCCCTGCTTCTGCCTGCAAGCATCCAGGGGCTCTTCCCAGAGCAGCCCCACCCCCTAAGGGGAATACTTTACAGTGCTCACACACGTCGTCTCCCGCCCAAATGCAAACCAGGGCAGACCCTGCTTAGCAAAGGGGGTAGCTCATACTTGCTGCCATAAGACCCGCTCTGTCCCAGCTGCAAAAGGGGCCTGCTGGCTCCAGCATTCCAACACAACAGGCTGTTCCTTAAAAACAGCAGGGGGAAAGCCGGACCCAAAGATTCTCTGCCACGCCTGGGTTTCTGCTCATCAACCTCAGTGCTTCTCACCTGAAAAGCAGGCTGCCCGTTGCTCTCCGTGCAGGCAGGACGGCCAGCCTGGGGCGGGGGGGGGGTGTGCCACTGGATCTTGGGCTTGTTTTTCAAAGAAAGCTGAAGAAGACTGCTGATTTCAGCCCTGCTTTAGTGCAGGCCTCATCTCTTGTGTCTATGGTTTTAGAGGTTGTCTTCTACTGTGTTTTTAAAGAAATAAACGTCGTTGTAGGCCAACATGAATTCAATTGTGAAAAAAATGTTTTAAATCAGTTCTCAAACTTGGGTCCCCAGATGTTGTTTGACTACAACCCCCATCATCCCCAACCACACTGCATTGCGGCTTAGGACGATGGGAGTTGTAGTCCAACATCTACAAGTTCGGGAACCCCCGATTTAAACAAATAGTCCTGGTGGATGGTTAACTGAGATGTAGGCTTGTACTTGTACCCTGCTGCTCAACTTTGGCCCTCCTGCAGATGCTGGCCTACAATCGCTGGCTATTGGCTGCTGTGGCTGGGGATTATGGGAGTTGTATTCCAAAAACAGCTGGGGGACCTAAAGCCTGTTCTATAGTGTGAGGTTGGAGGAGGTTAACTGCTCTGCCTCTGAGCCATTATATTACGACTACGGTTTATATACCACTTTTCAACAAAAGGTTTGCAAAGCTCTGCCCCTCACGGCCATCTTGCACCTGGCAGACCTTGTGGTTCTAACAGAAAGCAAAAGAGACCCTGCAAAGCTGGGTGAGAGCTCTCCTTCCCGCTCTAGAAAGGGTCACACCGCAGCTGACCGCAGCCACCCACGCTGCAGCACACGGAGACCCACCCACAGAGATGGGCAGCACTGGCAGCACAGGGGTCTCAGGTTCTTATCTTCATGGAGGAGAGGTCTGTCAAGGGCTACTAGTCCGAGGGCTGTTGGCCACCTTCAGCCTTGGGGGCGGAGTGCCTCTGGGTACCAGTTGCGGGTGAGCAACAGCAGGAGAGAGGGCATGCCCTCAACTCCTGCCTGTGGCTTCCAGTGGCATCTGGTGGGCCACTGTGCGAAACGGGATGCTGGACTAGATGGGCCTCCTCCTTGGGCCTGATCCAGCAGGGCTGTTCTGATGTTCAGGTTGGATCTGGCCAGCACCACTCACACCTCTGGGGGGAAAGAGCCCCCCTTATAAACACACCCAGACTCCACAACTTCAGCAGACCGGACGTCTGCCTCCGCCCCACCTACCCCGGGGTGCTGGTGGACTAGAGCATCTCTTGATGCTCTCAAGGCACTGTGATGTGCAGCATCCAGGGCGTAAGGGGTCAAGACCACTTGTCCTCTCGTCCTCTTGATCCTTGTTCAACACGGCTTGTTCTATCTAGCAGGGAGGCTGTTGCAGGCGGCCTGGTAGAAACCATAAATGCTTCTCTGAGGGAGGGCGGGATGTCTCCTTGTCTTAAGGAGGCAATTATTAGACCTCTTCTAAAGAAGCCTGCGTTAGATCCCTCAGAGTTGAGCAATTATAGGCCAGTTTCCAACCTCCCATGGCTGGGCAAGGTAATTGAGAGGGTGGTGGCCTCTCAGCTCCAGGCAGTCTTGGAGGAAACTGATTATCTAGACCCATTTCAAAATGGGTTTCGGGTGGGCTATGGGGTGGAGACTGCCTTGGTCGGCCTGATGGATGATCTCCAATTGGCAATGGACAGAGGAAGTGTGACTCTTCTGTTGGTCCTTTTGGATCTCTCGGCGGCTTTCGATACTATCAACCATAGTAGTATCCTTCTGGAACGTCTGAGGGTGTTGGGGGTGGGAGGCACTGTTTTACAGTGGTTCCGCTCCTTCCTTTCAGACAGATTCCAGATGGTGTCGATTGGAGATTGTTGCTTTTCAAAATCTGAGCTTAAGTATGGTGTCCCTCGAGGCTCTGTACTCTCTCCAATGCTTTTTAACATCTACATGAAACCGCTGGGAGAGATCATCAGGGGATTTGGAGCTAGGTGTTACCGGTATGCTGATGACACCCAGATCTACTTCTCCATGTCAACTTCTTCAGGAGTTGGCATATCCTCCCTAAATGCCTGCCTGGAAGCAGTAATGGGCTAGATGGGAGAATAAACTGAAGCTGAATCCAGATAAGACAGAGGTACTTATTGTGCGGGGTCGGAACTCTAGAGATGATTTTGATCTGCCTGTTCTAGATGGGGTCACACTTCCCCAAAAGAAACAGGTCCGCAGTCTGGGAGTACTTCTGGATCCACACCTCTCCCTGGTTTCTCAGGTTGAGGCGGTGGCCAGGGGTGCTTTCTATCAGCTCCGGCTGATACGCCAGCTGCATCCATTTTTCGAGATCAGTGACCTCAAAACAGTGGTACATTTGTTGGTAACCTCCAGACTGGACTTCTGTAATGCGCTCTATGTGGGGCTGCCTTTGTACGTAGTCCGGAAACTTCAGTTGGTTCAGAACGCGGCAGCCAGGTTGGTCTCTGGGTCATCTCGGAGAGACCACATTACTCCTTTGCTGATGGAGCTACACTGGCTGCCAATAGGTTTCTGGACAAAATACAAAGTGCTAGTTGTTATAACTTATAAAGCCCTAAACGGCTTAGGCCCTGGGTATTTAAGAGAGCGTCTTCTTTGCTATGAGCCCCACTGGCCGTTGAGGTCACTTGAGGAGGTCCGTCTCCAGTTGCCACCAACTCGTTTGGTGGCTACACAGAGACGGGCCTTCTGGGCTGCTGCCCCGAGATTGTGGAATGCGCTCCCTGCTGAGATACGATCCTCCCCATCTCTGGCATTTTTCAAAAAAACCCTGAAAACACATCTCTTCAACCAGGCTTTCTCAGCTTTTTAAAACTTGTTTTTAAATTGTTCTGATTATTTAACTGTTGTTTTATGATGTTTTTAATGGTTAATCATTGTTTTATGCTTTATAATTTTTGTTTTAATTATTAACTGATTTCAATGGTGTTTTAATGTAAACCGCCCTGTGCCTTTTGGAAGGGCGGTATAAAAGTTTTAATAAATAAATAAATAAATAAATAGACCGTTGGTTCACTCCTCTCCTGCTAGCCCTCACCCTTGCTGTCGACAGTGGGCCCCTTGGGCAACTGGCAGTCTCCCTCCTGGGGGAGGGGAAGTAGCCATTGGCAGACCAATTAAGCCACAGTGGCCAATAAGGGACTGGTATACATCCTCCACAGCACCCAAATGGCAGATCTTGCCCAGGCCTGGAGCAACACCGCCATCTGGTGGCCTCTCTCAAAAATCTGCAGCCGTTCTTTGGTGGTGCAGGTGATGGACCATAACTTCCACCACCACCCGGCCGCCATAAATGGGAGTGAATGCCAGAAGCTGCCTCCCCCAGCTGCAGTGAAACGTGGCAGCCGGCAGCAGCCCATCAGCTCCTAGAGATCAGGAGGGGAGGAGGGACCGGTAGATCACTGCAGTAGATCTGGAAGGACTACCAGCAGTTTCGCTCGGCTGCCATAACTTGCTGTTCTTTAAAAACGCCGGTTTTTATTTTTCATTTTTGTAAAAATTCCCCTCCAAGGCCTTATGCTTGCTGCTGCTGCTCTCTCTGCCTTAGCGTTCCTCACCTTCAAAATGGGAGCTTTCATCAGCTGCCTTGGATCTTGTCTTTGGGCTGCTCAGTTCTGTTTGGTTGCCTGACTCATTGGGTGTGGCAGGTCAATGCCCACCACCACCACCACTCTGGCACCTGACTGTAGGGATGTGCACAAACCTGTCCAGAGGCCATTTTATGGGACTCTGAACAGGTTCGAACACTGGCAGGTTCAAAGGCAGGGGCAGAGATAACTTTAAGGGCAGAGGGGGAGGGTGCAGTTATGCCACCACCTCTGCCATGTTTCCCCCGCCAGCGCGCGCTGAAAAACCGGTCCAGCGAGGCAGCAGTGTACCTCCCTGTCAGCCCAGCCGCTTCTTGGACTGGAAGTGACAGGAAGTAGTGTGCGTGTGCATGGCGCATTCGCTCATGTGCACGTCGGGCGCACACACTACTTCCTGTCACTTCCAGTCCAAGGAGAAGACAGGGCAGCAAGGAGGTACGCTGCCACCCCGGTTTTTCAGCAAGCACTGGCAGGGGAAACACGGTGGTGGTGGGTAAGTGGATCCTCCCCTGCCCTTAAAGTTATCCCCCACCCCACTGTCGAACCAGCCCCCGCTGATTCCATGCACTTCCCCACCTGACTGCAGTTGGGGAGTCCCAGGTGAAAGATCCAGCAGATCACCCCCACTGTGACGTGCCACATACTTTGGCCGAGTCCCACGTCCCAACATACAACAACACTTAACTTCAAGAGGTGGCTGCCGGCCAGAGCGACACAACTGTGGCCCGACTACAACTCCCATCATCCTGTACTAGTGCCCCCTGTGGCTGAGAATGATGGGAGTTGTAGTCCAACAGCAACTGTGGGGATCGGAGTTAGGCAGTCCGGCTTTACACTACGACTGTACAGCAAACAGTCACGTACTGCTTTCCAACACAAGTTCGCAAAGAGGTTCACAGCCTGGCCCACCCAAGGGCCATGAAGCACTGTGGGGACAAATGGATGCACAATGCTTCACCTCCACTCTCCGCCCACCGCAACCCGTTTTTCCATACCAGCCGCAAGCACCCCTGAAGCAGAAACCACTTCGGGAGGGTGGAATGTTTATTAGCCACAAGATGGAAGTTTGCAGGACATCTCATTCTGCCAACACAAATAAGGCCGCACGGGCCATTGCTTTATAAACAAATTAGTCCTCTGGACTGCCAGAATCACTTAAAAGAAAAGGGGAGCGAGGAAACAACTTCAGGAATCATTTGGACAGCAGATTGGTCACCTTTCCCCAGAAGCAGCTGGTCCCAGTAAGTATCACAAGGGCAAGCTTTCGCCATTATGACAATTCCTGTCATCTGATGCGGTCTTGCCCTTTGGGTCCCAAGGAAGAGGGAACGGTGTCAAAAGAAGGACCCATCACGGGTCAAAGGTCCTGTGGACATTTTTCTTTCAATCCACAAAATAAGAAGTCCACCCACCTGTTATTCCATATTGGGGGGGGGGGACGGGACATTTCTGAATAACTAGAATATGAATCTATCTCCCACCAATAGGCTGTTTGAAGCTCAGGATGCCACAAAATGGGAAGGGACTGCAAATGTGACAGGGGACAGGGCTAATGTTCAGACTGACCTAGCTCACATTTGGAGGGTGGGGGGAGAGAAGCCAACGTTGGAAGGCATCTACTGAAAGAGGAGGAAAGGGTGCATTCCATGATGCAATGTCATCTGCAGAACGAGATGAAGCTTGTCGAAATCACCCCGGCTGCCACAGCTGCAAGGGGAGCTTAGCACTGCCCTCATTTCAAGCAGACCCTTCGCCAGGGATCCATCGGGGCAGGGCCCGGCTTCCACTTCTACGGAAAAGCACTGCCCAGCGAACGGGAGAAGGCTGTGCCTTCTGCCAACTCCACGCTGGCGTGGCCAACCAAGCTGAAAGCAACATAGCATGCACCCTTTCCCAAATATGCAAGCCCCTGAGGAATCAAGTACCTGTTTTTCCCAGCCCTTCAGCCTGGAATATTGCTTGATAGGCAGCCGGTTTTAAGGGAGAGCAGAAGGCAACTGCTACAGATGCCATTGGGAGCTGCGTGCAAGGTCCCAAAGGACAAGCTGAGGTCAACTTTAGAGTGCCCCCACCCCAACCAGCAGAGCGGCGGGCGTCTGAGCTGGACGCGACACAGCAGTCACTTTGCACTGTTTGGTCACACCACACTCGAACCCACAAGTCTCTGGAAGGTCGATCGCCCTGCTTTCTTTGAGACAGCCGAAGGGATAGCAGAGAGCTCTGGCTGATCAACAACACTGGGGGCAGACCCGGAAAGGGGTGTCTTCGTGCCCCGACCTTTTGCTCCTTGGTTGTCAGGAATGTCAATATGCCCCCTCCCCCATTTGCTTTCCCATCCGGCCACATCCATCCCGTCAGCCGCGAGACCAGAAGGCCCCCGGATCTCCTCTCCAACAGCCTCAGGAGGGAGGCTTGGCACAGCTAAGCAGCGTTCAGAGAAACAAAGTCTTTAAAAGTCAGGAATGGAGAACGGCGGCTTCCGACAGCAGGTCTGCTCCGGGCTGGCCTTCCGGTGGTCCCGTTATCACCTGGAGAACAAAGCCAAGAGGACTCCTCAGCCACGATTGCATGAGCTGCGCCAGCATGACTGAGCTCTCTTTCGCTCAGCCTTGTAAATCAGCACACAACCCCAATGCAAGCATAACTTAGGGGTCTGGAGATTCCAGTGAAGGAAGCATGGCCGACTTTTGCAAAGGTCCCCTGCCGAGGAGGAATTCCTATTCACCACAGGTGGCCGGGACATTTACTAGTCAGAAGCCTGCGTTTAGCTAGCCAGCCAGCCACTCTGCACACAGTAGCTGCTCCCTGCTGCTCCTTCCAGGACACACAGTCAGCGTACTTGGGCTTCACTCCCTTTGCCCTCACAACTGCACTGGGAGGTAGGCCCTTGGAGGTAGCTCACTGAGGGGTGGGGTGGGCTGCAGTGGGCCCCCCTGGGCCAGCCGGATCCTGCCCACCTTGTAAACTTACTCCTGCCTTCCAAAGGTCTAGCCAACCATGCATTCTCTGTCATGCTGCTTCCTGCGCACCGTGTGGTCTCTTCCCTGGGAACTTTCAAACTACTCCCCTGTACCTTTCAGACTTCTCGCCCCACAAACCCCGGTCCTCTCCTGCAAACTTTCGCTTGTACTATGACAGAACTCTGGAGGCCAGCTTGCCAAAGGCCTCACTGCATGAGTGTAAAAACGGCACTCACCGTCTTAGGTTCCTCGTCTCAAATACAGTGTCTTCATCGCTTTCCATAGAAGCCATTTCCATGTTATCTTCAGAGTTTGAAAGAAGCCCATACTTTTTCCGTGGAGGTTTTCTGGTCCTAGATAAGTGAATTTACCATCAGTTAAAGTACACTAAGACAGGCCTTGACAAATTACCTGTGAATCTAGGTGCCAGAATTACAGAGCCAACTGACATTTGGCAAAATTGCCTAACTTAGACAATGTGCAGGGGGAGGATAAATGGGCTTCTCTTTAACTCCTCCATGATCCTTAGAACAGAAACAGGGGTGCCTGGGACAAAGATTGCATTAAGTAACTCTACCTCTGAAGATTCTAATCTAAGCACCACAGCTAAATTTCTAGGTGCCATGGCTCCCTGGCACCTGGGATTGGTCAAGTCCTGTGTCAAGATCGCCCAGTGTTATACGCCGCACACCTATCATGATCTCCCACCTTAACTGTTCAACATTTATTATGAGTGTACAAGTGGAAATTGCTCTTGGGGTTCTACTTTTTAAGCAACCATATGAACAGACATTGATAAACATTAACCTATAACTTAGGAAACTGTAGTGAAATCTGGTGACCCCCCTGTACCTACCCTGTAGCAACGTGCAATGGAAATTTACACTTATTTTCCTCCTGCTTCTGTATGTTAAATCTTAAGTCCCCCATTATAACTCCAGGCAACTAAGTCTACATCTGTGCAACTGAAATGATACATATTCCCCACCCCCCAGCTTCCATTTCCTTCCTCTTTCACATCTCCTTTGTATCTATCTCTATCTTCTTCTTTTTTAAAGATCTGTACATACTACTTATCAACAAAACAAAGTTCACGAAGCAGTTTACACAGCAAAAGGAATTATTATGAGCCAAAGAGGCTCAGAATCTAAAAAGCAGCAGAAGGAAAGACACCAGCAACAAACACTGGAAGGGTCACTGTGCTGAATCACAACCGTAGCTCTCCCACTGCTAAAGAGAAGAGCGCCGCCACTTGGAAAGCGACCTCTTCGCCCAGCTAGCAGGGGCAAATCCAAAACCACCAGCTGCAAACAAGCGGGAAGATGGGATTCCCATACCAAGGAAGCCCTGGAGGTGCCCCAATGAGTCAGGCAGGTACCAAAGAGGCAACTCAGATTGCTCCTCTCTCCCCCACCTGAGGCCCATGCCGGCTGCGGGCTGGACATTCGTCAGGTATTACTGGCACAGCTCCACCTGACGAACGGCCAGCCTGCAGGCAGCACGGCTCTTGGACGGGGCAGGAAAAGAGAGAGGGAGACAAACCCGACTCGTCAGGACAAGCCGCTACCGCCCCTGACCCCAAAAAGGGACACAAGGGAGACACAGCCACCTGGATGGATACTCTGTGCTGAGCAGAAACGAAACGGGGGTTTTCTCCACTGCCGGGGGTTAGAGAGCCACCAAGAGCTACAAGGTGCCTCTGTCTCAAGCTGGAACTGCAAGCCCAGCGGGGCAGGGGACTGTCCCGAGCGTCCTCCCCTTGAGCCGCAAAGGACCACGTGTGCCAGCCAGCGAGGAGCTTAGGCTGCGCGACTTATACTCTCCCCGCTCCTTCTTTCAAAGCGGGGGCTCTTTAAAACCGCCGAGGACAATATCCCATGAAATAATACTCGTAGGAAGAGAAGCAAGGGGCTCAGGGAGGCGAGAGCGCCCCCGAGCATGTGCAGAGCGCCGCTCTCACCGCATGACGCGGCCGCACAGGTAGTAGACGAGGACGAGGCTTCCCAGGGCGACGGTGACGTAGAAGGCGCGGCGCAGCGCCGGCAGCCCCAGCCCGAACCCCCCCGCGGCGGAGGACCCGGATGTCGAGAAGGACCCGGATGTCGAGGAGGCCCCGCCGCGGACGCTGCCTCCGTCCGCCGCCCCTTCTTCGTGGTGGCCCTGCCCGGACACGCCACCCTTCTCCGCCGTGGCGGTGGGCTTGGGGGTCCCCGTCTGATTCTGGGCTCCCGCCAACAACAGCAGCCCCGCTGCTGCGGCCGCCCAGAGCACCAGCGACCGCGCAACTACCACCGCCGCCATCAGTCCCGTCGACGCTGACGAGGGCAACGGAGCCCACGCCGGAAGTGGCCGCGGGGGAAGCGGTGCAGCGGTGGACCAGCTTCCGGTGGGCCGGGCGAGCCCGGCACTTCCGGAAAGGGCGGGCTGCGCGCCCGCCTCGCTGCCGCTTGGCCTTATGGGAAACGAAGTCTTGGCCTCGATGGAAAGCCCTCGGCCGGCGCGCGCGGAGCATCATGGGCCGCCAGGTTTCCCATCCCGTCATGCCTAGCGCGCGGCGCTATTTCCCCCGCGGGGCCTGCTGGGAAGGGTAGTCCAGGGCTGGCCGCTGTCCTTCCCCTGTTCTCGCCTCCTCGGTCTTCCTCTCCTCGGCTTCGCCATGCTGCCGGCCAGCCGCCTCCTCCTCGCCCGCCTGGTCGCGTCGGGCATCCGGAGCCCGGCCCGGCGCTATGCTGAGGCGGCGGGGCCCGCCCAGATGGCCTTCACCTTTGCCTCGCCCTCTGAGGTATTGCCGCCATGGCAGCCGGTGGGCGGGGGCGAGGGGTGCCCTTCAGGGGGCTCCTGAGGGGGGAAAGGGGATATTTTGTGTACTAGGGGAGATATAAACTGCGTGGGGGGGGAGAGTAATATTTGCGTGGGCGGGCAAAATGGGGCTTTTGACCCCTGGAACCTCTGGCCACATGCATTGATGCGTGCGTGAGAGAGTACATGCTGGATGGATGGATGGATGTACGTCACATACGCATTTTCTGTCTTTTTGCGTGTGTTTGAATGTGGTTTTGTGTGTGAGAACGACACACACACACTCACTCACTATGGTTTTACCATCAAGAATGGACTGGACTCGGACTGACTTAACTCCTGGACTTACATAGGGACAGAGAAAGCTACCATATACTGAGTCCACCTTTGGTCCATCTAGCTCAGTATTGTCTTCACAGACTGGCAGCGGCTTCTCCAAGGGTGCAGGCAGGAGTCTCTCTCTCAGCCTTATCTTGGAGATGCTGCTAGGGAGGGAACTTGGGACCTTCTTCTGCTCTTCCCAGAGCGGCTCCATCCCCTGAGGGGAATCTCTTGCATTGCTCACACTTCTAGTCTCCCATTCAAATACACACCAGAGTGGACCCTGCTTAGCTAAGGGGACAAGTCGTGCTTACTGCCACAAGACCAGCTCTCCTCTCCTATTTTTCTTGGCTTGAGCTTGTTGTGGGAAGTGTTGATGCAGTCTGACTTAGAAGAAGGTGAGGTCCTTTTATTTTTCTCAGTTCTTAACAGATTTACAGACCTGTGAGACCTGTGCACAGACTCACACATGCTCACACACACGTATATATATTATATACATGTATCACACACTATGTATGTAGTATATATGTATATCACTCACTCATACACCAGTAAATCCCTTCAAGGCTTGTTTCTGCTGGGAATGAGAAAACGAAAGGACCCCGCCTTCCTCGAGGTTGGTCTGCAAGCAACACTTCTCACAACAAGCTCAAGCCAAGGAAAATGGGCAAGTCCAGGAGTTAAGTCAGTCCAAACCCCCAAAATCCACTCCATGCTGGACGGCAAGGTCTCTCCAGTTGGAAAAGCTGCAGCTGTCGGCTATATTGGGCATGCCTGCTGCTGCAAAGCCTCTTACAAAACAGGCTCTCTGTATGCCTGGGGTAGAATTGCTTATTCCGGGCTTGTCTGTACCTTGGAAAAACTTACAAGAAGGGAATATCTCTTCCTTCTGTTCTTGAATGTTGCAGGTATTGCTCTTCTGCAAAGGTAGGAAAATCTCTCTCTGTCCCTTAGCTTGAAATAAAGCAGGCACTGGGATTTGCTGTCTGCCTGTTGTACTTGAGCTGGCTTTAAAAGTAAAAAGAAATAGACAAAAAAGAGATAAGAGAGTCCCTCCGTAATCACCTAGCAAGGCATTGTGAAGCTCTGGTGCCTCAAGGGATACACTCAGTCAGATGAATGTATCTTTTTTTAAAAAGCAGCTGGAAATATATGTGTGTGTATTTAATGTATACATATTTTGTGGGGTGGGTGTGCGTGTGTGTGTGTGTAGTTACAGAGCAAGGTATATGAAATTCTGGATCTTCCAAGGGTTACACTCAATTTTTTAAAAGTGTGTATTTTACGAAACATGCTGAAGACAGAAGAGTGAGTGTGCGCATATATCATATGCATCTTCACTTTGTATGTTTGTTTCTGTATATATCTGGAAAGAAACTGGAACGTATCGTGGGACTCTGCATCCTCAAGGAATACACTCAGTCAAAACAAATGAGAATATGTTTTACAAAAAGTGGCTGAAGATGAGAGGTAGTGCAGATTTGTTTACAACTGAATGTCTTGACTTCTGGATGATGAAACGTTTGACATGTAAAAATAAATGCATAACCTCAGCGTTAACCATGAATTTCCTTGGCAGTGACTGACTCCCTTCCTGCTGCTCAGGGTGCTCAGCTGGCTTCCCAACAAACCTTTCTCTCCCTTTCTCCCTGGCCGCTTTTCAGGTTTTCTACAATGCAGCTACTGTGAAGCAAGTGGATGTGCCCACCCTGAGTGGCTCCTTCGGTATCTTGGCCGCCCATGTCCCCACGCTGCAAGTCCTGAAGCCTGGAGTTGTGACGGTGTTTGCCGAGGACGGCTCTGCAGCGAAGTTCTTTGGTAAGTTTGGTTGGGGAAAGGAGAGGTGGTGAAGGCTGGTCTCGGGTATTGTGGCAGGGGCAGAGGGGAGGCAACCAGGCCATGCATGCCCAGTACTTCCGGCCGAGGGCGGCAGAGGGGTACGCTGTTACCCCGAGGGGCTTTGGCGAGGGAAATGCAGCGGAATAGGTAAGTGCACCGTCCCCTGCCCTTAAGGGAGCACCCCCGCCGCCTCCGAAATCTGAAACGGCCCAGGTGGCCGAAACGTTTCAGAGGCTTCTATAATGGTCTCCGTAACATTTCGGGCACACCCTTAATTGTAACACAGTGGAAGTCTGTTGCAGGAGTTTGAGTCACAGGCAGAGGCTTCAGGCAGCTTGGGCCCATTCACATGACAGGAGCTGCTTGAGTAGAAGAGAGTCAAGATGAGCAGCCTGTGTCGCCTGGGAGAGGAGAGCTGGTCTTGGGGCAGCAAGCCTGACTTGTCCCCTTAGCTAAGCAGGGTCTGCCCTGGTGTGTATTTGGATGGGAGACTTGATGTGTGAGCACTGGAAAGATCTTCCCCTCGGGATAATGGGGCCGCTCTGGGAAGAGCAGAAGGTTCCAATTACCCTCCCTGGCAGCACCTTCAAGACAGGGCTGAGAGAGACTCCTGCCTGCAACCTTGGAGAAGCCGCTGCCAGTCAGTGTAGACAGTACTGAGCTAGATGGACCAAGGGTCTGACTCAGTATATGGCAGCTTCCTATGTTCCTATGTCTACGCAGACTGGCAGCGACATCTCCCATGGTTGCCGACAGGAGTCTCTCTCTCAGCCCTCTCTTAAAGATTTCACCAGGGAGGTCACTTGGGACCTTCTGCATGCAAGCAGGTAGGTGCTGTTCCCAGAGCGGCCCCATCCCCTGAGGGGAATATCTGACAGTATTTGCATGCAGTCTCCCATCATTTTATTTATTTATTTATTTACTTATTTACTTATTTACTTACTTGCCTACCTACTTACTATGCTGCCCAATCCACAGACTCAGGGCAGTGGACAGACAAGAACAGCATCTGAGATTTAAAATTTTAAAAAAGAGAGAGATTTAAAGGGCAAATGCCTGGTGGAAAAGCAACGTCTTCAATAAGATCTTAAAGGCTGAAAGGGTGGGGCCTGCTTAGCAGATTCCTGCTTGCTCCCACAAGACCAGCTCTCCTCCCCTGATATGGATGGTTGCTGGGAAAGGGCTCTTGTGGCAGGCCCTGGCATGAAAAGAAGCACAGAGCTGCTGTGAGGCCATTTAGGTTTTTTTGTTTCAAACATTTTTGTAGCACTTTTCTCACAATACATTGATGCAAAGTTTCCGCCCACCACCACCATTTAAAAAACGGAATCCAAGAGAGAGAAAAGAGCAATAGACTCTGAGAGAGAAGAAAACATGAATGGAACTGCAGGCCACATTTTAGAAATGGATGGGCAAAGAGGGAGGGAGGGAATCTGGCTGGCATGAGATCTGCTGACTCTCTCTCTCTGTTTTTGTTTGCAGTTAGCAGCGGCTCCATCACAGTGAACGCAGACTCCTCCGTCCAGCTACTGGCTGAGGAAGTGGCAGAGTTGGATAGGCTTGACCTTGCGGTTCGTAGCTGCCTTCTCCACCCCGAAGCCAGAATAAGGGGGTGGTGGGAGTTGTAGTCCAGCACCATCTGGGGACCTAAGGCTGGGAACCCCTACCCTAGCATCAGCTACCTGTTTCAGGTGGGACTCCACAGGTACAGAGCAGAGGCTTGGCAGATGCCCAGCCACGTCCTCAGCAGATTCCACGCCTCCCCCTTCCCGTCCTAATTCCAGCCCCTTTCCTGCGCGTAGGCAGCCAAGTCAAATTTGGAAAAAGCTCTGTCGGAGCTGGCCTCTGCCTCAGACGAAGCATCAAAGGCCGAAGCCCAGATCAACGTAGAAGCCAACGAGGCAATAGTGAAGGCTCTGGAGTGACGAGGGTGAGTGTCCGCTGTTGGGCGTTTTCCTATCTGTTGTCAGTCAAAAAAACATAGAAGGTTGCCTGTGAATGAGCCCGGCCATTGGTCCATCTAACTTAGTCCACTGCCTATACCGACTGGCATAGTTTCAGAGCTCTTTGAGATCTGCAATGGCATAGTGTTCAAGGATTGTAGGTATGTGACGGGGAGGAAGTCACCAGTTCCACCCCAAATTCACTGGGTGGCCTTTCGGAAGGTCATCTGCTGTCTGCTTCAGACCCCCCGTCCCCATTATAAGAACTTGTAGGGACAGTCTTCTGCGTATGCCGTTGCAGATCCATTCGGCACCTGCATTGGAAGGGCCTTGTATGTGGTGGCCCTGCCCTTTAGGACTCACTTCCTCAGGAAATTTGGCCAACCCCCTCTTGATTAACATTCCAGCATCTTTTAAAAACATACAGTCGTCAGTTCCCAGAAAACCTCGTGGTTGGTGAATTCGCGGTAGACGAGCCATTGAAACCAATGGCAAACACGGTTAGGAGAATCATGGTTGCAGAAAAACGGAAAAAATAAATAGAATCGCCCCCTGACGCCTGGAAAATCCCCCCCCCCCGGCCCATCCAGTAAATTTAAAAAAAACCTCGCCAAAACATGGATTCTCAAGTCACGGTTGGAGAGGACGGTCACCATTTCCCAGTCGCGGATACTGAAATCCACTTTTGGAAGAACTGCAATTGGTGAGGGATGACTGTATTTGTTCTGACAACCCTTTTAATCAGTGCCCTTAGCTGGAGAGGTTTTTAGGGCAGCGTTTGACACATCCTGGGTGTCAGGGGACCATGGTACCTAGAAATTTAACTATGACGGCTAAACTGGGATATGCAGAGGTAGCATTATTTAAATAGAACTGTCCATGGTGGACAGGTCTATCAGTGGCTACTAGCCTGGTGGCTGTGGGCCACCTCCAGCCTCAGAGTCACGATGCGTCTCAATACCAGTTGCAGGGGGAGCCACAGCAGGAGGGAGGGCATGCACATGCCTCTTGCCTGTGGGCTCCCTAGAGGCATCTGGTGGGCCACTGTGTGAAACAGGATGCTGGACTGGATGCGCCTCCTTGGGCCTGATCCAGCAACACTGTTCTTATGTTCTTAAAAAGATCGTGTTGTACCAGACTGCCCTGTTTCTGTCTTAAGCGTGTTACTTGTAGAGGGAACAAAGAGAACAACATAGGAACAGGAAGCTGCCATATACTGAGTCAGACCATTGGTCTATCTAGCTCAGTATTGTCTTCACAGACTGGCAGTGGCTTCTCCCAAGTTGCAGTCAGGAATCTCTCTCAGCCCTATCTTGGAGAAGCCATCTACTTAGCATCTCCCCCACTCCCACAGTGACAGTCACTAAGTCCAGTAAGATTTTTAAGTCTCCTTCCTGGTCTGGGCCACACTCTCCTATCGTCACTTCTTGCAAAGTGGTTTTGTACTTCGGAAGCCACCTCGGCCCTGTGCTGCAAAAGGCAGAGTACATGATGTTGAAAGGAAATATGATTGGGAGCCATGATGCTTCCTTGGTTTGCTTGGCGTTCTAAACCAGAGTTAGCGCCAACTAGTGGGTTGCCTGGGGTCAAGTCTCAGTTTAAAATTTGATGGTGTAGCTCAGGTGGGCAAACTTTAGGCTTGAAGGATCTACTTCTTTTCTTTTAAACTAGAATGCCAAAGCCAACCAGTTGGGGATGGGGGGCGGTTGCCTCCCTCATCCCAAGAGCAGTACACTGGGTTGCCCTGCACATACAAACACAAATCGCTGAGTTACTACAGACCAGTCTTGTCTAGAAAGTGGGGGGGGGGGAGAAAACCTCTTTAGGTTGCTGGTATTGATCAGTGACCAGGAGTCGGAAACCCTCGCCAGTCATCCAGCTCTCTCCCCAGTCAACTTCGTGCTGTCCGGCGAGGTGGAAGTGCCGAGAGATGTTTAACACAAATTGCATATTAGCAAATGTACTCGGGGTGGCGGGGTCAAGGTCAGAGAGAGTAGTTCTGGTGAGGTATCATGGTGAAGGAGGGGAAAGATTTTTGACCAGACAAGGGAGTTGGAGGGAGGGGAGTGGAAAGAGATGGTCCCATGTAGGCCTTGCAGAGGGAGTTAGTACTCAAAGCAAAAAACCAGATAACTGCTGTACAAATGGTGTAATATAACTAGTATATAGCATATCTTAATATAACGTATTTCAGTCTCTGAAACCGTGTTGCAATGCATTACAACGTTTGTAATAAACTGACCAGGTGCAGTAATAGGTCTAAAAGTTGTTTTGTAAGTCTCTTGAGAGATGGATATAAATGTCCAAAGATGATTCTACATACAATTTGCTGGATATGCAATATTGAATACCACTTGAAAAACACTTGAAATGACTGCAGAGCTGATAGCTGATGAAAATGGCTGCGGGATCTTAATGGCTGCAAGAGCTGATGAATGACGAGAATAGCTGGGGGGGGGGTTTTTCCCTTTTTTTGCTCTGTTTTAAGATACTGCCCCCCCACCTTTATGCTTCTTCAGCATAGTTAAGCTGGTGTGTTCATTCTTCTCATTTTATTAAGTTTATACCCACTTCTCAGCCAAACTAGGCTTTCCTGGCAGTTTATAATTTCATTTTTGTAATAGAGAGACATGGGAGTTTGCTGGCATAGGTTCCTTCCTTACAGAGAGAAGGGGGAAGGAGGAGTTGTGGATGGTTTCTGGGGCTGGCTAATGAGGGAGTGCCAGTTCCAAAGAGATTTCCTGGCTTGGCTGTCCTGATTTTGTGTAATCCAGTGGGGTTAGGCAGGGCATCAGAGGTGGCCTGCCGTGGAGGTCTGCAATAGGTGAAGGCTGCTTCTGAGCATGTGCAAAGTACATTTCCCTTTGTACTAAGCAAGCTCAGGGCACTAGGGTCCTGGACAAACGAGGCTGGGGGATGTTGGCTTTCAGGCAGGCTTCAGCCTCCTGGATTTGGGAGAATGTGTCGCGACTCGGGCCAGACTTTGGCCACTAGATGGAGCAGCTGAGTCATGAAACTGAAGAGCACTTTAAGGCCAGTCGGAAGTCTTTGGATGGCCTCTTCCTTACCCAGGGTGCATTTTGCAGTAAATTCCCACCCTTCACTCAAGCAGTCAGTTGCTTCCCGTCTTACACTATTCAGCGCAGATGAAGCTGCTGCCGCTCTTTCTTTGGCCTCTGTGCTTCGAAGGAAAACTCCGCTATCCCGCAGGCCCTGGCGAGGTTAAGCGAGGGGCTGTGGAGGAGGCTGCCTCTCGAAAAGGCTGCTCCTGGTGGCCAGGAGGACTTAAGAGCTAGCCCCTTGCCCCCATCTGCCTGCACTCTCTTGCTTTCTCTCGAGCATCCCAAGAAAAGTGGCACTAAACTGCCACTGGATCTGGCAGGGATAAACTGAGCACCCAGCTGTCTCTGGACAGATATAAATCCTGCAGTGGCCGTGAGCTGGCCTGACAATAGTTGTTGCTTTCCTGTTGCACAGACGGCCTAATCTATGATTGCTGCTGTTAAAAACGAGCAAAAGATCTGCACCTATGTGAAACTGGGGGCAAGTCTTGCTTTAAAGCACTCCCAGACTCAAATCTGACCTTGCTGGTTCAGGGCAGTCTTAAAGTCTTCTCTCTCTCAAACGTGCACCCCCAACTTCATCTGAAAGTGGGTGGACAGACTGTGTCAACCTTTGGCCAGCCCAAAGCTGATTAGGAGGTGTCTTGTCCTTCCCCCACTCGCCCTCGTCATCAGGGAGTGGAACCATTAACACTGTGGGTTCTGATGAACTAGATTCATCGGGGTTTTTGCAAGTGCCCACTTCAGATACCGACTACCTCAAAAAAGCACTTTGACACTGCTTTAGGTCCATTTCATGCAGCGTAATATCAAACTCTTTTGCTTACAAGAGAACTCAATAAAAGGAATAAGCTTAGTAACTTTTAGTTGCTCTAACTTTACAGGCAAAATATGTAAAGACTTTGAAAAACGGAAAATGAAAGTTTCATCATCCTTCAGCTGAAAGCAGAGTACCTAAAACGGAACCTCTTCCTTTGAAGAGGTTGCCACTTCTTGTGTTCGGGGCCCCAATTCTGGTTCAAGGCAACCAAGAGAGGTTTAAATCTGGGTTTGTTTCTGGATCTCTGAAGAAATCCTCCTGGGCCAGTTCTTAGGTTCAGGTTTGGCTTAGCTCCCTGCTGTTTACTTCACATGTTGCTCTTGTCTCCATGTTGCAGGAAATCTTGCTGCCACTGCGTGGAAACGGCTGCCTCTGCTCTGGACCTCTCCTCCTCCTCCTCCTCCTCCTCTGATCTTTACAGAGGATGTGGGGTTAAATCCAACCCTTAACAAATAAAAAAAAAAGTAGGCAAAAGGACCCGTTCTGACAGGTGTGTGTGTGGTTTTTGCTTTGGGGGAACAAATGCATGTTCCCTCCCTTTGAGGCACCAGTTTGAGAGGGGGGCATAGGTGGGAGTGGGACCCAGATCTGCCAGTGGCCTCTGGTTTTTAGTGTGAGTGCAAGCAGGTGCCTTCTGCAGGAAATGCCCATCTCCCCCTGGAAGTTGGGGTATGGGGAACCCCACAGGTGGAAGAGCCGATGACAAGTGCAAACAGAGCTGCCCTGCTCAGAATGAAATTGCTGGGATCTGGGGAGTCTCAAATTGTGGGAGCGCCTTTTGAGTTCATTCCCTTTTTTGTGTGTGGTGTTAAAAACATATATCGCTTTCTAGCCATACTCTGAGTGGCTTGTTGCAGTGAAACCTGTAGAAAAACGTGGCAAAATTTGTCTAAAAAGCCCAGGCACTCAAATAAAAGATCGGCGTTTAAAAATGCCTGTCTGTTACAGGGTGGGACTTCAGCTTCTGGTCACGCCAAGCATCCTTTGAAAAGACAGCTTTGATTGAGCAAGATCTCTTTTGGATTATACTTAAACCCTTTTTTCCAGTAAAAGATTACATTCCCAAAGTAGCCGGCAACCAAAATCCACCCCAAGGTACAATTTAAATAGGCAGGGGGTCCTAATTAAAGGGTCTCACGTGGCCCCTGGTGTCTCAAGTTCCCAGTCTCTTCACTCCAGAGGGAGGAGACCAAAACGATTTGCAGGTAGACCCTGGAAACTGGCTGATGGAAGAGATCCCATCCCACCGGAGCAGTCCTTCTGCTGATCTACCTCTCTGGAGGTGATGAGCCTCTCTCAGCAAGGAGTTCCAGAGATCTGGTGCCACTCTGAGAAGGCCCTGCTCCTGGTTGTCTTTGGCGGCAGCACCCCTCACTTCATTTTGTGTCACCAGTTCACTTGTGTCTGCAAACGTACCCGCACACTGAATCTGAGGAACAGAGATGGCATGGTATGTATTCTGAACATGTTTAACTCTCGTCTTTTGTTAAAACCAACATAACTACAGTACAATAGTTCTGTTCAAAGCTACAACATCACAACTACCAGAAATGTCTTTAAAAAAAACAACAAGGTATTCTGCACCATGGTAATGCAATCTGTGTGTTTGGAATGCATTTTGCAATTTAACACAAACTGCATTTACCTCGTCTTGCATCATTTTTGCTTATACAGTAAAGGAGAAGGAGTGGTGCACTCTGGGTACCGTGCTCTGATCTTCTTGGTTACTGAGACTTCTCCAAACATTGCTCTCCTGTTTTCAAGTGTGTCTTGAGGATTAGCAGCCTGCTTTTTTCCAGTGCAGCCCAGTGGATAGAGGTTTGGGTCACAGATCTGGGTCTGTATCTGCCTCCTTCTAGACACATGTCACTTGACTTTTCAGCACTTAGATTTTTGGCTTGAATGGGTGAGAAGTCCCTGCTGAAGCAGGCTGTGTGTGAAAGTTCTGTCCTACGTGCACACATACATGCTCCAGCTGCTAGGAAGCATTTGTTTAGAGGTTTGAGGCTTGCCTCTAGAACACCACCTTCTTTTTGGCTTGCTACTTTTCTCCCTGCAAAAAATATTTGCCTGGGACAAGGACAAAAAAAATAAAATAATAATCACTCCATACCCTTCCCTCACCTGCACTCTGACGCGCTATTGTCGAGAGAGAGCACTGGTACCACACTGATAAATGAATTGTGTGGAAACTTATTGCAAACTTCTTGCCTGTGCCCTCTTCCTGATCATCCAGAGAACCCATGCGGTACTCCCTGCTCTTTTAACAGGATATCAAGCCACGTCTCTCTTCCCAAGCACCCGCCTGGACAGGCATGACGGCCAAGCCCAAGTTACAGTTGGGCCAACTGAGGCTTGAGTCAGGAACTCAGTACCTTTTTCCAAGCCAGGGAAGGTAGTTAGGAGCCTTGCTTTTTCCACTCATCTGCTCCTGCCTTCCAAATTTGGCCTCTTTCCCTTCTTCCCCCACCCCTCCTCACCCTGGATCCCACTGCCAGTTGTGCTGTGACGCCATCTCCACGCAGGATCCTTGCGCAAGCTCAGGTGTCATGTGGCTATTCCTGGCCACACCGCCCAGGATGTTGACTCGACTGCCGCCTCTCCTGTGTCATCCTCTCCCCCCACCCCCCTTGGAAGTTCTGACGAGATATCAAAATTAGACCCTCTGGTTTATTTAAACGGAGCCCACCCTCCCTGCTTTTTTGCTTGTGACAGCTTCTAAATGGCTGTTTCCAGCTCTGCCGGCCCCTCGTCGCCGTCTCTCCCTCTCCTCTTTTAAAGGTCAGATATTTTGCGCGTGCAGAGAAAGCGGAGCCTGGAGCTGGTACTAATTAGAACGTTGCGGGAATAACCGGCGACGGAACGCCTTTCTTCTTTCTCTCTTCCGCTCCCTGCTTCTCTGGCTTTTTTCTTCTCCTTGCTGCCACGTGCCTTTCTTGACACATGCTATTGCACACTCTCCCTCCCTCCCCTTAAAAAGTTTTTTTAAAGGCCAGAAGCTAGTCAAAACAGCTATTCCACCCCCCCACCCCCTCCTTTTCCTCCCTATAACTCGCCAGGCTGGCATACCTTCTTGCTTGTTTCATTTCTTTCCCCTTCCCTCATGGAACGCAGGGCGGCATCCCCAGACCTAGGCCTCCTTAGCGCCTGCAGTTGGGGTGGTGCCTTCTGACCATTGCTTTGATCATCACAGCAACCCTGTGAGGTAGGCTAGGCTGAGAGAGAGAGAGAGAGAGAGAGGGTGCATCGCTGGCCCAGCCACAGTGTCCTCCCAGTCAGGAATTGGGCATCCAAAGCTGCCCCGTCCCCAAGAAATTGATTGCCAGGAAATCTAGGACCAGCAAATGGAAGTACATTTTCACACAACACATCATCCACTTGTGGAATTCTCTGCCACGAGATGTGGTGACAGCCAAGAACCTGGATGGCTTGAAGAGAGGCTTGGATCACTTCATGGAGGGGAGGTCTATCAATGGCTACTAGTCGGAGGGCTATAGGCCACCACGAGCCTCAGAGGCACAATGCCTCTCAATCCCACTTGCAGGGGAGTCACAGCAGGAGAGAGGGCCTGCCCCTTTCAACTCCTGCCTGTGGCTTCCAGCAGCATCTGGTGGGCCACTGTGCAAAACAAGAAGCTGGACTAGATGGGCCTCCTTGGGCCTGATCCAGCAGGGCTGTTCTGATGTTCTTTTATTCTGCACCACAAGGTGCTAAGCCCTCTCAAACGTCCGCTGAGGAAACGAAAGCAGGTTCGGGTTCTAGGGTGATGCCTCTTTCGAGTGGGATTTTTAGCTAATATACCCAGTGCGGCGATTGTCACTGTTCCTCAAGCAGGGAGCACATGGGCAGAACTCCTTCCGTGTGAGAGTCCTGTGCTTTTCTTGGTGCTGAAAGGCCCTTTGCAAGAGTCGGAGCCCTTTCTTTAGAGCTCTAGGAGGAAAGTGTTGGGAAGGGCTACTCTTCCCACACTCTGTGCATGCCTCAGGGGCTCAAGAGGGCCCCATTGCCCTTAAAGGAGCTTCCCCCGTGCTGAGCAGAGTGGGTGTTGGAGGGACCGCAGAGGATTCAGCTTCAGCCAAAGCTTCACACAGGCCCAGTCAACAACTGGAGAGCCCAAATTAGGGTTGATGTGGGCCAACATTACCACCCCCACCCCCACCGCCAGGCCTTACAGTGGGGAGCGCTGGTCTAATGTAGGGGTTCCCGACCTGTGGAACCTTGCTGAACTATAACTTCTGGCCGTTGTGTCTGGGGATGATGGGAGGTGTAGTCCGGGAGTTGTAGAGCCAGCGTGGTGTAGTGGTTAGAGTGCTGGACTAGGACCGGGGAGACCTGAGTTCAAATCCCCATTCAGCCATGAGACTTGCTGGATGTGACTCTGGGCCAGTCACTTCTCTCTCTCAGCCTAACCTACTTCACAGGGTTGTTGTGAGGAGAAACTCAAGTATGTAGCACACCGCTCTGGGCTCCTGGGAGGAAGAGTGGGATAGGAAATGTCAGTCAATCAATCTAGAGGAGGGACCACAGATTGAGAACCCCTGCTCTAATGCAACATGCTCTGCTGAGCGGAAAACTCCCTGCAGGGAAAAAGCTAGCTCATCAGTGTGAGACGTCCCAGCAGTGCTGGCTTTCTGCCTGCAGAGGAACATCCAGAATCGCAGCCTGGAAAGGGAACGCTCTGTCGTTCTACCTGCCGGGGAGCCCTCCCCTTCCGTGTGCTGCATGCGTGGACACAGCCTGAACCCGACACGGAAGGCACATCATGATGCTTTGGCTTGCGTCAGCTGTCTTGTGGCCATGGGTGTGTGTGTGCGCGTGTGCATGTGTGCATGTATTTGTGTGCGCGCACACACAGGGATTCGGAGTCCAAATTAAGCCCCTGGCCGCAGAGCAGGGCTCGCTAGCTCCGGTTTCCAGGAAGGAGGTTTCCCCCAGCTGAGCTAAGATGGCTTTTCTCTGGGTAATGAGGTATGAAGTGTGGAATGCAGGCGGCTGCTGCCGGGGAGGGAGCGAGGGAGGGGAGGCCAGCCGGCCTCCTGGCTGCGCAGGGTGTTCTTTCGGTCCCTCGAACCCCTTCACCACCATGGCGGCCCCTGGCCTTCTCCTCCTTCTCCTTATAAGGCCAGGGCTCCTCACTCAGCCTTCACCCAGAGAGCCAGAGAGGGGCCTGAACACGGAGGCATGCGGCACGCAAGCCATTTTTGGGGCGAAGGGGCCCGTCTCCAGGTGGAGCGAGAAGCCAGGCTCCCTGATTGGCTCGCCTTCGTCTTCCCGCAGCCCTGTGGGCCAGGCTTGCCGGTTGGCTGGAATTTCACACTTGGGGCCAGGGTTTCATCCTGCTGGGCTGGTGCCAGAACAGGAGGCTCAGAAGCCAGGCCGGGGGGAGCTTGTGTGCAGCCGTGGTTTTGCTCCAAGCATGTGTGCACTAAACCGCTTCTGCGGTTGGCTTCCTTCTTCTTTCCCTTTTCCTCTTTTATTAAATAACTCGTGTGCAGGCATGGCAAAGGGATGCAACTTGCTGGGTTTTCCCCCAAACGGAGAATGATGCCTCACAAGGGAAAGCATTCTGTATGTGCTCAGGGGCAGTGTTTCCTCCAAGGCATGCAGATATGCGTGCACACACAAGTTTTTTTTTTTTAATGACTGCTCAGTTAATTTTAGATCCCACTCAGATTGTTGGATCAGGATGGTCCCACTCTGGATATACGTGCATGCGCACTGCCTTGATACTGCTGCCCAAAACGAAATTCATTCTGCACACAGAAGAAAAATATTAGAGAGAAGGCTGCTCAGAGGCGCTGTGCGCTTAGGATCTTGGCAGGGGGGAGGTTTCCTTCTATGCAAGGGCATTTGGCACAGGCTCAGAGACATGGAGTGAACTGGATAAGCCATGGGTCGGCTCCAGCAGAGCTCTCCCATCTGTTAGCCCCGATTCACTAAATGGAACCTCCACATTCAGGGGCAATCTATCTTTGAACCAGATGCAGGAAACTTTCAGGAAATCTGGTGCTTATATCTTTGCCTTGTGGGCTTCCCACAATGCTTAGCCACTGTAGTAAGCAGAATGCTGGAGGGGCAAGAAGGCCCTCAAGCCTTACGCTGCAGAGATCTTGTATAATATTTAGAGTTGAAAGGAACCCTAGAGGTCTTCTAGCCTGATCCCTTGCTCAGGGCAGGAAGGTTCTGTAGCATCCTTGATAGCATCCAGCCTCTGTTTGAAAACCTTCAGGGAAGGAGATCCCACCGCTGCATGAGGCAGGCTGTTCCACTGTCCCAACAGCAACCACAGTGAGGAAATTCTTCCTAACGTCTAGCCTGGATCCATTTCTTTCTCATGTCAACCCACAGGTCCTAGTCCTGCTCTCAGAAGCCACAGAGGAGAAGTCTGCTCCTTCTCTTACGCGGCAGCCCTTCAGATATTTGAAGACAGCTGTTGTATTTCCCCCTTGGCCTTCTCTTCCCCAGGCTGAACACACCCAGCTCCTTCAGCCATTTCTCCTGGAACTTGCTTTCCAGACCCCTCCCCATCTTTGTTGCACTTTTCTGAACCCAATCCAATTTATCCGTGTCCTCCTTAAAAGGATTGCCCATAACTTAGTCTTCCAGTGCAGAAGAGAGTGGAACGATTGCTACTTGCCACCTGGGCACTCTGCCTCTCTTAATGCAGCGCAAGACTGCATTAGCTTTGTTAGCTGCTGCGCCACACTGCTGGCTCATGTTCCACTTGTGGCCCATGATGAAACCGTGATCCTTTTTCACACAGTCTGCTGCCTAGGCAGTAATATCTGTTCTTATCACTCTTACCTCAGCCTGCCTGGAAGTTCAGGGTGCTGAACTCCAAAGGCTAGGTTTAATGTGACCGTGGTGCTAGGAACATAGGAAGCTGCCATATACTGGGTCAGACCCTTGGTCTATCTAGCTCAGTATTGTCTTCACAGACTGGCAACGGCTTCTCCAAGGTTGCAGGTGGGAATCCCTCTCAGCCCAATCTTGGAGATGCTGTCAGGGAGGGAACTGGGAACCTTCTGCTCTTCCCAGAAGAGGGGAATCCCCTTAGGGGAATCTCTTTCAGTGCTCACACTTCTAGTCTCCCATTCATATGCAACCAGGGCAGACCCTGCTTAGCAAAGGGAACAAGTCATGCTTGCAACCACAAGACTAGCTCTCTTCTGTTGGGCTTCAAGAAAGGCAGTCTGTGCTAAAAATAATATTTTTTTTAAAAAGCAGGTTTTGGCCCTGCAGCTGAACTCTACGTCCTGCATACTGGGGAAAGAACAAGTATTGGACCATAAAAGCAGGCAGCTGGTGGATCAACTGGGCCAGGGTGTGTGTGTGTGTGTGTGTGTGTGTGTGTGTGTGTGTGAGAGAGAGAGAGAGAGAGAGACTGTGTCCTGTAGCACAACAGAGTGGCTTTTAGACCCCAAAGGAACCTGGACTTCTCAGACTCGTCCGAGCGCTCCGCTAACCTTGCAAACCTTTGAAGGACATTTCCTCCTAGGAAAGAACACCCAGCAACCTGTTTTTCCCAACTGCGGGTGGCTTTAATGAGTAACCGCCGGTGTCGTTAATTCTTCCGATAGACTTCTTCTTTTTCCAGAGCTGGAAAAATATCCGTCACTCTCGCACGCACGGCCCTGTCACTACGGTTGGGTACACATTGCGGAGATAACCTTGTTCCGCCAGCCCTAGAGCTGGGCGCCCCTGTGTTGAGCTGGTGCTGCCATTTAAAATTATAATATAGATATTTGAATAATCGGTGGCTCTGGCGGTCCAAGGAGTAGATGGGAAAGATTAGTTTAGGGGAGGGGTGTTCACGTGCACCAGATCTTATGACTGAGAGGTCACCCATTGGCGTTTTTTCCTTCCTCTTGGCCTCTGTTCCTTTGTCTGTGGCTGGTTACTTTGCATGTGCCAGATATGCGTGCCTGTGAGGGTGTGTGTGTTTTTTTGGCTTGTTTTTGTTTTAAAAGAACAGCCAGTAGATGGTGCTGGGGCTTCAAACTGAATCTGGGGTGTGTGGGGCCTGGAACCTACAATGTTAATGATATTAATAACGCCAGCCACAGAGAGGCAGACAAAAATCTCCATATGTCTGAGGTGGAGAGATTCCTCTCTTCTAAGATGCATCGCTGGCTTTTGGAAGCCGCTCTGCTCCCGCGAGGCCTCTGTGCATGTGGGGTGAAGGGTGAGCTAAATAGCACAATATTTACCCAAACTAGTTTGGGTGGCTTTCAGAGGAGCTGAGACAAAGTCATGGAGGACAAGTCCTATCAGTGGCTACTAGTCTGGTGGCTATAGGCCACCTCCTGGCTCAGAGGCAGGATGCCACTAAATCCCAGTTGCAGGGGAGCCACAGCAGGAGAGAGAGAGCATGCCCTTGTCTCTTGCCTGTGGGCTTCCACGAGGCACTTGGTGGGCCACTGTGTGAAGCAGGATGCTGGACTAGATGGGCCTTAGGCCTGATCCAGCAGGGCTGTTGTTGTGTTCCTAGGTTATACCTGTGTTGACACAAAAGGAAGAGGATCCTGAATTTAAGACAACCTCCTAATTTTCTAACATAAAAGATCTTGGGGGAAAGTCTTGGATTCAGGTAGATACAGTCGTTGAATCGTTTATAATCTCAGTTGTAGTCTTGCTAACTCTTTCACTGGTAAAACCACATTTTCTTAAGCTGTTAATAACTTAATTATTTTTATGTATCTGTCCGGTGGCATCATGTACTGCCACTTTATGGAACTGCTAGGGCAACATGGGCAGGTCATAGGAACATAGGAAGCTGCCATATACTGAGTCAGACCCTTGGTCCATCTAGCTCAGTATTGTCTACCCAGACTGGCAGCGGCTTCTCCCAGGTGGCAGGCAGGAATCTCTCTCAGCCCTACCTTGGAGATGCTGCCAGGGAGGGAACTGGGAACCTCAGAGAATATCTTGCAGTGCTCACACATCAAGTCTCCCATTCAAATGCAAACCAGGGCAGACCCTGCTTAGCAAAGGGGGCAAGTCATGCTTGCCACCACAAGACCAGCTCTCCCCAGGTCTCTGCCCCCAAGGAGATTACAGTTGAAAGGGCAAGCATGAGTAGATGAGGGGAAATAGGGGTAAATTCTGTTACTTTGGACTCAGTCTGGCCGTGCACACAAAGTCCCAGGCTCTGACCCGTCCCTATCCCTCCCCACTAGGCTCCATTCTGGCTCTCTCCTGAGTTACTCACTTCCTGCAGGGTGGCTGACTTGCTCTACCCACTGGTGTCTGCTACCCAGAGGCCTTCACTTTGGGGCAAAGGTGGCTCTGCCTGGCTCCTGCTAGCATCTTCCCAGATCTTGCAGATCCCCTCTCCACATAGGTAAATAAAAGATCTTCCAGTCCGGCATTCCATCAGGGATTTCTGAATCCTGGCTTCCCTTCTGCCTGGAGGTCTTCCCTCCACGCATTCCACCAGGTCCTGAATGTCTCTGCTTAAATCTTCTGGGGTTTCCTGTTTTAAGAGTGCGAATGGGCAGAAATGGCACAAGCACAGCTTCTCTGCCCTTGGATTTGCACCTGCAGCCAGGCCCCAGATTCAGCCCCTAGCAGCATCTCCACTTAAAACAACTTCAAGTAATAAAGTTGCAAGGGACATCTGAACCCTTGGAGAGCTGCTGCCGGTCAGAGTAGGCGACCTTGGCTTAGCTGTGGCAGCAGCTTCCTGTTTGCAGAACCCTCCCATGGAAAGGAAATCTGATGGCCGTGGTCGCTCAGTGGTGAGGGAAAGGCACTCTGTGTGTGCCCAGAGGCATGTTATAGATGGATTGATGCAGGTGCCAAAAAGTGGCCTCTGGGCCCCAGAGTCCCACTGTGACGGGCACGGTTCCTCGCAGGCCAGAAGGGAAGGCCACACCGAGCCCGGCCGTGGGAGCTGGTCTTGTGGTCACAAGCATGACTTGTCCCCTTAGCTAAGCAGGGTCCCCCCTGGTTTGCATATGGATGGGAGACTACACGGAGAGACTCCCTTTAGGGGCTGGAGCCGCTCTGGGGAGAGCAGAAAGAGGTTCCCAGTTCCCTCCCTGGCAGCATCTTCAGATGGGGCTGAGAGAGAGACCCCTGCCGGCCACCTTGGAGGAAAAGCCGCTGCCAGTCTGTGAAGACAAGCCTGAGCGAGACGGGCCCATGGCCTGACTCGGTCTGTGGCAGCCACCTCTGTTCCTAGGCAAGCCCTGGCCAATAATGCGGGAGAGGGCCAGGCCCGGCTCTGAAGGTGCTGCCGAGGCCGTGCAGGGTGTGGCGTGTGGCGCCCTGTCGGCGTGGCGTTGGTAGCGGTTGGCGGGGCCGTGCCCAGTTGGTACGACTGCGCGGGAGTGGGAACAGACTCTTCACACCCAACGCTTATCCCTTATTAGAGAGAAGGGGCCGGATCGGGCCAAGATAAGGCAGGGAGACGCCGACACTGCCACTCGCCTGGGGCCCTCGGGGGGGGCCCCTCGGGCGTGGGGGGGCGGCAGCGGCGGCGGCCAAGGTGTGCGCCTCCTTGGGGGTGGGAGGGGGGTGTTGGCAGGGAGAGGGAGGCCTTCTGCGCCTTGACAGCCTGCCACGGAGGAGGGCGGCCTAGCGAGGCGAGGCGAGGCGAGGCGGAGAGCTCTGGCCGCCCGCCAGGTTCCCACAGAGGCCTGGTTAAGAAAATACATCCCAAGCTGCTGGCGGTTGCCGTGGCAACTGGCCAGCTGCCATGGCGGAGTGCGCAGGAGGGAGGGGCGGAAGGGGCCCGGGAGGCCCCAGGTGCTCGCTCTCTCTCCCTCCCTCTCTGCTGCCGGGTTTTGTGGGGCGGGCGATGTGCAAGCCAGAGCGGGGGGGAGGGGGAGGGCTGCGCATACATGTGCCACAAGGGGACACCAGTGCGTGTTCACGGCGGCAGAGGCTGCTGAACGCAAGGACGTGCAGTGTGGTGGGAGGGAGGGAGGGAGGCGTGCGTGCGTGCGTGCGTGCAAAAGATGAAAGGGTGCGCGACTGTCTGTGCGTAAGACACACAGCGATGCTCCCAAAGGAGAGTGCGCCTCTCTTGCAACCCCAGAGCCAGGGGCCATCCCATGACACGGATGGCCAAGAAAGATGGGACTGACCGAGTGGAGGTGGTTTGTTGTTGTTGTTGTTGTTGTTGTTGTTCCCCCACATGGTGCGTAATTAATCTGTGGAACTCTCTGCCACGGGATGTGGTGGCGGCCACCAGGTTAGGTTGCTTTAAGCAGGACTTAGACCAGTTCATGGAGGACAGGGCTATTAATGGTGACTAGTCTGGATGGCTATTGGCCATGTGCCTGTGGACAGCAGTTGCAGGGGAGCAATGGCAGAGAGGAGACGTGACTTCATCTCTTGCCTGCGGGCTTCCCAGAAGCATCTGGTGGGCCACTTCTGTGGAACAGGATGCTGGACTGGATGGGCCTCCTTGGGCCTGATCCAGCAGGGCTGTTCTTAGGAGAATGGATGACGGGGTTGTTTACACCACCAGGACAGAAAAGGAGGGAGCCTTTGTGTGGGCAGAAAATGCCCCCCCCCCACCTGAGTGCTTCCACCTGAGAAGCGCCTGCACCGGTGTGGATCGCCACTTCAGGGCGCACTTAAAACGGCAACGTGTGGACAAGGCCTTTACCACACAGGCTTGGGGAGCTGGTCCTGTCTGCCCAAAGGAGGCAAACCCAGCTCTGCCTGCAGGGTGTGGACCGTCCCTGGGCTTAGATCTCGAGGCTGGAGCAGAGGAGGAGGGAGGTGGGTGTGGGCTGGATGGAGAAAGGCGCCATGTGTTTGTGTGTGCGTGCCCTATACTGCCATATCCTGAGTCAGACCCTGGGTCTATCTAGGTCAGGATTGTCTTCACAGACTGGCAGCAGCGGCTTCTCCCAGGTTGCAGGCAGGAACCTCTCTCAGCCCTGTCTCCTTGGAGATGCTGCCAGGGAGGGGACCTGGAACCTTCTTCCGCTCTTCCATCATCCCCTGAGGGGAATCTCTTGCAGTGCTCACATACCAGGTCTCCCTTTCATATGCAACCAGGGCAGACCCTGCTTAGCTAAGGGGACAGGTCAGGCTTGTGGCCACAATGCCAGCTCTCTGGGATGTGTGTTCCAGGGACAGGGAGTGCAGGGCTGATGCTGCAACACCCCGAAATGCAGCCAGAGGGGCAACGCTGGGCGCCTGGGAGTCTTTTCGGCCCAATGGGGGTGCCCAGAGTGAATTGCCCCCCCCCGCAGGACTGAGGGGCTCCCCGTCCCCCGCTTGCTCCCGCCTCCACCTCTCAGACGCCATTTCTCCCCCCCCCCCGCCCCTAGCCTTCCCGGGGCTCCTTGCTGCCTCTGCCGGCCCACGCTTGTGGCGTCCCCTCCCTCCCCTGCACGCCCGGCCGACGGGTTCAGGCGGGTTCCTGCCTCCCTCCCTCCCCGGGCAGGCTGCCACGGCGGCTCTTCAGTTGACTGCTGGGCCCTCTGCTTTCTGCCCTCTGGTGCTCCGTGAAAGCTGACACAGCAGTGGAAAAAGTGGGGGCGGCGGGCGGGCGAGCCGGAGCGCCCAGGGCAGAGGAATTCAGCCGAGCGGGGCAGGGGGTGGGAGAGCGGCTGTGGGCCTGCCTTGTTCCTCCTGCGCCCTTGTCAAAGGGCCTAGTTGATGGCAAGTGACCCCCGCCAGCCCCACTGATATAAATAGAAGACGTGAGAGGCCTAAAGGGCACCCCCAGGCCTGACCTCTCCCCCGCCACCCCCATCTCGGCGACCCCTTGAGAGGGGTCTTTGTATACCCCGAGCCCTTCTGTCCACGGCTCTCCCCCCGCCCCTGCTTATCCCATTCCCTCTCGTTTCCTGCCCCACAAATCAGCCAGATCTGTGCATGTGCTTGCCAGTGTGGCCCCTGCTGCCCACCTCGGCCCCAGAACGAGCGAAATGACAGTCGAGGAGGCCACCGCGCTAACACTGGGCCCACTATATTGTGAAGAAGCATGCCTTTGAGCATGTGCAGAGTGTCTGGCTTTCACACGGCCCTCTGCTGCTTAGGGGGTGAAGGTTCTCCGCTTTGTCTCTAACTGTTTTCTTTTCGGCACACACTTTGGGCGCAGGCAGGGATGACTTCCTCTGTGCACAAATGCACACGTTTCCCCCCCCCGGGTTGCTTGCCGAACCTTGTGCACAGGGTAGACACATCTGCCTTCCTCACTCTTCCACACATGTGTTCTTGTGAGAGCACATTCCCCCGGCATTTGGACGCCAAATGCAAAACAGCCCTGTCCCACTTCCGCTTAATAACATTCAGCACAGCCCACCAGGAAGTCCTGTGTTTTTTGGTGTGTGTGTGTTTTTAAAATGGCATCTGTATCCCACTCTTCCTTCAAGGAACTCGGCACAGCAGACACAGTTCTCTCCTACAACGACCCTGTCGGGTAGGCTGGGCTGGGAAAGAGCAGCTCGTCCAAGGTCACCTAATGAAATTCATGGCCACGTGGGGATTTTAACCCGGGTCCTGCTGCTCACAGTCTGGCAATCTTTAACTACTCCCCCGTGCTTTTGGTGCAGCATGAGCTTCTTTGAATGGAATATAAAAATCTCCAGGGCTCGAGACTGTTTGTGGCTCTCTGAGGAGGGAAGGAAATGCGCTCTGCACATCCTCAGAGGTGCTTTCATTGCGTGCTAATCTGTGGTGGGAGAAAGCCCTTGAGATTTGGGGAAATGAAATCTCCTCCTGGGGCTAACCTATTAGGGAGTCCTCCCGAGGTGGGACATTGTGGCTCTCCATGGAGTGAAGTAAATGCACTTTGCACCCCCTCAGAGGTGCTTTTCTCTTTCATTATTAGCTAACCTGCTGCAGGAGAAGGCCTTTGAGGTGTGAAGAAAAAAAATCCCACACTGCGGCTAGCCTATCAGGGAACCCTCCCTGGAGTTTTCATTCCAGGCGCTTAGCAGAACTTGGCCTAATCTTTGTTCCAGGAGACCACAGTCGCCTCTCTGCCTTCTGGGTTGGAAAGAGGCTTATCCTGCCAGGTGGGGTGGGTTGCAGCTGCCCCCTTCCCTCCCCACCTCTCCCCCACCCGCCCCTCCAACTGCTCTCCCCTCTCCCTTCCTCGGCTCTTCCGGATAATGACAGGGTGTGTCCTCTGCGGGCCGAAGCTGAGCCTGCAGCAGCTGCCACCCAGCATAAACTGGCCGGGACGGAGATACGTCCTTCACCACAGCCGGGCTGACGCTGGGAGAAGACCCATCATCTTGGAAACCCAGCCCTTGCCTCCTGCCCCACTTAATAACGGCCTGCCGGCCTGAACGATGATTCTCCCCCCCCCCCGCATGTGGCTGGCAGATGAGAGGGCCTCCTTCTGGCTCACTCTTGCGTGGGTGCACAGGAAAGCTGGCGCTGTTTCCAAAGGCCTGGGTGGGCAGCACTTGGAGGTTTCGGAGAGCCACGGTATGGGTCCGCCCTGTGAGATTCACCCCTTCTTCCCCCCCCCCAAAAGTGCTGGGCTTCAGGTGTGTGTCCAAAGGATGCATCAAGCCTGCCTGCTACAGAGTCTATCTGTGAACTTCTAACCCAGTGTTGCCTACTCTGGCTGGCTGCAGCTCTCCAGCACGGCCTTTCCCAAGCCAACCTAGAGATGCTGCCAGTCAGAGCTGGCAACTCCATAGAGGGATGCTGGTTGAAGCCGGGCCGTCTCGCTCAGTCTTATCTACTCAAATTGGTAGCAGCTTTCCAGCGTTTCAGACGGGGTCTCCCCCAGCCCTACCTGAGGATGCTGCTCGTGGGGGTTGAGCCTGGGACCTCCGGCATGCCAAGCAGAGGCTTTGCCCCCGAGCGGCGGCCAAATGCTCCAGGCAACGCAGAGCAGGGAAGAAACAGTAAAAAAGCTGCCACTAAGCAAGCCTCCACAACGTCGCAGCCCCCACAGGCATGCACACAGTTGAGTTGACCTGTGGGCTGCTTTTTCAAAGAATATCCCGTTGACAGCGTCACGTGGAGAAAAGGTTCCTGTTGATTACAGAAGAACTCCAGTTCGCCAGTGTTCCAGGAAAAGTCATTTCGGCAGCAGGAGACGGACATGTAGAAACTGACAAACTAGTTTCCTAGGAAGCTGCTTTCTGCTGAGTCAGACCTTTGCTCCGTCTGGCTCGTTTTTCATCTGCTCTGACTGGCAGCAGCTCTCCAGGGTCTCATGCAGGAGTCTTTCTCAGCTCTGCCTGGAGCGGCCACCAGGGGTTGAGCCTAGCACCTGCTGCAGGCAAAGCAGGGGCTCAATCACAGAGCTATGGCCCCATCCCCAAACGCTTTTTTACTTTTTTTTTATTTTTTTTAAAACCATAATAGGGGCTGCTGTCCTAGCAGTGGGAGCCGTGGGAGTGCATGACCTGCCTCGCATCACTCCGGTCAGTGAGAACAACATAAGAAGCCCCCCTCCCCGGACAGAATGGCTCCAGAGAAGCCCCTTCTAGCGGCTTTCCTTGCCTGCAGTCTGCTTCAGGTGACAAGGCCTTCTCGGGCTCATCCTGTGCCTCCGGCCCCCTCCATGGAGTCCGTCCCCTCAGACCAGCATCTGCCAGCAGCAGATGGGGTGTGGGGGCTGGACCCGTGGGCAGAGCCGAAACAGGGCCAAGCGCTGGCCAGGCCTCCGGGCCGCCGTGGGGTCAAGGCCCTGCAGCCAGGAGAGCAGCAAGGGGAGAGCTTAGGTTTCCAGAGCAGTGGGCAGGGGGGGGTCCTCCCACCTGGCCCCCTGGCAGCAGGCGGCTACCCCGCCGCCTCCTCCTCCTTCCCCAACCGCGCAGGGTGGCGCGAGGAGGTCTATAGGAGGATTGCCGGGCTGGTGGCAGCAAGCAGGGCTGGTCCCCTTTGCTAAGCAGGGGTCACCCTGGTTTGTATTTGAAGGGGAGACTAGAAGGCAAGTGTGGGGAGCCTCCGAGGGCGCTGCTGCAGAGAGAGCGGGCTCGACGGCCGGATCTGCCGCCCACACGATTACTGGCTCTGTCACGAAGCCAGTTGGGGTGGTGGGGATCGGGAGCCTCCTGGCCCCTGGAAGCCCCAGCATGCCCCACATGAGTTTGTGGGGCATTGTGGGGAGCCCCCCCCTGATGCCAGGTTTGTTGTAACCTCCTGGTAGGGGGGCTGCTTGTGAGTCGCTGTGGCATGGAGCCAGGCCACAGGGACACGCGATCAAACAAACGGGGTTAGCGGAGTGCACGCGTGCACACTCCAGTAACCTTGTTTAGAGGGGGAGCAACTTAGCGGGCTTGCCGCCAGGGTGGGCTCCCACCGCTAGCCTCGCTATGTATAAGCACTGCTAAGGGATTCCCCTTGGGGGATAATGGGGCCTCTCTGGGAAGAGCATTTGCCTGCTTGCATGCAGAAGGCCTCAGTTTCCCTCCCTGGCAGCATCTCCAGGTAGGGCTGAGAGAGAAACTCCAGCCTGCAACCTCGGAGAAGACGCTGCCGGTCTGTGAAGATGAGACTGAGCTAGATGGACTAAGCAGGGGTGTCGCTATAATTGAGCTGATGGGTTCAAAGCACCCAGCCTCCCACCCCCGGCTCCACCTCTCCCTATCTTCTTCATGATCTCCCTCACCCCAAAGGGCTGCCGGAGAGAGGGGTGAACACAGGCCCCCTCTCCCCACCCCTAGCTATGCCCCGGGGACCAAGGGTCTGACTCGGGCGAAGGTTGACGAGGCCCTCGCAGCCCCAACGTTTTTGTCCACGGCCCGTTTTGGAGGGTACGAAATTGTGTCTGGGACAAGCGGCGGCGGCGGATACAATAGGCTGGCTGCGGCTCGGCCCAATGCAAAACAGTGACTCAGGGAGCCGGATCCATTCTGCAGAGAGGGAAAACTGAGGCCAGAGGCCAGGCGCTTCGCCCACACATCTGGCAAGAGTTTCGGTGTGCAGAGGACGGCAGCTTCTTTTGTGGCTGCTGTGGTTAAACGCCTGGGAGTGAGAATCCGGCAGGAGAGGGAAAGTGGCCCGCCTGGCATCCGGGCTGCCGTGGCGTTGCGGATGGATTCCAAGGGACAGCATGACCTGGCGATGCCCTCGCTCCTCACACCTGCTTTGCATGCAGAGGGTCTTGGATCCTGGACAGCCGAATGCACTTACTTAGATTTTATTTATTTTTACATTTATATCCTGCTCTTCCTCCAAGGAGACCAGAGCGGTATGCATGGTTACGTTTCTCCTCACAACAACCCTGTGAGGTAGGTGAGGCTGAGAGATAGGTGACTGGCCCAGAGTCACCATGGCTGAATGGGGATTCGAACTTGGGTCTGTCCGGTCCTAGCCCAACTCTCTGCCCCTGCACCACACGGGCAAAGGCCTAGCAGGGCATCCAGCTCTGTCCGTCTCCCTGGAATGGGTCATGGAACCATGGACTCACGGAGGTGGAAGGAGCCCTGAAGGCCGGCCAGCCCCACACCTGCCGCCTCGCTGCGGGAGGCAGCGCGACAAATCTGTATCTACCGCTTTTGAACAATAGTTCTCAAAGCGGCCTGCACAGAGAACAAGCCCATGGCAAAATAAGATGGCTCCTTGTCCCCAAGGGAGAAAGGCAAAGAAACAGAAGCTAGACACCCGCAGCAACAGCCACTGGAGGGATGCTGTGCTGGGGATGGAGAGGGCCGGTTGCTCTCCCCCTGCTGAATAGAAGAGAACCCCCACTTTCAAAAGTGCCTTTTTGCTGACTGACATCCCAAGAACACCAGAGGTTTGACTCGGGAGGGACCGTGGAGATCTTCTAGGCCACCCACCCATTCACCCCCCTGCTCAGGGCAGGAATCTGCTCCAGAGGCCTGAAAGATTCCAAAGCCCCCCTGCCGCCGCGGCCGCCCTTGAACGTCCTTCAGCCGGGAGGCCACTGGGTTAGGCTCAGGGGGATAAGCCCAGCAGCAGAGCTGTGTTTCTAGGGCAACCACCGGGGCGTTCCCCTCTGACCACACTTAGGAATGTGAATCAATGACAGAGATGGTGGAAAGCGAGAGGCAGGGCGGACTAGGGGGGAGGGAGGGGAGGGGAGGGGAAGAGGCAACTCGTGGGTGAGCGGGGGGGGGGTGCCCGGAGGAGCTCAGCGCAGCAGCGTCCCTCCTCCTACCCCTCTACCCCCACTACAAGCAGCCTCGCCCCAGAGCTGAGCTAGGGTGGGTGGATCTCCTCCTCGCCCAACAATGGAGCAACTTGCTAGAACTAGTAGCCCCCCTTGGGAGAAGCCGAGGAGGCCGTGCAGGTTGAGCATGCAGGCCCAGGGCAGGGTGCCGGAGAGGCCGGTGGAAACCCCAGGGTGCATTCCGCACAGGTGCAACTGGGCACACAAAAAAGAGTCCGCCTGGATGCAGGCCTGCCAATATCTGGAACCTTCCTCCCTAGGGGTAGGCTTAAGATCACGGCCCCTGTCTGCTGAGGGTGACTCCAGTTCCCGACAGAGAGGAGAGCTGGCCTGGTGGTCGCAAGCATGACTCGTCCCCTTAGCTAAGCTGGGTCCGCCCTGGTTGCATTTGAATGGGAGACTAGAAGTGTGAGCACCGGGAGATGTTCCCCTCAGGGAATGGAGCCGCCACTCTGGGAAGAGCATCTCAGTCCCAAGAGCATCTCAGTCCCTCCCTGACAGCAACTCCAAGATAGCACTGAGAGAGATTCCTGCCTGCAACCTCGGAGAAGCTGCTGTCAATTCCCAACGGGAAATCATCCATCAGGCTGACCAAGGCAGTTCCACCCCATAGCCCACCTGAAAGCCAGTTTGAAATGGGTCTAGATAATCAGTTTCATCCAAGACTGCCTGGAGTTGGAAGGCCACCACCTTCTCAATTACCTTGCCCAACCATGGAAGGTTGGAGACAGGCCTATAGTGGCTTAACTCTGAGGAATCCAACACAGGCGTCTTCAAAAGCGGTCTAACTGCATCCTGCCCTCCCCCAGAGAAGCATTTATGATCTCTGCTAGACCTACAACAAGCCCCCTGCCAGATAGTATAAGCCATGTCGGGCAAGGGTCAAGAGGACAGGTGGTGGGCCGCACCCTTCAGATCAGCTTGTCCACATCCTCAGGAGTCACAAACTGGAACTGATCCAACCTAACCACACAAGAGGAGTCGCTGGACAGCTCCGATTCAGACACTACAGTAATTGTGGGGTCTAAATCCAAGTCGGCCCAAATACGAGATATTGTATCCACAAAAAACTCATTAAACACACCCCAGCAGGTAACAGATGGTTCCAAATTCTGATTCAAGGGAGGAGGGGCACTTACTTCACACCCCTGAACAACTCCACTGGATGTGGACTTGTGGATGCAATATGGGCTGAAAAGAATCGCAGAGCATAGATCTTCAAATGTGCTCTTTGTTGTCATCTGTTGGATTTGAGTCCAGTTGAGTCTTCCTCCACTTGCGCTCCAGTTTTCTACCTCGCCACTGCATCCCCCATAGTGGGCCAATTTTTAAGCGGGTCAGAGAGGACGCTTAGGAGCAATCCTGTCTACTGCCCTGGTGAGTTTGCTGTTCCAGTTCTCCACCTGGACATCAACAGGATCACCTGCAGAGCCAACACTAACCCCCTCCAAGGCTTCTTGGAACCCTATGGGATCCGATAACCTTCTCAGACGGACCATTCTAATGGGTCCCTTGCCCCTGTGAAAGTGGGGTGTGACTGTGAGTCCAACCTGAACCTGATAGTGGTCTGTCCGTGACAATGGGGAAATCACAGGAGTCCCCACCCACAGAACACCAGCCTGATCAGAGTGAAAGACCAAATCAAGCGTGTGACCTGCAATGGGTGTCAGTCCCGAGATCACTTGGGATAGGCCCATAGTCGTCATGGCCGCTATGAACTCCTGAGCTGCCCCGGACAAATTGGTCCCAAAGTGAACATTGAAGTCCTCCAGCACCACAAGCCTGGGGGACTCCAACGCCAAGCCCAAGACCAAGTCATCAGCTCAGTTAGGGACTCCGTTGGGCAGCGGGGCGATCGGTACACCAGCAGAAGTCCCAGTCTATCCCTGGCCCCCAGACTTAGGTACACACATTCGATATGGTCAGACACTTCGACAGGGATCCTGGCAAGGGAGGTGTCGTTCTTCTAGACCACAGCTGCTCCACCCCGCCGCCCACGTCCCCTCCCCTGCTCCTCCACAGAGTACCCTGGAGGGAGAAGCTGGGACCAGACTGGGCCACCAGCCTCCCCCAACCAAGTCTCTGTGATACCTACCAGGTCGGCCCCTGCATCCAGAATCAAATCATGGATGGTTTCCGACTTATTCTGGACAGACCTGGCATTACAGAGGAGCAAGGTGAGGCTCTGTGGGAGGTTGGCTCTGCTCCCCAAGGTCAAAGAGCCGGCAGGCCAGCCGGAAGGGGAACAGCTGATAGATTTCTGACTTCCCTTCCCCTGTAACGACGCGCTGACCTGGCAACTTGACTTCTTCTATTCCCCACCAATGCCGGAATAGCCACCCCATAGTCAGTGGACATGCCCTCTGTCTCCCCATCCCGAGACAAACCAAGGCACACCTGGAACACCCAGGACCTAAACACAACAGAAGCCAGCAAATATTGCCCCCTCGCCCTCGTGGTCCCCTGAAGTGGCTCCCCAGAGGGGTGGCCCCCTTCGGTGTCACCCCTTCAGGGGCGGGCCTGCCACCCCTGGGAAGCAGCCATTTTATATGCCCAGAAGGATGGCTAGTCTGGGCAGTTGGGCCTCAGGAACTACTGACTCACCTCCCCTGGTCCCGATCCCACACAGACTCAGACGACAGCAACACAGGCTCTCACCACTGGGCAGCAGCCATCACCTCCAATGAGCTACGGCTGCCTTTTGCTGAGTCTGACCCTTCATCCATCTAGTTCAGTATTGTCTGCACTGACTGGCAGCAGCTCTCTGAGGCCTCAGACAGGACTCTTTCCCAGTGCTATTTGCAGAAGCTGCCAGGGACCCCGGATTGAGTCCGGGTTCTTCAGCATGCAAAAGCAGGTACTCTGCCCTGAGCTATGGATGCTCCCGGTTGGCAAACAGAGCTGCTGTCTGCAGAGTCAGATCCTTGGTCCGGGTAGCTCAGCATTGTCTACACTGACTGGCAGCAGCTCCTCAAGGTTTCAGGTGGGGTCTTTCCCAGCCCTAACTGGAGATGCTGCCAGGGATTGAACCTGGGACCTCCTGCCACTTAGGGATTCTCCTCTAAATATATGAAGCCGCCTTCTGCCTGAGTGCATGTGGGCATGCTGGGCATGGGAAATATCAGGTGGCGCATGAGCAGGCTTTGGCTTCATGTGCACCCACTTCTCCTCCTGTGCATGAGAGGCATCGACCCTTGCTTGAGATTTAACTCTTAAAACACACCACTCTGCCTTTCCACTCTAAACCGAATGCTCGAGGCTGCTTAGGGCATCTAAGAAATAGGAAGACCACTACCAAATGTCAACAACCTAAAAAAAAGAATGACACAAATGCTGCTTTTCTCAAAGAATAGGTATCAAATTAGCACAGAGCACTGAGAAAACATTCCCATTCGTTACACAACAGCAAGTTCAGTTTATCAACATGTGCAAATAAAAGCCCTTTCATAACAAGAAATGGACATTTGGTAACTGACAAACTAGTAACACATGAAGCTGCTTTATACCGAGTCAGACCCTTGGTCCATCTAGCTCAGTATCGTCTATGCCTTTCTCAGCCCTACCTGGAGATGCTGCCAGCTGGGATTGAACCTGGGGCCTTCTGCATGCCAAGCTGATGTTCTGCCACTGAGCTGCGGTTCCATCATCCCCATCGAACAGCAATGCCACTATTATTCATACGGCTCCAAATGCAAGAAGGGAAACAGAGGCAGCAGTGAACTAGGGAAGAATATGCAGTTATTTCATCTACCTTTAGTTACCTCTGAGTTACGAGCAAAGGGACTAGGAGTCTGTGCCATCAGCTTTACAGAAAATGTGTGTTTTGGAAGGCAGGAGCAATAGGTGGGAAGAGAGCTGGTCTTGTGGTAGCCAGCATGGCTTGTCCCCTTAGCTAAGCAGGGTCCGCCCTGGTTGCATATGAATGGGAGACTAGAAGTGTGGGCACTGTCAGATCTTCCCCTCAGGGGATGGAGCCACCACTCTGGTTAGAGCAGAAGAAGTTTCCAAGTTCCCTTCCTGGCAGCATCTCCAAGATCGGGCTGGGAGAGAGACTCCTGCCTGCAACCTGGGAGAAGCCACTGCCAGTCTGGGTAGACAATACTGAGCGAGATGGACCAAGGGTCTGACTCAGTATATGGCAGCCTCCTATGTCCCTAATAGGGACTAGGACCATGGGGTAGATCCTACTCCATGGTTGATCACTCCAGTGAGCCCCCAATCAAGGGCTTCGGCTGGAGAGCAATATGGCCAGCAGCCCTACATCGGACCTCTCGCCGGCTGAATTATTCAGCGAGGCAATGGCCACGACCCGGGTGAAACCCAACTCTCTGGTGCCCCTGGGACAGCGGTAACCGATCCCGCCAAGACCGAGAAGTGGCCGCAAGGACAAGGAATACCTCGGATACCTCCAGCGTGACACAGATGCTGGGCACCCACTTCCGCAAGCAAGCAGCTCTCGTCCGTTGCGGAAACCCCCTTTCAAGTACACCGGAGCTGTCTTTCCAGCTCAGGCAAGGAGTCGGACCAAACCTGAACTTGAACTCGGAGCACAGTTGAGAAAGATTTTCTCGGCAGCCCAAAACTGAAACCAAACCTCAAATTGGCTTGAACTGCCACTTGAACCAAAAGTGATCCCCTAAACATGAGTAGCAACCTCGAAAGAAGAGCATCAATAAGCAGGCCTTCGGTTTGCAATCGTATTGTTATGCTATTTACACACAGTCTACCATTGACTGGATTTGGTCCTTTAATTATCGGGCCCTTTCCAAAGGTCTAGGATAACGAAGGAAACATTAAAGATAATGTTGTTGTTGTTCTTTTGTTTTCTGGGGGTGGGGGGGGGCTGGTTGTTTCCTAGTTAGGTGTGTTTGGTTTGCAGGGGAGCAATGCAAACGTTTTAAAAAATAATAAATATTTTGTCACAAAATTGTTTATCAGTGCTATAGGCCACCTCCAGCCTCACAGGCAGGATGCCTCTGAGTACCAGTTGAAGGGGAGTAACAGCGGGAGGGTGGGCATGCCCTCAACTCCTGCCTGTGGCTTCCAACGGCATCTGGTGGGCCACTGTGCGAAACAGGATGCTGGATTAGATGGGCCTCCTTGGGCCTGATCCAGCAGGTCTGTTCTTATGTTCTTATGTGTTTCATAAACCAGAATAAGCATGTTTACCAGAATAAGCATGTTTGGTAGCCTTTCTGGATCTAAACTGGTTCAAAGCTGGTCTGAATCTATTAGGAAACTTTTCTTTAAAAAATAGTGGGCAACATTCAGACTACTGTTATGACTAAGCACCACTGTATGTGGTCAGTGGACTAATCAGATCTTGATTGAGTGACTAAGCACCTTGAAATCTGTAAAGCAAGTTGGTCACGACTAACTGAAATCCCATTGATTAAGTCATGACTAACTTATTGCTAAGTTGCCTGGTGTCTTTTATTTATTTATTTATTTATATTTACCATATTTTTATACTGCCCAAACTTACGTCTCTGGGCGGTTTACAATCAAATAAAAACAAAGGTAGAACGTTAGTTAAAAACAAAAACAAGAAATTTAAAACACTGCAATTTTAAAAATAATTTAAAAACGATATTCTAAAAACAACATTAAAACAATATCAGTTAAAAGCCTGGGTGAACAGATGTGTCTTGATCGCCTTTTAAAAAGTTATCAGAGATTGAGAGGCTCTTATTTCACTAGGGAGCGCGTTCCAAAGCCTCGGGGCAGCAACTGAGAAGGCCCGTCCCTGAGTAGCCACCAGACAAGCTGCTGGTAAATGCAGACGGACCTCTCCTGATGATCTCAATGGGCAGTGGGGTTCATGACGAAGAAGATGTTCTCTTAAATACCCAGGGCCCAAGCTGTTTAGGGCTTTATAGGTTATGACCAGCACCTTGTATTTTCCCCGGAAACTTATCGGCAGCCAGTGTAGCTCCTTCAATACAGGAGTAATATGGTCTATCCTAGATGACCCGGAGACCAACCTGGCTGCCGCATTCTGTACCAACTGTAGTTTCCGGACTACGTACAAGGGCAGCCCCACATAGAGCGCATTACAGTAATCCAGTCTGGAGGTTACCAGCAGATGTACCACTGTTTTGAGGTTGTCTATCTCAAGAAACGGACGCAGCTGGCATATCAGCCGAAGCTGATAGAAGGCACCTCCGGCTGCCTCAACCTGGGACACCAGGGAGAGACTTGGATCCAGAAGCACCCCTAGACTGCATACCTGTTCTTTCTGGGGAAGTGTGACCCCATCCAGAACAGGCAGTTCAAGATCACCTCTCGAGTTCCGACCCCACACAATGAGCACCTCCGTCTTATCTGGATTCAGTCTCAATTTGTTATCCCTCATGCAGCCCATTACCGCCTCCAGACAGGCATTTAGGGAGGTTATGCCCTCTCCCGATGATGCTGACATGGAGAAATAGATGTGGATGTCATCAGCATACTGATAGCACCCTGCACCAAATCCCCTGATGATCTCTCCCAGCGGTTTCATGTAGATGTTAAACAACATCAGAGACAATAGGGGGCCCTCAGGGACACCATATAAAAGCTGAGATTTCAGTCTCCAAGGGACACCATCTGGAACCTACCCGAGAGGTAGGAGCGGAACCACTGCAGAGCAGTGCCTCTCACTCCCAACCCCCTATGGCTGATAGTATCGAAAGCCGCCAAAAAGTCCAAAAGGACCAACGGAGTCACACTTCCTCTGTCCATTCCCAATTGGACATCATCCATCAGGCCGACCAAGGCAGTCTCCACCCCATAGCCAGTCCGGAAGCCAGTCTGAAATGGGTCTAGATAATTATGACTTAAGTTGTCCGGTGTCTTAACCAGAGGGGGCAAAGATGCTGGGTGAAGCACAACCGGAACAGAACACAAATGGTTAATGGTTTGGCTCTCTAATGATCACCTTTGTGTTTTGTTCCCTGGCTGGCCCACCAAGGTAGACTCCTCCTGTACATGTGGGCTCCATTTAGTTCCCAGGGCTAAGAGCCGCGGATGGACTTCCTCCACCCTGAATGCATCTCATCCTTCTGAGCAAGTGGCTGTCTGTTGGCACAGTGTGTGGGCAGAAAATTCCAAGCTCAGGCAGGAGGGAAGTTAATCATTAAGAGAGTGTGTGTGTCTGTGTGTGTGGAATGGGGAAGGATGATCCCAAAGTTCTTCATAACCTGGTGGGGCTGCCAAACGTGGCCTCCTGAAATCTAAGCCGTGCTCCCTGGCTGGCTGGTCCCAGCACTCTCAAGCCCCTCTGGAAGTCAAGGCTTCTGTCCTGTGCAAATCATGTCTCTAAGGCCTGATCACAGTCCACCGTAACCCCCCTCTGCTAACTGGGCAAAGAGGCACCTTTTCACGTGGTGATTCTCGTTATTTATCAGGGGGAGAGTAGCTGGCCCTCTCCACCCCCAGCACAGGACCTCCAGGGACTGTTGCTGGTGTCTGTCTTAGGTTTCTTTTTAGATTGTGAGCCCTTTGGGGACAGGGTTCCATCTTATTTTATTAATTATTATCATTAATTTGATTTCTATACCGCCCTTCCAAAAATGGCTCAGGGTGGTTTACACAGAGAAATAACAAACAAATACGATGGATCCCTGTCCCCAAAGGGCTCACAATCTAAAAAGAAACATAAGCAACAGCCACTGGAGAGATGCTGTGCTGGGGGTGGAGAGGGCCAGTTACTCTCCTCCTGCTAAATAAAGAGAATCACCTCATTAAAAGGTGCCTCTTTGCCAAGTTAGCAGGGGTAGCATTTGTTTGTTATTTCTCTGTGTAAACTGCCCTGAACCATTTTTGGAAGGGCGGTATAGAAATTGAATTATTATTAATAATAATTATTATTATTATTTATTAATTTAGAGTGGTGGTGACTATGGCTGATGATTATTTCTGCCCATCAGTTAGGATAGGTTCCCTGCTCTGAGGGGGAGATTGTCCTACGTCCTAAGGAGGATAGGTCCCTGCCCCAAGAAGCCCACAATTTAGACCAACCCAAGGGAGACAGTAGGGCAGTTCACATGGCCGTCTGAATCAAGGTTTAATGTGGGTTACCAGCATTAGCATGTGTGAGCTCAAGCCAAGGTAGGAATCTCGGGCCATAAACCACCTTGCCGTGGTGGGTTCACACAATCACTTCAGGGTCAGTAACCTCGATTCAAACGACTGTGTGAACAAGCCTAACAGAGGAGGGGGAAGGGGGAGAGGCAGGCAAGATAAACAGCAGCAGAGTATGTGTTTGTTTCAGGCTGCTGCCCCAAGGGGCTTACAATCTAGAAATCAGCACAAGGACGACAACAGCCGAGGAAAGCAGGGGTTAACAGGCAAAGTACGTGAACTTGTTTCAGTGCAGCTGGACAGGCCCCTGCCCCGAGGGACTTACAGCCTGGAGACAGACATAAAGGGGAGCGGGCAGGAAGAAGAAGGGGGGGGGAATGTGTGCACATTTCTGTAGGAGAGGAGCAGTGTCTGCCCATTTTTGGGCTTGCAATCTAGAAAGCAGACCCAAGCAGAGGAAGAGGAAGGAAACTGAAGCAGGGGAAGGAAAAATATGCATTTGTTTTGGTTCCTGCCTTGAGCAACTGCCAGCCACTAATCATGAGCAAGAGGGAAGGGCTGTTTCCTCCTTGCCCGGTTGTGGGGAGCAGAATGTTGGTCTGGGGCAGGACCCTGGTATTCCTGTGCGTCCGTATGGAGGATAGGCCGACTACCAACAGCTTGCGCTCAGGATCACTAAATGGAACCTCCCTGTACAGGAGCAGGCTACCTTTGATTGCTGACTACTGCTTGGGACCAAGCAAAAGAGGGCAGGGTGCAATTGCCCTCCATGTGAGCTTCTCTGAAGCTGTTGATTGGCCACTAGGGGAAGCAGGATGCTGGACCAGATAGACTTTATTTTTCTTCTTCTACGAGACCAGTTTGTTATTTTTTAAAAAATTAAAAATCACAGGGTTGGCATAGTCAAAGGCTTATCAGGAGCAACCAGTGTTGGCAATGCCTTCAAGTGACAGAGGCGACTTCCTCGGGCCAAGCAGAAGCACTCTGCCCATGTTCAGAGAGACCTTTCTTGTGATGGCTCTGCCTAAGCCTTGCCCTGGAGCGGCAATCCAGCCCTCTCCAAAGCGCAGGCTATCCATCGCCCAGTCCTTTCTTCTTCTTCTTCTTCTTCTTCTTCTTCTTCTTCTTCTTCTTCTTCTTCTTCTTTCCCCTTGACCGGGGCTGACGCAACTTCCTGCCCCTCACCTGGCATCGGGCCTGAGTGCCAGGCCGGCTAGTGGCCAGACGGCATCCCAAGAGCCAGCCATTGCCTCCCTCCTAGGCCCTGAGGGCAGGCGTTCCACAGGCTCATGGCTCCCGTGGTGGTGCTGGTGTGTTCCTCCCCTCTGCCCCCTCCTCTCCTCCCTACCCGTCGCTTTGTTTCCCCCTGCAGCTGTGCCACCACCGCCGCCGCCTGCTGCTGCTGCCGCCCTGACTCACCTCCTCCTCCTCCTCCTCCTCCTCCTCTCCAGCACACACGTGAGACCGGCTTTGCTACGTGTCCGGCCCAGAGGCGTAACTACTATTAGGCAAGGGAGGCAGCTGCCTGGGGGCCCCCACGCCTCAAGGGGCCCCCCAGAGGCCAGTCCCATGACTATATATTGTGAAGTGTGTGTGTATCCGCGAGGGGCCCGTTTTCAAATTCTGTCTCTGGGCCCACTCCAGCCTTGTTACGCCCCTGCTCCGGCCAGAACAGCGCAGGCCGCTTCCGGATGCATCCCCTGCTCCAGTGGCCACCAGCCGCGGGCGCAGCCCCGAAGCTGCCGAGGCGAGCTGGCCCCGAAGAAGCGCGTCTCCGCTCCGCTCCCTGGCCAAGGGCTGCTGGTCCTCTCAGCGCCTCTTCCCAGGCGCCGCCTCGCCTTCTGGGTGGCTGGCCTCTCACTCCCTGCCTGCACCGCCTTTCATGGAAATCATCCCAAGGCGCTCTACGGTATCTGCCTGTCCATCTCGCTATGCAAGGCAGGGTGGTGCTATCATTGAGCGGGCGGGTGGGGCTGGTGGGGCCCAGCTCCACCCCTCCCGGCCTTCTTCTTCTTCCTGATCTCCCCTCACTCCAAGGGGCCGCCAGAGAGAGGGCTCGCCCCCTCGCCCCTAGCTAAGCCCCTCTGTGTATATGTAGGTGTGGCCCTGGTTGTTTGTTTGTTTGTTTTATTGTTGAATTTATATACCGCCTTTCATTAAAAACAACCCCAAGGCGGTTTACAAAAGTTTAAAAACATTAAGTTAAAAATATAAAACCACTCTAATTTTAAAACTATAAAATACACGCATAAAAACAGTCATGTAAAAGCCTGGGTAAAAAGCCAAGATTTAAGAAGCTTTCTAAAAACTGTGATGGGAGTCCGAGGAGCGAATGGCCACCGGGAGAGCATTCCAGAGCCTGGGGGCAGCCACAGAGAAGGCCCTGTCCCGAGTGCACGACAGCCGAGCCTTCCTCATTGTCGGCACCCAGAGCAGAGCTCCCTCAGATGACCTTGTCAAGCAGGCAGAAACCCTTGGGAGCAGGCGGTCCCTCAGGTACTCCGGGCCTAAACCGTTAAGGGCTTCTCCGCGGTTTGGGCATGCGCGGTTTCATTCTCCACGGCTTCACATATCCGCCGTTGTCAGAGCACAGCTCTGCCTTTCCATGACCGCACTCCTGCTGCAAGCCACCACTGAGCAGACGGGTCCAAAGAACCCAGGCCGCCACGCCTCGCGCCCTAGACATGCTCCCCGCGTCAACGTCAAACGCGGGTTTGACGCGGGCATGATTTAGCTCCCAAACGGGGCCGCGCAGCCCCAGTTTTGAGCGAAACTGGCCAGCGCTGCATTTGCTTCGAAAGGCAGGGAGAGCCTCTCCTGGCCGCGCTGCGGACGCCTCGCTGGCCAATCTAACTCCCAAACGGGGCGCATGGCCGCATTGGGGAGCTTAACCACACCCCTGCGTCTGATGTCAGGCGTGGGGGGCGTGGCTAAAGGCTCCCTGCATCTGATGTCAGGCGCAGGGGGTGGGGCTAGGGGGGCCACGGCAGCAGCAGAACCCGGGCCACGGCTGGCCTCCCTCCGCTCCTGCCACACGATGTGCTCCTGGCTCGCGAGAGGAGTTTGGAGGAGGTCAGGGCAGTGCTTGGGCCTGCATGTTGAGCGTGTTGTGCGCTTCTAAAAGCCACTTTGGGAAGCCTTTGGCATCCTTCAGGAGCTCTTGGAGCCTTTTTTCAGCCACGTCTGTGGTGCCTCTTAGAGCATTGGGCTGCCTTCGTCAGATGCCAATTTCATTTTAATTTCGATGGAATTTTGTTTTTTTTCTCATTAAAATGTCAAATTAAAAATAATTTTAATTTTGAGAATGACGGTGATGTATCATTGAATGTCAGTGGCAATTAAGAATTCCGTTTGAATTAAAAATTAAAAATTGATTTTAATTATCCACTGGAAATGGATTCTCCTCTCACGCCTTGATTCTCACCCGCTCCTCTGAGTGTCTTTACTTGGACTGGATTTTGTGCTGCCTCTTTGGCCAACCTGCCAACCCATCAGGCCGAGGGGCTTGTGCTGCTGCTGCTGCTGCTGCTGCTGTGTGCTGGGTTTCCACAGTGGCCCGAGGAAAGATTACGCGTTCCTGGATTTGCTGGAGAGCGGAAGTGGCCGCGGTAGAGAGCTCTGCCCCATCCTTATTCCTGCTTTAACCCTGTCTCCCTGGTGATTTCCCAAGCACTTTCCTGGGCCCTGGAACCTAACCTCCCAGTTCCCATTGACTTTGGGTTTCGTTATCCGCAGGTGTCGGCCAGAACGGAACCCCCGCGGATGACAAGGGACACTTGTGCAGACATTACATTTATATTTAAAATTACTACATCTCTATTTAAAAGTTTAACGTCCTATAGGAAATAAAACCAGTAAAACACAGCAACAGCGACAAAAACAGTTCTCATATAAAAGCCTGAGTGGAGAACCACGTTTGTGCTGGTTTCCTAAAGACTGTGATCACGGGTGGGGCCACCAATGAGCGGATGGGTTCAAAGAAGGCCCCTCAGGGACCACGCCTGGTGCCCCAGACACACACCCCAGGTCTGGTGTCAGACGGGGGGGGGGCATGATTTAGCTCCCAAACGGGGCCATGTGGCCATTTTTGAGCTAAATTGGCCAGTGTTGCCTTCGCAAACGCAGCATGCACAAATGCAAATGCAGAGCTGGCCAGTTTAACTCCCAAACGGGAGGGGGGGGGAGAAACTACACCCATGCACCTGACATCAGGTGTGGGGGCGGGGCTAAATGCACCCTGCATCTGACATCAGATGCAGGGGGCGGGCCTAGGGGGTTGCCACAGCAGCAGAACCCAGGCTGCCACTGGCCTCCCTCTGTCCCTGACTGTGATAGAAACTGAGGAGTGGATGCCAGCTGAGAGCATTCCAAAGCCTGGGGGCAATGACCCAGAAGGCCCCGCCTGCATGGCAACCAAGCCTCTCTCACTGTCAGCCCACAGAGCACAGCCCCCTCTGCAGAGTGGCCCAAGACCTCCAAGCGGCTGAGGCAGGCATCAAACTCTGCCTCCCCCTATGCACCCCTTTTTGGGTTGGACATCTTGCCGCCCTGTCGTTGCCTCAGCCGTTTGCCGCTTGAGGTGACCGCCTCGCCTCGCCTCGCCTCATGAAAAGGCCGCCCCAGATGCAGCTCATGTTTTGCAAAGCCAATTGTATTTAAAAACAGCTGCGGTTTTGCAAAGAGTTCAAGGAAGTCGGTGCAAAGGGGGCAGCTTTGCCAGGTCCTTCATATTTATTTATTAATTATTTTATTTAAAATATCTCTATACCACCAAAAACTTACGTCTTTGATACTTGGGAAACCTGCCCGCCCCCCAGCTCATGCTCGATCTTCCGTCAGACTTCCCTGGAGAAGAGGAGATAAAGGGAAGGTATGATAGCCATCCTGAAGGACTGCCCCATAGAAGAGGGAGCTGACTTATTCTCTGTTGCTCCTGAGGACTAGAAATGATGGGTTGAAATGACGAGGGAGTGGATTCAGAAAGGAGCAAGCATTGTTGGATGGTTAGGAGCTGTTAGGAGCAAGAGCTGTTGGACTGTGGAACTGTCTGCCTCATGCAGTGCTGGGCTCTCCTTTGCTGGAGGTTTCTCAGCAGTGGCTGGATGGACCTCTGTCAAGGAGGCGGCACTGAGCGAGGCGGGGCTGGTCTAGAAGACCCCTCAGCCCCCTGCCCCCCGCCGGCCCAGTTCTAACATTCTATAGTTCTCCATGGTGAACGAATGGACAGGCTGGCCAGCCCACTTCTGCAAAAGGGCTTGGCAGGTCTCGTTTCTGCCTGGAAAGAAAGAGGAAGGGGTGTTTGCCGCCGGTTGTGGAAACCAGTGAGCCTTCCGCACCGGCAGCGGATATGTGGCACCCTGCCAGCATCGCCACAGCTGCCCTGGGTGAGTCAGATGTCAGGAGCCAAAGTCCTGAGCCATACAAGGAGGGGATGAGAAGCAAATGGAATATGCAAATGGATCGCCCGCCTGGCCCCTGAATTGTCTTGTGGCAACCCCCCCACCCCGCCCGGCCGCCAAGAACCTTTTCGCTGGGCCCTCCTGGAGGTGAGGAGCTGCTCACCTGGCTGATCCCACCTGGGTGTCTTTCCCCCATGGGGACAGCTGCCCCCTTCTATACCTCTGGCTCTGCACCTCCCTCCTTCTCCGCCTGCAGTATCCCACATCCCATCTTAGGGCTGAGATCCTCACTATTTTCCAAGCAGGGGGCTACTTTAGCAAAAAAACAAAAAGACGCAAGAGCTATTCCCCACACACCCCCACCCCGTGCTGACCTCGGCAGAGTCCTGTGCTTTTCTCTGGGCTGGGAGGGCCCCTGAAGTGCTGGGAAGAAGGGCGACGCTTCCCCGCGAGAGGGCTCTGTTTCCTTTAAGGGAGCGCACGCACACCCCGCCCCGGCCGGCACTGGGCCAAGCTCAGCACTGCTGGGTGCCAGGGGGGCTGTGCAGAATATTCGGCTTTGGCCCCAGCAGGTTGGCACAAGCCCAATAAACAGTGAGTCTGGAAGTCACACTCCAGGCGGTTGGGGGCAGAGATGCAGCGAGGTTATTGGGGCCCCCACCACCACCACCGCAAATAGGCATCCTCTCAGCAAACACACACTAGCCCCACGGTTTCACACTGCCCGCTGAGCAGCCGATGGCTCCTGGGCCTGAACAGTGAAGAACACAGTCTGAGGGGGTTTCATTCTGCGGGTGCCTTTCCATATTCCTCCACTGACCTGAAGAACATCAGAGCAACTCTGCTGGATCAAGCCCAAGGAGGCCCATCTAGTCCAGCTTCTTGTTTCGCACAGTGGCCCACCAGATGCCGCTGGAAGCCACAGGCAGGAGTTAAGGGCATGCCGTCCCTCCTGCTGTGACTCCCCTGCAACTGATACTCAGAGGCATCCTGTCTTTGAGGCTGGAGGTGGCTTATAGACCTCAGACTAGGAGCCATTGATGTACCTCTCCTCCATGAAGTTATATCCAAACCCCTCTTCAAGCCATCCAGGTTGTTGGCTGTCACCACATCCTGCGGCAGAGAGTTCCACAAGTTGATGATGTGTTGTGTGAAAAAGTACTTCCGTTTGTTGGTCCTAAATTTCCTGGCAATCAATTTCAGGGGATGACTCCTGGTTCTAGTGTTATGGGGGAGGGAGAAGAATCCTCCCTGGATGGGTCTTGGCCCCCACATTGGCGCTGTTGAGTGGTGCATCCCTTTGAATTACATTTTTGTTTCAGGCAGGGAGTCCCAACCATGGTTCAGAACATCAGAACAGCCCTGCTGGTTCAGGCCCGAGGAGGCCCATCTAGTCCAGCATCCTGTTTCGCACAGTGGCCCACCAGATGCCGCTGGAAGCCACAGGCAGGAGTTGAAAGGGGCAGGCCCTCCCTCCTTGTATTACTCCCCTGCAACTGGGACTCAGAGGCATCCTGCCTGGGAGGCTGGAGGTGGCCTGTAGCCCTCCGACCTTAGACACTGTAGGTCCCCCTAACATGCTAATTCATGCTAATTGACCACCCCCACCCCCATACGAGACACAATGATAGGAGCACGTGTTGTTTACTGTCCTGTCCTCTCCCACTTTGGGAATTAAAAGAGATCCCGCCTGAGTCACTTCCCCCACCCCCCTGTTTGTACAATCAGACTCAACAACACCTGCCCCGCCCCCCCTCCCGGGTCACTGGGCACTCCAGCAATGTCGCCTAGCGGTTAAAGGAATCCTGAGCGCCCAGTTCTCTTCCTGGCCCCAGCGCTGCTGACGGGTGCTTTGAGGAATCGCTTCCTTCCTCCAGGGCTGTGGGTATTTATTTATTTTTAATCCCACGAAATGGAGATAATGAGAAGGTGATGGCTGTATGTTTCCAGCCTCCTGGAGGATGCCGGTGCTTCAGGGGAGGTGCCTGCACTCCACAGGATTTGGCAGCGGGGGGGGGGACCCTCCAGCCCCCTTCCCTGAATTTGCGGCTCTGGCCCAAAGCCAAAAATGGAAGTTGTGGTGGGAGAGCAGCACAGGAAACGGGTGGGCGGAAGGTGGCCAGTTTGTCCCACGGGATGCTAGCTGCTGACTGCCAGTGTGCAAACTGGCCCTTTTTAAATCTATCCTTTCTCACCCCCCCCCCCAATTCCTCGGTTTAGTCCCAGTTCCCCTGGCCCCACCAGCAACCCTTTCCTTTTCGGTCTCAGCTTGGAGCGGACTGGCATTCCCATGAAATTCCCTTTGTGGAAAACCCTCATCTCTGTGCAGGAAACGGCACTGTTTCCCCCTGGGCCGTATGGGAGGAGGGGTCCTTCTTCGGGTACCCTGGCTGGCCCCAATTGTGGGGGGCTTTAAAGGTCAACGCCTGGGTCACCAGCCCTTCCAGGATCGGCCTGGAGTCTGAACCGGCACCCACCTCCAAGTGTCCCTTGAAAGCAAGCCTGAAGATTTGAGTGGCTTGATCTGGTTGGGGCGGGGGGAATGGGGAGGAAAAACTTGTGGGGTAGGGGAGAGCTCCAGGAATCCCTTCAGTCGTCAGCCCTAATCAAGAGCAGCCCCTTGACTCCGGCCTGGCAGGAAAGAGGCTTCAGTGAGCTTTCCCCCCCCACACTTCTTCTTCTTCTTCTTCTTCTTCTTCTTCTTCTTCTTCTTCTTCTTCTTCTTCTTCTTCTTCTTCTTCTTCTTCTTCTTCTTCCTCCTCCCTTCCTAATGCTAAACAGGATGATCAGCATTAGGAAGGTGGCGCGGCGGGGGGGGGGGGGGGCTGAGAAAAACCCATGCTCCAGGCACGCCTTTGTGCGGGAGTGTGATTTCCCACCTCCTCAGGGCTGGGCAGACACGGGCAACTTTGCATTCTTGGTCGCCATCCAACTGGGGCACTGGAGAGACAGGCCCTGACTTGGGCATGCCAGCGGCGTGAGTCTGCTGCGGTGTTCTGTGTGACAGTCACAGAGCATCACTGCCAGGCCCCACCTGTGGCGGGGGGGTGGAGTGGCACCCACCAGCACTTCTGACTCAAGGCCATCCGATGGGCTTATTCACTTGGTGCTCATCTGGGATCCGGGAATCTTCTTCCTGGTAGTTCCACGGAGAGGCTGGAGGGTGTGAATGAGTGTGTGTGTGTGCATGTTTCTGCCTCTCTCTGTCTCATATCCACCCTCCCCTGCTCCAAAGCCAAGGCCAACCGCGGAGGTTTGAAGCGCTTTGGAGTCCCCGCCCATGTCACTCCTCGCCGCCCCCGGGCCCTGCTCCAGAGCAAACAAACTAGGTCAGGGCGGTGTTTGGATCTCCACATGAGTTCCAGAGCGCATAGGTCGAAAGCAAAAATAAAGGATGACGAGGCGACAGAGGCGTCATGGGGTGGCCAAGAGGTCACTCCTGACCTGTCCCTGGCTCTCCTGCTCCCATGGGAAGGCAGAACCTGAATCGCCTGGCAGCTGATCTCTTGCAAAGGCGGCAAGCCAGGGCTTGAAGAGGCGGCTGGAAATGGTCTTGCTTCTCTTGAAAGCGACGGAGATGGGATGTTAATCCTGGGATGTTTGAGGTTTCCTTTCTGTGCTATTGCAGCTGCCAGTATGAGGGCCTCTGGTTTCTACTGGCAGCTGAACTCAAGCATAGCTTATTCTGGTTATCTAGAAATATGTCTAGGGGGATATTTGGGATGAGACGGGCTACATAATAAAATAAAGTGGGCCTGCTCAACTCTGTCCCCCCCCAAGCTGTTTTTGGACTACAACCCCCATAATCCCCAGCCACAGTGGCCAACAGCCATGGATTATGGGAGTTGTAGGCCAACATCTGCAGGAGAGCCTAAGTTGAGCAGCCCTGAAATAAAGGAACGAGCAAAATAAGTCAAGAGGCAGAGGCATTCGAGTTACATCTGGAATTCAGGGTTTCATCTCTTGCTTATCCCTATCTCTTTTCAAGAAGTCCTGTTGTGATTTAGCAGCTGAGCTCATGCACAGCTTATCTTCATGTGCAGTGGCAAGAAAGATCATGATCTGACAACTCAGATCCTACAAGGCTCCTGTCTTGCTTACACCTTGGTTGACCTGCAAATTTCTCAATGCATCCTGCTTTCCTGTAGCAACTATCTCTTGCAATGCTTACCTTTAAAAGAAAAGCCCATAGAGGCATTTGGCTCTTTCAAAGCTTATCTTAACTTGCAGGTGTGCTGTGTTCTTTACAGCACTCATGGGTTTTGATCTAGCACTACGGGTCCTGCTATGGATTCTCTTTCTGAGGATGAAAAGATGGAAGCCTCCTCAGCAAATGGGAGAGCAACTCCTATCTTGCAAAGCTGATCTTGGGAGAGCAACTCCTATCTTGCAAAGCTGATCTTGCCGGTCGCAATTAACGTGGCGCTCTTGGCTACAGCAGCTGGTTGCCCTGCTGGGATCCTATGATTGAGGTAGTCAGGCGGGGAGTGTGAACTGAAGCTTGTGGGTGGGGTGAGGGGGTGAAACTGCTTTGGGCCTATCTGGGCACAGGGATTCCATGCTGCTTTGGAAGCAGGGAAATGAAGAGGCCCTGCCAGGAAAGAGGGTGATGCCGTCGCAAGAAGCATCTGCCGCTCCTGGCAATCTGAAGCCAAACTGGCAAAGCAAGACAGACAGATCCATCTGCCGGGAGTCTAGAAACTCTGGCAGAAGCGATGCTGGCTGTGGGTTTCATAGGGGGGCAGGGGGGGGTGGAACGAGTCGAGAATCCGACTTCCTCGAATTGTTTTATTGAATCATGTTGGTCGGTGTCTTTGAGTCTTCATCTTTCTGGTGCTTCTCCTGCCCTCAGAGATGAAAACAGGACATATAGTTAGACCACCCCGACAATAGTCATACCAAAGGTCTCTGCCCCAAAAGATTCTTTGTGCACTGTCCTCCTGCTAATTTAAAAGCTCCCCCCCACCCCCCCGCAGGACTCGTGCCTCAAGGCCAGCACCCAGGGTTGTCTGCTTCTGAACACAGAGGGTGCTTTCCTCTGGCTTCAAAATGTACTCCAAATGTACTCCAAATTATATTCAGATCAGAGAATGTTGAGGTATGTTTTGGAGTAAACAGACCACAGCAGCATGCAAAATGGCGGCCTGCACACTCATGACATCTTAGCGCTCATGCGCGGGCATCCACACACATGGGCATTAAAAGACAAGGTACACCAACGATATCTAATGCATCAGAGGTATCGGAGAGCCATCTTTTCAACAAGAGAAGTCTTGACTTTCTCTCATGCGGGTCAGTGTGCGCGCATGAACGCTAAGGCGCTGAGCAGTGCACAACTTTGAGGAATGACGTCTCTAGGAACCAACCACCCCACCCCCTGGAATGTTCACAAGCCCCCCTCCCCAGGCAAAAATAGGGACAGCAAGGACTTTTAATAGGGACTGTGGTAAGCAAGATAGTTGGGAGTGTTCGATACTGCAATTTCTTGAAACCAGAGATGCCAGCGTTGCAGACCACCAGTCACGGTTTTCACTCTGGAAACCTACAGTCTCAAATTGGGGGTGTTTTTTCAGTGGTAAAAGGAAAGTATTTTGCATGTCCTCAAAGAAATGCTTGTCACCCAAGATTTTGCATGCCCCTAGGTCATTGAAAACAGATTGGGGGGGGGGAGGTGTTGTGGAAGCTCTTTAGCTTAAAAGAGCTGCTTCTCCTTCTCAGGTTCTGGGTGGGAAGTGAGGTCTAGTGGTTAGTGCCAGAGAAACTGAAAGGGAAGTAAGGCTTGTAGGTTTTCTTTCTGTTGCCAAGGAGGGAAATGGGTCTACTAAGAGCTCTACCAAAACAAACCCTGGGATTCAAGTATATCAGGAAATTTTGCCTGGAATTTTAAACCCCAGAGATGCCAGAAGTGGGATTAGCTGTGGGATTAACAAAAGTTGTTTGTAGGTCACTTTATTGAGGGGTTGACAAAAACACAGAATAAGTGAAATAATAATCATGATCAAATCAGAATAATAAAGGAAAGGCTCTGTTCATGTTGAGGAGCACCGTTTCCCCCGTATTGGTCACACATTCCAGGAATGAAAGATTTGGAATGGAGGAAGGGGTCACACTGAGGCCTGTTTGTGGTAAGCTGACCTGAGCGTCTTTTCCATCAGAAAAAGAGCCTGTACACTTAAATGCATCACCACCTTAAGTGGCGCAGCAGGGAAATGCTTGACTAACAAGCAGAAGGTTGCTGGTTCAAATCCCCACTGGTACTATATCGGGAAGCAGCGATACAGGAAGATGCTGACAGGCATTATCATCTCATACTGCGCGGGAGGGGGCAATGGTCAACCCCTCCTGTATTCTACCCAAAGAAAACCATGGGGCTCTGTGGGTACCAGGAGTCGAAATCAACTTGACGACACACTTTACCTTACATTAAATGCAGATCAGGTTTTGACGACTCTTGGGAGTGACGACTCTTTCCTACCCTACCTGTCCATCATGTAAAGATGCCTCGCCTCCCACTTGCTTTGTAAGCTTGAACAATCTCTCATAAAGTAATAATATTTGCAATAATTTATTACAGTCAATAGGCCAATGTGGTGTAGTGGTAAGACTAAAACTGGAACATAGGAACATAGGAAGCTGCCGTATACAGAGTCAGACCCTTGGTCCATCTAGCTCAGTATAGTCTACACAGACCAGCAGTGGCTTCTCCAAAGTTGCAGGCAGGAATCTCTCTCAGCCCTCTCTTGGAGATGCTGCCAGGGAGGGAACTGGGAACCTTCTGATGCTCTACCCAGAGCGGCTCCATCCTCTAAGAAGAATCTCTTACAGTGCTCACACTTCTATTCTCCCTTTCATATGTAACTAGGGCACACCCTGCTTAGCTAAGGGGACAAGTCATGCTTGCGACCACAAGCTGAGTTCAAATCCCCATTCAGGCATGACACTCACGGGGTGACTCTGGGCCAGTAACTTCTCTCTCCGCCTAACCTACCTCGCAGGGTTGTTGTGAGGAAAAAACATAACCATGTACACCACTCTGGCCTCCTTGGAGGAAGAGCAGGATATAAATGTAATAAATAAATAAACACACTGTATGTGCACCGAACGCAGCCCATGAGTCACCATCAACAAGGGAGTGTGGAGGTCACGAACAGCGTGTGAATAGATTCAGCAGGGATGAGATGGTTGATCTCAGGGAGAACCTTTTTGCAAGTTCAGGAACGGCGAGAATGGAGCCCTTGCTCAAAGCAGCATTCTTTGGTTAGACCTCAGCCCGAAGGTCCCCCCGGCTGACCGGACTGCTGCCAGCTCGGACTGAAGCAATTCCTGGAGGGTCTTTCCCCCAAATTTTCCCCAGTATTTTTCACCAGATCAAGCCTTTGAGATCTCCATTTGAGTCGGATCTCACCAAAAAGTGATTACAAGTCACCTGGTTTTTGTGTGTTTCTTGCAGCGGAAATCAAGGCTCAAAATGTCTGAAATGTGGCCATGCCCACCCCACAGGTGGACACCAAGAAGACCCACGTACCTCCTCAAGGGAATCCCAGTGAGCTCAGGCAGGGGACCTACTCCCGAGTAAGGATGCATTGATTCTCAGGCGCCCACCTCCCCTAGAATTCTCACCTCCTCTTTCAACCCAACTGCAAGTTGCATGAGCTGTGCCCCCTGGGCATGGGGTGGCTTGCTTTCTTTGGGGATTACACAGCAGCAGGCAGAGCCGCAGCCGCAGGGAGGGAGGGTTTAACCCTTCCCCTCTTGCTCTGCAGTCCTGAAGGAAACCTTGCGCGGTCTTCTCTTCCTCTCCCACCCTTCCTTCTCGGCACCATTATCTGACCCACCCTGCTCTCCTTCCTTCTCTCTCCCCCCTCCCCTTCCTTCACCATGCCCCCCTTTCTTCTCCCCGTCTCTCTTTTCCTTCACTCCTCCTTTCTCTCTCTTCCTCTGTCCTTTTCTCCTTCTTTAATCCTTCTCCTCTCTCCCAAAAATGATCCAGTCACACACGCACCCCCCACACACACACACACATAGACCTCACCCCTTGGTCAAGGTCACCTCCGGGTTCCGACTAGAGCCTAGTTGGGCCCCGAAGCAAGTGCAGAGGGCAGACAGACGAAGCAACCCCCACCTCTCCCTTCCCAACTCAAGGTCCCTCACTTGGAGGCCTTAATCCTGTGGCTGAGGGAGGCAGGAACAGTTCCAGACTCAAAAGCCCTCCCTCCACCCAGGGTTTGGTTTTAGCGGGCACTCTGTGCATGCCCAGAAACCCCCCAATGATCTAGAAAGTGATGTTTTTGTTTTTTGGGGGGAAAGGCTCTGGTGCTTTTCAGAACTGGGTAGGAAAAGGAACAACGTCGCCTGGTGTCGCCTCCCGGCCTGCCATGGCAGACACAACTCCCTCTTCTCCAGCAGCACAACGCACACCCACGGGCCTTTGCCAGGGCCCCAGCAGTTTCCACCTCGCCCACAAGCCTCCGCAGCTCCAGGCCATGTGTGGGAGAAACCAGGCCTGGCCCAGGAATAGCCAGAGGCGGCGGCGGCGGCGGCAGCAGCAGCAGCAGGGCACTGGAAGGGTTGGGGCGGGCGGGCGGGCGTGTGGGAGCAGCTGCAGGCTGGAGGTGTTGCTACCTGGGATTGAGAGCATTACAGGCTGTGTGGGAGAGCCCAGGCCAGGAATAGCTGGAGGTACCACAGGTCAGGACTGAGGCTGGGGTATTAGCAGCTCCTGTGTGGGAGAACCGCCGACGCTGAGCCTGGCACCAGGGCGAAGGCATCCCTCTGCTCTGCTCCGGCAGGCAGCAGCCCCCAGCGCCCCATTTTCCTGTCCCCAGTGCGACTTGGAAGGCCTCCAGTACCCCCTGTGCCCGGGGAGGATGAGCGCTGTAGCTCAACCACAGCTAGAGAGCCAAGGTGGTCTGCCCCGGCTTGGAGGAGGGGCAGAAGATGTTGCAAGGAGATCAGCCTGCATGTTACCACTGGCGCTCAGGATGTCTCCTGTGCACACATGCTCATCGGAGACCTCACAGACCCAGCGTCTGCCGCACATGCAGGTTCACCACGCCTGATGCGTACTGTGCATGTGTGTTCAGTCTCTGCGCATGGACACTAAGGCACTGTACTTTGGCATGGCGTGGGTGGCAAGAGTGTGTGTGTGTGTGTGTGTGTGTGACCTTAAGTGGTGCAGCAGGGAAACACTTGACTAACAAGCAGAAGGTTGCCAGTTCGAATCCCTGCTGGTACGATGTCGGGCAGCAGCGATATAGGAAAGATGCTGAAAGGCATCATCATCTCATATTGCGCGGGAGGAGGCAATGGTCAACCCCTCCTGTATTCTACCAAAGAAAAACCACAGGACTCTGTGGGTGCCACGAGTTGAAACTGACTTGACGGCACACTTTACATAGATAGATAGATAGATAGATAGATAGATAGATAGATAGATAGATATACACACACACATACACTTAACTACACATATATATAATGGGGGATAACATATAATAGGACAGTTCTGTTTTTCAAGGAGATCTTTAGCCAGAACCAAGAACCCCCATGTGTACAGGGCTGCCTTAGTGTGTAGTCTGAAAACTGCAGATGGTGCAAAATACAGCAGCCAGGTTGCTCTCCGGGGCATCTGGAAGAGACCAATTTACATCTATATTAAAAGAACTACAGTGGCTACCAATAAGTTTCTGGGCAAAATACAAAGTGAGCTGGTTTATGGGAGGAGAACTGGTCTGGTAGTAGCAAGCATGGGTTGTCCCCTTTGCTAAGCAGGGTCCACACTGGTTTGTATCTGAATGGGAGACTACATGTGGGAGCACTGGAATATATTTCCCTTAGGGGAGGGGGCCGCTCTGGGAAGAGGATCTGAGGTTCCCAGTTCCCTCCCTGGCAGCATCTCCAAGATCGGGCTGAGAGAGACTCCTGCCTGCAACCTGGGAGAAGCCGCTGCCAGTCTGTGAAGACAATACTGAGCTAGATGGACCAAAGGGTCTGACTCAGTATACGGCAGCTTCCTCTGTTCCTATGACTACATGGGTGAGCAGCACTGTCAGATATTCCCCTGAGGGGATGGGGCCGCTGTGCGAAGAGCACCTGCCTGCTTGCCTGCAGAAGGTTGCAAGTTCCCTCCCTGGTAGCATCTCCAAGAGAGGGCTGCCTGAGAGAGACTCCTGCCTGCAACCTCGGAGAAGCTGCTGCCGGTCTGGGCAGACGATACTGAGCTAGGTGGACCAAGTAGAATGACTCACTAGAAAGCTGCTTCCTGTGTGTTCCGATGAACCTGCTCTTTCCTACATTCCGACTCTCTGCACTAGCTGGGCCCTCACTTGGGGGCAGCCCTTTCTTAAGGCAAGGGGAGGCCATAGTCTCAGAGGGCAGATTATTGGGGTGCCAGCAGGGTGGCAAAGTGCCCCACCCCACCTCTGCCATCGACGCCACGCCTTGCAAACTTCTCCTCACACGCCTTGCAGAGATTGAGGAAAGGAGAGGAGGCTGGTGGGGCCACCTGCCTTCCCACACACTTCCAAAGCTCGTGTGGGTTGCTTCTGAAAGGCAGCGGGGCCCCCACGTGGGGAAAGCAGCCCTCGGGGCCTCGCTGCAGGAGCTTCCATACCTCAGGCTGCCGTTGCCTCCACTGGCCTGAAAGGAAGCGCGTGGGGGGAGGGGTGTTCTTGGGTTATATTCAGGGCTCAGGAAATCCACTCGTCTACTCGTCCGTGGCGAGTGAAAAATGATTCCTGACGAGTGGGGGGAAAATCCCTGCTGAGAAATGTAGCAATATAGCTCAAGGAACCATCTGACGAGTAAAATGTTTTGTCTGGCTGGTCAACTGAGCCAAAGTTTCTTGACCCCAGGTTATACTTGGGAAACGCCAAGCTCTCTCACAAGATTTCACCCACCAACCGTTCAAAATAGAGCTCAGCTGCAGTGTGGGAAATGCCTGGTTGCGCACTGCATGGCACACACATGTTCATGTGCGTGCATTGATGTGCATGAGCAACAGAGGTTAGATGCATCCATTCCCCAGGAGCAGAGCCCGAATAATGACAACGTAAAGAACTCCAACTCGCAAAATTGTGCCAGGCATCCATAGAAGGTGAACAGTAGGACAAAACTGGGAAGCTGAATTATTACAGAGAAACCTAAGTAGCTGCCTTGTACTGAGTCAGGCCACTGGTCCATCTAGTTCGAATGGTCAGCACTGACTGGCAGCATCTTTCCAAGTTTCAGGCAAGAGTATTTCCCAGCCCTACCTGGAGATGCTGCCAGGGATTGAACCAGGGACCTTCTGCATGCCAAGCAGACGCTCTCCCACTGAGCGACGGGCCCACCCCAAAAGTGGCACGCACGTGTCCCCCATCCAGACACTGACCATACCCAGACCTGCTTAGCTTCAGCAAGGTGGCTGTGTTGTGTGCCCTTACACCGTGCTCTGGGATGGGTGCTAGAATACCAGGACAGTTGGAGCATATTACTGACTGACTGATTTAATGTCTTTCTATACCTCCCCAAACCTGCCTCTCTGGACAGTTTGTAATAAATGCAACATAAACACAGCATAATAGTGCAACAATTACACATTTTTTAAAATCCAATTAAAATCCAATTAAAAGCTTCAGTGAATAGGTGTGTTTTAGGCAGCTGCCAGAAATGGGGGAGCTCTGCTTTCAGCAGGGAGCGCATTATTCCACAGCCTCGGGGCAGAGGCGGAGAAGGCCCATCCCTGAATAGCCGCCAGTCAAGAGCCGGGGGCAACTGCAGACAGACCTCCCGGGATGATCTCACTAGGCGTCAGATCTCAACCCAGAGAAGGCCTTCTCTTAAATACCCTGGGCCTAAGCTGTTTAAGGCTTTATAGGTTACAAGCACCCTGCTGGGACCCCAATAATCTGCCCTCTGAGACTATGGCCTCCCCTTGCCTTAAGAAAGGGCTGCCCCCAAGTGAGGGCCCAGCTAGTGCAGAGAGTCGGAATGTAGGAAAGAGCAGGTTCATCGGAACACACAGGAAGCAGCTTTCTACTGAGTCATTCTACTTGGTCCACCTTGCTCAGTATCGTCTGCCCAGACCGGCAGTGGCTTCTCCAAGGTTGTTGGCAGGAGTCTCTCTCAGCCCTCTCTTGGAGATGCTGCCAGGGAGGGAACACGGGACCTTCTTGTTCTTCCCAGGGCGGCTGCATCCCCTAAGGGGAATCTCTTACAGTGCTTAGCCATGTAGTCATAGGAACATAGGAAGCTGCCATATACTGAGTCAGACCCTTGGTCCATCTAGCTCAGTATTGTCTACACAGACTGGCAGCAGCTTTTCCAGGGTTGCAGGCAGGAATCTTTCTCAGCCCATGTATGCAATGCTCCTGCATAGGAATAGGGAGGAAAGACGCGACCAAGAGGTTCACGTGGATGAGACAGTAAATCTCTTCTGGAAAAGTTTGTATGGTTATGTGCAAAAAGACAAGTGTATCTCTTCTTAACAGCAATGGGACAAATTATGGAAATGGACGCTGGACGTAACCTCCCCCCCCCCACATTACCTGATGTGCCTTGAAATCCCCCACCCCCACCCCCGAGTTACAGTACTACCTGCATATACTTCATAACCTTGTGGGTTTCCAAATCCTTGTGTGTAAATCTTGGTAGATCTATGATGTACAAACAACCACTTTGTATATGATTGTGCTTTGGCAATGTACTGTATGCTTTGGTAGTTTGTTGGTTCAATAAAAAAATCTTGCCCTATCAAAAAAAACAACACCTTGTCCTATGTTGGAGAAGCTGCCAGGGAGGGAACTGGGAACCTTCTGCTTTTCCCAGAGCAGCCCCATCCCCTCAGGGGAAGATCTTACAGTGCTCACACTTCGAGTCTCCCTTTCATATGCAAACTTAGCTAGGGGGACAAATCAGGCTTGCGACAAGACCAGCAATCCTCTTAAAGTCTCCCATCCAAATGCAAACCAGTGTGGACCCTGCTTAGCAAAGGGACCTTCAAAGCGGTGACCCGCATTATCAAATGCGGTGGGGAGGCGATAAGAGTGCCAATCTTTCACGTGTACAACCTTTCAGGGAAGGGGAATGCTTCAAGCTCCTTCTGGCCTTTCACCTCACAGTTGTGTGCCTCCGATGCAGGGTTGCCAGCTCTGACGGCAGCGAGTCCGGGCAATTTTTCTCCTCCCCTGCCCCGCTGCATTTTTCAGCATCTCTCGCGCGACGAAGACTGCTTCCGCTCCTCCTTCACCCAAAGGCCAGTTCCGGCCAACCTTGGAAGGTCAGCAACCCTGCCCGTCGGCTTTTCAGGGCTGCGCTGCAGACAGGCCCTCAACCAGTCTCGCTGGCATGCATGTTGCAAGGAAGCTGCACCGGTGGCCTCTCAGCCTGCTTTTGAAAGGCACCGCCTCTCTGGCTGGGAAACAAAGCGCCCCCTGGCCAGGCTCCATGCCGCCTGCGTTGGCTGGACTGTTTAGGTTGGTGACTCAGGGCTGTGACGGGGGCGGGGAGTGAAGCCCAAAGTGGTACCCGTAGCTGCTCGGAGTGTGACGTGCATTCAGTTCCCTCCCGTGAGCAGCTCCTCTCTTGGCAACGCCACACACACAGGAAGAGATGACTAGATCGCTCCCTCTCCCTCTCCACTGAGCCTTGCTGTGGTCTCTTCGTCTTCTACGTCATGTGCTGGGCGAGAGGTCCAGTTGCCGGATGGTGATCTCTCCGAACAGCGAATCGAGCCGATTCCTCTGACCGATGCGAGCTGGCAATGTCGCCTCGTGCTACCCTCGGTCGGAATGCTGGCCAGACAGTTGTCGACTCGGACCGGCAGCAGGCCGCTGAGGTCCTTGGAGAGGCCATTCCAGAGACGGACCCTGGGGTATTTTCTGGGGAACAGGTTCTAGGTTCCATCACAGCAAAACAACAACAATGAAGCCCTCCATTCAGCAGACAGGTCCTGGTAGCCAGCATGAATCACCCCCTTTGCTAAGCAAGGTCCATCCTGGTTTGCATTGGGATGGGTGTCTACATGTAAGCACACAGCCTGCTGTCAGACATTCATTCCTCTTGAGGATGGGGCTGGAGCTCAGGGGCAGAGCGTCAGCTTGCATGCAGAAGACCCCAGGTTCCCTCCCTGGCAGCATCTCCAGGTAAGGTTGGGACAGACTCCTGCCTGACACCGGGGAGAAGCTGCTGCCAGTCTGTGTAGATGGTACTGAGCTGGATGGACTTGGCATTAGGCAGCTGCTGCAGTTATAACATTTGCAACTCTGCGACATAGAGATCCAGTGTGGTGTAGCGGTTAGAGTGCTGGACTAGGACCGGGGAGACCCGAGTTCAAATCCCCATTCAGCCTTGAAACTTGCTGGGTGACTCTGGGCCAGTCACTTCTCTCTCAGCCTAACCTACTTCACAGGGTTGTTGTGAAAGAGAAACTCAAGTATGTAGTACACCGCTCTGGGCTCCATGGAGGACGAGCGGGATATAAATGTAATAATAATAATAATAATAATTTTGCAGGGACAGCATAAGATCTTCAGGCATCTCGGCCTCCCATCCTCCCTGAGCCCAGAAGCATGGAGGTGGGCTCATGTGACTCCCTATAATGCAGATGGCACTCTCTGCATGCTCAGAGACCCTCCCCTTCCTGGTCTGTCCACGCTTCCTGGATTCTGCTTGCCACCCTGCCATTAAAGGCGGGCCTGCCAGAGCTTGGATGGGTTGGCCAGCCCAGTGGGGCTTCAGCCCATGGTCCGGCCTCGATGTGAGGTGCATGGCATCCATGTGGGAGAGGGCATGTGGGAGGAAACTGAGCAATCGGCTGGCAAGGGGCAAGTCAGAGCTGGGTCAGAGACCACACTGGAAGTGGTTACTCACAGCCCAGTGGGTGAGCAATCCGTCCCACTTCCATCTCTGTGCTGAAGAAATAAGCCATTGGTGGTACTTGGAAGATTCCAGGGGGGCGGGGGGGGGAGAACTTTTACAGGGTCATGGAGGTCTTGGCTGGAGAACTCCGCCCCTTCACCTTGGGCCACACCCACCACTTAGCCCAGTCTCCGCCCCTCCGCTGCAGCCAAGCCCTTCTCCTTAAAGGAACAGATAATAATAATGACATAAAAAGCAGTACTCCTGAGCACACACAGAGTGCCCTTCCCTTCGCTAACCGTGCTGCTGCGGTTGGTCGTCCCTGGGTCAAGGAATAGGCGTTCCTTTGGGGGGCAGAGAAGCCTCCCACCCAGGCCTGAGCGCCCAGCTCCTCTCAGTGGCCTGCTGCGCCCTGTTCTTTGAAACACAGTCTGCAGAAATATCGCACAGGGCCCGGTTGGCTGTAGCTCCGGGAGCAGAAGGTCCCGGGTCCAAGGCAGGGTGGAGGAAGACCTTCCTCTGGAACCCAGACTGAGCCTTGCTCAGGAGAAGGCCGCTGATGGGGAAGCCGGGTTGGCCCGTCGTCCACTAGGCAAAGCAGGCCGCCGCCCAGGGCGCCAAGTGAGGAGGGGCACCGCTGATGGCTGGGCCTGCGTGCCCCCTTTCCGTGGCATCCCACGGTCGGAGCGAGTGGGCATTGCCTGAGTGGGCATTTCCCCATCCCTGCCCGCCGGCCTGCCTCCTTGCCGGTTCGCTGCCTCACATGGCGTGGCCGGCCGGCCGGCTGCCCAGTGGCAAGGAGAACAAGTGGGCGGCCGGGTGGGTGACAGGGACTGCCTGCCTGGGCGAAGGGCACGGGGTGGGGTGCAGGTGAAGTGGGCAGGGGGTGCCCAAGCCAGGCTTTGCCTGGGGCAGCAGCAGGGGTGACGTGCAGGGAGGCGGCAGGCGCAGGGAGGCAGCAGCAGCAGCAGCTCCTCCGGCTGTTGGGGTGGGCATGGCCACATGAGGGGCTGGCCTGGAGAGGCCTCCTGCACGTCTGAATGGGCAGCTGGGCCCCGGCTTCCCAGGCAGAAGGCCCAAGTTGGAGGCACCTTCAGGCCGAAGTTCCCCCTCTTCCTGGGACCCCGGGGAGTTGCTGCCAGTCAGAGCAGACAACCCTCCGCTAGACTGAGGCTCCGCAGAAGGCAGCTGCCGGGGAGGGTTTGTGGGCCTCCAGCAGCAGCAGCAAGGAAGCCGAGCGAGGGGCGCCGCGTGTGCGGCCCAGAGGGCGAGGGCGGCGGCAGCGGCAGCGCGGGCGTCGCGCCTCCTTTGAACTCGGCAGCCCCGCAGGCCCCCTTGCAGGGCCGGGCAGCTGGACGGCGGGCGCGGCGGCCTGGCCACAAGGGAGCAAGAGCCGCAGCTCCCCGCGAGCAGGTGCGCTAATGCGCGGCGGCGGCGGCAGCGCGGGCCCTGGCGCTGCTGCCGGCCGGGGCGTCGTGGCCAGCGAGCCCCGGCCGACCGGCCGCCCGTCCTCCCAGAGGCCGCTGCTGAGTCTGCAGCAGGGCGGGCTGCTCCTCGCCGCCGCCTCTGCTGCTGCTGCTGCCGCCGCCTCCCTCCGCCCTCCGCAAGCCCCACCCCGCAGAGTGTGGCTGCTGCTGCTGCTGCTGCTGCTCCGGGCTGTCCGGGCGGCGGCGGCGGCGGGATAAAAACTTCCGAGCGCCTCCCCAGCAGCCCTGACTGAGGCGCCACCGGCCGGCCAGCGGGAGCCTCTCGCAGACGCAGCAGCAGCAGCAGCAGCAGCGCAGACGAAGGAGGCTGTTGGTGGGCGGGGAGGGGGGCCGCCTCTCGGGGGAGGAGAGCGACGACGACCAGGCGGCGGCGGCGGCGGCGGCGGCTTCGCCTTGTTCTGCTCGCCCCACGGTCGGATCTGGCTGCTGGTGCCTTTCGGGTCATCACCCCGGGCCGCCGCCTGGCCTGGCCTGGCCGAGGGGACGGACGTCGCCAGCAGGAGCAGCAGGAGCAGTGGCAGCGAGGCCGCCTCGGTCCTTCTCCTCTCGCGGGAGGACTCATTGCCTGGGCCGGCGAGGGGGACCGCGGCGGGCGGCGGCGGCTTCCCGGAGGAGAGTGAGGGGGTCCCGCCCCACCGCCAGCGTTCCGGCCAGAGGCTTCCGGCGAGTTCGGTGAGTCGGTCTCGCGCGGCTCCGGCCCGGGGGTGCCGGGAGGGCAGTTGCGCTGCGCGCCGTGAGGCGGCTGCCTCTTGCCGAAGAGGGGTCGGGAGGGCCACCCGAGGAGCCTCGCGTCGCAAAGCCGGGGCGGGGGGCGCGCTTCTCTGAGCCGGCCGAGGAGGAGGAGACCCGTCGGGGCTTCACTGCGTTGCCAGGCGCGCGCTCGCGCTCGGAGAGACCCCCCCGACCCCCTGCAGGGGTCGGGATCCCCTTGGGGAAGTTGCCCTTCCCCGTCCCTCTCCCTGGAGTGTTGGAGACCAAACAAAAGGCGGGCAACGATCCCCACATCGGCGCGGGGAGAAAACGGGGCCCCTGCGGGACGCCTCGCCTCGGGGTCCCCGCCAGGAGCTCCTCCGGGAGGACGGTCGGTGCCCCGGGGCGCTCCCCTCGGTGGCCTTCCCGCTGGATCCTGGGCACCTTGACCTGGATGCCAGTCCCTCTGGGTTTGACACAGGGCTTACTCCCGAGTAAGCGTGCACTGGATTGTGGCCTGACTGAGCCCCCCCCCCTCAAGTCAACAGCGAAATGAGACTTTCTTGTCTTTCTTTCTTAGTAGTGGGAAACTAGGGAGTGAAGCCAAGTTAAGGGGAGACCCAGAAGGAGGACACCGAGCCCGCATGTCCGCTTTCGGCATTGGGGGGGTGGGCGGGCGGGCGGGCTGGGACAAAGCCTCCCTTCTCCTCCTCCTCCTCCAGCCCGGATTCCAGAGCGAGGGTGGGATTCTTCTCGCTTTGCAAAAAGACTCTGCCGCTCTTCCTTAAGCAGCCCTTCTAGTGCGGGGGGGGGCAACAAAGGGGAATCTTTTTGCTGCACGCCTCGGAAGACCTCTGGGGGGAGCCGCCGCGCGTAGCTAGACCGAGGAAGGGGCGATCCCTTTGTGCCCCCCTGAGCACACACAGAGGGCCTTCCCGGCACCACAGCTGGCAGGCAGGCGGGGAACCCTCAGACTAAAAAAGCGGCCCCTTCCTCAAAGCCCTGCCGCCGCCGCCGCGTTCTTGGCACGTACGAAGGAGGCTTTTCGGTTCACCGCCACTCTGCTTGCTCGTCGTGGGCTTTCGAGGGCCCCGTCCTCTTCCTTGCATCATAAGGACTAGAGCCTTTGAAAGGGAGCTGGTGGGGGGGGGGTGTCACTTCTCAGCTGGCTGGAAAAAGAAATGACCGGGGAGGGCCGTCTTTCTTTGTGTGTGGGAAAGCTCAGAAAACCCTGAAGGAGCTGGGATGAAAGCACCCAACTTTTCCCCCCTTGTGTGGGAAGTTGGGCCTCCGCCTGTCGGGATGATACACTGGCTAGCTTGTAAACACACACACAGAGAGAGAGTTCCTGTCTTCTGGTATTCAGAATGTAGTTGCCGTGAACTGCCCTTCCTGCTCTGCTGGGGAGAGAAGGGAAGCCCCCCCCCCCGTTGATTTCCTGACTGGTTCGTCTTGCCCCGATGGTCCTCCTGGTCGTGGGGCGCTGCCGCCCGCACCCGGCCATGAGGCCATCCATGAATGCTGCTGACGTAGGCAGGGTCCAGGCCAGGCCACCGCTCACCCCCCGACCCCCTCCCCTCCCTGCCCATTGTTACACTGTCAGGCAACTCCTCCGTGCATCCCCTTCCTGGCAGCCTGGCCGCGCGGATCGGGGCCTTGCCGGCCGCTTCCAAGTCTCCCTGGATTTTTCCAGTCGTTTTGAACCCCCCCCCCCCCGGGAACCAGATCAGGGGCTCACTTGAGCCAGGCGGCCCAGAGGCACTTTCCTAGCCCAATCCTGCGTGCATTTGCTCCAAGGCAAGCCCCACACAGTTCCCTAGAGCTTACTCCCAAGCAAGTGAGCCGAGAGCTGGGTTTAGTTTGTGTGGAAAGAGATTGGGTGGGGGGGGGGGGAATGATGAATCACTTGGTGTTCAGGCCCTCGAAGAGTTCCTGTCGCTGTGTCCCCCTGTGGATGACTGTGCCTTCGCCCTCCCCTTCAAACAGACCCCTGCCAGCAGCCTCCATTCCAATAATGTCTGGAGGGTGTTTCTTGGGGGCTGTTCCTGTGAAGAGAGGGCATCAGGGCCCCACGGCTCATGGCGCCCCCCCCCACACACACACACACACACACTGACCTAAAAACCCTGCCTCTAAATGCCTCCCTGGCTGTGCAGGAGCCGCCTCTCTTTACTCCGTGTGGGGAGGGAAAGGAACTCTGCACACCCTCAGAGACACTCGGTGCATTCACTGTGCATGCATTGGGAGCCGGGTCCTAATGGCAGCTGGCTCCTGATGGGTCCTGGGAGGGGGAGATGAGAGGCCTCTGCTCAAACCACTGCTTAAAATATATATATTGCTGCCTCGTGATCTCCTCGCTGGCTCCCAAGTGCAAGGAAGCCACATCCCTTTGCCCCGGCTGGTTTCCCTTCTCTGTGCAAGGAGCACCCTGGTCTCCTGGACAAAGAGCTGGGGGGGGGGATTCCTTCTCTAAGAACCCAGAGGCTGTAGGGTGGCTCTGTGGGCTACATTCTGCTCTCCGGATTGGGAACGTCGTGCGTTGGCCTTAGAGAATCTTCTTACGTAGTCGCGCCTTTGGTAGGGAAAGGAACTGAAGTGGGCGATCCCAGCAGTGTGTCATGCAGACATCTGAGTGACGCCCGATGCCTCTTAGCAGGGGGTTGGTGGGGGGGGGTCACAGGACATCACAGCTGCCTAGGAACGCCCACTCCGTCATCTCGCTCCCCCCTCCACTTCCCGACAGCCTTCTGTGGGGCCAGAGAGACCAGGAATCAGATGGGAAGGACATCTTGTTGTCCCGATGGACACACAGCTCCTCTTAATGCACAGCTCTCTGTCCCTTCTCGGGGGGGTTGCCTCTCAGCCCCTCCCCGTCTGGACTGCAGTCAGCCCTTGAGGCTGAGAAACTGGGGGGGGGCACGCATGCGGGAGGCAGAGGACAAAGGGCTCCTTCTTGCTGCATGCAACCTTTCAAGTGACACAGAATGCTTTTGTTGGGCAGTCCTCCTCGATGTGCCAAGGCTGGCAAAGGATTCGGTGGGGCCTGGCAGCTGGCTCGCCACCTCGCCCATCTGAGGATTGCCCAGGGCACCCAGGGATCTGAGGCCCAGACAGGTTCATGGGGACCTAGCCCTGGGCTCTTGTTCTCCAGCCCCCAGAAATCTTTGCTCGCGTGGCGGCATCTCTCTCCCCACACATCTGTCACTGCTGGGGGTGTGGGGAACCTTATTTCCCCTCGCATGTCAAGATTCCTCAGTGCTCCCGCATGGAAAATAGATCTTTCTGCCTCAGGCTCTGTGATCCAGCCTTCCTCTTGGAAGCCATGTAGAATGTTGGAATGAACTCATTCCGCAACTCTCTTTGTCACAAGTGGGCAAAAGGCACTCTGCACATGCACCATGGCTCTTGCATGTGTTCCCGGCTGAAACCTTAGCCCTGGTAACAGCTACGCCTAGCCCCAACCAAGCCCCGTGATTGTGCTTGAGGACGACATGGGGGGTGCCCCCTGGGGGAAAGGGGGGGCAACAAGAACTTCCCCTGTGCCTCTGCCAGCAGCCTGGGGTACATAGAATTCAGTGGGTCTTTGCAGGAAGTCTCCAGATTTTGTTTGAGGGGTCCCCTGAAGATCTGAAGGGGTCTGTGCTTCCCACAGGCTGAAACATGAATGGGGAGACGGTTCCAGTTGCCCTCCCACTTGGAGGATTTCGATCAAGGAACCCGGATCCCAGAGCTTAACAGCTTTTGCACCGCTCCTGAGAACTGTGCGGTGGAGGGAAGCGGCTTTGCCAGTGCAAAAGACACAAGACGCTATTGATTGATCTTGCTCTCCGCCCTCGCCAAAGCGTTTTGCAATGCTTATCGCACTCTGAGGGAGGTTCGGTGCTGCGGCTGGGACACCCTCCGGACCACCCCGTGAGCTTTTCCAGCAGGGCTGTGTCAGGAATATTTCAGCACCCCCTCCTTCCTGCCTGGAACGTTCAAGGTTTTTTTTGTTTTGTTTTTTGTAAGCAAGGCTCTAGTCCCTTGCATTGTGGAGACTTAAGGGAAAGCCTGCAGGCGGGTTATTGCACAATTGCTCATTCAGAAATCATGCAGCATAATCACATGCATGTTTGCTCGGAAGGAAATCCCACTATGTTCAGTAGGGCGCAGTGCCAGGTCAGAGTTCAAAGGACTGCGGCTTAAGCTTAAACAGCTTTGTGTATACTGACTGAATCCCTGTTTTGGCTGTTCTGCAATGATTCTTCACTACCCCACTGCCCCCCCCCCCAGTGTCTTATGCCACAAGATTTCTGTCTCTGGGCCTGCTTTCATGGGATTGGAATGTGGACTTTCATTTGCCAAAAAATCAACACTGTGTTCCTTGCCCCATTTTCACTTGGCTAACTGCTTTTGGTGCCAGCTTCAGAGATTCACAGCATGCTTTGATGGTAGCTAAGGCTCTGCTGTATCTACAGACTGAGGCTGGTTTCTTATGCATAAGGAACTTTTAACCTTTAGCATCTGTAGCCAAATGTGCCCTGTGTGTATCTGAGAGCCAGCTCCCTTTCCAGCCTGCCTGAAAAAGATTGCTGTGTGACTCCAAGCCCTGCCCATTCCTACCCAGTGGCAGGAGATGATCTGAGGGGTGAGGGGAATACACACCATCATATCTGTCTTGGACTTCTAATTTTTCTGAAGCCAACAAAACATATCTGTATCAAAATAAGGAATACAGGGAACCTTGGTTTTTTTTTGTTTTTTTTTGCACAATTCTGCCATTTCTACTCCCCCAAAGACCATTGTTGTTTCTGCACTGTAAGCTCCTCAATGGCAGGGACCTGGCTGTTTGTCTGTGTGTGTTGCAAATGCTACTCTAGAAAGTTTGCTGTGTAAATAAATTAATACCTGTGCCCCAGTACATATCTCCTCTGTGTTTGTATGCACTCTCTGCCCTGCCTATTTTCATCGTTACCAGCAGAGGGAGCTCTGCTCTGCTGACTCATTCTAGAGACTGCCCCACTCAGAGCCAGCCAGCCAGAGGAGGAAGAAAGGAATGGGGGGGGGGGAGCAGATTGATTGAATGATTATTTATTCTGCTAATATCTATATACAGCTTTTCATGGGGGGGAAGTTCTCAAAGAAAATAGAAAAAGAATAATGAGCAGAAAGTGATTCCCAGTTCCCAAAGGACTCACAACCCGACAGGCAGTCGCAGAAGTGAAAATTCAGTGGTGTTGAGCAGCGGCAGGATCGGGGCCACCTGGGCCTCATCCTGCCTCTGACCCCAGCTACTTTTGGCGATAAGCCCCACCCAAGCAAAACAGATGCACATCCATGCCTACCATGGCCTCAAGGCACCCCAGATTCAAGAGTGGGGGTGGGGGGAATCTAACACGCTTTTGTTCTGTTGTTGCTGTCTACCAAAAATCCGTGTGTGTGTGTGTGTGTGTGTGTGTGTGTGTGTGTGTGTGCGCGCCTCTCCGGAACTGAACCTACATTTCCAGGTTAGGGAAAGCGGGGCAGGAAGCCACTAGCGTCCGCCCACTTTTGCTCCCCACTGGTAAAATCCCACAAGGTGACCTCAGATCACTCCGTTCCTAGATCCTTTGCCCGTTGTCCTCGAGGGTGCCCTCGCAGCTCTCGCTTCGATTTCGAGGCCAGAGAATTCTCTCCCTGGACAAGGCCTCCGTCTTCTCCTGCCTTCCTTTGAGCCCCCCACCCGCCGATTAGCCCCCTCCCCTGTTCAGTAGGGTGATTATTTATAGAGAAAAATCTGCTTGCCACAGTCTCCTGCATAGGATGGAAGCGGATGTTTATCTGAGCCCTGCTTTCAGCTCCAGAGTTCACCCTGAGCTGAACTTGGAGATGCCCACGGCGAGGCAGGAGGGACATCTTGCACACCTGCTTGGTTTGGCGCAGGGGAATGCAAGCATCTGGGTTTTGCAGATAGTATTTTCTGGTGGCAAAGAGTTCTGTGATGCTCGAAAGCTTGGTCGGGCTCTGTGAAAGAGGTCATTGCAGTCTTCTGTCCTTGGAGATAAACGCAGCACTACTTTCACATTAGACTGGACTGGGTTTGTTTTTAACTCCTGCTCCAACCCTTCCCTTCCTCTCATACTGCCCTTTATGCCTGGAAGCAGCTTTCAGAGCCGCACAAGCCTCCTGTTCCCTCAGATAACGCCTTTATCTCTTGCCATCCTTTATGCCTGTAATGCCCTCGCAGAACCTCACAACCCTCCTGCTTCCTCACTCACTTGTCCCTTGCTGCCCCAAATTCCTAGAAACCCATTCCAGAGCCACACAAATCTCCTGTTTCCAAAAATGACCCCTTACTTCCTTGCAGCTCCCTTCCGGAACACCTGTGTGATGCCGTCCCCCTTCCTTGAAATCCCACCTCAAACTCCACCTTTTGTACAAAAACTATGGCACAGCCCCCAATCCCCACACGTAAGAGGGTCCCACTCCACAATCTTACAGGTTGGGCAGATGAGCTCTCATTGCAAAGAGCTAAATGGGAGCCTCCATGTCCAGATGCAGTCTATCTCTAAATACTGCTTGCCAGGAAGGGCGTCATCAGAGGGGGTGCTCTCCTCCCTGCCCTGTTTGTGGGCTTCCCGGAGGCCTGTGGCTCTCCCCTGTTGGAAACAGGCTGCTGGATTTGGTCTGATCCAGCAGAGCTCTTTTGATGTCTTCTTCCCAAGGCCCCCATTTTAAGCATCTGTATGAGTCACGATTCTGTAGGACTTTTTGCGTCTTTTGTTGCTTTTTTGTTTGAAAAAAACACCTAAAAGAAGAAGTAAGGCGTAATTACTGATTATTACTCACGCTGATGCAAAGTTCTGTGTGGCCCTGTAGTTCTGTAGACTTGTATCTATGCATCCTGCCGCACCAGTAAGAGAGTGCCTTGCTGCCTCTTCATTGTTGTTGTTTGTTTATTTGTTCAATTTTTATACCGCCTTTCAAATGGCATCCCAAGGTGGTTACTGCTCTTTGCAAACAATTATCTGTATCAGGTATTTATTAGTGAAATCAGGAGGGACTAATTCCAAAGTTCCAGGCCTCAGAGAATCCACAACTGAGGCTGGAGGGACTCTGCACATGCTCAGAGGGACTCTCAAGGCACTGCCCACATGGACGCAGGCTGCACCCTGACATTTGAAACAGGATTTGGGGACTAGGTCCCGGCAGGTGAGCCTCAGAGGGGAGGAAAGGTGGATTCTGGGGCTTGATAAATCTGGGGAAACTTGAAGCAGAGAGAAAGAAGGGTCTTCGTTCTGAGCTATCTGTGGAAACCCGACTAGAAAATTCAAGCTTGTTCAAGAGAGTAGGGGTCAGAATAATGTCCAGGTATCCTAGGAAATGGAATATTCTTCCCCTCTCGTTTTAAAAAAAAAATGCATCAAAGAAAACCTGATAGTTTTAATCCTCTGGGTCTGCTTTTAAGCCTATTTCCAGCCTTATTGACTTTTCCAGGTTTCTAGCCCCTCCCTGTTCTTTGTGCTCCAGCATGCCCCCACCCCTTTCGAGACCAGAGGCTGCAAATTGTACACACACTTTGCTCAGGAGTAGGCTCTGTTATTTCTGTGGGGCTTACTTCAGAGTAGCCCTGCCTAGAATTCAGCTGCCAGACTACAGCCCAATGGCTGTCCCCATCTAGTCTCACATTCTGCTTCCCGCTGTATCCAGACTCTGGGAAGCCCACAAGCAGGGCAGAAGGAAAACAGACCTCAGAAGCCAAGGTGGGCCTTCAAGGCAGCAGCCCTCCCAGCCCTTGCTCCCTTGCCCCAGCATTTCAGAAGCATACTGGTAATCAGTGGTATACTGCCCCTGGCCACAGAGGCTCCATTTGGCCATAATGACTAACCTCCTAGGACAGACCTCTCCTCCTCGTCCGGGAACTTGCTAGCCGCTATTGCCACATCCTTTGGTTTTGTCTCCATTAGAACTGGGTTCTTTAACCTTGGGTGCCCAGGTGGCGGTGTTCCTATTAATATTGATTCTGTTAATAGTTTGCATTAATAGCAATAGATAACCACGACAACATGACTGAGAAGGTCTCCAGCAGTCAGTCTCTCTCTCTCTCTTTCTCCCCCCCCCCCGCGCGCTCCACGACCCTCCCCATTGTGCTAATAAAAGAATATGTTGCAGTGATTATGGAAAACCTGTCGATTGCACAGACGCACGCGCACACGCACGCACACCCCGGCCTCATGCTAGGAAGCTCTTTGTTGTAGAAACCATTCTTCATGAATGGCCCTTTCAATAAAAGGTAAAAGTGAGGAAATAGGGGGCGGGGGGGGTTACCTTTGCAACAGCGAGTGGGCGGGGAAGAGCGCCCTGGGCCCCCTCCCCCCACGCCCCTCCTACCACTGTTCGGGCGGGGGAGGAGTGGGGGAGCAAGAGTGGAAGTATCCGGTCTCCTTCCACGTGTGGGGTGGGGGAGAGCACCGGGCAAGCTGCCATTGGCGCAGAGCGCTGGCGTCTGGGCGTTCGGAGAGCCCGGATTGGCTGCGGCGGGGCTGAGCGGGGAGGGGGGCGCGCAGAAGGAGTAAAGAATGAATGGGGAGGGGAGAGAGGCCACGCCCCCTCAGAACGTTGCTACATTATAACTTTTTTTTTCCGCCCGCCCGCTTCGTCTTCCTCTCGGTCTGTTCCCGACGCTGGTTATTTGTACGCCAGACCTCGGGAGCGGTGGCTGCGTCGTGGCCACAGGTTCGAGTCCCAGGTGGGGAGAAAGAAGCCCTCCTCGGCTTTCAGACCAAACGCGACTTTCTCGACCTCTTCTCCGCCACCCTCTTTAAGCCCCCGCTCCGGAGCAGCTCCTGCCTGGGCACCCGCGTCCCATTGTCCTGCCCAGCCGTTGCCCTCCAAGAAGCCCTGCCTCTCTGGGGATGTTCTCGCTTCTGGGGAGGTGAAAGCTGGTCAAAGGGCGCGGGCGAGAGAGAGAGGATTTTCCGTTTCTGCCGCTTCTGTTCTCGCGATCGGCTTCGAAGGACAAAAAAGCGGAGCTGCCGCCGCCGCCCTTGGATTAGTCCGGAGACAGAGAGAGAGAGAGAGAGAGGGCGGAGGAGGAGCGGGGGGGGAGTCACTCCGGTGTCGTGTGGACGCAGCCGAGGAGGAGGACTCCTTTGTCTGCCTGCCCGCCCGCCCGCCCAACTGATCTCTCTGCTTGCCCCCTGCCCAGGTAAGCGAATGGACCACCAACCCACCCCCAGGAGCTGCAGCCGGGGGCCCCCAGCCTGCGACGCCGTCCAGAGCGAGCCTTCCATGAATGTGCACATCCACACGACCACTGGGGCCCGGTATGAGCTCGCTGTCCCCCTGGAAGAGACGGTGGAAGGTCTGAAGAGGAGGCTCTCGCAGAGACTCAAGGTCCCTAAAGAGCGCTGGGCCCTGCTGCACAAAGAGAGGTAGGCGGACCGCCCCCCCCCATTCGCCTTGACGGGGGAGGGGGAAGAAACCCCACACAAATCTGCCTTTTGGGAGGCACATCTCTCCCCCCCCGCTTAAAAATAGCAATCTACATTAAATGCAATTGGCGCGGGGGGAGCGCGGAGAAGCGTTTGCGATTGTCGGAGGCAGATGCTGAAACTGTAAAGTGATGTGAAAGTGATTCTGAAAGCAGGCAGGAAGGCAAACTTCTGTCGAATCCTTTCTGTGCACGCATCTGTGAAATATTTAGCAATAAAGTCTTTCTGTGTCTGTGTGTGTCTTTAGATACAAACATACAGATAACCATAGATAAATATTACATGTTTGTTTTATATGCTCATGAATTAGATAAATGTCTATATATATCTCTGTGTATAGAAGTGTGTGTATGTATATATATATATGAGAGCACACAAACAGCAAAGAAACATTAAATGCCACTAGTCTGCATATGCATATGTGTTTGTCTCTGTGTGTAGAACATAGACACACACACATAAATAACCCTTAGATGTTTGTGTGTGTGAGATATCGGCACACACATAAAAGCAGATGTGTTGCATGCATTAAATGCATGCATTCTATATGTACATTTTGTATATTTTAATACCTGTGTGTACTGATTTGTACGATGTGACATGTATCTGCTGTATATGCATCTCCGTGATATATTTATATACATATATGTGTGTGTACACACATGATTATCTCTATAGTCTGTTTTATATAGATGTTAATATCTCATTCAGTGTACACATGCATGCACGCACGAACATTCCTTCATTCCTTCCGCCCACTTCTGCATCCTCCTTTACGGCCAGAAATATTTTCACCTTGATGTTGCCCTCTGGCTGTGATCCGTAGCACACTTTCCTGGGAGTAAGCCCCAGGGTTTGCCTTTTGAGCTGCCCTAGGTAGTGACCTTCTTGCTTGGGAGTAAGCCCCCTTGAACTCAGTGGGGCTTGCTTCCCAGGTGACTAGGAAAACCTTGCATTGTGAAAATTGCCCCCCCCCCGTGTCCCCTTGGCAATCTTGGATATGTAACCCTTTCGGAAAGGAGCTGGGGGGCTCACGGAAGGTGGGGAGGAGTTTGGAGCTCGTCTGGGACACCCCCAAATACCTCTTTGCTTCTGTGTCCCCAGATAACACCCCCTTTTCTCCCCCATCCTCCATGTTCTCCTTTCGAAAGCACCCTCCTGAAACCCTGGCAGGAGAGCAGGCGCCAAATAATTTTGAGTCACTTCCATTGAGACGGGTGCAAGCTAGGCTTTTGGTGCCAATAATGCTTCTTTCTTGGGGGGGTGTTATGGGGCGGGGAATCTGCTTGTATTATTGACAGGCATTGACCCTGTCTCCCCTGAGCAGAAATCTGAGCAGGCCTTCTTGGGGGGGGGGATTGTGTGCTGTTTTCAGAAGGGCTTTCAAGGCAGTCTGGGGTGAGCGTTGGAACCAACCAATTTCCACTTCCTGAGCATCTCTCTCGAAGGTGTCCTTTGTTCTGAAGGTTGATTTTGGGTAGCGTACATGCACATGCTATCCTGGTCTAAACCCTACCGGTTTGGGTGTTGCTTGGGTTTTTTCCATTGCCTATCTCTTTATAAATGGGTCTCTTGCAAAGAATTTTGCAGAGAATTCTTTTTGCAGAAGGGTGGGGGGGACTCAGTATCGCCTTGCAATCCTGGGAATGTCAGGGGAGGGTGTTGTGAGGTGGGCCTCTCCCTTTGTTCCAATCAGTGCTCCAGCTTTGTTAGAGAATAGATTGCTCATGGGTTCTTAAAATGCAAAGCAGGTCTGTCCTTGTAAGATGAAGGGGGGGGGAACCTCTCTCTTTCTCCACCAGCCCTCACACACACACACACCCCCAGTGCATGCTTTCGAGCTGATTTCAAAGGACAGAAATTGCATTTTGCTGCAAACGTGGGTAATGCGTGGAAACAGTTCCAACTTGTCAAAATGCAACCTACCAAAAACTGGAAGAGCTTTTTGTTGGGGGTGGGGTAATTTATTTTATGTGATGCTTTGGTGTTGGATTTGACTGTTCTGCCTCCTATATAACCCCCACCCCCAAATGTTAACAGATCGGAATATCTCTCTCTCTCTCTCTCTCTCTCTCTCTCGGTTTTGCCCTTCCACTTGTCTGGAATCATAGAGGGCTCCGAAAGAGATAGTTCCTTGACAGATGACTGCGGTATATAGCCGTCCTGTCTGGGGGCGGCAGAGAGAGACTTATGATACGGTGTTTACATAAGAAACGGAAAAGGGAGAGAAGGAAGGAACCGTTTAAGGGAGGGGAGAGCAAGGGGAAGGCAACAGAAAGGCTGCTGGAAAAAGATGAAAGATTGGTGTGGGAGGGGACACCCCCCACCCCACCCCACACACACTGCTACCCTGTAGGGCCAATTTTTCTGCAGCTTTAATAGGAAATTAAATCTGTGTTTAAAAAGAAAATGTTTTTTAAAAATCCTCTTCCTTGTCTTTCCTCCTTCCGAAAACCGAAACATTCCTTTGACAAATTTGCATGCCATTTGCATGAGGAAGGGTTTGTAGCCACTGTGTTAGGGAAGAATAATTTTCTGTTTTCTCTTCTTCCCCCTCCCTCCACATAGTCGGCTTAGTTCGGGCAAACTGCAAGATCTGGGAGTCGGAGAAGGTAGCAAGCTGACTCTGGTACCTACAGTAGAAGCCGGCTTGATGGTAAATGTCTTTCTAAAAATCCTCTTAAATCACTCACCATGCACACGTGTTCCTTGGCAGCTTTTCCCTTCCTTTTAAGGCTGCCATCCTGAAGGCTTACTTGAGAGGAAAGCCCACTGAACCTGATTGGGCTTACTTATAATATAATATATTTAATTTGTAAGCCTTGCAAACCCATCCACCAACCTGGCTAGCCAGCCCATGCCGCACTTCAAGCGTTTGCCGGACATGGGCCACCGAAAAAAAGAAACGTCTGTACAGCTTTCCCTGCCTCGGCCCCTTAGGGAGATCTTTAACGCTCCATAAGCAACTTCTTAAAATCCTGGTCCAAAGCCCCGTCTTCCCCCTTAGTCATCTAAGGCGACTTTTAACTCTCCCTAGGCGACTAGGTAACCAGTTAGAAGCCGTACCTCCTTTGCTGGTCTCCTAGAGACAATCCTTAACTCTCCATAGGCGACTAAGTGAAAGACCATTTGGAAACCTCATCTTCTCTTCCTCTTCCTTCTGTAGTCGCAGGCATCTAGACCCGAACAGTCCGTGATGCAAGCCTTGGAAAGCTTAACAGAAACTCAGGTGAGAGAGAGCATACATCTGATTTTTTAAAAATTTTTATTTATTTATTTATTGGGGGCGGGGCGTTGTGGAGCTGGGAGCAAGTGGAATGGGTGGATAGCCAAACTTAAAAGAACTTTGTTTTCTGGTCCCAGAGAGGAGGGACATGAGAAGTCACTGCAAGGAAATGGCATGCATTGTGTGCAGTCATGTGGCTGGGGCTTTCCTGAATCCTGGCATACTCTGTATGTGTGTGTTAAAGTGGGGGGGGGTGCGCAAGGATATGCCGCCATACCAAGGTTCTAGTCCATGTGGAGGTCCAGGTTTGCGTGAAGCACGAATGTGATTGTGTCTTATCCAGTGGCTTCCCTTTTCACCCCGTTTACTTTCGGAGGGACTCTAATGGGACTTCTGGTGACATACAGAATGTGCCTGTGCTTTTTGCAGGGAGGGGTGGGTATTACAACCATCTCTAGCCTGATTGTTCTCCTCCCATTTGAAGTGTGTTTAGGGTGCTGTGTAACAATACCCTTTCCTAACTGGCTGGCCACAGATGCAAAACCCTCCTCGAGAACAAGTCAATTGTGGGAGGCTTTAGAAAGCAAAGTGGGGTACTGCACTCCCTTTTTAACTTTGGGAGGGGTTTCCACGCAGGGTAGATATTAAAATGGGAGTTTAAGGTTGCAATCCTATGCCGATTTACCTAGGAGTAAGTTCTGGTGTGACTTACTCCAAGGCTACTGTATTTTCTGTTGGAATCCACTGGATACAAAAAACACTTTAATCTGGGATAGATGGAACCCTCAATCTCTATGATATGTGGAACACATTTTGTTGCATTTGTTTCTGACATGCAGTTCTGTAGCAAAACTCTTGTTGTCACTTATGAAAGTTTTTTTTAATTGCTTGAGAAACCAACTTTAAATGTCTCAACTGGCACCGCTGTTTTTCTCGCCCCCAAACCCCAACTGCAAAATGTCTTGGTGATTTCTTTATTTTTAAAGGAAACACCCGATTTTCTAATATCTGTATCTGCTAATGAGGAAGGGGCACTCGTGGGGAGGCAGACCCCTTGGAGGGAGACTAAAGAAAAAGACTCGGAGTGGATTTAATGGATATTTTGTACATGGTGCTTTATAAGGATTGAGAGGCAAGGTCTCTGCCCCAGAGGGCTTGCATAAAACAGAAGAAGAGGGAGGGGAAGCAGAATGTGTCATTATTTCCACCATGATATGCTGGAAGCTTGGTTACAAGAAGCCGAAGCTGTAGAAATGAATATTCTAAAAGGGTTGGTGGTCCCTGTCGCTAAGCAGGGTCCACCCTGGTTGCATGTGAATGGGAGACTAGGTGAAAGGGAGACTAGACTGGATGTGTGAGCCCTGTAAGATCCTCCCCTGAGGGGATGGAGCCGCTCTGGGAAGAGCAGAAGGTTCCAAGTTCCCTCCCTGGCAGCTTCTCCAAGATAGGGCTGAGAGAGACTCCTCCCTGCAACCTCAGAGAAGCCGCTGCCAGTCTGGGTAGACACTACTGAGCTAGAAGGATCAATGGTCTGACTCAGTATATGGCAGCTTCCTATGTTCCTATTTAACCTTGAGGAACACATATGCACTTAAATGTAGGCTTGACTCTCTCTGCAGACTGCGGCTTCTTTTTAGTGTGTGTGCCCCCCCCCCTTCTCTATTTGCTCCTGCTCTCAATTTTAGGAGTCTATAGCAAGGTGGTCTCTCTGCTAATGAGTATTTCTTTTGCCACAAGTGGGGAGAGAGAGATGGGTCTTTCTCAACCTCACCGAAAGACAGAATCATAGGATGTTAGAGCTGGAAGGGACCTTGCGAGAGTGGGGGGTCTTCTAGTCAGACCTCCAGCAAAGGAGAAACCATCACTGCATGAGGCAGGCTGTTCCACTGTCCAACAGCTCTGACAGGAAGTTCTTCCCAGTGTCTCGTCTGAATCTGCTCCCTTCTCATCGCAGCTCATGGGTCCTAGTCCTGCCCTTACATTTATTTCTCATGGGTTCCGTGGCTATTGTAAAATAAAATAAAAAAAATCCAATAAAAATTAAAAATGCAAAAAAGGGGGGGCCCTCTGTGGCTTTCGGCCCTGCAGTGGTGAATAGACCCTAGCTCTTAAATCCCCTCAAATGCACCCTGTTGTGTGGGGGAAGGCATTTGTGGGGGGGGGATCTTCCCTGCAGCTCCTACCTCTTGTGCGCAGAACAGCTTCAGCTTCATGCCTTTCTCCCCTTAACTCTGCCCCTTTCTTGATCGCAGTTCTTTGCCTGGACAAAATAATTGCATCCCCTTCTCTACCCAGAAGGATAATTCTGGATAATGGGATGCATGTCTTTCCTGCCCCCACCCCCAATAATTCACCCCTCTCTCTCATGTAGTATGTACATGGATCCCTTAAAAAATAAATCAGTTATCTTCTGCTAAAGATTCAAGTTGCAGAAGGTGCTGAGGGCTTTTGGTGATTCCACTGGGACTACTGGAAATGCTCAGGAATTGGGGCGGGGGGGGGGCTGGAAAGAGCAAGATTGCCCCCCTGCTTAAGATCCCTGGGGCAGTCTTGCTACCCCATAGCCTGCACCAAGAGGGGAAGGATGGCTTTAAAAGGAATGGTGTTACGGGGGTGGCAGCAGGTAGCTTGATCTCCCACCCACACCCCCTTCCAGCTCTACCAGTGCTACCTTCTGGACAAAGAGTGGGACTAATTTCATGCTGGAGGCTCCTCCTGTTGATGGAGGGGGGGGCTGCGTCAGGAAAGAGGGGGGGGCCCTCAGGAGTGGAGCTGAGACAGAACGCCAGCCAGCCATCTGCGTTGCTGGGGAGGGGGCTGGCTGCAGATCGGTAGCTTCTGTTGTCTCTGCCTGCCTGCCTGCCTGCCTCCTCTTGGGGGGCCTTTGACCCCACGGCCCACCCCAGCCTCCTCCCAAAGAGGTTTTTTTGTGGGGTGGGGGGGGTCGTCCCAGACCTGTTAACTCTTGTCTGCCTGCTAGGGTAGGAAAATGGCAGCTGGGTGCATGTATTTTCTGTCTCAACTGCAGATCAGCCGGTGGGGTTTATTTATTTTTTTACCCTTTGCTTTGGTAGGAAGGAACTGCCAGTTGGAGTTTTTTTTGGGGGGGGGAGAGATAAGAAGCCACACCCCTCATTCATGCTGCGGTGGTGGTGGGTGGGTTTGCGTCCGTCCTTGCGTCAGCGAAATCCACTTCCTCTCGTCTTCCGGGAGGCGGCAGTCAGGCTTAAAGCAGCTCACGTCCTTCTTGTCAGAGCTGGGTGGCGGCGGGCGGGCGGGGTGGGTGGGTGGGTGCCAAATCCTCACCCGTTTCCAGTTAGTGTGGTCCAACTGTGGATGTGGAACGTGGGGGGGGGGGCAGGGGGGAGAACCGCCAGGGTTTGTCCGAGGCGGGGGTGGGGGCTGGTTGGGAGAGCTGGGGTGGCGTTGGCGCATAAGCAGGCCTCTGCTGCCAAGACCTGCGGGTTCCCTTGCGGGTGGAAGAGAGAGCCCTGGGAAGCTGCCTGCTGCGGAGTCTGACCCTCGGTCCATCCGGCTCCAGAACTGCCTGCTCTGACCGGCAGCAGGGCTTCAGGCGGGACGGTTTCTCAGCCGACCCCGAGACCTTCTGTGCACTCGGCAATTGCTCTGCCTCTGAGCTATGGCCGTATCCAGCGGGGAGGCGGTGCAGCGAGGTGTTTCAGACTGGAATTGTCCAGGCTTGACTCTGTTGGTGACCCGTCTTGCTCGCCCTGAGAAGTGACCTTATGCATACATCCCTCAAGCGGCGGGGGGAGTGATGGCAGGAGGGAGAGAAGGAATCTGTAGTCAGGTTGGCAGTGTGGGGAGGGGGGTTGGCGCTTGGTTTTGTGTGGGGCTTCCCGTCTCTGGACGGAGCACAGGATTCTACCGGCAGGCCAAGTGTGGATTCTCTGGTGTGGGTGTGTTTTTTGGCTCAGGGTGGCTGCCGGTCTCTCAACGACTGTCCAGTGGATGTTCTGACCGCCCTTCTGGAATAGGGGAGGCATCTATGCCCGTTAGGAAACAGGGGCCTTGCTCTGCCCCCCCCACCCCCACCACCCATGACTCATTCCTTCCTCAAACTGGGGCCTTATGAACTCTCGGTGGCTGACCAGAAGAGAAACTAAGGGTGGCCTTAGTTGACCTGGCGGGGGGGGGGGCAAGGGAAACCAGAGGGTGTGGTTTTCCTCCCTCCCCCATCCCAAACGTCTCTCTGCGCCCCCCCCCCCCCGCCGTACTGGCGGTGCCACCCACTCACAGCCGTGAGGAGGGTCACCTCGGGCCAAGTGCTCCCGAACAAACGGCACAGAGAAGGAATCCAATGTACCCTGAGTCATCCCTTTCTGGGAACTGGGATCCACGTGCTGGAGTTCAGTGCAGAGGCAATCAATTAAATCCCTCTCCTCCTCCCCCCCACCCCCTTCACATCCCCTTGGGAAAAAACAAACTCTCTGAATCTGGGGCGGTGGGCGGGGGGGGGGGGGGCGGCTGTATGCTGACACTTAGCAAGAGATGCTGCCTCTTGTTTTCGGGTACCTGGAGGAGGAGGCGGCGGTGGTGGCATTCCCAAGCACAGATTTCTCTCCTCCTCTTCCTCCTCCCCACGCCCCAACCCATTCCCAAGAGGGCATGCATCACATTGCTGACTCTTGCCCTAGACTCGCACCCCTGCCCGGTCATTGCTCCGAAGAGCACTGCTTACATGTCTCTGTTTTATTCTCCTCCTTACTGGCATTGTTGACTGTTGGGGGAAGTGGAGCGTCATGTGAATCGGGCCCGACCCAGACTCTGAACTTGTGTTTCAGGACCAAGGGGCCATGCTGGGGCATGCCGGCTAAGTGGCAGTTCCTCAGAGCATGTGCAGAGTACACTTTCGTTGTTGCTGCGTGACACGTACACATACACGGGGATTTCAGACCTTAGATAGAGAGCTGGGGCTTTAGACCGGAGGGGATGTGGCCGAGGCCTGCAGAAGGCCCCGGGTTCAATCCCCGGCGGCTCCAGCTAGGGCTGAGAGAAATTCCCGCCTGACACTCTGGAGAACTGCCGCTGCCAGTCGGAGCAGACAGCCCTGAGCTCGATGGACTAACAGTCTGACTCAGTAGGTGGCAGCTTCTTAAGTTCTTTATTTCCGGAAATAACTAGATCCAATCGCCACCTCGTTGTCTTGAAAATGGAATTGCTCGTGGAGAAGGGGTTGTTTGCAGATTTCTGCTGGAGTCTGGGGTGCAGTCTTGGATCCTTTAGAGTTCGGCTTTGGGCTGGGCTGAGTCCCCAGTGCCTTAGACCATGTGCAGAGCGTTCAGCAACTTGAAACGTAGGGAGTAGCCCCTTGAGAGTGACTTAGTTCTTAAATGCAACTTGAGTCCGTTTATAGGGGGGAGTGCCCGCTTGCCCCACTGGCGACTCGATATCTTCATCCAGAAGTTACCCACAGATCCCCGTTCAGATTTTTCTCTTTCTTTTTCGCCCTAACAAATGTTCAGTTTGTTTCTGTCCTCCTTCAACCAACCAGACCACCTTCTGAAATGGGCGAGAGGTGGTTGGGTCTGGCGACGCAGCTCTGTCCGGGCCAGAGGCAGGCGGAGGTGTGGGGCGAAGGGGCCGGGCCTCCGTCCTGGGCCTCTCGGAGTGGTTCTCGCCAACGGCAGCCTTGCGGGCTGCCCGCCTGGCTCGGATCCTCAGCGCCTGGCTGGCACTGACGTATGTGTGCGTGTGTGTACAACTGTTTGCTCTCCCTTCCTTCAGCAAAAATAAAATCGGAAAAAGCATCCCAGCAGGAAAGGGGGTGTTATTTTTAGTGCGGCCAGGAGCCGGTGCCGCTGCTGAGGTGCCAGGCGTGGGCCTCGTGGGGTGGCCGCGGCTAATGACGGCAGCAGCAGAGGGCCGGTGTGAGTCAGCGGCCGAGCAGGGACGACGTCTCCGCCAGGTTGGAGTCTCTGACATCAGCCAAATAATGGGGAGGGGAGGGAGGCAGCTGGCCTTGCAAGGAGAGAGGGGAGAGAAAGAGGCCAGGCTCTTCCGGCGTAGGGGTAGAGGACCTAGTGGTTAGCGCAGAGCCAGCTGGCGGAGGCTTCAGGCTGGGAGCAGTGTTCCCTGCCCTTGAGATTTGCAGGTGTGGCGGACTACAACTCCCATCATCCCCAGCCATTGTGGCTGGGGGTGATGGGAGTTGTAGTCCACCACACCTGGACTGCGTCCGAATCCCTGTTGCAGGCTGGGAGGCCCGTCAAACCTGGTTTTAGTTCCTTGCTGGTGCTTGGTCAGAAGGCTGAAGGAGGCTTGCTGCGTGGGACTCTGTACACGCTCAGATGCCCTGGCAGTTCTGAGAAGAGAGTCAGAAGCTGTGTGCTGGCGGGGGGGGGGGGGGGGATGCCAACCAGGGGTGTCCCTGAGAGCAGCTTGGCCCGGATTGGGGTCTGGATGGTGTTGGCTTGCGGTGGTGACACACTCATGAGAAGGTGTTGCTAATTTGGTTTCCGCAGCACTGTGTTTGACTGAGGCTTTAAGGGGATCTGTGTGTGTGTGTGCAATCTCACACACGCACCCACCCTCCTCTCCTGGCCTCAGTCATTCGGTCTGCAAAATGGGCGCCATGTCGTCGCAACTTCTGTGGGTTCGCTTCTGGCTGCAGCGGGGTTCCTCTGTGACCCTGGCACCTTGGTTACCTGTCCGATTGGCATGGGTAGCTTGCACGCCCTCGGATTACTCTTGTCTTCCTGACTACCCTGCACGATGCCCAGGCTGGTCAGGGCCCACAGGATGAGTCTGTGCCAGAGGAAGGACTCGAACCCGGGTCTCCCACCATCAGACTTAACCCCGCAGCTCCTGCACTGCGAGACGGTCACGGGCGAAATGGCCCCACTTTTGCTCACCATTCAAGAGGATGGAGCGTCTGGGCTGAGGGGGGCATAAATAAGCAGATCCCAGATGCTGCCGGCCCCACAGCAAAGGGGCTTCCTGGGGGGGCAGGGGGGGAGGGATGCATTTGTCCCTGAGCTTCCAAGAGCTATTCTGCATATGGTAATAGCCATGTGTGCGGAGAACAAAGGAATGAGGGGATTCCTGGTGGGGAGGACACACACACACACACGAGATATGTGTTCATGCATGCTGGGAGCGGAAGAGATGGTTTCAGCTGGCTTCAGCGGCTGGCAGTCTCCGTCTCTCTCACCCCCCCCCCCCGATTGGGCGGGTGCCCGGGCCCTCCTTTGTTCAGCCGGTGGCGGGGGTGGGCGGGCGCTGTGCCCAGGGAGGCCCGGCCACGAGGAGGAGTCGTGACTGGCGTGGGGGGGGGAAGGAAGGAGACTCTTGTGGCTGGTCTGCTGCGAGGAGGAATTCGTGACTGGCGGCTCGGCTGAGCGGCTGTGTGCTTTTGGGCTGGTGGGAGGCGGCAACTGGGGACTGGGTTCCAGATCTGCCGCACGCTTTTGGTGCCCGGCTCGGAGCCCCGTGGGCCTGCCCTTCAGCTCGAAGTCATTGCTGAGAAGGTCGCTGGCGGCGGCCTGGCCAGGTCGGACTCAGACATCCGGTTCCAGGCAAGCTTGCCCTGAAGCCAAGAGGGCTCCCATGTGCCCAGCATTGAGGGCTCACAAGTAGACTGCCCCTGTGCAAGGAGGTTCCATTGAGCTGTCCCCCTCAGATTGCAGAAGAGAAGGGGGTGGTGGGGGTGGGGACTGTTAGCCTTCCAGTCAGGCTTACAAGCTTTCGGCTTTTCTGGGAATAGGTTGCCGGCTTCAGGTCTGATTCTGCAGTCCTTGCACAGGAAGCAGCTGCCTGCCGAGTCACACCGTGGATCCGTCTCGCTCAGCGTTGTCTACCCTGACAGGCAGCAGACCTCCAAGGTTTCGGGCAAGCGTCTTTCCTAGCCCTACCTGGAGATGCCGGGGATTGAACCTGAAATATATGAAGCTGCCTTCTATGGAGTCAGTCGCTTGGCCCGTCTCGCCCGGTACTCTGACTGGCAGCAGCTCTCCAGGGCCTCAGACAGGAGCATCTCCCCCCCCCCGCCCCATTTCTAGCTGCCAGGGACTGAGCCTCAGACCGCCTGTGTGCAAAGCAGGCCTCTGCCCCCTTTCCTGCAGCCCCCGTTCCCCTAACACCAAACTGCATGGGCCCACGGTCCTGATGGGACTGTCTGTGTCCGTCTGCGTTCAGCAGAGGGTGTGTGAGCTTTGCTTCCGCTGGGGCCAAGCGCCGAGTGGGGTGGTACTCTGTGCATGCTCAGAGGCCCTCTGGGTGTCTCCGGCAAGCCTCAGTGAACCGGCACATTCCGGGTCCAAGCCACCCCCCTTGCCCAGGGGTGTGGTTGCAGTTCCCCTCTCCCCTTCCGCCTGTCCCGGCTATCCCAGCAGCCTGGCTCTCTCTCGGCGTGCCTCCTGCACAGGCACCCTTCTCAGCCTCGTGCAGGGAGAGACTTCACCTCGCCGCCGCCTCCTCACAGAGAGCGAGAGCCGAGGGCTCTGCCTCCCCGCCCCCCCATGTCCGAAACCTGCATTGTCTGAACCCCGCCCACCTCTTCCTTCTGCCTGCAGGGCGAGCTGCCGTTTCCCACGGCTTTCTCAGAAACCTCGAGGGGCCCCCACGGGTTTCTTTTCCAACCGGGGAAAGAGATTCCCACGAGCCTGAAGGTGAGGAGGGATGAGACCTCTTCTGTGGGGCACAGAGGGCCTGTACGGCTGGCCACTGGGGTCACAGCAGGTTCGGTTTTTGTGGGGGGGGGAAGGGAGTGATGAGGCACAAGAACGGCTGCAGAGAGCGCCGTTCACGGAGGGCTGCAAGGCAACGTGCGTGTTTTGCATGCAAGAGGTCCTGGGTTCAAGTCCTGCCCTCTTCCGTTAACACGGGCTAGGTTTGAGAGGCTCGGAGAGGCCTCTCTTTCCATCTCTCTCGCTCTCTCTCTCCTGAGACTTTCCAGCTCGGAGACTCCCCGGTTCTATGGGGCTGCAGCAGCAGTTTCCCACACTCAGCAGGGGGTTCGACTAGAAGACCTCCCGGGTCCCTTCGTACTGGGGCGTTCTGTCCTGTGTAGGAGAGCTGCTGCCAGTCAGCGCAGACGATGCTGAGCAAGATGGCCCAAGGGACTGACTCGGCGTAAAGCAGCTTCATCTATTCACTTTAAAAACAGAGTCGATCACCCCAATCAAGTATTGCTTTCTTCTTGGTTGTGACTGGTTGCTTTTGGAGGGCTTTGGGCTCTGCTGTGGGGGTTGATGGCAGGCTGCGTGTGGTTGGTGCTCAAGAGGCTGCCTCGTTTTCTCCCCACACCCCAGGAGCTCTGTGGAGCCCCTCTTGGCAACCATGAGGTCTAGAAACATGATTATGCAGGGCAGCTCTCAGTCAGTTGCCCTGGCTTAGGAACAGCTCCTGTGTTTGCAGAGGTTGTTCTTGGTTGCGTGATGGGAAAGGCTGGGAAAATAACCCGCCCTCCCCTCCTCCCTCCCCCCCCCCACCCACCCCGCCTGCCTCTCTGCTGGGTTGGCAAAATGAAAATTTCCAGTTACGTCTTTGTCCTTTCTGCTCTAGCTCCACCCTAGCACAGCGGACCCCACCTGACTAGGCAAATATTTACGGCTGGCTTCCTTTTCTTCCCCCTGCTTACCCCTTTCCTGGGGGCCGGCGTCGTTCTGAAGCCTCCCCACCCTGATTCCGACCGACCTCGCAGGTGTGGCCGGTCCAAAGCGACCCTTCCCAGGCGGGCCGGGGTGGGGTGTTGATGACTCGCCCTGAACTCTGGGCTGCCTGCAAGCTGGTAGCTGACACAACACCACTACCCTGGTTAATGTTTTATTCTGCCTTCCCCATCGCCCGTTGCTGATTCACAGCAGCCTGGTGAGTAGAAATTCAACCGGTGCAGCTCCAGGCAAGGGACAGCTGTGCCTGTTGGATTTCTACCAGTCAGGGCACTGTTAAATGAGGGCGGCAAACTGATGTTTAATGGTGCAGCAGGCAGCAGCCCAACAGGCGCTGCACTGCACAGCCTAGAGTGGCAGCAGTAGGGCGGAGCTGTGCCAGTTGAAGCAGCAACCTGCCAAGGCATGGATTTGGCCCTGGATAGGACTGAGACACGGCTGTTGGTCCATGGCATGCACTAGCCACATTTTTAAAGTGGCACCTCTGAAGTTGGCCTCTGATAGGGGAAACAAGGTCGCCCACTAGCTGCAGCCTGCTTTGGGCTTCTCGGCAGCCGCTCGCCTTTGGCGAGCTGGCGATTGGCACCAGGTGACCAGGCCACAGAAGCTTTCCGCAAGGTGGTGTCCATTCTCTCCTTTGGAAAGCGTTGTTTTGTTTCTGCTCGCCGGGGAAGCAGAAAGCAGCCAACGTGGGGCTCTCCCGCCTTTCCCTCGAGACTGCTGGCCGTCTGAGCGGGGCTCGTGTGTTGCTCCGGCCGGCGGCGGCGGCGGCTGCGCGTATTTCTGGGGCCATGCGGAGGGCCGGGCAGTTGGTTTCTCGCTTCAGTCCTCGGAAGGGCAAGTGAGAGTTGGAAGCTGCCGCCTCCTCGACCTGACACCGGGTTCCTGCAACTCTGTGGGGTTTTGAGGGGCGTCCGCACCCGGGAGAGTGGGAGTCCGCTGCTAATCCTGCCGCCTCCTTTCCTCCTCTCCCCCCCCCGCCCGCCCGCCCCTCCAGGTAAACGACTTCCTGTCGGGAAGGTCTCCTCTGACCCTCGCTCTGCGCGTCGGGGACCACATGATGTTCGTCCAGCTCCAACTGGCGGCCCAGCAGAGCGGCGCCCAGCTCCAGCACCGCCACGTCGTCGCCAGCCGTGGCGAGCCTGCCGGAGGAGGGGTGCCACCAACCACGCCGCCGACGCCCGTCGCCAGCCCAGCCGCCCCCAGCTGCCGGACGCTCCATGGCGGCGGCGGCAGCAGCAGCACCCCCGGCTTCTCCCGCGTCCCCCCGGTGCCCGCCTGCCCGCCCAGCCCCAGTCCGGCTGCCTCCCCGTCGCCGGCTCAGGCCACGCCCATGTACTGCAGCGCGGCCCACCCCGCCCCCGTGACGGCGGGCATGTTCCGGTCGCACGGTGCCAGCACGCAAGCCGTGAGCGGCGGTGGCAACGGCAGCGTCGTCTCGTCGTGTTCAGAGGTCAGTCCCAGTCACATTGCGTCAAGGAATAACGTTGAGGCGCTTCGCGGGGTGGGAGCCCGGACTCCTGGGTTCTCTTCCCTAGAAAGCAAGCTGCCCCCCCCAAAAAACCTGCCATAAATTCCTCTTAATGAGCCCCTTGTTCCCCAGCTGCAACGATGTTTTGTGCCAAAAGCAAGGCAGACTCTCACCAAGTTTTGAATTGGGTAGCTGCTGTTGCTTGAAAGGGCCGGGGAAGAAGATCCATCAGAAGCTTGAACTTGGGGTTCTTGGGGGGGGTGCCCAAAGTCACACACTGAGGACCTTGAAGCCGGGAGGTATTCTCCTGATTTAAGGCTTCACAGGTTTCACCATTTGTGCTCCAGATCTTGGGCACTGTTGCTTTCATTTTTTAAAAAAAAATTTTGGAAGGAATGAACAAGTTTCTAGTCCCTGTGGTGCTGAAAAGCAGGGGGTGGGGGTGGTGCTTGGGGAAGAACCCAGGAGCCCTGCATCTGACTGAACGTTGCTTCTGAGATAAGGAAGGGTCACAGGCTGCTTGCGGGGTGAGCTTATTCTCATTCCCTTTCCCCTCCTCCCACTTTCCACAGGTGGACTGCACCACACGGAGTAACAGTTCGCCCAGTGCCGCTCCTGCCCAGACTTCCCGTTCCCGCAAACCCGGTGCTGTGATCGAAAGCTTCGTTAACCACGCCCCTGGGGTCTTCTCCGGCACGTTCTCTGGTACGCCCTTGCTGAGTTTTTCCTCCAACTGGTCTTGTTTTCTTCCTCCTCTTGGGCCAACATGACTTGGTGTGTGCAAGCTTCAGCGTCTCACCAGACGCTTTGCCACACCGGATGCAGAACTCTGTGAAGCTTGACAGCTTGCCTGCTCCCACCATATCTTTGTCCAGCAAATGACCTGGGAGCACCTGATAGTTGTCGCACTGTTTGAGTTACAATTGTGTGAGCCGAATCCATCTCCATAAGAGCTCGGTTTACTCTCTGAGCTTTCTAAAAGTGTTAGTAGTCATGTCGCGTCTCCATAGGAAAAAATGAACACAGCAATAGTCTGTCTTCTTTATGCAACTGATGCAACCTATTGCCACAGGATGTTGCAATGACCACTAGTGCAGTGAATATAGGATTTATTAAAAGGCCCAGAACATTGTCGCGTTGGTTGCTACTGGCGTGGCACAATCCTACACTTGTTTGTTCAAGTAATTTGTATCTAGCACATAACAGTGTGTTCTTGAAGCTCCCTGAGGGCTCTGTGTGTGTGTGTGTATTAAACTTCACATAGCAAAAATGTTCTAGAGAAATTGAAGAATCCCCATGAGGGCTAGCAACCTGATTCTCTTTTTAAAAAGAGAGGCTGAGCCCTCTGGGGGAAACGGCGTATCTTGTGCTGCTTCGTGACAGTGGGCGAGGTGAGGTTGGCCACAGCTTCCTAACAATCCTCTCCGTCCCCCCCTCCACTTGCTTTGCAGGCACTTTGCACCCGAATTGCCAAGACAGCAGTGGGCGGCCGCGGCGGGACATTGGCACCATCCTCCAGATCCTCAACGACCTCCTGAGCGCCACCCGGCACTACCAGGGCATGCCGCAGTCCCTGACGCAGCTCCGGTGCCAGACGCAGTGCTCGTTGTCGCCTTCACCTCCGCCCTCCCCGGATCTCGCCAACAACACTACCTCAGACAAACTGGCGGCCGCTGCTAACCAGCCCCTGCACTCCGGGGCCCAGTGCCCAAGCCAAGTGGCAGCCTGCAGGCCTTCCGGTGAGTCTGCCTGCCTTGCTCCCTTCGCGGCCTGTCTCTGGGCCGGGTTCCTCTCAGAATTTGCGTGTATATTTAGAACATCAGGACAGCCCTGCTGGGTCAGGCCCAAGGAGGCCCCTCTAGTCCAGCCTCCTGTTTCACACAGTGGCCCACCAGATGCCGCTGGAAGCCACAGGCAGGACTTGAAAGGGGCAGGTCCTCCCTCCTGCTGTTGCTGCCCTGCAACTGGTGCTCAGAGGCATCCTGCCTCTGAGGCTGGAGGTGGCCTGTAGCCCTCCGACTAGTAGCCGTTGATAGACCTCTCCTCCATGAAGTTATATCCAAGCCCCTCTTCAAGCCATCCAGGTGGTTGGCTGTCACCACATCTTGTGGCAGAGAGTTCCACAAGTGGATGATGCGTTGTGTGGAAAAGTACTTCCGTTTGCTGGTCCTAGATTTCCTGGCAACCAGTTTCATGGGATGACCCCTGGTTCTAGTGTTATGCGAGAGGGAGAAGAATTTCTCTCTCTCCACTCCACACCATGCCTGATTTTACAGACCTCTATCATGTCTCCCCACAGTCGTCTTTTCTCTAAACTAAATAGCCCCAGGTGTTCCTCATAAGGAAGGTGCTCCAGGCCCCTGATCATCTTGGTTGCCCTCTTCTGCACCTTTTCCAGTTCTGCAATGTCCTTTTTAAGATGTGGCGGTCAGAATTGTATGCAGTACTCCAGGTGTGGCCGCACCATAGTTTTGTATAAGGGCATTTATAATTTGCAGCCCAGTGATTGGTTAAGACCCCGCAACAGGGTGGGTGGGTGTGGTGTTTGCAAAGTGGCCTTCCCAGAATCCTCCACTCATCCAGCCTCTGCCTGCTTGGCTGAAAATCAAATTTTGAACCCCAGTAGCTGCTCTCTGATAGGCCAGTGGTGGGTTCTGGCAACTGATAGAAATCAGATTTGATTCTGATTGGTTCACAGATGCTAGGGCAAGGCTGGTGAGCTGTAGAGCCCCTCCCCTGAATTAATACATACATTGAATCTTCAGTCTAGCTTCAGTTCTGATGGAAGAGGGTTTTTTCACTGTTGGTCACTGCATTGGGTGCAAGAGATGTGTGGATACTCTGGCAATCTTGCAGATCATGTGGCATGTTCAAGAGACGATGGTGAAAAAAAGAATATTCCTTTTTTTAAAAAAAGGAATAAAGTCTCAAATGTGTTATCCTTCAATTTATTTTATAGTTACAATGCAAGCAAAAGGAAGGATGTCTGGTGTTAGTCTGCACAAAACAGAATCAAACCGATTTGAAGACCAATTTCAAATGTGAAATTGCTGATCTAGCAAAAATATGTAACTTACCCCTACTACAGGCCTGTTCGCTTAACTTCTGTGCTGGGCAAATTGATGGAAAGCATACTTGTTAAAATTGCTCAACACAGAGAAGAACAGGCCTTGCTGAAGGAGAACCAGCATGGCTTCTGAAGGGGAAAGTCTTGCCTCGCTAACCTTCTGGAGTTCTTTGATAGTGTCAACAGGCATGTGGATAAAGGCGATCCATTTGGCATAGTATTAAATGGACAATGGAGGGAGGTCAGAAGTGGGGTCCCCCAGGGATCTGTACTGGGACCAGTGCTCTTTAACTTGTTCATAAATGATCTAGAAGCAGGGGTAAGCAGCGACGTGGCCAGATTTGCAGGTGGCACCAAACTATTTAGCGTAGTGAAATCCAAAACAGATTTAGAGGAGCTCCAAAAAGGATCTGTCCAAACTGGGGGAGTGGGTGACAATTGTGGTTCAATGTAAGCAAGTGTAAAGTGATACATGTTGGGGCAAAAAGCCCCAATTTTACATATACACTGATAGGGTCTAAGCTGTAGAAATCTTGGGGTCATGGGGGACAGCTCATTGAAAGTGTCGACTTGGTGCGCGGCAGCTGTGAAAAGGACAAATTCCATGCTAGGGGTCATTAGGAAGGGGATCGAAAATAGTAATGCTGCTAATATAATGCCCTTATACAAATCTATGGTGCAGCCACATCTGGAGTTCTGTGTACAGTTCTGGTCACCATATCTTAAGGACAACATTGTAGAACTGGAAAAGGTGCAGAAGAGGGAACCAAGATGATTAGGGGCCTGGAGCACCTTCCTTAGGAGGCTAGGCTACAGCATCTGGGGCTCTTTAGTTTGGGAAAGAGGCACCTAAGGGGAGAGACATGATCGAGATGTATAAAATTATGCACAAGTAGACAGAGTGGGCAGAGAGAAACTTTCCTCCCTCTCTCACCACACCAGAACCAGGAGTCATCCCATGAAACTGAAGGTTGGGAATGTTAGGACCGACAAATGGAAGTACTTTTTCCACACAGTGCATAATTAACCTATGGAATTCTCTGCCACTGGATGTGGGGATGGCTTTTAAAGGGGGCTTAGACAGAATTTGTGGAGCACAGGACAACTTGTTTTCCTCCTCTGCTTGCCCCTAAAGTAACTGGGCCAGTGTTGATCTCCCCAAAGCAAGTCCCCACCCGTTCTCTGGTTCACATCTCATCTGTGCCATGAATTCTTGGGGTCAACAGAGGCAAGTGATTCCCTCCCAGTCTCAGCTGCAATCAGACTTCCTTACCTTGCCAGGATTAGCTGTTCCCTCCTAGCCTCGGCTGCAATCGGACTTTCCTCCCTTGCGGGGTTGGCGAAAGGGAGACATCTGAAGCACTTGGCACGCTTTCTAAACATTCAAAGTATTCCTTAGTACTAATATTTATAGTCTTATTTATTCCCTCTATCTTATGGGCTCACTGTGTGCGTCTCCCGATTTTTGGCTTCGTTTGCCTATGTCCTCGCCAGCCAAAAAAGCCTCAATGTTGTGCCTGACAATTTCTTTACCAAGCCAGGCGAGGGACAGCGTTGAAGAACTGGGGCTAACTTCTGTTCCAGACGGGGAGCATCTCCTGCACACTCTGTGTGTGCTTCTCTCCTAGGATGCCTATGCAAATTCACCCTAGTGGCTTTGCTTAAAAGCAGTGTGGGCTGGATTTGGGCCTGGGCATTTGAGGTGGTGATTGTGCCAAGTGTGGTGGAGAAGTTTCTTGCCCACCCACTGCATTGTGTTCTGGATTTCTAATTGAGCGGGCAGAGGTCTGGAAGACCGTGCCCGCCGCTCAATACGGATCGGACAAAATGGGGAAATTGTGGAGGATACGGCCTAGTGACTGCTGTGCAGCGTGGTCGCTGAATGGAGCCTCCACGCTCAGGGGCAGTCTATCTTCACCCCTTGTTGAGGACCAACCTTCTCTCTCGTTTCTGCCTCCTCTTGGTGACTGGCTCCCTTCCCTTTTGGAGTCCTCCAGGGTCGTGGCCACAGGACAAGGTTGCCCCAAAGGGTTTGTTTCAAATGGGGCAGCCCCTCCCGAGGCCTGAGCCACTTCAAAAAGTAGCCTGCAGCAGCAGAAGCACTTGTTGGAGTTCTCTCTTGGGTGGTGTTGAAATGGAGGAGGAGCAGCATAGCCATATCCGGAAGGGTCTACTTTGGCTCCCCTCCTTGTTTACCTGGATGTGCATATGCAAATGTACCCCTGTGGTTAGACACAGTGGAGGGAGCTGCCCAGAAGCTAGAGTGTGGCATCTCCCAAATAGCCTTTGGGGGGGGGGGGCGGTTTGGAAATGTCTTTGCCGCCTCCTCCCATTCACAGCTCCGCCCACTGCATTCCCTGGAGCCTTACAGGGATCTATCCTCCCCCCCTCCCCCCCCCAATTCTGCTGGCAAATTCACATCAAATGCCAAGTGGCTCCCTGATTCCCTCCTTTGATTCCCTTTAATCCCCTGACAAGGGAGGGAGAACCTTATTCCAATGCCCTGGAGGGTGGGAGAGCTTGGGTAATAATGGGTTAACCTCCTCCCAGCCCAGCTGAGCTGAGCTGATCGCTATCACACTGAAACTGTCGAGGTTATAATTTTGCTAAATTGCCCTCGCCTGCACTGGCGCCAGCTGTGAGTTGGCAGCTTGGCCCAGTGGCTGAAGGGGCCGCCTAGCAGCCGTGGGCCAGTCCTCTGGCTGGGCCTGGCCTACCTCACAGGACTGTCGCGAGGGAAGCCGCACGTGCCACCCTCCGCTTCTTCTCTCGGTCGTGGGTTGGAGCAGAACCCTGCCTGCTCTTTAGAATGCAGTGTGGGGTCCTAGGACCCGTAGGAAGCTGCCAAGGAGGGGACTTGGAACCTCCTGCAGGCAAGTGTGGACGTGGTCTCCCATCCAAATGCAAAACCAGGGCAGACCCTGCTTAGCCGTTCATGTTAGCGACCGCAAGACCAGATCTCCTCCTCCGCCTTCTTGTGACCCGCCCCGCCCCACCCTGCCCCCTTTAACAAATCCAAAGAGGCGAAGTAGAAAACAAAGAACTGCAAGGTTACTCGGATGATTTGCACTTGGCGTTTGTCTCTCTCGCTCTCTGCTTGGTTGCGAGGAAGCCGTGGGCCGGCGAAGGCCACGGACCAAAATAGCAAGGCGAGTTGGCGGGGGTGTGGGGGGCGGCCGCAGCACAAGCAGCTTGGCTTGGGCTCTTCGTTATTCTTCATCTCCCCCCACCGCCCCGGCTTCCTCTTCCTTCCTGGCACGGAGCCGCAGCCTCTGCCGGGCGTTCCGGGCTTGAAGGCTGCCCCGTCCCGGTGCCAAAGCGGGCCAGACAGCCTTGGGGGAGGCTTGCAGGATGTTCTGTGTCTGGCTGCAGGAGGCCTCTCCGCCTCCCTAGCAGGGCTGCTGTGGGGTTTTGCGCGGCCGCTTAGGAATTTTTCTGAATGCGCTCAAGGGGCACCCAGGAGACTGTGGTGGCGGGCCTGTGCATGGGAGTGCAGGTTGGGCCGTGTGGCTATAAATCCCCTTCGAGGGGTGCCGTGCCGTGCTCTTCCATCCACCAGCTGCTTAGGAAGATAGGAAGCTGCTTCCTGCTGAGACAGACACTTGGCCCACGGAGCTCAGTATTGTCTGCACTGACTGGCAGCAGCTCTCCGAGGATTTGGGCAGGAGTCTTTCCCAGTTCTACCTGGAGGTGCTGCCAGGGACCTTCTGCAAGCAAGGCAGATGCTCTGCCTCTTCTGACCTGCAGACCGCCCCCCCCCCCCCCGCTTTCCTCCAGGAGGACGTTATCTGTGGTCCTCACCAAGTAAAAGAGGGCTACAACCGGGGTGGCAAAGGCAAGGGCGATGGGTGGGGGTGGGTCCAGTGCCCCTCCCTTGCCTTGGTTTTGAGAAAAGTGAATGGCATTCTTTGTCCTCCCATTCTCCCAGGAGCAGCGTGGGGCAGCATACAGAGCATTCCCGCCCAGTGTCCCCTCTAACAGGGATTCCCAGATGTTCTTGACTACAACTCCCATCATCATCATCATTATTATTTATTACATTTATAAACCGCCCCATCCAAAGGCTCTGGGCAGTGTACAACTTTAAAAAGACATAAAAACACACAATTCAAACACAGTGCTAAAAACAATATAAAAACAATTCAAAACAATTAAAATACTTTAAAAAAACAACAACTTTGCAAACCTTGGAAGGCTAGGCAAAATCCCCAAGCAAAGGCTCTTGCAGCCGGGGATGCTGGGAGTTGTATTATTATTATTAATTTGATTTCTATACCGCCCTTCCCAAAATGGCTCATGTTGTAGTCAACAACATCTGGGAATCCCTGTAAGAAATGGGCCATGGTTTCATATAGGATTTGTTCAAGGGTCTTGGGGCCTCTTCATGAGAGAGTTTTGAGCCAGAGGCTCAAACTGGGAGCCGTGGGTATCTTCAAGGAAAAGCCTGTGTCCTTGGATGAGGGAGTTCTGGGTTCCGATCCCACACTCGGCTGCACAACACGCTCTGTGACCTTGGGCTAGCAATCTTCTTGCAAGCTTAACTCTCACTCCCGTGCAACACGACCCTGCTCATGCGCAGCGGCAACTCCTGCGGTTAGAAAGCAGGAGGCTGTTTCTCAGGGAAGAGGCCGGCCTGTGTCTGACTCCCAAGTGAGAGCTCACATGGTGAAGAGTGTCTCCGTGCCAAAAGCAAAAGAGAATCCCGGCACACAGCAAGCTTAGGGTGTCAGGAAAGCGGCTAGGCTGGAAGCCTCCAGCACGGAAGCCTTTGATGGGACAAAAGGTGCAACTTGTCCCGTTTCCTGCTTCTGACAGTGGCCACCTGGGTGCCTCTGAAAAGCCCAGAAGAGAAATACGTGAGGGGTGCACGGCTCTGTCTGAACCCAGACGTGACCAGAGCCTCTTTCTCTTCTCCATACATCAGGTAGACAGGGGAGGGGCGGGAGATCAGGTGAGGACACTTAAGTCTTCATCGCTCCTATCTTAAAAGACCTTCACTGGATGCTGAGGGGTTTCTGGGCAAAACACAAGGTTGATATAGGTTTATAATGACCTATAGAGCCCTGACCAGATTTGGCCCTATGCGTTTTGGAGAGCGTCGTCTTTGCTATGGACCACAACGCCCATGGAGATCATCAGGTTCGTCTGCCGTTGCCGCTGGTTCATCTGGTGGCTACTCAGGGAGGAGAGCTGGTCTGGTGCTTGCAAGTGTGACTGGTCCCCTTAGCTAAGCAGGGTCTGCCCTGGTTGCATTTGAATGGGAGACCACATGTGAGCACTGTAAGATATCCACCCCCTGCCTGAGGGGATGCAGCCTCTCTGGGAAGAGCAGAAGGTTCCAAGTTCCCTCCAAGATAGGGCTGAGAGAGACGGGAGAAGCCGCTGCCAGTCTGTGTCGACAATCCTGAGCTGGATAGACCAATGGTCTGACTCAGTATATGGCAGCTTCCTATGTCCCTATGAGTCTAGTGGGGAGAGAGGGTGTCGGACAGAAACCGTCTTGTAAGAGCCGGCCAAGAAGGTGAGCTTCAAGCCCAGGAGTCCCGGGTTCAAATCTCGGCTCAGCCTCAAGGTGGCTTTCAGTCAGGTGCCACCCACCTGCTCTCTGCCATGGGGGGCTGGCCCATCCCGATATGGGGTTAGCGGGAGGGTGGACGTGACGTCCTTGGAGTGCTGCAAAGCATTCCAGAGTCCTTCAGTCTCCTGGCGGACTCCGAGAAGGCGGCCTTGACGTCTCCTCCAGGGCATTCCACGCTCCTTGGGCAGGCTCTGGAGCAGAGAGGCCTCATTGGCGTCAGTCTCTCTTCTTCCCCCACCCCCCAAGCTCAGCTTGGATCTCGGGGCAGGGGCAGGCCAGCATGCAAGCGGTGGCGATGCGTAGGAGGCTGCTGCAATGCACGTCCAAGGCCACTGGAAGAGGGAGCCCCCAATCTCCAACCGGCGTTGTTTTATATACATATAAAGCAGTATTTCCCACCTAAGTTGCCACTGGAACATAGGAAGCTGCCATATACTGAGTCAGACCATGGGTCTATCTAGCTCAGTGTTGTCTTCACAGACTGGCAGTGGCTCCTCCAAGGTTGCAGGCAGGAACCTCTCTCAGTCCGACGTACTGTATGGTAGTTTGGTAGTTTGTTGGTTCAATTAAAAAAAAATCTTGTCCTATAAAAAAAAAATCTTGTCCTATCTTGGAGAAACCAGGGAGGGAACTTGGAACCTTCTGCTCTTCCCAGAGCGGCTCCATCCCCTGAAGGGGAATATTTTATAGTGCTCACACCCACACATCAAGTCTCCCATTCAGATGCAACCAGGGCAGACCCTGCTTAGCTATGGAGACAAGTCATACTTGCTACCACAAGACCAGCTCTCCTCTCCTGAGAAGACCATGTTTCAGGGTGCGGGGTGTGTGTGTGCATCCCCCCCCCTTCCTGCTCCGCCTCGGCTGCGAATGTGCTTTGTGTGCGCGCCCCCCTGCAGCTCTCCCCCCTCCCTCTACGTCTCCTATGCTACCTTTCCTCCTCCTCCTCTGCTTTTACGTTCCCGCCCCCAAAGCTGCTGCTGCAGCCACCACTTCAGAGGGGCACCTCCAGGGAGCAGAGTCGGACAGATTTGGGTTGGGAAGGGGGTGGGAATCGGGGCAGGGATGCTGCATTCCATTCCTCCCCCCCCCCCCGCATATCCCTTGTTTGTTCAGTTGGCTCCAGCTGAAGAGAGATTGAGTGGGAGGCTGAGATCAGTAGCAACGAAGACAGGAGTGAGGAGTTGCTGCAGCAGCACAGGGCTGGCTCTCCCCCCGCCCCCCGTGCGTACCTGCAGGGCGGCCTGTTGGGGCTTGCATTTGCGGCTGGGGGGGCGAAGGAGGGGGTAAAGCCCCCCTCCTGGAGTCCATGCCGTGTGGGGATTTCACCTCCTTGATTCAGGAGCGGGTTGCCTGCCACTGACCTCGGACCACCTTGTTGTTTTGTCCCAATATGAATGAGTGCAGGGCCTCACCGGTGTGAGAGCAAAATGCCTCTGGGCATGTGCAGAGCACAGCTTGCATACTTTGAGCTAGCAGGTATTTACTGAGTTGGTAAAGGTAAAGTGTGCCATCGAGTCAGTTCCGATTCCTGGCGCCCACAGGTTTTCTTTGGAAGAATACAGGAGGGGTTGACCATTGCCACCTCCCACGCACTATGAGATGATGCCTTATAGCATCTTCCTATATCGCTGCTGCCCAATATAGTACCAGTGGGGATTTGAACCGGCAACCTTCTGCTTGTTAGACATTTCCCTGCTGTTGTTGGGGGTGGGGGTGGAAATCTGTATACAAAAGCATCCTGCTCACAATGGCCCTCGGTGACTTGGGAGAGAGGCAGTGGTTCCGGTCCATACAGATCAGTCCATAGGTCCGCTCTAGTCCTGCATCCCATTTCCCATAGCAACTGGTCGTATGCTGCCTCTGGGAAGCCCACAACTGGGGCATGATGAAGGCAATACTAGTATTCAAAGTTATGCTGCCCCTGAGCATGGAGGCTCCACTTTCTAATAGCCAGCCTCTCGGCCTTCAGAGAGGCACAACCCCAGAGTGGAGTTTGAAATGCTTGCTCAAATGAGAGGGGGCAGGGGCTGATGATACCCCAGGCTGTGCATGGCAGAAACATGAAGCTTCCAGAATACTTTGATTCAATGTGTGTGTGTGTGTGTGTGTGTGTGTGTGTGTGTGTGTGTGTGTGTATTCTAAGGTCTCCCAGCTCTAAGATCTGTGCTCTCGAGATCCCTGTGAAGGATATGGGCCCATTTAACGGAGGGAGGGAGGGATAGATTGAGGCGCAGTTCTTCAAACATGGCCCGATCTTGTAGGTGAAGATCAGCAAGAAACCTGGTGGAAATAATTGGGGAGGGGGGGAGCATGGAGAGATCACTGCTCTTGTTGCTGGGAGCTGGGTCCTTGGGCTCTTTAAGACAGGAAAGGCCGTTTTCAAAAGGGGCCGTGGGGGTGTTGCTCACGCCCTCGTGCAGATGTCTGGAATTCCTTTCTGCCTGCTTGGGCAACAGGGCGAGGTGAGGCCTAAGAGTGTCTGGAAGGGGGCTTAGTTGGAAGCGAAGAGAGGGCGGGAACCAGAGCCCAGTGGGAAGATCAGGCGAGAGGACCACGGAAACGGCCACCTTGCTCCTCTTCAGAGGGCAACGAAAGGGGCAGGTGTGCTGCTCCCCAAGTATAGCGGTGGCCAATGGGTTGGTTCATATACTGAGTCAGACCCTTGGTCCCTCTAGCTCAGGATTGTCTGCACGGACTGGCAGCAGCTTCTCCAAGGTTGCAGGCAGGAGTCTCTCTCTCCACCCTCTCTTGGAGATGCTGCCAGGGAGGGAACTTGGAACCTTCTGCTCCTCCCAGAGCGGCCCCATCCCCTCAGAGGAATATCTTACGGTGCTCACACTTCTAGCCTCCCATTCATATGCAACCAGGGTGGACCCTGCTTAGCTCAGGGGACAAGTCATGCTTGCGGCCACCAGACCAGCCCTCCTCTGGTTATGCCAGAGACAACCCCAGCCCCCAAACCATGCTTTCTCTAAATACTTTGAAGCCCAGGGATGTCCACACTGGAAGGATCAGAGCATTTGCCATGCGCATTGGTGTGTGCAGCTGTGCCAGCTTTGGGGTGACACCCAGCTTTGCAGCACCCCGTTGACCAGGATAGGGACTTGTTCGTGTCGCCATTTCCCTGTCAAGAGCTGAGGCAGCTGGTGTGATGCTGTAACCCGTGACGTGAAACAGCTCTCTGTGTTGTGAGGTGTGTGTGTGTGTGTCTGTGAGAGAGAGAGAGAGAGAGTTAAAATTATTATTTCTTTCTCTGCCTGTCCACGATGTCTCTCCGGGGGCGTTCACGCAATCGTGGCCTCCTCGGATGAGTTCCTCTAGAATAAATACCGCCCCCGGTTCCTGTCCTGCCTGTCACCAGCGTGGATTAGTTTTGCCCTTCTGCGCTTCAGGACGCAGGATCCATTAGCTAAATCTTAACATTCTCAGCTACTCCTGGTCCTCAGTCAGGGTGCTGATGAATGGGAGTTTGCCATTTGAGTTGGTTCTTCCTCGCCTTTGTCTTCTGGCATACATCTGTGCAAAAATCTTTCCCCCTTTTTGGTCACTCTTTTTCTTTATGATCAATCAATCTTTATTACAGTCATAGACCGGCATAAAACCAAGGCAATAAGAGGATAGTTCTTCTTACGTCGCGTCTGTCCAGAGCTAGTGCCAGTGTGACGAGGGGGAAACTGAGGCATGGGCTGCACACTGCACCTTTACCAAAGTGTCATGGGGAACTGGCAGTGTCTGTCGTCTTCTCCGTCTGGAGCATGTTTCTTTTTGTTAGAATTCATCTAGCGCCATCTCTAAACTGAGCAGAAACAGGGACGTGGGTCTGTGCCCCAAGGGGTTTACAGTCCAGAAACAAGACCACAAGGAAGTTACTCCTAGTTGCAGCGGAGTAACAGCACCAGTTGCAGGGGTGGGGGGGAGACAGGAGGGAGGGAGGGCAGGCCCCTTTCAACTCCTGCCTGTGGGCTCCCCGGAGGCATCTGGTGGGCCACTGTGCAAAACAGGATGCTGGACTAGATGGGCCTCCTTGGGCCTGATCCTGCAGGGCTGCTCTGATGTTCTTGTGAAGACGTTTTGGGTCGGGGACTGTCCCCCCAGTGAGCTCATCAAACCCTTTTGCTCCTTAAAAAAATATAAGTAAAATCCTGCGGCTCTGCAAAATCTCCCCTTTTGAAATAAATATATTTTCTCTCTTCCCCTCCTCCCCTCCCGCAGCCCTGATGACACCAAAGAGAGCGAACGCTCCACGGCCAAGTTTCTCATCGAGTGGGCTTTCTTTCTTTCTTTCTTTTTCCTTTTTCTCTGCCGCTCCAGCCCCGTCTCTATAAACGCTCAATTGTTCACCCGCCCACGGGCTGCTAAAGCGAGCGGGAGCAAAGACGCACCCTCTGCCTTCTTTGACGGCGAAGAGTGGGAGGCGAGAAGTCAGGAGTGAAATTCTGTTCTCCTCGGAAAGGGGAAGTGCTTGAAAGCGGGCGGCGGTGGGGCGGGGGAGAGAGAGAGAGGCAGGCAGCCGAAAAGAGCGAGCGAGCGCGAGCGTGCACAAGCGCGCCAGAGCCATTGTTTGCCTGGCCTGCTTCTGCTTCCTGTCCCGGTTGCCATGGAGATGGAGGCCTGCTTCTGCTGTGGTGGTGGTGGTGGTTGCCCCGCGAGGAACGGCTGCGGCTGGCGGACCCTGCAGCTGGGCTCAGGGTGTCTCGTTGTGTGCCCATGTGCCAACGGTGGCGCCCACCGTGCCAGAGGCTTTGGGCGGGCTGGCTCTGGTCCACCCACCGCTATTGGCCCCACGCTCCCGTCCAGGCGGGCCAGCTCTTGGCCCCCTGCTTTCCAGAATTGCCCTTTTAAAATCCCCACAAAGGGGTCTGGGGTGGCAGACAGAAGTTCTCCCCCGCCATGTTATCCATAGGAACATTGGAAGCTGCCTCTTACCGAGTCAGACCCTGGGTCCGTCTTGCTCAGGATTGTCTTCACAGACTGGCAGCGGCTTCTCCAAGGTTACAGGCAGGAGTCTCTCTCAGCCTTATCTGGAGATGCTGCCAGGGAGGGAACTTGGGACCTTCTGCTCTTCCCAGAGCGGCTCCATCATCCCCTGAGGGGGAATCTCTTCCAGTGCTCATACATGGAGTCCCGCATTCAAATGCAAACCAGGGTGGACCCTGCTTAGTAAAGGGGACAATTCAAGCTTGCTATCACAAGACCAGCAACCTCTGGCTTGCTAGTCAAGTCATTTCCCCACTGTGCCGTTAGGTGGCCAGAGGTTGCCGGTTCGAATCCCCGCTGGTATGTTTCCCAGACTATGGGAAACCCCTATATTGGGCAGCAGCGATCTAGGAAAGATGCTGAAAGGCATCATCTCCTACTGCGCCAAGGTGGTCTAAGGACCGTAATAAATTTACTACTACTGTGCGGGAGGAGGCCATGGTCAACCCCTCCTGTATTCTACCAAAGACAACCACCATAGGCTCTGTGGGCGCCAGGAGTCGACACCAACTCAACGGCACACTTTACCTTTACCTTACCACAAGACCAGTTCTCCTCTCTGAAGCCGTGAGCTGTTCAGAAGTGACACTGTACAGCTGCCTGTGTGTGTGGCTGTGTATGTGTGTCTTTAGCAACAACAAAAATGAACCTGGATACAGGCCCCCTCAAATGTTCCAAGCGAAATACAAAGTGCTGGTTATTACCTTTAAAGCTCTGAACGGCTTGGGTCTGGGTTACCTTAGAGAGCGCCGCCTTCTGTATGATCCCCATCGCTCGATGAGGTCAGCTGGAGAGGTCCGTCCCCAGTTACCACCAATATGTCTGGTGGCGACTTGGAACCGGGCCTTTTCTGTCGCTGCTCCTGGCCTGTGGAATGCACTCTTGGCAGATATCCGCAGTTTAGGCTCACTGAAGGCCTTTAAGGGAGCCCTAAAAACTTATTTGTTTGGCTTGGCCTTCCAAAGTGGTGGTGGTGTTGCTTTTAAATGTATTTTATTTGGTTTTTAATGGTTTTAATTGTGTTTGAATTGTTTTTATATTGTTTTTGGCACTGTGTTTTGAATTGTGTGGTGTTATGTCTTTCTAAAAGTTGTTGTACACCACCCAGAGCCTCTGGATGGGAAGGTTTATAATTAATTGATTGATTAACTAATGTAGGGGAGGGGGAGGAAGTGTACGACTATGTGCCTTGAACGTCATGTGTGGATGACTGTACATTCGCACCCTGTATATAGATTGCACATGCATCAGACTTGACGTACAAATAGCGCTATTGTCAAATTCTGTTGTCGGAAGATGTGAACATCGCATTTCCTAACCCATGTGAATATTCTGCCCTACCCAGTTCCCGGAGTAGGCAGAGCAGGTGAACTTCAGGACTCTGACCTACCGTGCAATGCCTTGCACATTTTCTTCAAAAGCAGGACATTGTCCTGCAGCAGAAACCTTTACTTCGAAGCAAGTTTCCCTGAGTTCCCCGGGACCTCCTCCCACGTTAAGTGTGCATAGGGTGGTGGAAACAAGAGCCCAGCTGGGTCCGACCAAAGAGTTGTCTAAGCCAGCATCTCTGCTTTCCACATTTGCCCGTTGGAGGGTTTCTGGGAAGTCCACAAGGAGGTCACGAAGGCCACAGCTGCTCCCAAGTAACTGTTGCTCTGAACATGGAGGTCCCATACTGTCATTCAGGTTAATTGCCAATAAAGGTAAAGTGTGCCCACAGAGCCCTGTGGTGGTTGTTGGTAGAATACAGGAGTGGGTTACTATTGCCTCCTCCTGCGCAGTATGAGATGATGCCTTTCAGCATCTTCCTATATTGCTGCTGCCCGGTATAGGTGTTTCCCATAGTCTGGGAAACATATCAGCAGGGATTTGAACTGGTGACCTCTGGCTTGCTAGTCAAGCCATTTCCCTGCTGCACCATTAACAGCCCTATTTTTCTCCTTGAACTGGTCTGATTCTCTTTTTTAGGACACGTTGAAGCTTATGACTTTTCAAATCTTGTGGCAGGGAATTCCGCAAGTTTACTTCATTAATTTTAACCACTTGTCTTTCTTCCTTTCCCCACCCTTTGTTTTAGGTGACCGTTTGCGGCAGACAGAGAACCGCGCTACCCGTTGCAAAGTGGAACGCCTACAGCTCCTGATGCAGCAGAAACGGTTGCGCCGAAAGGCCCGGCGTGACGCCCGGGCGCCCTATCACTGGCTGCCGAACCGCAAGTCCAGCCGTACCAACAGCAACAGTAGCGTGTCTAGTGAAGGCAGCCTGGACCTTGACTTCGAAGACTCTGTGTGGAAGCCAGAAGTTAAGGCGGACCTCAAATCAGAATTTGTCGTAGCATAAAAATCACGAAACCTTGGGTTGAGGGGGCGGGAATCAAAGCATCGGGGCAAGGGGGGGTTAAAAAAAAAAAGACCATTTAGTAATAATTAATATGTTTTTCTTTGGTCCATGAGAACAAAGTTTGGGTGCTTTGATTATAGACTTTGGTTGCTGTGGATTTCATGGAGTGGACCTCCTCTTCTGGATGTCCCGAGTTGGACGAGCCGTCGTGTCGGAACAGTATTTTCAAACTCGGTTCTGTCTTTATTCGAAAAACGGAAACGTTTTTGGGGCAGGACAGGAGAGCAAAAAAGGACGTTCCCTCCCAAGAAGAGAGCCTGAAAGGAAGATGGCAAACCCTTTTTAGTTCTGTTTTTTTAATTTTCTTTGCGGTTTAAGGAAGAGGGCCCTTCATCTGTGTGTGAGAGAGAGAGAGAAGAAAGCAGGCCTGGAGAAAGGAGATTTGCTGAACTGGGAGGGGCAAGGACTTAACCCCTGACTTCCTGATTTTTATTATTATTTTTTTTTTTTCAGGGACAGGAGGGGGAAAGGAGGGGACCTTTTGTGGTGTGCTGAAAGCTGCTTGCTTCTCTGTGAAATTGGCAAGGATGTACATTTTTTTCTTTTTTAAAGAAAGAAAAAAGGAGACAGTTTATCGCAAGAAGCTTCCTCAATTCCCCCCCCCCCCGTGACTTCTGTCCAACGGGAAGTGCTGTGCATTCTTCAAGCTGTGGGAGGGCCCGAATTGGGGGTGGGTGGGTGGACCGACGGATCCGAGGGCGTGTGTGCGTGCGTGCGTGTCTCTTCTCCCCCTTGATATGTAGCATTTCTGAGCTCACTTTTTGATCTGTCCAATCAAAGCCTCTCCCCCCCCTCCACACACACACACACACACACACTCTCTCTGCCCCATGGGTTTCCATCACAAAGACTTGCATGCACTTTAGAGGTGTGAATTGTGAAGGGCTAACAGAGCCCACCAAACGCTTTGGATTTCCCAGGATATTTTGTGACCACAAGGCCAGGGAGAGAAATACTGTTTTTCCTTGTCTTTGGAAGAAGAGGGTTGCTCTTCCCGCCCGCCCCGTGACCTTTTCTTCCCCTTTGCATTGTAGATCTTCAGTGCAAAATAATTGACTTTTAAATATGAATAGTTAATTGTGTGCATCGAAATTCGGACACGTTACTGGGCATTCTTTAAGTGTGTTTGTTTCTGGAAAAGTGTGTGAGGGTGCTAGTTCTCTGGAGCAGGGTTACAGATATGTTGATTTTTTTTCCAACGTGCCCCTGCTTTGGGCAACCAAAGTGGTTCCTAGCCAGAATTGGGTTATGTCTTCATAACTTCCTTGCTAGTTATGGCACCATCACTACCAGATTCCTTCTGACCCTCCAAACATACCAACCCCTTAATAGTCCACATTGCTCATCTCCTCCACCAAAAATATATCATGCACACCACTGACCACCCACAGATCTAGCCATAATTTCCCCCAGGCTGTGCACACATGCAGGAATTACAACATTAACCCTCTGTTGTAGAGACCAATGTTTCTGTTCTTTCCCCCACCCCCACCCCAGGGTAAATGCAAAATCAAAGTGACACACAAGCAGTATCTGATACCACATATATAGATAACTTGGGGTTGTTGGGTTTTTTTTTTTTTTTAAATAATTACTATTTATAGACTTAAAAGATTATCTGAGCCAGTAACTTTTTGTAGGCAGTAGAAAGTTCATTCTGGTCGTCTTTTTCTGTGCTGAACGAAAAACCACAGTGTGTGTGTGTGTGTGTGTGTGTGTGTGTGTGTGTGTGTGTGTGTACTGGGGAAGACAACTTAATGGGAGGCGGAATGCTTAGAGGGTAATTAGGGCTTGCTTTTTGCTGTTCTGCCCCTACTAAATCCCCTTCTTCCAGCAAATGTGGGTGAGAAGTTAACTTCAGTCCACAAAGTATCTTTTTCTTTTTTCCCAAAACGGGAAGGGAAAGCCAATGTAGAACTGGCAAGGCCTGTCTATATGACGATACTGGCGTAAACCAGTTTAGACCCTCATTGCAAGAACCCTGCAGGGTATCTTGTCAGCCCTGGGGGCCCGTCATAGAAGCAGTACCCTTGCCAAAACTGCATCTCCCAGGTTGCTTGGAGGAGTGAGGCAAGCCCAGCCTGCTTTCCAGCCCAGGCAACAACTGTTGCATGGATCCAGGCCCGGCCCGTGAATTGGCATTTGTTCCAAAGCAAGAGGCAGCCTGCAGGATGCATTCACAGCGAGGGTGGCTGGGTGTGTGTGTGTGTGTGTGTGTGTGTGTGTGTTTAAAAACCCTTCCTCCACACAGTTTGTCATGAGAGATGGGGAATGGTTTGGGGGCAGCTCTGTGCCCCTCGCAGTGGTGCTCTTGTGTTCCTCATCTCCTGTGATTCTCTCTTTGAGCCTTAATTAACGTGCACCGGTTTCATAACTTGAGTGGTGTGGGGTGTGTGTGTGTGTGTGTGCACATGCGTGCATGCGCACCTGACACCCTGCAAAAGCTGGGGGGGGGGTTGCCACTCCCCTCAACGCCCTCTGCTTGCCTTCTGGTCACCCTTTCCCTTTCTGTAACCATTCCCATCCTAACGTTCTAGGTCAGCATCTGTTGGTCCACCTGTAAATGTAGACAATTGAGGCTTGATGCTGGGAAGGTCCAGAGATGTTTAACACTACTGGTTATCCTGTGTGCTTCTTGTCTTTCCAAATGGAATTGGGTGGGGTGTGTTTTTTTAATGCTTCTGAAGCAAGTGCCTCGCTCTGGAATAGTTCGCACGTCAGCTGATCTGTGTCTTTTATTTTATTTTCCCCCCACCCCGTCCCGTGTGTGCTGAATTCATCTCTTCCTGCCCAAACCACCAAATTCCACAATCCAACATCTTCCTGCAGTGTCCTCTTAGCCCCTCCCATAACTTCCTGGAATCCAGAGCGACCAATAGGAGATGCTTCTACTGGGAAAGGAGAATGCTGGAGGAGTTTTTCCAATAGATTTCCTGCTTCAGTTTGACACTCTTAGTCACTCTGGGTGGAGCAAAAATGGGACTGGTACCATTAGGTACCGATTCAAACACATTTCCCCATTCATCCCCAGTTGTCTCCTCCTCTCTCCCCAGCAATCTGGATTACATTGTCTGGGTTTTTGGAAGATTTATGTGGAAAGAAGTATAGGGCTGGAGACAAACCCAGTGTTTGCCCTTAAAAAACATTCAGTGTACTCGCATCAAGCTTTGTAGAGAAGGAAGGCTGTTCACACAATTGCTTCATGCCAGTTGAGCACCCTTTGTTTTTAATGCTAACCACACCCTTCTCGCATGCACACAGGCCGGAAATAACAAGTGACCTCTTGGGTTATAACTCTGTAATCCTGATGAAAATGAAACCAAGTTTGAGAGCATTCCTGCATCAGAAATTTGGGGCAACAGGGAGGGAATACCCTGCTCTTTCCTGTTTTTTTAAAAAAAGGGGTTTTAACCACTTGATGTGAACATTTTACACTTTCCACCCACCCACCCCCGGTGGTTCTTTTGTGTGGAAGTGATCTTGGGAATGCATCTGGCTGGGGAATAGGAATTAAATGGCAGCCAGTTGTTCTCTTGAGGATGGATCTCTTCCAAACGACGGACGAGACCCCCCACACACACAAAGGAAGAACAGAGTGTCTTCCGATGTGTCCAAAGTTTTTTAAAACTCCAAAGGTCCATCAGATGACCTGGGTGACTGTCACATCTTCCTTTGGAAACAAATAATGCCAATTGTGTAGCTCCACTCTTCCCTACCCCATCTCCCAACCTTCTGTCTTTCATGTATTTCAAATGTCGCACAACCCACTGCCCCAAAGTTGCTGCCAAAATCCACTGTCCCATCCCAATCTCCATGGACCCCCTTGGCAGTAACTCCTTGCCAACTGGAGGGGAGACAGCCTCTACTGCTCCCCCTCTGGTTAACTGGTGTCGTTACACTTCCTGTTTTCCCTAGATGTGAAATACCTTCTGTATGTAATGCTGTAGCGGGAAAGTTGTTTTTTTGGTTGTTGTTGTTGTTGGATTTATATATTTAAATGTACTGCTTTTTTTAAAAAACGGTGTATGTGTGTGTCCATACGTACTCCCCTTTCTGCCCCCTCTCTCATCTTCATTTCTTTGAGGGGGAGTGGCTTCTGTATTTTTTTTTAAAGGAAAAAAGTTGCTATAGCAGCCAAAAGAGTGAGAGCATAAAAAGAGAGCATTAAAATGAAATTCTCCTGTATGTGTGTGTTGGAAGAGTGTGGGGGGGGAAGGGGGAATGCGTAGACTTGTTTTATCACCTCATTTAAGTTACTTGTATTAAAAAAAACTTTTAAAAAATGATTGAAAAAGAATAAACACAAAATAAAGATTGCTTGAGCCACAGTGGCACTGTAGCCTGAATAACATTTTTTTCTTTTAAAAATAATAATGTTAATGTTAAAAATGTGGAGGGTGGGGTCGACTTCAGGATTAGCATTGAAAGATTTCAAATATAGGTTTCCGCCCAAATGTCACATTTGGCTTTTTGCTGCGCTCGGAGGCACACTTCCTTGGGAATAACTTGCTTCTGAGTGAGCAGGCCTGCTGGTGTGCTGCTAGAGCCGTTCCAAAGTATTTGTCTTTACTTGGGAGTAAATCCCATTGACCTTAATGGGCCTGCCTTCCTCGTTAGACTTGGTCACGTGTCTGGACAGAATTTACTATCTTAGAATCATCATTTCATGGTTTGTTAACGATTAAGACATTTTAAGGGGAAAGACACTCTGTGGCGTGGCAGGCAACCTTGGTTCTCCAGATGTCGCTGAACAACTCCTCTCATCATCCGCAGCCACAATAAGTCGCCTCTGAATTCTCCCTCATTTTGGTCCTGCCCTTCTTCCAAGGAGCTCGGAGGGGGTACGGTGACACAATTATTTTTCTCCCCCATTCCTAATGTATCTTTCCAACAACCTTGCAAGGTAGATCAAACTTGAGAGGAACTGGCTTCACATCGCCTAGTAGGCTGCAGGGCTCAATGGAGACTTGAACCTGGGTTTCCCTCGTTCAACCTCCTAGCCACTGATGATGTCATGACCTGATTTCTCCAGGGACATTCGCAGGGAGAGACTGATGACGCAGGGTCTCCTGACTGCTGTCTGTCTGTGTCTCATTGCAGCTGCTAAATCAGCACTCTGAGCCCTCTGACCAGGCTAGAGATGAGCCCCTTGCTCTTTTCCCACCCCACACCTTCCCCTAATGTGCTGTCTTTATGATCTTCCATCTCTCCGCCTTTGACCCACTGCCTTGGTAACCGTGGCATGGTATTTGTCAACTTCCTTCACTGCAGAGCATCCCTCATCACTTCCCGCTGGGTGGTGTTTCCCAAGGGGCTGAGTTAAGGTTATGCAATTTGGTTTCAGAAGTAAGAGAACGCACGTCACAGGAAGGGCCTGCCCCCGTTCTTTCTCGACCTGCGCTTCACGTTGTCAAACCATGTGTAAATGTTGCAGCTCCTGTGCAGGTCCTTCGGGCTAAGGCTGAGTAGATTCCCTCGATTGCACCAGAATTCTTGTTCTCCTGGATGCTGGTTTAACCTGATGAGTTTCTGAAACTGAACTCCTGAATGGAAGTGCATGCTGTCTGCCGCAGCTTTGGGTGGTCTTGCATGTTTTCAGTGTGCACATTGACAGAGCATGGCACAAAAGCATTCGTGGGCTTGGTTCCTGTGATTGTTCGGATCTGGTGTAACGGTGGGTTACTGACATGCATGCCACTGTGTGAATGCTTTATGGCCCGAGATGAATCTGAGATGCCCTCCTTGGCATGCATTCACACAATCACGTTAATATTAGTAGCCCACATTAGACCTAGATTTAAAGGATTGTGTGGGCCAGGATGTGATATGATTGCATGAAGTGTGTGTGCGTGCATGCGTGCGTGCACACTGTGTGACTATAACACTTCACCAAAAAGAACTTGAGTTAAGCACAGATATGATCCTACTTGCATGAGGCAGGTGGTTCCACTGTCCAACAGCCCCTGGAGTTAGGAAATCCCTCCTCTTGCCTAGCCTTAAATCTGCCTCCCTGCCATTTCAACCCAGTGTTTCTAGTCCTGCCCTTACAAGTATCCCCAGTGGAGGGGAGGGGCAACACATGGAGGAACCGAGTACTCGGGGAAGAGGCATTCCTGTGTGTGCTCCAGAACTCTGGCATCAATCAAATGCAATCTACATACAGAGAGTTCCTAATACAGCTGACCTTTGTCAGTGCAAGCGGCTCATTGGGAGCTCATGCAGAATTTGGGCTGGCAGGAGCTGTTCTGCAGGGTGGGTTTCTCCAAGGTGGGTCCCCAGAGGTGGCTGGACTGCTGCAACTTCCAGCAGCTGGGGGACCTCAGGCCTGGGGATCAGGCCTGGTTCCCGTGGATGCAAAAGGAGTGGGTGGGTTTTGGGAGGGGCTGCCCCTCCAAAATGAGGGCGGCCGGGGCCTCCTGTCAGCACAAGGCCTCCTCTTCAAGCCATGACAGCATCGCCCGAAACCACCGCGGCAGGGCTGCAGTGTGTGAACGCCGAGGCCCAGCTCCACCCCAGCCCGCGGAGGGAAACCCGGGCGCCTTGTTTCTCAGAAACGCCAGCACTGCCTGCCTGCCACCCACCTCCCCTGCCGTCTCTCTTGCTGCTCTGGCGTTGCAGCTTCTCCCACTCACACAGGCTGTTGCCGCTGGGCCTGAAGAGGAATTGAAACTCAGAAGCCAACCACCGCTTCAGCCGGGCCTGCGCCTTCCCTGCGGGCCTCTCCTTTCCCCAGCTGCAGGTTTTGTGAGCTGGGAGTGCCTGGGCTTCCGGGGAGGGGAGGGGAGGGGGCGGCATTCTGCACATGCTAGGGAATGCTCTCGTCTTGTTCGAGGGAAATATCACATGGGTATGCTGCCACAGTAGTACCTCTGAGGTACAGCGTCTGCTTTGCATGCAGAAGCGCCCGGGTTGAGTCCCTGGCAGCACCTCCAAGTAGTGCTGAGAAAGACCTCTGCCTGAAAGAGCTGCTGCCAGTCGGTGCTGACAGTTCTGAGCTAGATGGACCAATAAGGCGGCTTCCGATGCTCCCAAGAGTTGCCTCCTGATGCTGCCAAAATGCCAGGGATAGAACCCCAACTGAGCTGCCATGAGGTAAGGGGACAGGGGCGTTCCCACCAGCTAGTGTGTGTGTACCTGCAGGCGTCTGTATGCTGAAGATCAACACAGGAAGCTGCCCTATGCTCAGTCAGACCCTTGGTCCATCTCGCTCAGTATTGTCTTCCCAGACTGGCAGCGGCTTCTCCCAGGTTGCAGGCAGGAATCTCTCTCAGCCTTTTCTTGGAGATGCTGCCAGGGAGGGAACTTGGGATCTAGATGCCCTTCCCAGAGTGGTAGCTCCATCCCCTAAGTGGAAAATCTTACAGTGCTGACACTTCTAGTCTCCCTTCCGTAGGCAACCAGAGAGGACCCTGCTTAGCTAAGGGGACAAGTCATGCTTGCAGCCACCAGACCAGCTCTCTTCCCTCCAACCATCTCATCCGTACAGCCCTGGTGTGGAAAGGGTCAGTGTCTGCCTCCATCAACCCTGAATGCATCTCCCTGACTACTCGATTTGGCCTGGCTGAAGCTTCAGCCAAAGCGGAGTACTCCGGGCAGTTCTTCTGGCACCCTGCAGAGACCACTGGTCCCACCCTGCCGTGCTGTATTGCGGGGGGCGGGGAGGCTCCTCTAAGGAAAACGGGTCCCTCTTGCGCCCTGGCTCCATCTTGGAAGGCTTGCGCGCAGCGCCAGGAAGTGTGGCCCTTCCCAGGGTTTTCCTCCCAGAGCGCTTAAGAGTGGGGGGGGGCTCTCCATCTCTCTCAAAGGCCACCCCTCCAGCACTGAACAAAACGCAGGACTCTGGGTGGAGGTCAGCCCAGCGAAGAGAACGGCTCTTGCACTGAAGGCCTTTTTGCCCCAGTGGCCCCTTGCTTGGAAAATATTGACACCCACACGGGCGGGCGTTGGGATGGAATCTGCAAAAGCCGGGAACGCCCTGCAGACGTGCGGCGTGTGGGGAGGCCCAGGCGGCCCTCAGAACCCCTGGGATAAATGTGGACGTGGACGATGAACATCAGCAGAGCCCAGCTGCTGGATCAGGCCCAAGGAGGCCCATCCAGTCCAGCATCCTGTTTTGCACAGTGGCCCACCAGATGCCTCCGGGGAGCCCGCAGGCAAGAAGTGAGGGCAGCCCCTCTCTCCTACTGCTACTCGGACAGAACCAGGGGTGGTCGTGCCATCCGGGCCTGACGGGGGTCTCTCCCGGGTGGGGGCGTCAGCTGGGTTGGGGGAGGGGGCTCGGCCAGTTCTCTGAGGGTGCTGGAAAGCCTTCGCCAGTCATCTCCGCGTGGGTCCCCGAGCCATGGGACTGAGAGCGCCTCCGAATCGGGGCCGGGGCTCTGGAGCACCACTGCGACTCCCCAGTGACTGGGATTGAGAGTACTGACCCCCAACTGGTATTGATCCCAATTAACCACTAGGACTTAATGAAGCAGAGATTCTCTTTTATCGAGCAAGGGGAGAGCAACTGGCCCTCTCCGTCCCCAGCACAGCATCCCTCTAGTGACTATTGCTGGTGTCTATCTTGTGTTTATTTTTTAGATTGTGAGCCCTTTGGGGACAGGGAGCCATCTCTATCGATCAATCGATCGATCGATCTATGTATTGTTTCTCTATGTCAACCACTTTGGGACCATTTGTTGAAAAGCAACATATAAATATTTGCTGTAGTTGTAGACTGGAAGCAGGAAAGTGACGAGATGTCTCCCCCCTCAAGCCAGCCCTTCCCATGGGAGGAGAAAAACAACAACAAATATTTATATACCACTTTCGACAAAAGTGTCCAACAAAGTGGTTTACATAAGAGAAAGAATAAATAAATAAATAAGATGGCTCCCTGTCCCCAAAGGACTTGCCATCTAAAAAGAAGCCAAAGACAGCTGCAGCGGCTCTTCTCCGCATCCTTTCTGTCTCCATGGCCATCTAAGCAGTGGCAATGAGTTGGTTCCTGACTGCCAGGTGTGTCAAAGAGCTGAGGCCGAAGGTCTGCCTCCTCCTGGCCCCTGTTTTGATCATTCAGCCTTTCCGTTGATTCCTCAAGGAGTCCGGAGCTCTTTCCCAGGCTTGGAAGCCCTGCATGGCCCGTGCGCCCACCAGCCTTGGGCAGCACAGAGGAATGGGGCCATGAGAGGTGTGTCTGGGCTGGGCACGGGCCAACCCGGACCAGGCTGAGCTCGAGTCTCTTCACCCATACCTTTATTTCTCCGAGGCGCACCCGTCGCTAATCTCAACTCCCACGAGAGTTCGCGAGCAGCTGCCGGATAGGATTTGCGAGGGGGAATAGGGATGCCAGCCGGCGCGACCTGGCCGGCAGGAGAAGGAGGCGACAGCGACCTGGGCCAGCAGCTAGGAAGAGAAGGTGGTAGCGGGCCCAAACCAGCCAGCGGGGACAGGAAGCGATGCCGGGCTGGCCACCAGGAGGAGAAGGCGGTGGCAGGCCGAGCCGGCCCACGGGAATTGGTGGCCACTCTCGGGAGTGGGCGAGGGGGAGGAGGTGGTGGCCCACATCCAGACCTCCCCAGATGACCTGAATAGGCAGTGGGGTTAATGAAGAAGGAGGCACTCTCTTCAATACCTTGGACCCAAGCCATTCAGGGCTTTAGAGGTCATGACCAGCACTTCGTGTTTCACCCGGAAACTTATTGGCAAGCGGAGAAGTTCTTTTTAAATGGGTGTGATATGATCCCTTCAGACAACCCCGGAGACCGACCTGGCTGCTGCATTCGGTATCAGCTGTAGTTTCTCAACTATGTACAAAGGCAGCCCAAGGAAGAGCGCATTGCAGTAGTCAAGCCTGGATGTTACCAGCATATGCCTAGAGCACCTTTCTTATGAGGCAAGACTACAACACCTGGGGCTTTTTAGTTTAGAAAAAAGATGACTGCGAGACATGAAAGAGGTCTTTAAAATCATGCATGGAGTGGAGAAAGTGGATTAAGATAAATTCTTCTCCCTCTCCCATAACACTAGAACCAGGAGTCATCCCATTAAATTGATTGCCGGGAAATCTAGGACCAACAAACGGAAGTACTTTTTAACACAATGCATAATCCACTTGTGGAATTCTCTGCCACAAGATGTGGTGACAGCCAACGACCTGGATGGCTTTAAGAGGGGCTTGGATCACTCCATGGAGCAGAGGTCTAGCAACGGCTACTAGTTGGAAGGCTATAGGTCACCTCAGAGGCAGGATGCCTCTGAGTCCCAGTTGCAGGGGAACAACAGCAGGAGAGAGGGCCTGCCCTCACTTCTTGCCTGTGGGCTTCCGAGAGGCATCTGGGGGGCCACTGTGTGAAACAGGATGCTGGACTAGATGGGGCTTCTGGGGCCTGATCCAGCGGGGCTGTTCTGATGTTCTTATGCACCACTGTTTTAAAGTAGTTAATCTCCAGAAGGACATGGCTGGTGTATCAGCCGAAGCTGATAGAAAGCCCTCCTGGCCACTGCCTCAACCTGAGAGGCCAGGGATAGGTTTTGGGTCCAGAAGGACTCCCCAGACTATCCACCTGCTCTTTCCAGGGGAGTGTAATGCATAAACCCAAAGCCAGGAAGGGGCGGAACCTCTGCTCAGGCCCCCAGCAGCTGAACCTAACAACAGCCCTGCTGGGTCAGGCCCAAGAAGGCCCATCTAGTCCAGCATCCTGTTTCACACAGTGGCCCACCAGATGCCTCCAATACGCAGGAGGTGAACGCAGGCCCTCTCTCCTGCTGTGGCTCCCCTGCAACTGGTCTTGAGAGGCATCTTTCCTCTGAGGCTGGAGGTGGCCCACAGCCACCAGACTAGTAGCCATGGATAGACCGGTCCTCCATAGTCCCTTTTAAAGCCATCCAAGCTAGTGGCCATCACCACATCCCCTGACAGAGAATTCCATAGATTTATTATGTGCGGTGTGAAAAAGTGCTTCCTCTTGACGGTCCTAAATTTCCTAACCTTCAGTTTCATGGGATGAGCCCTGGTTCTAGTGATGTCAGAGAGGGAGAGAAACTTCTCTCTGCTCTCTCTCTCTCTCTCTTCCATGCATAATTTTATACACCTCGATCACGTCTCCCTTTAGTCACCTCTTCTCCATCCTAAAAAGCCCCAGATGCTGTAGTCTTGCCTCGTAAGGAAAGCAGCTAACGATAAAACCAAATGCAGTGCTGTGTGTAATTTTCTTTTATTTGTAAGGACATTCGGTTGAAACTGTGTCAGCCTGAGGAAGATACCCAGAAATGAAAACCACATCATTTAGAAAACGACGACGAGGGAGCTTGCCGATAAAGAAATGTCCTCACCACACTGACAAGAGACTGCTAAAAAGGACGCCACTGGCCGTACCTCCTGAGGAGGGCAGTTCCACGGGGGGGGGACCACTGTTGAGAAATCCACCTCTTCTGCAGATGGCCACCCACAGAACCTCTGACGGGGGCCAGCAGGCAGCACCTCTCTACATCGAGATGCCAGCTCTGACGGGGTGTGGTCATAGCGGCCAGTTTGGGTGGCTTAAAGCGGCCATTAGCCAGATTCCTGGAGGACTATCAAGGGCTAGTCTTGATAGCCACGGGCCTCCTCCAGCCTAGAGGACTATTTGCAGGGGAGCAACAACAGGAGAGGGGGCCTGCCCACACCCCTTGCCTGGGGGCTTCCCGGAGGCGCCTGGTGGGCCACTGTGGGAAACAGGATGCTGGACTCGATGGGCCTCCTTGAGGGGCCCGATCCAGCAGCAGGGCTGCTCCTCTGAGGACCAAAGCTGTGCCCCGCCCCGCCCAATCCCTATTCCATTCTTTTGCCGATCTGCAGAACTGCTTCCAAGAGTCACCCAGAGAGGAACACCAGTCTGAGAGAGGGTGGCGAGCCCTGATGCCCGGCGATCTTCTAGGACCCAGCACCTTGTGCCGGGGGGGGGGGTGATGGGCGCTGTAGTCATTCAGCAGGAGCTGGCGCGCCAAGGTCCGCCCACGCCTGCTCCAGGGTGCCTGTGGGAGTCTGCGGAGAGGTGTGTGTGTGTGAGATCGAGGGGAACACGTCTGGCGGCAGACAGGCAAGCGGGATTTCACGTGGTAAAAAGCTGGGGTTTGCTGCATTCCAGAAGCGGCCCCTGCCTGCCTGCCTGCCTGCCTGGGTCCGTCCTTTCCGGGATAGCTCCGCTCTCAAAGTAGGCAAACCTGTTCCTCCCTCGCCCGCCCGTGACCGCCAGGTGACCTTTCGCCAGCACCTGGAGGGAGGATGCCGCCCGCCGTTTTTGACTCAGGCCTCCTCTAGGCTTTACCCACAAGCCGCCCCGATGACGTCGCCACCTGCTATCTGCACAGCCTTATCGACAGGGCAGCGCTTCCTTGTGAGGCTGAATCAGGCTCCCAGTATATCCTACGCCAATCTCTCCTCCTGAATCATGATTCAAGCCTGGGGCTCTAGTCCTTATGGAGGGGGTGGGGGTGGTGCGTTTTTCGAAGGGGAAGTGTTATGGCCCCGCCTTGATGCACACGCACTGCTTTCTTTGCAAAGAATGAGCAGGCGGGTCTCTGCCCCGAGGGGCTTACAATGAAAATCCACCGCAGGGGAGGTGGCGGCAGGGAGACAAGGTACCATTCGCTCAGGGGCACGGGGTTAGAGACAGTGGGGGGTAAGGAGGAGGCTAGGGGGGCTCTCGAAAGTGGTTCCCGGCATAAGGGGAAGCAAGGGAGAAAGGGCAGAGTCATTTAAGGGAGGGAGCAGGAGATCTGTGGGGTTCTGGGATGATGACGACGTTCCCAGCATGGGGGGGGGCATTCAGAGAGGATGGGGAGTCATTTAAAAAGGAGGAGCTATCTGGGGCTCCAAAAGGGGGCTCCAGGCATAAAGGGCAACAGGTGGGGAAAGGTCAGAGTAACTGAGTGCTGCAGGAGATCTATGGGGCCTCTCTGTGAAAGAGTTCCAGGCTTAAGAGACAGCCAGGGATGGAGGGCAGAGTCATTTTCCTGGGGGGCTCTGGGAGGGGGTTCCAGGCATAAGGGGCAGTAAGGGAGAAAGGGCAGAGTTGTTTAAGGGGACAGGAGGCCTATAATGTTCATATAAAGGGTTGGAGGAAGGCGGGAGACACAAAAGTCCAAAAGTGAAAGCATCTTTAATGAACGGCACAGTCCTTTGAATGTGTGTCTTTAACCTCCCATGCAACCTGCCTCGGCCTTTTTGGAACGGCTCACGGCTATCTAGTGGCAGGGAGTTCTGCAGGCCTGTCTCCACCTGCCTTGCAAGCAACTTCCTTTGGCATATGTTTTTGTCTCCTCCTTTCGAAAATCTGCTGAGTTCATTTGCGGGTGCAGCTGGCCCCCTCATGGGTCACAAGCAAAGGCTCCAGTCGGATGTAGCTGTTCAGAAAAGCTCTCGGCTCAGCCGGAAGCCACCATGAGCAGCTGAGAGGACGCTGGGGGAGGCACGTTTTGTGCAAGCCACGTACACCTGGGGGCCTGCAAGTTCCCGGTAGCAAGCAGGAAGGCAGAGGCGGGTGCAAGCCAACATTCGCTCTCCCTTTGAGTTAGGAGTCGAAAATGCTCCCTTGACAAGGCAGGTGTCTGCAGTTCTGGACCACAGCTTCCAACCAATTTTAGCAAGCTCTCTCCAAAACAGGAGTAGAGAGGGGGAAACCCCTTGTTTGCATCTGTATTCCTTTTGCTGCAGGCACCTGTTTTAAAAACATTCCCTCCCTGAAACCGGAAAAGATCCACTCCAACCATCATTAAAACGTTGGGTTCAGTTTTTCTTCCACTTTCATCCATCATTTTAACCAGTTCAATTCTGGTTTGGAAAACACATCTTAAAAAGCAATTTGATAGCCAGCTTGGCCGCTCTCATTATCAAAGTGATTTGGGAACCAGTTCATACGCTCTTGTTAAAAGGACTATTTGCGAACCGGTTCAGACGCTCTCATTGAAAAGGCGATTCGGGAACCGGTTCGTATGCTCTTGTTACAAAGGCAATTTGGGAACTGCTTCGGACTCTCTCATTGAAAAGGTAATTCAGTAATCGATATACAGGTGAAACTCGGAAAATTAGAATATCGTGCAAAAGTCCATTAATTTCAGTAATGCAAATTAAAAAAGGTGAAACTGACATATGAGATAGATGCATTACATGCAAAGCGAGATAAGTCAAGCCTTAATTTGTTATAATTGTGATGATCATGGCGTACAGCTCATGAAAACCCCAAATCCACAATCTCAGAAAATTAGAATATTACATGGAACCAAGAAGACAAGGATTGAAGAATAGAACAATATCGGACCTCTGAAAAGTATAAGCATGCATATGTATTCAGTACTTGGTTTGGGCCCCTTTTGCAGCAATTACTGCCTCAATGCGGCGTGGCATGGATGCTATCAGCCTGTGGCACTGATGAGGTGTTATGGAAGACCAGGATGCTTCATTAGCGGCCTTCAGCTCTTCTGCATTGTTTGGTCTCATGTCTCTCATCCTTCTCTTGGCAATGCCCCATAGATTCTCTATGGGGTCAGGTCAGGCGAGTTTGCTGGCCAATCAAGCACAGTACACGGTATACTTTTCAGAGGTCCGATATTGTTCTATTCTTCAATCCTTGTCTTCTTGGTTCCATGCAATATTCTAATTTTCTGGGATTGTGGATTTGGGGTTTTCATGAGCCGTACGCCATGATCATCACAATTATAACAAATTAAGGCTTGACTTATCTCGCTTTGCATGTAATGCGTCTGTCTCATATATCAGTTTCACCTTTAAATTTGCATTACTGAAATGAATGGACTTTTGCACGATATTCTAATTTTCTGAGTTTCAACTGTAGACACTCTTGTTTTTAAAAGGCGATTCGGGAACCAGCTCATATGCTCTCACTAAAGCAATTTGGTAACAGGGAGACAGATGCCAATTCCTGGAGACTCCAAGCTAATCCTGGAGGATTAGCAACCCTACCTACCTCACAGGGCTGCTGTGAGGGTAAAAAAGGGGGGGGGATTCACGTATGCTCCCCTGAACTCATTGGAGGCATTGTGTAGGACTGGCAACTCAGAATGAAGCTATTCCTAGAAATGCATTTTCCCCAAGCTGCCATATACTGAGTCAGACCCTTGGTCCATCTCGCTCTGGATTGTCTTCACAGACTGGCAGCGGCTTCTCCCAGGTTGCAGGCAGGAATCTCTCTCCGCCCTATCTTGGGGGTGCTGCCAGGGAGGGAACTTGGAACCTTCTGCTCTTCCCAGAGCGGCTCCATCCCCTAAGAGGGGAATCTCTTCCAGGGCTCACACGTCTAGTCTCCCATTCACATGCAACCAGCGTGGACCCTGCTTAGCTAAGGGGACAAGTCAGGCTTGCGACCACCAGACCGGCTCTCTCCAAGTGTGAACATCTCCAGGCTTGCTTTTAAGAGTCAGCTGGAGGTGGATATGCTGAGTCTTGGAGACTGCAGGCCAGCCCTGAAGGGCGGGCACCCCTAAGCGCTCGCGGCAGCAGACCTGCTCTTACCCCTGGACTCCCGGGCCAAAGTCCAGGGCCTCGACAGCCCCAGGGGGCCCACAAATCCTCTTTAGTCTGTCCCAGACGGTGTGGTCACCTGGCCCGAGCATGAGGGTGCTTAATTTGCAAGGGGGGGCGGGCCCTCCAAAGGCCTCTCGGCCCAGGCTCCACAATTACCTGGGCGCACCTCTGCGCGGCAGCCTGAGAAATGTCTGTTCGATGAGAAGGGGGCTGGAGGCACCCAGCGAGAAAGAGGGGGAGAGAGAGAGAGAGAGAAGGGGTTTCCCTGCGCCAAGCTCCCCGCCACCCGATTCTGATCCGCTGCCAAGCTGTTCGCCTCTTTCTCGCAGGGCGCCATGCAGTCAGCCTGTGCTGAGAAGAGACAGGAAGGCCGTCCACCCACACACGGCTCTCACGCCCGCAAGCACAGCATGCAGCCTACGCAATCCAGGCCACAACGCACCGCAAGCAGGTGTGTGCCTCCAGGAATGCCTGCCCCCTGAAGCTGCACACAGGGCCCCAGCCCAGAAGTGGGCTGCAGGCAGGAGGAGAAAGCATGCTGAAGAAAGGCCGACACGTTCATGGGGGGGGGGGGGTGCGTGTGCGCGTGCGTGCGTGTGCAGGATGGAGCGGCCTCCTTATGAGGCAAGGCGACACTGTTTGGTGCTTTTGTGTCTTTTCAGAACATCAAATACAAAGCCCTTCAGTGGGGGAAGCATGGTATAGCTTGAGTGCAGAGAAGCTTGATTAGCTTTTAGTGGGTTGAGTGCTGCTTCTCGCAGAGAGTTCGCCGCCACTTGGCTCGGCCCCAGAACATGTGGTGCGGCTGTCGAGAGGGCCTCTGAACATATGCAGAGTAATAAATAATAATAATAACTGATAAACAACTTTATTTGTTAGCCGCCCCATAACAAATCGTCCTCTGGGAGGCTCGTATTGGTCAGGCAAAAGCAAAGTCCTCCTCCGCACAATTCCCGTAACTGACCTATGGAACTCAGCGCCACAAGAAGTGGGATATTTGACACATCCGTGCGGGAATTGGGCCCTCCACGGCGATCCGTGGCCGCAGCCAGACAGAGCCCGCTGAGAGGCGGCACAGAGCGCTGGAAGGAGAGAGAAACACGCAGACAGGCTCAGGGGCTCCCAGGCGGCGGCAGCGCTGACTGCTTCCGTGGAACTCGATTGCCCCGGAGTGATCTAGCGAGAGCCAGCGTGGGGAGAGGAAGCCGCGTGCCCGCCTCACCTCTGCGGAAGGCGCACGTTTGCACAACGCAGCCTGGCGGCTTTCGCTGCTTGACGTCATTTCGAGGAGCATGACCCCTGCTGCACGCCTTCCTCCTCCTCCTCCTCCTCCTCCTGTGCTACCTCTGGCCATGCCAAAGCCAAACAGCCCGGGAGGGGCCCACCGCAGGAGGCCTTGGACGGCGAGGGGCGGCGGCGCCCCCGTGGCCCGCTTCCAGAAAGAGACACTCGCCCGCACGCGTTGCGCAACCTGGTGGCAGCCGCGAGGGACCCCGGCGGCGAGCTGGCGGGCTGTGCCGAGAGCGTCCCCAGAGCCAGAAACTCAGTGCCCCCCACCCCGAAAGCTCCTCCGGGGCCCACCGCTCCCAGCGGCCGGCAAAGGCTCGCACAACAACCCAGTGAACCTTCTGCGCGAGGAAACTCCCGGCTGCTAGAAAGCTAGCGTGTCAGGAAGCGGGGGGGATGGGGTTGTGGGCTGGCGTCTCTTTGTCTGGGTTCAGCGGCTTCTCTTCCGGATTGCCCCCTCTCCCCAGGCCCGAAAGCCGGGTCCCCAAGCACGCCTTCTGGAAGCACACGCAAATCTCCCCCCCACCCCACCCCGAAGGGAAGCATCGGAAACAAGCGCTCAGATTGCACGGGGAAAGCAGCAGCCCAGCAGCGCAACAAGGAAACGGAGAGAGAAGCGTCCACGGACGGATATCCAGAGGGTTAGTGGGGACCAAAGACTTGTCTATGGAACTCCCTGCCCCTTGAACTTAGGCTTGCCCCCTCCCTGTGTAATGTTCAATGAAAGGTGAAGGCTCTCTGATTTCAGCAGGCCTTCCCATATCTCTAGACGTTTCTTTGCAATCGCCCTTTTAAAATCGTGGCCTTATCCTGCACTTCTAAGATTGTTTGTTTTTTAATTAATTTTGTCGTGAGCCCCCCAAAATTCATTTATGAAGAACGGCAGCATATGAATCTTATAAATAAACCCCGGGCGGAAACAGGGTGGCCTGCCTTGGCCGCCCCACCAGTGTTCCCTCTTTAAGGCGTGGGCTTGTGCACTCACAAATTTTTTGGTGTCTGCTCCGTTAATTTTTGATCCCGCCCGGGTAGGATTAGGAAGGCCCCATTCAACGCACACACTGCCTTGATACGGTTTAATGAAACATTTTAATGTTCTAGTGTTTGAATTTGTATTTTATTGTAAACCGCCCAGAGAGATGGCTTTGGGGCGGTATATAAGTATGTTAAAATAATAAAATAATCAATAAAAATACTGCCGCCCAGAACAAAACCCATTCGGCACACAGATGAAAATAACTGGAGGGAACCCTGCTACTGCGTGGAGAGTATTTCCAGAAAGCGAGTGCCACCACTGGAAGAACCACACTTCTGACGGAGACTGGGTACTGGGCTTGTTGCCTGGGCAAACCATCGCCCGCAGGCAAACAGGCAGGGTTTGCAAACCAGCAGATGTCGGGCTCTGTGTATGTAGAGATGCAGAACTAAGGGCTGTCACTCCGCTGCTCCGTGGTAAAGCACATGCTTCGCCTGCAAAAAGACCCCCGGCATCTCCAAGTGGGGCTGGGAAAGACCCCTCCCTGCCTGTAACGCTACAGAGCTGCTGCCAGTCAGTGTCGGCAATGCACAGCTAGCTAGACCATAGGTCTGACTCGGCAGTAGGCAGCTTATACTGAGGGAGTGTGGCTCAGGGGGCCAGCCCCTGTTTGGCATGTAGAAGGCCCTGGTTTCAGTCCCTGACAGCACCTCATGGGTAGAAAAGATGTCCCTCTGAAACCCTGGAGAACTGCTGCCTGTCCAGCATAGGCAGTTCTGAGCTCGACAGGCCAAGGGTCTGACTCAGTAGGGGGCTGTTTCCTCCCAGTACATGTTGCTTTTCCGTTTCTGTTTTCTGCCAACAGCATCTGACCATATGCCTCAGTGAACTCTCAAGCACCGCATGAATGCAATGCTTTCCTAGTCGTCTCTGTTGAGAAACCTGTGCTCAGAGCTACAGTGCTCCTGTACATGGAAGCTCAATTTCACTCTCAGCTGTTTGTGGCGAACAGGCTCGTGCCCCTGTGCATTTGTCTGATTTTTTAAAGCCAATTTCAGTCACTTTAAAAAGCATTATATAGTAATAATAGCATAATAAAAGTATCATACGGTTAAGCTTTACATCTCGGTGGACCGTCCATGGACAAGAGCAGTGTGCCTTCAAATTCTAGCTGGTGAGGACAAACCTCATGGGGAAGGGCTGATGCCTTTGTGCCTTGCGAAAGAGCCCTTCGGCTGTCCTCTGCTGGAAACAGGATGCTGGGCCTTACTGGCTGGATCCAGCAGGAGAATTTTGTGGGCGCAGTCCTGGCCCCTGGTGAACTGGAGCTGGCGCCTGCTTGTGCCAGCCAAGACGTTGACACAGCAGCGAAGCACGTGGTCTGGGAAAGAGCTGTCTCTCGCATGCCCCCGCACACACACCATAAACAGCATGTTCCTGCACCCACCCACCTGCACACCTCACAGTCGCCCACCAATGTTCAGAAAAACCTCATCCACAGAGGGAAAGCAACCCGCCCGCCTCTCTCTCTCTGCTTGCACATTCTCAACTAATATCTAGACATGCAAAAACAACACACAAAACCCCCAAACTCATCCCTGAAAGGCCCGTTCTCACTTATGTCCCCACCATCACCACCTCCGAACAGCTCAGCTACCCAACACGGAGTGGGGTTTAATTTCCCTGAGGAATTATTCTCAACAGCTGCCCCCACCCAGGTGATTGTTGTTGAGTGGTTGCTGTGTCTAATTTGTTTTTAAAGCCAAGCTGATTCTTCCCATCAAAAAACAACGCTCCCTCTCTCTCTCCCTCCCTCCCTCTTTCTCCCTCCCCACCCCATGCGTTAGAAAGCAACAAGTCAAGACTCAGGGTCGCACCTTGAGATCCAGCAACCCTAAGTCACCACTGGCCAGGCGCGCACACACACACCATAGACACAACTGATGATGATGGTTGCTTCTTCTTTTTTTAAGGTCCCCACTTGTGCTGCTGAAGAGGCAAGCCGCCTTCAAGCTGAGACGGGGCTTGCCTCTTCTGCAGAACAGGAAACTCCAGTGAGGTCTTCCCCAAAAAAACCAAAAAGGTGTCTTGTTCACCAGTTCTGTCTAAGATTATTTCCATCATGAGCCTGGGAGCCATGAGCAGTCTGCAGACCACATGTTAAAGAGCCAGTCTTTGGGGAGGAAGCTGGAGAAAAGGAGCCGTGCCTCACAGCAGGCTATTTCGGTGAAAGGGCACCTGGGTGCCTGCCAACATTGTGAAACTGGAAACCATATGAAAGGCCGCGCATGGTTTGTTTCTAAAAACGAAAGCATGTCAGGTCTGCCAGCCTTACCTCTAGGTATGTGGATCAGGCTCTTTTCACTCAACAGAAGGATATGCACTCTGCACACACCCAGAGACACCCTTTGCATGGCCTTGAATCCCAACAATGACAATTTCTGGGACTCACAACAACCTGGTGAGGTAGGGCAAAAGATTCTGGTGGCCACCACATTAAGGCTTAACCCCTGCTTATAATGCCTGGCTGTGGCATATAATTATAACCCCCTGCTTGTAATTCCAGCCCTGAGAAGGAGGTAGACTAGAACAGTGTTTCTCAAACTTTTTGGAGTCAAGGACCGCTAAATTCTTCGTGCAGAGTTTCAAGGACCACTACATTCTTCATGCGCAGTTTCCCGGACCAGCAGTTAGTAAAGGGGTTGGTTTCAAGTCTGTCTATCTATCTATCTATCTATCTATCTATCTATCTATCTATCTATCAGACTTCTATACTGCCCCAAACATGCATCTCTGGGCAGTTTAGAATGAAAATAATATAAGCATTAAAATAATTAAATTTGGAATCTTTTGCAAACATGGAATATTAGGGGTTCTTAACCTTGGGTCCCTCAGTTAAACTCCCATAACCCCCAACAACAATGGCATTTGGCCATTATGGCTGGGGATTATGGGAGTAGAAGTCCACCAACGTCTGGGTACCCAAGGTTGAGAACCCCTGAATCTAAAAGCCTGGGTGAACAAATTTGTCTCCAGTATGTCTTCAGTATGTGTGGGGTGGGGGTGGAGGTGCTTCTGATTACTCAGTGGAGAGGGTATGTTGGGCCATTAGAAAAATTCAAAAGCTACATGGGGCCAATGAAAACAACATACAAGCAAGCCCCACTGATGCAAAAGGGAAACAGTGTTCCCTCTCAAGGCGCCTCGACCACAACAGGCAGCTGGGTTTCAATCAACCAACCTTTGGCTGCAAATAATGAGCATGCAAGAACCAGCAGCCCTTCAAGTGGCGCCCACTGCCATACTTTTTCCTCCATGCCCCTGCACCGCATACAGTTTGAAGCTGTAAAGATAGGGAATAAGATAGCTGTAGGAAGATCTCAGCAGCACATGGAGGCAAGGCACAAGAAGGGTTCCATGCCTCCGTGATACTCTTCCTCTTCCGTGCCATGTGCAAAATTGAGGAAGTGAGTGCCTTGATTTCAGTTGGGGGGGGTTGACTCCCAGTCAGGGACCGGCACTCAAGCCTTCGGGGACCGGCAGCGGTCCAGGGACCGGTGGTTGAGAAACACTGGACTAGAAGACTGCCAAGGTCCCTTCCAAATGCGATGATTCTGTTACACAGACTCTCTACCAGGGCTGCACAACTTCTGCCTCCTGCGTTCACAGCTGCCATGCACTGAGTCGACACTTTCAACAAGCCCCCCATCACGACCCCAAGATCCCTCTCCTGGCCAGTCACTGACCGCTCAGACCCCATCAGCGTCTATGTGAAGTTGGGGTTTTTCGTCCCAATGTGCATCCCTTTACACTTGCTTACACTGAACCGCATTTGCCATTTTACCGCCCACTCATGAAGCTCCTCACAATCTGTTGTGAATCTCACTAGAACATCCTCTCTCGCGTCACCTCAAATTGGCCCAGTTCTTCAGCCTCCAAGCCTGAGAAGCTCATTTCTGGAGCAGGTCTATGGACAGCATCCTCTGCCGTGAAGACAGATCTAAATAACTCATCCAGCTTCTCTGCAATCTCCTTCCTCTCATAGGAACATAGGAAGCTGCCATATACTGAGTCAGACCCTTGGTCCATCTCGCTCAGTATTGTCCACATACACAGACTGGCAGCAGCTTCTCCAAGGTTGCTGGCAGGAATCTTACTCAGCCCGATCTTGGAGATGCTGCCAGGCAGGGAACTGGGAACTTCCCAGAGTGGCTCCATCATCCCCTGAGGGGGAATCTCTTCCAGTGCTCACACACATCAAGTCTCCCTTTCATATGCAACCAGGGCAGACCCTGCTTAGCTATGGGGACAAGTCATGCTTACGACCACAAGAATAGCTCCTTAATAATCTAAGGGTCCAGCCAGCTCCCTGGCAGGTTTTGTGCTCCAACAATCATCAAGAGCCATTTCCAAAGAAGTGAAAAACTAGCAAAAGTTCCCAATGATAGTAGATGTTTTCTTTTTCTTCCAGTGGAATCCGGATCAAGGCATCCCTTTTAGAAAGTGAATATTGGCACACGCAGGTTCAGTCTGATGGGCACAAAAGTAAAGCGGAACCAGTGCAAAGGGTCCAAACCAGTTAGGAACATAGGAAGCTGCCTTCTACCGAGTCAGACCCTGCCTTGGTCCATCTAGCTCAGCCTTGTCTGCACTGACGGGCAGCAGCTCCTTCAAGGTGTCAGGCAGGAGTCTCTCCCCACGCTGCCTGGAGATGCTGCCTGCCAGGGAGTGAACTTGGGACAGGAGTGGGCAAAAGTGGCCGTTCAGCTGTTATTTAATTACAGCTCCCATGATCCCCCAGCCACAATAAATTATAGCTGGGGATGATGGGAGTTGTAGTTCAACAATAGCTGGAGGAACAGGTTTGCCCACCTCTGACCCAAGACCTTCTGCATGCAAGCATTGGACTACTGCAATGCGCTCTACATGGGGCTGCCCTTGAAGACGGTTCGGAAGCTTCTGCTGGTGCAGAATGCTGCTGCTAGGATGCTCTTGGGCGCTAATCGTTTCATGAGTGTCACACACATCCTGCGGCAGCTTCACTGGCTACCGGTCTGCTTCTGGGCTAGATTCAAGGTGCTGGTCTTGGCCTTTAAAGCTCTACACGGCTTCAGGCTGGGGTATCTGTCAGACCACACTCGCCCATCTGAACCTGCCAGGGCCCTCTGCTCATCATCTCAGGCCCTACTCATGGCCACGCCACTAACAGAGACCCAGTTGGCGGGGACTAGAGACAGGGCCTTTTCGGTTGTGGCCCCTCGACTCTGGAACGCCCTCCCTGTAGAGCTTCTGCATGCTCCCTCCCTTAGTGTTTGTAAAAAAACAACTAAAAACACATCTTTTTAAAGAGGCTTTTAATACTCCCTCTGTGGTTACATCTGGTCAGTTCTTTAATTTTAGTTTTTAGTTTTTATAATTCTCAATTTTTAGCTTTTAGACATTGTTCATCTGCAGTTGAATACTGGTTGTGGTTTTTAACCTGACTTTTAACTTGTATGCTCAATTTGTTTAGTTTTATTGCTTTTATTGTATATTGCATCTATTTTAGCGTTGTGAGCTGTCCCGAGCAGTAGCGTCCTGGAGGGGCGGGGTATAAATATTGTAAATAAATAAATATCAATGAATTCAGATGCTCTTCCATTGAGCAACAGCCCCATCCCCTCAGGGAATATCCTACAGCGCTCACATGTGGTCTCCCATTCAAATGCAAACCAAGGAGGGCCCTGCTTAGCAAAGGGGATAATTCATGCTCACTGCCAGAAGACTAGCTCTCCTCCCCAAATTGCCGGTCTTGCTTTTTATGGATCCTGCTTTTTAAAGTCTGAATTGGAACTAAACACACACACACACACACGCCATTGCAATTTCTTTGTTAACATTTTCCTTTTAATTGGATTCAAAGTTTGCTTTGGGCTTCAGCTCCTTGGGATATACAACACAGGAGGGGAATGTCCCTTCTGGGAAGGAAAGAGAACAGCCCCGCTGGCTTAGGGCTGCAATCTTGGCTGCTAGCACCAAATTCCTGCGGAGGTCAGGAAGCCGAGTATTCAGCACAGCCCCTCTGCACCCACCCACCACCTCTTCCCGCTCTTGCTCCACCAGGCGCCGGGCCCAGCAAAATTACGAAGCAAAATGTACCCTTTACTTGCCTGGGAGACGCAGAATATTCTCTGTCGAGCTGGACTCAGCCACTGCGGGCGTCTGACTTCCCACTCCTGTTACTCCAAATTTATTTCGTGCATTATTGATAAAGTCACACCGGAAGCGGCCTTATACCGAGTCTGACCCTTGGTCCATCTAACTCAGGGCTGTGAACACTGACTGGCAGCAGCTCTCCAGAGGTTTCAGACAAGGGCTCTTTCCCAGCCCTGTCTGAAGATGTGAGGATTTGAACCTGGTCACAAGGAACAGGTTCTCTACCCCTGAGCTGCTGGATTTCTTGCATTGACATGTTTATTTATTGCATCTATACGCCACCTTTTTTGTCTAGACTCCACAAGGCAATTTACAACGTCGATAAAAACAGCGTGTTTGTGTTTTTAACAATATAAACCTTAATCTGGAGTAGCCCTTAATAACTCCTTCCACACTAGGGTTACCGGTGTGATTCAAGCTATTCCTGGAAATTTATATTTCTCAATATTTTTTCCAATATTTTTCACAAGATCAAGCCACAAAAAGCTTTCGATTGCTTTCTATAGTCACCTGAAAAGTGATGCTGGTCCTTGGAGCCTCCAGGTCCATCCTGAAGGGCTGGGAACCTTATTCCACACTGATCTGGAGCCACGGACAGAAATCTTTTGGGGCCAGCAGGAGTGAACATCAGAACAGCCCTGCTGGGTCAGGCCCAAGGAGGCCCATCTCGTCCAGCATCCTGTTTCACACAGTGGCCCACCAGATGCCTCTGGGGAGCCCACAGGCAGGAGTTTAAAGGGGCCTGCCCTCCCTCCTGCTGTTGCTCCCCTGCAACTGGGACTCAGAGGCATCCTGCCTTTGAGGCTGGAGGTGGCCTGTAGCCCTCCGACTAGTAGCCATTGATAGACCTCTCTCTCCTCCATGAAGTTATCCAAACCCTTCTTCAAGCCATCCAGGTTGTTGGCTGTCACCACATCTTGTGGCAGAGAATTCCACAAGTGGATGATGCTGTTGTGTGAAAAAATACTTCCGTTTGTTGGTCCTAGATTTCCTGGCAATCAATTTCATGGCGTGACCCCTGGTTCTAGTGTTGTGTGAGAGGGAAAAGAATTTCTTTCTCTCCACTTTCTCCACACCATGCATGATTTTATAGACCTCCATCATGTCTCCCCGCAGTCGTCTTTTTTCTAAACTAAAAAGCCCCAGGTGTTGTAGTCTTGCCTCATAAGAAAGGTGCTCCAGGCCCCTGGTCATCTTGGTTGCCCTCTTTGGCACCTTTTCCAGTTCTACGATATCCTTTTTGAGATGTGGTGACCAGAATTGTACACAGTACTCCAGGTGTGGCCGCACCATCGTTTTGTATAAGGCATATAAGAGCATTACAATATTAGCCATTTTATTTTCAATTCCCTCCCTAATGATCCTTAGCATTGAATTGGCCTTTTTCACAGCTGCCACACATCGATTCGGCACTTTCAACGAGCTGTCCACCACGACCCCAAGTTCCCTCTCCTGGTCCGTCACCGACAGCTCAGACCTCATCAGCATATACTTGAAGTTGGGGGTTTTTTCGTCCCAATGTGCATCACTTTACACTTGCCAACACTGAACCGCATTTGCCATTTTGTCGCCCACTCCCCCAGTTTGGAGAGATCCTTTTGGAGCTGCTCACAATCCGTTTTGGATTTCACTACCCGGAAGAGTTTGGTATCATCTGCAAATTTGGCCACCTCGCTGCTTACCCCTGCTTCTAGATCATTTATGAATAAATTAAAAAGCACCGGTCCCAGTACAGATCCCTGGGCGACCCCCACTTTTTACTTCCCTCCATTGTGAAAACTCCATTTATCCCTACCCTCTGTTTGGTGGGGAATGGTGTCTAATGCAAGTTGATGTGAAATGAGGGAAGTATAGATTTAAGGCTGATATGTTTAAAGCAGGGGTGGACAAAGAACTGGTGGCCACTGCAGCTTCCTGTGGCAGTCAGTTCCACAAGCCAATGGCCCACTAGAATCTCCTGGCCCTAATGAAGCAACTGCTGAAGACTTATTTGGTGGGGCGGGGGGGGGAACCTTCTCAGGGATTTATGGGACTTATTGAGGCAAATTCACAAATGATGGGTGCTGAGGTTCACGCCTGCACACGGGCCACAAGTCATGGGGTGAAATTATTTTCTCTCATCACAGAAGAAGGGAGAAGACTAGTCCATGTTGACTGGTTAGAGAGAGAGAAAGAAGCACATGTTACCTGTGGCTCCTGAGGGCAGCACTCAGAAAGCAGATTTAGGCTAAGCATTAGAAAACATTCCCCAACTGTAAGAGCTGTTGGCCAGTGGAACAGCCTGCCACATGCAGGGTTGGGCTCTCCTCTGCTTGAAAACCTCCATCTGTCGGAGGGCCACCTGCCAGGGATGCTGCAGCAGATTCTTCCTGACCTGACTAGGGGCCCCTTCCCGCTCTAAAAACCTATGATTCTAAGTAGAACAGAAAATCTATGATTCTATGTAGAAGAGTAGCTAGAGCCTCAGCAACAGCCCCACAAAATGCCAGAGCTTGTTGAGGATTTAATTCTGTGAACAATGGCAGAGAGAGAGAGAGAGAGACGCCCACAGCCCCGCCGGCCTCTTTGACGGCTCTTCAGACAGGCTCCTGACGGCCGTGCCAGCGAGATTGGGGGGAACCGTTCCGTGCCAGACGTCTGGTGGGTGGCTTTGAGTCGCCTGCTGGGAACGCAGCGTATGCTCAGGAACCAGGCCATTTGGGGTGAAAGCGGGCCTGGGTTTCCAACACCTCCCTGCATTCCCAAACCAGGGTCAGCCCTCTCTGCCTTGCTCGCTTCCCAGAATGCAAAGCTCTCGCTTCGTTTGAGGGGTGGGTGGGTTTTGGCTCGGGGCGAGTCTCGGACTGGGGAGAAGCGGCTTCAAATCCTCACCGCGCCAGGCCAGGCCTGAGCTGGCGGCTGCTCCCTGACCCACCTCGCAAGGTGGTTGTGAGGACAGAAAGAAGGGGAGGGGACCCTGCAGTCTTGGAGAGGGGTTGCATTTTAGTGGTAGGGCCCCCACTCTGTCTGCATACAGAAGGTCCCACTCCCAGATTTAAGCCCTGACCTCTCCCGGTAGGTAGGACTGAGGAAGATCCCTCTCTGAGACCCTGGAGAACCACTGCCGGTCAGTGCAGGCAGAACTGAGCTGCATGTACCAAGGGTCTGACTCTGTAACAAGCAGCTCCATGGGTTCACCAGGAGCCTAGGAGCAAAACCCTGGCTACAGGGAGGGCTCTGTGAAACCCTCCTTTCTGAAAGGCTGCTGCCAGTCAGTGTACACAATATTGAACTAGATGGACCAAGGTACTGACTCAGGAGAAGGAAGCGTCCGATGGGCCTAGTCTGTCAGTGTCCAGATCAGCTGCTTCCTGTTTTACTTGAACTTGTTTGATAAACTACATTTACTTTCTTGCAATGAACAGGAACCTTTTCGCAATGTGATACTCTGAAAAAGCAGCACAGAAGCCATGTTTTTAATTTTTCACGGGTCAAGGCTACAACACCTGGGGCTTTTTAGTTCAGAAAAAAGACGAGTGAGGGGAGGCATGATAGAAGTCTATAAAATGATGCATGGTGTGGAGATAGTGGATAGGGAGAAAATCTTCTCCCTCTCTCATAACTCTAGAACCAGGGGTCATCCCATGAAACTGAAAGCCAGGAAATTTAAGACCAACACAAGGCAGAATGGTAAAGTGTGCTGTCGAGTTGGTGTCGACTCCTGGCGCCCACAGAGCCCTGTGGTTTTCTTTGACAGAACACAGGAGGGGTTGACCATTGCCTCCTCCCGCACAGTATGACATGATGCCTTTCAGCATCTTCCTATATCGTTGCTGCTCGATAAGAGGGGGTTCCCATAGTCTGGGAAACACACCAGCGGGGATTTGAACCGGCAACCTCTGGCTTGCTAGTCAAGCCATTTCCCAAGGAAGTACTTTTCCCACGCAATTCACAATTAACCTGTGGAACTCTCTGCCACAAGGTGTGGTGACAGCCACCAACCTGAATGGCTTTAAGAGGAGCTCAGACAAATTCACAGAGGACAGGTCTATCCATGGCTGCTAGTCTGGTGGCTATAGGCCACCTCCAGCCTCAGAGACAGGATGCCTCTCAATGCCAGTCGCAGGGGAGCAATAGCAGGGCATGCCCCTCTCTGCTCTTGCCTGTGGGCTGCCCAGAGGCACTGCGGGAAACAGGATGCTGAACTAGATGGGCCTTGGGCCTGGTCCATCAGGGCTGTTCTTCTGTTGTGTCAGACAATACTGAGCGAGATGGACCAAGGCTCTGACTCTGGAGGAGAAGGCAGCTTCCTATGTCCATCAGGATCGATGCACAACCGCTGCCTTTGCATGCAGACGCTCCGAAGCTCCATCCCTGTCTGGGAGCATCTCCAGGGAGAGAGGGCTGGGATTGGGAAAGAGCCCTGCCAGAGAGGGAGCTGAAACAAAGAGGGGGAGAAACAACCAGCCGAGGGGGGCCTGTCTGGAGCTGGCCTCCATCCCCTCCTCCTGCACTGCTCTGCGGCTCCTTGGCGCGCGAAGAAGAGCATCGAGGCTCTCTGGCCGCACTCTGCGGAGGAGAGACGCTACCGTTCAGGCCTAGGCAGGCAGCCAGAGGTGAAGGAGGAGGAGGACCGCAGGGAAAGGCAGCCAGGCGGAGATGCCTGGCTGATGAGATCAGAGAGCCGCCTGGAGCCACGGACAGGCCCTCCCCGCTGGGAGGCCGCCCCCCCCTTGCTTTCCAGACGTCCCACCCACCCACCCACCCACGCATTCCGGGGTAGGAGGGGGCTGCTTCTTTCCCCAGCAACATGGATGGAGAACAGGGTGACCTTTGTGGCAGTGGCAGCAGCAGCAGCAGCACCAGAAGCAGGTGGGGGGCAGGGTGGGGGGCACAGGAGGAGAGGCAGAGTGCATGTCAGCGGGGGGCGGGGGCTGAGCTCCGTCCCACTGATTAGATTTCTTTCTGAAAGAGAACGGATGGCTACTCAAACAGGGTATATTTCAACCCACAAACCATAACAAGGACAGCAAACATTTCAGCATCAAACCGATGATGCTAAAACAGGAAAAAGGGGGGGGAAAGAAGAAGGAAAAAAACCCACCAACAACCCAGGAATACAATCAAATTGTAAAGCAGAGTTAAATTTACACACACACACACACACACACACACACACACACAAAGCATCATCGATACAATATAAAATTAAATTAAACTTAACACAACTTGGCCTCTCTCCATATCTCCGACCTTGTTCTAATAGCTGCTGCCACAAGAAACCTGGCTATATTTTCAGTAACACCTGGGTTAGAATCAGATATCTTTCTATCTACATCGACGACTACTACGAATATATATTATTATATTATTATTATTATTATTATTATTATTACATTTATATCCCGCTCTTCCTCCAAGGAGCCCAGAGTGGTGTACAACATCCTTGAGTTTCTCTTTCACAACAACCCTGTGAAGTAGGTTAGGCTGAGAGAGAAGTGACTGGCCCAGAGTCACTCAGCTAGTTTCATGGCTGAATGGGGATTTGAACTCGGGTCTCCCCGGTCCTAGTCCAGCACTCTAAGCACTACACCACGCTGGCTCTGGATTCCCTGGAAATGGACAGGGCACATGAGAAATCAACCATGGGGACATAGGAAGCTGCCGTTACTGAGACAGACCCTTGGTCCATCTAGCTCAGTATTGTCTTCACAGACTGGCAGCGTCTTCTTCAAGGTTGCCGGCAGGAGTTTTTCCTAACCTTACCCGGAGATGCTGCCAGGGAGGGAACCTTCTGCATGCCAAGCAGGTGATCTGTCTCTAAGGGGAATATCTTACAGCAGACATGACTCACATGTGGTCACCCATTCAAATGCAAACCAGAGAGGACCCTGCTTAGCAAAGGGGGGCATTCATTTCTCTTTCTCCCCCTGCCCCCGCCTCCTCTTTTCCTTTCTCTGCTTCCCTCTTCTTTCCTTCCCTTCCTTCCATCATTGGATGAATATGGGAAGATGGAATGCAAAGATCGTTATAAATGGGGGGGGGAGTTCACTAAACTGCAGTACTAATATTTTTAAGGGGAGGCAGTTCATGCTTGCCCCCACAAGACCAGCCTCCTTTCTCTGTGCTCGAGGGAGGGAAGGAGGGAGCTGCTTGCCTGGGGAGGCCGGCCCTCCCTCCCCACAGCTCTGCCTTGATGACAGTGCAAAGCTAAGCTGGGCCCCACAGGCACGTCCCCTCTTCCCTGGGGTCAGCCTGTTCACTAGGCGGACCTAGGCAGAGGCCTAGGCCAGCAGTTCTCCGGCGGGGAGGGTGCTACCCGCCTTCCTCCCCCCCCCGCCACAAGCAGCCACTGACATGTCTCCAGTGCTGGGAGTGCCCTTTCCCTCTCCTCCTGGGGTGGGGCCGTGGGAGAGCCACGCCAGCCCCAGCTGGGCTTCGCTTTGCTCTGCTCTCTCTGCCATCCTGGACTCTCTCCCGTCCCGGCCAAATAAGCAGAGCCCCCGCGTGGTGTAGTGGTTAGAGTGCTGGACTAGGACCGGGGAGACCCGAGTTCAAATCCCCATTCAGCCATGAAAACTAGCTGGGTGACTCTGGGCCAGTCACTTCTCTCTCAGCCTAACCTACTTCACAGGGTTGTTGTGAAAGAGAAACTCAAGTATGTAGTACACCGCTCTGGGCTCCTGGGAGGAAGAGCGGGATATAAAATGTAAAAAAATACATAAATAGAAATGAAATAAACCCAGAGCCCCACACTTCTTGCCCAGGGGAGCGCCAAACCCAAACTTCATGGAGGGGCCCCCAAACCCAATGTCCAGCTCTTCTTTCCCCCACAAATCTCCGGAGGCCAGGAGTGGGGGTGAGCAGGTCTTCCCCACTTGCTATTCTTCCATGGCCTGGCATCTCTTTCTCGGCTGCTGCCCCCTCCCTCTGGAATCCCAGCTCTGCGAGAATCTCTAAAATTAACTCCAAAGTTGCTGTTTTCTGTGGCTTGTGTTTCACATGCATCTTCTGCAGCCCACAAGTGCACGTTCCTGAAACCCGGCAAAAATGCAGTCTTTGTGTAACTTTGTCCTCCGGCATCATTTTGTGCTGTGTGCTGCTGATGCCCACAGGAGCACCTGAGCACTGCTGCAACACCACACCGAAATAATCACTCTGCACTCATACATGACACGCTTGCGTCCAGATGGCTTTGCTGCAGGGCTTGATCCGTGTGGATGTGGTGGGCACCTGTAGTCCCAAAGTTGTGGGTGTTGTGTTTTCCTGAGGCACTCCTGCACTCCTGAGTACCCATCAAACACCACACAGGAAGAATTTTCAGGTCCCGTCGTACATACGATTGCATCCTGAATGCTGTGCTATAGTGTGTCATTCATGCAAAGGTGGAAAGCAAAAGGCACAAAGAAACTCGAAAACACACTGCACCACACATAAAAAGTGCTCTGTGAAACATTTGTTCCCTCATGCTTTCTGTTCACTCAAGCTTTTTAAAATTGATTAAAAATAAATAAATAAAATGGTTTGTATTCGTTATTTTATTTTATATTGTATTGTATTGTATTTTTTGTAATTGTATTTCATATTGTATTTTTCTATTGTATGTTTTAATTTTATGTTTGTTTCTTTTGTGTTATGTGTTTTAATTGGATGTTTTTACTGTTGTGTTGTGGTGAGCTGCCCACGGGACAATTTGTTATGGAGCAGCTAACAAATAAAGTTGTTGTCGTTGTAGCTGCTGTTGTCATTGTTGTTGTTGTTATTGGAAAAAGTGAGCAAATGCATTGGAGGGTATATAAATTGAGTAGATAGATAGACAGACAGACAGATAGATAGATAGATAGATAGATAGATAGATAGATAGATAGATAGATAGATAGCTTTCACTTTGGATACAAGACCAGGCCATTTAGCACTGCAAAATGCAGGGACACCTTTGAATGAGGGGGATTTCAGAAAGTGTCCCTAGAGGAGGAGATGGTGGGGGGAGTAGAGACAGACGGGAGCAAGAGAGAGGGCAGGGCTGGAGAGGGCGATGCCAGATGAACCTGCTTCTGGTGGGCACCGTGCCCGATGCCGCAGCTGCCACCAACTGGCAGTATCCCAAAGTGGCTGTTTGGTTGCCTTTTAATTTTTTTCCTGTTTGCCAAATACAGAGAAGGACAAGGTGGCGGCACCCCAGGGTGGCGGGATGGGCAGAGTCCTACTTTGCCTGCAGGAGGCCCCCGGTTCAATCCCAGCTTCTCCATGTAGGTCTGGAGAAGACCCTTGGCTCCGATCTTGAGGACCCACTGCCAGTCAGAGTGGACGGGACTGAGCTAGATGGACCAAGGGCCTGACTCCGGAGGCAGCAGCCTCAGATGTCCATCAAGAGCATCCATAACTCAGTGGCAGACCATCGGCTTTGCATGCAGAGGGTCCCAGGTTCCATCCTGCGGAAGCATCTCCAGGGAGGGTTGGGCAAGACGGCCTTGAATCCTGGACGGCCGCTGCCAATCAGGGCGGACAATCCTGAACTAGAAGGGGCTAAGGGACTGACTTGGTAGAAAGCTGTTTGCTATGCTCCTGATCACCTAGCCTTTAATCAGCTTTGGCTGATACGCCAGCTGCATCCGTTTCTTGAGATCAATGACCTCAGAACACTGGTACATCTGCTGGTCACCTCCAGACTTGACTACTGCAATGCGCTCTATCTGGGGCTGCCTTTGTACATAGTCCGGAAACTGCAGTTGGTCCAGAATGGGGCAGCCTGTTTGGTCTCTGGGTCATCTCAGAGTGACCACATCACTCCTATCTTAAAAGATCTACACTGGCTGCCGATAAGTTTCTGGGCAAAATACAAGGTGTTTGTTGGTTAGAACCTATAAAGCCCTAAACAGCTTGGGCCCTGGGCATTTAAGAGAACGTCTTCTTCACTATGAACCACACCGCCCACTGAGATCATCAGGAGAGGGACTTAGAGACATAGGAAGCTGCCATATACTGAGTCAGACCATTGGTCCATCTAGCTCAGTATTGTCTACCCAGACTGGCAGCGGCTTCTCCAAGGTTGCAGGCAGGAGTCTCCCTCAGCCCGATCTTGGAGATGCTGCCAGGGAGGGAACTTGGAACCTCAGATGCTCTTCCCAGAGGTTTGTCTGCAGTTGCCACCGATTCCTCTGGTGGCTACTTGGGGATGGGTCTTCTCCGTTGCTGCCCCGAGGCTTTAGAATGGGCTCCCTGCGGAAATCAGAGCCTCCCCATCTCTGACAACTTTTTAAAAGGCAGTCAAGACACAGTTGTTCACCCAGGCTTTTGATTAGATACTGTTTTAATCATTTGATGATTTTCAATGGTTTTATCATTGTTTTAAATTTTAAATTGTTGTAATGTTTTAACCTTTTTATTGTGGTGGTGGTGGTGATTGTTTTGTTGTAAACCGTCCAGAGACTTGCATTTTGGGTGGTATACAAATATGTTAAATAAATACGTACATAAATAGATGCTCATTAGAGAGTTCAGCAGTTTTCTCTGAGGGAAGGGCAGAGCTTAATTTCTGCAAGGGACTCTCTGGCCATATCTTGAGGATGTCCCAGCTCTGGATTTCCTGTGTCCAGCAGGCGGCTGGACTAGATGGTCTTCAGATACTTCTCCAAGCAGGTTTGCAACCATGGACTAAAGCCATTTCTGGCTGTTTATTTCCCCCAAGCCATGAATCTCCAGGGCTCAAGAGTCACTGGAGAGAGAGATGCGGAACCCTGGAGGCTCCCGGATAATCCTGGAAGGCTGGCAAACTACGCCCCCTGCACAACCTAGCAGGGTTGTTGTGAGGATAAAACAAAGGGGAGCATCATGAACCCTCCCCTGAGTTCATTGTGGTTCACTGGTTGGATGGTGAACTCAGAAGGAAGCTCTTCCTGGCAAGGTATTTCCCCAACATTTCCCCCAACATGGTTTGACATATCAAGCCATGAAAAGCTCCAGAGCTGCTTTCAAGGGCCACCTGCAGACAGAGAGGCCAGATTCCGGAGAGGGCTGGCAACCCTGTGACTCCACTTTCAGGAGTCTCTGATCAGGCCGTGTCTTTCTCCTGCTCAGAATTGCTTTGCAGAAATTTTGCCTTTTGCCATTTTGCTTGGGAGAGGTGGCTCTGGCTCTCTCTCTCTCTCATTCTCTCTCTCTCATTCTCTCTCCTGGCTCTCAGCTGACTCTTTCTGGAAGGCGAACAGACGCAGATGCCGGAGAGGCTTTTGCAGCTGCTGTAGTGAAGTCTTGTTCACCCCACGTCACCTGCTTCCCCCCCATGCCCCCCCCTGCTGCCGCCATGTCCCATTGGGAGCACACGGAGTGGAGGATACATCTGCTTCCTTGCAGTTAGCATTTCTCAGCCCACACACTGGCTTTGAGGCAGCTGTCTGGAGGGGGGGCTGTGCTCTCTCTCCTCCCCCCATCCCTACTGTGGGGGCCTCCCTCTTGCCGCCACCAGAGTGGGAGGGTTGGAGGGCCACAGAGATGCACTCTGGCTTCTGGTTGTTTCACTCCCACCAGGTGATGTGTGTGGCTTTGTGGACCTGTAAACAAAGGGTGTATATCCGTCTGTTTCAGTACAAGAGGACAAGGTCCCTGCCCTGAGGGGCTTACAGTCCAGGAAGCACCGCAAGGGAAACCACAGAGGAAGGAGAGGCAGTTAAACAGGGGAAGCATGCATGTCTATTTCACTACAAGAGGACAAGGTCTCTGCCCTGAGGGGCTTACAATCTAGATAGTAGCACAAGGGAGACAATCAGGGAAGAGGAGGTGGGGAAAACAGGGGAAGCATGCATGTCTATTTCACTACAAGAGGACAAGGTCTCTGCCCTGAGGGGCTTACAATCTAGATAGCAGCACAAGGGAGACAAGGAAGAGGAGACAAGGTCTCTGCCCTGAGGGGCTTACAATCTAGATAGTAGCACAAGGGAAACAATCAGGGAAGGGGAGGTGGGGAAAACAGGGGAAGCATGTGGCCTGATTTCAGTACACAAAGGCACAGGCACACAAAGGTCCCTGAACTGAGTGACTCATACACTAGAAAAAGACAGATTAGAGGAGAAGGGAGAGAGGATGGAGGCCAAGGGCAAAACTAGGGCGAAAGGATGTGGTCTTTCAGGACAAGAGGGTTGGCCTCTGCCCCAAAGGGCTTACAGTCTGGAAACAGACAGGAAGGAGAGGACAGAGGGAGGGGAGGCAGCAGGCAGAAGCCGCCAGGAGAAAGGAGGCTCCTGATAGGTGGGCAAAGAAGAGGCCCCTTTTAAGGAGGTGGGTCTCCTCAGTTGGGTGGAGTGGGGGCCTTTGGGGACGCAGAGGAGGCCAGCCCTCCCTCCCTCTGCCCCTGAAACCGCTTCTGGGACCTGGCAGGAATCCCGTCCCAGGCCGGAGGTGGGGGCCCCCGTCTCAGCATTTCTTTCAGAATGGATCCCTAACCCCCACCCCGCCGTATTTATTTATTCACATGCCTCTTTCCAACAGCAAACTCTCAAAGCGGTTTATTTAGCCGAAGGGGAAGGTGGTGGCCCAAAGGGCTTCCCTGCCCCAAAGGGCTTACAGTCAAGAAAAACCAAAGCCACAGAGGAGACACCAGCAGCAGCAGCAGCAGCCGCCGCCATGGGAGAGATGCTGGGTCGAAGCGGGCAAGTCGCTCTCCGCCTGCTAAAAAGAAATGGGGGGGGCTTCAGAAGGGGCCGGTTGGCCGGATTAGCCCGGCTGCCGCGACTCAAGCCCAGGGGTCCAGGGCCAGGATCAGGCGCTCCGGATCCGGGGCTGCTTCCAACCCCACAGCTAGGGAGCAACCCCTCCCTGCCTGCCAGCTGCCAGGGCCTCAGCAGAGGGCACTCATCCTGCTGCGTGCCAGGGTCTCCCGCCCCCCGCCCGCCGTTCCTTTGGGGCTGGAGCTCATCCCAACAGCAAGGCTGCTTCTGGGGCAGGCCGAACAACCCGGGGTGGGGAGAGGGAGGGCGAGCGGGGGGGGGGCTGTCCCTGTCCCTTTGTTTGGCCCTCAGCCCGCCTGCTGCTGCCCCACCCCCGTGGCCAGCTGGCCCCTGGCCGCGGCTGCCTTTGGCTCCTGCCCCTCATTAACCCCGCGAGGTCTTGGCGGGGGGGGGGGAGCGGGGGGGAGGCTGGCGCCGGTCCAGGGTCTGCCGCAACCTTTCCACGCATCTGGTGTGTGTTACTGGAGGGAGCCGGAGAGGCCGCGCCTGGCTTTGCCCCCGGAGCCCCTGGAAGGGCGGGGGGGGGGCTGGATGGGGGGGGGCAGCGGGGAGGCAGCTTGCGGAGCCTGGAGAGGCTGAGTCCAGCCCTATAGGTCCCCTCCCTCTCCACCCCCCACCACACACACAGATTGTCCTTGGATGTCGTTGTGTTTAGTCAGTCGAATTGCGGAGGGGGGGGAGAGGAGGCGGCGGGCTGCGGCTATATATAGTGGCGACCCACAGGTAACGATGCGTCATGCGCTCGGCTGGCTGACGCAGTTGGCGACGCACAGCCCCGGGTGGTGCTGCGTGCCTGCGCGTGGCCCCTCTCCCCCCACCCTCCTCGGCGCCCCCCCCCACCCGCCACCGATCGAGCAAGGCCGCCAGCCAAAGGCCCCACCACAGGGATCATCTGCCGCCCTGGGTCGGAGGAGGCCCTCTCCCTCGCCCCCCACCCCGCCCCACTTGCGCGCGCGCGCGCAAAGCCGTATCCAGGCGTTAATCATGCCGCGCCCCGTTCCGTCGATTTATACCCCGCTTTGCTTTTTTAGCGGGGAAAGCGGCCAACGCAGCGCATGAGGCCGCTTTCATCACAATGTGTGTGGTTTTTCTTCCAAGGAATTGCCCCTCCCGCCCTTGAGAAAGCTGCTCTCCTGACCCGGAGCCCTGGCTTGAGGGTTGCCAACTTACACACACACACACACGCCCTAGCTCCTCTGCATTTTCACAAGAAGCTCAGCAGGTAGAAACTGAACCGGGGTAGCTTTTTCTGGCACAGAGTTAAAGGGGTGGGGGTGAGGTGTGGGGTCGCTTGCTCTTTTTGTGAGCGGCAGGGGTTGTGGGAGGCACAGGAGCAAGTGCCTGTGAGAAACAAGGCAACCTCAGGGGGGAACAGGAGGGTTGCCCAGGACACTGGCAGGCAGCCAATGGGACAGAGCAGTTGCAGGGCTGGGCTAGGATCCCTGCAAAGAGGGCAACCTTGGGCCAGTCTCTTGACCTGGCCTACCTCACAAAGTTGTGGTGAGGATAACATGGGGGCGGGGAGCACAGAATAAATCACTGTGGATGACCTTCGGCTGGGTGACCTTGGGATCATCACACTATCTCTTTCTCCATACCTTGCAGGGTTGTTGTAGGGTATTATGATAGGAAGCATGAATTGTCCCCTTTGCTAAGCACGGTCTGTCCTGGTTTGCATTTGAATGGGAGGCTACATGTATAAGCACTGTCAGATATTCCCCTTAGGGGATGAGGCCGCTTTGGGAAGAACAACTTCCTGCTAGCATGCAGAAGGTTCCAAGTTCCCTCCCTGGCAGCATCTCCAGGTAGGGCTGAGAGAGGCTCCTGCCTGCAACCTTGGAGAAGCTGCTGCCAGTCTGTGTAGACAATACAGAGCTAGAGGGACCAAGGGTCTGACTCGGTAGAAGGCAGCTTCCAGCGTTCCTATGGATAACATGGAGGGGGAGAACTTTTGTCAGTCACCCCAAACTCCTTTGTGGGGAAAGGAGCTTTAAAAAGGCAATTAAAAAGCAACCTATAATAACAACTTTGGCACCATCTCCACTTTCCTCTCTTTTTCTGTTCAGCATTAGTCTGGTTGCCAACTTCTTTTTTGGGCATTGCTCCCATGTCTTTGGCCATAGCTGGTGGAACTGCTTCTTGGCATGGGAATTAAGGACTGGACACAGCTGGGTTTTATGCCTACCTGTCCAGAGGCAGGAACCCTTCTTCCACCAAAAGAGACCCTAACTGTTCAGTGCCTGCTGAATTTCAGAGGAAAGTGCCCAATCCCCAGTCTACGAGGCTGCCAACTTTTGACCAGTCCCTGCTCCTGTGCTTTTAAGGAGCTGGGTCTGCAACCACTAGTGAGTGGAGGTGCTTCTTGCCATGCCCTGAGCAGTTCCACCTTCTGATGTCCACAGACCAAGCAGTTGTTATATGCAGAGGAGCAGGTCTGACTTCTTTTCCTGGTCAGTTGGCAACTTGGCTGTTTTCCCTTCCTCTCTCCCTCTCTCGGAGAGGAGAGCTGATCTTGTGGCAGCAAGCACGACTTGTCCCCTTAGCTAAGCAAGGTCTGCCCTGGTTGCATATGAATGGGAGACTAGAAGTGTGAGCACTGTAAGATACTCCCCTCAGGGGATGGAGCTGCTCTGGGAAGAGCCTCGAGGTTCCAAGTTCCCTCCCTGGCAGCATCTCCACAGTAGGGCTGAGAGAGACTCCTGCCTGCAACCTTGGAGAAGCCGCTGCCAGTCTGTGAAGACAATACTGAGCGAGATGGACCAATGGTCTGACTCAGTATATGGCAGCTTCCTATGTTCCCTCTCTCTCCTCCCTCTCTCTCCCTGCTGCTTTGGCACAGGCTTCCTTCTTAGGCATGTTTAGAAATTAGGTGGTGAATGGGCTTGACTGCAGCACATTGACTAATTCCCCCGCCCCATCCTGGTGTGTCTCAACCCGATGTCCTTCCTGTCTTGCATTGTGTGGAACATTTGAGGGGGGGGAGTTCGGTCGGTGTTGCCTTGTACGCAGTTACCACCACCCTGCAGCACGGGAACAGGACGTCCTGGCCTGCCCAGAGCTACTGGGAAAGGAACCTCCAACCTTGCTGCCCAGCATTGTGGCCCAGCCCTCGACTCCACCCTGACTTCTGGGAAGAACCAGAGGTGGTGGTTTCTTACAGGATGGGTGCTCCGCCCTGTTGTTCAGTGCTTCCCCTTTAATGTAGGTCAAACTGGGGCCAGGAAGCTCTCTGCACATGCTCACTGGAAAGTCACTCTCAGTGCTCAGAGACCAGGCACTCTGCACATGGCCAGAGAGAGGCACGGCTTGCTGTTGTCTCCGTGTCCCGGGACCTGAGAACTGGAGCAGGCTGAGTTTCAGCCCAGTTAGAGACTTCTCATGGTCTCGAGTTGTTTTTATATACATTTATGTACGCTTTTTAAAAATATATAAATGTTATTTCTCTATAATACTTAGTTGTTTCTAAAAATCAGGAGGTACTGAAGCTCACAACAACCTGGATACAGTCCCACATGGTAGCTTCCCCGCCCCCATTCCTGTCATAAATGCAACTATGAGGTTTTTAGGCAAAGCACTCTGTGTATGCCCAGAGACACTCTAGTCATTAGTACCTTGCAAATGCTTCAAGCCAAAGCCCAGTGCGGCATGCAGGTATTCTGGGACTCTGATTAAAACATCAGCTTTCATTCCAAGTGCCACCCAGTTGCTGCAGCTCAGGGTGGGAGGAGAGTGCAGGCTGTTTAACTTTCCTAAAACAAATTTTTCAAATTTATTTTAAAATGAATTGGTTATATCTTTAGCATGTCCTAGCAGAGCAGATCAAGTCTGCTGTTCTGACTGTGTGTCAATCATTACTGATTTTGAGTTTGGGTTGAACCCGTGCACCAGATAAACTTTGCAAGAGGTTTGCTGCAGTCAGATAAGCTTTGCCAGAGGTTGCATGTCAGCATCAAATCTTAGAATTTAAAAAGGGCATCACTTGCCAGGCTTTTGAAGTTGGAGGTTTCCCAATAAAACCCTCCCTGCTTGAAACTTTGATGACTGCCTTAAAGGGCCACCCTCTAAAGCTCCACAAGAAGGCCCAACCTTCCATTCAGAAGACAAAACTGCAAAGCTGACCTTATGCACCCCTGAGTCTGACCCAGGTCAACAGCCTTTCTCTGTCTTGGAGCAGGAGCTGAGCTTCAGAGGAAGCTACTTTGAAGGCCAGCAGAGAAAAAGAGAAATAAAAAACAAGAGAGCCCTCACATATGCCTACTCAAATCCCCATTCAGCCATGAGACTTGCTGGTTGTGACTCTGGGCCAGTCACTTCTCTCTCAGCCTAGCCTACTTCACAGGGTTTTTGTGAGGAGAAACCTAAGTATGTAGTACACCACTCTGGGCTTCTTGCAGGAAGAGTGGGATATAAAATGTAAAAAATTTAAAATAAATAAATACTTTCCAACCTGTCATTGCCTTTGCGCCATTTAAGAGGCTTTGAGCACCAAACATTTGACGCCACTGTATGCAGGAATCCTGAGTGTTCATGTGGAGGCATGATGCAATAAAGTCAAGGGTGCCTCTAGGCACGTGCAGAGTCTTTTGCTCACAGCACAAACTGTCAAAGGTTAGGGGAGAGAACACACCCAGGCCACTGCATGTTCTGGCACCTCTTCTATTTAGGCAAGTGTGTGTGTGTGCGCGTGTGCGTGCAGGGATTTCATTCCACCCAAGAGAAAACCAGCAGCGAAAATTTGTTCTGGGTCCCCGCAGGATTGGGACCCGGGCCTCCAGGGACCGCCATCCTGGGAGAAGCTCGCCCACCTGAGAAGCCTCCTGCCACTTCTCTTATTAAGCAAAGCTTGGCGCGCCGCGGGGTGTGTGTGTGTGTGTCTGTGCGCCCACGCGATTCCCCAAGCGGTGGATCGGGACCCCGCTGTGTGGATTGCACCCAAGGGAGCAACGGCAGAAACTGAAAGAAAAGGAAAAAGCTTCCCAGGATGGCTCGCATCTTTCGAGCCGGAGGAGGCAACTTCACCGGTTGGTTTTCTGCCTGCTGCGCAGCTGGGTAAAAGCACAGGCGCCTGCGAGGTTGAGGAGGTGGGTGGCAAAGCCCTGGGGGGGGCTTTGGCTCCACCATTCTTCCTCCTCCTCCTCCTCTCGCCCGATGCAGCAGCAGCAGCCTGGTTTTTTTTTTTTTGTTTCCATGACAACCGCCCTCCTGGGGCCCAGCCGTGTGAATGAATGGCCTAGAGAAGAATGAATGAATTTTCTGTGCTGAGCTGACAACCATCCCCCCCCCCCACCGCCCGGGGAGGGCAGGCGGGCAGCGGCAGGAAGCAAAATCCAGACCGGATCTCCAAAATCAGGACTGGGCCGCCTCTTTCTAAGGCTAAGGTTGCCAGCTTTCTCAACACGGCTCCGCTCCTCTGCCGCTTTAACGTGCAGTCCGCATCCAGGAATCCAATGGGTGACGTTTTCCTGGGGTGTGGGGAGAAGGGATACACATGCCTCCTACATTTGGGGGCGGGAGGGGGCAAGTTGGTATTTAAAGAGCAACAAATGTCAGTTTTAAGGGTGGGGGGCGCTTTCTGTCTCTCTGTTTTCTTCCTCCTGCTGGATCCAACAATCCGCAGCCAGCCGTCGCGTCCTGAAAATCCAGTCCAGGTTTTCCAGCTGACTTCAGTGGCCGGGCAGGGGACAGGGAGGCTGCGTTTCCTCCATCAGGGCAGTCGGGAAAAGGAAGACTGGATCGGCATTGGTGAGGAATGGAAGAAGCGAGACATTCTCCTTTTGATGCCTTGCCGACTGGGACAAATCCTGCTGCTCGCTCACCAGGATGGGACACACACATGACATGCAGGTTCGGCTCCTGCCAGTGGGGCTGTGCAGTTATATACGCAACCTCTTTTAGAGCAGCTTTTTAAAAAGATGACGAAGTCCTTGCCCTGAGGAATCTACAATCTAAATTATCGCCAGAGGGGTGGAGAGAGGGGAGCAGCTGTAGCTCAGTAGTAGATGCAGGGATCCCTGGTTCGAGCCCCAGTTAAAAGGGTCTCCAAGCAGAGAGAGAAAGGACCTAAGAGCTGCTGCCAGCCAGAGTCCATCTTCTTAGCTAAGAAATATTAACAGGCATGCTGCAATGCAGAAGATCCCTGGGGCAATCCCCAGCATCTCCAGGTAGGACTGGGACTGAGCAAGACCTCTACCCAAGATCCTAAGGACCTGCTGCCAGTAAGTGCAGGCAATACTGAACTAGATGGCCCAAGGGTCTGACTCAGTAGGAAGCAGCTTCATAGATTCATAAGACACATCCACAGCTCAGTGGAGGAAGAGCCTCTACTTTTTTCCTCCATCAGGCAGTTGGGGAAAGGAAGACCGGATCGGCATTGGTGAGGAATGGAAGAAGCAAGACTTGATTACTTATAAAACAATACACCTGCCTATTTGGCTGGGACGGCTAGCACCACTAACAAGTTGATGACCCCCCTGCCCCCCCCTCATGGCAATCTCTCCCAAGTCTGTTTCCGGGCCCGATTCAAAGTGCTGGTTTTAAACTTTAAAGCCCCCTAAATAGCTTGGAACTGGGTTAGGGGAGGGAGTGCCTTGCCCCCATATGAGCCTACCCGTACCTTAAGATCTCTTTCGGAGGCCCTCCTCCGGGTGCCCCTGCCAGACAAAGGTGAGGCAGGTAGCTACTGGGGAGAGGGCCTTTTTGGTGGTGGCACCCCGCTTATGGAATAGCCTCCCCAGTGAAGGTTCACCTGGCTTCATCACTTGGTCCTTTTAGATGCCAGGTGAAGACCTTTCTGTTCACTCGGGCCTTTTATTTATTCATTTATTTATTTATCACATTTATATACCACCCAAACTTTTGTCTCTGGGTTAGATTTCGATTTCTAGATTTGATTTTTAACTGGATTTTAAAGAGTTTTAAAATTGCTTTGTGTTCTATGTTGTATTTTCTTTTTCCCCTTTTGGTCTGTTGTGATTCAATTTGTGGTGTGGGGTTTTTTAAAAATTTCATGTTTTAACATTGTGTATTATTATTGCTTTGCATGCTGAAAGTCCCAGGTTCAATCCACAGCAGAATCTCAGGTAAGGCCGGGAAATACCCTTATCAGAAACTCTGAAGAGATGCTGCCTGTCAGAGTAGACAATACTGAGCTAGGCAGACCAAGAGTCTGACTCAGAAAGCAGCTTCCTATATGCTCCTAAAGAGATGTGGCAGGTGTAATAGCTATATCTGGGGAATCCAAACCAACTGGAGAGGAAGCATTATTAGAAGGTCTGCTGCACTGTTTTTGGCTGAAAGTAGGAGGTCCAGAGCCCTTTTGGAGTGTGTGGCCTTTTTGTGTGGGTATGGAATGATTTGTCTCCCTGTGTTAATTCAGTGGGGATCTTAGGAGCCTCAAGTGTGATCTGAAAGCAAGTGAGCAGCCCCCTTGCTGAAACTGAGCTGGGTCAGATGTGATCAGCAGCTGGATGGAAGACCATGTGGTGGTTGGGCATTCCCTCCTCTGTGTGTGTGGGAGGGAATGCCTCTTCTGAGACAGTTGGTTTGATTATGGACAAGTCCAGTCTGAAGGGGCACGATGCAGCTCCTATGCGGAAGCTAAGCCAGCTCGGATATGGTCAACGACTAGGTGGGAGACAATATGGTGGTTGGAACTTGGAAGAAGCATTCCTTCCCCTGTGAGAGAGGAGGGGGGAATGCCTCTTCTGAGATGGTTGGTTTGGTTATGGACAACCTGCGCCTGCTCCTTTGCTGAAGCTCAGCCGAGTCGGATATGGCCAGTGGCTGGTTGGGAGACCACCACCTGCGTCCCCTGCTGGACGCCATCTTGAATCCCAGCACGGAACCAAGGCCAGACGTACATGATACGAGTAAGGAGGTGGACCCGTGCAAGGCTACTGGTTCTCTGGACAAGCAGGCGGCTCCATCCAGAAGCGGCTTTCTTGTTACTCTTGAAAGTCCTGCGTCACCGCAGTGGGGGGGGGGGCGCTGCAGGCAGGGCGTCCTGCCAGGAAACTCCCGCCCACCCCTTTGCCGGCTCGCTTCCCCTCTGCTGCCTCACCCTCCTCCATCTTAAGGGGATATTTTTAGCACTCGCCAAAGTCAAGGGCTAACGGAAAAGAGAGAGAGAGAGAGAGAGGCGAGAGAGTGCAGCTGGGCCTTTGCTTAGCGGCTGAGATGCAAATTCTTCCCCACCCCACCAAGGGTGACCCGTAACCTATGCACTATCCTAGACTGGGCAGAGAGCCGGGCGGCCCATTCGTTGGACACTGCGAATGATTGTCCAAAGCGGAGAAGACGGCCAAGAGCTGGCCTTCAGTTTGAGTCTTGGCTTGGAGGTCGAAGAGTCTGATGGATCAGACTACTGGCCCAGTATCTTGTCTCCAGTGGTGAACAGCCAGAAGCTTTGGGAGGCAATTGAGTGAAAGCTCTCTCGCTCTCTCGCCTTTCTGTTGTTCTCCGGCAAATCAGATTCGGTAGTCTACTGCCCCTAAGCATAGAGGTTTCATTCTTAGCCATGATGGTGCCAGTGTAAAGCAGGTGTTCCCACTTCTTTCACACATAAAGAAGGGAATGCCTCTTCTAGGCTGATGCCTGCTATGACACGCACATGCAGCAGCCAAACAGTATGCTTCTAAAAGTGGTATTCCACAAAGTGTGGGTGGCAAGCAAGCAGTATCATAGAAGAGACATTTTCTCTCCTGTTTCCCAGAGGGGAGAATACATCTTCTATGTCTGCCATGATGCACAAGTGCAGAGGAAAAGCACCACCTTAGATTAAGCATTCCCCGCAGAGGGAGGAGGGAATGCCTCTTCTGAGATGCTGCTATGACACACAGTGTGAATAGCAAGCAGTATCCTCAAAAAAGGCATTCCTCCATCTCTCACACATGAGAAGGAATGCTTCTTCTACGATTATGCTTCCTTTAAGATGTGTAAAAGGTAAGTGCTGCCTTAAGAGGCATTCCCTCCTTGTGAGGAGAATGAAGGGGGGATGCCTCTTCTCAAAGGAAGTCTGTGCATCATCTTAAAATAAAGGAAGAATGCTTGTTGCTTCTGAATGATTTTTCTTACCCATATGCAAATACAATCAGAGAATTACAAGTGTTAATTCACACCCACACACACTCCTAACATTAACTGACAAAAGTTTTCTTTCATCGGGTGATGGCCCTGTTTTAAACATGTTCTGATCCGAAGGATGGACTGTGTGAAGAGTACCCCTTTCCTTGGGATAGCCGTAAAAAGTAAAGTTGTGCCGTCGAGTTGGTGTCGACTCCTGGTCCCCACAAAGCCCTGTAGTTTTCTTTGGTAGTATACAGGAGGGGTTGACCATTGCCTCCTCCCGCGCAGTATGAGATGATGCCCTTCAACATCTTCTTATATCGCATACCAGCAGGGATTCGAACCAGCAACCTCTGGCTTGCTAGTCAAGTCATTTCCCCACTGCGCCATTCGGTGGCTTGGGATAGCTGTAGTTAAGTGTTTTTCTGCAAAGCATTAGTAGATTTGAGGATAGGGTGCCTCTGAGTCATATGGGCATAGGAAGTGGCCATATACTGAGTCAGACCCTTGGTCCCTCTAGCTCAGTATTGTCTGCACAGACTGGCAGTGGCTTCTCCAAGGCTGCAGGCAGGAATCTCTCTCAGCCTTATCTGGAGATGCTGCCTGGGATGGAACTGGGAACCTTCTGCTCTTGCCAGAGCGGCTCCAAGCTCTCAGGGGAATATCTGACAGTGCTCACACATGTAGCCTCCCATTCAAATGCAAACCAGGGCATTCCCTGCTTAGCAAATGGGACAAGTTATGCTTGCTGCCACAAGACCAGCTCTCCTCTGCACTCTCTGCTTCGGTTCTCTGAGAATACAGCAAGTCATACAATCACGTAGGCAGGTGAGGATATTCTGTTGAGGTAGCAACCCCGCCAGATCACTCGGGGAAGGAAGCCTTCTTTTCCAAGCCAAAAATGGGCGTTTCCAGGTCAGCCTGAATCCCAGTTCCAAGTTTCTTAAATAACCAGTTCTGGTTTTCTGTTTGGGCCAAGAGGGCAGAGAGACCGCACAGCTGGCACCTTCTCCTGGCCCTGCTTTTCACAGCAACCCGGCATGCAAAAATCTAGCCTGTTTTTTTTAGTCTTCTCTGTGCCAGTTAAATCTTGACCGGTTTGATTTCTGCCTGTCAAGCCCAGGAGGCAGGGCAAAAAGCGGACAGCTCACCATTTCCCCAACTGCAGGGGTTCCACGGGGTGCGAAAAAAACGGAGGCAGCATTATTTGGGGGCCCGAGCCTGCCGGCACGGTTGGAAGCAAGCCGAAGAGGGGCACAGAGATCTTCGGCAGGCTGTCTCCTAGGACAGAGGGGAGGAGGTTTTCCTCCTTCTGGCTTGAATGAGGGCTTGCCGGGTCAGGCAGGGAAAGGAATCTGGCGGTGGAGCCTCGGCTCCCAAACCCCCTCTGCCTTCTGGGGAACTCTGTGGGCGAACCCTGCCACCGCCCCAGGCTGCTGGCACTAAGCCCCGCCGCCCACCAGGCCTAACCCCAAAGGAGGTGGTTTTAATTACAGACCGAGATGGGTGGGGAAGGGTTCCCAAGAGCGGGCCTGCCCCATCCCACCTCCACTGCCATGCCTTGCTCCCCCCCCCCCGCCCCGCCGCCGCCTGTGGGATCCGGGTTTTAGGGGGCGGCAAGGGGAGCGCCCGGGATGGCAGCTTCCCGCTTTCGGAAAGGCAGCCGGCAGGAGCACGAGGCAGGCCAGCCCCGATAGAGGCTTGTGGAGCTGGTGTGCACCGGAGGGCTGGCGGCGGGGACCCCCGTGCGGCCCAGCCAGTGCCAGAGCAAGTGCACCAGGAGTATGCATGGCAGGAGTGTGGGCCTGTGTGTCCCGGCGTGCCCCACGCTGCCGCTGGCTCCCTCCTCCGACTCTCGCTGAGATGTGACTCACAGGCCTGCCGAGCGAGCGAGCGAGCGAGCGGTGACTCAGGGCTGGTGGAGCCTGGCCTCCCCGCAGCCAGCCCAGCCAGCCGCACAGTTCCGTGCCAAGCCCTTCCTTCGCCACGTGGAGGCCGAGACCCCAGCTGACCCCGGGAGCGGAGAAGGGAAGGGCCCTGCAGAGCAGGTGCAGAAATACCTGCTTTTGAGCCGAGTCCAGGGGGCAGGGGAGAAGCTTTGTGGGGATGCTGCTGTTGAGCCCTGAAATGCCGGGGAGGGGGGAGGACTAAATAGCATGCCCTTTGAGCATGCACAGAGTGCCTTTGTTTTGCACGGCTGGGGTTCCTTGTGGGGGGAAGAAATAAACTCTGCCTGTGCTCAGAGGCACGCTTCAGACTCTTTCGTATGTGCTCACGTCTCCAACCTGGGATGCGCAAGCATAGGTTGGTTGCATCAGAGTTCTGGTTTCCTATGACCTAATAAAGAGTTCCCCTGAGCATGAACGGAGTGAGCATAAACCAGAGCGAACCTCTAGAGAACACTGATTAATTTCTGGTGGTTTAAACATTATTATTTCTTGTTTACACCGTCAGGCAGGTGTTATTGACTGGTTTGTTTTATCCAGACATCGAGTCCTTCCCAAGGACCTGGGATACCAGAATTTTATCATCAATACTGTTGGTTATTATAGATATCGTCGCAGAATAGAGGCTGTTCCTAGTAAAGTTGCTTTTTGTAATTGGCTGATGGTGATTTCTGTGGTCCCAATGGGCCACATTAAACACTAATGTGTTTAAACATTAAACATTAATAATGTTTAAACGTTATGTTTAAACATCAAGGTTATCAAGGTTCCAGTGGTGAGTAATAATGTTTAAACGTTGTTGTTGTTATTGTTGTTGCTTCCTGCAGAGGGTTAGGGCTCAGTCCCAGAACATGTGAAGAAGCAGCTGGGAAGAGGGCCTCTGGACATGTGCAGAGTTCTGAGCAGCCCAGCTTCCCACAGCTCTGCAGTGAAGGAGGCCCAGAGATCACTTTTCCCTCAGGAGTGCCAGGGGTTGAAGGAGGCGTTCCTCTCGCCTCCTCCTGCCTTGCGGCTGTGACCCAAACATGTGAGTCTGGTCTGGATCCCCTCCACACACACACACCCCTTCCCACCCCAGGAAACAGGGTGTTTCCCCACTTGGCAATTGGCATCTGGGTCTCCCTCCAAGAACGGTTGGGGCGGATTTCTCCAGTGCTAACAAGTGCTGAGCTGTGCACAGAGACCTGGGAAATCTGCTCCTGGGCGGGGTGGAGGCCAGGGAAGCATGCCCCCACCCACCCACCCCGTGCCTGCTCGAACGCTGCCCCCACCCTCCCCAGGAGACAGCGCTAGGAGCCACACGCGGGGGGGTGGCAATATCTGGGGAGAATGAAGCAGAGGGACAGGTTATCAAGGTTCCAGTGGTGAATCAGCGAGTCTGCCCAGAAGCTGGAGGAGGAGGCATGAATGGCACTCTGTGCATGCTCAGAGTTACTCTTGCCCCTGCAGTTCTTCGATGCGTTCCAGCTTGGGCTCCAGTGAGCCTTGGCTTCAGAGTGCATCACAAACAGAGGTTAATCTCTAGAAGGAGAGGGTGTTGAGGCTTTGCCCTCTCTGCAGGGACACACCTCACCCGTCACTTTCCCCCCACACAGACATTTTGTGGCAGTGAATTCCACAGAGCCTTCCTTGCTCCGCCACTGGGCTATGGGACCTCCTTGAAATGAAATGTGCTTGCCTCGTGATGAAGCGCCGAATGTAATTTTTAATAATAATGAGTGAAAGGCATACGTATAATAATATAGAATGAAAGGCACTTTGTGCATGCTCAGACACCCCCACCAAGTGATCCAGATTTCCCTCTATGGCCCGATCTGCATCCACCCTGCACATCCCATCTCACGTCTCTTTGCCTTAGAACCTAAGAACAGCCCTGCCGGATCAGGCCCAAGGAGGCCCATCTAGTCCAGCACCCTGTTTTGCACAGTGGCCCACCAGATGCTGCTGGAAGCCACAGACAGGAGTTGAGGGCATGCCCTCTCTTGGTGCCTTGGTGCATAGAACCTTGTGGCAGTCAGTTCCACAAACCCTGTGCTCTACCGCCGAACCATGGGCCCTCCTTGAAATACTGTGCGGGGGCTTAGCAATGAAATGCTCCGTGTAATTGCAGATACAGTATTAAGGATGATAGGTGAAAGGCACTTTGCACATGCTCAGATACCCCCGGCTGCTCCAGATTTCCCTCGGTCCTGACCAATCTCCACTGGGCTGCCTGCACGGCCCACCCTGCCCCTCCTCACAGCTCCTCTCTCTTTGTCTGCAGCCACCACACATGGGCGGCCGCGCAATGTGCTTGCGCACTGCACACCCTTGATGTGGTGGCAGCAGTGCTCTCGGGAAGGTGATGGGGCCTCTTTGGCGCTGGCAGCAGGCAGCGGAGCGCAGCCGAGAGAGAGCGGGGGGGCTTCCCACAGGGAGGGCTTCTGGCTGGGCTGGCGCCACCGTCAGGCGCTGTGAGTGAGTCAGCAAGAAGGCACATGGTGGGGAAGGGTGAGGAGGGAGGGAGGGATGCGCCTCCCCTCCCCTCCCTGTGGGGAAATGGGCCCACCACCAGGACACACACACACCCCTTCCTCTCCTCTCCTCCCCAACCCTGCCTGCCCCAGTTTTTGCAGGGCGGACATGGCGGGCACACTCCGCGCCACTGGCGTCTGGTGTGCCCATGGAGGGGCCCCTCTCAGCCCTGGGGACTGAGTGGATGGGGCTGTTTGGTGGATCGAATCCTCCGTTCGGCCCCTGCTGACTATGGGCGAAGAGGCACCTTTGAAACGTGGTGGTTCTCTTGATTGAGCAGTGGGGGGGAGCCACTGGCCGTCCCCGTCCCTGGCACAGCCTCCCTCCAGTGGCTGCTCTGGCTGGGGTCTGCCTTCTGTTTCTTTGTAGACTGTGAGCCCTAGTTTGGGGACAGGGAGCCCTCTCTCTCTCTCTCTCTCTCTCTCTCTCTCTCTCTCTCTCCTTAATTCTCTTAAACGTACCCCTCGCTATTCCCACGTGTAGCAGCTCTCACGAGAGTTCACGAGGAGCTGCCAGATAGGATAGCAACGGGGTAGAAAATAGGATGCTGGCCAACCCAGCTGCCAGGAACAGAAGGCAGGGGCAGAGAATTTATTTATTAATATTTTCTCCATGTAAACCACTTTGGAAACTTTGGTTGAAAAGTGGTATATAAATATTTATTATTATTATTATTATTACATTTATATGCCACTCTTCCTCCAAGGAGCCCAGAGCGGTGTGCTACATACTTAAGTTTCTCTTTCACAACAACCCTGTGAAGTAGGCTAGGCTGAGAGAGAAGTGACTGGCCCAGAGTCACCCAGCTAGTTTCATGGCTGAATGGGGATTTGAACTCGGGTCTCCCCGGTCCTAGTCCAGCACTCTAGCCACTACACCGGCTCCTTTGAGATTCTCAAAGTGGTTAACACGGGGCCTGGAGGTGGGGAGATAAGATGGGCCTCTTGCCCCCAAAGGGCTCACGATCTAAATCAAAAGATCTTGGAAACTCCATTTTAAAAATTATTATTCTTTTGCTTCTGTCGGTCTTTTGCAGAGAAGCAGAGGTACGAAGGCCACATTCCCGGGTTCTCGTAGGCCTGCTGGGGCAGCGTGCAAGTTATTTCTTATGTGCACTCCTCCATTTAGCCTCACAACAACAACAACCCTGTGAAGCAGGCCCAGCAGAGAGACAAAGTGAGGCATCCAAAGTCACCCAGCAAGCGTCATGAGAACTTAAGAAGAGCCCTGCTGGATCAGGCCCAAGGCCCATCTAGTACAACACCCTGTTTCCCACAGTGGCCCAGCGGAAGATGCAGGCACGCCCTCTCTCCTGCGGTTGCTCCCCTGCAACTGGTGTTGAGAGGCATCCTGCCTCTGAGGCTGGAGGTGGCCTGTAGCCACCAGACTAGTAGCCACTGGCAGAACCGTCCTCCATGAATTTGTCCAGGCCCCTTTCAAAGCCGTCCAAGCTGGTGGCCATCACACCACACATATCCAGTGGCAGAGAATCCTACAGATGCATGATGCACTGTGTGAAAAAGCACTTCCTTTTCTCACGGCTGAGCAGACGATTTCAACCCAAGACTCGTGACTCGACACTTTTCTGAAGTTGCCATTGGAAGGAAGAAGAAATCCGTGGACTCCCCCCAAATACATGCACAGAAATCCCCCCCCCCGGCCAAAGCACTTCTAGGAAGTCTGTAGGTGGGGGCAGGAGCGGGAAAGAACGAGGACAGAGCCCAAAGAGGAAGGAACTGATTCACAGGAGGACAGTGCTGAGTCAGCTCCAGGGACAAAATCTGACTCAGCACCTCGCCTGCGCCTGCTCTGAGAAGGGGACTTCCTTTCCCCCTCGGTGAATAAAACAGGAATGCTTGCATCAAAGCCCTGCCTCACACGCACCTCAGATTCTTGAGCAACTCGTCCTTCCTCCATTTCAAAAATGGTGACTGTTGCCTGCCTGGATATGACAGCCTCCCACAACCACAAAACAATTCAATTAGGATTGCAAAAGATACTGCCCCCTACAGGCAGAGGCAGGTAGGGCAAGGGGCGGAGCCTGGAGCGCCCTGGCGAAAAGGTAGGCCAGCCAGAAGCATCTCTGGTGGTCCAATGGGTTTCGGAGCCTTTGTATAGAGCCAGGTAAACCTCCGCCTTTCTCATGAAGCAAAGGGAAGTGATATAAAGTCCTGAGAGGGATGTACCTCTCCAGATTTTCCAGCAGAGAATGCAGTCCTTACTTTTTAAAAAGCCTCTTGGCAACACCCTCAGGGCAGAGACCTATCCTCTCGCCTGTTGTGAATCACCACGTATGTTGATGCTGCTACGGAAATAAATAATTATTATCCATACTAATGGGCAGGGTCTAGAGACCACGCCCAGGGGCGTAACTATAATAGGGCAAGGGGAGACAGTTGTCTGGGGGCCCACTGCCTTGGGGGGCCCCCAGAGGCAAGTCACTTGACTGACTCCCCCAGCTGCGCACCCGAGCGGACTTATTTCAGTTGTATTCATCCTCCGAAATTGATGTGAGAGTTAAGACCTGGAGCTACCAGAACAGCAGGTCTTTCTCTAGTACTATTAAATGACTTGCATCGTCCACAATTTACAAAACCTTTAAAAATAATTTAGGATGATCTATTGTCGCACATAGGTGTATGTATATGTGTTTGTGTATGCTTTTTGTTACCACTAATCAGCCTCACTTAAGATTTATTTACTTCATGAGCTGAGTTTCAGTGAGGGGGGGCCCATTTTAAAATCTTGCCTCTGGGCCCACTCCAACCTTGCTACGCCCCTGACCACGCCCTCTCACAATGCATGGGACTTCAGTTAGTCATGACTAACTTGTCTCGTGTTTATTTCAGTCGTGCTTTGTCATGACTAATTTAGCCTGGATCCTGACTAATAATAATAATAATAATAATAATTAATAATAATAATAATAATAAATGACAACAACAATAGAGAAAGGCCACGGGCTAGATCTCTCACTGCTCTGTTCGTATTTCTAATTATTGTTATGTTTTTGTTGGAAAAGGCCATATGATAAAAGCTCCCAGAGCCGTTTACACAGCAAAAGTGTGGGAAATGGTTCTCTGCCCCAAGGGGCACACAGTATTTTATTTTATTTTATTTTATTGCCTGGTGGGGGGAATTCAAATCCGAGATCTCCCACCTGCTGTCTGAAGTGGTACAGTCCTTTCTGCCAAGGCAGGACTCTACCATCTCATGCGTATATAACACTTTTGCTCCGTGGAGTTGAGGGCAGTGTACATGGTGGTGGTTGTTTTCATCCAGCGAGTTTCATGGCTGAGCAGGGGTTTGAACTCAGGTCTTCCCAGTCCTTGTCTGACATCCAAATCACCCACGCAGACCAGCAAAGTGCCAGCAAACCAGGACAGGAGACGGTGACCCAGCTATGCCGTGGGAGAGTATGTGGCTAGGACTTTGTGCCCTTAAAGCGAATGCCAGTTTTGGTTTTTAAAAGACCCTGCAACCCCCTGGTCTACAAAAGGCTTCTGGGTGGTGAAACACCTCATAACAAAGGGCCCTTTCACTCTAGGAAGGGTTTGGGAGTCACAGGACGGCTGGTTTAAAGCGCTGAGCTGCTGCTGTTTCTTCTTCAGATGCCACACCCAAGGACTGTACACATTTTGGTTCCCGTCAAGGTTGAAGGTTCAGGGGGGGAAATGATTTCAGGAACAGGCATGAGAAGCTGGGTGGAGAATCTACCAATGCTGACGCTATGGGGCACATTGGATCTCCATTCCTATGACACCCGCTGTCAGTGCTTCACTTGTGAAATCATAACAATAATTTCTGGAGCTGTCTGCAAGATTTCCTTCGCATTTGGCTCGCTGCCAAGCTGCCAGCTCCCGCCTTCAAAAATCCTTGAGCCGTCAGCCTCTGAGCATGTGTAGAAGGCATCAGTGCAGCCAGGTCCTGCTTTCAAAGGCTCTGGAGTCATCCGCCTCAGAGCACAATCAGTGTGATTAGCATTTCTGTCTGGCCATCCGGCCCTATTTGTGCTGGACTGTCTTGCAGGGGTGTGAAGTCTGTGATTGGCTGAGCTGCTGTCATGGCATAGAATGTTCAGTTGCATAGGGAAGTAAACAGTTTTCAGTCTGAGGGAAGAGAGAGTTGTTTGTTTGGCTGGGGCTGAAATGTCGCACCAGAGGAGGCTGAAGACTGGGAAGAGATCCCAGGAGACGGACGAAAGGGTGCAGACTGAGAAAGAGGGATCTGAAGCAAGGGTGGGGAAGGAGGCTGGAGGAAAAGGGCAGAGGAGGCCTGGAATCTGCTCATTTTTGCGACTAAGGTGATATAATAATATTAACAGAGAGAAGTTGGTTCAACAGCTGACCCCCTCTAACTCCCGTTTAAGTCATTTCAGAAATCGCTAAGTTCCAGAACTGAGATTGATGGTTCCCCCCCAGTCAGTCTCTTTAGGAGAATATTTCAGAATCCCAGAAAAACTGCTGGCAGAGGGTTAAGTTTGTTTTTCTTTTTTGGTAAGCACTTCCTTTTTTCCCTTTTTCTTTTTTGGAGTCTGCCCAGGTGGGATCCCAGACAGCCGAGACTTTTGCTTGCCTTGCAGGTCCCTTGGAAACCTGTCCCAACCTGCCAAGTTTCTCACACCCTCTGCCTGGAAACACTGCAATGCTCAGGTCATAGAACCAGAGGATGCCGGAGTTGGGAGGGGTCTTGGAGGCCCTCTGGTCTCCAGCCCCCTCCTGCTCGGTTCAGGAAACAGTGACAGCATCTGCTTGGCCAGCCTTTCAGTCTGTACTCACTCACCCATCGCCCCCTGCCGCAGCTTCTCTGTAGGGATTTGCACCCACCTCCAGGTGAGTCGTGAAAGCAACCTAGGAGATTTGGCTGGCTCGAGACTGTGCAGAATAGAGTGGGGAAAGAAAATCCCGGACGCCGGGAATTGCTCTGGCCACCATGGGCACACCACTCCCACCTTGTGTGAAGCGCCAGTCTGTGGGACCACTTTGGCCGCTGCATGTTGTGGGAAGAGGATGTTTGCACAACACTAGAATCAGCCCTGACTCCTCCACCCGAAGTAATCTGGCCTGGCTCTAGTGTCAATGGGCTCAAGTTACCGGTCCCTCTTGTTTACCAGTGCTTTCCAGGAAGCTGAAGGAAAGGATCTCTCTCCCCCTCCCTCTCTCCGGTGGGCAAGCAGCAGGTGGGTCAAGGAGCACTTTGGGCATGCCTGTCTCATCATCCCTGTGCAGTAAACACATCCCTGGCCTGGCTTTTGTGTGTGCGCATTCCGACATATTTGCTCAAAAGGATGAGTCAGGGCCAGGGGCTATGGCAGCGGCACCCAGAATGGGAGGGCCCTTGGCAACGGCAAAGACACCACCTGCAGCCTCCCCTGCCTTCCTTGGCCGCCAAACTCCCATCGCGCTCTGCTCTGAAGTTGCTGTATACCGAGTCAGGCCTTTCGTCCGTCTAGCTCAGTGTTGTCTACACCGACTGGCAGCAGCTCTCCAAGGTTTTGGGAAGGAGTCTCTCTCTCAGCCCTACTGCAGATTCTGCCAAGGATTGTACCTGGGGCCACACTGTGGGTGGGGCCGAAGGGAGTTGTAGTCGAACAACACCTGAAAGGCCAAGTTTGCCCAACCCTGCCCTTCGGGGAATATCTCACAACAGCTCACATATAGTCAGCCTTCCAAATGTAAACCAAGGAGAGCCCTGCTTAGCCAAAGGGGACCATTCATGCTCTCTACGCTCTGCTTTGGGTTCTTGATGGGCAGCTGGCACTGCCCCATAATTTATATCTGATGCAGCGACATCGCTGTACGCGTAAAGACTGACACAGGCAGGTGACCCCTGCCCCTAGGCGCTTACAATCAATCCTTCTGAAATTAGAGGTCTCCATCCTTTTGTCCTTGGTTGTTTCTGAACTGGGGACTTTTTACATGCTTGCTTTGTGTGGGAGTCCCAATTTAAACCTCCAGGCACTCCAAATAAATAAGTTAAATAAATAAATTCTGGGTCTGAGCCCAGTTTGTCTGACACGTAGCTCACAGCTGGCTAGCAAGGCAATCTCATCCTGACCTGACCTTTTCTGACACTTTTACTGCATATAAGGTTAAATGATTTTCATTGTTTAATTGATTTAATGTTTATTATTTTAACTGTAAACCGCCCAGAGATACAGGATGTGAGCAGTATAAAAATATGTAGTATAATAGTAATAATAATCAATCAATCAATCAATCAATCAAACTACCTGTAGCCAAAAATTGGTGGGACCATAAAATTGAAAAGGATGTGGAAAATGAAGATGCAAAAATATTATGGGACTTGCGACCACAGACAGACAAACATCTGCCACACAATACACCCGATATAACTGTAGTTGAGAAGAAAGAAAAACAAGTCGAAATAATCGACATAGCAATACCAGGGGATAGCAGAATAGAAGAAAAAGAAATAGAGAAAAATCACAAAATACAAAGATCTACAAATTGAAATGGAAAGGCTGTGGCAGGAAAAGACCAAAATAATCCCAGTGGTAATTGGCGCCCTGGGTGCAGTTCCAAAAGACCTTGAAGAGCACCTCAACGCCATCGGGGCCACAGAAATCACCATCAGCCCATTACAAAAAGCAGCTTTACTGGGAACAGCCTATATTCTACAATGATATCTATAATATTAACAGCAACAACATTGATAATAAAATCCAGCCATCCCAGGTCCTTGGGAAGGACTCGATGTCTGGATAAATCAAACCAGTCAATAACACCTGTCTGACTGTGTAAACAAGAAATAATATCTAATAATTAATGATTAATAAATAATATAATTTCCACAGGTAACCCTGGCTTTTTAATATCTCCATTTTACAGACGGGGAACAAAGGGTGAGCCCCTTTGCCCGCGGGTGTCGGTGGTCTCCTTGATTAAATGTCTGGCCTAGTGGTTAGAGATTTGGTGGACCAGGCTCAACTCCCTGTTCAGCCATGAAGTTGACCAGGTGACTCAGGGCTGGTTGTTCTCACTCAGCCAAACCTACCTCACAGGGCTGTTGTGAGGGTGGATAAATAAATTAATAAATACCATGTTTACCCAAATCGAAGATGACGCTGATTAAGATGATCCCCCTTAAAAAATATGGCTTAAATGCAGGTAATGCTATTTACCCAAAAGAAAGAGGACCCTGGATTTAAAATGACTCCCCCCCCACACACACACCCCAAATTCTAACATTTAAGAACTTGAGGGGGAACTAATCTTGGATTCCAGTAAACACAACCCCTGCAAACTGGGCAAGGAGGCACCTTTTAATTTGGCGATTCTCTTGATTTAGCAGGGGGAGAGTAACTGGCCCTATCCACCCCCTATCCACCCCCAGCACAGGACCTCCAGTGACTGTTGCTGGTGTCTTGTCTTATGTTTCTTTTTAGATTGCGAGCCCTTTGGGGACGGGGAGTCATCTGATTTGTTTATTTATTATTCCTCTGTGTAAACCGCCATGAGCCCTTTTTGGAAGGGCGGTATCGAAATCAACCAACCAACCAACACAAGATGGGGAGTAGAAGAACTTTGTTCACTGATCTGAGCGCTTTTGAGGAAGGTAGCCATATGGTCATGAATTTTAATTATTCTATCATGAAGAACAGTGCCTCTGAGCACAGACAGAGTGGCTCCTGCCCACTCCTAAGCAACCACACACCACCTTACAAAGATGAAGGAAGAAGAATCCATCTCCTCTCCTGGGCAGGGTTCACTGGGGGGGTGGAAGGCGGGGCAGGCAGGGAATCTGAAGAAGCAGTAGCGCTAAGCAGGGAGAGACAAGCCGCACGTGTGGACGAGCCAACCTGGGTCAGCCACGCTCAAGCCCACACGCTGGCACGTCTCTGAAACCGGGGCCTCCTCATCGCCCGCCGCCTCTCCTGGGCCTGGGGGGCCAGCCAGCCCTCCCTTCGGCCTCCCCACCGTGGCAAGCAAGCGCAGTACCCCCCCGCCCACCTCCCCTGCCAGGCTCCTGGCTCCCATCTCCCCGCGACCCTGCAGGGGGACTTGGGTGGGCAGCGGGGCGATGCTGCGGCTTGCCTGCCCCCCACCACCCGGGCCCCCCCGCACCCCTGCTGCGCTGCCCTGGCCTCTGGGCTGGGGGTGGGTGAGCCGGCAAGGAGGGGCCTCTGGGGGCTCCTTCCGTCCAGCAGGGCGGCGGCTGCTGCTGCTGCTGCTGCTGCGGGGGGGCTCTGGCAGGCCACCTCTCCGGGGACCTCACACAAAGAGGCGGCGGCGGCGGCAGCCTCTCTGGCTGGCTCGGGGGGGCTGGTGTGAGCCCGGGAGCCGCGGCTGCTCCCTCTGTGGCAGGAGGCACTCGCCGCGCATGCATCGCAAGGCTGCCTCCTGCAGGTCACAGGGCCGCAGGACTCCGGGGAGCCCGCTTCCTTTCCTTTCCTTTCCTTTCCCCTCTGCCATCTGAGTCTTATTTCCTCCCTTCTCGCCATTTCTTTCTGCCGGTTGTCAATTAGCTATTTCTTTGGTTCATTTTTCCTTCTTCCTCCCTCCCTCCCTCCTCCATTCACCCATTGTTCTTTCTTTTTCCATCCCTCTCTTTTCTCTTCCCCTTCTCCATCTATCCATCTGTCCCTTTCTTTTCTTTTTCACTTCCTCTCTCCATCCCCCCACCTTCCTTCCTTCCTTCCCACCAGCTGCCACCTTCCCCACCATCTTCTTTCTTTCCTCTCCACCATCTGATTCTTCTTATTTCCTCCCTTCTCACCCTTCCTTTCTGCTGATTGTTAGGTAGCTATTTCTTTCATTAATTCATTGTTCATTCTTCCTTCCTTCTTTCCTCCTCCCTCCCTCGCTCCTCCATTCATCCACTTTTATTTCTTTTTCCATCCTCTCCATTTCTTCCTTTCCTTTCTCTCCATCCACTTTGTTTTTCTCGCTCCCCATTCTCTTTTCTTTCTTTCTTTCTTTCTTTCTTTCTTTCTTTCTTTCTTTCTTTCTCTCTCTCTCTCTCTCTCTTTCTCTCTCTCTCTCTTTTCCTCCTTCTCTCCCACCCACCCACCCCCACAAAGAGATCCCATAAATCCCACAGAGGATTCCCAAAGAGGATTCCCACAGAGGGATCCCCCAGATCCCAGAGGGATCCCCCACAGAGTGGCTTCCATCTTGCTCTCTGATCCAGGCAGCTTCAGTACAACTCCATCGTGTTTCTCCCCAACCATTTTCTAGGCCAAGAGCATGTACAGAGTGATTTCCCCTCACCATTGCAACCTGTTACCCACACACTTCAGCTTCGATGGTCAAACTGAGCTGAATCGCTTGCAAACAGCGGCCAGCCTTCGAAGCCCTGCACAGCCCTAGCCTTCCGTGTCCTCCAGTGCGGGAAGGGGCTGGTTCGTCCCTGGCCACTTACACTGCTGTAGGGTTATTCCTTGGAGTAACCATTCACTGGAGCGGAAAACACTTATTTTTATAACGGGAGACTCTTGGGGGAGGCGATGATGTCTTAGCTACCATGTGGTTGCTAGCCACCAATGTGAAATATAGCACAAGGGGACCTCTCGGGGCCAGGCAAAGCATCCTCTGAAGGGAGGAGGTAAACACTTCTAGAGGGCTCTGCTTTGAACTCCCATCCAGGCAAGGACCAAATACGGTTCGTCAGTGTTTCAGTCCGCAAGGCACTCTGCACATGTTCAGAGAGAGACCATGGCCACAGGACCTTGGGGGTCTCCTAGCCCAACCCACAGGCAGCTCAGTGCAGAAACCTGAGCTATCCAGAAACAGCGCCTTTGCTGATGAGGCCCAGCTCTGGTGGGAGTTACTCAAGTTATGGAGATGAGGGCAGAAATGCTCCCTTTGAAGAAATGTCAGTTTATTACTGAAAGTCCAGACAAAGGAAAGGGGCAGTACCTATGTATCATCTTCTAGGCTATAAATATGTCATGCTTGTAAATGATCGGGGTCTTGGACTTGAGCGCTAGCTATCCAGGACCTTTGCTACTATAGAGCAAATAAAGCCTTTAAATCCTTCTCGGCTGGTGAAGTGTTTTGGCTACTGACCCAGAAAAGAACCTCTCTTTGTTGGGGTACAACAGGGGGAGCCCAATATTTAACATCTGGAGGTAGACGGCTCCTGTATAAGGATGTTTTATTTAGCTACCCCAGTTAATAGGTCTCCTGTTAGCTAACCCCAACATTTAATACAGGAGCGGCGACTCTATCCCTGATGGAGGGCTGTTCTGCCGCTGCTGGAGACATCCACTGAAGGAGGGCCCATTGCTACATGGAGCAGGCTGTTCCACTGGCCAATAGCTCTTACAGTTAAGAAATGCTGCCTAATGTCTCGCCTAAATCTACTTCCTAGCAATTTCAACTACGGGTTCCATAGAATGGGTCCCAGTCCTGCCCTACTGCTGAACAGTGATGCCTTCAATCCATGAGAGGCAGGGCGATCCGTCTTTAGAAGTAGGCCCTTACTGGGGATGGCCCTTGTTTGGCGGAATTCCCTCCAGAGGGAAACTGGAATGATCTGGGCCACCAGTCCTTTTAGGGGGGCGAGGGCTGCTAAAATGTTCCTACCTGTCCAGGAAACTGTAGCTGTGATTTTAACTCACAAGGTGTTCTGCTGTTTTATGCTGCCAGATGACTTGATGCGTGTGACATGGTTTTAACCAGGTCATCACTGGATCGCTTTGATTGACTGTGGCCAAAAAGTGGGATTTTTTATTTTATTTTTTTAAAAATGTTATAGTTGTTTTGTTTCCCCCCCTTCTTGTCAACAATAAAACCTGTTTTCAGGGCTGAACGATGAATTAAATTAAGTCCTGACTACCTGCTGGTTTCCATACCCAACTGTAGCTAATTCTAAACACGTCTCACTAAAATAAGCACACACTCCCGCCCCCGTTCACTTCCTGCCTCCACTTCCTTCCCCTGCCGTCTCCCTTGTGCCTATTTTTAACTAGACTGTAGGCTCTTTGGGGCAGGGACCCATCCCTTCCTACTGAAATATTAACATATCCTTCTGCTACTTACCCCTGGCTCCTTCTCCCCCACCTCCCCACCCACCCTCGTTTCCCCTTATGTAGCCCTTTCTCAATTGTAAGCCCCTCAGGGCAGGAACCCCATGTGCTGATATAACCACAGATTCTTCCCCCATTCATCCGGTTCCCTGAAGAGCTAGCCATGCCAAGGGACTGAACCTTTCTGCGTGTAAGACTGCTAGAAAGCTAAGAATGGTTTGATTATAGCTCCCTGCAACCCTGATAGGTTCTGCACCAGTTTAGGGCTGCAATCCAATTCCCCCCCCCCTTTGCTTAAAGAAAGTGATCAGATTTCCTGGATATATGTGGGTGTGGGATCTAGATCGGGCCCACAGCGCTGGGAAGCTGTTAACTTCCTCCCCTCCCTGATGCCCCCTCCCCTCCACCAATTCCTGATCTTAGTCCCCACCCACCCAAAATAAGATAGGAACAGAGGAAGCTGCCTTGGTCCACCTAGCTCAGTATTGTCTGCACAGACAGGCAGCGGCTTCTCCAAGGTTGCAGGCAGGAGTCTCTCTCAGCAGTACCTGGAGATGCTGCCAGGAAGGGAACTCAGAACTTTCTGCAGGCAGGCATGTAGGTGTTCTTCCCAGGGTGGCCCCGTCCCCTAAGGGGAAGATCTTGTAGTGCTCCCATGTAGTCTCCCATTCAAATGCAAATCAGGGTGGGCCCTGCTTAGCAAAGGGGCCAATTCATGCTTACTGCCACAAGATCAGCTCTCTCTCTCTCCTTTGAGATGTTAGCCCCAAAGGTGAGTGAAGTGGGCGGGGGGTGGGGACAACTATTCAAACCAGGGGAACAGCCCAGTGGGGAGGTTAAACCTCTCTGTTTTCTGCAATGAGCAGGAGTTAGATTAGATGACCCTCAAGATCCCTTCCAACTCTATGATTCTATAATTCCTGAATTCTTCTCTGCAGCCCTGGTCTCTGCACCCCACTAACTGGGCAAAGAGGCACCTTTTAACGTGGTGATTCTCTTTATTTAGCAGGGGGAGAGTAACTGGCCCTCTCCACCCCCAGCTCAGGACCTCCAGTGCCTGTTGCTGGTGTCTGTCTTATGTTTCTTTTAAATTGTGAGTCCTTTGGGGGACAGGGAGACATCTTATTTATTTGTTATTTCTCTGTGTAAACCGCCCTCAGCCATTTTTGGAAGGGTGGTATAGAAATCACATAAATAATAATAAAATTAGAGAAGTCCTGGAAATAATAAAGCAGCAAATAACAGCAGTGTCAAAGAAGATTAGCAGATATGAAGCCAGAATCACACAACACTGGCAGAATCTCCAATTCCAGTCGAATCAGAGATGTTTCTACCAAAGCATAAAAGGAGAAACTGCAAGAAATGTAGAAACACCAAATGAAGAAGAAACAGTGCAATTCTGGGGGAAATTATGGGACAATCCAATAGATTATAATAAAAAAGCAGGCTGGATGAAAGAAGTAAAAAAATGTAACCAACAAATGCAAGATCTAATAATAACACCAGAATTAATAAGTGAAAGAGCAAAGAAAATTAAAAATTGGACTGCGCCAGGCGATGATGAACTGCATGGCTTTTGGCTTAAACACCTAACAAGCCTTCATAAACAACTATCAAAACAGTTCAATCACATTTTGCAAGGAGGTGATATTGGACAATGGCTAACAACTGGGAAAACTCATCTCATAATGAAAGACCCAGCAAAAGGTGCAGTTCCAAGTAATTATAGACCGATAACCTGCCTGCCAACCATGTTCAAATTATTAACTGGAATAATAGCAGATGAAGTGATGCAACACTTATTAACTAACAAACAGCTTCCAGTTGAACAGAAAGGAAATTGCCCAAACACCAGAGGCACAAAAGACCAGCTGCTGATTGACAAAATGATTTTAGAAAATTGCAAGAGAATAAAAACCAATCTAAGTGTTGCAAGGATTGACCACAAGAAAGCCTTTGATTCATTGCCTCACACATGGATACTAAACTGTTTAGAAACAACTGGTGTCAGCAAAAACATTCAGATATTTATAAAAAAAGCAATGAGCATGTGGAGTACACAGTTAACAATCAATGGCGAGACACTTGGACAGGTTAGCATTAGAAGAGGCATTTTCCAAGGGGACTCACTATCCCCTCTGTTGTTTGTAATCGCCATGACCCCACTTTCACAAATACTAAACAAAACAGGCCTCGGATACCAAACATCTAAAACATCAAGCAAAATCAACCATCTGCTGTACATGGACGGTCTGAAGTTGTATGGAAAGTCCCAGTCAGAAATTGAATCACTACTAAACACTGTCCGTATATTCAGTAGCGATATAGCAATGGAGTTTGGACTAGACAAGTGTGCTGCATTAATAATGAAAAGAGGAAAAATAAGAAAAACAGAAGGAATAGAACTACCCAATGGAAGCAACATCAAGAACCTGGAAGAGAAAGAACATTACAAATACTTGGGCATTCTCCAGGCTGATAACATCGCACACACTGAAGTTAAAAGAAAAATTGGAAGTGAATACATCAGGAGAGTTAGAAAAATCCTCAAGTCCAAACTTAATGGCGGGAACACCATACAAGCCATAAACACCTGGGCTATACCTGTTATCAGATACACTGCAGGAATAATAGACTGGAGCCATGCAGGGCTAGAGATGCTACATCGTAAGACCAGGAAAATCATGACCATCAATCATGCTCTGCACCCCCGCAGTGATGTCAATAGGCTATACCTCCCTCGCAGCTCAGGTGGAAGAGGAATGCTGCAAGTCCATCAAACAGCAGAGGAGGAGAAAAGAGGCCTTGAAGAATATATCAGTGAAGAAGATGCACTTCAAATGGTCAAGAACAAGAAACTATTCAACACCAATGAAACAAAGCAGGCCTACAAGAAAGAACAAGTCAAGAACCGAGCAGAAAAATGGAGAAATAAGCCCCTGCATGGTCAATATTTGCACAATATAAGTGGAAAATCAGACATCACCGGCAATGGCTTAAGAATGGCAACTTGAAGAAAGAAACAGAGGGTTTAATACTGGCTGCACAAGAACAGGCACTAAGAACAAATGCAATAAGAGCAAAAGTCAAAAAATCCACAACAAACAGCAAGTGCCACCTTTGTAAAGAAGCAGATGAAACCATGGACCACCTAATCAGCTGTTGTAAAAAGATCACACAGACTGACTACAAACAAAGGCATGACAAGGTAGCAGGGATGATACACTGGAACATCTGCAAAAAATACAAGCTACCTGTAGCCAAGAATTGGTGGGACCATAAAATTGAAAAAGTTGAAGAAAATGAAGATGTAAAAATATTATGGGACTTCCAACTACAAACAGACAAACATCTGCCACACAATACACCAGATATCACTGTAGTTGAGAAGAAAGAAAAACAAGTCAAAATAATCGACACAGCAATACCAGGGGATAGCAGAATAGAAGAAAAAGAAATAGAAAAAATCACCAAATACAAAGATCTACAAATTGAAAATGAAAGGCTGTGGCAGAAAAAGACCCAAATCATCCCAGTGGTCATTGGCGCCCTGGGTGCAGTTCCCAAAGACCTTGAAGAGCACCTCAACACCACAGGGGCCACAGAAATCACCATCAGCCAATTACACAAAGCAGCTTTACTGGGAACAGCCTATATTCTGTGACGATATCTATAACAATTGACAATAAAATCCAGCCATCCCAGGTCCTTGGGAAGGACTCGATGTCTGGATAAAACAAACCAGTCCATAACACCTGTCTGACTGTGAGAAGAAGAAGAAGAAGAAGAAGAAGAAGAAGAAGAAGAAGAAGAAGAAGAAGAAGAACAGCAGAACAGCCCTGCTGGATCAGGCCCAAGGAGGCCCATCTAGTCCCGCATCCTGTTTCACACAGTGGCCCAACAGATGCTGCTGGAAGCCACAGGCAGGAGTTGAAAGGGGCCTGCCCTCCCTCCTGCTGTGACTCCCCTGCAACTGGGACTCAGAGGCATCCTGCCTTGGAGGCTGGAGGTGGTATCTGCTGCTCCACCGCTGTTTTTAAGGAAAGAGAAATATTTGGGGAGATCCGATCACCTATAGTTTGGCCCTTGGTTTCAAGAACGTTGCAACACTGGATCACTCCAGACCATTGTAGTTTGCCCAGGTCCCCGACTTCAGCAATTACTCAAAAGTGTAACGTGGATTGTGCCCACCAGGTGGCACCTTCTACCAGTATTTAATTTCTTTTTGACTGGAGCGATTCTTGGAACTCCCCCAACCCCCCCAACCCCCCCGCCCGCCCCATCAATATTTTTCACCATATTGATGAAGGTCCCTGAACACAGGAACATAGGAAACTGCCATCTACTGAGTCAGGCCCTTGGTCCATCCAGCTCAGGATTGTCTACACTGGCTGGCAGCAACTTTCCAAGTCGCCAGGCAAGAGCCTCTCCCAGCCCTACCTGGAGATGCCACCAGGGAGGGAACCTGGGACCTTCTGCATGCAAAGCAGATGCTCTTCCTCTGTTTTAAGCCTTTTCAGCCCCAAGATGGGGGGATTTCCGCTGCCATCACTACAAGGGTTTTAGCTGCTATCACTACAACACGCAAGGGAATGTCCAGATGTGCCAATATGGATAATTCCCTTGAAGCCTAAAGGAACCCAGGTAGAACAAACGTGGTAAAAACCCAGAACAGGATGAAAGGTTAAAAAGGTTGTTAAAAAGTTTATGATGGTAAAAAGAAGGAACAGAGCTTTACAGGCTGAATAAAAATAATGCTGAAAACATAAGCATTCTACTTACATCCTATGTTCGTCAGCCGGGAGGCTAAATTAGACTGATAGAATTTATTTTTAAATGTTTTAATTGTTTTCTGTTTCCATTTCACACATTTCTATGCCACCCCTTATGTAAGCCCCTGGGTGGTTCACAAATCTAAAAGCACAACAATTAAAACATTAACACAATTAAAACAATTTAAAACTCAGGTCAAAACTCTAAAATGTTGAACTTTAAAACAATAAACTAAAAGCCTGACTAAGCAGGTATGTATTCAGGTCCTTCTTCAAACATCCAGAAGAGGGGAGGCTCAAATCTTGTTAGGAAGTCCCAGAGCAACCCTAGAAAAGGCCCGGTTTCAAATCTCCTCCAATCAAGCTGGTGGCAACTGCAACCAGACCTTCCCAAATGATCTTAATAGGCCGCGGGGTTCAATAAGAAGGCGGCGTTCTCTTAAATAATTTAATAATTTCAATGATTCATTGTTTAATTTTGTTTTAATCCATGTTGTTTTATTGTCAACTGCCCAGAGATGTGAGTTTGAGGCAGTATATAACTATTTTAAATAACTAAACGAAATGAATGAACATTGCAAAAGAAAGATGGATTTTAACTCTCAAAGCACGGCTGTAGCAGCCTGTGGTCCCTAGTGAGGAGAAAAGAACTCTGCTTGGTCTCAGGAGCCCTGAAACACCTCGGGCTCTCCCCAGCAAGAGCTCCCTAGAGTACTCTCATTTTCTCCCTGACTTTTAAGAGCAGGCATCAAACAGAAGCGGCTGTCTCGCACACCGAGATACAAAGGAAAATAGGTAAATTTCCCTAGCTCAGAATTTCCTAACTGGATTGTCTCATCATCCTGTTGAGCTTTGGATACAGCAAAGGTAAAGTGGTGCCACCGAGTTGGTGTCGACTCCTGGCACCCACAGAGCCCTGTGGTTGTCTTTGGTAGAATGCAGGAGGGGTTGACCATTGCTTCCTCCCCCTCAGTGTGAGATGATGCCTTTCAGCATCTTCCTATATCACTGATGCCTGATATAGGAGTTTCCCATTGTCCGGATACAGTACTTTGGTGGTAATGGTGTTTTTTTTGTGGGGTTGCAGCAATAGAAAGACAATGGCCAGAGATATCTTTCTCATAAAGGGAAGCTTGGTTGCTGTGCACGTTCTCTGTGGCTGCCCCCAGACTTTGGAATGCTCTCCCAGTGGCCATTCGTTCCTCGGACTCCATCACAGTTTTTAGAAAGCTTGTTCAGTCTTGGCTTTTTCTCTAGGCCTTTACATGATTGTTTCTGTTGCTGCTTCTGTGTGTGTTTACCTGTGTACAGTTTTTACGTTTGTATTTTATATTTCAGATTAGATCTGTTTTATATTTTTAGCTTAATCGTTTTAATTTTTATTTTTATTGTATTTTTTAAACTTATGCAAACTGCCCTGGGATTGTTTTGAATGAAAGGTGGTATATAAATTTAACAATAAAATAAATAAAATTTACATTCAGTCCCCCAGGCTTACAGCAGTTATCACCAAATGGTCAAGGGGGAGAAACAGGAAAGGAGTCACCTCCCTTCCAAGCAGAGCCTACATGAGGCCCAGGCTTGGATACAAAGCCGTTTTTAAACTCACCAAACAAAACCGAGATTCTGGCCTAGGCCTACAGTGCAGAGAGGCCTTTCCTTGACATCTCCAGGATCATTTTGGTCCCTCGCCTGGAGATTCCCGGATGCTACTTCCCGGAGACCCCAGGCCAATTCTGGAGGGTTTGCATCCCTCCCCGTTTATGTCTCCAGCACACACACACACACACACACACACACACACACACACACACACACACATTGTCATTATAAAGAGGCGAGGCACCTTTTGAAAGTTACGACGATTTCCGGAAGAGCTGGGCATTTTATGATTCTTATGGAAGTGTAACCAGAACACCTGTGGGCAAGTGGCAGACTCGGGATAAAGATAAGCTGGTTTCACAAAAATCCTGCAGATAGGTTGGTTTCACAAAAATCAAAGGGAAAAAAACTTAAGGGTGAAACAAACAAACAAAAAAAACCACCCTGCCCCAAATGCTCCCAATGTAACTCAATGGAACAGAATGTTCACAGACTCATAGGGCAGTTAACAGACACACAAAAGGTAGTGCTAATGGAACTCAGTGGCGAGGGTGGGGGCAGAAGGGCTTGTGCACACCACTTGGGAGAAACGGCAACAATTTTTTAAACATAAAAGACGTCCTTGTATTTCTTTGCAGATTGTAAGCCCTTTGGGGCAGGGAACTATCTGTTTTTATACGAAACCAGTTTAAGGATTTGTTTTCTTGAAAATGGTATCTAGATATTCTTAATAACAATAACAATACCAGGCCGGTATGCTGGACTAGATCAAGGTTGACTCAGCCTTCCTTCCGAGGACGGTAAAATGAGTTCCCAGTATGTTGGGGGGCAATATGCTAAATCATTGTAAACCGCTTAGAGAGCTTCGGCTATAGAGCGGTATATAAATGTAAGTGCTATTGCTATTGCTAGATGAGCCTTGGGCCAGGGCAGGGTTGTTCTTATGTCCTTAGGCCATAAACAATATCCAGGGTTGCTTCTGAGAGTCGTATGAAGATGGGATCATGCCCTTTCCAGGACAGCCGGCAACCCTGTTTCCCAGTCTTTCCCTCAAAGTCTAATTCTCTTTCACACTTCTCAACGGGCCTTTGCAATGCCCTTCTGACCGAAGGGGAGGGGGAGGCTTGAGCAGAACTTGAACGCAGCCCCTCAAACCAGTTCAGAGGGTAGTTGCTCCCCCCTCCCACCGGCCAACTTACCATGCAGAAGAATATCAAACTCTCTTGGCTTGCAATATAACTTTGTAGAATGGATACGACTTAATGGACACTACCATTAACTGGAAGTGGATATGAAAATGGATACAATCATTAACTGGAGGGATAAGGAGTTATTAAAAAAATGTATAACCCTGGGTAGCTGCACAGCGGGGAAATGCAGGGCTAAAAAGCAGAAGGTTGCCAGTTCGAATCCCCGCTGCTACTATATCGGGCAGCAGCGATACAGGAAGATGCTGAAAGGCATCATCTCATACTGCGCGGGAGGAGGCAATGGTCAACCCCTCCTGTATTCTACCCAAGACAACCACAGGGCTCTGTGGGCACCAGGAGTTGACACCGACTTGACGGCACACTTTATACCCTTCTTACCACTTGGAGCAAGAAGTAAAGATGGACCCCTGTGATGCCCGGGCCCCTGGGTCCCCTCCTCTTTCTCCTCCTCCATGTCTTTGCTGCAGAAAAACCGTAAAGAGATGATGAAAAACGAGATATTCTCAGCATACTCTTTCCCTGCCTCAGCAAAAATAATATCTCACACACTCCCTTGCTTGTACACCAGCAAAGAGCGAGTGGCCGTCCAGGCAGGGCATACTCTTCCCTCCGGAGCCCAAAGACATTTGCCCCCCTTGTTCAATGATAGCTACCTACGCCCCTGCAGGAAAGCAAAATATGTTGGGTTTTTTTACTGCTTTAAAGTTGCTTAAGGTCTTTGCAAACCAACTACAACAGGATAGAAAACCAGGGAGATAAAATACCAGTCGTACAGTTGCGAGTGGAAGGTCTGGCTACTGAATGTGCTCTGAACCTATCCGGTTTTGCATCTAGGAACATAGGAAGCTGCTATATACTGAGTCAGACCCTTGGCCTGTCTAGCTCAGTATTGTCTTCACAGACTGGCAGCGGCTTCTCCAAGGTTGCAGGCAGGAGTCTCTCTAAGCCCTGTCTCAGAGATGCTGCCAGGGAGGGAACTGGGAACCTTCTGCTCTTCCCAGAGCGGCTCCATCACCTGAGGGGAATCTCTTATAGTGCTCACACTTCTAGTCTCCCTTTTGTATGCAACCAGGGTGGACCCTGCTTAGCTTAAGGGGACAAGTCATGCTTGCTACTACAAGATCAGCTCTCTTCCCTGCAGGCAGGAGTCTCTCTCAGCCCTATCTTGGAGATGCTGCCAGGGAGGGAACGTGGAACCTAGATGCTCTTCCCAGAGCGGCTCCATCCCCGGAGGGGAATATCTTGCAGTGGTCACACTTCTAGTCTCCCATTCATATGCAACCAAGGTGGACCCTGCTGAGCTCAGGGGACAAGTCATGCTTGCTACCAGCAGACCAGCTCTCCTCTCATCTAGGGGATTGGTTTAGGTCAAGGTAATGGAGAAATGTGGAACTCAGGCTCCAGTCTGTTTACTGAAAACTACTTCCTAGACTGTTTTGCTGTTGTTCTTGTTTTTTGTTATTTACATTCTTGCTCTTGTTCTTGTTGTTGTTAAGTTTGACTCCTGCCTCCAAAGGCTGAACAAACAGAGGGAGGCACCAAAGACATTTCCTACCAGAAGAATCGTTTGCTCTGTTACCATTCCTTGGTCGGTTGTTACCAACAAAGCCGGAGACAGAGAATTATTTTTAAGATTTGACAGTGATCCAATAGAGGCTCCTTTGGCGTCTTCTGCCTTAGGTCTCTGTGGCCCCATTGCTGCCACCAGCCAAACAGGTGTGGCAGGTTTCAGGAACCATCCAAAAACCTGCACAACCTCTTTGACCGGAGGCAAAAGTGGCATCAGACGTCTTTAGCAACTCTCCAAAGGGAGGACGGAGGGGGACGACACCATCCCTAGCAACTGCCTGCAACCTAAGACACACGCATTGTTCTAAACATCCCCCAGGATTTTGCTCATGGTGAGAATTCGTGAGCACTCTGGTCACGGAGGAAGAAAACGCAACAAAACAAGTAGGCCGCATCTGCTGCTCCTCCGCCCGGGAACCAAGCGCTCCAAGGTTACTGTGAATCCGCTGCCGGCCGAGCGGTTGCCTTGGCAACCAGGAAAGCGGGTTTGGTTACCATTCTGGATCCAGCAAGCCAAAGCCTGGCTGATTAATCTAGCTCAAAGCACCATTCCCTTGGCAGGCAGCTAATCAGGATGACCTAGATATGTGCTCTCACCCTGATCGCTTCCTTCCTTTCATTTCCATCCATCACTCTCTGCATCCTTCCTTCCTTCTTCCTTCCTTCCTCCCCCCTTCTCTCATTTTCTCTCTTCCGTTCTTTCTCTCCATTTCCTTCCTTCCTTCCCATCCATTTCTCTCATTTCTCTCTCTCCGATCCTTTTTTCTTTCTCTCATCATTCCTATTTCGGCATCTATTTCTCTTTTTCTATCCATTTTCTCTCTCTCTCTCCATCCCTCTATCTGTATCCATTTCCCCCTCTCCCTCTCTCTTGGCCAATTTCTTTCTCTCTTTTATTTCTCTCTCTTTTCCCCATCAGACTCTCCCTCCCCCAGAGATCCGTCCTCTAGAGACTATGTCCCTGTCACATTCTGAACAGTGACGCTACCCACTCATCCAAAGAAGACATTCCCCAAAGGGAACAGAGACTGACCGCAGCTCCGTTCCAGAGAACAGAGCTGGCGGGAGCATGTGCAGTCTGGCTGTCCACTGTCGGAAACTGTATTCTGGGACCCATGGACCTTAAGTCTGACCCTTCAGATAATTATTCTGTTCTTCCTGTTCTTCAGAAGTGCAAAAGAGTGAGGTTGCAATTAAGAGTGTGTGTGTGTGATCAGCTTGGGGGACCAGTTGTGCTTCCAAATTTCTCAGAGAATTTTGGCACCTCTTGGTTGCCTCAGAAATCACCCCTATCATTTATTGCCCGCCCTTCAATTATGCTACTTACTAGGGAGAATCTAGGTTTCCTGGCCCTTATGTCCAGGAAATCACGGTGCCAAGGAAATAACGGTATATTGCTCTAAAATGCACATGCACACAAATGTGCACACATGAAAACTATGGCACCATGCAGTGCACGGCCCGGCCATGTTACACCCTTCCGCAGCTGAGGACTAGCTCTGACTCTGGATGGCATATCGTTGCACAATCGTGTTTTTCTTTCACCCCACTGAACAAACCCGGTCTTGTCTTTTACATCTGTAGAGGAGAGGCTCTTGCAGAGTGGACGGATGCAGCATGATTCAGCCGTCGGCGGATACAGGCACGCTAGCAGTGCGTGGACATGGCACTGCAGGCAATCTCGGGTGGGAGAACTGAGTGTTGCCACAAACAGGTCCCCACTTTCATCCGGGAAATCTTGGAGGGTGAGCTGAGCTCGGAGGAGCTGTGAAGTGCAGGAGGTTTGGAGAGGCCAGATTCCAGGAGAACCAGAGACACCTTTCCTTGATCTCAGTCTTGGCTCCCCTTCACACTGATTGCGGATTAATCTCATAGGCCTAGGGTTTTCTCCTCTTCTTTTCCTTAGATTGGCTATGCTTCAGTATTTGCGGCCCTTCCGCAGCTGTTTTATATGGGTGTGCATTTTGATCCTTCCAGCCGGCACCCTGAGCCCACTGGACGTGCTTTTGGTGTGTGGGAAGGTTAAGCTACCACACATGTGGCCAATACACGGAACAAATACAAACTCGAGGGGATTTGATACGCCGAATCTGTATGTATGTCTGTGTGTGTCCCCCCACCCACCCACCCCCCACAGGCAGTGAGATCCTAGGGAGGACTTGGAGTCCAAGGAGAGAAGAAGGACTGCTTTCTGGAATGCCCTCCTTTGCTTTCTCCCAGCTGCACCCCTCATCATGCAGCTGGCCTTTCCTCACCCCCCCCACCTCCATTTCCTGTGCGCGTACCTGGCGTAGCTCTCCCCCTTCCCTTTCTGCTTCTGCTTTCTTTTTCTTTTTATGCAGGGGGGGCGGGGAGGGAGAAGAGGAGAAGATGCTCTTCTCAGAGCCAATGCGCTTGTGTGCTTCCCTCCCTTGCCGTCTCTTCTCCCCTCCCCTCACCCACCCCCGGCCCACATTCACTGGACTGCATCCAAGAGAATTACAGCAAAAACAACCCGAGCGCCCGGATTTACGCAGTTCTAAGTTTGCTTGTTGCCTGACCTACTTTAAAAGGCCTTTTACGGTGATCAGGCTGAACCGAGCAGCTGTTCACAGGCCTTTTATTTATTTATTTGAATGATCTCTCTTCCCTTTTCCTTTTTTTTTTAAAAAAGCTTCTTTTTTGACGTTGTGTTTCCTCCTTGGTATGAAATTCGCCATCCTGGTTTGCAAAATAGGACAGGGCCCCTGCAGAGAAATGCCGGAGAGATAAGAACCCTAGGTTTCTGGCCTCTTCTGTTTGGCACCTTCTGCTCGCAGCCCTGCAGAAGGGTGAAAAATCACACGGACACATTATTATTAGGATTGCTTTTAATTGCATGGTTATCCCACTTTCCTCCGAGGTGCTGAAGGCAACATAGATGGGTCTCTCCCCCCACGTTGATCCTCACATTACAGCCCTGTGGGGTAGGGTAGGCTGAAAGATAGGGGCTGACCTGAAGCCAGCTTCATGGCTGAGTGTGGATTTGAACCTGAGTCATAGGAAAATAGAAACTTATGTTGCCTGCTACCAAGTCAGACTCTTGGTCCATCTAGCTCAGTATTGTCCACACAGACCAGCAGCCAGGGGCGTATCTAGGGTGGGGCAGGCAGGGCACATGCCCCAGGCGACACTTGAAGGGGGCGCCATTTCTTAAAATTATTATTATTTTTTTAAAGCCTGCCTAAAACAAAATGGCCACCATGCATGCTCAAATGGCCTCTGTGAGGCCCTAGGCCATACCAGGCCTCACAGAGGGCACTTGAGCATGCATGGTGGCCATTTTGTTTTGCGCTGCCATTTTAAAAAAGAAATAAATTTTTTTTTAAATGGCCACTGCACATGCTCAAATGGTCCCTGTGAGGCCCTAGAGGCCAGCAGGGGGGAGGGGGGACCTTTGCAGACCCCCAGCCACGGCCTTTAGGAAGCCCCCCGAAGGGGCTAAAGGTAATTTAAAATATATATATATAATATAAGTCACTGTACACATATTCAGATATGTGACTTGTATGTGACCTTCAGACTTGTATTTTTCAGCTGATATTATGGTAAAGTTATCTGAAAGATGGGTGTCAGATGTTTGGACAGGGGGTGCAATTTCAATGCTTGCCCTAGGCGCTATTTTCCCTAGATACGCCTCTGCCAGCAGCGGCTTCTCCAAGGCTACAGGCAGGCGACTCTCGCAGCCCTATCTGGAGATGCTGTCAGGGAGGGAACTTGGAACCTTCTAAGAGCCCCTGGCGGCGCAGTGGTAAAACTGCCGCCCTGTAACCAGAAGGTTACAAGTTCGATCCTGACCAGGGGCTCAAGGTTGACTCAGCCTTCCATCCTTCCGAGGTCGGTAAAATTAGTACCCAGAATGTTGGGGGCAATATGCTAAATCATTGTAAACTGCTTAGAGAGCTCCGGCTATAGAGCGGTATATAAATGTAAGTGCTATTGCTATTGCTATCTACATGCAAGTAGGCAGGTGCTCTTCCCAAAGCAGCCCCATCCCCTGAGGGGAAGATCTTACAGAGCTCATACATGAGCCTCCCATTCAAATGCAAATCAGGCCATACTCTGCTTAGCAAAGGGGACCATTCATGCCTGCTGCCACAAGACCAGCTCTCCTCCCTTGAATACATGAAAGTGCTTTGCAAATGCATCCATGTACACAAAGCCAAATATGGAGGGGAACACCCCCCCCCAACTTTTATAGTAAAAGAGGCTAGAGGCACAGAAGTGAGGGGAACTGAGCCTTCCTGACACAAGATCATCAATATTCTGATGACTGCGGAGACACACACACAGCTTTTGTTCTTTTGACCCCATGGATGACATTTTGCCAAATCTCGCAGCATCTGTTCCGGCCTGGTGGAAAACCAAGAATCTGGCACAGATGGTTGCTGAAGATGAGGGTAGGAGCGCATCTGAAAGCGATGCCTGTGGTTTTCACCCGAACGTTCCTACCCTGTGTTGTCCCTGCTTGCTGAGAAGTGCCTTCCTTCCTAGAATAACGTAACAAACATGCATGGGAGGTCATTCTGTTTATTGTTCCATTTTCATACTGTACCGCCTTTCATAAGGGCATCCCAAGGCCTTCTCAGAAAAGGCCTTTTCATCAGAGAAGACTGGGGTGAAATGGCTCCTTCAGTGCCCCTGCTCCTTCCGAAAGGATTCAAAGACGCCTACGTGCCGTCTCCATGCACAAAATGGCCTTCTATTGACCAGGGACATACGGCTGTTTTCTTGAGGAAATGCAAGCAAAATTCTAGGAGTCAATAGTGTTTTCCCGACTGGTGATGCTTTTTGTCCCTGACGCCAGAGGCCCAAACGGATGAGCAGTATGACTCAAGCCTGAGCTTATAAAGCTTCTGAGATCCCACTCCCCCCCCCCCCCGGCCGCCCCACCGACCTTGTACGTCTGGTTTGGCAAGGAGGAGACAGACTAGAAAAGGAATTCGGTTGTTGACCGTGTCAGACCTTGATTTGACATGGCTATTTCTATTTGAGATCTGCAAGGGTCATTTAGCTTCTCCAGTCCCTAAATTATTCACTTTCTCCTTGCTTTGCCTTGCCACTGAATAGGGCTACTTAATTATTTAATCTGGAATGTTTTCGTCTGATATCAGATTCGTTTTATTCCTTACTCTGAACATGCAGAAGCAGAAGCATTAATAGGATGTATAGCATTTCGAAAGCCTGTGTACTCCAACGATGCAAATAATTAGGAAAGGGATTGAGCTAATATGCTGAACGGCAATCAAGGTAATAAACAGACTGGAATCCAGTGCATTCAAAACTTTTACAATGATACGTTCTTCGCTTTCCATTCTTTTGCTGTAATCACCGACCTCCTTGGCACGCTGGAGTTAAAATCTTGATTGTCTCTGGCCCATAACATGTGTATGCCTGATCAATCTTTGCTGGGAGGAAATAAGCAAAATATTTGCTATTTGCTTCTTGGGTTTGTTCAGTGTTTGTTCAACGGACAGATGATGTTCATGAGGCCTTTGCTAGTGTACTGTCACAGTGTGAACCTACATCTTGATGAAACAGCCCAGGGCATCTCCATAAATTAAGGCAAATCATGTTTTCTTTGCTCAAAGCTTCTTCATGATGTGAAAGCCAAAATCACAGGGAGGAAAAAAAATGTGAATAAACGCTATGGCCCAGCCCTTGGAGGAAAAAGATGTATTAACATCCGATGGCGATCTTTTAGTGCCAGCAAGGATGGAAACAGATTTGGAGTGTGTGTGTGTGTGTGTGTGTGTGTGTGAGAGAGAGAGAGAGAGAGAGAGAGAACGAACTCTCAACACAAAAATGAGTTAAACATCCCAATATATTTTTCACCCTGTATTTATCCAGCTGTTGATCAATCAGAAAAAAGATGGGGATAAAAGATGGGTTTATTTTGCTAGAAGGGAAAAGCCAAAGAGAACGTTGCCAGTTTGTTCATTCCCAGCTCCTTGACACTGCATCAGAGAAAACCCACCTTTTAATTTCCTCCGTTCTCTTGTCAAAGAGCATTTTTTAAAAGTCCTTGCTCCCTTTTGCTAAATACACAAATGTGCACCGTTAATGCACACAGAGAGAAGAATGGTTTGAAATGGGGAAACTCACCAGCACCACCACCACTACTCCCATGGCAAATGCCCTCCAGGCTTAAAAACAAAAGGAAATTGAATCTCAAGCCACTGTGAGAAAGAGGCAACAGTTGATGCTTTTTGTAGGGTTGTAAAGGAAAATTCCAGAGAGTTGGTGGAGTGTTGTAGCATTCAAAGAGTACAGAAGCCTGTGGAAGAGGCCCTCCAAAACACCAGGGTAGATCTCACTTCTGCTGTGGGAAGCCGGGCTGCTAAAATGCTCCTGTGAGATAGTATTAATGTTAGGAAAGTTAAACACTAATTGGATGCACCACTGGGGTGTTTTTTGGCGCATTTCCCCAAGTGAAATGGGAGGTTATACACCAGGGCTGGACAGACTGAGGGTGGCTCAGCAAGGATTTTCCACCCCCAATTGCTTCAAGATACAAACAACAACACGACTGCCGTCCCTCTGGGCAGAATTATGTGTCTGCGTCATCGTGGGCAAGTTATCTATCTCTGAGCCTCAGTCTTCCCCAGCTGTAAAATGGGTCTTGATGCAACAAATTGCTGGTTTTTCTGGAAAGCATTCTTTTTGAATTCTCTGCCATGGCTGGTTTTCTGCTGCTCACTCCTCTCTTAGCCTCAGTGTTCCTTGCCTATAAAATGGGAATCTCAGTTGGTTCCCCCTGGGCAGGTCTTTGTGCCGCTTTGCTGGCCAGGCTGAGTTGTGTGTTCGAATCTTCCCCAAGGAGGAGACATATGGGGACCCATAATGGCTTGGGCCCAGGGTATTTAAGAGAGAGTCTTTTTTGTCATGAACCTGCTGCCTATTAAGATTATCTGGAGAGGTCTGGTTACGGCTGCCCCCGGCTCGTTTTTGGTGGCAACTCGGGACTGGGCCTTCTCTGTGGCTGCCCCGGGGCTTGGGAATATGCTCCCTTCTCTGTTTGCTTGTAGGAAGACCCTCAAGATGTACTTGTTTCCTCAGGCTTTTAACTGAAATTAATTTAAAACTATTGATTGTGTTGTTATCTTGCAAGATTGTTGTATATGTTTTGTGCATTTTAACTGTTTTATACTGTTTTTAATAAGAACATAAGAACAGCCCTGCTGGATCAGGCCCAAGAAGGCCCATCTAGTCCAGCATCCTGTTTCCCACAGTGGCCCACCAGATGCTGCTGGAAGGTGGCCTGTAGCCCTCCGACTAGTAGCCGTTGATAGACCTCTCCTCCATGAAGTGATCCAAGCTTCTCTTAAAGCCATCCAGGTTGTTGGCTGTCACCACATCTTGTGGCAGAGAGTTCCACAAGTGGATGATGTGTTGTCTGAAAAAGTACTTCTGTTTGTTGGTCCTAGATTTCCTGGCCATCAATTTCATGGGATGACTCCTGGTTCTACTGTTACATGAGAGGGAGAAGAATTTCTCTCTCCCCACTTTCTCCACGCCATGCATGATTTTATAGACCTCTATCATGTCTCCCCGCAGATGTCTTTTTTCTAAACGAAACAGCCCCAGGTGTTGTAGCCTTGCCTCATAAGGAAGGTACTCCAGGCCCCTGATTATCTTGGTTGCCCTCTTCTGCACCTTTTCCAGTTCTACAATGTCCTTTTTAAGATGTGGTGACCAGAATTGTATGTGGCACTCCAGATGTGGCCGCACAATCGTTTTGTATAAGGGCTTTATAATGTTAGCCGTTTTATTTTCAATCCCCTTTCTAATTATCCCTAGATCTGTTGAATTTTATAATCTGTACACCACCTAGGGAGCCACCTAATGGCTCAGTGGGGAAGTAAGTTGCCTAGGTTGCTGGTTCAAATTCCCGCTGGTGTGTTTCCCAGACTATGGGAAACTCCTATATCGGGCAGCAGTGATATAGGAAGATGCTGAAAGTCATCATCTCATACTGTGAGGGAGATGGCAATGGTCAACCCTTCCTGTATTCTACCCAAAGAAAGCCACAGGGCTCTGTGGGCGCCAGGAGTCGACATGGACTCAACGGCAAACTTTGCCTTTACCGTAATTACACCTAAGATAAATGTAAATCAGGCGGTATAGAAATATGGAAGAGGGAGAGAGAGAAAGAGAGTAATAAGTGTTGAGATTGTGAGTTCTGTAGAGGGGATACACACACAATTTGTTATGAAGGAAAACGTACTTTGGGGGGATGTTGAAAAGGGTGTTGCACCCTGTATCTGACATTTAAAAAGGACCCTTATGAATACAAAATGTTCAAAGACAGCTTGCAAGTACTGCAAGGAGCTTTACTATGAGGAGTCACACCAAACTAAATGCACCCTTCTCCAGGGTGTGTGAATCCACGCTTCTAGTTGGCTCTGGAGGATTTGACTGGCGCATAGGAGGTTTTCACAGCTGACTCTGAGAAAAATATGCCTTTTGTGAGGGTGACGCATGTAGGGTTTCCTGGCATGCAGAGAGTCATCATTTTGCAGGACTCCTGGTACAAAATGGGGGTTGTTAGGAACCCTCCAGGACTGGGCTGGAGTCTCCAAGAATTTGCACCAGTCTCCAGGTGCCTGTTGAAAACAATCCTGGAGATTTTACTTGCCTCATAAGCCCAATTCAGACATTATGCTATACAAGTGTACAGATCTGTGTACACCTGTACATGTGTTTGTGTGAATGACTGTACCTGTATTCATTTTAAAGGTGAACCTAGGTACAGGCCCTTCAAATTCACGGTACAGAGAGGAAGTGTAGTTCTGTACCTGCGTTCAACGTGTGAATGATTGCACCAGTGAACACTGTACACTTGTTGTACAAGTGCTGAATGTAATGTGTAAATGGGCCCATAGTGTGGATTAGGGAGAACGTGTGTGGGCAGGGGGGAAGCAGGAATGGCTTCAGAGCAGCTGACAACCCTTGGTGCAAAGGATTGTGAGCATGGAAGGCCCCATTGCCAGAGTGCCTTCTCCAAGATGCGTGAATTCGTCATTTTGGTGAGTTGTGTGAAGGTGCTTTTGTGGGGACACTTGAGGGAGTTCTCTCACACAGGCTCTGGGGAAAATGTGTTTTTTGTGTGGGGGTGACACAATTTATGGCATGCTCATTGTCATGTTTTTATGTACTGTGGATCTTTGGCGGGGGGAACCGCTAGCGCTGAGGCTTCTGGGTAAGGCTTGGGGCCCACCCTGCGCGCCTCTCCAAAATGGCGGCCGCCCCCTCAAGCAGCCCCTTTGTTCGCTGCGGCAAAATCGCGCCGCATTGCTGACAAGGGCGCGAAAGTAGGTCACTGCAGCCACGCCCACTCGCTCTCTCTCTCTCTCTCTTTTTGGTTCCCAACGGTAAAGGGCGAGAGGGGCGGACGAAGATTGCGGCTGTAGAGAGGAGGGAGAAGTCGCAGGGGTCGCCTCCTCCAATCAGCTCGGGAGAGAATTAGGGGCGGGGCAAGTTGCCCTTACCAACCTCACCCCGCCTCCTCGCTTCGCCCAATCCTCTCTCGCTTTTGCGCTCGTCCCCCACGTGCTGGGGAGATAAGAAAAGAGGCGTTCTTTTCTCCACGCCTTATTATTTTTTTTAATTTTGCTCATGACTATTAATCAGCGCGTGACCAATGAGAAGATGCCCTCGCGGATTACCTCATGCCGGCAGGCGCGGGAGAGGGGGCGCCTTCCACAAAGCCCAGCTCTTTTGCATATTCATGAAGTGGGCGGTGACGCAGAGGGGGTATATATGCGGAGGCGCAGCCAAGCGGCTGCGTACTTCGTGCTGGGAGCTTGGAAGCTCGTGTTTCGCTTCTACTAGCCGCGAAATCGCACCGGTAAGAGGTGGGAGGGGGAGCAGATAAGAGGCATGTGGGGAGAGGCAATACTTACATTTAAAATGAAGAAATTAACATGTATGTTTTAAAACCCCGTTATTCGAGCGCGGGTTGGTGGGGTGTGTGGAAATGGCGCTTTGCCCTACTAACATTATTTCGGGCTTTGAAGATAACTGAGGGGAGGAGGGAGGCCGGCGAAAACAAAATGGCTTCCAGCCGGCTTTTGATGGAGGCTCAAAATGGCGGCGGGGGCGGCCAGACGGGGCGCGGGGGGAGGGACCTGCGCATGCGCCGAGAGGGCCTGGAACGCTCAAGTCGGGAGCTGGTGGGCGCCCCCTAGAGGCAGGCAGGTCGGGTTTGCGCATGCGCGCTGAGAGAATCCACTAGGTTAATGGGTGGGGAGGGCGATCGTGTAAGGTGGGGGGGTAAGGAAACTCTCAGGGTGCCCCCTGTAAAGACTAAAGTCCTTGCTCCGTCGGAGGCACAGGCGTTATAGAGATGTATAGGAAGAAACTTGCTCATAAGCAATGAAGCAGTTTGCTAGTGTGCGCCCCGCCCCTCGGGATTATTTTAAGCTTTATTTCTGCCTTTATTCTGCTGCTTCTCTCAAATGTGCAAAGGCTTTTAGGTCTGCTGTGATGAACTTCAGATTGGCTTCACAGTCTGGCTCTTAGGTGCACGAGCATGGCTGAGATGGTTTGGCAGTGTTCCCTCTTTAACAGGGATCCCCAGAGGCTGGTGGCTACAGCTCCCAGAATCCCCAGCCAAAGGCCACTGAAGCTGGGCATGCTGGGAGCTGTAGTCAACAGCCCCTGGGAATTCTTGTTAGCGGGAACAGTGAAAGGCAGGGGAGGGCTTGCTAGGCTGTCTTCTGGCCAAATGAAGCAATAACATTGTGCCTGTATGCCTTTTGTTTAGTTGGGCAATGCATGCCGCCTCATTTTTGCAGGTGAGGATTAACAGTGGAAACCAAATACGGCTGAAAACTAGAGCAGTGATGACTGTTACAACAGGAACAGAATTAAAAGCAAAAGAGCTGGCAGTAAAACAGTGTAGCTTTGTGCCTGGCAGTAAGCCCAGTTGAGAGCAGTGGGATTGGCTTCCAAGTAGGAGATGCAAAGCATTGTGATTTAGCCTGAAAAAGGCTTGCCAGAGAAGAAAGTTCTTGATGGTTTGTATTTTTAAGAGCCCATTCGTGGATCTGTCATGCTGGGGTGGTTAACTGAGCTTGGTTGGCCATCACTCTTGATTGACTGGGATTGTCAAGGACTTCTCAAGCCCAGAGCTGAATGGCATGCAGCAGTACTTGCCCTGATACCTAACAGGGTCCTTTTAATGCTGCTTTGCATGTATTTTTCCTTTCTGCTTGTGTGCTTCTCTTTTATCTGCCAAAGTGAGGTTCTGTGTGTGAAAGCTGCTCCTGGTCTTTTGAGGCTCTTCAGCTGTTGTAGATCCAGGACCTCTGTAATTGCCAACTGCATCATAGGTCCTGCTGCAGTAACACAAACACCTTTTAACAGTGGTGCCTAAAAAGCTAATGGGCCTGGCACCCTCTCTAGGTCTATTCAGCCAGTGTGGTGTAGTGGTTAGAGTGCTGGACTCGGACCAGGGAGACCCAAGTTCAAATCCCCATTCAGCTAGCTGGGTGACTCTGGGCCAGTCACTTCTCTCTCAGCCCAACCTACTTCACAGGGTTGTTGTGAGGAGAAAACTTAAGTATGTAGTACACTGCTCTGGGCTCCTTGGAAGAAGAGTGGGATGTAAATGTTAAAATAATAATAATATTTGCACTCCTTCTGAGAAACCCAAGCAAATAAAATAATAATGGAGACACTGTTGGCTCACTTGTAGGATCCTCATGATGACCCACCAGTTCATCTTAAAAGACCTGCTTTAAGTAGGAGGGGGAATTATTTGCCTTCCTTGAGGGATGATAAACTCTGAGCTTATTTTTGCTTACAGAGGAAAAATGGCATCTGATGAGGGAAAGCTCTTTGTTGGTGGACTCAGTTTCGATACCAATGAACAGTCTTTGGAGCAAGTCTTCTCGAAATATGGCCAGATATCTGAAGGTAAAATCCAGAAATGAGGCACTCTAGTTTCATTTGTTTGGATTGCTGACAGTTCAAGGCTAGTATAAAATAAACCCATGGTTCTCTTTAGATGTTCAACAGGTTTTTGCGCAAGTTCGGTTTTGTGATCCACTCCACTGTTAGGCGGCAAGATGTGTTAAAATGTGTCTTCTCTTTTTTTAGTGGTGGTTGTGAAGGACAGAGAAACCCAGAGGTCCCGAGGATTTGGCTTTGTCACCTTTGAGAACATTGATGATGCAAAAGATGCAATGATGGCCATGAATGGGAAGGTGAGTTCAGTTTGGTGGTGCTTCAGAAGAGTTTTATAATTGTAGAACATCTCCCATGCTGAGCAACTTGCTTTATATACATGGGGCAATGCTATGGCCATAAAACTGGCAGTTCTAGAAACACACTGTAAATAAATGTAGATTGATAACTTGGAAGTGGCTTTTGGGAGATGAGGGTGGTAGTCCAGTGAGTACCAGCCAGTTCTGTGTGTCTATTGTCATGTGTCTGGGTGAATAGTGGTTTACTTTGAGGCTGCTGTGTTTCAGTCTGTCGATGGCCGCCAAATTAGAGTCGACCAAGCAGGCAAGTCATCTGAGAACAGATCTCGTGGATACAGAGGGGGCTCAGCCGGAGGCAGAGGCTTTTTCCGTGGTGGCAGAGGCCGGGGCAGAGGCTTCTCCAGAGGTGAGCTCTTCATGCTCTTCGTTGACCCCTGGCTTCTGGCCTTACCTTGTGAGCTGACAGCACTGAGGCTTCTGGGTTTTTCCATTTCTTCCAGGTACTGGTGGAGACAGAGGCTATGGTGGTGGCAGATTTGAATCAAGAAGCGGGGGTTACAGTGGATCCAGAGACTACTATGGCAGCAGGTAAATGTGAATGGATGATTATGTGGACAGATTGGAAAGGCTAACCTATTTCAGTGATTGCTTGGCTGTGGGTGAATCCAGGTATAAGTGAAACCCTCTGTCTTTCACAGCAGGAGTCAAGGCAGCTATGGAGACAGGCCTTCAGGAGGGTCCTACAGAGACAGCTACGACAGTTACGGTACGTGAGATCATGAGGGAGTGGAGGATACGTTGGCGTGGGAGTGCTTGGAGCCTCTTTTGACCTTGCGGTGATTGATAACCCTGGAAGTCCTGTAAGGTTCGTTTGGAGCCTGTGGCTGGCAGTCTGTCCTTGCCTGTGTGAGCGCCCCTCCTTTGGCAGGCCTTAAGCACTCATGCCACTGTGAAGCAGAAAAAGCCTCCTTAATGCATGTGTAGCTTTTAGTTGGACCGAAAGGCAAAACAAGTTGTACATGCTAGCATTTCCGACGCTGCAAATCACACCCCAAATCCTCTCCAAGTCCAGAAGCAAGACCTTTAAAAAAGAGCCAATGCCAGGGGTGGGAGACGTGCTAGCCAGCTAGCCTTGAGATGCTTGCAAGCAAGTAGGGGAGGAAAATGCTGGAACTTGTCTATGCTTCAGTGCCTTTACAATTGTGCCTGCTTCTTGTCCTCAGCTACACACAACGAGTAAAAAACCTTCCTGACTCAAGATCGTCCTTCCAATGGCTGTATTTATAAAGATTTTTGGAGCTTCGCTGAAATCGTTCTTGTGTAGTCATCTCCTTTGTATTCTCACTTTTGTAGTAAAAACAAAACAAAAACAAAAAACCTCTCAGTTCTGACCTTGTCAAAAACACAGCCTGACAGCTTCTAAGTGATGGTCTGTTTAGACTCTAACGAAAGCTCTGGGGTTTTTCCTCTCAAGTGTTTTAATGTTTCATTTTAAAGCACTTAAGGTTTTAGTTCATTTGTGAGACAAGGTGTGTGTTCTTAGTTCTTTTTTTTAAGACCGGAAGGTTTGGGGGCCCCTGTTTTTTTCCTTTGTTTTGAGCGAGAAAGGACTTTAATTGTTCAGTAGAAGCTGAGCAAGCTGTGGACTTTTTTGGTGCATCATTTTGTAACGTTCCTTTAGTGTACCAAGGTAGGTTCTGTGGCCTGAGAATGAAGTTGAAAGGCAACCCACCTTGATATATCTAAAGAGATACTTGCTTGTATGTTTCAACCTGCATTAAGAGACTTTTACTTGTATGCCATAAAAAACTTAACCCAGAGAGACTCTGCAAGTCTTATCACGCAAGAGGTTCATGGAAAAAGTTTGTTTATATTGTCCTTTTTTTACTGGAAGAAAGTATGCCTAATTCCATTGCTGTTGTATCTTTGAAGTGGTAAAAGGATTTCTTGTACAGTTTTCCTTTGGCTTCACGAAGCCTATTAAAGGTCCATCTGAAACAAAAGAATCTGCTCTTGAAATCTTACATCTTGCTGCACAACACAACTCTGTAGGCCGTACAAGGTATACAGTTGAGAGGAGACAGTGGCAGGGAGTGAGAACTCTTGCTTTAGGGAGAAGTTCACAGGTTAGTGTTGGTGGAAGCTTAAAGGAAAAATCCTAGTGTAGGGTTAAGACCTAGCTAGGGATTTCAGCTTGAGGGTGGTAGAAGCCAGTGCCTCTAAAGGATGTTGCCAACTTCCCTTAATGGGACATGTTAACATTTGGCTGGAATTGATCCAACCTTTTGCAAATATACTGGGGGTTCAACTGCTTTCCATAGTAGCTCACGCCTAGTGACTCCAAGCAAAATAGTTCCTAATAATTCCATACTAGTCTCGGGAAGACCTAGCTGCCCTCTAGTCACCAGCGTGTTAGCGGAAAGCCAGCCAGACATTAGCTTAGCATGGGGTGTCTACCCGGATGAGCTGCTGCTAGTCCGACAGTGTTCCAAGGCTTTTCCACACTGTGACCTAATTTAGCTAGCTTTGTCGTTGCCTTCTAAGTTCTAAGAATTCTCTGCTAGCGTATGGAAAACGGCAGTGCCTTGGCGAAAAAGAAGGTGTTGTGCCTCCCAACAGAGAGAGAACCTCTGAGACGAAAGCTGCTCTCTTGGCTAGTTCATATGTGGGGATAGTCCTGTAATTCGAGGTAACTCTTTTGCTCATGTCCGCATCCTTCCTCCTGTTGAGAGCTCATTTCTTTTTTTGAAAGTCTGAATGTTAACCCATGTGAGCTAAATTACATCTGTCAGTTTTGGTCAACTAAAAAGATATGCCTCTTTAGAGCAATTTTTTTTTAAAGTCCTCCTGTAATGAACCTTTGGCTTCTGTGGCACTGTGGCAATTTGACATGGGTCAGAAGGGGGTGTGTATGCAGCCATCTCTTTGCCAGTAGGTTGGAAGTCAGCTTGGGGAACTGAATTCCCCCCAAGTGATTATGCTTATCTCTGGAGACTCTTCCTTAAGACTTAAGTCACATAACTCTTAGTTGTTTTCTGCCCTCTTGTTGCCATTAACTTTTCCCCCATAGCCCACACTGTTCCTAAGCAGCTGTACCAACAGTGACTAACTGCTTTTGTGGGACCAGGTGCCTCTGGCCAGTCTGAGAGAGGCACAGATTCAGTCTTGAACCAATTGGCCCACTCTGGGCTTTTGAGATGCAATGGGTCTCCACCAGCCCTCTGTGGAACCCTTTTGTAGAAAATGCCGTGATGCTGTTTTGGGGAGGGCAGGGTAGAGTATAGAGCTTGCCTGTGGGGATATTTTTTGGTAACGCAAGTTTGTCTTGGCAGGTTGAAGAAGAAGATGGAACAGACCTCTGAGCAGAGAGACTGGTTTTGAACCCAAGGACCAAACAGGAACCATAAACTCCAGCCAGCTTCGCAAGGAGGTACAGTGTTTCTACTAGCTCTATTAGCATTGCATTTTGGGACCCAGGAAAGCAATTTGAAAATACCCACGCTGCTAACGTCTGGACAGCTTATCAAGTCACACTCTTGAGGTTTTTGAAGCTTACTGGGTTTAATGATGGCATACTTTCAGGCCTCTTTGCCTCCTAACCTTTGTATGTTTCTTGGTCCCATTTCAGTGCTGTGCTGCTCGGAAGAGACTGGAGGAGGATCACGGCCACTGTGGGCTCTGCAAAGGAGTTCTGAGGACTGTGTCTTCAGTGGCGCGAATACATCAATAAACAAACATGGGGCTATAAAACCTGGTGGTTGTGCATTTTAAGTGGAGGCACTGAGATCCATGAAGGGTCTGCCACAGAGACCCCCCCCCTTTTTTGGAGATTTCATGAAACAGCAGTTTTCACCTGCTTCATCAGGAAGCTGTGGCTCGGGAGCTTTGCAGCAGAGGAAAGGAGCAAGAGAACTCCTTTTCCTCCTGAGACTTAGCACTGGCAATGCCACATTCTTTTAAAACACAGTCCAGGAAGAAAGTGTGGGTTCCGTAGAAACAGTCCTACAATTGGAATGTTTAGAAAGGTCGCATAGTTTTCCTTCACTGGATGGAGGAGAAAACTTCAGAAGTAATTAAATACACATATTTGAAAATGTCAGGAACCTGAGTTCCTTGCCACCAGCAAGCAGTATCTGGAAGAGGCCGAGAGGCTTAATGGGGATTTCCCCTAAAAGTCAGAATTTGATGTGTCAACTACTGCTCACACAATACCTGTAGGAAAAAAGAAGCATTGTTTTCCTTTAAAATGCACTTTAAAGTTCAAAACGACAATCCCAGGCTGAAAATGCTCCCCATTGACTCCTGCACTTAAGATGACATTGTTCTGCTCCCCTCCAGTTATTCTGACTAGGCTAAATTTGCAGCTTTTGCTTTCTCTTTTTGATAACTTTGCTGCTGTCTATTAAGGTGAGCAAGTGGAAGTCTTGCGGGGGAGCTGCTTCTTCCAGTGATCGTTATGGAACTGGAACAGCAGCACCTGGGCAAGAGGATGACTAGAACAGAGTGAAAAGAGGCCATGGAAGCTTGTCTTTCTTGAGTGTCTCAAATGTTACTAAAGGGGGGGAAAACCCCAAGAACAGCCCTTTAGGATCAGGTCCAAGAATGCCTGTCTAGTCCAGCTTCCTGTTTCCCACAGTGGCCCACCAGATGTTTCTGGGGGGCCCACAGGCAAGAGGGGAGGCCAGGCCCACTCCTGCAGGAAGAGGCTTAGTAAGAAGTGTGGGGAGAGCAAAGTGCCTCTTGCAGGGGTGTGTGGACAGGATGCTTCCGTTGGGCCTCAGAGGGGCCAGACAGAACTGTGACACTACTTGCATTTAGGTAGTGATCCTCCCTCAGAAGAGGAGTGTCTCTGAAGGGTGGTAGCTCCAAGACAGGGCCAGTTGCAGAGTTCACATGATTGTGTGGGAGTTGCTATCCTCTCGTCCCAGTTTTCGCCCTGCCTTGCTCGAGCAGGTGTGAAAACTTGAGCTCAGGGTGCTGAAAATTTTCTTTTATGTTCAGGCTTTGGGACATTCCATTTCCCCACTGCCTCCTATTGTGGACTAGAGCGAGCAGGGGCAAAAGGGAGACAGAATTGCAGGTTTCCCCTCAGCTGCAAGTGTGAGCTGGGGGGCTTAGTCCCCCTATTGAAGGGGCTTAGATAAACGCAGGGAGGACAGGTCTATCAATAGCTGCTTGTCTGGTAGCTGTAAGCTACCTCCAGCTGCAGAGGCAGGATGCCTCTCAGTCCCAGTTACTGGGGAGTAACAGCAGGAGAGGGCATGATGCCCCATTCACATGACACACTGCTTTCCAACCAACCCAGTAAATTGCACTCCCTTCAATTTGCACTCCAGGGGCAGGGAAAGACTAGAGGAGCAGGGAGGCATGCGGGCTTGTCCCTGCCTTTCCCTTTGTTGTATTTTTAGAATTGCACCAGTATCTGCTGCAAGTTGTGAATGCATTTAGGGGACTGATGCTGAGATCTGGGAGTTTGGAAAAATCCCTTTTATCTATGCCCCCACCCCCAATTTTAAATATGAAATGGACAAGAACAAATAGGCGCCATGACATCTGTGAGGTGAGAAGCCTTCAAGCTCTCATGCATCAGGCCTTGATGCATCCTCTAGAAATGGGAGGCTGGGGGAAAGGAGTTGGAAGTTTGTCTTAGAAAAAATACGCAGGGCTTTGTTTTTCTTGGCCCCTGAATTCTATCTGCCAGAGAGGTTGCACTTGGAGGTGACCTGTGTTCTTCTGCCATGTCCCTGACTCGGGTCAAAGTGGAGCACTCTGACTTTAAAAATGAGAAGAGTGTTCATCTTGCAGCATTGCTCACAAGAGCATCAAGGAAGCAATTGCATCTAGTGCCCACAGAGCCCTGTGGTTGCCTTGGGTAGAATACAGGAGGAGTTGACCATTGCCTCCTCCCACGCAGTATGAGATGATGCCTTCCAGCATCTTCCTATATCGCTGCTGCCCGAAATAGGAGTTTCCAATGGTCTGGGAAACATTCCAGTGGGCATTTGAACCCGCAACCTCTTGCCCTCTAGAAAAGTTATTTATTCGATCTCTATACCGCCCTTCCAAAAAGGGCTCAGGGTGGTTTACTCAGAGAAATAATAAATAAGATGGATCCCTGTTGCCAAAGGGCTCACAATCTACAAAGAAACAGAAGGTAGACCCCAGCAAGAGTCAATGGAGGTCCTGTGCTGGGGATGGAGAGGGCCAGTTACTCTCCCCCTGCTCAATAAAGAACTAAACAAAGTTACTTCCCCGCTGGGCCATTAGGTGGCTTCCTACTCAAAGTGGGAGCTCCTACAACTAGGCGTGGAAAGGGACCATCAAATAGGGAGTAAAAGCCAGCTTGGAGGAGGAAGAGATGTGGCTTCCCAGAGAAAGGGAATTGCCAACTGGAGGGCCATTCGCCAAGCAAGACTTTGCTCCGTGTGCCCTAACTTAACCTGGGGGTCTCTTGGGGCTGTGTAATCCAGCCTTTTTGATCAGAGTGGGAGGATAGGGCTGGGCTCATAAGCGAGCCCCAAGGCTTGCCCAGAAGTGTTTAGAATGGCCAGCTTAGTTCAGGAGCCCTGGCTTGAACTGAGCCTGTTTTCTGGGTGGCAGGGACCTTTCGGGGGGTGGCCCCTTTCACGCACCAAGCGGCTTGTGTGGTCTCAAAGGACCCTTGCCATAAACTCCCCTCCCCTTGAAGCTGCTTAGACTTGAAACCACTTCTGAGGCACAGCTTCACACCCCCAACATGCAAAGTCCTGGCTCTGCGTTACCCCTTGGGTGGGTTTCTAGTGGGTGCCTCCTGGAGCCCGTCTCCCCCTAGAATGGGGAGGAATAACTATAGCTGTTGGGGGCCACTTCTGAACGGCCTCCTGGCCCCACTAGAAACCTGGCCCTTGATGCAGAGGAGAAGGAGGCTTTTCCACTCTGCTGAAGAAGCCTTGGGAGGAGGAGGAGGAGGATCTCTGCCCCAAGAAGTCCAGTCTCGCAAGTGCCTCGATGTGGCCTGGGGCAGCAAGCACAACATGGCTCTCCTCCAGCTCTCCCTTGACTTCTCTCCCCTGTTCCAAGAAACCCTTCCGTGCATAGGAGGCCATCCTGCGGCCAACTCTTTAAAGTACAGCCTGGGCTCCTCTAAGAAAGCAAGTGGTGAGACGCTGCATGTATAGGCATATTTGCAGTGGTGCTCTGGCCAAGTAGAGGCCACGACTCTCTTAATCCAGGATATAGGCCATTACTCAAAGGCCGAAGTGGGGTGGGTTTGTTTTTTGCCAAAGTCCCAGTTCAGTCGCCAGAAAGCTGAAAGATCAGGCAAACCACCTCTCTGCCTGAACTGGAGGGCTGCTGCCAGGCCAGAGTAGGCAGTGCTGGACTGGGGTGAACAAGGGCCTGACTCTACAAGGCAGCCTCCTGTGCCCATACTGGGTCCTGGACTCTCCATTGTTTCCACAGTTTGAAGTTCCTGTTGTCACATCTGCTCTAGCCTTCATCATATGGCTGGCCTGCTGCTGTGCCATAGCCTAACTGCCTGCCCAGTACACAGGCTAGGAACATAGGAAGCTGCCATATATTGAGTCAGACCATTGGTCCATCTCACCAAGTATTGCCTACACAGGCTTGGCAGCGGCTTTCCCAAAGGTTGCAGGCAGGAGTCTCAGCCCTATCTTGAGATGCTGCCAGGCAGGGAACGGGACCTTCCCAAGAGCAGAGATTGGGAGATTCCCTTCCCAGATCGGCTCCATCCCCTGAGGGGAATCTCTGACAGTGCTCATATGTAGTCTCCCATTCAAATGCAACCAGGGCAGACCCTGCTTAGCTAAGGGGACAAGTCATGCTTGCTACCACAAGACCAGCTCTCCTCTCCTTCACATAGGAAGCTGCCTTCTGCCAAGTCAGACCCTTGGTCCATCTAGCTCAGTATGGTCTTCACAGACTGGCAGCAGCTTCTGCAAGGGAGTCTCTCTCAGCCTGATCTTGGAGATGCTGCCAGGGAGGGAACTTGGAACCTTCTGCATGCAAGCAGGCCGATGCTCTTCCCAGAGCTCACACTTCTAGTCTCCCATTCAAATGCAACCAGGGCAGACCCTGCTTAGCTAAGGGGACGAGTCATGCTTGCTACCACCTTCTACTGTCAGAACATTCATCTGTCCAGCTTAGTATTGTCTACACTGGCTGGCAGCCGCTCTCCAAAGTAGGAGTGTTCCTCAGTCCTACCTGGAGATGCTGCCAGGGATTGAACCTGGGATCTTCTGTATGCAAAGCAGACACTCTACCCTGAGCTCCAGCCCTCAGGACCCCAGGGCAGTTTATTTTATTTATTTATTCAATTTCTATACCGCCCTTCCAAAATGGCTCAGGGCAGTTTACAGTAAAACAAAATCAATTAACAGTTAACAGAGATTATGAAGCAATAACAACTAAAACAGTCCAGTTTAAAAACCAGGTTACAGCATGAAAACCATTTACAACTATTTAAAAACCCTGGAAGGCCAGGGCAAGCAGATAGGTTTTGAGGGCTCCTGAAGGCCAATAAAAAATTCAGATTGCAGATTTCTGCAGGGAGTGCATTCCACAGCCCGGGAGCGGCTACAGAGAAGGCCAACAACAAGGCTTTCACCAGTTAACAAGGTGAAAACAATTCAATTAAAAAATGCCGCCATGAAAATTTTAAAGAGGACAAGGGACAGGCTTATCTTCTGTGATCTGCCTGTAGCCTCCTGTCAACATGGAGTAGGTTTGGGCAGACATTTTAAAAAGGCAGGGGGAGCAAAATGCTAGGCTAGCTGTTTGGGGGCTTTTGTGGGTGTGTCCCCCCCCCCCGCGAGGCCACTTGACCAGAGGTGTACCTTGGCTGGGCCCTCGCTATGTCTTGGCCTTGGTTTTCTAGTCTGCAAAATGGCCCTGCAGTGTGTCCCGTTAACCTTTAAGCCAGTCAAAAGAACAGTGCGTAGGCACAGAGGAAGCTGCCCTAGACTGAGTCAGACCCTTGGTCCATCTAGCTCAGGATTGTCTTCACAGACTGGCAGCAGCTTCTCCGAGGTTGCGGGCAGGAGTCTCTCTCAGCCCTACCTTGGAGATGCTGCTGCCAGGGAGGGAACTTGGGACCTAGATGCTCTTCCCAGAGCGGCTCCATCCCCTGATGAGGGGAAGATCTGACAGTGCTCACACTTCTAGTCTCCCATCCAAATGCAAACCAGGGTGGGCCCTGCTTAGCAAAGAGGACAATGCATGCTTGCTGCCCCCAGACCAGCTCTCCCCTCCGTGGGGCCTGCAGTCGAAATCCAAGCCAGGCTGATGGCAGATGCTCTCAGCACGCCGCTTGCCCAAGCCCTGCTTCTCCTGGGCCTGCCGGGAGAGCAACCGTCTCTCGTCCCGCCAGGCTAGGCATTGATCCTCCACCGGACGCTGGGTCTTGGGTGGCCCAGGGTACTCCGTCCAAACGTCTCCCTGACCCCTTTGCCTCGCTCTCACAAGCAAGCGGTGTTGTTATTCACCAGCTGGCAGGCGGGCCCGAAGGCAGGCGGCCAGGCTGACGGGTGCGCCTTCCTTTCGCCAGGGGGCACTGGATGTCAAGCGCAGGGAGCCACAGGGCGAGGCTGAAACCAAGGCACATCAACAAACAGGCGCATCTGGGCTGGGGAGCAGAGTGGTCTGCGAATGCCGCCCCCCCCATGCTTATTCCAACCATGGAGGGATATTCATGGAGGGGGGGAGCATGGAGAGAGCCAGCAGTCCCGTCCCCCCACCCCGAAGACGGCAAGAGGAGTTTGCATCATCCCGCTCTCGTCAATGCGGAGAACTCGGGAGAGCTGTGGATAGTCAGAGACGGTCAGCACAGCGTAAAGGGGGGGGGGTTGGCCTGGCAGGACACTCCTAGGACAGGGTGAGCCGTGGCAGCGGCCCCACTTGGAGCTGGAAAGGGGCAGGCCAGGGAGCCAGGCCGGAGCCTCTGCCTGCCCCCCCCCCCTCCAAGGGAAGGCTCGGGGCATTTGGTGCCTTACAGGAAGTGGGAAAGGGCTCTAGGGCACTGGGTAGGAGTGGATGGAATCTGGCCCCGGGCAGCAGCAAGGAGTCTTTTCTCGCAGGCCTTGTTGCAAGGACAGACACGGGCCGTCTGGAACAGAGTGTAGCGTGAGAAGAAGGACCCCAAGGATGGGGCAGGTGGCCCCTGGCCTACGGCGCGTGGGGCAGCAGCTGGCTGCTAGCACAAGGGCTCAACTTGAGCATCCGCTCCGTGCTAACCAGCCTCACAGGACGGGCTGTGCGTTTTCCCCCCAGTCGCTCCTGAGGCAATCTGTTCCACCGGCGTCCTCCAGGGGCTTCAAGGCTTCTCTTTCTTTCCATTCAAAACACAGACCAGTTTCCACCCCCCCCTCCCAAAAAGAGTCTGTTTGTGCAGAGAGAGAGAAATATCAAAACAACCCAGCTCATCTTGTGGCACTTTGAACACAAAACCATTTAGGATGCTGCCGTGAGGTTCTCTGGGCGCTCTCTTGTGCAAGCGGCCGAGGCTGCAATTCTATATGTGCTTACTCAGGAGTGCAAACCCCGCTGGGGGCTCTCCCTGTGCAAAAGGCAGCCTGCCTGGGCGTCTCATAAGGCAGTGAAACGTCTGGGTGAGCGTGCCCAGCCTTGGCCGGGCCCTTTGCATTGCTGGCCTGGTCAAGAGAGCAAATGCAACCCAGAGCAAACGGAACAATCACATCTAGGAAGAGAGCTGGTCTGGTGGCAGCAAGCATGCATTGTCCTCTTTGCTAAGCAGGGCCCACCCTGGTTTGCATTTGGATGGGAGACTGCACGTGTGAGCACTGGAAGAGATCTTCCCCTCAGGGGAAGATGGAGCCACTCTGGGAAGAGCACCTGCATGCAGGAGGTCCCATGTCCCCTCCCTGGCAGCATCTCCAGGATAGAGCTGGGGAGAGACTTCTGCCTGCAACTGGGAGAAGCCGCTGCTGCCAGTCTGGGTAGACGATACTGAGCTCGATGGACCAAGAGTCTGACTCAGTAGAAGGCAACTTCCTATGTTCCAAGCAGGCGGTAATCAGGATGTCCAAGAAATCGGGCCAAAGATGCCAGTGTGTCCTTTTCTGCAGGGGGTCTGCCGGCTGGGAAAGTGCCGGGCCTCGGGAGGGAGCATTGGAGTGACAGGGCAGTGCCAGGGTCTTGACGAAGCAACAGAATGTCCAGGGCAGGGGCCGCTTTGCTGACACAGGACTGGAAGGACGGACACTCACTTAGGTGGCTTGAAAGGGGACCCCTTCATGGAGGGCAGATTATTAACTGGGGTTGGGCGTCTTGAGCTTCATCAGCTGGACTGGTTCCCGGTCCATTTCTGGGCCCAATTTTTAACTTTTAGAGCCCTACAAGCCTTGGGACCACCAGGTTACCCGAGAGAGCGCCTTACCCCACATATCCCAACCCAGACCTCGAGAGCTTCCAAGTTCCTGCTCCGAGTACCGCTGCCCAATGAGGTGAGGCGGGAGGCTGCTAGGGCAAAGGCCTTCCCAGTGGTGGCCCCCCGGCTCTGGAATAGCCCCCCCCCAGTGAGGCTCTTCTTCATTTCGATGCCAGGCGAAGACCTTTCTGTTCGCCCAGGCCTTTTAAAATAGCTTTTTAGAAGGCTTTTAAAAGGGCTCTGTTGTATCGTGTTTTCTATTTTCCATTGTCATTTGTCTTGGTTTGTGTGTTTTCATTGGGTGTGTTTACTGTGGTGGTGTTGTGAGCTGCCCAGAGAACAATTTGTTATGGGCTGGCTAACAAATAAAGTTTTAGTAGTAGTAAGTACTGGGATCTGTTATTATTGTTGTTGTTTGTTGTTTACACAGACAGGTTTCATTGATTGGTTTAACTGGAATCCTTTCATTCATTCATTCATTCATTTCTCCCTCCTACAACTACATTTACATTAATCCAGTGATCAAATAGTGAGCTTTGGCCAGAGCCAAAACAAACAATTAGGGGGCCACAGGGTTTATGAGAACTGCCACTGGCCCTGGGCTTTACCGTGAAGAACACTGTATCCATCTATTCCTCATGATAGCAAAGCTTCCATGGCCAGAAGCAGTATACCTCTGAATTTTGTACACCGTCTAGAGATTTACATATGAGGCAGGCAGGATAAAAAATATGATAAATAAATGAACACCCGTTGCTGAGCGGGGAGGCAACAGCAAAGTATATCGCTCACTGTTGCCTTCATGCCTGTGTGGGAGTTTCCTGTGTTGGAAACCACAGGATGCTGGTTGCTCATCTGATCGCAGCGGCCTCATACTGAGTCAGGCCCTTGGTCCGTATAAGTTTAGGACTGTCTGTGCTGACTGGCAGCAGCTCTCCAAGGGTCTCTTCCTGCCCTACCCAGAGATGCCAGGCCGGGATTGGACGGGGGACCTTCTGCATATCAAGAAGATGCTCTATCACTGAGCTCTTAAGCATAGGAAGCTGCCTTCTGCTGTGTCAGGCGATGGGTACGTCTAGCTCAGTGTTGACTGCACACTAACTGGCAGCAGCGTCCCAGGATTTCAGGGGGTGGGGGCTTTCCCAGCCCTATCCAACAATGCTGTCACCAGGGATTGAACCTGGGGCCCTGTCACGGCCCTGTGTGTGGTGGCAGTGAGTCAAAAACCCGCTCCATCGAGTTCCACTGTTGTCTACTCTGACTGGCAGCAGCCTTCCCATCCGTGCTGAGTTCTTGTTAACTGGAGAGAGAGATTGAGATTGAGACTGAGAGATGGAGAGATTTATTGCTCAGTTTCTAGACTGCCTTGCATAAACTTATCCCAAGGCAGTTTACAAAAATCAAAATACAATAAAGCTCCATAACAATCACATTAAAACATTCAAATCAGTTAAAACCACAAAAAACCAAAAAGCAACCACCATGGAAAAAAAGGTTCCAACAGAATAGCAAGAGAGCTGAGAAACCCAGCAGTAAAATAAGAAGTTGTTTTAGTTTTTAGTTTTTAGTTTTTTTAAAGCAGCCACCGATGTCAAAGAGTGGACATTCCCTGGGAGAGCATCCCAGAGCCTGAGAGGCAACCACAGAGAAGGCCCCGTCCCGCATGCACCGCAGTTTAGCTTTTCTCGATGTCATCATACGGAGCAAAGCCTCCTCTGATGTCCTTGTGGGGTGGGCAGAAACGCTTGGGAGCAGCTGATTGAACCTGGGACCTTCTGCATGAAAAGCACTTGCTGTTCCACTGAGTTATGGGTGCTCTTGATGAACATTTGAAGCTGCTTCCTACTGAGTTAGACCCTTGGCCCAGGAGAGCTGGGCTGGTGGTCACAAGCATGGATTATCCCCTTTGCTAAGCAGGGTCCGCTCTGCTTGCATATGAAAGGGAGACTAGAAGTATAAGGTATTCCCCTCAGGGGATGGAGTCCCGCTGGGAAGAGCAGAAGGTTCCAAGTTCCCTCCCTGGCAGCATCTCCCAGATAGGTCTGAGAGAGATTCCTGTCTGCAACCTCGGAGAAGCTGCTGCCAGTCTGGGTAGACAATCCTGAGCGAGATGGACCAAGGGTCTGACTCAGTAGAAGGCAGCTTCCTATGCTCCTAGCTCTGTACACCAGATTGGTCTCTGGGGTAACCTGGAAAGTCCATATTATGCCTGTCTTAAAACAGCTGCACTGGCTGCTGATATGTTCCTGGGTGAAATACAAAGTGATGGTTATTACTTTTAAAGCTACCTTAGAGAGCGCCTTCTTGGGTATGATCCCCATCGCATGTTGAGGTCATCTGGAGAAGTCCGTCTCCAGTTACCACTAGTATGTTTGGTCGTGACTCGGAACCGGGCCTTTTCTGTCGCTGCTCCTGGCCTATGGAATGCACTCTTGGCAGATATCCGCAGTTTAGGCTCACTGAAGGCCTTTAAGGGAGCCCTAAAATTTGTTTGGCCTGGCCTTCAGTGGCGTATCTAGGAAAAATAGCGCCTAGGGCAAGCACTGAAATTGCGCCCCCTGTCCAAACATTTAACACCCATCTTTCAGATAATTTTATTATAATATCAGCTGAAAAATACAAGTCAAGCTCATTAATCTTTTAATATTTCAAAAATTATTTAGCAGTGGACATAGACAGACCAAAAAATGCTGGGAAACTACAAATTTCAGTATGCTGGGGCTCATGAAATACCCAAATACTATGTGGAGGTGTACTTAGAAAACTAAACAGAAGTGCCTGTCTAATTCTCTACTATGCATTGTAGCATCACTATTACATAAGTTGTAAAAATAAATGGAGAATTTGGCTTTTCCCAGATACTCTGGAAATAATTAAAGGATATGCAGAGTAAACTGTGTCACTGTTAGGAATATATTCTAGTATTTCAGAAAGACAGTTAAAATAAGAGAAAGAGAGCAAGAAACTCCCAGTGGGCCTTAATACTAAGGATTTCACACCGATTCAAAGACAAACTCACCATTAGTATCCATATTATTAAGACATCACATTTAGCTCACCAATCACAAGAAACAAAGTAAGAGCAAATGAATATAATCCTAGCTCATAAGCTTCAGCTCATTATTCACAAGCCCTGATTCTCTGTACATAGTGCCAAAATGAATATGTGTACAGTGATTTATCTTATATTGAATTAAAAATAATAATATGTAGTCCCTTCGGGGGGCTTCCTAAAAGCTGTGGGGGGGGGGTCTGCAAAGGTTCCCCCTCCCCCTGCTAGCTTCTAGGGCCGCTAAAAACAAAATGGCCATCACACATGCTCAAATGGCCTCTGCAAGGCCTGGTCTGGCCTAGGGCCTCACAGAGTATTTGAGCATGTGCAGTGGCCATTGTGTTTTCAGCAGCCATTTTTAATTTTTTTTTTTAATTTTATGAAATGGCACCCCCCTTCAAGTGGCGCCCGGGGCACGTGCCCTGCCTGCCCCACCCTAGATACGCCCCTGCTGGCCTTCCAAGGCTTGTAAAGCGTTGTTGTTTTTAAATGTATTTTAATTGGTTTTAAATGGTTTGAATTGTGTTTGAATTGTGTTTGAATTGTGTTTGTATTGTTTTTAGCACTGTGTTTTGAATTGGGTGTTTTTATGTCTTTCTAAAAGTTGTTGTAAATCGCCCAGAGCCTCTGGATGGGGCAGTTTATGAATAAATGAATGAATAAATAAATAAATAAATAATAACAACAATAACTCCAGACAGAGGTTCCAGCCCTCTGCAGAAATCCCAGCGATAAGAACTGGGTCCTGATGTAACTCTTATATCCACCAATAGATATAAACTTAATCTTATAGAAATGAGGATCAAAAGTATACAGAATCCTGAGTAAATGGGACCATAGCTCAGCAGAGAGACTCCTGCCTGAAACCTTGGAGAAGCCGCTGCCAGTCAGTGCAGGAAGTACTGAGCTAGAGGGACCAAGAGTCGGACTCTGCATATGTCCGCTTCTTATGTTCCAGTATGTATGTGGAAATGAGTGTATCTGCCTATGGCGACATGGCATATGAGCCTTGTGTCTCTATATCCGCTTATGTCTGATTTAATAGCAGTCAGGATATGGTGGTGGTGCCCAACAGTTTTCCCTCTAACACAGGGATTCTCAAGGTTGGGTTCCCAGCTGTTATTGGATTTCAACTCCCATAATCCCCAACAACCAAAGGCCACTGGGGCTGGGGATTATGGGAGCTGAAGTCCAATAACATCCGGGGACCCAATGTTGAGAAACTCTGCCCTAACAGATATCCCCAGGTGTTGGGGACTACAACTCCCATAATGTTAAAAAGGACATTGTAGAACTGGGAAAGGTGCAGAAGAGGGCAACCAAGATGATCAGGGGCCTGGAGCACCTTCTTTATGAGGCAATACAACACCTGGGGCTCTTTATTATTTATTTGATTTGATTTGATTTGATTTGATTTATATACTGCCCTTCCAGAATGGCTCAGGGCGGTTTACAATTAAAACAAACCACTAAAATAATAAAAAGCTAAAACAAATTAAAAACAATATAACAACAATCAACAATTTTAAAACATTTTAAAACAGCAATTAAACAATTGCAGTAATTAAAAACCCCAAAATCGGGTTAGAATTTAAAAACCCTGGAAAGCCAGGCCAAACAAATACGTTTTAAGGGCTCTCCTGAAGGCTAACAAAGAATTCAAATTACGGATTTCCGCAGGGAGCGCATTCCACAGCCCTGGAGCAGCTATAGAGAAGGCCCGCCTCTGAAACACAGACTAACCGAAGACCTAAAAGTGAAACAATTTCTTCGTAGGTATAGGAATGATCTTCAGATCTCAAACGATGTCCAAAAGACATAAGGCGCTAAATAAGGGAGGAATTAGCAATATAAACAAATAGTATGGAATTAAAACTCTTTTCTTTAAATGTAAATGGCTTAAATATAAAAATAAAACGCTAAAAAACATTTCATGGTTTGAGAAAAAGAAAACTGGATTTGATTTGCCTACAGGAAGTGCATATAAGAATGGAGAGATAGAAAATATTTACAAAATAAAGCACTAGGTTAGCAATTTGAAACCCTAGCTATTAAGAAAAAAAGGGGCGTAGTCTCTTATACAAAAGAACTTTTAGAGCCAAAATTGTTATATAAAGATGATCATGGAAGAGTATTGGTGGTAGAAATAAAGGTTAGAGATCCAAAGTACATAGTACTGGGCATATATGCCCCCAATGAGGCAAAAGCAGAATTCTATAGAAAATTGGAAAAGCAATTAACAGAGATAGATAGGCAACAGATTATATTAATGGGAGACTTTAATGGAATTGTCTCAACGTAGGCTGATAGAGATACAACAGATTTGAGGGGAAATGATGGGAAATCACCAAGAGTTTTCTTTCAATATGGCTGAGCACTTTGGTTTACATGGCATATGGAGAATCAAAACTTCGATGCAAGGGAGTATATTTACTTTTTAGATAGACATAAAACGCATATGAGAATAGATGTTTTGGGCCAAATGCAGATGTGTTGATAACAATTCGTTATATGAATTACTGGGGAGAGAATGTTTAGCCTATAGGCAAGATTCTGGTTATTAACAACACTTGTTCCAAGGATGAGATGGAAGTCCTCATTGTGTGTGTTTGTACTATTTGTGTTTGTCTTTTGATGTTGTGAAAATTGAATAAAAAGTATATGCAAAAAAGAGAGAGAGAGACAAGCTGGTGGTAACTGGAGACGAACCTCCTCATATGACCTTAATTAGAAAAAAGACGACTGAGAAAGGTTTAGAAAAAAGACGACTGAGGGGAGACATGATAGAGGTCTATAAAATCATGCATTGGGTGGAGAACGTGGACAGAGAGAAACTCTTCTCCCTCTCCCATAACACTAGAGCCAGGGGTCATCCCATGAAATGGATTGCCGGGAAATCTAGGACCAGCAAACGGAAGTCCTTTTTCACACAACGCATCATCCACTTGTGGAATTCTCTGCCACAAGATGTGGTGACAGCCAACAACCTGGATGGGTTTAAAAGGGGTTTGGAGAACTTCATGGAGGAGAGGTCTATCAACGGCTACTAGTCGGAGGGCTACAGGCCACCTCCCGCCTCAAAGGCCGGACGCCTCTAAATACCAGTTGCAGGGGAGTCACAGCAGGAGAGAGGGCAGGCACACACCTCTTGCCTGTGGGCTTCACAGAGGCGTCTGGTGGGCCACTGTGTGAAACGGGATGCTGGACGAGATGGGCCTCCTCGGGCCTGATCCAGCAGGGCTGTTCCTATTTTCTTAATCTCCAAGCAAAAGCCATTGCAGCTGGGGATTCTGGGGATTGTAGTCGAGCACATCTGGGAATCCCTGTTCGAGGAGACCCTGGTGCCCAGCAGCAGTCCTGATAGCTGTAAGAGGTGCTTGGACAGATTTCTGGAGGGCAGGCCCATCAATGGCCCCCAGTCTGCTGGCTGTGGGCCCCCTCTAGCCTCAGAGGAAGGATGCCTCTCAGTCCCAGTCCCAGTTGCAGCAGCAGGAGAGGGGCCCTGCTGCACACACCTCTTTTGCTGCCCAGGGGCATCTGGTGGGCCATTGTGGGGAAACAGGCTGCTGGGCTGGATGGGCCTCCTTGGGCCTGATCCGGCGGCAGGGCTCTCCTTAGGCTCTCATGTTCTCCAGCCACCCACCACCACATCTCTGCTTCCAAGGAGCCTGTTCAGCCGCTCTCCCTCCCCAGAGATATCCCCCCCCTAAAGAATAAATATGCATATATTTGTTTTACATAACCCTTCCCTCCTCCCCCTGCACGAAGAGCCCTCCCGGGCTCCTCCAATCAGCGGCCGCCTCCCATCCTCAGTGAATGACACCCGCCCCCGCTCTTCCCTCCCACCCCCCCGCCTTGCTGTTGTATGAACACGCGGTCACGTGGCTCCCCTCCGCGCGCCGAGGTGGGTGGGTCCCTTTTCATTCATAAATCCTCGGTCCTTTTAAATCAAAATTAAGGTGCCAAGAGCCGGAAGGGGACTCCCCCAGAAAAACTGCTTCCACAACCTCCGGAGCGTTTTTCCCTTTGCCTATGGAGCGCGTAAACTCCAGCTAGGTGAGTATCTCTCGCTTCTCCTTCTCCTTCTCCTTCTCCTTCCTGGATCTCGCCTCCCTCCCATTCCTGCCCTGCTCCAGTGGGGGAAAGAAATGAAACGGATCCTCAGGTCTGCTCCTTGCAGATGTGAGCTTGGCAGGAGTCGAGGTGAAACGTAGTGCCTTCTGCCTGCCTGCCCGCCGCCGCCCTGCACAGAGAGACCATCTGTCATTTTGTTCTCTCCCCCCCCCCCGCCCGCTCCCCGTCCATCCCACTTATTAATATATTTTAAAAATTCAGAGTTAAACAGAGGGAAGGCCAGGCGAGCTCCTCTTCCCCCGCCCCGGTCCATGCAGGGCGATTGTAAGCATGCTTACTCAGAAGGAAACCCTACTGAGCTCCATCGAGCTTACTCGCTAGGAAGTGTGCTTTGGACTGCTCTCTCTCTCTCTCTCTCTCTCTGGATACATAGATCTAAAAATGCGTGTGTGTATATACACGGAGCATATAATATATACATGCATGCACACAGAGAGAGAGAGAGAGAGAGCGAGAGAGCTTTTCTCTCTTCCTTGGACGTCTAGTCTCACCTTTTCCCTGCTCCTTCCTGGCATGCAATGCCTTCTCTTTCCATCCTCTCATCACACACACACACACACACCCCTCCCGCGTCTTCATCTGGCTTGGGAACTGTGAGCCTGGCGCGGGGCGGGGGGGCGGATTTGCTAAGGCGGGGGGGGGGGGTGTTACCCCTGGTGGGGATGCAGCAGGAGAGCTGGCCGCGGTGGGTGGGTGTGCGGCTGCCTCTTCCATTCCGGGGCTGGGAATCGGGAGGCTTTGCGGAACGGGCTCCGGTTTGGGGTCCACGCGTTTCTTTGAAGCCGCCGCAGCAACGCTCCTGCCGCCTGGCCAGGAAAGGGAGCCCTCTTTTCTCCACTGGCCTGGGCAGGGGGAGACACATTGCATGCACACGGAGGCCATCAGAAAATCTCTCTCTCTCTCTCTCTCTCTCTCTCTCTCTCTCAAAGCCCCCTAGCCATCTTTTTTTCCCTCCCTCGGCTTGGCTTTGCTCGCTTCTGCGCGGGGTAGCGCAAACCCATTAGCAGCGCTGCAAAGCGTCGGGGGCAACGGAGGAGCAAATGGGCATGTGCGGGGCGGCAGTGATGCCGGCTAAGGTTTGCGAGGCTTTCGTCTTCGGGGTGGCCCCCCTCCATCCTCGGGGCAGCTGCTGGGGCTTCCAGCAAGGACCTGCCTCGCCCCCTCCCTCCCTCCCTCCCCACCACCTCACCTCACCCCACCCACCCACCCTCTTCTCCAGAGATGGAGCACACGCGGCTGCAAAAACCCGGTCGCCAAAGCGAGCGCGGCAGCACCGGATCTGGCCGCTCTGCCTCCTCTTGCAAACGGAGAAATGCGGTTCCGGGCGGGGGGGGGTCTTCACTGGGCATGCACGGGAAAGGGGACGGGCGGGGGGGGGGCAGCTTGCAGGGCCCCAGGCCGGGCTTGCATCCAAGCAGCCCTGGCCATCAATGTTGCAGAGCTTATTTCTTGCTGGCAACAGGCTTCCCCTTCTCCCCAAATTCCCAGCCGCCAAGACAGACCCCTTTAAAAGATGCGGCATCCATAACGGAGATGTTACTCAACAGCTGTCACCTGTAACAGCTACAAATGGAGCCTCCATGTTCAGAAGCAGAGGCGCTGAAGGGCGGGGGGGGGGACTCATGCCCTCCTTGTGGGTTTCCCAGAGGCATCTGGTTGGCTGGCCACTGTTGGGCCTTTGGTTCTTCTTCGTTTTTTTGCTAAATCGAACCCCCATGGAGCAGGGAAGGCTACCTCTGAATATCCGTTTCAGGGGGTCAGCAGTGAGAGAGGGGCATTGCCTTCATCACTTCTCTGTGGGCTTCCCAGGCCTCTGGTGGGCCACATGGGAAACAGGATGCGAGACTAGATAAGCCTTGGGCTGGATCCAACAGGGCTTTTCTTATGTTTGAGAGAATCAGATTCACAGAGGACGGGTCCATCGAGGCACGTGGAAAGCTATAAAGAATGCCTCCACGTTCAAAAGTAGTCTACCTCAGATTCTGTCAGGGAGGGCGGGGGCAGGGGACCTGGATGCACATGTGTACGGCTGGCTCAGGGATGCCCATTTGGTGAGTTTTCCCCAGGGGCGCCCGGCTGTCCTCAGCCGGAGACCGAGCGCAGGGGTGGGTATATTTGGTGCCTTCTTCATCAGGGCAGCCTTGCTTTGCCTGGAGATTTTCTGCATTCTCTATCCTGCTGCCTCCCCCCTCGAGATCTAAATGGCTCCTGGGATCTGCTGCAGTGTTAGAATCCTGTTTCTTCTCAGCAGGCATAAACAACAGCCGCTGAGTTCCTGCTTCAGTGTCACCATGGTGATGAAATTCTTCTGTGATTATCTGGGGAAATGGCAGTGGCTGTGGGGTAGTGGTTGAGTGACGTCCTTCTCTCTTCCCCACCTGCGATGGATCTGGTGGCAGGGAGTTGCCCTGGTTCAGAAGTTCCCGGAAGGCGTTTAAAAACATCTCCCAGGCTTACACTGATCGCAGCAGAGGTTATTTTGAGCCCAAGCCTCCAGGGAACGGGATGCCTCTTCAGTACGTGCAGAGCCACGTTCTCTTCCAAGAGAAGGGCAGACTGCTCCCCCTCCCCTGCTCATCCTCACAACAACCCTGCCAGGTAGGTTAGGCTGAGAGAGCATGACCTAGCGAGTTCCATGGCTTGGTGTGGGCCAGTCCAACTCTGACCACTCCTCCCTCCACCTGCAGTCCCCTGCAGGCCAGCAGGGGGTGGGCCTAGGGATCCCCCCCTCCACATGGTTTTGCTAGCTTTCCGCTTGCGGGGAAGATCTTCCTCCTCATCCCTCCTTGTTCTGCTCCCCTAAGCCCCTTCCTCATGTCAGTCTCAGCCATTCCCGGTGGAAAGGTAGACTGCTCCTGTGCATGGAGGAGAACGGGTGCCCTCCCTGCATTGGTACAGTCCTTTCTGGCACTGCAGGACTCTACCACCTCCTTGTACTGTTTATGGCCCCCATCCAGGGGCTGACCAAACTAGGACCAGCTTAGCTTTACACATCCAGCTCTGGCAGGTGCCCTCCGGGGGGGCCTTCAATAGCTACTGGGTAAAAGCAAGATGGATGGGCCCTCAGGAGCCCCACTGATCATCCTTGGCTGCATCTATTTCGGTCCGTCTCACTGCAGGCAAAAATGGGCTGTGCCCTTTATTTTCCCTTCCTTCTTTAGCTTAACTTCTTTTAAAAACCAAATCAACCTGAGAGAGGTTAAAGGGGCCCTTTCTTGTCTCACCTGAAGCCCAGGGCTTGTCCCTTTTTTCTTTTTGTTTTGGTACAGTCTCTCTGTGATGGCTCAGTAGCATGAGGAGATTTCACTTTGCACATGCTCAGAGGCCCTGTTCCTTCACTAATCACAATGCAAAGTTGCATGGGGAAAGATTTCACTTTGCACATGCTCAGAAGCCCTCTTTCTCAACCAGTTACAATGCTTCAAAGCATGGGGGAAATTCTCACTTTGCACGTGCTCAGAATCCTTCTTTCTTTGCCGACGGTGATGCTCAGCCCTGGCACACATCCTGCTTGATTTTCAGTCTGTTCACTTGTTCTGGCTATTAACCACCTTGTTATGTGTTCTTATCCATGTTATCATTGTCATTGTGGTTGGTAGTATTTCTTACATCACCCCTGTACTCGGGTGCTTTGCAAAGAATGGGAGGACAGGTCCCTGCCCTCGAGGAGCTTACAGTCTAGAAATCGACACGTGGGAGCACAGAGGAGATGGAGGCGGGGGCCAAGAGGGGTGTCGCGCATGCAGGGGAAACGCGGCTTTAACACGTACCTGACAGGTGGAGGGGTCAGGATCAATCCTTGCCACAGGAGCGGGGCAGGCTTGGGGGTCCCTTCCTCAAGCCCTCAGGCCCCACCCCAGTTTCCTTGCAGCCAAGCCGTGGCCTCTGCAGGCAGCCTCCTGGAAACTGTCGGCACAGAAGGTAAGGGGGGGGTACCCTGAGGATGGCCCCCCCCAGACATCGCCTTGCTGAGGGAGGCCTCCTCCTCCTCCTCCTCCTCCGGGGCCCCGGCTGCAGGCCCCTCTCCGCCGCTCTGCAGGAGAAGCCCCTCTGGTTCCTCTCTCTGCTGGTCGCTGGCTGTGACTCATCGCCTGTGTGGGCTCCGGAGCCTGCTCAGGCGTTTGCTGCTGGCGGCTGCTGCTGGTGGCTGCTTCTTCTCCTCCTCCTCCTCCTTCGCCTTCTTTTGGATCAAGCAGATGTAATTTCCATCCTCCTGCATGTGGGGTGGGGTGGGGGCGGGGGGGCCCCCCTGGCAGCGAGCGGCAGCCGATGGGGAAGGGCAGGGCTGCTCCCCTCTCGGGGGGGGGGCGGTGGAGGAGAAGCGGCCACACCGCCAGGGCACTGCTGCAGCCGGGCCTCCTCGGGCTCCTGGAGAGAGGAGGAGGAGGAGGAGGAGGAGGAGGAGGAAGGCCGCCGCCTGACTCTGGGCAAGGGGCCGAGGGAAGAGGCGGCCGCAGCCCCCCAGCAGGAGGATGCTGCCAGGTGCCTCTGCCATCCTCCTCCCGCCTCGGATCTTGAGGGGAAGCGGGAGAGCCGAGGGCTGCTCTCGAACCGGAGCCGGGAGGCGATGGAGCGGCCGAAGCAGCAGCGCACCCGGCCTCCTCCTCGTGAGGCATGACAGGCGCCTTCCTCTTCTTGGCCGGACCTGGGAACCCCGCAGAAGGCGGGATGGAGAGCCAGGGGCAGGGAGGCGGGGCGGAGAGGCGGGCAGCAGAAGCCACACGGCCACCCCACGCCCGCTCTCCCGCTGCCCGTTTGGATCGATAGGCACCGATACAGAGACCTTTATATGTCTGTGTCTTGTGTCTCACCTTCCTCTCCCTTCTCTCTCTCTCTCCCCCTCCGAAATTTCTCTTGCGGCTGGGTTCCAGGAAGGCATCTCCGAGGGCAGCAGACCATGAGCAATGATTGGAGTTCATGGGAGAACACCACGGAAGGCGTGACGGTGAGTGTGTGGCCCCGGGGGGCCGGGGGGGGTGGAGATGGGGCAGTCCTTGGCGTAATCCTGCCCCCGCCCCGTTAATATCCCTCGCCCGCCCCCCGCCCCCGGTATTCTGCCCTGTCCAACTTCCCTTCCACCGGGGCCGGGCTCCACAGAGCGGCCCAGAAGGCCCACGTCGGGGTGGGTGGATGAGTTCTCGGCGTGAGAAGACGTGAGACAGATCCACGTGTTGGCCACGCGTAGAAGGGTGGGTGCTGGCCTTTGGGGGGAACCAGCTCCTGTCCCCGTGAGAACGACCCGTCTCGGTCCGGATTCTGGCACAGAGGCGCTCTGCTTCTGCCATCCACCGGGAAGAAGGTTCCCTCCAGCATCTGGGGAGGAGCATCTACTCTCAGAAGGGACCCATTTCCTCTCCTCTACTGAACGACGGCGCATCTGTTCGGGACCCCCCAGCACAGCATCCCTCCAGTGACTCTTGCTGGTGCCTGTCTTGTGTTCCTTTTTAGATGGTCAGCCCTTTGGGGACGGGGAGCCCTCTGGTTGATTTATTATTGCTCTGTGTAAACCGCCCCGAGCCCTTTCTGGAAGGGGCGGTGTAGAAATCGAATGAATGAATGAATGAATGAATGAATGGTCATTCGGGTTCCATCCCTGAGGGCCTGATCCCTTACACGTGGTTTTATCACGGCATGGTGAGAAGGCGGTGGGTGGGTTTCTGTACCCTGATCAGAGCCATTGGTGCTCTCAGCATGCGCAGGGTGTCCTTCGGCTGCCCACTGTGTGATGGTGGCACACAGGTGTGGGAGGAAGGAAGACCTTTCAAGGGTGACCTCCCAGCCCACTCGTTAGGCCTGGGAAAGACAGAACGATACAGGCAAGAGGCCACTTCTGGTTCGGGGACATTAACCACCTTCCCTCCACCCACACAACTTGCCCTGATGATTCTCCCTGCAGAAGTGCTGAGCTGGCTGGCTTTCTGCAGCTGGGATCCCTTTCACTGATCCCTTTGTCGGTCGGTTCCCCATGTGCGTTGGTTTCAGTCTCGTACTCTGCCAGATTCCTCCCCAATGCTCCTTCCTCTTAACGGTGTGGGAGGAGAGCTGGTCTTGTGGGAGCAAGCATGACTTGTCCTCTTTGCTAAGCAGGGTCCATCCTGGTTTGTATTTGAAGGGGAGACTGCATGTGTGGGCACTGTAAGATATTCCCCTTAGGGGATGGAGCCGCTCTGGGGAGAGCATCTAGGTTCCAAGTTCCCTCCCTGGCAGTGGTGTAGTGGTTAGAGTGCTGGACTAGGACCGGGGAGACCCGAGTTCAAATCCCCATTCAGCCATAGGAACATAGGAAACTGCCATATGTTGAGTCAGACCATTGGTCTATCTAGCTCAGTATTGTCTTCACAGACTGGCAGCGGCTTCTCCAAGGTTGCAGGCAGGAGTCTCTCTCAGCCCTATTGTGGAGATGCTGCCAGCAAGGGAACTTGAAACCTTCTGCTCTTCCCAGAGCGGCTCCATCCCCTAAGAGGGGAATATCTCCCGGTGCTCACACTTCTAGTCTCCCATTCAGATGCAACCAGGGCGGACCCTGCTTAGCTAGGGGGACAAGTCATGCTTGCGACCACAAGACCAGCTGTCTTCTAGCCATGAGACTTGCTGGGTGACTCTGGGCCAGTCACTTCTCTCTCCACCTAACCTACTTCACAGGGTTGTTGTGAGGAGAAAACTTAAGTACGTAGTACACTGCTCTGGGCTCCTTGGAGGAAGAGCGGGATATAAAATGTAAATAGATAAATAATAAATGAATCTCCAAGATTCGATAGGGCTGAGAGAGAGACTCCTGCCTGCAACCTTGGAGAAGCTGCTGCCAGTCTGGGTAGACAGTCCTGAGCAAGATGGACCAAGGGTCTGACTCCGTAAAGGGCAGCTTCCTATATTCCTGTGTTCCTTGAACGATGCAATCTGCAGTCTTTTTCTTGCATCACTGAACAGTGTAAACAGGGAGGGGAGAAACATGGATTGGGGCAGGTGGATTGGCCGAAACGCCAGCAATTGGGGGCTTGCCCTGGCAAGATGTTCCCACCGCCCAGTTCCCCAAAACCCTGGCTGTGTTTACACAATGTCAAGCCTAGCTTGGCAGTCTGGACGGGTAGAAATGCAACAGGTTCAGAGCCCACCTTCTCTGAGCACGGCTGCAGGTGAATTCCTGTCATGGCATGTTGACACCTGGAAGGTGTTGATTCCACCTTGCAGGAGTGGGAGACGGGTCCGTTCAGCTCGTAACTTCTGTGGATATGCGCACCTTAAAAAAACAAATAGGGAAAAAACCAGCTGTCCCTGGCCCCCATGGGACCCTTCACAGCCACTGACTGGGCTGCCGTGACGTCACGGACTGTTCACAAACATTCTGACTCGCCCTTCTGACTGGTCGCTCAGTTTCTGGGAAGGGAAATAAAACAGCTCCTTTTTATTTTTATTTTATTTTTACATTTCATATCCCGCTCTTCCTCCCAGGAGCCCAGAGCGGTGTACTACATACTTAGGTTTCTCCTCACAACAACCCTGTGAAGTAGGCTAGGCTGAGAGAGAAGTGACTGGCCCAGAGTCACCCAGCTAGTTTCAAGGCTGAACGGGGATTTGAACTCAGGTCTCCCCGGTCCTAGTCCAGCACTCTAGCCACTACACCACGCTGGCTTTTGTCATTGAGGCAGAAAGACTCTGTCGGGGAAAGAGGTTATCATGAATGATGATTAATGATGAATAGCGCTGCCTGTAGGCACAAAGGCTGCAGATGGGTCTCTGCCTCAAAAGGCTTCCAAGCCAGCTGCTGTGAGGGCACGGAATGTTTGCAAACATTCCGGCTGTTTCAGGGGAGAAGTGTCACCCACAGCATCCGGTCAAATGGTGTGGTTCCTGTGAAGGGAAGCTACGCGCCCCACTTCTGAGTCCTCCTCTTGCCTTCCTTACAGGCAGTACCTGGTGAGGTGAGCACCCAGGATGGGTATATCCTGCTCCTGGTCCTTCTCTCCGTCTTCATCGGGGGCACTGTGGTGCTTCTTTTTGGCATCCTAATCATCTGCCGGCGCTGCTGTGAGACGGACCGTCGGCATTCCAGGTAACGGTTGACATTCCAGGCTGGGGCGGGCGGTGCCAAGGGTGGGGTGGGGCAGGAGAGGGCCCAGCGCCAAGGATGGTTGCCGTTTGGGAGTCTCTCACTGGCTGAGTGTAGGTAGTTTACGGCAGATAGCTCTAACTCTGCAGCCTCCCGACATGCAGGAAGGAGAACTTGGGGGCTGAATCTGTAGTTCAGGGGCAGAATCGCTTAAGGTTCAGTCCTTGGCAGCATCTCCAGGTAGACCTGGGAAAGATCTCTGCCCTGCAGAGCTGCTGCCAGTCAGAGTAGAGAATATTACACCCAGGTAATGGGCCCAGAAGGAGCCCGGTTCCGATATTATTTTAGCGAGAGGGGTGGGAAGCCCCAGGTTCCATTCCTGCTGTCTCCAGGTTGGGTTGGGAAAGGTCCCATCTGAGGCTGCAGAGAGCTGCTGCCAGTCAGTGTAGACAGTGCCGAGCTGGATGGGCCAAGGGTCGGACTCCATTTGGCAGCATCCTTGGCAAGCGCTGGATCCTGGGCCTACATGGGATCTGGAGTCGTGCTGCAGTTAGGCCGCGAGTGTGCACCAAACCAGGCGAGCGATGTACCCGACTGGTGGCGGTCGCTCCCTGGTGGGCTTGCTGAATTAAGACCACCACCTGTGCAGGCTGTTTTGGGCGAACTCCTGGCGATCTCTGTTGATCTTGTGGCGTTTCGTTTCCCCTTTTTCCTCCCTGCCTTCAGAGCCAGCGATGACCCAGAGAAAACCAACACTACCTACCTGGACGACTTGCAGCCCGCTCAAGGTGAGGCTTTCCTTCCAGCATCCCTTTCATGAAAAGCTTTGCTGTCGGGACTCTGTTGCTAGGAGGCATCACCGTGGAAACTGGGTTCTCCCCTCCTGCATCTCGCCTACCTCTCAGCCCCTTGTGGAGAGACCGCCTGGCTTGTCTCTCCGCCAGAAGCCGCCGCGCGCCAAAGCCGCAGGGGATGGGTGAGGGCCTGGCCCCCTTGGGGACGGCCCAGACCTCTGGCGGAAAGTTTGGATTTCGTTTAAAAAGTAAGTTGCTAGTCCCTTCTACTCATGGGGGTGCACAAAGCGTGCAGGCTTCCGGGCAATTGCGGGCTCAGAGAGCTTACCGGGAAATAACTTCCCAACACGCAGGTGTGCTAAAGTGGGTATCCTGGGTCTTCGGCAATGGTCCCCTGGTCTCTTACGCCGCCCCCTTCCTCACAGAATTTCCGCATCTGTCCAACCCACTCGGAAAGGGGTAGCCTCTCCCTGCTAGGCTCATCTGTGTGCGGGTGCTGATGGCTACATCTTGGAGTCCAGATAGCTTTTATCGCCATCTTCTTCCAGATAACTTGGCAGAGCAAGAGAAGGTGGTGGGGGATAAAAGCAGGAACAGGAGGAGGAGAAAGAGCAGGAGAGCCATTGGGGAAAGATAGAGGTGGGAGTGGGGAGAAGCGGGAGAAGGAGAGGGAGATCAATTGGCGGAAGAGGACGACGACAGTGAATATTAATGTACTGCTTTTCAGCAAAAGTTCCCAAAGCAGTTTACATAGAGGAATAAAAATAAATAAAGATGGCCCTCTGTCCCCAAAGGGCTCACAATCTAAAAAGAAACATAAGGTGGACAGCAGCAACAGCCACTAGAAGGATACTGTGCTGGGGGCGGATAGGGCCAGTTGCCCCCCTCCTGCTAAATAGAAGAGAATCACCACTTTAAAAAGGTGCCTCTTTGCTCAGTTAGCAGGGGAAAGGTAGAGGAAAAAGCAGGAAGGAGAGACAGAAGGAGTGGGAGGGAGCAGAAGAAGAGGTGGGAGAAGAATAGCAATTGGAGAAAGATGGAGGAGAAAGTGGGGGCGAGAAGGAGTGGAAGAAAGAGGGAGAAGGAGAAAGCAGAGAGAGAAGGAAGCAGGGGGAGAGTGACGAGAGAAAGATGGAGGAGGTAGTGGGAGGAAGATGGAAGCAACTGGGGAATGAGAAGGAGTATCAGGAGGAAAGTGAACTGGTGGGAAAAGAGTGAGAGAAAGATGGAGAAGGAAGCAGGAGGAAGGGAGGAGAGCGAACCGGGGAGGATGGAGAAGAAGCAGGAGGAAGGGAGGAGAGAGAACCGGGGAAGATGGAGAAGAAGCAGGAGGAAGGGAGGAGAGAGAACCGGGGAAGATGGAGAAGAAGCAGGAGGAAGGGAGGAGAGCAAACCGGGGAGGATGGAGAAGAAGCAGGAGGAAGGGAGGAGAGCGAACTGGGAAGGATGGAGAAGAAGCAGGAGGAAGGGAGGAGAGCAAACCGGGGAGGATGGAGAAGAAGCAGGAGGAAGGGAGGAGAGCGAACTGGGGAGGATGGAGAAGGAAGCAGGAGGAAGGGAGGAGAGCAAACCGGGGAGGATGGAGAAGAAGCAGGAGGAAGGGAGGAGAGCGAACTGGGGAGGATGGAGAAGAAGCAGGAGGAAGGGAGGAGAGAGAACTGGGAAAGATGGAGAAGAAGCAGGAGGAAGGAAGGAGAGCAAACTGGGGAGGATGGAGAAGAAGCAGGAGGAAGGGAGGAGAGCGAACTGGGGAGGATGGAGAAGGAAGCAGGAGGAAGGGAGGAGAGAGAACTGGGGAAGATGGAGAAGAAGCAGGAGGAAGGGAGGAGAGCAAACCGGGGAGGATGGAGAAGAAGCAGGAGGAAGGGAGGAGAGAGAACTGGGAAAGATGGAGAAGAAGCAGGAGGAAGGGAGGAGAGCAAACCGGGGAGGATGGAGAAGAAGCAGGAGGAAGGGAGGAGAGCGAACTGGGGAGGATGGAGAAGAAGCAGGAGGAAGGGAGGAGAGAGAACTGGGAAAGATGGAGAAGAAGCAGGAGGAAGGGAGGAGGGCGAACCGGGGAGGATGGAGAAGGAAGCAGGAGGAAGGGAGGAGAGCGAACCGGGGAGGATGGAGAAGGAAGCAGGAGGAAGGGAGGAGAGCGAACCGGGGAGGATGGAGAAGGAAGCAGGAGGAAGGGAGGAGAGCGAACCAGGGAGGATGGAGAAGGAAGCAGGAGGAAGATGGAGAGCGAATCGGGGAAGATGGAGAAGAAGCAAGAGAAGGAGGAGAGCAAACCAGGGAGGATGGAGAAGATGCAGGAGCAAGTTGGATAGGGAAGAAATAGGCACAGAAGATTAAAAAATGACTCCCATTTTGGGGTAGCAGTGAGTTCCAAATCTTTGACTGCAACCTTAGAAGAGGGCCCCAGTGATGACATTTGGATGAACTCCTTTGGAGTGGACGTGAGGGGGTGGGCTTGCTGACGCGCTGTTGGCCTTGCCTCCCTAGAGATCACCATCAAGGTGGATGACCCCGACTGCATGTCCAGCTCCAGCTACCGCGATGCGGAGAGCGAACGTTTCCTGTCGTCGGGAAGCGCCACGGGGCGGAGGGTCTCCTTCAACGAGGCCGCGCTCTTCGAGCAGAGCAAGAAGACCCAGGAGAAGGGGAGGAGGTGGGTGCAAAATCCCTTCAGAACTTGTCGCAGGAAGGCCTTTGGTCTTCCCCGAAGCCAAGCCTGCTGCCGTGGGGAAATGCTGCCCCCTCACCCTAGACCAGTCATTTTAGACGGGCACAGTTTCTTGGTGGGGAAGGGTGCCAAGCCAGTGGGCAGGGTGCCTGTGGGGATGTTCTTGGCTTGGGGGCGGAGCTCCTTTTGTGGGTGCTTGATGCCTTCGACTTGTGGAATTCTCTGCCACAAGATGTGGTGACAGCCAACAACCTGGATGGCTTTAAGGGGGGTTTGGATCACTTCGTGGAGGAGAGTATCAACGGCTACTAGTCGGAGGGCTGTGGGCCACCACCAGCCTCAAAGGCAGGATGCCTCTGAGTCCCAGTTGCAGGGGAGTCACAGCAGCAGGAGGGAGGGCAGGCCCCTTTCACCTCCTCCCTGTAGGCTTCCAGCGGCATCTGGTGTGCCACTTGTGAAACAGGAGGGCGGACTAGATGGGCCTCCTTGGGCCTGATCCAGCAGGGCTCTTCTGATGTTCTCATGCCTTCCTGCTCTCTTCGGCCAGGTACACCCTGACGGAAGGGGACTTCCACCACTTGAAGAACGCCCGCCTCAGCCACCTCCCTCTGCCTCCCTCTGCTGCCCTCAAAATCGTCACGATACACGAGTGCGAATCCAACGAGAACAGCATCGCCATGACGCCCCGCCGGCCACCCGCCAAGCCTGGCCTCGCCATCTTCCAGGTGAATCCTCTGCACGCCTGACAGGTTATGTGGGCAGGGGCAGCGCAGGGAGGGAAGGAAGGAAGGCCCAGCCGCTCCAGGGGTGCCAGAGATGTACAGGACTGTACCACGTCTCAGCACCCTCACCGGGCTCTACGTTTCCTCCCCTCCCCTCTGCCTCCCTCTCATCGACGCTTAACCTGTAAGTTCCTCAGGGCAGGGGCCTAGCTTGCTTAGCCCTCGGGAAAGGGCTCTCTGCCTTATGCGTGGTTCTGGCACCAACATGATTTGCTGCGTCTGAGACTGCTTGGACTGCAGGAGGTGTGTGCAAGGTTTTGAGTTCTGCAGAATGCCCTGGTCAGAAGGAGGAGTGCTGTGAGGCGCAAAAGCCTGCATCCTTGAGAGTGAGCGTAAGCACAGCCCTGCTGGATCAGGCCCAAGGAGGCCCGTCTAGTCCAGCATCCTGTTTCACACAGTGGCCCACCAGATGCTGCTGGAAGCCACAGGCAGGAGTTGAAAGGGGCATGCCCTCCCTCCTGCGGTTGTTCCCCTGCAACTGGGATTGAGAGGCCTCCTGCCTCTGAAGCTGGAGGCGGCCTGTAGCCCTCCGACTAGTAGCCATCGGTCGATCTGTCCTCCTTGAATTTGTCTAAGCCCCTTTTTAAAGCCATCCAAGCTAGTGGCCATGATGCAGATTATGCATATACATCTTATGAAATATGCATGCTTTTGCGTTTTGCAGACCTCTTTAGTGGGGATGCGTCCTGCGAAAGCTTGCCTGCCTGACAATAAGCAAGCCGCGCATGAATACTAATGCAGAACGTGCTTATTCCAAAGGATGCAAGCTTTTGTGTAACCCTCCATTCTGACCCACAGGCTTCTGCAATATCCAGCAATTGCACGCGGTAAAATAAGCATATCGTGCATGATTGTTTTCTAACCGGACAGCTTAGGTTGTTGTAGGCAAGTATCCAGGATCCGCAGAACTCTGACCACAGGCTTCTGTGAAGCTCAGAAGCTGGCGACGGCCTCCGCTGGTGTGGCAGAAGAGATGGTCCCCCCTCCATTCCCTCTCCCCTGGGTGCTGTTGGGGTGTGGAGTTGCTCTCTCCTCTGGGCTGCTGTTCATCTTCCTTCCTGCCTCCCCTCTTTTTTTCACGGCCCTGCAGCCCCCAGGAGCCACCCTGCCCCAGACCGCGCTCAACAGCCACGGTTTGTGTCCCAGCTCAGCCCTGCCGGGGGACACCTACAACTCCACGGTGGAGCCCGGTCCAGCCGCCGCCTCGGACTCCGGCGAGGGCGTCCCGGTACGTGGAAATGGCCCAGGGCGCCCCCGTACACCTTCTCCATCGCAAGCACGATGCATGGGCGGAGGGAGCTGGCTTCCCCCGAGTCAGGCCCTTGGCCCGCCCAGCTCAGGGTTGTCAACCCTGACCGGCAGCGTCTCTCCAAGGTTTCGGCCAGAGCCCCTCCCAGCCCTCCCTGGAGATGCGGCCCCTTCAAGCGCAGACCAGGGCAGGCCCTGCTCGGCAAGGGGGCTTCTGCCCGGCCTGCTCTGCCCCTGCCCTCAGCGGCCAGCTCCTGGCCTTCTGTCTCGGGGGTCCCGTCTTCCTGCGGCTTCCCCGGGGAGCGGGTGGCTGGGTGGGCCCCCCAGGTCCCCTTGCGGCTGGCGGGGAGACTTTAGGAACGGCCACCAAGTGCCCGCTGGGACGCCAAGGACGGCGCCGCTTGCTTCTTGCAGTGAGTGTCCAGCACCCGTGTGGGGGGGGGGGCGGGCATGGGGGGGCACTGTTCAGCTGGGCTCCCTGGGCGGGGGCTGCAGAGAGGCCTCGTGCCCTCCTCGGGGGCCGTTCAAGGGCGCTGTGCCGTGCCGTGCTGGGGGGGCTCCCGTGACCCGCTCTCCTCCCTCCCGCCCCTCAGCCCGACGGCTCAGCCAGGAGTCCCAAGGGGGCCGGGCCGGGCACTGGGGAAGCTGCCCCGCCGCCCGCCCCGGGCACCGTCCTCCACTTCTTCACCCGCTTGCGACGCCACGCCAGCCTGGAGAGCGCCAGCCCCTACTTCCGGATCAAGAAGTGGAAGCTGGAGACCAGCCAGAGGGCCTCCAGCCTGGACACGCGAGGTGGGCCCTCCCTCCCTCCCTCCCTCCTGCAGGTCTCCTGCTCCCTCCCTCCCTCCCACTCCTCCCCCCTTGCTGCCCCTCAGGCCTGGAACACCCCCCCCACAACCCCCCCAGATCTCCTGCTCCCTTAAACGACTCTGCCCTGTTTGTCTTGCTGCCCCCCTATGCCTGGAATCCCCTCCTAGGGGCTCGTGTCTCCCACACTCTTTCCAAACAGCTTCTCTTCCCCCTTGCTGCCCCCTTGTGCCTGGGACCCCCATTCAAAGCCCCCCCCTCATGCATCTCCAGTTCCCTTTAGATGACTCTGCCCTTCCTCCCTTGCTGCCCCCTTGTGCCTGGGACCCCCTCCCAGAGCCCCCTAGATCTCCTGCTCCCTTAAACGACTCTGCCCCCTTTGCAGCCTGGAATGCCCTCCCGTATATCTGCTTCTCCCTCAAATGACTCCTTCCATTTTCCCTGCTGCCCCCTATGCCAGGAATCCCCTCCTAGCTCCTCGTGGGTCTCCCCCTGCTTTTAAAGGGCTGCAGATGCTCCCTTGCTGTCCTCTGAACCCCTGTTCAAAGGCCCCACAGATCTCCAGTTCCCTTTAAATGATTCCGCCCCTTTCCCCCCTGCTGCCCCTTGCGCCTGGAACTCCCTTATTTAACTTAACATATTTTAATTAATTTAAATATTTCTGTCTATTTATTTATTTTAAATTTTAAATAAATATATATATATATTTACACTTGTATCCCACTCTTCTTCTGAGGAGCTCAGAGGGGTGCACATGGTTATTTTTATCCTCACAACAACCCTGTGAGGTAGGTTAGGCTGAGAGAGACATGACTGGCCCAGAGTCACCCAGTGAGTTTCATGACTGAATGGGGACTCGAACTCGGGCCTTCCTGGTCCTAGTCCAACACTCTCACCACTACACTATGCTGGCTCTCAGTTCTCCTCAATCACCTCTTCGGAGAGCACGGTCCCCTAGTCCCCTTACTCTGTGGCAGCGAAGGCCATGCACCTCTGATTCAGGGATGCCGAACTTTGTTTCTCCTGCAGATGTTGGACTACAACTCCCATCATCCCTGACTGCTGACTTGAGATTATGGGAGCTGTAGTCCAGGTTGTACAGCCCTGCCTTGACCACCCTCCTCTTCCTCTGCACCCTCCCCTGTGTCAAAAGTTTATTTTAGACTTGTATGTCTTCTCAGTGTTTGCCTCTCAACATAGGCAAGGCAGTTTGTTAGGTTTTGGACTGTATGCTCCTCAAGGCAGGGACCCGTCCTCTTGTATTTTGTAAGCCAGCGTTGCCATTGAGACTGTGGGGGTGCACCCAGCTAGGCCTCGGGGAATCTAGGTTCAGATCCTTAGGAAACCTGCTGGGCGTGCCGTTGGGCCAGCCACGGCCTCACCTACCTCGCAGGGTTGCCGTGAGGGCAGAATCGGTGGGGACAACTGGTCTGCAGTACCCCTCAGCCTCTTGGAAGAAGGGAGAGGTAAATGAGTCCCTAAACCAATATTATTGTCCTGCAAAGTGGTATGGAGGGAAATTGGCTTGCTGGAGCATAAGGACCTAAGAGCAGCCCTGCCGGATCAGGTCCAAGGAGGCCCATCTAGTCCAGCATCCTGTTTCACACAGTGGCCCACCAGAGGCCTCCGGGGAGCCCACAAGTGTGAACGCAGGCCCTCTCTCCTGCTGGTGCTCCCCTGCAACTGATATTCAGAGGCATCTTGCCTCCTGAGCTGGAGGTGGCCTATAGACATCAAGGCTAGTAGCCACTGACAGTCCTGCCCTCCACGCATTTGTCTAAGCCTCATTTAAAGCCATCCAAGCTGGGGGTCATCGCCACATCCTGTGGCAGAGAGTTCCATAGGTCAGTCATGGGCTGTGTGCAAAAGTGCTTCCTTTTGCTGGCTCTAAATTCCCCGGCCTTCGGTTTCGTGGGATGGCCCCTGGTTCGAGTGTGGCGGGAGAGGGAGAGGGGTTGGGTGAAGGCCGGCTGCCGGGCGCTGTTGCAGGGAGGCTCGAAGATGGGCGTGGGAGGTCTCCCTTCCCCGCCCAGCTCTCTCACTCGTGCCAAACTCCGCGCCCCACCCCAGGTTCCCCCAAGCGCCATCAGTTCCAGCGCCAGAGGGCGGCTAGCGAGAGCATGGACCTAGAGGACCGCGACGCCCACCAGACGGACATCATCCAGTACATCGCCCGGACGGATGACGTGGCCTTCCGTCCCGTGGCGGGGCCTTTCCTGCCGGCCCCAGCCAGCCCCACACTATCTCTCGGCAGGTATTTTTCAGTAGATAAGTGGGAACCCCGCGCGGCGTAGATGGGGAATGAAGCTTGCGTTGCCGTCAGGGTGGCCGGGGGCCCTCCGGCCACTCTCGCTGGGTGGGGGGGTGGGGCGGGGTTGCAGGGAAAGAGAGTGGGTCCTAATGATCAGACCCTTCTTGTTTCTCCACGGTGGGCTCTTAAGCATGCGCAGAGTGCTCTTACGGAAGTAAATATGGAAATCGAATGAATGAATGAATGAATGAATGAATGAGCAATTTAGAAAGGTGTGGGGGGGTGTGCAACACAAGACTTTGCCTTGTAAATGGATGGACAGGAGGAGGGTGGGGTATTGGCTGGGGGGGGGTCTGATCCCCTGCACAGGTCTCCTCTGGTTCGAAGGACCTGCTGCTTACCCTTTGCCCGCTGACCCGTTACAAGGAGTGCCCCCAGTTCATCAGCCGACAGATTTTCTTTTTAAAACGTTTCTCTTCGATTCACGCTCTGATTAAAACTGCAGGGGGCAAGCGCGGTCTTGGGCGAGGGGCCCTCGTTTCTGCATCTTGCGGAAGACTTTGCCTGTGGGTCGCGGAACTTGGAGGAGCAAAAAACTGGGTGGCCAGCACAAGGTCTCGGTGGGCAGTCCAAGAGGACGCTGCAGGGATCCTTGGTGGCCCTGAGCTGGTCAACGGGCCCTGAAGCAAACGCGTCTGAGGCCCCCTGAGGTCGGGGGACCCGTGCAAATTGGTGCAGAGGGAAGCCGTTCGCGACCCAATCGAGTAATAATGAACTGAGTCAGATTTGGAGCCCAGGGCTGGCTGGCTCCCATCCTCTGCGCAAACGAATTGGACTCTAAAGAGAGAGGTAGTGAATGTACAGGTGAAACTTGGAAAATTAGAATATCGTGCAAAAGTCCATTAATCTCAGTAATGCAAATTAAAAGGTGAAACTGATATATGAGACAGACGCATTACATGCAAAGAGAGATAAGTCAAGCCTTAATTTGTTATAATTGTGATGATCATGGCGTACAGCTCATGAAAACCCCAAATCCACAATCCCAGAAAATTAGAAAATTACATGGAACCAAGAAGACAAGGATTGTAGAATAGAACAATATCGGACCTCTGAAAAGTATACAGTGTACTGTGCTTGATTGGCCAGCACACTCGCCTGACCTGACCCTATAGAGAATCTATGGGGCATTGCCGAGAGAAGGATGAGAGACACGAGACCAAACAATGCAGAAGTGCTGAAGGCCGCTAATGAAGCATCCTGGTCTTCCATAATACCTCATCAGTACCACAGGCTGATAGCATCCATGCCACGCCGCATTGAGGCAGTAATTGCTGCAAAAGGGGCCCAAACCAAGTACTGAATACATATGCATGCTTATACTTTTCAGAGGTCTGATATTGTTCTGTTCTACAATCCTTGTCTTCTTGGTTCCATGTAATATTCTAATTTTCTGGGATGGTGGATTTGGGGTTTTCATGAGCTGTACGCCATGATCATCACAATTATAACAAATTAAGGCTTGACTTATCTCGCTTTGCATGTAATGCGTCTGTCTCATATATCAGTTTCACCTTTTAATTTGCATTACTGAAATGAATGGCCTTTTGCACGATATTCTAATTTTCCGAGTCTCACCTGTATATCAATGCGAGGACCGGAGTCCCGCCTGCCCCTGGCTTCCTCTCTGCACCCGGCTGCATGGGCAAGCAGACCGACTCCTCCTCGGTTCCATGGGTTCTTGGCACTGCTAGGAATATGCAAAGTGGCCACATCTGGGCTCCGGCCTCGTGGTCCACCAGGCCTAACTGAGAGCCGCTCTCAGGGGGCTCAGGTGTTCCCCAGGCCTGCCACCTCGCTGTCCTTTCATTTGGGGTGCCGGGGCTCAAACCTGGGGCCTTCTGAGTGCAAAGTGGGTGTTCCACACCTGAGTGGTGGGTGTTCCCGATAAACACAGCGAGCTGCTGCCAGGTGCTGAGTCAGACCATCTAGTCCAGTACTGATGGCTCTGAGTGGCGTAGGGATGTGGAAATTGATTCGGGTACAAATCAATTTGTACCCGAATCTAGGTGATTCGGGTGATTCGGAGACAAAACAAATCACCCCTGTGGTCCATTGGCTAGATTCGAGTACAAATCGAATCGCGCCCGATTCCATTCAAATCGATTTGAGATTCAGATCCCTCCTAATAATTCCCCCAAGATTCCCAGCTTTCAGTTAAAAATAAGCTAAGCTCTAGCCCTTGTAGAAATGAAGTTATGGAACAAGATGTGTGGTCGCTCGTTTTCAAGTGTTTGCATTCTTTGGTGTATAATAACTTTCCCCTCAATGAATCCCTATGAGGATTCATGACACACTTTCATTTCTTCTGTTCATTTTGACTGTCTTTTTGACAGTGCCAGCTCTCAACTGCCAAGTGCCAACTACACCCCACTCCCACCCACAAGGCAGTGTAGATTCTCTGGTAGTAAATGAGAGTGGATTCATGATTTGTATTGAAAATCTCATTTGCTACCAGAGAATCTACACTCAGAATACCTCCGAAACAACAGAACCCTGTACCCCTGGGGTTAGCAACCCATGGGGGTGGCTGGCACCCTCTGTTCATTACACCGCCACTCACTCTGGGCCACCCCAGCGCCCCTCAAGTGCAGTTATGGGGATGCTGAAACCTCCATTACACCTTATGGGGGGAAACCTTAAAGACTCGTACACTTCAACAAATCACCAAAAATCAGCCCTCTGCCCAAATCCTTTGAAAAATTTCTGGTAGCTTCCTTGCCCCCCATGGGCACTACCACCAACCCCACACCGCTCTAGGCCGCCACCACCCCACGTGAAGCAATACACGTCCATTATACCTTATGGGGAAAAACCTTAAAGATGTGTAAACTTCAACAATTCACCAAAAACCAGCGCTTTGCCAAATCCCTCTGCAATTTGGGTTGTAGCCTCCACCCATTAGGCACTACCATCTCACCCCACTCTTCTGCCCCAGATCACACTTTATGCCCCCAAATCTGCCCCAAAGACACTAAAACTTCAACAATTCACCAAAAATCAGCCCTTTGCCCAATCCCTCTGCAATTTGGGTGGTAGCCTCCACCCATTAGGCTCTACCACCCCACCCCACTCTTTTGGCCCTGGGACCCAGTTTTTAAAAATCCAAATCAATTCGGATTCGGATTAATTCGTATCCGAATCAAATCTGGGGTGATTCGGATGGGTCAGATTTGGACCGAAAAACAAATCGGAGGTGTTTTGATTTGGATCAGAATTGAAACACCAACAATCTGAATTGCACACCCCTAATCTGGCAGCAGTTCTCCACGATCTCGGGCAGAGGAACCATCCCTGGCCGTGGCAGTTTTGAACTGGAGATGGAATCCAGTTCACCTCCTTACTCACTGCCACGGAGCTGAAACCCGTTTCCCGCTTGTTCAGTAATCGCCATGCATGTGTGAATCATATCTTGTTGGGCCTCACCTTGGTTTGCTGTGACGTTTTCTTCCACGTCCTGCATAGGAGCAAGAGAGACGGAGAGCGGCGTTTCCTAAAGCCAACCTGTCCTTTCCCCCACCTTTTTCTGACTGCAGGTTAGAATCGCCAGAGCCCCCCGGCCCCGCCTCCCCCGAGCCCCCCCCAGCAGAGCAGCCCCCCATCTCCCTCTATCATGACATCTGGAGTCTGCGGGCCTCGCTGGAGGTGTCCGCATCGTCGGAGCAGGGGAACGACCGGGACTCAGTCCGCAGCGACGGGAGCGATAGCGTCTCCTCCTTGGCGGGTGGCCTGCCCAGCTTCCCTTCCTCCCTGGCCGATGAGGCTGAGGGGACCGAGGAGAAGCTGGGGGGCAGGCCCAAGCAGGCCAGTGTGGGGCCGGAGGCCGGGACCCGTAAGCTGCTGCAGATGGACAGCGGCTACGCTTCCATCGAGGCTCCGAGCGGCCGTGTGAGTGAGGATCAGACGGCCTCCGAGAAACGCTACTGCTTCACCAGTGCGGGGCGCAAGGCCACCATCTTCGAGAGCTTTGAGGGGCAGCAACTGGAAGAGAAGGAGGAAGAGGAGGAGGAGGAGGAGGGAGGAGCGGCAGGCGGGGAGTCCCCAGAGAGCCCTCTGGTGTGGGCCCCCTACGGGCAGATGTTCCCCACCCGGGAGCCCCTGCCCCGCCGGGACTACAGCATTGACGAAAAGACCGACGCCCTCTTCAATGCTTTTGTCCGCCACGACCCCCAGTTTGACGAGTCCCCCCTGCGGGCCAAGCACCGCTCCCGGACCCACCTGCGCAAGCAGTGGCAGCGCACCAAGCAGTACAGCGACCCCGGGGTCCGCTACCCTCCCGCCCTGGAGAGGCACCGGACCCCGCTGCGGAGGGGCGACAGCGTCAACTACCCGCTGGAGGGGCGCTACCACAGCACCCTGCCCCGCATCGTCAGCTCCGGGGACGAGGAAGTCGCCTCGCCGCCCCCGGAAGCCAGCGACAAGATCCAGGTCATCGAGGAAGAGCCCCCCGAGGAGGCCAAGACGGCGCCCGACCCCTATGGCGGCAGCTGCCTGGGGGGCGGCGAGTGCCTGGGGTTGGGCAGCCTCGGCACCGACCTGATGGACAAGATTGCAGGGGGGCTGGAAGACAGGTTCTATGGGCCCTTGAAAAAACAGAGAGAGAGTCCCGAGTGCGTGGCGGTTGTGGCAGAGGCCTCTCCTGACCCTAGCCCGGAATAGCGGAGGCCAGGAAGCATAGCCGCCTACACGTGAGGTGGCCACACCTCTCTCCCCAGCACTGGCCGTGCCACCACGGGACTTGCCCGCCAACCAGGGCACAGGGCACTCCGGGGGCGCGAGGGTGCGAGGCGACCTGGGACCAATCCTCTCCGTATCGGCCGGCCTGATCTGCCCGGTTCCGCGTGGGAGACCCCTGCCACGTTCTAGGTGGCCGTATCCAACCAGGAGGCACCTGCCGTGGTCGGAGGTCAAGGGAGGGCGAATTTCCCGGGGGAAGCCTCTGTCCTTAGCCAGGAAAGGGGGAGTGGAGATACTGGCCCGCTGGAGTCTGTCCATGGAGGTCCAGTGTACCCCGGAAACAGCGGCAAGGTCAGGCTAGGCTTGCCTCCCGCTGGTGAGGATTCGAGGGGAACAAGGGCTTCCTTCCCGGGGGCCTCTGCTCCCTTCTCGCGAGCACCCGAGATGGGGGTGGTTCCGAGCCCAGCTGGTTCCGGCCCCTCCGAAGCGGGTTTGCCAAAGCAGGCACTTCGAATTGCACAGCCAGAAAGTTAAGTTTGAAGGGACCTTTTTCCTGAAAGGAATCCCCCCCGAAAAACCTAGCGGAGGCCCAACACTTACCTCAAGATGTGACAAGCTGGTGGTTGTAGCAGATATCGAGACTCCTTCACATTCACACACACACACACACTCTCTCTCTCTCTGTTTTTTTTACAAGCAATAACCATGTCTTTCCCCCTGCACACCTTGCTGCTGCTGCTGTCCTTGGGAGTAGTGGTGGTGGTGGTGGTGGTGGGGTGTTCCTCATGGCGGGAGGTGGTGGTGGCGGCACCACGCCTTCCAGATGGGACCAGACCTCCCAAGACCTGGTGGCTGGGTCCAAATCGGCCAGGGTCCTCTAAGTGACTTTTGGACACGGAAAAGACATCGGCAGCGTCTGAATATGTGTGGCGGAAGCGTTGGGGGATGCCGCGTCTTCATTCAGAGGGCAAAGCCCCGTCTCTGGGAGGGGTGAGCCCCAGATTAAGGTGTGCCGTGGGAGCTGTGGCTTCTGGTCCCTTTGACTGCACAGCCTCACCTCTCTATTCCTGCCCTGGATTGGAGCTCAGTTTTCCCCAGGTGCCTCGGTTCTGGAGGGTTTCCCCTGGCTCCCGCGTTTGTAGGCGTCCCCCAGCTCCTTGATTCTGTGCCTCCCCTTACCCATCCCTCTCGGGGTCTTCAAGGGGCAGGACATGGAGCCCCATCCGCAAAAAAAAAAGACACACATCATAACCTCTCTTGTTCCCACCCCGCATGGCCTGGATCCCGCCCCCCCCGCACATCTGGCCTGGTGGGAAAGTACCAAATTGCATCATGTGGGCTTGGCAGGTCTGCTGAACGGCTTGACTGTGGGGGCTTTTGCATGGCCCAAGCAAGGTGTGTGTTTCCCACCCCCCCAAAAAAACCTTTGCTAGCCTGCAATATAGCAGAGATCCATTTGGTGGGGGTGGGGTTGAGGCCGTGCAAGTGTTATTGTGGGGTGCGGGGATAATTTTGTGAGAGATCCCACCGTGCCTGCATTTAGAAGGCAGAGCCAGGGTGAAGTGTGCCGTCAAGTCCGTTTCGACTGCTGGCGCCCACAGAGCCCTGTGGGTGTCTTTGGTAGGATACAGAAGGGAGTTGCCATTGCCTCTTCCCGCACAGTATGAGATGATGCCTTTCAGCATCTTCCTATATCGCTGCTGCTCGATATAGTACCAGCGGGGATTCGAACCAGCAACCTTCTGCTTGTTAGTCAAGCATTTCCCCACCACACCACTTGCGGTGGTAGAGAGCCTGAATTGTCCCCTTTGCTAAGCAGGGTTAGCCTTGGTTTGCATTTGGATGGGAGAGTGCAGGTGAGCACCGTCAGATATCCCCCTGAAGGGGTGGGGCCAGAGCTCGATGAACCAATGGTCTGACTCAGCCCAAGGCAGCGTCCTATATGCCCATGTCAGCTTCCAAGAGGTGGGGTGATTTAGCTCAATCTAGGGCAGGGCCATGGCGGGAGGCAGCTGTGTGCAGATAACCACCCCTGACCCTTTCCCAAGCAGAAGCATTGGGGGGGGGGGAACCTGACCATTTCCCCCCCTCCAGATACCACTAAAGCAGGTTGGTCATGTTTAATTTATTATTATTTATTGTAATTATTTTAAAATATATACACAGACAGGTGACTTTGCTGCACCTTATGGCAGAGTTTGGAGCAGTTTCATTGTGCTATGATAGAAGCTAAATGCAGAATTGTGGCGGGGGGGGCAGGAGCTGCTGTCCATACCCGATTACTTGTGGGGCCCTCCCCCCCACCATTATCTCTCAGTCAGGTGAAGAGGGGGGAATAGACTTGAATGTATCGCTTTCTCCTCCCCCCCCAACATTCTAATGCTTCAATATGTGCATGTAAGAAAGTGGGTGAGGTGGTTGCTTTAAAGGGGCCTCTCCCTCTCCCCTTCTTTTGCAAAACCATCTTCCAAAATGTTACATTGTGGGGTGCTGGGGAATGAAATTTTTGTATTTTAAGTATACAGTGAGAGGCGGGGGCCAGGTGGAGGAAGCGCTGCCCCCCCTGCCCCCTTTTGACCATTGCACACCTCTGCTGTCTATTTTTTGCATTTGCTGAGAGCTCAGTGATAGCAGGGGAGAAAAACAGCCATCTCCCTCCTGGGCTGGAGACCGCAGTTTAAAAACAAAAACCTTTTGGAAAAGACTTTATTAAAAACCATGTGCCAAAGGGCTCTGACAAGCCTGCTGTCTTTCATGTCACAGTGGAGCGGGGGGGGGGGGCAGGAAATTGTATAGGGCTGAAGCTAATGAGGGCACTTGCAACTGTGAGAAGGAATCTCGCCCTGCGGTTCTGGCAGTGAGCCCCGATAGCTCAGTGGAACCTCCATGTGCAGAAGCAGTCTACCGCCGAGCCACCCATGCTGGGGACACAGACTGCAGGACCAGCTGGGGTGGCAGACCTGCGGGCCCCATTTGTTCGTGCCTTCCTGTTTGGAATAAGACTGCAGAAGAGGGCAGAGATCCTGGAAGAGGAGGGGTGGTTCTCAGGCAAAGGCCTTTCTTTCCCGACTCTAAAGTCGCTGCAGGTCCAGACCTGTGCACCTCTCCCCACCCATGCCTGCTCTACTCGTGCAAAGCCTCATGCCAAATCCAGGGCGGAAAGACGCCTTCCCAATTTGCTGGACTCCTCTACTTGCTCTGGCAGCCCGGAACAGCGTCCAGGCACTTGTGCCCTGTAATTAGCCCGAAGCGCACACAAAACTCTTCCTGGTGTGGGGCTGGGCCCCACTGCTGGCGGTGGGGGGGGATCACGTGCTTGGTAGCCCAGTGGCTGCCCGCCACTCAAACCCTCATGGCTTCAGTTAAAAAGAGTGCAGCCGACAGCCAGGAAGAAGCGCCAAAGCTCTGAGACGGCCGAACAGGGGCGGGCAGGCAAGCTTGATGCTTCCGCTGCGGCGGCAGCACTACAACTCCCATCACCCCCAGCCCCGATTTATTGTAGTTGTAATTCACCAGTAGGGAGGAATGGCAATTTAACAGCTGGAGAGCTGCATCCCCTCCAAGGTGCACCATGCATGCACACAAGTGGGGTTCTTTTTTTTAGGTCTGCTCAGTTAATTTTAGCTCCTGCTCAGGTTGAATCAGGAAGGCCCCGTTGTGAGTGCATGTACACACACACACACACACACACACACACACACACACACACACACAGAGAGCATGCCTTGATACTGCCACCCAGAGCAAACTCATTCCCCACACACAGGAAAGAAAGTGAGGTGGTTGCCCACGCCTGCTGTAGAGTATCCACAGCTCTGGTACAGCAAATACCTCTCGGAGGCAGAGGGTCTCGCGTTCAAGCAGTTTTCCGGCAGCAGAGCTGAAGAAACTCTCTCTGCCCAACCATGGAGAGCTGCTGCCAGTCAGAGTAGTCAATACTCAGCCAGAAGGACCAATGGTCTGACGCTGTCGATAGCAGCCTCTTACATCCAGCAGACGCAGGCAGGCCCCATGCTTAATCCTCACTTTAAAAGGTCTCTGGGAGCAGACCCAAGAAAGCTGTTATCTCAGGAGTATTTATTATTTACACTTTATATCCCGCTCTTCCTGCAAGGAGCCCAGAGCGGTGGACTACCTACTTGAGTTTCTCTTTCACAACAACCCTGTGAGGTAGGCTAGGCTGAGAGAGAAGTGACTGGCCCAGAGTCACCCAGCTAGTCTCATGGCTGAATGGGGATTTGAACTCGGGTCTCCCTGCTCCTAGTCCAGCACTCTAAACCCTACACCACGCTGGCTCTCTTAGAGGTGGGAAGACACCAGTCTTAAAACCCTAAAGTGCTGTGGCAGACACTGGAGGAAAGCCAGAAGTAGGGTCTCCCTGGGGTCAGGACTGGGACCAGGACCCTTCCACTTGTTCATAGATGACTTAGAAGTGGAGGGAAGCATGCCCGTGGCCAGATTTACGAATGACACTAAATGATTTAGGCTGGTGAAATCTACAACCGATGGTGAGGAGCTCCATGAGTGGGCGACAAAATGGCAAATGCAGTTCAGTGTTGGCAAGTGTAAAGTGATGCACATTGGGACGAAAAACCCCAACTTCAAGTATATGCTGATGGGATCCGAGCTGTCGGTGATGGACCAAGGGAGGGATCTTGGGGTCATGGTGGACAGCTCGTTGAAAGTGTCGACTCAATGTGCGGCAGCTGTTAAAAAGGCCAATTCCATGCTAGGGATCATTAGGAAGGGGACTGAAAATGCAATGGCTAATATCATAGTGCCCTTATACAAATCTATGGTGCGGCCACATTTAGAGTACTGCGTGTAGTTATCACCATATCTTAAGGAGGACATTGTGCAACTGGGAAAAGGTGCAGAAGAGGGCAACCCCGATGATCAGGGGCCTGGAGCACCTTCCATAGGAGGCGAGGCTACAACACCTGGGGCGCTTTGCTTCGGCAAAGAGGCAACTACAGGGAAACACGAAAGAGGTGTATAAAACTATGCAACAACTAAAATATTCTCCCTCCCTCCCATTACTAGAACCAGGGGCCATCCCATGAAACTGAAGGCCAGGAAATTTAGGACCGTCAAGAGGAAGCACTTTGCCACACAGCGCACAGTTAATCTATGGAATTCTCTGCCACAGGATGTGGTGATGGCCACCAGCCTGGATGGCTTTAAAAGGGGCTTAGACACATTAACAGAGGACAGGTCTATCAATGGCTACTAGTCTGGTGGCTATAAGCCACTTCCAGCCACAGAGGCAAGATGCCTCTGAATGCCAGTTGCAGGGGAGCCACAGCAGGAGAGCGGGCCTGCTCTCAGGACGCTGGACGAGAAGGGCTTTTCTGGGTCTGATCCAGCCGGGCTGCTCTTATCACCACTCAGTGGCTGAACTCCTGCTTTGCAATCTCTGGCAACATCTGCAAGGAGGCCTGGGAGAGGCCCCTCTGCTGAAACCTTGGAGAACTGCTGCTGCCAGCCAGAGTAGACAGCACTGAGTCAGGCCTCGGAAGCCACAACCCACAGACGGAGAGGGGAAATGAACAGCCCAGAGTCCTGCAGACGGCCTAAAACAGACTCCAAAAAGGCACAGCGTCGTTTTCAGTTTATTTTCTTTAAAAAAAGAAAAGAAAAAAGCACTCATTTCCCTTTGCTCCAGGCCTTATAAACAGCATGCAGTTGTTTTTCGTAGAGTGTGGTGGATTTATAATACCTGCTTATTATTATATTTTTTTCCTTAAATCCCTCTCTCAAATGTTCTTCTGCCTGTGTCTGAAGAAAACCAAGAACGAAAACAAAACCCCAAAACACATCACAAGGTGGAAGGAAGGTCTCTAAAGATACTGCAAATATAAATCAAACAGGGAAGGAGTGGAGAGAAAGGAAAAAAAAATATAATATATAATATATATTTAACAGTAGTTACTACATAAAGTGCATGGGCGATGGCTTGGAAAAAACTGACACCCAGGAAGGTGCGAGGGGGCGGAGACCCTGGGCCCCCTTCCACCTCTGCCCCCGAATTCACCCCCCACCCCTGCACCACAACCTCCCAGGGAAAAAAGAGAGAGGGGGGGCGTGTCCGTGGGTCAGCCGGCCAGAGGGCATCGCAGCAGGACACAGAGAGGCTCTTGGCTTCCGCTTGCCCAAAGCAGGCCTTTGCCGACGGCGGCGGTGAAAGCAAGTCTGTGGGAGTCCACAGGGGACCGTGCCTCGGGTCTGTCTCTTTTTCAAATAAAGGAGGGCGGGGTGGGGGGGAGTTGTCCCCCCCACCCATTTGATTGCAAGCGTGTTCAATGGATCGTCCGCCACTGGGAGAGGGAGAGAGAGAGAGAGAGAGAGAGACGAAGATGAGCCAGGCGGGAGCCGCCGAGCCGAGGACACCAGGCCGATTCGGGGTTGGCTGTGGAGAAAGGGAGAGATACGGGGGGCGGGTGTTAAATGAGACCAGCTGAGTGGATTTCCCCAACAGGCTACCTGGGGGGGCGGGGGGAGGTGGCACAGCTTAGCAACCGAGAACAAACTTCACATGCAGGAAGTCTCACGAGGCGGGGAGAGTTGCTTCCAGCCAGAGCAGACACGATTAGGACAACTGGACCAAGGGCTTGACTCGGTATTCAGCAGCTTCCTATTCGGAGGGCCCCCACACCATGGGGCCAGGAGCAGGGGAAGCCACACAACACAACACAACACAACACACACCCATCCTCTCATACTGGAAGAATGTAGTTTTCGCCTCTTCACGCCTGCCTTCCCCATCTCCGTTGCCTGCCTTGTGTTGATTTCTAGATTGTAAGCTCCTCAGGGCAGGGTCCTGTCCCCTCTCTCAAGCACCATGTACAGAATTGGTGCTCTGTGTACCCCCATAACCACAGCTGCAGGGGTGTGTAGAATAATGTGGATTAGGCACCCCCTGAACGCCATTTAAAGACAGTCTGGAGTGTGCCTTTGGGGAACTCGGTGGGGGCCCGGTGTTTGCTGCAAAAAGACACACACACTCACACACACCCCCGCATCTTGGAATGGGGTGCTCTCTGCCTCCGCCAAGTACTCACAAGACACAAAAATTTTAAAAAGTCTTATTTGCAGAGCAATGCAAGGCCTAGTTTGGAGACGTCAGCCTGGCTGTCAGGAGGGGAGGGGAGAGAGGGCGTGTGCGCATGCGCGGCACGCCAAGCAGAGAAGAGCTTGCTGGGGAGGGCGGGGCGGGGAGAAGAGACAAAGGAGGAGGAGGAGAGGAGAGTACCGCTGGCCAAGTGCGCACATGTGACGAGGCCAGAGAGCAGGCAAAGCAGAGGCGGGCAGATCGCAGGAGGGGACGGATAATTTCGCAGGAGCAGCTCATGAATCCACGCAGGGCAGCAGGGGGAGGCCATGACAAGGAGGGAGGGATGAGCAAGCGGGGGGGTGGGGAAAGCAGCAGCGGACTCTCTCTCTCGCACACTCATTCACACACACACACACACACACACACACACACACACACTTTTACAAAAACTGTAGGTATGGCAGGTACCATCTTGGAAGATGTATTCCCCCTTCACACTCAGGAGGGAATGCCTCTACCCAAATGGCCCCTGCTGTGTCACACACCCCCCCAGGCAAAACTATGGTGTGAATTTACAGTTACACGCCCCCCCACACACACACCCCATCCCTCAGCCATGAGAAATGATCTGACCTCAGTTTGGAGGGCCACCTGCCCCCCCCAATCACTACCCACACACAGCATCATGAGGACTAGGAACTTCCTTTGACTTAAAAAGCAAGGCACATACAAAACACACACACACACACACACACACACCCCCACACACACACCCCAGGTCACCAGAACTCAACCCGAGATCCTTCAGGAGGACCAACAGAAGGGAAGGGCAAGCCGGGGGAGCATTGCACGCTCACAAGAGCCCTCTCTTGGTGCTGCTTCCCCAGCCTCTAGCAGGGCAAGGTAGACTGCCTCTCAGGAAGGGAGCTCTACTCGGCAAGGTACCTGGGGCAGGCGGGCAGGCCTGGGTCACTGCTGCTTGCAGGTGGAGAGCTTGCGGATCTTGCTGGTGGCAGAGGCCGCCTTGCGGGAAGGGTTGGAGGAGGCGCTGGCCCTCCGCGGCTCGGCTTTCGTTTTGCCACTCAGCTGGCCCGGCTCCGTCCCGTTCATGCACACCGGCTTGGGCAGCCCTCGGCTGCGGCTCTGTCCGTTTTGCCTCGCGTCGTCGTCATGCACCTGTCCTGGGGGGCACAAGGAGGAAGGCGGGGTCACAGGAAACAGAAGAAGCTGCCATCTACTGAGTCAGGCCATCGGTCTATCTCACTCAGTACCGTCATCACAGACCGGCAGCAGCTTCTCCGAGGCTGCAGGCAGGAGTCTCTCTCCGCCCTGTCTGGGAGATGCTGCCAGGGAGGGGACTGGGAACCTCCTTCTGCTCTTCCCAGAGTGGCTCCATCCCCTACGAAGGGGGGTTATCTTCCAGGGCTACTCACACTTCTAGTCTCCCTTTCATATGCAACCAGGGCAGGCCCTGCTTAGCTCAGGGCGCAAGTCATGCTTGCGACCACCAGACCAGCCGGACTGGTCCAAGGCTTCTTGGAATCCGACTGGATGCAATAACCTCCTCAGGCGGACCATCCTAAGAAGCCCCTCACCCCGTGGAGGTGGGCTGTGGTTGTAGGTCCAACCTTAACCAGATGGCCAGCAGACCAGCTCTCCTCTCCGGGTGGGGAGAGGAGAGAAAATCCTTACCATCAAGGGTGCACAGGACCACCACCCCCTTCCCCTGAGCACTGGGGCGGTGTAGCAATCGGAGTGTTGGATCAGGATCAGGGAGAACCGGGTTCAGGTCCCCCCGACCACAAAGCATGGCTGAACCAGTTGTTCTCGCCCTGGCCTACCTCACAAGGTTGTTGTGGAGGATAACACGGGGGCAGGGGGGAGAAGACCTCGCAGCGCCCCGAGCTCTTTGAAGCCAGGGTGATTCATTTTTGAACAAGTGTGACCCGATGCAGGCTTACTTGGAAGTAAGTTCCACTGTGTTCATTGGGGCCGACTCCCAGATGGGTGCGTGTGCAGGAGAGGGACCTTCCTCGCTATCTCGTTAGAGCCTCCACGTCCCAGCACTGTTCTCCTTGAACACGGGGGGCTCCAAAGGGTCCGGGGACCACCAGGGCTGCCCAGACACTCTCCGCTAACTTTCAGGAGTTACCTTTTCAACACTTTTAGAGGCACCTTTTCAAGAGGTGAGAGCTACTGTCCTTACCCAACCTCAGGATAGCATCCCTGCAGTGGCTGGGGCCTCCATTATTATTTCCTTGTAGATTGTAAGCCCTTTGGGGCAGGGAACCATCTTATAACTACTCTTCCCCCTCCCCCATGTAAACCACTCTCAGCACTCTGTTGGACTGCGGTGCATATATCTGTGGAGGTCGGTGTCGCCAAAGGCCCTAAGGGAGATCGTGGAATCGCGTAGGGGATGCCAACCTTGGGTCCTCAGATGGCGTCGCACTACAACTCCCATCACTCCCTGCCACCATGGCCACCGGCAGGGGATGGTGGGAGTTGTAGTCCAAGGACACCGGGAAACCCAAGGCTGGAATACAGTACTGAAGGGACAGACGGAGGAGAATATTAAGCAGCAGCTAATATCCCCTGCTCACTGGGCAAAGAGGCACCTTTTCAACGTGGTGATTCTCTTTATTTAGCAGGGGCAGAGTAACTGGCCCTCTCCACCCCCAGCACAGCATCCCTCCAGTGGCTGCTGCTGGTGTCTATCTGGTGTTTTTTTTTAAGAATGTGAGCCCTTTGGGGACAGGGAGCCATCTTATTTATCTATTATTTCTCTGTGAAAACCACCCTGAGCCATTTTTGGAAGGGCGGTATAGCAATCGAATTATTATTATTATTAATATTATTAATATCAAACTGTCTATGTGGTCGCTAAGAGTCGACACCGACTTGAGGGCACTTAATCAATATTAAAGTGTGTGACAGCGGCAAGGAAGCGATTCCATGGTACCTGCGGGGTGGTGGGGAGGAGAGCCCTGACCGTTCGAACTGGTTTCCAACTGGGGTGCTTCCGATACACCAGTGCACCGCCAAGCCCCTCGCACCAATGAACCCTTGGGGAACCCAGCGGCAGCCTGGCCACGTCCAGAGCCGGTTAGGGTTAGGGTTGCCGCTTCTGGTCTGCCCACCTGCCCCTGCCCCTGCCCGCCTCCTCTCCCCAGATCCCTCCTTTCCGCCTGCACCCCCAAACTGCCATGCAAAACAAAGAGTTGGTTGGTTGGTTTTGGAAGGGGGGGGCTGCCTCCAGCTCAGCCCCCGGGGCGGGGGGAGAGGGAGAGTGGACAGCAAGGACCACCATGCTGGGCTGACAGCTCAGCCCCCCCCAAGCGGGATGGCGCGTCCCTCCCTCCCCCGGGGCCCCCCTCGCCCCCCCAGCCCCTTCACGCCAGAGCTTCTGAAGGCCAGTGACTCAGAGGCGGCAGCAGCACAGGAAGAGACGCCAGGCGACTGTGTCCAATTTTCCGGGGAGGACGCACGGCTCCCTCCGCCTCATGGACACCTGGCCGGACGTCACGGCAGTTCCCCGCTCCTGCTCACCGTCAGAGCACTCGTCTGGGGTGCATGGGGGGCGGGCAGAGGTGCCCCAAAAGCAAGACCCCAGGCAAAGCACACCTTTTTTGCCCAAGGCTCTGGAACCCAGGTTGGCATTCACACACACATACACCCTTGTGAATGAATTTGTTTCTTTAAACCACCAACAAAAGAAGGTCTAAGAAGCTGGGAAGGAGGGCGGGGGCGGGGGGGGGGAGGCATCCTCTTGGATTCTGCATCTCAAAAGAGCCGTCATCTCTGCAGTGGCAGGAAAAAATGTGGCAGGAGAAACATTCTGCAGCCTGGGGGCTTTTTTCTTTTTTTAAAAGCAGACTAGAATTGTTGCTGGATTCCTGAAGCTGGGGGAGGGTAGCAGGGGAAGGAAAGAAGCAGTTTGAGTCCTCACACTGGTCCCCTGCCATTTTACCTTGTTAGCTTCAAGCTGCTAGTCCTTAGTGTTTTTATTTTTTTCACACTCAACTTAAAAAAAAACAAAAAACCAGGAGCAGGCAATCTTGGCTCACCAGCTGTTGCTGAACTACAACTCCCATCATCCCCAGTCACATTTTTGGCAGCTGGGGATGATGGGAATTGTAGTTGAGCAAGAGCTGGAGAGCCATGGGAGCCTACCCTTGGCCTCAACCCTCAAATCCAGTTTTCTCTGGGTAGATTCCTCTCTTAGCCGACAGCTCTCCCCCCCCCTTTGACTTCAAACCCAGATGAGCCACCTCAGAACCAGGGTTCCCTTCCCATGCAATCTCCCCAGTGATGTGCAAGGTCTATAGCCAAATAATCTGTGGAGGCAGGGGCAGATAAATCGCCACGAGCATTAAACCGAGGGGTTTAAAGCCCCTGCACAGTATTAAATAGCAACATCCAAAATTATATCAAAGTGGAGCCGAGCCCAATACAGACTGAAAAAGGAAATTTAGACCGACCAATTAAAGGATTTGACTCCCTTCCCCACCCTTGTACACAGAGGTGATGGAGGAAGGGGAGAAAAATAGGGGGAACTAGCCTGGTTGGGGGGGGGGGGAGAACTAGCCTGAAACATTCGACAGGAGCAGGAGCTCTTTCTTTCCGAACGTTGCCTGTAGGACCGGAACTGGGGACTGATTGACATACTGCGCGGGAAGAGGCAATGGCCAAGCCCTCCTGCATTCTACCAAAGACAACCACGGGGCCCCTGCAGCTGGCGGGGGGGGGGGCGCTGGGAGTTGTAGTCAACACCACGGATCCCAATCTCTTTGCATTCCTTGGCCAGGGCGCAGGGATGTGGGAGCAAGTTTATTTCTAAGTGAGCCATTGGGTAGAACCCTGCGTGCCCGCTTGCTCACCACACACAAGGGACTAGCAACTTGCTTTTTAAATGAAAGCAGAGCACTCAGGGAGGGGCCTGGCATGGCCCTCAAGCGGGGCGAGGCCAGGCTCTCATAACCTGCCCAGCCACAGTTACAACTCTGAAATGATCATGTGCAGGTACAGCTCATGGGCTCAACCAGAAGAATGGCTTAGGCCACGCTGCAAGATCTGGGAGCCCAGGACACAAGTCCCAGCTGGAGGGAACATGCACAACACGAGGTGCTGCCAGTGGGCAGAGAATGACCAGCCTCCTCGTCCTCCTTCCAGCTAGCTTTGCCTCACCTTTCTTGCCTTTGGCTTCTGCTGCCTGGGGACCCTCGATGCCGTCCCTAAATCTTCACGTCCTGCACTGTCCGCTGGGCTGCATTTCCAGCAAGGAGTTGCTTGTCTTTCAGGCCTCTGTGAAGCGTGGCTGCTTTTGCTCCCTTCAAGTTGGTTGCTGGCATACAAATAGGTGTGAGGGGACTGGAGGAAAGAGTGGCCGCCGTGGTCCACCACTACTTGGTAAGCCTCCCCACGAGGGCAAGCTTACCAGGTAGTGGGGTCGTGTTAAGGCAACCACCGCTGGCATGGAGGCACCAACCCCTTTCTGAAGCATGAGAAGCCGGTGCTTTGAGCTTCAGAGGGAGCTGGCTGGAGTATTTTTGGAAGGAGGCAGAAGGAGATGGGTTTTCCAGACTGTTTCCACAACCTTTCCCACCCCTCTCACCGCCTCAGATGGGACAGGCCTCCCACCTGCAGCCACAGAGGCAGGCAGGCAGATTAGCCTGGGGAACCAAGATTTTCAGGAATGGAAATAGATTTTCCATTCCTGGAAAATCCACCTGGATCCAGGAAATCCCAGATCCAGGAAATTCCATTCCTGGAAAATCCGCCAACAGAATCTGCCTTGGGATTTTCTTAATGAAAGGCGGGGTATAAATTTAACCATAAAATAAAATTTAACAATAAATCAATTTTACAGCCGTTAAAAGCTTCAAATGATCCCAGAGCATCTTGGGCCTGGGGACCTCTCTGAATTCGGCCCAGTGCCTTCGTTTCTTGCCCGCCACGGTCCCATCTGAGACTGCTCCCGGCCACCTCTGGGCTTTCTCCGTGGGGCTGCCGGGGCAGGAGTGGGGGGGAAGCAGAGGTGGGAGAGGCAACCTGCCTCCGAGATGCTCTCCTCCAACTCTTTCAGCAAGCCATTAAGCGCCCAATCGAAAGGGAAGTGTTCTTAAGGTTTAGCCGAGCACCATAAATTTTTAAGTAAACCTTCCAGGGGAGGAAGAGAGATGCTCCCCCTTCCAGCCACTTCACCCTCTGATCAATGGAAAGCTTAATGAGTCCTCTCTTCTCCGCCCCCACCCCCCCCCGCAACATCCACCCCCGCCGGTGACTCACTTGTATTCTCTCCTCCTCGCTTCCTTCGCTGGCTGCGGCTGGCTGGCTGGTGCTCACACACTGCAGGGAATTGATCAGAGATCCTTGGATCCCGGAAAGAGAGACGGAGAAGAAACCCACCCAACCCAAACGTGGCTCTTCGTCTGTTAACAGACTCCCCAGATCTTTTTTGGATTGCCCGGTGCCAAGCTGGGGTAGGAAACTGCCTCCCCCTGCATCTGCGCCACTGTGCCGGACAGGCCTCCTCTTGCTCTTAAGGAGCCCCATTCTCTCCCCCCCCCCCCGTGACTGCACTGGGCAGTTGTTGGCTATCCAACTCTGCCCGATCTCCTTCCGCGGACAAGAGAATGGAGATCAGGTTTCTGGCACAGGTGGAGAAACACCCACCCTCCTGGCAAACTTCGGGGGGCTCCCCAGGGCTGTCGCACACTGCATGGCTCCCCCGCTGCTAAAGAGCAAAGCGACGCCATGCATAGACTCCATTTCTTTTTGTTGGGTTGTATACCTGAGGGAGGGACTGACAGGCACCCGGCAGCAAAGAGCTACTGGCTTCCCACGTTTCGGACGGTAAGCTCCTTGAAGCAGGAACCCGTCCCCTCTGCGCTTCACCCAGGGCCAAGCCACAAGGATCCCGTGCAGCTCAACGTTCGCCACCAGATTATCTGGGCAACAGCAACACCTTTTGCCACTTGGTGACCAACACAAAATGCCTACACTGGCTGGCAGCAGATCTTCAGGGGTCTTTCCCAGCACTGACGGCCGAGATCTTTTGCCTGGGGTCTTCTGTGTGTTAAGCCTGTGCTTTGCCACTCATCTACGAGGCCTCCCGGTTCTCTGCCTCCAGTAGAGAACCCTCAGAGGTAGGCTGCCCCCAGGCATGGAGGTTCCACTGAGCACTCATGGCTCGAGTAAAAATTGCCCTTGGGAACCAACCTGGGCGTCGACTCGCTGCCTGTCTCCCCTCTGGGGACTGAACCCAGCGCTTTCTGCAGGGAAATCCTGCACTCCACCTAGAGATGGGTCTGTCTTGAACAGAGTCAGACCACTGGCCTTTTGCCAGCCCTACCACCTCGAATGCTCTTAAGTGGAGGAGAAAGCTTTGGGCGCGGGGATCATTTTCTAGCCGTTTCCAGCGGCATCTCAGACCAGCATTAGCAACGCGGGAAGCTGCCTTCTGCCGAGTCAGACCCTTGGCCCAGCTCGCTCAGTCTTGCGCGCACCGACTGGCAGCAGCTCCCCCGGGTTGCAGGCAGGAGTCTCCCCCAGCCCTGCGGGAGTCACGGCCAGGAATTCAACTGGGGACCTTCCGCATGCACATGCTCCCCCCCTTGGCACTCCAGCTGCTGAACTACAATTCCCAGGAGATGGCGCTGTAAGCAACTTGGGGAACCCTGGGCTGGATCCGAGCACCCAGGAGTCGAGTCCCAAGCAGGGAAAGGTGTTTCGTCTTCCCCACATGGCTGCCCCTGGAGCTCCTTGAAGAGCAGCTGGAAGAGACAAGGTGGCCGTCCCCTGCCCCTAGGGCAGGGCTGCTCCACTTCGGCCCTCCTGCAGAGGTTGGCCAAGACTCCCATAATCCCTGGCTAGGGGCCACTGTGGCTGGGATAGGAACAGAGGAAGCTGCCACATACTGAGTCAGACCCTTGGTCCATCTAGCTCAGTATTGTCTTCACAGACTGGCAGCGGCTTCTCCAAGGTTGCAGGCAGGAATCTCTCTCAGCCCTAGCTTGGAGATGCTGCCAGGGAGGGAACTTGGAACCTTTTGCTCTTCCCAGAGCGGCTTCATCCCCTAAGGGGAATATCTTGCCGTGCTCACACATCAAGTCTCCCATTCAAATGCAACCAGGGCAGACCCTGCTTTTAGCTAAGAGGACAAGTCATGCTTGCGACCACAAGTCCAGCTCTCCTCTCTAAACTAGGACGCTGCCAAATACTGAGTCAGACCTTTGGTCCATCTAGCTCAGTATTGTCTACCCAGACTGGCAGCGGCTTCTCCCAGGTTGCAGGCAGGAATCTCTCTCAGCCCTCTCTTGGAGATGCTGCCAGGGAGGGAACGTGGAACCTCCTGCATGCAGGTGCTCTTCCCAGAGCGGCTCCATCCCCTAAGAAGGGGAATACCTGGCAGTGCTCATACATGTGGACCACCAGACCAGCTCCCCTCCCTTAGGGCAATCTCCCACCCAAAACCACGTTTGGTAGCACAAGACCAGCGCTCTTGCTTCTCCTTAGCCTCCCAAGCGCTCATGCCCTCTCCTTCCCTTCAGACAAATGCCGTTCCACACAGCCAGCTGGCTCTGACCCCTCTTTGGACAGCAAAGCCGTACACTAGAAAGCTGAACTGCAGTCTACCATGGAGAGTCCGGTTGTTAAATGGAAGAACTTCTTTTATTTCACTACTCAAACCAACGGTTTACTTTCTAGGTCACCAAGTGTGGCCAACCAACAACTTTTCTCAAAACCTTAACGCCAGAACACCGGGCAGGGCAGGGCAGGGCAGGGCAGGGCTGTGGGGGTGGAGAGTGTGTGGGGCCCAGGAGTGCTGGTGGAACAGACAACCGACTTCTCCCTGTAATGGCCCGTCAAGCCCACTGACTGACAGCCCTCAATGGGCTGGGAAGAGGAGAGGTGGCTGTTGCCAGAAGGCGCAGATAATCGCCCTGACTAATGCGGCAGTGATGAGCTGTCGTGCCCACGGAACACACATCCTCTGAGCAGGCAGGGAGAGGTGGAGGAGAATGCTGCTGCTGCCGCCGCCGCCAGCTCCGGAGGAGAGCCCGGGGCGCAGGGGGGAAACGGAGCAAACCCAAGGAGAGAACTCTTGAAACCACACACTGGCAGCCAGAACAGGGCCGGAAGGGAGAGGGCAGCAGGGGTTCCTGCATGACTGTTGACCGGCCAGGTCTTGGGGCCAGCGAGGTGGGTCTGCATTCAGCTTTTCAGCCCACCCTGCAGGGAGCCGGAGCGGAAGGGGGGAGCACACAGGCTCTGAGAGGGCTGGCCTGTTGGCCCTTCCCAGCTAAATGCAACAGGGAAAGAGGAGGAGGAGGAGGAGGAGGAGGAGGAGGGGAGCGCCCCACCTGTCGCGAGGGGCAGCAGGGCAGAGAGCCCCAAGGGGCAGGGAGGACACACCCACAGGGACTTGCTCCCCCCCCGCTCCAAACTTGGGAGGAGGCAGCTGAGACATGGTCGGCTTGGGGCCCATGGAGTGGGCTCAACTCCCATCATGCTCGGCAGCTAGAACCAAGGGCAACATGGGAAACACACACAGAGGGGCTGCAGACACGTGCAGCTCTTGGGCAGGGGAGACGAGTCAACTGCAGAGGTCATCCAACCGCCTCCTCCGCAGGGGACCAAGGGCACCGGCTACCCGACGAGCAGGGAATCCCTTTGGGTTTGGCCCAGCTGGCCTTCAGGAGGGCTCCCAAGTCGGACCCCAGCAAAGCCCCCCCCCTCCACCCCCAGGCCCCGACTGCTGCAGCAGAACGCTCTGCTCTCTCTCCTGCTCTCTCTGGCCACCTAAGCTACACGCTCCGTCTTCCTCTGTGCTGGTCTCCAAGCTTCCTTCTCCGAACAGGTACGCAAGCATTCCTTCCTGCACTGCGCTCTCCTCCTCCTCTCTAAGCCCTGCCTCGTCTGCACCTGAGAAACGCAACGGGGAGCAGTTAGCGGGAGGCAGAAATGCAGCCAAGGGAAATCTCTCACATATGCAGGGCGGTTACGGTCTCTGCTTGAGCAGGATGCAAAAGGCTGGGTGACCAGAGCAGACCAAGGCCAGGTGCCCCGACGCAGCGTGAACAGGATAAACCACAAGCAGGGATGCATTTCTGCTAAAATACACATTCCTGGGTGTAGAATCCAGCTCGGTGCCGGTTTATTGTTTACTGAGCAAAATACTAGGTCCTCCTGGCAGAAAAGGATGCGAACACATAAAATAAATAAATAAATAAATAAATAATAAGTGTGGGGGGGAGAAAACTGAATAAAGTTTCCAAGGGTCCAAATTTCAGCCCCCTGTGCCCCCTCCCTCATGACTAGCAAAACTGGAATCCAAAAATGGTGCACGTGGTGAATACCAAAAACACAAGAGAAATGAGACCCAACATCTTCTCCATTTCTGAAAAAGCTTCACATGCAGAATTTGGATTTCCCAAGTGCAGAATCTTTGCTCTGAACACGGAATACAAGCATCGCCAACCACAGGCTAAAGGGCGAGGTCATCTTTAAACCAACCAAAAAATAGCATCAAGGACGCACAAGCGCTCCCTGCCGACAATCATGGCTGAGAGAGAGAGACGTCCACCATGGTGGGAAGCATGAGCGCCCTCCATCTCTCTCTCTCTCTCTCTCTCTCTCTCTCTCTCTCTCACACACACACACACACACACACACACACACACACACACACACACACTCCTCCTCTCTTGCCCTCTGATGTGTGTGAAGTCAGCACCAAAGCCCAGCACCAAAGCCCTCAAGCCATCTGCTGAATTCTTTATAGGGTTAAACACCCCCCTCCCACCCCGCAAGAAGCTTCTCTGTTCGGCTGCCGTGAGCAACTGGGACAGAGGAAGAGTGCTCAACGGAACGGAAGAGTAACCTTAAGGGGAGAATCACAAGTCTCCTGAATTTAGCATGATGGATGCTCAGTCCGCTGTGAATGCAGCTATTTAAAAAGCTGCCCTTAAAAATAACTCGGGTGGTGGAGGGGAGAGGAAGGAGCTGGAGAGAGCCATCTGCAGGGAAGAGGCTCAAAAGAGCCCTGGATGGATGCATACAGCAAGCCTGGACCGATGCTGGCCTGTCACCTGTGCAGGCGGGAAATGGTTTGAGGAAATGGAAACTGGCCATCCCATGCTGAGCTCTACTTGGGGCTCCCCTGCCTCAGATCCGTGTCAACGCGCCCATCAGAATCCCCACAGCAACGTGGATATGGGAAGACTGATTCAAAGGGGTACCCGGCTGCCGCTCTTTCTCAGCACCCTGCCACTGCAATCTCCGCAGAGCAAAACGCCGCAGAAGCCCGTCTCTCCTCCGCACCTCCCCATATTCCAAAGGCCCTGCTGCCTTGTCTTTTCAAGAGAGGAGCAGCCCCCCCAGTTACACAGGTGGCAGGGTTGGATTCTCACAGCTTCTGCTGAGAGCAGACAGGGGACCCCAGCGCTGCCACCAACCTGGCCATGGCCTTATGCTATCGAGTACTCAGCATAAGGATTAATCCAGCCCTGGTCAGGGGATGCCAGGGGAAGTTATTTAAGGGTCGTCCAGACTCCACATTCCTGCTTGCTTCCAAACCAAGAGGCGGAAGAGGGTCAAGTGCCACAAACTATGGATCCCCTGCTAGAACCTGAGCCATCAATATCTGAATGATACTCATTAAGTATCGAACTTAACGATACGGGTCAAGTATTGCAGAAACCGGGATTCCTTGTTACCAGACAGATGGCCTCCTATAAAGGACACACACATCCCCTTTGGAGTCATTCTGATCTGGCCTGTTTGCTGGCCCACGCTCTTGGGGGGGCACCTCCCTTACCTGGCACAGTGAAGTCCTGAGTGTAGATGAACTCGTCCTCCAAGTAATCATCTTTTAAATCCTCTTCTTCCTCCTCGTTGTAGCCATGCAGGTCTTCCAAGTAAGGCACCACCGTCATGCTCCGCCACCGGTCCTTGGTCTCTGGGCTGGGAGGGATGGGGACCAGAGGTTCGGACTGAGCATGCTTCTTCCGAAACCAGCTGGAAGGGAGCAAGCAAGAGAATGGAGCCTCACGATATGGGCTTATTTGCTCACTTAAAGCCATTTATAGTCTGCCTTTCTGCCCAACAGCATGTGCAAGTTACTACTACAGCACTGAAAATTTACTACTAGTCGTTATTACTAGCAGCAGTAGTTACTACTAGTAGTAGTAACTATTACTACTAGTAGTAACTAATAGCCCTCCCCCCTTTTTAAAGAAAGGCAGTGGTGACCAATGTAGGCTCAGGGAGAGGGGAGCAGACAGAGGCTCACGTACCGCTGCTACTTGTGTTCACAGGCGAGAACAGCCTCAATCCCCAGCAGTGTGAATACAGCAAGCTGCCTTTCACTGAGGCAGACCCTTTGTCCATCTAGCCCACTCTGACTAGCAGCCGCTTTCCAGGTTCTCTGGCAGAGAGGTCTCTCAGCCTGGCTAGGCCTGTAGCAGGAAATGCCAGGGATTGACCCCAAGACCTCCAGGACGCAAACATGCACCCATCCCTGCAGAATGGAGGGTCCCCTTTGCCCTCCCCGGGCTCTGGCAGAAAACTGTCTGCTGTGGGGAGGGTCTGGGTCCTTTGCGGTGTCAGCCTTCGAGGTGCTCTGTAACCAGTCAGCTTCGCGGGAGCTAGGAGGGGCAGCCTCCGATAGCCTCAGCGCAAGCTGGGTTCCCAGCCTGTTCCCTCCGGCCATTTGGCTCTGGTCTGGAGAGCTGAAGCTTTCCTAGAAATACGTTGGGGTCTTAAGCTGCTGGTCTGTTGGCTTAATTCTCTGCCGGCTTCACTCCTTAACTCTCCAGACCAACCACCATCCACTTCTAGCTGGGATTTTTCTGAATAATATCTGCAGGGACACCCCCACACACCACTTGCCAAGGAGAGGCTGCTACCTGCTACCTTTCAAAACCATTTCTCTCTCTGCTTCCCACTATGCGGTGCTTCGCTCTGAGAGCTGCAGCACAGGTCTGCATGGCTTGATGCGGCCCCCTAAACCGAACTAAGCCCAAGAGCCACGGACTGTGGATTGCCAGCGACTGGCGCACACACACACACCCATCCCCCAAAAGGAACTGTGATGGGAGCTAGAAAGCCCTTGGTGGCGGCAGCAACAGGCCGGAGGACACAGCCAGGCCTGCTTCCTGGCAGCAGCTCGGGTTGCAAATGGCCAGCCTACCGGCAACCCAAGGCGGGATGAGGAAGAGGAGCAAATGCAGCTCTGGGAAGGAGGAGCAAATGCAGAAAGAAGAGGAGCAAATGCAGCTCTGGGAAGGAGGGGCAGCTGTGCCTTCTTGGCACCCCCCCACCCCCCGCCCCGGCCTGCTGATTTGATTCATTAAGTGCTGTCAAGTCGGCGTTGACTCGAAGTGACAAGCCAAATACAAATGCAATGCAAATACAATCAATATTTATATAGTGCTTTTCAACAAAAGTTTGAAAACACGGTTTACCCAGAAATAAATAAATAAAGCAAACAAGCTAGTTAGCTCTGGGTCCCCAAAGGGCTCACAATCTAATACCGAGAATCACGACTTTAAAAGGGAGTCTCTTTGCTCAGTTAGCAAGTACTGCTTGATAGGCTGTTTTATTCAGAACAACATAAACCTGAAGGAGACAGAGGTAAGAGGTAAGAGTTATGGGGTGTGTGCACAAACATATATACACACATACACAAGCACACACGCTTCAAAGTTGTTAAACATTATAGTCTTTCAACGCTTGACAAAACCCGGGCCCATTTTTAGGATCTTCAAAAAAGGTGCCTCCATCAAAATTTCACAACAGGTAGATCATTCCAGAACTTGAAAATTAAACAGGCTGGTGTTTAATCAATTCAAGATAACAGTTACCAGCTGTCGGTCTCAGTGGCTGCTCTTCGAGAATCTACACAGATTGGAGACATGGGGAATGTGGGAGAAAGAGGGCCAAGATGAACTGCATAAGAGTGCTGCAAGTGACCAAAATAGAGGTGTCTGCATTTTGCTCTGCTGTACAGCCGGGCTCCCTCCGTGTCCTACTTATGAAAGAGTAAAAATAGGTTTGGATAACTGCGGAAACCTGCAAAGCAGCGCGGATTCCAGCCCTCTGGGAGATTATAGGCAAAGATTTGACTATGCATCCATGATGACAAGTTGCGGGGCGGGGGGAGAGACAGAAGAGTGCGCTTCAGGACAAGCAGAGGGGAGCCTCTCCACGAGGTGTTTAGGGGGAATGGGGAACTGAAGCTTGTCTGAAGGCACCACCACCTTGCGGAAGCTAAGCAGGCCTCAGCTGGTGAGCACGAGCAGTCTTGAGTTTCCACACAAATAGCCAGTCTGCAAGTACCTTTTGCAGCTGCTCACAACCACCCTGTAAGGCAGGCCAGCATCCCCACTAGGGGGAAATCTGAAGCAGAGGCATTCCAGTTCCCGCCCCCCCCCTCACTCACTCACTCACACACACACACACACACACACACTCACTCACTCACTCACTCACTCACTCACTCACTCACACACACACACACACACACAGCCTGGCCTTGAAGACCACATTGAGACGGAGTGCCTTCTGGGCAAGGCGAGTCACTTTGGAGATGGGGGAGAGGGAGCAACAGGGCCACGTGGCCACGGGGGAGAGAGAGGCACCGCTTACGTCGGGTTGTTTCAAGCCAGAGCGATCCTCTTTAGAAGCCTCTGAAGCGGCCACCAGACCCTTGGCCCTGCTCACTCAGGGCCGCCTGCACTCTCAGACAGGGGTCTTCCCCTAGCCCTGCCTGGACTGAAGCCGGGACCTTCTGCATGCCCAGCAGGGGCTTTGCCACCAAACCGCGGAGGCTCCCAATGAGCTCGTGAAGTTGCCCTCTCCCGGGTCAGACCCTCCAGCCACCAGCTCAGGACTGCTTCCTCGGACCGGCAGCAGCTTTCCAGGGCCTCCGGCAGCGAGGGGCCTACCCCAGCCCTGCTGGAGATGCTGCCAGGGACCTGGGACTTGGTGTGGGAGCCAGACGTTCCTCCACTGAGCCAAGGCACGGTCAAGCCTGCTTTGAAAGGGACCGAGTGGCGGAAGCTGGGTGGCAGAGCAACGGGGGGGGGGCTCTTGTGGGCCTTGGGAGCAAGCCCACAGGGGGCGGGCGGACCCGACTGGGCTACGGGACATGCAGACTTAAGCCTTCGCAGCTCCTCCTAGAAGCAGCAATGCTGGATCCGGGGTGGCTGGAGCCACGTCCCCCCGCCCCAAGTAGCTCAGCAGCAGGAGCGTGCCAAGCTGGCCCAAGTCCCCCAGGGAAGGGAGAGCGTGCCCCAGACAACCGCTTGATCCCGGTGCCCAACAGCTGGTGCCATCAACTGCCTGCCTGCTCTGGCTACAGAGCAGGGCCAGAGACAGCTCTTCGTGCCCAGGTGGGTTCGCTTGATGCACTTGCTCACGCCGCAAGATGGGAAGGGGACTGGAGAAGCACAGCAGGGCGTGCTGGGTGGGGAGTCAGAGAAGCTGAAGCCAGAGAGGGGAGCCTCCACCCGTCTTCCCTCATAGGGACATAGGAAGCTGCCATGTACTGGGTCAGACCCTTGGTCTATCTAGCTCAGTATTGTCTTCACAGACTGGCAGTGGCTTCTCCAAGGTTGCAGGCAGGAATCTCTCTCAGCCCTATCTTGGAGATGCTGCCAAGGAGGGAACTTGGGACCTTCTGCTCTTCCCAGAGCGGCTCCATGCCTTAAGGGGAATATCTTCCAGTGCTCACATGTCCAGTCTCCCATTCATATGCAACCAGGGTGGACCCTGCTTAGCTAAGGGGACAAGTCATGCTTGCTGCCACAAGACCAGATCCCCTCCAAGGCGAGCGCTCACACATTTTCTGATGTCCGCTCAGTGAATTTTAGATCCCAATCAGCTTGGATCAAGAAGACCCCGCTCTGAACGCCGTGCACACACAGACTGCTTTAATCCTGCTGCCCAGAACAAAGCTCATTCCACTCACAGTTGGGGGGAAATGAGAGGGACCCTGGCCTCCATGTACAGCCATTGTGTACCTGCCAGATCTAGATGCCGGTGGGTGGAGGACCAGACAAGAGGGAGGAGGAGGAGGGCTGTTTCCTTGAAGGCTTCCCAGGGGCAGCTGGCTGGTTGCTGACAGCTATCGGGATAACAACAAAGACCTCTTCTTTGCAAATGGAGCTGCGTGTTATTCAGACCCTACCACAGTCCCACCGAGAAGGGCAACGGCTGCTGTGGTCAGCCATTCTATTTCCTTCCGCTTCTAGCAACACGGCTTGCTTCAGTGGGCAGGAGCAGGGATTCAGTTCACACTCTGCGCATCCATTCGGTGGCTGTTGCCTCTCTTGTTTCTTCAGACCGCGAGAAATTCTTCAGATGTTCTTTTTTTGCAACAAGGAACGGTCTCTTTTTTGCTATGTGAACTTAGTAAGGGAGTTCACACAATCAACATTCGGGGAGGTGAAGCCTCCACCCCTAATTCGGGACCTCTGTGCATGCCCCATTTAAAAACAAAACAAAACTGTGTCCCCATTTAATACAACGTTAGGGAGCTTAATCGTGAGTTAAGCCCCAGCTGGGGGGGGGGGGGCAGGCGATCTCTTCCTACCTTGTTCCGAAGCCAAGGTCGGAATCCGAGTAAGGTGGGCCCATCCTGCCCAGCTGGGGCTTAGCTCGCCATCCAGCTCCCTGCCTCTGACCTTGGCTTTTAAACCAACACACAATCAAAACTGGAAGCATGCACAGAGCTCCCAAATGAGGGTAGAAGAAACCTACTGTCCGTGTATGTGCACAAAAAAGTGGACGACGCCCACACGCGCGCACACACACACACACACACACACACACACACACACTTTCTCCACAGTTTCATCCATCATGTGCTCTAAGCTGCTTCAAGGGCTTTCCTAGAAAGCCATGCAATGGGACAGTCATTCCAAAAAGTAAAAACTGTAACTGGCCATAGCCCTCCTCTTCAGTTTAGTTGGTGCTCTGCCCTCCCCACTGCCCTGGGGCCAAGAAATCATTAAAACAAATCCATAATTACAATAAAAAATAAAATAAAAGCAAAGCAAGCACTCACTTGTGATGCCTTATCTGTTGTATTGAAAACCGCTTGGCTGGGTCGTATTCAAGCATTCCTGGGAAGAAAGGAACAAGAGGAAAGCTGCATAAATCTAGGGACCGAATCAAGGCCCAGTGGGGAAAAAGGGGCACAAAGCCCTTCTCTATAGAAGTGCAGCACACAGGGCAGAATGGGGTGCCGATCCCCACGTCAACATCCGTCCAACGTGCAAAGTACCAGAAGAGGTTTTGTTAATCGGTCTATCCATTGGTCCATCTAGCTCAGTATTGTCTTCACAGACTGGCAGCGGCTTCTCCAAGGTTGCAGGCAGGAGTCTCTCTCTCTGCCCTGTCTTAGAGATGCTGCCAGGGAGGGAACTGGGAACCTAGATGCTCTTCCCGGATCAGCTCCATCCCCACAAGGGGGAATCTCTTCCAGTGCTCACACATCAAGTCTCCCATTCAAATGCAACCAGGGCAGCCAAGGGACCAATTCATGCTTGCTGCCTCAAGACCAGCCCTTCTCCCATTATTTTCTGAACAGAGCATGGAGAGAGAGAGATTCCAACTGGCAAAGAGGAACCCCCAGGAGGTTGCTGGACTACAACGAAGCAAGCTGGGAAACCCATGAGTTTCCAACTTTGGGGCTACCCCTAATCTCCCATCATTCCTAGTCACAGCAGCCAAGCACTGGGGGCGATTAGGGAGTCATAGCCCCACATCTGCTGGAGGGCTGAAGCTGTGTCGCCCTGCTTTAAAGAGATGCCCTTAAATACAGCACTGGCATGAAAAAGAAGAGAGAGACGTGTCAAACAGAAGCGGCTCCTACACCCCCCCTCCTTTTGCGGGATCGATAGTTCCTACAAGTTCTTGCTGCCTGCACCCATCCTGTTTGACTCAAACTTGGCCATCTTGCCTGAAAAAAGGGTCAAGTGTGCCATCGAGTCAGTGTTGACTCCTGGTGCCCAGAAAGCCCCGCGGTTGTCTTGGGTAGAATAGAGGAGGGGGTTCCCATTGCCTCCTCCCGCACAATATGAGATGATGATGCCTTCCAGCATCTTCCTATATCACTGCTGCCCGATATAGTCCCAGCGGGGATTCGAACCAGTAACCTTCTGCTCGTTAGTCAAACATTTCCCCGCTGTGCCATTTAAGGTGACTTTAAAGCAGAGGAAATATCGCTAAAACTAAACTTCAAGGACGCCGGTCTCCTAAGACAGCCTGCTGACCTGGCAGAAGCAACAAGGAAATGGGAAGACCCCTAGCCACATCAAGGGCCTTCCAGCTGTGTGTGGGGAGATGGAAAGCAGCCAGGCCTGGAGGAGAACCCCACCAGCTGGAGCATTTGTGAAGCTGGGAAGGGAAGGGTATGGGGCGGGGGGTGGTGGGGCTCCTAGAAGGCACTCTTCCGTATCTGCTTTGGTAACAAGGCCAAAGAAAGGAAGCCAAGTCCTCCTGGGAGGCCCAAGTGTGGACAGACACACACAAGGCACAGAGGCTCCTAGGCCAAGCCTCCGAACGCTCTGCGGGGGCATTCGTCACATACAAGGGCCGGCGGGCCGGCTCAGTGGGCCGCTGATGGTGGGGGAAACGGATATCGCCAGAAGGTGGCCCTTGCATCATGGGGTTGCATCAAGCCGCCTTCTGCCGAGTTGGTTTGTCTGTCCAGCTCACCCAGCTCTGACTGGCAGCAGTTCTCGGGGGTCTCTGGTGGAACAAGGTTTTTCTGAGCCCAGTTTCCCCAGGATCACCACCTCTTCTCTCCTGGAGATGCTAGAGGTGGACCCCGGGGCCTATCACATCCCAAAGGAGGTGCCCCACCACTTACGGAGCTCTCTTATACTGAGCCAGACAGCTGGGCCCCTCAAGCTCAGTTTCGTCTGCTCCGACTGGCAGCGTCTCTCCAAGGATTCCGGACGTGGGTCTGACCCAGCCCTACCTGGCGATGCTGCCAGGGACTGAACTGGGGACCTTCTGCATGTAAGCAGAAGTAAGCGTGGTTCGCAAACTGGGAGCCTCCAGAGGTTGCTGAACTACAGTGCCCAGCAGCCTCAGCGACAATTTACTATGTGGGGCTGATGGGCGCTGTAGTTCAGCAACCTCTGGAGGCTCCCAGTTTGGGAATATCTTAGAGTGGTCACATCTCCCATCCAAATGCAAACCAAGGCAGACCCTGCTCAGCAAAGGGACAATTCATGCTTGCTGCCACAAGATCAGTTCTGGAAGACTTATTTATTACTATTATTTTACACTTCTATCCCGCTCTTCTTCCAAGGAGGTCAGAACGGTGTACATGGTTATTTTTTATCCTCACAACAACCTCGTGAGGTAGGCTAGACAACCCTAACTTATGCTTGCCAGGTGCAGTAGTTTCCCCGATGCTTAAAGGACTCAATTCAACAACCACCGACTGGCCTGCTGACCACATTTAATGCTCTGGTCGGGGAGGGGGTGGGAGGATGGCACTGCCCTCACTCACCCCTTTTCAGGAGTGCGGCTCCTGTTGCCCCGGGTGCTGGGAAGCCATGGGGCTCCCAAGCCCCACACTGCGTCCTCCAGGGTTGCTCTTGCTGCCCTTTTTATTCTCCATCCCCTTCCTGATGATCCCTAGCATGGAAGTGGCCTTTTTCACAGCTGCCGCGCACTGAGTCGACACTTTCAGTGAGCTGTCCACCACGACCTCAAGATCCCTCTCCTGGTCCGTCACTTTCAGCTCGGACCCCATCAGTGTATATGTGAAATTGGGGTTCTTTTGCCCCAATGTGCATCACTTTACATTTGCTTACACTGAACTGCATCTGCCATTTTGTCACCCACTCCCCCAGTTTGGAGATCCTCACAATCTGTTCTGGATTTCACTACCCAAAAAAAGTTTAGTGTCATCCACAAATTTGGCCACTTCGCTGCTTACCTCAACTTCTAGATCATTTATGAAAAAGTTACATTGTTCCTGGTCCCAGTACAGATCCCTGGGAGACCCCACTTCTTTCTTCCCTCCATTGTGAAAACTGACAATTTATTCCTACCCTCTGTTTCCTGCCTTTCAACCAGCGATCAATCCACACATGAACCTGTCCCTTTATCCCATGTCTGCCAAGTTTACTCAAGAGCTTTTGGTTTATCCACGCCTGTGGATAAAGGTGACACCGTTGACATAGTAGATTTGGACATCCAAAAAGCTTTTGACAAAGTTCCCCTTTGACACTCTCGAAGAACTCCAAAAGGTTAGTGAGGCAAGATTGCCCCGCAGAAGCCATGCCGGTTCTCCTTCAGCAAGGCCTGTTCTTCTATACATTTAGCAATTGTGTCCTTAAGTATGCTTCCCATCAATTTACCTGGCACAGAAGTTATGCTAACCAGCCTGTAGTTTCCTGGATCACCCCGGATCCCATTTTTGGCTACTTTCCAGTCCTCTGGTGCAGAGCCTGACTGTAGCAACAAGTTCCATATTTCTGCTAGGCGGTCAACAATTTGAGTTCCTTCAGAACTCTGGCCCTGGTGATTTGCTGATGTTTAGTATTTCAAGGCAGAAAAACAGGGCCTCATATTGGCCCAGTTCTTCAGCCTCCAAGTCTGAGCAACTCAGTTCAGGAGCAGGTATATGGTCAGTATCCTCTGCAGTGAAGATGGATGCAAAGAACTCCTTCAGCTTCTTGGCAATCTGCTTATCCTCAACATTGCCTTTTACAGGAATTATTAACTCAGAGTTCGCAGTCCCTACCTGGAGATGTCAGGAACCGAACCTTCTGTATGCAGAGCAGATGCTCTGCTCCTCAGCTATGGCCCCATCCCCATAACAAGTGGCAACGGGATGTAAGAAGTTCTCCCTCTGACAAACTGAAACTCAGTTCAGTCCTGGGTCTGGGTTGAGGAGATGTGTAGGGATTGAGCAGGTTTCCCCAAGGAGAGCAGGGCACATGTACACTTAGAGCAAAGAACACAGATGGCCACAACATTAAAAGGGAGGCAGGTACTACATATAGAATCAAGTTGCAGAGAAGCATATTTTGCAGGTAGTAATCAGGACTGGGTTGCAATGAATGCCTTGGAAAGGATATTTAGATGCCATGATGTGTCTATACCTACAAAGATTAGAATCGTTCGGACCATGGTTTTTCTCGTGACACTCTATGGATGTGAAAGCTGGACTTTGAAGAAGCAGGATAGAAAAAGCATTGATGTTTTTGAACTTGGGTGCTGGATACCATGGACAGCCAGGAAAAACCAACAAATGGATCACAGAACAAATCAATGCAGAATTTTCACTTGGGGCACAAATGACCAGGCTCAAACTATCATACAAAGACCCAGCTCCCTTGAGAAGCTCCCAGCATATATGCTGGGGAAAATTGAAGGCAAGGACAGAAGAGGAGAACAACCAGCAGCAAGGTGGACGGACTCGCTGATGACTGCAATCAATGCACCACTGAGCGACCTAAAGGCCAAGTGGAAGACAGATCATCCTGGACAGAATCTATCTATGTGGCCGCTAAGAGTCGACCCAGACTTGACAGCAATCAATCAAATCAGGACAAATGGGGCCCAATGATGTGGGGGTGAGGCTATAGCTCAGTGACAGATCTCTTGTTTTGCAAGCAGAAGGTCCCAGGTTCAATCCCTGGCAGCTTCAGCCCTTCAGAGTAGGGCTGGGAGAGACTCCTATCCAAAACCTTGGAGAGCTGCTGACAGACAGGACAGGCAGTGCCGAGCTAAATGGACCAGTGGCCTAACTCGATGGAAGACGGCTTCTTACTAGCTGTAAACTATTGTGCACATGGAAAAGCCTGGGCTTCCCAGGACTCCCATTCACCGCGGCAAGCTCCCCCCCCCCCCCCGCCGCCCCAATTAAAAACTGTAAGGCCCTACTCACTTCTACAGCTGGGAAGAACAACTCTGAGGAACGTGCACGGCCCTCAGAGGAGCCCACCCCCTCAGCTTCTGCATGAGTCACTGCTCTGGGCATCACTCCTGAATGCAAGGAGGCAAGCCCGAGGAGTGAGTCAGACACAGAAGCAACTGCACCCCACTCCGAGTGCCAGTGAATCAGCAGAGTTTCTGCACTGGGAGCAATCCAGCAAGCCAGCTTGCACGGAGGCCGAGATGCAGGAGGATAACCTGCCCCAGCCCCCAGCCAAGGCGAGGCCAGCGCCCTGGGCCATGAAGGGAAGCAGCAACCGCCAGCCTCCTCTGTGGATTGGTACCCTGAACTCACAGGAGCCCCCTCCCAGGGCTTCTCCCCAGGTGCTGGTGGGCCACATCAACACATCTCCAGCTATAATGGCCCAAGAACCTAAGGCGCAGAACCTCTGGGGGAGTCCATTCCTACAGCATTTGGAAAGGGCCGTGTTAAAAACAAAGAGCAGGCATTCACCTTTGGAGGAGTGGGGTGCGGGGAGGAGCCTAATGGCTCTCTTCCAGTTGTGATGAAACAGCTGGCTGGGGGGTTCCCCAATCAGCCCACCTTGGTGGGAACCTGGTGCGAGCGAAATCTCTTCCGGATGAGTAGTAAGACCTCTCTCACTTGGGCTGGCGAGAGGGGAGACCTCCCCTTTAATAGGGTGGAGAATGAAGCTGGTTTAATCTAGTAATTTAGCCTGATGCTGAGAATGGGGCAGGCTGGCATGCATGCATGCAGCTACCTGCCCAGAGCCCTTCAGACAAGGCAGGCTGGGAACCTAAAAATAAAACTGGAGAAAGACAGTCTGGCCCCAGAGAGCAGACGCCAGCTCCCCCCGCCGAGAACAGATTTCTAGTACTGCCTTATGTAACAAGTCCTCTGCAAGAGAGGGTGTTTGTCAAAAGCAAGGACACAGCACATACAACTATGGCAAGATCAAGATAGCCATACAGATGGCTTCAATGGGGGGCAGCGGGGAGGGTGTTTCGGCTGTCAGGCACTTGGGCAGGGGGGAGAAACTCCTGACAAGGACTCGTTTGAAGTGTGCAAAAGATTTTGTGTTTGCATGCCTCAAGACCGATAACCTGGACTTGCAGTGCCACCTACAGCAAACAGCCAGGAAACACGGCCTTCTGGAGCAGCCGATATTTCCAGGCAGCAGCATGAGGCAGACTATTATCTTTAAACATCGGTGTCTAAAGAGGAGGGACGGGGACCATGAAGTGAGGGAGAGGCAGAAGCCACCTGTGTCTGCTTCCTTGGATTTCCCAGAAGGTCTCCCTGCCCCCTAAGACTAGCTCCAGTCTCACCATGATCTTGCTCAGGCTCAGAATCGATTTCTGCACCTTTTAGTCATCTGGCAGTTTTCAGTTTCAAGGAGCAGAAAAGGCCACTGGGTTCCTAGGTGCCAATTCAAGCATTTCCACAAAGACACCAAAGGGGGCCAGATTATTAATGGTCCGGACCCAGCTGGACATTTAGAGACAACAGTGGAAAGGGAGCAAGACCAAAGTCCTTAAAAGCTTCCGTCTTTGCCTTATGTAAGGATCTGCTGGGGACCTCTGCTTCAAGCACCCGATCTCTCTCCCCCGCACCTCTCTCTGTGTCTATGTCCGTCTCTCTCTCTCTCTGATTCTGATGCCGCTTCTAAACTATTCTGTTGGCTGAGGTTCATTCTAGGAGGAAGAAAACCTCGACTCCAAAAAGGGTCTCGGATAAGGAGGAGAACACACTCCTGTCTGCAAAGGAAGAGGCACTTCGTCATCTCACAGATGCACAGAAAGAAAATGGTATTTTTAAAGAGCGAGAATCGTCACACAGGATAAGACCAGAGGCCTATCCAGGAACTGATCAGACACTTGTGCAAAGCTCAACAAGGGCAGCCGGCCTCTCTTTTGTCCCTTGCACTCAGACAGACTTCCTCCCAAGAGGCAGTGCTGGGGACTTCTCCAGCCGAGGAGGACACCAGGGCGGCAGGGAGGTACTCTGCTGCCCCGACGGGGACCTTTAAAACGGAGCACCAGGAGAGGAAATGTGGTGGAGGGGTAAGGGCACCTCCCCCACCCTTAAAGGTACGCCTCCACCCCTGCCTTCAAACCGGTGGAACTCCCGGCCGAACGAACAGGTTTGGAGGCTCAAAAAGGGCCTCCACACGGGTTCCGTGCACGTCCCTACCCCTTTAGAGCTCGGAACTCAGAGGTTCCCTTTTCAGCTCTTGTGGTTAATAGCTGCAGAGAGACCCCGCCCTCCACATGGTGAGCACACAGAGAAAGCCCTGCTGTGTGAGATCAGATCAGAAGACCCATCTGGCATCCTGTTGCCAGCGGCAGCCGCCCAGATGCTCACACCAAGCTGGGTATGAAGACAACAGATCCTCCCTGCCGACAGCATCTGGTCCTCAGATGCTTCCTCAAGTTTACCGTTTGTTGGTTCACCCTAAATATGACTTGTCCCCTTTGCTAAGCAGGGTCCACCCTGGGAGAGTAGAAGCGTGAGCACTGTAAGATATTCCCCTCAGGGGATGGAGCCTGGGAAGAGCAGAAGGTTCCCAGTTCCCTCCCTGGCAGCATCTCCAAGAGAGGGCTGAGAGAGATTCCTGCCTGCAACCTTGGAGAAGCTGCTGCCAATCTGGGTTGACAATACTGAGCTAGATGGACCAATAGTCTGACTCAGTATACAGCAGCTTCCTATGTGACACGGAGAGCTGCTGCCCTTATGTTCACTTCTAAGCTTTTTCTCTACTGGCTCCTAAGGGTTATGGGCAGGCTCCCAGGGATGTCTGAGTCCCTTCTTATCTTATTTCTTTTCAGCAGGGGGCTGCATAAGCCAAAATGGTTTTGCTTGCACTTTTCACTGATCTCTTACTGTTATTTCAAGGGTTTTCTTATTAAAGTGTGCATTTCAGCGGGGACACGAGTGAGTGAGTGTAGGAAGGGAGGAGGAGGAGGAGGGAGGGAGGGAGGGGTCGGTCCTCTGGACCAAAAGACAAGTTGAACATTTAAAAAAAAAAAAATCAAGCTCTTCCATTCAGACTTAGCTTGTGCAGAGGAAGCTAGAAACTCTTTGAAAGCCTAAACCATTTGTGGATATTTAGAAGACCTATCCCATCCACAGAGATTTCTCTGGCATTAAGCAGAACGAACTTTCCATGCAATGCAAGCTGTCCTCTTATTTGATAAGAGGGGCACTCACCTCTAAGCAGATCAAAGAGCGGAGGACCACAGTCCTCTGGAATTGTGTAGTCCCCTTTCCCGATGTTTTCAAATAACTTATAAATATTATCGCCCTCAAAGGGATAAAGACCTGTTGTAATGTTGTATCTGCAAAAGAGGAAAAACAGCAGGACGTTGAGAGGGGGCAGAAGTAAAGCATGCATAGAGGTATTATTACAATATCTATTGATTGCTTTTCAATCAAAAGAGTTCTCAAAGCAGTGCACACAACAAAGACAATGAAGTAAGAGTGAAGAGATGGCTCCCTGTCCCAAGAGGGCTGGCTTGCTTGCTTGCTTGATTTTTAGACCACCCTTACAAAATAGCTCAGGGCGGTTCACAAATATCAAAGACCCTTTATTGTCTAAACAGATGCCTCCCCCCAAAAAACATAGGGAGGTGCCTTCTGCTGAGGCAGACCTTTGGGCCATCCAGCTCAGTCTTGTCTGCACTGACTGGCAGCAGCACACCCAAGTGTCAGGCAGGAGGCCCTCCCAGCCCCACCAGAGACACTGCCAGGGAGTCAACCCAGGACCTTCTCCATTCTAGGCAGGGGCTCTGCCACTGAGCTGCGGCCCCCTCCCCACCATGACCAGCAACAGCCACTGGCACTCGGCTAGGCAGGGACGACCGCTCCCCTCTGCTCAACAGGCGGCACTTGGAGAAGGTGCCTCTTTGCCCTGTTAGCAAGCAACAAGGGTCTCTTGCCACTCTCCTTCAAGCTGTTTCAAGGAGGAAGGAGGAGGGGATGTGGCGGCAGGGTAAGTGGTGAGCCAGCATGGTGTAGTGGTTAGAGTGCTGGACTAGGACTGAGGAGAACCGAGTTCAAATCCCCATTGAGCCATGAGACTTGCTGGGTGACTCTGGGCCAGTCACTTCTCTCTCAGCCTAGCCTACTTCACAGGGTTGTTGTGAGGAGAAACCTAAGCATGTAGTACACCACTCTGGGCTCCTTGGAGGAAGAGCGGGATATAAAATGTGAAATTAAATTTAAAATAAGGACAGCCAAAATCTACCAGGAAGCCATTTTGGAGGCGAAGCAGTGATGTTTGGCCCACTCTCTCTTCACTTGAGGCCAACACCACATCAACCCTATTCACACATTACGATTAAGGCTCATACAAGGTGTACAGATCTATGGGCAGGGACAGTTATTCACAGGCTAAGCCGAACCAAGGACACTGCCCTTCTAGCTATACCTTACGTCTGACAGACCTGTAGCCAAGTTCACTTTTTAAATGGATACAGGTACAGTCATTTGCAAACACAGATGTATGCATGTACAGGTATCTGTTCCCACATAATGAAGTGTCTAAACAGGGCTACTTTGCCACCCACAGGAACAGAGGAAGCTGCCTCCTACCCAGTCAGACCCTTGGTCCATCTAGCTCAGTATGGTCTACACAGATTGGCAGCGGCTTCTCCCAGGTTGCAGGCAGGAGTCTCCCTCCGCCCTGTCTTGGAGATGCTGCCAGGGAGGGAACCGGGAACCTTCTGCATGCAAGCAGGCAGGTGCTCTTCCCAGAGCGGCCCCATCCCCTCAGGGGAGTACCTTAAAGTGCTCACACATGTAGTCTCTTATTCACATGCAAACCAGGGCAGACCCTACTGAGCAAAGGGGGCCATTCACGCTTGCTACCGAAAGACCTCCTTCCTCCAGCACCATGGCACAATTAAGAGGGAGTACACAAACACAGAAGGAAGAGGAAGTCGCCTCAGAGGATCCCTCCTCCCCGGCCTAAGCAGGCCGCTTCTGCCTTGGGCTCCTGTCACACTTACAGCGTGACGCCTGCTGACCAAATATCCACTTTGAAGCCAGAAAAGGTATCGAGGCCGTTGGCGATTTCCGGCGGCTGGAAAGCGGGTGATCCCTGACTCGTTCGGCACATGTCATCTTCAGCAAACGGATGCAAGGCCTGCAACCGGGAGGCAATGAGGAGCAGCGGTCAGCATTTGGGTCAAAGACAGGGACAGAAATCAAGTTCTTCTTGTCGTCCTATGCAAATTTATTTAGCGTGATGGACTAAAATCACTTAAAAATTTAACACATTTCTATAGCACCCCAGGTGGTTTACACAATAAAAATATATCAAAATTTAAAGTGTTTCTCATTAGGTTTAAGAATGAGGCTGATGAAACAGAAATGTATTTTGTATCTAACAGACACCCTAGAAAATGTTTGGTAAGGGTTGGTTATAGTCTGTCTGTTGGAGGTGTAGTTTAGAAATGGGAACATTTAATGCATACAGTTCAGTCTTGTCCTATTGTTTCGTTTTGGCCTGAAATTCGTAAGATCGCTAATATGTCTTTGCAGGTGTCTTTTTAGGAGGTTCATGTGCTTTTGGGGTACATGCCTAGTATGCGGAATCTTGCTTTACATCAAGAATTATGGATCTATCAAGCATGAGAGTTGCTAATAAGATTACACAACACTGGAAGGACAGAGCTACTTCTGATCTTCAACTTTGGATAACTGATGGGTATTCCTGGTTGGCATTTGAACTGGTTTTCTTTTGGTAGAATGGCAAAGGATTTTCTAGCAATCTAGTCTAATTTTAATGTACTTATTTGCAGTTTAATGAGGAAGATACTTGGGCTCCCCCCCACACCCATGCAGTATTAAAGTCAGCATTATATACTGTGTAAATTAAAGGATGCTTTTGTCGGTATTTTTAGCCTACTTTCCAGTAGGCTTATGAGGTCACCCAGCATTCTCTCTGTGTGCGTGTGTGTCTCCCCCTATCAACTTCGCAACACCGGGACCAATATGAACCAAATCGGGTACAGCTGTAATAAGTGGGCTAACTTGTGAACCACCTAACCGATTTGAACCAAGTTTGCTACAGATGCAGGGAGACATAGGGATGCCCAAATGGCGTGTTGTGTGATGTAATCCACTCAAATTTAAGATGGCAGCCGCGTGAACATCGGAGGTGCAAGTGGGATAATTTGTAGACTGTCTAACCAATTTAAACCAAATTAGGAACAGTTGCAGTGAGTGACAAAGATACCTCAGTGGTGTAGTTTGTGATGTCTTCATCCACCATGATTCAAGATGGCGGAACCATAGACTTCTGAGGCGCAAGTGCACTAACTTGAAGACAGTCTAACCGATTTGAATCAAATTTGGAACAGCTGTACTGAGTGACACACAAGGACACCTCAATGGTGCTATTTGTAATGACGATATCCACCCTGATCCAAGATGGCAGACACATGAAGAGGCACAAGAAATCTAACTTGTGGACCTCAATTTGTACCAAATTTAGTTCAGTTGTAGAAACAGGGAAAGGAAAGTAGGCTGATTAGTTCTTACTAGAACTTGTTTTTTTAATCCAACTATGAACTTATTCATATGGATCATTTTGGGTTTTTTTGTTCAGTTGAAATGAAGGGGAAACACATTAACACAATTTACTCTTTACATATCTAAAATTAGTTTTAGTTCTGTTCTAGATGGGGCTGCACTCCCTCTAAAAGACCAGGTTCGCAGTCTGGGGGTAGTGATCCAGCATGGTCACTAGGATCTCGTGGCCTCTATGCCTCGGAGCGCTTTTTAAGATATGCTGGCTGCCAACTTACCTGGATGGAGATAGTTTGGCCATGGTTACCCATGCTCTGGTAACCTCCTGTTTAGATTATTGCAATGTGTTGTATGTGGGGCTACCATTCAAAGCAGTCCAGGAACTGCAGTTGGTCCAAAATAGGGCCACAAGATTACCAACTGGGGCGGAGCATTTTGGTACCACCACGCCAGTGCTCCGTGAGCTGTACTGGCTCCCTGTCCATTTCTGGGCCCAATCAAAATTCTTGTTTTTCACCTTTAAAGCCCTAAACAGCTTGGGACCAGGTTACCTTGAGAGTGCCTTGCCCCAGGTGTCCTGACCTGGACTCTGAGATCCTCTTTGGAGGCCCTGCTCCAGGTGCCCTTGCCAAATGAGGTGAGGCAGGTGGCTACTGCCTTTTCGGTGGTGGCACCCCATTTACAGAATAGCCTCCCCAGTGAGGATTGCTGCCGTCATCACTTGGGTCTTTTAAAATTTGGGTCTTTAATTTTTTAAAAAAGTTTATATTTGATTTTGTATTGTGTGTATATTCTATTTGATTGCCACCCAGAGAACACTTTGTTATGGGGTGGCTAACCAATAAATCTAGCAGTAGTATTAATAAGAGCTTAGTTGAATAGGTGTGTCATTGGAGTCTCTCTGTAAGCTCTTATTCCCACAGGGAGCACACTCCAAAGCCCCAGGGCGACTACAAAGAAGGCCTGCCCCCAAGCAGCCACCGGACAAGCACCAACCCCAAATGCAACTGGCTGCATTGTGACCATAGGTGTGCTCTGTGATGCTAGTGTCTTCCTGGACATCTTCCAGCACATGCAAATGGGGGAGGGGGCTTCCAAATATGGGGGTAACAATTGGTATATTGTCAACCCAAACACACCCCATACATGCACAGAGAGTGTATGTGGGGGGGGGAGGAAGAAGGCGTGCTTGCGCACATGGTTCAGGAGCCCAAGCGTACCTCTGCCACCCCCAGATCGGAGATCTTCAGCGTCCCATTGGTTGTTAGCAGGAGGTTTCCCGGTTTGATATCTTTGTGGACGATTCCTTGACTATGCAGGTATTCCAACCCATCTATAAGCTGGCAAAAGTACCTGCACAAGTGAGAAAAAGAGGGAGAGACCAGTCAAGGGAGGGCGACCAATAGGCCACCATCTGGTATGACACAGTATAGCTGGCCTGGTCACCGAGTACCCCAAGTCACCTCCTGGGCTTACTTACCCGTGCGCCTGAAAGACTGGAAACTTTTTTTCTGGGACGCTGTCCAACATCTCTTGCATGCCGCACACACAGTACTCCATCACCATATACGTGAGAGGGAGAGAGTCAAGGAAGGTTAGAGATGGAATCGGAGCCCTGGACAGAAGGGCCACAGAGACAGCCAGAGGCACTGCTGCAGAAGACCCGGCCTCTCAAGGAAAGAAAAAGGCTTTCCCCACCACCTGCTACCTACTGGGGATCTTTTTGAACTGGAGATGCTGCCAATTGAACCTGGAGCCTTCTGCACGCAACGCATCTAGCTGACTATGGTCCACACCTGGGCTACTCAGCCCTCCAGCTGTTTCTGGACTACAGATCCCAGCATCCCCAGACCCAGCGGCCAATATTTATTATATTTGTACACTGCCCCAAATTCCCATCTCTGGGTGGTTTACAGCAACATACAACAAATCAAATACAATTTAAAATGACAAGTCTAGTTAAAAAGCTTGGGTGAACAGATGTGTCCTAACATCTGTTTTTTTAAACCTTGCCAGAGATGAGGCGGCTCTTATTTCAGCATTCCAGGGTCTTAGGGCAATAACAAAGAAGGCCATTCCCTGAGTGGCCACCAGATGAGTTGGTGGCACCTCTCCAGATGATCTCAATGGGCAGTGGGGCTCAAGGCAAAGACGACATCATCTGAAATATCCAGGGCCTAAGCTGTTTAGGGCTTTATAGGTTATAATCAGCACCTTGTATTTTGCCTGGAAACTTATTGGAAACCACTGTGGTTCTTTTAATATAGAATAATATAGGTCTTTCTGAGATGACCCAGAGACCAACCCGGCTGACGCATTCTGTACCAACTGCAGTTTCCAGACTACGTACAAAGGCAGCCCCACATAGAGCGCATTGCAGTAGTCCAGTCTGGAGGTTACCAGCAGATGTACCACTGTCTTGAAGTCATTAATATCAAGAAATGGACACAGCTGGCGTACTAGCCGAAGCTGATAGAAAACACCTCTGGCCACTGCCTCAAACTGACACACCAGGGAGAGGTTAAGATCCAGAAGCATCCTCAGACTGCATACCTGCTCCTTCTGAGGAAGTGTGACAGCATCCAGAAGCAGCAGATCAAAATTGTCTCCCGAGTTCTGACCCCGCACAATAAGTACTTACGTCCTATTTGGATTCAGTCTCAGTTTGTTATCCCTCATCCAGCCCATCACTGCCTCCAGGCAGGCATTTATGGAGGTTATGCCTTCTGCATATTACGCTGACATGGAGCAATAGATTTAGGTGTCATCAACATACTAATAATACCCTGCACCAAATCTCCTGATGATCTCTCCCAGCAGTTTCATGTAGATGTTATGGAGCCCGGAGGAACACCATACAAAAATTCACGTTTTTAAAAACAACAATCTTCAAGCAACACCATCTGGAATCTGCCCAAGAAGCAGGAGTGGAACCACCACAAAGCAGTGCCTCCCACTCCCAACCCCATCAGGCATTCCAGAAGGATACTACGGTTGATAGTATCGAAAGCCATCAAGAGATCCAGAAGGACCAACAAAGTCACACTTCCTCTGTCAATTCCCAACTGGAGATCATCCATCAGGCTGACCAAGGCAGTCTCCACCCCATGGCCCGCCCAAAAGCCAGTCTGAAATGGGTCTAGATCAATGGTTCCCAATCTGGGAGTCTCCAGACAGTTGTAGTTCAGCAACATCTGGGAGGCTCCAAGTTTGCGAACCACTGGTCTTGGTGATCAGTTTCTCCACTGCCTAAAGCTGGGAGGCCACCCACCCACCCCCACCTCAATTATTTTGCCCAGCCACAGAAGGTTGGCCTATAGTTGCTCAACTCTGAGGGAACCAAGGCAGGCTTCTTCAGAAGCGGTCTAAAGATAATCTCTACCAAGCCTTCTACAACAACCTCCCTGCCAGATAGTATAAGCCATGTAGGGTAAGTGTCAAGAGAACAGGTGGTAGGCCGTACTGTTCCAATCAGCTTGTCCACATCCTCAGGAGTCAAACAAACTGATTCAGCCTAACCACATAAGAGGAGTTGCTGGACACCTCTGCATTAGGCTCTGCAAGAATACGAGGTATTTTAGCCACAAAGGACTCATTTAGGATGTCACAATGCGTAATTGATGGCTCCAAATACCGATTCAAGGTAGTAGAAGGGGCCGGCACGAGGCCTCTCACAATCCTGAACAACTCCACTGGGCATAAGCTTGAGGATGCAATATGGGCAGAAAAGAATCGCTTCTTTGCCACATGTATTGCTTGAGCATAGGTTTTCAAAAATGCACTCTACGTTGTAATCTGTTGGATTCAAGTCTTTCTCCTCTTGCGCTCCAGTCGTCTACCTTGCCGCTTCAGCTCCTGCAGTTCTTCCATACACCAAGGGGCCAATTCCGAAGTGGGTCGGAGAGACCATGTCTACTGCCCTGGTGAGTTTGCTGTTCCAGTTCTCCCCCAGGGCATCAACAGAGTCACAGGGCTAAGCCAACACTAAATCCTTCCAAGGCTTCTTGGAATCTGACTGGACTCAACAACCTTCTCAGGTGGACCATTCTAATAGGCCCCTCACCCCCGCGGAGATGGGACATGACTTTGAGTCCAACCTTAACAAGATGGTGGCCCATCCATGACAATGGGGAAATCACAGGGGTCCCCACTCACAGAACACCACCCTGATCAGAGTGAAAGACCAGATCAAGCATGTGACCAACACTGTGCTTTAGTCCTGAGACCACTTGGCCATAGTTGTCATGGCAGCTAAGAACTCCTGAGCTGCCCCGGACAAATTGGTCTCCGAGTGAACATTGAAGTCCTCACCACCAACAACCTGGGAGACTCCCAATGTCTACAGTAGTCAGGGATGATGGGAACTATAGGCTAACATCTGCAAGACAGCTGAAGTTGCATAGTCCTGGTCTACACTGACTGGCAGCAGCTCTTCAGGATCTTACAAGGAGATATTCTTCAGCCCTATAAGGAGATGCTGCCAGGGACTGCATCTAGGACCTTCAGCATGCAAAGCCACCCACCGAACTCTGGATGAACAGATGAAACTTTCTCATGCCGAGTTGGACTTTCTAGCTCCAGACAGCATACTCCAGTTGGCAACAGCTCTCCAGGGATCTCTCAGCACCTGTGGCTACTGCAGATGCCAGACACTGAACTTGGGACAATTCTGCAGGTGGCCCACCCCTAGGGGAGATGGAAGACTAGGAAGAGGGTTGATCCTTGGTGCCCACCACCGAGCAAGCGCTCCAAGCTTTTCCAGTTTGTCCGGCCCAACTGCACAGGAAGCTAAGCTTTAAAATACTGATGCAGCTGAGAAGAAGCTTGCCGGCTGGCCCCATTTGGTCAGGAGAGGCTGGGAGCATGAAGAGCATCCCGCTTCATCACACTCTCAATTAAAACCTGTCCAGGCCAGAGAGAGGGCGCCCTGAATTTGAGCCAAAGATTCAGTGGCTCACTTTAAAAAGGAAGAGCTGATGAACACGGGATTCCCAACCCTGGTGTGCTGCTTGGAATGAAAGTGCAGGAGTTGGTGGGAGGGAGCATTTTCAAATCTGGAAATTTTTCCAGAGAAAAATCAGCAAGAAGGAAGAATGTTTAAGTGTTGCCCCTACACATGTGTAAACCTGTAAAATAGCTGAGCCACCCAGTGGATGGGCATAATGGAAACCTGGTGGAATGTTGAGAACCAGTGGGACACTGTTATTCCAGGATACAAACTCAACAGAAAGGACAGGGAGGGTAGGGTTGGGGGTGGAGCAGCACTATATATTAAAGAAGGGAATAGAATCCAACAAGCTAGAAAACCTAAGACGACCAGAATCCTCCACAGAATCATTATGGGTGACAATACACATTTCCTTTCAGTCCTCGTAACCAGGGATGTGCTTTTGCCCACCGGACCAAAATGCTGAGAGTGACCAGGAGTTGGAGAGACAAATCAGAGAGCTGTCAACGAGATACAGAGCGGTAATAATGGGTGACTTCAATCACCCTCGCATGGACTAGGCAAACTAATGTTTCGTACTGACAGAGAGGCCAGATTGCTAGATATGCAAAACAACTGTGCCTTAGAATAGCTGGTCGTGGAACCAACCAGAAAGAAGGTGACCTTGGACTTAATCCCAAGTGGTGCCCAGGACTTGGTGCAAGATGTCAAGAGTTGTAGAAGCATTGGGGAACAGTGACCGAAGTGTGATCCAATTCAGCTTATATGTGAGTGGAGCACTACTAAGCAAGTCCAACACAGATGCATTGGACTTCAGAATAGGAAAAGGACTGGTAAAACGAAAGCAATGCTGGTATGAAAGGGATTAAGGACAAGGCGATTGCAGAGAAGCTGAATGAGTTCTTTGGATCTGTCTTCACGGTGGAAGATACGGACTATGTACCAGCTTCAGAACTGAGCTTCTCAGGCTTGGAGGCTGAAGAATTGGGCCAACTTGAGGTGATGAAAGGATGTTGCAGATGGCATCCACTCAAAAGTTCTGAATGGACTCAAATATGAAATTGCTGATCTCCTAGCAATAATATGTCACTTGTTCCTACAATCAAGCTCTATACCAGAGAACCGGAAAGTAGTCAATGTAACCCTGATGTTTAAAAAAGGGATCTAGGAGGTTACAGGCCAGTTATCTTAACTTCTGTGCCAGGTAAATTGTAGCAAAGCATACTCAAAGACAAGATTGTTAAACATATAGAAGAACAGGACTTGCTGAAGGAGAACCAGCATGGCTTCTGAAGGGGAAAGTCTTGCCTCACTAACCTTTTGGAGTTCTTTGCGTGTCAACAGGCATGTGGATAAAGGTGATATGGTTGACACAGTGGAGTTGCAAAAAGCTTTTGACAAAGTTACCCAACAAAAGGTTCTTGAGTAAACTTAGCAGTCATGGGATAAGGGGACAGATTCCTGTGTGGATTGGTCACTGGTTGAAAGGCAGGAAACAGAAGGTAGGAATAAATGGAGAGTTTTCACAATGGAGGAAAGTAAGAAGTGGGGTCCCCCAAGGATCTGTACTGGGACCAGTGCTCTGCCAGCTTTTTCATAAATGATCTAGAAGTGGGGATAAGCAGCCAAGTGGCCAATTTTATTTATTTATTTGATATGAAGATGACACTAAACTATTTAGGGTAGCAAAATCCAAGAGAGATTGGAGTGAGGAGCTCCAAAAGGATCTCTCCAAACTGGGTGAGTGGGCAACAAAATGGCAAATGCAGTTCAATGTAAGCAAGTGTAAAGTGATACATTTTAGGGCAAAAAAAGACCCTTAATTCACATATACACTGATGAGGTCAGAGCTGAAAAGTGACCAACCAGGAGAGAGATCTTGGGGTGGGGGGTGGACAGCTCGATGAAAGTGTTCTCAGTGTGCAGCAACTGTGAAAAAGGCCAATTCCATGCTAGGGATCATTAGGAAGGGGACTGAAACTAAAAATGATAATATTATAATGCCATTATACAAATCTATGGTGTAGCCACATTTGGAGTACTGTGTGCAGTTCTGCTCACTGTATCTTAAGGATGACATTGTAGAATTGGAAAAGGTGCAGAAGAGGGCAACCCTGATCAGATGATTCCTTATGAGGCAAGGCTACAGCATCTACGGCTTTTGAGTTTGGAAAAGAGGCAATTACAGGGAGACATGACAGAAGTGTATAAAACTATACATCAAGTAGAGGAAGTGATGTTTCTTCCTCTCTCACAACACTAGAACCAGGGGTCATCCTCAAACTTAAGGCCGGAAAATTTAGGACCAACGAAAGGAAGTACTTTTCCACACAGCACATAATTAAGCTATGGAGTTCTCTGCCACAGGATGCGGTTATGGCCGCCAGCTTGGATGGCTTTAGAAGGGGCTTAGACAAATCCATGAAGGACAGGCTGCTAGTCTGGTAGCTATAGGCCACCTCGAGTCTCAGAGGCAGGATGCCTCTCAATACCAGTTGCGGGGGAACAGCAGCAGGGGAGAGGGCATTGCCCTCACCTCTTGCCTGTGGACTCCCCAGAGGCATCTGGTGGGCCATTGTGTGAATCAAAATGCTGGACTGGATAGGCTTTGGGCCTGATCCAGAAGGGCTGTTCTTATGCATGTGGGGTTAGATATAAAGGAGGGAGACGGAGAACAAGACAGACAAATCAGTTGTGGGATGTGAAAGTATCCTCTAAAAATATCACACACACTCATCCTAACAGAGAGAGGATGTCATGCTGAGTAAACCAAAGCAGAGTCACTCTGGCCTCGGAAGAAGCAGCTGTGGAAGCAGCAGAAGAGGGACTGCAGCCCGAGGGACCAGAGGGTCTTCGAGAGAGGGAATCATGATGCAGGAAGGTACGCCAAGGAGAAGCCTAGGATCCCAGCCAAGCAGCTGTCCATGGCAAGCTGCTACTCATGCAACGGGGCAGCCTTCCCTGGGCTCTCTCCCACCCCTCTGTCTCCATGCACCATCACAGCCGCTTTTTAAAGCAGCAACCCATGTCTGCACCAAGGTTCCTGGCCAACAGAAGGGCAAGACCAGCAACCCTCCCTGCCCAAGCCACCTTTCTTTCTCTAATCACATTTATACACCACCCAAACATTTGTCTCTGGGCGGTTTAAAGGCTCTGTATGGTGGCAGGCCACTAGCCGAGCCCCTGCTTTGCACGCAGGAGGCCCCAGGTTCAATCCTTGGCCACATCTCCAGGTGGAGCTAGGAAAGACTGGAGAAGTGCTGCCAGTCAGCGTAGACCACAAGCAGCTAGATGGACCAAGGACCTGACTCGCTATAAGGCAGCTTCCTACATGCCTTTGCCTTGGGCCACAACCAATATGCTGGGGGTGGTGGGGCCATAGCCTAATGAGAGGGCATCTGCTTGGCATGCAGGGCGTCCCAGCTTCAATCTGTGGCAGCACAGGAAGCTGACTTACACCTGGGTCAGACCACCAGCCCATCCAGCTCAGTACTGTCTACCCAGACTGGCAGCGGCTTTTCCACGGTTGCAGGCAGGAGTCCCTCTCAGCCCTGTCTGCAGATGCTGCCAGGGAAGCAACCTGGAACCTTCTGCATGCAAGCAGGTAGGCGCTCTTGCCAGAGTGGCCCCGTCAGAGGGGAGTATCTTGCAGTGCTCAGATGTAGCCTCCCATTCAAATGCAAGTCAGGGCAAACCCTGCTTAGCAAAGGAGACAATTCATGCTTGCTGCCGCAAGACCAGCTCTTTTCCATGCAGGCTGCATCTCCAGGTAGGGCTGAGCAAGTCTCTTGCTTGAGATCCTGGAGTCTCTGCCAGTCAGTGTAGGCAATCCTGAGCTAGATGGCCCAAGGCTCTGACTCGGAAGCCAGCTTCCTATGCACATGCATAGCAGCGTCCCCATCTACCAGCAGTGTTCCCTAAAGCATGTGCGTGGAACATAGGAAGCTGCCATATACCGAGTCAGACCCTTGGTCCATCTAGCTCAGTACTGTCTACCCAGATTGGCAGTGGCTTCTCCAAGGTTGCAGGGAGGGATCTCTCTCAGCCCAATCTTGGAGATGCTGCCAGGGATAAGAGGGAACCTGGAACCTAGATGCTCTTCCCAGAGTGGCTCCATCCCCTGAGGGGAATATCTCCCAGTGCTCACCCTTCTAGTCTCCTATTCAAATGCAACCAGGGCAGACCCTGCTTAGCTAAGAGGACAAGTCATGCTTGCTGCCACAAGACCAGCTCTCCTCTCAAAGCGTGTGTGCACGCTCACGTGTTGTTGTTTTTAAGTTAATTTTAGATTCCGCTCAGGTTTAATCAGGAAGGTCCCACTCTGAATGCATGTGGGCCCACACTGTCTTGAACCTGCCACCCAGAACAAAACTCATTCTGCACACAGACAAAAAAAAAGTTTAGAGAGAACACCATCTACCGGTCAAGCCGAGTGCCCTCAAAGTTAAAGCTGCTGTTTCAAAACGAGAGAACTGAAATAGCTGCCCAGCTCATGATGGCTGCCTCTTGGTGGCCTAGAGATGTTCTTGCCTCGTTACAAGGAACAGCTGGTGGCTCATGCCATCTCCCTGTTCCCAAAGCTGGGACGGGGGAGGATAATTTAATTAAATTAAACCGACTCCCAAGCTGTGCACCAAGCGCCAGCCACCAATGACCACCCAAGACGACACCAACTCTTCTACGGATACTAGCAGCTGAAACTTCCGCTTAAGGCCATGACAGGGTCTGCACAGCGTCTCACCAACACTTCTGGAGCCCATTAAAAAAGAAACCTTCCACCAGCTAGAGGACCCCAGAGATTTCAGGAGGGGCCACAGCCCAGCAGGAGAGGGCCAGTCTTGCAAGCAGAAGGGCCGGGGTTCAGTCCATGGTGTCTTTTAAAAGATCTCAGGCAGGGAGGCTGGGAAAAGCTGCCCGAGAGACCTCGGAAAGCCGCTGCTGGCCCCAGCAGAAGTCCTGGGCTAGCGGGACCAAGCGTCTGACTCGGGACAAGGCAGCTTCCATGCAGAGATGGAAGAGCCCTAGAAACAGAAGGGCAACACAATATTAGAGGAGAAACACACATGCAGACAGGATTCAGATCCTTGTATAAAGAATTCAGCAAGGCATGCAGCGGGGGGAAAGGATATATCTTCTGCTTCTCTTCGTTGTACAACACATCAACGAGCTGGATGACGTTTTTGTGCCGTAGCCGCCGGAGGAGCTGGATTTCCCTGGAGAAAGAGAGAGGAAACACTTATGTTTGCCAGTTCAGCTGACATGCGATTTCTCCTTCACCTCCCGGGCATTCACTAGTCCAGCAGATGGGAAATTGGGCTGCAGTGTGGTAGCCCCGAGTTCAGGAGTACTTTATTTGCCACTGACAAGACATTCACACTCGGAAGGCCCCCTCCCTTCCCCAATCTTTCCTCCTAAGGCGCCCCCCCCCATTTTCATCCTTCCCCTTTATCTACTGACAGCATCCCTCTCCTGCTAGGTATGTAGCCTGAGGCTTTCTGGGTGTCTCTTTTGGATTGGGAGCCCCTTGGGACAGGGAACAGATTTCTCACTATGTCTGCCACCAGGCACACAGCGAGAGCCAGTGCAGTGTCATGATCAGAGGGCTGACGAGGAGCAGGGAGAGCCGGGTTCAAATCCCCACTCAGCTGCGAAGCTCACCAAGTGACTATGGGCCAGGCACTCCCCCCACCCCCCCGTCTCAACGTAAGGTACCTCACAAGGATGAAGGTTCCAAGCAAGGACCATGTACACTGCCCTGAGCTCTTTGGAGGAACAGCAGGATACACACACACACAGTGATCCTCACTACAAGCGGGAGCCACTTTTGGCAAAAAATCTTCAACATGAGGGCAGTTCCTGACCTCTGCACAGCCCTGCACTTTCCTCAGTGCTGGGAGGGCCCTTGAAGAGAGACAGAGTCCCCACCCCAGAGCTCTAGGGGGAAAGCTTCCCGGGGATGGTGACACTCCCCAGCACTCTGTGCGCACCTTCCGAGAGGGTGCAAGGAGCTTCTCCCGGCGCTGGGCAAAGTGCTGCACTGCAGGATGGGAAGGGTCACCCCCACATGGGGCTGCACCCAGTACCCACTTCCGCTCAAGGGCCACACAGGCCCAACAAGGAGTCAGGGAGCCACATCCTGGGCTGAGGGGGCTGCCCCTGGCCTGACAACAGAAAACACTGCTGCAAAAAGTTCTGCAAGTTAAGACGACGCAGAAGCCCAAGGGAGTGTGCCTCAGTGTCTAAGAGGGAGCCTCTCGCTGGCTGCAAGCGCCGTCCACTTGACGCAGCTCACGCTGCCAGTTCTTGGCATGGTCTCTTGCTTCACACAAACATACCGCAGGCACCGTGCGCTCTACCCGCCCCCCCGCCCCCCCACTGTTCCGTGAGCTCAAAAAACAGGAAGAACAGCTTGGTGTGGTGTCAGCGAGGGAAGGAGAACAGCTCATCGAGGACTCCGCTGGGGCGGGAGACCACGGCGCGCTCTCGGGCTGCCAACCGAGGACGGGAGCCACCATGCTGCGTGAGGGGACAGTCTGTTCCTCCGGGGGCACCCCAACCCCTCCACCCACTTGCCTGCCTCCCAAGGCAAGCTTGCGTCCACACCCTGGCGCTCTTCCAGAGGGCAGGTGCTGGAAAACTACAGCTGGGATGAGGCCAGAGCTCAGGGGCAGAGCATCTGCTTTGCATGCAGAAGGTCCCCAGGTTCAATCCCTGGCAGCATCTCCAGGCAGGGCCGGGAGAGACTCCTGCCTGCCACCTTAAAGAAGCTGCTGCCAGTCAGTGTAGACAGTGCTGAGCTGGAGGGACCAAGGGCCTGACTCCGCATATGGCAGCTTCCTATGCTCCTACTGTGGCAATCTACTGCTGGAAGGAAGACTTCAGCAAAGTGAACACTCTTGCTTCTCTGCCCCAGGCAATAAAGGTTTGGGCAAACAAAACTAGAAAGTGTGCTGGAGGAGACCCAAGAGCAAAGAGCAAGAGCAGCCTATGCAGCTGGAGGCATGAGTAGCCCATTCACTAGCTGCCCACTGTCTGGAGTGCACACAGCCCCAGGCACAGGGTGGACACACACTGCCCACGGAGCAAGGCACAGGCAGAGGGAACTCCGGCCAGCTAACCGAGCTGCGCAGCTCAGGAGCAAAAAGGGAATCTCACACCCGGCAGGGCTTCTGCCTCTCCGCCCTCTGTGGTCTGCTAGAGATGAGCACGCCCCACAGACGACCGATTAGGACACGTAGAGAACACCACCAGGCTCTCTGCAAGACACAGGGGAGTAGCCGAGCTACTCTGGGAGAGGCGATCTGCTTGACAGAACTACAAGACAACAAGCTGAGTGGCCTGCAAACATCTCCCTCCCCCCCGCCCACAAACACTTAATCCAGACCTTCAGTCCCCCTGGCTTGACTCTGGGAAAGGGCAATGCGTCTCCGTGGTGCAGCCGGATCAGCCAGCACCTCCGGCATCATCCAGTCGCACTGGGCTTGAACAGGCCTGCAGAGTGGCCCGAAAAGGGCCAGCCGAGCAGCCAGGGCCTCCCCACCCCTGCTGCAAGGAGTGCCCAGGGCTACCTGCACCTTGGAGACGGTGGGTCCCTGGATCGGCTGCTCCGTTCAGCACCTCCTGATGCATGGAGCTGGGACAAGCACAGGTGCAAGCAGGATGAAGCAGTGCGTCCTGGGAGAGGCACAGCAAGACTGGCTTGGCCCAGGAGCGCAATAGCCCTCTCTGCGGATGCTACAACTTCCTTAGCCTTGCTCAAGTCCCTAGTCCTCATGAGAAGGACTTGCTACCATGTCTCCATAGAAAAACCACTCAGTGGCACACAGTAAGAGTTAAACACACACATCACGGAGTAGCCAGACCTTTTTCTCCCTCTCTCACAACACGAGAACCAGGGGGCAACCCATGAAACCGGAAGTCGGGAAATTTAGGACCGACAAAAGGAAGTACTTTTCCAAACAGCGCATAATTAATCTATGGGAGTCCTTTGCCACATGATGTGAAGATGGCCACAGGCTTGGATGACTTTAAAAAGGAGCTTAGACAAGTTCATAGAGGACAGGCTACTAGTCTGGTGGCTGTGGGCCACCTCCAGCCTCAGAGACAAGATGCCTCTCAATACCAGTTGCAAGGGAGCCACAGTAGCAGGAGAGAGGGCAGGCACATACTTCTTGCCTGTGGGCTCCCCAGAGCCATCTGTTGGGCCACTGTGCGAAACAGGATGCTGGACTAGATGGGCCTCCTTGGGCCTGATCCAGCAGGGCTGTTCTTATGTTCTAACTCAAGAGATTTTTTAAAAGCCTGCCAAATGTAAGTTTTAACCAGGTGGCAGGAAATATAGACAGTGAGGAGACCTTACCAATTTGTGGTCAGGACAAGGTCCCAGCAACATGGTCCCAACAATGCTCTGCTTTTCTGCATGTTGCCACAACACTCCTCAATATGGGTCAAGCGCACCAAGGTACGATGAAAGAACTAGGGAGACCCCACATGTCCCAACAGGAGGGCGGTGCCACTGCCGGCATAGATAGCAGAGAGACGGTCCTGCCGATTGAAACTTATGCTGGACCAAAGTCGGCAATGTCTGCAAGTAGCAGATTGGCCCACGACAGGAATGGCCACGCCAAGGCTCTCCAGCTATTCGACTCCCATCATAGGTATCACAGTCAAACAGCTGCTAACTGATCAAAGAGGCATTTTTTAAAAAGTGGTGATTCTTTATTTAGCAGGGGAGAGCAACTGGCCCTATCTATCCCCAGCATAGCATTCCTACAAGTGGCTGCGGCTTGTTTCTTGGGTTTCTTTTTAAATGGTGAGCCCTTTGGGGACAGGGAGCCATTTACTTTATTTATATCTATGTAAACCACTTAGGGAAATTTTTTGTTGAAAAGCAGTATATAAGTATTTGTTGTATTGTATCATCCCCCACCACAATGAGTTGTGGGGGATGATGGGAATGGTAGTCCAACAGCTGGAGAGCCTCAGCTTGGCCTGCGAGGTTAAAAACAGACCTCACTTCTCTGCAGTAAGTTTGCTTTCCAAGCAGACTTGCCAACATGGCCCCGAAGCAGAAGGCCACGGGCCCATCAGAGGCCGATGGAAGGGCTGCTTTCCAGCCCAGCCACGGAAGATGCTCCAGACCTCGCGATTTCTCCAGGAGGGCAGCACAACTGGAAAGAGCGCTGCTCGGCTCACATCCTTCCCCCCACCTCCACGTCCGCTTCTGGGGAAACGCAGGGCCATCCATTCAGGCACCCTGCTGGGCTCCTGACACATTACTGGACCGCTGTACACTCGATGGAAGGCCAAGCTGGGCAAGGGGAAGCAGCGAGGATGCTGGCGGCGGCGAACATGAAGGACTTAGCAAGCCGTCAACAGAGGGAGAGCGGGGGAGAAGAGTTAGAGGGTGTTGGAAGCTACTGGGCTCCTGCATTTGGGGTGAACAAGCGAAGCTGCTGATGGAGTCAGGCCCTTGGTCTGTCGAAGAGCCGTTCTCCAGGAAGGCTTTGCTAGCCAAGTTCCTTCAACTGCAGACTGAACCCAGGGAGGAGAGCTGGCCTGGTGGCAGCAAGCATGGATTGCCCTCTTCGCTAAGCAGAGTCCACCCTCATTGGCATGGAAGACTACATGGGTGAACACGCGAAGATCTTCCCCTTTGGAGATGGGGCCACTCTGCAAAGAGCACCTGCCTGCTTGTCTGCAGAAGGCTCCAAGTCCCCTCCCTGGCAGCAGCAGCTCCAAGGCAGGGCTGGAAGAGACTCCTGCCTGCAGCCTTGGAGAAGAAGCCACTGCCAGTCTGTGAAGACAATATTGAGTGAGATGGACCAAGGGTCTGACTCAGAAGGCAGCAGCTCCCTATATTTCTCACTCGGGATTTTCTGCACACACACACACACACAGCAGATGTGCTACTATTCAGCCACTTCGTGACCAAGCCCTCAGAGCCTATCCTTATCCCAAAGTTAGAGATTCAGCGTGCCTGACTGCCCAGGGGATGAGCTGCCATACCTAACAGTCCCTCAGCTAGCAAAGTGGGTGGATGCTTTGTGCTTCTGGATTAACTGAGAACAAGTAGCACAAGGGTGCTGTGTGAAACCGAGTTAGGGAGCGTCCTGGTACTATGGGAGACTCAGCATGCCTAGAGGGCACCCCGCCCCACCTGCAAAACCTGCAGTGCTGTATTGAGTTCTCGATCTTTGTGACGCATAGGAATGCTCACACTGTATCTTTGGTGAGTGGGGAAACCTGAACCACGGCAAATAGTGAGTGTTACTATGTGCTGCAGAGTGGGAGAGAAAATTCACAAGGGCCACCACTGTGCTTGCAGGCAACTCGGTGGCTCCCTGGAGTTGAGTCCTCACAGAATTTAAGAAAAACGTGGGGGTGGAGGGAAAGGGTAGAATCGATCAGTTGACTGTATTTGCCTGAATCCAAGACTAGGTCCCCCCCCCGCCAGTTTAATATTAGCAATCAGGAGGCCATCTCAAATTCAGAGTCCTTTTTCTTTAGAGTAAAATGCAGAAATATCTGGTATTTAACCCTTTTATGGGGGTCATCTTAAATTCAGAGTCGTCTTTGATTCGGGCAATACAGTATTTTGCAGACACTTATCCTGCCCCTCTGCAAGCTCAATGTGGCCTCATCGAAGTCAAAGGATCTGAAGTGATAACTAGAAGAAAATCAAAACTCCAATACCAAGAGAGCCCTTACCATGAAGATTCCTGTTACACGGTTCCAAGATCCCTCCCTGGCAGCATCTCGAAGAGAGGGCTGAGAGAGATTCCTACCTGCAACCTTGGAGAAGCCGCTGCCAGTCTGTGTAGACAAGACTGAGCTAGATAGACCAATGGTCTGACTCAGTATACGGCAGCTTCCTATGTTCATATGGTGTCTCCTTAGCTCTGGTAAAAGACATCGTAAGCTTGTGTGCTTGACCCATATCAAGGTATTTGGCAGCAACATGCAGAAAAGCATAGCATTGTTGGGACCATGTTGCTGGGAGCTCACCCCAACCACAAATTTGTATGGTCCCTTCACTGTCTATCAAGGGCTTGCCCAACACACACACCCCCCAAAGGGCAGCTGCAGGGAGAGCTACCCAGCAAAATGGGATACCCAAAATGCATATACTGCTGCAGAACAAAGTGGATCTATGCAGCCATCATGACGGGTAGCCAGTGGCGAAGCCATTCTCCTCTGTGAATTCTTCTCAACCCATTTTGAAAGAACTAAGCCTGTGGCGATGGCCACTTCCAGAGACTGCATCTTAAACATCGCTTCCTGGGCATGCACTTGTGTGTACAAGCACTTCCTCTCCTCTGCCCTAGACTTGCGGCTCATCGGCAGGCAATTCTAGGACAGCGGCTGGCCCTTGTAGGCCTGCAAGCCCTGCACTGTGGCTCTTCACCCCACACCCCACCCTCCAATCCTGTTCTGTAGGATTTCCTCTTTGGGACCGGTTCAGGTTTCAGTCAACATGCTGCAGCACCCGTATTGCTGACAGGTTCATACAAGGATCCTCTCTGTTTACCATCACCATGACAAGGCAGGATGTAGAAGTCTGGCTGGTGGCCAAGCCTCAGCCAGATGGCCAAATCAGCAAGAGGAGGAGAAAAATAAACCTTCTCTTGTGCGATAAAAAGTTCCTATTCTTCAGCCAAGGAAGTTAACATTTGCCCGAGTTGACCCCAATGGCTCATTCAGAGATGCTGCTCTGTAAAATAGAACTCAGGGAATTAGTCAGCATGCACAAAGGTAGTTGCCCAATCAAAAGCATCTTAATTGATGAATTGTACGAGTTTAGGTTGATTAGAGTCAGTTAAATCAGCATAAGTTTCCATAGGAAAAAGACCATGGTTCTAAAACAAAGGAAGCATGCTCTTTCCACATGTGTCCAAAAATGAGTATTCTGCTTTGTGGGAGTGACGAGGGGAAATGCTTCTTCCAAGTTTAAGTACTTGTGTTAAAAAAAATAAATACCAAAATCAAGATGTTTTAGCTGATTAATCAGTTAATCAACTAAACCTCACAGATCTGCAGTACACCAACATGACTAGTAGATCCCCAGCTTTGCAGATGCGCCCACCAGCATTTTTGCTCTGCAAGACACAAGCCCACTTGAGTGCGCATACCTACACATAGGGGCATAGGAAGCTGCCATATACTGAGTCAGACCATTGTCTATCTAGCTCAGTGTTGTTTTCACAGACTGGCAGCGGCTTCTCCAAGGTTGCAGGCAGGAATCTCTCTCAGCCCGATCTTGGAGACGCTGCCAGGGCAGGAACTTGGAACCTCAGATGCTCTTCCCAGAGCGGATCCATCCCCTGAGGGGGAATATCTTACAGTGCTCACACTTCTAGTCTCCCATTCATGTGCAACCAGGGTGGAGCCTGCTTGGCTAAATGGACAAGCCATGCTTGCTACCACAAGACCAGCTCTCCTCCTACACATTTCAGACAGTCTGAAAGGAGAGAGAGAGAGAGAGAAAGCAACCATTCTTCAAATTGGCAAAAAAGCTTCCTGGATTTGGTTGCTGGGGGTGATTTTGCTCACCGTAGGCGAGCAACGATGAGTCTGTCCGGCCACACAAAACTTCTAGGGTTCTGGGCATGGGGGAAGCCACATCCAAGTTGCCTTTCGAAGCTGTGGCTCCTGTTATCAAGGATTCTTAACTTTTTTTGCACCTATGGACTGCACTCCTCCCCCAGATCCCTGAGAATTATTTTTATTTTATCTTATATTAGCCAGGGCTCCCACCATATTTACAGAATATGCTTTCATGAGGCTCTGGGAAACACTGAGAACTCAGAACAGTTAATTCCACTCTTGTCAACTGAAGGTAAAATTCAAGAAAATTAGAAGGACAGTATCCTATTTGATGAGATGTTTGTGGGGGAGAGTGAGCTTTACTAATACATTTCATTTTCCATGAACCAGATGGGTCTATTCCATGGGCCCCCAGGGGGTCCATGAACCCCAGGTTGAGAAGCCCTGCATTAGCAGAAGGATGCAGCGGGGCAGGTGAAGATCCCTGATGTTGGGGGGTGGGTAGTGTTCTGGGCATGTAGCACAGCAGGGAAATGCCTAGGTTAGAGCCTCTCTCTGCCAATTTGGGTTCTCCCCTACACACAGGCAAGCACTTGGACATGGCAGCCGCCATCTCCAAGCAGGGGTGGTGCAGCTGATACATAATCCTACATAACCCAGTCACAGGTGCAATGTTTAGGCCAGGGCTTCCCAACTCTGAGCCACCTAATGGCGCAGCAGAGAAGCAACTTGCCTATGGAGCAAGAGGCTGTTAGTTCGAATCCCTGTTGGTATGTTTAACATCTATATCGGGCAGCAGAGATATGGGAAGGCGCTGAAAGGCATCATCTCATACTGCGCGGGAGATGGCAATGGTCAACCCCTCCTGTATTCTACCAAAGACAAACACAGGGCTCTGGGGCCGCCAGGAGTCAATACTGCCTCGACGGCACAATCTTCGCTTTCCCCCAACCCTGGCTCTCCACATGTTGTGGGCTACAACTCTAATCATCCTTTGGCCATCAGGGCTGGGGAGAATGGGGGTTTCAGTCCAACAAGCAGCCGAGGACCCAAGGCCTAGGCCATGACTTGTTCCAAGAGAGGAGGGCCAGGGTAGCCCCCAAAGGCTCTCACTGCGCAGTTCATCTTGGGGTGAGATTGTGGCTGCTTTGGTTTGATAAGGTAGCTAATAATAAGTCAAATAGAACTCCCTGCACTCCATCTACGTCCCCGAGTACAACCGCTACACGTGTGTGGGGCACATGCACTTTCAGCCTGCCCCTTGCTTTAGGCTCTGAAGCATCGTGGGGCTCAGCAGCCAAGCCCTATTTAGGGGACAGGCAGAGGAAAAGAGAGCGCGCATGAATCATTTCCTACACCAAGCCCTGCAATCTGCCTCCGACGGGCAAGGACACCAAGGGAGGAGAAACATCCAGGAAGAGCTTCCTAGAACAGAGAAAAGGGCACGGCTGTTCAGCAAATGGTAAGAGGCTGGAGTGAGACGGGAACACAACAGATGCATGGGCCTAAACTTAGCATGTCAACAAGTCACTCTAGTTGGATCCCCACCTGCTGGTTCCCTCTCCGACACTCACATTTTTACTAGGAAGTTGTATCATACGGTGGAGCTTAAGGTGGTGTTCACAAGCCTAAGCCACAAGGTTGATTTCACATAATGGCTGGCCTGAATTTGTGTGATAGGGAGGAAGGAAGAGGGGAAGAGCCCATACCCAAATTCATAGGAAGATAGGAACCTGCCTTCTATCGAGTCAGACCATGGTCCATCTAGCTCGGGATTGTCTTCACAGACTGGCAGTGGCTTCTCCAAGGGAGCAGGCAGGAGTCTCTCTCAGCTCTATCTTGGAGATGCCGCCAAGGAGGGACCTTGAACCTTCTGAATGCAAGCAGGCAGGTGCTCTTCCCAGAGCGGCTCCATCCCCAAAGGGCAATATCTTACAGTGCTGACACATGTCGTTTCCCCTTCAAATGAAACCCAGGGCAGACCCTGCTTAGCAAAGGCAACAATTCATGCTTCTCACCACAAGACCAGCTCTCCTCCCCACATGGCAGAATTTATGATGAAAAGGTACTGATTTTGCTACCCCTCCTGAGCACAGGGCGGGAGAGACAGGGCAGGCTACAAACACAGACAACAAATTAATGCTGCTAACTGCCAGTGGGCAAACATGGTAACCACAGAATCTCTGGCAAAGTGGTTTTGCCTGTCTTCACCAGCGATTAGTCGGAAACTTTATTTTATGTTGACTGGATCTATTTTGTCACTGATCAGAGAAGCACAATGCGCCCCACTTATGGTCTGCAGTGATACAGCAAGGGGAAATCTCGTCTCATGACAGACAGCCAATAGCTCCACTGCTGACCTTGCCTGCACCTGGCTTGATTACACACATCTCTATGCTGCTGTTGGTCCCGTCCGATTCTTACATAAAATGCAAAGATGAGCCTGGATCCCTTTTGGGATTATCTACAGTTTTCCTCACGTGGGAAAACTCAAGCAAGCCTTTTAACACAGAGATGCTCTGTTATTCAAGGCAGAAGTGGTGTGGGGCTGGAGCAGATTAAGTACCACTTGAAGTGCCTGGAGACCAGCAAGTAATACTTAATCAAGTGAAAACTTATTAATAGTTTTCTTCTGTTAAGCTTGTCCTAACCGTGGAGACTTAGAGCCCTTTTGCTTCTCCTAGAGAAGATGAGCTCATGCCACCTTCCACGCGAACAGTTATTTTGGTCCAACAAACCCTTCTGTGTGGCTTTATCTTCCACAAGCAAGGGAGCTGAATGGAAATCCTTCCTTAAAAGGGAGAGATGTGCTGTACTCCCCAAACCCTGAACTGCGCACGCGCACGCGCACACACACAGACACACCCCCCCCCCTCTAAACGCCTTTCTGGCCAGAAATGTCTCATTGGGAAAGTTGAGTAGAAGAGAATTCTGAGATTCCCTCCTGCGATGATCCTTCATATGGAGAAAGGACTCCTGCAAGACCAGCACATGTGAATGGTGCCTTGCCTAAGGCAGGCGCGTCCTCCTAACCAGCTCCAAGACCCTGGGCCTTCATTCATAGAAAGACAACCCTCAAAAGCTATTCCAGGGATTTGGGAAGAGTTTGAGGTCTCACCCACAAGCTGCAGAAGCTATCTTGAGTATTTAAGACAGGTCCACATCTGTTCAGAGAGACCAGATGAAGTGGGAACAGGGGAGAAGAGACAAGGTAGGGAAGCTGAGTCACTAGAAATTCAACGTTAGAGAGAGGGATTCTGGGGGCTCTGGACAGGGCACGAACCACAAAAAATAGTGCCAAGACAACCACAAATTGCTATTTAGTTCAATCTCTGTGGGAGGAAATGCCCTCAGCTCTTGCCAGTGGGCTCCTCAGAGGCATTATTATTATTTTATTTTTTTTTAACATTTATATCCCGCTCTTCCTCCAAGGAGCCCAGAGCGGTGTACTACATACTTGAGTTTTTCTTTCACAACAACCTTCTGAAGTAGGTTAGGCTGAGAGAGAAGTGACTGGCCCAGAGTCACCCAGCTAGTTTTATGGCTGAATGGGGATTTGAACTCGGGTCTCCCCGGTCCTAGTCCAGCACTCTAACCACTACACCACGCTGGCTCTCCTCATCTGGTGGGCCACTGTGTGAAACAGGATGCTGGACTAGATAGCCTTCTTGGGCCTGCTCCGACAGAGCTGTTCTTAGAAGAGAGAACAGGGTGGAAAGGAACTTGGCTTGAGAGTTAATACAGCAGAACAAGAGGTAACTGACAGGGGCGGCCATCTCCCATCTGAGACAGGCAGAGGTGGTGAGGGGCCCAGGCCATCCTGCCATCCTGATTTATCCAAGATGGCCTGAAAAGGCAGAAATGCACAAAGTGGACACACAGCAAGTTTAAGAGCAGCTACTGGGTCACTGAGGTGGGGGGTGGGGGAGAAGAGCATGTCTTGATCAATTTGTGGCACAGTACCATCTATCCAGGTTGAGAGTGATGCAAGGGGTGACTGGCACCGTCAACCCCAACTTTAAGTGGCTCAGGAACACATCGAGGTATGGCTGGGAGGGAAGAGAGGCACACAGGTTGAGCACCTGATGGCCAGGTGGCCACATGCCTGAGCTGCACAGGGCAATCCTGTGTGTGGATCAGATGGCCCTAGTGATGGAAGACCCACAGAAGACCAACGCTCCCAGGCGACAGAAGGCGCATTGCAAATCGAACCACTCGTCTTCCCACAAGAACCTCATCCCAGGTAGGGGAGAGGCGTTGCTATATGGCACGTAAGGGGGGGGGGAAGCAGAGACATTTGCCCCACTTTACAGAGAAGCTCTTGATGCAACTAGCAAACACCGGACTGGGGAGAAAAATAGTACAGAGGGACATCCGCAAACCTCAGAGGCAGGGAAGAGGGAAAACGGAACCCATGCAAAATAACTTTATTACACATTAACCAGCAGTTTACTTTCACTTTTAGTATGAACTTGAGTTAGTGGGGCGGTGGGGGAGAGAGGACAAGGGGACACAGCTTTTCCCCCCACATGCTTTTATTTTTGTAGCACAGTATGCTGGGAGATTTCTACCCTCTGCTCCCAGCTATAAATCTTCACACTACCAAAAAGGAAAGCGCAGTGTGCTCCTTTCGTTTCCATGCGTCAAGAGAAACGCACAGAGATCTCCCCGTCTAGGCTGGATCTGGGTGTTCACCCTCTGAGGTCAGAGACCGGTGCTCAGGACAAAGCAATGCCACGCAAGACAGTCACCCCTCCCTGCCCTGCACACCAAAGCGATGCCGCTCTCCGCACTTCGCCCCCTCCAAGCCAGGCAGACCACCCTCCACTTGCAGAGTTACAGCAAGACTCAACTCCGTGCTGTAGGGCTGCGGCATTCTAAGGTCTGGCAAAGGTCAGCGGGTGCGCATGCACAAGGTGTCCTTTTGCAACTGTACAGGAAAGCCTGCACCCAGTCCGATGCTCTGCTGCACAGCAGACTGCAGGAGGGGGTCCCGATCTCCCCACGCCGGCTGTCCCACAGACAGAAAGGCAGAAAGGAATCCAGGTGCTATTCGTTAGCAGAGAGCAAACCCAGCACCTTAAGTTCAGGAAATGTAAAGCTGTGATGCTTGCTACAAGAGAGTTTGTGAACCGCCAGCCTATGCAGTTCAGATATTTACATCCTGCTTCCCTTGCAGCCGAAAGCATCTCCCAAGCCATTGGTAAAGCCATCCAAGTCCACTAGGGTTAAATCAGTCAAACAATACCTAACTGAAAGCATGAAGGGCTATGAGAACCGGGGAAGGAAAGACACAGGCATGTGTACACTACACATACATACATGCACATCAGAACAGCCCTGCTGGATCAGGCCCAAGGAGGCCCATCTAGTCCAGCATCCTGTTTCACACAGTGGCCCACCAGATGCCGCTGGAAGCCACAGGCAGGAGTTGAGGGCATGCCCTCTCTCCTGCTGTTACTCAGACATATATGTGTCTGGCCTTTCACAACGTATGTACAGATTCTGTCTACCGTTTACTTGTAGCTCTTTGTTCCTCTCCTTCCTCTGTTGTTGCCCCATGGGCAATTAATAGATTGTAAGCTCCTCAGGGCAGGGACCTGCCCCCTCATATTTTGTAAAGAGCCATACACTATATAAATAGTTCCTAGCTGGCCTCGTCAGCCCTCCGTTCTCCTGCTCCCATCCTCAACAGGGTGAGGATTCGCCTCCTGCTGGCCCGGGGCAGGCTGAGAAGATGTCCAGTGCAAGGCTTCTGGAAAGGAGAGGTCACTGGGATATGCTTAGAAGTGGCAAAAAGCTCTCTTGTCCCTTCAGCGGGCCTGCCAGCTCAGCCCATATGAATGAGCAATCCTGCCCTTCCAGAGCCCAAAGGAAAGATCAGCAGGGTTCCAGAAGCCTTGGTTCCAGATCCCCTCTGGCCACTTCCCAATTGCCTCTCATGCTGGGACAAGGCGAAAGGTCAATCCCTCCCCTTCACATACATGACAGAGAACTGTAGGCAAGGTGGAAGAGGTCAGGCAGTCAGGTAGTGAGAGGTCTCTTACTCCTCTGAGATCAAGGACGAACGGCGGAGGGGACCTCTCGCTTTGTTCTCCTAAGAGGCAGATCGCCAGAAGGAGATTCCTCCTTACCAACAGCAAACTGGCAAGTACTTCTAAATATCAATAGCATACATCATGCAGCTGTCACAGTCGGCGCATGTGCGTGCCATCTCAAAGATGTCTACACACTTTGCTTCCAAGTAACTCTGGCAGGGATGAGGGCAGGGGGTGGGCAGCGGGCAGCTCTCCAGATGTTGCTGAACTACAACTCCCAACACCCCCCACCACAATTTACTATCTATCTATCTAACATCTTCTCCATCCCTATACTACAGCTGGGGATGACAGGTGTTCAGCAACAGCTGGAGAGCCACACATGGCCCACTCCTGGACTAGGGGCTAGGACTCACCCACAGCCAATAAGGTTCCCCATCGCACCAAGGCACCACAGACGCCTGGCCCACATCCCCCGAAAGCATACGGGTTAGGAAGCAGCAGGGACGGGTGCACAGCTGAGCAGCCAGCCTTCAGGGCACCTACATGGGCCAGGAAGGGCAGAGTGGTGCCCGGCACAGTCCTACACCTCTGAGCTGTCTGCAGATTTAGGGGTCTGCCAGTCAGTTACCTGCCTCACTTCTAACAAGCAGCAAGACAGTGCCATTCTCTCGACTCAGAGGATGCCATGGTGCCCACGCTCATCCTTGCTAGGTTACAGGAACAAGTCTTTGCATTTGCAGAAACAGCTCCGTCTTGATCAGACATTTGGAAGGTGCAGATTGGTTATAGCGGCACTAAAGCGCTGGGGCAGAGGGAAAAAGGTAACGTGTGCCATCAAGTCGATTTCAACTCCTGGTGCCCACAGAGCCCTGTGGTTTTCTTTGGTAGAATACAGGAGGGGTTTATCACTGCGGGACTCCCTAAATCAAGATCACTCCAATGGTGCTCTTACCTAACCCTAATCCTAACTCAAGGCTGGAAAGGAAAAGGAAAAGCAAATTCTTCTGATCCCCAAGAAACAAAACACCTAGAGCCCCTGAAAACTAAGGGGAGTCTCCAAAGCAGCCGTGCTGGGAAGAAGCCTGCCCTACAGCCGGTCCCCAGCCTTGGTCCGCTTGCCCTCTTCAGCCTCCCTCCACTGTCAGTGACGCAACTAAGGCCCTTCTCTAACCAGAAAGGGAGCCCAGGCAACTTTGCAGCAGTGTTTCCGTTCCCTTCAAAAGCCGGGACAATAGCACTTAGCAATAGCACTTACATTTATATACCGCTTTATAGCCAGAGCTCTCTAAGCGGTTTACAATGATTTAGCATATTGCCCCCCAACATTCTGGGTACTCATTTTACCGACCTCAGAAGGATGGAAGGCTGAGTCAACCTTGAGCCCCTGGTCAGGATCGAACTTGTAACCTTCTGGTTACAGGGCAGCAGTTTTACCACTGCGCCACCAGGGGCTCTTAGGACTCTTCCCCGGCCGAGGAAAAGATGGCTGCAGCAAGGGGAAGGTCGCAAAGCACACAAAGCTGAACCCAACAACACTGCACTGCTCTCCTGGGCTAGGACGTGCACAGCCAGGTTTCCCCAGCCAAATCTCCTAGCTTTAGAGGGCCAAGGGACTGGCTAGGAGTTGCATCAAGTCCTAGCCAGATCTGGACCATGGGCTCCCCAACTCGAGAGTTCCCAGAGGTCAGTTGCTGCAACTGAGAGCTTGAGCTGCTACAGGAGCAAGGGCTGAGCCGGAAAGACTGAAGCACAGCAGGGACTCTATGGCCAGGCAAGGGCATAAGGACACACTCCTGGTATTTATACAGGCCCGGCCAATCTGAGGCTCACCCTGTCCGCCAGCCACAGGAGCCAATTTGTCACATCCCTTACCCCTTTCTGCACCTGTGTGTGCGCACACACTCTTGGCTAACTCCCTAATCTAGATCCCGGCCTCTGGACACAAGACTCACGGTTCCAGCCCCAGAATTACCAACAGGGCTTAATGTACTACTCATGGAGACAACCGTGATGAGAGGCCTCCGAACTCTGCTGCGCGGCTCACAACACACACAAGGACAAAACCCAGCCATGCAAGACAGCTCCAACTGAGCACCGTGCTTTAAAATCTGCAAGCGAGCTATTTGGTATATGCCAATCAAGTTTGACACCTTCCATTTCCTCATGGCATCTCTGTCTATTCCCTGGGAAAGCTAGGGAACTTCTCCATCCGCTGCCAAGGCATTTTACCTGATCTGATCAAGGATGGCCAAAGTAAGAGGAGGCCTGGAAAATACCCGAGAGGTCCAACAACATTCTCTTTCTTCCAGAGATACAGAACCAAAAGACACACACTTTCTTACAGCCTTATTTCCACCCAGATGCTACAAAAGCAACCTACAGAATGGACTCGGGAAAGATCTCTCCTCATGACTATGACCCAACTAGCCACAGCATGAGCAAAATATTGTGTTTCCAAGTGGCAACCTTGCAGAAGTTTGGATACCCAGGTACCTGAAGCATTTGCACAACTATGCTGCAGAAATTAGGATATGGGGAACTTGTGTCTACTGTGGGTTCACCAGGTCAGTTCGCAGAGCTGCAGAAGTGCCTCCCCAACACTTGTAGGAGGCCATCCACAACTACTCTTCCTGTATTATGGATGAAGGAGCTGTGGCAGAGACCCAAGGGCCCCATTCAGACATGACATGCCTGGTGCAACAAATCATGATTAGCTAGGCTTTAAATACACCACACACTTTTTTCCTTCTTCCTCAGTGCCTGGCTTAATGCAAGATTTCCTGGCCTCTCCAGCCAGTTTGCCATGATGACCAAACTGGGAAGCCGTGGTCTGAACACTCAGGTTTGAGCGCTAGAACAGGATGGCAGACCAGGGGAATGCAGTGCTTGAACTAAGCCACTGAGGCCCAAGGTCACTGAGCAAGTTCATAGTGGGCAGGGACCAGACATCAAGCCATTATGTTTCCCAGCCCTTGCTCAAAGGGAGATTTTGTATCTTACGTAGCTGAGCGAGCCCAGTAGGGAATCAGTCACCAGCTCCGGCTTGCCAGCTAGCAAAACCTCTATGATGTGTGTTTGTGAACAGCCATTTTCCCCATCTGTGCTTGACACTGTGAAGCATACACCTAAATATGCAGTGTGTGAGGAGTAGGGATGTGCATGGATCCGGTTCGGAGGCCCTTCGACGGCAACGGAGGTGCCACTTTAAGAGCGGGTGAGGGTGCACTTACTCCTCCCACTGCTTCCCCCTTGCCAGCATCCGTCTTTTGGAAAGCCCACTGGGGCAGTAGCGTACCTCCCTGCCGGCCCGTTACCCTCGTCTTCCGGATATTACCAGAAGTTGCCGACTCCAGCGTGCACAGGCGTGCCGGAGACTTCCGGTCATATCCGGAAGATGGGGGCAACAGGCAGGTACACTGTCGCCCCAATGGGCTTTCCAAAAGCCAGAGGCCGGCGGGGGGAAAGTGTCAGGAGGGGTAGGTGCATCCTCCCCCGCTCTTAAAGCGGCACCCCCACCACCTTCAAGCCTCCCCGCCGTGGTTCCGTGCACATCCCTAGTGAGGAGACCCTGGTTGCGTTTGTGGATATGCCACCAGAAATACTCACTTTTTAACGTTCGCTTCTCCGTTGGGGATCCGACGCAGCTTCTTCTTCTTCAGGATTTTGACTGCCCTCCGACAAAGCGTCTCGGAATCCAACATCTCTTTGACCTTTCCATAAGACCCTTCCCCGAGCAAGTCCCCCATCAGGTACTTGCCAATCAGCTTGGCCCTCTTCCGGCGGGGCTGGTAGATCACTTCTGTCGAGTCGATGCGGTGAATGAAAGTGTCCATCCCCACAGACATCAACTCACTTTCGACAAACATGCCCAGCTGCTGGGATTCATCCAGATCCATCCTGGATCAAACAATGCAACCCAGTCGATTTCCTCCAATGCCAGTCAGCGCACACCAAATATTTATAAATCCAGTTCCTGATGTAACCAACGCTCCCTTTTACTCCCAGCTCTTCTTTTTAAGGGGGAGGGCAAGGAGTTTTCAGCAGAGGTAAGGAACTTTCCAGAAGATTGTACAAACGTTTAATTAAAAAACACACAACAACCTGCAAGAACGTTTCTGTTGAACCAGGAGGGTCCTAAAGAGAGGCAACACCTCGTTCCAATACTATAGTGCCTCTTTAAAAGAGGATGTGCGTATGTGTGTGTGTGGGGGGGGGTTGTCTTTCGTAGTTTACAGTTGGCTAACTTTCTGATCTCGCCCTGCTGTTCCAAGCGTCTCTCAACAGCTTGGTTTCCTTAGCAAGTCCCAGCTCTTTGCTTTGTTGAGACCTAAGTCATCTTTAAAAGACTTCCCTGAAATCAAAGCAGTAGTCTAGTCCTCAAGGATTTTCCATTGCTAGGAAGTCACGGGGGCTCCCAGCTCCAGAACGGAGAAGCACAGGGCTGAGGCTCCTGTCTTCCACCACCCAGGTACGAAGTCTGTCGCGAGTCCTCTCAGCCGTTGGGAAGCTGGAACCAAGTCTCTTTGAAGGAAGTTTCAATACTGATTTTCGCAGCTTCTCTTTTGTCCTTGACAAAGGTTTGAGGCCTTCCGTGTCTAGTGAATACTTCCAGGGGCATCCTTCAAACACCTGGGGTCTACCTGACACATGATGTGTCACCCCACGGCTTCAGGTATCCAGGCAGGCAGGCAGCGCAAACCCTTTTCAAGTTGCACTGAACTGGGCAGGCTGGCTGGTTTGAACAAGGTATCTTTGGGCAAGCTGAAGAAGTTGACAGGGCCCCTCCAAATCTAGCAGCTACCTCAAAGAAGGGAAGCAGCCCGAGGGCACCCTAGACTTAGGAAGAAGCCTCAACTTTTCAATCACACTTAACTCCAGTGTCATACACACATCACTCAAAAAGAGACAGACCCCAATTGTGCCAATCGCCTCACCTAGCTGGCCTCTTCGAAGCAATATTCCCTTTCTCCACCTGCACTTATGTTTATACTTCTTTCTAAGCCAAACGGGGAAGACAAAAGGAGGCTTAAAAGGGCAGGAAGTCAAGGGGAAGCTATCCTTTGCACATGAGTGGCAAACAGGGTAGGAAACTGGACTCTTTCCTTGAGAGACAACTGCACCGTTGCCCTCTTGATTGGTACTCAGGGAGCAAGGCACCAGTCAAACAGGCGGGGAGAATCTGAATGGGGAAGTTGGCCTTTTCTTCCCATTTCCCCTCCTACCAAGTTACTAATGGGCCCCTTCTTCCACCACCCTCAGCCTCAAAACCCCGTTAAAGCCTATTTCAGCTACTCAGGACCCACATAAATAAGGGATCAGGAAACTGAGCTTCCACTCAATAAAAAGGAAGGTAACTTCTCACCTACCTCAAGTTAATGAAGAATGCAGTTAACACCCCAGGCACCACTTAACAGAAAAACAGTCACTTCCTCTACAATTGGGGCAGGGGGAGAGAGTCAGTAGTATAGAAAGGTGCCCAACACTCACTAAGAGAAAAAGAGATGTTACCCACCACCTCTGCTCCCCAAAATAATTCAGTCTCCAATGGGTTAAAAAGCTATTAAGAGGGCAAGAACCCCTTCTTTGGATGGGACTCAATTGATGGAGACCACACCAAAGATGACAGCTTCCTGCAAGAACTAGTGAAGGAGGAATTCTTGTGAACAAGACAAGAGAAGAAAACCTGTCCCTAACAGAAGAAATCACCCAAACAAGCAGAAACAGGAGAACAGAAGGAGCTTTTTTCCCTGCCAGCAGTGTTGCTAATTGGCACCAAAAGGAGGCTAGGATATTAATTAAGAGATGGCCCTATTTACATTTTAAAAACTTCTTCCCAAACTTGTCCCAAATAGGAGGATGCAAACTTGACAAGAAACCAAGCAGAAAGAGGGAAGAACCTCTCTTTTTCTAAAAGAGTCACTAATTGGTATTCTTCCCCCAAATTAAGGGAGGGCAATTCATGGCCACACTTCTCCCCTAATGTAACTGAGGGTCACTCAGATATACTAAATCTCTCTCCGAGCTGCAAACAGCGAAGAGGGAAAAGGCTAATTAATGGCCTTTAATTAATTGATTAATTAATTAATTAATGGTTACACTTCTTTCTACACCAAACGGGGAAGACAAAAGGAGGCTTAAAAGGGCAGGAAGTCAAGGGGAAGCTATCCTTTGCACGTGAGTGGCAAACAATTAATTGATTGATTAATTAATTAATGGACACCGCTTCCTCCCCAAAAATATCAACCTGCTGGGGTGCCTCACAGAGGCACACACACATTCTGGTGGTACCCAATAGATGCTCTGCAGGCCCACCCAAAACAGAAGCACCCCCCAAGTAGGGAAGAGGCTATGCAGTGTCCCACCACACTCCCAAGACCTGATGCCTCCACCTCTCCCAATATACCACACACACACACACACACACCTACCCCTTCGCAACACACACACACACTCTAAAACCCCCACTGGGAGGGGAAGGAGGGGCCAGCTAGTGTCAGTGGCAGCCACCCCCCTCTTCCCTCGGACCAGCTGCCTACCACACTGACACCCTCTTCTTTCTCACCACACAACTGGGCTTCCCTCAGGCTTCACTCCTCCCTCCCCCCCCCGCCAATAAATACCAGGCCTGTTTCCGGGGTAGGCCTCCCTCGCCCCACAGGGAAAGAGGGCCCGGCCCCTTCGCTGGGGGGCGAGCGCGTTGCTGGGGGGGCCTCTCCCCCGGGGGGCTGGGGAGGGGGGTGGGGCTGCCCCTCCTGCGGGGCCGGCTGTGGGCGTGGGGGGGGCCGGTGGATGCTCGCCCTCCCTTCGCCGCGCCAAGCCGCCGTCGCGCCCTCTCAGCGCCTGCCTGCCGCCGCCGCAACTAACACGCCACCGCCATTTTGTTTACCTCCCCCCTCCCCTCACCGACGCTATCCGCCAGCTCCTCCCCCACTCATGTGGCCCTCCGCGCAGGCGCGCGTCTGGAGCCCTGCGCCTCCCCATTGGACGCTCCGCCGCCGCTCGTGCCGACCCTCCGCCACCGCCTCCTCAGAGCGGCCCCCGATTGGCTGCGCGGCTTCCCTGCTTTTGATCCCCATTGGGCGGCGGAGTGTGCGGTTTTCCTGCCAGGGAAGAGTAGGCTGAGTGTGTCAGGAGAAAGTGGTGGGGAAGTGGGAGGAGGAGGAGGGAGAGGGTAGTGATTGGCTGGGGTAGGGGAAGGGGCGGGACCGAGAGGCGGGGCAGAAGGAAGGTGGGTCTCCGGGCGGAGATGGGAGGGGTGGGTAGAGGGCGAGCGGTTGCCATAGTGACGCATGTCGAGGGGCGGGGTCGAGGCTGGTCTAAGCTGATGCACCAGATAGGCCAGGCTTGCTCGCTTCGGCCCTCCTGCAGAGGTTGGCCTACAACTCCCATAATCCTTGGCTATTGGCCACTGTGGATGGAGATCATGGGAGTTGTGGTGCAAAAACAGCTGGGGGGGGCAAAGTTGAACAGGCCTTGATATAGGCAGAGAGGGAGGAACTGTGTAATCCGCGTATACCACATTTATTTATTCATTTATTTATTTTGTTGTTAAATTTGTATACCGCCTTTCGTTAAAACAATCCCAACTTTTGTTCACCCAGAAATTAAAAAACCAAGACTATAACAATGACACAATTAAAATATTAAGCTCAAAAATACAAAAACCAGAGCTCTTACTAAAAAGATTTTTTAAAAATACATGCATCAAATAACCATACAAAATACAAAGAAGCCGCAGCAGAGACGATCACATAAAAGCCTGGGTGAAAAGCCAGGTTTCCCCATGCTTCCTAAAAGCCGTGATGGAGACCGAGGAGGGAATAGCCACCGGGAGAGCATTCCAGAGTCTGGGGGCAGCCACAGAGAAGGCCCTGTCCCAAGTGCACGACAGCCGAGCCTCCCTCATTGTCGGCCCCCAGAGCAGAGCCCCCTCAGATGACCTCGTCAAGCCGGCAGCAACCCTGGGGAGCAGGCGGTCCCTCAGGTAACCCGGGCCCAAACCGTTAAGGGCTTTAAAGGTCAAAACCAGCACCTTGAATTGGACCCAGAAATGAACTGGCAGCCAGTGCAGCTCTTTCAGGATGGGTGTGATGTGCTCCCACCAGGCAGCTCTGGACAAAACCCTAGCTGCCGCGTTTTGCACTAGCTGCAGGTTCCGGATATCCTTCAAGGGCAGCCCCACATAGAGTGTGTTACAGTAATCCAGCCGTGACGTGACTAAGGCATGGGTAACCGTGGCCAGATCTGCCTTCTCGAGAAAGGGACGCAGCTGGCGCATTAGCCGAAGCCGTGCAAAGGCACCCCTGGCCACTGCCTCTACCTGAGCTTCCAAAAGCAGAGCCGGGTCCAGCAATACCCCCAGGCTGCGTACTTGCTCCTTCAAGGGGAGTGCAACCCCATCCAGAACCGGTAGAATCTCCTCATCCCGATTGGCTCTCCTACTGACCCACAATACCTCTGTCTTGTCCAGATTCAATTTCAGTTTATTAGCCCACATCCAACCCACCAACCCAATGCAGCTCTTTCAAAATGGGTGTGATGTGATCCCAACGGGCTGCTCCAGATAAAATCCTAGCTGCCCCTCGGATGACCTTGTCAAGTGGGCAGCAACCCTCAGGTATCCTCAGGTGTTCCCTGGCTGGCTGGTTCTACCTTTTTTTGTCGGCAGGCCAGTGGTTTGGACAGAGCTTATATGGGGTAGGCACCCTTTGGCTTGCCCCAGCTGATGCTGAACTACAAGTTGTATGAGACACCTTCGGAAGAGTGGCCGGAACAGCTCACCTAAGGAGCTTTGCCCCAGCAACAGGGAGTATCTGGCTACCTGAGGTTCCTCATCTTTGGAGGACCTAACTGTCAAGTGGCTGACCGGCCAGCAACAGAGAGCAGAAGACCAGACTGAAGACTCTCTGGCGGAAACAGCAAAGGCGGAAAGACCCCAGACGGCAGCTGGACTTCTGCTGGGGAACTCTTCGGGCTAAAACTTCCGAGATGACCCGTCTCGACAGCCAACAGAGGACCGTGTGTGTGTGTGTGTGTTGGGAGAGTCCCTTTTATTTTGAGGAAGTTTGAGTTCCTTCAGAACTCTTGGGTGGACGCCATCCGGCCCTGGAGATTTGCTAGTTTTTAGTTTTCCAAAACTTCATCCCAACTGGGCTTCTATGATTGTGGTTTAAATAAACTCCATGCATGCTGGAGCGTGTTCTGCTCTTTCACGTTCCAAATGTCTCCCTGCACATATGTTATTTGGTTTACTTGTATCTCTGTCAGTCATCTTGTTGTACAATATATGTGTGTGTGTATAGATAGATAGATAGATATACACACACACTATATTTAACTGAATAGCAATAGCAATAGCACTTACATCTATATACTGCTCTATAGCTGGAAGCTCTCTAAGTGGTTTACAATGATTTAGCATATTGCCCCCAACATTCTGGGTACTCATTTTACCGACCTCGGAAGGATGGAAGGCTGAGTCAACCTTGAGCCCCTGGTCAGGATCGAACTTGTAACCTTCTGGTTACAGGGCGGCAGTTTTACCACTGCACCACCAGGGGCTCTTGGGAGGCAACTCTGAATTTAAGACAAGTCCTTTAAAAAACACAGGTTAAATACAAAGTGGGTATCATGCCCTCCATGAATTTGTCCAAGTCATCCAAGCTAGTGGCCATCACCACATCCTGTGGTAGAGAATTCCATAGTTTAATTACGTGCTGAATCTGAGATCTTCCTCAGATTCAAATTTACTAGGATTCTAATTCACCATATATGGTAATTATTCAATAAAATTAATCATGTTTGAAGTTGAAATCCTACAAATTGCAAACTGTTGTTTTACTTCCCTTTTGCAAGCACATTAACAAGATATTCTGTGACATATACTAGGTGGCCATTGGATAGCAATTTAACCCATTTGTGAGCCACATAGCATAGTGGTTAGAGTGTTGGACTAGGACCGGGAAGACCCAAGTACGAACCCCCATTCAACCATTAAACTCACTGGGTAACTCTGGGCCAGTCATATATTTCTCAGCCTAACCTACCTCACAGGGTTGTTGTGAGGATAAAAATAACAATGTATTAACTCTGAGCTCCTTGGAGGAAGAGTGGGATATAAGTGTGAAAATAAAATATACCAATTTAGCAATTGTAAAGGCAGGGTAGTTTTTGGTTTCTCGTGGTTTTCTACACACACACCCAGCTGAATTGGTATACAGTTTAAATAGCCACTTTCCCATGCTGTTCCACCCATTTTTGCTGCAGGAGTGGACTGTTTTGCTAAGGAACCAAACTCCGTTTGTGGGATCAGGTCAAGCACTTCTGCAACGCGATTCCCACAAAGAGGGGGCCTCCTGGATCTCATTCCTTGAACTTTCCTAGCAGTACTGTAATCTACTCAAAATGACTTTGCCCAGTCAACAACGGGCCTCGCCTAGATACGATATCAGCAACACTAATGAAGATGAGTTCTTCACAGGGACACCGTTTCCTTTCTCAGATGTTTGGAGTTCCCTGCACTTCCAGGCTCTAGACATGCCAGGCTCCTCCACTAGGAAGCAGCAGAGGGATGCAGAAATGATGGTTACCATCTCTCCAAGGCGGTAGTGCTAGAGTCCAACTTTTCTCCCAGTGAACATAAGAACAGCCCTGCTGGATCAGGCCCACGGCCCATCTAGTCCAGCATCCTGTTTCACACAGGGGCCCACCAGATGCCGCTGGAAGCCACAGGCAGGAATTGAGGGCATGCCCTCTCTCCTGCTGTTGCTCCCCTGCAACTGGTATTGAGAGGCATCCTGCCCTTGAGGCTGGAGGTGGCCCACAGCCCTCTGACTAGTAGCCATTGAGAGACCTCTCCTCCATGACGTCATCCAAACCCCTCTTAAAGCCATCCAGGTTGTTGGCTGTCACCACATCCTGCGGCAGAGAGTTCCACAAGTGGATCACGCGTTGTGTGAAAATGTACTTCCGTTTGTTGGTCCTACACCTCCTGGCAATCAATTTCATGGAGTGACCCCTGGTTCTAGTGTTGTGTGAGACGGAAAAGAATCTCTCTCTCTCCACTTTCTCCACACCATGCATGCTTTTATAGACCTCTATCATGTCTCCCCGCAGACGTCTTTCTTCTAAACTAAAAAGCCCCAGGTGTTGTAGTCTTGCCTCCTAAGGAAGGTGCTCCAGGCCCCTGATCATCTTGGTTGCCCTCTTCTGTACCTTCTCCAGTTCAACAATGTCCTTTTTAAGATGTGGTGACCAGAATTGTACGCAGTACTCCAAGTGTGGTCGCACCATAGGCACCATAGGGAAAATAGGGACCTGCTACTTCTAACCCTGTGGTGGTCCCCCTGCCCCCCACCACGGAGGATCACTTCCCAAGCCCTGCCTCTTCCACTCGTACCTATTGCTGGAGGCTCGTCACTGCCACGTTCCTGTAGGCCAAATGCAATTTCATCTGCAATGGCCCGTCCAATTGAGAGCCAAAAATGGCAGCCGCAGCTCAGTGGCAGAGGGCAGGTTGTGCCTGCAGAAGGTCCCAGATTCAGTCCCTGGTAGCATCTCTGTACTTAGGGCCCAGTGGCAGCACCAGGGAACTTTTTGGAAAGAGGGCGGGGCACGGAAGGGGCACTTATAGGTGGGCAAGCTGGGCCCCACATGCTCGATCTCTGAAACAGAAATGGGGCGGGGAGAGGAGGAGGAGGCCACATTTTGGAGGGGGTGCATGCCCCCCACCCCCACCCCTCTGGAACCCCCTTGTTAGGGCTGCACCTTTAATTTTTTAATCAGTTAAAAAGACACATCTCTGATTAATTGGGTAATGTTTTACTTATATATATATGGGTGGGGGCAATTTTTAAAGCTGTAAACATGACTTCATACCTTTCCTATAACATCAGACCAGCTGAAGAAGGTAGAAACCCAAATGTCTTGCCCGTTAAATTTATGTTTTGTCAATCAGGAGTGTGTGCGTGTGTGCGTGCCACATTAACAATTTTTGGACAGAAGCATTTACAAAAACTGTAGGTATGGCAGGTACTATCTTGGATGATGTATTCCCCCTTCACAGTCACTCAGGAGGGAATGCCTCTACCCCAATGGCCCCTGCTCTCTCTCTCTCTCTCTCACAGACACACACACCATCTAAAAGCAGCCGCCAAGAAGAAGCACTTATCTTTCTCTCCCACAGGAGGGAATGCCTCGTCTAAAAGGGTGTGCCCTGCAACGTACACATGCACCACTGTAAAAGAGGCATCCCAATTTCTCTAGCACGGGGGAATCCTTCTGTTAAAATGGCACCTGCTGCAACTTAAACCATCTACAAAGAAACTCGTTTTTGTTTCTTCTAAATTATTATTTTGGACATATGCAAAGGGATGAAGGTTTAATCCTCTGGTAGGCTGATTTGCAAACATTTGATGTTTTTATTTCCTTGATTAGATGACGGTTTTAATTGGATGACAAATTGTTTGTTAATTTGTTGTATTTATATACCGCTTTTCTGGCGAACCTCCCAAAGTGGTTTCCAGAAAAGCTTCAATAAAGAACCGTACATCGGACAACATGTTTAGATCTGTAAGTGCGAGGCTCTTTAGGCTGGCTTCTTTCCTCTCTCCTCTTCTTAGAGAAGGGTTGGGCAATTTTGGCCCTCCGGCTGTGACTGAGCTACAATGCCTGTCATTCCCAGCCACAGTTTATTGTGACAAGGAATGGTGGGGATTGTAGTTCAACCATTGTTGGAGTGTCCCGTTTGCCCACTCCTCCCTTAGGGCAAGACGGCTCTTAACCACCTCTGTGGTGGCAGCTGGGGAGGAACAGAGGAAGCTGCCATATACTGAGTCAGACCATTGGTCTATCTAGCTCAGTATTGTCTTCACAGACTGGCAGCGGCTTCTCCGAGGTCGCAGGCAGGAGTCTCTCTCAGCCCATGTGGATAAGACAGTAAATTTATTCTGGGAAAGATTGGATGGTTATGTGCAGAAAGATAAGTGTGTCTCTCTTCTAAACAGCAATAGGACAAATTGTGGAAATCGACGTTGGATGTAAACCCACCCACCCACCCCGATTACCTGATGTGCTTTGAAATCCTCACCAACACGGAGTTACAATACTGGCTGCATATACTTTATAACCCTGTTGGTTACCAAATCCTTGTGCGTAAATCTTTGTGTATATGATGTGCAAACAACCACTTTGTATATAATTGTGCTTTGGTAACGTACTGTTTGCTTTGGCAGTTTGTTGGTTAAAAAAAAAAAAAATCTTGTCCTAATAAAAAAAAATCGTCTAGTCTTTTCTTGAAGATACTGCCAGGGAGGGAACTTGGAACCTTCTGCTCTTCCCAGAGTGGCTCCATCCCCTGAGGGGAATATCTTCCAGTGCTCACACATCAAGTCTCCCATTCATATGCAACCAGGGCAGACCCTGCTTAGCTAAGGGGACAAAGTCATGTTTACTACCACAAACATAGGAACATAGGAAGCTGCCATATACTGAGTCAGACCATTGGTCTATCTAGCTCAGTATTGTCTTCACAGACTGGCAGCGGCTTCTCCAAGGTTGCAGGCAGGAACCTCTCTCAGCCCTATCTTGGAGATGCTGCCAGGCAGGGAACTTGGAACCTTCTGCTCTCCCCAGAGCGGCTTCATCCCCTGAGGGGAATATCTTCCAGTGCTCACACATCAAGTCTCCCATTCATATGCAACCAGGGCAGACCCTGCTTAGCTATGGGGACAAGTCATGCTTGCTACCACAAGACCAGCTCTCCTCTCCCTAGGGGCAGGTAGCAATCATCGAGGAGAGCTGGTCTTGTGGTAGAAAGCATGACTTGTCCCCTTAACTAAGCAGGGTCTACCCTGGTTGCATATGAATGGGAGACCTGATGTGTGAGCACTGTAAGATATTCCCCTCAGGGGATGGAGCTGCTCTGCGTAGAGCATCTAGGTTACAAGTTCCCTCCCTGGCAGCATCTCCAAGATAGGGCTGAGAGAGACTCCTGCCTGCAGCATGGGAGAAGCCGCTGCCAGTCTGTGAAGACAATACTGAGCTAGATAGACCCAGGGTCTGACTCAGGATATGGCAGCTTCCTATGTTCCTATGAATTGTCCCCTTTGCTAAGCAGGGTCCACCCTGGTTTGCATTTGAATGGGAGACTACATGTGTGTGAGCACTATCAGATCTTCCCCTTAGGGGATAGGGCCACTCTGGGAAGAGCACCTGCTTGCTTGCTTGCTTGCTTGCATGCATGCAGAAAGGCCCAGGTTCCCTCCCTGGCAGCATCTCCAGACAGAGCTGAGAGAGTTTCCTGCCTGCAACTGTGGAGAAGCCGCTGCCAGTCTGTGTAGAGACCATACTGAGCTAGCTGGGCCGAGGGTCTGACTCAACAGAAGGCGGCCCGATGGCAGGACGCAGAGAAGCCAACGTGCGTTCCGCGGGCGAGGAGAGCTCTCCCAGTGCAGCAGCCAGCCGGAGAGGTAGCCGTGCTGCCCGGTCAGCCTGCACGGCACCCTCTCTAGCAGCAGGCCAAGGCTGCTGTGCTTGCAGCCTGCGATCCATTTTTGGCCCTGGCTGGAGAGCTCTGGAAACCACCGGCGGCCCAACTACTGGAAAGCCAAGCACTACCTTTCAAGGAGGGGCCGCTTCCCAGAAGTGGGACGAGCAGGATCGATCAGGCAGGGCCCATGGTGCAGGAGAAGAAAGCTGAGCAGCAGGCAGGCAGGCAGGCAGGCAGGGCCAGGTGGGAGAGAGGGCTGACCCTCTCTGGAAGCAGCTGGCTGCTGGACCGGCCATTGGCATCAGCTGGAGAGAGAGAGAGAGAGAGAGAGAGAGAGAGAGAGAGAGAGAGAGAGAGAGAGAGAGAGAGATCCCTCAGCCCCTGGTCTGCTGGCCGCCCTCCTCCCCAGAGCCAGCCTGTCTGTCTCTCGCCACAGGACATCTGGCGCACGCAAAACCTTGACCGGCAGAACTAAAACCAGCATGCAGCAAGAATATCACACGAGGCTTCTCCACACTGGGCGGGGGAGCAAAATAGCAGAAAGACACGCACACCCCTCCACCTGGCTATGGCAACAGGGGACCTCCTCCTCCCGGGACATCCCCCAAGGATCAGAGCTGGGTTAACAACGATGCTCAGCCATCCATGGGGTGTGCAAATATGTGGGGTATTGTGGGCTGGGGTTCTTTTCATGCTTGTTGCTGGGCTTTTTTGCATCTGCATCATCATGATTTTAATTGCAAACTGCTCAGAGATGCAAGTTTGGGGTGGTATATCAATATTTTAAATAAATAAATAAAATAAATCATCTTCGTCATCATCATGATTTGGCTCTTTATACGCTTTTAGAGTTGTGATGTTTTCAGATAGTTGCACAGTCATCCGTCCTGGGTTCCTTGGACCAAACGGAACAATTAAAGAAGCAAAGAACATACTCTCTGGATTCATTTCCCTTTCACTTCTTCACACACTTTGAGAAGTGGTTGCAGACATCAGAGGCAGCGAGGAGGAGAGCTGGTCTTGTGGTAGCCAGCATGAATTGTCCCCTTTGCTAAGCAGGGTCCACCCTGATTTGCATTTGAATGGGAGACTACATGGGTCAGCACTGTGAGATCTTCCCCTGAGGGGATGGGACCACCTTGGGAAGAGCACCTGCATACTTGCATATAGAACATCCCAAGTTCCCTCCCTCCAGACAGGGCTGAGTGGGACTCCTGCCTGCAACTGTGGAGAAGCCGCTGCCAGTCTAGGTAGACAATATAGATGGTCCAAGGGTCTGACTCAGGATATGGCAGCTTCCTCTGTTCCAAGGGACAAGGGGCAGAGTTGCTGGAGGACCAGGGGCATAGGTAGGAATGAAGAAATGCTTGATTAACAAGCAGAAAGTTGCCGGTTCAAATCCCTGCTGGTACTATATCGGGCAGCAGCGATCTAGGAAGATGCTGAAAGCTGGAACTCTAGCGGCAATGCTGGTCAACCCCTCCTGTATGCTACCAAAGACAACCACAGGGCTCTGAGGGCACCAGGAGTCAGAACTGACTTGACAGCACACTTTACCTTTATGGGTGGGGAGGGGGTGCTAACAAAAGGCCCTGGAGGGATTTGGAGCAGAGGACAAGAAGTTTGTTCCAGATCCAGGAGGGCCGTGGACTTTTCCCCTTGCAAAACCCACACACCTTCAGCAGGTCCATTTCTTCTGTTTTCAAAACAACAACCCCCCCACCACCGCTGCTCACCATCCGGCCCTTCTGCTCACCTTAGGCGAGCAGGGCAGGGAAAGACAGTTTTGTGCACGGCTCAGTGGCGCTTCCCTTTATTTTTTCCAAATCGCGGCTGCAGCTGCTTTGAGTCAGAAGGCTAGAACCGGTTGCAAGACCCAGCCCTGGGTCTGATCCAGGCCTGCCTTGGGGCTGCCCTACGGAGAGGTTCCCTCTCCGCCCTCTCTGCACGTGGGAAGCAGCTGGAAAAAGAGCCCCCTCCTCGAAGCCCCCACGCTGCCCCCACGGTGCTTCAGTCACTGGTGGATTGGAGCGGGTTTCGATCCAGAGCGCCCTTCAGGGCTGACCTCTCAGGCCTTCCCTTGGACTCTAAGAAGTGACCCTCATGACCAGGCATCCCCAAACTGCGGCCCTCCAGATGTTACTGAACTACAACTTCCAGCATACCCAGCCACCAAAAATTGTGTCTAGGGATGCTGGGAGTTGTAGTTCAGCAACATCTGGAGGGCCGCAGTTTGGGGATGCCTGGTCATGACTGATGGTGGAAGGGAAGAGGTGAGGGACGCTCCTGCTCCCGTGCTGTCAGCCCCCCCCCTCCGCGGATGACAAAGCTGCCCCCAGGAAAACCTCCCTCCTCCCCCTCCCCTGGCTGCGATGGGTGTCTGAATAAGCACCCCACGTGGTTCCACGTGGGCCTGGGTGGGTGGGTGGGGCGGCCTCCCCACTGCAGTGCCCACTCATGTGGAAGAAAAGCGGCACGCCCCTTGCTGGTGCCCAGCGAGACGGATCTCGGTCCGTTCAGTCAAAGCAAAGAGGACGGGAGCCAAGATCCCTTCACAGGGATCTTGCTGTTGCTGTGACGGAGGGACACGCCACCCTCCCTTGCCCTGGGGAAGCAGGGGGATTTCCAAGAGAGGAGTCCGGGAAGTGGCTCCAGGCGTGGTGCTCAGTCGCCTTCCACGACCTTTGGCCCAGCCCGGGCAAGCGGCCCGCCTGGCCTGGGCTCAAGCCGGTCGTGGCTCTTGGACTCCTTTGGGAGGCTCTTGGGTGCGTGGGGGACCCACCCGTGGGAGGGGCAGAGAAAGTGAAGCTCTTCTGGGCGAGGAGGAAAGAGGCCGGGGAACTCACAGGGCGGCCAGATGGAGGGAAGCTATAACGCTGCAAAGCAACGTCTGTGTGTCCCCCCACCACACCCACCCACACACACACACCCCAAAGCAAATAGCCTGCAGCCTGTGCCCGCTCGCCTCCTTTGCTGGCGACATCCCTGTTTTCTTTGATTCCCCCCAGAGAAGGCAGACCTGGCCACACACGCCCCGGTTGCGCCCAGATTCCATGACAGCAGTGCATTCCAGCACAGGCGTAGCAAGGTTGGCGTGGGCCCCGGGGCCGACTGGAAGAGCGAAGAAGGAGGGTCTCTGCCACCCACCCCCACCCCCTGCCGTTTTCTTCAGAGAGGCTGGGGGGGGAGCAAAGTGCAAGGCGTCCCCCCACCCCCCACCGGCCCAGGGACATTCGTCCCCCTTGCTCAGGGCTGGTGCACAGAAGGAGGAGTGGACGTGTTATCTGTGGCTCCCGAGGGCAGGCGTGGAGCCCATGGGCTGAAATCACAAGGAACCAGATTGAGACTAGAGGTGAGGGGACGATGTGGTCAGTAGAGAGCAGCCGTGGTTATTCACAGCCATTCAAGGCACATTCGTAGTCACATCAAGGGTTAGAGACAGTGATGTCCTCAGGGGCGTAGCAAGGTTGGAGCGGGCCCAGAGACAAGATTTTAGAATGCCCCCCCCCTCACTGAAGCTCAGCTCATGAAGTAAAGAAATCTTAAACGAGGCTGAAGAGTGGTAACAAAAAGCAGAGTAAAATTTGTATATCATCCTAAATTATTTTTTAAAAGGTTTTGTAAATTGTGGATGATGCAAGTCACTTAATGGTCCTAGAGAAAGACCTGCTGTTCTGGTAGCTCCAGGTCTTCACACTCACATCAATTTCGGAGGATGAATACAACTGAAGGAAGCCCAGGCAGATGTGCGGCTGGGGGAGTCAGTCATGTGACTTGCCTCTGGGGGGCCCCCAAGGCAGTGGGCCCTCAGACAACTGTCTCCCCTTGCCCTATTATAGTTACGCCCCTGGATGTCCTCATCGCTTGACACTCTGCGGCGTTGAAAGCAAAGTTCTGGGATCACACAGAACTCTTTATCCATTATTGATTATAAATCTATGATTGATTGATTAAGTGCCGTCAAGTCGGTGTCGGCCCCTAGCGACCATGTAGATAAATCGATACTTGACCCCCCCAAACAGTGGGACTTTCTTACCAATAAAGAGAGAAGCAGAAGAGGGGAGATGTATGTTATAGTGCTGGGATCTGTTTGCCTGTCTTTTCCCCCAGTGGGATAAAGGAAGCAAGAGTTCAGTGCCAGGGGAAAGAGTTCTGTGTGGCTCCGAAGCTTCTGTCTGTGATCCTCCTGGCAGCAAGTCCTAGAATGTAGCAAAACTTACTCAACAAAAATATTTGCTTCCTTTCCGCATGAAGGGCTTTTCTTGCTGACACAGCACTGAGTGAAACTGAAACCTTCCTGACACTGCAGCGGCATGCAGTTTCCAGTTTCTCAATTCAGCCCCCATTAGCCAATGCTCCTTGTTTTATTAATGGGCCCACTTACGTAAGAAGAACCTAAGAGCAGCCCTGCTGGATCAGGCCCACGGCCCATCTAGTCCAGCACCCTGTTTCACACAGTGGCCCACCAGATGCCTCCAAGTAGCCCACAGGCAAGAGCTGAGAGGGGCCTGCCCTCTCTCCTGCTGTTGCTCCCCTGCAACTGGGATTGAGAGGTATCCTGCCTTTGAGAATGGAGGTGGCCTATAGCCACAAGACTAGTAGCCCGCAATAGACCTGTCCTCCATGAATTTGCCTAAGCCCCTTTTAAAGCCATCCAAGCTGGTGGCCATCACCATGTCCCGTGGCAAAGAATTCAATAGATTAATTATGTGCTGTGTGAAAAAGGACTTGCTTTTGTCGGTCCAAAATTTCCTGGCCATCAAAATTTCCCAGGACATTTCCCCCTCTGGCCATCATTCTGGCATACAGCGTGAAGTGTCATGGGAGATAACAAAAATGTCTTTAAATATATCAGAAGCAGGAAACCTGCCAGGGAGGCGGGTTGGCCACTTAGATGATGAGGGCGTGACAGGGATTACTAAGGAGGATAAGGAGACTGCAGAGAAGCTGAATTAGTTATTTGCATCTGTCTTCACAGCAGAGGATACTGAGCATATATCCACTCTGGAACTGCACTGGCTTGGAGGCTGAAGAACTGGGCCAATTTGAGGTGACAAGAGAGGATATGCTAAACTGTCCTGAAAAATTTAAAACTAACAAATCGCCAAAGCCAGATGGCATCCACCCTCTGCACGAACTCAAATGTTAAATTGCGGATCTCCTAGCAAAAAAATTTAACTTGTCCCTACAATCAGGCTCTGTACCAGAGGACTGGAAAGCAGCTGATGTAACTCCCATTTTCTAAAAAGGATCCAGGAGGGATTCGGAAAATTGCAGGCCAGTTAGCTTAACTTCTTGTCAGGTAATGGATGGAAAGCATACTTAAGGAGAAATTTGTTAAACACCCAGAAGAACAGGCCTTGCTGAAGGAGAACCAGCATGGCTTCTGCAGGGGCAAGTCTTGCCTCACCAATCTTTTTGAGTTATTTGAAAGTGTCAACAGACATGTGGATAAAGGTGATCCAGTTGACACAGTATACCTGGACTTGCAAAAAGCTTTTGACAAAGTTCCCCACCAAAGGCTCTTGAGCAAACCTAGCAGTCATGAGATAAGGGGACAGGTTCAAGCGTGCATTAGTACCTGGTTGTAGAACAGGAAACACCATAGGAATAAATGGACAATTTTCACAATGCAGAGGAAGTAATAAGTAGGGTTCCCCAAGGATCTGTAATGGGCCCAGTGCTCTTTAAGTTTAAGAAGGTAAGTGGCCAAATTTTCAGATGACACTAAACTATTTATTGACCAGGGTAGTGAAATCCAAGAGAGATTGTGAGGAGCTCCAAAAGAATCTCTCCAAACTGAGGGAGTGGGTGACAAAATGGCAAAGAGACAGCGTGGTGTAGTGGTTGGAGTTCTGGACTAGGACTGGGGAAACCCGAGTTCAAATCCCCATTCAGCCATGATACTAGCTGGGTGACTCTGGGCCAGTCACTTCTATCTCAGCCTAACCTACTTCACAGGGTTGTTGTGAGGAGAAACCTAAGTATTAGTACATCGCTCTGGGCTCCTTGGAGGAAGAGTGGGATATGAAATGTAAAAATAATAAATAAATAAATAAATGTGGTTCAGTGTTGACAAGTGTTAAGTTAAGCATATTGAGGCACACCCCCGCAAAAAAAACCACCCAAAAACCCACACCACCACCCTCAACTTCACATATCCTCTGATGAGGTCTGAGCTGCCAGTGACTAACCAGGAGAGAGATCTTGGGTTCATGGTGGACAGCTAAAAGTGTCGACTCAGTGCCTGGCAGCTATGAAAAAGGCCAATTCCATGCTAGGGATCATTAGGAAGGGGGTTGAAAATAAAAATGCTACTATTATAATGCTCTTATACAAAATGATGGTGCGGCCACGTCTGGAGTACTGCATACAATTCTGGTCACCACATCTCAAAAAGGACATTGTAGAACTAGTAAAGGTGCAGAAGAGGGCAACCAAGATGACCAGGGGCCTGGAGCACCTTCCTTATGAGGAAAGGCTACAATATCTGGGGCTTTTTAGTTTAGAAAAACGACGGCGGCAGGGAAACATGATACAGGTCTATCAAATCATGCGTGGTGTGGAGAAAGTGGAGAGAGAGAAATTCTTCTCCCTCTCCCATCACACTAGAACCAGGGGTCACCCCATGAAACTAAAGGCTGGGAAATTTAGGACCGACAAGAGGAAGTACTTTTTCCACACAGTGCATAATTAATCTATGGAATTCTCTGCCAGGGAATGTGGTGATGGATGGCCCTAAAAGGGGCTTAGACAAATCCATGGAGGACAGGTCCAACAGGTCTACAATAGCTACTAGTCTGGTGGCTATGGGCCACCTCCAGCCTCAGAGGCAAGATGCCTCTCAATCCCAGTTGCAGGGGAGCAACAGCAGGAGAGAGGATGTGCACATACTTCTTGCCTGTGGGCTTCCCAGAGGCATCTGGTGGGCTGCTGTGTGAAATGCTGGACTTAGATGCTGGACTAGATGGGCCTTGGGCCTGATCCAGCAGGGCTGTTCTTATGTTCAGTTTTTTGGGGTGACCCAGGAACATATTATGGCCATTTAATGATTTCATCAAGTCTCAAGATTATTCCTGCAAGAGGTTTGCAAAGGACAGCCTTAACACAAATGCCAATTACGATAATCCATAACTCTTGCTCAATTAATTATGAACAATAATCACGAATGACAGTGACCTATTTGTATTTATTTCCCATAATCTTATTTATATTTGTTAACGTTGTGGACCAGTTTCTTAACCTTGAGCCCCAAGATGTTGGACTACAACTCCCATCATCCCCAGACATGGCCTATGTGGTGAGGATGATGGGAGTTGTAGTCCAACAACATCTGGGGGCCCAAGGTTAAGGAACCCCGTTGAGGGCTGTCTGGATTCCTCAGTGTGCCCCTTGACTTTTCTGACCTCCCTTTCCCCTTCCCCAGACTTCTTCCCTATCTGCATGGCCACGCCCACTCTGGCATCCTGCCCATTTTCCGCCCTTCCTCTCCCTGACGCAAAAAACATAGAGATAGGATGCAAAGGACAAGAGTTAGGCACACTTATACAATCACTTCAGGTTCCCATTCCACATCCCCATATATGGGGCGGAAGCATGGGGCAGAAGAGAGAGAGCCTCCCTTTGGCATCCAATGCAAAGTTATAGGGGGAAAGCACCATAGAGTAGCTCTCTCTCCAATACAGCATAGAGCGACCTGCTCTAATCCCCTTTCCCCTCTATGGTGCTATCTCCCCACTTCCAAGCCAGATGGTTCCTGGTCGCTCTGGGGTGGCAGCTAGGAGAGGACAGGGCTGGTGAGGCTGCCCATGATGCCTTATATATTTATGCAGAATTGAATATAGCATACATTTAATTTGATCTAATTCAAATCTAATGATAATATTTCTCATTTAAGTGTAATAAACCTAAAATATCATACTAGATTATATTATAGAATTATATTGATTATATGACATAGTAATTTGATTGATCAGTCAATCAATAGTTCTGATAATGATGATAACATCATAGTTTTATTATTTCATTTTATTTATTTCTTACATTTCTATACCGCCCCATACAAATAAGTCTGTGGGCGATGCACAATCTGCTGCTAATTATAAGTGTAAGCCACCTCATGGCACAGCGGGGAAATGAATTGATTAGCAAGCCAGTGATTGGGATGCCAAATGACTGGGAAGTCATTTCCTGCTGCACCATGGGGTGGCTTCAGGGTATTTAGGAGAATGTCAATTTGACCACCTTAAGTGGCGCAGCAGGGAAATGCTTGACTAACAAACAGAAGGTTGCCGGTTATATTGGGCAGCAGCAATATAGGAAGATGCTGTGTGGGTCGCGGGAGGAGGCAATGGCAAACCCCTCCTGCATTCTACCAAAGACAACCACAGGGCTTTGTGGGTACCAGCAGTCGAAATCGACCTGATGGCACACTTTACTTATAAGAAAAGGTAAAGTCTGTGTTTTCTTTTTATAGAATGCAGGAGGGGTTTACCATTGCCTCCTTCCACACAGTATGAGATGATGCCCATCTTCCTGTTTCCGGGGGATTCGAACTGGCAATCTTCTGCTTGTTAGTCAAGCATTTCCCTGCTGCACCACTTAAAGTGACTACTCCAAGCCTAGAGGCAGTATGTTGAAGGGGTTAAAATGATGGACTAGAAGAGGGGAAACCTGAGTGCAAATCCATGTTCAGACATGCCGCTCACAGGCGGGTGGGGGGGGGGCCCTCTGTGCCAGACAGTTCTGGTAATCTACCTCACAGGGTTGTTGTGAGGATAAACATAACCATGCATGCTGCTCTGGGCTCCTTTGGAGGAAGAGCAGGATATAAAGTTAAAACTAAAACTAAATAAGAATAAAAATCTATCCTCCTAGTATGACTACTAGTGGAAGTCCAGGCAGGGCTGCACAACTTCGGCCCGCCCACTGCCGTTGGCATACAACTCCCATCACGCTTGCTCTTTGGCTAATGCGGCTGAGGATGCCGGGAGTTGTAGTCCAACTGGACCGAAGTTGGGCCGCCCGGGTCTAGCGCCTCCAGAGAAAGACCCTCTAGAGCTTCTCTATGGTTAACGGGCAAACTGTCGTCGTCCCTCCAACACCGGAAGTCCAGTCTACGCAACGGTGATTTCCCCTCCCCCGCTCCGTGTGTTGTTTCTTACAAGCGTCCAAAGGAGCAGGGGGCTCCTGGGCAGAGATTAAAAAAAAGAAAAGAAAAGAAAGAAAAAAACCTAAAGTGGGCGGTGTGGGGGCTGTGGGGGGTGGAGTCAAAGGGCCGCCCGGAAGTGTCGAAAGAGTGACGTGTCGGGAGTGCGTGAGAGCCCCGCCCCTCCTCCACCCTCTCCTCACCGGAAGTCCAAGATGGCGGCGGCCTACCCGGAAGTGGGCAAGAGCCAGAGTCAACGCCGCCGCCGCCACCACCACCAGGGCCGGGAGCCTTGAGCCGGCAGCCGCCTCCACTGCCGCCCTCTCCTCCTCCTCCTCGTCCTCGCCCTTGGAGGGAGAAGAGCCCCAGCAAGGTAAGAGCCGCCCCCCCGCCCCGGGGGCATGCCCCTCCCTTGGGTCCCCCCCGACCCCCCCTCTGCTTCCTCCTCCCCTCAACCCCCCACTTTCAAGGGAAGGGGTGAGGCCTGTGCCCCCTGGACGAAGGAGAGTAGCCCCAATGAAAAAGGCGGGGGGGGTTATCCTGGGGGGGGAGCAGGAGGACTGTGGACCCCCTCCCCCCTTCCCAGCTTTCTCTCCTGATTCCCCCAATGGGGAAGGGAAAGGCTTGGGAGGGGGGCAGCAGGTGGGCTTTGCCCCCACCCTGATTGAACTTTTTCTCCCCCCCCCCTTGCTTGCTGCCCTCCCCATTAGCTTGAAGGAAGAAGAGCTAATTGGGGGAGGGGGGAAGAGAATTTCTCTCCTCGCCCCCCCCCCCCCCGCCGACTTCCCTAATGGACAGAGCAACTTGGTGGGGGGGGGGCAGAAGGGGAGAGGGAACTTCCTCCTTGCCCCTGCTTGGCACCCCGACCCCCGGTATGCAAACGACTGGAAAGAGGAGGGTGAGGCAGATCCTTCCTTGCCGGGTGCCTCTTCCCCCCTCCCCCGGCCCTGATTGGGCACACCAGGATAAGTCAGACCCCTTTGCTTGTCGCCCCCTCCCCTCTTTAATGGTAAGAGTCATTGGGAGGCAGAGCAGGGAACTCCCCCTCCGGGTTCCCATTGATTCCTCCTTGGGAGCTCTCCCTTCCTCCTTATCACCCCCCCCCCGCTTGCTGCCTCCCCCATACATGCGTTGAGAGCCTTATGCTGCTGGGGATCTGGGTACCTTAAAGGACCATCGTTGTCCATCTGGGGCCCTTGCTGTCAGAGGTGCTGGGGGGGGGATCCTCCCTTTCTCCCCGCTTGCTTTCTTGTCGCTGCCTGAATTGAGAGAGTGGGCGCACTGGGGTGGGGGGGGTGTCAGAAGAGGAGAGGCCAGAGTGAACTCCCCTTCTGGGACTTTTTCAACCCCCCCCTCCGCCCCTCCCGTGCTTCCTCCTCTTCCTTCTCTCTCTTTTCCCTTGTAGGCACTCATAGTGAGGGGTGAAGGGGTGCTGGCAGAGAAGCACCTCTCTTTCCTCCAGGTGGGTGGGGGGGGAAGCAACTTTGGCTTGTTCCCTGGTGGCACAGGGTGGGCCGTGAGAGAGAGCCTCCGTGGCTGCCCCACTCACTAACCTCTCATTTACCTTCTCCACCCAGACTTCAGACCAAGGTCTGTCTTTCCATGGGGAGGAAGCACACTCTTTCTCTCTCGCCCCACAACGGCCTCCTTTGGGTCTGTGGGGTCCGTACAGACCCTGATTTTAAAGTCCTTGCATCCTCTCTCTTTCTTCCTCTTCATTCTCTCCGCCCACCCCCCCCTCCGCCCACATAAGAACAGCCCTGCTGGAGCCGTCCCAAGGCCTGTCTGTCCTGTTTCACACAGTGGCCCACCAGATGCCTCTGGGGAACCTACAGGCAAGAGCTGAAAGGGGCCTGCCCTCTCTCCTGCTGCGGTTACTCCCCTGCAACTGCAACGAACGGGTACTCAGAGGCATCTGCCTCTGAGGCTGGAGGTGGCCCACAGCCACCAGACCAGGAGCCATGGCTAGACCTGTCCTCCATGAATTTGTCTAAGCTCCTTGGACTCCTCGGGTGAAAAGGGATCTCCTGTGCCCCCACCCCCAGTTCTCAGTGGGTCTCCCAAGGTGGATAGCTCCTTTCTATGAAGTCTGGAAAATGGGAGAGAGTTGGGGGGGGGGAGAACGACTAGTGAGAATGGCCCTGCCTTCCTCTCCCGCTACTCTTTCCCTTCCGCGACTCATCCCCTTCCAAGGTATGTTCTCTTTCCCAGTCCTTTCTCCCTCTCTTCCTTCTCCAGATCTCTGCTGCTGGGTTTGCGATGATGATGATGATGATGATGATGATGTGTGTGGGTGGCAAACATCGATGGTGAGAGGGAGGCGGTTCAGCGATTGTCTCATTTTGCGGGGGAAGCATCTGATTGGGGGGAGGCCTGTATTGGGGGGAGGGAGTGATGGATTCAAACCCTTCCCCCCCCCCGCCTCAGAAGTTTTCTCTCTCCATTTGGTGGTGGGGAGAGGAAACGGAGAAGGCGTCTTTCCTCCAGTGTGATAGGGTCCTGCTTCGTAATTTCATTGGGGCTTGCATGTCAAAGGGGGCGATAGACCTGTGCTTCCCCCATTGGCCTCTTGAGCCCTGTCTTGCTTAGAGAATTGGAAGCATTTGCCTTCCCTCTTTGAAGCCCTTCTAAATGCCCGTTGCAGGGGAGCCACTGCAGGGGAGGCCCCTTCTCTTGTTGAGGGGCCTTGCTGAGGCCTGTGGGCCTGATCTCGTAGATTCGGCTTTCCTCCCACTGGCTGCCTCTTTATCTTGTGGCAGGGAGTTCCCCAAGGGAATGGGATTTCTCTCGCTCACACTCGGCGAGGCTAGGATTTCTGGGAAGTGCCTGAAAAAGTGATTCATGGCAGGGTGAGAAGGTGTGCTTAGTTTGCAGATACTTTTGTTGATGCGATTAGGAAGGGTTAGTGCCTCTGCCTCTTTGGTGTGCGGTAACGAGGTGGACCCTGCTCTTTCCCCCCTTGAAGATGGTCCGCAGTTACTAATGACAACATTTCTAGCCCGGCCGCCCTCCAGGGAGCTTGGGAGGCTGTCCCTGGCCCCCCTTTCTATCCTCACAACAATCCCGTGTGGTAGGCTAGGCCAAGAGGTGGTGTAAGGTCCCCTCGGTGAGCTTCATGGCTCAGAGGGGGATTTGAACCGAGCTCCTCTTGGTCCTAGTCTGACTCTCTAAGCTGCAAACTTCAGGGACTCGGTCGGTTAGGGTTAGGGTTAGGGTTAGGGTTAGGGTTAGGGTTAGGGTTAGGCTGTCCTCCTCAGCTGGAAGAGAAGGGAAGCGTCTCCCTTCTTCACTGGACTTCTTGAGTGTGATCCAGTCGAATGTTTCTCTCCCCTTCCCCTCGAAAAGGCGCAGGATCAAGCAAGATAAATGTGTCGTCTGATAGGCTTCTGTCAGTGCCTGAAAGGGCAAGTTGGGCAGGTTGAGTTGCCCTTCATCGGACTGATGAATCCTCGCCTTTGAAGCCTCTTTCTCTTGAGTCAGGCCTTCCGTCCGTTTCTCTTAGAGCTGTCTACACTGACTGGCAGCAGCTTCCCAGGATTTCGGACACGGGGCTTTCCGGGCCCTGCCTGGAGATGCTGGGAACTGAACCTGGGACCTTTTGTGTGCAAAGCAAACACTTTGCCCCTGAGCTATGAAATCCCCCCTCAATATAGGGAGCTCCTGTGTACTGGATCCGACCCTGGGCCCGTCTAGCTCACCGTCATCTGCTCTGCCTGGCCACAGTTCTCCAGCGGCTCCGACGGGGTCTTGCCCAGCTGTATTAAACCGGAGGGCCTTCTCGGCGCAGGCCAGGCCCTCGGCCACTGAGTACCTCCACCTTTGATCCGAAGCGGGGATTTTGAGCCCATGTTCTTAGCTGGCCTGACATGGAACGTCGTGCCAGCGTCTCCCGATATGCCTTACCCGCCCCCCCCCGCCCGGTTTGTGTTGCTTATTCACTCAGGGAAGCCTTCGAGGTTGGTTTGGGGGCGTGGAAGAAGGAAGAGACCTTTCTTTCCTCGGGGCTGGGTTAGGGCGTTTGCAGCCTGGTTCGGGTCAGAGGGGGCAGCCCCAGCTCAGGGTGAAAGGAGTTCTGCAGGGGGAGAAGGAGTTGGCCTTGCCCCTGCCCTGGGGGTCTCTGTCAGGCCAGTGGGGGAGGAGGAAGCGTCCCCTGCCCCCTGCGTCGCCGGCTGGCTCTCTGGAGCCGCCCTTCGGCTGGGCTTCTCCTCCTCCTGTCCCTGGGACGGGCTCCTGCACGCTTCCCGTTGCTGCTTCCCCCTTCCAAAGGTGCGTGCGGGGGAGCTTCAGGGAATACCCGGACGGTGCCGCTTTTCTGAATCACTTCCTGGAGTGCCGTCCAGAAGCAGCCCGCCTTGCCGCTCGGGGGCCAGGGGTGCGGCTGGGGCTCCTGCCACACAGAAGGGGCGTGGGCTGAGCTGATGGGGCCAGGAGGGCAGGAGGGCACCCGGGGCTCTTGCTCTGAACTGCCGACCCGTTCCCAGCAGTGTTCCCTCGCACAGGGAATCCCCGATGTCGGCGGCGTCAGCTCCTGCGAGTCCTAGCCAAAGAGCCTCCCAGCTGGGGATGCTGGGAGTTGTAGTCGGCAACATCTGGAATCTCCTGCTGGAGGGGAGGCTGGTTCCCAGGCCCTGGGGACACGACCGGCTTGGGCTTGCGCCACTGTCAAGGCGGGCCAGCTAGTGCTGCCCCTGGAACCCGTTTGTCACCTGTGTGGAGGTCTCAGTAGGGCTGAGCCTCAAATCGGGCTGAAGACGCTCTGCCAAACAGGATCAGGCCTGCCGGTCCATCTAGGCCAGCACCCTGCTTCCCCACAGTGGCCAGCCGCAGGCCAACCAGAAGGCCTCTCGCCCTCCCCCGTTTGCTGCCCGCCCCTCTGAGGTGGACTGCTTCTGAACATGGAGGCTCCATTTTGTGATTGTGGCTCATAGCCGTTGATGGATTGGCTCCTCCATCAGTTTGGCTTATCCCCCCCCTCCCTTAATAGCATCCAGGAAGCGCGGCTGCATTGGCCCAAAGGTCCACGTCCAGCGTCCTGCTTCTCGCAGTGGTTGGCGAGATGCCTTTGGGAAGCCCATAGCCGTCAAACCGTGAGGGCCCATCCCTTTAACTAGGAGCCACTACAGCCGCCACAGGCCCAGGAATTAGGCAGGGGAGGGCTGTGGCGTTGGCCGGGTGGCTTCTCAGCTGGCTCCGTTGCTCTTCCTACGTTCTCAGGCCCCTGCAGCCCGCGCGAGGGCAAAACCGGCACGTCTGGCTCTGTTCCCCCTGGGGGCAGGGCACCAAACCCCGGCTGTATGGCAGGCTTGGCACGGCCTGCTTGCCCCAGGAGGTCTTCTCTGCGCGGCCAGGAGTGGAGTTGGCCTGAGATTTCTCCCTCCCCCTCCCCTTTTTTTGGGAACTGCTCCTTGCTGCCTGGGACAGGGGTCCGAGGGGGGGGGGCCTCCTCCATCCCCTGCAGACGGGCACCGAGCATGGGTGGGGGCGGGGCAGGGCTGCCGAATGTGGACTCTGGCAAGGCGGGAGAGAGTCTGACGTGCTTCTGGAATGGGTTGGCGGCAGCGGCAGCAGCAGCAGGCGGAGGAGGAATAGAAGGGAAACGGTTCTTGAGGTGGAGTTGCGAAATCCATGAAGCAACGGGTTTCCTAGGAAGGCAAACGCGTCCCCGCTAAGCAGGCTGGCATCCTGTTGCTTGCAGGAGCTTATCGCTAAAATCCCTGCAGAGAGTGTTGTTGGTATGTGGTGAGGGGGACAGTTGCTTCTCCCCCCCCCCGCCCCCTACCTGCCGGAGGCCAAGGGGCCAACTTCCCCAGGCCACCCACCTGCCAACCTGCAGAGTCTTCTGGGGACACACCTGGTTGGGGAATATAAAGATGCTGCCCCCGTGCCCCGGGTTTGCTGGCTCTCAGGAATTTGCAGGTTGCTCCCTGCGGACACCTCCTGGAGGCAATGACGCCAAGGAACCCATGCTCGGGTGACTCCCATGCTCACGGTCATGCAGCTGGCTGTGCTGCCTGATAGGACCCCCACGAGAGGGAGTTTGGGGTCTGTTGCAAGAGCCCTGCGGTAGAATATTGATTTGAGTCGACTTCTATATCGTGCTTTTTCTTCCAGGACAGTGTGTAGGGTTCTTGCCCCTTCTTTCATCCTTGGAACAACCCTGTGAGGTAGGTTAGGCTGAGAGACGGGGATTGAGAAAGCCGCCCCATGGTGAGCATGATGGGAATTTGAACCCAGGTCTCCCCAGTCCTAGACACTAACAGCAAACTCCACCTGCCTCCACCTGTGGTTGTATCATTCTAGTCCAGATTATGGTTGGGAAGATGGTGATCATCAGGCCATCAATGCACATGGAACATAGCAAGCAGCCTTCTACCGAGTCAGACCCTTGGTCCATCTAGCTCAGTATTGTCTACACAGACTGGAAGTGGCTTCTCCAAGGTTGCAGGCAGGAGTCTCTCTCAGCCCTCTCTTGGAGATGCTGCCAGGGAGGGAACCAAGCATGCAGACGCCCTTCCCAGAGCAGCCCCATCCCCTCAGGGGAAGATCTCACAGTGCTGACACATGTAGTCTCCCATTCAAATGCAAACCAGGGCAGACCCTGCTTGGCAAAGGGGACCATTCATGCTTGCTGCCCCAAGACCAGCTCTCCTCCCCGCTACATAACTTTGCAGAGTTCTGTAGATGTTGGAGTGGGGTGTTGCTCTAGAAGGATCTGGAGGAACGGGCGACCCTCAGAGGGGAGTTGAACCCCAATATTGCTTCCCCCCCCCCCGATTTGTATACCACCCCAAACTTGCATCTCTGGGCAGTCGACAACAACATAAAACCGATTTTAGAATAGATTTATATCTTGTTGATCAACTCAAAAGACGCTGAACTTTCCTTGAGAGGGGACGTGTGTGTGCAGGTGTCCCCCTCTCCTCTTTGGTCCCCCTCCAGCCTTCCATCTACGCCGGCTTCCCCTGGGCGCTGCCTCCACCCCCCATGCCCCATCCTGCTCCAGAAGAGGCGCAGATAAATCAACTCCCTCCCCTCGCCGAGTCTCTTGACTGTTTGTTGATGGGCTGCTGTTGAGAGACGGGACACTCCTCCTCCTCCTCCCTCCAGCCGAACACACCACCATCCCTCCCGGAGCCCTTCTCTGGAGGCGGTGATGACACCCTTTCCTCCCCTGGCACGGGTCTCGGCCTGACCGGTTCTGTGGAAACCCGGAGGGTTCCCGCTGCCTGGCTGAAGGTTCGGTTTCGGAAACGGGGTTCCCCTGCAGTCACTAGAGAGAGGACGGTGAGGCGTGGGTCTCGGCGCGTGGCAAGTCCCAGGTTCGATCCCTGACGCCTCCGCGTAAAAACCAAGAGACAGCAGGTCGGAGGGCTCAGCTCCGGGCAGGGTGGGGCTCTCGGAGTCTTCCTAAACGGAGACAGAAGTGGCTGGGGTGGAGAAGGCTCCAGCTGTGGTCTCCCCGGATTCAGGACAAAGGGGGGGGGGACCGCCTGGCTCTAAGGATGTGGTTCCAGCCGCTGTGTGTGCGGGATTGTTTATTGGAGAGCCGAAGGAGCATCGGGGTGAGGGGCGTTCAACCCACTCGGTCACTTCTGCCCCCTTGATGCTCTTCCTCCCGACAGCCAGCCCCCACCCCACACAGGAAAACCTGGGGCCAATGTGCTTTGCTCTCCCCGTTGTGTCCTGTGGCAGAGCACCTGCTTTCTGCATGCAGGTTCAGTGCCCAGAAGCCACCTCATGGCACAGCGGGGAGGTGGCTTGACTACCAAGCCCGGGGTTGCCGGTTTGAATCCCCGCTGGTTTGTTTTCCAGACTAGGGGAACCCCCTCTGTCGGGCAGCAGCGATAGAGGAAGATGCTGGAAGGCATCATCATCTCAGACTGCGTGGGAGGGGATGGCCATGGGCAACTCCTCCTGTCTTCTACCAAAGGAAAACCACAGGGCTCTGGGGGAGCCAGGAGTCCCCACCGACTCGAGGGCACACTTTGGCCCAGTGCCCAGAACCCCACGTCACAGCAGGGCTGGGAAAGGCTTAGGTGGCCTAATGGGCTGACTTGGTGAGAAGGCAGCGTTGCGGTGGGAGAGGACCTGCTTGGAATGCAAAACGCCACCGGATCTATCCTTGGCATCTCCAGCTTGAATGGGCCAGGTAGCCGGTCATGGGAGAGGCCCCTACCTGAGAGGTCTGCTGCCAGTCAGAGTACTGAGCTGGTTGGACCAAGAGTCCCACCCAAGGCAGGGCAGGCTCACGAGTCCCAAATCCCCACGTCTGGACTCTGTTTTAGGAAGTGAATCTGCACGGGAAGCTGGCCTTGCCTGCCTGATGTGCAGAAAGTGGTGTTTGTTTTCAGGGGGTGACCCTGGGAGCAGAAAGAGGCATGACTCCACTTGCCCCTGCCTTCCCCAGCGACTCCATTGTGCGGAACGAAACCCAAAACCGCCCGTCGCTCGCTGCAGGGGAGCGTGAAGCGTGGAAGGCCCCGGCGTGCTTTGCCCGCGCATGTCAGGCGTGTGAAAAACGAGTTGGCATTGAGGAGGAGCAGCACACCCGTATAACTCAGGTGCTGCTGTGCCTTCCAATGGCCCGACCTTCCATGACTCTTAACATCGGGAGTATTGGCGTTCGCGTTAAAAGGTGGACAAGGCCTCTTGGATTTACGCTGCCGATAGGAGGGGGATTCACTGCCTCTGAATACTAGAATTCGTGATTACTCAGTGAAGTTGGTTGCCTGAGCAGCAGGATTGCTGGAAAGGAAGTGCTGTTTAAGAACATAAGAGCAGCCCTGCTGGATCAGGCCCAAGGAGGCCCATCTAGTCCAGCATCCTGTTTTGCACAGTGGCCCGCCAGATGCCTCTGAGGAGCCCACAGGCAGGAGTTGAAAGGGGCATGATCTCTCTCCTGCTGTTGCTCCCCTGCAACTGGGACTCAGAGGCATCCTGCCTCTGAGGCTGGAGGTGGCCTATAGCCCTCCAACTAGTAGCCATTGATAGACCTGGCCTTGATGAATTTGTCTAAGCCCCTCTTAAAGCCATCCAGGTTGGTGGCTGTCACCAGATCTTGTGGCAGAGAATTCCGTAGATTATGAGTTGTGTGAAAAGATACTTCTTTGGCTGGCCCTAACTTTCTTGGCAATAAGTTTCATGGGATGACCCCCGGTTCTGGTGTTATGACAGAGGGAGAACAATTTCTCTCTGTCCACTCTCTCTACACCCTGTATAGACCTCTATCATGTCTCCCTGCAGTCATCTTTTTCCCAAATGAAAAAGCTCCAGATGCTCTAGTCTTGCCTCATAAGGAAGGTACTCCAGGCCCCTGATCATCTTGGTTCCCCTTTTCTGCATCTCTCTATAATGTTCTTTTTGAGATACGGTGAACAGACCTTTATACAGTACTCCAAATGTGGCTGCACCATAGATTTGTATACGGGCATTATGATGTTAGCAGTTTTATTTTCAGTCCCCTTCCTAATGATTCCAAGCATGAAATTGGCCTTTTTCACAGCTGCCACACACTGAGTTGATGAGTTCCATCATTTCAATGAGCTTTCTGCCATGACCACCCCAAGATCCCTCTCCTGTTCGGTCACCGACATCTTGGACCCCATCAGATGGGGTTTTTTTTTGGCCTAATAAGCAGCACTTTACACTTGCTTACCACGAACCGCATTTGCCATTTTTATCTCCTGCTCCCCCAGTTTGGAGAGATCCTTTTGCAGCTATTCACAATCTGTTGTGGATTTCACTGCCCTAAATAGTTTAGTGTCGTCTGCAAATTTGGCCACCTCACTGGTCTGAGTTAGTCATTAGTGGAACTCAGTGACCCCAGATGTTGTAACAGTTACTAGCTTCGATGGCTTCAAAAAAAGAGAGATTGAAGTCTGTTAGTGGCTCTCAGCTGAGATAATAAAGTGAAGTCTGCATGGTCAGAGAAAGGGCCTTTTCAGTTGTGGCTCCTTGACTTTGGAACACCCTCCTGGGGGAGTTCCATCATGCCCCCTGCCCCCTGCCGCCCTTTGGGGGTCTTAAATTGCTGAAGACCCATTTTAACATCTTAGCTGTAACTCTTTCTGGTGGGTTTCTAACTTTTCAGCTTTCCATGTCGTGACTTGTAATTTTTAAAATTTGGTTTTAAGTGGGATTTGTTGGTTTCTATTTTATTGGTTTCATATTGTTCTCCAATCCAATCTTTATTACAGTCATTGACCAGAATAATTGTTCTGTAGTGTGTTATTTGTACTGGTTTTGTTAACGGCTTCCACCAGCAGCAGTAGGGGCAGGGTACAAATATTTTCACTAGTCGTAAATTGAATAAAATGCCCGGATTAAGAACATAAGAACAGCCCTGCTGGATCAGACCCAAGGCCCATCTAGTCCAACATCCTGTTTTGCACAGTGGCCCACCAGATGCCACTGGAAGCCTACACACAGGAGTTGAGGGCATGCCCTCTCTCCTGCAGTTTCTCCTCTGCAACTGTGACTCAGAGGCATCCTGCCTTTGAGGCTGGAGGTGGCCCACAGCCCTCCGACTAGTAGCCATTGATAGACCTCTCCTCCATGAAGTCATCCATACCCCTCTTTAAGCCATCCAGGTTGTTGGCTGTCACCACATCCTGTGGCAGAGAGTTCCACAAGTGGATCACGTGTTGCGTGAAAAAGTACTTCTGTTTGTTGGTCCTAGACCTCCTGGCAATCAATTTCATGGAGTGACCCCTGGTTCTAGTGTTGTGTGAGAGGGAAAAGAATTTCTCTCTCTCCACTTTCTCCACACCATGCATGATTCAGGGGACAGACAAGGGGGCCCCTGGCCCATCTTGGTCTGATCTAGTCGGGCTCTTATATTAGTATAGAATAGAGGATTTTCCAATAACTTCTAATCAGGGTAGCAACATGGAACCTCCAGATCCCAAGGCAATCTACCCTCAAAAGCCGGACGCTGGGAACAGATGCCAAGAGGCTGCCGTTGCCCTGCTTGTGGGCTTCCCGACTGACTGATGTTGGAATTGATGGAGGAGGTATCTGATCTGGCTGGACCGTGCTCTGTTTCTCCAGACAGGCCACTTTCCTCTTGTGAGTTGGGCCGTCTCCTGGGAAGCTGGCAGTGACACTTGTGTTTTTGAGGAAGTGGTTTTTCTTTGGAAGGAGCTGCCCTCCAGCTTTGACAGTCACCTCTCCTGAGGGTTGCTGCATCCTCTCTTTGGCGCGCACGCTTGAATCCTGCCAAGGTGTGCTGGGCCCCCTTGGCGCCACAGGCTGACCCCAGAAGGGGCTGATGCTGCAATGCCCGTGCCTTGCCAGCTGTTCCCAGGGCTGTGAAGGTGGCTGGGGGCCAGCCTGGGTCCTGGGCCCAGAGCCAGGCTTTGCCAGGTTTCCCCCTTGAACCCTCCTCAGTGGCAGAGCAAATGCTGCGTCCTGAAAAGCCCAGTCCGGCAGTCTGTATAAACGAGGCCGCTTGAACAGAGGCCTTGCCCACCTGCGCTTCCGGGCTTTTTCTGGGGGAACCCCGGAGGACTAGAAACTTGTGCTCTCCTTTGAAAACAACAACCACCACAACTTGAAATCTGGGGCTTGTGGGAAGCTGGAGCCTCCCCCCCAGTGCCATGTGTCGTGGGTTTCCTGGAGCCGCAGAACCTTCCAGGCAGCCTGCCGTGGCTTCATCGCCTCCGTGGGGCGCTCGGCTGCCAAGACCGTTCAGTGGCACGGTGTCCGTTTGAGAGCTGCCGGGCCGACCGATGGCCTCTGTGCACATGTAGAGGCCAGCCTAGTGGGGAGCTGGTCTTGTGGCAACAAGCATGGCTTGTCTCCATAGCTAAGCAGGGTCTGCTTTGGTTGCATATGAATGGGAGACTTGATGTGTGAGCACTGTAAGAGATTCCCCTCCAGGAATGGAGCCACTCTGGGAAGAGCAGAAGGTTCCAAGTTCCCTCCCTGGCGGCAGCATCTCCAAGACAGGGCTGGGAGAGATTCCTGCCTACAACCTTGGAGAAGCCGCTGCCAGTCTGTGAAGACAATACTGAGCAAGATGGACCTGTGGTCTGACTCAGTATACGGCAGTTTCCTATGTTCCTATGGGTGGGGGGGGGGACGACACCAGCCACCCTGCAGGATAAGGGAGCCCGCCGTTGCCGGGGCGGGGGAGAGGCACCCTGGCAGAGGAGGGACCGGTGAGGTGCCCCAGAAGGTGTCGGGACGGCTCCCGAGGCAGCTCAGCCCGGGTCCTTCGACCCCACGGGCACTGTGGCCCCTCGGCGCCCCGGGTCTTGCTGCTGCGCCCGCCTCGCTCTGGCTCTCCTCTCCCTCTCCTGCTGCGGCTCCTTCTCCTTGGCGCCCTTTCCCTCAAAACGCAGGCCTCCTGCGCAGCCGTGGGCTCCGTCCTGCCCCAAACGGAAACCGAAAGCCACCATGGCGACACCCAGCCTGGCCTCCAAGGGGGGGGGGGCGGGCGGGGGGGAGGGTGTGCCCTCCTGGGTGCTCCTTGCTCGCTGGCTGCACGCCGGGCGGTGGCAGCCGAGGGTGGGTGGGGAAGCCGAAGCCCTTCTCCTCTCCTCTCCTCTCCGCCGGGGAGGTTTCCTGGCCACCTGGCCGCCCGGCAAGTGGAGGGGGGCCAGTGCGGCAGGCCCTGCGTCCGAAGGTCCGTCTCTCCTGGGGCTGGCTCGGAATTCCCCGGCCCGAGGTTCCCGTTTCTCCGGGCGGGGCGGGGCGGGGCGGCGGCTCGGCTGCGTTTCCTGGGTCCGATTCAGCTGAGCGGCGGCTCTCCACGGGGCCCCGGATTCCTCCGCTGGCGGCTGCCGCGGATGTTTTTCAGACGGGCCGTCAACTGGCAGAGCTCGGGGGAGGCCTGCCTGCCGCTGGGGAGCGGAACCCGTCAGGCAGGAAAAGGCCAGGTCTGTGCCCGGCTGCAGCCGCCCCCACCGCAAGGCCCACGAGATCCAGGTTCAGAGGAAACCTGCGTTCACTTTCGCGCCCTGCTTGTTGACTTCCCGGAGATGTCTGGCTGTCGGAAACAGGATGCTGGGCTAAATGGCGCTTTGGCCTGATCTGGCTGGGCTCTTCGGGAGGGAAAAGGTGATTAATAGCGGTGGTTAAATGGAACCTCCATGCTGAGGGGTAGTCTACCTCAGTGGCTGCCAACTTGGTGGGGGGCCCTCCAGATGTCGCTGAACCTCGGTTCCCTTCGTCCCCAGCTGCAATTTATTTTAGCTGGGGATGATGGGAGTTGTAGTTCAGCAACATCTGGAGGCCTCCCGGGTTGGCAGCCACTGGTCTGCCTCATTCACTTAAATGCTAGGGACAAGGAGCGGAGGAGGGTGGTATTCCCTGGGCCCTGTTTGTGGGCGTCCTGGGAACGTCAGGTTGTCCACCGTCCAAAGCGGGATGCTTGGATGTGCTTCGGTCCGATCCCAGTGGGGTTCTCTTAGTGTGCTTGTGGAGGGGTGGATCAATCCACAGCTATCGCTCTGGCTAGTGGAATGGAGCATCCTTGCACAGGGGTAGTCTATGTCCAAAATGCCGCTTGCTCGGGACGAATAACAGGGGAATCTGTTCCCTTCCTGTCCTGCTTGTGGACTCTCCGGAGGCATCTGGCTGTCCCCTGTTGGAAACACGATACTGGGCCAGAGCGCCTCTTGGCCTGATCCAGCAGGTCTCTTGTGTTCTTACGGCAGGTTGGTCTTATCAGTCGCTAAGCATCAGGAGAGCGCAATGGAATCGCCGTGCGCAGGTGGGTTGGAAACGCCAAAGCTGGGTGGAAATGGCTTTCTCCGCTCTAACCGGCGCGTGGTCCCTGGGCGGAGGCTGCTGACGGGAAGCATTAAAATGTGCATCCCCCCCCCTGCATTTTGAAATGCTGCAGTCCTGGAGGGAGGATGGCCCTGCAGATCTCACCGCCCACCCCGTGGTGGTGGTTTCACTCTGCCCCAGCTGAGCCTCGCCGCCACCATCCATCAGAGTCAGCCCGAAGCTTAAAACGCAGCTAATTAAACGCCTGCCTCTTTAGCAGCGTAATTGGAGAGTGCTCCGGAGGGGATCGCATTTCGGTATTGGAATGGAAGCCTCCCCGCCCCCAGGAAGCAGCGGCGGTTAGTGGTTATCGCAGCAGCAGCAGCAGCAGCAGCGGAACTTAGGAAGCTGCCCCTTGCTGAGTCAGACCCGCCTTGCTCCATCTAGCTCGGAATGGTCTACACTGGCTGGCAGCAGCTCTCCCAGGTTTCAGGCAGGGGGTCTGTCCCAGCCCTGTCTGGAGATGCTGCCAGGGGTTGACCCCGGGGCCTCCTGCAGGCCCAGCACATGCGCTTCCGCTGAGCTCCGGCCCCATCAGGTTAGCGCTGGCTCCACTTCTGAGTTTTGCCACCTGGGCTCTTGAGCCGGTGAGATTTCGGCGCCAGCTAGAAACGTTAGGAGCCCAGCCCTTCTCAGGGTCACGAAGGCCGCGTCTTCCCGGCCTCATCTCTCCTTTCTGCCTGGAAAAAGGCCTTAAAGGTGGTGTGCCACGCACAACCGGAACAGGAGCCCCACGGATCACTTGGCCCCTTGGACTTGGGAGGACTCTGCCCTGCCCCAGGCGGAAAAACCGGCGGCCTGCTGTTGCTTTCCGTGTTTTGCAGAAAATATTTTCCTGAAGGACAGTAGGGGAAGGAGCAGAGCTGAGTGGAAGGTCCCCGGACCCCTGGCAGCATCTCCTGGGAGGGCTGAGAAAGGCTTCCGGCCTGAAACCCGGGGGAGCTGCTGCCAGTCAGGGCAGGCAGTGCTGAGCCTGTTGGACCAACGGCCTAACTTGCTATAAGGCCGCTTCCTATTCAAGCTCTGTAAGCTATAGACTGAGCCTCAGAATCCGAATGGGTCCAGCTGGCGACCGCCTCGTTCTTCCTTGCTTCTCGTGAGCAAGGGTCTGCTCCCCCACCCCCCGGGATCTAATCGGAGGTAGACTTCCTGTGCCCATGGAGGTTCCACTTACCCACCACAACTGGTAACTGTTGATAGACTTAAGAGCAAGTGGGCTACTGGGAAAGTGGGCTATTGGGAAATCTGTGTAGGCTAGTCACACTGGGCTTCGTTGGATGTAATAATATGTTTAGTCAAGTCATGCAGGTGGTAGAATCCAGGCGTCCTGGTGCCAGACTCTGTTACGTTGCTTTGAAATGCGAGTTGAATTGGGTCTTTGAAGCATGCAGCAGTGATGAGGAATCTGTGTTTCTATCTCGCCTCCCTCCGTGGTGACCAGGGCAGTGAACACAGCGCTCCGTTTCTATCCCCACAACAACCCTGTGAGGTAGTTTGTGTCGCGAGGCCGTGACTTCTCCACCCCGCCCACTGTTTGATCTCCACAGTGACCCCGTAAGGTAGGCTAAACCGGCCCACCATTGTCCGATGCGTTTCACAGCCGAGTGAGGATTTGAACTGGGGTCTTCGGGATTCGAACTCTTCCTGTCCTGACTGGCTGCAGCACTTTGTGGACTTTTGATCGACACAGCCCCCAGCTGTTGTTCTAGAACAGCAGAGGATTCCAACTACGGGTCCCCAGGTGATGATGGACTACAACCCCCATCGCCCACAGCAACTCTGGCCAGGGACTGTGGATGATGGGAGTTGTAGTCGAACATCACCTGGGGACTCAAGACCAGGGGTAAGCAGCTCAAGTTCGTTCCTCCTATGCCGTTGAGCAGTCTTCCTTTTCCCCACTCCTCACCTGGAGAGAAGGGAGTTTCCTCCTGGAGAGCCAACCAAAAGCCAAATCCCCCTATTCCTGGAGCGGAGGCAAAGCGGGTAATGGGAGGCGCTGGGGGAGTCTCTCTCTCCCCCCCCCCTCGTCCCCACTATTGATTTCCTACCCTTCACAATTGGTTACTCTTTGCAAAATGCAAGTCAGGGGAGCCGAGCCCTTACGGGAAACGCTGCCTCTGGATTTCCTATCACAAGGCGCTGCGGACTTGGGGAGAGGGGAGGGGGTGGGCACGGGCACCAGCGCCTCCGGTTTAAACAGCGGGGCTGGCTGGCTTTTCATCAGAACAGCCCTGCTGGGTCGGGCCCAAGGAGGCCCCTCTAGTCCAGCATCCCGTTTCACACAGGGGCCCACCAGATGCCGCTGGGAAGCCCGCAGGCAGGAGTTGAGGGCATGCGACTAGTACTCAGAGGCATCCTGCCTTGCAGGCTGGAGGTGGCCCGTAGCCCTCCGACTAGTAGCCGCTGATAGACCTCTTCTCCATGAAGTGATCCAAGCCCCTCTTCAAGCCATCCAGGTTGTGGGCTGTCACCACATCTCGTGGCAGAGAGTTCCACAAGTGGATGATGCGTTGTTTGGAAAAGGGCTTCCGTTGGCTGGTCCTAGATTTCCCGGCAATGTGTGATGTGAGAGGGAGTTTTCAAGCGGCCTGAGGAATAAGCACTGCTTGTGCAGGATGCGGCCGAGCTGCCCTGGTGCCACCTCTAGCCGTGGCTTCCGTGAAGCCAGCAGGGCATGGAGGTCATCGAGCATCTTGCAGTCACAGGCCTGCAGCCCCCCAGACTTGGAGGCTGTGTCGAACTGTCCCATATCCAAGACAACCACAGGGCTCTGCGGTCGCCAGGAGTTGACACCCGACTCGACGGCACACGTTACCTTTTATATGAACACGTAAATCTGTCGTCTGCTCAGTCAGTCTCTCTTGGTCTAGCTCGGTCAGTCTTGTCTTCGCTGACTGGCAGCGGCTATCCAGGGTTTCGGGCAGGCGCATTGCTCAGCCCTACCTGGAGATGCTGCCAGGGACTGAACCCAGGACATCCTGAGCTGCAGCCTCCGGCTTTGAACCTGGGGCCGTATAAAGCTAAGGCTCGAGGCAGCGGAGGGCAGCCAAGACAGACACAAACTGCCACTAAACTTCAACAACTTGGAAAAAAAACCCACCTCCACTAGATTTAGTTTGTTTCTGTACTGCGTTCTCCCCCACTGCCCGAAGAGAAAGCAGCAAATTACAGAATCACAGTGAGAAAATGATTGCCAAACAACAAATGAAGCTGATGAGCAAGAGAGGGGAGCTGGTGTGGTGGGAGCCAGCATGCATGGTCTCCTTTGCTAAGCAGGGCCCACTATGGTTTGCATTTGAATGGGAGACTACATGTGTGAGCACTGTAAGGTATCCCCCTCCGGGGATGGGGCCACTGTGAGAAGAGCATCTGCCTGCTTGCATGCAGAAGGTTGGACGTTCCCTCCCTGGCAGCATCTCCCAAGATTCAATAGGACTGAGAGAGACTCCTGCCTGCAACCTTGGAGAAGTTGCTGCCAGTCTGGGTAGTCAATACTGAGCGAGATGGACCAAGGGTCTGACTGGGTAGAAAGCAGCTTCCTGTGTTCCTAAGTTTAAGTGAAACTACAGGTCGAGTATCCCTTATCCGGACTGCTTGGGACCAGAAAGTGTTCCGGATTTCGGACTTTTCCGGATTTTGGAAAGTTGTCGTTTCAGGGGCCGGAAGCCCAGTAAAAGAAAAGGAGGACATTCTGCCATCACCGGGACTACAAGCCCCAGCATGCTTCGGGTAACCCGGGTGGTAATGGCGGCGGCAGCAGCGCCTGCGCATTGCGGTCTCCTTGCGGACCGCGCAGAGTGAATAATAAAGCTCTCCTCCTCAGTGGTAGCGGGTGGCGGAGGAGGGAGCATAAGGCAGAAACGTGTTGGAGGGCTCGGTAGTGACCAGAACTCCCGTGATTGGGTTGGTGGCGCCCACCAAGCGCAGCCTCAGAAACTGCAGCACTTTATGTACGTAGCGAGAACACCCGTAGCTGCCACTTACTGCTGCTCCTACCGCCACTGCCGTGGTGTCCAGATTTTGGAGCGTTCCGGATTTCGGATGAGGTGTATTCAACCTGTACTTTGAGCAGCAAGAAACGGACATTGTAACTGGCAAAGTAGGTCTACAGGTATCTGCCTCCTACTGAGTCAGAACCTTGGTCTGTCTAGGTCAGGATCATCTACACTGACTGGCAGCGTCTCTCCAGGATGTCAGGCAGGGGTCTTTCCCAGCCCTACCTGGAGATGTTGCCAGAGACTGAACCTGGGACCTTGTGAACACAGAGCAGAAGCTCTCTCAGTGGCTTCCCCTTGATATAAGAGTTGGTAGTTCTCGAAAGATGTGAATGTTCATGGGAAGAGTGAGACAATATGGACATAAGAGCCTTGCAGGCTCAGACCAGAAATTTCCAACAGCCACTAGCCCCATCCCTCCTGGAAGCCGGCAAGAAGGCAGCTAATATTCAGTGATGTGCTGCCTTTGAACATGGAGGCTCCATCGAAGGATCCTGTCCAAAGCTGCAGTTCAACCCATATCCCTCTTGAATTTTTCTAAACTTTCTTTAAAAAAATAAAATAAAATAAAGCAATCAAACTCATAGCCATCTGCTGTGGCAGGGAGTTCCACAAACTCGTTATGAGTTGTGTGATGAGGTACTTCCTTTTAGCCAGCACCGAATCTACCTCTTCCTCGGTTGGCATTGCTAGGCGGCCAGAGCACTACCAGGGGTAGCGCGGCCACCTGACCGATAATGGGAGTTGAATATTCTGACTTCACGCTCAAGTTTCTAGCCCTTAAGCTGCAAGGATAACCTCTGAAGCATTTGGCCTTGGGCCTAAAGCCTTTCAGGGGCGTCATCCTGCCGATTCCGTTGCTGGGGCGTAGTCTCTAGTTTGCTGGGGGGTTCCTGCTTTTTCAGGCTCAGTGTGGGAGGACAGTCGGCCCCTTTTGCTGGTGGGGTCGGAATCCAGCCTGCGCCGCCCCCTGTGGACAGCTGTCCTTTGGCCACCGTTCGAGCATGGGGGATGTTACGGTAAGCCAACCTACCTTCCTAGAACAGAGAGAAAGAGAGACTTTCCACGTTTGCAACCTGTATAAATTATGCATGCGGTTTGCATGCATGATCTCCCTGCATAATTCATCCCGCTCTCCTCAGTCGGGAGAAAGGACAAGGTCTTGCATAGGGCATGGAAGAGACGATCCCCTCTGACCACTGGGAGACCCTTAGAATGTTACACGCCCCCCCCCCCCCGCCCTTTCAATTCCCCTGCCAACTAGGTAAAGAGGCATTTTTCAAAGTGGTGATTCCTTTATATTTAGTGGCGAGTGGGGGGAGCAACTGGCCCTATCCAACCCCAGCACTGCACCCCTCTAGTGGCTGTCGCTGGTGTCTCCCATGTGTTTCTTTGCAGACTGGGCTCTTTGGGGCACAGGGAATATACAAATACGACAAATATTTATGTACTGCTTTTCAACAAAAGTCCCCAAAGTGGCTTACAGAGAGATGCATAAATAAGACGGCTCCCTGTCCCCAGAGGGCTCACAGCCTAAAAAAGAAACATAAGATGGACACCAGCAACAGCCACGGGAGGGATGCTGTGCTGGGGACGGATAAAGCCAGTTGCTCTCCCCCTCCTCAATTCAAGGAGAATCGCCACTTTGAAAAGGTGCCTCTTTGCTCAGTTAGTAGTAAGAACCATCTTCTTGTTCTTTTTTTCTGCGTAAACCGCTTTGAGAATTATTCACTGAAAAGCAGTATACAAATGACAGTCCAGGAATTTTGCCAGGCATTTCTGACACACTTCCGAGCTTATCCTAGCAGCCTGAGGACTAGAAACCTGTCTGTTGCTTTTAAACCCCGAAGTTTTTTGGACGTGGAACTCCTCCCCCCAGAGCCTGTGTCTGCCCAGCGCAGCCACAGGAACCCCTCTGCCCTCTCGGGCTGCTTCCGTAGCTCTTGTCGGGCGCTCCGGCGTCCAACTCGGTAACGCCGAGCCCTCCTCTGCAGCCCGGCTCTTTTGCCCTCGGAGGGAGCGGGAAAGAACATCAATCCTCCGGCTGCTGCCCAGGGGCTGGGAACGTCCTGGACATCTTGACAAGCGACGGGACTGACACCTCCCAGCTGCGAGTATATTACCGGTTTTATGGCGTCGTAAAAAGCAATGGCTTTGCTTGTAAAGGTGAAGTGGTGTCGATTTGTGTTCTGGCGGAGGGCCCAGCGAGAGAGTTATGGATCTCCCCTCTCCCCACCCCCCGGCTCGCTGACTCCAGCAGGGTGTGCTGCGGATGGTCTGCCTTGCAAGCTTTGGATGTCGGAGGCTGCCGGAGCCTGGCCGGTGGCCGGCCTGCCCCTCCGGTTCCCTGACTGGCTGCATCTCTCCCAAGCCCTTGGGCAGTGAGCGGCAGGCCCAAAGCTCGGTCTCGTCCGGCTTCCCGCAGCGGCCGGCCAGTGTGCCTCCAGGAAGCCCACCGGCCCACCAAGGCCTCCTATCCATGGGGAAGGCCTGCTTGAGTGCCATGAGAAACCTGGCCTGTTGGCCGCCCTCTCCCCCTGCCCCCCGGACCCGAGTCCCTTCTTCCAAAAGGCTGCAGAATGATTCTTCCTTCCTCCGCTTCTTTGCAACGGAGGCCTGGCCTGTTGGATGCCGCGTGCCCAGCGTTCTGTCTCTGCCGGGGCCAGGCCAGGCTTGAGGGGAGGTGGTGAGTGGGGCACCCTCGCCCGCCTCCCACCCATCTGGGCAGGGCTGGCCTGGTGGGGGCTGAAGCAAGGCGCCGGGCACTCCCCTGCCCCATGCAGAACAGATCCTCGCCGGTGGGGAGTGTGCTGCTTCTCCTGGCCAGCTTTGCATGGAGAGTGAGGAGAGGCGGCCTCCTTGCTGAGCCCGCGGGGCCGGATGGATCCCCAAGAGCTGCTCCGGTGGCCGGCAGTGGGGGGTGGGATCCTGCCGGCCTGCTGTGCCCCAGGAATCCGCCGCTGGAGGCCCCCGCCTCGCCTCCGGAGAGCTGGCCTTGGAGCCAGCAGGAACTGCCCCCTTTGCTAGGCTGGGTCCACCCTGGTTTGCACTTGAATGGGAGACCCCAGGGCTGAGCAGGGTCAGAGCTTCCCCTGAGGGGAAGGGAAGAGCCTTTGCATGCCGAAGGCTCCCCGTTCCCTCCCTGGCGGCAGCATCTCCAGATAGGGGTGAGAGAGATCCCTGCTTGTCACCTGGGAGAAGCCGCGGCCAGTCTGGGGAGACAGTCCTGAGCTCGGGTCTGGCTCAGTCGAAGGGAGTGGGGCTGCGCTGGTGAGGCCCTGTGCCAGACCGTGGCGAGGCTCTCTTTCCACGTCCAAACTGGCACCGTCTCTAACCTCCTGTTGAGCTTGGCAGGGGGTGCTGCCTGTTGGCCCAGCTTTGGGGAGGGTCTCCCACAAAAGTGTTGGGACCCTGAGCCAGCTGCTCAGCTGGTGTCTCAGTGGGACGGGGTGAAACCTCCCCCCCCCGCCGCCCCTATGCTTGGTGGGGAGTGAGAGCAGAGCCCCCCCCCCCCGGGCATCCACACCGGAGGGGAGGGGGTCTCTTCTTCCGAGCTGGCCTTGATGGGCGTCTCTCCCAGCTTGTGTGAGGGCCTGGGGCCCGGTCCCTTGGCCGGGGCCTGCAGGGCTGGTTGGGGGCACCTTCCCCCTGGCCTGCTCCCCAGTGCTCAAGACGTGGCAGCTGGAAGGGAGGGCACGGGGGACTCTGGCCAGGTGGGGAGTGAGCAGCCCCAGGCCCTGCCTGCCTCCCTCCCCTCATCGCCCGCCTCTGCCCTGCTGGACTCAAATGCTTTGGGTTCCCGAGTGGAAAGTAGGGAAGCCTCAGGTGGAAAGTCGTCGGATAAGCTCCTGGAAGGAAGCGGGAGTGTTTCTCGCTGCTTCTGGGAGATGCTGAGCTCTTAGGACCTGAGTGGACCGAGAGCAACCTCTAGCTCAGGGTTGTCTCCCCAGACTGGCAGCAGCGGCTTCTCCCAGGTTGCAGGCCGGAGTCTCTGCCAGCCCTGTCTTGGAGATGCTGCCGCCAGGGAGGGGACTGGGAGCCTTCTGCAGGCAAGCAGGCAGGTGCCTTTCCCAGAGCAGCCCCGTCCTCTCAGGGGAAGACCTGGCATTCAAATGCCAACCAGGGCAGACCCTGCTTGGCAAAGGGGCCAATTCATGCTGGCTGCCGCAAGACCAGCTCGCCTCCCATTCTGCCCATTGAGATCTCTTGGAGATGCTTTGGCTAGTTCTTGCCTGCAGAGGAGGAAGATTTAGTGATATTTCCAGCCTGAGTTCGCTAGTGGAAGAAGATCAGGGCAAATTATTTTAAAAAGCAAATGTACGTTTGTATCTTGGCTCTCTTTAATTGCAGGGGTTTTCAAACTTGGCTCCCCAGATATTGTTGGAGTAATAAGAATATATGAAGAGCCTTGCTGGATCAAGCCCGGGAGGCCTAACTAGTCCAGCATCCTGTTTCACACAGTGGCCCACCAGATGCCCCCGAGAAGCCCACAGGTGAGGAGGTGAAGGCATGGCCCCGCTCCTGCTGATGCTCCCCTGCAACTGGGATTCGGAGGCATCCTGCCTCGGAGCCTGGAGGCAGCCTACAGCCATCAAGCCACGGATAGCCCTGCCCTCCATCAATTTTTCCAAGCCCCATTTAAAGCCATCCAAGCTGGTGGCCGCCACCCCATCATGTGGCAGATAATTCCATAGGGTAACTGTGCACTGTGTGAAAAAGTACTTCTGTAGGTGGGTCCTAACATTCCTGGACATCGGTTTCATGGGATGACCCCTGGTTCTGGTCCTGTGAGAGAGGGAGAAAGATTTCGCCCTCTCCAAACAATGCACCGTTTTATAGATTTCTGCCATGTCTCCCTGCAACTGCCTCTTTTCCAGACTAAAACCCCCCCAAGGGTTTCTCCTAAGGAAAGTGTTGCAGCCCCCTGATAATCTTGGTTGCCTTCAGCCAATTCATGGAGGAGAGGTCTATCAATGACTACTAGTCGGAGGGCTATAGGCCACCTCCAGGCTCAGAGGCAGGATGCCTCCAAAAACCAGTTGCAGGGGAGCCACAGCAGGAGAGAGGGCCTGCCTCATCTTACTAAGGACATACTAACTGCTAACTGAGCCAAGAGGCACCTTTTCAAGTGGTGATTCTCTTATATTTAGCAGGGGGAGAGCATCTGGCCCTCTCCATCCCCAGCACAGCATCCCTCCAGTGGCTGTTGCTGGGGGTCTATGCTTCTTTTTAGACGGTGAGCCCTTTGGGGACAGGGAGCCGTTTTATAATTTATTTATATCTAGGTGAACAGCTTTGAGAACCTTGGTTGAAAAGTGGTATATAAAGATTTGCGGCCGGCCGTGGGCTTCTCAGAAGCATCTGGTGGGCCACTGTGGGAAATAGGATGCTGGACTAGATGGGCCTTCTTGGGCCTGATCCAGCAGGGCTGTTTTTATGGTCTTAGGTTCTGATTCTGGCTGCGGATGATGGGAGTTGTAGTCCAGTGTTGTTTGGGGACCCAAGTGTGAGAAGCCTTTATGCTTGTGTTTTAATTTCTTTTTTAAAACCAGATGTGTTTTTTGTTTGTTTGTTTGAGCTCAATATTTTAATGTGTCCTTTTTATAAACTTGTTTTTAAATTTTATTGTGAGCCGCCTTGGGATTTTCTCAATGAAAGGCGGGGTATAAATTTAACAATACATAATAATCATCATAAATAAACAAACCCCTGTTCGGTTGTACAGTTCTTAACTCCGAAAGCAGCCTGGGGCTGCGTTCGAGGTGGGAGGGGAAGAAGAAGCTCTTCTCCCAGCATGCCTGGTCTCCGCCCCCCCCTTGCAGCTTTGCAGATCAGCATCTCCGTGAATCTTTTCACACATTCATTTACTGCACAAGATTTCTGCCGTGCTTTTCCAGTAAGGTGCAGCACGAGGAGGAGAGCTGGTCTTGTGGCCGCCAGCCTGATGGGTCCCCAGATGTACCGTGCAGCTATAGTTGACGCCAAGGGGCAGGTAGTTCCACAGGCCCGGGGCCGTGACTGAAAAGACCTGTCCATGAGACCGCCAAGCGGCCTTCTGAAAACAGAGGGAGCTGCAGCCGCAGTGGTCGGGCATCAGACCCAGCGCAGTTCCACTCCCACCTATGCTATATGTATCCAAGGCGGGAATTACATCATGTTCTTATTCATATTTGGGGTCACTGCGGACCCCAGATACTCTCTGTGTAGAGTTGTGGCTCTGCTCTACAAATAATAATCTGGCAGGACCCTGACGCAAGTTAGTCTTATTAAGCACTGTTGAGATAAATGAGTCGGAGCGCCGTCGTTTTATATTACTTTTGGATTGTCTTTTTTCACTGAAACTATTCCTGGAGATCCACGCCGCCCGCGTGGAATATTTTGCCCCAGGTCAGGCCGTGACAATCTCCAGGCTTGCTGCTTGTTTTCAAGAGTCGCCTGGGAAATGGGTGCCGATCCCTGGAGATGCCACAAGTCTGGAAGGCTGACGGGATCCTAGAGTTGGAAGGTGCCCTCGAGGGGAGCTGGTCTTGTGTGGGAGCCAGCCTGAATTGCCCCCTTTGCTAAGCAGGGTCTGCCCTGGTTTGCATTTGGATGGGAGACTACATGTGTGAGCCCTGTAAGGTATTCTCCTGAGGGGATGAGGCCACTCTGGGGAAAACCACTACTGCTACTACTACGAATACTTATATACGGGTCATCAATCAAATTGACCAGTGTCAAAGCAGTTTACATAGGGGGGAAAATAATAATACATAAGTAAGATGGTCCCCCTCTCCAAAGGACTCACAGTCTAAAAAGAAACACGAGGCAGACACCAGCAACAGCCACTGGAGGGATGCTGGGCTGGGGCTTGATAGAGCCAGTGTCTCTCCCCCTGCTAAATAGAAGAGAACCACCCCTTGGGAAGGTGTCTCTTTGCTCTGGGAAAGAGCCCCTGCCTGCTTGCCTACCGAAGGTTCCCAGTTCCCTCCCTGGCGGCAGCAGCAGCTCCAAGCGCAGCAGCTCCAAGCGCGGGCTGAGAGAGAAACTCCTGCCTGCAACCGCGGAGAAGCCGCTGCCAGTCTGGGTAGACAATACTAAGCGGGACGGACCAGTGGCCTGACTCAGTATATGGCAGCTTCCTATGTTCCTAAGCTTCCTCCTTCCAAAAGGCCATAGGAATGCCTGGAATTTCACAGCATTTCATAATGAAACTGGAGCTGGATAGAAGGTAGAAGGCAGCAGCCGATGTTCCAGCACAACATCCACACTGACCCCCTCCCGGCCCGTCTTGTCTTTTCTCTGCTCCTCCTCAGGGCATGCTGCAGAGCGAAGGGCGCAGCTAAGGCTCCCTCCCGCGGCGTCTGGGATCCCTCGCCGAGGCCGGCTTCCTCCATGCGTCGCCGCGGAGCCTGATGCCCTCGCTGCGCCTGGCCATGGACGGGGGGAAGAGCTTCCACTCACCGCACACGCACCAGCAGCCGGGGAGCGTGCTCTACGGGATGCCCGCCCTTCAGGCCCCACTGGGCATGCCCACCATCGAGGTGAGTACCCTGGCTGTCTCTTTCCCGTGCCCGAAGCGGCGCCTCGGTGGGCTTCACCACCGCATCGGTCCCACCTCCGGTCCTTGGCGGCAGCGTCTCCAGCCAGGTCGGGCTGGGTAAGGCCCCTCCCGGAAACCCGCGACCTGCTGCTCGTCAGGGTGGGGATCACGACATGGCTTTTCTTGGCCGGGTAATCATCTCTATAAAACTTTCTCCCCAAGTGCAATTAGATTTTTTGGGGGTGTGTGTGTGTGAATTTCTTTGGCATAGATGGAGGTAAATATAGTAAATGCAATTAAGGTGAATTTAACGGTGTAGGGGAGTTTGGGCTGGAGCAAGGTTGCCCAACTGGGCAGGTGTTGACTTCCAACTCCCATCGTCCATGACTCCTGGCCACTGTGCCTGGAGATGGAGATGTTTGTTTGTTTACTTATTCGATTTCTATTTCTATACCGCCCTTCCAAAAATGGCTCAGGGCGGTTTACACAGAGGAATAATAAATAAAGAAGATGGATCCCTGTCCTCAAAAGGCTCACAATCTAAAATGAAACATCAGATAGACACCAGCCACAGTCACTGGAGGGATGCTGTGCTGGGGACGGACAGGGCCAGTTGCTCTCCCCCTGCTAAATAAAAGAGAATCACCACATTAGAAAGGTGCCTCTTTGCCAAGTTGGCAGGGGCATGTTGGGAGTTGTAGTCCAAACCACTCTCATTATCCAACATACACCCCCCCCCCCGCTGCATCCCTGAGCTAGAGGGACTCGGTATGTGGCAGCTTTGTCTCTTTAGGGGAGACTTGGGGTGGGGTACAGAAGCTCCCCATGGCTTTGCACGTGGAGGGTCCCAGGTTCAATCCCTGGCAGCAGCATCAGGAAAGACCCCGCTCTGAAACCCTAGAGGGCTGCTTCCAGTCAGAGTAGACAGTACCGGCCTCGGTGGACCAGCGTCTGGGTCGGTAAAAGGCAGCTCCACAGCGCTGTCAGAAGCATCCACAGCTCTATGGTCGAGCGTGTACTTTGCATGCAGCAGGTCCCAAGCTGGCAGCATCTCTGAGTTGGGCTGGGACAGAGCCCCGTCTGAAATGCGGTTGGTGTAGAAGGCACGGAGTGTGATGACTTGGTACGAGGCCGTCTTTACGCTCACCAGCCCTGTCTTCAGTCTCCCCCCCCACCCACCCCGGCCGTAGGTCTTTGACCTGCTGCCCAAGATGTAGGGATGCCAGGGCTTGAACTCCCTGTACCCTCCGCCGTTGAGCTACGGGTCCACCTCCTCTTCTGTTTTTCTCACCCTGCCGCCTTTTCCTTGCAGAATTCTGCCCTGGCTTCCACTTGGTGGGGTTCGGATTTGTATTCCACCGCTGCTTACACAGCTCCGTCTCTCCTGAGCGAAAACCAGTAAGTGCTCTTGGGCTCTTAAACCTTGGTTGGTTTGTGGTTTAAAAGCAAGTAAAATTCCGGCCTGCCTCCCAGAAGCTGAGCCACCCTCGCCACAACCTTGTGAGGTTCTACCTCACACCCCTGCGAGGTAGGCTAGGCTGTGTATGTCTGTGTGTGTGTGTGTGTGTGAGAGAGAGAGAGAGAGAGAGATTCCTCAAACATCCTTCCCAAGTGGGGATTTGAACCCGGATCCGGTACTCTGTCCATTACGTCTCATTGTCTCCTGTGTTTCCTGCAATCCTGTCCCAAGAAATGTACATGTGTGTGTTTAAATCAGGAGTGGGCAAACTTGGCCCCCCAGCTCTGTTGAACCACAACTCCCATCATCCACAGCTGGGGGGCCAAGTTGGCCCAACCCAGGTTTAAATGAATGTTGGAACTCTCCGTAGCAGATACACGGCCTTTTCATTCTGCATCACGTGTTACTTTGGGGGGAAGCAGGCGGTGTGTGTACGTGCCGCTGCTTTCCGGTTCCGGACCTATGAACCCGAACCCCCCCCCCCGCCTTCCTTGGGGTGGGCCACCAACCCTCTGGCTCGCCTCTCTCATCTCCCCACAGGAAGGAAGGACCATCCCCTCTGCCGTGGTGCATTCCCAGTACCATGTTGGCTGAGGTCACACCGCGGAGGTGGAGGGAAGAATCGGTGGGAGGGTGGGGATGCTGAACTCCATTCCGAACACAGCTTCGCCTGCAACATTCTGGCTCAGAGGGGCCCCCTCTTTGGGGGAACCCCCAGCCCTCCTCGGGCTGTCTCATCCCGCCCCCCCATAATTCCGTCTGTTGCTAAAAGTGCAGGGGGCTGGCAGAGAGGACTCTGAAATCACTGGAGGGCCATTGCAGAGGTGGCGACTGGGGTGTGGTTTTGTCCCGTTCGACTCTGGCACAGCTGCCGTTTCGCTCTTGGGTCCTTCCCTCTCCGGTCAGTCCCCCCGACCCCAATCATTCCCTCCTTTCTCTCCCCTGCCCCCCGCCCATCTCTTCTCTTTTCTGCGGATTCTGCTTGTTTCCTGTTAGCACAATGAGACTCCGATCTGGGTCTGGCCCGTCTCTTGCCGTGATGGGCAGCATGGGCGTCTGCACTCGGATCCCAAATGGGTAGAGACCCCCATATGGCATGTGGAAGACCCAGGTTCAAATCCCCGCTTTATCGGATGGTCTCAGACTAGTTGTCTCTCTCTGTGCATCACTCGGTCACAGGCCCGCCTCTTTGGACACGTGGCATTTTTATCCTGGTAAAGTAAAGTGTTCCGTCGAGTCAGTTTCGACTCCTGGCGCCCACAGAGCCCTGTGGTTGTCTTTGGTAGAATACAGGGGGGGTTGACCATTGCCTCCTCCCGCGCAGTATGAGACGATGCCTTTCAGCATCTTTCCTATATCGCTGCTGCCCTATATAGGTGCTTCCCATAGTCTGGGAAACATACCAGCGGGGATTCGAACCGGCAACCTTCTGCTTGTTAGTCAAGCATTTCCCCGCTGCGCCACTTAAGGTGGTGATTTTACTCTGGTACAATGAGAATAAATTATTGTATTAAATACACTCTGAATTATTCACAATTATTGTTGCTGTTGCACCATCCATGAATGTGGCATGTTAGGGGGCACACGTCTGCCCCAAAGAGCTTACAGTCTATACTTGGACATGAGGGAGATGAAGGCACAGGTTAAGAGAGCAAGCTGCAAACTGGAAGGGAAGTTCGCTCTTCGAATCTGTGCCACCAACTCTGTTTCCCAAGCTGTTCTCTCTCACCCCACTGTTTGTGGAAGTAATATTGTCCTACCCTACAGGACTGTTGTGAGAATAATTAGGATATGGAGCACTCTGAGTGCTTGGCAAAAAGGCTGGCTGGATGCAAACGACGTGACGTGGAGTTAGAATCCTGTGCTTGCAGGTGTCTCAAGTGAGCGAGCCAGTTTACGTACAGTGGAAACAGGCGAGGCTTTCTCGCTGCTGCTTCTCCAGCCGGTATGACTGGGGGATCAGTGAGAGGGATCTTCTCCTTAAACTGGGCTATGAAGACCCCGAGTGTGCTAAAATTCACCCTCCCAAGGAATTCTGGGCTGCAGTTCCACCTCTCTGGACACGTGGTCTCTTATTCTCTTAGACTCTGAATTACAGTTGCTATTCTGCCTTCCATGAAGGTGGTAGGTAAGGGGGCAAGTCTCTGCCCCAAAGAGCTTACAGTCTGTGTTTGGACATAAAGGAGACAAGAGGGGAAGGGGAGGGATACGGAGGCACAGGCGAATGGAGGAGGAGGAGGAGGGTGTGTCTGTTTCAGTGGCATGTATTTAGGCTTAGTGGCAGCAGGTCTTGGCGATGCCAGAGCAGTGCCAAAAGCTTCACGGAAGAGGTGGGTTTGGGGCGGGGGGGGCGGCGTTGGAGGAGAGGGGGGCGCCACGCAGGGCTGCTGGGAAGCATCTTGATTCCAGGCACCATTGATCTTGACATGAATGGCAGTGGTGTTGGGAAAGAGTCACACGCACACAGATCTGGGGCATAAAATGATATATAAAATGTGTAAAAGCAATTCAGAGAAATGGGAGGGTGTCAGGAGCCGACTTCTGTTGAATTGCACCGCTGGTCAGTGCAGCCCCCGGCACCCTGCAGGCATAGGGATGTAGGAAGCTGCCATCTACTGAGTCAGACCCTTGGTCCATCTCACTCAGTACTGTCTACCCAGGCTGGCAGCAGCGGCTTCTCCAAGGGTGCAGGCAGGAGTCTCTCTCAGCCCTGTCTTGGAGATGCTGCTGCCAGGGAGGGAACTTTGGACCTTCTGCATGCAAGCAGGCAGGCGCTGTTCCCAGAGAGGTACTCACATGTAGCCTCCCTTTCAAATGCAAACCAGGGTGGACCCTGCTTAGCAAAGGGGGCAGCTCGTGCTCAAGGCCAGCTCTCCTCTCGGACCGACGGTGTCTTTTCCCGGCCCCACCTGCCTCCCCTTCAGCTGGAACTGCTGGCAATTTAAACTGGAGATCAACCTGCTGGCAAAGGGCAGATGTTATGATGGCTGTAAGGAGCCTCCATCCTCCCTGGTCGTCTATCTGTCTCTAAAGGCCAGTTGCTGTGGGGAGGACTCTAGCTTCTGTGCCCTGCTTGCCTCTTCCTTGGGGCCCCTGGTTGGCCACTGTGGGAAAGAGGGTGCTGCATTGTTTAGACATAATGGAGCTTCCATGTTCAAGGGCAGTATACCCCTGAACACCGCTTGCTGCGTAGTAACGGCCAGGGATGGCCGCTGCCGCCTTGGAGTTCTGGTTAGTCTCTGTGGGGAAAGGCGTGGCAAGCTGCATTATCCCGCATCAGACTTTCGGTCCCTCCAGCCTGATACGACCTACACTGACTGGCAGCATTCTCCCGGAAGTGTCTTTCCCAGGTTCGCCTGGCGATGCTGCCAGGAACTGAACCCAAGGCCCCTCTGCCTGCAGAGCAGGGGCTTTACCCCATAGCTGCCGATGCTCCTGAAGTGGGGAGCGGAGGGAGCTGTGCCATGTCGCTCGGTCCGCCTCGCTCAGCACAGCCTGCTCGGGCTGGCAGCGGCTCTCGCCCTGGGTCCTTCTGCGCGCCAAGCAGGTGCTCTTCCCCTGAGCTGCGGACCCTAACCCTCGGACTCTGGGCCGGGCGGCCGTTTGGTTTCATCCCGGAGTGTGGCCGGCTAGGCTTCCCGCCTCCCTGCAGCGGGAGAGAAGCCGTGCCGAAGGTGGGCCGGTGGGAGGAGGGTGTTGGCAGCCTCTGCTCGGCGGGAGTTGGGTGCTGCCGCCCCAGCCACCCGCCGCCCCGATTGGACAGCCTCTCCCGCTGCCGCCCATGCTTGGAAAAGGACCTGCTCCCCCCGCTTGGGAGGATTCCTGTAAATTCCGCTTTCTGAGCCCTCCTGGGAGGTGTGAGCAGAAGAAGTTCTCTCTCTCTGCCCCCCTCCCCGCTTGGTATTGAATGGCCGCCTGCAGATGGGCTTATTGATCCAGCTCGCGGCCCTCCCCTCACCCAGCCTTGCTCCAACTCGGCCTCGGCTGGGGCAGCACATCTGCAGGCCCCCCCCCCCCCCGGACTCGCCGGAGACAACAGGGGAAACCGAGGCGGGCGGGATGCGGCTTTCCCAGCTGCCAGAAACGTCGGCTGGGCCCCCGATTCATTGGGCTGACTCCGACTGCCCGGGAGTGGGAGGTGGGCGTGAGCACACGTTCCGGATGTGGTTGCAGCTTGCCTAGGGCAGGGCTCTTCTTCCTCTCGCTAGTCGCAGCTAAATGGAACCTCCATGCTCGGCGGCAGTCCACCTTTGAATTGCAGGTGCCGGGCAGACATCGCGGAGAGAGGGCCACTGCCCGCTTGCGACCTTCCTGCGGTGGGTCGGCGTGGCTCACAGGTGCCCGGCTCAGTGGATCTTTGGTGCCCAGTCTACGCTGCCGATTCCTGCGTCCACTCCCAGCTTTTGCTGAGGGTGGAGGTGAGGATTTGGGGCTGGGGCATCTGCTTTGCCCGCAGAAGCTGCCAGGTTCCCTCCCTGGCAGCATCTCTAGGCAGGGCTGGGATTGGCTCCAGCCTGAAACCTTGGAGAGTTGCTGCTAGTCAGTGTTGACCGTAGTGAGCTAGATGGACCAAGGGTCGGACTCAGTAAACAGCAGCTTCCTGTGTTCCTGTGATGGCAAGACTGGCTGAACTCGCCAGAAGTTTCACTTTAAAACAAAAAACAAAACCCAAGGTCAATTGCTTTCTTCCATGAGGCTAGAAACCCGGGGAGGGTCTGTGTGTTGGAATCAGGATGGCTAGAAACCCGGGAGGGTCTCCCAGGGGCCCGGCCCACAGTAGGGGGTGGTCTCCCTGGGCAAAGACACCCAAGGGGCCCCTGGGGGTGTGTGTGTGTGTGTGATTCCCAGCTGTCCTCCGGGTGGCCCCCATGCCTTGCAATCCTCGAACTCCAGGGAGCGGCTCCGGGTCGCCCGTCAACCCAGACGCTCTTCCGGGAAGGGTGATGAAGCAGATTGCTGCAGAGAGGAGGGAGGTGCCTCCTGGGGGCCCGAGGCTGCCATGCGAATAAAACCGAAACCCGGCCACGGAGACCTGGGGGCGTGGGTGGGTCCCTCTCTTGAGGGAGGGAGGGAGGCTGCCGTCTTCTCTGGTGACTTTTGACCCACTGTTTCCAGAGGGCGAGGAATCAGTCAGGGCTGGGTTTTTGGGGGGTAACTTATATGTATATATTTATTTATTTATAGCCGCAGCCCCTGGGCTCTGCCTGCCTCCTCCTGGTGCCCTCTCAAGGCACAAGAAAGGAGCTTGAGAACATGTCCCCTCTCTTCGTTGGAAAAAAGCACCCGCCAAGTAGCCAGGCCTCATGGCTGCAGGAGAAAGCTTGCAAATACTGGGGGCGGGCTGGGGGCCAACAGCCACTAAGGCAGCCTGCTAGAGGCAATCACGACCGCCCTACTCTTTGCTTCGGTTACTAAGCTTGCGCTATAAGCTGACCATGGGTCGTCAATGAATATATCAGGGTTGTGCTATAGTGATTAAGCAGGTACAAACCCTAATAATGAGAAGAAAGGTCCAACTTAATTCCGCCCCCCCCCCAGCCCATTGGATTCCCCTGGGTATAAACGGAGGTGGTCCATCCTCTGTTGGCTGTTTAGTAATGACAGGTAGACTGCCTCGGGATCTGGTGGTTCAGTTTCTTTTAAGTTAGCGTAGCTAAAGCTTTTGATAACTTATCCAGTTCTCTTGGGGTTGCCGGGGGTGGGGTGCACATTTAAGCTAGCGGCAATTACTCCCTTTGGGTCTTAGGCCAGGAGGCAACCCATAGCACCTTTTAAAAAACCATTTCTGATTTTTCATATTGTATCCTGATTCAGTGCAAATGAAATCCATCCATGCGCACCACTTTCTTATTGTGCCCTTAGGTTGGAAAAACAGACGCACGGGAATTGCTTGCTCGCCTGATCTATCTCTCTCCTCCTTCACAGGCAATATTTTGATACCACGTCTGATTTCTTCACGAATTCCATCAGCAGGACGTCCTTCCCCGACACCAACTATGCACCCACAAGCCTTGTTGATTTCCTGCCCTTGAATGGCGACTTAGCTCAGGTAAGAGCCAAGCTTTGCAGCCAGGATCCCTGTGGATCTGGCTTGCTCTGGCAGCAGCGGGGTTCTCCTCCTCTCCCTGAACTCTCTGCTTCATTATTTTGCTGATTCTAGCCAAAGATAGTAGCACAAAACAGTGACTTTGCAGCATGATTTGACTCTTGTTGATCAGATGTGGGAGAATTGGGCTGATGCATTGCCCCTACCAACAATAGGCAGCCTTGACCCTCGACTGTTGTTGGACTACAACTCCCATCAAAAGCTGAAAGAAAGCATGCATGCAAATGGAATGTGAAATGGTTTTGATCTTCCTAGCCTGTCTAGGAGGTTAAATAACTGGGAATTTGGAATGGCACAGCCTTGGAAATTAGCCACAGAGACGTTTGCTGCCTCACTGTTTTTCTGTTTGCCACTTGTGGCCTGAAAGAGTGACCCTGTTTTTGCAAAGCGTCCCTCACTGGTCACCTGTAACTTATTCTTAACTCACCCCAGGCGAGTACCTGTTTACAAGCCTGGTGTATCATTTTATTTTATTTATTTATTTATTTATTTAACATATTTTTATACCACCCAAAACTTACATCTCTGGGCAGTTTACAACAAGATAAAAACAACACTAAAATATTAGTTAAAAACAAAATCAAGACATTTAAAACACAACAATTTAAAATGTTTTAAAACAATATTCTAAAACAACATTAAAAACAATCAAAACAGTATCAGTTAAAAGCCTGGGTGAACAGATGCGCCTTTAAAGACTTTTAAAAAATTGTCAGAGATGGGGAGGCTCTTATTTCACTAGGGAGCGCATTCCAAAGTCTCAGGGCAGCAATGGAGAAGGCCCGTCCCTGAGTAGCCACCAGACGAGCTGGTGGCAAATGCAGACGGACCTCTCCAGATGATCTCAATGGGCGGTGGGGTTCATGATGAAGAAGACGTTCTCTTAAATACCCAGGGCCCAAGCTCTTTAGGGCTTTATAGGTTATAACCAACAAACACCTTGTATTTTGCCTGGAAACATATCGGCAGCCAGTGTAACTCCTTCAGTACAGGAGTAATATGGTCTCTCCTAGATCATAAGTAAGGAATCCTATTGTATCCATGATACGCATCTTGGTATTTTGCTTTTGGAGAGATTTGGAAACAAGTTTTGGTTTTGGCACCGAAATTGAGCAGGCAGGAGATGAAGGCCTGTTTGACAGCATGTAACCAGGCAGTAATTAAGGCATGATTGATTTAACTTATGGTTCGGGCAGTGTTCCAAGAAAAACGAGTACCTTACAGGTAAGGCATGTCCTCAAGCATTAAAGATGCAATCCGATCAGCTGCTGATCTCTGAAGCAAGTGGAGTATGGGGGGGAGCACCAACCCCTTTCCCCACTCAGGGACTGCTAAGCCAGACTCCTCAAGGGTCTAGAATTTTGAATTCATGCCTTTGAAGCACCTCGTCCCACAACTGCTTCCTTGCTTCCCCACGATAGGCTTGGCAGACTCTGAGCTGCCTTTGTTCAGGAAGATGAAATCTTCAGGTGCTGGTGGCCAAGCCTTCTCAGTGGCCACCACTCTGGCCACCGAGTCTCACTCGTTCATTTAGGGGAGGTAAAATCTATGGGTGCTGATGGCAGGGTGGTGGGTAGCTTCTCAGTGGGGAAGCCCAATGGGTTGAGGATGCCATTTGAGCCAAGTCTCGCTGCCCAGGAGGACCCAACTAGGCTTGTGTGCATGTGTGTGTGTGTGTGTGTGTGTGTGTGTGTGTGTGTGTGTGTGTGTGTGTGTATATAACAGGTGTGTCTCAAGGCAGCTACATGGGTGATCATGCGCGTGTGCGCGACAGTGGAGCATTGCCCCTGGGGTTTCAGGAAGCGGTGGCGAGGTTTCTCTGATGAGTGGAGCGCATGTGTTTTGGAGGGGAATGTGGTTTGCCGCCTGGGAGGCGTGATGGAACAGATTGGACTGGGGAAGAGGTGGAATGCTGGGAGATGTTGGAGGAGGTTTCCGCTGCGGTTTTGCATCTTGATGCGCTCCACAGAATTATCTGCCACCTGCCGATCTCTGTTCTGAGCTGCCCCAAGCCTTTGGGGTAGTTCCAGCTTGTAAGATCCTTGAGGGCAGGGACCTTCCTTTTACTCACGAAACTCTGCCATGCCGTGTGTCAGCCAAGGGGGCTAAGGAAGAGAAAAGAACGATCGTCCCGGTTGGTTTAGGACAGATGCGCCACTTTGACTGAGGATGACCTTGGGCACCTGAAGATACAGGCGGCCACTGAGCCTGTGCCAAGACCTCTGCTCGACCGCAGTTCGACCCAGATCTCATTTTGGAGAGAGGCCTGCTTGGCAGGCCAACGCAGAGGCATGTGGGGGAACCCCACCCACCCTTCCAGAGAGAGCGCCTGCCCTTTGGCTCTCCTTGATTGGGAGCGAAATGGGTACCCCGTCTGCAGAAGCCGGTCCGACCGGTTGCGCCTGCGATTCTCTTCCCTCTCCCTGTTTCTTGGCATTGTGGAGCCAGGAGCATTTACCAGAAGTGTGTGTGTGTGTGTGCACTTCCCCCTCTACGTTTACTACTCTGGCAGGCATTGGCACCACGCCTGGCTCAAAGCCCCCCGTGCTGGGCTGTGTTTCTCTGGACTCCTTGATGTTTTGGGCTGTGGGGTCGCCAGCTGACCACCACCTGCACAGCTGGTTCCGGGAAGGAGTGAACTGGCTCACCCAGGTGTCCCTCTCGCGTGTGGCATGCTCAGAGTGCCATTCTCACCACCGAGCCACCAGGCATCCAAGAGGCCAGCCCAGAGGGTGCAACTCACAACATGTCTGGGGAAAGTGGCTAAGAAAGAGGTGGGGAGGCTCAAATGGAGCTCTGTTTTAAACCGCTGATAGCTGGCTTCTTCCCTCAAGACTGAGGGTGCCCGAAGCAGCTGGCACTCAAAATTTGAAAAGTCAGGACGCATAGATAGCACAGCAAACTTAAAAACAGCCATCAGGCTAAGCAATGAAGACGGCAGGAACCACATCAGCCAAGCAAGAGGCAAAGTAGAAATTCCAGCACTTGTTGGAACAAGAATGTCTTCAGACGCTGTCAGAACACTGCCAAGGAAGGAGTGGGTCCAGTGTCCTGAGGTGGGGAGTTCCACAGGCCGAGTGCTTCAACAGAAAGCACCGGATCACACATGGCATCCAACTCACCATAGAACTTACACCCAGCTTGTCCGTGTGCTCTTGTTGTGCCCCCATCGAAGGACTGACTTCCCCTGCAGGAAAAGTTAAGTGGCTTCTGGTGCTTGACATGTTTTCCGTCTTGGTTCTAATTAGCGATAGGTCTCTGCTTCAACTGGCATTGTGCAAATGGCAGTAAACAGCCACACTGTGAGCTCTTAAGCAACTCATTCCATTTGAAGGACCCTGGAATAATTGAGTCTGCCTGCAACCTGGGAGAAGCCGCTGCCAGTCTGTGAAGACAATACTGAGCTAGATAGAACAATGGTCTGACTCAGGATATGGCAGCTTCCTAGGTTCCTATGAGTGACTTTTCAAAATAAGCTTCAGAGGGCCAGGGCTGTCCAGAAGGATTCCCATGGCCGCCTCTGATCTGCAGGGGGTGCCTCCTCCTCGGAGTCTGTTCTTGCTCTGAGATGCACACCCTCTGAGCAAGGACATCCCCCTTTCCCCTGCCCTCTCCCACGGGAGGGATTGCTCTCCGGAGGCATTTGCTGGTGGCATGTGTCTGCAGGGATGGGGCCGCAGCGCAGCCGGGGATCCCCTGCTTGGCATGTGGAAGGTCCCAGGCTGACTTCCTGGCAGCATCTCCCGGTTGGTCTGGGCGGGACCCCTGCCTGAAACCTTGGACTGCTGCTGCCGGTCAGTGTAGACAAGACTGGCCAAGTTAGACCAGAGGTCTGACTCAGTAGAAGGCAGCTTCCTCTGTTCGATAAAAGGCTTGGTGGGGGGAAAACACGACCCACACAGCAGAGCCTGTTTGCAGAAGTGGTGGCCACAGCGGGCCAGTTACAGCCCTTAAGAGCACAGGGCAGAGCTCAGGAGGGGATTCACGGCTGCCTTTCAGTGCCAGGGCCACGTTTTAAGTCCACACGGCTTGGTTGTGGTGCCCAGAACCCCTTGGGGCAGCAGGCCTTGGCTGGTACCTCTTGCTCCTTCTGAACCTCTCGAAGGGTCTTCCTGGCCCCTGTGGCTTTTTTAGAGGGGTGTGGGTGTGGGGTGAGAGGCGGGGGTGTTGAGGTTTCACGGCCGGCACAGCCGTCTTGCCCCACTGCCCCGTCCACGGGCTGTGGTTTCTGTCGCGAGAGGAAATGACGTCTGTCACAACCCTCCCAGATAGTAGTTGGTGCACAGTGACTCATTCTGGTCGTGACCAGGAAACCGGCCACTGCGTCATTCTGATGTTGGGGTGGGGGGGGCGCTGTTTTGAAGCTTCAGCTCCCCTGCCCCACTTCTTAGGGGTCCTGCCCCACTGCTCCATTAAGTGTCTAGGGTCTGTTCTGGTAGGCTGCAGCGGGGCGGGGGGGGCAGTTGGGCTCTGATTTGGCGGCCTTCCCCTCCAGGGAAGAATCGGCCGGGTGGTGTGAAATGCAGGGAAAGTGGCGTCTGGGCTTCGGTGACGGGTTGCTTTCGTTTTAGCCTCTTTGCTCGAAGTTCCTCCTTGTTTGCCCCTTTTAGGAGAACGATTTGTGTTGGTTCGGTTTGGTCTTCAAAAGAGAGGGGGCATCTACGTTCTGAGGGGAAAAAAACACACACACTTGCACCCCCCAAACCAATCAACGGACGTTTTGAGTTGGAAAGGTGGAAAAAAGTTAAGGAATCCTCACCGGTTCCTCTTCCCGGCAGCCCCGGGACGGAATTGAGTTGCTGTCTTTGGCTTGTCCCCCCCGGAAAAAAGGATTGCAAACACCGTTTGCGGGGGGGGGAGGGTTCGAGCCGCCCTCCCCTCCCCCTTGTGTTTTTGCACAGAGGCAGGAGCCGGGGTGGGGTGGGGTGGGGGGAGCGTGGGGGGCTGGTGCTGGAGCCCTCCGGTGCGTCTCTGCGCCTTCTGTTTACAGTGGCTCTGTGGTTAAATTACACCACACGGACAGTAATTCGGCGCTCACTGCCAGTAATTTCACTGACTTACCAACCAGCCCTTCATTTCCTGAAAGTCAGGCGGCTGGATTTAGAGGAAGAAAGTGCCCTCCTCTCCGTGACGAAACCAGTGGCGGTGGGGCTGGATGGCAGAGCGGCGGAGCGGCTGCCTCTGTGTGTGTGTGTGTGTGTGTGGGGCCGGCTTCTCCCACCCCCCTCCAGCCCTCGCCCCCTCCTCCTCCGCTGGTTTTTCGCGCTTTCTAATTTAGTGCCCATTAAAGAGAAGCAGGGGGGGGAGAATCCATCCCCATGCCACTCTCCTGCCGGCTCCCAACGTGCCTGCTGTCATGAGGCAAACTTGGCCGCCCTGGGGTGCCCAGAAAGACCGCCTCGCCGCCACCTCGCCACGCACCAGCTTCTCCCACGACGCCTCGGATGCCCGTCTACTATGTCCCAGGTGGAGTTCTGGCTCAAGTTTGCCTCTCTCTTCAAGGTAACTCTTTCGCCTCCTTCCTTCCTTTTGGCTTTTTTTTAGAAAAGGCAAAACCCTCCTCGCCGTTTCCTCCACCCTCTCCTCTTTGCCCTGCGAGGGGAGCCTCTTTCAAAAGGGGGAAGGTCACCGTTCCTGTCCCGCCGCTGGTCAAAGTTCAGACTATCCAGTGCCTGCCTGGTTGTCCAGCGTCTTTTAATGGCTTTTCAGGGTGCGGAAATAGGGTTGTGGAGCGCAGGCGGAGAGCCGCGAGCTTGTGAACTGCTGGAGGAAAAGAGAAGAAGCCCCGTCTTTGTTTTTGGGACACACAAGGATCTCGCCAATAAACTCACTCAAAGGGTTTGCCTTATTAGACCCTTACGACTGGGAGGCGGGCGGGCGGGGGGGTGTCTTTGTCGGGTGACATCACTGTGAAAACTCTGGGCTTGTGCGAGTTTCCAGTGCGCTAGGAAAGTTTTCCCCATCCCTGAACCGGCGTCCCCAAGAGAGGGAAGTTGCTGGGACTCAGTTTTCTCATTGCACCGGGACTCTGCCAGATTCCCAAAGCGGAAGCGGCAGCCTGTTCAAGTTCTTGCCCGTCTCGGGTCTGTCTGTTTTAGAACCGGGGATCTGCGTGGCTCCTCGGGTCGGACTCCTTGGCGTGGCGCTAGGAGAGGAGAGCTGGTCTGGTGGTCGCAAGCCTGACTTGTCCCCTTAGCTAAGCAGGGTCCACCCTGGTTGCATCTGAATGGGAGACTTGATGTGTGAGCAGCACTGCAAGAGATTCCCCTCTTAGGGGATGGAGCCGCTCTGGGGAGAGCAGAAGGTCCCAAGTTCCCTCCCTGGCAGCATCTCCAGATAAGGCTCAGAGAGACTCCTGCCTGCAACCTTGGAGAAGCCGCTGCCAGCCTGGGTTGAGAATACTAAGCTAGATGGACCAATGGCCCGACTCAATATATGGCTGTTCCCTGTGGGTGGGTGCAGGGGCTGGATTGCGTGGGGTCGTATACGGGAGGGGTTGAGACGTGGTCGGCATCGGTCTGAGCCCAGCTCAGTTCACCCACCCCCCAGAAGTGGTCCTGTGCTTGCATCCGCCTGTGTGTGTCTTGAGTGCTAAAACCTCTGGCCCAAGATTGCCTGCCTTGTTTCAGCCTCTTTATGGAGCTGCGGCATGCCTCTCCCCATCTCCTCCAAGGAGCTGAGGGCATCGTACGTGGGGCAACGCTTCCCTGTTCTCCTGGCGCCTGCTCCAAGACCCTCCTGGCCATCGTGTTCGGAGGCAGTCTGCCCCCTGATGCCAAGTCCTGGGGAGAGCCGGCGGGAGAGGGCTGCTCCCTTCAAGCCTCCCTTGAGGGCTTTCTGGAGAGACCGGCCCATCCAGCTGTTGGAAGGAAGACCTTGTCTCTAGGGCAGGGTTTCTCAACGTGTGGGTCCCCAGATGTTATTGGACTTCAACTCCCATAATCCCCAGCCCCAGTGGTCTTTGGTTGGGAATTATGGGAGTTGAAGTCCAGTTACATCTGGGGACCCACACGTTGAGAATTCCTGCTCTAGAGGGACCTTTGGTCCAATTTGGCAGGACTCACTTTAGGTCCTCCTATGGTCGTTGAGCGGGGTCTGTTTGCCAGGATAGCTATTACGGCTGTTTAGTCGGGAAAGCTAAACGGAGCCTCCATATACAGGGGCAGTCTACTCCTGGTGGACTAATGAGGGCTTCCCAGTGGCGTCTCGTCATCAGCTGGGAGGCTGTTTTGGTCCAGTCCCAGCGAAGCTCTTCTGAGGTTTGCGCACAGCAGCTATGCGGGGGACAGAGGATGTCTGTGCCCTGAAGAGGGTTGTCGTTCAGGGGTAGAGCATCTGCTCTGCAGGCAGGAAGGGCTGGGAGAGAGACTGGCCTGGAATCTGGGAGAGCTGCTGCCAGCCCGTGCCGGCAGCTCTGAGCTAGAGGGACCAAGGGTTTGACTCGGTCAAAGGCATCTTCTTCTTTTCCTATGTGACAAAAGGCCAGAACCCCGTGGAACCCAGTTAAGGCTGAGAGCCAGTGTGAGGCTCGTCAAGGGCTGATCTTGGACTGAAGCTCAAGGCGCTGTTCAGGAAAAAAACAAAACATCTCTGTGTCTCTCCTCGGCTCCGTCCGCACTTCTTGGTCTAGCCTACTCCACAGGGTGGTTGTGAGACAACAAGCGGGGCATCCGCCAGGCACATCTCCTTGGAGGAGAGGTGGAAGGCAGCTTTTAAGCCCAGCCAAGCCCTTCAGCACGGCTTCTGTTGGTGTGTCAGCGTGCAGGCTTTGCAACTGCACAGCTGTGTGCAGGGGGGAAGGGATAATGAAGAAGCCTTCTGTAGGCCTTGGAAGTTTGCATAGCTTGTCCAGCTTTTAAATAAAACCAAGCCAGGCAATATCTAACTCGAACATTACGTCTCTTGGTGTGTAAGTGTGCAGGCTTTGGGAACCGCACAGGTGTATTCAGGTGGAAGAGGAAGAAGTGTTCTGTGGGCCTCGGAAGTCTGCACGGCTTTGCAGAAGCAGAATAATACAGATGGCGTTCTCTCTCTCTCTCTCTCTCTCTCTCTCTCTCTCTCTCTCTCTCTCTGAGGGGGGTAGCTTTTATTCATTCGTAAGAAGGCTGCCATGCCAAGGAATTGGCCTATAGTGGGCACAGCCAGTTCAAGAGCAGGCTTGTACGCCGTTGACTCTGAGTGTGTGCAAGTCCACGCTGTTGTTGAGTCCATACTAACCGGCTGCTGGGAGCAGAGAGAATGGATTCTTCATCTCGTCTTCCTCGGCGATCTGGAATTTATTATTATTATTATTATTATTATTATTATTATTATTATTATTAATTTTACATTTACATCCCGCTCTTCCTCCAAGGAGCCCAGAGCGGTGTACTACACACTTGAGTTTCTCTTTCACAACAACCCTGTGAAGTAGGCTAGGCTGAGAGAGAAGTGCCTGGCCCAGAGTCACCCAGCTAGTTTTCATGGCTGAATGGGGATTTGAACTCGGGTTTCTCTGGTCCTAGTCCAGCACTCTAACCACTACACCACGCTGCAGCCACTTCAGCCCTCCGAAGGAAGGAGGCCCAGAGGCAGTGCTGGAAGGCCAAAGGCAAAAGGGGCTTCATTCAGACCCCCCTTTCCTCTTCTGGGACCACAGACCTTTCCCCCACCCGCCCGCGGCTTTAAAGACAGCGGCGCTGACGGCTTGCCCGGAGCCTGCCCGCCTGGTGTCCGCTTCCTTGTCCTTTTGGCGACGGGGTTAACTTCTCACTGTCTGGGCAAAGCTCCCTCCCGTTGGCTGGGCCTTCCTCCCTCGCAGCCTTTTCTTGCAGGAGTCACAGCACTGGTGCATTTCTTCGGAGACTGGAGGAGATGAGATGGGCCTTGACTCTGGGCCAGCAAGGCTCTCCTTCTGGGAGGCCGATCAGCTTCTGTTAGCTGTGAGAGTTAAATGGAAACCCGTACCCACCCACCCCTGTATAGGGGCCTTGTGTGTCTGAGGGCTAGTTGCTTTCATGCTTTAGTTGCTGCTCTTGGAAATGGAATGCCAGGAGGAGCTTTGAAATCCCTGACTGTAAGAGCTGCTGGCCGGCGGAACAGCCTGCCTCATGCATTGGCGGGCTCTCCATTGCTGGAGGTTTCCAGGTAGAGCTTGGACGGCCCTCTGGCAGGGAGTAGGGAATGGCACTGGAAGACCCGCCAACCTTCGGTTGTCCCCTTCCGTGACACCTGTCGCTGATTCTGGTGCTGAGCAGGGGATTCGACTAGATGACCTCCAGGGGTCCCCTCCCACCCCCAAAATTTCCAGTATTCTCTATGCTTCTGCTGTACTTACCCGGCTCTGAATTGAAGACAACCCCCTTTGAAATAACGGCTCAGGTTATACCTGGGTTAATCCAAAAGGAAGAGGATTCTGACTTTAAGATGGCATCCCCATTTCTGCCTTGGGGGCCTCGTCTTGGATTCCGGGCGAGGGCATAATGCATCCTTGCCGACTACCTGAGCAGCCCCTTAGGCAGGGAGGTAACCTGCCCTAGGGTCCCGCTCTGCCCAACGGCTCTCTCCCTTGGGCTGCGAGCGGCAGGAGGAGAGAGAGAAAGCCGGCTGTCTCTCTGGCCAGCTGCTTCTGCCCAGGAAGCAAACCCTTCTCCGCCTCGCCAAAGGCAGGACCGTGACTGCAGCACTGAACTCCAGCCCAAAGCAGAGGCCACCGAGTCGAGGACGGATTGGGCAGACGCCCCACTGGGAAAACCCGGCGGAAACAGCCAGGCCTGTTTGTCAGGAGCACCGGAGCTCTGTGGAGCAGCAGGTTGGGCCTCCGGCGCCCACAGCTGGAAGGCCGTTAGCTGGGAGGACTGGGGAAGACCTGCTGCTGCCAGTCAGAGCTGGCAGGACTGAGCTAGACGGACCAAGGGCTGGGCTCGGTAGGAGGCTGCCTTCGTGTGTTCGTCAGCAGCATCCCCAGCTCAGCGGCAGAGCCCCTGTTTTGCACGCGGAAGGTTCCCGGTTAAATCCCTGGCAGCATCTCCAGGTAGGGCTGGGAGGAGGACCCCTGTCTGAAACCCAGGAGAGCCGCTGCCAGTCCGTGCAGAAAAGACGGGGCTAGGCGGACCGAGGATGTGGCTCAGTATAGCAGGCAGTTTCCGATGTACTAAAACCTTTTTATATTCCCACATCCCCTATGGTGAGGGGGCACGGTGTCGGTGGGGCATTCTGACCCCCATGGGGTCACCTTTTTCCTGGCCGTGAGTGAGTGAGTGAGTGTGTGTGTGTTTGTACACACACACCTCCCGCTTTGCAGGATCTCACCCCACGTGCATCGAGTCTACACGCGTGCGGGGGGGCCAGGTGGTGGCCTTTTGAGCCGCCCCGCTTCAGACGGTTGGGCTTCCGAGCGCTCCCGATGCGAGAAGCCCAACCCTCCAAAGGAAAAGAATAAATTCCAGCCCGGTTCAGCCTCGGAGGTGCTGCTCCGTTTCTGCTTTCCGGGAACTTGCCCGCCTGCAGCCCGTTTCAGCTTGCGCGGGCGATTTCCCCACCTGGCCCTGCAGGCGGGAGTCGTGGCCTAGAGGCAGAAGCCCCCCCTCTCCCACCCCCAGCCCTTCTCCAGTGGGCCGCGGCCAGTGTGCCCAGGAAATGGGAACCTTGATGGCTGCTGTGTTGAACCCCACTGCGTCCCTCTCCCTGGGCTGGGTCTCAAACCGCCGCTATTAATAGGGGCTCCTATTGAGTTGTGGGGCGGGGTGTGTGTGTGAAACAGGCAGCAACCCAGAGGACACAAGGCCGAGACCCTTGCCCCCAGGCACGAGGACCTCTAATGGGATGGGGCCTCAACCCAGCGGCAGAACATCTGTTTATGACTGAGAAGGGCCAGGTCTCCCAGCATCGTGAGGAAGGGCTGGGGAAGAGGCCTGCCTTGGAGAGCTGCTGCGAGTCCGTGGCGACGATCCCGAGCTAGACGGACCAAGGGTCAGACTCAGTAGGCAGCAGCTTCCTGTTGAAAGGACTGTTGGACTGTAAGTGGGGAGACCAAATCCCCATTCAGCCATAAAACTCACTGGGTGACTTTGGGCCAGTTGCTTCTCTCTCAGCCGTACCTGCCTCACAGGGCTGTTGTGAGCATAAACATAAACCATGTACACTGATCTGGGCTCCTCAGAGGAAGAGCGGGATTTGGTGTAAAAATAAATAGCCCTATGAATTTAAGACGATTGTCTTAAAAAAATAGAGATTAAATTATTTGTTTGTTTAATTGTTTATGCAGGTTATACCTGCATAATTAATAAAGCAGGTTATACCTGCGTTATAATTATGCAGGTTATGCCTGCATTTATTTGAAAGGAACAGGACTCGGAATTTAAGACTACCTCCTGATTTCTAGTATCAAAAAAAAAACCTGGGATGCAAGTAAATGCAGTAAACCGAGAGAGACGTTCCTATAGTCCAATCCAGCGGCATGCTCTGAATCCCAGTTGCAGGGCAGCCACAGCAGCAGGAGAGGCGGCCTGCCCCTCGCCGCTCTTGCCTGTGGGCTCCCCACAGGCGGCATCTGGTGGCCCACTGTGGGAAACAGGAGGCTGGACTAGAATGGGCCTCCTTGGGCCCTGATCCGGCAGGGCTGTTCTTCCGTCCTCCTGGCTCTCCTTAGGAATCAGCAGGGAGGAAGATCAAGGGCTGCATTTGGGTTGCCTTGTTCTCCTCCTCGGTGGCGATGCTAGTTTTGCACTGTGCGCTGCTTTAAGTGCCTTTCAGGAGTAGGAAAGCGAGGTATGGATGTCGGTTGCATGGCAGCGACGACAAGTCACGGATGTGTGCTCTCTCTCTCTCTCTGGTCACTTTCCCAGGATTCTTCATACCTCAATGAAATCTCCAGCAACTCCCTCTTCTCCTCCCCTACGGATTCCCTCTCGGACATCGCCGATGCTCAGGAATTCCTGCCCGCCGACAGCCTCAGCCACGTGCCAACGATATGGGACATCAGCACACCCCAGCAGAACCAAATAGAGGTCAGCCAGCCGGCCAGGGCGGCTTCCCCCCGCCTCCAAGCAGGCCTCTAAACTTCGACATGAGTGCAAAGAGATCTAGAGTGGGTCCCCTAACACGTTTTCTAAAAATAACGACAAAAGACAATGATTTTATTTGCTGGCCAGCCCATGACAAACTGTTCTCTGGGTGGCTCAGACAGTAAAGCAATAAAACATCATTCCAATACAACATACAACTGAAACACACAAAACAAAAGGCAGTGAAATATTGACAATGAAATACACAACACTTTAAAAAACCTCTTTCAAAGACCTGCTTTAAAAGCCTGGGTGAACAGAGCAGTCTTCACTTGATAGCTAAAAGAACTCCCTTTCACCTGTCTAGAAATGCCGTTCTCTTGCAGCTTCACCTCTTTTTAAGATGTGATCTTGCCAATTTAAAAAAAAGGCCCCCACCGGCAGATCCATCAGCTCGCTGCTCTGATGGGTGCATTTCACACCCAGTTTTGAGTGCCACGTGGCAGAAGACCAATTGATTAAATAAGGCCAGTGAAGAAAAGAATAAATACTTGATTACCTGCGGGCTGAAGCTGTTGTCGTTCACACACACACACACACACACACACACAAACACACACACACACACACACACCCCCCTAAACTTCCTCTGCTCTTGTCTCCAACTTCCTGCTGGTAATTGTGACTCAGACTTCCAGTAAAGGGAAATAATTGCAGCGTGTGTTTGTGCTCTGGGTTTCCCATTTTCGCTTCTGCTTCAGGAATGTGGATCTCTCTCTCTTTATAGTCCTGGCAACGACACCCTTGGCTATAAAGCTGAAAGGGAGCCACTTTGCCAAGTATTTGATTGTGTTTGGATTCTCCCCACCGCCACTAACACCACTCCCCAGACAATTGCTGACTTTCTCTTCTTCGACTCCTCCCCCCCCCCGTTGGGGGGTGGAAGGGGGTGTTCTTGGGAAATGCAAATTCCAGAGTGACTTTATACAAAGTTAGGATTAGGTTTGCAGATCCCCCCCCCATAGTATTTAAGGAGCCCCCCCCTCATTTTAGGAGGAGCCCCTGTCCCGTAAAGTATTAGCTTTTCACCTGCCCCAAGTGTGTTTCCTCTCCCCCATGTTAAGAAGTGCTTTTTCTGCCCCCAGAAAACATTTGGTCCCCCAAAAGTGTATTGCCGCCCCCCCCACCCCAAAATATAGGTGAGGAGTTTTTCTTCAGGTTTTCCCTCTGTCTGAACTCGTGGCCACGATGTCAGAAACAACCCTGAAGTGGCCAACAGACAACTTCTTATTTTATTTATTGCATTTTTCTTAATACTACCTTCCTTCCAAGGAACTCAGGAGGGTGCACATTGTGTTCCCCACCCTCCCCAGTGTTGGTCTCACAACAACCCTGTGAGGTAGGCGAGGGGGAGAGAGAGAGAGAGCTAGCTAGCTAGCTGCCCAAGGTTAAAAGAAGCCCATCAAAGACCCAAGACACAAACTGGAATGGCCAAAACTCAGTACAGGTCCCGGACCATGACAATAGCAAACAAAAAGTAACCAACGGTTGATCATAGGATGGTCAACAATAGCCTCATGTCAAGCTCTGGCCCAAAGGAAGGTAGCCCCAAAGATTTCTGAAAGAGCCACGTTTTGACCAGTTGCCTGAGGGACCTGGTGGGCTTGGCTTTGCCTCCTGAAAGGTCGGTGCCACAGCCAGGCAAGCCTTGCTCTTCGAGGACCTCCTACCGAGCAGGCCTTCTGAGCAGTTGTTCCGGCTCTTATTTTCAGCTGCAAAGCTTTCTAGAAGGCTTAGGCAATGAGCTCGCCCCTGCTAACTGAGCAAAGAGATGCCTTGTAAAGTGGTGTCACTTATGTTTAGCAGGGGGAGAGCAACTGGCTCTATCCATCCCCACCACAGCCTCCCTCCAGGGTCTGTTGCCTTAGGTTTCTTTTTAGATTGTGGGCCCTTTGGGCTCAGGGGACCATTTTATTTTATTTTTCCTATATCAACCGCTTTGGAAACTTTTGTTGAGGGGCAGTATATAAGTACTACTGCTACAAATATTGATATACTGCTTTTCAACAAAAGTTTCCAAAGCACTATACATAGGTAAATAACAAATAAATAAAATGGCTCCCTTTCCCCAAAGGGCTCACAATCTTTTTTTTTTTTAAAAAAGACATACCCCAGCAACAGCCACTGGAGGGATGCTGTGCTGGGGATGGATAGGGCCGCTTGCTCTCCCCCTGCTAAATAAATATAATTGCCGCTTTAAAAAGGTGCCTCTTTGCTCAGTTAGCAGGGAGTAGTAGTAGTAGTAATGTGGGAGAAGAGATGTTTTGGGAGGGCAGGGTGCATAGTATTCCTGGCTATTCTTAGATTCATAGAAGGTTGAAGGGACCCTGGAGGTCACCCCCCCCCCCGCTCGATGCAGGAATCCACAACAGCGGCCTTGAGAAGTGACTGGCCAGCCTCTGTTTGAAAACCTCCAGCAAGGGAAGGCCTGTCGCTGCATGAGGCAGATGGTTCCACATTCCAACAGCTCTTCCTGGCAGGCAGTGGCTCCGAGTGTCTAGCCTGAACCGGCTTCCTTGTAGGTTCTGGCCCTTCCGATCTTTGAAGAGGGCTCTCCTTTTCCCCCTCCGCTCCTTCAGCCGTTCTTCACGGGACGGTTTCCGGACCCACCTTCCTCTTCCCAGCTCCCCTCTCAACGGTTGCGCTTGAAGACTTCCTCCCCTCTTTCTCTCCTCCACAGCTCTTGCAAGGCCTGGAAGGCTTACAGGGAATCGAGAGCCACGTGGCCGCTGCGCAAGAGACCCCTCTCCTGTCCAGCATTCAGGTGGGGACGGGGTCAGGGAAGGAGTGGCCGGAGACCACCGTGGGGGGAGGAAGGGGAGGCGGGATCGCGGGGCGCTGGGGGGGGGGGAGGAGAGAGGGCAGCACCCAGACTCTCGTTAGGCCTGACTCTTTGGTCTGCCTTGGTCTCAGTCCCAAACTCAGGTAGACGAGGAGGAGGAAGGAGACGATGACGAAACGGAGGAGCTGGGGCACACGGAGACCTACGCGGACTACGTCCCTTCTAAATGTGAGTGGGCCTGGGGGAGGCGGCTCCGGCTTTGGCCAAAAGAGCGTGCCCCGGACACAGAACGCTGCCTCCTTCCGAGTCAGACAGCCCTGGGCCTGTCTAGCCCAGGGCTGTCTGAGGACAGACGGGGGCTGCTGTTCTTGGACTACAACTCCCATCATCCCTAGCCACACTGGCCAACAGGCGTCGGGATGGCGCTAGAGAGGGGACATGGAGCCTAGATGCTCTTCCCAGAGCAGCGCCATTAGGGGGGAATCTTTTCCAGTGCTCACACACGCTGTCTCCCATTCAGATGCCACCCGGGCAGACCCTGCTTAGCTAAGGGTACCGGTCATGCTTGCGACCACCAAGCCAGCTCTCCTCCAGCCGAGAGGCAACCGTCGTGGCTGACTCGCTTGCTCTGTCTTAACTTGCAGCGAAAATCGGGAAGCAGCACCCCGACCGAGTGGTCGAAACGAGCACCCTCTCCAGCGTCCCCCCGCCAGACGTCACCTACAGCCTGTCCCTCTCCAGCTCGATCGCTGACAACGGGTTTCTCTCCGCACTACAGCTGGAAGCGATTACTTATGCCTGCCAGGTATGTCTGGGACGACGAGGGCACCTCCGGTGGGTCCGGTCATGTCCCTCCTTGTCATTTCCCTCCATGGGTTCTAGTGTCTGCTCCGTCTTCTCCGTTGCAGCCCTTCGGCTCTTTGAGGAGGGCTCTCGTACCTCCCCTTCATCATTGGCGTCGTCCTTTTCTCCAGGCTAGGCCCACGCCACACTTTGGGCCATTCCTCAGGGGACGTGGCTTCCAGACCCCCCCAGGTTGCCCACGGCCACGGAATGTGGCTGGGCAGATCCTTGCCGGCTCAGAGGGTCAGGTTGCCTCCTGCCGGGCTGCCATGTGTTTCCTGACACACAGAGGCTGGAGGGGGTCAGGATCAGGGCCGTAGCGAGCTTGGAGCGGGCCCAGAGACAAGATTTAAAAATGGCCCCCCCCTCACTGAAGCTCAGCTCGTGAAGTAAAGAAATCTTAAATGAGGCTGAATAGTGGTAACAAAAAGCATATATAGATATAGATAGATAGCATGCATATATATATATATATATATATATATATATATATATATATACGCTTGTACCATTCTAGTACCATTAAATGACTTGCATCGTTCACAATTTTACAAAACCTTTAAATAAATAATTTAAGATGATGTTCTATTGCGGCTCATAGGTGTGTGAAAGAGAGAGTGAGAGAGATAAATAAACACCTATGTGCCACAATATTTATTTATTTATTTGAAACATTTGATATACCGCCCACTCCGAAGACTCTGGGCTGTGTACAAAAACATGCAAAACAAAACAGCATTAAAATTAGATTCTAAATAAAACTAAAGTAACTAACGGGGTGGGTTAGATAAACTACAGGGCAAAAGCCTGGTGAAAAAGAAAAGTCTTCAATAAAGAATTAAAAATCGACAGAGAAGGAGCTAAACGAATCTGCAGGGGAAGGGAATTCCAGAGAAGTGGGGCGGCAACCAAGAAGGCCCTTTCACGGGTTCTAGCTCCCCGAACCTCTCGGAAATCGGAGACCAACAAAAGGGCCATCTGACCGGACGGGATTTAACTGGATAGGAGAGGCGGGTCTGTAGGTCAACAGGTGCCAAACCCCGCAAGGCTTTGACATGACTGCAGGAGAGGTGTTACCCTGTCATATTTTCTGGCACCCATAAGTTAACGAGCCGCTGCATTCTGGACCCGTTGTAGCTTTCCGATCGTCCTCAAAGGTAACCCTAGAATGATAGAGGGCGTTACAGTAGTCTAGGCGGGAGATAACACAAGGGCATGGGTCACTGTCATTAATGCTTGCCGGTCAAGGTAAGGGCGTAATTGACGAATCAGATGGAGCTGGGCAAAGGCACTTCTGGCTGCAGCCTCCACCTGCTGTTCAAGCAGGAGGTGCGAGTCCAAAAGGACCCCCACGTCACGTACAAGCTCCTTCGGGGGCAGTGCCACCCCATCTAAAACAAGGTTCACATCCAGCTGTTGGCCGCTACGAGGGCTGAGTAAGAGTAGTTCAGTCTTGGTGGGATTCAGTCTGAGCTTATTTTGATTCATCCAGACCTTAACAGCTTCCAGGCATCGAGTAAGCACAGAAAACAGCATCTCCAGAATGGTCTGGGATGGCAATATACAGCTGAGTATCATCAGCGTTTTGGTGAAATCTCGCCCCAAACTGGGAAATGACCTGACCCAGTGGCTCCATATAGATGTTAAAGAGGACAGGGGCAAGAACTGAACCCTGGGGAACTCCGTAAAGGAGGGGCCATGGGTCAGAGCATCTGTCCTCAATGCATACCGACTGGACACGCCCGCTAAGGTAGGAACGGAACCACTGTGAGATAGTGCCCCCGATACCCAACTCACGCAGGCGGTCAAGGAGGATAGTGTCAAAAGCCGCTGAGAGATCTAGAAGGACCAGGAGAGGGACACCACCCTCATCAAGGTCCCAAAGAAGGTCATCTACCAGAGCGAGCAATGCTGTCTCTGTGCTATGCCGAGGCCTGGAACCCCGACTAATAAGAATTAAGATAGCCAGTTTTCTTCTAAGACCCTCTCAAGCTGGGCACATACAACCCTCTCTAACACCTTCGCTACAAAAGGGAGGTTGGAGAACCTCCAGTAGAACATCGTCCTAAATTATTTTAAAAACGGTTTTGTAAATTGTGGACGATGCAAGTCATTTAAGGGGACCAGAGAAAGACATGCTGTTCTGCTAGCTCCAGGTCTTCACACTCACATCACTTTTGGAGGATGAATGCGACTGAAGGAAGCCCGGGCGGGTGCGCGGCTGGGGGAGTCCGTCATGTGGCTTGCCTCTGGGCCCCGCCCCCAAGGCAGTGGGCCCCCAGACAACTGCCTCCCCTTGCCCTCGGAGAGTTACGCCCCTGGTCAGGATGCAAGTCTGACACCGTCAGGAGGCAAATGGGAAACCCGGTAAGCATGGCACTGTTTGGCTCCTCCCAGGGCTAACCCTTTTCTTCTGAATCGGCAGCAACATGAGATATTACTCCCCAGCGGGCAAAGAGCCGGCTTCCTCATCGGGGACGGGGCTGGCGTCGGGAAGGGCCGGACCGTCGCAGGGATCATCTTTGAAAACTACCTGAAGGGAAGGAAGAAAGCCCTCTGGTGAGTGTCCTCTCGCTTGAAGGAGATGCCCTCCCTTGATGCCATTCCTTTCCTGCCCCCGGGGAGGCTCTCCTGCAGTCCGAAGATATTCTGGGGAGCGGCGCCAGAGGTTTACCGCCGAGCAGTTGCCCGAAGGCTTGTGGCGGGGGGCACATGCAGTGCTACTTCCGTGTAGGACAGCCACTTCCTCCAACCCCTCGTTCCCTTTTCTCGGCGCCAGTAGTGGGCAAAACCGCCAGAGCGCTGCTACACAGCAGCATCTCGGGGGGAGTCCATCGGGTGCGTGGTATTCCCCGGCAAGAGCTCAGTCCGCCCGTTGGCCTAAGTGTGTGCCGGCTTTATTCCACCGCCCCTGGCCCAAGAGGACGCCCACGAGCTGCCGTTGTGCATGGGCAGAAGCGCCCCGCATGCCAGCAACATGGCATTCCCCGGCACACGCGCTGCCGGCTGTGGATGCGGCTGCAGGAGAGGTGTCTGCTCTGCAGGAACGTTGGCCAGGAGTCTGCTTTAACCCTTCCTGTGCCGACTGCTGTCTCTCCAGCTCGCCTCTTCCCCCCTCCCCCCCTTTCTCTTGGGCTTTCGTTGGCCTTTGAGCCAGCAACCAGCTCCCGCTGCTGGGACGGACTCCCCTCCACTTCCCAGGGCGGCAGGCCACGGCTTCTTTCCGGTCCCAGTGGGCCAGCAGCAGTAGCAGCGTTCTAGCCAGCTGCTGCTCCCCGCCGTGTTCTCACTCCTCTGGGCTGTGTGGGGTGCTGTGGCAGGCGGAGATGGCGGGCTAGAAGCCCGGTTCCGCGGCTGCCGGCCTACCCGGGGGGAGGAAGAAGCCGGCAGCTGCAAGAGAGAGGCGGCCGCCCACCCTGCCCTCAAACCCTGAGCTACCCCCCCCCACTTGAGCTTTGGAAGATCGAGCTCAGTCCTCTTCCCTGTCCCCTTGTGCCCCCCATCCCTCTTCAGGTTCAGCGCCTCCAACGATCTCAAGTACGACGCCGAGAGGGACCTCAAGGATATAGATGCCTCCAACATTCCTGTCCACGCTTTAAACAAGGTAGGGCATCTCCTTCCTCTCCCTCTCCCTCTCCTAAGACCTGGCAGGGGCAGGGGTGGATATTCGGATGTATGATCGTGGTATAGAGGCCACGTTCCAGCAAAGAGAAGTTCTCACAGTTCCTGACTTAGCCAAAGGGATAAGAGGACGCTTAAGAACATGAGAACAGCCCTGCTGGATCAGGCCCAAGGAGGCCCATCTAGTCCAGCATCCTGTTTCACACACAGTGGCCCTCTAGATGCTGCTGGGAGCCACAGGCAGGAGTTGAGGGCGTGCCCTCTCTCCTGCTGTTGCTCCCCTGCAACTTCAACATCTATCCCCAGCACAGGACCTCCAGCGACTGTTGCTGGTGTCTCTCTTATGTTTCTTTTTAGATTGTCAGCCCTTTGGGGACAGGGAGCCATCTTACTGATTTATTTTTTTCTCTGTGTAAACCGCCCTGAGCCATTTTTGGAAGGGTGGTATAGAAATCTAATTAATTAATAACTAACTAACTGATACTCAGAGGCATCCTGCCTTTGAGGCTGGAGGTGGCCTGTAGCCATCAAGACATGTAGCCGTCGATAGACCTCTCCTCCATGAAGTGATCCAAACTCTTCTTAAAGCCATCCAGGTTGTTGGCTGTCACCACATCTTGTGGCAGAGAGTTCCACAAGTGGATGATGCGTTGTGTGAAAAAGTACCTCCGTTTGCTGGTCCTAAATTTCCTCTCAGCTTGGTTCTCTGCCCCAAAGGGCTTACAGTCTAAATACAGGGTTGCCTGAGGAACTGCTCTTGTGGGAATGCTGGGCTGGGCTGAAGAGGGACAGTTGCTCTCCCCCTGCTAAGCAAGAGAGAGCCCTTGCTTGGAAGAGTGCCTCTTGGCCCAGTGAGCCGAGGTCGTGGGAGATCTGTCCTAAAAGGTCTTGCCGTCTGGAAAGAGACACAAAGGAGACACCCATTCCAGCCACCAGGCAGGGCGCGATGCTGGGCAGGGTGGGGACAGTTGCTCTCCCTCCGCTGGGTCCAAAGTCCTCGGTACCTGGAGTTCCAAGGATTATAGGGAGCATTTCCACCTGAGACTCCGGAGAGCGGCTACCAGCCCAGGCAAATAGCCCTGAGTTGAAGGGAAGCAGTGGATAGGGCAGCTTTGGCCCCCCTCTTTCCCGAAGCGAGCGCAGGCTTGATCACATGAGTTCCCGCATCCAGAGTGTAATGTGCGGATCCTCATTCCTGAATATTCTTGGAGGGCCTTTTTGATGGAGTTGCAAACCCATGTTGCCCTGCAGTCATAGGAACATAGGCAGCTGCCATCTGCCGAGTCAGACCCTTGGTCCGTCTAGCTCAGTGTTGTCTACCCAGACGGGCAGCAGCTTCTCCCAGGTTGCAGGCAGGAGTTCCTCTCAGCCCTATCTTGGGGATGCTGCCAGGGAGAGAACTTGGAACATCCTGCAGGCAAGCAGGCTTATGCTCTTCCCAGAGTGGCCCCATCCATAAGAACAGCCCAGCTGGATCAGGCCCGAGGAGGCCCATCTAGTCCAGCATCTGTTTCACACAGTGGCCCACCAGATGCCGCTGGAAGCCACAGGCAGGAGTTGAAAGGGGCCTGCCCTCTCTCTCTTGCTGTGACTCAGATCTTCCCGGAAGAGGAAGATCTGACCGTGCTCACACATGGAGTCTCCCATTCAGATGCAAACTTGGGCCGACCTTGCTTAGCAAAGGGGGCCATTCCTGCTGGCCCCCACATGACCAGCTCTCTCCAGTCCCGTGGCTGAAATGTCGCATTGCCAGATCCTTCTCCCCCACCCCTTCTGATTCCTGCTCTTCTCCCCGACGTAGATTAAATATGGTGACACAGCTACCTCGGAAGGAGTCTTGTTTGCCACTTACTCCGCCCTGATCGGCGAAAGCCTCGCAGGTGGCCAGCACAGGACCCGCTTGAAGCAGATTCTGGATTGGTGCAAGGAGGATTTCGATGGTGTTGTATCCTAAGAGAAACCAGAGTATCTGCTTGCTGCATCTCCCCCCCCCCAAATCTCGGACTTCTTTTGGCTCCTGAATTCGTTCATATTAGTTCTGAGACATTAAAAAACGAGTCAACACTTATTTATGCTGCTGGAGAATTTGGCTTCTCCAGGATCTCAGCACTGGGGTTTTGTGTTGGCTTACTGGCAAAGAGTCTCTGCTGGCCGCCCTAGTCTGCTTTTGGCGGCTTCCTCCCGTTGGCCAGAAGTTGACAATGAAAGAGGCAGATCTTTTCCAAACCAAAGATCAGAATTAAAAGCATGGGCAGGTAGTCTGGGCATGAAGCCATCTGAGGTTTGTTCCACGTACATTCTAGTTGCTAAGCTGCCTCGTTAAATTGGCAAAGTCTTGGTGGGTTTTCTTAATCGCTTCCTGCAGTCATGAGGGCTAGCGACTTGAGGTCCCTCCCCCAATCCCCAAGCGCGACCTGTCCTTTGGTTCTCTCAGGAGCCCTCGGAGCTGCCTGCGCTTCCCCCCCGGGGTGGGGGGCTCGGTTTTGTTGACTCGTATCCAAAGCTGCCCGGAGTGATGCGGACCTTGGCTCTCCAAGAGCAGAGGCCTTTTTCTCTCTCTCTCTCTCTGTCTGTCTCCTTAACTCGGCCCTCGCCCTCAGATTGTGTTTGATGAATGCCACAAAGCCAAAAATGCCAGCTCCACTAAGATGGGCAAAGCAGTATTGGACCTGCAGAACAAGCTGCCCCTCGCAAGGGTTGTCTACGCCAGTGCCACAGGTAAGGGGCCAGGGGGCTGCACCCAGCGCCTCGCAGGTGAAGAGGGGGGACACGTCGGGGCTCACAGGGAGAGCAAGCGTCTGCACCCGCCTCCCTCCGCTGCCGTCACGGGCGCTCAGCAGCCCGGCTGTGTCTGCTGGGTTTATTTAGGCCGCAGCGTACAGGGATTCCCAGGCGTTGACTACAATTCCATCACCCCCCAGCTTCAGTAGCCCTTGGCTGGGGATGATGGGAGTTGTAGTCCACAACATCGGGGGATTAGCAGGTTCCTCTCGCCGTTAATTTTAAACAAACCGTAATCCTAGGATTGTAGAATGCTAGCGTGAACCATCCGTCAAATCGTGGATCATATCTGATTTATTCTGGCCTGGCCTGGCACTGCAAAGGAGGAAGGTGAGGCCCTGGGGGTGGTTGGCGCTGCTCCCCGAGGTCAAAGCGCTGGCAGGACAGCCGGAAGGAGAAGCCACTAGGAGATTTCTGATCTCCCTACCTCTGTAATGGCCTGCCGGCCTGCCAATGTTCCACCGCCGGAATAGCCGCCCCCGGAGTCAGTGGATGGGGTCCCTGTCGCAAACCCAGACACATTATAAACCAATCTCACCCAAGATGGTTTTTTAACGTCTCTGGAGATGGGGAGACATGGGGGGTGGAGGCTCCCCACTGATTATGGGGTGGCTCTTCCAGTGGTGGTGGGGAACAGAAGAAGGAACGTGGGCAGGTCGGTGGGCCATTACAGCTTTTAATAGTTTAACATGGTGTGAAACTGTCAATTGTCTTGAAGTTTTGATGTTTTAAATTTTGTTTTAACTTGTATGGTGGTGTTGTACGCCCAGAGATGCAAGTTTGGGGTGGCCTATACATGTGTTAAATAAATAAATAAATAAATAAATAGTGTGGAAGGGACCTTAGAGGTCATCTAGTCCATCCCCCCGCTCAGTGCGGGGGGAGTCAGCTGCGGCAGCCTTGGTGGGTGGGTGTCCGTCCAGCCTCTGTCTGCAAACATCCTGCGAAGGAGAGCCCGGTGCTGCCTGAGGCAGGCTGTCCGGCTGTCCCATGTAGGAGATGCCTCCCGGTGCCTGGCCGGAGTCTGCTTCCTTGTCCTTTTCAAGCCCCGGGCTCTAGTCCCTCGGGGTCCTCCCCATCTCCTGTGCCACAGTCCTCTTTGCAGCTGGCCTCCGCATCTCCCTTGGGTCTTTTCTAGACTCAGCACCCCCAGCGTCTCCCTCTGAACCCCACCCACGGAGTTCCCCTCAATGCCGGAATGACAGAGTCGCGGAGGGAGGCGGGGTGGGGCTGCTGTCACATTGGCAAGCCGATGTGGGGGGGTTCCGAGAGCCGCTCTTGTGCTGGGAAGAGTCAAGCAGGTGCGGCCTGAGGGCTCCTGACCCCCACGTCAGGAGGAGGCCCCAGCCCGGCTCCCACATCTAAGCCTCGTGGTGCGTTGCCTTCCGACAGGTGCCTCCGAGCCAAAGAACATGATCTACATGAGCCGGCTGGGGATATGGGGAGAAGGCACCCCCTTCCGGGCCTTTGAAGAGTTCCTGCACGCCATTGAGAAGCGGTACGTTGGCAACAGAGGGGGAGCAGGCCAGGCCAGGGGAGGGGAGGTGGCATCTCTCACGCTCTCTCTCTAGCTTCCTGGTGGCTCCTGAGAAGTTTCAATTAGCAATAGCACTTACATCTATATACCGCTCTATAGCTGGAAGCTCTCTAAGCAGTTTACAATGATTTTAGCATATTGCCCCCAACATTCTGGGTACTCATTTTACCGACCTCGGAAGGATGAAAGGCTGAGTCAACCTTGAGCCCCTGGTCAGGATCGAACTTGCAACCTTCTGGTTACAGGGCGGCAGTTTTACCACTGCGCCACCAGGGGCTCTCAATTAAACCGTGAGTGCTGGCAGGAGTTTCCGTTCTATATTTATTTATTATTTTGTTGATTCATTAAAACATTTTTATACTCTGTAGCTGCTCCCGGGCTGTGGAAGGCACTCCCAGCAGGAAATCCGCCATCTTAATTCCTTACTGACCTTCAAGAGAGCCCTTAAAACCGCCTTGGGGTTATCTTTTTAACGAAAGGCGGTATATAAATGCAAAAATAAATAAATAAATAAAAATAAATCTGTTTGGCCTGGCCTTTCAGGGTTTTTAATTAGCTTTAATTGTTTTAATGCTAACCTGGTTTTCAGGGGTTTAATTGTTCTGATAGTTTAATTGTTTTTTTAAGATGTGTTTTTTAATTGGTCTTCATATTTATATTTCTGTTTTAATTGATATCGGTTTTAATGGTTTCTGTTTTTAATTGTAAACCGCCCTGAGCCATTTCAGAAGGGTGGTATAAAAATCGAATAAATGAATAAATACCACCCAAAACTTAGTCTCTGGGCGGTTTACAACAGAATAAAAACAAAGTAAAACATTAGTTAAGACAAAAAATGGAAAATTTTACACATTCCAACAATTTAAAATTTTTAAAAATATTTTAAGACAGCATTAAAACCATTAAAACAATATTAATTAATTAAAAGCCTGGGTGAACAGGCTTAGATGCTTTCCCCGTCCCATCTTGAGGGTGCAGCATGGCTTGCTATTTTTAAAAACGGGCCTGGCTCTTAAAGCTCTGAGACCACACCCAAAGGTCTGCCCTCCCTTGTGGAAACCTGCCCTGCGATCAACATGGAAAGCTGTGCATCTGTGTCCCAGCAAGCGGGGAGGTGGTGGGTGCAGCAGACAGGAGCGAGAGAGAAAAGCAGGTTATCAGCGTTTGGAATAAACTTGTCTCGCAGGCAGCCTCTCGGCTCTTTCTGGCGTCAACCTCTCACTTTCCCTCCCGTTGTCCTCCGAACTTTTCTGCCATTAGCCCGCAGGGCTGGGGGCCAGTTGCATCCTCCCCCCGGCCGGTCGTTCTCACCCACTCTTGCGCTCTCTCCACAGGGGGGTTGGCGCGATGGAAATCGTTGCGATGGACATGAAGGTCAGCGGGATGTACATCGCACGGCAGCTCAGCTTCTCGGGAGTCAACTTCAGGATAGAGGAGATCCCACTGGACCCGGAGTACAAAGCCGTCTACAACAAGGCAGCCAAGCTGGTGAGCTGCTGGTTCCCCATGGAGCCATTCCAGGGCCTGTGGTTGGTCCTGGGATTTTGCTTTGGTCCCGCACGTTCTGTATAGCTTGGCTCACTTCCTTGAGTCACCTGGGCCTGGTTTCCTGCCAGTGTGCCGCCTTTGCGTCTGCTTATGCTTCAGATTCTGTAGGGTGATCTTGAAGGGACTATAGCTTAGCAGTAATGCATCTGCTTTGCAAGCAGGTTTAGTTCCTGGCAGCATCTCCAGGTAGAGTTGAGAAAGACTTCTGCTTGAAACCTTACATAGGAAGCATAGGAACATAGGAAACTGCCATATACTGAGTCAGACCATTGGTCTATCAAGCTCAGCATTGTCTTCACAGACTGGCAGCGGCTTCTCCAAGGTTGCAGGCAGGAATCTCTCTCAGCCCTATCTTGGAGATGCTGCCAGGGAGGGAACTTGAAACCTTCTGCTCTTCCCAGAGCGGCTTCATCGACTGAGGGGAATATCTTGCAGTGCTCACACATCAAGTCTCCCATTCATATGCAACCAGGGTGGACCCTGCTTAGCTATGGGGACAAGTCATGCTTGCTGCCACAAGACCAGCTCTCCTCTCCTTGGAGAGTTACTGCCTGTCAGTGCAGACAGTACTGAGCTAGATGGACCAAGGGTCCATGAAATTGATTCCCAGGAAATTTAGGACCAGCAAAGGGAGGTACTTTGTCACACGACGCATAATGAATTCTCTGCCACAAGATGTGGTGACAGCCAACCACCTGGATGGCTTGAAGAGGAGTTTGGATGACTTCATGAAGGAGAGGTCTATCAAGGGCTACTAGTCAGAGGGCTACAGGCCACCTCCAGCCTCCGAGGCAGGGTGCCTCTGAGTCCCAGTTGCAGGGCAGCAACAGCAGGAGAGAGGGCCTGCCCCTTTCAACTCCTGCCTGTGGGCTTCCAGTGGCATCTGGTGGGCCACTGTGGGAAACAGGATTCTGGACTAGATGGGCCTTCCTGGGCCTGATCCAGCAGGGCTGTTCTGATGTTCTTAAGGGTCCAACTCACCAGGAAGCAGCTTCCTCTGAGAGAGAGGCTGATTCTGCCTTGCCCAGGAAGGGGGCAGGTTAGATGGCGTTTTGGGGATCCCTTTGGATTCTACACTCACCCAGAGCTGCGACTCCCATGATTTCGTTTTACAAATCCCAAGCCCGACCTTGGGTTTGTTCAGTATTTTTATTGACGCAGGATGGGGGTGGCCACCTTTTTCTCAGACCAGCTCAAAGTGGCTTGCACTGAACGGTGCAAATTATCCTAATAAGGCTTTTCTGGTTTGGATTATTAGGGGCTGGAAGTCAGAACCCTTAAGCCCTTTTTCATACAGGGCATAATTAGCCTATGGCATTAAAGCCCGGGTGGCTTTCAGAGGAGACAAATTCATGGAGGACAGGTCTCTCAGTGGCGGCTAGTCTCGATGGCTATAGGCCACCACCAGCCTCTGAATACCAGTTGCCGGGGAGCAAGGGCAGGAGAGAGGGCATTGCCCCTCTTAGCTCTTGCCTGTGGGCTTCCCAGAGGCATCTGGTGGTGGGCCCCTTCGGGAAGCAGGATGCTGGGCGAGAGAGGCCTCCTTGGGCCTGGTCCGGCAGGCATGTTCTGACGTTAACCAGCCAGCAGGACTGAACAGAGCTCTGGTCACTTTGGCTCTCCTCTCCCCCTTCTCCAGTGGGTGGAAGCCCTGGTGGTTTTCCAGCAGGCCGCGGACCTGATCGGCCTGGAGTCGCGCAAGTCCCTTTGGGGCCAGTTCTGGTCCGCCCACCAGCGCTTCTTCAAGTACCTCTGCATCGCCGCCAAGGTCCGGCGCCTGGTCGAGCTGGCCAAGGAGGAGCTCAGCAAGGACAAGGTGAGAATGCCGGCCTGGATGGAACCGTGGAGCAGAGGGGTGCTGCTGGGGCGCTGGCTGGCCTCCCCCTCCGCCTGGAGCAGGAGGAGCCGTTTCCAGCAGGCTTCCCGCGCCGAAGGGCGGCCTCTCCTTCTTCCCGCTGGGCTGACCCTTCTCCCCACCACGGGCGACTTCTCCCCCACAGTGCGTTGTGATCGGGCTGCAGTCCACCGGCGAGGCCCGCACCCGGGAGGTCCTGGACGAGAACGAGGGGCACCTGGACTGCTTCGTCTCCGCTGCTGAGTGAGTGCCGCTCGGCGGGGGGTGCCCGTCGCAAAGAGCCCCGAGGCTTTCCGGTGTGAGGGTTCGGTCGGTGGTTCTGCGGACTCCTGGCCTTCCCAAAGAACCCAAGCAGGAGGCCCTGCATGTTCAAGGCCAGCCCCCAGTGCTCTTGGCCACTGATTGGCTCAGTGCCTGCCCGGGGGGGGGGGCAGCAAGGGTCTCTCCTTAATCTCCCCCCATTGCCTGGTTCCCCAGCACCCCTCTAAAAACCTGTGGCGGGTGGTTCCACATCCATGCTTGTCAGCTTGAATGGTTCTGGTTTCATTTCGTTTATTTCATGTGTTCATTGATTACCTTTCGAAACCTGACTCTCAAGGCAAAGGGCACACAGCTTAGAACCACAAATAAAAACAACCTGAAATAAATTTTTAAATTTTTGCTCTTGTTCACATCCACGCCCGTGTGCTCACAACTGCCTTTCTCATCAGCCAGGGTCTCTGGGGTGGCGGTGTGCGGGGACGGGGGTTCAGGTCAGGCCTCCCCCCCCCCCGGAAGACCCTTTTTGCCCATCCATCTGCATCCAAGGCCCTGATTCAGGCATCCTTTTTGGTTTCCCTTCCATTCTCTCTCTTTTTGTTGGCTGCACCCGTGTCCGCAAAGAGGGCAGCACCACAAACCAGAATCGGATGGATGCAGGAGAGAGAGAGGCCTTGGGAAGAATGAAATAATGGTGCTGGCAGCAGACCAAAAAAAATTGGTGCACGTGTTGGGAGTTCCTTGCTCTCCAAAAGCCACAGCCTCCCACAAGGAGGCGATCCGTTCTTATGGGCGGCTGTTTCTCAGTTTCGTTGCCCTTGTTTGGTTCTTCCAAAGAAATGTGTCTCCTGCATCAGTTGGGTTCTGTGGCTATCCATGCAAGAGTCCTAGCGCCCCCTGTCCTTTGGTCATTCCTCCTCCTGACCATGTGAGGAATGACTCTTCTGTGCTTGGCCCATTAACAGCAGTTGCAGGCCAGTTTGTTTGGAACTGGGCCGTGAAACTTAGCTCTCCGTCCTCCTCCCCTGCTGTCTGAGGCCCTGTGTGAAGCTTTCTCCACTCCTCCCTTCTGCCTTTCCTCCCAGGAGCTCAAGGTGTGGCGTGCATGACCTTCATCCCTGTTCTTGTGGGATGGAGATCATGCCTTCTGAGCAGAGGTGGCCCGCGAACGCGCCACTGGCGGGGCGGCGGGAGAGTAAATGAATGGGGCGCTGACCTCCGCTCCCGCCGCACCTGGACGCTCTTCGGCGAAGCAGCATGATGCCCAGCAGCCCCTGTGGCAGGGTATCGCTTCTGCCACTCACCTGGCCGTGGCGGGGGCTCGTGTCCGTGGAAGCCAGGTGAGTGGCGGAGGCAGTTCTCCCCTGCAGGGGCTGCTTCGCCGAACAGTGTTCAGGTGCGGCGGGAGCGGAGGTAAGCACCGGATTCATTTACTCTTAAAGGGGCCTCCCGCCCCCGCCGCCGCCCCCCAGCGGCACGTTCATGGGCTGCCACTGCTTGTGAGGTAGGTGAGGCTGAGAAAAAGGGCTGTTTTTTAGCGGATTGGGCAGAACAAGAAACTAATGTAATAACAGGCTGCCCCACATCCAGAATGTCCCTGGAAATGGGTATGTGTTGTTCATCTGATTTAAACGTTCTGCATTTTAAAAGAGTCCACTGAAAAGGGCTCTGACACTCTGAAAAGACTTCTTCTTGTTGGGTGGAAAGGCATTTGTTCTTCATAAGGGTTTTGGCTCACTGTGAGTCCTCTTTGACTGTTCAGGGACATTTTGATATATTCCTTTATGGGATTTTGTATTATTATTGTCTGCACAGGAATGTTTTTATGGTATGGTTTTAAATGTGCTTAGTTCTCTGTAGAACTTTTACATTATATTATTAATATACACATTTTCAGGGACATTCTGAATTTTTGGCAGCCTATTATGACATTAGTTTCTTATTCTGGTCTTTTTTTTTAATCTACATTCTTCTTTGGTTCAGTAATACACCTTATTTTGTGTTGTGTTTACTTAGAGCGGATTGGCCCAAAAGTGCCCAATAAACTTTGAATCCAAATCTGGGCTCGACCCCAGGCTTCACCAGTCCAAGCCCGGTGCTCTAACCACTATACAACCCTGGTTCTCTTCTCACTGCTCCCAAGCTCTTCCAAGCTGCAGCATGCTGCCGCCCACTATCCACAGGCCCTGTGCACGGTTCCTCCCCGCCAAAACATTCTTCCATTTTGCTCTCTGTTATTGTTCTCCAACATCAGAGCAGCCCTGCTGGATCAGGCCCAAGGAGGCCCATCTAGTCCAGCATCCTGTTTCACACAGTGGCCCACCAGATGCCTCTGGAAGCCTACAGGCAGGAGCTGAGGTCATTCACTGAAAATGCGGGTGAACATTCTCTGACATCACAGCAGCTCAGCCAATAGGCTCTGGAAGGCAGGAAAATGATTTCCTGGCTACAAGAGCCCTGTCACAGAATGTTCACACTGGGGCTCTGCAGTCTTACCTATCCCAACACCAAGTAGATGATTTTATTTTGTTTTCTCTTTTTTTGTGACACGCCCACCCCCCCGTGTCACCATTTTTGTACAGTCAGCTAGAATAAAATATTGCATCTTAACTTTCAGAGGCGTCTTTTTCTCACTAATTCAGAAGCACTTTCCTTCAACTAAGCGAAAAAGAGAAAGAGGAACTGGCATTAAAAGGAAACGTAAGACCTTCTCTCTCCCCCCCACCCCCAAACCTGGCATCCACGTGCCTCTTCCAGCGTGATTGCGGCTCGTGGCTTCGTCCTCTTTGTCCGACCCCTCCCGCCTCTGCACTTCTGCTTCTCCATCCTGCGCTTGGTTTTGTTTTGTTTTACTGACTTGTTTGTTTGTTTTGTTGGTTTAATCTTTAGAATTCCTCTTTCCATTCCCTTGTTAGAGGGTCCCTTAGGCATGTAGCTACTAAACATTTTTGTGATCGTGGATTTCCAATGCACTTTTCCACCCCACCCTCCTGATCCTTCCCTTCTCCTCTTGTATTGATTTTTAATGTATTTGTCTTGTTACAATTATGACACACCCTTGAGGGGTTCATCATCCCCTGTTAAAAGTGCCAACGTTGGGTGTCCGAAGTTCTCTTGCATCTAGCACTGCCATTGGATTTGAAGAAGTATTAGTCTGTGGTCGTTAGCCCACATGATTCATATTTGTACATTAATCATATGAGTGCTAGTGAAATCTGCATATGCTTAAATGTGAATAAACAGTAGTCCTGAAGAGAGAGAGCATATTCTTAGAGTGCATTAGGTATAGTCTGGAAGAGGCATTCCCTCCCTGTGAGAGTAGAGGGAATGCCTCTTCTGAGCTGGCGCTTGCTTTTCTGCGCACGGGTGTCATCTGGTGTTCCCTCTAACAGGAATTTCCAGATGTTGTTGACTACAACTCCCATAATCCCCAGCCAGTGGCCACTGCAGCTGGGGATGATGGGAGTTGTAGTCAAAAAATACCCGGGAATCCCTGTTAGAGGGAACAGTGGTGTCACCACTGCCAGATCTCAGAAGAAGCATCCCCTCTGTGAGAATGCAGAGGGAAGGCCTCTTCTGAGATGGCATTTGCTTTCTGTGCATGGGTGTCATCACTGGCAAAGTCTGGGAAGAGGCGTTCCATGAGGGAGTATTCAGCCCTGACCACAGTGCTTAGCCCAGAGCAGCGCTAATTAACAGGATGTTGGACGGGGCTAAATGTTAGTCCGGTCTCTTTGCATGGGGATGCACCCACAGCTGTTCAATGCCTTATGTCCCCATCCTGCCTTGTAATTAGCACAGAGATAGCCACATATTGGCCCGGCCTTTCGTCGCCTTTCTGAGGACGAGGTGTTCACGCCTTCCTCCTTTCCGCCCCGACAGGGAAGCAGCGAGGCCGCTGCCCCAAGGCCCCGAAGGCCACCTGTGACCTTGCGAGCAACATCATCAAGATCAGCTCCGACAGCAGCTCCGACTCGGAGGGGGCGCTGGAGAGCGACTTCAACTCCTCCCCGGAGTCGCTCGTGGAGAATGACGACGTGATCTTCGTCGACCGCACCAACGGCTTTGCGTGCGAGGACCGAGGTGAGAGCGATTGGGGGTTGTTGGAAATTGATGTAAGGAAACCACCAGCCTCAACAATGCAGACTTGGACTCCAAAGGGGCGAAGCTCTCGCCTGAATTGGAACGAAAGATCAAAGGATATCATCTACTGGATATCATCTACAATACTGATATGGGGGTGTGTGTCTGTGTGTGTGTGTGTGTGTGTGTGTGTGTGTGTGTGTGTGTGTGTGTGCATGCATATATGTATGTGTGTGTGTCTGTGTATGTATATATATGCATGTGTGTGTGTACAGTATTATTAAGGATTCTAGTTCAGGGATGTTCCGCTCCTGTGAATGGAAGAATCTCCCTGATTCATGTTCGAGTGCTAGAAACCTTGCTTCTTGAGTGAGCACACACCACTCTTGCGAGCACACAGCAGAGTGTGGAGAATTTCCCCTTGTGGCAGAAGCTATCTCCTGCAACCCACACCCGCTCAGGATTTTTTATTTCTAACATTTATCCTCCATCCATTAGCCAATAACTTTATCCTGATAGCTACAATATGGAAAATATATTGTTATAATAAAATAAACACATTATAATAACTGGAAAACAACTTCAAACAATGAGCAGCAACTTAATATTATTACAAAGAACAAAGTATGTTAAAAATCTCATCATCAGTACTAGAGTCTGAATTCTTGTTGGGACACAACATGCTTTGCTGAACCTGGGCGTTTTGCAGACTACGGGCGAAGCGTTGCAAAGTGTAACGGCTCCCCACAAGAGGCCTTGGTCTTCCTCAGCCACCCTTGTCCTTCAGAGCCGTCTTCTCCAGGGCTTCTTCCTCTTCTCTTCCCATTTCCTTATAAAGATCAGCCTCTGCCACGGGTTGGCCTGCACAGTTTTCAAGAGAAGCCATTTTCCCCAGGCCTCTCATAGGGAAACCACCAAAACTTCTGCAACCAGAAAGCGAGCACTTCTCTCTGAAGTGCTAGGTTATTATTATTTAATTGCAGGGTTTTGGACTTAAGTAGTGCGGGATGGCCGCTGAGGGAAGCAGAGCAGTGGGTCGTTGGACCCTCTCCTCTGATCCGGCAGAACCGTTCTGATCTTATGGACGAGCAGTCAGTCCGCCCGATGGCTACTGGCTGTGAAGACTCAGTGGAGCTTCCACACAGGGGGGCAGTCTACCTCTGATTACTAAATGCTGGGGACAAGGGAGGGCTGCTGCCTTCATGCCTTGGTTGCAGGCTTCTAGGAAGCACGCCATGGGCCTGTGTTGGAAATGGGATGCCGGGTTAGGTGGAACTTTGGTCTGATTAGGCCCAGTGTATTTAAGAGAATGTCGTCGTCCCCTCCTCCTCCTCCTCCATCATCATCATTAATTCTTGTTTGCACAGTCAGACAGGTGTTATTGACTGGTTTGATTTATCCAGACATCGGGTCCTTCCCAAGGACCTGGGATGCCAGAATTTTGTTATCAATGTTGTTGTTATAGGTATCACCGCAAAATCTAGGCTGTTCCCAGTAAAGTTGCTTTTTGTAGTTAGCTGATGATGATTTCTGTGGCCCCGATGGTGTTGAGGTGCTCTTCAAGGTATTTTGGAATGGCACCTAGGGAGCCAGTTACTACTGGGGTTATTTTATTCGTCTTCTGCCACAGCCTTTCAATTTCAATTTGTAGATGTCTGTATTTTGTGATTTTTTCTATTTCTTTTTCTTCTGTTCTGCTATTCCCTGGTATTGCTTTGTCGATTATTCTGACTTGTTTTTCTTTCTTCTCGACTACAGTGATATCTGGTGTATTGTGTGGCAGATGTTTGTCTGTTTGTAGTCGGAAGTCCCATAATATTTTTGCATCTTCATTTTCTACAGCTTTTTCAATTTTATGGTTCCACCAATCTTTGGCTACAGGTAGCTTGTATTTTTTGCAGATGTTTCAGTGTATCATCTCTGCTACCTTGTCATGCCTTTGTTTGTAGTCAGTCTGTATGATCTTTTGCAACAGCTGATCAGGTGGTCCACTGTTTCATCTGCTTCTTTACAAAGGCGGCACTTGCTGTTTGTTGTTGACTTTTTGACTTTTGCTCTTATTGCATTTGTTCTTAGTGCCTGTTCTTGTGCAGCCAGTATTAAACCCTCTGTTTCTTTCTTCAAGTTGCCATTCTTAAGCCACTGCCAGGTCTTGGTGATGTCTGATTTTCCACTTACATTGTGCAAATCTTGACCATGCAGGGGCTTCTTTTTCCATTTTTCTGCTCGTTTCTTGACTTGTTCTTTCTTATAGGCCTGCTTTGTTTCATTGGTGTTGAATAGTTTCTTCATTATTATTATTATTATTATTATTATCATTATTATTATTATTATTATATCTATCTATCTATCTATCTATCTATCTATCTATCTATCTATCTATCTATCTATTTCTACTATAGAGATTTATATGCTGCTGTTCAACAAAAGTTCTCAAAACAGTTTACATAGGAAGATAAACAAGTAATAAATGAGGTGGTCCCCTGCCCCCAAAGGACTCTCAATCTAAAAAGAAACATAAAAGGTAGACACCAGCAACAGCCACTGGAGGGATGTAGTGCTGGGGTTGGATAGGGCCAGTTGCTCTCCCCCTGCTAAATATTAAGAGAATCATCACTTTAAAAAAGTGCCTCTTGCTCGGATTGATTAAGTGCCGTCAAGTTGGTGTCGACGCTTAGCGACCACAGAGAGAGATTCTCTCCAGGATGATCTGCCTTCAACTTGGCCTTGAAGCTCTCGCAGTGCTGCATTCATTGCTGTCATGATCACGTCCATCCACCTTGCTGCTTGTCGTCCTCTCCTTCCTTCCACTTTTCCTAGCATTGTGGACTTCTCAAGGTCTTTGCATAATGTGTCTGAAGTATGATCATTTGAGCCTGGTCATTTGTGCCTCGAGTGAAAGTTCTGGATTGATTTGTTCTGTGAGTCATTTGTTTGTTTTTCTTGGCTGTCCGTGGTACCCTCAAAAGACTTCTTTGCTCAATTAGCAAGGGTTAATGAGCCCAATCATCCGGAGAGGTTTGTCTGCGGTTGCCACTGGCTCGTCTGGTAGCTACTCTAGGATGGGCCTTCTCTGTCCCTGCCCTGAGACTTTGGAACGTGCTCCCGGCTTAATAAGAGCCCCCCCATCTCTGCCAACTTTTTAAAAGTTATTCACCCAAGCTTTTTAACTAGACTTGTGGTTTTAGATTGTTTCAATGTTTTCATTTCTTTTATGTTGTTGTAAGCCACCCACAGACGTTTGGGGTGCTGTACAAATATAGCAACCAAAACCAAATACATAATGAACAAATCCAGGTGGTCTTAGGTTCTGGAGGAGAAAAGGCTCCGTTCTGCCAGGCCCTCAGCACAATTGGGAGTTCAGTCCGCCTCCCAACAGGAAAAGGCAGGAGCGTGGAAGTAGAGACCACTCAACCTCCATCAGAATCCTGGTCACGATTTGCTTATGCACTGCAAGCGGGGAATGAAACCTGTGAACGTTGCTTGGGAAATGGTCAGGGCAGATACTAGTCGGAGGGCTATAGGCCACCTCCAGCCTCAAAGCAGGATGCTTCTGAATCCCAATTTCAGGGGAGGAACAGCAGGAGGGAGGAGTTAGCAGTTACTCCTGCTAACTTGGCAGAGAGGCACAACGTGGTGATTCTCTTTATTTAGCAGGGGGAGAGTAACTGGCCCTATCCAACCCCAGCACAGGACCTCCAGTGACTGTTGCTGGTGTCTATCTTGTTTTTTGTTTTTAGAATGTGAGCCCTTTGGGGACAGGGAGCCATCTTATCTTATTTATTTATTATTTCTCCGTGTAAACTGCCCTGAGCCATTTTTTGGAAGGGCGGTATAGAAATCGAATGAATGAATGAATGCCCTCAACTCCTGTTTGTAGGCTTCCAGTGGCATCTGGTGGGCAACTGTGCGAAACAGGATGCTGGACTAGATGGGCCTCCTTGGGCCTGATCTTACGTTCTTAGACATGCTTGCATTTCTGCCTTTCCCTGTTTTCCTTCCCTCTCAGAGATGAAGCCTTGAAACTGTTTTTCTCTCCCCCCCATCCCATGCAGGCAGCCTCTACTTGCAAGGGTCCCAGAAGGAAATGCACGGTCCCGGGGCCTTGGAGCACATGGAGAAGATGAAGCAGGACCTCCTGTCCAAAGTGAAGGCACTGGGCAAAGAACTACCTCTCAATACCTTGGATGAACTGATCGATCACTTTGGGGGCCCGGAACACGTGGCAGAGGTAGAGCATCACCGGGGTGGGGGGGGGGGGACACCTTGAAATGGAGGAGGATGAGGAGGAGCTCTCCCGTGCTCTGTGCCGGCGTTTCCCACACTTCTGTGTGGGGAGGCTTACTCCCCACATTCATTTGCCCTCCCCAAAGGATTACTCCTCTTCTTCTGCATGACGATGGGAACCTGCAGAGATGAGCCTGTGGGTGTCTCTGCGTGAGTCCCTGCTCTGAGTAGCCTCCTGATTAGCAACCCCAGCGGAGGGACTCGTGCAGGAGCAGAACAGGCAGCCTCCTCTGAGCAGAGGTTATTCTCCTGCTTTTCCACATCTCTGCCATTGCCTCCAGTCACACCGGCCCAAAGCATAGACCCAAGTCACGGAACTCCTCTCTAGTCCTTCCTTCCTTTTCTTTCTCTTTCCAGCTCTGCGGCGTCCCAAACTTCCCCCATTGTTAGGGTTGGCCAGACCAGGGCTGTGGGCAGCCATACTCGGAACTGTTGTTCCCCTTGGGGTCCCGGGGCTCATGGGAACGGCTGGCCTCTTCTGGGGACCAGTGATCTTTCCTCTTCCCTTCTGGGCTTACAGTGGGCTCTGAGACCACAGCGAATGCTTGCGCTGGGGGGATTTCTGGCTTGTGACCCAAAAGACTTTCCAGGTCCCTTCCAGTCCTGTGACTCCCTTCTCCCCGGGAGACCGTAGCCCAGGCATAGGCAACCGGTGACTCTCCAGATATGGCTGAACTACAGTGATCTTAATGGATTTTAATATTTCGCTGTGACTTTTATGGAATTTTATTGTATTGATTTTTATCCGCCTGGAGACGAGTTTTATGAAAGGCAATATATGGATTGAACAACACTGGTTCACTCTATCGAGCATATTTGTATACTGCCCAAAACCTGCATCTCTGGGCAGCTTACAATAATACAGCACAGATGAAAAACAGAGTTCAAACAACTTAAAACAATGATAAATTGTATAAATCTAATTAAAAGCCGGGGTGAATAAATGTGTCTCGACAGCCCTTTTAAAAGGTGCATGTGTATTGATATCATTTAAAGGCTATGTTTATTAGTATATAAACAAGCAAACTCTCACCATCCTCAACTGTAATAGGTTGTGGTTGAGGATGTTGGGAGTCGTAGTTCAGCCACGTCCAGAGGGCAGCCATATTGCCCCCTCCTGTGTACCAGATTTGAAGACCACCGAGGTCTCTTTGGACTCCCAGCGCCCTGCGATTCTGTGACCCATCTGGATCAGAACTGCAGGGCGGATTCTGTTTGGGGGGCAGCCTCCCTTGGGGTGCAGTAGGTGCTGTGCTGAGTGTCACTCTCCTCCCCACACAGATGACGGGGAGGAAAGGGCGGGTTGTGCGCCGGCCCAGCGGCGCTGTGATGTACGAGTCACGAGCTGAACACAGCCTCTCCATCGACCACGTGAACCTGAAGGAGAAAGAGCGCTTCATGAACGGAGACAAGGTGAGCAGCGAGGGAGCGAGGAACTGGCTTCGGTGGGAGGAGGTGGAGTGTTGGCACATGTGTGTGTGTGTGTGTGTGTGTGTGTGTGTGTGTGTGTGTGTGTTCACCCTCCTCCTCCTCTCTCGTTTTAGCTCGTAGCAATAATCTCTGAGGCCTCCAGCTCAGGGATTTCTCTCCAGGCCGACAAACGGGTAAAGAATCAAAAGCGGCGCGTCCACATGACGCTGGAACTGCCCTGGAGCGCTGACCGAGCCATACAGCAGTTTGGTGAGCAGAAAATGAAAGCCGCCGCTGGGTGTCGTGCAGGGGCTCAGGGTGCGTCTTGGGGCACCCGTTTCCACCTTCCTGAGAATCTCGGCTTCCGTGCCTTCCTTTCCTATGCTTTCCTCACCATTATGGCTGCTGCAAAATTCATAGTCTGGAAACTACAGTTGGTGCAGAACCCGGCAGCCAGACTGGTCTCTGGGATAACCTGAAGGGGACCATAATATATTGCCAATTCTGAAAGAATTGCACTGGCTGTCGATATGTTTCCAAGAGCAATACCAAGTGTCTCTACAGAGCCCTGAACGACTTGGGGCCCAGGTTCTTAAGAGAGTGCCTCCTTTGTCAGGAACCCTGCTACCTGCTAAGATCATCTGGAGAGATCCGCTGGCTTGTTTGCCGCTGGCTTGTTTGGTGGCGATGCCGCTGGCTTGTTTGGTGGCGATTCGGGGCCAGGCCTTCTCTGTGGCTGCCCCGGGGCTTTGGAATGCACTCCCTGTTAAAAGCAGGCTTTCTCCATCTCTGGCTGTTCTTAAAAAGCCCCTTAAGACACTCCTGCTTTTCTCCAGCTTTTAGTTAGTGAGTTTTAAACTGCTTATTTTATTTTGTAAAATTGTTTTAATCATTTCAGCTTGTTCTGTACTTATTGCATTTTAAATTATTTACATCGCCTAGGGATACACACATCAGGCAGTATATAAATATGATAAATGAAGTGATTTGATGTTTCCTGCCTCAGAAGCTTGAGTGGTTGACTAGGATGTCCAGGGCTGGGTGAGGCTTTGGTTTCCTTGAGCCTCCCACATCTAGCAGGAAGTAGTCCAAAAGCAGGTGACCTTGTGCAGATTTGCAGAATGCATGAGGTCACAAAGCGGGATTGGCTGCTTGCACAGTTCCAGGGGTCCTTCTTATCGCCAACTAAACGTCGCCGTTAAGCTGAACAGAACTCCAGCCCCAAATAGGCCTCCTGCTGTCCGTCCCTCCTTGGTGCGGGGACCGAGAACCAGCCTCCGAGCATCTCTTCTTTCCCCCTCCAGGCCGAACGCACCGCTCCAATCAAGTCTCTGCTCCCGAGTACATCTTCCTCATCTCCGAACTGGCCGGCGAGCGACGCTTTGCTTCCATCGTAGCCAAACGCCTGGAGAGCCTTGTAAGTTGGGGGCTCCTCTTCTCAAGGACAGCTTCTGGCTCTCTCTGGTGTGCTTCCTGTGCACAACAGATCAGCGGTGCTGGAAGTAAAGAGTCCAGACCGTGTTCTGTATCGTCTGAAGCCACCGTGGAAGAAAACCGCCACGGGGAGGAGGAGGGGACGCTGGCTTTCTCTGTTGCTCATGGGTTGTTGTTTTTTCTCTTCTTGCTGTAGTGAACAGTGTCTGCATTCTCTTCCTCCCCCCCCACCCCCATCTCTTCCTCCTCTCATCTCCACAGGGTGCCTTAACTCACGGGGACAGGAGAGCAACAGAATCCAGGGACCTCAGCAAATACAACTTCGAAAGCAAGGTGAGGAATGCAGCCGGGATTTCGACTCTTCTCAGTGCAGGTTCTGGGCTGTCGGGGTGCAGCTTTTTGTGCCTTGATTTCTTTAAATGTGGGGCCGAGCAGAGCCATGGGCTTGGCAAAACATCAGAGCCTGGCTCTTGACCACTTCCTTCCCTTCCCCAGTACGGGTCCAAAGCCCTCGACAAGGTCCTGCTCACCATCCACAACCAGCCTGAGAACAAAGTCCCGGTGCCCAAGAGTTACCTGGGAGGAGACGCCGCTTTCTTCCACGGTATGTTCAAGAGGCGAGGCCCGTGTGGCTGCGAAGGAATGCCCAGGAGCTGGCGTGGCTTGTGGCTGCGGACATGAGAAATGCCCCCCAGTTCTGATTACAGCTGGGCCTTGGGCTGGGCATCAGTTCCCGCTCAGGGCGTGGGGCATTTCTCCCACCTAACAGGATTACGAGGCGCCTTTTTGAAAGTGAGACCTCGATTTTTAGCAGCAGGGGGAGAGCAACTGTCCCACACCAGCACAGGACAGCGTCCTCCTACTGGCTGTTGCTGGGGTCTCCTCTTCAGATTCTTCAGGCCCTCCTGTGCTTAGGAATCGCCCTTCCGAATTGGGCAAAGAGGAAGAGTTTCTAAAATAGCGGTTCCCCTCGGCTTCAGCAGGGGGAGAGCAGCTGTCCCTGGGCGGCCTGCATAGCATCCTTCCCGTGGGCCCTGCTGGGATCTCCCTGGTGCTTTGGTGAGCCCCTTTGCGGGGCCGCCTTGTGGCACTCAGCTTGGCATTGCCCCTGCTAAGTGGCCAAAGAGAAGACACCTCGTAAGGGGAAGAGCAGCGGTCCCCGTTCGTCCTGCATCCCAGGCGGAGCCGCCCAGGGTCTTGCTTTTGCTTCTTTTTAGACGGTGGGCTCCTTTGGGGCAGAGGACCAACTGTCTTCTCACGCTCTTGCCATTCAAACCGCTTTGCGAACCTTTTTGTTTGAAAAGCGGCACATAAATATTCTAGGCATAATATTGGGCTTGCAAGCAAAATGATGCTGTTTCTCTCCCCACCCCCGGAATCCCTTTCTGCATTTCCAGAAATGAAACAGGCTCTCCTCTCAGTCGGGATTGGCTGCAAGGAGGTGCGGTATGGCGCTGCTGAGAAAGGTACGCTTTGGGGTCTCGGTTCTCTTCCCCCAGAAGCGCGGGGCTGCCTGGCTCCTAGGGAAATGGTGCCCTGTAGACAAGGCACCTCTGAGACTGCTCTGCTTTCCCTGACCTCTTTGGTCCTGCCCTTCCTTCCAGAAGCCCAAGGGGAAGGGGGTCACGCTCGGTGGCAGAGCATCTGCTTTGCAGAAGGTGCCCGGTTTCATCCTCGACAGCATCTCTGGGTAGGGCTGGGAAAGATCCCTGCGTGTGGAACCTTGGAGAGCTGCTGCAACAGAGCTTGGAGGGCCAGTGGTCTGGCTCTGTAGAAGGCCGCTGCCTAGGTACCTCTGGCCAAGATGGGGTGGGAGGGCAGGGAACTCTGCCCTCGGTGCTTTCATGGGCCAGAACTTGCCTTTGGGGCTGTAGCTCAGTGGCAGAACTTCTGCTTTGCGTGCAGAAGGTCTGAGGTTCCGTCCCTGGCAGCCTCTCCTGGTAGGACTGGGTGGGAAAGACTCCTGCCTGAAACCTTGGGGAGATGCTGCCAGTCAGTGTAAACAGTACTGAGCTAGATGGACCAAAGGTCTGACTCAACCAATGGAAGCTTTCCACGTTGCCTACAAAGGGAAACCAGAAGAGGCTGATGAGCGATGCTTTTTGCTTGTCCAGAGAAGCTCGTCGTCTCTCCGGACCTGCCTTGCTTTGCTGCTGATCTTGAGACGTTTCCTCTCTGCTTGCTCTGCATATGTCAGGAGCCCCGAGACTTATTCTGATGTGTAGCTGGACACATTTTTTGCAGCGCAAAGCAAGCAATTAAAAAAGTGTAGTGGAAATTCTCGTTTATGCACAGTTGAACCTCTGGTATTGAGTCAGGACTTGGGTGGTTCCTTCAACAGACCTAGAGTGGGAAAAGAATAAGAAGCAGAAAAGTGCAAGGAATACGGTTTCCTTTCAGTCGTCCTTCTCTTACACAGAAATTCTCTCCCTTTCTTTGGAAGTCACTCCTATTTTTCTTGCTTCATCTCTGTCTTTGTCATCTTATTTTCCCTGATGCAAATGAAAAGACAAAACTCCCATGGTGCTGTAAACTTTTTTATTTGAGCCCAATGCGTTTCAGCCGAAGCCGCCTTCAGGGGCAAACTAGGACACATGAGAACATAGAAAATGTTAAAATGTACAATCATTAGACTCTTAAAAAACAGTAATATTAAAATGACCTATTACGAAAACTCTAATCATTGTACACTTACATATTATCCAATGTAATCCTGCCACAAAAATACTTCTTCAAAAACAGTTAGCAATCTAGAAAATCCAAAATAGAAGCTCAGTTTTGCAAAAGCAGTAAAAGGTAAATGTTGTGCCGTTGAGTCGGTGTCGACTGCTGGCACCCCCAGAGCCCTGTGGTTTTCTTTGGTAGAATACAGGAGGGGTTTACCCTTGCCTCCTCCCACGCAGTATGAGATGATGCCTTTCTGCATCTTCCTATGTCGCTGCTGCCCGATGCTTGACCAAAAATAATGCTGAAAAACAATATGGCAGTACGAATGAAGCACATTTGCTGCTATCTTCCTGCTGTGAGCTTATCACATTTCTCCATTCACCTGCAAATTTATACCCTTAAACAATGTTCCAGCTGTGCTACGTTGCCTAACCAACTCCTGAAGTCATGCTACTTAACAACAACAAATATTTATATGCTGCTTTTCAACAAAAGTCCTTAAAGTGGTTGGCATAAATATAAATATTTAAATAAAAATGGCTCCCTGTCCCCAAAGGGCTCACAGCTAAAAAGAAACATAAGACAGGCACCAGCAACAGTCACTGGAGGTACTGTACTCGCAGTGGAGAGGGCCAGTTACTCTCCCCCAGCTCAATAAAGAGAATCACCACATTAAAAAGGTGCCTTTTTGCCCAGTTAGCAGGGGACTTAAAAGGAGAATAATCCTCACTTAAGCATCTAACTCCTCATTTAAACCACCTGGAATCAAGGTTTTTAATTCTTTTAATTTCCCAATCCTCCCTCCTAATTAAGATTCTATCATGGCCAAAACTAATCTTTTCAACAGCCCAAAAACGTAATTCTTTGCAAGAGTGCTTGTGTTCCAAAAGGTGGGCCACCAAAGGGGCACCCTTCTTGGAACATTTAATATTACCCAGATGCTCTCCCATCCTCTTCTTTAAAGATCGCAAAGTTTTTCCAGTGTACGTTCTCTTGCATGGCCACTGAATGACATACACCACACCAGCCGTATTGCAGTTGGTAAAAGAATGCTGTGTGTAACATTTCTGATTGCTGACTGAGCAGAGGCACCTTTTACCGTGGTGATTCTCTTTATTGAGCAGGGGGAGAGTAACTGGCCCTCTCCATCCCCAGCTCAGCATTCCTGCAGTGTCTGTTGCTGGTGTCTATCTTACGTTTCTTTTTAGACTGTGAGCCCTTTGGGGACAGGGAGCCATCTTATTTGTTTGTTATTCCTCTGTGTAAACTGCCCTGAGCCATTTTTGGAAGGGCGGTATCGAAATTGAATGAATGATTGGAATGATTTACAAAATCTTTAACTGAATATTTACTACTACTACTACTACTATTATTAATAATAATAATTTGACTTCTATACTGCCCTTCCAAAAATGTTCTTCTTAAACAAAGAAACAATCAATCAATCAATCAATAAGAAAGATCCCTGTCCCCAAAGGGCTTACAATTGGCAATATACACAGTGGCCACAAGGAGAATGACCCTGAGGTTTTGAGGAACCTCCTGGTAAAATATGTAGACTTTGTCTCTCTTCCTCTTTATATTCACATCTCACCAATATGTCCTTCAGATTTGTTGTCATCTTAAAAGAAATGGGCTTATCCTGGCAACCAGGGCTATCACTTAGAATGGCCCAGTATTGCTTGATTTTCTTTTGTAAATAGTTGGTAATATGATTAAATGTTTAACTGGAGTGGATGTCCCTGGAGGGATCCCTCTTGTGTACGCATAAAAGCTGCTTCCTAGGAATCCCCATCGCTTCCCATAAATTACATTCACCAACTGTCTCTGGATAACCCCTGTCAAGAAATTGTTGTCCATATTGTGGATTCTCGAACAAATGATTGATCAGTGGAACAATTCTGTCTAACCCTAAAATATTTTCCATATGGTAGATTTTCCCTGAGTGATTTTGGAATAGGAACTATCAAATTGCAAATAGGTATTCCTATCTGTAGGTTTTCTGTGTAAAGTCATCTCTAAACTACCATCCACCTTTTTGATCAATAAATCCAAAACATTGCTTTGTACATAATCAGGCCTGTTGTAGCAGAAGCATCCTCTTTCAGAAGAGCTCCTCTGAAATAATATCCTTGTGTTCTGGAAGTGTATGAGGTCCTCTGCCCAGCACTTTTTGTAAGTGGCTTGCATGGTCGTGCCCAAAGTCGATTTTCCACCCCTGCCGCCTTGTTCTTGTCCCAGACTGCTCCATCACCAAGTTCCTGAACCGCATCTTGGGCTTGGAAGTCGACAGGCAGAATCTCCTCTTCCAGTACTTCAGTGACACTTTCGACTACTTGATCGAGCGGGACAAGAAAGACGGCAAATACGATATGGGGATTCTGGGTAAGCCGCATCGCCTTGAACCAGTGATTCTGAAGTTCAGCAGGCTGGGCTGCGGGGGGGGGGGTCTACGCTCTCTCAAAAGTCATTAATGCAACTCAGAAAAGTGGCGTCGATAATCTGAAGAATAACAACGCCTCTGCCTCCCCAGACCTGGCTCCCGGCATTGATGAGATCTATGAAGAGAGCAAGGAGGTTTTCCTTACCCCGGGACACCCCCAGGATGGGCAAGTGGTCTTCTACAAGGTAAGGGGGGGGCTAGCTGACGGCAGGCGTGATCCAATCTTGTGGCTTCGTCACCCCTGATCTCCTCTGGGTGGGGATTCTGCAGATTCTGCAGGCTTTCAGGGCTGGACGGTGTCGTTCCAGAGTTTCCAAGGGAAAATGCACCCAACCAGTGAACACTGGTTCACTAGGGAGACGTGACGGAGGGGTATCAAATTGTGCATGGAGCGGAGAGAGAGGACAGAGAAACATCTTTGTCCCTCTCGCATAACACTAGAACCAGGGCTCATCCCATGGAACTGAAGGCCGGGACATTTAGGACTGACAAAAGGAAGGACTTTTTCACACAGCACATAATGAAGCTGTGGAATTCTCTGCCAGGAGATGTGGTGATGGCCACCTTTAAAGGGGGCTTGGACAGATTCATGGAGGGCAGGGCTATCCATGGCGACTAGTCTGGTGGCTGTGGGCCACTTCTGGCCTCAGAGGCACGAACTGGTCTAAATGCCAGTTGCAAGGAGCCACAGCAGGAGACCGCAGCAACACCCACACCTCTTGCCTGTGGGCTTCTCAGAGGCTTCTGGTGGGCCACTGTGGGAAAGAGGCTCTGGGCCTGATCCAGCAGGGCTGTCCTTATCTTCTAACAGGTGATCCTAGGAACCAAACATGGGTTAAGAGGGTCATTTTAAAATTGTCATTTTAAAATGGATTTTGAGTACAGAAGTGTGGGGGTGGGGGTGTAGAACGACTTCGTTTTATTTGCATTTATGGTGAGCACGGGAAGCCAAGCTGCCTGCGACTGAATCAGGCTGCTAGCGTGTGGAGCAGAGTTCTGTGACTCCAGGGCTTCAGGCCTGGCTCCGGAGATCCTTAAAGTAACTCTCTCTCTCTCTCTCTGCGCCCAAGTCAGACCGCTGGTCCATCTCGCTCAGGGTGCTGTCGCCGGTCCGTGCAGACCGACAGTCCTGAGTTAAATGGTCCCAAGGGCCTGGCTCAGCCTGTGCTCCATTTCAGATCAGTGTCGACAGAGGCTTGAAGTGGGAAGAAGTCTATGAGAAGTCCCTGCAGCTGACGGGCCCTGACGACGGCTTCTATGTCTCCCATAGGGTGAGTACACCATGCTCTCTCCAAGAAACTTGGGAGAGGAATTTCTCCAAGGGGAGAGCCGCTGTCCCAGCCCAGCCCAGCGTCCCTCCCAGGGTCTCTTGCTGGTGTCTGCATTGTGTGTCTTTTTAGATGGACAGGGAACCACCTTCAGGCTCTCCTGTCTTTGGGAATCGCCTCTCCCAGCTGGGCTGAGTGAGTGAGGGCCCTCTCTTTTATGGAGTCAGGGGAGAGTAGCTGTCCTGCCCGCTCCTGCTGGTGTCTCTTTTCTCTCTGTTTCCCTTTTGATCGTGAGCCCCTTTGGGGCAGTGGGGTGGCATTCCCCATCTCTTTCTCTATGTAAACAGCTTTGGGAACCTGGGAAGGAAAAGCGGTATGGATCCTGAACAGGTCCTCTACTTTTATCTGGTGTGTTGCCCTTTTTATTGACGGTTTTTATTTTCAGTTTTTAAAACTTGTTTTAATGGTGGTTTTAGCCTGGTCTCTTAACTTTTTTAACCGAATTAATGATAATTAATCCTGTATTGTATCGATTTTATTAATGTTGTAAACGGCCCTGAGCAGCAGTGCACTGAAGGGGGTGGGGTGTAAATATTTTTAATAATGATGCGTCCCAGCTTCCCTGCTGCCTCCAGCGACAGAGGGGGTTCCGGTCACGATGGGGGCGTTGTAGGGTGGCCCCGTGGCCCCTCTCATTCTTTTCATCTCTGTGCGGAGTGCGTTTTGTTCTGGGCGGCAGGATGAAGGCACTGTATGTGCATTCAGAGTAGGGCCTTCCGGATTCAACCTGAGAGGGATCTAAAATTAACTGAGCGGACATCAGAAAACTCGTGAGCACATGCAAGTGCGCACGCCTTAGAGGGAACGGTGCCCGTGACGGCATCCCGCCTTGGAGATGAGCCCCCGGAGGTCCCCGGTGCACCAAGACACAGGGGAGAGGGTCTGTGCAGGGCCCGCTGCTTCCTGCCCCCTCCCCCTCCCCTAATCTCAGGTGTCCCCTCCCCCCTCCTTGCAGGTGCGGGGCGACAAGCACATTTGCCTCCTGGCGGAGCAGAACTGGGGGAAATACTTCACCCTCTACAAGCCGAATATTGGCAAGCACAGCCAGCCCGAGAGCTTGGAAAGCCTCCTCAGGAAGTACCAACGGGTAAGTCCGGCCCCGGTTAGGAACAGAAGAAGCTGCCATAGACTGAGTCAGACCCTTGGTCTGTCTAGCTCAGTATTGTCTTCACAGACTGGCAGCGGCTTCTCCCAGGTTGCAGGCAGGAGTCTCTCTCAGCCCTCTCTTGGAGATGCTGCCAGGGAGGGAACTTGGAACCTCAGGTGCTCTTCCCAGAGTGGCGGCTCCATCCCTGGAGGGGAATATCTTGCAGTGCTCACACTTCTAGTCTCCCATTCAAATGCAACCAGGGTGGACCCTGCTTAGCTAAGGGGACCAGTCATGCTGGCTCCCACCAGACCAGCTCTCCTCTCTGTTCTTGCTGCTGCTTCTCTTCCTTCCCGAGGGAGGAAGACAGAGGCCCTAACCATCTCCTGCTGCCTGCCTTGCTTGCAGGTGTCGCCAGAAGAAGCCAAAGAGCACTGGGAGGACAACTACGCCTTCTCGCTGAAGAACTGCAGCCACGCCGTGTGGTGAGTCGCCACGGAGAGAGGGAGTCCTTTGGGGTGCATATGCCGGGGGTGGAGGGAAATAGAGGGGCCACTCTCAGAAGGGCCCCGCTGGGTCAGACCGTCTCCTCCGCCCCAGGCCTTTGGGATCAGGCGAGCTACAAAATCTGGCTGTGTCCAGGCGGTGAGCGTGTGAAAAAGCTCTCAGCCTGACCTCTTCCTCTTCCTCCCGCCCCCCCCCCCCCCCGAAAACAGGAACCGGAACTGCAAAGTGGTCCAGGAAGGCAAGGAGTGTTTCCAGGGCACGCGCCTTCGCCACTACTACATGCTGTGTGGGGCGCTGCTGCGCGTCTGGAGCAGGATCGCCAGCATCATGGCCGACATCACCAACACCAGCTACCTGCAGATTGTCCGCCTGAAGACCAAAGAGAAGAAGAAGCAAGTTGGTGAGTGGGGTGGTGCTGTTCCGTGTGGCGAGCCAGCCTGGAGACTTCCCGGTCTTGGCGGCGGCGGCAGCGGGAGGGTGTATGTGTGCGTGCGCGCTGCCTTGGACACCAGGAGCAGAGAAGCGGGAGGCACAGGACAGTCTTGCCTTTATCTGGTAGTGGCTGGGCCCATTGCTGGCTCTCGAAAACAGCAGCTGATTCAGACAATCCAACAAACGGTGGGCCGATTCGGACGTGACACGACCCCGTGGTTAGAGAGGCGGCTTCCGCATGATGTTCCGGAGCCTTGAGAACGGGCACTCCTCCCTCCTCTGTCCCCATGAATCCCCCCCACCCCAAGGATCCTCATTCCAATTGGGCTTCAAAACAAACCAAGGCGGCTTCGAACCAACGGTTAATCCTCACCAACTTCCCTTCAGATAAACCGTGATCGGCGCCCACGGTTCGAAGTGGATTTCAGATCTGTGTTCATCTTAGGGAAGTTGGGGAGAATGAAGCAAGATCCAGTTGGTTGGGATGTCACGACCGAACTCCGTTAGTTCCTGGCCTGAATGGGGAGCAGAATTCTTTCAGGGGAGGCGCCCGAGGGGTGGCTGCAGCCCGTTCAGGATCATTTAAACGATGAGGTGAAAGGTGGCCTGAATTGCTGGGCCCAGCGTGGTGCCTTGTATGCCATGGTTCAAAAGACGACCCTGTTCTGCAAACTTCCGGAAGCATGTACTGTATGGACCTGAATCCAAGACTAGGTTCCCCCCAAGTGTTTTGATATCAGAAATCAGGGGGAGGTCTTAAAATCCAGAGTCCTCTTCCTTTCAGATAAGTGCAGGTAGATAACCTGTCTTTAACTTCCTACTTTTTAAGGGGGTTGTCTTAAATTCAGAGTTGTCTTGGGTTCGGGGGAATCTAGCCGTTTCCCCCCCCCTTGTAATTTCTGTCGCTCTTGCGCGGTGCTGCCATTTCCCTTCTGCTGCGTGGCTTTTTCCGTGCTCAAGAGAAGGACGGCAGGTGGGCGGTTGAGCTCAGCGGGGGTGTGTGTGTGTGTGTGTGTGTGTGTGCCTGGCGGCTGACCAGTCTTGCCTTCCCCTCCCCGCCGCAGGGATCAAGATCCCCGAGAGCTGCGTCCAGCAGGTGCTGAAGGAGCTGAAGCAGATGGACGCGGACGTGAAGCACAGGCAGGAGCAGGCGCTCTTGGCGGCCCAGGGTCCGAGCCTGCCCTACCCGCTGCTCCCGCAACCACTGCCGCTGGACCTCAGCCGGCCCGTGACCCCGGGAGGCTTCCTGTCCGCCCAGCACGCCTCCCTGCCGCAGGATGAGGTCCTGGACTTGACTTACAGCCCGCCCAGCAACAGCCTTGCGGAGCTGGCCGGCTCTGGGGCGGCGCTGAGCTTCTGGACCGACCCCCTGCCCCAGCCGCACCCTCCGCTGCCTTTCAGCTACCCGCTTCCCTGTGACGGCACCGCCCCTCTGATGGGGGGCGGCGGCGGCAGCGCCCCCCTCGGCCCCACCTCCTCCTCCTCCTCCTCCTCCCAGCCCCACGAACACTTGCCCGAAGCAGCCCAGGCCCTGCCCCCGGACAACTTCTCCATGCCCAGCCCGGAGATCAACTACAAGGAACTCCTGGAGGAGATGCTGAGCTCCCTGAATGTCGGGCAGGAGCGCCAAAGCGTCATCCAGTACGGCAGCGGCTCCTTCGCCGACTTCTAGGGTGCCCGCTGCGGGGCGCGGGGGCTGCTGCGGCCGGCATCGTCGCCTCTCCCAGACCCAGCGGTCTCCTTTGGGGTGGGGCGCTTTTTTTTTTTTTTAAAGAATACTGGTTTGGAATGGACCACTTCTGTCATTTTTAAAAAAAAAACAAAAACAGGGATGGGACAGAGAACTATACTTAAGAGAAGCAAAGTTTTATTTATATATAAATATACAGTTCCATGCATACTAAATTTTATATATATATATATATATATCTCGATATCTATATCTATATCTCTATATAGATATGTACAAAGTGGAGTTTGGGGGATGGGTAAGTGGGGGGCAGCACCTAAAAAAAAATGGGGGGGTCATCAGACAGAGGAATTTTAATTGGCTGCCGGCCTCCCCCCCCCCCCACATCCCCTGCCGCACCTCCCTCTCCACCCCATCCCAATGCAACTACTGAGTTCGGAAAGCTAGAATCTTTATACTTTTTTCTATCCTAATCCTTTTGTTCGGGGCTGGGAGGGCGCAATTCGAATCCATGATAGCAGAGGGCAAGAGTTAGGGGACAGGGTGGAGGCGTTGGTCCCCCCAGCTGCATTGCACAGCTGCACGATCCAGCATCCACCGATTCTCGGTTTCTGTGTTTTTAAAGGAAACGAACCCCAGACTTCCTAAATCTCAAGGCTGAAGGAAACCGCTTGCCCATGTGCTGGCGGTGTGTGGCAAAAGAGGCAGGAATCGGGCGGGTACATTTTCAGTGCTCTGGGTCGGTTCTGCCTGGGCTTTTATTTTGCCCCTCCGTGCAGCCAGTGGAAGGATGATAAATTATGCAAAGCCAGCCTGCTGTGTGGAAATGTGCTTGATTTACTATGATCATGCAATTTGGCTTAATTTGGCCTGAATTTAGTGTGTGTGTGTGTATTTTTAGCAGAGTCCTGCCTACAGCTTGGTTCTGTTTGTTAGTGAAAATATTGGAGAGAAAGGAGGGGCAAATGAGCAAGCCCTCTCCCCCACCCTCCGCCGAAAATCTTAGCCAGGGAAGTCCTCGCCACCACTGGGACCCCAGACTGCTCCAGACTCCAGTGTATTAGACAAACTGTCATGCCTCATCCCAAAGAGAAGCACTGGTTCCTCCCCCAGCCCGCTCTTCAGGCAATTTTGTGTCTAGCCTTCCCACCACCACCACTTAAGAAGAAAAGTTCTGCGTCTGGTTTTTAGATCTCAGGATTTTGGGAAGTTTTAAACAAGTTTATCCTGCCTCTTTCTTTTTGGGGGTGTGTGTGTGACGTTTATTTCTAAGGCAATGCTGAGAATTCCTTCCTAGTTGCATCAAGGGCAGAGTGCCTCTGAGTACCAGTTGCAGGGGAGTCAGCAGGAGGGAGGGCCTGCCCCTTTCAACTCCTGCCTGTGGCTTCCAGCGGCATCTGGTGGTCCACTGTGCGAAACAGGATGCTGGACGAGATGGGCCTCCTTGGGCCTGATCCAGCAGGGCTGCTGTTATGTTCTTATGCAGACCTGCTGGAATATTTCTCGCCCCCCGCCCCCCCCCATCCCTCAACCTCAGTCATTTCACACACACCCTCTGCATGTCTTTCTCTGTGCAAAGTACTTACTCTGGTTCTCCCCTGCCCCCTATTTATGTGTGAGTGTGAGTGGGGGGAGGATGTCTTTTATTTGTAACAGCTAAGTCTATACAGGTTTGAGATTCCCCACGTCGTGAACAGAAGGCTGCCCCTGACGGTCTGGAAAAAGAGACCTTTGTCCCACCCGGGCGCTCGAGGCTCTGTGCTTGGATCCACACTCCCCTGACTCTGGGTTAGGCGGAGGGAGGGATGGAGTGGCTGGCAGGCTCCCCCCTGGATTTGAGGTCAGGTGCGGGATTTTGGCCCCTGGGGCATTCCCGCTTCCGTTTTTAAGTCTGCGTGTTTCTAGCCCTTCGGAATGTCTGCTGATGTTTCAAAAGGGCCGAGATACCGAGTAAGATTTCTAGCAGGGATGTGGGGTCCCGGGCTTTTCCTTCTCTCTCTGCCTTGCCTATTGGCGTGTCATGTATATAGAAGCTCATAGAGGTTATGAACTTCTGGCTTCCCTTGGTGCAAAATACAGCGGCAGCGTTTTCAGGCGTTCTTTTTCTTGACGTCCTCCTCTTGCTGTGTGTGCAGCCTCCTGCTTTCCAATGGGGGGATTCTGGGTTCTCTGCAAATGCCTTTCAGCTTTGCCCAAGACACTGGACATCGTGGTGGTGGCCTTTTTAGGTGGGTGCAGGTGGTGGTGGTGGGGGGGCGTGTGAGAGAGAGTGAGTGAGAGAAGAGGCATTCCCTCACATGTAAGAGGAGGAGGAATGCCGCATCCTAGAAGAGGCCTTCCCTGTTTGTGGGAGGGGGAGGGTTTTTTGGTGCCTTGCATAATTCTTTCCCTCATCCCCAGGACTAGGAGGAGCAGGATAAATCATGCAACAAAAAAAGCAACCAAAAAAACCCCCCAAACCCTATGCAGATTTGACCAGTTGCATAATATCTGCCAGGGATCTGAAATCCTGATTTGTAAGCTCCTTGGGACAGAGACCAGTGTCGCTTCTTGTGTAGTTACAGTGCAGCACCTGGTGCATTTTGTGTCCTGTCATTAGACTGACTTTCTTTTAGTATCCATAATTTTTTTTAAAAAATATAAACAATCCAGGTAGTCTGGCTTTACTGGTTTGCAGATTCTAGCACACACACCCCCAAAAAGGAGGGTGGGTGGGTGGGAGGCCCTAAAACTCAGGAAAAGAACGGGAGGTGCTCTCGGTCGGCCCCGCTCCTGCTCTCACCATGACGTTTGCCCTAGAAAAAAGATCTCAGAATTGTATGTGGTGGTTTTATGGCTGTTTTAAAATATGATATATGCAATTTCCTTTCCGAGTTTCTTGCGGGGTGGGGGGCGCGAGGGGCAAGGAGGCCCATGAATGACACGCTGCCCCTGCCCACTCCAGGCGTGGCCCCCCCTCCCTTTTTTTCAGGAATAATAATAATATGTAATAGCTACTTTTGAACTAAATTATTGCAGAGTTTGTCCTACTGATGATATGTATTTTTTAAAAAAACCCAATGGAATCTTCTGCTCGGTCTTCCCCTGGCCTCCCCCTTCTTGGCACTTTCTAACCACCCCCTTTGGGCCTGCTTTACTATTATTTTTTTTTTGTCCTTATGTATATTTATAATTAACTGCAAATTAAGTAATTGTGAATTGTATATATGTAAAGCGGGGTGGGTGGAGGGGAGGAGGACTCTTTCTCCCTCTCCGTTTTGGGGGGAAAATGTGCCTTTCTTTGGACTAATTATTCCTGAATTTTATACTTGCATTGGAAGGATTAAAACATGGGCATTTCAGCTCAGTTGCGATTGTACGAGTGCATGAATGGATGGGGCTGGATGCATTGGTTTCTAAAGTGTGTTCAAGTGGTTAGAGAGGAATTTTCCGCCTTCACTCGCACCCACTAGAAGCCATATATGTTCTAGTGGTGTGAGAACGCTAGGGTTATCCTGTGAAACGGGAGACCAGGAAAACTTAGGACTGCAAAAGGAAGTCCTTTTTGACACAGTGCATCATTAATCTGTGGAACTCTCTGCCACAGGATGTGGTGACAGCCCCCGGCTTGGGTGGCTCTAAGCAAAGCTTAGACAAATTCATGGAGGACAGGCCTATCAGTGGCTGCTATTTATTTATTTAATAAGTTATTATACCACCCACTACCAAAGTCTCTAGGCCGTTTACAGCATAAAACCGCCTGTTGTTGCTCTGCCTGTTCTGGATGGGGTCACACTTCCCCAGAAGGAACAGGTACGCCGTCTGGGGGTGCTTTTGGACACAAACCTCTCCCTGGTGTCCCAGGCTGAGGCAGTGGCCAGAGGTGCCTTTTATCAGCTTCAGCGGATATGCCATCTGCATCCGTTTCTTGAGGTGAACGACCTCAGAACAGTGGTACATCTTCTGGTCACCTCCAGACTTGACTACTGCAATGTGCTCTATGTGGGGCTGCCCTTGTACGTAGTCTGGAAACTGCAGTTGGTCCAGAATGTGACAGCCAGGTTGGTCTCTGGGTCATCTTGGAGGGACCATCTCACTTCCATCTTAAAAGATCTACACTGGCTGCCAGTAAGTTTCCGGGCAAAGTACAAGGTTTTGGTTGTAACCTATAAAGCCCTAAACAGCTTGGGCCCTGGGTATGTAAGAGAACCACACAATGCCCATCGAGATCATCTGGAGAGGTCCGTCTGCAGTTGCCACCGGCTCATCTGGTGGCCACTCAGGGACGGGCCTTCTCCGTTGCTGCCCCTGGACTTCGGAATGCGCTCGCTGCTGAAATAAAAGCCTCCCCATCTCTTGACAACTTTTTAAAAGGCAGTCAGGACGCATTTGTTCACTCAGGCTTTTCATTAGATACTGTTTTAATTGTGTTTTAATAGTTCTAACTTTTTAGTTTTAATTGTTGAAATGTTTTAATCTTTTATTGGCTGTTTTTATTGTTTTGTGAACCGCCCAGAGAACTTGCGTTTTGGGTGGTATAGAAATGTGTTAAATAAATAAACAAACAAGACCAAGGATCAAGCAAACCAAGAATTTAACAGTTGAAACATAAAACCAGATCAAAATATCCATAAAAACACGAACTTAACTAAACGTCTTCAGTGGTTTCCTGACGGTCAACAGGGGTGGAACACCTCTGATAGCAGCAGGCAATGCGATCCATAGCCCTGGGGCAACCACAGAGAAGGCTCTTGCCTTTGAGGCGCCACCAGCTGAGTCGGCAGCACCTTCAGAGGAACCTCCTCTGAAGATCTTAGTAGGCGGCGGGATTCATAACAAAGGAGGCGTTCTCTGCAATACCCTGGGCCCGCCCGCCCAAGCCATTAAGGGCTTTATAGAACTGGGGTTCTATAACGGAGCCCAATCAGGCAGCAGCCCTCTGCAAGTGCAGTTTCCAGACCCCGGACAAAGGCAGTCCCACGTAGAATGCAATGCAATGCAGTCCCTCACCAACCGTGAGGGCTCCATGCCTGGAATCCGATGCGGTTTTGGTTGGTGAGGCATAACAATGCATAGAAAACAGGCTTAGGGGAATTGTGGTCTGAAAAGACAGAAACGTGTGTTTTTTTAATTAGAAAAAATCCCCCTGACCTCAAAAATGACCCCCCCCAAAAAAACCTGCCCAAATTGGAAGAAAAAGTCACCAAACCCCAGATATGCGGGTTGTGGTTGGACACAGTTTCCAAGTTGCGGATACTCAAATCCACGATTAGTAATGGACGACTGTAGTCTAGCCTGGAGGTGACCCACATGTGCACCACTGTCTTAAGGTCCCTCACGCCCAGGAAAGGGTGCAGTTGGTGAACCAGCCGAAGCGGATAGAAAGCACTCCTGGCCACCACCGCCACTTGAGTTGGGTCCAGAAGTGCACCTTGTTCCTTCTGGAAGGTCTACCCCATTTCCTGAACTGCAGCTTCCTATGTGTCTTGTCTGGATTCAGTCTCGGTTTGTTATCCCTCATCCAGCCCATTACTGCCTCCAGGCAGACATTTAGGGAAGTTACGCCATTGCCTGCTGAAGCTGACACGGAGAAGTAGATCTGGGGGTCATCAGTTTACAGATAACACCCTGCGCCAAGTCCCCTGATGATCTCTCCCAGAGGTTTCATGCAGACGTTAAGAAGCATTGAGGACAAAATGGAGTCACCATTGCCACCTGTTTATGAACTAGTTGGATTTGCAAAATGTTTTATATTTCAGTGGTAGATCAGTTCCTGCTCGTCTTGATGACTAAAGGCTGCCTCAGGAGCAAGATCCCTCTGAACCCCAGCGGCAGAGGAGCAGCAGAGGGCAGGCTTTCATCTCCTGGTTGGGGGCCTCCACGAGGCATCTGGTGGGCCACTGAGCAACTGCTGTTGAACTAGATAGGCCTTGGGCCTGATCCGGCAGTGCTGTGTTTGTGGCGACTTCTCAAGGAGATCAGCGATGGCAGCTAAGATTTCCCGGGAATCCCATTTGTCCCTTAGTTCCTCTTCTTCCCCTACCCTGTGGGGCTGTTTGGGGTGTGTTCTGGGGTGCGTCCACGGCTGGCATGGGTCCACAGTGTGGCTGAAGCAGCCTAGCCTCCTCATTTTATTTTATGACCGGTGTATCCTACCCTTTATCTGAGGCGCCCAGTGGTGTACACAGTTCTTCCTCCTCCCGCCTCCTCACAGCAAACCTGCAGTGTAGGCTAGCTGTGAACGTCGAGCACTCTGAACTCTAAGCACTGCACCACGGGGGCTTGATAAGGGGTTGCCCAAATCCCCAGGGTTGGCCTGGACTCTCCTAGAATGGCTGAGAAGTGAAGATCATTCAATGGCTTCATGTTGGGGAAATGCAAACCATGAAATGCATCAAGGGCTTTTTATACCAATACAACAAATATTTATATACCACTTTTCAACAAAAGTTCCCAGGCTGGTTTACACAGAGAAATAAAAATAAATGAGTAAAGATGGCTCCACAATCCAATAAGAAGTGTAAGACAGACCTCAGCCACTGGAGGGATGCTGTGCTGGGGATGGATAGGGCCAGCTGCTCTCCCTCTGCTCGATCAAGAGAATCGCCACTTTAAAAAGGTGCCTTTTTTAAGGGTTAGCAGGGGGTCTTCCTTACAGTCTTTAGGGCACTGAACATCTTAATGGTATCGGGTGGGAGGGCATCAGGACAGGCTTTCGTCAAGAGCTCAGTTACCCCTGCTAGCGGAGCAAAAAGGAACCTTTTTAGGGTGGCGATTCTCTTGCATTTAGCAGGGGGAGAACAACTGCCCTTCTCCATCCCCAGCACAACATCCCTCCAGTGGCTGTTGCTGGTGTCAACCTTATGTTTCTTTTTAGATTGTGAGCCCTTTGGGGAGAAAGAGCCATCGAGCTAGCTAGTTTGCGTTGTAAACTGCTTTGAGAACTTGGGTTGAAGGCAACGGTCCCTCTAATTGTTTTTTCCATCTCTGTGTGGAATGAATTTTGTTCTGGGCGGCAGTATCAAGGCAGTGTGTGTGGGCGTGCATCCAGAACCGGGCCTTTCTCATCTGAACTGAGCATCCAAAAACCTCTGAGCGCACACATGTGGGCACGCCTTAGAGGGAGCCGTGGTTGGAGGGCGGTATATCAATATCCATCTCGTAGTAGAGCTGGCACATCAAACCACAAGGCAAGCCTGCCTCCGCCTGATCGGGATTCCCCCCACCTCAAGACAAAGTGCCCGGTCGAGATAGAAAGGGTGAGGAAGGCACACAGGTTTACCGCGGAACCCAAGACTAGGGGGTTTCCAAGTTCTTTGATGATAGAAATGGTGGCGGCGGGAAGAGACCATAACCAATAGGCCGGGTTACTGGGGTTTTTTTTGGTCCTTAAGATCTTAACTGCCGTCTTCTGCTTGGGTAAATACTGTTGCATATGTTATTATTAGGGTTTTTAAAATGTGAGCCCTTTGGGGACCGGGAGCCATCTTATTTGTTTGTTATCTCTCTTTGTAAACCGCCCTGAGCCGTTTTTGGAAGGGCGGTATAGAAATTGAATTAATAATAATAGTAATAATAATAATTATTATTATTTATTTGATTTGTATACTGCCCTTCCAAAAAGGCTCAGGGTGGTTCCAAAAAGGCTCAGGGCGGTTACCACATGCATGTCACAGTTGAGCCTCCCCAGGGAAGAGAGCAAATCGTCCCAAAGGGAATAGCGGTGAAGTGATGCAGCAGCTACCTACGAAAAGGGACAGCAGGGACCAGACTGCACCCACGGCTGGAAGACTTGTGCTTCTGTGGCAGACACCACAAGGGGGTGTGTGGGTGGGCCCTTGTTTGCTGGCAGGCTGTCCCGCAGAAGCTGGCCCTGTCCCTTCTGCTGTGCTGGGGGCTTTATTTAATCTGAGCTCTGTCCAAGTGGCTAGGCTGACGCAGGAGGCTAATCGCTGCTTGATACGTTTTGCAGACTGCTGAGCTGATCCTCCTGAGGCTTGTTGGTGTTTACAGCTACTAGTCGGGTGGCACTGAGCCACCTCATGGCCCAGCGGGAAAATGGCTTGACTAGCAAGCCAGAGGTTGCTGGTTCGAATCCCTGCTGGTAAGAACATCAGAACAGCCCTGCTGGATCAGGCCCAAGGAGGCCCATCTAGTCCGGCCTCCTGTTTTGCACAGTGGCCCACCAGATGCCGCTGGAAGACACAGGCAGGAGTTGAAAGGGGCAGGCCCTCTCTCCTGCTGTGACTCCCCTCAGAGGCATCCTGCCTCTGAGGCTGGAGGTGGCCTGTAGCCCTCCGACTAGTAGCCGTTGATAGACCTCTCCTCCATGGAGTGATCCCAACCCCCCTTAAAGCCATCCAGGTTTTGGGCTGTCACCTCTCCTGGTCAGTCACCGACAGCTCAGATCCAGTGAAACTGACTTCATAGTGTCAGGGTGCAGGCGTGGATGGAGCTCACCCTGGCGAGCTGGAAGGGCCTTTCAGGAGGGCTGTAGAGGTCAGTGGCACCTACAAGCACTCTCATAGGAAGCTGCCATATACTGAGTCAGACCATTGGTCTATCTAGCTCAGCATTGTCTTCACAGACTGGCAGCATCTTCTCCCAGGTTGCAGGCAGGAGCCTCTCTCAGCCCTGTCTTGGAGATGCTGCCAGGGAGGGAACTTGAAACCTTCTGCAATTCCCAGAGTGGCTCCACCCACTGAGGGGAATATCTTCCAGTGCTCACACACCAAGTCTCCCTTTCATAGGCAACCAGGGCAGACCCTGCTTAGCTAAGGGGACAAGTCCTGCTTGCTACCACAAGACCAGCTCTCCTCGCTTGCTTTGTAGCAGCTGCCGACCCCTCCTCGTGGACCTGCTATTGCTGGTGTTGGGCTACACCACTGCTCCCTCTACGGTGTGTGCACACTCACAAGTTTTTTTCATTGTCCACTCAGTTCATTTTGGATTCTACTCAGGTTGAATCAGGAAGGCCCCATTCGGAGTGCCTTGATACCCGCCCAGAGATGGGGGGGTGGGATAGAGGGACCCCGGGCTACACCTCCCAGCCCTACTGGATGGGAGTTGTAGTCCAAGAGTCGAGGCAGTGCACTCCTGCTCGAGAGGAATCGGACCAGCCAGCTCTCTGCTCTGTTGGTCGGCGTGTGGCCCCTTAGTGGAAGCCACAGAAACCGCTCCATGAGCCGTTCAGTGGAGCCAGGGGGAACGAGGTTCGCCCCGCAGGAAGGATGTTTCCACTCCCCACACTGCCTGTGGGGATGTAGGCAGCAGAACTGAAGAAGTTGAGCCCCCACCCTGCACTCTTGGCTCCACGGCCTGCCCCTCTCCCCATCCCAGGACACCGGAGGAGGAGTGGCCTCTACTTGCTTAACTGGTGTCGTTTACATCAGAACAGCCCTGCTGGATCAGGCCCAAGGAGGCCCATCTAGTCCAGCATCCTGTTTCACACAGTGGCCCACCAGATGCCTCCCAAGAAGCCTACAGGGAAGAGGTGAAAGGGGCAGGCCCTCTCCCCTGCAACTGGGACTCAGAGACTGGAGGTGGCCTGCAGCTCTCTGACTAGTAGCCATTGATAGACCTCTCCTCCATGAAGTTATATCCAAGCCCCTCTTCAAGCCATCTAGGTTGTTGGCCGTCACCACATCTTGTGGCAGAGAATTCCACAAGTGGATTATGCGTCGTGTGGAAAAAGTACCTCCGTTTGTTGGTCCTAAATTTCCCGGCAATCAATTTCATGGGATGACTCCTGGTTCTAGTGTTATGGGAGAAGGAGAAGAACTTTTCTCTCTCCACTTTCTCCACGACATGCATGATTTTATAGACCTCTATCATATCTCCCCGCAGTCATCTTTTTTCTAAACTAAAAAGCCCCAGGTGTTGTAGCCTTGCCTCCTAATAAAGGTGTTCTAGACCCCTGATCATCTGGGTTGTCCTCTTCTGCACCTTTTCCAGTTCTACAATGTCCTTTTTGCGATGTGGTGACCAGAATTGTACACAGTACTCCAGGTGTGGCTGCACCATTGTTTTGTATAAGGGCATTATAATATTAGCTGTTTTATTTTCAATCCTCTTCATAATGATAATTCCTAATGAGGCATGGAATTGGCCTTTTTCACAGCTGCCGCACATTGAGTTGACACTTTCAACGAGCTGTCCACCAGGACCTCAAGATCCCTCTCCTAGTCAGTCACCGACAGCTCAGATCCCATCAGCATATACTTGAAGTTGGGGTTTTTCGTCCCAATGTGCATCACTTCACACTTGCTAACACTGAACCGCATTTGCCATTTTGTCGCCCACTCCCCCAGTTTGGAGAGATCCTTTTGGAGCTGCTCACAATCAGTTATGGATTTCACTACCCGAAAGAGTTTGGTATCATCTGCAAATTTGGCCACCTTGCTGCTTTCCCCTGCTTCTAGATCATTTATGAATAAATTAAAAAGCACCGGTCCCAGTACAGATCCCTGGGGGACCCCACTTCTTACTTCCCTCCATTGTGAAAACTCTCCATTGATACCTACCCTCTGTTTCCTGTCTTTCAACCAGTTAGCAATCCACACATGTACTTGTCCCCTTATCCCATGACCGCTAAGTTTCCTCAGGAGTCTTTGATGAGGAACTTTGTCAAAAGCTTTTTGGAAGTCCAGGTATATGATGTCAACTGGATCACCTTGACCCACACACTTGTTGACACTCTCAAAGAAGTCCAAAAGGTTGGTGAGGCAAGATTTACCTTTGCGGAAGCCATGCTGGCTCACTCCCAGCAGGGCCTGTTCTTCTATGTGCTTTAGAATTTTATACTTGAGGATGCTTTCCATCAATTTGCCTGGAACGGACGTTAGGCTAACCAGCCTGTAATTTCCCAGATCGCCCCTGGATCCCTTTTTGAAAATCAGGTGTTACATTTGCTACTCTCCAGTCATCTGGTACAGAGCCCTATTGCAGGGATAAGTTAAATATTTTAGCAAGGAGGTCGGCAATTTCACATTTGAGTTCTTTGAGGACTCTTGGATGGATGCCATCCGGCCCTGGTGATTTGTTAAATTTTCAGTTTTTCCAGACAGTTTAGAACATCATCTCTTCTATCTAACTCAGTTCTTCAGCCTCCATCCCTAAACAGCCTGGTTCAGGAACAGGTATATGCTCAGTATCCTCTGCCGTGAAGATGGACGCAAAGAACTCATTTAGCTTCTCTGCAACCTCCATATCCTCCTTAATAATTCCTTTCACTCCCTCATCATCTAACAGTCCAACCGACTCCCTGGCAGTTTTCCTGCTTCTGATGTACTTAAAGAAGTTTTTGTTATTCCCCTTGATACTTTTGGCTAAATGTTCCTCAAACTCTCTTTTTGCCTCCCTTATTGTCACCTTGCATTTCTTTTGCCAGAGTTTGTGTTCCTTGCTGTTCTCATTTGGACAGGCCTTCCAATTTCAGAAGGAAGTCTTCTACCCTTTTATGGCTTCCTTGACGGTACCCGTTAGCCATGCTGGCATCCTCCTGGACTTAGTGGTACTTTTCCTCCTTTGGGGTATACAATCAAACTGGGCTTCTAGTATTGTGGCTTTGAGTAAACTCCATGTACTCTGGAGCTAAGTGACTCTCCTGATTTTCCCTTTCAGCTTCCTTTTCACCATACTCCTCATTTTGGAGAAGTTTCCTCTTCTGAAATTCAAAATGTCTATGTTAGACTTCCTTGGTGATTCTCTCCCCACATGTATGCTGAATTTGATGGCATTGTGGTCACTGTTCCCTAAAGGGTCGATGACACTGACCTCACACACCAGGTCCTGGGTGCCACTCAGGATTAAGCCCAAGGTCGCCTTCTCTCTGGTTGGTTCCATGTTCTGGAGCATAGTCATTCAGCGTATCTAGAAGTTTGGCTTCTTTGTCATTACTTGACTGTGAATTGACCCAGTCTATGTGTGGGTGATTGAAGTCACCCATAATTACAGCCTTGTCTCTCCTTGATGCCTCCCTGATTTCCTCCTGCAACTCCCAGTCACTGTCAGCATTTTGATCCGGAGGGCGATAGCACCTCCCCAGTAGCACGTTCCCTTTCCGGCCTTGTATAGTCACCCACAGGGTTTCTGTGCGGGACTCCAGTCCACCTAGGTTTTCTAGCTTGTTAGATTCTATCCCTTCTTTAACATACAGTGCTACCCCTCCTCCAAGGCGCCCCTCCCTGTCCTTTCTATAGAGTTGATACCCAGGGATAACAGTGTCCCACTGGTTCTCACTATTCCACCATGTTTCCACCAAACACTCCAGTTCACCCATCTTGGCTCAGAGGCTTCTGGCATTGGCATATAAGCACCCATACGCTGAGTCTCTCACCTGGTGTCTGCTATCTTTCTTTTGACTCTTGGACCAGCTCGCACAGCCTTCTGTCTGCTCCTTATGTGGTTCTGCTCTGTCCCCTTCTGTTTTAGCTGAATCCTTTGCACCCTTGCACTTTAAAGGATGGCTTTTGCCAAACGAGATACTGCCCAGCTCCCATCGGCTGTTCCCCAGGCGTCATTTTAAAAGCTGCTCTGCAACCTTTTTGGTTTTAAGTGCCAGCAGTCTGGTTCCATCTTGCTTCAAGTGCAGCCTGTCACTTTTGTTCAGGCCTTGTTTGCCCCAAAATGTATCCTAGTGTGAGTATCCCCTGTGCGAAAGGATATGGGCTCATCATCCATGGAGGGGGTCCCTTCGAAAGGAGCATTTCCCTTTTCCTCAGAGCGATGTCCTCCTTGCCCGAGACCTTCATTCTCCCTGACAGCAGCGGAGCTACCAGCCCTGGAGTGGAATGCCTCTATCACATCCCTGAAGGTCTCGTCCACATGCCTCTCTGTCTCCCTTCGCTTCTCCAGATCCGCCACCTTGGTCTCGAGGGAACGGATTTGTTCCCTTAGAGCCAGGAGCTCCTTGCACCGAGCACACACCCATGACTTCTGCCCATGGGGCAAATAGTCGTACATGTGGCACTCTGTGCAATACACTGGGAAGTGCCCCCTGTCCTGCTGACCTTCTATCTTCATACTCTTTTTGTTGGCTGTTTACAGTATTTAGAGAGAGTTTCAGAAGTAGGTTATTATCTGTTTATTAGAAGGATAGGTCTCAGCTGTAATGGTCAGCTATTTAACTGTCCAAACAGCCTTTCCCAAGAATATGAGGGACATAAGGGAGGGATTTGTACTTAGGTTCTCTTCTCCACCAGGCTCCTTGTGATCACAGGGGCTTGTTCCAGGCTCCCCCGCACACTTCCCGCTAAACTCCTGCAAAACTCCTACGTCCTGTGTGCTCTCCCTGTCTGCTGTGCTCTCGGGCCTTCACCTCTTATGTAAAGAGTAGTCTTCCAACTGAGGCACAGGATGTGGGTCAAAGGAATGTGGGGCCTCCCCCAGCCCTAGCTGACTCCACCCCCTCCAGGCAGAGATAAAGTAAAACACTGGCTTGCTAGCCCTGGCAAACAAACACACAAACACACACATGACTTACCCCTTAAAGAGAAACTAGCCCCTGAAAATCTCCCCTCTTCCTAAGAACATGAGAACAGCCCTGCTGGATCAGGCCCAAGAAGGCCCATCTAGTCCAGCATCCTGTTTCGCACAGTGGCCCACCAGATGCCCCTGGAAGCCACAGGGAAAAGGCTAAGCTTGCTCCCTCCTCAGCATCTGTCTGATCTTCACACAGTAGTCTGCCAACTGCCACACCCCACAAGTTCAGGCGGACCATCTGGACACAGGAACTTTAAGTCTTTAGAGCACAGGTAGGCACACGAATAGAAGAAGCTGCCTCCTACTGAGTCAGACCCTTGGTCCACCTAGCTCAGTATTGTCTTCACAGACTGGCAGCGGCTTTTCCTCCAAGGTCACAGGCAGGAATCTCTCTCAGCTCTATCTTGGAGATGCTGCCAGGGAGGGAACTTGGAACCTTCTGCCTGCAGAAACTCTTCCAAGAGCAGTCCCATCCACTGAGGGGAATATCTTACAGTGCTCACGCATGGATTCTCCCATTCAAATGAAAACCAGGGCAGACCCTGCTTAGCAAAGGGGGCAATCCATGCTTGCTGCCACAAGACCAACTCTCCTCTCTGCTTGCATGCAAAAGGCTGCTTCTCTCTGCTCCCCCCTCTCCGGGTCTTTGTTTTCCACTGCAGTTCCTCTTTAGGAACATAGAAAGCTGCCGTATACTGGGTCAGACCATTGGTCTATCTTGCTCAGTATTGTCTACCCAGACCGGCAGCGGCTTCTGCAAGGTTTCAGGTAAGAGTCTCTCTCCGCCCTCTCTTGGAGATGCTGCCAGGGAGGGAACTGGGAACCTAGATGCTCTTCCCAGAGTGGCCCCATCCCCTCAGGAGAATACCTTACCGTGCTCAGATGTGGCCTCCCATTCAACCATGAACTGGGGTCGACCCTGCTTAGCAAAGAGGACAATTCATGCTGGCTACCACAAGACCAGCTCTCCACCTGCTGAACTAGAACTCCCATCAACCCCAGCCACAGGTGTGGCTGGGGATGATGGGAGTTGTAGTCCTAACACAGCTGGAGAGCCAAGGTTGCTTGCTCCTGCTTTAGAGCACAGCTAAGAACGTAACTCAACAGCCCTGCTGGGTCAGACCCAAGGAGGCCCCTCTAGTCCAGCCTCCTGTTTCCCCACAGTGGCCCACCAGCTGCCTCTGAGAAGCCCACAGCCAAGGGGGAGGCCGTGCCTTCTCTCCTGCCCTGAAGCAGACGGGGAAACTACTGTGTTGCAATTCCATCTTATTCTGTGGTGTTCTCTGCCCTTAGTGTCCCTGAGGTTGGGTCATTCTCACAATACAAAAACTACTAGGAATGCCAGTGAACACCCTTCAGGATCCTTCTCCTCAGCAATGCCTTGTAAGGTCTTGCACACCGGGAAGTGTTTTATAGGAAGCCCTCCAGAAACTTTTTAAAAAGGAAGACAGACAAAAGCCTACTTCTGAGTATATGAAATTAAAGAAATAATTGCTGTACAGAGGCATGTCCTTGGCTGAGGGAGCCTCTTTCTGGACACCAGTAACAGCTGCAAGATGGTGACTGAAAAGGAAGAGGCCAGGCTCCAGCCCCTATTTATGGCAATTCAAGAGGGAGAAGAGTGGGACAGCCCCACTCTTCCAGTGAGCGATAGCACTGGGAGTCTCCCATTCAAATGGAAACCAGGGCAGAGCTTGCTTAGCAAAGGGGACAACTCACGCTTGTCCAGCTCTCCTCTGCACCCACCTAGCCGATCCAGTTGATTTTTGAACATGATGATGGGCTTGGTGTGCAGCCAAGCACACACCCCACCCCCACCACTTTGCAACAGAGGCTCGGAACCACACGCCACTTGGAGAACAAGAAGTTTATTGCTACAGTGCCAACAGGTGCTATACACACACAGACACACACTCCGCACAGCCGCTGACCACCCGCCTGGTGGGGCCTCCCCTCCTGCATGCACACACCAGGTTTTCGGGCCTGCCTCACCAACAGGTTGGCTTGAAGGCAGGCCGTCATCAGGGCAGGAAGCACAGACTCCAGAGGCAGGAGAGCAGCTGCTGAGCAGAGCGGGTGGCCCAGTGGGGTGAGAGCCAGGCCTACAGGTAAGGGGGCAGGTCCTTCTCGATCACCTGCAGGAGGAGGAGAGAAAGAGGCGTTAGGACGGCCATGTTCTGCGGAGACCTGCAGACTTCCAGTCTAACTGGAGGGAAGAGAACAAGGTGGATCTCTCCAGGGACCGGTTTCGCTCCATTTGTGTTGGAGATGAGAACAGAGGGAGTTTCACAGAAGAGGTCGGGGCGGGATTTAATTAAGAGGCAGTATTTAGGCACCCCCAGGCTGTTTTTGAACTTCAACTCCCATAATCCCGAGCCACAGTGGCCAACAGCCAGGGATTATGGGAGTCAAGAACATCAGAACAGCCCTGCTGGATCAGGCCCAAGGAGGCCCATCTCATCCAGCCTGTTTCACACAGTAGCCCACCAGATGCCACTGGAAGCCTACAGTCAGGAGATGAAAGGGGCCTGCCCTCTCTCCTGCTGCTGCTGCTCCCCTGCAACTGGGACTCAGAGGCATCCTGCCTCTGAGGCTAGAGGTAGCCTATAACCCTTAGACTAGTAGCCGTTGATAGACCTCTCCTCCACTGTAGTTGTAGAGTTAGGAACATAGGAAGCTGCCATGTACTGAGTCAGACCCTTGGTCTATCTAGCTCAGGATTGTCTACCCAGACTGGCAGCGGCTTCGTCAAGGTTGCAGGCAGGAATCTCAGACCTATCTGGGAGATGCTGCCAGGGAGGGAACCTGAAACCTTCTGCTCTTCCCAGAGCGGCTCCATCCCCTGAGGGGAATATCTTGCAGTGCTCACATATCGAGTCTCCCATTCAGATGCAACCAGGGCAGACCCTGCTTAGCTATGGGGACCAGTCATCTGCAGGAGAGCCAAAGCTGAACAGCCCTGACCTAGGGTTTGGGTAGAAGGTGTCTAGGCACCCATTTAAAAAGTAACCACTAATAAAAAGCTTTATTTGCCCCAAGAATCCAGTTTTCCCTGAAACAGGGATTCCCAGATGTTGACTACAACTCCCATCACCCCCAACCAAAGGCCACTGCAACTGTGGATGATGGGAGTTGTAGTCAACATCTGGGAATCCCCCTTACAGGCAACCCTGCAAGAGACCCAGAAGCAAAGGAAGCAGAGAACTAGCAGCCGCCCACTGGCCACAGCACGGACTCTGCACCCACCCAAAGGCCTCTCTGGACTGAGGCTGAGTCTAGGAACTTACAAAGGGGTCGTCCATCGGACTGTATCTCTTGACCACCTGGCCTTCTTTGTTGATGAGGAACTGGGGGGAAAAGGAAGCGGAGGAGATTGTTAGGAGGCACAAGAAACAGACTGACTCTGTGTTCTTTAGAAATGGTGCCAATCCCTTTGGAGCACCGGAAGGGCTGGCACTGCTCTGTGCATGGTTGGGAAGGGGTCGGTTGCAGAGTTCTTGCTCCGCAGCAGGAAGAACTTCAAGCATTTTCCTACCAATTCATTATTATTATTACTATTGATTTAAATTGTTAAATTCGTATACCACCTTTCATTAAAACCACCTCAAGGCGACTCACACAGAAAAATTAGAACAAGACTATAAAAAAAAAATCACACAAGTAAAATATTAAGCTAAAAATATAAAACTAATCTGATTAAAAATTTAGAACGAAAGCATAAAAGCAATCCAGAGTACAAAGAGCAGCGGCAGAGACAATCAAATAAAAGTCTGGGCAAAAAGCCAAGATTTAACAAGCTTTCTAAAAGCCGTGATGGAGACTAAGGAGCGAATGGCCACCGGGAGAGCATTCCAGAGTCTGGGGGCAGCCACAGAGAAGGCCCTGCCCCACGTACACGACAGCCGAGCCTCCGTCATTGTCGGCACCCGGAGCAGAGCCCCCTCAGATGACTGTGTCAAGGGGCAGCAACTCTTGGGAGCAGGCAGCCCCTCAGGTATCCCGGGCCCAAACCGTTAAGGGCTTTAAAGGTCAAAACCATGATTATGTGGCACTTTTCTATAGCACCCCATTTACAATTTAAAGGTACAAGAATTAACCCAATTATTAAAATGTTAACATGTTTAAAATATAAATCAGAACTCTAAAAACATGAAGACTAGTCCAGTGTAGCTACTCTGGAGTGCTTCATGTTCTCAGCACTCTCAAGACGGGACTAGTACCCCTGCGAACTGAGCAAAGAGGCCCCTTTTTAAAGGGGTGATTCTCTTTATTGAGCAGGGGGAGAGTGACTGGCCCTCTCCATCCCCAGCACAGCATCCCTCCAGAGGCTGTTGCTGAGGTCTGTCTTGTGTTTCTTTTTAGACTGTGAGCCCCTTTTGGGGACCGGGAGCCCTTTCAGTTATTTATATCTATGGAAACCGCTTTGGGAACTTCTGTCAAAGAGAAGTAAATAAATCATGTAGTAGCAGTAGCAACACCCTCATTTTATATTGTAGGCCCCCCCCCCCCCCCCGGACGATTTGCCCGAGAACAGTGGGGTGCTGCATGTAATCTAAGTGAATAAGATAATGGAGGAAGGAGTGTTGAGGCAGAGACTGAGAGGTCATGGGAAAGGGCCAATCGACCTTTTGCCACTGGGGGTCCAACAGCCAACATGAACATTCCTCCAGTCCAGCAAGGCTTTTCTAGCCCCAGTCGGTGCCAGTTGCTCCTCTTGTGCCTGCAAGGACAGCCCGGCCCCCCACCAGAGCCAAGGCATGTCTAGCCACCACTCAGAGGGCAGGCAGGGAGGTGCCAGGGCCATTTCCGGAGTTGCTGGCCAAAGGGAAAGAGACCGCTCACCTTGCTGAAGTTCCACTTTATTGCACTAGGAAGAAGGAGGAGAGGAACACAAGTTAGGATCTGAGGAAAGAGGGCTCTGAACAAGGACAGCCAAACGTCAAGACCCGACCCGACCAGCGCTTGGAGGGGTTGTTGTGAGGCTGAGGCAGGAGGGGAGAGCCTCTGTATGCTGCCTTGAGTGCCCGGGAAGCAGGGCAGGAGAAGAACCCAAGGAACTGGAGAGAAAGAGGGAGCCGCCCCATCAAAACCTTTGCTGCTTTTCAGCACGTTCTTCCCTCCATGAGGACTAGAAACGCAGCTGTCCAAACACAAGTTTTGCAGGTGCCACGAGGCTAAATTTAATGAACGCCTGCCCTCCGAAAGTAAACGGCAAGGGTTTGAGAGGCAGGGGGAAGGAGCCCTTCCTTTCCGCCACGCCTGCTTTCAAAATGGTGGCGGTAAGGCCGCCCGCCCCCCCCGGCAACCCCGCCCCGGATTCTTGCCACGTCAGACTCACTTCCCCAGAGTGCCCCTGCCCTTGGGCTGGCTCTTCATCCACTTCCAGAGCGGGTGGGCGCCCTCTCCGTTCACTTCGATCTTGCTAAACATGTCGAATTTCACCCCGTAGCCTGCGGCAAAAGCCTTGATCTCTTCCTCCGTGCCAGGTTCCTGGAGGGTGGATGGGGAGAGGGTGGCTCTTAGGAGAGGAGGCCTCGGCTGCCAGACGCAGCCCGCCAGCCCCCCCGGGGCAAGAGCCCGCCGCCTACCTGGTGGCCGAACTGGTTGCAGGGGAAGGCCAGGATGCGTAAACCGCGCTCAGCGTATCTGTTGAACATGTCAACCAACTGAGTGTAGTTTACGGGGGTCTTGCCTCATTTCGACGCCACGTTGGTGATGATGCAGACGTGACCCCTGCGGGGGGGGGGAAGGGGGGGCGGTGAGCCACAGAAGCGCCAGGCCTGCCCTCATCCGGCACAGCGCCCCCAGCTAGCCGCTAGCCACAGCGACTGCATGCCCTGGCCTCCACACCGCCTCCTCCCAGCCTGCTCTGGCCCAAGACCACCACACCCCAGCCCTCTCTAGAAAGCCCTCCCCAGGGGTCTGCCGCTCCACCCCCAGACCCAGTCAGCGCCAGCTGCCTCCCGGCCCCCAGGCCTGGCCCTCCCTTACTTCCCTGCCCTTCGACTCTGCTCTTGAAGCTCCACCGGCCCCAGCCATCCAAAGAAGCCCCCCCCCTCCCCTGCCCCGGTTGCTCTTCCTTATGCCAGGGCCCCACAGATCTCCAGCTCCCTCACAGGACGCTGCCCTTTCCCTCCTGGAGGAGGAGTTCTGGTCTTGTGGTAGTAAGCATGAATTGTCCCCTTTGCTAAGCGGGAACTGCTCTGGTTTACATTTCAGTGGGAGACAATATACGACTGTACAATCTCCCCCTCAGGGGATGGGGCCGCTCCGGGAAGTTCCCTCCCTGGTATCTCCAGATAGGGCTGGGAGAGACTCCTGCCCGTAACCTTGGGGGCACCGCTGCCAGTCAGTGTAGACAACACTGAACTGGATAGTCCAAGGGCCTGACTCAGTTGGAGGCAGCTTTCTGTGCTCCTATGTCCCCTGACGCCTGGAACCCCCTGCCAGAGCCCCACGGATTTCCTGCTCCCTTGAACGGCCTCAGCCAGCCCGGGTGTGGTTCCTCTGTCATGTCGGCTCTTTCACTTCCTTCAGACAACCCTCTCACCCCTGCCCAACTAAACCCAAATATGTAGGAGGTCAGGAACCACCTGTCCTTCCTCCACTGACCCACTTCCACCTCCATCTTTCTCCCTTGTATGGACTTTGAGATGGCAAGCCCCTTGGGGCAGGGACCAGGGTTCTCTCTCATTTTTCCCATCTCTGTGCAGAATGGGCGGCAGCGTCAAGGCAGTGTGTGCCCATCATGTGCCTTCAGAATGGGGCTTTCCCGATTCAACCGGAGCGGAATCTAAAATTAACTGAGCGGACATCAGAAAATGTGTGAGCGTGTGCACATCCCTTAGAGCAGGGCTGCACAACTCAAAAGTCCAAGTGGGTCGGAACCATCCACAACTTGGCGTGCAGGGGCCAAAGTCAATTTTAGCACATTATTGCATTAAAATTAAAAATATATTATTAGTTACTTGTGGATCTCTTCCCCCTGTCAATGGACCCATCGTTTCAACCCAGGAAAGTGGACAGAGAGTAGGTCCTGTCCCTGCTCAATCAGTGGGGCCCCTGGAGTGCATGCCAGCCCCAAACAAAGGCCAAGCGCGCGCCTCTCCCTAAACGTTGCTTTCAGGCTGCAATGCTAGGCATGCCTACATGGGAGTAAGCCTCGCAGGGAACACATTTCTGAGAAAAATATGCATAGTATGGTGCTCGAAGGCAGCTTCCAGATCCTGCGTTGCTGCAGGATACACCTGGAGGCCAGTAAAATTGCCTCTGCAGGCCGAATCCGGCCCCTGGGCCTTATGCTGTGCAGGCCTGCCTTAGAGGGCACCATGGCAGGGACCGGCACTTCCAGCCGCCGAGAAGAGCCCCCCGCCCTCCCCGAATCCCGACACTCACTTGTACTTCTCTAGCGAGACGGGGTTCCCGTCGATATCCGTGGCGTGGAATTCATAGATGGACCGGGCGGCTTTCCAGTCCATTTCCTGAGCACACTGGGAGGGGGAGGAGAAGCGAGAGGGGAGGTCAGTCGAGAGCACCCGCTGGTTGACCCACTGCCTACCAGATCCCAGTCTGAGGGCCACAGCGATGCCGCTGAGAGGTCTCTGGGCTCGAGTCCAGCCGGCCTGGGGTTAATCAACAGAGGCTCCCATTATTAGAATATATTGATATCTGGCTTTTTGAACCAAGTCCCCAAAGCAGTTTACACAGCGGAGGCAAGGAGAGGGGATTCCCTTCCCCAAAGGGCTCACGATCTAAAAAGAGCCCAGGGAGGCCCCAGCAAGGGCCAGACAGAAGGGAGGCTACCCAAAAAGGGGCCTCTTGGCCCAGCTAGCAGGGGCAACTCCGAAACCCAAGAGGGCCTGGAAAATAGTTTCCTGCTCCAAAGAGCTCACAATCTCAAACGGAGCACAGGGCAGACTCCACCAGTCGCCACTGGGGGAGTCTCTGCTGGGCTGAGGAGGGACAGTTCCTCTCCCCCCTGCCGCCCTTGAAAAGAGGTTTCTCAGCCCAGTGGTCTGACTCCGTGGAAAGCAGCTCCCTAGGTTCACCACCAGCCAGCCAGCCAGCCAGATGGGCCTTTCCCTCAGGTTTTCCCTAAAGGCTTGGATAGGGAGGTGGTGGACTAGTTGCTAGTTTCTCGTGGCTCCTACTGGGATATCTTCCAAACAGTGCCTAATTAGATAGAGCTTTCATCGGATCCAGCAAAACATGCTCCTATTATCTATATATATATAATTCTCCTGGGTGTGCCCAGGAGATATGCGTCCCGGCAGCCCAGCTGATTGGCTGGGCTGCGGGGGCGCCTGATTGGTCCTGGCACACACCCAGGAGGGGCGAGGCGAAGCCGCGGGCCCAGCGAGGCGGCGGGGGGGCCCGGCCACGAGCCTGACCCAGGACGACGGTGGCAAAGGTGAGCTGGGCCCAACTAGAGGCACAGATGCTCTGTGCCCGGGCCCACTAGTTATATTATTATTTCTTGTTTACACAGTCAGACAGGTGTTATGGACTGGTCTGTTTTATCCAGACATCGAGCCCAAGGACCTGGGATGCCAGAATTTTATTGTCAGTTGTTCTAGATCTCGTCGCAGAATAGAGGCTGTTCTCAGTAAAGCTGCTTTTTGCAATTGGCTGATGGTGATTTCTGTGGCCCCGATGGTGTTGAGGTGCTCTTCAAGGTCTTTTGGGACTGCACCCAGGGCGCCAATTACCACTGGGATGATTTGGGTCGTCTTCTGCCACAGCCTTTCAATTTCAATTTGTAGATCTTTGTAGTTTGTTGTTTTTTCCTATTTCTTTTCCTTCTATTCTGCTATCCCCGGTATTGCTTTGTCAATTATTTTGACTTGTTTTTCTTTCTTCTCAACTACAGTGATATCTGGTGTATTGTGTGGCAGATGTTTGTCTGTTTGTAGTCGGAAGTCCCATAATATTTCTGCATCTTCATTTTCTACAACTTTTTCAATTTTATGGTCCCACCAATCTTTGGCTAATTCATGAATTAAATGAATTAATATCAACATCATTATTATATTCTGGACCCCTTAATGGAGACCAGCTCGGCTCAGCTCTCAAGACATCTCAAATCTGCGTTATTGCTTGGTAAATGTGAACACCCATTGGCGGACCCTGGAGATCTTATCAGAGGAAGCAGCAAAACTGAAATGACCTGCCTCTGTTTCAAGCCACTTTCTGTTCTCCAGCCTGAGTTAGTTAAACAAACTGTCCTTCACGGAGCTACATACCAAGTAACATTATTAGGGATAAGTATACTAGTTAATCTGCTTTCAGAGCCACATTTGGCTGAAGGGGGGGGGGTATAAATATAATTAATGCAATTAAGGCTGCAATCCAATGCACGTTGACTCCAAATGCAAACTCCACCAAGCCTTCCAAGTAAACATGCTGCACTGTGCAATTGACCATGATGGCAACTACAAAAAATACTGATACTCCGCTCTTCAAACAAAGTTCTCAGAGCAGTTTATGTAGAAAAATACATAAATAAGATGGCCTCCAACAGTGTTCCCTCTAACAGGGATTCCCAGATGTTGTTGACTACAACCCCCAGAATCCCCAGCCAAAGGCCATTGCAACTGGAGATGCCGAGAATTGTAGTGAACAACATCTGGAAATCCCTGTTAGAGGGAACAGTGGTCCCCAAAGGGCTCACAATCTAAAGAGAAATATAAGGCAAGCAACAGCCAATGGAGGAATGCTGTGCTGGAGTTGGATAGGGCCGTTGCTCTCCCCCTGCTAAATAAAAAATCACCTCTTTCAAAGATGTCTCTTTTATTATTATTTTTACATTTATATCGCACTCTTCCTCCAAGAGAGCCCAGAGCGGTGTACTACATACTTGAGTTTCTCTTTCACAGCAACCCTGTGAAGTAGGTTAGGCTGAGAGAGAAATGACTGGCCCAGAGTCACCCAGCTAGTTTCAAGGCTGAATGGGGATTTGAACTCAGGTCTCCCTGGTCCTAGTCTGCTCAGTTAGCAGGGGTCTTTGTCGGCCTCTGAGTACCAGTTGCAGGGGAGCAACAGCAGGAGGGAGGGCATGCCCCTTTCAACTCCTGCCTGTGGCTCCCAGCGGCATCTGGTGGGCCACTGTGCGAAACGGGAGGGCAGACTAGATGGGCCTCCTTGGGCCTGATCCAGCAGGGCTGTTCTTACACCCTTTCTCTCCCCTCCTTGCTGTCATTGTTTGTGACTAAATTTCCTTTTGAAGGGGATGGAAGCAGGTTGGATGCTCTGTCACAGGGGTGGGCACCCTTGGCCCTCCAACTGTTGTTGAACCACAATGCCCATCATCCCCAACCACAGGCATGATGGGAGTTGTAGTTCAACAACAGCTGGAGAACCAAGGCTGCCTACCCCTGCTCTTCTGGACTAAGATTCCCCCTTGCCAGCATTGGGGGGGGGGGTTGCTTTCCCACGCAATCTCCCACACACAAGCACTTTCGCCACGTCAACTGCAGCTGATGATGGTCTTTGTGTCATGGGGGACAGGTCTATCAATGGTTACTAGTCTGAGGGCAATAGGCCACCTCCAGCCTCTCAATACCAGTTGCAGGGGAGCCACAGCAGCAGGAGAGAGGGCAGGCACAGACCTCTTGCCTGTGGGCTCCCCAGAGGCATCTGGTGGGCCACTGTGTGTGAAACAGAATGCTGGACTAGATGGCCTGCCTTGGGCCTGATCCGGCAGGGATGTTCTTAGTTGACTGAATTAACACCACACCCTCCTGTCCATCCTCTAAAGGTAAAGTTGTGCCATCGAGTCGGTGTCGACCCCTGGCTCCCACAAAGCCTGGTGGTTGTCTTTTGTAGACTACAGGAGGGGTTGACCATTGCCTCCTCCCGCACAGTATGAGATGATGCCTTTCAGCATCTGCCTCTATAGCTGCTGCGCCATATAGTCTCCCCTCCCACTAGGTCAGCAACAATCCATCCCCCACTTTGACATCCTTTGTTTCCATCACATGAGTCTGAGCCAGCTCCAGGCTTCTGGATTAACTCCCCCCTCCCCTCCAAAAACCACACAAGGGCTCAGCTTACACAATTCAAGCAATTTGTTACACAAAGGAGATTTCGCCAGGAGGGCAGATCTGGCTGCAGAGCTCCAGCCACAAGCTGTTTATTTCTATAGCCGGGCTTATCTAATCCAAGACAACCAAGATCCAAAGCAAAGCAGCCGGGCAGCGCCTGAGTCATGTAAAAAGCAGAAGCCAGCTCCCCCCCCACCCCCGCAATGAGAGCAAAGGTGGCCCTTTCCTCTGGCTCTCACATTCTTCCCTCACTGCACTGCAGCCAAGGAATCCAAAGTCTGCTCTTGCAACTTTCGCTCCACTAGCTGTGCAAACGCAGCAGCCCTCCTATTTGGGCTGAGCAGATGGAAAGGGGCCAAGCTGCACAATAACTGGGGCGGAAAGTGGTGGCAGCCCACACCTTCTCTGCTGGAAAGGCCCGATGCCAGCCTGTTGGGTAACGAGGGCCTTGACATGCTTCATTGGGATCTAGGAGCCAGCCTGAGTTTTGGAAGCGGACAAGGGACATGCAAGCAAGTGGCCAGACTTGGCGATGGACGTTGGGGATGAGGAGGCCAAGGGGCTTCTCTTCATCCCCATTACAGGTAACCTGCCCAGAACAAGTCGGGCTGCCTGGGACAAATGAAGCTCTTCCCAAATAACTCGGCACTTCAGTATCCTAATCTAGGCACCACACCGCCCCGGCGCCTGGGATTTGCCAAGCCCTGATGCAAGGGACGAGCCCAGCTGCTGGCCATCAAAGTCTGCTTTTGCAGGAGAGTGGGCCAGGCCAGTCGTTAGCTCCCCCCCCCCCTTTAGAGTGCTTCCAGAAGAGTTTCCCCACTGGTTAGGCCACTGCAGAAGGACTAACCATGCCTGGTAAGAAGCTGGGTGGGCCGCCGTGGTCCCTTTGACAGGGATTCCCAGATGTTGACGACAATTCCCAGCACCCCTAGCTGCACTGGCCTTTGGCTAGGGATGATGCAAGTTGGAGTCGACATCTGGGGATCCCTGGTACAGGGACAGGGGTGGGCAGGCAGGAGAGACACCAAGGAACCCCAAGTATGTGGTCCATCTTGAGCAGACTACTACAAAAAATGGCTCTATAGCTTTAGCCCATCTAGCCCAGCGTGATCTACTCTGACAGGCAGCAACTCTCCAGGGCAGAGAGGTCCTAAGGTGCCTTAGCAGCTGGAGACTGAACCCAGGACCTTCTGCCTGCAATGCAGGCGCTCTACCACTGAGCAGCATTGGAACATAAGCAGCAGCCTTCTACCAAAGCAGGCCATGGGTCTTTCTGACTGTCTGCACTGACTTTCAGCAGCTCCCCAGAGTCCAAGGTCTGCCACCCAAAACAGCTTATCCCAAGATACAAGCAATGAAACTAGGACCTAGAACAGGCCTGCTCAACTTAGCCCCCCCCCACACAACTGCTTTTGGACTACAACTCCCATAATCCCCAGCCACAGTGGCCAATAGCCAGGGATTATGGGAGTTGTAGGCCAACATCTGCAGGAGGGCTGTGTTGAGCAGCCCTGATTAGAAGAACAGCAGCATTCAGATGATTTCCTGAATCAAGCAGTCTCTGGGCAGTTTACAAGTTGGAGCAGGACTGACAGAAGTTCTTCCCGCAGTGCAGTTGGCTTGTGCTATTTGCTGCCTCATCATCTGGCACCACGAGCTTCGATGGTTTGACCAAAATATTCATGCACATGGAGTCTGTGGCTCTCTCTACCCCTCCCTCCCGACTCAGCGGGGCAGTCTACCTCAGCTGGTTAGGGCAAATCAAAGACGACAGTTACCACCATCAAATTTCCTGGGAGATCTGGCTATGATTGGAAAGATTTCTGGCTTTGTTTCACCTGGCCAAGCAGAGTTCTTAAACATCCAAGTGACACGGCACTCTTCACCAAGCAGAATAGAGTTGCTGAACACAACTTGGAAGCTTGCGTATTTTCAGCCCATGCACTCTGCCTAAGCATTAGCTGCCATGCAACTGTCATTGCCTTGCGATTAAGAAAGTAAACAGCTGTGACAAAAGAGGTGAACCATTTTCAGGAAAGCCTCAGGTGGTGGCTTTGCTTTTAATTACAGTGCATTTAATTGTAGTTAATTGGTTACAGCAGGATTCTTCCCAACAGCATCAATACGCTAAGAGCAGGGAGGCTCCTCTGCAGAAAGTGTGTCAGATCTCCACCCACAGATCCTTTCTCTGGGAGTGGACAAGCCATCCACAAGAGACAGTTGCAGAGAGTGCCTGTCCCACAGAATGCTCCGGGAAGTAGAAAATGGACCAGAGGCCTGCTTCTACCCTGGAAGTAGAAAATGCATTTGGGGCGGTATACAAATATGTCACATAATAAACTAATTAGTGGCACGGCTCTAGTGAACCACGGAAGCAGTTTGCCCTCTTGTCAAGAGAGCACCCCCCAAGGAAGGGGGGGCTCCTGCCCCACAAGAAGAAACGCGGGCTAGTTCTAGGGAAGTGCTAGCTGCTGAACACCAGGGCAAAGGGTTTGCCCCCCTAAGAAATAGCAGGAGTGAGAAGGGGCGTCCCCAGTGCCCAGCAGAAGTGGGGAAAGAAGCATGTCCTGAAGAACCCAAGAAAAGAAGAGGATGCCGCTCACACGAGGGGCTGAACAGAGATACAGCCCTAGCAAGTTGGGGGGGGGGCAGGGATGGGGGGGGAGGGCTACTTCACTAGAGAGCACAAACTGAAAAAGAGCTCGATATTCAAGGAGAGGCCGTCTCCTCCACCCAACCCCCACATGTGGGGGGAAATAGGCTAGCCTTAGAAAATGCTGGGAAATATAAGCTAGCTCACCAAAGAACAGAAAGAGAAAGATTTGCCCCTTCGCTAGCCAGCCAGCCACTCCCACAATCCCCTCTGAATAGGCCTTTGTAATTCAGTGTGGGCGGGGGGGGGGCACAGCATTCTTTCTGCCACTGTGAACACAGGAAGCTGCCTTCTACGGAGTCCAACCCCTGGCCCATCTAGTTCGGTACCACCTACCCAGACCGGCAGCGGCTTCTCCTAAGTTGCAGGCAGGCGTCCCTCTCAGCCCTGTTTTGGAGACGCTGCCAGGGAGGTGTGGTGGTGGGACCACACTGCTCCTAGACAGGGTTGAGTATGGGAACCAGCAGAAAGGGATCCGTGTATAAGGTATGAAAGAGAGCAATGAGAAAGCAGTCTTGCCTGGGGCTGGACTGACTGCTTCCTCAGCTCCTGGTCGCTGCACTCTATTAAAGAGACTGCTTATAATAAAGGAACTGGGAACCTGCTTCTTCTGCAGACAAGCATGCACACACACCCTCCCTGGTGCTTGCAGTGCTTGCACATGTAGCCTCCCCATGAAATGCAAGCCAGGGCAGACCCTGCTGAGCAAAGGGGGCCAGGCACGCTTGCCTACCACAAGGGCAGCCAAGCCCACGTTTCCCATCAGCCTCCTTCTCAATAATCTGCAAACACTGCAATTGGGGGGACACGGTGGAACAGGGCCATAGTGGCAGGGGGTGATGGGAACTGTAGTTGAACAGCAAGCAGGAGTCCCAAAAGGTGCTCATCTCTGACCTAGAAAAAATTGCTTTGAGGGGGCACTGGGGGGTGGGATAAAGGGAGCCCCTAAGATCAATTACAGGCTGAAAACAAATGGCGGAGATCTTCCAAAAAAGCGACGCTCTGCCCCGCACGGAGAGACTCTATAGCCTGACCATAGAGAGATTGCATAGAGTGGCGTGGTCGAGGGGGCTAGGCCGGCCTTCACTCACCATCGCCGTGGTCAGCCCCCGCGCCGTCAGCAGCCCGCAAAGCAGCGTCTTCCTGGCGAAGCAGCCGAAGCTCATGTCAGCCGCCGCCGCCTCCGGCTCCTCCTTTATATCTCCGCTCACGGCCTTCGGGCTCCCGCGGGCAGCCAGTCAGCCACCAGCACCGCCTCCGCCGCTCCGCCAATCAGAGCCGCGCCTCCAACCTCTCAGCCAATCACCGCGCGGAGATAGGTGGGGGGCGAGCTTCGGAAGCCGCGGGCTAGAATCCCGCCTCGCCCTTGTCGATAGAGGCGGCCACCGATAGGCTGAAGCCACGGAGATTGCCGTGTGAGCTGGCCAATTAGGAACAGCTGCATCCTGGGGTGGGTTGCCCTGGTGACGGGGAGCAGGCGCATCCTCTAGAGATGGAGGACCGGCCAAGAAGGCAGAAACCTTAAGGGAGGGGAGGGGAGAGCTGGTCTGGTGGTCGCAAGCACGACTTGTCCCCTTAGCTATGCAGGGTCCACCCTGGCTGCATACGAATGGGAGACTAGAAGTGTGAGTGCTGTAAGAGATTCCCCTCAGGGAATGGAGCCGCTCTGGGAAGAGCAGAAGGTTCAAGTTCCCTCCTTGGCAGCATCTCCAAGATAGGGCAGAGAGAGATTCCTGCCTGCAACCTGGGAGAAGCCATTGCCAGTCTGTGTAGACAATACTGAGCTAGATGGACCAAGGGTCTGACTCAGTGGGAGGCAGCTTCCTATGTTCCTATGAGAGAGGTGGTGGAAGCACCTGTGTGGTCCCAGTTCTGGAATTAGAGGGGACAGTCAGTGGGATATGGCCCCCTCACCTTGTGTGTTCATTTTGTATTTTTAATACTGTGATTTTAATGCTTTATTTGTTGTTTTTGTTTCTCTGTGTAAACCGCCCTGAGCCATTTTTGGAAGGGTGGTATAGAAATCGAATAAATAAATCATAATAAATAATAATTGCTTTCGCTGCAACTGCAAGCCATAATTTGAGCACTGGGGCAGTCTTGGATGTGCCAGGCCTCTGAGGTAGGGTTGCTTTGTAATGTAGTCTAGTGTTATGGATCCCACACCGCAAATAAGAGCAAGCTGTAGCTCAAAGATACTAGGACAGTTCACAGGATTGACATTAGGTTAAGAGACGGCTCCTACCCTAATTTGGGAGTTGGGCACATTCCCGTTTGCCAGCCGTGTGTCAGTGGACTAAATCCTAGCTGAGCAGGACAAGCATGCCCGACCCCAGATTCAGTATGAGGTGGAAAGAAAAACCAGCCTAACTGGGGCTTAGTCCACAACCAAGCTCCCAGTCTCTTGACCTTGTTTTTATACATGGTTCTTCCCTTCATTTTATCCTCATAACAAACCTGGGAGATAGGCTGGCTTAAGAGAGAATGACTGGCCCCAAATCAACCAATATGTCCCTTGAATGAGCAGTCAGCCTCCAGCAGTCTCGTCACGGCATCACACTAGCTTTCTCTGTCATTCAGTCTAGAGGAGTTACTATCACCAGCCTGCAAGTTGGAGCTACCACCACCTTGTAGCATGGTGGCCATATTTCAGGTAGGGTGGATAGGCTAAGGGTGATAATTGCTCATACAAACTCTTGAAGAAACGCTTTAAGAACGGCCACCTTCTATGTTTATTGATGAAACATAACAAAGCAGATACAGGTCTTTGCTTCAATGTTACACGTGTTACGATGCAGAAGCCATAAATCTGAGCAGGGGCGTAACTACCATTAGGCAAGGGGAGGCAGTCATCTTGGGGCCCCACTGCCTCGAGGGGCCCCCCAGAGGCACATCACATGACTCCCCGCCCACCCGTGTTGCACCCCCTATGAATTATGTTGCGTCTCTTGGAGATCGGCAGGAGCAGAGAGTAAAAGAAACTCAATTCAATGTGAACTGAGTATTCACTGTATTCATAATGGGGATGTGAGTGTGAGTGCACTATATATTGTGAACTGTGTTTGTGTGTGTATATCAGTGGGGGGTGGGCATTTCAAAATCTTGTCTCTGGGCCCACTCCAGCCTTGCTATGCCACTGCATCTGAGCTTCAAGACAAATCATTCTTATGGTTTGAAACCACAGGACAAGCCATAACTACCCATTCATCGTAAGCAATAATTATTTTGCCTGGCACTGCAGACACATTTCTTAATCCTCTAGTTTTTTTCAGCTCTCCATCCTCACTGTGGGAGTGTCCCATCACTTTCTGGTGAAGGTTACAAGAGGAGCCCAGCTTTCCTCTCATTTGGAATGGGATCACCTCCGTGCAGTACGGGTATGGGGAAGATTCCTGCCCCCCTCTGGCATCAAACTGGAGAGTAAGTCCAAGGCTGATAATTTTGGCAGTGGGCAGCAGCCATGACGAGTCCTAACTTTTCCCTCTGGCTCCAAGTTTCGAGTGGAGGGGTGGGGGTTGTTCCTATAGTGGCACTGTGCTTCCAAGAACCTTCACAGCCCAGCTTAAATATGGGGACACTTTCCACCCTCCAGCTCACTGAGGGGAGCAGGAAATTGTCCCTGTGCTCATGCAGAGGTGCAGAACAAGGTCAAGGAATAAGACTGCAATCCTATGCATATTTACCTGTGAGTAAGCCCCATTAAGCACATAGGGTTCCCAAATAAGTGTGTGTAGTGCTGCACTGAAGTGGGGGTTAAGGTCCTGGCAGCTATCCATTTTGGATTGGCTGCTAAGACCAGACAACATCTGTAGAGCCCTGCAATTTGGATAGCCTTCCCCTTAGAGCTTGATATATCACAGTTATGATGCTCAGATTGTGTTTAAGGCCATAGGTCAGTGCATTGGCATGCACAGATGATACTAACAGAGAGAAAAGGGGAACCACACTGGTTTCTCTGATCAGTGAAGTCCCTTACTCTGGGCAGCATCGTTGATTTAGTACATACGAATCAAGAAGAAATGAGTAGTAGCTGAATAACAATGTCACAAACTGGAACAGCAAATAAACAGAAAGAATTAGCAAGTTGTCTACAATGGATAATAATTACAAAATTCCTGCAATATATGGTTAAACTTACACATCTGGTGAGGTTCCAGGAAGGACCAAGTATATAATTATAAATTGCAAAGAAAGCTGAATACCACTGGTAATATAATTGGCATAACCATTTCAATCAAAACATTATGAAAGAAATATTAATGTTTGTAATGATGGTGGTTTCTTTTCCATTTCGGTTCAATGCTTTTCCTAAATGATTGGGAAGGCTTAAAGGATGACAGTTATGAATGTGTACTATTATCAATAATACTTATCATTTTGTTTAGGGTTAAGAGGTTTAAAAGATTTTTCTATAAGATTAAAAAGATGCCCCCATTTAATCAGGCAGATCAGACCTCGAGAAATTTCCTTTGGATCTAGGAGCCAGCCCAAACATTAGGAGCCAGACAGTGGACACTTGACAAAATGACCAGACTTCGTGATGAACCTTGTAAGAAATGGGCTTCTCTTTATCCCCTTTACAAGCAACATACTGTACTTAGAATAGAAACAGGAGTAACTGGGGGAAATAAATATTTTATTAAATAACTCTATATTTGAACATTCTTAGTCCAAGCACCTTAATTAAATTTTGAGGCACCAGGGAGCCATGGTGGGATTTGTCAAAATCTGTCTTAGATCATATCTGGCACGTGGGAAATGCCACAGTGGAGGAGGCATTCCCTTTTATTGGAGAGTGAAGAATGCCTCTTTTAAGATGATGCCTAATTTACACAAGTGCAGATGGGAAGTGCCATATCTGAGGAAGCATTCCCCTTTCTTTCACATATGAGGGGAATGCCTCTACAACAATGCCTGCTTAAACACATGTGTTGACAGCAAATGCTATCTTATAAGAAGCATTCCTCCTCCTCTCACACACAGGAGGGAATGCCTCTTCTAAGATGAAGCCCATTTTAACACATGTAGGCATCCTCTAAAAAGAAAGATAGAAAGTTTGCTCAAACCCACACGACTGATTGGTTAAGATTTCTTTAACTGGTTGACAGTCCAAGTTAAGGGGTCATTTGTTAAACTTAATTGTGTAAACTAGAAAATAAGAGTTTAAAATTATTTTTGAAAACAAAGTCTCTGTAACAGAGGAAACTGTTAAGGCGTTCAACACAACTACCTCAACTCCGCTGCCGGCAAGGCAGCCAGTATATGCTACAACATTCCTTGTGAATTTATTAAGAGTAAGGATTACAGCTGAGTAAGCAAGCTCACGCTGACGCTCCACTTTCCCAGCAGCACAGACCCAGCGCACATCAGGTCTTTGAGCACCAGTGAAATTCACTGGGCCCAGGTCAGAAGAAATATCAGAATCCTTCTGAGCCATAAGCAAACCTTGTTGTCCTGCCCACAAGAGGAGTGCTGTGGCATGCACCTTGTGGCATGCACTTTCAGGGCATTTGACACTTTCATTTCTCAATAGCAGACACCTGTATGCAACACAGCAGGGTCACTGTTCCAAGCAAATCTTCGGTTGACCACATAAGAAAACGAAGTTCAACACAATCCTGGCTAGTTTTATAACTTGCGAGGTGTTACGAACTGCCAGGCACGACCGATTCAGAATTCGGACACCGAAGCGATGTCCAAAATGTCATCGCACCAATGATGGGCACTGTGCCTGGCATTCCTTCGGTTCGCATTGTACAACTTGGTTTTCAGTAACTTGATGTAGTTGTTCTGTCTCTCAATGATGCTGTTGAGCTTTGTTGCAACCTCTTTGGGGCTTCTGGGAAGACTGTAGGAATGTTCAAGATCAATCACATAGTTCCCGGAGGATGTCTCTTCAAGGGCGCTGGCTTTGGCCTCTGCTGACCCAGGTGGTTTAGAATCTGGTGGCACATGACGGATAAGAGGTCTTCTTGGTTTAACGCGCTAAGTGGAAGCAGACGACCAGATCAGTATAAGATGAAGAGGCAATTACAGATTGGTTGGGGCATCTTGACCACAAATGTTGCTATTTTGTAAACACCAGCTCTATTTTATATAGCTCTTACATGGAATTCCCAGGGGGCTCCCATCCAAGAAGTGTGTGTGTGTAGGGGAGTGTTTAATCTCCGCCATCTTCTGACTCTTGCTGATACAGCCCAATTTTTTCTTCCAGAAGGAGAAGGGCAGAAAGACCTGCGAGTGGGCTTCAGGGCAGGCTGATGGTACAGATGCTAACCCACAGAAGCAGGCCCTCCTGTTGAACTGCAGAGACTTCTGGTGTCAGGCACTAGCCAATACAGGCTTGTCCCTCCAGAAATGCAGATAGGGCAGGCTGATGGTCAAGATGCTGACCCACAGAAGCAGCCTTCCCATTCAGCTTTAAGCATGGGTTTGCAGAAGCCATGCAGAAAGCAAAAGCTACACACCCTAGCATACCAAGTGGATTCTCCTGGCAGCACTGACCTTCTGTAATCTCTCTGGGAAGCTGAATATAGTTGGAACCGCTTTGGGCTTTAGCTTCCGCCGCTTCCCAGAAGCCACCACTTTGATCTTGAAATCCTCCTCAGTAAAGTGCTCCGAGCAGATCACCTGGGAGTGTGTCGGATGAAAGTTCTGCCGCCGAATGTTCACCACCCATTTCTTCAACAGCTGTTTGTTGCGGAGAGGAAACCTAACCAAAAAAAAGTCAAAGGCTGAGGTTGGAACCACAAGTTACCCAAGGGCTTTGTTTTCCCATGTGAATCTTGATTAAAATCTGAGTGAGGTGGTGTAAGAGTACAAGACAGCCACTGACAACATATTTGTAATGTAAAGGTAAGGTAAAGCGTGCCGTCGAGTTGGTTTCGACTCTTATCGAGAGCCCTGTGGTTGTCTTGGGTAGAATACAGGAGGTGTTTACCATTGCCTCCTCCTGCGCAGTATGAGATGATGCCTTTCAGCATCTTCCTATATCGCTGCTGCCCGATAGAGGTGTACCAGTGGGGATTTGAACTGGCAACCTCTTGCTTGATAGTCAAGCATTTCCCCACTGAGCCATTAGGTGGCCATTTGTAATGTAGCCTAGTTTTAGTAATTTCATCTTGCAGGAGCTGTGAAGGGAGACGCCCTGTTTAGGCTGAGAGGTAGAGGCTTACCTATGGAATGAGATGTTGCTTCCACGTACGTATTTGTTGGAGCATTTTATTGCACAGCAAGATTTCACCATGATTTCACATGGACTTCTCAAGAGGACGGCAAGACACTCTGCACAGGACGGATCTTTACCTCTGCTGCCTGGGGCTAGGGGAGCCCTGCAAAAGAGAGAGGACCATATTAATGCGAGCTGACAATAAATAGATATTCTTACTGTACTGATGGCTCTCATCGGAGTAGACCTCCTAGGAACGTAGGAAGCTGCCACCTATTGAGTCAGAGCCTTGATTCATTTAGCTCAGGACTGTCTGCACTGACTGGCAGCAGCTCCTCACGGTTTCAGGCTCAGGGGTCTTTCCCAGCCCTACCTGGAGATGCTGCCAGGGACTGGACCTGGGACCTTTTGCATGCAGAGCAGGGGCTCCGGCATTGAGCAAAGGGCCCATACTCAAACAGTGGGCTCAGTATTTTACTGTCATGCCTAGTTCTTGGCCAACTGCTTCTCACTCAGCCTCTGTCCTCTTCACCTGTATGATGGCTGAAGTCTGTGGATGACTTCAACCAGGACGTAGGAACATAGGAAGCTGCCATGTACTGAGTCAGACCATTGGCCTATCTAGCTCAGTATTGTCTTCACAGACTGGCAGCAGCTTCTTCAAGGTTGCAGGCAGGAATTGCTCTCAGGCCTATCTTGGAGATGCTGCCAGGGAGGGAACTTGGAACCTTCTGCTCTCCCCAGAGCGGCTCCATCCCCTAAGAGGGGAATATCTTACCGTGCTCACACCTCTAGTCTCCCATTCAGATGCAACCAGGGCAGACCCTGCTTAGCTTAGGGAACAAGTCATGCTTGCTACCACAAGACCAGCTCTCCTCTTCGAGATCTTTGGGCAGATCCGCTGGCCGGTCTTAGGGTTTTGTGTTGTTGGACTCTCTGATCTGTCATTAACTCAGATGCAATTTGCACTTGCACAGGCAGGTTATCCAAGTGCAGGGTTCATGGGATGAAGTGGGGGCCTGTTGAGCCTATTTACCTCAGTTTGAAGCCTACTCCTGGAAGAGGAGAAGCCACCTGAGAAGGTAGCAAAGCTTTAAAAAAACAACAAGCAAATAGGAGGAGGGGGAGATTTTGAGGGGCTGGTATCTTGTTAAGGGAGAAGTCCCAGTATATGCATCTGTATCTGGTTTTTGCCAGTGCTTGTTTTGGAGGCTGTGCGGCTTTCAAGTTTAGTTTCTCTTTTGCCTGGTAAGAGAGAGAGTGGGAGGAGCCAGCTAGGGCTGAGGTGAGTCACACCTTGAGGCACCACGTTCTTGTCATCCCTGTTGGCCTCAGTTTGAAGCACGCTCTACATAAGCAGCCAAGGAACTTAGCGAACAGAACTTAGTGACCAGGAATTAGCAAACAGGTATCATAGGAGATTTGTGTGGAGTTTAGTGGGGAAGTATACAAGGGAGCTTGAAAGGAGGCCCCTTAACGTAAGAACATAAGAACAGCCTTGCTGGATCAGGCCCAAGGACCATCTAGTCCAGCATCCTGTTTCACACAGTGGCCCACCAGATGCCTCTGGGGAGCCCACAGGCAGGAGGTATGTGCATGCCCTCTCGCCTGCTGTTGCTCCCCCGCAACTTGTATGAGAGGCATCTTTCCTCTGAGGCTGGAGGTGGCCCACAGTCACCAGACTAGTAGCCACTGACAGACCTGTCCACCATTAATCTGTCTAAGCCTCTTTTAAAACCACCCGAGCTGGTGGCCATCACCACATCCCATGGCAAGGAGTTCCATAGATTAATTATGCACTGTGTGAAAAACTACATCCTCTTGTCTGTCCTCAATTTCCCAAACTTCAGTTTTGTGGGGTGACCCCTGGTTCTAGTCTTGTGCGAGAGGGAGAAAAATTTCTCTCTGACCACTCTCCACTGCATGCATAATTTTATACACCTCTATCATGTCTCCCCTTAGTCGCCTCTTTCCCAAGGTTAAAGAGCCCCAGATGCTGTAGCCTAGCCTTGTAAGGAAGGTGCTCCAGGCCCCTGATCATTTGGGTTGCCCTCTTCTGCACCTTTCCCAGTTCTACAATGTCCTTCTTAAGATACAGTGACCAAATCTGTATGCAGTATTCCAGATGTGGTCACACCATATGTGGCCGTACTCCAGATGTGTGCCTGGACCGAGCTTCTCAGGGGTGGAGGCTAACAAACTGAGTCAGATAGAGATGACATTCTATACTCTCTGGGAAAATTAAACATTAACAAATTGCCAGGGTCAGATGGCATCCACCCAAGAGTCCTTAAAGAACACAAATGTGAGACTGCTGACATCTTTGCAAAAATATGTAACTTATCCCTACAATCAGGCTCTGTACTCGAGGACTGGAAAGCAGCTAATGTAATACCAATTTTCAGAAAGGGATCCAGGGGGAATCCAGGAAATTACAGGAAAGTTAGCTTAAGGTCTATTCATCTGGCAAATTGATGGAAATTGTAAAGCATATACAGGTTGTACATCGCCCAGAGCCTTTGGATGGGGGTGGGTGGGTTATAAATGTAATAAATAAATATAATAAATAATAAATAAATAAATATAGAAGAACAGGACCTGTTGAAGGAGAACCAGCATGGCTTCTGCAAAGGTAAGTCCTGCCTTACCAACCTTTTGCAGTGCTTTTGGGAGTGTCAACAGGTGTGTGGATAAAGGTGATCCAGTTGACACAGAATACTTGGGTGATATCAGGGGTTTTAAAGGGAAGCTCTTTGGCTGAAGAGTGGAAGAATGCAATTAAATGAATAACATGAGACAAAAGTGTTTAAGTGAAGGCAGTCTAAAGAGCAGAGAGTGCCTTTGTTTTGCATTGCACTCTGCCTCCTGCGTCTCAATCCCTGGAAATCAGACCAGGAACAACACCCCCCCCCCGCCCCCCAGGTTTAAGGACAGAAAAGTCACATTAAATCACTGAAAGACATGATTTAGGGGTGCATCTCCACCTCCTCCCCGCTCTAGACGCCGCCACTGGGGAACTTACCACTCTAAGGGGCAGAAAAGGGCAGCTCAGCTGCCAAACAGAACCGGAAGTCGAGGTTCTCCTGGTCTTTGCGAAGGCTAGATCGTGGGAAATCTCCTGTTAATGGAAGAAAGACGGATCCCGGAAGTTTGTGCTGAGTTGCGGCTCTATGAGATGTCTAGTTCTATGGTGCGTTCAAGGCCCCTGCTGACGCGTGCGCAGTGCATCATGTTTATCTTCTTCTTTCGGCGTGCGATTGGCCGAGAAGGGGGCGGGTGCGGCGAGGGGGTGGGAGAGAGAATTAGAATCATAGTACGCATGCGCATTACGTAGAACCGTCAGCTGGGCGGGGACTGTTCCGCGCCTGCGCAGTACGTTTCTCCAGATCCTAGTTTCGCAGTTGGCAACGCTGGGCGAGCGTGAGAAGCGGCGCCGCCATGGATGATGAAGAGGAGACCTACCGCCTCTGGAAGATCCGGAAAACCATCATGCAGGTCGGCGGGGAAGGGGAGAAGGGCTCTGGAGGCGAAGGGGAGGCCCGCTAGGCTTCTGGCGCGCCGAACACGTGTCTGGTTAGAGGTGGGAAGCGACTGACACGTGTGAGCGCGCACGCCTTACAGGGAACGCAGCTTCCAGCCCGTGTGGGCAAGGTCGATATAATGCCCTCAATGGAACCCCCTGAAAAACCCATGCGTTGATTTAAGAAGCTGCCACATGCCGAGTCAGACGCTCGGTCGGTTTAGTTCAGGATGGTCTACCCAGATGGTCTACCCACTCTTCTTCCAGGTTGCAGGCAGGAGCCTCTCTCGGCCCTGTCTTGGAGATGCTGCCAGGGAGGGAACTTGGGACCTTCTGCATGCAAACAGGAGATCTGACAGGGCTCACATCCCAAGTAGTCTCCCATCCAAATGCAAACCAGGGTGGACCCTGCTTAGCAAAGGGGGCAAGTCATGCTTGCGACCCCCATCTTCATGACTTCAGATTTGTATCACTCAAGGTTTTTATTTGGGTTTCTTTTGTGCACTATTTTATTGTTTTTTGAACACTAAAAAAGTTCATACCTCTTGGTATGAACCTCCCCTGTTCCTCGGGTTAGGTACACAGATGTTCCTCTTTGGACCTGTTGTGGTCATCTGGGTGCTTTGGGTTGCTTGCCAAGTAACCCTTAAGTTTATAGCTCGAGTGGAAAGTGTCTGAAGTTTCCACGGATGGGTAGAAAGACGTTAACACCATGTCGGAAGATAGGTACATTTATAACAGGGGTGAAGGTAAAGTTGTGCCATTGAGTTGGTGTCGACTCGTGGCGACCGCAGAGCCCTGGGGTTGTCTTTGGTAGAATACAGGAGGGGTTGACCATGGCCTCTTCCAGCGCAGTATGAGATGATGCCTTTCAGCATCTTCCTAGATCGCTGCTGGCCAATATAGGGGTTCCCCCTAGTCTGGGAAACATTCCAGTGGGGATTCAAACCGTCAAACTTGCGTTGCTAGTCAAGCCGTTTCCCCACTGTGCCAGGGTAGGCAAGCATTTATAACAGGGGTAGGCAAGCGTGGCTCACCAGCTGGTGTTGAACTACAACTACACCCCTGCTAACTGGGCAAAGAGGCACCTTTTCAAAGTGGTAATTCTCCTTATGTTTAGCAGGAGGAGAGCAACTGGCCCTCTCCATCCCCAGCACAGCATCCCTTAAGGGGCTGTTGCTGGTGTCGATCTTATGTTTCTTTTTAGATTGTGAGCCCTTTGGGAACAGGGAGCCATCTAATTTATTTATTATCTCCCTGTGTAAACTGCCCTGAGCCCTTTCTGGAAGGGCAGTGTAGAAATCAAATAAATAAAAAAACAAATAACTCCCATCACCCCCTGCCAAAGACTGGGGACGATGGGAATTGTAGCTCAACAACACCTGGAGAGCCAAGTTTGCCTACCCCGGTTTATTTTATTTATTTATTTATTTACTTTATTTGTACAGTCACCCCATAACAATTGTTCTCTGGGCGATTTGCAAAATAAAACATTAAACAGTAGAATAAAACCTACCATAAAGTGCAACTAAAAGCAAAGCAATAACATTTAAAAAGCCTGAGTGAACACAAAGCTGGTGCAGTGGAGAATTGTAGGAGAGGAGAGCTGGTCTTGTGGTAGCAAGTGTGACTGGTCCCCATAGCTAAGCAGGGTCTGTCCTGGTTGCATATGAATGGGATACTTGATGTGTGAGCACTGCAAGATATTCCCCTCAGGGGATGGAGCTGCTCTGGGAAAAGCAGAAGGTTTCAAGTTCCCTCCCTGGCAGCATCTCCAAGATAGGGCTGAGAGAGATTCCTGCCTGCAACCTGGGAGAAGCCGCTGCCAGTCTGTGAAGACAATACTGAGCTAAATAGACCAATGGTCTGACTCAGTATAGGGCAGGTTCCTATTTTCCTATGAGTCGGTCATCATGACTAAGTACCGTTGAAATCGACAACACAATTTAGTCATGACTGTCTTAGGGCCCCCTGATTTTGATGGGACTTAATCTTGGGGGTTGCTGTTGTGCACACAATCACTCTGTATCGAATGTATTTATTCTGAAAACAAAAACGTGGAGTCTCTTTCATGCTAAGAAGCCTCAAGTGTAGCATGCAAACGTGTTGAACTTCCCCCCTTTATGGTCTGTTGTGATTTTGTGTGCGCTGTGTGTATTTCGTATATTAATGTTGTGTTGTAAGCCGCCCAGAGAACAACTTGTTATGGAGCGGCTAACAAAGTTCATTATTTATTTATTATTGAATGTAAAACTTGTGAAGACCAGAAAACACAACTTCCCCTGTGCAAGAAAGCGGATTTGAGCTCGTATTGCATTGAGTGTCGGGATGCTTCATAAATAGGCTGATGTGGATTGTTCGTTTTTTAAAAATCCCTTCAGCTCTGTCACGATCGAGGCTACCTAGTGACCCAAGACGAGTTGGACCAGACCCTGGAGGAGTTCAAAGCCCAGTTTGGGGATAAGCCCAGTGAAGGCCGGCCCCGACGGACAGACCTCACTGTGTTGGTGGCCCACAATGATGACCCCACCGACCAGATGTTTGTCTTCTTCCCAGGCGAGTGTGAAAACGAAATACACTTTATCGTGACCTCCACCTGCTGGGCTGATCACATCTTTTCTCTTCCCTCCGTTAGCCTTTGTTTCCTTAATTTAAGTCCATTGCATCAAGACTTTGCTGTCTCTTTAAAAACCCTCCACTCGCTCCCTTGCTGCTTTCTCTTTCCTTTCTCCTGTCCTTGTCTTGCCTGTTTAATTAATTAATTTATTCATTCATTTATTACATTTGTAGACCGCCCCATCCAAAGGCTCTGGGCGGTACACAACAAGTTTTTTAAAAAGCACACTGCTTAATATAAAAACAATTTTAAAACAATTCAAACTATTCAAAACCAATTAAAATATTTTAAAACAATTTTAAACCCTTGGAAAGGCCAAACGAGTACGTTTTCAAGGCTCTCTTAAAGGCCAACAGTGAGCCTAAACACTGGATATCTGCCGGGAGTGCATTCCATAGGCCAGGAGCAGCTACAGAAAAGGCCCGGTTCCAAGTCGCCACCAGACATACTGGTGGTGACTGGAGACAGACCTCTCCGGATGACCTCAACATGCGATGAGGATCATGTAGAAGAAGGCGCTCTCTAAGGTAGCCCAGACCCAAGCCGGTCAGGGCTTAACCAGCACTTTGTATTTTGTCTGGAAGCATATCAGCAGCCAGTGCAACTGTTTCAAAACAGGCATAGTTTTAAAACCCATCTGCTTGGCCTGGCCTTTCAGGGTTTTTAATTAGTTTTAATTGTTTTAATGTAAACCTGGTTTTCAGGGTTTTAATTGTTTTGATAGTTTAATTGTTTTTTAAGATGTTTTAAAATTGGTGTTTATATTTGTATTTCTGTTTTAATTGTTTTTAATGATTTCTGTTTTTTAATTGTAAACCGCCCTGAGCCAGCTCGGAAGGGTGGTAAAAAAATCAGATAGATAGATAGATAGTATGGTCTCTCCGAGTTACCCCAGAGACCAGTCTGGCTGCTGCATTTTGAACTAACCGAAGTTTCCGAGCTACGTACAAAGGCAGCCCCACGTAGAGCACATTGCAATAGTTGAGCCTGGAGGTTACCAACTGATGCACACTGTTTTGAGATAGTTCTCTTCAAGGAATGGACGCAGCTGTTGAATTGGCCAAAGCTGATAGAGAGCGCTCCTGGCCATAGGCTCCACCTGAGATACCATGGTGAGGTCTAGATCCGAGGCCTAGATCCAAGAGCACTCCCAAGCTGTGTATCTGTTCCTTCTGGGAGAGTGTAACCCATTCAGCACAGGGAGATCTAACTCATCCCTCAAATTCTGATCCCCCACAATGAGCACCTCCATCTTGCTTGGATTCAGCTTCAGTTTGTTATCCCTCATCCAGCCCATTACTGCCCGTAGGCAGGCATTTAGGGAGTGAATGCCATTTCCTGATGATGATGATGATGATAAGGAGAAATAGATTTGGCTGTCATCAGCATACTGATAACACCCTGAACCAAATCTGATGACTTTACCCAGCAGTTTCATATAGATATTGAAAAGCATTGGTGACAGAATGGATCCTTGAGGGATTCCATATAACAGCTCTCGTTTTGAGGAGCAACTGTCACCAAGTTCCACCATCTGGAATCTACCCGAGAGATAGGAGCAGAACCACTGCAAAGCAGTGCCCCCTATCCCCAACTCCCCCAGGCGATCCAGAAGGATACCATGGTCAATGGTATCAAATGCTGCCAAGAGATCCAAAAGAACCAACAAGAGTCAAATTCCCTCTGTCGAATCCCCGGTAAAGGTCATCCATCAGGCCGACCAAGGCTGTCTCAACCCTAAAGCCAGTTTAAAATGGGTCCAGATAATCAGTGTCCTCCAAGAGAGGGCTGTGAGAGATTCCTGCCTGCAGTCTTGGAGAAGCTGCTGCCAGTCTGTGAAGACAATACTGAGCTAGATGGACCAAGGGTCTGACTCAGTATAGGGCAGCTTCCTATGTTCCTGTATAACTGGCAACCTGCATCAGGTCTAGTGTGAAAGGGGTACTGACTGTGCTTTGTTTGTTTGCTTTTCCTTTCCCCTCAGAGGAGCCGAAGGTTGGGATCAAGACCATCAAGATGTACTGCCAGCGCATGCAGGAGGAGAACATCACCCGGGCCCTCATTGTCGTCCAGCAGGGCATGACCCCCTCAGCGAAGCAGGTACTCCAGTTAAGGTGGACTGAAAGGCATGGGAACTGAAGGGTGGCTGGTCCATTCTAGCCGAGGGATGGGCCGTTTCAGAACCAGATTTGTCATGTGGGCAACGACCTCCTTCTGAGAGAGTGTTTCTTATGGTAAGAGGCGAGGGCATGCCCTCTCTCTCCTGCTGCTGCTCCCCTGCGACTGGGATTGAGAGGCATCTTGAGGGTGGCCTATAGCCACCAGACCACTCCTCTGTACTGCCCCCCCCCCCGAGCTCCATAACCAGTGGGTTGTACTAAGCACCAATTAATCAATGGACCCAATGGCATTGAGATAAAGGAGGCAAATGAATCGAGCTCTTCTGGATACAGCCCAGTGTGTACATGGCAATTCAATCTCATCAGAAATGCATACTTCTAAAATATTTGTGCATTGCTTCTGAGAGACGTTGAGGGCAGTTTACAGGATTAAAACCATCAGAATTTTATTTATGTTGACATGTCTAGACAGTACCGCTCTTTATCAACGACCCCAATTTAAAACCCACAAATCTGATATTTGGCAGCAGAGGGCATAACCCGTGGTACTCGCTGCAGAAGTCGGTTTCCAGAGAATCTCTGCTCTTATATTTATATTTAAAAAGTGTTGAGCAAGTGTGTAGTCTCTTGTGGCTGCAAAGAGATACCCACACGTGTGGACAACCAGTTAAAGCTGTGGCAAGCGACTATGTATTGTTAGGACAAATATTTATAAACCACTTTTTGACAAAAGAGTTCTCAATGCAATTTGCAAAGGAAAAATGAATGTGTCTTGGATTCGTTGTCTCCCTTTCACCAGACATCTCACTAGCCACCCGTGGGTGGTGGCCACCCTTAGCACCCTCTCTTCCTCCAGATCTTTTTCTGGCACAGGCAGGGGGCTTAAGAGGGGAGTGGCTCTTCTGTTATTTTCACAGCGGGGTGGAAAGGATCAGAAACAGGGGGAGCCCACATGCCTGCTCTTCCTCATAAACTGGTAAGCTGGCGATGCAATACGCATATTTTAAAAGACTCCCAAGTATTTCTTTAAGACCTTCAAATTTGTTGCGGAAAAACAGATGATAAAACCTTGTAAAGACGTTGTTTAAAATGTTGGTGAAAGCATAATAAAAAGAGACGTTTTGGCGTCAGACGCCGGCCTCAGTGTTGTTCCTAGGACTGACAACAACATTGGGGCCGGCGTCTGACGCCGAAATGTCTCTTTTTATTATGCTTTCACCAACATTTTAAACAACGTCTTTACAAGGTTTTATCATTTGTTTTTGAGCAATAAGTTTGAAGGTCTTAAAGAAATGCTCTTTCTTAGCTTCTCAGAAATGGTAGTGGAAATGTGATCTCTGGGGAGGGGGCACTCAGCACTGGCCAGGTAACAAGTCTCTTTGTTGCTGTCTGCTTCTCACTTGCGTGAATGAAATATCGAGGGCCGGACGGTGACTCTTTGCGGCTTCCTCCCCTGCCTTGTGTTTCTGCACGGGGAGCAGTTAATCCCACCAGTTACTGGCACGTCCTTCTCACACTGTCGTCCTCTCCCTCTCTTTCAGTCCCTGGTAGACATGGCTCCCAAATACATCCTCGAACAATTCCTACAGCAGGAGCTGTTGATCAACATCACTGAACACGAGGTGAGGAGAGGGAGACTCCCCCCCCCATGAAATCATTGGCTGCCGGAGCAACTTTAAATTGCCGAGGAAAAGACGGGACTAGTTTTCAAGCACGTTCCCATTCTCCCACACCTGTGCCTTTTTCAACCAGTGCTTCTGTGCTCTTCTGCTTCTACTGGCTGCTGTTCTTGGAGCACCTGGATTTGCTAGGTGCTACACAACAGTTTGTCGTAAGAGAGGCCCGGCAGCCCTGGTTGAAAATGGAAAGCTAAAGGCAAAATGGAATCAGGAGGAAAGGGAAGTGTGAGGTGGCGGGTGGGGAGCATCAGTCCAGGTGAAGAAGGGTCTTCCTCTTCCCCATGAAAAGCCGGGCAGAGAGTCCAGAAGGGAGGGATTGGGGGCTGATGGGGCAGTCCCTGGGTCTCCTTCCTTTCGTCTTGCTGAGCTGCGGAGCAGCTGGAACCAAGAAAAAAGTCAACCCGTCTGTCTAAACATTTATATCAACCTTTATATATCCTGCCTTTCTTTTAAAGTGAGGTGGCTTACAGTAATGGTTTTTTTAAAAGTTGCAAAAGAACTATGAAAAACTCTTTAAGAGGCGCTTCACAAGAGCCGTGTGAAGTGCCGAAAGGAGGTCTGCAGGGAGAGCAGGCTTGGCCCGATCTCCCTGCAGACCATCCTAGAGCCCTCCCTGGGCGGTTGGATCGGCTGCCTAATGACCTTCTCCGTCTCGGAGTGGGGGTGGAGCAGTGGGGTTTGGGGGCCTCCCGCCCCCCCAAACTTCCATAATGCACTGCGCAAGTTGGCAGCACTACTCATGTGTTGGCAGCGGCACACAATCACTTGGCCTGCTTCTGGGGCACCCTCACGCCCACAGCCCAGGCTAAGCGGCAGGCTCCGTGAGAGGGCTGGCTGCTGCCGGGTGCTGCACAGCTTCTGGCAGTACACACGGGCAGCACAGACCCAGCTGGGAGCCTGGTTTGTGCTGCACGTGTGACTAGCCTCCAAGAGTGCTCCCAGACAATAAAAAGGGGGAAGATCAAGAACTGTGGGGGCGTTGTGTGTCAGCCACCAAAAACGCTTCCGAAGAGAAGGCCGGTTGGACCTCCTAGGGCGGGGCAGCTGCCGAGAAGCCTACAGGCGGGAGCTGAGGGCGTCTCCCTCTTTCTTGCTTTTGCTCCTCTGCACCGGGGATTTAGGGGCATCTTGCCCCTGAGGCTGGCCTATAGCCCTCTGACTAGTAGCCAATGATAGACCTCTCCTCCATGAAGTTATCCAGACCCCTCTTAAAGCCATCCAGGCTGTTGGCTGTCACTGCATCTTGTGGCAGAGAATTCCACAGGTTGATGATGCGTTGTGTGGGAAAGTACTTCCTTGTGTCGGCCCCACATTGCTTGGCAATCCGATTCATGGGATGACCGCTGCTTCTAGTGTTGTGAGAGAGGGAGAAAAATCATGCCTGCCACCTCCCAGGGAGGAGGCACACCCCCAAGAGGGCCTCTTGAGATCTCCTCACATGCTGGGCCAGCTCCTGCAGGCAGCGGTGGTGCTGTTCCTTCGAGCACCTCAGTCCCAAGCCGTGCAGGGCGCTTCGGTTGGCTGCCAGGAGGGCAGCAACGCCAGAGAACCGTCTCCAGCCAGGAAGTCGTCTAAGCGCTGTGTTTTGTCTCTGCAGCTGGTTCCTGAACACGTGGTCATGACCAAGGAAGAAGTGACGGAACTGCTTGCCAGATAGTATCCTTCCCCACACTGTGCCCAAACATTCCCCCCTTGCAGATTGAGCAGAGTCAAGGGCTGGTTCGTGTGTGCGCGTGTGCATGTGTGCATATTTGTCACTTGTGGATCGGGATGTGTAAACAGGCCATTGCTAAATCCTAGTCCTCAAACGATAGAGGAGACCTGCTAGAAGACTTTAGGGGCTCCCCGGTTTAGATAACCCTGGGGGGAGTCTGGAAAGCGGGGTTTGTAGATCTCCTCCCCCCCCCCGCGAATAATTTAGGCAGTGCCACAGCTAAGCTTTCACCTGGTCCAGCTTCAACTCCACAGGTGGTTTCGACACTAGCATGGCCTGGTGTGGAGTCCTTCAAGTGATGGGTGTGAGTGTTTGAACCCGTAGCCAGGACTTCTGAGTGTGTTCAGTGATGCGGAGGCGTTGAATCCTCTCCTCGGACTCAGTGGGGCCGAATCTGCCTCATCCTGAAGTGTGCCGTCTGCGCACCCCTCTTTGTGCCAGCCTCTCCCAGCGTCTTCCTGGGAGGAGACGCGAGCAAGAGCCTCTCCCGTCTGCTTGCTTCCTTAACCGTCCCCCCCCCAGTAAGCTGAGGGAGAACCAGCTCCCCAGGATACAGGCGGGGGACCCCGTGGCCCGGTACTTTGGAATCAAGCGTGGCCAGGTGAGGCGTGGCAAGGGGAGGGAGGTGCGTCTCTTGGGGGCGGTTTGTTACAGGAGCTCTGTGGAGCCTCCATGTTCAGAGGCAGCCTCCTGCAGAATGCCAGGCACTGGGGAGCAACTGGGGGGTTAGGGGTAGGGGCTGTTGCCTTCACGGCCCACTTCCCCAGCGTGGCTTCTGGTTGGCTGTGCTGAGAAGCAGGACTCTGGACTCGGGTCTGATCCAGCAGGGCTCTGCTCTTGAGACGTTTTGTCATGGCTGTTAGCTGCTACGGCTGAATATAATCAATTTATTTCTCCACAATCAAGGGCAGTCTTCTCACCGTTTACTAAATGCTGCAGAGCCACGAACCTGGGAGCAGTGTGGGCTTCTCGGAGGCCTCTGGCTGGCTGCTGGAAAGCAGGAGGGTTCCCTGAAGGACCTTTGGCCCAACTGCCTGTCTTTTTTTTGGATCAGCCCAAAGATCTGTACACCCCAGTACTCTGTCTCCAGCCGTGGGGGGGCTTGAAAAAGGGCCCTTGTTTTCGTGATGTTGAGTATTTCGAGGTATACTGCCTCTGAATATGGAAGTTCCACCCAGCCATTGCTTGCCCTAGTTCGGTTGACTGGCCTGAAGTTCTCTCATGTTTAAACTCGGTCCTCCCTTGTGTTGTCCCGCCCCCCATCCCAGGTGGTGAAGATCATCCGACCCAGTGAGACAGCCGGCAGATACATCACCTACCGTCTGGTGCAGTAGCCGGGCCTGGCTCAAAAGGGTGAGGAGGCGAAGGGACCCCCCCGGCTCAGCTGTTGCTCGTGTGGAGAGTTGCCTTGAAGGCACCGTTCTTAGTTCTAGAGCTTGCCCAGAGGGAGCTGAAGGGCAGTTGGTGTCTGTCGGATACCATGTGGCCATCTGCCTGCCTGCCTCCCCTTCAGACTGAAAAATCTGGCAGATATCGGTGGGGCTCTCTGCTCCACCCGTTCCCCACACTGTGGGGGCTTCAGGGAAGCCTTGATAACATTGGCTCCTTTTTCGAGAAGACGGTTTATCTTGTCCGTGATGCACCGCTGGAAGGTTTCAGGGGAGCAGGAACAAGCACACAGCAGTGTGTCTTCCAACTCTGCCATTTCGGTGCCCTTTATTTCAGCAAAGCAAAAACCTTAACTGCATGCACCCCCCTCTGTTAGGACGCCTGGGTGGAGGGAGACTGCTTCGATTCCCCCCCCCACCCCCACAACCTACTTCCTTCCGAGGGCTGTTCTTAAGACAGCCTGAGGCAGAAGGGAGCCCCTTTCCCTGCCCGCGAAATGGCTGTTGCCCTTGCTGGGGTGGCCAGAACATGGCCTCCTGGCCACACACACACACGGTTGGCCGAAGCGCCCTTCAAGGCCAGGCTGCCCCACTTCGGGCCCCCCGGCTGTTCTTGGACTACAGTTCCCATCATGGGAGTTGGAGCCCAGACTCTGCAGGAGGGCTTGAGTCATGCAGCCCTCTTCGGGGACTTCTCAGCCCAGCTGCCGCCGCCACCTTCTACTCTTGATGAGTGTTATGTATCTGCAAGACTACACACTTGATTTTTAAATTATTATTATTTTTAATGTAGCTTTTTGGAGCCAAATTCCATACTCTGACCCCACCCACGCAGCATAAGCTCAGCCCTCTCTAATCCACTAGGTCTCAACAAGCGACAGTTTGCTGACTATTAGGCTTGCTCACGCAGCCAGGATTAGGGCAGGGGGAAGCCTGCTACCGTAGATCCTGTTTGCCGACCGCCTGCAACTTAAAATTGTGCTGGGAGGGGCAGGAAGCAGCCCTTGGGTGGGGAGAGCTTCTCATCCTCCGTCAGCAGCTGGGTACCTCTCCTGCGGAAACTGCCCCGTCATCTTTTTGGGCCAACTTGGGTCATTTCCATGTGTCATTTCCAAGTTTCCAGTCCATAGGAGCAGAGTGGAAATGCAAGGCGTCCCTGGGTCTGTGTGTACATGGAGCAAGTGTGTGAGAGCAGAGGCTGAAGGCTGTGCAGCAGACAGGCAGCTATTCACTTTAAAGTCTTCAATGCTTCCTCTGTTACCTTGTAGGCTGGCTGAAGCTCTTTGAGCCGCACGTTGGGAATTGCCTGCCACGATGCTAGAAACTTTTCCGTCCTTGGGTCTTTCCCGGAAGGTGACTGAACTGGGACAAATGCTTCCGGAGTCTGTGCAGAGTCCTCTGACCTTGCAGGAGAAACTGGTTCTTCAAGGGGATGGAGCGCCCGCCTCCCGTGAAAACCCTGCCAGCTTCCCCCGATGAGCCCTCCTGGGCCCAAGCCATTTATACAGCCGGCAGGGACGAAAGGGTGATCGACGGTGGTGCTTTTGAGGAGCGCAGTCTGGGATGGGGCAGGGGGAGTTTTTCAAAGTCTGGGTGCTCAGTCTGTAGATGTGTGGTTGTAATAAACTTCCGAAAGGGTGCTCTGGGCTTCTGATGCTTCCCTCCTGTGACACAGAGCTTTGCCGTGGCGTTGCAGAAAAGCTTGCCTGGCTGAAGCCGAGGAAACGGCAGCCTTCACTGTCCTAGGGTGATCCTGTCGAAGCACCAGAGCGATCTTGTTTTGACTCTTTGGTCTTAACGGGGCGGATGATTTCTCTCTTGATAGCTTCTGCACTACCCTCCGTGCGAGAGCACTCCTGCCTCTCACACAAAACAGCTCTGGTGGCATGGTGAGGCGTGGCAGGAATTTTTTAAAAAGCGATGTTGGAGGGTTTTCTTCCACTTGGGAAATAAGAGCTCTAGGCAGAATACATCTCTTGCCAGCTTTCATCAGGCAGTAATAGGAAGAATTGTATTGGGAGACTTTTTAGAAAGGATAAACTGGGGAATAGCAGCCTTTTAATTGCCATAGCACTTCCGAATATAGGAACATAGGAAGCTGCCGCATACTGAGTCAGACCACTGGTCCATCCAGATCAGTATTGTCTACACAGACTGGCAGCAGCTTCTCCAAGGCTACAGGCAGGAGTCTCTCTCAGCCCTATCTTGGAGATGCTGCTGCCAGGCAGGGAACTTGGAACCTTCTGCTCTCCCCAGAGCGGCTCCATCCCCTAAGAGGGGAATATCTTGCAGTGCTGCTCACACTTCTAGTCTCCCATTCACATGCAACCAGGGCAGACCCTGCTTAGCTAGGGGGACAAGTCATGCTGGCTATGACAAGACCAGCTTTCCTCTCCTCTTGCAGGCAGGAGTCTCTCTTAGCCCTTATTTGGAGATGCTGCCAGGGAAGGAACTTAGAACCTTCTACTTGCAAGCATGCAAGTGCTCTTCCCAGAGCGGCCTCATCCCTTGAGTGGAATATCTTACAGTGCTCACACATGTAGTCTCCCTTTCAAATGCAAACCACGGTAGACTCTGCTTAGCAGAGGGGACAATCCATGCTTGCTCCCACAAGACCAGCCCTCCATCATTCTGAGGGCTTAATGTGTCATATAACAGTTTAGAACATAAATGCTCTTATAACCTCACAATGCTCTTCAAAACCCAACACAGGACAAATTCAAACTTCTTTTATTTCCATAGCGCCATTGCAAACACCCCCCCCCCCCAAAAAAACCTGCACTTCACATCTGCATCTAAGTGTACAGCCATTAAAAAGTAAATCACCCTGACCGCAAAGCGGTTTGCTCACACGGGGGGGGGGGGGGGCGAGGCACGTTATGTACAAATAATTAAAAACAGAGCACATTCACCAACCACAATGCCTCACCCACTCCTTCCGAGAGAGAGAGACACACATCTACACGGTACCATTCTGAGCCTTGGGGGCCAAGGCTGAGTTTATCCGGTCTCCTTCTCGGAGCCCAGAACTGCCTTCCTGTTAGGGTCCTCCAGATGTTGCCGGACTATGTTGGAGCTTCTGTGGTGTAACTTCCGATTGACTGGGAAGTATTTTGGCCACCGCTATTGAGAGGTGGGGCGTTTCGCTTGACTGGACTTGAGCACAGGCCTGACCTAGTCGCTATAAGGTGGGAGGCCGTGTTTTGCTGCTTCTGCCCGGAAATATTTTGTCGCTGTTGTGCTGATCCGTGGGAAACGGGTGGTTGGGCAAGGGGATATTTCGGCCTGGAGGAAAATGCCGGTAAACAAGTGGCGGCAAATGTCTGGTGCAATAAACTGTAGCCGGGGAGGTTGGGAGTTGTAGTTGAGCAGCGTGTGGAGGAGCACAGGTTGGGAATCCCCTCACCCTACAGTTTTTAAAAATACAGCGTTGTGTTGGGGGCTTCCCATAAAACGGCGGTTAGCCAAGGCTAAAAATTGGGTCTGGCCTGTATGGCTGTGGGCCGGGTAACCCAGCAAACGGACTAGCTGGTGAGCCTCCCCGTCTGTGTGCTACCTGTAATGTTTGCATACTTCCCCCTTGAGTGAAGCTTGAAGCTTGACTGGGCTAAAGCAGGAGAAAACCGCCCCCCCAAACACAGGCTGGGTTCAAACCCACCAGCGCTCCAAGCTGATGCCACAAAGGAGGCTGGGCTGGTTCTCCCACACAACTGGTGAATGGCTTCTGTGCAGTGGCTCTTGCTGGGTGCGGAAGCAGTGGGCCGTGGGCCCCGGGGAAAGGAGAGTGGCTTCACCCGCAAGAGGCCAGCAAAAGTAAAACCCCGACGACGGGGCATCGGTGGGCCATGCTTGTATGACCGGACATTCCATGCGAACGGACGTGTCCCCCTAAAACGGTTCGCAAAGGCAAGCCTGACCTGACCGCTGCGGATGCTGCAAGCGGGGCTTTGCGACCCAGAGATTAAAAATCGTTCTAAGCTGCCTTTCCGCCCGGCTCATCTTGCAAAGTCTTACATTCAGGCGGGCGGGGGGATTTTAAAAAGGGGAAGGGGAGCAGGATTTGGGCAGAGTGAAACAGACGTCAGCTCAACAAGGTAGGGCAGTCTCTACACACAGACGACTGTGCCCCCCTCTACCCTGTTCCCTGAGTAACTTCATTACGGATGCCCAATGAGCTCTGTGGAGTGCGGCCTTTCTGCTACCACAGCGGCCTGTAGCCAAGCAGGCGGGAGAAGAGCGTGTTGTTGGACTGGTTGCTGTTGTAATCCGCCAGCGGCTGCCCTTCGTCCCCGACCTCCCCCTCTCTCTTGAAAACGGCGTCCTCCTCCAGCTCATGTTGGTCTTCCTCCCGTATCGGCCCACACGGCGAGGCATCTTCGGGGTCCGACTGGCTGGTGCTGTAGGTCCGGCTCCGAGCTCCTTCCTCGCCGCCTTCATCGATAAATGGGACTTCCTCGTCGCCGCTGCTCTCGCTGCCGCTTCTCTGCTGAGTGATCCGTGGTGCTACTCTGGCATCGGGCTCTGGGCTGTCTTCTGGATCCGGATCGGGATCCGAATCCGAATCGATGGAGCGCTCTCTGGGTTCTGCAGGAAATGGGTTTGCCTCGTCAGCACAGTGCCGCCTGCCTCTCCTTTTCGTCCCACCCTTCCTCCCAGGAAATTGGCCGCCCTGAGCTATTCTGTAAGGGCGGTCTAGAAATCGAACAAATAAACAAATAATACATAAATATATGTGGTACTCTTCCCCCCCCCACCACCTTTAATCTTTACAACCCTGCGAGGTAGAAGGCCAAAAGACAAGAAGAGGGTACTGCCGGGATCTGGAGGCACGCTACTCAGGCTGGCTTGGGCCATCCCTGGGTCCAGAGTGCAACTTGCTCACCCTCTGAATTCCACCCCCCCCTGACCTGTGCAAGTGGGGTTAGAAGCAGCGCACACAAAATGGTGCAACTCTGTTTGGGAGACTGTCCCCTGTGTTGACAGCCGTTAGCAGGGGCAATCTTCCGCCGGGTGCTGGCACCAGGCACCCCTTCTTCAGAAATGAGAGAGTGCACCAACATATCCCAAGTTACCAGCAAACAAGCCGTCAGCAATTGTGTGGTGGTGACTCGGGACGGGGCCTTCCCTGTAGCTACCCCGGGGCTCTGGAATACACGCCCTGTTGAAATGAGAGAGCCTCTCCTCCTCGGCTTGTTCTTAGGAAGACCCTCAAGACGTTCCTGTTTTCCCCAGGCTTTGAACTGAAGTTTAAACTCTAATGTTTTTGCTGACTGAGATTACTTTTACCTGTGTTATGAATTTTAACTGTTTATATATTTTTATTTTTGTTATGTTTAACTTCGTTCACCGCCTACAGCTGTCTATAGCAGGCGGTACAGAAATATACAGCCACAGCCACTGGAGGGGTGCTGTGCTGGGGCTGGAGAGGGCCGGTTGCTCCCCAGCACTTTGAAAGGAGCCTCTTGGCTCAGTCCGTACCTCTGTACAGATCGTCCTGCTCTGCAGCCTCCGTACGCTCGACGGTCACAAGACAGGGGATGCTGTCGGGCAGCTGTGCGCTCACGTCCTCCTGTGAAGGGAATGCCAGATGTCGGCGAAGGAGGAAGAGGAAAGCCCTCGGCCAAATGCCCCTCCCCACGCCAAAAAGCCCCCCCCTCACCTGGCTGCCGACATGCTCTCCGCCCTCCTCCGGTTCTTCTTCGGCTGCTCCGTCCCGGATGGCGCCTCCCGCTTCAAAGATGGCCGAGTGGAAGGTGATGAGGGCTTCGACGATGCGGGCTTGGTGGGGATAGTCGACCAGCGAGGAGAGGGAAATGGTGGCCTCCGTGGGCCGGGGCCGCATGAGCGTGGGCCCAAAGACGATGCCCAGGTTGCCGGCGCTCATCTTGTTCTCTTGCTCCAGTTGCACGATTCTGGAAGGAGAGGAGGAGGAGGAGAATGCCAGGTGTTGTCGGCCAGCCTCTGATTCCTGACTTCTGCCCCATCTTTTGCCCAAAACTCTCTGCCCAGCCTCAAATGTTGGCGACAAGTTGGGCAGAGAGTTTCGGGTGGAAGTTGGGAACCGGTTTTGAGCGGTGGTACTACTACAACAAGTATTTCTATACCGCTTTTCAACAAGAGTTCCTAAAGCCGTTTGCAAAGAGAATTAACTAACTAACTCGATGGCTCCCTGTCCCCAAAGGGCTCACAATCTAAAAAGAAACACAAGGTAGACCCCAGCAACAGCCGCTGGAGGGATGCTGTGCTGGGGATGGAGAGGGCCAGTTGCTCTCCCCCTGCTCAATAAAAGGAGAATCGCCACTTTTAAAAGGTGCCTCTTCACTCAGGTAGCATAAGCAGTGATAACCATTAAGGCTGTGCATTTCATACTTTCCGTGGGGGTTCAACTTGGTCTGGGGGACGCAAACGCCTTGTCCTGGGCTCTGGGTGGCAGTCGCCCAGAGGGGTCTTCCATGATGGGCTACCCTGGACCACACAGGATGGTACTTGGACTGGCAGTGTGGTGTAGTGGTTAGTGTGCTGGCCTTGGTCCATGGAGACCTTGGCCACGTAGAAGGGCATGGCAACTGCTCTGCCTTTTGGAAGGGAGGGTCTGCTCAAAACGCCCCAGACGCAGCACTGGAGGCCTGGCCTTTCTTCTTCTTCATATAATTAAGGTCCTGGGTTGGTGCACGGCTGCCAGCCCCTCCGCAATAGGTTCAGGGGCCTCCCCACACCAGACGGGCTCTCAGTGGGGTGAGCCCTTTGGCACAGTCTCTCGGACTCAGAGCCAGCCCTCTGCGGACTGACCAGGTTGGCCGTGGTGGAAGAGGGAGGATTTCCCGACACGGCCCGGGTTGGACTTGCCGGCCGGATCGGCCCCCTGCCCTGCGCCAGCCTCCTCACTAGGGAAGTGCATGGAACGGGGGGGGGAGAGGGGTCACCTTTAGGGAGCAGGGAGGGTGCCCTTAACTCCCTGCTGTGTCGGCGGCAATGAGGTTCGTTGCCCTCCCACGGGACACAGCGCTGGTGGGTGGGGGTGGACACAGCAAGGAGTTAAGGGCACCCTCCCTGCTCCCTAAAGGTGACCCCCCCCCCGCGCGCTGCTGTCAAACTGGTTGAGCCGTCGGCCCTTCGAACCGTTTCGGAGATCCGTGAGAGGGCCTCCGAACCGGTCCGTGCACCTCCTCAGGGACTCCTCACCTCCTCAGGTGCTCCACGATGTACTTCAGGGTGGCCAGGTTCTCCCGCGGGAGCTCCCTCAGCAGCAACGCCAGCTTGGCCACCAGCGTCACCACCACCTTGTCCGTCTCCGCCCCTCTGTCCACCACCTCCACCACGTCCTTGCTGGCCTTCCCCTCGGGGCCGCCCTGCAAGCTTTCCTTGGCCATCCCCATGAGCTGGTTGTAGGTGCGGAAAGGCATGATCGGTTCCGGCAGCTGAGAAGAGCAAGGAGCGAGGAGGTTAGTGGCCGTCCCAGTCCTTCACCCGCCGAGAAAGGGAACAGAGGGACTCCAGTGCTGGAGCCGAAGAGGGACCGCTGGTCTTTGGTCTATCAAGGCTGTGGGTTACAATTGCTCGATGGAACCTCCATGCATAAGGGAAGTCTACCTCTGATTGCTGACTGCTGGGGGATGAAGACCAAGGAAGGTGTGTTGCCTTCATGGTCTGCTCGTGGGCTTCCTGGAGCAAGCAGGATTCTGAGTTGGATAGATCACTGGGCCTGGTCCAGCATGACTCCTCTTGCATTCTCACTAGGCACAACAGTTAAAAAACAAAACCTCCGTGTACAGAGGCAGTCTACCCCCAGGGTACCAAATGACACCATACGATGGCGAAGACTGTTGCCTGTGTGTCCCCGGAGACCCTTCTTGTTTGGCCCCTGTGGGTAGCTAGGCATTGGGGGAGCATTTCTCGATGTGAAGAGCCATTGGACAGTGGAACAGTCTGCCTCATGCATGGACTGGCTCGCTTTCTAGAGGTTTTCAAGCAGAAGTGAGATGGCTGTCTCTCAGGGCAACAGGGGCAAGAGGAAACGGTGGTGGGATCTCTTTCCCTGGAGATTTCCGGATAGAAGCTGCGCTGTGTCTGGCAGGGGCACAGTAGCAGATTCCTGCCTGAGCAGAGCGTTGGACTAGAAGACCTCGAGGGTCCCTTCCAGCTTTGACAGGCTCCACTTTGACATGCTCTGCTCTCAAAGGCAGGATGCCTCTGAGTAACCAGTTGCAGGGGAGTAGCAGCAAAGGAGTAGCAGCAGGCAGGCCCCTTTCAACTCTTGCCTGTGGGCTCCTCAGAGGCATCTGCGAAACAGGATGCGGGACTAGATGGGCCTCCTTGGGCCTGATCCACCAGGGCTGCTCTGATATTCTCATGTACTTCCAAGCAAGATGGGGGTCTAAGGAGACCTTTTCCTTCCTCCAGAAAGGCAGCTCTTAATCTTCTCGATTTCATGAGGTGAGCCCCCCACACCCAAATTCTAGCACAAAGAGAAACGTTTATCTCTCTCCACAGAATTCTTTTTTTTTTTAAGCCCATTACTATTCCCACCCCAGAGTTGGCTTTCCCCCCTCAGCTATAATTCCTGAACCCTTTCTCCTGTCCTCACAGGGAAGGTGCTCCAGCAGGATGAGGCCGGAGCTCAGGGGAAGAGCATCTGCTTTGCATGCAGAAGGTCCCGGGTTCAATCCCTGGCAGCATCTCCAGGTAGGGTTGGGAGGAGGACCCCTGTCTAAAACCTGGGAGAGCCGCTGCCAGTCAGTGTAGGCTGTGCTGAGCTAGATGGACCAAGGGCCTGACTCGGCAGGCAGCAGTTCCTTCGTTGATCATTTCGGACTTGAGAAGGCAGGTGTGTTGCCAGCCTTACCTGGCGCAGGTAGAGCTTCAGCACGTTGCTGATGTCGTGAGGAGAAGCCTGCGATAACTCCACCAGTTCCTTCCCGTTCTCAAAGGCCTGGCACAGTTTCTCTACTCGGGTTTTGACCCCATTGACACGGTAGATGCCCTGTGGGAGAGAAAGCGGCTGTGATTCAGGGCGAGATGCATCGTTCAGCCCTGGATGGGAGTCGTGTGCTGGGCTGGTTTAATGGCCACTGTGCAGAATTCAACTGCATGCGATTAGTAATGTTGGGAGCTAGTTACAATCACGGATGACCTCCCTGTGCAACGTTGCAACCAGAAAACAGGGCTGCTCCCTTGGCTGGATGGTTCCACAAATCCCAATTGCTCATCTGGGTGCTTTCCAGACCAGCTCCTCATCAGCAGCAAAATGCCTTCGTTCGGGCAAGTTGCATTCGGGCCGTAAACAGCCGGGGGAGCCGCCTCACAGCAACTAACAACCCCCCAAAACAGCAGCTTTTCACACCGGGTATATGACGTCCTAGCTCTATATCGCAGTGATTAAATTCGCAATAAGGCATTGGAAACGTGAACGGCACCCTCCTGTCCGTGCAGGGACTGCAGTGTCACAGCACAGGAAGTGTGGAAGCACACTTCCGCGATACATCCTGATCCCGTTGTAGGATCTAGTCTGGAAAGCACCCAGCAGAGGTACAGAGAAATGTAGAAAATTTCCGTTGCTTTATAGTGCTTAACAGGACTGCAGTAGTGTGTAGATTTGTATCTAACACGGCAGGATCAAAACACAAGATCATACCCCCAGGAAAAGAACTGTACAAGCCACAAGTAAAGCACAGACCAGCTACAAATGGCTGCTTCTGTGGAGAGTTTGAAACCCCTGAATTGAGTGGGGATGTGCTCTAATCAAATCGATTTGGTCAAATTTGACCAAATTTGATTCTACTTTCTAATTCAAATCAATTTGAGCAAATCTCCACTCTATTCAGTGGTTTCGAACTTGAATCCACTCGAATTCGATTCGGGAGAATTTCATGCACATCCCTATTTGACAGCAAGAAAAAGGCTGGTAGACTGCATTGCAGCCAGAGATCTCACAGGCCGAGCCCAAGTTATGTGCAAGAATGAAGGAACAGAGTTGGAGAATGACTGGAAACTCCTGGAGATAAAAAACAAGCCATGCCCCAAACACCTGCGTGACGAAGACCTCACCTTTGTTTTCAGTGCCCGCCGCTCAATCTCAGAGATACACTTCTTGATGATAAAGGGGATGCCATCGGGGCTGGCGCAGGACGCTTGCACAAAGTCCTGGCCGAAGAGCTGGAGCTTTCCCTGGAGTTTCTTGTGCCCGCACTGGATGGCCAGCGTCTCCAGGCATTTTTTGTGGCAGGCTAAATGACACTGGTGGGGAAAAGGGCAAAGGGAAAATGAGGTGCAAGCCTGTGTTGTTTGAGGAAGAACCACTAGGTGGTGCTGCTGCACTCTTAATAACAATTCCAAGTTCCTTTCCTCTGGGAATTCTCTCCCCACTTTCTCTCCCTACCTCTTCGCACTCCGCTCCCTGGAAATAGACGTAGCTGTTGCATTCGCGGCATTTGGAAGGGGTCCGCAGCTTCCTCAGCCTGTGGGTCTGGGCAGCTTTGGATAAGCCGACGTTTCGGAAAGGGCCGGTGGGTGTGGAGATCTCGGGAGGGATGCCGTTGATACCTGGCAGAGCAAAACAGGGGTGGGGGAAGCCACACAAAGTTTCCCCACTGATGGAGCTGCTCGTTGCACCCAGATTTTAATGCAAAAGGCAAGATTATTGTAAGGCCCTCTTTGGGCTACCGGTTCTTTTAGGTTGGAGATGCATCCGAGCATGAGCAGAGTTTAAAGACAGAGAGAGATCAAATAAGTCTGTTAAAAATCTCTGGAGTGACATTACTGCTGCCATTAGAGACACTGTTGGATATCCAGGGCCACTTGAGACAAGCATTATTCTCCTAGGGGATTTAGGAACTTAAGGAGGTTCTGTCTAGATCAGTCTTTCTTGTCCCAGCATCTGATTTCCAACAGAGGACAGCCAGATCTTTCCAGGAATCCCACAAGCAGAACATGAAGACAATAGGCATCCTCTGAAGACCAGCTGCTGGAGGACAAGAAGTGATCAGCTGCCTCTGAACATGGAGGTTCCATTTAACTGTTATGAGTAACAGCCATTGAGAGACCTCTCATCTTTCACAAATTTTCTAACCCTTTTAGGCCATCTGAAGCCATGACCATCAGAGAGAGAGAGAGAGAGAGAGAGAGAGAGAGAGAATGAGTGTGTGTGTGTGTGTGTGTGTGTATATATATATATATATATATATATATATATATATATATATATATATATATGAATGATTGATTTATATACCGCCCTTCCAAAATGGCTCAGGGTGGTTTATATATTTATTGGTTTATATTATATATTTATTGGGAGGTTGATATATATTTTGTTGTAAACCGCCCAGAGACGTGAGTTTTGGGCGGTATAAAAATATGTTAAATAAATAAATAAAATGTTGTGGCAGTGGGTTCCGCAGGTTAATTGTGTGATGAAGCATCGAATCCCCTTTAAAACTCTGCTAAGCTAGAGAAGGAAAGGTCGACAATGCTGTGAAAACAATATTCAAAGACTTTTTTGGAAAAAGCCCTAGAAAGAGGGGAAGTTGCCATTTGAGGAGGAACAGATAAACTGTAGCAGATGGGGGCTAAAATTACAGATTATGCAAGAGGAAAGCATGAGAGAGAGAAAGAGAGAAGTCATTTTGGGAACAATGGCAACTATGTATTAGTAAGCAGAACAAGGTCAACAGGGTTTGACAGTATAAAATAGGGAACGTAAAAAAGGGGACAGATGTGGGAAAGTACCAAGATGGAGAGCAGTAGCAGAAAAGTCACCCCAAGTGTGGTTTAGAATTGGCAGTGTTACTAGTCCTCAAAGACTACATTTCTTTTAACCTAGCACAAAGAGGTTCTAAAGCCATGTGAGAGAATTCATTCCAGCTCCACCCCCACACTCATTCTGTTGTAAATTCATCATCATACACCCTCAACATCTTAGAACAGGGTGGGATAAAAGTCCAGAGATGAATCAGTGCTCCCTCCCCACCTCACTCCCCGACATCAAGTCATAAGATGAAAACAGCCCCTGATCGCAAAAGTTGTCTTGTAATATATATGTTCCGCCACAAGGTGCCGCTATAGTGCAACCTGCGGCTTCTGCATATGGAGAAGTGTTATGGTGGCATCATGCCCTCCTTCCTCAGATCCCAGCATCACATCAGGTAGAGGTTCCCAGTCGAAGGAGTGTTGGCATGGCCAGGGGCCGCTGAGAAGCATGAGTGGGCAAGGAACTGCTAAACTGATTGCAGGAACTGAAGAGAGGGGATGGGATGCCATCATGGTATTTCTCTTATGCAGATAATTTAGGCGGTGCTAGGAGACACCAGCAATATAGGAAGAGGCTAAAAGGCATCATCTCACACTGTGCGGGAGAAGGCAATGGTCAACCCCTCCTGTGTTCTACCAAAGAAAACCACGGGAGAAATACCGACTAGAGGGCACAACTTTACTTTAGGGTGACACCTACTGGCAGAACATATGCATTACAAGACAGTGTCTGTCTCAAGGTCTTTGTCCGCTTCCCCCCTCCCCACGCCTGTCCATCAGCTGCCCCTTTTTCAAACCCCTGCATCCACCCACCGGCACAAATACATACTCTGCTCAAATGAAGGCGAATTGCCGACTGACTCTTCTCCAGGAGACAGCGCTCCGTTGGAAGGCACCTGCCGGAACTTCTGGGTGAACTCCCCTATCCGAGAAACAGTCTCGCGTTAAGAGATATCCAGTCAAAAATCAGGAGAGAATACAAGAGTATGCCATCCAATCCAGCCCAGTCGCATCCATTCAGCACTTGGTCTCCAGAAGTCAGCCCCCAAACAGACAGGTTTTGAAGCACTTCTGAAAGGTGCTCAAGCGAGGAGGGTTTTTGGCAAATCCCCCAGGGAGGAGCTTCATCTTTGTGTGGTCTGCACAGAGCCAAGGTGGCATAAGAGCTACAGCATCACCCTTCAGTGGGGAGAGCTGGGTTCAAATCCTCACGCAAAACATGGTAGTCATTAGTGGCTTGGGACCAGAGACGATCTCCTGAGCCGAGCCTCCCTTGCAAGATTGTGGTGGAGGAAAAACCTTCCCGAAAAATGCTTGCAAATGCTCTTGGTTTGGTCCAGCTCTTTTGTTTTAATGAGGTTGTGTGTTACAAGTATTGTAAAGAACCCTGCTCTGAATGAAGCACAGTCTATGGCTTGGGCCCCAGGGTATTTAAGGGGGCGCTTTCCCCTCCCCCCTCCCCCCTTGCTGCTGCCTATTAAGTGGCTTGGTGGCGACCCACAACTGGGCCTTCTCTAGGGTTGCCCCGGGGCTCTGGAACACACTCCCAAATTAAATCAGAACCTCCTCATCTCTCTGGTTGTTTTTATATGACTTTTGAAAACTCATCTGTTTCATCAGGTTTTTCATTTCACGATGTTTTAAAGTTTTATTTCTGGTCATTTTAATCTGTTTTATATGATTGGGGGGTTTCAGATTGCAAGCTGCCCTGAGATTTTATATAGGGCGGTATATAAAGGCATCAAACAAATAAATAGATAAATAAGAGTTTGCAGAATGAATGAACGGACAAAGAAACAAATGATCGTTTTAGAATCAGCTGTGTTTCTAGTCCTCAAGATTACAAGAGTTCCAAATGAATGCTAGGAAATGCCAGGGAAGGGAGGAGAAGAGAGGGGGTTCCGTGAGGCACACGACAGAGGCAAGGCGAGAGACAGGACGGCTACCTGAGTTCGTGGCGTGGGGCTCCAGGCTGCCCTTGGTCTCTGTGACGGCCGACGGCCAGGACTTGTGGGCCTGGTGACCCCGCCCACCTGAGGAGCCAATTACAGGACAGGCCTAGTCAGTCAAACGCACATTTGGGGGGCTTTGTGAGTGTGCCTTGCTCTGTTGGGAAGGGGGAGCCTTGAGGGGAGGGGCCGTGGCTCAGAGGCAGACCCCTTGCTTTGCCTGCAGGAGGACCCCGGGTCAGTCCCTGGCAGCATCACCGGGGACTCGTGCAGAGACGCGAAGGCAACCTCCTCTGCGGGTGGGCGATTCTGCTGAGTACATCGGGAGGAGTGGTGGGATGCTGCCACGCTATAAAGACGGGACAGCCTGACCTGCCCCCAGCCCAGGCTGACTGAAAGGAGGCAAGGCTGGAACGGGAACTCGGGCAGAGCTCTAGCAGGCAGCCTCTGCTGTGGGAGGAGCAAGGTCTCCCCCCCGCCTGCAAAAAAAGGCTCTTGCCTGAAACCCTGGAGAGCGGCTGCCAGTCAGTGTAGACAATCCTGACTTAGATGGACCAAGGGGCTGACTCAGCCTGGCAGTGTCGTAAGTTCGTATCAGGCAGATTCGATTATGCAACCAACCTGGGCAGATTAGTTTTTGCAAGAGAACTGTGAGCGTGCCCGAAGTACCCACCTGGGGCGCCTCAGTGGGAATCCCAGCTCTGTCTGGCCCCACCTTCTGCAGAGGGGTGGATCATTCTCTTGCACCTCTGCACCGGATGCAACTGGGCCATTCGACCCCTCCAGAGGTAGAGATGTAGGAGAATAACTCGTCCCACAACAGAGGGGTGTTGTCGGGGGTGCCTGATACTGCATTCAGCTAGAGCTCTGCCCCGAACTTCCGTTCCGGCCCTCCCTCCTTTCAGTCAGCCTGAACTGCGGGCAGGTCAATCGACTACTATAACTCCTGTAATATTTATATACCGCTCGTCAAACAAAGTTCTCAAAGCGCTTTACACAGAAAAAATGCATCATACATCAAAAAGATGGTCCCCTGTCCCCAAAGGGCTCACAATCTAAAAAAAGAAACATCAGATGGACACTAGCGACAGCCACTGGAGGGATGCCGTGCTGGGGACGGATAAGACCAGTTGCTCTCCCCCTGCTCCATTTACGGAGAACCGCCACTTTGAAAGAGGCCTCTTTGCTTAGTTAGCAGGGGTGGGAGAGGATCTGTCCCGTCTCTCTATCACGGGAGCATCTCACCACTCCTGATGTCCTCAGCAGAATCGCCCGCCCGCAGAGGAGGTTGCCTTCGCGTCTCTGCACGAGTCAAGGTTCGGATCTAGTTTCCTTCCAATCTGCCTTTTGGGCGGGGGGGGGGGCGGGGGGCGGGTAGGGGTAAGGTGTTCTCCCCCCCTCTCCTTCTTGGGGATGCCTGATACTGCCTTTCTGCATCAGATGTACGTTTAAGAATTTACTGCACTCCGGACACAGAGACAGGGCAGACCTGCCTGCCCAGAGAGGAGGCTCCTGTTCCAGAGTTCTGTTCTGGAGGAAGCACCCAGGATTTGTGTTTTGGGTGATGATGGGGCAGGACAGAGCCCCCCCACCCAGGAGGCGAGGCCTCAAACCTGCCTCCACTCAGCTCCACGTCACCGGCCGGCTGCTCACCTCGCCGCTCTGGGATGGCCGTGCCGGTCTGCAGCTCCTGTGCCCCCGCCGCTGCCTCCCCCTCGGGAGCAGAGCCCTCTTTGCCGGCCGCCTCTGGGCCAGTGGCCACCGCAAATTCACTGGCATTGAAGCTGCCCTTTCGGAGCCGGGTCAACGGAGGCCTGTTGGGAAGGGAGCATCATCGGAGACTCCAGGGAGACCCAGAGGCTCATCCAGTCTCACCGGTGGTTCAAAAGGTCAGGGCCACCCTAACCCTCTGCAGATCCGGAGGAGAGCTGGGCTGGTGGCCGCAAGCAGGACTTGTCCCCTTAGCTAAGCAGGGTCCACCCTGGTTGATTATGAAAGGGAGACTAGAAGTGTAAGAGATTCCCCTTAAGGGACGGAGCTGCTCTGGGGAGAGCATCTAGGTTCCCAGTTCCCTCCCTGGCAGCATCTCCAAGAGAGGGCTGAGAGAGATTCCTGCCTGCAACCTTGGAGAAGCTGCTGCCAGTCTGGGTAGACAAAACTGAGCTAGAAAGACCAAGGGTCTGACTCAGTATGCAGCAGCTGCCTATGTTCCTATGATCTACCGATCCGATCCGCCCAAAAGAAATCTCAAGCAAGTGAGCTCAGCTATATGTAACAGCCCCTCCACAGCAGGCTGACGCAGGCTTTGCCCAAAGCACAACAGCTAAGGACGCTTCTAAGATTCTCCTCATCCGAATTTCCTCACAGATTCTGGACTTCCCAAGCGCCTTTTCTTGTTCCCAAAGTGGGACTGGTGCATTAGGAACCCTCCACTGTTCTGTTGTTCAGAGGACTGCGCATGTGCCGTTTGCATGCCGTTCCTTCATCCCACCCCCCCACCCCCCCGCACACACACACTGTTGAGGCTCACAGGTGCATGGATAAACCACTACAAAATAAATACATAAAGCCATCTGGATGGGACGACCACATCACAATTTTTGTAGGCGGCGTTTTACCACTGCCGAGGGAGCACATGGGTGTGCCTCAAGAAAATGCTGCCAGAAAGCTTTGATGCCATGATAGGTGGGACTGCCTCAAGCTTCTTTCTGCGTGGCATTTTATTCCTCTACACAACTGCTCCTGAGCCCTGCTAAAGCGCCACCCTGAAATAATCTCCATGCACACTGTCACGTCCTGACTACTGAGGCTACTAATGTGAAGGGTAGTTGGGTGGGTTTTTTTTTGTTTTGGCAGGGTTTCATTAATATTTATATACCGCTTTTCCACAAAAGTGCCCAAAGCGGTTTACACAGAGAGACATAAGAATAAATGAATAAAGATTGTGAGCCCTGTCCTCGAAGGGCTCACAATCTAAAGAAGAAACATAAGGCAGACACCAGCAACAGCCACTGGAGGGATGCTGTGCTGGGGGTGGATAGGGCCAGTTGCTCTCCACCTGCTAAATGGAAAAGAACCACCACTTTAAAAAGGTGCCTCTTTGCTCAGTTAGCAGGGGACTATGGTATGTGGGATGGCATGAATACGCTTTTAGTGTGGTGTTTCACCCGTCCTCGGGAGCGCACATGCGCAGTAGTAAAGCACCGTAGGAAAAGGGTCTCGCTGCACTTGCACATGGCTTTGCATCCAGATTGGCACTGAGCACCTTTGTAATGTAGAGAGGGTGGGGGAAAGGGCAAATGGACGGATGGAGGAGGCTTCCTGCGCATGTCCCAGCGCCAGAATGAATGTCAGAAATGCTCCTTGTTAAAGCAGAACTAAGGAAAGGCACCGAGAGAGAAATCCTGACCCAGCTGGGGGGCAGAACCGGGGAGGGGGGGTCCGTCCAGGCCCGAGGAGCGCCCGCAACCTACCAGCCGATGTAGGGTTCGAAGTCGTACTGGGTCTCCGGCTCATCGCCCCTCTGCAGCCTCTTCACGTGGGAGGCGTACTGCTGTCCGGGGTCGTACAGCTTGCTGCTCTCGCAGAGCGTCTGGAAGTTGACGGGCAGCGGGGCCGTCTGCATGTGCATGAGCTGGTAGAAGGAGATGGTCGCCTGGAAGCCAGAGGGGGGCGCGGGGAAGCAAAGGAGTCTGAGGGGAAGGGGCATCTTGGCAGCCGGGGCACAAAGAAGGGCGGCTCTCGGCAGCAGGACCGGAAAATGCATCCAGAGGCTCCTGACTGCAAGCCATGCCCTGCCTGTGCCACCCCCGGGGCGTAGCTATCAGAGGGCAAGGGGAGGCAGTTGTCTGGGGCCCCTCTGCCTTGGGGCAAGTCACCTGACGGACTCCCCCCAGCCGCGCACCCGCCCGGGCTTCCTTCCGTGGTATCCATCCTCCGAAATGGATGTGGGAGTTAAGACCTGGAGCGACCAGAACAGCAGGTCTTTCTCTAGTTGCCATTGAAGCACTTGCATCGTCCACAATTTACACAGCATGGGGTAGGGAGGAGAGCTGGGCTTGTGGCAGCATGCATGCATCGCCCCTTTGCTAAGCAGGGTCCACCCTGGTTTGTATTTGGATGGGAGTCCACATGTGGGAGCACCGTAAGGGATGCCGCTCTGAGAAGAGCACCTGCCTGCTTGCATGCAGAAGACTCCTGCCTGAAACCTTGGAGAAGATGCTGCCAGTCTGGGGAGACAGTCCTGAGCTAGATGGACCGAGGGCCTGACTCTGCGTGGGGCAGCTTCCTATGTTCCTAGGGGCTGAAGTGCATATTAGGAATGGGGAGACCCAGTCTGGAAGATCTAGGCAAGCCACAAAGCTGATGGGTGCCTGTGGGCCTTTCACCATCTTTCAGCCTAGAATTATAACAACAATAACAATAACAACAAATATTTATATACTGCTTTTCAACAAAAGGTTCCAAAGCGGTTTACATAGAAAAATAATCAATCAATCAATCAATCAATCAATCAATCAGTCAATAGAATGGCTCCCTGTCTCCAAAGGGCTCACAATCTAAAAGGAAACTTAAGATCTACACCAGCAACAGTCACTGGAGGGATGCTGTGCTGGGGGTGGATCGGGCCAGTCTCTCTCCCCCTGCTAAATAAAGAGGATCACCACGTTAAAAGGTGCCTCTTTGACCAGTTAGCAAATTATTCCAAGGATCAAATGAGCAGGGGGAGAAATTCTTGGAGGAATGGTTGTTTTTAAAAAATCACTAAAATCTCACCCACTCATTCACACATGCAACAAACAAACCCGCACAGAATGTGGCCCTGGGGTGGGCACAGGACTTCGCTTGCTGAGATTCTCACAGCTGGTTGTCTGCAATTTCAAGAGAGATTCTCAGCATCTGCCGTGTGTCCCTAAACTGCAGGGAGCCTTAGCATTCATAAGAACATAGGGACATAGGAAGCTGCCATCTACTGAGTCAGACCCTTGGTTCATCGAGCTCAGTATTGTCTACACAGACTGGCAGCGGCTTCTCCAAGGTTACAGGCAGGAGTCTCTCTCAGCCCTATTTTGGAGGGAAGGGAACGTGGGACCTTCTGCATGCATGCATGCAGGCAGGCAGGTGCTGTACCCAGAAAGGGATTGCTGGTCTTGTGGTAGAGCATGACTTTCCCCCTTAGCTAAGCAGGGTCCGCCCTGGTTGCATATGAAGGGGAGGCTAGAAGTGTGAGTAGAACTATAAGATATTCCCCTCAGGGGATGGAGCCACCACTCTGGAGAGAGCAGAAGGTTCCAAGTTCCCTCCCTGGAAGCATCTCCAAGATCAGGCTGAGAGAGATTCCCACCTGCAACCTTGGAGAAGCCACTGCCAGTCTGTGAAGACAGTACTGAGCTAGATAGACCTATGGCCTGACTCAGTATATGGCGGCTTCCTATGTCACTGTCCCCTCAGGGGAAGATCTTACAGTGCTCATACATGTGGTCTCCCATTCAAAAGCAAACCAGAGCACACCCTGCTTTGCAACGGGGGCAATGCATGCTTGCTACCACAAGACCAGCTCGGATGTGCATGAGCACTAGAAAGAAACAAGATGCCTCCTCTCCCCACTCTGAGATTTAATATCTGGAGACCGCAGGGAGAATGAAAAGGCTGGAATCTGTCATTGTTTTAAATTGCTTTAATGTTTCACTTTGTTTTTAATCTGTGTTGTTTTATTGTAAACCGCCCAGAGACGTGTTTTGGGCGGTATACAAATATGCTAAATAAATAAATAGTAACCTGTCCTAACAACATCTTTGCGCAGCATCCCTGGAACACAAACATGGTCAGGACCGATTGGCCAGTGACCATTTCCAGAAAATAGGTTCTGTCCCCAGTCAATGAAGATGGCCAACGCACCTGGATCCAGGGAACGGACTCACCGATTTGATGACCTGGTCGCTCTGCTTCACCACCTCGTGGATCTGCCGAAGGGAAGTGACTTTGGTGTCCTCCAGCTCCTGCTTCTGGGTGTTGGCATCAGCAATGCAGGTCCGATAGGTTGCTATGGCTTCATCCGCCTGGAACGGGCAAGACATAAGAGAGGTTGGCCATCGTGTGTGTGTGACGACACCAGAGGACATGCACACTTTCTGGCCACAGTCAGAGATGCCGTCCCTGCTGTCTTGACATCCATGTTGCCACAGATGAAAACACATTGGCGTGATCTTGGGTCTTTTACCCAGATAAACTCTGTTTCTAGTTGTTCCCCTCCTCTAAGTGGTCCCTGTCGTCTCAGGAGAAATGGGAAGTGCACACCCCAATAAACTCTCTTTCCATTTGTTTCTCTGCTCTAAGAAGCCCACGCTTCTAGCACTGGCTGTCCCAGCGGAAATGGGAAACTCACACCCTTCCGTGTTCCACAACTGGAAATATGGACACACCTTGCCTTTAGCAACCAGGAACTCTTGGGAAGGGAACGGGGACGTTATCGGCCCATTCTGAATTTCATCTGTGAAATTCACCTGTGCAGCTTGGAGGTGTATAGAAAAGGTCAATCCATTCTCAACGGAATTGGGATCAGGACTTCTAAACTGCTTTGCCGTCTCATAAGAACAGAATAGCCCTAATGGATCGGGCCCAAGGAGGCCCATCTAGTCCAGCATCCTGTTTCCCACAGTGGCCCACCAGATGCCTCTGAGAAGCCCACAGGCAAGAGGTATGTGCCTGGCCTCTCTCCTGCTGTTGCTCCCCTACAACTGGCATTGATAGCCCTGTCCTCCATGATTTTGTCCAAGCCCCTTTTAAAGCCATCCAAGCTAGTGTTGGCCATCACCACATCCAGTGGCAGAGAATTCCACAGCTTAATTATGCGCTGTGTGAAAAGGTCCTTCACGTACTTTTGTCAGTCCTAGATTTCCCGGCCTTCAGTTTCATGGGATGACCCCTGGTTCTAGTGTTATGTGAGAGGGAGAAATATTTCTCTCTGTCCACTCTCTCCACTCCATGCATGATTTTATAGAGGAGAGCTGGTCTTATAGTAGCAAGAATGGCTTCTCCCCTTAGCTACGCAGGGTCTGCCCTGGTTGGCATTTGAATGGGAGACTAGAAGTGTGAGCACTGGAAGAGATTCCCCTTAGGGGATGAAGAGCAGAAGGTCCCAAGTTCCCTCCCTGGCAGCATCTCCAAGGTAGGGCTGAGAGAGACTCCTGCCTGCAACCTGGGAGAAGCTGCTGCCAGTCTGTGCAGACAATCCTGAGCTAGATAGACCCATGGTCTGACTCAGTATACGGCAGCTTCCTATGTTCCTAATCTTTTCCAGACGAAAGAGTCCCAGATGCTGTAGCCTTGCCTCATCAGGAAGGTGAAATTCTCCACCAAGGAGAATCTCAGCCCCGTTTGGGTGAAACGCCCTCAGCCCGTCTTCCCTCCCTCCCCGCCCACCTTGTTCTTGGCCTCCTCTTCCAGCCGCCGCTTCTTGTCTAAGGCCTTGGTGGCCGTGGTGGTGCTGGACACCAGCTGCTCCCCTCCTGCCTTGACCGCCACGAACTTGGCCTTCTCGTACTCCTCCGAGCGCTGCATGTACAGCTGTTTGGCCTTGCGCAGGTTGCTTTCGGCCTCTTGCTGTGGGGAAAGAGAGCGGCATCCCTCACTGGTCGGCAACTGGGCCGCCCCGGAGCAAAACCCGGCCCAGGGATGGCTGCCCACATCTAGCTGCCATTTGGCTCCTGGCTTCCTTCTGTTGCAAGATTAAAGGAAAGTCGTGCCATCGAGTGGGTGTCGACTCCTCCTGGTGCCCACCGAGCCCTGTGGTTGTCTTTGGCAGAATACAGGAGGGGTTGCCCATTGCCTCCTCCCACGCAGTATGAGAGGATGCCTTTCAGCATCTACCTAGGTCGCTGCTGCCTGATATCGGTGCCTGGGAAACAGACCAGCGGGGGTTCGCACCGGCAAACTCTTGCTCGCTAGGCAAGCTATTTCCCCGCTGAGCCATTAGGTGGCTCGTTGCAAGATGACTTGCTGCAGAATTACTCGCAAGATGACTTGCCGTGGGGCAAGAGAGAGGGATCCCTCGCTGGTCGGCAACTGGGCCGCCCCGGAGCAAAACCCGGCCCAGGGACGGCCGCCCACGTCTAGCTGCCCTTTTGCCCCTGGCTTCCTCCGGTTCTCTCAGAAAGTCTCAGGATCTCACCAACTTCCTCTTGGCCCGGTGCCACTGCTCTTTGATCTCCTTCCGCCTCTTTTCATGTTCCAGACGCCTTGCAGTCAGCGGCTGGACAGCAGAAATAAAAGACACACACACACACACACTGAGACACGTGAAAAGGCATGGCCAAGTCTTTATGGACAACCCTTTGCTCAGGGTGGAGAGCAGGTCTTGTGAGGGTGGAGCATGAATTGTACCCTTTGCTAAGCAGGGTTCACCTTGGTTTGCATTTGGATGGGTGGCTGTTTTTGTTTGTTTGTTTAATATATTTCTATACCGCCCTGTATGATATTCCCCTTAGGGGAGGGGGCCGTAGCTCAGGAGAAGAGTGTCTGCTTTGCATGCAGGAGGTCCTGGGTTCAATTCCTGGCAGCCTCTCCAGGTAGGGCTGAGAAATTACTCCCTTCAGAAACCCTGGGGAACTTCTGCCCATCAGCGTAAGCAAAACTGAGCTAGATGGACCGAGGGTCTGGGGCGTGGCCACAGCTCAGTGCAAGAGCTGCTGCTTTGCATGTCAAAACGCCCAGGTTCGATCCCTGGCAGCTTCTCCAGGTAGGGCTTCATATATTTAAGGGAGACACCAGAGGCGAGTGGCAGAGCCCCTAATCTGCCTGCAGAGGGTCCCAGGTTCAAGGCCTGGCAGCTTCTCCCTGGCAGGGCTGGGAAAGTGCCCTGCCTGAAACTCTGAAGAAGCTGCTGCCAGTCAGTGCAGACAATGGTGAGCCAGATGGACCAAGGGTGAGACTCAGTAGAAGGCAGTTTCCTGTGTTCCTATGAGCTTGCAAGGCAGGCCGGGATAGGTGAATACCCGTTGTAGTCCCATACCATTCTTCCGCCCCACTGGCTCTCCCTTTGTTTTGCTAACCCCTCACCCCAATAGCGCAGGAAATTCCCTGGTCTTCCTCTTTCCTCCTCCTCCTCCTCCTCCCTGCTTTTTACCTGCAGGAACGTTTCCTTTTGCAAGGTGATGGCTGCCTGCAGAGAGCTGACTCCGTAGTCCATGTCTTGCTCCAGCGCCAGCGAATAGATGGAGTGGAAGGGCATGTAGGGCTGAGAAGGAAGCAGAAAGCCACAGAGATCCTCCGTTAATCGGAGGCGTTAAGGAAAGCCCTGTGGGGGTCAGGCTGAGAGCCTGTCTGATAATGTCATAAAAGTCTAATATTATAAGTCTGTCAATAAGTCTGAGCCAGTGTGGTGTAGTGGTGAGAGGGCTGGACGAGGACCGGGGAGACCCGAGTTCAAATCCCCCTTCAGCCATGAGACTTGCTGGGTGACTCTGGGCCAGTCACTTCTCTCTCAGCCTAGCCTACCTCACAGGGTTGTTGTGAGAAGAAGATTAAGTATGTAGTACACCGCTCTGGGCTCCTTGGAGGAAGAACGGGATATAAAATGTAAAAAATAAAAATAATAGTATAGTATAGTATAGTATAGTATAGTAATAAAAACTCAGCAATTGGTTTCCAGCAGGGAACAGCAAAATACGTCTTGAGAATTCTACGAGAAGAGCGTGAAGGCAAAGCCCCTCCCATGTTCCTTCCTTCTCCCCAGTAATCCGAGATAGACTGCCCCTGGGAATGGAGGTTCCATTGAGGTACCCCAACTATTTTTAAAAATATTGATGGACTCTCCCCTCTGCCAGCATCCTGCCTGCCGCAGCAACTTAAAGTTTCTCAGGGAAGCCCTCCAAGCCAGGCACGAAGGCAAAACCCTTCATCCTGTAATTCAGAGGTATACTGCCTTTTAACATGGAGGTTCTGTTTAGCTGACCTAGTTAATAGCCATGGGATGAAGCTGCTCTGCGTAGAGCATCTAGGTTCCAAGTTCCCTCCCTGGCTTCTCCAAGATAGGGCTGAGAGAGACTCCTGCCTGCAGCTTTGGAGAAGCCGCTGCCAGTCTGTGAAGACAATACTGAGCTAGATAGACCAATGGTCTGACTCAGTATATGGCAGTTTCCTATGTTCCTATGCGAGCCACTGTGCTGTGGGAGTTGAAGGGAACGGATCAACTGGTACCTGGCACCCATCTGTCCAACAAGGCTGGACTGTGATACTTTGAGATACAGCGACTGGCAGGTTATTTGGAAATGGGATCCGATGGGACATGGAGTGAGAGAGCCTAAAACACCCTCCTCTAGACTGTCAGAGATGGCTGACGTGTATGCAGCCAATAAGCAGATTGTTTTATTTATTGTTAAGGGTCCATGCCTCCTTTCATCACCAAGTCCCTCAAGGAGGCTCACAACATCTTTATTAAAAACAACCATAAAGTTTGCGACAACGAAAAACAGGCGTGCTCCGCTGCCCATTGCAAGGTGAGGATTCAGACCCACCTCCTGCGTGATGGTTTGTTTACAGCTGTTGGCCATCTTCTGCAGTCCTTTGGCAAATTCAATTTCTAGGGGGGAAAGAGAAAAAGAGGCAGTCAAGACAGAGCAAAGGTGCAAAGAGGGGCTTGCCCTTCCAAAAAGACCCCCGTCCAAGCCTGGGTTTGTGGATCTCTGCCATGCAAGGCGGAGAACTTCTATTCCATCGTGAGCATGCTAGACCCGGGTGTCTCTGGCCTAGCATGCTTCCAAACACTTGGCAGGGTGGAAGGACTCTGTTTTCCAGATAGTGGTCCGGGGTCGCTTCCAGATTCCTCATCATTTCCCCGAGATCATGTCTTCCGTCCAACAGAACCCCAAATCCCACTTCTGACACCAGTGCTGTATGCTCCTTGCCTCCCTGAGAAGTGTCAGAGGGATGCAGCTGAGTTCCGTTCAGTTAGGAACACAGGAAGCTGCCACATACTGAGTCAGACCATTGGTCCAGCTAGCTCAGCATTGTCTACCCAGACTGGCAGCGGCTTCTCCGAGGTTGCAGGCAGGAACCTCTCTCAGCTTTATCTTGGAGATGGCGCCAGGGAAGGAATCTAGGACATGCACGCATGCAGGCGCTCTTCCCAGATCATCCCCAGGGGGAATATCTTCCAGTGCTGACATATGTAGCCTCCCATTCAAATGCAAACCAGGGCGGACCTTGCTTAGCAAAGGGGACAATTCATGCTCGCTTCCACCAGACCAGCTCTCTCTCCTAGATGAGAGAGCACCAGAGAGCTTGGGCAATGTGATAATGTTGTCAGATTATGAAATGGACAAATATTCAAGGAGAGCAGTGGAAGCAAACGGGCACTTCTCGATGGCAGATCCTCCAAGCAGACCCTCCACCCCTGCTTCCCAAGTTCCAGCCCACTCCAGCTAGAAACCTTCTGCACTCTCTCTCTCTCGGGTTCAGCTCCTCCGCAATTCAGGAAGAGTTCCCCCAGCCCCATCGGGCTCACCCAGAGTGGTCCTCTTCTCCAGGTAGTTGATGAGGTCCTTCATGTACTTGGAGATGTGCTTGGCATACCCGAGGGCCACCTCCACGCCGCCCTCACATTTCTGGAGAAGGACATCCACCTCTTCCGCTGACAGACGGACTGTGGCCCACGCCAGGTGGGGGGGCAAAGGAGGGTGAGGAAAAAGAAGAGAGGCCAAATGCTCAGCGCGTCCTTTCGCACAACAAGCCTTCCAGTTCGCCGCAGACTCTGTCGGGACCCACCCAGACTCTGATTTGGAGGAGACCCTCTCCAAAGAGGAGCAGCACACTCCAGCCAAGGGCCCCGGCAGCACTGACAAAAGCCCCTGGGGTCCAGCAGACCCCAAGAAGCCAGGGCTTGCTGCCTAGAGTTCCCAACGGTCATGTATGATACGGGAGGTCCCGTATCGGAGGCAAACATCTCTCGTCCCGAACCGGATGCTGTTTTCCCCGTATTATTGGCAGAGCTTGGGGCTCTCTCTCATCCCTCAATGCATTTGCACTGAGCCCTCTGCGGTCTGGGTGAAGTCCATATTATCATGTAAAAGAAACCCCCCAAGTTCACCAAAGAAGCCCCAGTTGCTCTGCAAACTTGCAGGCGCAATGGCCTGGTTTGATTTACATCTTGCCAGTTGCTAATGGTTTCCTTACCAAATGTAAACAGGACCTACAGACTAGGGATGTGCAAAAAATTTCGGGCACAGAACGATCTGTGCCCGAAACGAGCAATTTCAGGTGATTCGGGGCCGAACCGAATCACCCCCAATGTCCCCCGATATTTTTCGGGCCAAAGCTGAATCACCCAAATTTCGGGCACGAAAAATTCGGGTGATTCAGTTCATGGTTGATTGGGGGGGGGGATTTTTTGAAGTTTTAGTGACTTTGGGGCAGTTCGGGGGCATAGCATGGGATCTGGGCAAAAAGAGTGGGGTGGGGTGGTAGTGCCTAATGGGTGGAGGCTACCACCCCAATTTCAGGGGGATTGGGCAAAGGGCTGATTTTTTGAGAATTTTTGAAGTTTTAGTGACTTTGGGGCAGTTTGGGGGCAGAAAGTGGATCTGCCCCAAAAGAGTGGGGTGGGGTGGTAGTGCCTAATGGGTGGAGGCTACCACCCCAATTTCAGGGGGATTGGGCAGAGGCCTGATTTTTTTGGAATATTTGAAGTTTTGGTGTCTTTGGGGCAGATTGGGGGCAGAAAGTGGATCTGCCCCATAGGAGTGGGGTGGGCTGGTAGATAGTGCCTAATGGGTGGAGGCTACCACCCGTCCCCAATTTCAGAGTGATTGGGCAGAGGGGTGAATTTTGGTGAAGTCTGAGGTTTGTCTTCATAAGGTGAAGTGTGCTAAATTGATTACTTCCTCATATTCATATTAACTGAGAGTGTGAAAAAGTGAAAGTGGGGTCATGAGAGTTGTCTAATTGAAAAAAATCTCATTTGCTATGATAGAATGAGAATTCACACCTCAGAAGTTTTTTCCGCTTTTTTAATCTCACCGCTTCGGGCAGATAAAAAAAGCCTTTCACAGTGAGGCTTTCAGAGGGGAAGGTGCAGGGGTGTAGTGTTGTGTGTGTGTAAACCTGGGGGGTTCTCTTCATTTTTCACTTGCTCTATGTCTACGTGGGATGGTCTGTGTGAACAAGAAGCTTTGTGAAATCGTGGGGCTTGTTTTGACCAATGCCTGGCTACTCAGGCAATGCCACACCAGACCCGAACCCCAACACTGGAAGTGGAGTGCTCGCTCGCTTGGCTGCTCGGGGCCTCCCTCCTGATTAATGGGCCTACTCAGGAGTCGGGGGGAGGCAGCTCAGGCACCTGCTTTGGATCAGGGCCAGGCTGAGCCCCAGGAAGGGGTGCGGGCTGCCTGGCTGTGACACCCTGCCTCCCTTTGCAGCCAGCCCTTTGCTGGATCAACAGCTCCTCCTCTGAGTTCTTGCCTCTTGCTTGCTCGGCCCAGGAATGGAAACACCCCCAAATCCACCGTGTGGTCTGATGCTAGAAGGTAGCTCAGACCCCACGTTTCTGTGGGGCCCCCTCTGTCACTCTTTGGGAGGGTGGCCAAGTGGCCACTCAAGCGCCGGGTGGTACTGACCCAAACTGAAGTCGTCCATGCCAACCAACGTCTCTTCCGGACTTTGCCCAGAAATCGCTCCGTAGAGATTCTCCATGGACTGCGGCAGCAGAAGAGAGAGAGAGAGTAAGTCACTGAGAGAACCTCCCACCAACCAACCTGCCTCTATTATGGCCAAAGACCAGCCGAAGAAAAGCAACAAAACATTTCAAAATATGCGATTATATATCATCTGTGCAGATTTAATAGCTACTCCCTGAATGCATCACCAAAATATTATCCAGGTGGTGATACAATTTCCTGGCGGGACCCTACAAGACAACAAATTTAGCTGCCTTACATGTAATATCAGCTTGTTTATCCTTTAAAAGAAACGAAAGACAAAATCCCTCTGAATGACCTGGAAAATGTTTCCGCAAGGGTGAAATTAACTTAGTACGCAAGTAGTTATAAAAGATTCAGTAGAGGAGGATGTGGCTGATGGTTTCAACAGCTCTGGAGCCTCAAGGATAGGTACGCCCCATAAAAGGAACCTTTTGAACCTGCCCTCCAGAGGCGCCGATAGAAAAGTTCTGAAGTGGGGTCTGGAAAAGGGCCCTCCAGGACTTCGGCACATCCAAGGTGATCAAATAAGTGGCCAGCTCAAAACTATGATTCTGTTTGAGTCCCTGGGAGCTTTGTTTCCATCGCTCTGAAATTCCATGTCCATAATACGTTGCTTGAAGGTCTGTTGATTGATTGATTGATTGATTTGGATTTGATTTCTATACCACCCTTCCAAAAATGGCTCAGGGTGGTTTACATTAAAAACAACACTAAAATCAACTAATCAGTTAAAATCGAAAACTGTAAAAACAACGTAAAACCATTATAAAAACAATTAAAACCGTTTTTAAAACCCTGGAAAACCAGGCCAAACCTTTACGGTTAAAAAACGGTTTAAAAAAACTCTGGAAGGCCAGGCCAAACAAATAGGTCTTAAGTGCTCTCTCCGGAAAGCCAATAATGAACTCAGATTACGGATTTCTGCAGGGAGTGCATTCCACAGCCCAGGAGCGGCTACAGAGAAGGCCCACCTCTGAGTCGCCACCAGACGAACTGGTGGCAACTGGAGACGGACCTCCTCAGATGACCTTAATGTGCGGTGGGGATCCTGCTGAAGAAGCCCTCTTTAGCCCTCTCAAAGCCCAGAGGTAATAGGTGAGAAGCCATAAGGTAGCTATTTTCTTGCAATGTCCTTCTCCCAACATGAAAGTTATTGTTCAGCATTGCAAAAATTTAACTTTAGTCAATATATAGGAACATAGGAAGCTGCCGTATACTGAGTCAGACCCTTGGTCCATCTAGCTCAGTATTGTCAACCCAGACTGGCAGCGTCTTCTCCAAGGGTGCAGGCAGGAGTCTCTCTCAGCCCTATCTTGGAGATGCCACCAGGGAGGGAGCTTGGAACCTAGATGATCTTCCCAGAGCGGCTCCATCCCCTGAGGGGAATCTCTGACAGTGCTCACACTTCTAGTCTCCCATTCATATGCAGCCAGGGTGGACCCTGCTTGGCTAAACGGACAAGTCATGCTTGCGGCCACCAGACCAGCTCTCCTCTCTTCATTGCCATCTGTTCTTTCAGTCGCCAGAGGTCTTTCTCCACCTGGCTAGAGATGGAGGAAATGCTGGGAACTGAGCCTTGGACCTTCTGCATGGATACACCTGAACATATTGTATCGCTGAAGCTGCCTCTGATTGAGTCTGGCCCTTGGCCCACCTTGCTTAGCACTGTCTACTCTGACTGGCAGCAGCTCTCCAAAGTTTCAGGCAGGAGTCTCTCCCAGCCTAACCTGGAGATGCTGCCAGGGACTGAACCTGGGACCTTCTGCATGCAAAGCAGATGCTGTACCACTGAACTGGAGCATGCGAGGCTGCCTCCTAGAGTCCGACTCTTGGTCCATCTAGCTCAGAATGGTCAGCCCTGACTGGCAGCAGGCAATTAGGCAGGCGCCATTCCTAGCCCCTCCGCCGTGGACCTTTTTGTGCAGCCACCTGGGGAAATGAAACTGGGACCTTCTACGTGCCAGCCGGTCTCTCTGCCGCTGAGCTGCGGTCTCCCCCCCCAGAGCAAGGTCGTTGCCCCTCACCTGGTTCTGGTCACTGGGTGGGACTGAGAGGAGGGTACTGCTGTCCACCTCACCCATGAGGAATTCGGAGACTCTGGGGGAAAGAAGGGCAGACTTATCAGCAACGACACAAACGCCCAGATGCCGAAGGCTGCAAGAGCGCCCAAGGCAATCTCAGCGGGCAACATCCCGCCGAAGGCCTCCGGCCAGCCGCCCCCACTCACGTGCTGCTGAAGGAAACGGCGATCATCTCCAGGGCCCTTTCAAATTCCCGTTTGTCTGTTTCGTGGTTGGCCTCGTAATGGAAACCTGTGAATCAAGATTGGCGGAGAAATGGGAGAGTCAGCATCTCCCTACCACCGCCCTCGTCATTCTGCACAGAAGGCATTCGCTGAGGCACGGAGCACAAAACCTCTGGGACGGGGACCACTTCACAGGGGGGGGCGACGGGGCGGTGGGGCTGTTCACATTTGGGTCCCGCTTCCAGGCAGATTGCAGGAAAGCAGCGCCTCGGCAGGGCAGCTGGCCGCTGGCCCAGCGAGTGGAGCTGGTAGACCCTGCTCCGTGGGCGGCAGGCTGCTTGCTGGTGTGGAAGTGACTTGGCTTCCCTGTGGCTTTCTAGGTTCCAGTCTCTCTCTCTCTTTCTCTTTCTGCAGCCGTGGTTATGACTTGGCAATCCCTAATACAGAAGACTAGAGAATCCACACTAGAGAATCCACACCGTCACCAAGCAATGACACATCAGAGAATCCACATCGTCATCGTTATTATCATCCTCATCCTCAATGCATCATCATCATCATTTTATATTGATATAATAAAATGACTATTATTATTATGGCCCTCTACATCCCCAGCACAGCATCCCTCCAGTAGCTCTTGCTGGTGTCTATCTTGTGTTTCTTTTTTAGATTGTGAGTCCTGTGCAGTCAGGGGGCCATTTATTTATTAATTATATCTATGTAAACTGCTTTGTGAACTTCTTTTGAAAGTGATATATAAATAGTCAGCATACTGGAATTTTGTTATCCAAATAAAATAATAATAATCACAACAACAATTATTATTTATAATATAATATAATTATATAAATTTATAATATAATATAATATAATATAAAAATATAAATGATTATTATTATTTATAATATAATTTTATTTATTTATTTATTTATTTTTACATTTCTATACCGCCTTTCGTTAAAAGAAAACCCCAAGGCGGTTTACAAAAATTAAAACATACAATAAAATAAACACAATAAAAGCAGTAAAAACATCAAGCAATAAGAACATCAAGCTAAAAACATATAAACAAGCATGAAAACACGACAACAGATAACAGATAAAAACACAGAGAAGCCGCAGTAAAAACGATCATGTAAAAGCCTGGGTAAAAAATATATAAATTATATAATTATATATAATTTACAATATAATACGTATTATACGTATATTATATTGTAAAAGTTATATGTATAATATAATATAATATGTATAATATAACCCAATGATTATATAATGATGTAATAATAAATTTTATTTATTATTTTATCATCCACATTATTATTATTTACATGCCACATGTTACACTTCACTTTATAAAAAGTGATAAGTTTCTGGGCAAAATACAAGGTGCTGGTTAAAACCTAGAAAGCCCTAAGCAGCTTGGGCCCTGGGTATTTAAGAGAACGTCCTCTTTGCCATGAACCCCACCATCTGTTAAGAGGTTTTGCACACATGGCTCTATGCCTCGAAGAGTGAATCTGCTTCCTAGCAGATTCCAGGCATTTTAATTCGAGGGAAGAGGTGGACCATCTGCAGAGCCATCAGCACCTCCATCAACATCTTTGGAGAAAGCAGAAGCCCTGGAGTTTCCCCCCAAAAGCTGCTAGAAATAGAGGATTTTTTAAACCCTGGACATAACTTGGGCTAAGCCAGAATTTGCAGCCTCCCTTCAGAGAAAAACAAAGCCCTGTCTGTCCTGGTCCCTGATAGCCACAGGGAGGTTGGGTTAAATCCAGTGAATATGTGGACTGGCACCTTCCAATCAGGATTGGATTCAGCGGGGGGTGGAAGTGGAACACTGTCTGTAAAATTCCTCTCAGGAGAGGTTCGTCTACAGTTGCCACCAGCTCCTCTGGTGGCTGCTCGAGGACAGGCCTTCTCCATAAGAACATCAGAAGAGCCCTGCTGGATCAGGCCCAAGGAGGCCCATCCTGTTTCCCACAGTGGCCCACCAGATGCCGCTGGAAGCCACAGGCAGGAGTTGAAAGGGGCATGCCCTCTCTCCTGCTGTTGCTCCCCTGCAACTGGGACTCAGAGGCATCCTGCCTCTGAGGCTGGAGGTGGCCTGTAGCCCTCTGACTAGTAGCCCTTGATAGACCTCTCTCTCCTCCATGGAGTGATCCAAACCCCTCTTCAAGCCATCCAGGTTGTTGGCTGTCACCACGTCTTGTGGCAGAGAGTTCCACAAGTTGATTGCTGCCATTGCCATTGACAGCATGTTCCATTGCTGCCCCAACACTTCCTGCTGAAATAAGAGCCCCCCCATCTCTGACAACTTCTAAAAAGGCAGTCAAGACACATCTGTTCACCCAGACTCTTATTTAAATATCGTTTTAATAGTTTTAACACTGTTTTAAAATAGTGTTTAAAATTTTTTTTAATTGTTGCAATGTTCTAACTTTTTCTGTTGTTTTTGCTTTACTGAACCTACATTTTGGGCGGTGTAAGAATATGTTAAATAAATAAAATAAAATAAAAATAAAAGGGTGCCACTGCCTCACAGGCAGAGTCCTTTACAGAGGAACCTTACGGGTTCTTGTGGTTTTGCTCTGGGTTACAGGAAGTCAGAGAAGAGCAACAGAGGCGAAGGTTGTTGTGTGGTTAGGCAGCATATCCCCCCTTCTTCTCTGCTCATTTACCAAAAAAAGGGCTGCTTTGCCACCCTCCAGAAAATGCAAATCGCATTCAAAACGTAAATAACAGAGCGCCCAGCAGGGGGAGCAGTCTCGCGAAAACTAACCACCTTATACATGCCAGACATATAACGTTATAGCCATAAACCGCAGCGATTAAATCTGAAGCAAGGCATCGGAAATGTGAACGGCACCCTGCTGTCCGCGCAGGGACTGCAGTGTCACAACACAGGAAGTGCAGAAGCATACTTCAGAGATACATCGTGACCCCGTTGCAGGGTCCAATCTGGAAAGCGCCCTGGAGCCACCCTGAGAATGTTTCTTCTTTGCAATACTAGGATCTGAACTGTGTAGCATGCCTCTTCTAGAAAAGCATGGCTATGATAGATGGCGCATGTTTATATTACAGTAAGTGCTATCTTAGAAGAGGCATTCCCTCCTGTGTAAAAGGAAACTCTTTCTTAAGATGGCACTTTTAGATGCTACATGGTTATGTAACTGCTATCTTAGAAGGGTGATTATTTCATTCATATCTTAGAAGAGGCATTCCCTTCTTGTGATAGTGAAGAAGGGGTGCCTGATCTAAGATGGCGCTTTTAGACAGTGCATGTTTATGTCACAGTAGGTGCTGCCTTACAAGAGGCATTCCCTCCCGTGTTAGAGTGATGAGAGAATGCCTCTTCTGAGATGGTGCTTTCATGTAGCTCCCCCACCTCCAAGAAAAGCTGCCCCATTAGTTTAGGATGCCTTTTAGTCAATTAAAAGGTATATGAATAGCTTATTCAGTTGATCAGCTGCAGCTCTAATTGGACCCACCTCCCTATGTGGGTCTCCAGCAGGGTGCAGTGTGTGTGGGCTGGCTGAGTGACCATCCACTGACCTTTGACCTTGGAGATGAGCGTCCCTGCAGCCGTCAGGGTCTCCAGCGTATTGAGGAGAGGGTACTTGGTGACGACCTGTCGGAGGATCCATAGAGCTTCCCCAAGATACTCATGGGCAACTGGTCGGCGTGAGTCCAGCTCCTCTGCAGAGAGAAATTGAGAGAGATTGAGAGAGAGGTCAGTTCCCCAAAGAGATTTTTCAAAATACCGGCTTGGTGATGCAGTTCTAGAACAAGCGTCACCTGTTGAACTTCTGCCTGACAGGCAGCTGTTACAAGGTAGAGGGCAGTGGAAGAGGGAGTCGGGAATCTATGTTTGGATAACACATAAAATTAAATTGCATGGAGGAACTATTAACCTAGACAGAGATTTTATTTATGTATTTATTTATTTATTTATTTATTTAGTTAGTTAGTTTCTATACCACCCTTCCAAAAATGCCTCAGGGCGGTTTACACAGAGAAATAGTAAATAAATAAGATGGCTCCCTGTCCCCAAAGGGCTCACAATCTAAAAAGCAACATCAGACAGACACCAGCAACAGTCACTGGAGGTCCTGTGCTGGGGGTGGAGAGGGCCAGTTGCTCTCCCCCCCCCTGCTAAATCAAGAGAATCACCACGTTAAAAGGTGCCTTTTTGCCAAGCTAGCAGGGGTCAGATGCCCGAGCTTTCTCCTCTGCCCTGGTGTGCCTGAAATCCAGAAGCATGGCTTCCAGACCAGAGACCTCTCTCAGCAGAAACCAGCCATGGAGTATTCATGATTCCTGCCCCACACACATCCCTTCGGTAGTGTTGGGATTTCCCTTGAAAGCGGTCTGGGAGTTTCCTCTGCATTTCCTTTCCTTCCATTCTGGCCGGGACGAAGGTTGTTTAATTCTGTGCCATGTATCCGGCGGCCTTCCAAGTTTCCCGCCTCTGTCCATTTTTTTATCGTCACCGTAATCTAGGATGCCGGCTCACTGGCCAACTTTCCCAGTTACGAATAAGATACGAAGAACACCCAAAACAAGGAGAAGAGCTGGTGCAGGGTCCACCCTGGTTGCATATGAAAGGGAGACTAGGAGTGTGAGCACTGGAAGAGATTCCCCCTTAGGGGATGGAGCCGCTGTGGGAAGAGCAGAAGGTTCCAAGTTCCCTCCCCGGCAGCCTCTCCAAGATCGGGCTGAGAGAGATTCCTGCCTGCAACCTTGAAGCCGCTGCCAGTCAGGGAAGACGATACTGAGTGAGATGGACCAAGGGTCTGACTCAGTATTCTGCAGCTTCCTATGTAATTCCCCAAAACTTGAGTTGCCAAATTCTTTGCTGGCCCCTGCTCCTCTGCCTTGAGCAGCAGCTTTGATCTGTGGCTTTGAACAGCCCATCTTGCCATGAGAAGCCTAACCTCCTGAATTCTGAAGATCAAGCCATTGTTGGAGGCACAAACACAGTCCAGGTCTTTTCCTCACTGGTCATTTGGCAATCCTGCCCAAAAACGGCTTGCCAAGCTCTGCTTCAGGATATTTTGTTTACTGGCAGGAAGGGAAGTTGGAAATCAGGAAGCCAGCCAATCCTTCTGTGTCCTCAAGATAACTCGTCCCATCTGTAAGTAACCACTCCTTGAGGGCACTCGTCCCTTACAGGCTGAGGAAAGGATAGGAAAGATTGTGCTGTCAAGTTGGTGTCGACTCCTGGTGACACCACAAAGCCCTGTGGTTGTCTTGGGTAGAATACAGGAGGGGTTGACCGTTGCCTCCTCCCGCACAGTATGAGATGATGCCTTTCAGCATCTTCCTATATCGCTGCTGCCCGGTATAGGACTTTCCCACAGCCTGGGAAACACACCAGTGGTGGGGATTCGAACCAACAGCCTCTGACTCTCTAGGCAGGTTGCTTCCCCGCTGTGCCATTAGGAGAGCAGAACTCTAAAGAAGGGGGAGGCAGAGGCGCTCTTACCCCTGGACTTCCGGGCCAAGTCCACGGCCTCCACACCCCCTGGGAGCCCCCCAAATCCTCTTTAGTTTGTCCCGAGTGGTGTGGTTGAGCCTGACCTATGCTTTAGAAACAGAGGGGGCAGTGGGGAAATAAATATGTGGGATGGGAATATGTTAAATTTCATGTTAAAATGTTTCTGCTGATGCCTATTGGCATACATATACCTGGAACATAGGAAGCTGCCATATACTGAGTCAGACCACCGGTCTATCTAGCTCAGCATTGTCATCACAGACTGGCAGCGGCTTCTCCGAGGTTGCAGGCAGGAATCTCTCCCAGCCCTATCTCGTTGGTGATGCTGCCAGGGAGGGAACTTGGAGCCTAGATGCTCTTCCCAGAGCGGCTCCATCCCCTCAGGGGAAGATCTTGCAGTGCTCACACATCAAGTCTCCCTTTCGTATGCAACCAGGGCAGACCCTGCTTAGCTACCTAGGGGCACTTCTCGGGGGTGGGTGGGGGTGGGGAGAGCAGTGTGGTCAAGTGGCTAGAGGACTGGAGAGGTTCCAGAAACCTGCATTCCGACCTATTAGCCAGGGGCGTAACTATAATAGGGCAAGGGGAGACAGTTGTCTGGGGGCCCACTGCCTTGGAGGGGCCCCCAGAGGCAAGTTACATGACATGACTGACTCCCCCAGCCACGCACCTGTCCGGGCTTCCTTCAGTTGGATTCATCCTCTGAAACTGATGTGACCATAGGAGATTATACACACACACACACACACACAATTTTTGTTACCACTATTCAGCCTCATTTAAGATTTCTTTACTTCATGAGCTGAGCTTCAGTGCAGGGGGGCATTTTAAAATCTTGTCTCTGGGCCCGCTCCAACCTTGCTATGCCCCTGCTATTAGCGTTGCCAGTACTGAGCAGCGGGTGGGATTAGAGGACCTCACAAGGTCCCTTCCAGCTCAAACATTCTAGGAGTCTGTGGTTCTACAGTGGACCTGCCCAACAGAAGGCACACGGGCTGGATTTGGCCCACGGGGACTTTTTTGCACATGCAGGACGATCCTGCAGCAACAGCACCCTTCAAAGGCAGAGGGCCACTTTTTCGGTCAGTTCTCCAAGGGGGCCGTTTTCTGCCCTCTCTGAAACTGCCTTAAAAGAACACCAGTCTATGAATGTTATTTATTTATTTATTTATTTACACAGTCAGACAGGTGTTATAGACTGGTCTGTTTTATCCAGACATCGAGTCCTTCCCAAGGACCTGGGATGGCAGAATTTTATTGTCAATGTTGTTGTTGTTGTTATTATCGATATCGTTGCAAAATATAGGCTGTTCCCAGTAAAGCTGCTTTTTGTAATGGGCTGATGGTGATTTCTGTGGCCCCGATGGTGTTGAGGTGCTCTTCAAGGTCTTTTGGAACTGCACCCAGGGCGCCAATGACCACTGGGGTTATTTTATTCGTCTTCTGCCACAGCCTTTCAATTTCAATTTGTAGATCTTTGTATTTTGTGATTTTTTTCTATTTCTTTTTCTTCTATTCTGCTATCCCCTGGTATTGCTACGTCGATTATTTTCACTTGTTTTTCTTTCTTCTTGACTACAGTGATATCTGGTGTATTGTGTGGCAGATGTTTGTCTGTTTGTAGTCGGAAGTCCCATAATATTTCTGCATCTTCATTTTTATTATTATTAATATTATATCATCATCATCATCATCATCATCATCAAACATTATTATTTACATTTTATATCCTGCTCTTCCTCCAAGGAGCCCAGAGCGGTGTACTACATACTTAGGTTTCTCCTCACAACAACCCTGTGAAGTAGGTTAGGCTGAGAGAGGAGTGACTGGTCCAGAGTCACCCAGCAAGTCTCATGGCTCAATGGGGATTTGAACTCAGGCCTCCCCGGTCCTAGTCCAGCACCAGACTTGCAGTGTCCCAGTGGTGTTTATTCCTAGGTAAGCATGCCTAGGATTTTGCAACCTGAAAGCAACAGCAGTTTAGGGAGCGGAGAGGACATTTGTTTGGGGCTGTTGTGCCCTCCAGGGGCTCCAGTGATTGAGCAGGGACAGGTCCTATTTTTTGGCCATTGTCCTTAGTTAAAACTACGGGTCTTTGGACAAGGGGAAAATATCCACAAATTATGAGAAATTTCTTTCATTTGTATTTTTAACAATTGTTTTTGATGAAGTAATGCACTGAAAATCGTCCTCGGCCCCTGAACACCACATTGTGGTTGTGCACCCCTGCTCTATGGTCTTGTTGGGAGGCTGCAGAAAAGGGGAGCCTAGATGCTAGGAACCCAGGAAGCTGCCATATACTGAGTCAGACCACTGGTCCATCTAGCTCAGGACTGCCTTCACTGACTGGCAGCAGCTCTCTCAGGCTGCAGGCAGGAGTCTCTCCCAGCCCTAACTGGAGATGCTGCCAGGGATTGAACCTGGGACCTTCATGCAAAGCGGGTGCTCGTCCACTTTGGCCCCATCCCCTATCTCACAGTGTTCATAGGTAGTCACCCATCCAAAAGCAAACCAAGAAGGACCCTGCTTAGCAACGTGAGCAATTCGTGCTCGCTACCCACCAGACCAGCTCTCCTCCCTGAGAGAGGCTTGGAGCACCCTCCCTACGAGGCTTGAACGCTTTGCCGCTTCCTTGAATGAGGAAAAAGTGGTATCATGGAAGGCAGTGGTTCATAAAGAACGGAAGACCGTGGGTCATAAAAGTACTGACAGCGTGGGGAAAGGGGGCAGAGGGGAGTGTTTTTCGTCCTGCCGGAACGTGGGGCCACCCACTGGTCAGAATAGGTGCTGTGAAGTCTCTTCTGGGTCACCGCCATGTGTAGGCTGAAGGCAGTGAAAGTAGACCTTGTGCCTCCGAATCGGTGTCGAATCGTCCTGGCGACCACCGAGCCCTGCGGATGTCCTTGGTAGAATACAGGAGGGGTGGACCATTGCCTCCTCCCGCGCAGTATGAGATGATGATGCCTTTCAGCACCTTCCTGTATCGCTGCTGGCCGATACAGATGTTTCCCCTAGTCTGGGAAACAGACCAGCAGGGATTCGAACCGGCCACCTCTGGCAACTGAGAGGAACTGAAGGCAGAGAGGCGGCTGCCTCTGGATCAGGGCTGCCCGGGGACTGAAGGCACCTCCAGACCGGCCCTCCCCCTCTGCCAACGTGATGCGTCTTCCAGCCCAAGCACTGCACCCTCTCCCCACATGACAGCCGGGTGACTGATCAGCCTGTCAGCCTGCCTCGGCAACCACCCCGAGCCCGTCTCCCATCCGGTGCTCGCCAGTCATGTCCCCATGAATCATCCTGAGCAGGAGGGCTCCCTGGCCTCTGGGCCTCCCGTGGGGACACCAGCAGCTGGCTGGCTGCTCACAGGGACGCAGGAAGTGGCTTCCGGCTGAATCCTGCCCTTGGCCTGCCTACACGGACCGGCAGCAGCTTCTCCAAAGTCCCAGGCCGTTCCTGGGGCCCTCCTGCAGGCCAAGGGATATCTTACAGCGCTCACATGTAGTCACCCATCCAAATGTGGACCAAGGCGAGCCCTACTTAGCAGAGGGGGCAGTTCACGTGCAAGACTGGCTCTCCACCCACCGTACCTCTTTCCTCCTCAGGGCCTGCTGGCCGGTGCGCGCACACACACACACACACACCCCCAAAGAAGCAAGCAAGCACACAAATGGGAACAGGTGATTGTAGAAATCACAGCACAAGTGGGGTTGAGTTGCAGTGGGGACCCACACAACCTACTTTCAGTGGGAGAGGGCACTCCTGCCTATGCTTACTTGGAAGCAAGTGCCACTGTGTTCGATAGGGCTTACTCCCAGGTAAGTGTGCAAAGGATTCTTTTCACACTCCTAAGTAAAGCAAGCTGCTCAGCCTGTCCTCGGTTGGACCTCCTGCTGAAACCAAGGAGACGTTCAGTGTGATCCTTAGCATGTTTACTCAGAAGTAAGTTGTGGCCAGTGGGATTTACTCCCTGGCCTAGTAAGTCTGTTTAGGACTGGAGCTTTAAAAATGCTGAAGCTTTGACAGGATTGGACTTGCTTTCTTTTCTTTTCTTTTCTTTTCTTTTCTTTTCTTTTCTTTTCTTTTCTTCCTTCCTTTGGCTGACAAGATGAAGACAATTATTCAAAGTAGTCCCATTGAAATTAAAAGTCTAATGAATTACAATTAATTAAAAGTTAGAACTTCTAATTTCAATGGGATAACTTTGAAATTAATTTGAAATTAGTCCCACTGAAATTAAAATTAAATGCCTAACTTGCCTTCTAAACTCAATGGGACTATTTTGAGTAATTCTTTCTTTCTTTCTTTCTTTCTTTCTTTCTTTCTTTCTTTCTTTCTTTCTTTCTTTCTTTCTTTCTGTTTCTCTCTCTCTCTTTCTGACAAGGCTCACTTTTTCAGGAAAGAGATAGCAGGCTGAAAATTTCAGTCATATGAAATTGCCCCCAGGACACACCGGCATATGTGCCCATGAAGGATTTATCAAGGCACTACCAGCTGTCACAGCCTCTGCGTAAACAGGAAAAGGCTTACAGATGAAAATAGAGAGCAGGCAGGAAACGGTGTGATCCCAGCCCTTTTGGCAGGCAAAACCTCTCTGCAGTGCCTCTGTTTCAGCTGCTGAAAAAGAGGCAGGGTTTTTAGCCAGGAAGTGCGGAATGGGAGGGGAACCCCACCTTTCGAGATGAGTAGTTGTCACATCTGGGCCTCATGGGGAAGGGAGAATCCCTACAGATGCAGCTTCTCCACACAGGGAGAGCTAGCCTTGTGACAACAGTATGTGCTGTGGGTAAGATATCCATCTCTGCACAACCACAAACTCATTAGGAAACCTTAGGTACATGTTTCTCAAGTCTCTGTCTCACCAACTGAAATAGGAGGATAATTACTAACTTGCTGGGTTGCGGAAATTATGGACGAGACCACGTCTGTGAAGCACTACCTGCAATATGGAGGCCATACTGGTCTACCTTGCAGGGCCATTGTAAGGAGGCCCCGGAAGTCAGCTGGATGTTGAGAGCCAATCCCATGCCACCATCAGCTGTATGGCTCCCAGATCCTCACCTGGTATTTCCCCATTGCGAGCAACTCATAGGAACATAGGAAGCTGCCATATACTGAGTCAGACCATTGGTCTATCTAGCTCAGTATTGTCTTCACAGACTGGCAGCGGCTTCTCCAAGGTTGCAGGCAGGAATCTCTCTCAGCCCTATCTTGGAGATGCTGCCAAGGAGGGAACTTGGAGCCTTGATGCTCTTCCCAGAGTGGCTCCACCCCCTAAGGGGAATATCTTGCAGGGCTCACACATCAGGTCTCCCATTCATATGCAACCAGGGTAGACCCTGCTTAGCTAAGGGGACAAAGTCATGTTTACTACCACAAACGTAGGAACATAGGAAACTGCCATATACTGAGTCAGACCATTGGTCTATCTAGCTCAGTATTGTCTTCACAGACTGGCAGTGGCTCCTCCAAGGTTGCAGGCAGGAATCTCTCTCAGCCCAACGTACTGTATGGTAGTTTGGTAGTTTGTTGGTTCAATTAAAAAAAATCTTGTCCTATAAAAAAAAAATATCTTGTCCTATCTTGGAGAAACCAGGGAGGGAACTTGGAACCTTCTGCTCTTCCCAGAGCGGCTCCATCCCCTGAAGGGGAATCTCTTCCAGTGCTCACACTCACACATCAAGTCTCCCATTCATATGCAACCAGGGCAGGCCCTGCTTAGCTAAGGGGACAAGTCATGCTTGCTACCACCAGACCAGCAATCCCTTCCTCAACTCCTTGCTAAGGGAAGCCCCAGACCTCTTGACTAGGGAGCTCCCAAAATTCACCTCATTCAAATTTCACTGGGATTTTGAAGTTTCGAATGTTCCAGTTTTGTTAACAAAGTGGGACGTAAAGAATCCTCTATTGTTTTCTGAATTTTGTACAGAGTGCCGTAAATGTGCAGTTTTCCTTGTCTTTCGGCTCCTTCAGTTTCCTTATAAGCCCCCCCCCCGTTATAACTCTCCCCATGTCTGCACTGATCACACGGAACACCAAAGCAATCTTCATATGCTTATACGGGTGACAGCATCAAGTTTCCTTTCCTGTGGTATTTTACTGATTCTTCGGAGAGCGTATGAGCATCGGTGTGACACCATACGATATGAATCCTGTAATACAGTCTCGTATGAGAGAGATACATCTCATATCGTGAAAGGGCTTTTTCGGTGGCTGCCCCACTTCTTTGGAATTCTCTTCCCCTTCAGATTCATCTAGCCCCCTCTTTAAATCCTTATTGAAGACCTTTCTTTTCCGCTGGGCATTTGCCCTATGACTCCCAGGTGGCCTAACCCTGATATATATGATGTGTACATGAATGCGATCACATCTTAATTGCTTCCTTGCAGAGTTTTCTCAATGCACACAACCACATTGGTAACATAGAGGGGAACAACTGCAAAGGAACCCAAAGCTATAGCCAACCGTGCCTGCACCAATTCTGGAGTTAATTCTGAAAGTTGTAAAAGTTTTATTGATGATCATTTTAATTAGGTTTTTACGTGCTGCTTAGGTTCTAGTTGTTTTGGTTTAAACTGCAAACCGCCCTGAGGTTTTTTTTTTTATATAGGGCAGTATAAAAACATGATCAATACATAAATTTTACAGAGGCAGCTGCCATATGTTGAGTCAGGCCCTTGGTTCATCGCGCTCAGTATTGCCTACTCTGGCTGGCAGCAGTTCTCCAAGACAGAAATTTTCCTCAGTCCTAGCCTGGGACCTTCTGCGTGCTAGGCAGATGTTCTACTGTTGAGCCACAGACACGTTTTAGAAAGCCTCGTGGCTAAACTGGAGTTCAGGAACAAAACAGAATTCCAGGAGGGGAGATGGGCTCCTCCCTAGGCTACCTGCTGCGGGGTACCTGGGCCCGTGGGCCCGATGGCGACTCACCCTCCCGTAGCATCACGTCCTTCAGCTTCTCCAGGGCCTCTGCGAAACGCGCCACGTCCGCGAGCAGCTGCGAAATGTCCTCCGGCTCCGTCAGGCTCCCCTCGCCGCCCTCGCAGGGGCTGTACGCCATGTGGGCCTTGTGGCCTTTGGCGAGGCTCCGCGGGATCGCCGGGGAGAGAGGGAAGCCCGCCGCACTGGCATGGCGGCTGAGGCTGGTGGGTCGCTTGAGTGTGCCCGCGGGGGCCGAGGTGGAGAGGTCCAGCAGGCTGGAGGACGACGCATCCAAGCCATCTCGCCGGGGCAGATCCTGCGGGAACCAAAATGCATCCCATCACAAACAAGTCACACTGGCCAACTCTCTTGCAGCCGGGGTGTGTGTGTGTGTGTGTGCAGAAAATCACTGGAGAACGGCTGGAATACAACTACTGCAAATACTACTATTACTGGTTTTTATATACTGCTTTTCAACAAAAGTTCCCAAAGTGGTTTACATTGATATAAATAAATTTTAAAAATGGCTCCCTGTCCCATACTGAGTCAGACCCTAGGTCTGTCTAGCTCAGTATTGTCTTCACAGACTAGCAGCGGCTTCTCCAAGGCTGCAGGCAGGAATCTCTCTCAGCCCCACCTTGAAGAAGCCAGTGAGGGGACTGGGAACCTCGATGCTCTTCCCAGAGCATCTTCTCCATCCCTGAAGGGAATCTCTTGCAGTGCTCACACATCAGGTCTCCCATTCAGATGCAACCAGGGCAGACCCTGCTTAGCTAAGGGGACAAGTCATGCTTGCTACTATAAGACCATCTCTCCTCTCCTCTCACAATCTAAGAGAAAATTAAGATATACCCCAGCAACATCCACTGGAGTGATGCTGTGCTGGAACTGGATACGGCCAGATGCTCTCCCCCTGCTAAACATAAGAGAATCACCACTTGAAAAGGTGCCTCTTTGCTCAGTTAGCTGGGGTCAGTTGCTACCCCTTTGGGGCGACCATACAAAAGCTAGCAGCCTCATATTTTTAAAGTTGTCAAGGTGGATTTAATGGGCAGCGACATCCCGACAAAGTTAGTTACACATACATCCTGTTGAAATTAACTTTAAGTTAGTTATGATGAGGTAAATTGTCTCAATGATGTCGGTGGTACTTAGTCACGGCTAACTACTCTGGATCCTGCACTCTTGTTAGTAACACAACGTTTAATTTATGCTGGTCTTGGGCCATAATAAAGATGACCGGTTGACTGATCACAACATTTGAAAAATGGACTTCTTAGTGATCTCTGGGGTCTTGCATTCATTGGCCAGAACACTGGAAGGCGAGAGTACGTTTAATTCTTAGTGGACCATTGGGTGGAATCCTGCCTGCTCTCTTTGCTTTATCTCTCTGCAGTTCAAAGGGACTAGAAACTTGGTTTTAAAAAATGCTAAACATTTAGGGGATTGGAATATCTTCAAGGGCCTATGCCTCCCCACTGGGTATAAATGGTTTGTAAGATCTGACAGAAGCTATTCCTGGAGATATTTTACCCCCCGTCCAGACCCCCCTGCCCACATCGTATTTTTCATGATATCACGGTATCAGCATCTCCAGAATCGCTTTCAGGAATCATCTGGAGATTAACGCTGATTCCTGGGGACTCCAGGCCAATTCTGGAGGGTGGACAACCTTAGTGGCTACTGCTCTGATAGTTTAACTGGAGCTGAGGAAGGCCACACTGACAGAGTCCTCTAAAAGCTTTGTTTAATTCTGGTTTGCCCAAGTTTTCTTTCCTATATGGAAAAAAAGCACAGTGCAACCCTAAGCCTATTTATCATTTCTTTTCCTTTCTTCCTTTCTTTCATATACCACCCACTCTATATGTTCAGCTGATTTGCATTTTATAAGAACAACAGGATATACAGTACCCTTTCAAAACGAAAATAAATGTACTGACACTCCGAGAGTTACAAACATAAACATCCATATTTGTATCTGTCGAAGCTGATAAAAAGTGCTCCTGGCCACTGCCTCAACCTGAGAAACCAGGGAAAGCTTGGGTCCAGGAGCACTTCTAAGCTACGTACCTCATCTTTCAGGGGGAATGTAACCCCATCCAGAACAGACAGATCTAAACCATCTCTTGGGTTCCAACCCCCGACAGTCAGTACCTCTGTCTTATTTGGATTCAACTTGTTTGTTATCTCTCATCCAGCCCATTACCGCCTCCATGCAGGCATTTAGGGAAGATATGCCATAACATGTTTATGTTATGACCTGTGGTTACTATAATAAATTCAATTCAATTCTGCACAATCCCCATCGTCCACTGCATTTGTCAGGGAGGCCCGTCTGTGGCTACCTTCAAGTCGTTTGGTGGCCACTCAGGGACGGGCCTTCTCAGTTGTGGCTCCGAGACTTTGGAATGTGCTTCTTGTGAGAATAAGAGTCTCCCCATCTCTAGCGGTTTTTAAAAGATCTTTGAAGACTCATCTTTTTAACAAGGCCTTTTAGCTTTTGTAGTTTTAAATATTGTAAATTTTTCATTTTAAGCAGCTTTTTGGAGTTTTAATTGATTTTAATGTTTTATTTGTATTGTTGTTTTATTATTGTGAACTGCCCCGAGACTTTGGTTTGGGGTGGTATATAAAGCATTATATTAAATAAATAAATAAATAAATAAATAAATAAATTCGATTCTACAAACAAAGCTCCGGAACATATGACATTAAGGCAGTCCCCAAGTTACAAACAGGAGTACAGAAAGAGGAACGGATGTGAGAATAATGCGAGAGGAGTCCCAATGCGGTTAGAGGCACAAAAGACCTCTTTCCAAAGGAGGTTCCAATCCCCCGGTGGCAGTCAGAGAGAGATCTTCCATTTCAATACACACCTCTTTTTCCCCTGAGGGAGCGGTTGCTCTTAGGCATGAATTATTCTCGCACAGTTCCTCTTTCTGTCCTCCTGTATACATTGGTGTATACATCCCGACCATCTTACAAACACCAGTTGGCACATACAGACAAGCCACTCCTCTTCCTTACCATCTTCTTCCTGCTAACTGAGTAAAGAGGCACCTTTTAAAGTGGTGGATGTCTGATATTTAGCAGGGCGAGAGCAACGGGCCCTATCCACCCCCCAGCACAGCATCCTTCCAATGACTGTTGCTGGTGTCTACTTTATATTTCTTTTTGGACTGTGAGTCTTTTGGGGACAGGGAGCCAAAGTTATTATTTCTTTTAATTTATTATTTATTTCAGTTATTATTTATTTCTCTATGGAAATAAAACTTTTGAGAACTTTTGTTGTGAAGCAGTGTAAAACTAGCAGGAGTAGGAGTATTTCTTGGGAACGATATGCATTTCGAATTATGAACAGCCGACTTACAAACAAACCTTTGGAACCCGTTTTGTAAGTTGGGGACCTTCCTGCATACAGGGCATTATTGTTGTCATTGAGAAAAGTATTACCGAGAGCAAAGAAGTCCTCAAAGCAGTTTACACAGCCAAAGGGACGAGGAAGTGGCTGGTGGTACCCTGTCTCAACAGTACTCACAATAAAGAAAAAAGTGGGGGAAACCAGCAATAGCCGCTGGAGGGAGGCGTGCAGAGCAGAATAGGGCCAGTTAGTTGCTCCCTGCTGTTAAATATTAAAAAGCCCCCACTTGAAAAGGTGCCTCTTTGCCCATTTAGCAAGGACCCTTCCCAAATGTGTGCTGCAAGAGGGCCTGAAGATAGTTCTCTGCCCCAAAGGGGCTTACAGTCAACAAACAAACAATGACATATGCTCCCTGCTGAAATAAGAGCATCTGCTTCTCTGTTTGTTTTTAGGCGGACCCTGAAGGCATACCTGTTTCCCCAGGCTTTTAACTGAAATTGGAAATTTAATGTGCTTTTTACTTATTGGGAGGGTTTTTTTGCCTGTTTGATGAATTCTAACTGTTTTATATTGTTTTTATATTATGTTTTAACTTGTACACTGCCTGGAGATTTCTATATCAGGTGGTATAGAAATAAGACAAACCCTCCCACCCACCCAAGGGAGTTTCTCTCCCCCTGCTTGGAAAAAGGTGCCCTTTAGTGGTGCAGCCGGGGAATGCTTGACTAACAAGCAGAAGGTTGCCGGTTCGAATCCCCGCTGCTACTATATTGGGCAGCAGCAACATAGGAAGATGCTGAAAGGCATCATCTCATACTGCGCGGGAGGCGGCAATGGTACACCCCTCCTGTATCCTACCAAAGAAAACCACAAGGCTCTGTGGGCGCCAGGAGTCGCACATTACCTTTTACTTTAGCCCATTTAGCAAAAATCCTGGAAGGTGTCTCAAAATGTCCTCCCCTTTCTGAGTGGTAAGGGTGATGAACACTCTGCCCTGAAAGGGTGTGTGTGTGTGTGTGTGTGTGTGTGCGTGTGTGTGCGTGTGTGTGTGTGTGTGATTCTCGCTTGCAGCCTTAACAGTCAGAACAATTGCTCAAGATGGATGCTGTGAGTGAACAACAGATTGGCCGCTTGCGAAACTCTTCCTGATCATCTGAGAAACCGCAAGTGCTACAAAGCTGGCAGAGGAGCCGCACAGAGCTCTCGATGGACCAGGAGCGGCCAGCATTTATTTCTGTGTGTTCCATGCATTTGTGTCCTGCGTTTAAGTTTTCACAACGTCAACAGCAGCTTCCCCAAGACACCAGAAGCCGGCTCGACCCCCCCACCCCTTATCCGCATGCCTTTCTGGAAGGAAGCCCGGTGTCAATGGCTTTGGGGGGTTTGTGATAGACCTAGCCTTTCTCTCCGCTGTCCTGGGTCAGTCCTGGCCCTCTAAAACGTCCTCCTTTCATTTTCATTTTGTTTTTCCTGGCTGATGTTGGTGTGTTTGAAGCCAGCTACGTCAGGATTGATGTGTTTGTGTTTGTTATTATTCAGCAATGAGGAAGATGTCTTATTCTTCGTAAAAGTATTTATGTCCTTGTATTTCCCCGAATATGAGACTCCGAATTTAAGATGATTCCCATAAAAAATAGAGGTTAACACAAGTTATACCTGTATTAACCTGAAAGGTACTCTGAATTTAAGATGGACACACAGCCCAATTTCTAACTGCAAAGAACTTGGGGGAAATTTAGCCTTGGACTCAAGTAAACACAGTACCACTTTTCAGTGAGAAAATGTCCCCAAAGCAGTTTACATAGCAAAAGGAACGAGAAGATGGTTCCCTGCCCCAAAGGGCTTCCAGTCTAAAAAGATACACAACGGAAATTCCAGCAACAGCCACTGGGAGGGACGGTGTGTGCACTGAAGTGAAGAGGGACATATTAATAGCTACCAGACCAATCATGCAATGTTACAAACAGCAATGAGAAGACAGCAGAAGTGAAAATAATGCAACAGAATCTTAGCATCAGAGGGTCCTTTGGGTCCACCTGGCTAGACGCCCCTCTGGTTGCAGGAAATGCAGAGCTAGAATATCTCACTTCCCAGCCGTCCAGCCTCTGCTTGAAGACCTCCAGCAAGGGGGCGCGCGCGCGCACACACACACACACACACACACACACACACACACACACACACACAAGCCACCAGTAATTAAGGCAGTAGAGTGAAACGCCTTCTGGAAGAGCTAAGTTTTCACCAATGGAAAAAGAGGGAGGCGGTCTAATCTCGCTAGGAAGGGAATTCCACAGCCACAGTGCTACCACGAAGAAGGCCCTGCTCCTCGCATCCAACGGTTGGCTTTCTGCTAGGGGCAGGGCAGAGAGCAGGACCCCAACCACGGATCTCAAGGTCTAGGCAGGGGCGTACAGGAGAAGGCCACTGCTAAGGAAACGTGGTCCCAGGTCATTGCGGGGCTTCGCGGCGAAAGGCAGCACTTCAAACTGAGCCTGCAAATGAATCCGTAGCTGTTGCACCCACAGAAGCTCCCGAACTGTCTTCCGAGGCACAAAGAGGGTAGTTGAAAGACCAAGGCACTCATGTAAGGCTCCCACTCGTCTACCCAAGGCTGCTCCCTGAGGGCCTTCGCCCCATGATCCCCCCTTGCCACAGACAGAGGTTAAGCTTGTTTTTAAGAGGCAGCAGCAGGCTTCAGGGATGTGCCGTCTGCCCTGGACAGGAGGCCAGCCCCTAATTCTAAGCCTGTGAGCATCGGTTGCCTCGCTGCAGCAAGGCGATGGGGGAGAGCACTCTGTGCATGCTTTGGGGTGTGTTTTTCTAGAAAGGATCCATTTCTTTAACGAAGGGGGTGTGGCCCCACGGGGGACGTGGCCGTGCCAAACTGGCATGGCTAAAAGAGGACAAGCAGACACAGCATCACCTGCAAGAGGCTTTATCTGGGCCTTCTGCCCTCTGACGCTGCCCCAGCCCCCTGCTCTCTGGTCCTCGGCTTGCTCCTCCTTCCCTGGCCTCACGCTTCCTGCTCCATTCCTGCCAGCTCTCTCTTCTTCTACCCCATCCAGAGCTGCACGATGGGCATACAGTCCCCAGCGGGAACACTTTCCCAGCTGGAAATCAGTGCCTCTGAGCATAGGCGGAGTATCCCTCCCTTCCATACATTGCTGCCTTCTGCTGCCGGAGCCTTATCCCATGAAGCTCGGAATTGTCATTGCAATTGTAATTCTTCAAATAAGAATTAGAATTAGAACTGTAAGGCAGAATTGAAACAAAGAAATGAACACATTGGTGGCTCCGACTGCAGCTGCTCAAACCTCTCCCTGCGTGGCTGCCTGAGAACTTTTTCATTTGGAGGAGGTGCCTCGTTTGGAGATGCCAGGACCTTTTGCCTCAGGCATGCAAAGCCCCTGGCCTACCACGGAGTGCCTCTCAGCCTCCTACAGGCCCCAGGTTGAAGAAGAGGACGGCCAGAAGCCAGGTGGATGGACTCGATGACGACAGCCGTGAATGCACCACTGAGAGGCCTGAAAGGCCAAGTGGAAGACAGATCATCATCCTGGAGAGAATCTCTCTGTGTGGTGGCTAAGAGTTGACACCAACTTGATGGCACTCAATCAATCAATCAGTCAGTCACAACGCCTGGACCACTTCTTCTGACACATGCCAATGCACGCGCACACACCCCGCACAGTTCTACCTTAAGCCACACGCTGGCCCTGTTGGAGACCGAATCCCGAACCTGTCCACTGGCTTTGGTCACTTTCCGTCTCAGGCCGGCCGTGTAAGGACTGAAACTGCCCTTGGTGCTCGTACGCTTGTTCATCCTCTCTGCGATCCCATGGCACAGACCACGCTAATGGCTCCGGCATGAATTAGCCCGTTGATTCAAGGCTTCCGCAACATCGGCAGCCTCCCAAGGGTGGTTTTGGAGGGAGTGGCCTCCCCAGCCCTGTTCTAAGAAGCCTGCAAGTTAAAAACAAAAGCCAGCTCCACTGCCGTCAGGGTGGAGAGGAGAAGCCACAAATTGACACTAAAGCAGAAGGAAGACGGATCCGACAACTTCCTCTTTCAGGGCGCACTTGCAGACTCTTTCTCATTTGTGCTGAGCACCAGGGTAGGACCAATAAAGTTTCAAGAAGGGCGGCCCCCCTGGTTAAACGGCCTTCACTGATCAGTGGTGCTGGCTTTAATTGGCTCGTTAAGCAGTGGAAATGGAACCAATTGGCATTTGAGCAAAATAAGGGCTCTGAAGAGAAGAATAGTTGTTCATGCTTGCATAGGTCAAAGAAGAGGCATTTTCTCCTGCATGGATCACCTGGGAAGAGGCATTCTCTTTTGGTGCACCATCCCAAGTAGAGGTATTCTCTCTTGCATGCACCAGCATAAAAGGAGCAATCTCTTTTGGTACACCAACTTGGAAGAGGAATTCTCTCCTGCATGGATCATCGGAGAAGAGACATTCCCTTTTGGTGCACCATCCTAGCATTCCATCTTGTGTGAAATCTCTTAGAAGAGGCATTCTCTCCTGCATGAATCATCATGGAAGAAGTATTTCTTGTGGGGGGGGCACCGTCTTAGAAGAGGCATTCTCTCCTGCATGGATCATTTGTTCTCTCTTGCAGAACCCTCGCAGTTATTAGATGACTGTATATGTGAAGTTGCGGGGTTTTTTTTCTGTAATATGCATCACTTTACACTTGCTTACTTTGAACCACATTTGCCATTTTGCCACCCACTCCCCCAGTTTGGAGAGATCCTTTTGGAGCTCTTCAAAATCTGTTTTGGATTTCATAATCTTAAATAAGAACCATCCATAAGAACGTTTAGCTTCTCTGCAATCTCCATAGGAACACAGGAAGCTGCCATATACTGAGTCAGACCCTTGGTCTATCTAGCTCAGTATTGTCTTCAGAGACTGGCAGCGGCTTCTCCAAGGTTGCAGGCAGGAGTCTCTCTCCCAGCCCGATCTCGTTGGAGATGCTGCCAGGGAGGGAACTTGAAACCTTCTGCTCTTCCCAGAGCGGCTCCATTCCCTGAGGGGAATATCTTGCAGTGCTCACACATGTAGTCTCCCATTCAAATGCAACCAGGGCAGACCCTGCTTAGCTAAGGGGACAAGTCATGCTTGCTACCACAAGACCAGCTCTCCTTTCCATATCCTCCTTAATAATCCCTTTCACTCCCTCATCATCTAACAGTCCAACCGACTCTCTGGCAGGTTTCCTGCTTCTGATGTATTTAAAGTTTTTGTTATTCCCCTTGACGCTTTTAGCTAAATGTTCCTCAAACTCTTTTTTTGCCTCCCTTATTGTCACCTTGCATTTCTTTTGCCAGAATTTGTGTTCCGTTCTCTTCATTTGGGCAGGCCTTCCAATTTCTGAAAGAAGTCTCCTTCCCCATTATAGCTTCGACTTTTCTTGTTAGCCATGCCGGCATCCTCCTGGACTTGGTGGTATTTTTCCTCCTTTGGGGTATACAATCAAACTGGGCTTCTAGTATTGCGGCTTAAGTAAACTCCATGCATTCTGGAGCAAAGTGACTCTCTTGATTTCCCCTTTCAGTTTTCACCAAACTCCTCATTTTGGAGAAGTTTCCTCTTCTGCAGTTCAAAGTGTCTGTGTTAGACTTCCTTGGCGATTCTCTCCCTGCATGTATCTTGTATTTAATTGCACTGTGGTCACTGTTCCCTAAAGGGTCGATGACACTGACATCACGCACCAGGTCCTGGGTGCCACTCAGGATTAAGCCCAAGGTCACCTTCTCTCTGGTTGGTTCCATGTTCTAGGGCATAGTCATTCAGTGTATCTAGAAGTTTGGCTTCTTTGTCATTACTTGACTGTGAATTGACCCAGTCTATGTGTGGGTGATTGAAGTCACCCATAATTACAGCCTTGTCTCTCTTTGACACCTTCCTGATTTCCTCCTGCAACTCCCAGTCACTGTCAGCATTATGATCCGGAGGGCGATAGCACGTCCCCAGTAGCACGTTCCCTTTCAGGCCTTGTACTGTCACCCACAGGGTTTCTGTGCGGGACTCCAGTCCACCTAGGTTTTCTAGCTTGTTAGATTCTATCCCTTCCTTAACATACAGTGCCACCCCTCCTCCAAGGCGCCCCTCCCTGTCCTTTCTATAGAGTTGATACCCAGGGATAACAGTGTCCCACCGGTTCTCACTGTCCCACCATGTTTCTGTTATGCCCACTAGATCTATTTCTGCGTTAGCCACCAAGCACTCCAGCTCACCCATCTTGGCTCGGAGGCTTCTGGCTTTGGCATATAAGCACCTATACGCTGAATCCCTCTTACCTGGTGTCTGCTATCTTTCTTTTGGCCATTTGATCTCTTTGACCAGCTATAGCACAGCCTTCTGTCTGCTCTTTACCTGGTTCTACTCGGTCCCCTTCTGGTTTATCTGAAGCATCTACACCCTCACACTTTAAGGGCGGTGGGGTGCAATTCAAGTGGAGTCAACATAGGAACATAGGAAACTGCCATATACTGAGTCAGACCATTGGTCTATCTAGCTCAGTATTGTCTTCACAGACTGGCAGTGGCTTCTCCAAGGTTGCAGGCAGGAATCTCTCTCAGCCCTATCTTGGAGAAGCCAGGGAGGGAACTTGGAACCTAGATGCTCTTCCTCGAGTGGCTCCATCCCCTGAAGGGAAGATCTTACAATGCTCACACTTCTCATCTCCCATTCATATGCAACCAGGGAGGACCCTGCTTAGCTAAGGGGACAAGTCATGCTTGCTACCAGAAGACCAGCTCTCCTCTCCATCCCTTTTGTACAGGCCTTGCTTGCCCCAAAATGTATCTCAGTGCCTAATGAATCCAAACCCCTCCTCCGGTCACCACCGTCTCATCCACACATTGAGACCCCTCAGTTCCGCCTGTCTCACTGGCCCTACTTCTGGAACAGGTAGCCTTTCTGAGAATGCTACCTTGGGGGGGTCTTGGACTTCAATCAGCTACCGAGCAGCTTAGATTGTTTTATGTTTGTTTGTTTGTTTTTTACATTTTATATCCCACTCTTCCTCCATGCAGCCCAGAGCGGTTCCATACTTGAGTTTCTTTTTCACAACAACCCTGTGAAGTAGGCTAGGCTGAGAGAGAAGTGACTGGCCCAGAGTCACCCAGCTAGTATCATGGCTGAATGGGGATTTGAACTCGGGTCTCCCCGGTCCTAGTCCGGCACTCTAGCCACTACACCATGCTGGCTCCTTGGGCTTCCAGAACCTCCCAACTGCATTTCAACAGCTGACTCCTCCCCAGCACTGGCTAATAAGAACTTACCTCGATGCCCTGTCACTGTGTGGTCTACACGTGGGTCACAGACCCATAATCAAATTGCCCACTAAAAGGAGGTCCCCACCCCACAGAGGTGTATCCCCTGTGCGAAGGGGTATGGGCTCATCATCCAGGGAAGGGGCCCCTTCGAAGAGAGCATTTCCTTCTTCCTCAGAATGATGTCCTCCCTCCCCGAGACCTCCATTCTCCCTGACAGCAGAAGAGGCATCAGCCCTGGAGTGGGATGCCTCTACCACCTCCCTGACGGTCTCGTCCACATACCTCTCTGACTCTCTGAGCTTCTCCAGATCAGCCACTTTGGCCATTTGAGGGTACCAATGTGCTCCCTGCGAGCCAGGAACTCCTTGCACCAAGCACACACCCACAGTTTCTGCCCATTGAGCAGTCATACCTGCAACACTCTGTGCAACACACTGGGAAGTGCCCCCTCCCCTGCAGGCTTTCTACCTTCATGACTCGTTTTGTGGGCTGCTGATAAAGTATTTGGAGATTGTTTATTTGAAAGCTACATCTTAGTACTCACTTTCTTTTTCAGCTGTGCTCCTTGTGATCAAGGGGGCTCCTTTCAAGCTCCCCTACACAACTTCATGCAAAACCCCTGTATTTAAGTGACACAGACAGCCTTGTGGCAGCTAAACAAGCAGAGCTAGGGTGGAGACAGACATAATAACAGAGGGGATGATGAAGACAAAGTTTATATCAGCAGGGAGAATGAAGACAAATATAATATGAACAGAGAGGGTGAAGGCAGACCAAATGAAGCACCACTCTTAAGCTTCATGACAATAGTTTTTAAGAGAGTTGAAGGTATTATTATTATTTTTACATTTATATCCCGCTCTTCCTCCAAGGAGCCCAGAGCGGTGTACTACATACTTGAGTTTCTCTTTCACAACAACCCTGTGAAGTAGGCTAGGCTGAGAGAGAAGTGACTGGCCCAGAGTCACCCAGCTAGTCTCATGGCTGAATGGGGATTTGAACTCGGGTCTCCCCGGTCCTAGTCCAGCACTCTAACCACTACACCAAGATGGCTCCCTCTTTGATAGACTTTGATAGAACCCTCTGCCTGTACAACACTTTTGTCTTTCGCTTTGCTGACCTTTCAGCTCAAACAGGTATTGCAGGTTTTTGAAGGACGTTGGGAACATGAACAACCTGTTTGACCAGAGATGGTAGAGGGATAATATTATTATTATTAAAATAATAATAATAAGAAGAGAGGGAAATTGCAGGTTGACACACTGTGAGCAATGCTGACCATACTGTATCACCTTCAACTCCCTGCAGGGGAAAACATTTCTATCTGTCCCTGGTGTTCACAGCCACAAAGTTAGGTATGGCACCTAAGGATGGATGCGTTTCTCCAGTTCTGTGTCTTTATTGTTTTGGGATTTCAATCTGCACTGTAGCCTCCGTAATTCCCATTTCACCAGGAGAATTTCTAAAACCAATTCCAGAATTGAGCCAGCGTGGTGTAGTGGTTAGAGTGCTGGACTAGGACCAGGGAGACCCGAGTTCAAATCCCCATTCAGCCATGATACTTGTTGGGTGACTCTGGGCCAGTCCCTTCTCTCTCAGCCTAACCTACCTCACAGGGTTGTTGTGAAAGAGAAACTCAAGTAGGTAGTACACCGCTCTGGGCTCCTTGGAGGAAGAGCAGGATATAAATGTAAAAATAATAAAATAATAATAATAATAATAATTGGGTGCCATTTTTCACATTGTGTTGAGGGCTAACTTTCAATAGATCGTGCTCAGTACGAGAGGAACTGCCGGCTCAGACATTTGGTGCATGTGCTTGGCTGAGGAGGGATGATGACTGAACGCCTCTAAGCCAGAATCCCCCCTAAATGGAACGATACCGCAGCACCGTGGAGCCTCGGTTGGCCTCGGATAGCCGGCCCGCTTGGCCCAGTGCAGTGAACCGTCAGCCTCAGGAACAGAGCGTGGCTGGAAGAGGGCCGCCACTCGCCCGTAGCGCATTGCACATTCGTGGGGAACCTGGTGCTAAACCATTCGTAGACGACCTGATTCTGGGTCAGGGTTTCGTATGTCGCACAGCAGCTCCCTCGCTGCAATCTACTGGAAGTCAGCCCTTGGAAAGTGTTTGATTCACTTGTATATTTTTCTGGTTAATGTGTATATTCATAATTTGTAGGTTTAAAGTGTACATGCCAAACACACACACACACACACACACACCCCACCTCCAACTCCTGTTTCCCTCTGGGGTACTAGCCCCTAGGTCGGTTCTCATGGTGCTAAACAGGGTAGACAAGCGTCCTATCCAGCTTCGGGCGCTGTGGGTGCTCCTGATATTTGGCCGACTGTCAGCAAACATCTAGGGGGAAGGTGGTGGGGGAAGTGATTGTGTGGGAGGCGGGCACAGGCTCCAGCAAAGTTCCCACCTCTCTCCATAATATGGCACCATTGGCAACTGCATCTGCCCGCCACATGAGAAGAACATCAGAACAGCCCAGCTAGATCAGGCCCAAGGAGGCCCATCTAGTCCAGCATCCTGTTTCGCACAGTGGCCCACCAGATGCTTCTGAGAAGCCCACAGGCAGGAGTTGAATGGGGCAGGCCCTCTCTCCTGCTGTGACTCCCCTGCAACTGAGACTCAGAGGCATCCTGCCTCGGAGGCTGGAGGTGGCTTATAGCCCTCCGACTAGTAGCCGTTGATAGACCTCTCCTCCATGAAGTCATCCAAAACCCCTCTTAAAGCCATCCAGGTTGTTGGCTGTCACCACATCTTGTGGCAGAGAATTCCACAAGTTGATTATGCGTCGTGTGAAAATGTACTTCCCTTTGTTGGTCCTAAATTTCTTGGCAATCAATTTCATGGGACGACCCCTGGTTCTAGTCTTACGTGAGAGGGAGAAGAATCTATCTCTTTCTCCATGCATGATTTTATAGACCTCTCCCATGTCTCCCCGCAGTCCTTTCCTTAAACTAAAAAGCCCCATGATTGCTTCCTCCTCGATTATTCAAACTTTTGCTGACAGGCGGCCAAAGATCAGGAACATGCTCAGCTCCCACTGGGTGAGACACCCCAATGGCTGTGTAACCTCTTTGGAACCAGGCATAGTTTGTTCAGTCCTCAAAGGAGAGTTGGGGCAAGTGGCTGCACACCCCAGATGGCCTCTTTCCACCTTCCCGCAGTGTGGAGAAGCCGCCACTTGTTCTCAGATCCAGCACCATGAAACTGATTGCCAAGAAATTTAGGACCGACAAAAGGAAGGACTTTTTCACACAACATATAATAAACCTATGGAATTTTCTGCCACAAGATGCGGTGACAGCCAACAGCCTGGGTGGTTTTAAAAGGGGCTTAGACAGATTCATGGAGGACAAATCTATCAGTGGCTACGAGTCGGAGGGCTATAGGCCACCGCCAGCCTCTTAGGCAGGATACCTCTCAATCCCAGTTGCAGGGGAGCCACAGCAGGAGAGAGGGCCTGCCCCTCTCAGCTCTTGCCTGTGGGCTTCTCAGAGGCATCTGGTGGGCCACTGTGTGAAACGGGATACTAGGTGGGCCTGATCCATCCAGCAGGGCTGTTTTCTTATGTGACGCAGAAGTACCAGTGCTAAGCAAGAGACACGAATAACATGTTTCATTTTTCACTGAACAAGGGAGCAAACTGTCTAAAACAAAACAAAACAACAAAACAAAAATAATCTAAGTTTGGACTTTCTGCCAGGGTGATATTCCCTACCATGCTTTATCTTCCATGACCTTTGACCCTGCATACAATACTGTAGAAGGCAGGCGGAAGCAGAGGTGTTCTGAGTTGTCAGCTAGGAAATCCCTGGTTCAAACCCTACCTTAGCTAAAGGGAGAAGAAGTCTCTGTCCTGAGAATCTTGCAATCAAAAATTTGACGCACGGGAGATAGCAGAGGAAGAGGAGGAGAAGAGAGGCAAGAGTTAATGGTGGTAGGCTCTTCTTCACTGGAGGTTTCCAAACGGAGGCTAGACGGCTGTCTCTCAGAGATCATCTGCAGCAGATTCTTGCATTGAGCAAGGGGGTCAGACTAGATGACCTCTAGGGTTGCCTTCCAACATGCAATGGCTGGGTTCGCACAATCACAAGGATTGCGGTTAAAAAGTTAATCAGGATTAGTGAGTCCCATGGAACTGAATGTGAGAACCCCAAATTTCAGGCCATTCCTGGTCAAACCACTCCAGTTAACCAATATTTAACCAGGGCAGATAATCTGGTGGTTAAAGGCTGGTCAACCAAAGCGGTATAACCAGGACAGGCCTGTAATTCTGGGTCCTCACAATCCACTCCACAGGTCCTGCTAACTTTGATCAACTTTTTAATGGGACCCTTGTGATTGTGTGAACCCCACCTACGATTTTGTAAATTCCACAGAAACAGATTCAGGCTAGACGTGAGGCGGAATTTCCTGACCCCCAAAGCTGCTGGCCAGTGGAACAGCCTGCCTCATGCAATGGTGGGCTGCCCTTTGCTGGAGGTCTCCAGACAGAGGATGGATGGCCACCTGTCTGGGACGCTGTAGCAGAGCCCTGCACGGGGGGGCAAGGGGTTGGACTGGAAGAACGCTGAAGTCCCTTCCAGCTCCCAAATGCTATGATTCCGTGACTGGTAGCTTGTTTCTTTAAAGCAGCGTTTCTAGCTTCTGGAGCTCACCACAGAAGGGAAACAAGGAGGTAGTGCTCGTCCTATCCAGGAATATGCCCATCTGCCACATCCCCATCTCCGGCAACTTAAGGGTTCCTCTTTCTGCCTTTTAAACACGTTGCTAGGGGGATGCACACATGCGCACTGGAGTCCCAGCACTCTCTCCTCAGGCCTCCTGTGATTAAACCTCTGAAGGGAAGAGAATGCATCTTGACTCTCACGTGCCTGTGCACCCACCAGGCCTGCAAAATTCGCCCAACCCAATCTGGCCATGTTTGGATCTCACCCCAGAAGCCTCCTTTTGAGTCTTTCTTCACGCAGGGGAGATAGAAGTGGGCCTTCAGGCTGAGTGGCTCACGCCGGCCCAGTCAGATGTGTGCACAGAAAGATGCATCAGGCCTGTGCATGGCTTTATTTATTTATTGGGGAACATGCTTGGATTCCACCCCATCAATGACTGGAGAGAGGTTACGTAGGAACATAGGAAGCTGCTGTACACTGAGTCAGACCATCGGTCTAGCTAGCTCAGTGTTGTCTACCCAGACTGGCAGCGGCTTCTCCAAGGTTGCAGGCAGGAGTCTCTCTCAGCCTTGTCTTGGAGATGCTGCCAGGGAGGGAACTTGGAACTCTGATGCTCTTCCCAGAGCGGCTCCATCCCATGAGGGGAATATCTTACAGTGCTCACACATCAAGTCTCCCATTCATATGCAACCAAGGCAGACCCTGCTTAGCTAGGGGGGGAAAGTCAGGCTTGCTACCACAAGACTGGCTTTCCTGGTTGTTTTGCTTTGTTTTTACATGTGGTCTGCAAGTGGGATCCTAGCTTGTGGGGTGTGCGTCCATCCTCTTTTGCTTCTGGTCAAAGAGGTATCGTAGGCTTTCATCCTGTTCCGAAAACCTGCCAGACCTGTCTGAGCAGAGAAAAAAGAAGTGCGTGCAAACGGCAGGGGAATTGAAACCCAGAGGCTTTCAGTTCACTTCCACACAATAATCCTTTTCCAGCCTAAGCAAACAACTGGCACTGCTACTGTGCAATTAAACATGCGATCAGACATCCTGCGTTTTGTTTTTCGAAGGGAAACCGTTAGGGTCGGTGTGCTAACACCCACTTGACTCGGTTGAGCAAGGCAGATCAATTCAACGTCCCGCAAATGGCGAAAGAAGCAGGAGGTGGAGACCATTGCTTGCAAAGAGGGGTTACAAACACTCAGCTTTCGCTGGCGAAATGTTGGCGGAGATGCCGTTACTCACCAAAGAGGCCTGCGGGACAGGACTTCCTGCCCTGCACTTCTTTGATATCGAGGGCGTCTTCATCAGCTCGCGCTTCTTCCTCGAAAACATGTTGCCCCACAAGAAGAGTCACCGATCCGACTCGAGGGTGCGCTCCAAGCGCCAGGCTGGAGCGGTCCGAAGGGCGCCTCTTCCTTTACATCCACCAGGTGCGGGCCTTTCTGGGCTGGTTGTCCCGACACTTTCTAGGTGCCCAGTGCCCTCACCCAGGGAAGCCGACGACCGCACAATTTCGGCTGTGGTGGTGTCACTGCTTGCTGAGCAGACGGGGCTCCGAGCACATGATGGCAAACTGGTTTCCTGACTGGGTTGTCTGAAGAAGAAGAAAAAAACCGCCGTGCTACACAGGAAGAGACACAATGCGCCTGTGTGTGTGTGCATGTGTGTGTGTGGTGCTTCAAAGCAGGGAGGGAGCCACAGCACGCTAGATTCGTCTTTTTGTTGTGCCTGCAACAAAAACACAACAGAACTTTCTGTCCGGTGCCCTCCACACCTTCTGATGTTTTCCAATTGCCATTCAACATTTATTATCAATTGTTAAAGTGCATGAAAACCCGAAGGGAGGTCCCAAATGGCCTCTGATGCACTGCAGTAGACAGCTGGCCCCACTGACCTCCAGGGACGAGGAAGTCTGAAACCTGGGGCTTGACTACCCAGCCCAGCAGGATGCTCAGAGGCAGGCGTGAAGGAGACGGGCTTTCCCCAGCCATTTTGTCCCCAGCATACAGTCACCAGAGGTAGACTGCTTCAGAACATGGAGGTTCCATTTGTATCGGCTGCAGCAAATAGCTAATTGACAGACCTAATCCTAATTAAATTCTTTTTGGAGGACCTTTTTAATCCTTTTAATTGTGTAAAAAGACATTTAACCCTTAAAAAAAACCCCATCTATTAACCAATGAAGGCACCTCTTGTGGCCATGGGTACCATAATTTAATTTTGCATTGTGGCAGGAAACAGAAAATAACTTTTCTCTTTTCTGACCTTGCACCCCCTTGACTGCATGGGATGACCTGAGTTCTAGCAGTTTGCTTAATTAAAGATTAATTACGGCATAGCGCCATCTGGATTTATTTGCAGAAATGCAAGAGGACAGGTCCCTGCCCTGAGTGGCTTACAGTCTACAGTCTGACACAATGGAATGAGAGACTGAGGCACTGGTATGCAGGGGAATAATAGGTTTGTTTCGGCACAGGAGAAGAGGTCCCCTGTCCCAAGAGGCTGACCCCAGGGAGGCAGCAAAGGAGGGGAAGGAAACGGAGGCAGGAAGTAAACAGGAAGAATATGTGTTGCTTTCAGTATTTAGGGTTGTAGTTAGGGCTGATTAAGAAAGACAGAGAGAGAGAAGAAAGAAAAGAAAAAGGGAAAGAAGAGAGAGAAGAAAATGAAATAAATGTATCCTCATCCACACTTTTTATCATATTATATATTTTGAAGAGTTTGTTTGTGGGTCTGTTTGTGTGCAAGAAAGTCATATTTCCCAATCACCTACAGACACCAAATTTTGCCTACACAATCCTGCCACTGAAATTAGCTGAATTAATGCACTACTTTTCATTCTGGGGGAATATGCTGGGGGGAAGGTTTAAACGCTTTTTGGTTTTTTAAAAATCTGAATATAATCATCAGGTTTTAGTTACTCTTCTGAACAGATTTTTAACACTCAACCATTCTATGTATTCATTTATCATATTTTTATACCGCCCCATATAAAATCACAGGGAGGTTTACAATGTAAAACAAACAACTAAACCCTCAAAATAATGTAAAAACAAAATAAAATTGCCATCAATAAAACTTTAAAACATCATACGCAATTGTGTTTTCAAAAGCTGTTTAAAAACAACCAGAGATGGGGGAGTTTTGATTTCATTTGGGAGTATGTGCCAGAACCAAGGGGCAACCCTAGTCTATGGAACACTCCCAGTGAATATATAAGGACTGTCTTCCTTGGAAGCCTTCAGGAGAGCTGCAAAGACCCATCTTTTTAGCCTGGCTTTTATTTTAATGATATCCAGTTTAATTTTATTTGATTGATTGATTGATTGATTGATTGATTGATTGACCACCCTTCCAAAAATGGCTCTGGGAGGTTTACAACAAAATAAAAAACAATTAAAACCAGTTAACAATTAAAATAAAAACTATAAAGACAGAATAAAACCAATTAAACATTCAAACAGTTAAAAACCCTGGAAAACCAGGGCAAACATTTAAAACAATTTAAAACAGTTTACAACAATTTAAAAACCCTGAAAGGCCAGGCCAAACAGATGGGTTTTAAGGGCTCTCTTGAAGGACAGTAAGGAATTAAGATTGCGGATTTCTGCTGGGAGTGCCTTCCACAGCCCAGGAGCAGCTACAGAGAAGGCCCGCCTCTGAGTCGCCACCAGATGCACCGGTGGTAACTGGAGACAGACCTCCTCAGATGACCTTAACATGTGGTGGGGATCATGCAGAAGAAGGCGCTCGCTAAGGTAACTGTTATCTAGTTTTAATTTTAACTAGCCAACCTGCACAGAGCATCTGTGTGCTCTTTGGGGCCAGCTGTTCCCCTCTCCTTCCTGCCCCACTCTCTCTCCCCCTCCCTCGCTCCTGCCCCACTCTCTTGCCCTCCCCCCTCCCCCTCCCACCCCACTCTCTCTCACACTCCCTCTCGCCCCTCTCTCTCCTGCCCTCCCCCTTCTGCCCCTGCTCCTCCCTCCTGCCCCACTCTCTCCTGCCCCTCCCCTCCCTCTTGCTCCACTCTCTCTTGCCCCTCCCCCTCCCTCCTGCCCCACTCTCTCGCGCCCTCCCTCTCCCTCCTGCCCTCCCCTTCTGCCCCTCCCTCCTGCCCCACAATCTCCTGTCCCCTCCCCCTCCCTCCTGCCCCCTCTCTCTCCTGCCCTCCCCCCTTCTGCCACTCCCCTCCCTCCTGCCCCACTCTCTCCTGCCCCTCCCCCTCCCTCCTGCCCCACTCTCTCTTGTCCTCCCTCCCCCCCCACATTGAGCACTTTACAGAGGCAGGCGGCCATTTTCAGCTGGATCTCACCACCGCCACAGGCCCTCCTTACCGGGCGGCTAGAAAGGGCCCCACCGCCGCCATTCCTCCTCCCGGGTAGTGAACAGGGAAGTCCCACTGCCCATTTCCCTCCTGCCCTGGCCTCCAGCGGGCGCCTCGCCTCCGTGGCCGGGCCCACCACCTCCTGGCCTCCGTGGCCGGGCCCACCACCTCCTGGCCTCCGTGGCCGGGCCCACCACCTCCTGGCCTCCGTGGCCGGGCCCACCACCTCCTGGCCTCCGTGGCCGGGCCCGCCGGCGACCAATCCGCCAAGGTGCACCTCCGCCAATCAGGCGCGTCCGCTGCCCAGCCAATCAGCTGGGTGCCGGGACACACATTCCAAGACACACCCAGGAGAATTATATATATAGATTTTAATCTGCTTTTAATGTTTTTTTTCTAAATTTTTAATTCATTGATTTTAATGTAGACTGCTCTGAGCCACCTTTGGAAGGGTGGTATATAAATCAAATAAATAAACAAACCCACAAACCCTAGAGAAGGCCCGGTTTGGGGTCGCCACCAAGCAAATGGGTGGCCACTGAAACTGGACCTCCCCAGATGGTCTTGACAATCAGATCAATAATTCCAAAATGACATCATGCCTACAAAGAAACAGAAGATTTTTTCTCAGATTCAAATGGACTAGGATTCAAATTTGCCACATATGATAATCATTCAACCAAATTAATAATGCTTGAAGTTGACTTCCTACACATTTCGGACTGCTATTTTCTTGACTAGGTGGGACGGGCTTTTCCTCCACCCTTGATATGAGGCTGGGTTCACAATGTGGGCTGTCCGCCTCTGTCGTCTACCCAGATCGCGGCTAGCAGACGGTTTTATTTATTTATTATTCATATCCATATACTGCCCTTTGTCCTAAGACCTCAGGGCAGTTAACAAGAAGATTTTTTTAAAAATCAATAAAATAAACATAAAAACAAAACAAAACAATAAAACTCAATAGAAACATAAAAACAGAAGAAAAACTTAGCTAGAATTCTTTTTAAAGAGAGCAGGGAGAGTTTGTTGGCCAAAAGCCTGAATAAAGAGGGCTGTCCTCACTCTTCTCCTGAAGGCTGGGAGGGAAGGAGCCGTATGGTGCTCATCCGTGAGTTCCAAAGCCTGGGGGCAATCACCGAGAAAGCCCCGTCCTGCGTGCTCGACAAACGGGCCTCAGCAGCTATCAGACCGCAGAGCAGAGCCCTCCCAGCTGATCTAGTCAAGTAGGCCAATTCAACTGGGAGGAGGTCGTCCCTGCGGTATCCGGGGGTCCAAGCCATTTGGGGCTTTAAAGGCAATAACCATCACTTTCCCTTCCTCCTACCTCGATGTTTGCGGGCACATGGCCATTTCTCAGGAGCTTGCACAGGGCTTGGAGCCTGACTGGATGCTCCTCTTACTCGAGTGAGAACCAGGCAACTCTCTCTGAACCCGGCAACCAGAGGCGTATCTAGGGAGAATAGCGCCTGGGGCAAGCACTGAAATTGTCCCCCCCCCCTGTCCAAGCATCTGACACCCATCTTTCATATAACTTTACCATAATATCAGCTGAAAAATACAAGTCAGGCTCGTTAATCTTTTAATATTTCAAAAACTATTTAGCAGTGGACGTAGCCAGACCAAAAAAAGCTGGAAAACTACAAATTTCAGTATGCTGGGACTCATGAAATACCCAAATACTATGTGGAGGTATACTTGGAAAACTAAACAGAAGTGCCTGTCTAATTCTCTGCTATGCATTGTAGCATCACTATTACATAAGTTGTAAAAATCAATGGAGAATTTGACTTTTCCCAGATACTCTGAAAATAATTAAAGGATATGCAGAGTAAATTGTGTCACTGCTTGGAATATATTCTAGTCTTTCAGAAAGACAGTTAAAATGAGAGAAAGAGAGCAAGAAACTCCCAGTGGCCTTAATACTAAGGATTTCACACTGATTCAAAGACACTCACCATTAATAGCCATATTAGCAAGACATCACATTTAACTCACTTATCACAAGAAGCAAAGTAAGAACAAATGAATATAATTCTAGGTCATAAGCGTCAGCTCAGTATTCACAAGCCCTGATTCTCTGTACATAGTGCCAATCTGAATGTGTACAGTGACTTATAGTATATTAAATTTTTTAAAACATTTTTTTTAACCTGTAGCCCCTTTGGGGGGCTTCCTAAAGGCTATGGGGGGTGGTTGCAAAGGTTCCCCCTCCCACCACTGGCCTATAGGGCCTCGCAGGTACCATTTGAGCATGTGTGGTGGCCATTTTTAAAAATAATCTTTAAAAAAAAAAAAGGCCACTGAAAACAAAATGGCCACCGCGCATGGTCAAATGGCCTCTGCAATGCCTGGCATGACCTAGGTCCTCACAGAGGCCATTTGAGCATGCACGGTGGCTATTTTGTTTTTGGCAGCCATTTTTAATTTTTTTAAATTTTACAAACTGCCGCCCTCCTTCAAGTAGCGCCCAGGGCACGTGCCCTGCCTGCCCTACCCTAGATACGCCCCTGCCGGCAGCGTCACTCTGTCATCCTCCATAAGGTTGCTGTCTCTCAAAGAACCGCCTTCCCCACTCCAAAGCAGAGGTTCTCAGACCTGGGGGGAGGGTTTCCCAGATGCTTGTTTATTTGTTTATTTCTTGCATCTCTATACCGCCTAATACAGAACTCTGTAGGCGGTGCACAGATTAAAACACAATATAATACAAAACATGTAACATTCATAAAATCAGATAAAAATCACAATAAAGAGCTAACAGATGTGGTTGGACTACAATTCCCATCATCCCCAGACAGAATGGCCAGAGGCCTTTCTCACTGAGGATGATGGGAGTTGTCGTCCAACAGCATCTTGGGCGGTGGGGAGGCCAGGTTTGAGACCCCTTACAAAACTAAAGGATGGAGGAGGTGGCCGAAAGGTGGCCCACAAGGCCTGAGGGCTCGGAGGTCCTGGGAGATTGCTTCCTTCTGTGAAAGCGTGGCTGTGTTCGCTCTGTGTTCGGTGTGGATGCTGCGCACGTTGGCAGCAGCAGAAGAAAGCAGGCCTGGGCGACCAGCCCCTCCCCATCCAGCTCCGCCTTGCCTTCCTCACCCTAATGATGTCATGGTCTTGGCATCCACCATGAAGCTGCCTGCAGGGACCCAGAGGAATCTCACCAGGGTGTCTGCCTGTGCGAGGGACAAGAGCCCTGTGTCTATAGGGGCCCTCCCTCCCTCCCTCCCCCCAAATCCAGAGTGGGGCAGCGGACCTATAGAGCAGGAGCATTGGAGACACTCCTTTTTAAAAACCCACCTCTGTCCATTGCATCTAACAATGTCCGCATGTCTGCATGGGCGGAGAGGAGAGCTGGTCTGGTGGTCGCAAGCATGACTTGTCCCCATAGCTAAGCAGGGTCTGCCCTGGTTGCAGATGAATGGGAGACTTGATGTGTGAGCACTGGAAGATATTCCCCTCAGGAGATGAACCCTGGCAGCATCTCCAAGACAGGGCTGAGAGAGATTCCTGCCTGCAACCTTGGAGAAGCCGCTGCCAGTCTGGGTAGACAACACTGAGCTAGATGGACCAAGGGTCTGACTCAGTATATGGCAGTTTCCTATGTTCCTAACTCTGAGTTATTTGAAAAATCCAAACTATTTCAACCCTCTCCATTTATTTATTTATTTATTTATTTAGACAGACTTACCGTATATACCACCCAAACTTTCATCTCTGGGCGGTTAACAGTGACATAAAAACAATTAAAACAAAAATAAAAGGTTAAAACAGTTTAACAACTTAAAAACAGCATAAAACTAAAACCTACAAATTTAAAAAGCTGAAAGAGCTTGGATGAAGAGATGGGCCTTCAAATGTTGTTTAAAAATAGTCAGAGATGTGGGAGGAGCGTATCTCAGCAGGGAGCGCATTCCACAATTTCTAGTGTTCTCCTGGCCATTAAGAACAACATCAAGGGGTCACTGGCCCCCAGAGCCATGAAAGAAGAGTCTGAATCCTAGGGCTGAAGAGGGGCCCCAATCATACTGTGTCCACGGATTCATGCTTGTGATTTTTTTCAGCAAGTGGGGGTCTCTCTGCCTCCCCTATTTGAGTCTGCACAACAACCTTGTGAGGTAGGTTGGGCTGAGAAATGGCGGGAGGCCGCTATTCACTGTTCACACAATTACTGAATCTAGGTTTAATGTGGGTGACCAAGATTAGTGTGATTGTGTGAACCCAGGCAAGCTGGGAATCTCGGGCGACCAACCACCTTGGCGTGGTGGATTCACACAATGACTTCAGTGTCGCTAACCCACATTGAACCTAGAGTCAAATGACTGTGCGAACAGGCTGTGTGTGTGTGTGTGTTGCAGCTGGAAGGGACTCCCAGCCCAACGCATAGGGAGGACAGTCAAAGGTGTGCAGGTAGATTTTGTCTACTAGGTTAGATGAAATCTTTGCTGATGAATTGCGTAAGTGTTTTGGTTGATTCATCCGTACAGGCCTTTACGGATGAGTAAAAAGCCTATTTCCAAAGCAAATTGCATACTTTCATTTCTCCCAGATGATTTGTGGATTCGGTGGCGTTGACGTAGATGAGGCACTGTTTCCTGTGGGTGAGGGAAGTTGAGGAATGCCTCTTTTAAGAAGGTGCAGGGGAGTCTGTGCAGGGGAGTCGCTAGAATTGAGTGGAGGGGCCTCCGAGAGAGGTGAGAACACAGGTCCCCTCTTCCCTAGCTACGCCCCTGCATCAGCAGTTCTAATAAGCATGCAGGCAATGCTTATTTGATGAGGACGTGGGGGCCATCTAGAGGCCATCTAATCTAATCCCCTGCTGCATGCAGGCAATCCAGAGCAAAAGCATCCCCAGCAGTCGGCTGTCCAGTCCCTTTTGAGCCTTGAGGACTTCCCGCAAAGGAGAGCCCCGCTCCGCACCTCCTAAGGCATAGGTTCCCCTATCTACTTACTCTTTCTGTTATGAGGTTTCTCCTAATGTGCAATCAAAATCTACCCTTTTGCAACTTCAGCCCATGAAGTCCTGCTGTGAAAACCATGTTGTGAACTTTTGGTTAATAATTTAAAAGTTATATACCACTTATGTAATATTATTATTATTATTATTATTATTATTATTATTAACCAATGAAGTGACGAAAGCAGCATGGTCCTGATGTCCACATTGCTGCTGGACTTTTTGAGAATACTTTTAGTGTTCTTATTTGGGGGTAAAGTTTTTAAATTTGTGTTTATTTCTCATTTATATCATAAAGCACCTTGGGAGGCCTCCTAGAACAGGAAGTGTGTGCACGTGTGAGTAGGTTGTCTCTAAGTTATCCCCACAACAGCCCTGTGAGGTACGTCTGGACTGAGAAATAGCACAGAGTTAGAACTTGTTTCTTCCTGGTCAAAGTCCAACACTCTTACCACTACACGCCTGATCCAACAGGGATGTTCTTATGTTCTCCTGTTGAATGGCAGCCTGTCCTTGATGGCACTGGAGGAGGACAAAAGAGTAGCCACCCTGAAGCCCGCAATAGGGATTAACAGCTGTACATCAGGCAGAAACAGAGAGGACAAAACCCTTCCCCTGTTGAATAGCTGCCTGTCTCACAGCGGGCACTGGCAGGAGAAGAAAGCGGCCCCTATGCAAAGCACAATAAGCCCTGGGGTGGCCATGAATAGCTGTTTGCCGGGCACCAATCCACTGAGCAACGCCTTCTTCCCCTGCCGAACAGCTGTCTGTTGCCCCAAACAGAGCCACCCCGGCCGGCGCCTCTTGGGGGGACTTCACCCACTTTGGGGGCGGGGGGACTTCATCCACTTTGGGGGGACCCGCCACCCCGCAGGACGCACGGGGGCTTCGGAGGAGCCCCACCAAGGAAACTCCCACCCTCCAGGAATTCGGCTCTTTCTGCCCTTATAAGGCTATTTCAACTCGCGGCCAATCAGCGGAGAGAGGCGGCGCCCGCCCGTCCCGGCTCCCAAAACTTCGGCGAAGGAGGCTCCTCCTGCGTGCGCGCCCGCCCGGCTCAGCCTCTCGCCTTGCTGCCGCCGCCGCCGCAGACACCGCCCTGGCCCGCCGAGGAGGAGGATGAGCAGCAACCAATTCAACAAGGGGCCCAGCTACGGCTTGTCCGCCGAAGTCCGCAACCGGGTGAGTGCCAGTGCCGCCGCCGCCGCCGGCGGGGAGCGAGCGCCTCTCTCTCCGCTGCGCCCTGGGCGCACGGAGAGGCAGCGGGGGCCCTTGGAGAGGTGCCCTCGTGGAGAGGTGTGGCGCGCGTCGCTGTGGAGGCGGGGGCGCGGTGGAGGCTGCTGCTGCCGCCGCCTGGGTCCTCTCTGCTCGTCTGGCCGGGGAGGAGGAGCAGAGCCCCTTCTCTGGAAAACCAGAACGCGGCAGAGTGGGAAGGGACTCCAGAGGTCCTCTAGTCGACCCCTGGCTCAGGGCAGGGAACGTGCTGCAGCCGCAGAACTGAAAGAAGTTCTCTGTCCCTCCATCTTTTCCTCACAACAAGCCTGTGAGGTAGGCTTGCTGGGATGAGGACCAGTTTTTTTTAATACACTAACTACTAGACCATGCTCTCTTGAGGTGTTGGGGGTTGATACCACTTTGCGGTCAAGAGATAGACTAGGGCTTCTGTTTATAAGGGGACCAGCGGAGAGAGCCCCCCAGCCCAGCCCCAAAACTTATTTATTCACATTTAGTCAACTTTGTGTATGGTCTCTCCAAGGGTGGATCACAGCACATGAACAAAGCAGTCTTTCTGTCACATTTTTATGCTGCTTTGGGTGGTGTACAAGAAGAAGACAGAAAAAAAATTCTGCGTAAAGCAATATAAAAACAAATTTAAAAACAGTTTAAAACCACTTAAACTAGTTTAAAAAATTTAAGAACAATTTAAAAACACTTGGAAAGCCAGACCAGACTAGTTTTTAGGACTCTCTTGAAGGCCACCAATGAGCCCAAGTTACAGTGTGTGGCTTTAAAACCAGAACAACAACAAAAACAGTGGCGCTTGTGCCTTGAAGGCTGTGTGAGGAGGGGAAGCAACTCCTTGCGGGGTGGGGGTTCTGTTGCTGAGAGATCTTTCAGTTGGAGGTGGGAGAGGGGGCCTGAGGCTTTCATAAAGCCCCCCTGATCTTGCTTGCATTATCTGAGAATTGGTAGCAAGCTTTAGAGTCTCTCAGAATTCTTCAGCTGGGACTAGCTAGCTGCTTTGTTAGTTGGCTGGGAGTGTGTGGGTCATGGCCAGCTTAATGGGTTTCTTGAGTGTGGATGCTCTACTTTTCCATCCATGAAACTTGAAGCATGGCATTCCCTGGGAGGGTTCGGCTCTCAGCCGGAGTCACTTCAGGAACTCTGTCCTGCTCTGGATGGAATTGCCCAGCAGGATACCTTAAGAGGCTACTTCTGTCCTACCCTCAACAGGGTTAGAATAATTACACCTGGTATCCAAGAAGAGGGGTGTGCTTGAGGGTAGGAGGCTGCCTTCTGCTGAGTCAGGCTCCTGCTCCATCTTGCTCATCGTTGTCAGCTCTGACTGGCAGCAGCTCTCCCAGTCCTTTTCCAGCCCTACCTGGAGGATCCAGGGACTGAACTTGACATCTTCTGCATGCAAAACAGGGTTTCGTGTATTTGGCTACAGTCGCATCCCCAAAGGTATGGCCTCCCTTGCCCCTGTGGCAGCGGCTGGAGCTGGATTCGAACTGGTGACCTTGGACTCAGAACATAGGAAGTTGCCATATACTGAGTCAGACCATTGGTCAATCTAGCTCAGTGTTGTCTCTACACTGACTGGCAGCAGCTTCTCCAAGATTGCAGGCAGAAATCTCTCTTGGCCCTGTCTTGGAGATGCTGCCACGGAGGGAACTTGGGACCATCTTCTGCTCTTCCATCCCTTGAGGGGAGTCTCTTGCAGTGCTCACGTCTCCCTTTCATATGCTGCCAGGGCAGACCCTGCTTAGCTAAGCAGACAAGTCAGGCTTGCTGCCACCAGACCAGCTCTCCTCTCCTAGGAGGCAGGCAGTGACTGTCCAAAGTCACCAAGGATGCTTCTTCCGATCACACCCAGTGATCAGTATCTGCTCCCTCTATTATGATTATGATTGATTGATTGATGTACCGCCCAACATTAACATCATTTAAAACCAGCATTAAAAATTTAAACCATAAATCTAATTAAACTAAATGACACATTACCCGAAGATTCTGCTCTGTGTTTATTTGAAACTGCTGTCGGTATTTATTTAATCTGTAAAAGCGTGTTGTCCTGACTTTCTTCTTAAGGCCAAGTGGGTGTCTCGTTCTTCTGGTTCAAGATAAGGCTTGCGGAGGCGGGACGTCATTGCCCTGCGGTCTGTTCTCGAGAGTTCGGGATATACCTGGGCCGTGTGCAGGACCTGTTTAGCATGGTGTCCTGGCACTTATGTACAGCGGATGCGCAGTAGAGTGTTCCTGACCTCTTGGATGGAACTGCTAGAGGCCCAGGTAGCCAGGGAACGAAAACTTCAAGCATGCAAGTGACTCAGACCATCTCTGAGTGTAATCCTTCTCTCGGAGAGATGGGCTATGAATTCTAGTCAAAATAAACCAAAAGTCAGGTAGTGGGGAGGACCTTACCACGGACAGGTGCTGGAAATGAGAGAGTGAGTGTGTGTGTTGGAGGAGGCGTTGCTGCTGGGGTGGTCTGAGGCTCTGGCCAAGGACCTGTGTGTTTAAATTTCACAGCCTGTGGAGGGTGTCCCTGAGCATATGCAGAGTTTTTCCTTGCAGGTACACCACTGAGGCGTTCCCAGAGTTGCAGATTGTGAAGTGGGGTGGCTTGATCAGAGATGATGGCTTTCCAATGACTATAGTCAGAGATGTGCCACTAAAACATTCCCCATGTTTCTGTGCTTCGCTTTCGTTACTAAATATTCCTTGATGCATAAAATAGATGCCAGTACAGTATTGGGCAAGTATGTCAGTGTCACAGTTGACACAGACATTTTTTTTTCCAGGTGGTGATCTTTAGGAAATGTATGTGAGAGTGCATTTATCTTATTGATCTGTGTCAACAGTAGGCTGGGTTATTAAAAACTAAATGTACAAGTCGAACAGCATGCCAAATCTGATCACAGTTTATTTAGGGCGTCGGGGGAAACATGCATAGTAACTCTTTTCTGGAGAAGAAAATCTAGGCAAATGAGAAAAAGACTGCAAGGAGAAGTTGCCCCCCTCCTCCCTGGAGATGAACTTCCAATTCAAAAGTTTCAGAAAATCCGCATTTCTTTTACAGTCCTAGCACCTCGTTTCTCATCTTTTCTTTTTTTTTGGTTCAAAAATGTCTCCAGCTAGGCTAGCATAGAACAGCGGAGCCCAGTTGAGGCAGGAATGTGTCTTCATTTGAACACCCTCTTGGGAGAGGTGGCACAGGGCTCCTTTCGCGAAACCCTCTGAACTATCTTGGATCACGTCTCATGTCTCAAGCCCTGGAGTGGCTTCCCACACGTCGCAAACCCACGGCACACTCCTAAGGAGCTTCCGGCTTGTCTGAGTTCAGCATCAGCCTGGTAGCTGACCCTCATGTGTACCAAGTGGCCTTTTTCTTCTATAGCAGCTGGCTGTGGGTTCTTCACTCTGGAAAGTGGCAGGGGCTCTTCCCCCCCCCCCAAAACGCACACATATAAAAACAAGCCCTGTTGGATCAGGCCCAAGGAGGCCTATCTAGTCCAGCATCCTGTTTCCCACAGTGGTCCCCCAGATGCCTCTGGGAACCCCACAGGTAAGATCTGAAAGCAAGCTCTTGTGGTCGCAAGCATGACTTGTCCCTTTAGCTAAGCAGGGTTCACCCTGGTTGCATTTGAATGGGAGACTAGAAGTGTGAGCACTGGAAGAGATTCCCCTCTTAGGGGATGGAGCTGCTCTGGGAAGAGCAAAAGGTTCCAAGTTTCCTCCCTGGCAGCATCTCCAAGTCAGGGCTGAGAGAGACTCCTGCCTGCAACCTTGGAGAAGCCGCTGCCAGTCTGTGAAGACAATACAGAGCTAGATAGACCAATGGTCTGACTCAGTATATGGCAGCTTCCCATGTTCCTCCCCTGTAACTGGTATTTAGGGCCATCTTGCCTCTGATGGTGGAGGTGGCCTCTAGCCACCAGACTAGTTGCCATTGGTAGACCTGTCCCCCATGCATTTGTCTAAGCCTTTCTTGAAGCCATCCAGGTTGGTGGCTGCCACCGCGTCTTGTGGCAGAGGATTCCATGGGTTAATTATGTGTTGTGTGAAAAAGTGCTCCTTCTTGTCTGTCCTAAATGTCCCGGGCTTCAGTTTCATGGAGTGACCCCTGGTTCTAGTGTTGTGACAGAGGGAGAAAAATGACTCTTTCTCTCTACTCCATGCATAGTTGTATACACTTTGATCATAACTCCCCCTTAGTTTCCTCTTTTCCAGGGTAAAGAGCCCCAGGTGTGGTAGCCTCAGACCCTTGCCCCATCTATCTCAGGACTGCACAACTTGAGCCTTCCAGCTGGTTTTTTTTAATTACTACAACTCCCATCATCCCTGGCTGCTGTGGCTGGGGATCATGGGAGTTGTAGTCCAGCAGCTGGAGGCCCAAAAGCTGGGCATCCCTGGTCTAGCTCAGTATTGCCTACGCTGGCTGGCAGCGGCTCTCGGAAGGTCTCAGGCAGGAGTCTTTCCCCAGCCCAACCTGGTGAGGCTGCCAGGGATCGAACCTGGGACCTTCTGCATACAAAGCAGATGCACTTCTGAAGGCCAGGCCCCATCCACCAGCATCTGGTAGAAAAGGCTTTTGAGCTGGTAGGTGAACCATGAGAAACTCTGGCTCCAGTTAGGTTCATTGGTATTGAGTTTTCTAGATCGGATGCCGACCAAATGCTTTGGCAACCAGTTTAGATCCAGAAGAATCCGCAACTCACCTGCTTAGAGTGTGGAACTCTCTGCCACTTGCGGCTTCCCTGGCGCACCCGGTTGGCCACTGCGTGAGGCAGGATGCTGGCCTGGATGGACCTCGGCCTGATCCAGCAGGGCTGTTCTGATCTTAAGCCGAAGACAATGGTGGCTGTTTTCATGGGAGAAGAAAACATTTTGAAACTTCTTTTGTGTGACTGAAGACATTTCTAAACAGGAAAGCCTTTATCACTGACACTGCAGACAGAGCGCCGGGTGTCTGAATTGTTGGATTTTGGCGACCGCTCTGGGTGGGTGGGTGGGTTGATGGGTTTGACCCCGGCTCAAGGAAATCCAAGAGGGTTTGGGATTGGGTTCAGTTGGGTCTCCCCACTCCCAGGGCATTTTGTCGGGGTGAGTTCTTTGCTGTCCAGATCGGCAGCGGCCTCAAAATGGAGACATTTTTGTGTTCCTGCTGTGTGGATAACTCTTCAAAGGAAAGAGCAGCTACCAGTGACATTGCCTAGGTTGGGTGCATTGCCCGAGTTCGTGGTAGAGGCTGAGGTCCAGGAGTCCGTGTCTGCTGAGGTCAGGAAAAGGGATCCGACAGAATCCTGCTCCTTCTTCGGATGCCTCTAAGCAGCACCCAAGCAATAGCCCTCCCCACTTGCTTACTCTGAGGTAGACTGCACCTGTGAGTGGAGGCTCCATGGAGCAATTGTGGCCTCTCTAAGAACAGCCCTGCTGAGTCAGACCAGAGAGCCAGCATCCTGTTCCTAGCAGCAGCTAGTTAGATGCCTCTAGGAATTCGGCGCCTGGTATTGAAAGGCAGACGGCTTTTGAACATGGTAGTTGTATACTTCATGGCTATTAGCCCTTGACTGCTGTGGCCAGCCTCCCCGCGGCTGTCTGTTGCCCTTTTTGAAGCCATCTAAGTTAGCGGTTGCCATACCCGCATCTTGTGGCAGGAGGTTCCACATGGGTCAATAAACATTCTGTCTCTGCTTCCCTGCCAGCGAAGCTTACCAGGTGACCTGAAGTTTGGGAGAGATGGAAAAGTCTTGTTCCCCATTGTGAGTAACCTTATAACCTCCGTCTGTGCTACTATTCCCTTTATTCTCATTTTTCTAGAGGACAAAAGCCCCGAATGGCTTAGTCTTTCTTTACAGGGAAGTTGGCTGTGCTATGAATTCTTTTACAGCGCCCGTGAACATTCTTAGGTATTGCAGTATATCTCGGTTCTTAAAAACAAAACAAAACCCAAAGTTGTATATAAGTTAATCTATATCTCAGGCTCAGCTTTTAAGAGCTAGGATTGTGCAACTTGGCTCAACGTACATCGCTTGCGGGGAGGAGCACATTTTATTGAAAAAGTCTTGCTGTTCCCAGGCGTGCCATTGTCAGTGTGCGCCAGCGCAGACCAATAAAGAGCCTAGCCCCCAAGAGAAGCAATAAAAACAGGAGAATGAAGGTCAGGTGCTGTTTCTCTCCTGCTGCTCCCCTGTCAGTGGACTCCTACAATAGATAATAATATTTTTAATGGGCCCTCTCTTAAATGGCTTCCCTTTCTCAAAAGGATGCCGCCCTGCCCTGCTGTCTGTCTGTCCCCAGCAGCTGGTGTTGAGAGGTAGACTGCCTCTTCCCATGGAGGCTCCGCTTGGCTAGACTCATCCTCCTTGGTGAACTTGGCTTTAATGTGGGGGATCAGACATCTGGCCGGGCAGGGGGGAGATCACAGGAAGCTGAATGAGAAGCGATGTTGGGTGATGTGGCATTCCTTGCTGCTGCAAACCTGCCTTGCTAGTGAGTGTGTGAGTGAAATTTGTGCAGCAGCTCCCAGAATACAAACTCGTAGGAACATAGGAAACTGCCATATACTGAGTCAGACCCTTGGTCTATCTAGCTCAGTATTGTCTTCACAGACTGGCAGCGGCTTCTCCAAGGTTGCAGGCAGGAACCTCTCTCAGCCCTATCTTGGAGATGCTGCCAGGGAGGGAACTTGAAACCTTCTGCTCTTCCCAGAGCGGCTTTATCCCCTAAGAGGGGAATATCTGGCAGTGCTCACACTTCTAGCCTCCCATTCATATGCAACCAGGGCAGACCCTGCTTAGCTAAGGGGACAAGTCATGCTTGCTACCACAAGACCAGCTCTCCTCGGTCCCCGCTTGGTTGTGGAAGCCTATTGGACTGACCTTGAGCTGCTCTTTCTCTCGGCCTACAGTGCAGGGTGGTTGTGAGGGTAACAGACCACAACCGATACATGGGATGGGGTCGTAGCGCAGTGGGGAAGCATCGGCTTTGCAGGCAGAGGGTCTCTAATTCAATTTCCTCGGCAGCATCTCCCGTTAGGGCTGGGAGAGACTCCTGCCTGGAACCTGGGAGAGCTGCTGCCAGTCAGTGTAGACAGTACTGAGCTAGATGGACCGATGGTCTGACTCAGTATATGGCAGCTTCCTGCGATCTTCATGAGCTGACCTGAGCCATCAGAGGAAGGGCAGGATATAAATGCACCCATAAATGCATTGTCCACAGCTTGGACACTGGGCATAATCCTGTACTGGTCTGCTATGCTGTAGGGCGTTCCTAAGTGTGTGGGCATCTCCTCTTTAAAGGTAAAGTGTGCCGTCGAGTCGATGTCGACTCGTGGCACCCACAGAGTCCTGTGGTTTTTCTTTGGTAGAATACAGGAGGAGTTGACCGTTGCCTCCTCCTGCGCAGTATGAGATGATGCTTTTCCAGCATCTTCCTATATTGCTGCTGCCAAACATAGAAACATGGCAGCAGAGGTTCGAACTGGCAACCTCTGGCTTGCTAGTCAAGTCATTTCCCCGCCGTGCCTCTTTAGCTCTGTGAAAACATAGGGACATAGGAAGCTGCCACATACTGAGTCAGACCATTGGCCTATCTAGCTCAGTATTGTCTGCACAGACTGGCAGCGGCTTCTCCAAGGCTGCAGACAGGAATCTCTCTCAGCCCTCTCTTGGAGCTGCTGCCAGGGAGGGAACCTGGAACCGTCTGCTCTTCCCAGAGGGGCCACCATCCCCTGAGGGGGAATCTCTTCCAGTGCTCACACTTCTAGTCTCCCATTCATATGCAACCAGGGCAGACCCTGCTTAGCTAAGGGGACAAGTCATGCTTGCTACCACCAGACCAGCTCTCCTCTCCAAAGTAGCTGCCGTATACGGAGTCAGACCCTTGGTCCATCTAGCTCAGTATTGTCTACCCAGACTGACAGCGGCCTCTCCAAGGTTGCAGGCAGGAATCTCTCTCAGTCCTGTCTTGAAGATGCTGCCAGGGAGGGAACTGGGAACCTTCTGATGCTCTCCCCAGAGCGGCTCCATCCCCTGAGGGGATGATCTTACAGGGCTCACACATCAAGTCTCCCATTCAGATGCAACCAGGGTGGACCCTGCTTAGCTAAGGGGACCAGTCATGCTTGCGACCACAAGGCCAGCTCTCCTCTCCTAAAACTTTGCTTATTCACCTGGAGAAGTGGGGAGAGCTAAAGGGCTGAGTGGCGCTGGCCTTCTGGCTCCTCCCTTGATCCCGAGCGCATTTGGGGAAGGGGACAGGTCTCTGACTTCCTGCCCAGATGAAAAGGCCTCTCTAGCAACCTGCAGACCTCGCTCTGTCATCCCGGTGCACACCTGGCAGACAGCGGTTCACATGCTCTGTGGTGCCACGTCATTGTCCGAGGAGTTGCCCGAGGAGCGGAGCAAGCCGGGAAGGAGCAGCGTCTGCCTGCGTCTGCCTGCCAGCAAGCAGCCTGGCGTGTACCTCTGGCTCTCTTTCTCCTTGGCCAGGGAGGTGAATGCTTTGGGTGCTGATATAGGGCAGGCCATATTGCTTAGGGGGGGCTAAAACCCTTTATTTCTTTATTTACTTTAGGAGCGGAGAGCTGGTCTTGTAGTCGCAAGCATGACTGGTCCCCTGAGCTAAGCAGGGTCCACCCTGGTTGCATATGAATGGGAGACTTGATGTGTGAGCACTGCGAGAGATTCCCCTCAGGGGATGGAGCTGCTCTGCGTAGAGCATCTAGGTTCCAAGTTCCCTCCCTGGCAGCATCTCCAAGATAGGGCTGAGAGAGACTCCTGCTTGCAACATGGGAGAAGCCGCTGCCAGTCTGTGAAGACCATACTGAGCTAGATGGACCAGTGGTCTGTCTCCGTATATGGCAGCTTCCTATTTTAGAGAGGAGAGCTGGTCTGGTGCTTGCAAGCATGACTGGTCCTGTTAGCTAAGCAGGGTCCACCCTGGTTGCATGTGAATGGGAGACTAGACGTGTGAGCCCTGCAAGATATTCCCCTCTTAGGGGATGGAGTCGCTCTGGGAAGAGCAGAAGGTTCCCAGTTCCCTCCCTGGCAGCATCTCCAAGACAGAGCTGAGAGAGATTGCTGCCTGCAACCTGGGAGAAGCCGCTGCCAGTCTGTGAAGGCAATACTGAGCTAGATAGACCAATGGTCCATATATATCTCAGTATATGGCAGCTTCCTCTGTTCCTATGGGGCGGCTGTGGCTCCCTTGATTTTCATGCAGAAGGTTCCAGATTCAGTCCCTGGCAGCATCCCCAGGAAGGGCTGGGGAAAGGCCTGGAGAGCTGCTGCCAGCCAGGGCAGACAGTACTGAGCTAGGTGGACCCAGGACTCAGTACGAGCCAGTTTTCCATGTTCCAAAGTTGTTTTCCTTATGACTTCTTCTTCTTTGCCCCAGGTGAATGGTGTTTGTGTGCCGTAGATCAAGGCTGTGCAACTTGGTTGGAGCACAGCTCCCATTATCCACAGCCAATAGGGATGATGGGCATTGTAGTCCTCCAACAGCTGGAGGGCCCATGTTGTTCAGCTCTGCTCTAGATAATGGATTGTGTGTTTGACTGCATGGGGGAGGAACGGAGAGACAACAGAATCCAGCATCTAGGAGTGGGCAAACGTGGCCCTCTAGGTGTTGCTGAATTACAATTTGGCCCACCCTGGATCTAGCATTTATAAAGGCTAAAACCTTATTTACTTATTTTTACACTTCTGTCTGGCTCTTCCTCCAAGGAGCACATGGTTATTTTTACCCTCACAACAACCCTGTAAGGTAGGTTAGGCTGAGAGATACGTGACTGGCCCAGAGTCCCCCAGCGAGTTTCGTGGCTGAACGAGGATTCGAAATCGGGTCTTCCTGGCCCTAGTCCAACACTCTAACCACTGCCCTGTGCTGGCTCTTGTTCTTCTCTCCTTGGACTGCCGGCAGTCCCTCTGAAATGAATAGTCTGCGTTGGGCTCGCCTCGTTGGACGGTGGCCCCAAAGACGTTAGCATCGCCTGCGTTTTGATGACCTTCCCTGACTTGGGCCAGGCAGCAGCCTAGCAAAATGAGCTTGGCTTGGCTAGGAAAGCGACTCTATGGTTGGGGAGGTATGCAGCTTAGCTCTCGGCTCCAGAGACTGGTCTGGTGTGAGTGCGTGGGTGGGTGTTTTGCTGAGAAGCAATGCCAAGGAGAAATTCCAGGCTGGATGAGGGGAGGAAGGAGGGGTGTGTGCGCGCGCGCATGCATGCAGGCAAGGCCCAACATGCTCCTGATGTCTGCACGCTCAGCAGTAACCCGCTGTGGGAAGGCAAAGCGACAGTGTTTGCTGGGCCTGTTCAGGGTATTGTGTGGAGCTGATTAGTGCATGCAGGAGGTAATGAGCCCCTGGTGGCGCAGTGGTAAAACTGCCGCCCTGTAACCAGAAGGTTACAAGTTCGATCCTGACCAGGGGCTCAAGGTTGACTCAGCCTTCCATCCTTCCGAGGTCGGCAAAATGAGTACCCAGAATGTTGGGGGGCAATATGCTAAATCATTGTAAACCACTTAGAGAGCTTCTAGCTATAGAGCGGTATATAAATGTAAGTGCTATTGCTATTGCTATTTAAATGTGCTTTCTCCCTGCTGTTGTTAACAGCGCATCCTAGGTAGATTTCTCTCTACAAACAAAAAACGCAGCCGCCTTGGATGCTAAAACCCAGAATTGCTTGCTATGTTGACTCAAACTATAGGTTACGTTGGAGGCACAATTTTGCCACCCACTTTGCTACTCTTTTAACAATGACAGTCATAAGCTGCCATATACTGAGTCGGGCCATTGGTCCATCTAGCTTAGTATTGTCAACCCAGACGGGCAGCAGCTTTCCCAAGGGTGCAGGCAGGAGTCTCTCCCAGCCCTATCTTGGAGATGCTGCCAGGGAGGGAACTGGGAACCTAGATGCTCTTCCCTGAGTGGCTCCATCCCCTAAGAAGGGGAATATCTTACAGTGCTCACACATCAAGTCTCCCATTCATATGCTGACCAGGGCAGACCCTGCTTAGCTAAGGGGACAAGTCATGCTTGCTACCTTAAGGATGTGTTTGCAGGAAGTAAGAATTGGGACTGTGGTGTGAAGGGAATTCTAACCCTTCGTCCCTGCTGTGCTGTCCTGGTACTGATCTGGGGTGGTCCCATTGGTGTCTGGAGAAAACCTTGAAGTGAGAGGCATGATGAGAGACTTGTAAAGCTACACAGAGTAATAGCTCTGCTGGTCTGTATGGTGCCACAAGTCTCCTGTCCTCTGCGAAGAGTCTTGGGCAATAGGGTCTGGAAGAATCTCCCTTTCCTGAGACCTTGAAAAGCTGCTGCCGGTCAGAGGTGGCAGCTCTGCCAATCGAGAAGACGGAGCCAGACGGGTGATCTCGTAGGATGCTGCCATTTTAAATCGTAATGTGTGTTTTTATCTATTGTGCTTTTTATCTGTTTTAATGAATTGTTTTAATATGTACACCGCCTAGAGATTTCCATACTAGGCAATCTAGGAATGCATTCAATCAATCTAGAAATGCAATCAATCAATCAGTAAATAAAACAGTATGCCACATTCCGTCGAGCATCTCGGCTGTCCCCTTGCTTCAGCTTTTTAAGAAGGCAGTTCATGGAGAGGCCTGACGAGTGCTCTTTCCTTGGGAACCTCCATGTTCAGGAGCAGTCTACCACTGGATACTCGTCCCAAACAGCGAGGCGGGGCCTCGGTGTCCCACTTTCTGATCCCCGGGGAATTGGGCTGATGCGTCGTCTTGTCTGCTGTCAAGACGGCGAACTCCAAGGGAACAGGATGGGGATGGGGAGACTCAAAGATTTGAAGGCGATACCTGACCCGGGTTCTAATTTCTCTTACCAGCTTGCCCAGAAATACGATCCGCAGAAGGAAGCCGAGTTGCGGGTATGGATCGAGAATATCACGGGCAGGGAGATCGGTCCAGACTTCCAGAAGGGCCTGAAGGACGGCGTCATCCTCTGCGAGTGAGTCGCCGAGGACCTTTGTCTGAAATCTGCATTCCTAAATGTCTCCCTCGGAAGGAGGGTGGTCTGTTTATTCGGTGATGGAGGGCGGGAAGAGGCTTTACGGATGCACCTTCCCTCTAAATCTGTTGGTGGCTCATTGGCCGAGATAGACTGCTTCTGGACATGCAGGTTCCATTTAGCACCCTTGCATGCTGGCTGCCTTTTAAAATATCTGGCTTCTTTCCATGTTGAATCGGGTTCAGAGGAAGGTGGCCGAGATGGTGAGGCGTCTGGAAATCAAGCTCCGTGAGGAGGAGTGGAAGGAGCAGGATACGCTTAGCCTGGATAAGACTGAGGGGAGATAAGAGAGATATTTGCCGTCAGATATCTGAAGGGCTGTCTCGTAGGAGGAGGAGTGGGCTTGTTCTCCGTGGCGCCTGCAAGGAAGCCGATTCAGGCTAGACGCTAGGAAGGACTTTCCAGCTGTAAGAACCGTTGGACAGTGGAACCACCCGCCTCATGCAGAGGCAGGCTCTCCTTTCCTGGAGGTTTTGCGGCAGATGTCGGCCAGAGATGCTGTAGCAGATTCTTGTCCTGAGCAGGGGGGTATAGTAGAGGACAGGACCCCCACCCCCATTTCCAACATTCTGTTAGCCCAAGGGGTGTTGATGGAGTTCCTAGCCGGTCTCCTATCCATGCACTGACTAGAGCCAGCCCTGCTTAGCTTCAGTATGGTGGCTGTACCACGTGCCTTCAGGCCATACCCTGGGATAACCAGGAGAGCTGATCTGGTGGCAGCAATCATGAATTGGCCCCTTTGCTAAGCAGGGTCTGCCTTGGTTTGCATTTGAATGGGAGAATACATTTATAAGCACTGTAAGAAATTCCCCTTAGGGGATGGGGCTGCTCTGGGAAGAGCATCTGCCTGCTTGCATAGGAACATAGGAAGCTGCCTTCTACTGAGTCAGACCATTGGCCTATCTAGCTCAGTATTGTCTTCACAGACTGGCAGCTGTTTTTTCAAGGTTGCAGGCAGGAATCTCTCTCAGCCCCATCTTGGAGATGCTGCCAGGGAGGGAACATGAAACCTTCTGCTCTTCCCAGAGCGGCTCCATCCCCTAAGGAGGGGGGGATATCTTACAGTGCTCACACTTCTAGTCTCCCATTCATATGCAACCAGGGTGGACCCTGCTCAGCTAAGAGAACAAGTCGTGCTTGCGAGCACCAGACCAGCTCTCCTCTCTAAAATAGGAAGCTGCCATATACTGAGTCAGACCCTTGGTCCATCTAGCTGAGTATTGTCTTCACAGACTGGCAGCGGCTTCTCCAAGGTTGCAGGCAGGAATCTCTCTCAGCCCTATCTTGGAGATGCTGCCAGGGAGGGAACTTGGAAGCTTCTGCTCTTCCCAGATCAGCTCCATCCCCTGAGGGGAATCTCTGACAGTGCTCATATGTAGTCTCCCATTAAGTGCAACCATTAAATGCAACCAGGGCAGACCCTGCTTAGCTAAGGGGACAAGTCATGCTTGCTACCACAAGACCAGCTTTCCTCTCTGCTTGCATGCAAAAGGCTCCAAGTTCCATCCCTGGTGGAAGCTCCCAAGATAGGGCCAACTGGAAGAGACTCTTGCTTGCAACCTTGGAGAAGCTGCTGCCAGCCTGGGTAGACAGTACTGAGATGAATGGACCAATGGTCTGACTCAGTATAAGGCAGCTTCCTATGTTCCTGTGGGATGAAAGGACAGTCAGAAGAGCCCTCCTGGGTCAGACCAAGAATCCATCTAGCAACCAGCGGCTACTTGGATACCTCTAAGCAGAGCCTGAATGCAGGAGCTCTTCCCTGCTGCCCCATGTCCCCCCACCCTCTGTATTCGGAGGCAGCCTCAGAATTCTCCTCCACCCCATACAGAGCAAGCCTAGGCAACTCCCTGCCTCAAGATGTGGCGATGGCCACAGGCTTAGATGCCTTTTTAAGAAGGCAGTTCGAGGAGAGGTCTGACAAGGGCTCTTTCTGCGGGAACCTCCATGTTCAGGAGTAGTCTACCACTGGATACTCGTCCCAAACATTGAAGCGGGGCTGCAGGGGCCTTGGCGTCCAGCTTGTGGGCTTTGGGATCACCAGGGAATCGGGCGGACGCGTCTTCTTGTCTGCTGTCGCAACTCTGCATGTCCCTGTCCTCTTGCATTAAAATCTGAGAGTGCATTTTTAGGAGGATTTGGGGGTCGGTGTCTCTTCTCCACCCCCCTTTCCTTGCTCCACCTGCCCAGTGAAGTTGCTTTGCCATAGCGCAAAACCAAATTGTATTTTCTCCCTCCCTCCTCCCAGGCTTATAAACAGACTCCAGCCGGGATCCATAAAGAAGATCAACCGTTCTGCTCTCAACTGGCATCAGGTACAATATGTATAAATAAATATATACACACACACACACACACACACACACATATTCTTGGCGGAAGGGAAACCAGGGTCTCTGAAAACCAGGGGCAGGCCATTAAAGGGCTGAGGTTGGAGGGCACCTTTAATGCTGGACTGCGTTTGGGGAAGGGGTCCTCACTGAAAGGACCTGTATTCGGGTGGAGGGGCAGGGAGTATAGTGGAAGAACATCTGCTCTGCATGCAGGAGGTCCCAGGTTCAATCCCTGGCAGCCTCTCCAGGTGCAGCTGAGAATGACTCGTGGTTGAAACCTTGGAGAGATGCTGCCAGTTGGTGTAGGCACAACTGCGCTAGGTAGGCCAAAGGTCTGACTCTGTAGGTGGCAGCTTCCAGTGTACCCCTTCTGCCGATATACAGAGATCCTCTGCTAACTGAGCAAAGAGGTGCCTTTTAAAAGTGATGGTTCTTTTTACTGAGCAGGGGGAGAGCAACCGGCCCTATCCACCCCCAGCACAGCATCCCTCCAGTGGCTGTTGCTGGTGTCTGTCTTATGTTTCTTTTTTAGATTCTTTATTTATTTTTTCGATTTCTATATTGCCCTTTCAAAAATGGCTCAGGGTGGTTTACAAAGAGAAATAATAAATAAATGAGATGGAATTTATTTATTTATAATATTTATACCCTGCCCCTCCAGTGCACTACTGCTAGGAGCGGCTCACAACAATAAAATAGACATACAATAAAAGTAATAAAATTAACTAAATTAAACAAAAAAAGTTGTCAGATTAAAAACCATAATCATTATTAGGTTCATATTAAAGGTAAAAACTTAAAAGCTAAAAACTGAAAATTATAAAAAGCTAAAGAAGCTACCAGATATATATATTTTTAAACATATTCGTATATTGCCCAAAAAGCAAGTCTCTGGACAGATTACAACAAAACTATAAGAACAAGTAAAAAGTTAAAAACATTGCAACAATTTAAAACAATGTTAAAACCATTAAAACCCATCAAACTATTAGAAGATGGTGAGCCCTTTGGGGACAGGGAGCCATCTTTATTCAATTATTTTTATTTCTCTAGGTAAATCGCTTTGGGAACTTTTGTTGAAGAGCAGTATCTAAATATTCATAGTACATAGGAAGCTGCCATATACTGAGTCAGACCCTTGGTCCATCTCGCTCAGTATTTGTCTGCACAGACTGGCAGCAGCTTTTCCGAGGTTGCAGGCAGGAATCTCTCTCAGCCTTTTCTTGGAGATGCTGCCAGGGAGGGAACTTGGAAGCTTCTGCTCTTCCCAGAGCGGTGGCTCCATCCCCTGAGGGGAGTATCTTACAGTGCTCACACTTGGTCTCCCATTCATATGTAACCAAGGTGGATCCTGCTTAGCAAAGGGGACAAGTCATGCTTGCTACCACAAATGTGCGCATGTGTGAGCTAAAACAGGAGGCATTTCCATTGGCAGCATCTGGCCGTGAATGGCCCAACTTTCCACATAAACACGCAATGCTGCTATTTCTGCGCTGGTGAGAGCCTGGTCGCGTGCTCAACTGGAAGTAATGCAGTTAAACATTAACGGTGGCAGCAGTGTGACTGCGGAATCTGTTCTCTGGAGGAACGGGGCGGGCGGGCTGGGGGGTGGGAGGCTCCCTCTGGAGGTCTTCAAGCAGAGGGTAGACTGCCCCCTGCTGGGGGTGCTCTTGTTCTGGGTTTCCTGCTGCGGGCAAGGGGGCTGGACCCGATGGCTACCCACTCCAGGATTCCAAGAGACCGAGCGGTCAACGGCTTCTGTGTTCCCTGACTGGGAAGGGACATTGCATGTGGCCTCATACGGAGTCAGACCCTTGGCCCGTCTAGCTCAGTCTTGTCTGCTCTGACTGGCAGCATCTCCCCCCAGGGTTTCAGGCAGGAGTCCTGCCCAGCCTGACCTGGAGATGCTGCCTCAGCGGGTTGAACCTGAGACCCCCCGCATTCATCGCATGCTGAGGGTGTCCCTAACCACGGACTTGCTGTGTTTTGCCAGCTGGAGAACCTCTCCAACTTCATCAAGGCCACGATCAGCTACGGCTTGAACCCCGTCGACCTGTTTGAGGCCAACGATCTCTATGAAAGTGGGAACATGACGCAGGTCCAGGTCTCGCTGCTGGCTCTGGCCGGCATGGTGAGTGAGGGGCAGGGGCCTCTTGGTGGCTGGGGGGCAGGGTGTGTCTTGCCATGGCAAGTTGGACCTGTCTGTGGAGGGCAGGGGTCTTCCTGAATATCGCCGAGGAGGCTGGAGGATCTCTTCGGGTAGGTGGCAGCAGGTGGGAAGAGGCTCTGTAGCTAGCCCTCGCCTCCAAGGTTGTTGGTGGCCAAGATTGCTAAATGGAGCCTCCATGTTCAGGGGTAGTCTACCTCCTAATGCTGGTTAGGTTTATAGCCTGTTTTAGAACAGGTTCAGAGGAAGGGTCTAGAACCCAGTCATGGGTGCACCGAGGTAACTTTGGAGCCTGGACCTAACGGCCTTTGGAGAGGGCCCCACCCCTGCAAATTAAGCACCATCATGCTCGACCGGGTCACCACACCACCCGGGACAGACTAAAGAGGATTTGGGGGGCCCCAGGGGGTGTGGAGGCCCTGGACTTCAGCCCCCAAGTCCAGGGGTAAGAGCACCTCCGAACCTACCCCTGCTAACTTAACAAAGAGGCACCTTCTAAAGTGGCGTTTCTCTTACATTTAGCAGGGGGAGAGCAGCTGGCCCTCTCCATCCCCAGCACAGCATCCCTCCAGTGGCTGTTGCTGTTGTCTGTTTCTTTTTGGACTGTGAGCCCACTGGGGATAGGGGGAATCGTCTTATTTATGCATTTCTTATTCCTATGTAAACTGCTTTGGGAACTGTGGTTGAAGAGTAGTATATAAATATTCTTCGTGGTAGTAGCCGAAACCAAGTGGCAGTTCTCTTTAAAACCTGGAGTTGTGCCATTCACAGGATTCGGGCTCTCTCAGTCGTGACTGGAGTACCAGCTTCCCCACACACCCCAGGTGCTTGACAAGGATCGAGGGCCATAAAATGTATAATTTTTATGTATAAACAAAGAATAGTCGGACTCAAAACTGAAGTCTAGGAGCTGGAAGCACCCCCGCCCCCCGACCGCCTCTTATTCAGAGAGTTCTTTTCCTGCAACAATGAGGACTAGAAGCGTTGATTGCAAAGCAACCCGACATTCCCAGGGTTCCAAGCCTGGTGCAGAGCTGTGGAGCTGACGGGGGCCCATTTCTTCTCCCTCGCCCTGCAGGCAAAGACGAAGGGCATCGACAGCGGTGTGGACATCGGGGTGAAGTATTCGGAGAAGCAGGAGCGGTGCTTTGACGATGCAAAAATGAAGGCCGGGCAATGCGTCATTGGCCTACAGGTGAGTCGCGTGGTGGCATCAGCAGGGAGGGGGAATCGTGCTGGCTCGTGGCCGGCTTGCGTCATTGAGGTGCATTCAGTTCTTGTGGCAGATCCTGTGATTTTGTTCCTGGAGGCTAATTCAGGTGCCCCCTTCTCACTTTGTGCGTGCTGAAGACATTGCATCTCCTGTGAGGTCAAATCCTCTTTTCCCCAAAAAACCAAACCCTACTCTGCCTTTCCACTCTAAACTGAAAAATCAAGGCAGCTTAGGAACATGGGAAGCAGCCTTCTGCTGAGTCTAACCCTTGGTCCATCTAGCTCAGTATTGTCTACACAGACTGGCAGTGGCTTCTGCAAGGGTGCAGGCAGGAGTCTCTCTCATCCTTATCTGGAGATGCTGCCAGGGAGGGAACTTGGAACCTTTTGCATTCAAGCAGGTAGGTGCTCTTCCCAGAGCGGCCCCATTATCCCCTCAGGGGAAGATCTTGCAGTGCTCACACGTGTAGTCTCCCATTCAAATGCAAACCAGGGCAGATCCTGCTTAGCAAACAGGACAACTCATGTTTGCTTCCACAAGACCAGCTTAGGGTATCAAAAAGGAGAGAGAATTAAAACCACTACCAGACCAGCAACTAAAACATGAGAATGCTCTGGCAACTTTTAAAAGGTCAGTCAAGACACATCTGCTCATCCAGGCTTTTAATTAAGATGTACAGTTTTAATAGTGCTTAACACTTTTAACATGTCTAAATTTAGTATTAATTTGTATTTTTATTGTAAACTGCCCAGAGACTTGAGTTTGGGGTTAATTTATTCATAGCAATTAATTAATAAACACAAAGATGCACAACTTGATATCACATAACAGCATCACAAGTGAGTAAAAATGTTCTGTCCATTGCAAAAGAATAATTTCAGTTGGTCAACAAGTTCAAGTGAAAGTCAGTTACCAGATGTCAGTTTTCTTGCTGTGGAAAGGACAAGTCTCTCTGGAGCTGCCTGCTAGAGTCAGACCGTTGGCCCATCTAACTTACAGTCGTCTGCACGGATTGGAAGCAGCTCTTCAGGGCCTCGGGCGTGGGACTTTCCCAGCCCTGCCCGGAGATGCTGCCGGGGTTTGGACCCGGGACCTGGAGTTGTCGACCCAACAACATCTGGGGACCCAAGGCTGAGAATCCCTGCTCTGAGATCTGATAGCAGAACAAGGTGTTGAAAGAGGATAACCCAGATAAGAACAGCCCCGCTGGATCAGGCCCAAGAAGGCCCATCTAGTCCAGCATCCTGTTTCACACAGTGGCCCACCAGATGCCTCTCGGAAGCCCACAGGCAGGAGTTGAGGGCATGCCCTCCCTCCTGCTGTTGCTCCCCTGCAACTGGGACTCAGAGGCATCCTGCCTCTGAGGCTGGAGGTGGCCTATAGCCCTCCGACTAGTAGCCATTGATGTACCTCTCCTCCATGAAGTTATATCCAAAACACTCTTAAAGCCATCCAGGTTGTTGGCTGCCACCACACCTTGTGGCAGAGAATTCCACAAGTGGATTATGTGTTGTGTGAAAAAGTACTTCCGTTTGTTGGTCCTAAATTTCCCGGCAATCAATTTCATGGGATGACCCCCGGATCTAGTGCTATGGGAGAGGGAAAAGAATTCCTCTCTCTCCACTTTCTCCACACCATGCATGGTTTTATGGATCTCTATCCTGTCTCCCCGCAGTTGTCTTTTTTCTAAACTAAAAAGCCCCAGGTGTTGCAGCCTTGCCTCATAAGAAAGGTGCTCCAGGCCCCTGATCATCTTGGCTGCCCTCTTCTGTACCTTCTCCAGTTCAACAATGTCCTTTTTTAGATGTGGTGACCAGAGAATTGTACGCAGTACTCCAGGTGTGGCCGCACCATAGATTGGTATAAGGGCATGATAATCTTAGCCATTTTATTTTAAAATAAATAAATTGTTACATGGTTTTTTAAAATTTGTTTTAGCTCTTTACTGTTTTAGTAGTGTGTTTTAATTGTAATTCATTCATTCATTTGATTTGAATGAATGAATAAATAAATAAAATTTTCAGTCCCCTTCCTAATGATCCCTATCATGGAATTGGCCTCTTTCACAGCTGCCACACATTGAGTCGGCACTTCCAACAACTCTTGTATCTCGAGATGATTTTCCCCTCTTTATTTTCTAATCTTTGCCTTCAGATGGGCACCAATAAATGTGCCAGTCAGTCTGGAATGACCGCCTATGGCACCCGAAGACACCTGTATGACCCCAAGAACCAGATCCTGCCTCCGATGGACCATTCCACCATCAGCTTACAGATGGGCACCAACAAATGTGCCAGCCAGGTGAGGCCTAGGGGGCAGTCCAGACCTCTTGGCATTGCCAGATTTTGCGGGGTGGCCAGGTTTTTCCCCACCCCCAGTATGCAAATACAGCTTGTAGAAGGCCTGTGTAGGACTCTTGTTCAAAGAGGGGGGCGCGGTCTCCCCTCTCCCCTGCTGTTAGGAACATAGGGAGCTGCCATATACTGAGTCAGACCCTTGGTCCAGCTAGCTCAGAATTGTCTGCACAGACTGGCAGCAGCGTCTCCAAAGTTGCAGGCAAGAGTTTCTCTCAGCCCTATCCTGGAGACGCTGCCAGGGAGGGAACTTGAGACCTTTCCAAGAGTGGAGATTGGGAGATTCCCTTCCCAGAGCAGCTCCATCCCCTGAGGGGGAATATCTTGCTGTGCTCACACTTCAAATGCAACCCGGGCAGACCCTGCTTAGCTAAGGGGGAAAGTCATGCTTGCTACCACAAGACCAGCTCTCCTCCCCATTGAAGCTAATCCTGGCTGATATGGCCTGGAAGCAGATTCGGGCTAGACGCTAGGGGGAAAGCCTCATGGCCTTTCCCTTGGAGGTTTTCACAGAGGTTGGTTGGCCTTCGATCAGAGGTGATGCCGCAGATTCCTGCACTGAGCAGTGGGGGGGGTGGTCTAGAGGACCCCAAAGGTCTCTTCGGTCTCTAGCATTCTGTGAACTTAATACCAGGCTGTGTGCTCGAAACCCTGCATGATCCAGATTTTAAGCCACCAAGGAGGAGGAAAAAATGAGTCCTGCAACCTGGACCAACTTCACGAAGGTCCAAAGCATGATCTGCTGCCAGGGAGGTAAAACTGCTGCCTTCGTGCCCCAGCTTGTGGTCTGCCCGGAGGCTACTGTGGAAAGCAGGGTAGTGAGAGGAGATGTTCCTTGGGGGCAATCCATTTGGGTTCTTATTGGGGAATAAAATCTCCATGTCAAGTAGCAGTCTACCCCTGTGTCTCGGCCACTCAGTAGAAACTTCGAGACAGGTCTGTCTCTTCCCCACCCCCTTCCTGTGCCTTGCCCCCAGTGTATAGGACCATTCCCAGAAAGAGGATCCTAAGTTAGATGGACCTTCTGGCCTGATCCTACAAGGGTCTTATGACAAATGCATTTTCCTTCCCCCTTGTTTGTTTTTGTTTATATGTATGTAGACCACTTTGGGGACTTCTGTTGAAAAGCGGTCTATACCCCTGTACCCCTGCCAACTTGACAAAGAGGCACCTTTTAACGTGGTGATCCTCTTTATTTCGCACTGTATGGCCTATGGCTGTAATAAATTGATTGATTTTATTTAGCAGGGGGAGAGTAACTGGCCCTCTCCACCCCCAGCACAGCATCCCTCCGGGGACTGTTGCCGGTGTCTGTCTTGCGTTTCTTTTTAGGTTGTGAGCCCTTTGGGGACAGGGATCCATTTTATTTATCTTATTTTATTTATTATTTCTCTGTGTAAGCTGCCCTGAGCCCTTTTTGGAAGGGCGGTATAGAAATTGAATGAATGAATAAATATTCGCTGTCGTCTTCTGCAGTGCAGGATGAACTGTGAATGCAGTCTTTTTTTTCTCTCTCTCGCAGGTGGGTATGACAGCTCCCGGCACCCGGCGGCACATCTACGACTCCAAACTGGGCACCGAGAAGTGTGACGACAGCTCCATGTCCCTGCAGATGGGCTCCAACCTTGGCGCCAACCAGAGCGGGCAGGTCTTCGGCCTGGGCCGCCAGATCTACGACCCCAAATATTGCCCGCTGGGCAACCCCAGCGAAGCGGCCAACGCGGCCCATGAGCAGGACGGGAACTCACCGGAGTACTGCTATTACCGGGAAGAGGCGGAGCAGTGAGCTTGGAGGATGGGGGGCCCCCCCGGCCCCCCCACCCCACCCTTCGCTCCCCCCACTTCTGTACCATTCCTTCTCCCTCTGCCGCCAGCAGTCCTGCAGTATCCATGTATTTTGTAATGTCCCTTTTGGAAGAAAAGGAACCCTATATATTTTATTTTTCTGAGCAGAGGTGAAAATAAAGGTCTTGATAGTTTTTAGTGAAGCGAGTTGGAGGTGGTCTTTGAGACCCCCATGTGGTGGTATTTCCCACCCGCCCCAGGCTGCATGGACATTCTGATCCAAACTCAGACCACTTTGGATGTAAACCAAGGGTTTACTCCACGTTTCCTCCTTTAAAAAAAATAAATCCCCATTTCTTATAATCTGAACCGTATCAACGGCATTACCTCTGTGGAAATTAAACGCCGCCTTACATGGAGGAGGATCTATGTAAACTGTACATAAGTTCCACATGCATGTGTAATATTTTTAGTCTGGCTCTTACGAAATGCTGGGAGTTGTACTGAAGTATTTTCTCTTCTCTTCCCTTCCCACCCCACCCTGGGCCACCGGAAAAAATTTAAGGCATGAACTGCCAGTGTCTATAATGTTATGGACCAGACCGCTTAAAAAAAAAAAAAAAAGTCTGGCTGAATTCTGTGCCTTACTAGGCCCCCACCTTGCTGCTTCTCCTCATGAGTGGGGGAATTCAGGGGCCTTTCCCCCTCCAACTGCAAGAAACCCCCCTCCCTTTCTAACTCGAGAGATTTTGGCAGGCTTGCATGCTCTCCCCACAAACTTGCTTAAGAGCTAGAAACATGTAGATTATTATTTTTTAAATGTGATGCACCCTGCACCACGTTTTGTTCCTGATGTGCATGGTGTAGACCCTATCCTGGGAATATTCCATCTCTATCTCTTTCCTAGAAGGCAACACCATTGGTGTTTGGTGCCGAAACCAAGCCTTAGGCAAGTTGGCAACCCCCCTTTTTGGCTTGCGTTTGGAATCTCCCTGCCAAAGAGAGGAATTCTAGCATGAAGTAGTGTGGAGGATATTTGGGGTGACACTGGCAGAGGAATAATATTGGAAATGGTTAAGCGAGGCAGTGAGGATCGTGAACCAAATGCTGGTTGGGTGGTCACCACCTGTTCTCGTCATCTCCACCGTAATGAGGACTAGATACTTGACCCTTTCTCTGTGTCTTTGGAATCTATCGGATTTCAAGCAAAAGCTGTGGATTGTTTGTAGAAGGCCTGTGACTATTGCTTTTCATATATAGCACTTAGTTTTTTAGACTGTTGCCTGGTCCTCTTGCACAGTAAGAGGTGTTTGAAACCAGGCCTAGAGGTTGGAATGGTTTCTTCTGGCTGGCCCAGTTTTCAATCACGCATGCTGACCATATACAACTGGCTTCCCTTATCGGAAGCCAACCTTTGTCATTTGCCATGTCGTGAGAGGATTTGGGTTGACTTCTCCTAGGATTTTTTGGAAGATTTTTTTTGTTAGTTTTCATGTTGTTATTTGTGTCGTTAACAATTAGTTGCAAGCCGTATCTATGATTTGGGCTGTTAGGGGCTCTGTATTTCTTGGAGATGGGGGTGTCCTCTCATGAGGTCTAGCAGCTTGAAGAGGCTTTCAAGGCAGACTTCTGTCTCTTCCTTTCCTCCACTTTTCTACTTAACAGTGGCCTTCCTGCCCCTCTCTGCTGCTGCACAACTGATCAAGGGACCAAGAATTCTGTGTATTTTTCTCATGCCAAAGCAGATCTATTCTTAAAGAATTTGTGTGTGTGTGCGTGTTTATACACACACCAATCTAATTATTTTGTGATATTTAGCGAGTAGGGACCAGTATTTTTGGAAATAATTGATAACTAACTTTTTAAAGCATAAGTTTCATGGTGGCTTTATGTTGGAGGAAAGGTATTTTTATTATTTAGTGGGGTAGGAAAGGTCTCGAATCGTAGGCTGGCGTTGGTAGTAGAGGTATGAAGTGGGTGGGGGAGAACCCTTTGTTAGGTTTTTGCCTGTGGCTATAGTGCAGGTTTTGGAGTTCAGTGATTCTTCTTGGTGAAGAGTTCTGTGTGAACTCTCAAGCCTGCATCACTCCGTCTCCCAGAGATCAAGGACTGATGCAAAGAGAGGTAAAGTATGCTGGTGACCACAGAGCCCAGTGGTCAATGCCAATCTGTTGCAGTGAACATAAACTAGACTGGGGACCCTCCTCTTAATGGAGGGTCATGAACAGCTTTGCATGAATCACCTTGCATGAACAAGTATTATCTGTGTAATAATGTATGTTTGTTCCTGGTATGATAACAGTGAGGCAGGGCTTGTGGTCTGCCGATAATAACCTTCCAGGCTTCCGATTTTTAGAGCTATATCTGCCAGGCTCAAAAGGTAGCCCATACACAAAAATGGATAACTTCCCAGTTGTTTGGACAATCTAAAAATAGGAGGGATGAGTTGTGTGTGGTGGGCAAACTGAAGGAATCGAGCCTTCTGCTGCCACCTAGCAGCTAATAATCTTAAGGTATACTGCTCCTGTACTTGAAGGTTCCTCTTAGCCATCACAACTCGTGGAGGTGGCCCCAGGTTCTAGTCAATGAAAACTTCTGCCACAGCTTTAAATTTTAAGACTGTTGCTATAAGATGTTGCACGGTGTCAAAAAAAGGGATGGAGAGGCACTTTTCATACTAGTAGAACCTCGGGGTGGGCGAATCATCCCGTAAACAGTACATTCAGGGCAGATTGCTGGGGGCGGGGAGGATGGATTGCACAATGTGGAATTTGCTTGTGGAACTCATTGCCACAAGGTGTAGCCATGGCTACCAGTGCAGATGCCTTCTTAACCGGGATTGGAGAGGTTTTCATGCATGTCACTTTGCTGTGATGGCTATATGGAACTTCCACATGCTGAAGCAGTCTAACTCTAAATATTAGCCACTGGTGCATCAACCTTGGGGAAGGTCTTTGTGACATTGCTTTCTTAATATGCTTTTGGGCAACAGCAACAACATTGGCAAAACGCAAATTGGACCATCTCCTCCATAACTGTGTACGGATAGAGCTCTGTGGCCTTCTCTGGCTGGGCATGGTTGGGGGAGGAACATGGTATTCATCTCACCCAATGGGACTCCTCGCGACCAAATGTGAACCTACGATATTTGAATCCTAGGCAATAAAATGCTTCTAAAAGCAAAACAGTTTCTGGTGTGCATTTTTTCTCCTCTTCTCAGTTTGGGGAGCAGAGATTTCTCAACTCTGCTGCAAGAACAACTAGCCTGCTATGGGAAACTTCTTTAAAAATATATTTTTAAACAATTTAAATGAGTTGGTCTGTATCCAGTGAGTCGGATACTGTATACCAGTGAGTCGGAGGCCTGCCTCTGCAGACATTGCCCCGTTGATCTTGCAGCAAGCCCGAATTGTCCCCCTTGCTAAGCAGGGTCTGCCCTGGTTTGCAGTTGAATGGGAGACTACATATGTGAGCAGCACTGTCAGAGATTCCCCTCAGGGGATGGAGCCGCCCTGGGAAGAGCAGAAGTTCCCTCTCTGGCAGCATCTCCAAGACAGGGCTGAGACTCTCTGCCTGCAACTCTGGAGAAGCCGCTGCCAGTCTGTGCAGACAATACTGAGCTAAGTGGACCAAGGGTCTGACTCGGGAAATGGCAGCTTCCTAGGGGTCATGGTAGCTCTTTCTTCCAGCCCGTCAGAGCTGAATGCACTCCCTTGCCATGCTAAGCCAGGGAGGCTGTTGCCAGAGGCTCTCCCTTTGGCCCTGCCTGAGTTGCTGTCCCTCTAATCTGCTCTTCCTAGGGGCAGGGCTGTTGTTAGAGAGCTGTGTATATATATAAAATTTCATTGGGAGAGCCTTGAAGTCAGAGTATGAGAAGACGTAAACATGACTTGTCCCCTTAGCTAAGCAGGGTCTGCCCTGGTTGCATATGAATGGGAGACTAGAAGTGTGAGCACTGCAAGCTGTTTCCACTCGGGATGGAGCTGCTCTGGGAAGAGCATCTAGGTTTCCAGTTCCCTCCCTGGCAGCATCTCCAAGAAAAGGCTGAGAGAGATTCCTGCCTGCAACCCTGGAGAAGCCGCTGCCAGTCTGTAAAGACAATACTGAGCTAGATGGACCAAGGGTCTGACTCAGTATATGGCAGCTTCCTATGTCAACATCTCTTCCTCTGCACTTTCCGTAATCAGATTAGAACAGCATGCTGCTCTGTCTTGTGGGTAACAACCTCCCTTATTCTCTCATTACAAGAATCTACCAGGGGACCTTGGCAGCTGCATCCTGTGAGTCAGACACTTCAGTCCTGACTACACTGACTGGCAGTGCGTCTCCCTTGTCTTGGGCAGAGGTCTTTCCCAGGCCTAGTTGGAGATGCTGCCACATACTTCATCTGCTATAGTCAATTTCTTGCTGTGGAAAGGATGTTTTCTTGAACCAGGGGCGTAACTCTAATAGGGCAAGGGGAGACAGTTGTCTGCCCCCCCCCGAGGCAAGTCACATGACTGACTCCCCCAGCCAGGCCCCCCGCCCCCCGCTTCCTTCCGTTGTATTCATCCTCCGAAATTGATGTGAATGTTAAGACCTGGAGCTACCAGAACAGCATGTCCTTCTCTAGTACCATTAATGACTTCCATCATCCACAATTTACAAAACCCAACAGGAACATTTTCTCACTGTGATGCTGTAACATGATGCTTCCCTCGCCCTCCCAGCAGCCTACACATATATTAAATTGTGCTGTTAAAACATTGTTGAGGTTGGGGGATAGTCTTTGTGTGTGTCTATTATGCATTTAAGGTGCCTTGAGCATTTTGTTTAGAGGACAAAGGCAGAGTAGGGTTTTAAAAAAAGAAGAATTAAACTTCAAATGGGGGGTTGGTGGGGCTAGGGTGCCCACAGGTAAGTGGATCTGTGTGAACAACAAGCCCACACCTGCTATTTCACACCCATGGTTTTGAATGGTGCTGTGGGTAACAGATTGTACAGCAGTTACATGCTCCCTTGTGTTTGTTTCAAAAGGAGAAGCTGTAGAAGGCTAAACAAATAAGATATCCAAGGTCAGTACTGGTGAGGGGGCTACTGCCAGAGCTGAGTGGTAGTCCCCTTGCTTTCCCTGCAAAAAGGTCCCTGCTTCACTCTGGCAGCATCTTCAGGTAGGGCTGAGAGGGTGAGGCTCCAGCCTGCAACCTTTTGAGAGTTCAGCTGCTGCCAGTCAGTGTAGACACCCGGCACTGGTCTTCTACTGAAAGTGAAAAGCGTGGGTGGGTGGGGGTCGAAATCAACAAACAAGCAGCCCGCAGACAAGTTAGACTAGTCCTGCCTTCCTGAAATACGCTCACTTCACATGCACTCTGGACATGCTCAGGGCGGGGCTCTCCGCCTCACACGCCACGTGGGTGTTAGGACAGGGTCGGGAACTGTGATTTAGGACGCAGCCTAAATAATCTTATTAAGCGTGCGGGGCTTAGTATTGCCCTAAGCCGCAAAACAAGGCGCGCGTCCCCTTTAAAGCAGCCCGAGAGTGATGTCAGGCGACCGCCAGTAACCTCGCGGCCCCGCCTCCCTTTTTTGTTGTATCAATCAGCGTGGAACGTTGGCTGCTCCACCGTTCCAAATCCGAACGCTGCCGGCCGGCGAAGGGGCGTGGCCTGCATTGGAGACAGTCGCCGGCGCTGGGCGAGCAACGAAGCCGTGAATGGAAGGGGTCTCACCTTAAAGGGGCCGCGCCAGGTAAAATGATGGGTGAAAAGCGACACCTAAATATTCGTAGGATGAGTGGAGGGAGGAGACAGGAGTCCTGTGAATTTGGGGAGGGGGGAGCCTGGCTGGGGAGGAAAAGATCTTACGAGCAATCTTCTGCAACTCTCCCCAATAGCTCCTCCAGCTCCTCTCAGAGATCCCAATTCACAACGAGAATTGTGTGTTTTCCTGGCGTGTGTGTGTAATTTGGGGCCGGGCAGGGGTCTCTTCTGAAATAAGCTTTGTTTTGTTTTATAGAATTGCCTAAATAAATCCACCCCATGCATCCGCATATATCTAGGTCATTAGGTTCCTGAGAACAGCAGTTGTAATGTTTCCCTAATAATTTCCATACCTGGCCTGCTTCAATAGAGAGATGAGATAACAAATCTGGCTTCTTATAAAAGGTTTATCATCTGTTCGAAAACTCCTGGTTGCCTTTATAAATAAATAAAGCTGTTATTATTATTTATTTATGTAGCAAAAGGGCAATCCTGCAGGCCATTGTTTTTATAGAGGGCTGCTTGCTTTAAAAGGTTTTTTTTTTTTTTTTAAGATCGTGATGTACCCCTGGCTGCAATGTTGCTAAGCATATTCTGCAAAGCTGCAATCCTGGTAAAAGTCAGGTGGGAGGGTGAGCAGATGGTAAAGTGGACTCAAAAGAACAGCCCTGCTGGATCAGGCCCAAGGCAGGCCATCTATTCCAGCATCCTATTTCGCACAGTGGCCCAGCAGATGCCTCCGGGGAGCCCACAGGCAAGAGGTATGTGCATGCCCTCTCTCCTGCTGTTGCTCCCCGGCAACTGGGATTCAGAGGCATTGTGCCTCTGAAGCTGGAGGTGGCCTATAGCCCTCAGATTAGTAGCCACTGATGGACTTGTCCTCCATGAATAGTCTAAGCCCCTTTTAAAACTATCCAACCTAGTGGCCGTCACTGCATGCCATGGCAGATAATTCAATAGATTTATTTATTTATTTATATACCGCCTGACTGCAAAATTCTAGGCGGTTCATAACAATGTACTCTGTGAAAAAGTACTTTGTTTTGTTGGTCCTAAATTTTATGGCCTTCAGTTTCATGGGATGACCCCTGGTTCTAGCGTTGTGAGAGGGAGAATTTCCCCCCTCTGTCCAGTCTCTTTACTCCATGCATAGTTTTATGTCCCTGATCATGTCTCCCCATAGTCACCACTTTTCCAAAGTAAATAGCCCCAGATGCCGTAGCCTTGCCTCATAAGGAAGGTGCTTCAGAACCCTGATCTTCTTGGTTGCCCTCTTCTGCATCTTTTCCAGTTCTACAATGTCTTTCTTTAGATGTGGTGACCAGAACTGCAAGCACGACTCCAGGTGTGGCCGCACCATAGATTTGCATAAGGTCATTATAATATTAGCATTCTTATTTTCAATCCCCTTCCTAATGATTCCAGCCACAGAACTAGCCTTTTTCACAGTTGAGTCGGCACTTTGAACAAGCTGTCCACCATGGCCCCCAGGGTCCCCCAGAGATCTGTGTGATGCATCCAGTGCTTTTCAATTTATTCATAAATGATCTAGAAGTTGGGGTAAGCAGCGAGGTGGCCAAGTTTGCAGATGACTATTTAGTGTAGTGAAATCCACAAGAGATTGGGAGGAGCTCCAAAAGGATCTCTCCAAACTGGGAGAGTGGGCAACAAAATGGCAAATGCGGTTCAGTGTTAACAAGTATAAAGTGATGCATATTGGGGCAAAAAACCCCAGCTGCTCTTATACACTGATGGGATCTGAGCTATTGGTGATTGACCAGGAGAGGGATCTTGGCGTTGTGGCGGGCAGCTTGTTGAAAGTGTCAACTCAAGGAAGGGGATTGAAAATAAAGCTGCTAATATTATAATGCCCTTCTACAAAAATGTGGTGCAGCCACATTTAGAGTTCTGTGTACAATTCTGGTCCTCATACTTCAGAAAGGACATTATAGAACTGGAGAAGGTGCAGAAGAGGGCAGCCAAGATGATCAGAGGCCTAGAGCACCTTCCTTACAAGGTAAGGCTACAACACCTGGGGCATCTTAGTTTAGAAAAAAGATGACTGAGGGGAGACATGCTTGGAGATCCACAATTTCACATTTGAGTTCCTTCAGAACTCTTGGGTGGATGCCATCCGGCCCTGGTGATTTGTTAATTTTTAGCTTTTCAAGACAGTTCAGGTCAGGACATCCCCTCTCAAATCCTCAAATTGGCCCTGTTCTCAGCCACCACACCTGAGAAGTTCAGTTCTGGAGTAGCTTTATGGTCAGTATCCTCTGCCGTGAAGACAGATGCAAAGAACTCATTCAGCTTCTCTGCAATCTCCTTATCCTCCTTAATAATCCCTTTCACGCCCTCATCATCTAAGGATCCAACCGCCTCCCTGGCAGTTTTTTTAACTTCTGATATATTTAGAGAAGTTTTTGTTATTCCCCTTGACACTTCTAGCTATCTGCTCCTCAAACTCTCTTTTTGCATTTCTCATTGTCTCGTTGCATTTCTTTTGTCAGAGTTTATGTTCCTTCCTGTTCTCTCCATTTGGGCTGGACTTTCATTTTCTGAAGGAAAAGGCTTCTTCCCCTTTATAACTTCCCTGACTTCTCCTGAACTTGGTGGTCCCTTTCCTCCTCCTTGATATACATTCCAACTGACCTTCTGTTATTGTGAATAAGTTCCATGCTTTCCGGAGTGATTTAACCTTCTTGACTTTCCCTTTCAGCTTCCTTTTAACTGGTCACTACATTTTTGAGAAGTTTCTTCTTCTGAAGTCCCAACGCATCTGTGTTGGACTTCCTTGACAATTCCCCGCTAGCATATAAGCTCACTGGCAGATCCTCAAGTGACCTGCAGTGGATCTCTGAGTGATTTCTCTCAGGTTGATCTCTGAGTGATCTGCAGGAGCGAGCTTGACGGGGGCTTCTGAATGCAAATACTTTCCCAACAGCAAAGAAAACTGCACGATAAAACAGAAAGCTATTTTCCGTCAGCCTCCATGCAGTGAGGGATATCAGTTGGTTGCTTTGAGTCTGTGCAACTCTCTTGGCTGATTTTTAGTCTGTTGTGCAAGGGACCTCTGCTCTGGAGTTGCTCGGGTGTATACAGAATATCCCAGTGCAGGACCCGGGGTGGGGGGCGGGGAGTGTGGCAGGTCATTGGCTCCACCCCACGAGCTGCCATTTTGCATTTGCTCCATTTATTTATTGTATTTGTTTTTATTTCATTTAACACATTTTTATACCGCCCAAAATGAAAGTTCTCTGGGCGGATTACAACAATATAATAAAAAAAACCAATAAAAAGATTAAAACATTTCAACAATTAAAGCTAAAAAGTTAAAACTATTAAAACACAATTAAAACAGTATCTAATGAAAAGCCTGGGTGAACAGATGTGTCTTGACTGCCCTTTTAAAAGTTGTCAGAGATGGGGAGGCTCTTATTCCAGCAGAAAGTGTGTTCCAAAGCCTTGGGGCAGCAATGGAGAAGGCCTGTCCCTGAGTAGCCACCAGATGAGCCGGTGGCAACTGCATATGAACTTCTCCAGATTACCTCAATGGGCGGTGTGTGGTTCATAGCGAAGAAGACGTTCTCTTAAATACCCAGGGCCTGAGCTGTTTAGGGCTTTATAGGTTATAACCACGACCTTGTACTTTGCCCAGAAACTTATTGGCAGCCAGTGTAGATCTTTTAAGATAGGAGTGATGTGGTCTCTCTGAGATGACCTAGAGACCGATCTGGCTGCTACATTCTGAATTAACTGCAGTTTCCAGACTACATACAAAGGCAGCCCCACATAGAGTGCATTGTAGCAGTCAAGTCTGGAGGTGACCAGCAGATGTACTACTGTTCTGAGGTCATCTTTCTCAAGAAACGGACGCAGTTGGTGTATCAGCCGAAGCTGATAAAAGGCACCTCTGGCCACTGCCTCAACCTGGGACACCAGGGAGAGTTTTGTGTCCAGAAGCACCCCCAGACTGCGTGCCTGTTCCTTCTGGGGAAGGGTGACCCCATCCAGAATGGGCAGATCAAACTCATCTCCTGAGTTCCGATCCTGCACAGTAAGTACCTCTGTCTTATCTGGATTCAGCCTCAGCCTGTTATCCCTCATCCAGCCCATCACCACCTCTAGGCAGGCATTTAGGGAGGTTATGCCTTCTCCTGATGATGTTGACATGGAGAGATTTACATTCAGCTTCTATTTTTCACCTGGTTCTGGTTGGTGGACTTTGGGGTCCTAGTAAAAAATCAAGGCAGATCCTGCAAACCTGCAATCTGGCTACGTCTGGCAGTAGCTTTTCTATTATTTATGTATTTATTATATATGTACCACCCCAAACATCTGGCTCTGGGCAGTTTACATTTTTTAGAAGCTTTGATAGGGTGGGGTGAATTATTTGTTCTGTGGGGCCTCATTGGATCTCTTTTTGCTGGGAGAGGCATTAAAAAAAAGATAACCAATTATCTTTAAAACAACAGCAACAGAAGTCTGACGCTGAAAACCCATTTCAAGCCGCTTGGAATATCATGATGAAAAGCACAATGCACACACAAAAATGGGGTAGGCGGGGAGGGAGGGGAGGCTGTTGCTATTGCCACTGGCTGAGCTGCTGTGATGTCACGGAATGCCCAGCAGTAGCCTCTTACTGCGGTGGGGAAATGGGAGGTGTGGTATTTGCCGGCATGGGGGACAAAAACTGGAAGGAGTGTCGTGGGGCAGTGGAAACTGGGGAGACTCTTGACTGGGGTAGGCCTGGAAAAGGGGAACCCGCAAGTGTGAAATCTGTGATTGCATTTAGTGTCTCGAATGGGCGCTTCTTAATGGAATCCCCTCTGCTTCTAGCAACGTGGGAGGAGAGCTGGTCTTGTGGTAGCAAGCATAACTTGTCCCCTTAGCTAAGCAGGGTCTGTCCTGGTTGCATATGAAAGGGAGACTTGATGTGTGAGCACTATAAGATCTTCCCTTCAGGGGATGGAGCCGCTCTGGGAAGAGCATCAGAAGGTTTCAGGTTCCCTGCCCTTTCTTGGAGATTCTGCCAGGGAGGGAACCTGAAACCTTCTGATGCTCTTCCCAGAGCGGCTCCATCCCCTGAGGGGAAGATGCCAGTCTGTGATTTTCCTTGGAGAAGCCACTGCCAGTCTGTGTAGACAATACTGAGCTAGATGGACTAATGGTCTGACTCAGTATATGGCAGCTTCCTATATAAAGGAGGGGAGAGCTGGTCTGGTGGTAGCAAGCATGACGTGTCCCCTTAGCTAAGCAGGGCCCACCCTGGTTGCATTTGAATGGGAGACTAGAAGTTTGAGCACTGTAAGATATTTCCTTCAGGGGATGGAGCTGTTCTGGGAAGAGCAGAAGGTCTCAAGTTCACTCCCTGGCAGCATCTCCAAGAAAGGGCTGAGAGAGATTCCTGCCTTCAACCTTGGAGAAGCTGCTGCCAGTCTGTGAAGACAATACTGAGCTAGAAAGACCAATGGTCTGACTCAGTATATGGCAGCTCCCTATGTTTCAGCCCATACAGCAGAGATCAGCTTCTGTAATGAGATTAGTGGAGAGTTTCCTGGCACAGGAATGTAGTTCCACCTTCCCGCCCCCCACAAAGACCCTTTATCCCTCCTGGCAACGAGATCGCCCAGTTAAGCCCAAGGAGGAGGGCACGGAAAGCGGATTGCTCCCTGCTAGATATCTGGCTGAGTTGTTATTCCAGGATTAGCTCTCTTATTTGAGTTGTACCCACCAGAGCTTCAACTACAGTTTGGTATTTATTTTCACGCATGTTGATTAAGTCAGACGCAAGTTTTGGGCGGTATATTAATATGTGAAATAAATAAATTAAATTAATAAATAGTAGTTTTTCTACGGCCTTATTATGTCTCATTTAGGCATGATGGTTGTTATGTTTCATGTTGTTTTATTATGCTTTAATATATTGGGTGATGACCTGTGGATTCAACAGTAAACAAGCTTGACGTGACCTTCCACTGGTCCATTTGGCCACGTGTGGCTGACATGGGAACATAGGAAGCTGCCATATACTGAGTCAGACCCTTGGTCTATCTAGCTCAGGATTGTCTTCACAGACTGGCAGCAGCGGCTTCCCCAAGGTTGCAGGCAGGAATCTCTCTCAGCCCTTTCTTGGAGATGCTGCCAGGGAGGGAACTTGGAACCCAGATGCTCTTCCCAGAGCGGCTCCATCCCCCAGTATATCTTACAGTGCTCACACATCTAGTCTCCCATTCATATGTAGGGTCAGGGTGGACCCTGCTTAGCTAAGGGGAACAGTCGTGCTTGCGACCACAAGACCAGCAAAACTGGCTTTGACTGGAGATGCTGCAAACTGAATCTGGGTCCTGGCTCAACCAGTCAGCCATGGGATCCCCACTAAATATATGACGCTGCCATGCCGAGTCTGGCCTTTGGTCCATCTAACTCAGGTCTGCTCAACTTCGGCCCTCCTGCAGATGTTGGCCTACAACTCCCATAATCCCTGGCTATTGGCCACTGTGGCTGGGGATTATGGGAGTTGTAGTCCAAAAACAACTGGGGGGGGGGCCAAAGTTGAGCAGGCCTGATCTAGCTCAGTACTGTCAGCTCTGACTGGCAGCACCTCTCCAAGGTTTCAGGTGGGAGTCTTCCCCAGCCCTACCTGGAGATGCTGCCAGAGACCGAACCTTCTGCATGAAAAGCCACTGAGTTACAGCCACAAGGGAGGAACTGTGGGAGGGAAAGGAGGGAGGATAGCAGGAACTGAGAGCACTTGGCAGTGTGTCGGGATTGCAGCCCGTGCATGGGAGGCTGTTTGCATGCACCACTGCACATGGCACGCCAGCGCCCTATTGAATGTGTGCCAGTTTACCCAGGTGCACCATGTTCCCCTGGGTGGGATAGAAATGTAATTCTGGCCCACCAAGTCAGCCGAAGCAAAAGAGAGGGGAGAGAGAGAGAAAAGGGACACTGCACCGATAGAGGTACTCAATATTATTATTATTATTATTATTTATTTATTTGATTTATATACCGCCCTTCCAAAATGGCTCAGGGCGGTTTACAATTAAAACAAACCACTAAAACAATAAAAAGCTAAAACAATAATATGTTCTTATTGGTACATTGTCATAAAATTGATTGAGTGTTGCCTTGCACATTTCGAGGCAGTGCTCTTCTTCAGAGACGATTCTAATTAATTAATTAAATTAAATTAAATTAATTAAAACATTTATACCTCGCCCCTCCTGTGCACTACTGCTTGGGGCGGCTCACAACAATAAGATACACCCAAGATACAATAAAAGTAATAAAATTAACTACATTATACAAGAAAAGGGAAAGAAGAAGAAGAAGAAGAAAGTGGTCAGATTAAAAACCATAATCATTAGGTTCAAATCAAAACTGAAAATTATAAAAAGCTAAAGAACCTACCAGATATAACAAAATAATAATATTGGAGCATTAAAAAGCCTCCTTAAAAATATGTGTTTTGAGATGTTTTTTAAAAACACTGAGAGAGGTTGCATGGCGAAGCTCTTCCGGGAGGGCGTTCCAAAGCCGAGGGGCCACAACCGAAAAGGCCCTGTCTCTAGTCCCCGCCAATTGGATCTCTGTTATTGGTGGGGTCATGAGCAGGGCCTGAGACGGTGAGCGGAGGGACCTGGCAGGTTCATATGGGCAGGTTCATATGAGTTCTACCAAACAGTATGCAAATTACTTTGTGCATATATGTAATATAAAAAGTGTGAAAATTAAAACTATCAAAGTATAAACCAATCATAACACAATGTATTGTAAAAGCCATACAAAGCTATCTCAAGAATTATAGAAAATGTCAGAACTATAATATAGAACTATAGAAATATGTCAGTGAAAACAACCATCTGGTGTGAGTCACTGAACTGGGTTTTTGTGTGTATGTGTTGTATAAAAGTAAATGAACAGAAAACTTCTTATTAAAAGATTTCTTGCTTATTACCTCAGTAGAGATTTCAAAGATGAACAATAAATACTCGGGGGATTGTTGGAAATGTAAAGAAGAGAAAGGTACTTTTTATCATTTGTGGTGAACATGTAAAAAGCTCAAAATTTTTAGAAAACAATACATTTGAAGATGCATCAAATCTTGCATATAGATTTTCCTTCCCCCCCTGGAGATTTTTATGTTAAATATCACTAAACCATCTATTTCTGCAAGGTATACTGAACTTTCTTTATATATGATAACGGCGGCAAGAAACCTCCATTCTTCTTGCTGGAAAACAAATCTGATTCGCTCTCTAGATGATTGGTATCTTAAACCTTGGGATTATGCATCAATGGCCAAAATTATTGCATATATTAAGAACATATCTGAATATTTTTTTTTCCTCAGACATGGGAACCTATAATTCAATATAATATATCTTTGGTTTCTCACCTGAAATTTGGTTTATTTTTGTAGAGAAATTTAATGCTGGGTTTGGTTCCTCACCTGAGATTTGGATTTTTGTGGTAGAGAAATTTAAAGCTCTGTGTAACAGAGTACACTAACAGGTACACTAATTATTGACCTTACTGTAAATGTTTTTAAATTTGCAGCCATTTACTTTTCAGATTGGAGAAGGGGAGAGGGAGATGATGTGTAAAGAACTTAGGTGGAACTATACAGATCGTAATGAGAATCGTTGTAATTGTTTCGTTTGATCATGTCTTGTTTTTCCTCCCCCCCACCTTTTTCCCCTTTTGTCATTTCTGACAAATTATTAAACAAAAGACTTCTTGCTAAAAAACCTCTTTCTAAAAAACAAAGGAAGGAAAAATGAAAATATATAGAACAACAACAACTATTTACTTTTATTTACTATTTACAACAACTATTTACTATTTATATTGCTTTTCAACAAAAATTTCCAAAGCGGTTTACATAGAGAAATAATAAATAAATAAGATGGCTTTCTGTCCCTGAAGGGCTCACAATCTAAAAAGAAACAGACAAACAGCAGCACACTGGAATTACTGTGCTGGGGGTGGATAGGGCCAGTTTCTCTCCCCCTGATAACATACCTTGGGTAGATAAAATTGATCACAACGTTTGTTTGTCTGGAGTGAACACACTGCACCACTACGGGCATTTATGTCTTAAATACCCTTGGTGATAACCCCAGAAAAAACAAACTTCATTCAGTGACTCGCATAAGATGGTTGTTTTCACTGACATTTTCTGTAGTTAATTCTTGAAAAAGCTTTGTATGGCTTTTGGAATACATTGAGTTATGATTGGTTTCATTTATATAACACTATGTTCATACTTTGCTGGTTTTTAATTTTTATGCTTTTTATATTACTTGGCCTAAAGACGCACAGGGCAACACTCAACCAATTTTATGACACTGTACCAATAAAAACATATTGAGCATCTTGGGAGTTCTCCCCCCACCCACCTTTTTGCCCCCAAACCAGATCAAATGTGCTCAGTCTATGATCCATTTGTGGATGTGTGACAGAAGTGGTAAGGGGCCAGGGGGAGATTTAAATCCATGAAACATAGGAACATAGGAAGCTGCCATATACTGAGTCAGACCCTTGGTCCATCTAGTTCAGTATTGTCTACACAGACTGGCAGCAGCTTCTCCAAGGTTGCAGGCAGGAATCTCTCTCAGCCCTATCTAATCTTGGAGAGGCTGCCAGGGAGGGAACCTGGAGCTGTCTGCAGGCAAGCAGGCAGGTGCTCTTCCCAGAGCGGCCCCATCCCCGCAAGGGGAGTACCTTACAGTGCTCACACATGTAGTCTCCCATTCAAATGCAAACCAAGAGGGATCCTGCTTAGCAAATCATAACTGCCCCTTGGTCAGAGGGTCATCAGGCCACAGAAACAGGGAGGGGTGGCATGTGTGAGGGGGAGGACCAGAACGTTCCCCCGGCCAAATCTCCTTAAGAGTGAGGGTGCTCTGGTTTCTCCAGCGACAATGCAGAGATTAATATTTTGCTAAGAGGCTCATTATCCTGGGAGGGCAGCTGTGTGCTGAGGAAGCTCAGGTTGCTCTCAGATAACCTCTCTGCGGTGTTGACGATTTCAAAGGCCGGGGCTCAAAATAGTCAATACCCAAGGGAGCGCATAATGCGCCGTTGCTCCCGCAGGCCTGTCAATGCTCCTGTGGCTACCAGTGGATTTCTCCGGGCGTTGGTGTTTTGTAACCCAGCCAGGGACAATGTTTTCTGTGTATATGCAGAACTCTGTGTAATCTGCTCTGAAAATCAGAATTCAGTGCTCAAAGATCCACATTTTCCACCAAGACAAGCCAGATTCTATGAAAATGTACAGACGGACACCCTTTATCTTAGTTTTGCATATTTTGGGGCCTGCCCGTTGTGGGGGAGGCAAGGACATCTGCAGCCTCTGAAAATCTGCCTCACTTTCAGCCACTGCTTCAGCTCCTGAGATTCCAGTGCCTGCGAATCTGTAGAATCATGGTGGAAGCACAGCTCTGTGCATATATGGGAGATCTTGAAATGTTACCCTCTGCTAATTGAGTAAAGGAGGCACCTTTCAAAGTGGGGGGCTCTCCTCTATTTAGCGGGGGGGGGGCAGCTGTCCCAATTCAGCCCAGCACAGCATCCCTCCCAGTGTCTGTTCTGGAGTTTCCTTCGTGCATTTCTTGATTGTAAGCCCTTTGGGGCAGGGAACCACTTTCTTTTTTCTTTTGCTATATAAACCGCTTTGAGAATTTGTTTTTTGATTGAAAAGCAGTATCATATATTTTGTAGGGCTTGTTTATGGGTATTTGTGCGCAAGACAATGTCACACTTCCCAGTGACTTACAGATACCAAATTTTGCATACATAATCCTGCCACCCAAATTAGGTGAACGAACTGCTTTTTACACTGGAATATGCTGGGGGAAAGATTTAAATTTTTATTTGGTATTTAAAAAAATGAAATTCTGAATATAATAATCATCAGATCTTAACTGTTATTGTTCTCAACGTATTTTTAACACTTGGTAGTCATTTCAGTCATTCAAAAATGGCTTCATGCATGAGAGAAGCAGAAAATCTTTCTCAGATTCAAATCTACCATGTATGGTAATTATTAAATAAATGAGTAAAGGCTGAAGTTGAAATCCTACACATTTCAAACTGTGCTTTTACTTTCTTTTTGCAAATTCCGTAATAAAATATGCTGTGACATCTATTTCGTGTCTTGAACTTTCCTATAAGCGTAATCCACGCAAAATGATTGCCTGTTCAGTGAAGGGCCTCACCTACCAGTATAAATATGTTTATTGATTTTAATGTTACATAGTAGAATATGTTGGCAATCCAGAAGCCAGATTTTTCATTTGGCTGAATGTTTCAAAGGAATGTTGTTAGACATCACTTGTATGGACCAATACGTGCTGAACAGTCATGACTGGCACAATGGAATCCTTTTATTGTATACCTTGCTAAATCAGAGAGTGCTAATAGCCCAGGAAAGAACTTTGATCCAAAGAGTATTACATGGGTAAAACATTAGAAGAAAGCAATGGTGATGTGAGGATATGTGTGAATGTCTGCTCAAGATCCTATGCAGCTGAGGCAGGATGCCAAACATCGCCTCCCTCCCCCTGCATAGTAGCAAGGAATGACATGGGGCATTTTGCCACCCCATTGTGGCCTGAATAGTCTGTTGCTTGAGGTCACCTCCTCACGAAAGGACTGCCCGTACTGTATCCACTTTCTTTTTGTGCTGTGTTTTACTTTTGCACGCCCGAGAACCTAAAGAAGAGCTCCACTAGAGCAGAGCGAAAGGTTTCCCACAGCGGGCAACCAGATCTGTCTTGGAAATTGACAAGTGGGACGTATGTGAGCAAATATCCCCCTCTTTTTCTCACTCCCCAGCATTGGTAAAAACACTACACAGAAATCATCTTGGCAGGATAGCTTTTTTTAGTAGTGTTTTATCCATGCTCGCTTGCATGTGGAGAGGAACAAAAGATGGGAAGGGAAGGGAATGACCAGCCAACAGACGGTTGCTCTAATTCCAGGGCGGATTTTAGAAATCCTTCCTGTTAAACAGAAATCCAGGAGGAGCGGCACACAGAGCACAGGGGAGCAATAAAGGAGTGGAACAGGTGTGGGGCAGATTTTCTGATCCGTATCTGGGACGACTTGATTCTTGCAAAGTGATTTCTTTGTGTGGCTTTCTGAGATTTGTATACTGGAACTCTTTGGGCCTGGATTTCCTTGGCCGAACCAGGTGTGCAGTCTTGTTCTCTGTGCCAAGCTGGAGTGTCTTCCAACGGGACTCCAGAGACCCTCGGATGGAACAGGTGGGGCAGTGGGACCTCCTTAAAAGGCTTTTGCCACCTTGGCTTTGCACCTTTCCCCCAGTGGTACTAATGCATATATGACGTTATATTATCCTGTTGGGGAAAGCTGAGTGGCCAGTCCAACCAGTTGGGAGTAAGCCTCTTGTGCTCCAGGGACTTAAGTCGGAGTAGGCGTGTGGAATGCTAAATCTTCTCACTCGCTTCTTGGATTTTTCTGGCTTAGTTCCTTGGGCAATGTTCCTTGCTTTTAAAGTGGACTTCCTCAGTTTCCTGTCAACACAACATTGCTTTAAAAAAGTAATTTCTCCCCTCCTGGAGAGTCACATAAACACCTTGGAGAACATTTTTCTTTTCTTTTCACAAGCAGCAGGGAAATGACTTTCCTAGCCAGCAAGAGGTTGCTGGTTTGAATCCCCGCTGGTATGTTTCCCAGACTATGGGAAACATCTCTATCAGGCAGCAGCGATATCAGAAGATGCTGAAAGGCATCATCATCATCTTCTTCTTCTTCTTCTTCTTCTTCTTCTTCTTCTTCTTCTTCTTCTCATATTGCGTGGGAGGAGGCAATGGTCAACCCCTCCTGTATTCTACCAAAGACAGCCACAGGGCTCTGTGGTCACCAGGAGTCGACACCGACCCGAGGGCACAACATTACCTTTATACCTAATGAAATGCTTTTCAAAATAGCTGTGATTGCTGATCCAATCCCTTTCAGGTATGGGAAGCGTAGAGCAGTTTTGGTCTAGTTTGGACAATAACAGATAAAATCCAGGAATCTTGGAGTACCATCAACCGTTTCCTCAGGTGTCTAGGCAGTTTCTATCCTAAAAAGGAATGAAAAATTCCCCACCAAGGAAAACTGGCCGGTCTGAAGACCAAGTGACTCAATAGTACTACTCAAGAGTCACTCGGAAGTACTACTACATTTTGTAGGGCTTCCTCTAGTAAATTAGTCAGAATGTCAGCCACTGAGTGCATGACTCTATAAGTCCTCATCAAAGTTCCTCATCAAAGACTCCCGAGGAAACTTAGCGGTCATGGGATAAGGGGACAAGTACATGTGTGGATTGCTAACTGGTTGAAAGACAGGAAACAGAGGGTAGGTATCAATGGAGAGTTTTCGCAATGGAGGGAAATAAGAAGTGGGGTCCCCCAGGGATCTGTACTGGGACCGGTGCTTTTTAATTTCTTCATAAATGATCTAGAAGCAGGGGAAAGCAGCGAGGTGGCCAAATTTGCAGATGATACCAAACACAGCTCATTGAAAGTGTCGACTCAATGTGCAGCAGCTGTGAAAAAGGCAAATTCCATGCTAGGGATCATTAGGAAGGGAATTGAAAATAAAACGGCTAATATTATAATGCCCATATACAAAACTATGGTGCAACCACACTTGGAGTACTGCGTACAATTCTGTTCACCACATCTAAAAAAGAACATTGTAGAACTGGAAAAGGTGCAGAAGAGGGCAACCAAGATTATCAGGAGCATAGAGCACCTTTCTTATGAGGCAAGACTACAACACCTGGGGGTTTTTAGTTTAGAAAAAAGACGACTGCGGGGAGACATGATAGAGGTCTATAAAATCATGCATGGTGTGGAGAAAGTGGACAGAGAGAAACTCTTCTCCCTCTCACATCACACTAGAACCAGGGGTCATCCTGTGAAATTGATTGCCAGGAAATTTAGGACCAGAAAACAGAAGTACTTTTCCACACAAGGCGTGATCCACTTGTGGAACTCTCTGCCACAGGACGTGGTGACAGCCAACAACCTGGATGGCTTTAAGAAGGGTTTGGATGACTTCATGGAGGAGAGGTCTATCAATGGCTACTAGTCAGAGGGCTGTGGGCCACCTCCAGCCTCAAGGGCAGGGTGCTTCTGAGTACCAGTTGCAGGGGCGTAATGGCAGGAGAGAGGGCACGCCCTCAACTCCTGTCTGTGGCTTCCAGCAGCATCTGGTGGGCCACTGTGCAAAACAGGATGCTGGACTAGATGGGCCTTGGGCCTGATCCAGCAGGGCTGTTCTTATGTTCTTAAGTCATGCAAATATAAGAACATAGGAAGCTGCCATATACTGAGTCAGACCCTTGGTCCATCTCGTTCAGTATTGTCTACCCAGACTGGCAGCGGCTTCTCCAAGGTTGCAGGCAGGAGTCTCTCTCAGCCCTATCTTGGAGATGCTGCCAGGGAGGGAACCTGGAACTTAGATGCTCTTCCCAGAGTGGCCCCATCCCCTGAGGGGAAGATCTTACAATGCTCACACATGTAGTCTCCCATTCAGATTTAAACCAGGGTGGGCCCTGCTTAGCAAAGGGGACATTTCATGCTTGCTCCACAAGACCAACTCGTCTGCCCTTGCACATGTTAGCATATCATGATCCAATTTGCAGAGTTTACTTTGCTTCTACTAATCATGGGGCGGGGTGATGGTGGTTTTCTAAAGTCTTGAGTTCAAGTTCGATCCTCTCTCTTGGAGACTTCACGAAGCTTCCCAGAATATCTCCACAGTCTCTCTTCCTCCTCTTTGTTTTTATTATTGTTGCCTTATAGTTTGCTTCAATAAATAATCCTGTATTTGCTTATTTTATCGATGTGATCTGCCTTGAACTATACTGTATTGTTTGCAAAAGGAGACCAGAAATCCTTGAAGAAATCCATCAATAAAGTCTGGAAACTTAAAAAACCAAAAGGTGCAGGTTCCCGGGAGACAAAATAACTTGGAATTGTGGAATACAATTCCTCCCATATAAATAGGCTAACCAGTTTTCCCTTTTCCATTAAAGCTCACCAAACGGAGAACTGTGCAGCTGGCAACAGGGCATGGTGCGGGAGACCTTGTCCCGCCTCGCAGGATGGGTTTTGGCATTCAGCTGGCGTTGTTGATGTGGAAGAACTTCACCTATCGGCGTCGACAGACAGTGAGTCATTTCCTTGGGCTGCAATATTTGCAGGAGTTATGTTGGAAGATGCATTCTCACAGAAGGGAATACCACCACCTTGGAAGAGGCATTGTTCTTCTGTGATCTCACAGGTGGGAATGTCACTACCTTGGCATCCCCCCAGTATCTCACAGGAGGGAAGGTTGTCACATTGGGAGAGGCATTTCCACTCTGTGATCTCACGTGGGTGGTGGTGCCGCCACCTTGGGAGAGGCATTCCACCTGTGTGATCTCACAGAAGAGAATGCCTCTTCTTAAGGTGACAGAAACTGCAATATGTGCACCATCTAAAACTGAGAGAACTAAGCTTTCTTTGTAATCCTGTTCAAAACAATTGTTCTAGCTGTATACAGTATATTAATTTATGCCGATAGAGTCAATTTAAAATTAATTTCTTTAACTGGAAGGAAGAGAGCTGATCCTATGGTAGTAAGCACAGTTTTTAGAACTTTTTGAACTCGGGTCTCCCCAGCCTTAGTCCAGCACTCTAACCACTACACCAAGCTAGCAATAACAGCAAAGAGCTTGGAAAAAATCCTAGTCTTGGATTCAGGCAAATATGTTATTCCCCTTAAGGGATGGGGCCACTCTGGGAAGAGCACTTGCCTACCTGCTTGCAGGCTGAAGGTTCCAAATTCCCTCTCCAGCAGCATCTCCAGATAGGCCTGGGAGAGACTCCTGCCCGAAACCTTGGAGGAGCCGCTGCCAGTCTGTGTAGCCCAGCGATTCTCAATGTTGGGTCCCCAGATGTTGCTGGACTTCAGCTCCCACAATCCCCAACCAAAGGCCACTGGGGCTGGGGATTATGGGAGTTGAAGTCCAATAGCATCTGCAATCCCAGCACTGATGATCCCTGATGTAGCCACCTAATGGCGCAGCGGGGAAATGACTTGATTATCAAGCCAGAGGTTGCCGGTTCGAATCTCCGCTGGTATGTTTCCCAGACACCTATATCGGGCAGCAGCGATATAGGAAGGTGGCATCATCTCATACTTCATGGGAGGAGGCGATGGTCAACCCCTCCTGTATTCTACCAAAGACAACCACAGGGCTCTGCAGTTGCCACAAGTCGACACTGACTCGACGGCGCACTTTACCTTTACGTAGACCAGGGTTTCTCAACATGTGGGTCCCCCCAGATGTTATTGGACTTCAACTCCCATAATCCCCAGCCCCAGTGGCCTTTGGTTGGGCATTATGGGAATTGAAGTCCAATTACATCTGAGGACCCACACACTGAGAATCCCTGATCCTAGACAATCCTGAGCTAGATGGACCATGGGTCTGACTCAAGCGTCCTCTGCCCCTAACTGGCTGTCTGTCTGCCCAGTACCTGCCTCTTTCTCTCCCCCAGGTCCAGCTGATCATTGAAGTCCTCTGGCCCCTCTTTTTATTCTTCATCCTCATTTCGGTGCGCCAGTCTCACCCGCCGTTCGAGCAGCATGAATGTAAGTCTGGAGTGGCAGCCCTTCAGGAAGGAAGGAAGGAAGGAAGGAAGGAAGGAAAAGGTCTCAGCTAGAGGCTCCTTTCCCCCAGAGTCTCTTCTGGGTGTCCCGCCTGCCTTGCGGGTCCAGGCCTGCTGCTGGCCTCTTACCCTGCTGCATCTCTTCTCCCGCAGGCCACTTCCCCAACAAAGCGCTGCCCTCGGCTGGGACGCTGGCCTGGCTTCAGGGCATCGTCTGCAACGTGAACAATCCTTGCTTCCGGTACCCGACAGCCGGGGAGGCCCCAGGCGTGGTGGGGAACTTCAACAATTCCATGTGAGTCCGGGCTCTCTGGTGGGTTTCTGTGGCCCCCACACACTGCACCCTAGATAGAAGAAGCAGGAGGGCTGGGTGGAGCGTGGAATGAAAAATGTATTTTAAAAAAATGGTTAGTGGTTCCCAAACCACAAAAAACAGCAGTGTGTTTTGTGTGCTTTGTGTTTTTGTGCTTTGTGTTTTGTTTAACACATTTGTATGCCGCCCAAAACACAAGTCTCTGGGCAGTCTACACAAAACAATTTTAAAAACTGATAAAAAGATTAAAATATTTCAGCAATTAAAATTTAAAATGTTAAAACTATTACAAACACAATTAAAACAATTGAAGTTTTACTGTGTTTACCTGAACTCAGGACTAGTTTCTCACCCCACAAGTGCTTTGCTTTTAGAGTCCTCATTTTTGGAGAAATGCAAGTAGAACCTGTATGTAACCTCTATTTTTAAGTGGCGGGAGTATTCGAAAAGGTTTTTTTTAAAAAATAAGGCACAATGTTCATGCTTTCATCTATAATGGGTCTGCTGCCGGGGAGTTGAAATGCCATTTACCCAAAAGGAACAGGACTCTGTATTTAAGACGACCTCCCAATTTCTAATACCAAAAAAACCTTGGGGGAAAATCTAGTCTTGGATTCAGGCAAATACAGTATTAAACCTTGGGCTTCAGATCCCGTTATTTCTTTTCTCCCTTTTCCTTTTGGGAAGAGTCCTTTTCCTTTTTGGTAACCTGTATTTACCTGCTCTTTTTTAAGCTGGCGGGGGTGAGGGAGATGATCAAATGCCTTTTACAAAGCACAACTTCCATGCTTTCAGCAACGATCAATTTGCTGTCAGGGAACTGAACTACTCATTGTAGCCTTTGGCTTCGTCAGATCCACCCCACCTCACCTTTTAAACTTTGAACTGGTTTTGGTCCATGCCATGCAGAATAATATCAGGTGTTCTTGCTTACAGTGCTGTCCTGTAAAAGAGACGCAGTGATCACCACTGAATTTCAGACACATATTTATTTGTTTAGCTGTTTTGAAAGTTTTTAAAAAACAAAACATGAATCGTACAACTGAAAGCTGGGTGCCTGAATATGCAGTTGACACCCACCCACCCCGGCTCCAAACTGGTTACCATCCAGAACTGTAGGATGTTAGAGCAGGAAGGGACCTACTTTGCCATTCATTGAATGTTAAGAGTTGGAAGGCACTGTACAGCCCTTCTAGTCCAACAACCCCCTGCACAACTTGTTTCAAAGCCCAGGCGAAGAAGAGCGTCTTCGCCTGGTGTCCAGAAGAACATAAGGATGGTGCCAGGCGGACCTCCCTGGGGAGGCTGTTCCCTAAAGGGGCAATAGGCCGTTCAGAGTGATTTGACAAGAACACTGCCGGACCTGTTGGGGTTATGCTAACTGGGCAAAGAGGCACCTTTTTAACGTGGTGGTTTTCTTTCTTCATTATTTATTTATTGAATTTATATACCACCTGATATTGAAATCTCTAGGCAGTGTACAGAATTAAAACATAATGTAAAACATTTACAATTCATAAAACAAATAAAAATCACAATAGATTAAAACACATTAAAATTTTAAAAATTGGATTTTAATTAAAAGCCTGGGAAAACAGGTATGTCTTCAGGGCCCTCCTAAAAACAAATAGAGAAGGAGAGGCTCTTATTTCAGCAGGGAGCGAGTTCCAAAGCCCTGGGGCAGCCACAGAGAAGGCCCTGTCCCAAGTTGCCACCAAACAAGTTGGCGGCAACTATAAAACCAGACCTCTTTGGATGACCTTAATCAGTGACAGGGTTCACGACAGAGAAGGCGCTCTCTTAATTTAGCAGGGGGAGAGCAACTGGCCCTATTCAACCCCAGCACAGCATCCCTCCAGTGGCTGTTGCTGGTGTCTATCTTAGGTTTCTTTTTAGATTGGGAACCCTTTTGGGACAGGGAACCATCTTACTTACTTACTTGCTTATTATTTCTCTATGTAAACCACTTTGGAAACTTTTGTTGAAAAGCGGTATATAAATATTTGTTGTTGATATGAGTGGACCCATACTCACCCCAGCCTGCCTTGGTTCCTCCCCTTCCCAGCATCTCCCGCCTCTTTGCGGATGCTCGGACGGTGCTTCTCCATGCGCATGACCAGCAGGCACAGAGCGGTTTCTTCCAGCTCCTGAACGCATTGCGCCAACTCAGCGGCAACGCCAGTCAGCGGACAGGTGAGGCCTGCGCATGGCTGCTCCCTGCCCATGCACGGAGGTCCTGGGAGGGTGCCTACGTTGATGCTGCTACAGTGAGGTTGTCCGGTTGGCAAATGGCGAAATGAATGAACGATCATTCGGGATGGAAGTGCATTTGGTATTGTGGAATGGAATGAACTGGATTTCTTTCAACCAGGTTTTTTAGTAATCTCGGGATGTTTTCAATTTTTATATTGCTGTTTTTAACCATTTGTTTTGGGTTTTTTTGTTTTTCTTGTGTTTATTTTTGTGAACCGCCTAGAGCCTTTGGGGTCAGGCGGGACATATCCTATATAATAAAGAGCTTGGCGTGCGTCTGTGTCTCCCTTGGCTGTTCTGGGCATGCGCGGAGCGCATGCCCAGAACACGCCGAGGGAGACATGACCGCTGGGACCAGGCGGCCATGATGGACAGGAGAAGGAGAAGCGGCGGCCGAGGAGAAGTGGCCACCGCAAAGGCGGGCAGGGGAAGAGGTGGCGGGGGAAGCTGGCCGACGTGGCGGCAGCCGCCGAAGCTGGGCAGGGGGAAGACCTTGGGGCCCTTGCCTGGCCGGGGAGACCAGCCGCAGCATGGAGGCTGGCGGCGGCGGGAGGGGGAATGGCGGCAATGAATGAATGATTATTCAGCTTGCATAGCTTTAAAGGGGCTCAGGTAAATTCATGGAGGACAGGTCTCTCCGTGGCTACAGGCCACCTCCAGCCTCAGCGACAAGATGCCTCTAAATACCAGTTGCAGGAAAGCAACCGCAGGAGAGAGGGCATGCACATATTTCTTGCCTGTGGGCTCCCCAGAGGAAACTGTTGGGCCACTGTGCGAAACAGGATGCTGGACAGAAATCCATCTTATTTATTTATTATTCCTCTGTATAAACCACCCAGAGCCATTTTTGGAAGGGCAGTATAGAAATCGAATTCATCATCATCATCATCATCATCATCATCATCATCATCTTCTTGGGCCTGATCGAGCAGGGCTGTTCTTATGTTATGTTCTTATGGTGAAAGGTGCTGTGTTGATGTTGCCTAGACTGCCTCCCAAAAAAACACAGGAGCCTTTGGTTCTTTGCCGGTTACGATTGTTGTATCCTTGGGGTTAGAGTGTTGGTCTAGGACTGGGAAGACCCGAGTTCGAAACTCCATTCAGCCATGAAACTAGCTGGGTGACTCCGGGCCAGTCATGCATCTCTCAGCCTAACCTACCTCACAGGGTTGTTGTGAGGATAAACATAACCATGTACACCGCTCGGGGCTCCTCGGAGGAAAAAGCGGGATATAGATGTAAAAAATGAAATAAAATAAATAAAACCTCCTTTGGCGGTGGAAGGTGGATGGCTGTACCAAGAGCCTGACACCAACGGCCCTGCAGGGGCTGTTGGACTACAACTCCCATCATCCCAGACTATTGGCCACTGCAGCTGGGGATGATGGGATTTGCAGTCCAACAGCAACTGCAGGGCCGCAGTTGGGCACCCCAGGGATACGAGTCCTGACGTCCCCAGCCACAGTGACCAGTAGCCAGGGATGATGGGAGTTGTAGTCCAGCAATACCTGGCAGACTGAAGTTGGGCACCCCTGCTGAGTCCGAGGGAGCTGGAATTGGCTGGACTCCGTTGTGATGGGCTTAGCCTGGAAACACAAGCGTGTCCTCCCTCTGTGCTGGTCTGATAGTAAGCTTAGATCTTGCTCCTTTTGTGCCCCTTTTCTCTTTGCCAGCTGCCCAGGTTAGGACGTACCTGAAAGACAACGAGACGTTCTCCCAGTTCCTTCGGACAAACGCCTCCCTCCCTCCTGAATTGGTGGAGGCGCTGCTCAGGTCTCAGCTCGACCCGCAGGTGGTAAGTGAAAGGCGGGCTCTTTCTTTGGAGGAACAGTGAGAACTGGGGCCTTTATGTCCAGCAGCAGGAGAGGGGGGCAGGCAAATTGGTGGCTGCCTGTCCTGCTAAAAACAGAGGAACCTAGGAAGCGGCCTTCTACTGAGTCAGACCCTTGGTCCATCTTGCTCAGGATTGTCTACCCAGACTGGCAGTGGCTTCTCCAAGGCTGCAGGCAGGAGTCTCTCTCAGCCCTGTCCTGGAGATGCTGCTAGGGAGGGAACTGGGGACCTCAGATGCTCATCCCAGAGTGGCCCCATCCCCGAAGAAGGGGAATATCTGACAGTGCTCCTACATGTAGTCTCCCATTCAAATGCAAACCAGGGTGGACCCTGCTTAGCAGCAAAGGGGACAATCCATGCTTGCTGCCACCAGACCAGCTCTCCTCCCCTCAGAGCAGCCTTGGTGGTGAGCAGCCAGGCCTTTCCTGCTTCCAGTTGGGTAGTGGGTTCAAATCCTCTCCCAGACTGAGTAGCACTCTGGTACAATATGTGCTTTTCATGCAAATGTTCCACGGTTCCCTCCCTTGCATCCCCAGTTGGGTTGCTGCTGCCAGCAGGCAGTACTTAGTTAAACGGCCGAATGGTCTGACTCTGCAAAGGGCAGTGTTATCTCTTCATCCTACTGCAGCCCTCTGTGCTGACCCACCTTCGCCTTTTATGCATCAGCTTCATAGATCGGGTAGCTTTCAGGACTAGACTCTTTCTCTCTCTGTGTGTTAAGAAAGTGGAGATCTTTAGAATGGTGATTTTTCCTTTTTTAAAACAATTGTTTTAATTTGTTCAAATCATTTCCATGCCCTGGCCTCTCGTTCTTTCTCCCCTCCTTTTGGTAGTCCACTTCCTCCTTGTCTGTCCACCACGCACAGTTCCTCTTCCAGATTCTTTGTGAGGTTTCTCTCTCCCTGTGATTTTTACTTCTCGCTCCTCTCATGTAAGCTTGCTGAGAACTCCCACCCTGAGCAGTTGCAGTGCTGGTGGACATTCCGTGATGTCAGAGCAGCTCAGCCGATGCTAGGGGGTACCTTGCACCGAAGAGGGAATCGGAGAACAGAAATGTCTTGCCTTCCTAAATATGAGAGATTCCAGTGAAAAATAAAAAGAAACAAGCCCACGTAGGTTCTGTTTGTGGCTAAACACCCAATATCCTTTTCTCCTCTCCCAGTTTTCTCTTGCTGGCTCGCCCTTGAAGGGGATTGTCTGTAATGCTTCCGTTCTCTCCAAGTTCCTGGTGACAAAGGATGCGGGGGCCGCAGAGGGCCTACAGAAAGCACTCTGTGCCTTGCCTGACTCAACACTCCAGGCTGTGGAGCGCAGTTTCTTGTCCCAGATGGATCTGGTCAAAATATTTGGGGTAGGTGAAGAGGAGTGTGCTCTTTCCTGGGCCTCGCTGGGTTCATTTCCTTGGCAAAGAGCTGCCACTCTCTCTGTAGAAAGGTCTCTGGAATGATCCTCGTTCGACTCTTCCCCTGGATTTTGGAGTTCCACATTCCCTGGACTTTTTCACCCAGTGCATAATTAGCCGTTGGAACTCTCTGCCACAGGATGTGGCAATGGCCATTTGCTTGGATGGCTTTAAAAGGGGCTTAGACAAATTCATGGAGGACAGGGGCTATCCATGGCTACTAGTCTGGTGGCTGTAAGCCACCTCGGAGGCAAGATGGCTCTCAATACCAGTTGCAGAGGATGCCTCTGGGAGCCCACAAGCAAGAGGTGAAAGCAGGCCCTCTCTCCTGCTGTGGCTCCCTTGCAACTGGTATTGAGAGGCATCGTGCCTCTGAGGCTGGAGGTGGCCTATAGCCCTCAGACTAGTAGCCATTGATAGCCCTGTCCTCCATGAATCTGTCTAAGCCCCTTTTAAAGCCATCCAAGCTGCTGGCCATCACCACATCCCGTGGCAGAGAATTCCATTGATTAATTATGCGCTGTGTGAAAAAGTACTTCCTCTTGTCGGTCCTAAATTTCCCGACCTTCAGTTTCATGGGATGACCCCTGATTCGTGTGTGTGTGTGTGTGTGTGTGTGTGTGTGAGAGAGAGAGATTTCTCTCTGTCCACTTTCCCCACTCCATGCATTATTTTGTACATTTCGATCATGTCTCCCCTTAGTCGCCTCTTTTCCAAGGTAAAGAACCCCAGGTGTTGTAGCCTTGCCTCATAAGGAAGGTGCTCTAGGCCCCTGGTCATCTGGGTTGCCCTCGTCTGCACCTTCTCCAGTTCTACAATGTCTTTCTTTAGATGTGGTGACCAGAATTGTACACAGTACTCCAGGTGTGGCCGCACCATAGTTTTGTATAAGTGCATTATAATCTTAGCCGTTTTATTTTCAGTCCCCTTCCTAATGATCCCTAGCATGGAATTGGCCTTTTTCACAGCTGCCGCACTTTGAGTCGACACTTTCAACGAGCTGTCCACCACAACCCCAAGATCCCTCTCCTGGTCAGTCACCGACAGCTCAGATCCCATCAGTGTATACTTGAAGTTGGAGTTTTTTCTCCAAATGTGCATCACTTTACACTTGCCAACATTGAACCGCATTTGCCATTTTGTCGCCCACTCCCCCAGTTTGGAGAGGTCTTTCCGCAGCTCCTCACAATCTGTTGTGGATTTCACTACCATAAATAATTTAGTGTCATCTGCAAACTTGGCCATTTGGCTGCTTACCCCAGATTCTGGATCATTTGTGAACAAGTCCTTAATGGTGTGTTCTGCTAAAACTGCTAATATTATACTGCCCTTAAACAAAACGATGGTGTGGCTACACCTGGAGTACTGTGTACAATTCTGGTCACCACATCTAAAGAAGGACATTGTAGAACTGGAGAAGGTGCAGAAGAGGGCAACTAAGAAGATCAGGGGCCTGGAGCACCTTCCTTATGAGGCAAGGCTACAACACCTGGGGCTTTTTAGTTTAGAAAAAAGACAACTGTGGGGAAACATGAGAGAGGTCTCTAAAATAATGCATGGTGTGGAGAAAGTGGACAGAGAGGAGTTCTTCCCCCTCTCACATCACACCAGACCCAGGGGTCATCCCATTAAATTGATTGCTGGGAAATCTAGGACCAACAAACAGAAGTACTTTTTCACACAACGCATAATCCATTTGTGGAATTCTTTGCCACAAGATGTGGTGATAGACAACAACCTGGATGGCTTGAAGAGGGATCTGGATAACTTCATGGAGGAGAAGTCTGTTGACGGAGGGCTAGTCGGAGGGCTGTGGGCCACCTCCAGCCTCCAAGGCAGGATGCCTCTGAGTACCAGTTGCAGGGGAGTCACAGCAGCAGAGAGAGCGCGCCCTCAACTCCTGCCTGTGGGCTCCCCAGAGGCATCTGGTGGACCACTGGGTGAAACAGGAGGCTAGACTAGATGGGCCTTGGGCCTGATCCAGCAGGGCTGCTGTTATGTTATGTTATCTTATGTTATGTTCTTATGTATGTACCTGCGTGTTACTAAAACCCTGCAGAACAAGCAGTTTAAATGCAATGGTATGCATGATCATATTAAGATGGCTTTGGTGTGGTGTTTGGTGTGTGTAGGGGGAAAGGATTAAACAATCCCTCACCGACCTCATACTGACTGATTGATGAATTAAGTGCCATCAAGTTGGTGTCGATGCTTAGCGACCACAGAGATAGATTCTCTCCAGGGTGATCTGTCTTCAACTTGGCCTTGAAGGTCTCTCAGTGGTGCATTCATGGCTGTCGTCATCGAGTCCATCCACCTTGCTGCTGGTCATCCTCTTCTTCTCTTTCCTTCAACTTTCCCCAGCATGATGGACTTCTCAAGGGAGCTGGGTCTTCGCAGAATGTGTCCCAAGTATGATAGTTCGAGCCTGGTCATTTGTGCCTCGAGTGAACATTCTGGATTGATTTGTTCTATGATCCATTGGTTTGTTTTCCTGGATGTCCATGGTCTTCTCCAAAGTTTTCTCCAGCAGCAGAGTTCCAAAGCGTCAATGCTTATCCATAGAGTGTCATGGGAAAAACCATTGTCTGAAAGATTCTAATCTTTGTAGGTGTAGACACGTCACGGCATCTCAATATCCTTTCCAAGGCCTTCATTGCAACCCTACCGAGTGCTAGTCTGCGGCGTCTTTCTTGACTGCTGGATCCTTGACTGTTGATGGTACCTCATACTACCTCTGAAAAAATAGTTGTCTCCCCACCATCCATTTCCCTTCTCCTTTTCTCTCTCAACAGGAGCGCTTGAGTTCTGGATCGGCTGACATTGCGAACACCGTGGAATCTCTTCGTGTTTTCCTTCAGGCCACTGAATCGTTAGCTAAGGAGGTAATGTTGAGGAGAGAAGGTTGCTCAGATATCCTATATAATAAAAGGCTTCAGTGTGATCCCGTGCGCCCGTGTCTTTTTCGGCTGTTCTGAGCATGCGCGGAGTGCATGCTCAGTACTGCCGAAAAAGATACACGGGCGGCCATCTTTACCAAAATTTAAGGACAGACCGTGTTGATTGTAAGGGCAGACCAAAACGGCTCATTTAAATGGCCCCTCAGCCACCGCCGCTGAATGGCCGCCCGCCCTCCAAGCTGAAATTTGCACAAGAAACCCCAAGCCCCACGTTTAAGGGCCAAAAAGGCCCATGAAAATGCCCCCGCGGCTGCCGCCGCCAACCGCCCACCCCCCCCAGCTGCCGAGACCTCCTCACCCATGCCAGATCGCTTCTGCCCGAGGCCACGTCCGTTAATCGATTGCATTAGCAATGTAGAGAAGGAGAGAGGCGCTCGCTTGCAGATAGACTCGCAATAGGCGTCCTTTGCGGCCAAAGCGCCAGGACGGAAAGAGGCTTTAAGGAGTGAGGAGCTCTGCAAGCGAGCTCCTCTCTCCTTCTCTACGTTGCTAATGCAGTCGAATAAAGGACGTGGCCACGGGCAGAAAAGGTCTCGGCAGCTGGGAGGGCGGGCAGTTGTTTGCCAGCGGCAGCCGCGGGGGCATGTTCCTGGGCCGTTTTGGCCCTCAAACGGAGGACCCTCAGCTTGGAGGGCGGGCTGCCGGTTGGCGGCAACAGCCGCGGGGGCATTTTAATGGGCCCTTCAAGCCCTTTAACATGGTGGTGGGGGGGGGGAAGGAGGACTCAGCCAGCTGGGAGGGCGGGCTGCCAGAACACACAGTTGCAAAAGCACAAACCAAGTTGACTGCAAGCCCAGCTCATGGAGCGGACTGCAGCCGCCATTTCCTCGCCCTTTCCACGGCCAACCAATCACATGTTGAGAAATCCCCCCCCCGCCCCTTCCAACTACGGGCGGGAAAACAGCCTGCATAAAACAGGCGGGAAAACAGCCTGCATAAAACAGGCGGGAAAACAGCCTGCGCGCAGCAGCCGAGTTGACTAACGGTCTCCACTTCTTCACCGTCAGAGCAGATTATTCGGAGAGCAAAACAAGACGCTTATTTCTGGCACTTCCTTGCCCAAATTTACTCAGAACATCCAGGAGTGGCTTTCTATTTGTGATTTACAACCCAATTCTGCCCAGAGGCTAAACTCCCTGAAGGGAGTCAGCACACCGACCGGCAGGGAAGCCCTCAGGACCAGAGAAAGGGCTTTTCCACTCTCAGTGGAATAACCTTTGAACTTTTATTTGACAAGCACGTTGATGATTTCTGTCCCCACATTGTCAAAATATACTGAAGAGAACCTTGAGATCAGCCAGAAGTCAAAACTCCCTGAGGGGAGACAGCCCACCAGCCGACAGGGAAGCCCTCACAGCCAGACAAAGTGCCTTTCTGCTCACAGTGAACTGACCTAAAATCTCAATTTTTGAAAACTGTGAAGAGCAAATTGTTGATTGCTCATCTGTGGGCAAAATTCAAGGCCAAAAAAAAGTAATTTTAAAAAAAATTAGAGAGAAGAGGGTGAAGGAAAAAAGAAATACTATGGGGGGGGGAACCTACAAATGTATTAAATAAGTACCTTAAGTTTAATACTGAGTTGAAAAAATAAAGAAGAGCTTTTAAACAAGAAATATGCTCGAAGACTTGCCTCAGAAGTAAGGAAAAACTTAATGAGGGAGATGGAAGGCCCAAAGAGAGCGGACAAGAGGGGAGGGAAACAAAATAGACAGAGGGGCGAGGGGGAAGAGTGGAAAACAAGAGGGTGGGTGGGAGGAAGGGAAAGAGATACCAGAGTGTGGGGCAGGAGACAGGGAGGGAGAGTGGGGAGCAACTCTCAAAAAAAGAAGCCCGCTCTAGACCAGAGGAGGCCAAAAGGAGGAGGACACCGAGCAGACAGAGGAGGCAAAGATCGCTGGCACCAACGGTCTACTAGCGCCCGTTAATTCAACGGGCTTAAAATCACTAGTTGTTTAATAATAATTCGCATACTGCCCCACACTTGCTCCAAGGAGTTCAGCACCTCACATCACACCTGGGGTCAAATGGGAGGAGAGCTGGTTTTGTGGTAGCCAGTGTGAATGGGCCTCCTTTGCTAAGCAAGGTCTGCCCTGGTTTGCATTTGGATGGGTGACTACATGTGAGCACTGACTGCTGTAAGATATTCCCCTTAGGGGTTGGGGCCATAGCTGTGGAAGGTCCCCATTTTAATTCCTGGCAGCATCTCCAGGTAGGACTGGGAAAGACTCCTGCCTGAAACCCTGGAAAGCTGCTGCCAGTCAGTGTAGACAGTAATGAGCTAGATGGACCAAGGGTCTGACTCAGCGGGAAGCAGCTTCCTATGTTTCTAAACTGGCAGCGCCAATATAATATGCTCATGGCATTGGCTCTGCACCAGCTGAAGATTCCAAGTGGCCACATTTGGAGGGCTGTCTATAGTTGTGGTCATCACCAAATCTCAAAAGGGACATTAAAGAACTTGGAAAGGTGCAGGAGAGAGCAGCCAAGATTACCAGGGGCCTGGAGCACCTTCCTTAGGAGGCAAGGCTACAGCATCTGGGGCTATTCAGTTTTTTGGGGGAAAGGGACAATTATGCATGGTGTGGAGATAATGGATATAGAGAGAAAATTCTCCTTCTCTCACAGCAACAGAAGACCGGGGTCATCCCATGAAACTGAGGGCCAGGAAGTGTAGGCCCCACAAAAGGAAGTACTTTTTCACACAGCACATAAATTAATCAATGGAATTCTCTGCCACAGGATGTGGTGATGGCCAGCAGCTTGGATGGCTTTAAAAGGGGCTTGGACAAATTCATGGAGGACAGGGCTATCAGTGGCTACTAGTCGGAGGGCTATGGGCCACCCCCAGCCTCAGAGGCAGGATGCCTCTAAATACCAGATGCAGGGGAGCCACAGCAGGAGAGAGGGCATGCCCCTTTCAACTCCTGCCTGTGGGCTTTTTGGAGGCATCTGGTGTGCCACTCTGGGAAACAGGATGCTGGACTCAATAGGCCTCCTTATGTCTGATCCAGCAGGGCTGTTCTGATGTTCTTAGGCCTTCAAGGGCAGCCCCACATCAAGCACCTTATGGTAGTCCGAACAATTTTAGTTAACTGACAATTATGCCTTTCCGGATGGTGTGAATGACTTCTGATCTTGGTGGTAGCCTGTGGTGGCTGTGGGGCGAATGAGAAAGAGCAGGCTGCATTTTCTAGAAACTTCTGTCCCCCTTTCCCCGGATCCTAGCTCTCCTCCATGACCAGCTTTGTCGAATTCAATGAGGCCCTGCAGAACCTGTCGGGCAGGGCTGCCGCTTCGTCCCCTCAGCAAGCCTTCGAAACGGTGTTCCGTATCGCCTGCGGTCACCCCGAACAGGGCGGACTCAAAATACCCTCCCTCAACTGGTACGAGAACAACAATGTCAAGTCCTTCCTGAATCGCAGTGACTCGGAGCAGGCAACCGTCTCCTTGGACAACGCCACCAGTGAGTGGAAACGGCACATGTTTGCACACTCATGCGAAAACTGCGTGCATGCAGCAAGTGGCAATAGAGCAGCTGTTGCAGGATAAATTATGCAAAATAGGAGGTTCGTCTCCAGTTACCAGCAGCTCGTTTGGTGGCGGCTCAGAGGCGGGCCTTCTCCATAGCTGCTCCGGGGCTGTGGAATGCACTCCCTGCGGAAATCCACAATTTGAATTCTCTATTAGCCTTCAGGAGAGCCCTTAAAACGTATCTGTTTGGCCTGGCTTTCCAGGGGTGTTAAAACCGGTTTTAATATTTTAACCCGGTTTCAGGGTTTTTAATTACTGAGACTGTTTAAAATGTTTTTAAATTGTTAATTGTTGTTATATTGTGTTTTTAATTTTTGTTTTAGCTCTTTGCTGTTTTAATGGTTTTTTTTAATTGTAAACCGCCCTGAGCCATTTTGGAAGGGCGGTATAAAAATAAAATAAAATAAAATAAAAGTCATGATTTGCATATATTTCCTCTTAATGTATGCAAACACCTTTTAAATCAGGCCTTTTCGTCAACGAAAAAGTCTCGCTGCTAACAAAAAAATTCTCGCTGCTTTGCATTTGAAGCCCTGGAGAGCCACTGCCAGTCAGAGTAGGTGATATTGAGCTAGATGGACCAAGGGTCTGACTCAGCAGAAGGCAGCTTTGTATATTTATGGGAGACTGCACAAGTGAGTGGCCAAGCCTCTGCTTTGCATGCCAGACAGCCCCAAGTTCAATCCCTGGCAGCATCTCTAAGTAGGAAAGAGTTGTCTGAAATACTGGAGAGCGGCTGCCGGTCAGAGCAGACCATACTGAGCTAGATGGACCAAGCGTCCGACTCAGCAGACGGCAGCTTCCCATGAACCTCGTTTGTCAGTTCTATATGTCAATTTCTTGCTGCTGGAATGACTTGTTTTGCAATGAATGGGAACTTTTTCTCTATATGATGCTATAATTGGATACCTGTTCTTTGGAAAGCACCCTAGAGATTACACAAAATTCAGTTTTTAAAAGTTGTAGAGGTTTGGTGGTATTTTAAAAAAATCTTTTATGCCCTAAGCTGCCTTGAGTGTTCTGTTTAATGTGGAAAGGCAGAGTAGAGGTGTGTGTGTTTGTTTGTGTGTGTGTGTGTGTTTTAAAGAAACATTTTCTTTTGGGAATTTACCATCTCCGAAAGGTCCCAGGTTCATTCCCTGGCAGCATCTCCAGGTTGAACTGGGAAAGACCCCTGTCTGAAACCCTGGAGAGCGGCTACCAGTCAGTGTGGGACAACGCTTAGCTAGGTGGTCCAAGGGTCTGACTCAGTAGGAAGCAGCTTCCTATGTCCATCGTGTTTGGTTGTGTTTTGAACAGGAGGGTTTGAGTGGCTGAATTTCTGGGTTTTTCTCTTCTTCCACAATCACATTCCTAAGGCCCCTTCTGCAAAGCTGTGATCAGGAACTTGGAGGCCAATCCCGTCTCGCGCATCCTCTGGAGGGCTGTCAAGCCCCTTTTCGTTGGCAAAATCTTATATGCTCCTCTGACGCCAGTCACCCAGAAGGTCATGGCTGAGGTGAGTCTGTGAGATCAGAGCTACAGCCCGAAAGGGGTCTTTGGTGGGCCTGCCTTCACACCCTCCCCAAGGATATCCCATGTGGCTTCTCTGAATGTTTTTCTCTAAGCAAAATTTAAAAAGCAGGTTTCTAGTCCTCTTGACTTAACGGAGATGTAATGAACAGCCTGAAAGCAGGATTCTACACAATTACTTGGTATTGTAAGACGCCAAGACCCATCGCTGGACACATGTTGCTGTGCCCCTTGTTAGTTTTTATTTTATTTCATTACACATCAGTGATAGGCTGTTGGACAGGTCCTTCAACAGCTCTTAACCACAATACTTAATGGAACCTCCATGTTCAAGAGCAGCCTTCTGTCTTCATATATTTATTTACTTATTTTTACATCTATACCCCACTCTTCCGCCAGTGAGCCCGGAGTAGTGTACAAGGTTATGTTTATCTTCACAACAACCCTGTGAGGCGGGTTAGGCTGCGAGAGAAGTGGCTGGTCCAGAGTAACGCGGTGAATTTCATGGCTGAATGGGGATTTGAACTTGGGTCAGCACAGTTCAACCAAAAAGTTCTCAAAGTGGCTTATATAGCATTAGCATACAGAATAAAAATAAGCAAAATGGTTCTTTGCTCAAAGGGGCTCACAATCTAAAAAGAAACACAAGGGAAGCACCAGCCACCAGAGGGATGCTGTGCTGGGGGTTTTCTACTGGACCCTGGGTACAAACCTGTGGCCTAATCTAGCCAGGAGATGGCTAATGGAAGCGAATCTGTTAATAGCTGTGAACCGCAATAAAGCCTCTCTGTGCAGGAGAAGTCTATCCCTGATTACTAAAAACTGGGAATAAGGAGCGAGTGAAGGCTGATTGCCTTCCTGCCCTGCGTGTGGGCTTTCTGGAGGTGTGTGAGGGAAACGGGGTGCTTGGAGTGATCCAAGCGGGGCAATCTTTATATAAAGAAGCTTTGTCTGCAGGTGAACCGCACCTTCCAGAACCTTGCCGTGCTGCATGAAGTGCAGGGAGCTTGGCAGGAGCTGGGCCCCCGGATCTACACCTTCATGAACGCCAGCCCGGAAGTGGGAGCTGTTCAGGTGGGTCTGCCTTCTGGCCCCGATTTTGCAAAAGCGATACGTTGCCTTCTGTCCTGGCACCCCCTCCCCACCCCGATACATGTCGGTGTTCCCACAGAACCTTCTAGAAACCCCCGGCGTGGCCCGCTTTCTGGAGCAGCGCCTCCGCGGAACGTTCTGGAACATTTCAACGCTGAGGGAGTTCCTGTCCCCGGAGGAGAAAGGCGAGGCCTACACTTGGCGCCGGTCGTACGCCAAAGTGGACAAGATTATCGGCACCTTGTCACAGTTCATTGAGGTGTGTTTGGGTGTCCTGCTGTCGCCCGTGCGCCTCTCCCACGGGCCACGGGTTCCCTCGCGGGAGGACATCCAGCCCGACTAACCGCCAGTCCCTCGCCCCTAGTGTGTTTCGCTGAACAAGATTGAGGCGCTGGCGTCGGAAGAGCAGCTGGTTCGGCGCGCCATGGAGTTGCTGGAGGATCGCCAGTTCTGGGCCGGAGTCGTCTTCCTGCCGCCAGACAACCGGAGCAAACTCGGCACGGATCTGCCGCCCCACGTCCGCTACAAAATCCGCATGGACATTGACGACGTCACGCGCACCAATAAAATCGGAGACAGGTGCGCCGCGTTGGGCTGACCGTTCTCCGGCTTTTATAACGAGGGGTTTGCCTTTTCCTTCTCCAGATTGACCAACCCTTTTGGAGACAGAAAAGCAAGAGATAAATATTGTCCTCAGTCAGCTTACTATGGGGATTCTTTTATTGATTTGGCTGCTTGATTAAACTTCTGTCCTGCCTTTCTTCCCTTCCGAGGGTTCCCAGTGGGACTCTCGTTCAGGCACAGACCCGGCCGAGACCTGTGTAGCGCCAGCAAAGTCACTCCGCATTTCGGCACTGGCAGATCATCCTTTTTGAGGGGTGACTCTAGAACAGCTAGTTTGGGGGGGAGCAAAAAGGGGTGGCAAAGGACGTTATTAAGGAGGAACATAGGAAGCTGCCATCTACTGAGTCAGACCATTGGCCTATCTAGCTCAGTATTGTCTTCACAGACTGGCAGCGGCTTCTCCAAGGTTGCAGGCAGGAATCTCTCTCAGCCCTATCTTGGAGAAGCCAGGGAGGGAACTTGAAATCTTCTGCTCTTCCCAGAGCGGCTCCATCCCCTGAGGGGAATATCTTACAGTGCTCACACATCAAGTCTCCCATTCAGATGCAACCAGGGCAGACCCTGCTTAGCTATGGAGACAAGTCATGCTTGCTACCACAAGACCAGCTCTCCTCTCTGAAATATTTGTTGTACATTAGATATTTTTAGAGGTGCAGCCATTAATGTTAGTTTATTTATCTTATTAATGAAGCTTGCTTGACATTTTCCAAACAGAAAATGGGCCAGATCACTCTTCGCAAATACTGGCTTTTGGGATTAGGCCGAACCTTCTGTGCTGCTTTTGGGGCTAGTTTTCTCTGCCTCGGCAGGGCGCTTTCCAGACTAGCTGCTCAGAAGCAGCAAAATGCCTCCATTCAGGCCAGTCACATTCAAAACAGTAGGGGGAGCAGTTTCCGTGAAACTAATAACCCCCCCAAACAGCAACTTTCTTACGCCAGATATACGATCTCCTAGCTCCATATTGCAGCAATTAAATTTGAGTCAAGGCATTGGCAATATGAATGACACCCTGCTGTCCGTGTGGGGTCTGCGGTGTCACAACACAGGAAGTGTGGGAGCACGCTTCCGAGCAGGAATGTAGGGAGGCTGGCGGTGGCCCGTGTGTGGCCAGCCGCCGCGGCCCCCTGGCCCCGCCCTCCGCATCTGACGTCAAACGCAGGGGCCCGGTTAGGCATGCCCCGCGTCTGCCGTCAGACATGGGGGATGTGGTCTTCCTCCCAAACGGGGCCACGTGGCCCCATTTGGAAGAGAGATCGGCCCGCAACTCTCCCTACCTTAAAGGCAGGGAGAGTCACTCCAGCTGTGCTGCTGGTGCAGCGTGGGCGGGCCGATTTCAGCTCCAAATGGGGCCAAAATGACGCCCCTGCGTATGATGTCGCGGCCCCTGATTGGTGGCGGCCCGGGTTCTTTGAACCCGTTCGCCCAATGGTGGCTCCGCCCCTGCTTCTGAGATCCGACATGACTCCATTGCAAGGTCTAATCAGGAAATCCCAAGACCATGTGGCAGGAAAGACCGGGGTGGAGAGAAAAGTCAATACCAGGCCAGGTTAAATATTTAAGGGAGATGCCCCCGCACCCCACCCCCGCACACATGGTCTCACCCAGCCCCGTTCCTGGCCAGGAAGGAAGGGAGGAAGTAGCCACCCGGCTGCTGGGAGGATGGAGGAGCCTCCTCCTTCCTACCTGCCTGCTCGGGCTCCTGCTGCTTGTTCTACAGTCGAGGGAGTGCGTGAATGAGGCGTCTCTTAAAATAATTCAAGCTATGGGACCCTCATATACTACGACCGTAATATCAGACACTTTGCTCTAAAGTTCCAATCTGGTGAAAGAGGGAGTGGGAGACGTTTTGGAGGGGGAGCGCCCACGGCCCTTTGTGACCCTTTGGAGTCCTCTCTGGTGCCTCTCTTAAGAGCTCCTGGAAGAGATGTTCATTTCTGGATTCTCCCTCCTTCCCTCTTGTGCCTTGTGCAGGTTTTGGGATCCGGGACCAGCTGCAGACCCCTTCGACGACTTGCGGTACGTCTGGGGAGGTTTTGTCTACATCCAGGACCTTGTGGAGCAGGCCGTGACTCGGGTGCTTGCTGGGATGGAAGCGCTGCCCCGCACCGGGATCTACGTCCAGCAGATGCCTTACCCCTGCTATGTTGATGATGTGTGAGTTGAGGCAAACTTCTAGTCCTCAGGGTGGTTGGGAGCCCATCGTAAAACAGAAGGTGTGTGAGGGGCTCCGTTGCTGACATCTGTCTTGTTTCCTGTATCCGCGGATGGGTCTTAGAGACCCAGTTTCTTTATCCACAGCAGGAAATATAGGAGAACTTCACCTATCTGCTGTTCCTGCGGATAGAAATGACACTTCAGATGTCATTTCCAACCACTATTTTGCAGAGTCATTTTGTAGCTTTAAAAAAAATAAAAAACACACACAATTTTAAAAGCAAAAAAATGGAGAATTTGGGAAAAAAGCAAAAAAACTGGAGGATTCCTGGAGAGCTGGAAACCTGGGCGCTTTCCGGCTAGCTGCTCAATAGCTGCAAAATGCCTCCGTTCAGGCAAGTCGCATTCGGAATGTAAGCAGCAGGGGGAGCAGTCTTGCGGAAACTAACAACCCCACAAACCAGCAACTTCCTTACGCCAGATATACAATGTCCTTGCGCTATATCACAGCGATTACATTCGAAACAAGGCATTGGAAATATTGAACAGCACCCTGATGTCCGTGCAGGGACTGCCATGTCACAAGACAGGAAGTGTGGAAGCACACTTCCGAGATCCACCGTGACCCTGTTGCAGGGTCTAATTTGGGAAGCGCCCTGGAGAGCAAGGTTGCGTGCTTTACTGCTTTTGTTTCCTCCCCCTCCCTGCCTTTTTGTCATTTCCCCCCCAGAGTAAGTAACCTAATCCGTGGATTCCCATAAGGGGTAACTGTGAAACTTTATTCACAGTTTCCGTCTTCATGCTTATTGGTGGGAATGGAACCACCACACATAAAGAAGGTCTCCTATATAGTGCTCTGGGGCTCAACTCCTGCCTTCAACCTTGGAGGAGCCTCTGCCAGTCTGGGTAGACAATGCTGAGCTAGATGGGTCTGACTCAGTATAAGGCAGCTTCCTATGTTCCTAGTGTGTTCTGTAACCCAGTGGGGATTCGAACTCGGGTCTTCCTGGTTCCAGCCTAACATGCTAACCAGTACACCACACTTCCTCTGATGCCTCCCAGTTTTCAGGGGAGCAACAGCAGGAGAGAGGGCATGCCTTCTTCTCCAGCGTGTTGTTGGGCTAGGTAGCCCTTGGGCCTGATCCATCAGGGCTTTTCTTGCCTTGTGTTGATGAAAATAAAATCCATGCACATGGGCAGAGTTTCCTCCCTGCTTCTCCCTTGCGGCCGTCAACTGGTCCCTCTGGCGGCCTCACAGATGGGTGCGTTCTTTTCTCTCCCCACCCCGCCACTGTCTAGCTTCCTGCGGGTCCTGAACCGTTCCTTGCCCCTCTTCATGACGCTGGCTTGGATCTACTCGGTGGCGATGATCATCAAGGGGGTGGTCCACGAGAAGGAAGCCCGCCTGAAGGAGACCATGAAGATTATGGGGCTCAGCAGCACCACCCTCTGGCTGAGCTGGTTCCTCAGCAGCTTCATCCCCTTCCTCATCAGCGCCTCTTTGCTCGTCCTCATCCTGAAGGTGAGTCCTTTGGAGCCTCGTCTCGGGTCTTGAGCTGGGCTGCCTCCTGGTTTGAGAGGGCAAACTGCTCTCCATGGGCCCTCTCCCCCCACCCCATGCAAGAGGGTGGCTCCACTGCCCCCTACACAAAAGCCGGACCCCATTGAAGACATTTTATTATTTTATTTATTTATAATTTATTTATTGAATTTATATACCACCTAGTATAAAACTCTCTAGGTGGTTTACAGAATTAAAACATACAGTATTAATCCATTTAAAATTCATAAAAAGATAAAAATTATAGATCAAAAACACATTAAAAACACATTAACATTTTACAGTTTTATTATTTATTTATTTATTTATTTATTTCTCAGATTTGTTGGCTGCTCCAAACTTCTGTCTCTGGGCACTTTACAACAACATAAAGTAAATTAAAAATGAAAACCTTAAAACCATTTCCATCAGGTCTAAGTTAAAAAACTTGGGTGAATAAATGTGTCTTTAGGGACTTTTAAGAAGTTGTTAGAGAGGGGGAGGCTCTTCTTTCAGCAGGGAGCACGTTCCAGAATATCGGGGCAGCAATAGAGAAGACGCGTCCCCGAGTAGCTACCAGACGAGCCGGTGGCAACTGCAGACGATCCTTTCTTGATTATCTCAGTGGAATGATCCTGAAGTAGGTCTTACATCTGCCTCTACTATCCTCAGAGAGGAGCAAGATGGCAACTTAAGGCAAAACATTGAAACTGGATGAAGAACGATCGTTCGTCGTGCAAGGGTACCCCTATACACAGGTAGTCTTTGGGGTCCATGATGACCCCAGCTGTACCGCACAGCCTGGCCAGTACTTGAAATGCCTGACCTTCTCTCCTTTTCTCTCCAGGTGGGTGACATCCTCCCTTACAGCAACCCGGCGGTGGTCTTCCTCTTCCTGGCCACCTTCGCGGTGGCCACCATCTCTCAGTGCTTCCTCATCAGCACCTTCTTCTCCCGCGCCAACCTGGCTTCGGCCTGCGGAGGCATCATCTATTTCTCCTTCTACCTCCCCTATGTGCTCTGTGTGGCTTGGCGTAACCACATCACCTTTCCGTTGCGTCTCTTGGTGGTGAGGAATTGATTCGTTAATTTGTTGGAGGGAAGCATTTCTGATCCTGCCTTTTGGCATGCTAGGGAAGGGCAGGATGCATGTGTGAAACCGAAGTTTGTGCTAATACTAGCAAAATGGCATTGACGTTAAAAAAATAATAATAATTGTGGATTCTAATCGTGCGAGAACCCAAAATCAAAGCTTGTTTTTTAAAAAAGAAGCAGACATTCTGAGAATACTAAGTTCTCACCCTAATAGCGTGTTCTATGACAGGGATTCTCAACGTTGGGTCCCCAGATGTTATTGAACTTCAACTCCCATAATTCCTAGCCCTAGTGGCCTTTGGTTGAGGATTATGGGAGTTGAAGTCCAACAACATCTGGGGACCCAAGGTTAAGAACCCCTGTTCTATGAGATTTCTTCTGTTCTGGTGGAATTATGGTGCACACACAATCCTGGTCTTTTATCCCTTCTGAACTGAGAAACTGTTTTGCCAAACTGCCACAGCCCCATTAGCTAACGAAAGCTTCAGCCCAACCTCCAGTATCTGATCAGGTCACTTCCTGTCGCCTTCAACAATGGACACTGACCATTCCCTTCACCAACGTCCCCCCCTCTTTTTTTTGTTCTCTTCCATCTGCCAGAGCCTCTTGTCCCCAGTAGCGTTTGGCTTTGGCTGTGAGTACTTCTCCCTCTACGAGGAACAGGGGGTGGGCATTCAGTGGTACAATCTGAACACCAGCCCCGTGGAAGGAGACCGCTACACGTTTGCCACCTCCATGGGACTGCTTCTCCTGGACGCCTTCCTGTATGGCCTGGCCACCTGGTACATCGAAGGAGTATGCCCAGGTAAATATGGCTATTATGTGGAATGGGAACAACTTCCATTCACGTCCGAGGTTCCAAAAGCCAGAGAAGCAGAATTCTCTCACTGGCACCAAATTCCGTGGCTTTCCTGAGCTTACGAGGCCACCTTAGATTGGCCACAAACCAACCAGTGGACGTCTAAGATGGTACCTGCCCCCTGCAGTTTCCATGTTAAAAACGGCTGCCGGAGATTTTTTGATTGATTTAGTGGTTTGAAATCGACGAATCTTGATTGATTTTCTATACCGCCTTTCCAAAAATGGCTCAGGGTGGTTTACACAGAGAAATAACAAATAAATAAGATGGCTTCCTGTCCCCAAAGAGCTTACAATCTCAAAAGAAACCTAAGATAGACACCAGCAACAGTCACTAGAGGGGTACTATGCTGGGGGTGGAGAGAGCCAGTTACTCTCCCTTTGCTAAATAAAGAGAATGTTAAAAGGTGCCGCGTTGCCAAGTTAGCAAATCTTCCTGATCTAATTTCACCTTGTTTTTCTGCCCACTTGGTAGGTCAATATGGGATCCCTAAACCGTGGAATTTCCCTTTCTTGAAAAGCTACTGGTTTGGAGAATCCTCCACGGAGGACTGCCCTCATCCTGTCCCTACAAGTTCTCTTAACCCAGAAGGTAATCATGCTTCTGTTCCGTTGCATTTTGGTGGCTTACCTGTGGTTCCCCCCCCCCCGAGCATGGTGTTCCCTTTTCTAAAGCATTGCACACCCATGATGGCTAGGGGTGCCATATTCCGGCTTTCCAAATCTGGCTGCCTAGTTTGCATATTATGTAAACTGGCTTGAAAAGAATTTCTGAGCAGAAGAGTGACGGCACGTTTTGCGTCTGGTGGGCCACTGTGTGAAAGAGGATGCTGGACTAGGTGGGCCTTCTTGGGCCTGATCCAGCAGGGCTGTTCTTAAGTTCTTATGCTCCATAACTCTGCTTTTACAAGGGCTAGAGCTTAGCTTTTTATTTTTTATTTTTTAAATGAAATCTGAAATCTGGGAGAATATGGGTGGGCTGTCACCTTAAGTGATGCAGCGGAGAATGCTTGATTAACAAGCAGAAGGTTGGCAGTTTGAATCCCCACTGGCACTATATCGGACAGCAGTGATATAGGAAGATGCTGGAAGGCATCATCTCCTACTGGAGGAGGTAATGGTCCACCCTTCCTTTATTCTACCAAAAGAAAACCACAGGGCTCTGTGGGTGCCAGGAGTCGAAATCGACTTGACGGCACACTTTACCTTAATGGGTGGGCTAAGCAATCTGGGTGAAGCCTGAACTTCTGGGAGGCATGACAGCTCCTTTCTATTCTATGCTTTTGCACACCTATGGCTTCCCTTGTGTTGCTTGTGAAGGAAATGCCTAAGGAGGAATCCAGCTGGAAAATAAACACAAGCAGAGCTCCAGCCCATCTAGCCCCATCTCTATGATTCTGGAGGACTAGACACAAAGGTGGCCATGATGAATAGCAAAATGTTCCTTCATTATGGCAATGCAGTGGCATACAGAAAACCGATTTATTATTATTATTTTTATTTTATTATCTAAAACATTTATATCCCACCCTTCTAGTGCAGTACTGCTCAGTGCAGCTCACAACAGTAAAATGGGAAAAGCAATATAAAAGTTAATGATATCAGACAAATAAGAGCGCAATGTGGAATAAAAACTATTGAAACAAACTGCATTACAATTAAAAATCCACCAGGCTGCCTCTCTGAACAAGTACGTTTTATGATCTTTTTAAAAAACTCTAATGTAGAGTTAAAATTATGGCATTTGATGCCACAAGGTGCGCATTTGCGGGTGCAGAGTCACAAGCCTTTCTGGACATCTCCAGGGTCCCATGGAACGGGTTCTATGGGGCTGACTCTGCAGGGAATGAGAGAACCCCTTGGCTATGAGGGGCTAGAAAAGGCAGAGAGAAAGGTTGGGTGTGCAGACTGCAAAACAGAGCATGATAAGGGGAACTTCAGCCCTGAAATAAATATTGTAGGCATCTCCCAGATTCATTGCACCTACTGTTCCCTCTATCAGGGATTCCCAGATGTTGTTCACTATTAACTCCCAGCATCTTTAGTTGCAATGGCCTTTCGCTGGGGATTCTGGGAGTTGTAGTCAACAACATCTGGGAATCCCTTTTATTTATTTATTTTCATGCTTATATCCCGCTTTTCCTCCGAGGAGCTCAGAGCGTGGTGTACATGGTGATTTTTATCCCCACAACAACCCTGCGAGGTAGGTTAGGTTGAGAGATGCATGACTGGCCCAGAGTCGCCCACTGAGTTTCATGGTTGAATGGGGATTTGAACTCAGGTCTTCCCAGTCCTAGTCCAACACACTAACCACCACACTATGCTGGCTCTCTACACTATGTTCCCTCTCTTAGAGGGAACACTGATTGCATCCCACAAAGGGTTCCCCGTAGTGGAGGCCATTCCACTAAGTAGGGGTCCAGGTTTTCTCCCCATAACCACCACCACCACCACCACCACCACCACCACAATATAGTCTGCACCACCACAATATAGTCTGCAAACGCACCTATCTTCTCATAGGACAGAATAGCAGTAAATATAGAGAGTACATAGGGACATTGTGTTGGGGGAGGCTAATCCCACCCCCTCATCCAACCTTCTCTCCTGTTCTGGGCTGAACTCTGTTGAGGCAATGATCTGGGAGAGATACAGACTTAAGGTCCTCTAGCCCAGGGTTTCTCAACGTGTGGGTCCCCAGATGTAATTGGACTTCAACTCCCATAATTCCCAACCAAAGGCCACTGGGGCTGGGGATTATGGGAGTTAAAGTCCAATAACATCTGGGGACCCACACGTTGAAAAACCCTGCTCTAGCCTACCTTCCTGCTCATTGCAGGAATCTGCCAGGGTGTACTTAAGATGCCCAGTAAAAACCTACATGATACTCCAACTGGTGACATTTTTAAGGAAGAATGTTCGCTGTCTGTTTTCTATGAAATGCAACAATTCCTCAGATTTGCCCACTATAATCCATGTGTTGGGGTGGTCCCTGCATGCTGAAAATCCACTTTCCTGGTCGCTGAGGCCGTGCTTATGAACCCCAATAAAGATCTACATGATATTACCATCCAATGTATTCTTATGGGCTATTTTTTCCTCTCCCAGCTTTCTGAAAAATGCAAAAATCCCCCATAGTGTTCTGTTTAATGTAGAAAGGCAGAGTAGGGGTGTGTGTGTGTGTCTGTGTGTGTCTGTGTGTGTTTTATAAAGAAATACACTCAAAATCAGCATGTTGGGATAGACCCAGTATGCCCAAACTCCACTTTTGTGGTTGCTTTCAGCATCCCTGACAGATGTCCCTGTATTGAAACCTCTAGAGAAGAGTCCTCCAGTGCATGAGGCAGGCTGTTCCAGTGGCCAACTGCTTCCGAATGTCTAACTTAAATCTGCCTCCTGATCATTCCAACCCATTGGTTCCAGTGCAGCCCTCAAGAGCCACAGAAAACAAGCCCACTCCTCCCTTTATGGGACACCCCTTCAGACCTTAGAAGGCGACTCTCATATCTCCGCTTAGCCTTCTCTTCTCCAGGCAAACATACTCTGCTCCTCCAGCTGTTCCTCGTGGGTCTTGGCTTCCAGACCCCTCCTCTTTTTTGTCGCCCTCTTCTGGAGCCGTTCCAGTTTATCAATTCCCTTCTGAAAATGTGCTGCCCATGAAGTCAGGCTATAACTCCATTCATGATAACACACAGCTGCAGAATCACACATCTGGTCGGGTGGGGCTCTCTCTCTCTCCCTCTCCCTTCCTTCCCCAGTGTTGGTGGAGGAGCCTCCTGGGCACCTGAAAGTGGGTGTCTCCATCCGCAATCTAGTCAAGATCTACCACAGCAGCAGCAAAATCGCCGTCAACGGGTTGAGCCTCAACTTCTACGAGGGCCAGATCACGTCCTTTTTGGGGCACAACGGAGCCGGCAAGACCACCACGATGTAAGTTGGGGCTGGAAGATGTTGGGGGGCAAAGGAGATAGGAACATAGGAAGCTGCTGTATACTGAGTCAGACCCTTGCTCTACCTAGCTCAGTATTGTCTACACAGACCGGCAGCAGCTTCTCCAAAGCTGCAGGCAAGCTGCAGGCAGGAATCTCTCTCAGCCCTATCTTGGAGATGCTGCCAGGGAGGGAACTTGGAACCTTCTTATACTCTTTTCAGAGTGGCTCCATCCCCTGAGGGGAATCTCTTCCAGTGCTCACACTTCTAGTCTCCCTTTCATATGCAACCAGGGTGGACCCTGCTTAGCTAAGGGGACCAGTCATGCTTGCTACCACCAGACCAGCTCTCCTCTAAAGACCAGAGCCATAGCCCAGTGGAAGAGCATCTTCTTTGTGTGCAGAAGGTCTCAGGTTCAATCTCTGGCAGCATCTCCAGACAGGGCTGGGAGCGACGCCATCTGAGACCCCCAGATTGCTGCTGCCAGCCAGAGTAGACGGCACTGACCTAGATGGACCAAAGGCCTGACTCAGTAGAAAGCAGCTTTGTGTATTCTTCTAGAGAGTTGGCTGTATAGTACTTCGGGGCGGTCTCAGGTTCAATCCTTGCAAGCATATCCAGGTGGGCCTTGGAAAGACCCTCTCTCTGAAACCCTGGAGAGCTGCTGCCAGTCAGAGTAGACAGTACTGAGCTAGTTGGCCAAGGGCCTGACTCAATAGGAGGCAGCTTAGCTTAGTGGCTGGACACCTGCTTTGCAAACAGAAGGTCCCAAGTCCAACCCCTGGCAGCATCTCCAGGGAGGACTAGAGAAGACCGTTTGGGCACCGTCAATTTAGGGATGAATCTGTTGCTCCACCTTTCTGAAGCCGGTTGCTCGTTTTACAGCTGAGAAAGGCTCGTCTTGGTGCTTATTTCCCAATTGCGACCTCCCCTGCCCTGAATTCTAGGTCCGTTCTGACTGGCCTGCTGACCCCCAGTTCAGGCACGGCTTATGTTCTGGGGCGGGACATCTGCTCCGACATGGACATCATACGGAAGACCATGGGGATGTGCCCTCAGCACAACGTCCTCTTTGACATGTAAGGCCACGGGGAATGGGTGGGGATGGTGGTGGACGTCATCAATGGGAGGGAGGAACCAGCTGGGGAGATGTGGTGGGTGTTCAGAGACCACCTCCTCTGCTGCCTTGACCCCCTCCAAAGCGGAGTATAAATGTTCATATCTGATGCTGTTGACATGCTCTGGATGCTCCAAAGGTGTTCAATAAATGCTGTGGATGATGCTTTTCTTGTTGTTTCCCTGTAGCAGATGAGATGTGAGGCCGTCAGTATTGGGCCGCCTGACTGGAGGCAGGCAGAGAATGCAGACTGGGAAGCAGACTAGCTATCAAAGATGCCATAGTGGCGGTATTGGGTTGAGTGGGGGGCAGTATATAAGAAGCTCTGAAGGGAGCAAGGATTGAACATGGGTCCCATCGGATAATTTCCTCACAGGAGTCAATGGGAAGCTCAAAAAGATAACTAACTGCCAAATGGTGGGGCAGAAAGCTCTGAAACCGTTTTAGAACCTTCTTTAAAAATTAAATTCCAGAACTTTTGGAAAGTTTATGCCATGAAACAAAGCTGTCACGACACTTTTAAACAGTTGAATCCCCTACTCTGTCCTTCATTCAAGCCTCATTTCGAGGAAACTGCCCCTTTGCCTTCATAAAGAAGGTGTAGTTCTCCCACATTTTTGCACCCCCTGCCCAAATGTTATAAACCCCAGAATGGCTGGGCAGAAAGTTCTCAAAATCCACGTGGTGGTAGCACAGGATGGTAGCATTAAATGTATGGACATTCAAGGAGATCAGGCCACCAGTTGATTTTTAATACATTTTAAAAAATGCTTTTAAAAACTTAAACATTCATCAATTTTAATTTTTTTAAAAACTTATTTTAAAAATTCATTAAAAATCAACCAGTGGACTGATTTCCTTGAACGTCTGCATATTTAATGCTACCATCATGTAAGCGTGATGTTAAATTTCTGAGCTTTCTGCCCAGCCTTTTGGGAGTTCTTAATATATTTAAGTTTCTCATTGATCCTTATGGGGAAATCATGATTTAAGTTGGAAATTTGGGCTTGGCTCCCCCTAGTGGTGGCTCATGTTCATTGCACACACTTACTCAATTGTAGTTCTATCCCTGCTCGGAGCACTTCAAATGAAGATTAACCCACCTCTCCCCTCTCCATCTGTTTCCAGCCTGACGGTGGAGGAGCACATCTGGTTTTATGGACGACTGAAGGGCCTCTCTGGACAGCAGGTCCGAGAGGAGATGGAGCAGATCATACAAGATGTGGGGCTGCCCCACAAGCGACAGGCACAGACCAAGAACCTGTCAGGTGAGTTTTGGGGCACATAAGAACATAAGATCACCCCTGCTGGATGAGGCCCAAGGCCATCTAGTCCAGCATCCCGTCTCACACAGTGGCCCACCAGATGCCGCTGGAAGTCACAAGCAGGAGTTGAAAGGGGCATGCCCTCTCTCCTGCTGTTACTCCCCTGCAACTGGTATTCAGAGGCATCCTGCCTTTGAGGCTGGTGGTGGCCGATAGCCCTCCGTCTAGTAGCCATTGATAGACCTCTCCTCCATGAAGTTATCCAAACCCCTCTTAAAGCCATCCAGGTTGTTGGCTGTCACCACGTCTTGTGGCAGAGAATTCCATAAGCCGATTATGCGTTGTGTGAAAAAGTGCCTCCGTTTGCTGGTCCTAAATTTCCTGGCAATCAATTTCATGGGATGACCCCTGGTTCTAGTGTGATGTGAGAGGGAGAAGAATCTCTCTCTCTCCACTTTCTCCACTCCATGTATGATTTTATAGACCTCTATCATGTCTCCCTGCAGCTGTCTTTTTTCTGAACTAAAAAGCATGGATCATGTTGGTGGGGTGCATCATGTCATGAGCATGGATCATGTTGCGGGTGTGTGTGTGGGGGATCATGTCATAGGGTACTGTCCCCTAAGACAAGAGAAAGGAGTGGGGAGGTAGACTTTTCTCTCCTTCACGGAGACGAGCTGTAGCTCATTGACAGAGTGCTTGATTTGAAAGTCGAAGGTTCCAGGTTCAATCCCTGCCTTCTCCAGCTTAAAAAAAATAAAAGTATAATGTAGCAGGTGACTGAGAGAGGGTTGCTCTCTGTCTGGAGGGCTGCTGCTGGCCAGAGTCGACAGTCCTGGGCTGGCTGGACCACCTGGTTCTCTGAAATGAATTTTTCTTGTCTCCTCCCGGCTTAGGGGGGATGCAACGCAAACTCTCTGTGGCCATTGCCTTTGTGGGCGGCTCCAAGGTGGTCATTCTGGACGAGCCCACAGCCGGCGTTGACCCTTATTCCCGCCGAGGCATCTGGGAGCTGCTGTTAAAGTACCGTGCAGGTCTGAGCTGGCTTGTGGCAGTGGGGACGAGGCGGGGGCAACTCTTGGGACTCGGCAGGATGCCGGGAAGGTGGCCTGTGCCGCCCCGGAGCTCGGCGGGGGGGGGCAGTCTCTTTGAAGAATGAAGAGGGGCCAGAGCAAGCCAGACCGCCCCGCAAGGAAGTCCCCTCTGCTTTTGCCCCGCCAGGCCGGACGATCATCTTGTCGACCCACTACATGGACGAGGCGGATCTGCTTGGCGACCGCATCGCGATCATCTCCCAGGGGCGGCTCTGCTGCTGCGGATCCTCGCTCTTCCTCAAGAGCAAGCTGGGCACCGGCTACTACCTGACCCTGGTGAAACGGGAGGTGGGCGGCCCGCGTGAGCCAGCCGGCGCGGCGGGTACCGCCAATGGCGTCACACCCACTGGCAAGAAGGTGACCGGGAAACGATGCCGGGGATGCATCCCTAGGACCAATCAAGACATGATTGGGGGCGGGGGGTTGGGGCTGAATTGAACGGTGGCATGGCACTGGGGGGAAGGCATCACCTTTCCTCCTGACCCATCTTCCCAGTTAGAAATTACTCCTAAAAGGGGAACCTTTTTTGGGGGGGGAGACACCCCTGTGCTCCGTGGGGAAAACTAGCAGGGACCTTGGCAGGGATCTCTATAATAACTGTAAGTTGTCTCCTCAAGAAGAAATACCCATGCTGAAATATTTTTTTAAAGTTTATTATTATTTATTTATTATTACAAAGAGATCGGATTTCAGCAAATGTTATCTCAAAGAAACAAGCTCTGTATGGATTTCAAACTTTCGTCTCTGGGTGGTTAACAATCATATAAAACAGGTTAAAACATACACAAGAATCTTAAAACAATTTAGACAATCTAAACGTCAAAAAACAGATTAAAACTTAAAAACTTAAAAAGCTGAAAAGGCCTGGGTGAAGAGAGGGGTTTTCAAATGCTTTTTAAAAATGGTCAGAGATGGGGAGGATCGTGTTTCAGTAGGGAGCGAATTCCACAGTCTCGGGGCAGCAACCGAGAAGGCCCTTCTCCGTGTGGCCACCAGCCGAGCTGGCGGCAACTGGGGACGGACCTCTCCAGACGACCTCAATGGGCGGTGTGGCTCATAATGAAGAAGATATTCTCTTAAAACTCCTTTGTGCCAGTACTGAATAAATAATAGGCTAGTTCACATGACCATATGGGGGCAGGCTGGAAGGTGTGAGAACGCCTACTTTATCTCCTCCACATGCTCAGAACCTCCATTTGGGTTTGCAAATTCACAGAACACACTATCAAGACAGCCATGGCGTCCATTGGTCAAATCAAGCGTTTTAAGCCCCGCTCCACCATGGAAAGTCTTCCGATGGCCCGTCTGCTGTCCCAGCATGCTTTGTGCTTCCAGCAGAAGGTGAAAGCCTTATTACATCAGCAGCTGCCCTCTGAGTGGCCATGGAGGAGCAGGAGGCAGACCCAGCCCTGCTGAGGCGACTGAATAAACTGGATCATAGAGTGTGCTTTGCAGAGCGGCACTTCCAGGGCTAGAGTCCCTGGAGCCACAGCTCTCTATTGTTGCCATGGCTGCTATGCCCTGATAGCCGGGTAGAAAAGGTGAGTGGGTTCACACGACCAGGAAGGCAAGGTCAGAGAGCTTTCTTTTGCTCCTGCCTTGGTTTAGAACAGGATAGAGAATCGGGGTCACCTTAGTTCAAGGAACCTGAGCTGGAGGGAATTTTGCAAGTTCACACAAGCATTAAAATGTGGGTAGCCCAGCCTTTAACCAGCATTTGATGATTGTGTGAACCAGCTGGTTATACAAACTTTTCTGCTGTGTCTTCATCTGTAAAGTGCTTGTAACAACATGTGAGTTAAATTAAGCAGATGATTTCCCCAACAGACAGGGACCAATTCAGCGATTGGAGTGCCCCTTCTTTTCAAGCCTTTGCTGTACAAATGGGAGTACTGGGTTCGAGTTCCACCTCTTCTGTAGCAAGCATCGGTTAAGGGCTCGCTTAGTAGGCTTCTTCAGGCCGCGCTTTTCAACGCCGCTCTCTTTCCGTAGGCCGACAGTGATTCGGAACGGAGCTGTGACACCGGCCTGGGTAGTGATCAGAACAGCGAGTCGACCACCTTGGGTGAGAGTCCATCTGGTTCAGTGGACAGAGAGCTGGGCTTTGGACTGGGATTCATGGGTTCGAGTCTCGCATCGGAAAAGGGCTAGAGCTGGTCAGGAGCACCAAGGAAGGCATGAAAACCTTGCTGCCTTGTGCCCACAACTGCAGTGGAGTGGGGGACACTGATGGACCCCAAGCCTCTTGTTGAAATGGGGCCAGGCGACCCACCATTCAGGGGTTGGGGAAATTATGTGGAGGTGTTTGCTTCCCACCCCCCACCCCGCCCAGCCCTTCTGCATAAGAACAGCCTTGCTGGATCAGGCCCAAGGAGGCCCATCTAGTCTAGTTTTGCACAGTGGCCCCACCAGATGCCACTGGAAGCCACAGGCAGGAGTTGAAAGGGGCCTGCCCTCCCTCCTGCTGTGACTCCCCTGCAACTGGGGCTCAGAGGCATCCTGCCTTGGAGGCTGGAGGTGGCCTGTAGCCCTCCGACTAGTAGCTGTTGATAGCCGCCGATCCCTTCCTTCATCTGGAAAAGGATACTGTGGTGCTGGAAAAAGGTGCAGGAAAATACAACTCAAGCAATCTGGGATTGGGGCCAGCGTTATCTCCAAGGTTTTCATCTGTGGGTGGAATGTGTTTTGTTCTGGGTGGCAGTATCAAGGCAGTGTGTGTGCACCGTATATTGAGAGGTGGTGGGGGGGGGGACCTTGCTGATTCAACCTGGGCGGAATCTAAAATTAAGTGATCGGACATTAAAAAAACACTTGGGAGCGTGCGCACGTGCGCACCCCTTAGAGGGAACACCTTTCCCAAGAGGAAAATGCTGATCTGTCTGTGGGGTATGTAGGGATGTTCCCACCTCAGAACTAGGTTGATGTTCTGGTCTGATCCAGCCCAGCAACTATGATGTTCCTCTTGAATGCTATTGAAGGAGAGGCCATGGGGCGTAGCTCCGTGGCTGAGCATCGGTTTAGCATGCAGAAGGTCCCAGGTTCAATCCCTGGCAGCATCTCCAGGTAGGGCTGGGAAAGACCTCCTGAGCCTGAAACCTTCCGAGAGCTGCTTCCAGTCAGTGTAGACAGTTGTGAGCTAGATGGACCAAGAGACTGACTCGATGTAGGACCAGCAAATGGAAGTATTTTTTCACACAACGCATCATCCACTTGTGATATTCTCTGCCACGAGATGTGGTGACGGCCAATAACCTGGATGGCTTTAAGAGCGGTTTGGATGACTTCATGGAGGAGAGGTCTACCAATGGCTACTAGTCGGAGGTCTGTGGGCCACCTCCAGTCTCAAAAGGCAGGATGCCTCTGAGTACCAGTTGCAGGGGAGTAATGGCAGGAGAGAAAGGGCAAGCCCTCAACTCCTGCCTGTGGCTTCCAGCGGCATCTGATGGGCCACTGTGCGAAACAGGATGCTGGACTGGATGGACCTCCTTGGGCCTGATCCAGCAAGGCTGTTCTTAGGTTCTTATGACCCATTGCACCAATTCTCCACAACCTTCCCTATAACCCAGTTCTGGCTTTATGCAGATGTATCCCAGCTAACGGCGCTGGTCCAAAAGCTTGTCCCTGGGTCGCGCCTGGCAGAGGATATCGGCCAGGAAGTCCTCTACGTCCTACCCTACAGTGGAGCCAAAGACGGTGCCTTTGGAAAGCTGTTCCAGGAGTTGGATGCTCGGCTGGGCGAACTGGGCATCTCTGGCTACGGCATCTCCGATACCAGCTTGGAAGAGGTATCTTTTTAAATGGTTCATCGTGGCCTGGCTGACTTTTCAGAAGTTAATTTAAAAAACCGTCAGCTGGAAAGTACTTTAGAATCCATCTATTCTGCTAGGGATGCTTCCAAAATTTTGCACAGAGCCCTAGGCATGTGCTTGTTCTCCCACAGTGGTTGCTTCTTTCCTGTCTTCATCCTGTACATGAATGGCACACTCAAATGCATCGATGACACACTGCACAAAAGTGTTGATAACACACTACACAGAAGTAGTCTTGATGTGGTCGCACATAGAATTGCATCAGGATTTCTTCTAGTGTGTGTTGTTCCCAATGCTTAGGAGTCATCAGTAAAATCCCCCACACAAAGAATCTTGGTGCAATCATGTGTTACGATCCCATCTGGATTACTTTTTAGTAGTGTTCTGTGCTCAGAAGCACTCAGGCACATTGGTAAAATCCAATTATTAAGTGAAATAAAATGCAGACAAAACACAATCATACTGAGCAGTTATGGAAAGAACAGAGAGAATTTTGGTTTGTCCTTCTTCCAGATCTTCTTGAAGGTGGCAGAGGACACTGGTGTGGATGCAGAAGGTAAGCCATCCATCAGATGTAAACTGTTCATAGAACTTTTGTTGAAAGTTGGTATATACAGTAAGTAGCAGCAGTAATAGTTGTAAATAAGAACACGAGAACATGAGAACAGCCCTGCTGGATCAGGCCCAAGGCCCATCCAGTCCAGTAACCTGTTTCTCACAGTGGCCCACCAGATGCCTCTGGAAAGCCCATAGGCAAGAGGTGAGGGCATGCCCTCTCTCTCCTGCTGTTGCTCCCCTGGAACTGGGATTGAGAGGCATCTTGCCTCTGAGGCTAGAGGTCGCCTATAGCCACCAACTCTTGGCCATTGATAGCCCTGTCCTCCATGAAATTGTCTAAGCCCCTCTTAAAGCCATCCAGGTTGGTGACTATCACCACATCCCATGGTTGAGAGCTCCCTAGGTTAATTATGTGTTTTGTGGAAAAGTGCTTCCTTTTGTCGGTCCTAAATTTCCTCCTGGCAACCAGTTTCATGGGATGACCCCTGGTTCTAGTGTGATGTGAGAGGGAGAAGAATTTCTCTCTCTCCACTTTCTCCACTCCATGCATGGTTTTATAGACCTCTATCATGTCTCCCCGCAGTCGTCTTTTTTCTAAACTAAAAAGCCCCAGGTGTTGTAGCCTTACCTCATAAGGAAGGTGCTCTAGGCCCCTGATAACCTTGGTTGCCCTCTTCTGCACCTTTTCCATATCTACAATGTCCTTTTTTAGATGTGGTGACCAGAATTGTACGCAATACTCCAGGTGTGGCCGCACCATCATTTTGTATAAGGGCATTATAATATTAGCTGTTTTATTTTCAGTCCCCTTCCTAATGATCCCTAGCATGGCATTTGCCCTTTTCACAGCTGCCGCACACCAAGTCAACACTTTCAATGAGCTGTCCAGTTCTATAATGTCCTATTTGAGACATTAGTACTAGCAGATTTTTGAGACATTATTTTTATTTATTTATTTATATTTATGTATTCCTCCAAGGAGCCCAAGAGTGGTGTACATGGTTATGTGTATCCTCACAACAACCCTGTGAGGGAGGTTAGGCTGAAAGATATGTGACTGGCCCAGAGTCACCCAGTGTGTTTCATGGCTGAATGGGGATTTGAACTCGGGTCTTCCCGGTCCTAGTCAAACACTCTAACCATTACACCACACTGGCTCTCATTAGCAGCAGATGCTACCACATTAGTAGCAGATGTCCAGCGCTAGAATCCTAGAGGACCACCTTAATAGAGATATTGCTGAGATTTGTAATTTCTGGGCATGGGAATCTGTCTCTCACGGGTTTGCAATGTTTGCCTCAACTCTGGGGGAGATCGGTGGCCATGTGAAGGAAATGGTAGCCAGGCTCGAACGACGTGGCACATGTGAAAGGCTCCCCGTGTGACAGTGGCACCTCAGGTGATGTAAAGCTGTTGTCTCTCACTGCTGTGATGTGCAGGCAAATCCCCTGGACGCACGAGGGAGTCTTGAAACTATCAAAATAATAACATTTGGGTAAACCCAAGGCCTTAAAAGCAGATTTCCCCCTACCGTCGTATTTTATTTTCCTTTTGCTGTTTTGTAGGTGATATAGACACAAATCGTCAGAGTTTTAGAACATCCACACCAGTGTCCAGGTACACCCTTGGGGAGGACATGGAAGCAGCCGAACTGGGTAAGGGGTCTGGTGGGCGGCGGGGGGGGGGGTAGCCAGACTTGATACCCTCGATTCCAGTCTCCCTCAGGGGCCCACAAGACCAGGCCACTTTCAGGAGCCCGGAGAGCTCAGAGGTCCCGAACTTGATCGGATGTTGTCTCCATCTCAGCGGAGCCCTTTTAGGTTTCCTGGTCCTGGTCTCCTCGATCCCACCTTTCCATGGGTGCTTTGTGTGCAGAATGTCCCATGTTCAATCCCCAACATCTCCCTGGATTTCAGGGATCAGCCGTGAGAAAGGACCCTAGGGAGCTCTGCATAAGACCGCCTTCATATTTTCATCAAGAACGTCCATAGCTCAGTGGCAGAGTACTTGCTTTGTAAGCAGGAGGTTCCAAGTCCAATTCTTGGTGACTCCAGGCAAAAGGACTGCAGGTTAGCCGGGCTGGGAAGGACTCTGGGGAGCTGCTGCCAGTCAGAGTAGACTGCAATAGAATATTTGTGTGTGTGTGGGGGGGGGGAATGTAAGGTGAGATATAACTTTGAATCAATAAAAGGTTAGAATAAAATGTGTCTGTGTTGCACGCTGTAGTTTCCAAACCTACTGTGGAATTTGGTCTCCTGGAATTTTAGCTCTCATAGGAACCTAGGAAGCTGCCATATCCTGAGTCAGACCCTTGGTCTATCTAGCTCAGTATTGTCTTCACAGACTGGCAGCAGCTTCTCCCAGGTTTGCAGGCAGGAATCTTTCTGAGCCCTATCTTGGAGAAGGCAGGGAGGGAACTTGGAAACTAGATGCTCTTCCCAGAGCGGTTCCATCCCCTGAGGGAAATATCTTGCAGTGCTCACACATTAAGTCTCCCATTCAAATATAACCAGGGTGGACCCTGCTTAGCAAAGGGGACAAGTCATGTTTGCTACCACAAGACCGGCACTCCGCTCATAAGGCGGCGCCTCTGAAGCCTTTCAGGCTTCTTGTTCTTATGGCTCAAGAGGACCCCTGAAGCCTAAGGGGTGGGTCATTATTTTTTTTAAAAAAATTAAAAAGTACCTGGTCACTTGAGCACCATGGACAGCCCATCACATCGTCTCCCCACTCATTTCATCAACGGGAGCCCCGTCCAGGTGGCCGAATCCTTGTCCGTGCTTTGGATCCACCTTGAAAAGCGGGGTCAAAGTAAACGATGTGCAATTTTTTCAGGATCTGGGTTGGGTGGGTGTGGAATTTGGAGGCATCTGGAAGGCACTGTGCACACAATCCTGTTAGCATTTAAGCGCCTACAGCCAGAAAGGACGACTTATGCTGATAATCTTCACTCTGTTCTCTCCTGCCTTCCTTTGTCGTTCGGCTAAGTTGCAAGATGTAAGAAGAAAGGTAAACAGTTCAGGGTTCTCTTGTACACACGGGACATGTGTTTGTGAGGTGAGGGGGGATTGGGAGGGCGGGGGAGGAAGAGGCCCATCAACTTGACCCACTTATGAAATCAGGTTTATAAAACCAACCTGACCCACTTATGACCCACTTATGAAACCAGGTTTATAAAATTATGACTACTCCAGCACCACCTTCTCTGTGTCAGCTCCTAAGATGTGGAACTCCCTGCCTCAGTACATCCTTCTGCCTCCCCCACTACATGTGCTGCATTAAAGACCTGGATGTTCCGTCAGGCCTTTAATGAGTTGGTTTTCTTCCTTTGCTGCCTTTTAATCTGTTCTGGTCCTCCTGCCCACTCTGAATTTTGTTTCCCATTTTTGTTTTTACGTTTCTGTGCAAGCCCCTTTGAACTTCCTTTGGATGGGAAGGCTGCTTTTGTGTGTGTGTGTGTTTTTAAATCTAAATGAACAAACAGTGTAGAGAAGAGGGGGAAGGGGATTTGGAGGACAGCCACGCTTGAAGACCACAAAGTGGCCTGCAAGTTTAGAACAGATTCAGCATTTTTGTAAGATGGCAGTGTAGTGATAGCAGTTTTGATTGACTGATTGATTGATTGCATTTTGATGACGCCCTATATGAAATCTCAGGGCATTTTACAATTTAACCAAACAACAACTAAGACCTAAAAACCATGTGAAAACACATTAAAAGGTAAAGTTGTGCCGTTGAGTCAGTGTCGACTCCTGGTGTCCACAGAGCCCTGTGGTTGTCTTTGGTAGGATACAAGAGGGGTTGACCATTGCCTCCTCCCACGCAGTATGAGATGATGCCTTTCAGAATCTTCCTATATCGCTGCTGCCCGATATAGGGGTTTCCCATAGTCTGGGAAACATACCAGGGGGAATTCGAACCAGCAACCTCTTGCTCCCTAGGCAAGTTACTTCCCCACTGCGCCATTACGTGGCATGTTAAAAAGATATTCAGGTTACCCTAAATAAAACTTGAAAACATCATAAACTAAAAGCCTGATGAAACAGGCGTGTTTTCAAAAGCTGTTTAAAAACAGCCAGAGATGGGGAGGTTCTGATTTCATTTGGGATTGTGTTCCAAAACCCCGGGGCAACCCTAGAGAAGGGCTGAACATAAGAACAGCCCTGCTGGATCAGGCCCAAGGAGGCCCATCTAGTCCAGCATCCTGTTTCACACAGTGGCCCACCAGCTGCCGCTGGAAGCCTACAGGCAGGAGTTGAAAGGGGAAGGCCCTCTCTCCTGCTGTTGCTCTCCTGCAACTGGTACTCAGAGGCATCCTGCCTCTGAGGCTAGAGGTAGCCTATAACCCTTAGACTAGTAGCCGTTGATAGACCTCTCCTCCATGAAGTGATCCAAACCCTCCTTAAAGCCATCCAGGTTGTTGGCTGTCCCCACATCTTGTGGCAGAGAATTCCACAAGTGGATTATGCGCTGTGTGAAAAAGTACTTCCGTTTGTTGGTCCTAAATTTCCCGGCAATCAATTTCATGGGATGACCCCTGGTTCTAGTGTTATGGGAGAGGGAGAAGAATTTCTCTCTGTCCACTTTCTCCACTCCATGCATGATTTTATAGACCTCTCTCATGTCTCCCCGCAGTCGTCTTTTTTCTAAACTAAATAGCCCCGGGTGTTGTAGCCTTGCCTCATAAGAATGGTGCTCCAGGCCCCTGGTCATCTTGGTTGCCTTCTTCTGCACCTTTGGGTGCCTGCTGTTGGGTTGCCACCCAACGAGCCGGTGGTTCGTGGATGCCACCAACCACACCCGGACCTGCCCCAGTGATGTTAATAGGTGGCAGGGTTCATGAAGAAGAAGGCACTCTCTTAAATACTCTGGACCCAATCCGCTGCCTTGAACTGGGGCTCACAGCAGTCTCCAGGGCACCCTCTAGGCTGTGGTCCCAACCTACTTGTGTGTCCAGTCACCTGACCCCCACCAGGCCCTATAAAGTCTCAGCGCTTGCGCTTCAGCCCAGTTTGGCTCTTTCCTGCCTGGTTCTTGACCCCGCCTGCTTTCTTTCAACAGTGGACGAAGCCAAAGAGACCGACCTCTTGCGGGGCACGGCCGCTCAGGGCTCCCGCCGACTGACGGGCTGGGCACTGACGTACCAGCAGCTCCGCGCCCTCTTCGTCAAGCGGCTGCTGTACGCCCGTCGCAGCACAAGAGGGTTCTTCGCGCAAGTACGGCAGCCTCCTTCTACCAGTACCAAGACTACACCTGCTAACACCTGTTAGACCCCTGCTGAATGGGCAAAGAGGAGCCTTTTTAATGCGGTGATTCTCTTTATTGAGCAGGGGGAGAGTAACTGGCCCTCTCCATCCCCAGCTCAGCATTCCTGCAGTGTCTGTTGCTGGTGTCTATCTTACGTTATTGAGCAGGGGGAGAGTAACTGGCCCTTTACTGAGCAGGGGGAGAGTAACTGGCCCTATCCACCTCCAGGCCAGGGCCTCCAGTGACTGTTGCTGGTGTCTATCTGGTGTTTCTTTTTAGATTGTGAGCCCTTTGGGGACAGTTATCCATCTTATTTATTTATTATTTCTCTGTGTAAACTGCCCTGAGCCATTTTTGGAAGGGCGGTATAGAAATCAATCAATCAATCAATCAATCAATCAAATAAATAAACAAATAAAAATAATTAACAAACAACAACAACAACACCATATATGTATATACTCTTTTCAACACAAGTTCCCAAAGAGGTTGACGTAGATATAAATAAATAAATAAATAAATAAAAATGACTCCCTGTCCCCGAAGGGCTCACAATCTAAAAAAGAAACATAGGAGAGACACCAGCAGTGGCCCCTGGAGGGGTGCTGTGCTGGGGATGGAGAGGGCCGGTTGCTCTCCCCCTGCTCAATCAAGAGAATCAACCCTTTAAAAAGGTGTCTCTGCTCAGTTAGCAGGGGGTGATCTCTCCCTTTCAGGGCACGCAGGGTGGGTCTCCCTGTGGATGACTGATCCCTCCATTTTCAGATTGTGCTTCCGGCCGTTTTCGTGTGCATTGCCTTGCTGTTCAGCCTGATCACCCCTCCCTTTGGGAAATACCCCCCGCTGCATCTTGAGCCGTGGATGTACGACCCTCAGCTCACCTTTTTCAGGTATAATCTTTATTCCCTTCCTGCTCATTGTCTGGCACCGTATGCTTGGAGTGCACTGTGCCAGTTGAAATAAAATGTCGTTCCTCATGCGGACCTCTTTTCCTGCCCCGCCTCCCGCCACAGTGATGAGTCCCCAGGTGATGCAGACTCCGCCCCACTCCTAGGAGCCCTTTTAGATGATCCCGGATTTGGAACCAAGTGCATGCGGGATACTTCAGAATGGTGAGTACCCTGAACTGTGTCCTTGGGCTCTGTTTGGTCCTCCTGGACCATAGAGTTTGTCCTAGAAGGCAAGGAGAAGCATGTGTGCTGGAGCAGAGTTGTTATTATTATTATTAATTAGATTTCTATACCGCCCTTCCGAAAATGGCTCAGGGCGGTTTACACAGAGAAGTAATAAATACAGGTGAAACTCGGAAAATTAGAATATCGTGCAAAAGTCCATTAATTTCAGTAATGCAAATTAAAAGGTGAAACTGATATATGAGACAGACGCATTACATGCAAAGCGAGATAAGTCAAGCCTTAATTTGTTATAATTGTGATGATCATGGCGTACAGCTCATGAAAACCCCAAATCCACAATCTCAGAAAATTAGAATATTACATGGAACCAAGAAGACAAGGATTGTAGAACAGAACAATATCGGACCTCTGAAAAGTATAAGCATGCATATGTATTCAGTACTTGGTTTGGGCCCCTTTTGCAGCAATTACTGCCTCAATGTGGCGTGGCATGGATGCTATCAGCCTGTGGCACTGATGAGGTATTATGGAAGACCAGGATGCTTCATTAGCGGCCTTCAGCTCTTCTGCATTGTTTGGTCTCATGTCTCTCATCCTTCTCTTGGCAATGCCCCATAGATTCTCTATGGGGTCAGGTCAGGCGAGTTTGCTGGCCAATCAAGCACAGTACACTGTATACTTTTCAGAGGTCCGATATTGTTCTATTCTACAATCCTTGTCTTCTTGGTTAGGTAATATTCTAATTTTCTGGGATTGTGGATTTGGGGTTTTCATGAGCTGTACGCCATGATCATCACAATTATAACAAATTAAGGCTTGACTTATCTCGCTTTGCATGTAATGCGTCTGTCTCATATATCAGTTTCACCTTTTAATTTGCATTACTGAAATTATTGGACTTTTGCACGATATTCTAATTTTCCGAGTCTCACCTGTAAATAAGATGGCTCCCTGTCCCCAAAGGGCTCACAATCTAAAAAGAAACATAAGCAACAGTCACTGGAGGTACTGTGCTGGGGGTGGATCGGGCCAGTTACTCTCCCCTTGCTAAATAAAGAGAATCAACACGTTAAAAGGTGCCTCTTTGCCAAGTTAGCAGGGGTTGATGCAATGGAAATGCAACTGGGGTGTTTCTGTGTGTGTGTGTGTACTGTGATCCCCAGAAAACGTCTTATCTAGGTACCGGGCGAAACCTCTGATTCCAAGCCCTGGGTTGGATTGATATAAATCAAGTTGATTTACATCACCCTCAATAAGCAGAGAGCTGAGCTATTAAAATTTTCCATTCTAGTTCAACGCTATGGTTAAAGAGAGGCTCGAGAACCAATTCAAACTGCTTTTGAACCAGTTCGGTTCCATAGCATGCAGAATAATCTCTCTTGCTGTCTAATCTGAAGCCAGCTCTTTAATTCGAGGACAGAAGTCTTTATTATTATTTTTGAACCGTTTGTGTGTGTTTACTTTTTGGAAGAGATGTCTACATACAAAATGCACATGGCAGGAATAAACGAAACAGGCACATCAAACCTCAGCCCAACAATTACAAGATGCCTGATCATTTTGAACCAATGACGGTGTTTTGCATTTTGGGACAACTGGGAGATCTGGGCTTTCCCCCCCCTCGTTCTCTAGAAAAAGTCTCCAGAGTGATTTGGGGGTTAAAGTTCAGGCTTCATTCAGCCTTCCGGCGGCTTCTCTGTGGGTTGCAGAGCTGCGGTTGAGTGGATGAGTTATGTCTCATGGTACCCTAGTATCCTGCATGATTCTGATGTTGGTGGCTTGCATTCTTCTTCCTGCCGCTTGTGTTGTGGGGTTCAGGAAGCCGCCCTGTCCACCAACTTTCCACGAACAAGGGTTCGTCGTCCCCCAAGCGTCCTGGTCTGTGGTGGAAATGTTTAAAAATGGCAACTGGACGATGGCTCATCCGTCGCCGGGATGTGAGTGCAGCACCCGGGTGGCACGGAAGATGCTCCCGGACTGCCCCGAAGCGGCCGGAGGGCTACCTCCTCCTCAGGTAAAGCGTGAGGGGTTGTGTCCCCGTGTTGCAGATTAGCTTGGAGGGGGACAAGCTCTGTAGTAGTTCTCCAACGGCGTGTTGTCTGTACCCACGTTGCCCAGAGCTTTTTGCCTCTGACGTAGTTGCTCTGGTTGTGGTTGTCTATTGTTTTGTGTGATGATAATCACAGGTCCCCGTTCTAGATGCTGAGAAATACTGGTGACATCCTCCTGAATCTTACTGGACGGAATATCTCGGACTACCTGGTGAAAACCTACCCCAAAATCATTAGCAAAGAGTGAGTCTGTCAATTTGGGCAGTGTGGATTATTTGATACCGGGGTGGTGTTTAGATGACCTGCTTAGAAAGACCTCATCCGGCAGCAGAGTTTGAAAAATACTATGCTTTTTTAAAAAAGACAAATACTAAGAAGTGCAGGCGCTAGATTCCTTTTAAGAAGAGGCATTCCCTTCTGAGGCATTCCCTCAGAAGAGGGATACCTCTTCTGAGGTGATGCTTGCCTTCTGCACATGTGTCTCCTAGCAAACCTTGTCTTGGAAGAGGCATTCCCTACTCTGTGAGAGAAATGGGGGGATGTCTCTTCTAATATGATGCTTGCCTTCTGTGCGTGTGTCTCGTAGCAGGCCTTGTCTTGGAAGAGGCATTCCCTATTGTTTGTGAGAAGAGAGGGATTGCCTCTTCTAAGATAGAGCTTGCCATCTGCATTTGTGTGTCATAGCAGATTATGTTCTTCACACCTATGATTTCTGCCTACACATTGAGGTAAGGTACGCTTTATCTATCTATCTATCTATCTATCTATCTATCTATCTATCTATCTATCTATCTATCTATCTATCATATTTATTTTATAAATAAATATCAGAATCTGAGGGGCGAGTTAGATCTCCCTGTGCTGGATGGGGTTACACTCCCCCAGAAGGAGCAGGTACGCAGCTTGGGGGTACTCCTGGATCCAGACCTCACCCTGATATCTCAGGTAGAGGCCGTGGCCAGGAGTGCTTTTTATCACTTTAGGGTGATTCGACAGCTGCGTCCATTCCTAGAGCAGGATGACCTCAAAACAGAGGTGCATCAGCTGGAAACCTCCAGGCTTGACTACTGCAATGCGCTCTACTTGGGGCTGCCTTTGTATGTCGTTCGGAAACTTCAGTTAGTTCAAAATGCAGCAGCCAGGCTGGTCTCTGGGGCAACTCGGAGAGACCATATTATGAATTCATATTATGCCTGTTTTGAAACAGCTGCACTGGCTGCTGATACGTTTCCGGGCAAAATACAAAGTGCTGGTTATTACCTTTAAAGCCCTGAACGGCTTAGGTCCAGGTTACCTTAGAAAGCGCATTCCTCGGTCTGATCCCCTCCGCACACTAAGATCATCTGAGGAGGTCTGGCTCCAGTTGCCACCGGATCGTCTGGCAGCGACCCAGAGGCAGGCCTTCTCTGTAGCCGTTCTGAGATTGTGGAATGCGCTCCCTGCAGAAATCCGTAATTTGAATCCTTTATTGGCATTTAGGAGAGCCCTAAAGACCTACCTATTTGGCCTGGCCTTCCAGGGTTTTAAAATTGTTTTAAAGGGTTCTTAATGTATTGGGTTTTTATAAGGTTTTGAATTGCTTATTTATTTATTTATTTATTTATTTAGCTGTTTTATTGTATTTTAAAATTTTCATTCCCGTTCATTGAGTGATTTTAATTTATTTATGATATTTGTGAACCGCCCTGAGCTATTCTGTAAGGGCGGTCTAAAAATCTAACAAATAAAACAAACAAATAAATAATGGATGGAACTGAATGAAGGATGGAAGCTCATGCAATTTATCCACTAAGAGTTCTTTGCTTGGGTGATGGGCCTGATAACGATGCTGCACAAATGATTCTTTGGTGTGGGCGCTGTATGAACTCACCCATGTACACACCATCCTTCACTTGCCATGGACTCTATTTCGGCACCCTCCCTTCTCCATCGTGATCTTCTTTTTCTTTTAGGTTACAAACCAAGAAATGGGTTAACGAACAGCGGTGAGCAGCTTGTTTTTTAGAAACCCAAACTTTCCTGGGTGGGTGGGTTGGGAAAATGTTTGGCTGCTTTCTGGTAGGCCTGTGCACCGACCAAAATATCGGGATCGGATCTGATGGAACCCAATCCGACCAGGTCAAAGTTGGCTTCGGGTCTGTAGACCCCTTCCAAATACCGGATTCGGAGTTGGATTTTCCAACCCAAATCTGATGTACAACCAACTCTGGCTTAGAGAGACTTTGGCTTGGAGACACAGCCTCGGTGGATGTTGCTGGGGGGCTTCCTTCGGCCCCCACCTCCCGATTCAGTGGGTGCAGTGCTTAAATACCTCATCAGGAGCCAACCTGGAGATACTTTGTCTTCCAACTCCCAACCATGTTTTCCTGATATTTCGGGATCTGGGCAGATAATTCTGATCTAATATAGACCTCTAAATATTGGATTGGAATTATTTCTGTTTATATCTGATATTACCGATATCATTCTGATATCAGACATATCCGATACACAGGCCTGGGTTCTGGGTCATTTTGGAACAGACCTCTGGGGTTAGAGAATGCCCCTTCTAAGTTGGTGTGTTCCTTCTGTGCATGTGTTTCACTGCAGATGTTGCCTTGGAAGAGGCATTCCCTTGAAGAAGAGGCATTCCCTGCTAAGGGGGGTATATGGGAAGAAGATTCACTTTCTACCCCAATAACTGTCCCAGCCCAAGAACCTCAGCTCCCAATTCTTCTCTGCCCCACTGAGAGGGCATGCTCTCTACTGACTTCAACTTGCTTCTCCCTCCTTTCCCCCAAGGTATGGTGGATTTTCACTGGGTGCCCATAGTTCACAGGCCCTGCCATCACCTGAGGAAGTATCCACCACTGTGACAGAAATCCACAGCTTCCTCAATGTCATCAAGGTGAGGCCTGGTTTGGGGATGGCTGTTATGGGGAACCATCTAGCCTAGCCATCTCCACACTATAGAAACTCAGGATCTCACCTAGCACCAGGAATGGATATTTGTTTCCGTGCTGAGGGATACAAGAGAGTTCCAAAAACTCCTAGTACTTTTTGTTTGTTGTGTTAGTGATTCATATGTGGGTTTCTGAGTGTTGGTCAAACACCACTTCAAAGGATCTCACTGTCGTCATACCTACATCATGCATTGAGATGGCTTTTTTGGAAAGTTTTTAATTAATTAAATTATATTAATTAATCAATTAATTAATTTAAATAAATAAATTTATTAAATCAATAACATAAAATAAAATTAACACTTTGGGAAGTGTTAAATTAATTAATTAATTAATTAATTGAATTTGTACAATGCGCCAAACTTTTGTCAAACTTTTTTTGGGTAGTTACCAATAGCATAAAACAAGTTAAAATATATACAAAAACTTAAAACAATTCAACAATTTAAAAATCACTCACAAATTAAAACCTTAAAATTTTAAAGAGCTAAAAAAGCTTGGGTGAAGAGGTGGGTTTTCAAGTGCTTTCAAATGTTTAACCAATGGGAATAAGATGGGGAGGAACAGAAAGCTGTGGCAAACTGCCCATCTTCAGTATAAAGTGTGTGAGATTTTCCTCCAGCCAACTGCCCCTACAAACTTTCCTCATAGTGTCTGCACTAAAACATTCCATAGCTATTCTCCTCTCTCTTTGCCAATGCAGCTGCTGTGTTTCAGGTACATTCTCAGCCAATAACAGGGAACGAGCAGTTGAATTGCATTCCGCTTGTTGCCTCTTTATTTGTTCGCTCACCTCCTTCGCGCAAACGTTTCAAAGGAAGAGCATATGTGCCTTGCTCATGCTTCTCGTCGGCCTCGGCCTCTCGGACCATCTTGTCTGGCCCCGCTTCTCCCAAGCCGAAGGTGGTGGGAAAACCCCGTCTCACTTTCGAATGTGTTGGTCCACAGGGGAGTTCTCTGGACAGACTGCTGAGCAACCTCACAGATTTTATCGATGGACTGGAGACGCGTCGGAACGTGAAGGTGTGTTGACTCTTAGAACTGCTAGGACTGAGACTTCAGTGGCCGCTTTGCAGAAGTCAATCCTATGGACAGATCTGGTCCCCTTTTCTCGAAAAGGAGATTGCTGAACTGGGAGAGGTGCAGAAGAGGGCAACCCAAATGCGACCAGGTTGGAGCACTTTTTTTGGAGGAAAAGCAAGGTGAACACGACTACTACTGCTACGAATATTTATATACCGCTCTTCACCCAAAGTTCACAAAGCGGTTTTCAAAGAAAAAACAAATAATACTTAAATAAAATGGTCCCCTGTCCCCAAAGGGTGCACTATCTAAAATAAACATAAAGGCAGATGCCTGCAACAGCCACTGGAGGGATGCTGTGCTGGGGCTGGATACGGCCAGTTGCTCTCCCCCCGCTAAATAGAAGAGAACCACCACTTTAAAAGGTGTCTCTTTGCTCAGTTAGCACATGTTTAGAGTGGGGGAAAAGACGGCTAAGCGGGGGATGTGAGAGAGGTTAATGAAGTAATATGTGATGGGAGAAAATGAATAGATGAGACAGATAGAGAGAGAGAGAGATATATATTTATCTCATCTCCCATAATATGAGAACTTGAGCAAGTTCTCATAATATGAGTCACTTAAGCAAGTTTCTGGGCAGCAGAGTTTGGATAGAGAAAATTGTGCCAGGTCTGCTTGACTTGTGGAACTCACTGCCACAAGATGAGCTAAGGGCTACTGGCTGCGTTACCTTAATTGGTGGGGTGAAGGACTAGACTCTTTCATGACAGGTCCCTCGGCAGCTGCTTGCCACAGTAACTGGATGGAACCTCCATGTCTAGAGGTGGTCTAGCTGTTGGGGACAAGCAAGAAGGCAGCACATTCATCATGGTGTGTGTGTGGGAACTTGGCTGTCTGTGGCTGGAAACAGGATGCTGGGCCAGAGAGACCTTTGGTCTGCTTCAACAGGGCTCCTCTTAATTATTGTAGGTAGAACCTCCATGCCCAGGAGCAATCTATCTCTGAATTCCTTGCTAGGACATGACTGTGTTTTTTTGTTTTACTTACCAGGTCTGGTTTAACAACAAGGGCTGGCACGCCATGGTGTCCTTTGTCAACGTGATGAACAACGGACTCCTCCGGGCCAGCCTGCCTGCCGGCAGCAACCGCTCTCACTACGGCATAACCGCTTTCAACCACCCACTCAACCTGACCAAAGAACAGCTCTCGGAGGCAGCCCTGTGAGTGGCGCCTGGAACAGGTGGAAGAGGATGGGGAGAGGGTGGTCTTCCAAGCTGAGCCCTCCCCAGCATTGGCTGGGCTGCTGTGATGTCACAGAATCTTCCCGGATGTTCTAATGGATGGTCGGTGTTGAAGGGTGGGGGAGAAACCACTCGAGGGATCCTAGAACTGGCCCAGCCTCAGAGAGAGAAAGAAGGGGGCAGTGAGGTGGGCTGTGGCTGCGGGCAGGGAGATAAATGCGCCAGTAATTGGCATTTGTCCCGTGAAGTTGGGGCTTTTTGCCCCGATGGGCATCACTTGACACTTGCTTATATTGAACTGCTTTCTAAAAAGAGGCACAAGGGAGGCCCCCAGGAGGCATGCCGGGCCGGGCTGAGGGGTCATTGTTCTTCCCCGTTTGGAAAGGTGCCTCTTGGCCCAACTAGCAGGAGGATTCTTGATCAGGAGAAAAACTAGCCACTCGGAAACAGTTGCTGTATGAATGTGCATGGGTGAGTGTGTAGGGTAGGAGGCGTGCCTGAACCAAGGGGGAAGACCTCCCCCTCATTTCTTGACAGGCGTCTCCCTGGCCAGAGCTCCAAAGCTGGGTGGGTGGGGGTGTGTGCAATTCCTGGGGGCGGGGGGGGGGGACTGTCTCCCAAACGAGGGATCTCAAGAGTCACGCTTTGGTGTCTTCTCCCGGGTGCCTCCGGGGCGCTTTTCCATTGCAATAATTCCAGCCCTCAAGGCTGCCACCGGGGTTGCAGGACCAGCTCCCGGAGCATCCGGTCCGCTGACCTCCACGGGGCCAGTCCCTGCCCACCAGCTCCTATCAAGCCTCGGGGCCGGCTTCTCAGCCTGAGTCCGACCCAGTCATCACTTCCAGTCCCTGGTTGCTTCCCTGGGTCTTGACGTCTGCCTCTGACCCGCTTGGGCTGGCAGCCACCTCCCCCCCGGGTCCCGGACACGACAGCCAGGAACCTGCCCTTGCTTAGCCCCAGTGTTTGCACGGAGAAGTGGGTCAGATCTGGGCTGCACGCCTGCCCTGGTGCTCATTGCGCGCTCTCTCTCCTTCCCTCCCCCTCTCTCTTCCTCCCTCCCCCCTCTCCCTCCCCCTCTCTCTCCCTCTCTCCCTCCCTCCCCCCTCCCTCCCTCCCTCCCCCTCCCCCTCCCTCCCTCTCTCTCCCCCTCCCTCTCTCTCCCTCCCTCTCTCTCCCTCCCCCCTCTCTCTCCCTCCCTCCCCTCTCTCTCCCTCCCCCCTCTCCCTCCCTCCCTCCCCCCTCTCTCCCTCCCTCCCCCTCCCCCTCCCTCCCTCTCTCTCCCCCTCCCTCTCTCTCTCCCTCCCTCCCCCTCTCTCTCCCTCCCCCTCTCCCTCCCTCCCTCCCCCTCTCTCTCCCTCCCTCCCCCTCTCTCCCTCCCTCCCCCTCCCCCTCCCTCCCTCTCTCCCCCCCTCCCTCTCTCTCCCCCTCCCTCTCTCTCTCCCTCCCTCCCCTCTCTCTCCCTCCCCCCTCTCTCTTCCTCCCTCCCCCTCTCCCTCCCCTCTCTCTCCCTCTCTCCCTCCCTCCCCCCTCTCTCCCTCCCTCCCCCTCCCCCTCCCTCCCTCTCTCTCCCCTCCCTCTCTCTCCCCCTCCCTCTCTCTCCCCTCCCTCCCCCCTCTCTCTCCCTCCCTCCCCCTCTCTCTCCCTCCCCCCTCTCTCTCCCTCCCTCCCCCTCTCCCCCTCCCCTCCCCCCTCTTCCCTCCCCCCTCTCTCCCCCTCCCTCCCTCTCTCCCCCTCCCTCTCTCCCTATCTCTCTCCCTCCCTCTCTCTCCCTCCCTCTCTCTCTCCCTATCTCTCTCCCTCCCCCCTCTCTCCCTCCCTCTCTCTCCCTCTCCCTCCCTCCCTCTCCCTCCCCCTCTCTCTCCCTCCCCCTCCCCCTCTCTCTCCCTCCCCCTCTCTCTCTCCCCCTCTTCCTCCCTCCCTCCCTCCCTCCCTCCCTCTCCCTCTCCCTCCCCCTCTTCCCGCTGCTCCTGGACAGGATGGCCACCTCGGTGGATGTGCTGGTCTCCATCTGTGTGATGTTCGCCATGTCCTTCGTCCCCGCCAGCTTCGTCCTCTTCCTCATCGAGGAGCGCGTCAGCAAAGCCAAGCACCTGCAGATTGTCAGCGGCATGAATCCTGGAGTCTACTGGCTTGGCAACTTCTCCTGGGATATGGTGAGCCGGGACGGGGCTCTCCACTGAGAGCATTGTTGACACTGACTGGCAGCAGCTCTCCAAGATTTAAGGACATAGGAAAAGCCCTGCTGGATCAGGCCCAAGAAGGCCCATCTAGTCCAGCATCCTCCTTCACACAGGCAGGGGTCTTTCCCAGGCCTAGGAGGTCCCTGGATCTGGGACCTTCTTTGTGCAAAGCAGACCGGGATTCGAACTCGGGTCTTCCCGCTCCTAGTCCAACACTCTAAGCACTACACTATGCTGGTGACCAACTCTTCACAGACAGTGCTTGGTGCTCAGTTCCTTCATGCTTACTGCACTTGTGTGCATCCGTAAGCCCCTGCAAACAAATTAACTTGGCAATTAATGGTTACTTTGGGATTCTTTAAGCATGGTGTTTTAATGACACATGGGAGTGTGCATAAAAGGTCACACCACAAGGATTTTGCTGTGCTCTACCATACGATCAGATTCAGATTGCTGTCTTGTAGTGTTTCACCCCTGTGCCTGTGCACGTTGTTTAATATGGAGTGGGAGAAAGCTATGAATGAAAAGGAAGCTTTGGGAAATGGCACTCTAATAATCCGGGAATGGAGAAATGGAACCGCGGGGACATCCTTTTATTCTGATGTAAAATTAATCAGCAAAAAGTGATCAGCGAAAGAAAAGAACCTAATATGAATGCATTTCTCCCCTGCTTTGGAAAATGGAAGATGATTTGGAATGCCAGGGTTCCAGGGAGAAATTCCAAACCATCCTGGCCTAGACCAGGTTCCCCTGGAGGCCTGGGAGAGAGAGGGAAACGCCTTTTCCTGAGAGCATCAGCCCTGGTGGTTCTGGTGCTATCTAAGCTCCTGAGCATGTTCTTCTGGACCGTCCCTTTTGCCGAGAAAGCGCAGGGCTGCTTATCTCTCGAGTTCTAGTTCTGTATCCTGGATGTTCCGAAGCGGCTTATGCCGCTTTGTGCCTTTCTGCTCCGAAGACTGGACATGTATACTAAAAGTTGTGAAATGTTGTGCTCCAGTTTGTAAGATGAGACAAGAGAGGTTTAAGTTGGATGATGCTGATGAGCTGATCAGAGTAATTCACTTGAACATTATGGAGAGGGGAGCTGGTCTCTGATGGTAAAGGTAAAGTGTTCCCTTGAGTCGGTGTTGACTCCTGGCGCCCACAGAGCCCTGGGGTTGTCCTTGGTAGAATACAGGAGGGGTTTGCCATGGCCTCCTCCTGTGCAGTATGAGATGATGCCTTTCAGCATCTTCCTATATCGCTGCTGCCCCGTATAGGTGTTTCCCATAGTCTGGGAAACATTCCAGTGGGGATTCGAACCAGCAACCTCTGGCTTGATAATCAAGTCATTTCCCCGCTGCCCCATTAGGTGGCTTCTGGTCTGGGGGTAGCACGCATGAATTGTCCTCTTTGTAGAGCAGGGTTCGCCTTGGTTTGCATTTCAGTGGGAGACTGCATGTGTGAGCACTGTAAGGTATCCCCGGATGGGTGGGCCCTCCAGTTGTTGTTCAACTACAACTCCCATAAGCCCCAGCCACTATTTATTGTGGCTGGGGATGATGGGAGTTGGAGTTCAGCCACAGCTGGAGGGGTGTTTGCCAACCCCTGCCTTAAGGGATGGGGCCACTCTGGGAAGAGCGCCTGTCTGCTTGCCTGCAGACGGTTCCAGGTTCTCTCGCTGGCAGCATCTCCAAGATAGGGCTGAGAGAGATTCCTGCCTGCAACCTTGGAGAGGCCGCTGCCAGTCTGGGTAGACAATACTGAGCTAGATGGACCAAGGGTCTGACTCCGTATACGGCAGCTACTTTGGAGAGGAGAGCTGGTCTGGTGGTAGCAAGCATGACTTGTCCCCTTAGCTAAGCAGGGTCTGCCCTGGTTGCATATGAATGGGAGACTAGAAGTGTGAGCACTGGAAGATATTCCCCTTAAGGGATGGTGGCCCCTCTGGGAAGAGCATCTAGGTTACAAGCTCCCTCCCTGGCAACATCTCCAAGATCGGGCTGAGAGAGACTCCTGCCTGCAACCTTGGGAGAAGCCGCTGCCAGTCCACAGTACTGAGCTAGATGGACCAAGGGTCTGACTCAGTATATGGCAGCTTCCTATGTTCCTAGGACTGTTGGATATTTTGATTTCATGTTAATTTTAAGTTATATTAGACATGTATACTGTTGTTGTTTCTGCTGCTTTTTTGTTTCTTGTTCCGAGTCGTGTACCGAAATAAAGTTACTATCGCCACTCCTCCTCCTCCTCCATGGGATGTGCTTTGTTCCACATCTCACACCCTTGCTTCTCTTGGCAGTGCAACTACCTCGTCCCGGCTGTTCTGGTGGTGTTGATCTTTCTCTGCTTCCAACAGAAATCGTACGTCTCTCCGGCCAACCTCCCATCTCTTGTTCTGCTGCTGCTCCTTTACGGGTAAGGCTGCTGCGTGATGTGCCTTGGGGAAGTCTTGGGGAAGCTGCCGTCTACTGAGTCAGACCCTTGGTCCATCTAGCTCCATATAGTCTACTCTGACTGGCAGCAGCAATCCTGGGTTCTGGATGGGTATTACCCATCCCTACCTGGGATTGAACTTGGGGCCTTCTGCATTCAAGGAGGATTCTCTGCCACGGAGCTATGTTAACTTATTCATGCCTTGTAAATATTTCAGGGACACAAAACCTCAGCAAAGGAGAGGAGAGCTGGTCTTGTGGTAGCAAGCATGACTGGTCCCCTTAGCTAAGTAGGGTCTGCCCTGGTTGCATATGAATGGGAGACTAGAAGTTAATCCGTGAATTAAATCACAGAAGCTACTCATCTTGATTTAGAAAGAAAGAGCGCCCCAATTCAACATGAGATGTCTCCTGGTATAATAGATATTAGGAAGGTGCCAACAGTTGATGGAATCCCCCAAGAACCTCGGAGGGGTTGTGTGAATTGGTCTGTTACTCCACGTCCCACTGGCCTCTATGCCATTGCTCTAGGATGGGGAGTGGCTGGCTCTTCCTGATGGCTTCTCTTCTTTCTCTTCTCCTTTCTCCTGCCGGCAGCTGGTCCATCACGCCCTTGATGTACCCAGCCTCCTTCCTCTTCAGCGTCCCCAGCACAGCCTACGTGGCACTGACGTGCGTCAATCTTTTCATCGGGATCAATGGCAGCGTGGCCACCTTCGTTCTTGAGCTCTTCTCTGACAAGGTGGGAAGAGGCACCCCCCTCTGGGCTGCTGGGGTGCGGGGGGGGGAAGAGGAGAGAGGGGGCCAAAACTGGACCTGGGCCCCGGGAAATTTATTTATTATTTATTTTTACATTTTATATCCCGCTCTTCCTCCAAGGAGCCCAGAGCTCCTCACAACAACCCTGTGAAGTAGGTTAGGCTGAGAGAGAAGGGACTGGCCCAAAGTCACCCAGCAGGTCTCCTGGCTGAAGGGGGATTTGAACTCGGGTCTCCCCAGTCCTAGTCCAGCACTCTCACCACTACACCACGCTGGCACTCATCTCTCGAGCGGAGAGTCCACGTTCCGCCTCTGGAGGGGTCAGGCTTTGGGCCGCCATGCCAGGTTCCAAAATTTGGGCAGCAAACTCTGATTACTGTGGATCCGGGCCTTCTCCACCTGGTGCCAACCAAGGGGGACAGTGGGAAAACTGAAGTCAGACCCCACAGTGGGAAAACTTTCCAGGGTTTTTCAATTCTAACCCGATTTTGGGGCTTTTAATTACTGTAACTGTTTAATTGCTGTTTAAAAATGTTTTTTAATTGTTAATTGTTATATTGTTTTTAATTTGTTTTAGCTTTTCATTGTTTTAGTGGCTTGTTTTAATTGTAAACCGCCCTGAGCCATTTTGGAAGGGCGGTATATAAATCAAATAAATAAATAAATAAATAAAACTGAAGTCAGTGCAGTGTTTCAGCAGAGATTTCTAGAACACCTGGGAAACCATTCTACCAGGAATACTGTCCTATACCCATATATATATGTTGAACTGTCTTCAAGGGCAGCCCCACGTAGAGCACCTTGCAGTAGTCCAACTTGGATGTAACCAAAACATGAGTGACTGAGGTCAGGTCTGACTTCTCCAAGTTGTAAACCACCTGGAGACTTCGGTAGTGGGCGGCGTATTTATTATTTATTTTATTTGATTTGATCTATATACCGCCTCTACAAAAATGGCTCAGGGTGGCTTACAGCAAATGAAAGCAATTAAAATCAGTTTACAGTTTGATACTGAAATTCCAGGTTATCAGCCTGAATTTCGCTATCAAGTTGAAATCAAAACTAAATCCATTAAACACTTAAAATCATTTAAACATTAAAAGCGTTGACACTGAAATCATTTAAAACCAGCATTAAAAAGTTAAACCATGAATCTAATTAAAAGCCTGGGTGAATAAATGTGTCTTCCGTGTCTTTTAAAAAGTTGCCAGAGATGGGGAGGCTCTGATTTCTGCAGGGAGCCCATTCCAAAGTCCGGGGGCAGCAACGGAGAAGGCCCGTGCCCAAGTAGCCGCCAAACGAGTTGGCGGCAACTGCAGGCAAACCTCTCCAGATGTGTTAAATGTGTATATTATAAAAGTGTTAAATAAAATAAATAAATAAAATAAAATGATCAAAGGACAGGAGACGAGACCGTGCCCTTGCACCATAGGAGCATAGGCCTTAGACTTAGAATTAGCCTTAGACTGAGTCAAGCCCTTGGTCCATCTAGCCCAGCACTTCCTGCACTGACTGGCAGCGGCTCTCCCAGGTTTCAGGCAGGTTTCTCCCAGGTTTCTCCCAGCCCTACCTGGAGATGCTGCCAGGGATGGAACCGGGGACCTTCTGCATGCAAAGCAGATGCTCTGCCACTGAGCACCATGGCCCCATCCCGAGAGGGGAGCTAGTCTTGTGGTCGCAAGCCTGACTGGTCCCCTTAGCTAAGCAGGGTCCACCCTGGTTTGCATTTGAATGGGAGACTAGAAGTGTGAGCACTGGAAGAGATTCCCCTCAGGGGATGGAGCCACTCTGGGAAGAGCAGAAGGTTCCAAGTTCCCTCCCTGGCAGCATCTCCAAGATAGGGCTGAGAGAGATTCCTGCCTGCAACCTTGGAGAAGCCGCTGCCAGTCTGTGAAGACAATACTGAGCTAGATAGACCAAGGGTCTGACTCAGTATATGGCAGTTTCCTATGTTCCTATGCTATGTTCCTATGACCTAGAAACCAGAGACAAGTCACTCAGACTGATGAGCGAGTCAGGACGTTGATACAGCTTGGTGGGCAGGGACTGGTTCTTGGCATCAGCTGACTTGGGTTGGTCGGGGGGGGCACCCTCTGTGGGATATCTGGCTCCCAGGGCTTTAGGGGTTCAGATGATGCTCCAAATGGAAAGCGAGCTGACAGCCCGTGTTTACTTTGGGGTTTTGTTGTTTTCCTGACGCAGAACCTGAACGACATCAACGTCATCCTGAAGAAGGTCTTCCTTGTCTTCCCCCACTTTTGCCTCGGCCGGGGGCTGATTGACATGGTCAAAAACCAAGCCATGGCAGATGCGTTCGAGAGGTTTGGTGAGTGTCCTAAAGGGGTGCACGTGGGAGGCAGTCCCAGTTCCTGGCTTGTTGGCTGCGGGTCCAGACTTGTAGGGCATCTTCGGGGCTGGCTGATGGTGGAGGCCACAAGATGTGGTGGCAGCCAACCACCTGGCTGGCTTGAAGAGGGGTTTGGATCACTCCATGGAGGAGAGGTCTATCAATGGCTACTAGTCGGAGGGCTGTAGGCCACCTCCAGCCTCCAAGGCAGGATGCCTCTGAGTCCCAGTTGCAGGGGAGTCACAGCAGGAGGGAGGGCAGGCCCCTTTCAACTCCTGCCTGTGGGCTTCTCAGAAGCATCTGGTGGCCACTGTGCGAAACAGGATGCTGGACTAGATGGGCCTCCAGCAGGGCTGTTCTCATGTTCTTAGCTCCCATTTTGGCATCTGAAGGTACTTGGGAAGTGGCCTCCTGCTGAGTCAGACCCTTGGTCCATCTAGTTCAGGATCGTCTACACTGACTGGCAGCGGCTCTCTGAGGTTCCAGGCAGGAGCCTCTGCCAGCCCTGCCTGGAGAATGCCGCCAGAGATTAAACCGGGAGGTTTTCTGCATGCCAAGCAGATGATCTTCTGCGGAGCGACGGCCCCCTCCTGTAAGCTTGCCATCAGAGATCCGGTGTCGTCGTTGGCATGTACCCTAGAGCACAGTAACGTGGGAAGCGGCCTTCTCCTCAGTCATCCCTTGGGTTCCAGCCACTCTAAATTGTGTGCTCTGGCTGGCAGCAGCTCTCCACGGTCTTGGGGTCTTTCTCACCCCCCTGTCTGAAGACGATGGAGAATGGAACCCTTGGTTTTCTGCAGTCAAAGCCCTTCCATTGATATACGGCCTCTCTCAAGGCAGCTTAGTATGAAAAGAAAACCACCACCAAACCTCAAGAGCTTAAAAACACAGGCGCACACTTTTGATGAGTATTAGGCTGCTTTTTCAAAGAAATAAGCATCGGATTGTGGCATCGTGTTGAGAAACGGTTCCCGTTTCCTGCAGCATCACAAATGAACTGAGCAGCGGGTTTAAGTGAGAGTCCTTTCCCTAGCGAGGAATTGGCATAGAGCAACCGGCAAAATAGGTCCATAGGAAGCTGCTGCCTACTGAGTCAGGCCCTTGGTCCATCTAGCTTAGGACTGTCTGCACTGACCGGCAGCAGCCCTCCAGGATCTCAGACATGGGTTCCCCCCAGCCCTGCTTGCTGATGCTGTCCAGGAATTGACCCGGGAACCTTCTGAATGCCAAGCAAGGCCCCTGCTAGCAGCCGGGCCGGGCCCTGAGACACCCAGGTCCCAATCCCCACTTGACCACGAAGCTCACCAGGTGACCTCCGGCCACTCACTCTTCTCTCAGGCCTACCTCACAGGGGCGTTGTGAGGACGGAACACAGAAAACCCTCTAGGCCGCCTTCCAGGGGGAATGTAGGAGGGATAATAAATAACCTAATGAAGGAGCCGAGCTTTAGAAGGGACCCTGTTATCCTGTCCTGCAGACACGGGCATGTCCAGGTTACGGGAAATATTTGCCGTTCTGCCTCCCTCGCGCCAGCAGTGGGCGCCCTCCGTTCACCGTCCTTCTCTCCGCCCACAGGCGACAGACGCTTCGTCTCTCCGCTCAGCTGGGAGCTGGCCGGGAAGAACATTTTTGCCATGGCCGTGGAGGGGGCCGTCTTCTTCCTCTTCACCCTCTTGGTGCAGTACAAATTTTTCATCCATCTCCGGTGAGAAATGCACGCTGCGCGGCTGCCAGAAACGTTAAGTGGGCAGGGGTGCTGAGATCGGGACCCTTAAGGCTGTTTTTTCTGGCCACTGGGTTGTGATGGCAACTGTGGTGGTCCTTACGGCCCCGTCTGTGGTTTTTAACCGAGTAACAAACGAGGCAGCTCCCTGCCCCTAGGAGCTTACAAAGTGGAGTTTGTTTATCGCGTTTGTTTCCTGCTTTTTTTGATGCTGGAATACAAATTTCGATGCTGGGTTCCTCTACCCCCCCACCCCTCCAGGCCCTTTGCTGTCAAACTGCCCCCATTAGGGGAGGAAGACGAGGATGTGGTCAAAGAAAGGAAGAGAATTGGGAGTGGAAAGAAGCGGGGTGACATCTTGGTGCTGCAGGACCTGACCAAGGTGAGGAGGCTGCTTGAGTTGGTGGCTGTGATTAAAAAAAAAATACCTGGCCAGAGGATGTGTCCTGGAAGTTCAGGACACACACATCTTGCCACTTCTTGTGGCAGCGAGTTCCGCAGATCAGCCATTGTGTGGGAAAGTGCTCCCCTGGGGGTGGAAAGGCAACCCTCCTGGCCTATATCCACGTAGCCATTTAGTCCAAAGCAAGAACAACTCCTACACACAATGGGACCTCAGGTCATATCAGATCACTGTTTATCGGTGGCTGCCTGCTGGGTCAGAGCCCTTGGTCTATCTAGCTCAGCATTGTCTGCACTGACTGGCAAAAGCTCTCCTGCTCTCTGACTGGCAGCAGAGTGGGGTCTTGCCTAGCCCTACCTGGAGATGTTGCCAGGGATTGAACCTGGGACCTTCTGAGTGCAAAGCAGATGCTCTCCCCCTGACCTGTGGGAGGAGAGCTGGTCTTGGGGTGGCAAGCATGAACTGTCCCCTTTGCTAAGCAGGGTCCACCCTGGTTTGCATTTGAATGGGAGACTACTTGTGATTTGAGCACTGTTAAGATATCCCTCTTAGGGGATGGGGCCGCTCTGGAAAGAGCACTGTCCCACTTGCATGCAGAAGGTTCCAAGTTCCCTCCCTGGCAGCATCTCTAAGATAAGGCTGAGAGAGACTCCTGCCTGCCACCTCGGAGAAGATGATGCCAGTCTGGGTAGACAGTCCTGAGACAGATGAACCAAGGGTCTGACTCAGTATACGGCAGCTTTCTATGTTCCTAAGCTATAGCCCAAAACAAGTGTGAGCTCACCCCAGTGATGGCCATTTTCTGTAGGGCCAGGAGGGCTTTATTCTGGAAATGCTCCATTGTGGGATAAATGTGATTATTGGTGTCGCTGACTGGTTGGCCTATTCTGCCAACAGGTGTACCGGATGAGCAAAAAGCCAGCAGTGGACCGGCTCTGTGTGGGGATCCCTCCAGGAGAGGTACGGCACGGGGCCTGCTTTGCTGAGATCCGTCCTGTTGCATGAGGCTGTGGGCTCATCCCGTCCAGCTGAGCCTTGCTCCAAGTGGCTGTACATGATGCTTCCAGGCAGCTCAGAATTGGGGCACAAAGTCAACGGGCCTCCCTTGCTCTTTGTCCTTAATGTGTGGTACTGAGAGGTAGACCTCCCCTCTACGTGGAGGTTCCATTTGGGTGTCTTGGCTAACAGCAGCCGATAGGCCTCTTCTCTTCCGTGAATGTGTCAAATCCCCCTTTTAGAGCCTTTTAAGATTGCCATACCTTGTGGTAGTGAGTTCCACAAGCGAGTTGTGTGGAGAAGTGCTCTCTTGAACTCTGGGAGGAGCCCTGAGTGCTCAGGTTTTCAGAGAGTGGGAATAACTCCTATCTGTGCTCCCAAACCCCAGTCCATGTCGCCTGGGGGCAGGTCCCATCCGCTGTGGAATTTAAAAATGGCTCCTTATCAATTATTTGCATGTGCACATTGATGAAACTCTGCAAAAAAGCATTCTTGCTGGGAAGGTCTGCAGGGGTCTGTGAAGTTTATTGTTGTACCACTTTTCAGCAGTGTGCACGAGCACTCTTGATTTCATGGTTGCTTTTGTGTATCGGCAATCATGAAAGGGCTGCATTTTATCAATTGACACCAGAAAGGGGTGGAGATCCTCTCGTCTCTCCAATTTGCCATTCTGGTTGACACTCGTATATTATTATTATTCTTGTGCCGCGCATGGCGCATGGCAGTGGGTGAGGAGGGAAGTCCCTGCCCCGAGGGGGTTGCAAACTGGAAAACTACGCAAGGGAGACCGCGGAGGGGAGGGGAGGGGAGGGGAGGGGAGGTGATCGGGACGAGGCTGAATGGAGGGAGAAGGTGCAGCCATTGCAGTTAGATGGTTGTGCACAAAAGGAAGGCAGATGAATAAGGCTACGGGCAGAGGGGCTGCTCCATACCAGACTCCAGAGGAGCCCATCCCCGTGGCGTCTGGGCTTTGGGAGCAGGAGGCAAGCAGGTGGGGGCTCATTTTGCTGTTTTGCTTGTGCGCCCCCCCACCCGCTTTCTCCTGCAAGTGCTTTGGCCTCCTGGGGGTGAACGGTGCCGGGAAGACGACGACTTTCAAAATGCTGACTGGAGACGCGGAGGTGACCTCAGGGAAGGCCTTTCTGAAAGGGTACAGGTCAGTGGCGTGGATTTCTTCCGCAGGCACACAGGGCCCCCCCTCTGAAGCGTCACTCAAGGCCAGAGACCCCATGCAGGAGGGCCCAGATTCCATCCCTGGCAGCACCTGCAGGCAGAGCTGCAGGGGGAAACGTCTCTGTCCGACATTTCGGAGAGCTGTTGCCAGTCAGAGTAGACAGTCCTGAGCTGGATAGACCAAGGGCCTGACTCAGTAGACAGCAGCTTTTCATGTACTCCAAGAACATTTATTGCTCAGTGGTGGAGACCCTGCTTTGCCTTTAGAAGACACCAAGTTCCGTCCCTGGCAGCTTCTCCTGTTCCAAGCCTCTCTTTGAAATCCGGGGGAGCTGCTGCCTATCAGAGTACTGTTCTAGATGGACTAAGGGTATGACTCAGTAGGCAGCAGCGTCCTGTGTCCACCGGAAGTGTCTCTTGCTCAGAAGTAGAGCACCAGTGTTGCCTGCAGAAGATCAAGGTCCAATCCCTGGGAGACCTGAACGATCAAAACCCTCCAGAGCTGCTGCTGGTCAAAGTAGATGGTGGTTTGAGCCATCTGTGCTTGTACCCAGTGACAGATCTCTTTTCTTCCTCACCTCAAGAAATCATAGTATAATCCATTTTTTAAAAACGCGACTCAAGCTAGTGGCTGTCTTGTGGCCATGAGTTCCACAAGCCAACCATGCTTCATGTGAAGGTGTAGGCTGTCCCGAACCTATTACCGTCGAGAATAATGTCTCTCCGCTCACATTCTCCTCCTCAGTCAGCAGTCAGGGATTCCTCCTGCCTGACCTAGCCGTCCTGGGATTTTCTCTCCTGGACCCATTTCTTCCCATCTCTCCCTGCCCCACAGTGTGCTTGATGACCTGCAAGCTGTCCACCAAAACTTGGGCTACTGTCCCCAGTTTGACGCCATCAACAACCTGCTGACGGGCCGCGAACATCTGGCGTTCTATTGCCGTCTGCGTGGGATTCCGGAGAATGAGATTCCCACGGTACGGAGGGCGTTTCCTTGGTGGGAGGGGCCCCCTAACCCTTAGGAACCTCCGTGCTGTCTGGATCATGTGGATCGTGACCAAAGGGCACCCTGCATATGTTCTGGGGCGCTCTTGTCGCCCTCCAACATGCAAGTGCAAAAGACAAACGACCCAGTTTGCTTTTCAGTCTATTTTCAGGGAGTACTGTTGTAAAGCAATATAAGAATCAATTTTCAGGATAAGACCAGAACGTCACCTGGCTTAGCATCCTGCTTCCATAGTGGCCCAACTAGATGCCTCTGGGAAGCCCACAAACAGGAGATGAAGGGAATCTCCCTCCCTTGCCATTGCCCCCTGCAACTGGTGTTCAGAGATAGACTGCTGCGGAATGTGGAAGTTCCACTGAATTTATTTATTTATTTATTTGATTTTTATTTATTGTTGCATTTATATACCGCCTTTCGTTAAAAGACAACCCCAAGGCGGTTTACAAAAGTTAAAACATACAACAAAAAGACAATAAAAATATTAAGCTAAAAATATATATAAAAAACAAACCAAATTTAAAATCTATAAAATACAAGCATAAAAACAACACAACAGGTATTCCATCCTGGTGAATGGCTTTTGCTAAATCCTCTGAAGGAAGAGCCCTGCAGGATCAGCCCATCAGCCGATCTAATCCATCAACCTGTTTGTGACTGTAGCCCACCAGGTCTTGATGGACCTTCAGATCTGGCAGGATTAGAATCCAGAGCAGCATTCAATAATCAGAGGTTTAGAATCATATCAGGGGCATTCCCCCCCCCCTTCCTCTTGCATCTGCATGCGGCTGGGGACATGGGTGCCCTGAGCATGTGCAGAGTGCCCTTGGGTCCAATAGTTGGTCAAAGAAATCCTCTACTTTTATCCCATCAGGTGGTCTGTTGGGGACTTTCGACCCTTGGCCTGGTGCAGTATGCAGACCGGCCGGCCGGCCGGTACAGCGGGGGTAACAAGCGGAAGTTGTCCACGGCCATCGCGCTGATCGGAGCCCCGCCAGTTGTCTTTCTGGTCAGTTTTATGGGATGGCAGCCTTCTCGTCCTGCCACCCCCATGACCTGCAGCGGGGCGCTTGTCAAAACTACATTTTAAGAAACGCTCTGGGTTTTGCTTGCAGGATGAGCCGACGACGGGGATGGATCCGCGGGCGAAGCGCTTTCTGTGGAACTGCATCCTCGGCGTGATCAAAGACGGCCGGTCCGTGGTGCTCACGTCCCACAGGTGAGCAGAAACCCTGTCTGGACACAGCAGGGCGGCGACCCGGTCCCCACTCAGCCAGACCACTCTCCTTGGATGCTCTGCTCTATGGGCAAAAAGGCACGTCAGTCTACACCTAGAAAAGGACATTGCAGAACTGGGAAAGGGGCAGAAGAGGGCAGCCCCGAGGATCAGGGGCCTGGCTGGATATTCTCCCGCACGTCCCATTGTCGGTTGCTTTGGAGAACTGGAAGGGCGTTTGGATGCTTGTGGTCTGGATGGCTTGAAGAGGGGTTTGGATCACTTCGTGGAGGAGAAGGTCTATCATTGGCTGGAAGGGAAGGAAAAAGGTCTATCATCGGCTGGAGAAGGTCTATCATCGGCTGAAGCTCTATCATCGGCTGGAGAATGAAGGTCTATCATCGATGAAGGTCTACGATGAAGGTGAAGGTCTACGATGAAGGTGAAGGTCTACGATGAAGGTCTATCATCGGCTGAAGCTCTATCATCGGCTGGAGAAGGTCTATCATTGGCTGGAAGGGAAGGAACTGGAAGGGCATTTGGATGCTTGTGGTCTGGATGGCTTGAAGAGGGGTTTGGATCACTTCATGGAGGAGAAGGTCTCTCATCGGCTACTAATTGGGAGGGCTACAGGCCACCTCCAGCTCAAAGGCAGGATGCCCCTGAGTACCAGTTGCAGGGGAGTAACAGGAGGAGAGAGGGCATGCCCCTTTCAACTCCTGACTGTGGCTTCCAGCGGCATCTGGTGGGCCACAGGATGCTGGACTAGCTGGGCCTCCTCGGGCCTGATCCAGCAGAGCTGTTCTTATGGTCTTAGGTTCTTAAGGCACTCCCACCCAGGAAAAGCGCCTCTCTCAAACCTGAATCAAGGATCACTAACAGTTCAGGGAATAAAAAAGGTCTTGTGGGAGGAGATCTGGTCTTGTGGATTTTCCCCGTTGCTAAGCAGGGTCCAACCTGGTTTGCATTTGAATGGGAGACTGCATGTGGGAGCACGCTAAGATCTTCCCCTGAGGGGATGGGGCCGCACCTGCCTGCTTGCCTGAAGAGCACCTGCCTGCTTGCCTGAAGAATGTTCCAGGTTCCCTCCCTGGTGGCATCTTCAGGATAGGGCTGAAAGAAACTCCTGCCTGCAACCTCGGAGAAGCTGCTGCCAGTCTGTGTAGGCAATCCTGACCTGGATGGACCATGGGTCTAACTCAGTATACGGCAGCTTCCTATGTTCCCACCCTGGCCGGCTGGATATTCTCCTGCACGTCCTGTTGTCTGTTGCCTTGGAGAACCGGAAGGGCGTTTGGATGCTTGTGGCCTGACCTCTTAGTCCTGGCAGGGTGGCCTAGGGGTTTCATCCTGCAAAGATGCTGGAGTGTTTCTGGGACTGGCCTTCCACATGGCCCAGACAGCCACGTCCGCTTGCCTTTGGTGCAAAAGAGGACCACGGTTTGGGGAACTGAAAGTGACGGGTTAATTTCCCCCCTCTCTCCCTTCTTTCGCAGCATGGAAGAATGTGAAGCGCTTTGCACCAAAATGGCCATCATGGTGAACGGACGTTTCCGGTGCCTGGGGAGCGTGCAGCACCTCAAGAACAGGTGACTTTGAGCATCCCTGGCCTGAGGGTGATGGAAAGGGGTGCTTTGTATGGATAACTTACTACTGGCCTGAGGAACTCATTGCCACCAGGCATGGCAGAGACCAAAGAGAGTGTGTGTGTTTTTTTACCAGGTTTTAATTTTTTTTAATGTTATGCAAGCAAACAGTACGCTGCCACTGGAATGCCAGCCAAAGGGGGCAGATTCAATCCTTGGCCGCATCTCTGGGTGGGGCTGGGAAAGACGCCCGCCTGAAGCCTTGGAGGCAGAACCGAGCTAGACGGACCAATGGTCTGACTTGGTGTAAGATAGCTTCCTGTGTTCCTAAACAGGATAGGGCAACATAAATATGGTTAGGGTGCCCATTTATGTGGGCAACATGAATGAAATAACAAGGACATAGATTTAGGCTAGACCTGAAGAAGAAGCCCCTAACTCTAAGAGCTGTTTGACAGCGGAACAGTCTGCCTTATGCGGTGGAGGGCTCTCCACTGGATGGGCTACATCTCAGGGAGGCCATGGCAGCTCCTTGCACTGAGTGGAGGGTTGGACTAGAGGACCTCCCATGGTCCCTTCTGACTCTTTCTATGACCTCTTGCCTCTGAGGCTGGAGGTGGCCTATAGCCCTCAGACTAGTAGCCATTGCTAGACCTCTCCTCTGTGGATTTCTCTAAACCCCTCTTAAAGTCATCCAGGATGTTGGCTGTTACCTTGTGGCAGAGAATTCCAGAGGTTGATTTCACAGGATGCTGGACTAGATAGGCCTTGGGCTTATTTTACGGCAGGGCTGTTCTTCTGTTCTTAGGACCTTTGGTCCGATCCATCCAGGCTCTGTCTAACTTCTTGTTTATGCACGATCAGGCTCTTCAGACAGGACCAAGACAGACATAACAAATGACGACTGTGTATTTACCACTTTTCGACGAAAGTTCTCAAAGCGGTTTACACAGAGAAAACCATAATAGAGTAATAAGAGGGCTCCCTGTCCCCGAAGGGCTCACAATCTAAAAAGAAACATAAGATAGACACCAACAACAGCCACTGGAGGGATGCTGTGCTGGGCCGGATAGGGCCGGTTGCTCTCCTCCTGCTAAATATAAGAGAATCACCACTTTAAAAGGCGCCTCTTTGCTCAGTTAGTAGGGGAATGTCATGAGATCCATTGAGCTGGTGTGGGATCACCCTCATTATAGAGACCGTGAAATCGCCTTGCTTGGTTATTTGCCTGCCCAAACGATCCGTCTGGCTGCCTCCCTCAGGTTCGGAGACGGATACACCATTGTCCTCCGGGTCTCTGGGAGCAACCCTGACCTGTCCCCACTGGAGCGGTTCATCCAGGACTCCTTCCCCAACATCACCCTGAAGGAGAAGCACCGTTCCACCCTCCAGTACCAACTTCCATCCCGCGGCTGTTCGCTGGCCAAGATCTTCAGCATCCTGTCCGCGCATCGGAGCACCTTCCACATTGAGGATTACTCTGTCTCCCAAACCACCCTCGACCAGGTGAGAGCGGGGGACTGCTTCCAAGGTGGCATTCCCAGGGCTGCTTTTTTTAATCAGTGTTCAGCATTTTAAAAAACCATTCAGTAGTACTGCTGCTGGTCACCTCCAGACTTGACTACTGCAATGCACTCTTTGTGGGGCTGCCTTTGTACGTATTCCGGAAACTGCTTCTCAGAGAGACCATCTCACTCCTATCTTAAAAGATCTACACTGGCTGCCGATAAGTTTCTGGGCAAAGTACAAGGTTTTAGTTATAACCTATAAAGCCCTAAACAGCTCAGGCCCTGGGTATGTAAGAGAACGTCTTCTTTGCTATGAACCACACCACCCATTGAGATCATCTGGAGAGGTCCGTGTGCAGTTGCCACTGGCTCGTCTGGTGGCTGCTCAGGGACGGGCCTTCTCCGTTGCTGCCCCGAGGCTTTGGAACACACTCCCTGCTGAAATAAGTGAGAGCCATCTTGGTGTAGTGGTGAGAGTGCTGGACTAGGGCTGGGGAGACCCGAGTTCAAATCCCCCTTCAGCCATGAGACTTACTTGCTGGGTGACTCTGGGCCAGTCACTCCTCTCTCAGCCTCACCTACTTCACAGGGTTGTTGTGAAAGAGAAACTCAAGTATGTAGTCCACCGCTCTGGGCTCCTGGGAGGAAGAGCGGGATATGAATGTAAGTAAGTAAATAAATAAATAAAAATAATAAAAGCCTCCCCATCTCTCACAACTTCTCGGCTGGTGTAGGAGGTCACCCAAGCTTGGGATTACATCCCCCCCACATGCTCCAAAAGGCAGGAAGTAGTCATACTTGAAGATCCTTAACCCAGTGCATGTGGGCGGATCTCCCCAGTTCTACTTCCTGCCTTTGCTCCAGAAGGCTCGCATTACAGCTCGCTGGCTTTGGCCTAGTTAACTAGGCCTCTTCTTTTCTTCTGCTTATATTCCTATTGTTTTTGACTATTTCCAATCTATTCTTCACCTGGTATTCTTCTACTATTAGTTCTCTCTAGTTACTAAAGAAAAAAGAAAAAATAGTAATTTTAAAATAAAAAAATAAAAAATAAAAAATCATATCTGTTCTTCTACTGTCCTTTCTGTTATTCGTTACCTCTCCTCACCTCTTGCCAATCTTTTGGCCGATGTCCGCTAAGAAGACCTTCGGACTCCTGGCTATTAGGGAGAGATCCGCCCATCAGCGCCTGTTCCCGCCAAAAACTTGGGACTGCGCAAATCCTGTAAGGAAAATGGCGGATGTATCAGATGACCTTGCTGGCGCCTGTAGGCCACAGCGGTCCTCTCTGTTGCCAGATACCGGTGAGGAGACTGGGCGCAATCCATGCCACCAGCAATCCACCGAAGCAGGACGCAGGTGGCGGCACCAGAATCGGAGGCTTCCTGACAAGGAGGCCCCGTTGGTGGCCAGATACCGGTGAGGAGACTGGGCGCAATTCATGCCACCAGCAATCCACCGTAGCAGGACACAAGTGGCGGCACCAGAATCGGAGGCTTCCCTACAAGGAGGCCCCGTTGGTGAGAGACCTTTCGCCTGGCAGCGCAAGCAAGGTAAGCCTGTGATGTTTGGCCTCGCCCCCCCCCCAACTCCTTTCCCTAGCAGTTGGGCGTGCAGGAGGAGGACTGCCTCAGCGAGTATTGGGGCCACGCTGAAAGGAACGTCAGCAGGAGTGGCCGCCCCAGAGCCTGTCGGAATCAGACGGGGAAGACGTGCAGGATGATGAGGCAGGCGGTGCTGAGCCCGTGGATGGGGCGTCGGAGCACCCAGAAGGCCATGAACAGCTCCCCCCGGTAAGATCGGGACTTGCTCGGGGGGGAGGAGGTGAGTGCAGATGCCCCCTATGTGGCCCCTCCCTCAGGGCCTACTCCTACAGGGAATGTGGGGGTTCCCCCTGATGCTGCCACTGTAAAGGGCTGGATTCAGGAGGCCGTTCAGGTCTCACTGGCAGTGGCGCTTAAAGCGCGGAAGCCTGCAAGGCATTGCAAGGCAGGCTGTGATCCATGTGTCGTCCTCAGACTCTCAGGAGGAGACGGTGCCCGCTAAGCAGCCCAGGGTGGCTATACGCCAGGACTCTGTGCCCTTGTGTAGGGGGAGGTCTTCAGATGAGTCTGGAGAGGACTCCCCAGATCTATTGTGACCCAGGGTCAGTGGGTCAGAGACATTGCTGGGCAACCCAGACAAGGGGCCCTCCTCCTCGGAAGAGGGGGAGATGATTGAGGACTCTGCTGCAAACTTACACAGTCAGAGGCTCTCTCTTATGGTGGATTTTCAGCCACTAATTAACCAGGCTATTGCTGCGCTTGATCTGTAGCCAGTTACAGAGGAACAGATCTCTCCTGTGTCCAAGGGCTCCTTGGTGCTGCCTAAGGCTAAGGTACCGCAGATTAAATCAGTGATACCTGAGGGCTTTACTAAGACCATCAAGGAGGAATGGGCAGCTATTGCGACTCCCAAAGCGTATGTTGACATTGGCTAGCAAATTGTACAACTTTGATGAGGAGACTCTGGACTAGGTGCCACTTACGGTTGCTCACTTCGGGGCCCTACTTAGTAGCACAGTGGTACCCAAGGATGGGGACTCCTCTTCTAAGGAGCCAGAAAACAGAAAAGTAGAATCTGCACTGCGCAGGGCCCACGAGGCTTGAGCAGTGGCCATCAGAGCTGACACCACTGTGTCCTTGGTGTCTAGACTCTAGAGCATCGGTCTTGTGGATTGGCGAGTTACCCAATGACCCTCCCACTAATCAATCTAAGATGTGGCGTAAGCTACTTTGTCTGCAGAGGGCGGCTGCCTTTTCAGCGGATGCTACTCTGGACAGTGTTCAGTTCTCAGCACGTGCGGTCAGTGCAGGTGTCCTGGCAAGACGCAACATATGGCTAAAATTTTGGAAGTTGATAATACGTCTAGGGCTAAATTAGCCGCTGTTCCCTATGCTGGGGGAAAAGCTAATTGGGAATGAGGCCCTGAAAGAGGTCCTCATTGAAACTAAGGATAACCGCAGGGCTCTGCCATCAGTTCCTAGGAAGAAGGACAAGAGTTTTAATCATAGACCGATGCAAACCTTCAGGGCGTTTAGACCTCAGTTTGTCAGAGGGAGCCTTTTAGGCCTTTTCGATCTCAGTGGAACAGATCCAGAGGCCAAGGCAGGCAAGGGTGCACTCAGCAGAACCATCAGTCTCTCGGAAACCAGCAGCGGGGCCCCCAAGCAGCAGTCCTGACTCCCACTCAGGCAAAGTGGGGGTCTGCCATTTGGCCTGTTTGGAAAGAATCCATCGACAGGTGGGTTCTTTCCATTAGCCTACACGGGTACGAAGTGGAGCTGGCCAGCCCCCCAGGAAACAGATTCCGCCTTACCCCTACATCTGGGAAACCGGAAAAGCACAAAGGGTTGTCCATGGCCATTCAGTATCTGGTGGCTATAGGGGCCATAGAGGAGGTCCCACCTCTTCAGAGAGGCAAGGGCATCTATTCTGTGATTTTTACGGTGCCAAAGAAGGACGGATCGGCCAGGGCAGTTCTCAACCTACGCCCAGTCAACCGTTTTGTGATAAAAAGGAGGTTCAGGATGGAAACCCTTTGTACCATCTCAGAGGCATTGCAGATGGGGGACTACATGACTTCAATAGATCTCCAGGAGGCCTATTTACACATCCCCATTCATCCACGCAGTCGACATATACTCCACTTCTGCTACATGGGGAGGCATTATCAGTACAGAGCCCTTCCTTTTGGTCTCTCATCAGCCACCCGAGTTTTTATGAAGGTTCTAGTCTGCTAGTGGCCACTTTATGCACTGAGGGGGTCCACCTGTATTGTTACCTTGACAACTTGCTCAAGAAGGGGCAGTTCAGTCGGCTCTGTCCAGAACAATGTCTGTGTTACGTGCGCATGGGTTTCTGATAAATGTGGGCAAGAGTCACCTGATGCCCACACAGAGCCTTCGTCATTTGGCCATGGTAATGGACACCTCAGTAGGCAAACTGTTTCTGCCACAGGATCGGATGGAGGTCTTAACGTCACTGGCTCGTGTGATTGCTTCGAGACTGTGGGCCAGCCTTCTCAATCTAGCAAGTTTGTTGGGTCTCATGGTGGCGGCTATGGACTCGGTGCCTTGTGCGAGGTTTTCATCTTCGCCAGTTACAGTGGGGTTTCCTCCCTTACCAGCACAGGATTGCCCTCAAACGTGACAAGAACATTCCTCTCTAGGTGTCTCTTCGCGAGTCGATTCGTTGGACGGCCCGGGGAACCTAGACAAGGGCAAGCTGTTCATAGAACCCGAGAGAGTGATGGTCACGACGGACACCAGTCTATCGGGCTGGGGGGCTCACTGTTGGAACAGTTCTGCCCAGGGGCTTTGGTCGGTGGAAGAGTTGCTCCATAGCATAAACTGGCTCGAGCTGTGGGCTGTCTTTCTGGCCCTAAGAGCCTTCACGCCCTTGGGGAAGGGAAGGAATATCTTAATGTGTACAGAACAACTTAATATCCATTCTGGACCATCATGTAAACAGAATTTCCAATGTTCGGGCAGATTGGCTAAGACGGCAGGAGATCCAGCCGGCAGAATGGGGCCTGCACCCTCAAGTATTTAGGTGGCTGACAGAGCAGCTGGGGTGTCCCCAGATAGACTTGTTTGCATATCCTCAGAATGCCAAGATTCGGAGGTTTTACTCACGTTTCCCGATGTTGGGGGCAGAAGAGACGGATACGCTATCGGTGCCATGGCCTCCGTGTCTGCTGAATGCATTTCCTCCAGTGCCGCTGCTCTCCCGTTGCCTCAGGAAGCGGCGGGGTTTCCGGGCATCCCTGATATTGATTGCGTCTTTTTGGCCCAGAGGGCCTTGGTTTTCCGAGATCGTCGACTTGACTGTAGGTCATCCACTCAGTTTGCCAGACCATCCAGTTCTGCTGTGTCAAGGTCCGATTTACCATCCTTGCATCTAGAAAGTGTTCAGCCAACAAGATTTACCAATCGACTTGGCGTAGTTTTCTGCGCTGGACAGCAAAGCTCTCCCTGCAGCTGGACAAGTGCAGGTCGAGGGGATTACTAGGTTTTCTTCAGGATGGCCTTGCGCTTGGTCTGAAACCCAACACGCTTAAACACCAGGCGGCGTGCTTGATCCAGATGTTGTTTCCTCATCAGCGTTTGTTCAGGCGTGGCACCCTCTTCTACGCAAGTTCTTGAGGGGGGCAGCTTTGTTGTCTCCTCTGGTCTGCCATCGTTTTCCGTCATGGGATTTGCATATTGTGTTGTGGGGTCTGCAGTTTCCGCCATTTGAACCACTTTGATCTGTATCATTGCAGATGCTGTCCTGGAAGGTGGCCTTTTTAGTAGCTGTAACATCAGCCAGGAGGGTTTCTGAATCGCAGGCTCTGTCAGTTGAGAGTAATTTGTGTAATTTCTCTAAGGACTCTGTGAGACTTATCCCGGATCCTTCGTTTATCCCTAAGGTAAAGTCTCAGGTTCATCGTGAGGCGGTCATTTAATTACCTTCTTTTTGTCCGGATGCTCGTCACCCTGCAGAGAAGGAGTGCAACCGGACGCAGGCTTTTCGTAAGTCAGATGCTCTTTTTGTGGCCTTTAAGGCTTCTAAGATGGGATGCAAGGTCTCTTCAGCCATTATTGCTCGATGGGTTCATTCATGCATTACGATGTTGTATGAAGCCCAGAAACTTTCGGTGCCTGGTCAGATTACGGCGCACTCAACTACATCGGCAGCCACTTCCACTGTGTTATCTTCACCGGTGTCCCATGAAGAGATTTGCAAGGTGGCTACTTGGTCGTCGCCTTTTACATTTTCAAGGCATTACAAGTTGGATGAACATGAAGCTGCCAGAGCAGCATTTGGTCGGAGGATCCTGCAACAGGTCCTTCCGGGTCAGTAGCTCCAGCTTGGGTATTTTCCCTCCCGTGGTTGGTGCTGTGGTATGTCCCAAGCTTGGGTGACCTCCTACACCAGCCGAGAAAGGTACATTGGTACTCACCGTGAAGGTGTCTTCTGGCTGGTGTAGAAGAGGTCACCCAAGGCCCGCCCGGGTTGTGTTAGGCTGGAGCTGATGATCTGGTTGTAGGGGGACAGTTTTTCTGTCTTTCTCTGCATTATTGTTTGTATATTGTTGTATATTCTCTGTTGTGTTTCTGCGGTTTTCATTCCGTAGCTTGAGCTGTTTTAAGCACTGAGGAGATCCGCCCACATGCACTGGGTTAAGGATCTTCAAGTATGACTACTTCCTGCCTTTTGGAGCATGTGGGGGGGATGTAATCCCAAGCTTGGGTGACCTCTTCTACACCAGCCAGAAGACACCTTCACGGTGAGTACCAATGTACCTTTTTAAAAGGGCAGTCAAGACGCATTTGTTCACCCAGGCTTTTCATTAGATATTGTTTTAATTGTGTTTTGAATAGTTTTAACATTTTAAATTTTAATTGGAGCCGTGAACGAATTCCTTGTTTGGATTCTTCTTTTAGGTGTTTGTTCACTTTGCCAAAGATCAGAGTGATGAAGTCCACCCTGGGGAGGTGCCCCCCACGGCCCATCCTGAAAATGCACCCAGTCCTTGGAGGAGAATCGCCGGTTTCCTTCAGGATAAGAGCATGCAGGAGAGCAGGGTCTGAGAAACAGGTCGACAAGGAACTCTGTGCCTTTTCTTTGTGTCTGCAGAGCTGCCTTCTCAGGTTGTGAGCGCCAGAGGTGATCCTCGACTCACTGGATCCCTCTGGTTGGGGTTGGGATTAAAGATAGAAGATTCCCTGGCATTTCCCCCCTGGGGTCAGGTCAATATTCTCCCCCGCCCAAGTCTATGCAAAAGCTGCCACATACTGAGTCTGGCCCTTGGTCCATCTCGCTCAGTATTGTCTACTCTGACTGGCAGCAGCTCCCAGCAGAGAGACCTGCTGCCTGGCTCTTTTAATGGCAGATAGTGAGTCTTCAGCTGGGGACCTTTTACCTACATCTACAACCTCTGTACTCTGACACCAAGCTACGGCCCTTCCCAGGGTACACCACAACCTTAAACAGGTTTCTAGCCGCTTTATCTGGCCGTGGCCTTTTGCACAAGGGGACGCTGGGGACTGCAGTTCTGCCCAGACAGGAGGTACGTTCCTCTCCCAATAAAAGAATGTTCAGGATGAGTGCAGCAAGGACATCTCTATAAGCTCTTTTGGGGGCAAAGCTACAATACCTGTTCAGATTGTGGGTTTCTCCCCTTGGGGCTGGAGGAAGGTTCCGTTTGCCTTCACAAACACCTCTGTTTTTGCACTGGTGTAGACACAGCAACAGGTTAAGCAGACTGCGTGATATAAGCCACGCAGCCTTCCCTGGCCATGACCTATGGGCTTCTCTGGGCACATGAGCCGGGCAACGGGTACCACTCTCTGAATGGCTGGTGGTGTCAGAGTGAGTTTGCTGTATTAGTTGAGTAATCACAGGTATTGTGTGGGTTTGAAGTCAGATTTGAAGCACGTCAGACTCCAGAACCTATGTCTTTGCCCTATGCTGGCCCTGGGCCTGGCCCTCCTGTAGCTGCAGGTGTGGGGTGAATTCTGGCTGTGTATGGCAAGAACCGCTCTCTTAGCCCATGGGGAAAGGTACTTGCTTCTCCCCACTTCGGAACGTAGATATTAAACCAAAAATATGTTAGCTGAGTTGGAGTGTACAATAGCAGCCCCTACTGGCAGACTGCAGGCATTGTACATACCAGTCTATAAAGTAGGAGTTGCTGTCTTAGCTGGAAAGCTACTTGCTTTGCCCTACTTTAAAACTAGATATTAAACCAAAAAGGTTTTAGCTGATTTCACATGCACAATAGCGGCCCCTGCTGACAGAATGACAAATATCTATATAACATTCTATATAGCAGGAGCCACTGTCTTAGCTGGAAAAGCCCTGCTTTGACAACCTGGGTATGAAACCAATAACAATTTAGCTGATTCTGAATTAACTCTAGCATCCCCTACTGACAGAATACAATCATTCCCATACCAACTAAAGGAAGGCAAGAAATAAGTAAACGAAGACTCACATCTTCCACGCCAGAGAGAGGGATGCATGTTTTAAATCTAGATGTCTGCACCCTGACCGCATATAGCCAATCACATATTTTGATTCTATGAAGTGGCGGAGTGTGGATGAAATTGGGTACCCTCTAGGAAGGGATATGACCTTGATCTTCCTCTCTACAGTGCACTGACTTTTCTTTGTGTACACACACAATCTCTGAATGTACAAAACACTGTCCACTGCAGGGCAGACCTCTCTACTTGAATCTTTTTGCTTGTTGCTCATAGAGTAGTCCACACCGAATGGAACTTGCTCAGCTCTGCAGATTATTGTGAACATTACACTGAAAAAAAAATTCTCCGCAGCACTTTTTAAGCACATGGAACATTTTATGATTTCATTTGTCCTTGTGACGCTCCTGAGGTGTACTCCTGGGTTGCAGGTGAGCCCACAAGTGACAGCTTTCTCCAAGAGCTTGTGGATGGATTTGAACCTGTGTCTCCCTGCAGATGTGAGTTCGAATCCTGAGACAGCTAGTTGTGTCCTGGCAATTTGCCAGGCATTTCCCTTTTCTGAATAGAGGACCATATGCAGTGGGATTCAACTCTGGGCAAAAATGTGAACTCCAGCCTGACATGTTTAAGGTTCAAGGCAGAAGTAACTGATTTGGAGCAGGGAGTCACTTTAGAAGCAACCTTGCTGCATTTCGTATACATGTTTCTTTGCCTCTCCCAGTTTGAGCTCTGCGGAAAGAGGTGGTGGTGGTGGGGAAATACACTAGTTCTGAAGCAGAATGTGACTGTGCACAGCACTGATTGGCGTGTGCATGGGTTGTCACCAAGAAACCTCCCCCAAATCCTCAGAGCAGTTTTGCACTTTAAAATATTTTGCTTTAAGTAGGATGACGACGACTGAATGGATAAACACATGAATGTACCACACAGCACTTTCCAAAAGATGGTCTGCCTCCCTCTGCGTGTGGGGAGCAGGCAAGATGGAAAAGTCCACCTGCATTTGTATTGTGGGTCTGTCTGCCTGTCGTTTCAGTTGTGTAACTGGGAGGAGGCAGAGGGTGCCTATTAGGGGTGTGCAATTCGGGTATTCGGGACCTGAACCGAATCACCCCTGTTCTGTTTTGTTCCCCAATATGGGCCACCCGAATCACCCTTGATTCGGTTCGGATTCGGATTTAATCTGAATCCGAATCTATTTGGGGGGGGGGGAAAGGGGCCATGAGGCATAATTTTGGGGTGGGGTGGTAGTGCCCAATGGGTGGAGTCTACCACCCCAATTTCAGGGGAATTGGGCAAAGGGCTGATTTTGGGGGAATTTTTGAAGTTTTAGTGACTTTGGGGCAGTTCGGGGGCATAGCATGGGATCTGGGCAAAAGGAGTGGGGTGGGGTGGGGTGGGGTGGTAGTGCCTAGTGTCTCCGTTTGCAGTGGCTGACCTGCCGACGGTCGCCACGCACGAGGGAGACGCCAACCCCAGCTGCTTCACTTCCACCGACCCATTTGATTGCTGCATTGCTCGCAACCTATTTTCTTACATTTATAGAGCAGGACACTTTGGTTATAAAGTACAAACCTTACAATAAGAATTAAAATATGCAATCTTGATTTGTTTAGAAAAAGGTCCTGCATGTTTACGAGTCTGTCTGTCTGTCTCGTTTCCCTGAATAGATTTGCTGGTGTGGCTTGGAAAGGCGACGGGAGGTAACGGGCTGTGCTGGGTGTTGGGTTTCTCTCGCAGATGAAAATTAGTGGATCCCCCAATAATACCCTTCCCCACAGAAACTGCGCACAGGGCGGGGGGGATATTGCTGTTTCTCTCCCCCTGTCGTAAGAACATAAGAACAGCCCTGCTGGGTCAGGCCCAAGAAGGCCCTTCTCGTCCAGCATCCTGTTTCCCCCAGTGGCCCACCAGATGCCTCCGAGAAGCTCACGGGCAGAGGGTGAGGGCTTGCCCCCTCTCCTGCTGTTGCTCCCCTGCCCCTGGCTTGCTTTGGGGAACCATCAGCGCCTGGGACATCAGCAGCTCTCACACGAATCCCCACCTTACTCCGGGACCTGTTGGCATACCTAGCTCTTGATCACATGGCGCTCCTAGCAAAAGTACAACTCTCTTTTCCATGTTCTTGAGAAAGAAAGCCTAAACTTTTGAATAGACGGCAATTAGCTTAAACCGTTGACTAGCTGACAATTAGCTTAAACCGCTGAAGAGATGACAGCTTCAGTGAAGACCTAGCTGTCAAATAAACAATCTCCAAATACTCTATAATCAGCCCACAAAACCAGTCATGAAGGTAGAAAGCCAGCAGGGGAGGGGGGAACCTCCCACTGGAGGGCATACGTGACTCTCCTGAGTGGGCAGAAGTTGCGGAAATGCTGTCTTCGAAGGGGCCCCTTCCATGGTCGAAGAGCCCATATCCTCTCGCACAGGGGATACTCCTCCAGGGGGGTGGGGGCCTCCTTGTAGTGGGTGATTCAGTCATTAGAGAAACATGGCATAACAGAAACATGGTGGGACAGTGAGAACCAGTGGGACTCTGTTATCCCTGGGTATCAACTCTATAGAAAGGACGGGGGGGGCGCCTTGGAGGAGGGGTAGCACTGTATGTTAAAGAAGGGATAGAATCTAACAAGCTAGAAAACCTAGGTGGACTGGAGTCCCGCACAGAAACCCTGTGGGTGCCAATACAAGGCCGGAAAGGGAACATGCTACTGGGGAGGTGCTATCGCCCTCCGGATCAAAACGCTGACAGTGACTGGGAGTTGCAGGAGGAAATCAGGGAGGCGTCAAGGAGAGGCAGGGCTGTAATCATGGGTGACTTCAATTACCCACACACAGACTGGGTAAATTCACAGACGGGTCATGACAAAGAGGCCAGATTTCTAGATACGCTGAATGACTATGCCCCAGAACATGGAACCAACCAGAGAGAAGGTGACCTTGGGCTTAATCCTGAGTGGCACCCAGGACCTGGTGCATGATGTCAGTGTCATCGACCCTTTAGGGAACAGTGACCACGATGCCATCAAATTCAGCACACATGCGGGGAGAGAATCACCAAGGATGTCTAACACAGACACTTTGAACTTCAGAAGAGGAAACTTCTCTAAAATAAGTCGGGTGGAAAGAAAACTGAAAGGGGAAATCAAAAGCTTTTGGACCTTCAAAAAGCTTTTGACGAAGTTCCCCACCAAAGGCTCTTAGCAGTCATGGGATGGGGCCATCGCACAGAAGGTTCCCGGTTCCCTCCCTGGCAGCATCTCCAGGTAAGGCTGAGAGAGACTCCTGCCTGGAACCTTGGAGAAGACACTGCCAGCCAGTGTAGACAATACTGAGCTAGATGGACCAAGGGTCTGACTCGGTATAAGGCAGCTTCCTATGTTCCTGGGCTCCTAAGGTGCCATTCCAAGGCAAAGTGGATGCTAGGGTGACAAGCCAGATGAGCCTGGCCACACCTATGCACCTGTAGTGCCCGGACAGGGAACCGTGGAGGAAGAAAGCTGTGAGTTTGGGGCTAAGGGGTGGCTTGGGGTTTCTCGGAATTTCATATTCTGGCATCAAGAACTGAGGATCTGGGCCAGTCCGTCTAGGGTGTCCCGCTCCATATTCTGGAGATTTCTCAGATGGGGAGCTTTACTGTAGGAGGAAGCAGTGTAAGTGAGAACGGGTCAGGATGAAACGCGTGTAACACAAATACAGAAACACACACAAAAGCACGAATGCAGACACAACACACAAATGCAGAAGCACAGAGGCATGCACCACACAAATGGACCAACTCAAAACACAGATGCAATCCACACGGCACACACATACACAACACAAATGCACAAACATGCAACACAGATGCAACACACAACTGCACAAACACTCAAAAGCAACACAGACCATCGCATTGATGTTGTGTTGGTTGTTTTTGGATTGTGAACTGCCCAGGGACTTCCGTATGGGGCAGTGATAGAAATCTACGTAACACATAAATAAATAAAGCAAACACAAATGCAACAAGGTCATAGGGCACAAACACATGAATGCTACACAGATACAATGTGCAAACAACACCGTGGGGCTTACAATACCGGCAGCTCTTTCCGTCTGCCCATCTCCCACCCCCCTTCCAATACCTCCAGCAGGGGGAGAAGGGTCCACCTGGTACGGGGACAGGGCAGGGCAGGGTGGTGGGGGGCACGGAGAAGGAGGAACGGGGGGGGGCTGTACCATCTTCTGTGCTCCCCACTTCTCTGGGCTGCAAACTTTGCAGAGCCGGCTTCCCTGCAAGGAGAAAATGGGCTCTGTGGCTTTGGACAACGTTGGCCCACATTAAGATACCATCTCTTGCTTGGAGGCCGAGAACCTTCGAGACCCATCTTTTTTTAGCCTGGCTTTTTCATGAGATCTAGTTTTAGATTTTAATCTCGTCTAAATGTTTTTTTGTTTTTTAAAAAATAATTTCAAATTATTTTATGATGTGCTTTTGATTTTAATGTAAACTGCCCCGAGCCACTTTAGGAAGGGCAGGCATATAAATCAGACAAATCAATGAAAGAAATAAATCAATGTATTTTTAGGAATGCAACCTTTGGGGATTGTAGCGCACCTTGAATTCTACAGAGCCCTGTGGTTGTCCTTGGTAGAATCCAGGAGGGGTTGACCATGGCCTCCTCCCGTGCAGTATGAGATGATGCCTTTCAGCATCTTCCTATATTGCTGCTGCCCGATATAATGCCAGCGGGGATTTGAACCGGCAACCTCTTGCTCCTTAAGAAAGTTGCTTCCCTGCTGTGCCATTAGGTGGCTTGTAGACCAATGGTATCTGGGAGATATTTGGTTTATTTGCACAGGCTGAGAAGCAGATGAAGTGGAAAGTTGGAAGAGCATTCCGAAGAGTTCGCAACCGTGGGCACCAGAGAGGTCCACACTCAGCATGCGCAGATGCCTCTCCCGTTGTTTTCTAGCTTGTGCCATTTCTAGGTTCTTAAAGCCCTTCCTGAGTCCGCCCCTGCTGGAAAACTGCCCTCACTCACATGGGCCTTCGGGGAAGGGGAGAGAGAGAGGGATCAGGTGACCTCCCACCTTTCCATGAGTCTCTGCCATGAGGTACATAGGAACATGGGAAGCTGCCACATACTGAGTCAGACCATTAGTCCATCTCGCTCAGTATTGTCTACGCAGACTGGCAGCGGCTTCTCCAAGCTTGCAGGCAGGAGTCTCTCTCAGCCCTATCTTGGAGATGCTGCCAGGGAGGGGACTTGGGACCTAGATGCTCTCCCCAGAGCAGCTCCATCCACTGAGGGGAATCTCTTCCAGTGCTCACACATCAAGTCTCCCATTCAGATGCAACCAGGGCAGACCCTGCTTAGCTAAGGGGACAAGTCACGCTTGCTACCACAAGACCAGCTCTCCTCTCTAGGAGAGAGGTTGGAGAAAAACAGCACCTGAAAGATTCCCAGGAGCTTTTGAAGGCAGTAGCTGCTATTTGGCAACATCATAGCAAGCTGCCACCTACAGAGTCCAGACATTGGTCCATTTAGTTTAGTCATGTCTACTCTGACTGGCAGCAGCTCTCTAGAGTTCCAGGCAGAGTTTCTCCCAGCCCTACCTAGAGGTGCTGCCAGGGATTGAACCGGGGGCCTTTTGCCTGCCAAGCAAGGGCTCCACCACCAAGCTATGGATGAGCATGGGGAGCAGCTGGGTACTGAGTCAGACCCTTGGTCCATCTAGCTCAGTATTGTCTGCACTGACCGGCAGTGGGTCAGTGCAGGTGCTGCCAGGGATTGAACCTGGGGCTTTCTACGTGCACCGAACTATCCCCGACTATGGCTCCATTGGACCGTTACTGACTCCCACAAGAACTGCTATCCACCGAATAACCCACCATTTCATAACAATATGCAGGCTGGGCAAGTGGAAAGCAAGCCAAGATATTTCTTAAGCTTTAGTCCTTCAAGGTCAGCCACAACAGTACCCTTGCAGCCCTCCCCATATTGTTTCCCCAGCTAGCTGCAAATTAAATGCCGGTTTTCTTTGGAGGTCTGCCAACGGCTACTAGTCGGAGGGCTATAGGCCACCTCCAGCCTCCGAGGCAGGATGCCTCTGAGTCCCAGTTGCAGGGGAGTAAGCAGGAAAGAGGGCAAGCCCTCACCCCCTGCCCGTGAGCTTCTCGGAGGCATCTGGTGGGCCACTGTGCGAAACAGGATGCTGGACTAGATGGGCCTCCTTGGGCCTGATCCAGCAGGGCTCTTCTTCTGTTCTTTCTCTTCTGAATGTCATGAGCTCTTCCTTTCAGCCTGTGCATGTGGCAGACCTTCCAAGGGCTTCAGGAATGAACCACCAGAGCGACTGCGCCCCAAATATCCAAATGCTGACGGGCAGTGCTCTTCTGAATTAAAACCCCTGCTAACTTGCCAAAGAGGCACCTTTTAGTGTGGCAATTCTCTTTGATTTAGCAGAGGAGAGTAACTGGCTCTATTCACCCCCAGCACAGAACCTCCAGTGACTGTTGCTGGTGTCTATCTTCTGTTTCTTTTTGGATTGTGAACCCTTTGGGGACAGGGATCCACCTTATTTATATATTATTTCTCTGTGTAAACCACCCTGAGCCGTTTTTGGAAGGGTGGTATAGAAATTGAATTATTATTATTATTATTATTATTATTATTATTATTTCTTGTTTACATAGTCAGACAGGTGTTATTGACTGGTTTGTTTTATCCAGACATCGAGTCCTTCCCAAGGACCTGGGATGGCTGAATTTTATCATCAATAATGTTGGTTATTATAGATATTGTATTTATTATTATTATTATTGTTATTATTATTATTATTATTATTATTATTAATGGGAAGCACAGCATTCTTCCATGCAAAAAGGATGTGTCTGTGAGGTAAACTGGTATTAGTTTGTAAGGGGATGCTTCTATGCAGAAAATGCACCCTAGGGTGACTAGCGATGCCGCTTAAAAACTGGCACTAAAAATCATCAATAAACAATTTTTTTAAAGCAACCACTGGCTTGATCAGAAACCAATGGAACTGGGGGTTAAAAATGAAACAAACCCAGAAAGGAACAGAGAAAAACAATGGAATAATCAGCGATGCAAGCAGAATGCCTGCCTAATCAAAGGAGCTTTGTTTTAATTGCCATTTTAAAATGGTAATACCCTGCCTCTCCATTTTGCAATGCTCAAGGTGGCTTAGATAAAAATCAGAAAACATCCATTAATGCAAACACACACATGCACACGCACACACACCAAAAAAACAAACAAACCCCTCACAGATTTTAGAGTATGCAAGAGCTGTTTGCATATGGAGTGTATCCAGCATACACGTTAGCCAGTTATTGTGGTAGGAAGCTGGATTTAAGGGAATCCAGGTTAAAATCTCCTTTTTTCTCCCCCCCTCCCTCTCTCTGCCTGCACCTACCTCACAGGGTTGTTGTGGAACTAAAACTTTTCTCTATGCTCCTCAGGGTGCAAACCAGTAGCGGTTCATCCTAATGCGCCAGGGGGCACCAACCGAGGTGCAGCTGCCTCTGGTTCCCAGCAGCCCTGGTTGCTCTGCTCTCTGCCCTCTTGCCCTGCCCTGCCTTGGTGTTGACGCGAGCTGTGTGGCCTGCAGGCCAGCCATTTGTCCGGTACAGCCTGCAGAGCTCTACCTGATGAATGGCCAGCCTGCAGTCAGTGTAGCTCTTGTTAATGCCAGGGCGAGGCGAAGAGCTGGCCGGGCCATTACTGTCCCTCCCCTCCGCTCCCTGTTTGCCAGGATGGCTACCTCTTCTCCCTAAACCCAGCCATTAGGACTCCAGTTTCATGAATCCAATTGACATTTCGTCCCATTCGGCTCCTCCAAATTATTCTAACCAAATGTCAGCTGCATAAGAAACGCCTGGGATTCCCAGCACGGAAAGTTCATGCGGGGACCCAAATGTTGTTTTGCCCCCAGCTTTCGCCCTCCAGTGTCCAGGCCGGGTGCTGCCGATTGTACACTCGCTAGCCACCATGTGCGGCTTGTGGCAAGAGGAAAACCCATGGCCAATGGGAAAGCACCCACAGCGAATCAGATTCCCCGTGCAGACTTTTAAAGGCTGACATTTTGTGGGGGGGGGGAATGGTGTTAAAGGACCCCAAATTCAAAATGTCAAGTGGAGGAGATGGGTGTCCCTCAAGTGAAACTTTCAACTGAAATGAAACTCCAACCAGTGACTTCTTCAGATTGATCAGCACAGTTTGTGTGTGTGTCCTGCATTTCTAGAGCCTTACCTTAGAAGAAGGAACATAGGAAACTGCCCTGGTGGCGCAGTGGTAAAACTGCCGCCCTGTAACCAGAAGGTTACAAGTTCGATCCTGACCAGGGGCTCAAGATTGACTCAGCCTTCCATCCTTCCGAGGTCGGTCAAATGAGTACCCAGAATGTTGGGGGCAATATGCTAAAACACAGGGGCGTAGCTATAATAGGGCAAGGGGAGACAGTTGTCTGGGGGCCCACAGCCTTGGGGGGGCCCCTCAGAGGCAAGTCACATGACTGACTCCCCCAGCCACGCACCCGCCCGGGCTTCCTTCAGTTGTATTCATTCTCCGAAACGGATGTGGATGTTAAGACCTGGAGCGACCAGAACAGCAGGTCTTTCTCTAGGACCATTAAAGGACTTGCATCGTCCACCATTTACAAAACCTTTTAAAAGATAATTTAGGGTGATGTTTTATTGTGGCACACACGTATGTGTGTGTGTGTGTATAATTTTACTCTGCTTTTTGTGACCACGATTCAGCCTCATTTAAGATTTCTTTACTTCATGAGCTGAGCTTCAGTGGGGGGGGGGGGCATTTTAAAATCTTGTCTCTGGGCCCACTCCCACCTTGCTACGCCCCTGCTAAAACATTGTAAACCGCTTAGAGAGCTCTGGCTATAGAGCAGTATATAAATGTAAGTGCTATTGCTATTGCTATATACTGAGTCAGACCCTTGGTATATCTAGCTCAGTATTGTCTTCACAGACTGGCAGCAGCTTCTCCATGGTTGCAGGCAGGAATCTCTCTCAGCAGTCCTATCTTGGAGAAGCTGCCAGGGAGGGAACTTGAAACCTTCTGCTCTTCCCAGAGGGGCTTCATCCCCTGAGGGGAATATCTTGCAGTGCTCACACATCAAGTCTCCCATTCAAATGCAACCAGGGCAGACCCTGCTTAGCTATGGGGACAAGTCATGCTTGCTACCACAAGACCAGCTCTCCTTCTTGCAGAAATGTTTAGCCGTTCTTCCACAGATTTGAGATTCAGAAATCAAGGTATTTCCCCATTGATCTGAAAAAGGTAGACATTTGGGGGCATATCCAAAATTCTCATCCTGATTATCCCCTGCGTTTTGAACTTTCAAGTAACCCAACCTTGTTTCTGATGCATCCAGAACCTTCCGCGGCTCTGCCTTTAAAATTCCAAATTTTGTACGGTGCACTGTATATGTGTGGTTTGCCACAGCATTCTATTGGTCCTGTTTGCTGCTTTGGCAGTGCTTTGTCCATGCAGAGGAGAGGGAAGCCATATGGATGCGGTGTTTGTGGGGTGTTTTACCTATGCTCAAGTACATGGGCGCACCAGCAAAACGCCCCACAAAAAGAATATTGATGCAGTCAGACACACAACCACACACACATTACTTGTTTGTGGTGTCCTATACACTTGCATTGGTCATGCAAAGGATGGGAAAAGACACAGACTAATGGAAGGAACAGAAGGAACTCCGCATGCGCAATGACAAACTGTGCATGGGCCAAATTCAGAAGTCATTGTAGACATTCTCCTAGTTAAGGAATGGAACTGAGGAGACTGGGGCGCTTTCCAGATTAACCCCTACAACAGAGAGGAGAGCTGGTCTTGTGGCAGCAAGCCTGACTTGTCCCCATAGCTAAGCAGGGTCTGCCCTGGTTGCATCTGAATGGGAGACTTGATGTGTGAGCACTGGAAGAGATTCCCCTCAGGGGATGGAGCCACTCCGGGAAGAGCAGAAGGTTTCAAGTTCCCTCCCTGGCTTCTCCAAGAAAGGGCTGAGAGAGATTCCTGCCTGCAACCTTGGAGAAGCCGCTGCCTGTCTGTGAAGACACTACTGAGCTAGATAGACCAAGGGTCTGACTCAGTATATGGCAGCTTCCTACGTTCCTGTGTTCTAGTGCCACAACATATTTGCCAAGCGTGCTTCTGTACTTCCTGTGTTGTGACACTGGAGTCCCTATGCTATCAGCAGGGCGCCGTTCACGTTTCGGATGACTTGTTTTGAATTTTATCGCTGTGATTTATTTATTTATTTATCTATCTATCACATTTTAATAGTGCTATTGCCGTATGTCCGTTGCAAAAAAGCAGCTGTATTTTCCCAATGTGGGGAAATTTCCCCGTTGTGGATTCTGGGGATCGTTTTTCAGTTCGATCCTGCAAAGCTGAAGCATTTTACCACGGTTGTAGCAGGTAATCTAGAAAGCATGCAGTTCAGACTGAGTTTTCAGAGTAATAAATCTGCTGATCTGTGACTGTAACAAATAAAATTGAATTGAATTGAATTAATAGAATAGGGAAAATCTGCATGTCGCTGGTGTTTATACTAGGCCCTGTTAATGAAAGTTGCACATTGTTTACCCTGTACCAGTCCACCTTGTACCAAGGCATGCCGTTGGCTCACTGGCCCAGTATGGCTTACTTTGACAGGCAGAGAAGACCTTCCCTCACTTGCTATGTGGTCCTTTCAAACTGGGGGTGCCAGGATTCAAACCTGGAACCTTCTGCATGCAAAGCATGCACTCCATCACTGAGCGATGGACCGTCCTTAGGCTCCAGCTGCCCTGAAGATCAACTCAGAAGCACACTCCATCCACCACAATTCACCGTTCGGCCCACACCTCCTGGTTCGCCTCCTGAGCGATACGTTTGCATGTTTGGCCACTTGGATCGGAGCTATTTCATTTTGCCAATATTTTGCGCTATCACAAGCCTTTCAGTTCTCCAGAATTGCTTCCAACCAAGAGTCCCTTTCCTGGAGACTGAGGACTGTCAGAGCTCTGTTTATTGTTTATTATTTTATTTATTTATTACATGGATAAACCGCCCCATCCAGAGGCTTTACAGAGGTTTACACAGGTGAATCAATCTGCTATTAACAGTACATTGCAATACACATTAAAATCAAATCATTTACATATTCTTGATGCATTTGTGTAAGATCTTTAATCCCTCGGAACCTTTCCTTCGCCGATGCAAACGACACAGGCCCCAAACGGGACAGCATTACAGCGAGTGAGCATTCCGTCCCGAATCGGCCTTGCCGATGCGAGGGAAGACACAACCTGATCCTAGCATTGTGCTCGAATCTCCCAGAGGAAGCATTAAAGGTGAAAGGAGATTTTTAGAGCGGCTTTCGGCATTCCGGTCTGGAGCGCCACTCTGTCTTGCGAAGAGGCAGAGCCGCACGGCCTCCTCTGTGCCCGTTGCCAATTTCTCTCCCTTCATTGCTAGTTTCCTCCCGTCAAGCCGGGAAAATGAGGGGCAAGGGGCAGCCATTATATCCCCATCTATAAGCCGTGATGGCTGGTGGGTGCTGCGACATTTCTCACCGCTCAAGAGGAGAGCGAGACAATAACTCCTGTCCGGCCCTTTCGCTCATGAAGACAAATGGCCAGGAGGAGATTAGTTTTGTGTGCGAGGTACTGCGCAGGCCACTGCTGCAGGTTTGGGAAGGCGAGGAGCGGGGAGTAGAGCAGAGGGAGATAAATCCGCCATACCACCCATCCTCGAGAGACTGCAGAGGAAACAGGCTTCTCCTCGCTGCACAAATGTGGGGTTGTGCTCCTCAAAAGCAGCATTCTTTGTTGAGCCATGGACATGCCTCTGAGCATGTGCAGAGTGCCCTCTTTCCCTTGCCAAGTTGTGGTGGCTGGGCTCCCACATAGGAACCTGGGAAGCGGCCTTCTACCGAGTCAGACCCTCGGTCCATCTAGCTCAGTATTGTCTACACAGACTGGCAGCAGCTCTCCAAGGTTGCAGGTCAGCTCTACTTGGGAGATGCTGCCAGCAGGGATAGAACCTGGGACCTTCTGCATGAAAAGCAGGTGCTCTTCTACTGGGCTACAGCCCCATCCCCATGAGGAAAGGAAACCAGTTGAAAACAGTTAGGAACCCTTTAGAAACAAACAAAAAAAGCTGCCAGCCAAGAGAAGACTTTCCTGTCTCAATGTGGACTAGAACCATCACTGGTTCTTTTGAAGTTTTTCTTAAAAAGCCCTGATTGACATTTCAGGAAAGCAACCCTTGCTAATGATCGGCCTTGAAGTTCAGCGTTCCAGGCAACCAACATGTGAAGCCTGCTTTTCTTTAGACAGCCTTTTTTTACCCTGTTTGCTCTCTCTTGAAACTGACCTGGACCTTGCATCAGACCAGTTCCCCAGTGTCCACTCCAAAGCGAAGGGAAGAGGGCTCATTTTCACATCCTCCCCCAGGCTCAGCTGGGCAAGGCCTGTACGGTTCCCAAATCACGGCTGTGCTTTGGAAATAATCAAGTTATCAAAATGAGCCTGTTTCGACTTATTTAATTAAAGAAAATTAAGAGCAGGCTAACAAACCAAGGCACACTTCTAGATACTAAGATGGGAGCGTTGTGGGTGGTGGTTTTTAAATATTTTTTGGGTGGCAAATTAACTCTTCTACCCCCACATACACACACGCCACCCCCATCGCATCTGGGAGCTCAAATCCGTTATCGTAGCCTCTGGCTTCTCGCCAGCAGCTTAGAAAAATCAAGAGAGAGAAAGGCGGGGAAGCGGAGGAGAGAAAAGGGAGCCGAGAACAAAGAAGAGAGGCAAAGCAGAAACGCATCGGAGGCACCCCAGTCCTAGGAGCGTGGCTCGTTTTCCTGGCCAGTGACTTGCCAATTCAGGGAGAGACATCCATTGCCAGCCAAATCCCCCACCACAGCCCCTGCAAAAGACTGTTCTTCCAAAAGAGATATTATTCTACCCATCTGAAGGGATCAAGGATGGATGAGCGAGAGGAGAGTCAGAAACAGAAGATACCCCTGTTGCAAAATGTCTGGCAGAGGAACAAAGCAAGGAACATTGCAGGGCTGGGGGGTGGGGGTGGGGGGGACCAAAAAGAGACCAGCAGGCAGGCAGGCAGGCAGGCAGCCCCCCACATCTCTGGCCCCCAGCAGATGCCGCTCGAAGAGCTTGCAGCAGAACCTTGAAAACCCGTTTGCTCTGAAGTCAGTTCCATGGGGTTTACTCCCCAGAAAAAGTGCTTGGGGTGATGATCCATGAATATGGATCAGGGAGAGGGAAAACTCAGCTTGCTCACCCTGACTGAAGCGATTCTCAGAGACGCCTCCCCCCTCAATATTTGTCCGCAACCTTCTCCCTAATCACAAGCAACAAAAATCTCCGGTGTTGCTTTCAAGAGTCACTTGCTGATTCCTGGAGGATTCCATAAACCCATGACTGCCAAAAGCATTGCTTCTCAGTCTCAGAAACAAAGGAAAGCCCCAGGTCCAGAGGGAAATGAGTTCTCAGCCCAAACGCTTCCCCACCCAGCTTTGTATGGTATGAATCTCCAGGGACTCATGCAGAAGCCTCTCCCAGCCCTGTTAGCTCCATCCTTTTGAAAGGAGATGTTGGCGGTTGAACCCGGCTGAGACCTTCTGCATAGAAAGGCCACGCTTTACCCCGCACTATGGTGGTAAAAGAAGAGCATAGTTACTTTGCGATTGAACATAGGACACTGCTGTAGGCAGAGTCTGGCCCTTACTCTGCCTATCTCAGTACTGTCTACTCTGACTGGCAGCAGCTCTCCGGTGATTCAGTCAGAGAGAGGACTTTCCTGTCACTCACAACCTGGATCCTTTTAAGTGGAGATGATTCCTTCCCTGGCTTCTCCAAGAGAGGGCTGAGAGAGATTCCAGCCTGCAACCTTGGAGAAGCCGCTGCCAGTCTGTGAAGACAATACTGAGCTTGAGAGACCCATGGTCTGACTCAGTATATGGCAGCTTCCTATGTTCCTAGCTCTCTCTCTCCCCCTATTTGGAGAGGAGAGCTGGTCTTGTGGCAGCAAGCATGACTTGTCCCCTTAGCTAAGCAGGGTCTGTCCGCCCTGGTTGCATATGAATGGGAGACTAGAAGTGTGAACACTGTAAGATATTCCCCTCAGTGGGTGGAGCCACTCTGGGAATTGCAGAAGGTTTCAAGTTCCCTCCCTGGCAGCATCTCCAAGAGAGGACTGAGAGAGATTCCTGCCTGCAACCTTGGAGAAGCCGCTGCCAGTCTGTGAAGACAATACTGAGCTAGATAGGCCAATGGTCTGACTCAGTAGATGGCAGTTTCCTATGTTCCTATGAAAGAGGACACACTTTGCACACAGAACTTGTTCTCTGTATCTTTCTATCAAAAGGGTTCTGGACAGGAAGTTGGGGGGAGTCCTTTCTCTCGCCATCTGAGGACCTGTCATGGATTGATCCTCTGATTTGGTGTCACACAGCTTCATATGAACCTCTGGCTTGGACCGGAGACCTTCTGCATGCAACACAGGCGGTCTACCACTGAGTTATAGGTCCTTCCTGAATATATACATTTTCCTTAGTCTAGTACCAACTAGCTCAGTCCTTTTTACTCTGGTGAAGGGAGCTCAGTGACCCCACATTCAACCCCCTTCATCTCCAGGTCAGGCTGGGAATTTCAGGCCTCTGCACACGCCAGATCGGCGTCATTTGGGAGGAAGGCGGGCCCGAAGGAGAGGTTCCTTCGCCGCCTTCTCTCCCGCCTGCCTCCAATGCCTCCGCCCCGACCTGTGCTGAGCAGTCTTAAATGTTTTTTTAAAAACTTTTTTAAAATAGTAAAAATGCAGGAGAAATTGAGTCCTGAACGGGATGAGCCTTTTGCCCTTAAATAGGGACATCCCGTGCACTGGGACAGTTGACAACCCTAGGTGTGGTGCCCCAGCGGCGCTTGCAGCTATGAGGGGGGCACATAAGAACATAACAGCAGCCCTGCTGGATCAGGCCCAAGGAAGCCCATCTAGTCCAGCATCCTGTTTCGCACAGTGGCCCACCAGATGCCTCTGGGGAGCCCACAACCAGGAGCTGAGGGCATGCCCTCCCTCCTGTGGTTACTCCCCTGCAACTGGGACTCAGAGGCATCCTGCCTTGGAGGCTGGAGGTGGTCTATAGCCCTCCGACTAGTAGCCGTGGATAGACCTCTCCTCCATGAAGTGATCCAAGCCCCTCTTCAAGCCATCCAGGTTGTTGGCTGTCACCACATCTCATGACAGAGAATTCCACAAGCTGATTATGCGTTGTGTGAAAAAAATACTTCCGTTTGTTGGTCCGAGATTTCCCGGCCATCAATTTCATGGGATGACCCCTGGGTCTAGTGCAGAGGCGTAACTAGGGAACACGGCGCCCGGGGCAAGCACTGAATTGGCGCCCCCCCCGCGCCCCCAACATACTACATTATACTTAGGTTTTTCATCACAAGCACCCGCCGCCGCCACCAAGCCAGGTCACTGACTGGCCGCCAGGCGACAGCAAAGCAATGGGAGGGCGCGGGCGGCGCGGAAGGGACCGCTCGTGGGGGAGGGGGCGCCGACATGCTCCCTTGACTGCTGCAGCGCTGCTGCACTGAGCAGGAAATATTTGTATTAACAAAAAATTAACAAAAAAAATTTGTCATGGCGGCGCCCCCCCACGTGACCAGAAAAGATGGCGCCTGGGGCACGTGCCCCCCCTGCCCCCCTATAGTTACACCTCTGGTCTAGTGTGATGGGAGAGGGAGCAGAATTATGGGAAGTGTTATGGGAGAGGGAGAAGAGGGAGAGAGATTCTTCTCCCTCTCCACTTCCTCCACACCATGCATGATTGCATAGACCTCTCTCATGTCTCCCCGCGGCGGGAGCCCCTTCCTTGGACCCACCTGCCGCCCAAATGGCAGCTTGGGCTGTTTTCGGCCCATTCCGAGGCTCTCTGCGCGTGCACACGGAGGCCGACTAACCTACCTCACAGGGTTGTTGTGAGGAGACACATAACTATGTACCCCGCTCTGGGGTCCTTAGAGGAACAGCGGGATATAAATGTAAAAATGAAATAAAATAAAATAAATGTGGGCTGCAGGCGGGCCCACGGAAGGGACTCGTGCCACCTCCACTGCCTCTCACCTCACTGCTGCAAGCGCTGCTGGAGCACCACACCCCACACCCCATCCCTGCTCCTGCCGCCCAGTGCTGGTTCCCAAATGTTTTTTTTCAAAGCAGGAGAAGACGACGGCAACTAGAGGGGACTGGCCTTGGGGGCCCCTTTGGTGGCCCCTCAGACCCTGTGGGCCAGGGGGCCCTCGTCCCCCCTTCGCCAACGGCCCCTACGCCTACGCCACCGAGCCTCTTGGCTGCCCCTTCCTCATGGCCGCTGAGCCATTCTGGCTGCAAAGGACAGGAGATTGTGCGGATTTCTGCTGTGCCCCTGCCGCCTGATGCGAAAATGTACTGTACAAAATGGCAATTTGGACATCTTCCACCAGGCGAGAAAGAAAAGGCAGCAACCCAGTTCCTTCTCGAATCCTGCGGTTTCCTTGTCTTCGGTGTCTTTGTGGACTGAATTATACTTCTTCCAAAAGAAAAAAAAAATGACCTAGTTTGATGGCAGGTTGCTCCTTTTTATGGTGGAAGGGTTTCTGGTCCCAAAAAAGGGACAATGTTCTCTTAGCACAATCTGATTTTGTTCTTCTGCTAACAAGAAGGAGAAGTTCTCTTAAGGTGGACGCACCAGCTTTTCTCCAGCAAGCCCAATACTTTGGTCAGCAGCAAGGCGGTCTGAAGGACCACCTGCTGCCCAGGCTTTCTGTCCATCCGGGAGTCTTTGCTCCATGTGCCAACATTGAGGGAGGCTTGATTGCCATGCACATGGAACAGGGCCTTCTCTGTTGTTGCCCCCAGGTTCTGGAATGCTCTCCCAGTGGGTGTCTGTTCTCTGGCATCTGTGGCTGCTTTTAAAAAACAACTGAAAACTCTTTTATTTGTTCAGGTATTTACCCCTTAAGGGTTAGGAACATAGGCAGCTGCCATATACTGAGTCAGACCATTGGTCTACGTAGCTCAGTATTGTCTTCACAGACTGGCAGCAGCTTCTCCCAGGTTGCAGGCAGGAGTCTCTCCCAGCCCTACCTTGGAGATGCTGCCAGGGAGGGAACTTGGAACCCAGATGCTCTTTCCAGAGCAGCAGCTCCATCCCCTTGAAGGGAATATCTTGCAGTGCTCACACATCAAGTCTCCCATTCAGATGCAACCAGGGCAGACCCTGCTTAGCTAAGGGGACAAGTCATGCTTGCTATCACAAGACCAGCTCTCCTCTGGTCCTCTGAACTGGGGTTGCCAGTCGATCCTTTCCAGCTTTTCTGTTTTTAGTTTTATGGCTCTTGCTTTCTGGTTTTCTTAATTGATTTTAATATTTTAATGTGATTTTATGGAATTTTATTGTCTCAGCTTCCGTAAACCGCCCTGGGATAAGTGTCATGAAAGGTGGTATATAAATTGAACATCAAATAAAGTAATTAAATAAGAATGTGTGAGACTTGGATTCACACAAGCCAGATGGGCCTACCGCTGTGCTGGACACGGAGACTCCGAAGGTTGTACCAGGATAGCTCCAACTCTTATAGTCACCGAAGCTTCCAGCTGTATTTTCTGACTGGTGCTGTCATTGGAGGGCCAGAAGCTTTCTGCAGGGGCCTATGTCAAATAACCAAGCGCTTAAGCGGGGAACAAACAAGGGGAGGCCATAACTCTCATGCCCACTGCGAAACTGTCCTCTGTTGGAGACAGGATCCCAGGCTAGCTAGACCTTTGGACTCTTAGCTTCTTTGCAAAGTGCTCACAGGCTCATTAGCCCCAAGGGCTAAATGGGGCCTCCATATTCAGAGGCAGTCTACCTCTGATTACCAGGTGATAGGGTGATATTAGCAGGTGACAGGGACATGGCTGTAAACCGCCCAGGGCGGTATATAATTGTGTTAAATAAAATAAAATAAAATAATAAACCAACAATTGTCTTGGTGAGCTTTCTGTGGCTTGTGCTTTTTCTCCCGATCAAACAGCCTGAAGTGCCTCTCTTCCGACAGAAGATGCTCCTGAAATGCCTCTCTTTGTGCCGAAGATGCTCTGACCTCTGGATAGACGTTGCGCGGCCCACTTCTGCACTTCCCTAGGCGGGTCAGGAGTGGGTCTCCCCCACGGCCTCCCTCCCCGCCCCCTCCGTCCCCAGCTGCAGGAGCTTAGCAGCCGCTAGAACAGAGGACAGTGTCTCTCCCACAAGGAACAACGGGTGAGCTGATCGTCGAGGCATAAAGGAGAGGAAACCAGGCTTGGGATGCAATGAGTCTATACAACAGCTAGGAAATGAGAGCCCCCTTCTATAGGATGGAGGGCCCCCACCCTTAGGGATGTGCGAACCGGTTCGGATCCGAACCGGTTCGGGTCCGAACCGGTTCCGGTTCGGAGGTTCGGATCGAACCGAACCACCCCTGGTTCGGTTCGAATCCGAACCGAACTGGGGGTGGTTCATTTCGCACCGGTTCGCACCGGTTCGGATCGGTTCGGAAAGCTGAAAATTGGTCAGATGGTAGCTGGCACCCAGGGGTACCTGTCACCCAAACCCCAAAGCAATCGGACACTCATACGATTTTTTATGAATTTTTGAATAATATTTTTATTTTTCTCTCATAGGATATAATGGGACCCGAACCAGGCCATTATTTCTTATTGTGGAGCACACATGGGTGCCAACAACCATGCAAACCCTGAAGCAATCAGACACCCCTATGATTTTTTATGAATATTTGAAATATTTTTAATTATTTTTCTCATTGAGTATAATGGGACCCGAACCAGTCCATATCCCCTGTTGTGGAGGACCTAGGAGCACAAAAGCAGGGTGGGTGGTAGACAGGCATGGGTGCCTACCACCCAAAAAATCTCAAGGCAATTGGACACTCCTCTGATTATTGGTGAATTGTTAAGTGTTTTTGAATTCCTCATAGAGAATAATTAGGATTGCAGCAAATGTATAGCTTCACGTCGGGGGGAAAGGGGTGTCGTAGAGTGCAGTGTGGTGGGTGGTAGTTCCTAGGGTGGGCAAGGAAGCTATCAGAATTATTTGAAAGGAATTGGGCAAAGAGGTGATTTTTAAGTGATTTTTGAAGTTTACGCGTCTTTAAGGTTTTTCCTCATAATAAGTTATAATGGAGCTTTCAGCAGCCCTATAAGTGCACATGGGGGTGCTGGGGTGGCCCAGAGCAAGTGGTGGTGTAGTGCACATAGGGTGCCAACCACCCCCATGGGTTTCTAACCCATGGGGTACAGGGATCTCTGGTAGGGGCACCCCCATGGGTACAGGGTTCTCTTGTTTCTGAGGTATTGAGTGTGGATTCTATGATAGCAAATGAGATTTTCAATGAGACACCATCAATCCACTCTAATATGCTATCATAGAATCCACACTCCGCCTCCTGCTTCTTCTCTGTGTGTGTGCTTAGTAGGGGTGTGCAATTTGGGATTTCGGGTGATTTGGCTCGGACCCGAACCGAATCACCCCTGTCCTGTTTTGTGCCCGAATCTGGGTCACCCGAATCACCCTTGATTTGGTTCGGATTCGGATTTAATCCGAATCCGAATCCGAATTGATTCGTGGGGGTAAAAAGGGGCCCAGGGGCAAAATTTTGGGGTGGGGTGGTAGTGCCCAATGGGTAGAGTCTACCACCCCAATTTCAGGGGGATTGGGCAAAGGGCTGATTTTTGGTGAATTTTTAAAGTTTTAGTGACTTTGGGGCAGTTTGGGAGCATAGCATGGGATCTGGGCAAAAGGAGTGGGGTGGGGTGGTAGTGCCTAATGGGTGCAGGCTACCACCCCAATTTCAGGGGGATTGGGCAAAGGGCTGATTTTTGGTAAATTTCTGAAAATTTCATATCTTTGGGGCAGATTGGGGCATATTGGGGCAGAAAGTGGGGCCTGGGGCAGAATAGTGGGGTGTGATGGTAGTGCCTAATGGGTGGAGGCTACCACCACAATTTCAGGGGGTTTGGACAAAGGGGTGATTTTTTGAGAATTTTTGAAGTTTTAGTGACTTTGGGGCAGTTTGGGGGCAGAAAGTGGATCTGCCCCAAAATAGTGGGGTGGGGTGGTAGTGCCTAATGGGTGGAGGCTACCACCCCAATTTCAGGGGGATTGGGCAGAGGGCTGATTTTTTGAGAATTTTTGAAGTTTGGGTGTCTTTGGGGCAGATTGGGGGCAGAAAGTGGATCTACCCCAAAGGAGTGGGGTGGGCTGGTAGATAGTGCCTAATGGATGGAGGCTACCACCCATCCCCAATTTAAGAGTGATTGCGCAGAGGGGTGAATTATGGTGAATTTATTTGTATGAGGTTTGTCTTCATAAGGTGAAGTGTGCTAAATTGATTACTTCCTCATATTATTCATAGTAAAGGAAAGTGTGAAAAAGTGAAAGTGGGGTCATGAGAGTTGTTTAATTGAAAAATATCTCATTTGCTATGATAGAATGAGAATTCACACCTTTTCTATTCACCATAATTCACCCCTCTGCCCAATCACTCTTAAATTGGGGATGGGTGGTAGCCTCCACCCATTAGGCACTATCTACCAGCCCACCCCACTCCTTTGGGGCAGATCCACTTTCTGCCCCCAATCTGCCCCAAAGACACCCAAACTTCAAAAATTCTCAAAAAATCAGCCCTCTGCCCAATCCCCCTGAAATTGGGGTGGTAGCCTCCACCCATTAGGCACTACCACCCCACCCCACTATTTTGGGGCAGATCCACTTTCTGCCCCCAAACTGCCCCAAAGTCACTAAAACTTCAAAAATTCTCAAAAAATCATCCCTTTGTCCAAACCCCCTGAAATTGTGGTGGTAGCCTCCACCCATTAGGCACTACCACTACACCCCACTATTCTGCCCCAGCCCCCACTTTCTGCCCCAATATGCCCCAATCTGCCCCAAAGACATGAAATTTTCAGAAATTTACCAAAAATCAGCCCTTTGCCCAATCCCCCTGAAATTGGGGTGGTAGCCTGCACCCATTAGGCACTACCACCCCACCCCACTCCTTTTGCCCAGATCCCATGCTATGCCCCCGAACTGCCCCAAAGTCACTAAAACTTTAAAAAATCGCCAAAAATCAGAGGAAGGTCCAATCGACTTGAAATTTGGGTGGCAGGTAGAACACAAGGTCCCCTTTCAAAACAGCTATTTTTTGAGATCCGAACCCGTTCGGTTCGGATCCGAACCGGGGGGTGGTTCGGCAAAACCAAAACCGAACCACCCTGGTCCGGTTCGGACCCGGTTCGGATCCGAACCGAACCGGGAGAACCGGTTTTATGCACATCCCTACCCACCCTGCATCCTATGGAAATGAATAGGGGGCTTCTTTCCTCATGGGGACCGTGCCAAGCATGGGCAGAATGGAGTCCTTTCTCCACTCTTCACCGGCTTTGTGGGGGGGGGCGGGGCGGGTGCCTCTCTGTGCGACCCGGTGGCGGGTTGCTGAGAGGCAAAGGACCCCTCTTGCGGAGGAAGGAAGGAGGGTCTCCCCCACCCCCAAACAATCCTATATCCTGCCATTGGAGGCTGTGTTTTACATAAGGGCATTGGAAGCGGCTTCCTACTGAGTCAGACCCTTGGTCTATCTAGCTCAGTACTGTCTACACTGACTGGCAGCGGCTCTCCAAGGGTGCAGGCAGGAGTCTCTCCTAGCCCGACCTGGAGATGATCTCCCGGCCCGACCTGGGACTTTTACACACAGCAGCCTTTCCCGTGAGTTTACTGGGAGGCTTTACTGCGAACTAGAGGAGAGCTGGCCTTGTGGTCGCAAGCATGACTTGTACCCTTAGCTAAGCAGGGTCCACCCTGGTTGCATATGAATGGGAGACTAGAAGTGTGAGCACTGCAAGATCTTCCCCTCAGGGGATGAAGCTGCTCTGGGAAGAGCAGAAGGTCCCAAGTTCCCTCCCCAGCAGCATCTCCAAGGTGGGGCTGAGAGAGACTCCTGCCTGCAACCTTGGAGAAGCCGCTGCCAGTCTGTGAAGACAATCCTGAGCTAGATGGACCAATGGTCTGACTCAGTCTATGGCAGCTTCCTCTGTTCCTATGTTCCTACGAACTCTAAGTTGTCTCCCCAAAACCAATGCAAAAAACCCAAATTGTGTGTGAAATGCTCCTCGATAACTCGCAGGGACTTCGGGGTAAATCTGGCCGATATGTGAATGCACCCCCTCCATTCCAGAGGAGATGCGAGTTAAAGGGCTTTCAAAGCCCCGTTGGAAAACTTCCTGGAGCATCTCTCCCAGCCCTACCTTCAAGCTGAGGTTGTGGCTGCTGCCCCATATAGGAGTTTCCCATAGTCTGGGAATCTGGTTTGAAACTCTTCTCTCTCAGGGCACATTTGGCAGCCATTCTCGCACATTCAGCCACCTCTCGGGGTTCCTGGTTTAAGCACCCGCTAATAAAAGGTTTTCTGAAGGGTTTATCACACGTCCAACCGGATTTCTCTGTGGTTCTGTCTGGCAAACCTACCATATTTCCATAGTCAGGGAAACATACCAGCGGGGATTCGAACCAGCAACCTCTTGCTCCCTAGGCAAGTTACTTCCCCGCTGCGTCATCTATTTATTTATTTATTAAGCATGCACCCTGCTGTTCCCCTCCAAACATGGAGAGGCTCAAGGCAGCACACAACAAGCCGATTCAAAAGAGCCACACACAAAACAAAACTAAATACACACAACACTTTAAAAAAAACTAAACCAAAACAGCAGCAAAAACACAACAGACGTCAGCTGAGTTCCCAGCCCGTTTCATCCCATGGTGCTTTATGATGGAAATGAGGCCGTCGTTTAGTGGCAGGTAACCCACTCTGCATGAAGGAGGTCCCAGGTTTAACCACTGGCAGCATCACTAGGTAGGCCTGGGAAAGACTCCATCTGAAAAACATGGAGAGTTGCTGCCAGTCAGTGTAGACAGTCATGGCTAACTCATTATTTCTTGCACATGAGTGCCATTAGGCACAAACAACTTGCCATGTGAAAAATGACTGCACCCAAAACATCAGACATGCCAACATTCAACAACAGCCATATTTTGCATTCAGAATCATCCCTGAATTTATTTAGTTACATTCCCCCCCCCTCCCCCGGACTGCCTTTTGCCAAACTAGTCCTCAGTGTATTGCATAACCCCTGCTAACTGGGCAAAGAGGCACCTTTTAATGTGGCGATTCTCCTTATTTAGCAAGGGGAGAGTAACTGGCCCTCTCCACCCCCAGCACAGTGAACTGTTGCTGGTGTCTAGCTTGTGTTTCTTTTTACATTGTGAGCCCTTTGGGGACAGGGAGCCATCTTATTTATTTGTTATTTCTCTGTGTAAACCACCCTGAGCCCTTTCTGGAAGGGCAATCAAATCAAAGCAAAGCAACAGAAATCAACTCCAAATAAATAAACAAACAGGAAAACCACCATGGGCAGAACGCCTCAGTTTCGATATCATAGGATTGTGTGCTTTGCATGTTCCCTTCCTAACAAATGGGCATGGAGTTCAAATATGGGGCTCAGACTTCAAGCAGAGAATTGTGTCATGAACATGCACACCAAGTTCCATGGTTATGTCTTTGTTCTTCCCAGCCGAGGGATGATCAGGCAGGGGAAGACGTTCCCTCTTCTGTGGTCTTCTTACTTTGTGCGTTGTCCTACTTATCCTAAATTCCACTTTAATGTCTGAAAAGTAAAACATGGTACCCAAAGGGCCTGGCAGAGATTATTGCCTCCAGAGGGCTCTTTTGCAGGGTTTCGTTCACACATGCTTCTGTGTGCATCAGAAATGTTGAGTGGAGAGAGCAGCCAGAGGAAGTGAAAGCTGCAGGCTGTGATGCTGGAGTTCAGGTTAGAACTCCTCCTCCTTCTCCTGGGACTTGAGCGCGGGACGGGAGAATGAACCAGTCGGACCATCAAGCAGTGAAATGGGAGAAATCCACACACCTCTTTGTCCCCCAAAGTCGCCGATTTAAAAGCTTGGCCTGACGACGGCCAGATGGTAAACAGTTTCCAGAGATGTCTGACCCAGCAATATTTTGCCTTCGTTAGGAAAATGGGGAATGGACTTTATGCTGCCCAAGTGGCCTTTAAAATGCTACCAGTAAGAGAAAGCCACACTCAGGTCAAAGCACCAAGTACTCTAGACTCTTAAGAAATTGTGTTGCTGGATCTGATACGCGAAGCAAAGGGCATCAAGGCAACAGCCGCACCTCTGTCTGTCCCCAGCACCTGGCGCTCAGGGTAGACTGCTCCTGAAGATGGAGGCTCCACCAAGATGTCCAAAGTAAAATCTCATCCTCTAATAGGAACATAGGAAGCTGCCATATATGGTCTATCTAGCTCAGGATTGTCTGCACAGACTGGCAGCGGCTTCTCCAAGGGTGCAGGCAGGACTCTCTCTCAGCCCTCTCTTGGAGATGCTGCTGCCAGGGAGGGGACTTGGGAACTTTTGCCATGCCAGGAGTTCTTTCAAAGAGGAGCCTTCGCATTCCTTGTCTCTGGACTCAGGTGCTGCTTTCGAGGTGCTGTGCCAAATAAGTGTGGGGTGTCCCTCAGGTCGCCAGCCCTCATGGAAGTTGTGGAGAACTGTCCAGCAGGATACAAGAGAACCTGGTGGAGGCAAAGGAGCCAAGGAAGAACTCCTAGTGTTTTGGGAAGAGAGAATGCCCTGCCAAACTCTCAGGCTATTAGCCATGCTCTTTCAATGGAACCCCCATGTTCAGAAGCAGTCTATCTACCCAATTTCCAGCTGTACACCAGGGGACACCACTTGCCACCACCACATCCCACCTTTGGGCTTCCTGGTTATTCCAACCCAGCCCTGCAGTTAAACAAAGCCACCGATAGGACGAGAGGACTTCTGGGCATGCACAAAGTGATTTTCTGCAAATGCTCCATTTTGGTAGAATTAGGGCGTGGGCAGGGCCCCTCGATAACCAGGTGTGACTTTTAGAGCGCTCTAAAAAGAAATCAAATATCTCCCCCACCCCACCCCACCCCACCCCAAAACCCCACCCCTTTAACCGGCCCGTCAGTTATCCGATTTTCTTTCCTATGCACGCGAAATCTTGCAAACTTTGGCTCCAGTCTTGGGAGGGGGGAGGGTGGGTTTCTACGGCACCCCATTGTTTTACAATGGGGGGGCTGTAGCCCAAAGGCGCATGCGCGTCTCAGACTCTCCCCCGCCCCCGGTCTCTGCTTTGCAATGCCATCAGCTGGAGAGCTGCAGTTTTCTGCTGGGCAGGTGGAAGAAGCGAAGCGCTGAGCGGAGAGCCTGAAAGGAGGCGGCGGCGGCGGCAGCAAGACAGAGGAGCGCGAGAGGGCGGGAAGGGGGTGCATCCAGTGGGGCTGCCCCCCGCCCCATGGAGGAGCGGGGCCCGGGGAGGGGGTGCCCAGCAGCCGCCGCCTCTCCGCAGCTCCCCCCCCCGGCTGATCTGGGCTGGGTGCCCCCTTTGTCTGGAGAGCTGCTAGCGAGGATTGGCTGCGGGGCCCCCTCCTCCCCCTTTGCAGAGGATGCTCCGCTGATGGGGCTCAGCCCCCTCTGAGTGGGTCGGTCGGTCGCCCCCACCCACCTTTGAAAAACCGCCCCCTCCGCCGCCGGGGACGTCTGTGCAGCGGCAGCAGCAGGAGAGGAGAGGCGAGGCGAGGAGGCTTCCTGCGCCGGGCTGGGCTGCCGGGACGAGTCATGCATTCCAGCAGACGCGGAGCGGGCGGCGGCGGCGCGGGCAGGTAGGGGCGCGCGGGAGGGCGGGCTGGCGGGTGCCGCTCCGGCGGGCTTCGTGGCCGCCTCGGAGGCGCCCAACTGCCTCGCAGAGCGCAGCAGCCGATTCCCTCCGCGCGGCTCACCGGCCGATGCGCCGGCACAAAAGTCGGAGGGGCTTCCCTGGTTGGAAGACGCCCCGAGGAGCCGAGAGGTGGCTGCCCCCCGTGTCCTGCCCCCCGCGGTCCTGGACCCAGCTCCCCCCCCCGCCGCCTCCCCGCCTGGATGGGCGCAGAGGAGGCATTCTTGGCAGGGGGAGCGGGGCTCGTTGCGGGGTGAGGCTTGCCACACGAAAATTGAGGGGCACGCGGGGCGGGGCGGGGGGGGAGAGAAATCCACCAGCACCCCCGCCCCGCCTTGGAGCTGATGGGCAGAGGGCGTTTGGGGTCCAGCCTGGAGCAGCTTGGCCAGGTAGAAACTGACCAGCCTCGAGGAGCCCAGTTTGGGATTGTTGCGGTTTGGGTTTGGAACTCGGTCGCCTTTCTCTGCTCTCTGCGGGGATCGGGAGGAAGATGAGCGGGGAGGCGGCCAGGCAAGACGCGGGCGGGGGGGGGAGTCTTAAAGCCCCCACCCCGTTGGAGAGTTCAGGGGTTGGCATAACATTTGCTCTGGTGAATTGGAAGGAAACCGAGGGATGGATCGTTTCCAGATATTTTTTTGGGTGGGGGGGGGGGGCGGTTGTGGGTGCGAAAGCTACCTCAAGAGCAGAGGGGAGCCGGGAGACGTGGGCCAAGAGAGTCCTTTTGGGGTCTGGCAAACTATTGCAAAGGCAACAGCAAGCCCCCTGGGGGGAATCGAGCGGCGGGAAGCGGGATCCTAGAAAGCAGAAGTGGGGGTGAGGGGAGGTCGCAGGATCCTGAATAATGTCACTCTCCTTGTTAGGAGGGAGCAGAGACAGGCGGGACGGGGAGGGGGGCGAGGAGGCGAATCTGCGGGGTCCAGGAGCTCAGGGGTGCAAATATCGCCCGATCAGCAGATGGCCCCTCAGAGGGCATCAGCTGGTGACATCAGAAGGGTGGAAAATTCAGGAGGAGGATGGAAGCAGGTGTCGTTAAAAGAAGGAGGGGGAAAGGGGCAGTTCTCCTCGAATTACTAATGAATGGATTATTGCTGTGAGCAGAACGCCTGGCTGTAGGAGGGAGGCTGCTGGAGTATTAGAGAGGTCCTTTAGGAATGTCCCCACTAGAGATGGCCAAGCCGTTCAGTGTCGGGGTGAATGGCAGTCTGGCCGTAGGAACAGAGGAAGCTGCCATAGACGGAGTCAGACCATTGGTGCATCTAGCTCAGGATTGTCTTCACAGACTGGCAGCGGCTTCTCCCAGGTTGCAGGCAGGAATCTCTCGCAGCCCTATCTGGGAGATGCTGCTGCCAGGGAGGGAACTTGGAGCCTAGATGCTCTTCCCAGAGCGGCTCCATCCCCTAAGGGGGAATCTCTTATAGCGCTCACACATCAAGTCTCCCATGCAAATGCAACCAGGGCAGACCCTGCTTAGCGAAGGGGACCAGTCAGGCTTGCTGCCACCAGACCAGCTCTCCTCTGGTCCTCGGAACCTTAGGGCCACATGGCAGCTCTGTGGGGCAACCTGTTTCCTGCCCTGTGACCCCTAGCTGGGAAGGGCAGAGCTGTTGGTCCCTAAGGCACACAAGCCGGTCCTGGGCTGTTTCTTGGTCACCCTTTGGTGTGACCGAATGTCAGGAGGGTGGGACGGAATATCTGGGACTGGCACAGAGAGAGCGATGGCAATACACTGTAGATGCAATTGGTTTAAAATTGGTTTTCTATGGTGCGATCAAGAGACATCGTGGGAGTGATAAAAGCGAGAGTAAAAGGGAGGGAGGGAGGGAGGGAGGGAGGGAGGGGGGCGTCTGCCCCCAAGGCGTGTACAGCCAGCCTCAATAGCGGCTGGAAAGAGAGAGAAAGGAAGGGTGAGAAGGAGTGAACTGGAGAAGTGGCGAGGCTCTGCGGTCCAATCTTGTGCATGTTTACCTGGAAGTGGGCTCCAGTGAGGGTTTCTCCCAAGCTTCTGTGAGTAGGAATGCAGTATTCATTAGGAACAACAGGAAGCTGCCTTCTCCTGAGTCAGACCCTTGGTCCATCGAGCTCAGTATTGTCTACCTAGACTGGCAGCAGCTTCTCCAAGCTTCTCTCAGCCCTATCTTGAGATGCTTCCAGGGAGGGGACGTGGGACCTTCTGCAATTCCCAGAGCAGCCCCATCCCTGAAGGGGGATACCTTACATGTGGTCTCCCCTGCAAATGCAGACCAGGGCAGGCCCTGCTTAGCAAAGGGGACAATCCATGCTTGCTTCCACAAGACCAGCTCTCCTCCTTTTGGGCTGGAGAGAAGTATTGGTTAAGAGGACCAGCGCAATATCCATTTTCCCTCTTCTCCCAAGGTATCCGTCTTTTGGCTTTCCGGTGGCAGATATTCCGGAGAGCCTAAATGCATGCATAAGATGTGGAAATGTGTTTCTGGGTGCAGAACCTAGAAACCTACCATTGGCTGCCTCTCCAGACGGCGGTCATACCTGTTGTTAAATGCCCCTAGGGTTTTTTTAAAAAGAAGTTCACAATCTGCAAACACACCCCCTGGCCTTCAAGAATATGTAGAACTCCATGTCTCAAAACCATAGATGCTAGAGTTCAAAAAGAGAAGCAAAGATCTTGAGCGGACGCCTCTAGTCCAGCTTCCTGTTTCCTACAAGCAGGCAAGTATTCAGAGATAGACTGTCCCTGAAGGTGGAGGTTCCCCATATATGTCTTAACTAATGGCCGGTGAAGAAGCAGAGACCGGGCCTCCTTGCTGCGGCTTCTTGCTTTTTCAATCCCACCTGCGTAAAGAGGTGTGGTTATTCAGTAGTGCAGGGACTGTATTTTGCATGTGCCCAGAAGCCCTCGGATTGTGCTTCACATCATTCCAAGGCAGAGCTGGATATGGGCCCAGATGAAGCCTTAGGGAGGTTGGATGCATGGATGCACAAAGGAGGACCGGTCACGGGAAAGGACCTTTTGGACTCACTCACTCACTCATTCATTCATTCATTCGACTTCTAGACTGCCCTTCCAAAAATGGCTCAGGGCGGTTTACACAGAGAAATAATAAATACGTAAGGAAGAGGAATCCCTGTCCCCAAAGGGCTCACAATCGAAAAAGAAAAACAAGAAAAACTCCCCCTGTGTTTACTCAGAAGTAACTTCCATTGCATTCAATGGGACTTACTCCTAAGTAAGTGTGCCTAGGATTGCAGCCTTTGTCTGGGGTTTGGTGGGAAGATATGTGGTCATCGGTTGCTGCCAGCAGTTACTTGAGTGTGACTTTCTGCGGCTTATCTTTTCAAATCCAGTAAGGAGTGTGTGTGCATTAGGAAGCAGGGGCCGTAGTTCAGTGGCACAGGGTCTGGTTTGCAGGCAGAGGGTCCCCGGTCCCGCCCTTGGCAGCATCTCCAGGTAGGGCTGGGAAGGTCTTGTCTGAAGCCCTGGAAAGATGCTGCCGGTCAGAGTAGGCCTGACTGCATTAGCTGCACCAAAGGTGCGACTTAAAAAGGACATTGTTGAACTGGAGAAGGTACAGAAGAGAGCAACCCAGATGATCAGGGGCCTGGAGCACCTTCCTTATGAGGCAAGGCTACAGCACCTGGGGCTTTTTAGTTTAGAACAAAGACGACTGCAGGGAGACATGATAGAGGTCTATCAAATCATGCATGGTGTGGAGAAAGTGGAGAGAGAGAAATTCTTTCCCCTCTCACACAACACTAGAACCAGGGGTCACTCCATGAAATTGATTGCCAGGAGGTCTAGGACCAACAAACGGAAGTACTTTTTCACACAACGCGTGATCCACTTGTGGAACTCTCTGCCACAGGATGTGGTGACGGCCAACAACCTGGATGGCTTTAAGAGGGGTTTGGATGACTTCATGGAGGAGAGGTCTATCAATGGCTACTAGTCAGAGGGCTGTGGGCCACCTCCAGCCTCAAGGGTGTGCCTCTGAGTACCAGTTGCAGGGGAGCAATGGCAGGAGAGAGGGCACGCCCTCAACTCCGGCCTGTAGGCTTCCAGCGGCATCTGGTGGGCCACTGTGCGAAACAGGCTGCTGGACTAGATGGGCCTTGAGCCTGATCAAGCAGGGCTGTTCTGATGTTCTTATGTTCTTATGACTCGTTCAAAGGCAGCTTCCTGTAGTATTTCCAACGTGTGGTGTGGTGGTGTTTTCCATTTAATTTTGTCCGATCTGTCATCCCTGTTGACTTTTGCATTCGGAGAGCAGTACCAGCTTATGGGATTTCCTGACCCGAGATGAGGCAGTTTATCATAGGCAGCCTATTTTTTTTTTAAAGCAAACCAAAAGTTCACAAAGGAGACTATCCATCATGATAGCTAAGAGCAGAGCCTCCCTATTCAGAGGCAGTCTACCTTTGAACACCTAGTGCTGGGAGGGGAAGCAGTAGAGGGTGTTTTTTTTTTTTTTTTTTTGCCTCAATTCCCTGCTTGTGGGGTCCCCAGTGGCACCTGGCTGGTGGTTATGGGATGTCTGACTGGGTACTCTTCTGGTCTGATGTGGCAGGGTTCATCTTGTGGCAAGATGAACCTCCAGGTTCTGAGGGAGTCTATCTCTGAATAGCAGAGCACAGGGGAACACAGTTGCCTTGATGCCCTGCTGGTGGGCCTCTCAAAGGTGTCTGGGCTGGCCGCTCTGGCAAAAGGGGATGCTCAGCTTCATGGACCTTTGGCTTGGCCTGGCGAGGCTATTCCTTATGTCCTTAGACAAATCTATTGGCACTTCTAGCCATGAGGGCTTTAAATGGAACCTCCATGGGCAGAGGCAGTCTATCTTCAGGTGTAGGTGGCCAGCGATAAGGCGAGGGAGGATGGAGGTACAGAAGGGTGGAGCCTCTTAGGTGCAAGATCTGCCTGCAGCCAGGGGTGTAATTAGGGGGCAGCTCATGGGGCACGGGCCCACAGTGTATGGCTCGGAGCCCCAAATCTCACCAGCCCCCTCCGTCCTCCGTGACCTCTCCCAGAAAGGGACTGCATCAGTGGAGGAGGCATATTCTCCTGGCCTCGCCTCTCTCTCTGCTGTTTCCATCTTCATACGAGTTGTATTATATTGGAGACTTTAAAAAAAGATACTCGGTTATTCTTGGGGGTGCGGGGAGTTGTGATGGAGTTACATTATTGCAAGGGGTGTTGTGGGCCCGAGTCGCAAAAGTGCCTGGCAACACCCGTGTCTGGAGCTTTCTGCAAGTGCCCAGAATGTCTGGAGTCCTTGAAGGTGTCATCTTCTGCAACCTTCCTGTTCGGGCATGCGTGCAGTCCCACTTGGAGACAGCAGTCAGCAGGAGGAGGAGGAGGAGGAAGAAGAAGAAGAAGAAGAGGGCTTTGGAGGATAATTGAGCCTTTGCTTGCAGTGGGGAGCAGAGCCCTGGGGAAGGTTTCTGATGTGGATCTGTTCCTCTTTGGAGGCTTGAAGCGGTAATCTTGACTCACGCTGTTTCCATCTCCTCTTTGTTGTCTTTCCCCCCATGATCAAAAATTAGAATCTAAGGTTCTCAAGGTAGAGATTGAGACCCGTCTTTTGATAGCTCACTTATTCTGCAAAGTGCTCACTGCAAAATGCAGCAAGGGCGCTAGAGGAATGGATGCAGAAAGGGATTGATACATTTTGGGAGAGCCCTGCCAGATCAGGCCCCAAATGGCCATCGGGCCCCAGCACCCTGCCACCAACAGAGGACAGCCAGATGCCTCTGGGAAGCCCACAAGCAGGGCATGAAGGCACCAGCCCTCTTTCGGCTGTGCTCCACAGCAGCTGGCGTTCAGAGATAGACTGCCCTGGACATGGAGGTTCCATGGAGCAGTCACTGGCTAGCTTCTGGGTGGACCCCTGATAACTGTTTCTCGAATCCCTTTTTAATAAGGAGAACTTGTCTGAATCAAGTTGAATACATCTAGTCCTGCCAGCCAGATGCCTCTGGGGAGAGGCAATTGTGGTGCGTAGGTTATTTTTAATCCCCATGAGCTATTCCTCCGACAAGACACCAGAAGACAGCCAACGGGGATTCAATTTGCCTGGGTTATCCCCTTCCAGAGGGATCCCAGATCTTGCTTCCTAGTGGCTTGACCCAGCCAAGCCAGACCCCAGGCAGGTTCCCAGCCAGGCCCAGGGCTTGACCTTCATGGGTCCCTCAAGGGCAGGGAGCCATTTCTAGAAATTTGGCCCAAATAGAAGATTCCAGTGACGTCAAGGCAGGTTACAGCTCTGCAGGGACCCTGGACAGCTCCCCTAGAAGGCAGACGTGTATCCAATGGAGTTTAGTTCAACTGAGCCTTTATGCCCCCAATCAGGGTCACATGAAGAGTTGATGAAGAAGAAGGCGTTCTCTTAAATACCTTGGACCCAAGCCATTTAGGGCTTTATAGGTAATGACCAGCACGATGTATTTCGCCCAGAAATGTATCGGCAGCCAGTATAGTTCTTTTAAAAATGTGTATAATATGATATTTTCAGGCAACCCCGGAGACCAACTGGGGGAAGATTTCAGGAGGATCCTGCAAACGGGGACAAAAGTGCTCACCCATCCAAGTAAAGGCCAGAAGCATTTCCCTCACTCTGAACTGGCTTTGTGACACCATCACCTCTAGGCAAATATGTGATCTAACAGACTTGCTGCATGCTCTCTGATTGGGATCACCCTAATGTTTCAGAGGAAAAATGGCAAGCTGCCAATTGAGCAGTGAACAGCTTGAAAATTGACTACAGGATTTGTTACCCTCACTCTGAACTGGCTCTGTGATGGCATCACCTAATCAAACATGTCTATGTGGTTCATAATATTCTACGATTGTGCCTAACATCCAGTGATGGACTTCTCTTCCTCCAGAAATCCATCTTTTTACAAACCAACATACCTAGTGACCAACCCCCCATCTTGTGGCAGCAAGTTCCATTTGTCAGTTATACACTGCTAGTGGTACATTGCAGCAGAGATATGTGCGATTCTAACCAAACTACAATGGTCTAGAGCAATGCAGAATGGGAACTGCAACACACTGCCAGCAAAATCTTCTATGGCGCTGCAAAAATCTGAGGTTCCATCATGTTGCTTAGCAGTTCGTCTTCTAAATCGGACTTCTGAATTGGTCTTCTGATTCGTCTGCTCACTGGGGTGCCTAAACTTCCTGCCTTCTTTGTGTCCTTGCAGAGCATGGCTTTGGGTCAAAATGAAAGGCAGAGGAAAGAGGAAGACGGAGGCAAAGAATGTGTGTGTGCGTGCTTGTGTAAGTCTGGTAGCCTGCCAAGAATTAAATTGCATTTCATGTGAAGCTAATCACCAATCACCAGATTGGCATATTCATGAGGAGCATGAATTATTCACGAGATGACAGATGTAAGTGGGGGGGTGTTTCTATTCTCCTGTCGGTTTTGTTAAAAATCAGCACACACATGGGATTGCCCGTTATCTCGAAGATGCATTTTGGGGGCCTGCCCATCCGTAGGTGTGCATTCCGAGATGGATTTCCACACGAAGGCCAGCCAGAGGGCAAAAATGCTGGGCCCTCCCCTTCACCCAGGGGGCATTGTTCATAATCCAGGAAGCCCCTGGTGATGAGGAGAGCAAAGAGACGGAAGACGTTTCTGCCACTGATATCAAGAGGGGCCGTTGTGGCTTCCTAATTGCAAAAATCCACAAGACGAGTGAAGTATTGTCTGCTGGGCACAAGGCCGCCCAGACAGGCAGACTTTCAAGGATGTCTGTCGTTTCAGCTTCTTAAAAAGTGACAAGCTGTTGAGAAACCATGCTGAGGGAGTGAGAGGGAAAGAATCTCTCACACTTTTTTTTTTGAGTCTCGCTTATCACCTCTTTTACTTAACCACTAATGGAGGCAGCAGAAATATTCACATCTTCCCAGATTGCTGTGGTCGCATTTTAACAAAGAATGCTGCGGAATCCAATCTGAAATTATTCAGATTTTGTCCCTGGATTTTGGAGAACTGCATTTCCTGGTCTAGATTCTGATGTCGGACTGGTGGATTAAGGATTCTCCTGAATTTTGTAAGGGACAGTTATTCCTGTGTGCATCCCTCTTATTTTACCAGTGGGCACTGATAAACAACCCCCCCCCCCAAGCAATCTGGGTGCAATCATACATCTGACTGCATCAAGGGTTTTTGCACTGTGGCTTACTGATGCACATATACATTGGTGAAACACCACACAAATAGCATCTTGATGGACCCGTCACGTAGCGATGATTTTCTTGCAGTGTTTTATCAGTACAAATCAGTAATGCAAAGACACAAACAAACTCAAAACTGTGACACAGTGCAAAACGTGGACATTTAAATATGCAAGGGCGAAGATTTGTTGGTGCATCGGCTCTGCTATGGAAAGCAGGATTTGGATACTGAAAATCAAAGGGAGATTTCGGAAACCTGCTCAGCAACTGTTAGCTGAAGTTCAGCATGGGGACACCAGGTGTTTAATTTCTCCGTCCCCGCCGGTGTGGAGACAGTGGCCTCTTCTCTTGTGCTCCATGATGGTTTGGACCTGCGAGGGCACAGCTGGACTTTGCAGATTTGTCTAGGTTTCCAGAATGACCAGCTCGCTCTGCAGACCATGTCAGGCGTGGGTGGGGAAAGGGAAGAGGGTTTTGTGGATTCTGTGTGCGGAAAGCAAGTGCCCTTTGGCTCAGAGCAAATTAAACCTCTTGTTGCCTTGTAGGCTTCCCACCTGGCGGGGAGCGGATAAGCACTCCCCATGTGGCTTTCTCCGCGCGCGCACAAGAGGAAAAAGTTGCCGATGCCTTATTAATCATGGTGATGGCCAGGGAGTCTTTTAAACAGACACGTCGGGGGTGGTGGTGGGGGTCTATTGCCTTGATAAATACAGTGGCACTTCTGCTTCCCTCCAGAGAGGCTGCCATAACAACACTTTGCAGCCGGCTGGAAGAGTCGGCTGGAACAGCATCTTGTCTTTGGAAGGGAAACCCCTGTGTCTGGGGATGGGGCCGCAGTTCAGTATCAGAGCATCTGCTTTGCTGGCAGAGGGTCCCAGGTTCAGTCCCTGGCAGCATCTCCAGGTAGGGCTGGGAGGGATGTCTCTCTGAAATCCTGAAGATGGGAGCGGAGCCACCATTGTGCAAGGGCGTTCAAAGAACCCGGGCTGCCACGCTTGGGCCGCGCCTGGCAAAAAAAAGAGAGTTGCGTTTCCGGCTAGGCTAGGAACCCAGCACTGGCTGAAGCTTTTTGAAAAGGGAACGGTGCCATTTCTCTCTCTGCTTTTGCGCTACCAGTCATGCTGCAAACATGGCACTGGCCAAGGTTTGCTTGCAGACAGGGTGTGTGGCCCCATTTTCTAATGTGGTCACGCCCCCTGCATCTGATGTCAGGAGGTGTCTGATGTCAGGGGGTGTGGCTTGTGTGGTGGGGGCCACTGCCTGAAGAGCTGCTGCCAGTCAGAGTAGACTGTACTGAGTTAGATGGACCAAAGGTCTGACTCAACAGATGGCAGCTTCCTGTGTTCTGGTGGGCAACTCTGGTGACTGATTGTAGGCAGAAGGGCCCTACAGCAAGAGACTCCTCAATGGACAAGCGCAGGGATCCGTCTGCAACTGGAAGCAACAAGCATCCATTTTTCAAAGCATGAGCGGTTTCTTGGGTGTCTCACCAATACAGCCACACAGAGGTGGGAAAGCACTGAACAGGAAAGAAGGGGTGAGGAGAAGGAGATAGGGATAGAGTCAGGAGGCTGGAGGAAGAGAAAAGAAAGGCAGGGATAAATCCAGCTAGAAAAAGGCGCTGAGCAATACGGCAGTGTTGATGGCTGTTTTTCATAGATCGCCCTCTACGTTCCTGGGACTCACTGATAAAACACTAAGGGGGAAAGCCATCTTTCCCCCTAAGCTAAATTAGTTCTTTGCATCTGTCTTCACGGCAGAGGACACTGAGCATATACCTGTGCCTGAACTGAGCTTCTCAGAGACAGAGGATAAAGAACTGAGTCAGACAGAGGTGACGAGAGATGATGTTAGGAAAGGAACATAGGAAACATAGGAAACTGCCATATACTGAGTCAGACCATTGGTCTATCTAGCTCAGTATTGTCTTCACAGACTGGCAGCGGCTTCTCCAAGGTTGTAGGCAGGAATCTCTCCCAGCCCTATCTTGGAGAAGTCAGGGAGGGAACTTGGAACCTTCTGCTCTTCCCAGAGCGGCTTCATCCCCTGAGGGGAAGATCTTGCAGTGCTCACACATCAAGTCTCCCATTCATATGCGACCAGGGCAGAACCTGCTTAGCTATGGGGACAAGTCATGCTTCCTACCACAAGACCAGCTCTCCTCTCCCTCTAAACTGTCTGGAAAATTTAAACATTAACAAATTGCCAGGTCCAGATGGCATCCACCCAAGAGTCCTTAAGGAACTCAAATGTGAAATTGCTGACCTCCTTGCAAAGATATGCAACTTATCCCTACAGTAGGGCAGGGCTGCTCAACTTTGGCCCTACTGCAGATGTTGGCCTACAATTCCCATAATCCCTAGCTAATGGCCACTGTGGCTGGGGATTATGGGAATTGTAGTCCAAAAACAGCTGGGGAGCCTAAGATGAGCAGGCCTGAAATAGGGTCTGTACCAGAGGACTGGAAAGTAGCCAATGTAATCCCAGTTTTCAAAAAGGGATCCAAGGAGGATCTGGAAAATTGCAGGCTGGTCAGCTTAACGTCTGTTGCAGGCAAATTAATAAAAAGCCTTCTCAAGGATAAAATGATTAAGCATATAAAATAACAGGCCCTGCTGAGGGAGAACCAGCATGGCTTCTGCAAAGGTAAATCTTGCCTCACCAACCCTATGGAGTTTTTTGAGAATGTCAACAGGTGTATAAGATATAGGTGATCCAGTTGACATAGTTTGCCTGGACTTTCAAAAAGCTTTAGACAAAGTTGCTCATCAAAAGCTCTTGAGAAAATTTAGGATAAGGGGACAAGTACATGTGTGGATTGGTCACTGGTTGAAGGAAAGGGAACAGAGGGTAGGAATAAATGGAGAGTGTTCACAATGGAGGGAAGTAAGAAGTGGGGTCCCCCAGGGATTGGAACTGGACTGGTGTTCTTTTATTTGTTCATAAATGATCTAGAAGTTGGGGTAAGCAGAGAAGTGGCCAAATTTGCAGATGACACTAAACTATTTTGGGTAGTGGAATCCAAGAGAGATTGTGAGCAGCTCCAAAAGGATCTCTCCAAACTGGGGGAGTGGGCGACAAAGTGGCAAATAATGCAGTTCAATGTAAGCAAGTGTAAAGTGATGCATATTGAGGCAAAACCCCCAACATCACATATACACTGATGTGGTCTGAGTTGTCAGTGACTGACCAGGAGAGAGATCTTGGGGTTGTGGTAGACAGCTCACTGTGTCCACTCAGTGCATGGATGTACCCTGAGGGGAACATCTTACAGTGCTCAAACACATCTCCCATTCAAATGCAAACCCAGGTGGACCCTGTTTAGCAAAGGGGACCATTCATACTTGCTACCACAAGACCAGCTCTCCTTCAGCAAGGCCTGTTCTGTATGCTTAACAGTTTTGTCCTTAAGTATGCTTTCTATTAATTTACCAGGCACAGAAGTTAAGCTATCCAGCCTGTAGTTTCCCATATCCCCCTTGAATCCCTTTTTGAAAATCAGAGTTACATTAGATACTTTCCAGTCCTCTGGTACAGAACCTGATCATAGGGACAAGTTACAATCTTTGCTAGGAGATCAGCAATTTCACATTGAGTTCCTTCAGTGGGCGGATGTCATCTGGCCCTGGTGGTTTGCTAAGTTTTATTTTTTCCCCAACAGTTTATAACATCCTCTCTCATTGCCTCTAATTGGCCCAGTTCTTCAGTCTCCAAGTCTGAGAAGCTCAGTTCCAGAGCAGGTCGATGGTCAGTATCCTCCGCCATGAAGACAGATGCAAAGAACTCACTGAGCTTTTCTGAAATCACCTTATCAATAATTTAATTCACGCCCTCACCATCTAATGGTCCAACCGCCTCCTTGGCAGGTTTTCTGCTTCTGATATTTTTAACCAAGTTTTTGTTATTCCCCTTGATGCTTCTAGCTATGTGCTCCTCAAACGTTCTTTTTGCTTCCCTTATTGTCTCCTTGCACAGGGAACCTGGAACCTTCTGCATGTAGGTGCTCTTCTCAGAGCGGCCCTATCCTGGAAGGGGGAATATCTTACAGCTCTTAAATGTGGTCTCCACCTAATGGTGCAGTGGGGAAATGACTTGATTAACAAGCCAGAGGTTGCCGGTTCAAATCCCCACTAGTATGTTTCCCAGACTCTGGGAAAGACCTATATCTGGCAGCAGCAATATAGGAAAGATGCTGAAAGGCATCCTCTCATACTGCATGGGAGATGGCAATGGTAAATCTCTCCTATATTCTACCAAAGACAACTACAGAGCTCTGTGGTTGCCAGGAGTCGACACCGACTCAACTGAACACTTGACCCATTCAAATGCAAACCAGGCAGACTCTGCTTAGCAAAGGGGACAATTCATGAATCTCCTGAGCTGATTAGAACCACCCAAGTTCAAATCCGCATGCCCTCTCGCCTTTCTCTCCTCTCCTGGTTAGGCACAGTCCAGAGGATGTGGTTGGAGAGAGAAAAGGAAGCGAGGTTTCTTTCTTCTTCTCTTTTTATGACTTGTATTATTATGTGGTGGGTAGGAATAAAATCCCCAAGCCTCAGCAGCAATATTGGAGGAAGGCGGGGGGAAATTCCTGGCAAGCCCTCCGCAGGGGCAGGCAGTTGGAAATCAAAGATGGCTTGGAGCATTTTCTCAGCAATAAGGTTTCTCCGTTTTAAAGGCAACCGGGTCAATTACTGGCTTACACAAAGCAGCGGCACAAGTGGAAGCAAACGTTGCAGCCCACACAGGCTGCATTGATGAGACCTTGCCCTTTCTCCCTCACCACACGCCTGGGGCCCACTCCCAGAATTCCTAAAAGGAGCCATCTAAGCAAGTAAAGAATGTCTTGTTGGGCCAGACTATCAAGCCCAGCACCTGGTTTCCAGCAGAGGACAGCCAGAGACCTCCAGGAAGCTCACAAGCTGGGTGTGGAGGCAGCAGCCCTCCCCTTGATTTTTGCTCCCATGTTCAGAGGTAGACTGCCTCTGGCTTGGAGGTTTCATTCAGAGGTGCACTTGGGTAATTTTGGAGCCTGAACCTAAAGGCCTTTGGACCCCACCCCCCACACACTGGAGTGCCCCCCCTCCTGCTGCAAGTTAAGCATCCTCCACCTACACACACACACACACACACACACACACACAAAGAGAGAGAGAGAGTGAGTGTGTGTGTATTTTTAACACATGGGTGTATTTATTTATTTATTTATTTATTTATTTATCTATCAGATTTGTACACACACACACACCCCCGCAAAAAAAAATTTCATCTCTGGGCGGTTAACAATAGCATAAGACAAGTTAAAATATATACAAAAACTTAAAACAATTTAACAATTTAAAAATCCCCTACAAAGTAAAACCTTAAAATTTTAAAGAACTGAAAAAGCTCGGGTGAAGATGTGGGTTTTCAAATGCTTTTTAAACATTGTCAGAGATGGGGAGGGTCGTATCTCAGTAGGGAGCTCATTCCACAGTCTTGGGGCGGCAACCGAGAAAGTCCATCCCCCATGTGGCCACCAACCGAGCTGGCGGCAACTGGAGATGGATCTCTCCGCACGACCTTAATGGGTGGTGGGGCTCATAATGAAGCATTTGTGCAAATATGCAGTAACAGCAACATTTCAACATGCAACTTAACATATCCCCGTCCCACATTTTTCTTTCCCCATCCCCCTCTCTGTCTCTAAAGCACCCGGCACAGACACAGCACAGATCAGCAGCAAACACACCACCCAGGACACTCTCAAGAGGACTTGGGGGGGGGCAGGGGGTGTGGAGGCCCTGGACTTTGGCCCCGAAGTCCAGGGCTAAGAACACCACTGGTTCCATTTAGCTGTGCTGATGGCTAGCGGTTGATCTCTCTTTCGAGATCTACTGCTTCCTCCAAAGCCTTTGCCAACTTTGCACCTTGCATCATTACTGCTACAAATATTTATATACCGCTCATCAACCAAAGTTCTCAAAGCTATTGCTTCCTGCCTTGTTTGGGGTTATCTGGCTGCCCTCTGTTGGAAACAGAATGCTGGGGCAGACATAATGTGGTCTGATCTAGTCGGGCTCGTATGGATCTGATTCCAGGTTCTCACCTGGCTGTGTCAAGCCACTGATTTTGGGTTCCTCAGTCAGAGATGCTCAGTGTCGGATCAAGATTCCTCACATTGACACAGAAAAATAAGTAATACATAGATCAGATGGCTCCCTGTCCCCAAAGGGCTCACAGTCTAAAAAGAAACAAAAGGCAGATACCAGCAACAGCCACTGGAGGGATGCTATGCTGGAGTTGGAGAGGGCCAGTAGAGGTGTTTGCTCCATTGCACACTGCTGGAGTGGTGTGAGCATTTAGTGCACTATGTACATTCTGATAGGCTTGCTGTGTTAGCAGAAGGTCCTAGCTCCGAGGTCCCAGCATCTGCAGTTAGCAGAATCTCAGGAACCAGTTGATGGGGAAGACTGCTGTCTGCCCAGGACCTTGGAATGCTGCTGTCAGTCAGAGTATATAACACTGGGCAAGATGGCCCAAGGGTCAGACTCTGTAGGTGGCAGCACTTGGAAGGATCTCTGGAAAGCCTTCTGTCTCTGAGACTTCAGAGAGCTGCTGCCAGCCAGAGCATGTCATTCTGGGGCAGACAGATCTAGGGTCTGATTCAGTCTGCTGCTAAGAGAGGCTCGTACGGGAAGAGCCGTACAGGGAAGAGCCGTACCTTGGCAGCAGAGGAGGGGTTTTGCATGTTGGACGGTCCAAGGCTGAATCTCCAGCAGCATTTCCTGTGCTCTGAAATGTTCCTTCCTGCCTCGGCCGGTCAGATGAGCCAGCACTCGTCCAGCTGGGCCAATGATCTCGCTAGACATCAGGCACTTTCATGGGGGCATATGATTTCATACCAACCCAAAGCTGTTGTGGGGGAGGCCTCTGACTCAGCGGTACGGCAAATGGCTTTGCATGCAGAAGGTCCCAGATTCAGTTTCTGGCATCGCCAGTTAAAAAGCAACAAAGAGACGGGAAAGGGTGAGAACCTTCTGCCGGCCAGAGCAGATAATACTGGCCTTGATGGGCCAATAGTCAGACTCTAGCAGGCAGCTGCCTGTGCTCAGGCACATCAGCACATAGGTTGCATGCAAAAAAAAATCCAGGAGAAAATCTATTTATCTAAGATCTGGAGAGAGATACTGCTGGCATGTGCAGGCAACCCTGGCTGAGAAGAAAAGGTCCTGGGGAAAGTCTCTCTGGCTGATCTGGAGAGAGATGCTGCCAGTCCGAGCTGGCAATCCTGGGCGAGAAGATCAATGGTTTTGTGTCTGGTAAGAGAGACCAAATCATCGATCCAAGAAGCCTCCTGACTTATCTGAGAAGGGAAATTTCCCTGCAATTTCCTGGGACCCTGGTTGGAGGCCATGACTGGATGAGTAGCAAATGGAGGCGATTTAGGGGTTGCATCACGAATGGAATCTGGAGCGGAGGGTTCTAATGCAGGAAAGCCAGAAAGGACATCTTAACATGGCGGGCTTCTTTGCAGCTGCGTTCGGCGTCATTAGCAGGTATAATCGGCAGCGGATCCCTTGTGCTCCGGAGTCTTATTAGCAGCTCAGTTCTTGTTACCTGCGTAGCTATTCCTTCAGAAAGTGTCAGAACGGAACTGTTTCCCCCCAGCTGCCACTCTGTAGGCATCTATATTTAGTGGATGAGCTTGCTGCACTCCACCCAGCCTTCACTTTCATTCCCGTGCTCTCTTTTTAATGATGAGGATCACGACAGCCGTTCCGACAGCAACTTAGCAATATGTGCATTTTTTAAAAAATTAAGCCTCTGCCTCTGAAGTTGTAGAGAGAGGGGGAGAAGAGAGAAAGCAAGAGCTGTTGCTTCCTGCTCTGTTTGTGGACTTCCTGGGGTTATCTGGCTGTCCCCTGTTGGAAACAGAATGCTGGGGCAGACATAATGTGGTCTGATCTAGTCAGGCTCGTATGGGTTTGATCCAGGTTCTCACCTGGCTATGTCGAGCCACTGAATTTGGGTTCCTCAGTCAGAGATGCTCAGTGTCGGATCAAGATTCCTCACATCTGCCCTGAGCAAAGGGTTGAATCAGAAGGCCTCCAAGATCTCTTCCAGATTTAAGGTTCTATTATGGAGATCCTTGTCTACAGTCCGTCTCTTTCCATGGGGGAAAGAGCATGTCGCAAATGCAAGACGAGATTACGCATCTCCCTGGTTATGCTGTCCAGCGTTCTTCAGTAGAGTAGCAAGCAGAAATAGGAATTCTCTGGTCACAGGATGCAATAATTTGTTCATGGTGGGGGAGGCAGTAACTTGTATTTCCCACAAAAGACTCACCAACGGTGACATCAGCACCATGGACAGAGTCTCTTTCTCTCGCATAATATACAACAGCCTCTCTGCCACCTGCCAGCAAGGTTCAGGGCTGTTTCCAGGCCTAACTTGGGTCCGCAGTCAGGGGATGACTGCATGCGCACACACCTTAGAGGGAACGGTGCTCATGGCATGTGAAGTCGGACAACGGTCACACATTTGAGATGAGTCATAAACCATTGACAGGATTGGACCATAGGTCTGTCTCCTCCTGTATCGTGTTTCCCAGTGGCTAAACACTGTTATCGGGTGCTGCCCATGTGGCAGGACATAGCTTAGATCTGGTTTTTGCTGACCAGGGAATAAATAAAAGATCTGGAGGTGGGAGAGTTTGAGATAACTCCCTTGTCGTGGAAAGGTCATTATCTGGGAGTTATTCACACATGGCTTCATGCTGCAGGATAAATGTTGAGCGAAGCCACTTCGGATTGAGGGAAGCAGCTCCTCCCCTCTGCTCTCGGATTTTGTTTTGAAACAAGTTCACACAGCATGCTCCATGATTTCCTCCTACTTATTTGTTTATTTATTTAATACATTTCTATACCGCCCCAAATGCAAGTTCTCTGGGCAGTGTACAAAACAATAAAAACAGCCAATAAAAGATTAAAACATTTCAACAATTAAAATTAAGAAGTTAAAACTATTAAAACACAATTCAAACAGTATCTAATTAAAAGCCTGGGTGAACAGATGCATCTTGACTGTCCTTTTAAAAGTTGTAAGAGATGGGGAGGCTCTGATTTCATCAGGGAGTGTGTTCCAAAGCCTTGGGGCAGCAATGGAGAAAGCCCGTCCCCGAGTAGCCATCAGACCAGCCGGTGGCAACTGCAGACGAACCTCTCCAGATGATCAAGCCAATAGGGGAGTGGGGGAGAGGTTCCTAAAGAGCAATACTTGAATTTCTAAAGAGAACATCCCTCTTCTCATACTAATGATTCTACAGCAGTGCCTTTCCCTATTTGCTCCGGTGTTTTCAGAAAAAGTAGCTTAAAACCAGCATTTTAAAAACCCGGAAATATGTCAAGATAAGCTAGAATTCACAAGACAAAGCCCGATATGTGTGTCGAGTGGGTCCAAGAATCTTGAAGGGACTTCGGGGTTAGTTTGGCTGGTGTGTGAATGCACACACTCTCTTCTGAAGTAGATTCGGGGTAGAAGCCCTGTGTGTAAACTCCTGGTGGAGTTTAGTTTGACTGCTTTGACTACCCTCTGCAAGGGTGGTGGACCAATTAGAATGGTCCACCCCCAGAGGCTTATGGATCCACTTGGTTTCCAGACAGCCCTCGGGGAGTTTCTAGTGTCCAGAGATGCCGACTCAGATGAGGCCCTGGTGAATAAGGATATTGTTGACGGAGAGTTGGAACGCTACCTAAACGTGGCTTAGATGGGGACAGTGAAGATCCCGAAAGCCAGGTGTCACTGACAAATCACCCTTTTATGGAGAATGAAGTCAGGTACACTGGATGGAGACTGATTGCCCTGACAGAAGTCTGTAAGTATGCTGGCACAGTGTGGTGTAGTGGTTAGAGTGCTGTACTAGGACCGGGAAAACCCGAGTCCAGTTCCTCATTCAACCATGACACTTGCTGGGTGACACTGAGCCAGCCACTTAAACGGCCTGGCCTGCTTTGAAGGGTTGTCGTGAGAGGAAACTTAAGTATGTAGTACATCACTCTGGACATCTTGGAAGAAGAGCTGCATGAGGCTACAGGAGAACAGGACTTTATCAGCGGTTCTACCCAAAAGGCCTTTGCAAGATTCAAGTGCTGAAGTTGATGTTGTGGCCTCTCGAGTGATAAGACTATGTTTGACCTGCCAGGTTTTTAAATGTTTCTTCAAAGTCACAAACCCACGAGGGTGGGGTGAACGTGAACATCATCATCTTCATCATCATCATTTTTTTCTTTTGACTTTTATTACTTTTGCCTCCTGCCCAGGATTGCTGCTTGCAAGCTGACCCATTGGGTTGAAGCCCTTTCTACAGCCCACAAGCCATAGTGGCCATTGCAGGCACCAGTGGAGGACATTATCCCCTGTTTTGAACTTTGGGAAGCAGGGAAGCGAGGGAAAGCATGGAAACAAAAACATTATTGGGGGGAAATTGCCAAAAGACCAATTTGAAGTGGCCTCAGGTTTTACTTATTGTGTTGCTTGCTTTGAGAACTAGACCTAAGAAAGGTTATGACCTTCCTCTTTTGGGAATGTTGGTTGGCCACCCTGATCCCAGGATGCTGTCCCTTCGGGGGGGGGGGAGGAAGTGATGTCTTGTATGCCTATCTTTTTCTCTCAGTAAGCAGGGTCCTCTCCAAGTTCTGTTGGTGACCCAAACAGTGGTCAAGTGTAAGGGAAGAATCCCAAGGGAGTCTCCAGAGGACGTCAGCCCTGACCCAGAAGAAGGACCAGCTGTCCACCATCAGCAACAGCTGCAACAAAGGAGAACCCAGAATGTTGGGAAGTTGAACTCCTTGACGAGTTAAAAACTTTGTTCTAAAGGGTAAAAGGAGATTGAACCATGGGAAAATCTGTTAATCATGACTATGTATGCTTCTAAATCCTGGTAGCTTTGTGCACAGGGTAAAGAGGAAGAGTGAAAACCCCATAGTGGAGCGGAACTCTGGGTTTCATCAAGCCTAGTAACTGAAGGACTCCCGAAAGGTATTTCACGATAGGGAAACAAGAAGCTTGAGATTTGTTGGGGTGGCTGACAAGCTGGCTATCTGATTTTGGATGGCTACGCTCTCCGGTAATGGAACTTTTAGCTTTTGGTGCTCTGATGCTTTTTGGATGTAGTATTAATATGATCCCCTCCTACTCCTCTGTTGTTGTATACAATGGGTCCTATACTGTTTAAACCGGACATTGACATTAAAAGAAAAAGAAAAAAAAAGAATCTATATCCCGGGTGAGATATCATCGTACCAGAAGGGACTAAGGAATTAGTCCCCACTAAAAGAAAGGGTGGAATTGATATAATTGATTAACTTATAAAACTAATCTAGTCATGCTGAAAGGTTTAAAACACACAATATGATAAAAAGTTAAGAAGGAATTTTCTCCCCAGCTGAAACTGTTACTTAAGTAGGAACAAAGTACAATTAAGTTTACACAGGAAATGAAATGAGAAGATACTGTTATCATGTATTAAAGAAATTACTTGCCTATGTGATCTGTAATGTATAAAAATCTGTTGTAAATGATGATTGGGGTTCTGGAATTTGGGCACTAGCCGGCCAGAACCTTTGCTTCTGCAGAGCAAATAAAGCCTTTTAAAAACTTCTCCGCTGGTGATGTTCTTTGGCTCGCTGACCCAGTAAAAGAACCATTTGGATGGTATAGCACCTTCGGCAGAGTTTTAGTGCAGTGCAAGTTGGAGAGCTGAAAAATCCAAGTGAAGGATCACAAGTTACTGTCAGAGAGAATCAGAGCTGGGGCTGGAAAGAGGGCTGAGAAATCACTGGGAGAGCTGTGACTTCCCGGAGGACCAAATCACTGTGGAAGTGGAAGAAACGGTTTGAGATTGAACCCCCACATCTGGGAAGGAAGTGCAGGACCAGAGGCTGAGCAAGGGCCAAGCCAGGCTTGCGGCAGCAGCTGAGCAGGAGTGCTGGCAAAAGGACTCTGGGTAAGGACTCTGGGTTGGATGAGTGGGCTCATATTTTCTTCCTTCCTTATGCTCATATGATTGCTCTTTTGTACCAAATTTCCCAAAAGAACTATTGTTTTGAATTGAAATATTTTATATGAATATGATATATATATATATATATATAGGGAACTGGGAACCTTCTTCTGCTCTTCCCAGAGCGGCCCCATGATCCCCTGAGGGGAATCTCGGACAGGGCTCACACTTCTAGTCTCCCATTCATATGCAACCAGGGTGGACCCAGCTTAGCTAAGGGGACAAGCCCTGCCTGCTACCACATGACCAGCTCTCCTCTCCCTTTTACTAACTCCATCAGGGTCGAAGCTTTATCACGTAAAGAAGTCAATATGCAAACGGGTTGGGGTACCTATAGGGATTTGGTACATTTTCACGAAAAGGATTGTAGGTTAAAAAGTTTAATTGAAATACAAGTTATAGTTAGAGATTGGTTTCAGTATCATCAGTTAAATGAGATGTATAAGAAGGACCTTAAAGTCGGATTTGAGGACCAGACTTCAAATTTTGAGAAGGAATTATGTCAAAATGATGAAAAATTAGTTTCTAAAATGTATAAACTGTTGCTTTTGGAGGAGACAAGAGAAGAAGTGGTTAAAACGACTATGATAAAATGGGCTCAAGATGCGGGGCGTAATATAGAAATGGCAGCCTGGGAAAAGTTATGGAAAAAGGATTTAAAATTTACTGCATGTTATGCTATCAAAGAAAACTATTATAAAATGATGTATAGATGGTATCTGACACCAAAAAAATTGGCTTTAATGTATAAAAATGTTTCAAACAAATGTTGGAAGTGTGGACATTCTGAAGGCACATTTTTTTCACATGTGGTGGACCTGTGGGAAGGCTAAAGCCTATTGGGATATGATATATAATGAACTAAATAAAATATTTAAAATGACATTTCCTAAGAAGCCAGAATCCTTCCTGCTGGGAATAACACAAGGAGCTATTTCTACAACCAATTTAACATTTTTTATGTATGCCTCTACGGCAGCTAGAATTATATATGCACAGAAATGGAAGTCTAGTGAACTGCCTTCAAAAGAAGACTGGCTGATAAAAATTTTGGAATATGCGGAGATGGCAAAACTTACAGCACTATTAAGAGATCAAAACTTGGAATGTTTTAAAGAAGATTGGAAACCATTTTTGTTGTATTTAAAAAATTACTTCCCTACTATGGCCTTGACAGCAGGGTTTGAAATTTAGTATAAATCGCAGGTTGGTTAGTTTAATTATGTTTGTAAGGGCTTGAACTTATGTTTTGAATTATTATTATAGCAAGGGTAAATTTTATAGTTGACGATTCACAAAGAAATGTGAGCGGGAAGTCCATCTTTTATGTGTGTATTTGTAATGAATGACAATATTGCTATTGTTAAAATTAATTTAAAAAATGAACGTAAAAAAAACAAAACCAAAAACTCCATCAGGGTCAGGTAGAGAGGATGGTTTTTACAGTTCGTTCCTCCTTTCAGATAAGAAGGCAGGCAATACCCTTACTGTAGCAAAAAAATAAAAATAAAAATAAATGGTGGCAGAAGTTAAAACCCAACTCATCCCCAAAACTTTGAAGAGTGTCTTCTTTCTCATGCTCTAATGTGCAGTCCTCTGCTTCGGTGGGAGGGAGGGATTCCTTCCTCCCTGTCTTTGTGCCCCTGCGGCTGCTGGTGGAATGGAGGGAGCATCTTGTTTATTTTATAAAGAGGTGTGTGTTCCTTGCTTAGACTCCCCCTTTTGCTAGATTTACCAGGTAGGAGAGAGGATTGTTATACACACACACCACCTCTGTGGCGGAATGGGCCTTTGTTCAGCTGAAAAACGCGTTCACGTCCCATATCAGGACTCCCCTCCTCTCCATCCCAAAAGCCCAGGTTGCTCTTCCTTTGTGGATTCCTTGTCTCTCACTAGCCTGTTGCGAAACCCCCGATTCCAAGTATTCTTAAGTACCAGCACATCATGCCAAGGCTGGCTCCTATTGTTTGGAAATGGCTCTCTTCAGGAAGCATTAGAAACATTCAGCTTGGGATTGTTTGAGCTCCCAGAGGAAGGTTGTCCTCATCTCTCGCTAGCTTTCCTTCTTTCCCTGGGGGGACGCTGCTTAATTGGCAAATCTTTCCCTATAAAGGAAGCGGCCAGCAGCTTTTGTTAGTTAGTTAGGTGGGGTCAGTCCTGGGAGGGAGGGAGGGAGGGAGGGAGGGACTCTCTCTCTCTCTCTCTCTCTCTCTCTCTCTCTCTCGGTTGCAGCAGTTCCCAACACGCTGCTTTGGTGGCAGTTTAGCTTGGTTAGCTGAGGCCAGGCTGCATGGTTCCTGGGAGCGTGCAGACTTCACCACCATGCCAGCTGCGAACTGCAACGTGAGACCGGAGAGCGACTGAGCCGCCACCAGACAGGAAGAAAGGTACCTCGCTTGGGCATTTTCCCCATTTTGCTTGGCTTGCCTGTAAACTGTCCTGCTTTTGAGATCTGCTTAAAAAAACTAGCTTGGGATGGTTTCACACTTGATCTGGCTGGAAACCTCCTCCCTTCTGTCTCCCGACGTGCCTGCTCTGGCTCAGAGGCACTGCCTCTCACCCCTGGACTTCGGAGCCAAAGTCCACCCCCCCAAATCCTCCTTGGGCTGTCCCGGGTGATAGGGTAGCTGTGTTGAGTGTGACTGTGGCCTGCACCGGGCGCTTCGGAGACAGAGGTGGGAGTGGGGAAAGAAATATGTGGGAGGGGGATTTGTTAAGTTGCGTGTTGAAATATTCCCGTTTCATAGTCCTACATTCTTATGAGTCCAGCTGCTGCCTGTGCCCTCAAGAGCCCACGTGTTCAAAATACAGCATTTGTCGTGTATGTGTGTGTCGGGGGCTGATGCTTAACTTGCACTGGGCGGGCCTCCCAAAGGCCTTGAGGTCCACAGGCCCCTGAATGACCGAGGTGCACTTCTGTGGCCACACGCTGCTCTTTCAAGAGGTTTCAAGGCATGTTGGCTCGATTGGGAGTCCACCCCGGTTCTCGATGGAACAGGGGAAGTTTTAATGTTGGTTCCCTCTCACAGGAGACTGGTGGCCGAGGGAGCTCCACTGGAGGAGGGTTTGCAGACACAACTCGGGGAGGTCCAGGGCTGGAAACCCAATCCCAGTTCGCCACAACCTCCTTTCCGACGTTAACCCCGACACCACTTTCAAGGCAGCAGAATTCTGCCCTGTAGTGTGTGTGACAAGGAAGCAGCAGGTCAACTCCTTCATTAACTGCCTGCAGAAGTTAGAGTGAGGGTTTGGGGTTATTATGTAGAATGATCATCAATAAATAATAATCATTCATAAACTTTGTTAGCCACCCCGTAACAAATTATTCTCTCTCTGGGCACTTTACAACACTGGTTGTTAACTGTCTCTTTAATGGGTGTTATAGGCTATGGATGTTTTATGGTGTATTTGTCACTTGCTTGGCTGCTCAGAGACTGTAATAAACAAATTGGCTGATTGATTGAACAAACAACTGGTCGGAGTCCTTAGTTTAGGGTTTGGTCCAAAGCATTCATATGTGTTGATGGGCTGTTATTGACTTAGGTGTTGTTTTGTAACCCTGTTTGAATGTTTAAACTTTGGTTGTAAATAAAGATATGTCTGTCGTATTCATCTTGTGTTTGGCAGGCGTGTTGCGAAACTTGAGCTCGGCTGGGTAGCCAGGCCTTGGATACTTGGTGGAGAGCCTTCTGCTTCCCTCCCTCCCCACAGAGCCCCATATCTCCTGCCTTTCGAAGGCTGTTGCCGAAAAAGCGATTCACGTGCAGACTCTGCTCCTGTGTTTTAGATGCAAGCACCATTCTTGTTTTTCAAAAGGTCTGATGTGTATTTCAGGCTGTCTAGGAAGAAAAGACCTCTCGGCATGACTCTGGGGGAGATCCTTTTGCTGCAGAAAGACAGTCTAGAGACAAGCATCCCCTTCAGTGGCTGGTGCTGTGTGGAGTAGCAGACCTGGGGGTGGGAGACAGGAAGCAGCCCAACTGAAAGTGAAAAAAGAGAAAGAGCCTATTAGCCCAATGCCTTTCGGCCGAGGCCTTCTTCAGGGGCAACAGGTGTAGTGTTTCCAAGAGACCTCCTTACAAGAAGGCCAGGGTTCACTTCTAAAAAGCCCTCTTGAAAATACTGCAAATCTTGCCCCTGAAGAAGGCCTCGGCCCAAATGACAAGTGACCGTACAGGGTGGAACAGAACACATACCCCTTTGTCGTGCATTTCGGCTTCACCCAGCAGACAGTATCCACGCCTTTGCGCAGGGATCATGGGATATTTCCCAGTCCTGCTTTCTGCAGACCTTTCCCCACATCTGGCTGCAGGAAGATGAATCCTCGGACTTCAGAGCCAGCAGGCGAAACTGAGAGGTGGAAGAGAGCAGAACTTGAGCATCAGAACAGTGAAAAAGAAGCCAATCTGTGGAAAAGAAGCCGTTCCAAGAGAAATGCAGCTCTCAAGGGGATTTCAGAGCCCCAGAGGAAGCAGGCAGACCTCTAGGAAGCAGAACAGCAGCAGCAAAGAAAAAAGTTCTGGGGGGGAAAGAAGCCTCTCAGGAGGAGGCCAAAGGAAGCAGGAAGAGCAAGAGAAAAAAGGAAGAGGAAAGGAAGATCTTTTCTGTCTTTGAACCCAGCAGATTCTCCCCAGAGGGAAGATGCACCATTCCTGCAGATACTGCAATACCAGGTTGATGCTGGAGTGGATGGAGCAAGCTCCTATTCCATCTCCCACTCCCAAAAATCCATTTAATATATTGCCCTCAAATAGAGGACATACCAGATATTAAACTGATAAGAACAGATGACTTTAGTAGAAAATGCTTTCCCAGCCAAGAGGCCGAGAAGCGATACTAGGGCTTTCCCAGAACCGACCTTTCGTACCCAGCCCAGAAGAAAAGTTTTGAATTCTCACTATGAAAGTGAATTGGCAAGTAACTTTGCTCTTAAAGCAACAATTGATCATTCCAGAGGAAATTCCAACACAAAAGCTGTCTTCTTAGTCTTCTTCTTAGGAAGGCAAGCCCTTCCCTTCCCATCCCTCTGCCCTGGTGGGTAAGGGCTTTCCCCTGCTCCGATGCAGACCAGATAGCTCCCCCTCCAGACAGACGGGAGAGCTCCTTCTGTCCTCCAGCGTCTCTCCAGCACAGCAGCAGCAGCACCGACTTTACATACCTTGTCCTGCTGCAGGTCGCGATCCATCGCCGCCAGCACTCCTTTCTCTCATGTCATTCCTGCCTCTAATTCAATTTTTATGACAATGAATTAGTGGCAAGGAACGACAAGAGAATGGGAGTTCCTTTGCTTGGACACATTTCTCCTCTCCATCATCATCAGCACACAGTAGTAGTATCCGGGAGGCGACAGGTGCATCACTCCCCGTTGCCCTGCTAATGACACAATGGGGGGAAATGCACCTCCCCCCATCCTCCGGCACATGCACAGTGCATGCAGCTGAGCACTGATCTCTTCCTCATCCCGCGCTCCTACTCCTTTCTCTCAGCTCTCATCTCCATTCCGGGAGAGGGTGAGCTCTTCTTCCCCTTGGACGTGGCAGCAGCAAGAGGACAGCAGCAATCCTCCTCTTCTCATTGCCCGAGAAGAACAGAGAAAGTTCAGTGGGGAAAAGCGATCACAGCACTGGAATACGACTCACTTTGGCTTCCGAAGACTCCCGCTTTCCCGTCCCGGGCTGGCGCATCAGGAGAGGCTTTTCCCGAGAGGCTTCAAAGTGGCTGGCTGGAGGAGCTGCCTTGGGGTCCACCCTGCAAGGCAAGCACAAGAGGAGTGGGGAGAGGTGTTGGGAACCCCTGGTCTGTACCCCAACATTAGACCCAGAGGTACCAACCCAGAAGTAGACTCACTCCTCCCCTCAGTCACGTGAGTGAGGAAGGATCTTCAGGTCAGAGTGAGGAGAAAGGGGACATGGGGAGCAAGAGCACATGTGTGCACGTGCGCGCACACACAGGGGCCCCATATGCATGCATCCCCCTCCATTTCTGCTAACTTCCTGAAATTCTTGGGGATGTGAAATTTTATTTGTTTATTTTACATTTCTAAGAGCATTATCCTGCTCTTGCTCCAAGGAGCCCAGAGTGGTGTACTACGTACTTAAGTTTCTCCACACAACAACCCTGTGAAGTAGGTTAGGCTGAGAGAGAAAAGTCTCTCAGAAATGGGGAGATACCAGGCATAAAATCACTCTCCGTGTGCGATTCTGCTGCTCCCTGTGACTGAGTGAGGAAGAGGGGAGAAAGAATTTCAGAACGTAAGCAAAAACCCTACTTCACAGGGTTGTTGTGAAAGAGAAACTCAAGTATGTAGTACACCATTCTGGGCTCCTTGGAGGAAGAGCGGGATATAAATGTAAGAATAAAATATAATAAATAATAATTATTATATATCTGAACTAAAACCCAGCACCCTCCGCAAATACATTCCCCCGCCCTCCCAGTGCCCTGACCCAAAAGCTCAAACGGAACAGATCGGACAGCAACTCTAACTTGGGTTGACACACACACGCGTTTCTGTGGCTTCCTTGCAGCTACATCCCTCCCTATATGTGCTGCTGCTGTCGGCATCTGTGTGATATGTGGCCCCGGTGCTTGGCTTTAGGAACATAGGAAGCTGCCATATACTGAGTCAGACCATGGGTCTATCTAGCTCAGTATTGTCTTCACAGACTGGCAGCGGCTTCTCCGAGGTTGCAGGCTGGAATCTTTCTCAGCCCTATCTTGGAGATTACCTGATGTGCCTTGTAATCCCCCACCCCCGAGTTACAGTACTACCTGCATAATATACTTCATAACCTTGTGGGTTTCCAAATCCTTGTGTGTAAATCTTTGTAGATATACAGGTGAAACTCGGGAAATTAGAATAGCGTGCAAAAGGCCATTAATTTCAGTAATGCAAATTAAAAGGTGAAACTGATATATGAGATAGACGCATTACATGCAAAGCGAGATAAGTCAAGCCTTAATTTGTTATAATTGTGATGATCATGGCGTACAGCTCATGAAAACCCCAAATCCACAATCTCAGAAAATTAGAATATTACATGGAACCAAGAAGACAAGGATTGCAGAATAGAACAATATCGGACCTCTGAAAAGTATAAGCATGCATATGTATTCAGTACTTGGTTTGGGCCCCTTTTGCAGCAATTACTGCCTCAATGCGGCGTGGCATGGATGCTATCAGCCTGTGGTACTGATGAGGTCTTATGGAAGACCAGGATGCTTCATTAGCGGCCTTCAGCACTTCTGCATTGTTTGGTCTCGTGTCTCTCATCCTTCTCTCGGCAATGCCCCATAGATTCTCTATAGGGTCAGGTCAGGCGAGTTTGCTGGCCAATCAAGCACAGTACACTGTATACTTTTCAGAGGTCCGATATTGTTCTATTCTACAATCCTTGTCTTCTTGGTTCCATGTAATATTCTAATTTTCTGGGATGGTGGATTTGGGGTTTTCATGAGCTGTACGCCATGATCATCACAATTATAACAAATTAAGGCTTGACTTATCTCGCTTTGCATGTAATGCGTCTGTCTCATATATCAGTTTCACCTTTTAATTTGCATTACTGAAATTAATGGACTTTTGCACGATATTCTAATTTTCCAAGTTTCACCTGTATCATGTACAAACAACCACTTTGTATATAATTGTGCTTTGGCAACGTACTGTATGCTTTGGTAGTTTGTTGGTTCAATAAAAATAAATCTTGTCCTATTAAAAAAATAAATCTTGTCCTATCTTGGAGAAGCCAGGGAGGGAACTTGAAACCTTCTGCTCTTCCCAGAGCGGCTTCATCCCCTGAGGGGAATCTCTTGCAGTGCTCACACATCAAGTCTCCCATTCAGATGCAACCAGGGCAGACCCTGCTTAATTATGGGGACATGTCATGCTTGCTACCACCAGACCAGCTCTCCTCTCCTAACGGAGCATAAAGACGACGAGTACGCACCATTCTTCCTCATTCATTCTTGGTGTGAAATGTGTCCAGGTGTGAGGAACCTGGACACATTGAACCTCATTTTTGAGTGTACAGCACTGTTCCCTCTAAGGTGTGCGTATGTGCACGTGCTCACACACTTTTGATGTCTGCTCAGTTAATTTTAGATCCCGCTCAGGTTGAATCAGGAAGGCCCTACACTAAATGCATGTGCGCACACACTCTTTTGATAATGCCGCCCAGGACAAAACTCATTCCACCTAAAGATGGGAAAAATGAGAGAGAACACTAGTGTACAGCTGGGAGGAACAAACCCCTAACTTTTAAAGAACGAGTGGTTTGTTCACTTGAACACATGTCTGAAACTGCTTAACTTTCTGCACAGTAGAAAGAAAGCAATATCACTAGAATAATTTCCCTGACACAAAGCTTCACATCAAGAGAGTATTCCAGACTGCAGTTACTATAAAACCTTTCTCCCTGCCCATAAAATCAGGAGTTTTGTTATCCCTTCTAAATGTGTTTAGCATTCAGTGGGTACAATCCTACGCAGACATAGTTGCTCCATTGACCTCAGAGGAACTTACTTTTGTGTAAACATTAAAAAAGGCTGTAAAAAGCAAACCAATTGATAGGTAATTTGTCTGAAGCCATGCAGTCCTTTTAGCATTATAAAGGTAAAGTTGGGCCATCCAGTCAGTGTTGACCCCTGGTGACCGCAGAGCCCTGTGGTTGTCTTGGGTAGAATACAGGAGGGGTTGGCCATTGCCTCCTCCCACGCAGTATGAGAGGATGCCTTTCAGCACCTTCCTATACCGCTGTTGCCCAATATAGGTGTGGAAAACATAAGAACAGCCCGGCTGGATCAGGCCCATCTAGTCCAGCATCCTGTTTCGCACAGTGGCCCACCAGATGCCACTGGAAGCCACAGGCAGGAGTTGAAAGGGGCATGCCCTCTCTCCTGCCATTACTCCCCTGCAACTGGTACTCAGAGGCACACCCTTGAGGCTGGATGTGGCCCACAGCCAAAACATAGCAGCAGGGATTCGAACCAGCAACCTCTGCCTTGCTAGTCAAGTCATTTCCCTGCTGCGCCATTAGGCAGCCTTATAGTAGCTCGCTTAAAGCAAACTTCAAGCCCCAGGAGGAATCCATGGTTGCACTCACATGGCACTATAACTTCCCAGTACATTTCAGTCAAAGTGTTATTTATTGCTGTGAATTTTGTTTGTTGATTCAGCAGTGCGGTGGCCTCTGCATATGTGCATAAATTCGGGATGAACTTTATTACCTCTCTAAAGACAAGTTCAGCTGCTCGGGAGCTTGACAAGCCTAGAGGACCACAGTGGGGCCGCCTGGCGCTTCGTGAAAAGTGACAGGAAAGGAACCTGTTCATTCATCTAATTGTGAGGGGGACTCTTGCAAACTTTGGCCACCATTCAGATCCATTTTGCTTTTGCTAGATAGACCAAGGGTCTGACTCAGTCTACGGCAGCTTCCTACTTTTCCTACGATGGCTGCACTTCCATACCGACCTGCATCTTGGGCCGGTGGGAGCAGAAAGGAGGTGGCCGAAGGAGCTCCCGCCTTGTTGAACGGCACCAGGGACACATGATATCCGGCCCCAGAGACGTCAACCGCGAACCGCGTTCCATCCTGGAACTGGAAGGTGTCCTGGTCCTTTTCACAGGCACAAGGCAGCAGAACCAGCGTCAGGCTGTAGCTCACGTCTCCTTGCTCCACGCTGGGCTTCTGCAAAGGGGGCAGAAAAGGGGGGCGTTTCTGAGAGACCGGCTCTTCCTCCCAGCTCACCTCTCTGGCCAGCTTCCTGCTGGAGAGGGGTTTTTTTGGTGATGAGCCCAAGAGCTCTGCCGGGGGGGCCACTCTCTCGTCTTGTTCACGGAGGGCCCTGCAATCGCAACGGGCATCTCTGTGCTTGCCCCGGGTGATGAGCATGGGACCTCTTCTGGGCAGGCTTTGGATCGAGACACCAGCAGCAAATTAACAACATGAACGATGACTACGGAAATGAGCCAGCAGTTACAGAAGCAGGCATGGCGAGTTCAGAAGCCACGCTGGTCTCCAGGGCTCTTTCCAGAGCAGACCCTGCAGCGGGGTCACGGAGGATCTGGGAAGTGTGCGTCCACACTCCCTGCGTCATGACACCACAGTCCCTACGGACAGCAGGGGGCCATTCACATTGCCCATGCCTTGCTGCGGATTTAATCGCAGCGCTAGAGAGCGAGGACGTGGTTTGTCCGGCGTAAGGAAGTTGCCGTTCTTAGACTGCTGCTCCCCCTGCTGGCCACGTTTAGAATGCGGCTTGCCTGAACGGAGGCATTTGCTGCTGTTGAGCAGCTAGGCTGGAAAGCGCCCCGGGGCCCATTCCCAGCATGGAGACTGGAGTCCCGCACTCTCTTCTCCATCCAATCGCAACGGTCATCTCTGTGCTTGCCCCGGGTAATGAGTACGGGACCTCTTCTGGGCAGGCTTCTGGGCAGGCTCCATGCCCCGGCCGGGAATTGGGCTGCCCCAGCTGGGGCCCCGGAGCAGCCTCCTAGGGCAGCCCTCTGAACGGGAAGTGGGGTCTGCATGTGTCCCGGGGGGAGCCTGGTCTGGCCTGCTCCGAGGGTGGGGCTTGGGTCCTCCAGCCTGCTGCAAGGTGTGGCGGGGAGGGGGGGGTCAGTGTTACCTCCCACTCCAGGGTCACGTTCCTCAGGCCGTCCTGCCCAAGAAGGGGCTCCACCGTGACGTTCACCTTCGGGCTTTGGAGGATTTCTGGAAGGGGCAACAGTTTATCCCGGGGGTCTCTCTCCCTGCTCCCCAGCCCAATTCTCCTCCTCCTCCTCCTCCTCCCCCTTGCATGGGGCTATTCCCAAGCTCCTCTTCAGGGCTGGGTCCAGAGGCAGGATCCGCCACACGCCCTCTGGAGCTGCTGCCCGCCTCCGTCCTTGACTCGCAGACAAGCCTTTGCCCCTCCCGACCCAGAGAAGAGCTGTGAGGACCGGCCCAGGCTCCCTCCCGGCCACACCAAAGCAGCTGCAGGAGGAGGAGGAGGAGGAAGAGCAGCGGGGATCGTGGCCCGGTGAGTTGCCCAGCAGCCGAATCAGTCGCCAAAGGCGGATTCTCTGCCCGCTCTCCTGTTTGCACCCGTGACCAGCCCACTGCCTTGGGGAAGTCCCCACTGTTGCTCCCCCCAGCAGCGGCATGCAGAGGGAGACCGTGATGTGGTTCTCTAGGATTGATTGAGGGCTGTCAAGTCGGTGTCGACTCTTGGCGCCCGCACAGAGAGATCCTCTCCAGGATGATCTGCCTTCACTTGGCCTTGAAGGTCTCTCAGTGGTGCATTCATACACCGCTGACTTCTCTCCTTTTAAAGCTGCCTAAGCCAATGGCCATCCCTGCACCTTGTGGCAGTGGGTTCCATGGGTCGGCTGTACACAAGGTGGAGAAAGCTCTCTTTCGTCCCTCCTGTATCTACTGCCAATCAGTTTCATGTAGTGACCCTGCATTCTAGTGCTCTAAAAAAGGGAGAAGACCTTCCCACAAGCTGCATTCTCCACCCCACGCATGATTTTACAAATCATGTTCATGCCCCCCCCATCGTCTTCTTCCTAAACTAAAAAATACCAAATGCTGTTGATGTGTCTTTCCTCTCTGAATCTCTCTCGTCTTTTTGAAGGCCACCTGAGCTAGTGTCTGTAATCTTGTGGCAGTGAGTTCCACAGGTCACATATGTATTTTTATGAGTCGGGAGTAAATGGGGACTGGGGGTGATAGGGACAGAGGGAGCTGCCATATACTGAGTCAGACCCTTGGTCCCTCTAGCTCAAAATCGTCCACCCAGACTGGCAGCAGCTTCTCCAAGGTTGCGGGAAGGAATGTCTCTCAGCCCCATCTTGGAGAGTAAAAGCTCTTCTGGAAAAGTTTGTATGGTTATTTGCAAAAAGACAAGAGTATCTCTTCTAAACAGCAATGGGACAAATTATGGAAATGGACGTTGGACGTAACCTCCCCCCCCCCCCAATTACCTGATGTGCCTTGTAATCCCCCACCCCCGAGTTACAGTACTGCCTGCATATACTTCATAACCTTGTGGGTTTCCAAATCCTTGTGTGTAAATCTTGGTAGATATATCATGTACAAACAATCACTTTGTATATAATTGTGCTTTGGCAACGTACTGTATGCTTTGGTAGTTTGTTGGTTCAATAAAAAAATCTTGTCCTATTAAATAAAAATAAATCTTGTCCTATCTTGGAGATGCTGCCAGGGAGGGAACCTAGAACCTAGATGCTCTTCCCAGAGTGGTGGCTCCATCCCCTGTCGGGAAGACAATGGGGACAAGTCATGCTGGCGACCGCAAGACCAGCTCCCCTGTCCGGCTTTCAGCTCAGTCACTTCAGTGAGTCCCCGACCCAGTCCTCCGGCCCCCCAGGTGGTCCACCAGCCCCGCTTGCATGGGGACGGAGAGTCCCCATGCAAGCGCAGCGTGGGTGGACCACCGGTCTCGGCAGCCTCCTCCCTCCCTCCCGTCCCCCCTCAGTTGCGGGCAGGCAGCCCTGCCGTACTAGCACCGACCGAAGCAAGAAGACGAGATGGAGAAGCAATCTTTTTTCGGGGGCTGCGGGCGGGGCGGGGCGGGCGAACAAGATGCTGCCAGAGGGCTGCTTCACTCCTCAAAGAACGCACAACATGGAAATTCCACAGTATGATCACGCTGTGGATAAAACTTTTGTAGGGCATCCAACTGCCCTAGACCTCACACCTACCAAGAGGGAGAAACTGCATAAATGATCAGCTCACTGGGTTTTCTAATCCTAACCTCAGAGCATTAATAAGTCGAACACTCATGGAATTTCTTGGTCACAAACCCTGCATGATAAGCATCCTCATGGAAGCCGAAGTTGTTGTCGTCGTCGTCCTCTCGGTAGAGTCAGACTCTCTGCTGCAGGAGGTGTTGCTGCTGCTGCTGCATGCGGCTCGGCGTGCGGGTCTGTAAAGGTGTGGACAGGAGAGGGTGGACAGAGAGAAACTCCTCACACACATACACAACACTAGAACCCCAATGCAAAATAAACCTGTGGAATTCTCTGCCACAGGATGTGGTGACAGCCCACAACCTGGATGGCTTGAAGAGGGGTTTAGAGGAATTCATGGAGGCCAGGTCTATCAATGGCTACTAGTCTGTGGGCTATAGGCCACCTCCAGCCACAGAGGCAGGATGCAGGGGAGCAATGACAGGAGAGAGGGCAGGCACAGACCTCTTGCCTGTGGGCTCCCCGGAGGCATCTGGTGGGCCACTGTGTGAAAGAGGATGCTGGACTAGATGGGCCTCCTTGGGCCTGATCCAGCAGGATTCTTCTCATGTTCTTGTGACCTTCTGTATACAAAGCAGGATCTCTGCCACTGAGCTCTTCTGACCCGGATTTAAACGATCAGAGATAAATGTATGAAGCTGGCTTAAACCGAGTCAGACCCTCAGTCCATCTAGCTCAGGATTGTCTACACTGACTGGCAGCAGCTCTCCCAAGGTTTCCAGCCCTAGGGAGGGGGTGGGGGTGGGATGCTGCCAGGGAGTGAACCTGGGACCTTCTGCTTGCAAAACAGATGCTCTACCTCTGAACTCTGGCCCCATTTCAATGTGTGTACATGGCTGGATCTCTGTTGCTTCTCAGGGCAGGACTCGGGGTTGACCAAAAATCTGAAAACAAGCCAAAAAATGCCCAAATAAGCCAAATTAGACCAAATTTAGCCAAACGCCCCAAAAGGCCAGAGCGGGGGCGTTTTGGCCTTTGGGGGGCTCTTGGCTGCTTGTTTTGGTTTGCCAAGTTTGGCAGGCAAGGGACGGTCCTTCTCTTACCTTGTCCTGCTGGAGCCAGCCATGGCTTCTGGGGAGCGTTGTTCTACATCCCTGCCAGCTCCCCATCCAGGACCGCAAAACTAGCCCGCCGTGGTGATAGTACTTTCTCTCAGTTTTCCCTGAGACACTGGACTGGACTCCCCTTTGATGTGGCAGCGGCAAGATGAGGTGGCTCTTCTGAATTTTCTTCTTCTTCTTCTTCTCCTCCAGGCAGCATGCACTTGTGTGTGTGTCTTGGCTTTCTCTGCGGAAGGAAGGAGATGGGGACACCATGAGAAACCAGACACGCTCGTGTCAGTCAGCCCCAGACACCCCACAACCCCTCCCCCCACACACACACTCTCTGAGGTCATGAGGCACATTACCTAACACAGATGGCAGCAGCAACATAGCATTTGTGGGGGGGTGGGGGGGTGTTAGCAAGTTTGGCAGGCAAGAGATGCTCCTTCTCCCTTGCCCTACTGCAGGTATGGTAGTACTCCTCTCTCATTTTGCTCATGCTTCCATTTACTCTGACACTGAAATGGAAACATTGAACAAAAAGAGAGTGGGAACTCCTTTGCTCGGGCACATTTCTCCTCTCCATCATCACACAGTAGTAGTAGTAGTAGTAGTAGTAGTAGTAGTAGTAGTAGTCGGAAGGGAAGGCAAGTGCTTGTATGCCCTTTCCTGCTTGTCTGGCGCAAAAGGAAAATACAAGCACTCTCCTCCTCCTCCGCACGCAGAGCACTCCACTGGTCCTGGTCCTCATCCCTTGCTCGTACTCCTTTCATTCATTTCCCGCATCACCAAATTCCGACTGACTGGATTGGATTGGCAATGAGAGAAAAAAGAGAATTGAGCTGTGGATGGCAGGGGGCCTGGAACCCAGGAACAAACGAACAAACAGAAGCTGCCGTCTTAGGAGCTGGGGAAGGTAAGACCTCCCCATCCCTCTGTCCTGCTTTTGACACACAGAAGATGGAAAGGGCTTTCCTCCCCTGCCCTGCTCCGACAGAAGAAGAGATCCAAATAGCAGTTGGCACCCCAAAACTAAAAACAAAGCTGCCTTCTTAGGAGCTGGGGAAGGTAGGCCCTTCCCATCCCTCTGTTCTGCTTTTCACACAGAGAGCTTGGAAAGGACTTTCCTCCCCTGCCCTGCTCCGAGAGAAGAAGAGATCCATATAGCATTTGGCACCCCAAAACAAACAAAATAAAAGTTGGAAGTTAAAGGACGTTGCACTGTCTCGTCTCAGACAGTGGAGGACAGACTAGTGAGTCAGAGGGCTAGAGGATCAAGACATTGGTCACCCCTTCTCCACTGCTCTGACACTATCCCTTTGAAATGTAGATTGGTACTCTTAGGGATGAGCTTCCTTCCTCTCTCTCTTTCCTACCTGTCCTTCTACCCTGCAACACGGCAAGCTCCTCTCCCTGCACCATGTGTGCAGAGAAGATGCAGAATCCATCTGCATCCAACTAGATAGATAGATAAGAGATCCTAACTCCTGACTTTCCTATCTAGAAGGGAGTTCCTTAATAATTGCCTTATATATTGATTTGAAACTATGAATTGGCTCCAAGTTACTTCACTCTCAGCATACACGCATGCCTAACTCAATTCCGCTGTGTTGTGCCTCTGTGCACTCTGCTATAATGAAAAAGGGATTCTCTCACCACAGAGAATTTCCAACAGGTTATGGGAGCACAGTATTTTGAGCTGCGTGTACCGCAACTAGAGAGTTAGGTTTGTTCCAGGAGATCCAGTGAGATCTAGCGTGGACACTTTGAATTGCTAATCTACAGCAACTGCCTTTTTGGAGCCAGTGAGGATGGCTATTTACCTAGAGGGAAAACTCAGGCTGACTATCTTGAAGGCAGACAATTATTTGGAATGGAAAACCAGATTGAGGCTTGCACTGAAAGCAGGAGGACTCCAAAAAGTTACTGAGGAGGACCCCCCCGCAGCAGGAACCACAGCTGCTGAGAAGACTGCCAGACAAAATCGGCTGATCAAGGATGCGAAATCTGAAGCCCTTATCACAGTTTCTGTGAGTAAAAATTATCTTTACATGATATGTGATCTTGGAACCTCAAAGGAAACGCTAAGCAAGCTAGATTCCTTGCATATGAAGAAGGGGTGGGCATACACCTTTAACTTGAGAAAGAAAATGCAGGATCTCCAGTATAAAGATGGGGACTGTTTTGCTACATATATGGGATTTCTGGGAGATTTCTTTTTTCAATTTAAAGCAGCAGGGGAGCAATTTACAGAGAGTCAGAAGCTGGAAGCTCTGTTCCTAAGCATGCCCCCCAGCTATAGCAGTGTAATTGGCCAATTCGAAACCCACACCACTCTAAGCTTTGCGAAAGAAGTGGAAACGTTATCTTCCGAAGCAAACAGAAGAAAAGTTTTGAATTCTCGCTATGAAAGTGAATTGGCAAGTAACTTTGCTCTTAAAGCAACAATTGCTCATTCCAGAGGAAATTCCAACACAAAAGCTGTCTTCTTAGTCGCTGGGGAAGGCAAGCCCTTCCCTTCCCATCCCTCTGCCCTGGTGGGTAAGGGCTTTCCCCTGCTCCGATGCAGACCAGATAGCTCCCCCTGCAGACAGACGGGAGAGCTCCTTCTGTCCTCCAGCGTCTCTCCAGCACAGCAGCAGCAGCACCGACTTTACTTACCTTGTCCTGCTGCAGGTCGCGATCCATCGCCGCCAGCACTCCTTTCTCTCATGTCATTCCTGCCTCTAATTCAATTTTTATGACAATGAATTAGTGGCAAGGAACGACAAGAGAATGGGAGTTCCTTTGCTTGGACACATTTCTCCTCTCCATCATCATCAGCACACAGTAGTAGTATCCGGGAGGCGACAGGTGCGTTGCTAATGACACAATGGGGGAAAATGCACCTCCCCCCATCCTCCGGCACATGCACAGTGCATGCAGCTGAGCACTGATCTCATCCTCATCCCGCGCTCCTACTCCTTTCTCTCAGCTCTCATCTCCATTCCGGGAGAGGGTGAGCTCTTCTTCCCCTTTGACGTGGCAGCAGCAAGAGGACAGCAGCAATCCTCCTCTTCTCATTGCCCGAGAAGAACAGACAAAGTTCAGTGGGGAAAAGCTATCACAGCACTGGAATACGACTCACTTTGGCTTCCGAAGACTCCCGCTTTCCCTTCCCGGGCTGGCGCATCAGGAGAGGCTTTTCCCGAGAGGCTTCAGAGTGGCTGGCTGGAGGAGCTGCCTTGGGGTCCACCCTGCAAGGCAAGCACAAGAGGAGTGGGGAGAGGTGTTGGGAACCCCTGGTCTGCACCCCAACATTAGACCCAGAGGTACCAACCCAGAAGTATATGGAACCCAGGCCTGCGTCTGATTTCATTTTATATTAAGAAATGAATTAATGCCTGTACTCAGGGTGAACTGACACCCAGACCTCATGAACTGTTTATTCTGTGAAGGAAGAGGCGATCCAGCATTGTATTGTGAAATGGGTACTCAAAGCAGCACAAAAGCCAGGCCAGAACAATCAAAATGCCAAAATCTGACTCACTATCAGATCATGTCTGTGGAAGGGGCCAGAGGCTGATCTCCCCTTTCCTGTTGCAAGAAGTCTATGTTAATCCTCCTCAATGATTGCTCTGCTATACTCAATTGCCCTCTATAGAAATTCTACATAGGTACATACACACAAAGAAAACACCTATAGACTAATTCTTACCTTACTAACACCTTAACACCTCATGGGATCAGGCGGGCAAATCTGGGACAAGAGAAGATGCCCATTTGCAGCTCAGAGATGCAGATTTGCTATGGGCGACGTCCCCTCCTCAAGATAGCAGCTAACAGAAGATGAGATTGAGATCTTCCTGGACTGGGCTAATCTCCTGACTAATTAAAAGACATTATCCAGAAGGTAACAGCATTGTCACCTTTTGGGGACCCAGGAAAAGATGAGGAGATTTGGAATAGACTCTATGAGAGATCACAGGAAGATACAACTAGAGAGAATGAGGCTTACTGGACAAGGAGCCAGCCACCAAGAAGACAAGGATTGTAGAACAGAACAATATCGGACCTCTGAAAAGTATAAGCATGCATACGTATTCAGTACTTGGTTTGGGCCCCTTTTGCAGCAATTACTGCCTCAATGCGGCGTGGCATGGATGCTATCAGCCTGTGGTACTGATGAGGTCTTATGGAAGACCAGGTGTGAGGAACCTGGACACATTGAACCTCATTTTTGAGTGTACAGCACTGTTCCCTCTAAGGTGTGCGTATGTGCACGTGCTCACACACTTTTGATGTCTGCTCAGTTAATTTTAGATCCCGCTCAGGTTGAATCAGGAAGGCCCTACACGAAAGGCATGTGCGCACACACTCTTTTGATAATGCCGCCCAGGACAAAATTCATTCCACCTAAAGATGGGAAAAATGAGAGAGAACACTAGTGTACAGCTGGGAGGAACAAACCCCTAACTTTTAAAGAACGAGTGGTTTGTTCACTTGAACACATGTCTGAAACTGCTTAACTTTCTGCACAGTAGAAAGAAAGCAATATCACTAGAATAATTTCCCTGACATAAAGCTTCACATCAAGAGAGTATTCCAGACTGCAGTTACTATAAAACCTTTCTCCCTGCCCATAAAATCAGGAGTTTTGTTATCCCTTCTAAATGTGTTTAGCATTCAGTGGGTACAATCCTACGCAGACATAGTTGCTCCATTGACCTCAGAGGAACTTACTTTTGTGTAAACATTAAAAAAGGCTGTAAAAAGCAAACCAATTGATAGGTAATTTGTCTGAAGCCATGCAGTCCTTTTAGCATTATAAAGGTAAAGTTGGGCCATCCAGTCAGTGTTGACCCCTGGTGACCGCAGAGCCCTGTGGTTGTCTTGGGTAGAATACAGGAGGGGTTGGCCATTGCCTCCTCCCACGCAGTATGAGAGGATGCCTTTCAGCACCTTCCTATACCGCTGTTGCCCAATATAGGTGTGGAAAACATAAGAACAGCCCGGCTGGATCAGGCCCATCTAGTCCAGCATCCTGTTTCGCACAGTGGCCCACCAGATGCCACTGGAAGCCACAGGCAGGAGTTGAAAGGGGCATGCCCTCTCTCCTGCCATTACTCCCCTGCAACTGGTACTCAGAGGCACACCCTTGAGGCTGGATGTGGCCCACAGCCAAAACATAGCAGCAGGGATTCGAACCAGCAACCTCTGGCTGCTAGTCAAGTCATTTCCCTGCTGCTCCATTAGGCAGCCTTATAGTAGCTCCTTTAAAGCAAACTTCAAGCCCCAGGAGGAACTCATGCTTGGACTCACATGGCACTATAACTTCCCAGTACATTTCAGTCAAAGTGTTCTTATTTATTGCTGTGAATTTTGTTTGTTGATTCAGCGGTGCAGTGGCCTCTGCATATGTGCATAAATTCGGGATGAACTTTATTACCTCTCTAAAGACAAGTTCAGCTGCTCGGGAGCTTGACAAGCCTAGAGGACCACAGTGGGGCCGCCTGGCGCTTCGTGAAAAGTGACAGGAAAGGAACCTGTTCATTCATCTAATTGTGAGGGGGACTCTTGCAAACTTTGGCCACCATTCAGATCCATTTTGCTTTTGCTAGATAGACCAAGGGTCTGACTCAGTCTACGGCAGCTTCCTATGTCCCTATGATGGCTGCACTTCCATACCGACCTGCGTCTTGGGCCGGTGGGAGCAGAAAGGAGGTGGCCGAAGGAGCTCCGGCCTTGTTGAACGGCACTAGGGACACGTGATATCCGGCCCCAGAGACGTCAATCGCGAACCGCGTTCGATCCTGGAACTGGAAAGTGTCCTGGTCCTTTTCACAGGCACAAGGCAGCAGAACCAGCGTCAGGCTGTAGCTTACGTCTCCTTGCTCCACGCTGGGCTTCTGCAAAGGGGGCAGAAAAGGGGGGCGTTTCTGAGAGACGGGCTCTTCCTCCCAGCTCACCTCTCTGGCCAGCTTCCTGCTGGAGAGGGGTTTTTTTGGTGATGAGCCCAAGAGCTCTGCCGGGGGGGCCACTCTCTCGTCTTGTTCACGGAGGGCCCTGCAATCGCAACGGGCATCTCTGTGCTTGCCCCGGGTGATGAGCATGGGACCTCTTCTGGGCAGGCTTTGGATCGAGACACCAGCAGCTAACTAACAACATGAACGATGACTACGGAAATGAGCCAGCAGTTACAGAAGCAGGCATGGCGAGTTCAGAAGCCACGCTGGTCTCCAGGGCTCTTTCCAGAGCAGACCCTGCAGCGGGGTCACGGAGGATCTGGGAAGTGTGCGTCCACACTCCCTGCGTCATGACACCACAGTCCCTACGGACAGCAGGGGGCCATTCACATTGCCCATGCCTTGCTGCGGATTTAATCGCAGCGCTAGAGAGCGAGGACGTGGTTTGTCCGGCAGCGTAAGGAAGTTGCCGTTCTTAGACTGCTGCTCCCCCTGCTGGCCACGTTTAGAATGCGGCTTGCCTGAACGGAGGCATTTGCTGCTGTTGAGCAGCTAGGCTGGAAAGCGCCCCGGGGCCCATTCCCAGCATGGAGACTGGAGTCCCGCACTCTCTTCTCCATCCAATCGCAACGGTCATCTCTGTGCTTGCCCCGGGTAATGAGTACGGGACCTCTTCTGGGCAGGCTTCTGGGCAGGCTCCATGCCCCGGCCGGGAATTGGGCTGCCCCAGCTGGGGCCCCGGAGCAGCCTCCTAGGGCAGCCCTCTGAACGGGAAGTGGGGTCTGCATGTGTCCCGGGGGGAGCCTGGTCTGGCCTGCTCCGAGGGTGGGGCTTGGGTCCTCCAGCCTGCTGCAAGGTGTGGCGGGGAGGGGGGGGTCAGTGTTACCTCCCACTCCAGGGTCACGTTCCTCAGGCCGTCCTGCCCAAGAAGGGGCTCCACCGTGACGTTCACCTTCGGGCTTTGGAGGATTTCTGGAAGGGGCAACAGTTTATCCCGGGGGTCTCTCTCCCTGCTCCCCAGCCCAATTCTCCTCCTCCTCCTCCTCCTCCCCCTTGCATGGGGCTATTCCCAAGCTCCTCTTCAGGGCTGGGTCCAGAGGCAGGATCCGCCACACGCCCTCTGGAGCTGCTGCCCGCCTCCGTCCTTGACTCGCAGACAAGCCTTTGCCCCTCCCGACCCAGAGAAGAGCTGTGAGGACCGGCCCAGGCTCCCTCCCGGCCACACCAAAGCAGCTGCAGGAGGAGGAGGAGGAGGAAGAGCAGCGGGGATCGTGGCCCGGTGAGTTGCCCAGCAGCCGAATCAGTCGCCAAAGGCGGATTCTCTGCCCGCTCTCCTGTTTGCACCCGTGACCAGCCCACTGCCTTGGGGAAGTCCCCACTGTTGCTCCCCCCAGCAGCGGCATGCAGAGGGAGACCGTGATGTGGTTCTCTAGGATTGATTGAGGGCTGTCAAGTCGGTGTCGACTCTTGGCGCCCGCACAGAGAGATCCTCTCCAGGATGATCTGCCTTCACTTGGCCTTGAAGGTCTCTCAGTGGTGCATTCATACACCGCTGACTTCTCTCCTTTTAAAGCTGCCTAAGCCAATGGCCATCCCTGCACCTTGTGGCAGTGGGTTCCATGGGTCGGCTGTACACAAGGTGGAGAAAGCTCTCTTTCGTCCCTCCTGTATCTACTGCCAATCAGTTTCATGTAGTGACCCTGCATTCTAGTGCTCTAAAAAAGGGAGAAGACCTTCCCACAAGCTGCATTCTCCACCCCACGCATGATTTTACAAATCATGTTCATGCCCCCCCCATCGTCTTCTTCCTAAACTAAAAAATACCAAATGCTGTTGATGTGTCTTTCCTCTCTGAATCTCTCTCGTCTTTTTGAAGGCCACCTGAGCTAGTGTCTGTAATCTTGTGGCAGTGAGTTCCACAGGTCACATATGTATTTTTATGAGTCGGGAGTAAATGGGGACTGGGGGTGATAGGGACAGAGGGAGCTGCCATATACTGAGTCAGACCCTTGGTCCCTCTAGCTCAAAATCGTCCACCCAGACTGGCAGCAGCTTCTCCAAGGTTGCGGGAAGGAATGTCTCTCAGCCCCATCTTGGAGAGTAAAAGCTCTTCTGGAAAAGTTTGTATGGTTATTTGCAAAAAGACAAGAGTATCTCTTCTAAACAGCAATGGGACAAATTATGGAAATGGACGTTGGACGTAACCTCCCCCCCCCCCCAATTACCTGATGTGCCTTGTAATCCCCCACCCCCGAGTTACAGTACTGCCTGCATATACTTCATAACCTTGTGGGTTTCCAAATCCTTGTGTGTAAATCTTGGTAGATATATCATGTACAAACAATCACTTTGTATATAATTGTGCTTTGGCAACGTACTGTATGCTTTGGTAGTTTGTTGGTTCAATAAAAAAATCTTGTCCTATTAAATAAAAATAAATCTTGTCCTATCTTGGAGATGCTGCCAGGGAGGGAACCTAGAACCTAGATGCTCTTCCCAGAGTGGTGGCTCCATCCCCTGTCGGGAAGACAATGGGGACAAGTCATGCTGGCGACCGCAAGACCAGCTCCCCTGTCCGGCTTTCAGCTCAGTCACTTCAGTGAGTCCCCGACCCAGTCCTCCGGCCCCCCAGGTGGTCCACCAGCCCCGCTTGCATGGGGACGGAGAGTCCCCATGCAAGCGCAGCGTGGGTGGACCACCGGTCTCGGCAGCCTCCTCCCTCCCTCCCGTCCCCCCTCAGTTGCGGGCAGGCAGCCCTGCCGTACTAGCACCGACCGAAGCAAGAAGACGAGATGGAGAAGCAATCTTTTTTCGGGGGCTGCGGGCGGGGCGGGGCGGGCGAACAAGATGCTGCCAGAGGGCTGCTTCACTCCTCAAAGAACGCACAACATGGAAATTCCACAGTATGATCACGCTGTGGATAAAACTTTTGTAGGGCATCCAACTGCCCTAGACCTCACACCTACCAAGAGGGAGAAACTGCATAAATGATCAGCTCACTGGGTTTTCTAATCCTAACCTCAGAGCATTAATAAGTCGAACACTCATGGAATTTCTTGGTCACAAACCCTGCATGATAAGCATCCTCATGGAAGCCGAAGTTGTTGTCGTCGTCGTCCTCTCGGTAGAGTCAGACTCTCTGCTGCAGGAGGTGTTGCTGCTGCTGCTGCATGCGGCTCGGCGTGCGGGTCTGTAAAGGTGTGGACAGGAGAGGGTGGACAGAGAGAAACTCCTCACACACATACACAACACTAGAACCCCAATGCAAAATAAACCTGTGGAATTCTCTGCCACAGGATGTGGTGACAGCCCACAACCTGGATGGCTTGAAGAGGGGTTTAGAGGAATTCATGGAGGCCAGGTCTATCAATGGCTACTAGTCTGTGGGCTATAGGCCACCTCCAGCCACAGAGGCAGGATGCAGGGGAGCAATGACAGGAGAGAGGGCAGGCACAGACCTCTTGCCTGTGGGCTCCCCGGAGGCATCTGGTGGGCCACTGTGTGAAAGAGGATGCTGGACTAGATGGGCCTCCTTGGGCCTGATCCAGCAGGATTCTTCTCATGTTCTTGTGACCTTCTGTATACAAAGCAGGATCTCTGCCACTGAGCTCTTCTGACCCGGATTTAAACGATCAGAGATAAATGTATGAAGCTGGCTTAAACCGAGTCAGACCCTCAGTCCATCTAGCTCAGGATTGTCTACACTGACTGGCAGCAGCTCTCCCAAGGTTTCCAGCCCTAGGGAGGGGGTGGGGGTGGGATGCTGCCAGGGAGTGAACCTGGGACCTTCTGCTTGCAAAACAGATGCTCTACCTCTGAACTCTGGCCCCATTTCAATGTGTGTACATGGCTGGATCTCTGTTGCTTCTCAGGGCAGGACTCGGGGTTGACCAAAAATCTGAAAACAAGCCAAAAAATGCCCAAATAAGCCAAATTAGACCAAATTTAGCCAAACGCCCCAAAAGGCCAGAGCGGGGGCGTTTTGGCCTTTGGGGGGCTCTTGGCTGCTTGTTTTGGTTTGCCAAGTTTGGCAGGCAAGGGACGGTCCTTCTCTTACCTTGTCCTGCTGGAGCCAGCCATGGCTTCTGGGGAGCGTTGTTCTACATCCCTGCCAGCTCCCCATCCAGGACCGCAAAAATAGCCCGCCGTGGTGATAGTACTTTCTCTCAGTTTTCCCTGAGACACTGGACTGGACTCCCCTTTGATGTGGCAGCGGCAAGATGAGGTGGCTCTTCTGAATTTTCTTCTTCTTCTTCTTCTCCTCCAGGCAGCATGCACTTGTGTGTGTGTCTTGGCTTTCTCTGCGGAAGGAAGGAGATGGGGACACCATGAGAAACCAGACACGCTCGTGTCAGTCAGCCCCAGACACCCCACAACCCCTCCCCCCACACACACACTCTCTGAGGTCATGAGGCACATTACCTAACACAGATGGCAGCAGCAACATAGCATTTGTGGGGGGGTGGGGGGGTGTTAGCAAGTTTGGCAGGCAAGAGATGCTCCTTCTCCCTTGCCCTACTGCAGGTATGGTAGTACTCCTCTCTCATTTTGCTCATGCTTCCATTTACTCTGACACTGAAATGGAAACATTGAACAAAAAGAGAGTGGGAACTCCTTTGCTCGGGCACATTTCTCCTCTCCATCATCACACAGTAGTAGTAGTAGTAGTAGTAGTAGTAGTAGTAGTAGTAGTCGGAAGGGAAGGCAAGTGCTTGTATGCCCTTTCCTGCTTGTCTGGCGCAAAAGGAAAATACAAGCACTCTCCTCCTCCTCCGCACGCAGAGCACTCCACTGGTCCTGGTCCTCATCCCTTGCTCGTACTCCTTTCATTCATTTCCCGCATCACCAAATTCCGACTGACTGGATTGGATTGGCAATGAGAGAAAAAAGAGAATTGAGCTGTGGATGGCAGGGGGCCTGGAACCCAGGAACAAACGAACAAACAGAAGCTGCCGTCTTAGGAGCTGGGGAAGGTAAGACCTCCCCATCCCTCTGTCCTGCTTTTGACACACAGAAGATGGAAAGGGCTTTCCTCCCCTGCCCTGCTCCGACAGAAGAAGAGATCCAAATAGCAGTTGGCACCCCAAAACTAAAAACAAAGCTGCCTTCTTAGGAGCTGGGGAAGGTAGGCCCTTCCCATCCCTCTGTTCTGCTTTTCACACAGAGAGCTTGGAAAGGACTTTCCTCCCCTGCCCTGCTCCGAGAGAAGAAGAGATCCATATAGCATTTGGCACCCCAAAACAAACAAAATAAAAGTTGGAAGTTAAAGGACGTTGCACTGTCTCGTCTCAGACAGTGGAGGACAGACTAGTGAGTCAGAGGGCTAGAGGATCAAGACATTGGTCACCCCTTCTCCACTGCTCTGACACTATCCCTTTGAAATGTAGATTGGTACTCTTAGGGATGAGCTTCCTTCCTCTCTCTCTTTCCTACCTGTCCTTCTACCCTGCAACACGGCAAGCTCCTCTCCCTGCACCATGTGTGCAGAGAAGATGCAGAATCCATCTGCATCCAACTAGATAGATAGATAAGAGATCCTAACTCCTGACTTTCCTATCTAGAAGGGAGTTCCTTAATAATTGCCTTATATATTGATTTGAAACTATGAATTGGCTCCAAGTTACTTCACTCTCAGCATACACGCATGCCTAACTCAATTCCGCTGTGTTGTGCCTCTGTGCACTCTGCTATAATGAAAAAGGGATTCTCTCACCACAGAGAATTTCCAACAGGTTATGGGAGCACAGTATTTTGAGCTGCGTGTACCGCAACTAGAGAGTTAGGTTTGTTCCAGGAGATCCAGTGAGATCTAGCGTGGACACTTTGAATTGCTAATCTACAGCAACTGCCTTTTTGGAGCCAGTGAGGATGGCTATTTACCTAGAGGGAAAACTCAGGCTGACTATCTTGAAGGCAGACAATTATTTGGAATGGAAAACCAGATTGAGGCTTGCACTGAAAGCAGGAGGACTCCAAAAAGTTACTGAGGAGGACCCCCCCGCAGCAGGAACCACAGCTGCTGAGAAGACTGCCAGACAAAATCGGCTGATCAAGGATGCGAAATCTGAAGCCCTTATCACAGTTTCTGTGAGTAAAAATTATCTTTACATGATATGTGATCTTGGAACCTCAAAGGAAACGCTAAGCAAGCTAGATTCCTTGCATATGAAGAAGGGGTGGGCATACACCTTTAACTTGAGAAAGAAAATGCAGGATCTCCAGTATAAAGATGGGGACTGTTTTGCTACATATATGGGATTTCTGGGAGATTTCTTTTTTCAATTTAAAGCAGCAGGGGAGCAATTTACAGAGAGTCAGAAGCTGGAAGCTCTGTTCCTAAGCATGCCCCCCAGCTATAGCAGTGTAATTGGCCAATTCGAAACCCACACCACTCTAAGCTTTGCGAAAGAAGTGGAAACGTTATCTTCCGAAGCAAACAGAAGAAAAGTTTTGAATTCTCGCTATGAAAGTGAATTGGCAAGTAACTTTGCTCTTAAAGCAACAATTGCTCATTCCAGAGGAAATTCCAACACAAAAGCTGTCTTCTTAGTCGCTGGGGAAGGCAAGCCCTTCCCTTCCCATCCCTCTGCCCTGGTGGGTAAGGGCTTTCCCCTGCTCCGATGCAGACCAGATAGCTCCCCCTGCAGACAGACGGGAGAGCTCCTTCTGTCCTCCAGCGTCTCTCCAGCACAGCAGCAGCAGCACCGACTTTACTTACCTTGTCCTGCTGCAGGTCGCGATCCATCGCCGCCAGCACTCCTTTCTCTCATGTCATTCCTGCCTCTAATTCAATTTTTATGACAATGAATTAGTGGCAAGGAACGACAAGAGAATGGGAGTTCCTTTGCTTGGACACATTTCTCCTCTCCATCATCATCAGCACACAGTAGTAGTATCCGGGAGGCGACAGGTGCGTTGCTAATGACACAATGGGGGAAAATGCACCTCCCCCCATCCTCCGGCACATGCACAGTGCATGCAGCTGAGCACTGATCTCATCCTCATCCCGCGCTCCTACTCCTTTCTCTCAGCTCTCATCTCCATTCCGGGAGAGGGTGAGCTCTTCTTCCCCTTTGACGTGGCAGCAGCAAGAGGACAGCAGCAATCCTCCTCTTCTCATTGCCCGAGAAGAACAGACAAAGTTCAGTGGGGAAAAGCTATCACAGCACTGGAATACGACTCACTTTGGCTTCCGAAGACTCCCGCTTTCCCTTCCCGGGCTGGCGCATCAGGAGAGGCTTTTCCCGAGAGGCTTCAGAGTGGCTGGCTGGAGGAGCTGCCTTGGGGTCCACCCTGCAAGGCAAGCACAAGAGGAGTGGGGAGAGGTGTTGGGAACCCCTGGTCTGCACCCCAACATTAGACCCAGAGGTACCAACCCAGAAGTATATGGAACCCAGGCCTGCGTCTGATTTCATTTTATATTAAGAAATGAATTAATGCCTGTACTCAGGGTGAACTGACACCCAGACCTCATGAACTGTTTATTCTGTGAAGGAAGAGGCGATCCAGCATTGTATTGTGAAATGGGTACTCAAAGCAGCACAAAAGCCAGGCCAGAACAATCAAAATGCCAAAATCTGACTCACTATCAGATCATGTCTGTGGAAGGGGCCAGAGGCTGATCTCCCCTTTCCTGTTGCAAGAAGTCTATGTTAATCCTCCTCAATGATTGCTCTGCTATACTCAATTGCCCTCTATAGAAATTCTACATAGGTACATACACACAAAGAAAACACCTATAGACTAATTCTTACCTTACTAACACCTTAACACCTCATGGGATCAGGCGGGCAAATCTGGGACAAGAGAAGATGCCCATTTGCAGCTCAGAGATGCAGATTTGCTATGGGCGACGTCCCCTCCTCAAGATAGCAGCTAACAGAAGATGAGATTGAGATCTTCCTGGACTGGGCTAATCTCCTGACTAATTAAAAGACATTATCCAGAAGGTAACAGCATTGTCACCTTTTGGGGACCCAGGAAAAGATGAGGAGATTTGGAATAGACTCTATGAGAGATCACAGGAAGATACAACTAGAGAGAATGAGGCTTACTGGACAAGGAGCCAGCCACCAAGAAGACAAGGATTGTAGAACAGAACAATATCGGACCTCTGAAAAGTATAAGCATGCATACGTATTCAGTACTTGGTTTGGGCCCCTTTTGCAGCAATTACTGCCTCAATGCGGCGTGGCATGGATGCTATCAGCCTGTGGTACTGATGAGGTCTTATGGAAGACCAGGTGTGAGGAACCTGGACACATTGAACCTCATTTTTGAGTGTACAGCACTGTTCCCTCTAAGGTGTGCGTATGTGCACGTGCTCACACACTTTTGATGTCTGCTCAGTTAATTTTAGATCCCGCTCAGGTTGAATCAGGAAGGCCCTACACGAAAGGCATGTGCGCACACACTCTTTTGATAATGCCGCCCAGGACAAAATTCATTCCACCTAAAGATGGGAAAAATGAGAGAGAACACTAGTGTACAGCTGGGAGGAACAAACCCCTAACTTTTAAAGAACGAGTGGTTTGTTCACTTGAACACATGTCTGAAACTGCTTAACTTTCTGCACAGTAGAAAGAAAGCAATATCACTAGAATAATTTCCCTGACATAAAGCTTCACATCAAGAGAGTATTCCAGACTGCAGTTACTATAAAACCTTTCTCCCTGCCCATAAAATCAGGAGTTTTGTTATCCCTTCTAAATGTGTTTAGCATTCAGTGGGTACAATCCTACGCAGACATAGTTGCTCCATTGACCTCAGAGGAACTTACTTTTGTGTAAACATTAAAAAAGGCTGTAAAAAGCAAACCAATTGATAGGTAATTTGTCTGAAGCCATGCAGTCCTTTTAGCATTATAAAGGTAAAGTTGGGCCATCCAGTCAGTGTTGACCCCTGGTGACCGCAGAGCCCTGTGGTTGTCTTGGGTAGAATACAGGAGGGGTTGGCCATTGCCTCCTCCCACGCAGTATGAGAGGATGCCTTTCAGCACCTTCCTATACCGCTGTTGCCCAATATAGGTGTGGAAAACATAAGAACAGCCCGGCTGGATCAGGCCCATCTAGTCCAGCATCCTGTTTTGCACAGTGGCCCACCAGATGCCACTGGAAGCCACAGGCAGGAGTTGAAAGGGGCATGCCCTCTCTCCTGCCATTACTCCCCTGCAACTGGTACTCAGAGGCACACCCTTGAGGCTGGATGTGGCCCACAGCCAAAACATAGCAGCAGGGATTCGAACCAGCAACCTCTGGCTGCTAGTCAAGTCATTTCCCTGCTGCTCCATTAGGCAGCCTTATAGTAGCTCCTTTAAAGCAAACTTCAAGCCCCAGGAGGAACTCATGCTTGGACTCACATGGCACTATAACTTCCCAGTACATTTCAGTCAAAGTGTTCTTATTTATTGCTGTGAATTTTGTTTGTTGATTCAGCGGTGCAGTGGCCTCTGCATATGTGCATAAATTCGGGATGAACTTTATTACCTCTCTAAAGACAAGTTCAGCTGCTCGGGAGCTTGACAAGCCTAGAGGACCACAGTGGGGCCGCCTGGCGCTTCGTGAAAAGTGACAGGAAAGGAACCTGTTCATTCATCTAATTGTGAGGGGGACTCTTGCAAACTTTGGCCACCATTCAGATCCATTTTGCTTTTGCTAGATAGACCAAGGGTCTGACTCAGTCTACGGCAGCTTCCTATGTCCCTATGATGGCTGCACTTCCATACCGACCTGCGTCTTGGGCCGGTGGGAGCAGAAAGGAGGTGGCCGAAGGAGCTCCGGCCTTGTTGAACGGCACTAGGGACACGTGATATCCGGCCCCAGAGACGTCAATCGCGAACCGCGTTCGATCCTGGAACTGGAAAGTGTCCTGGTCCTTTTCACAGGCACAAGGCAGCAGAACCAGCGTCAGGCTGTAGCTTACGTCTCCTTGCTCCACGCTGGGCTTCTGCAAAGGGGGCAGAAAAGGGGGGCGTTTCTGAGAGACGGGCTCTTCCTCCCAGCTCACCTCTCTGGCCAGCTTCCTGCTGGAGAGGGGTTTTTTTGGTGATGAGCCCAAGAGCTCTGCCGGGGGGGCCACTCTCTCGTCTTGTTCACGGAGGGCCCTGCAATCGCAACGGGCATCTCTGTGCTTGCCCCGGGTGATGAGCATGGGACCTCTTCTGGGCAGGCTTTGGATCGAGACACCAGCAGCTAACTAACAACATGAACGATGACTACGGAAATGAGCCAGCAGTTACATAAGCAGGCATGGCGAGCTCAGAAGCCACGCTGGTCTCCAGGGCTCTTTCCAGAGCAGACCCTGCAGCGGGGTCACGGAGGATCTGGGAAGTGTGCGTCCACACTCCCTGCGTCATGACACCACAGTCCCTACGGACAGCAGGGGGCCATTCACATTGCCCATGCCTTGCTGCGGATTTAATCGCAGCGCTAGAGAGCGAGGACGTGGTTTGTCCGGCAGCGTAAGGAAGTTGCCGTTTTTAGACTGCTGCTCCCCCTGCTGGCCACGTTTAGAATGCGGCTTGCCTGAACGGAGGCATTTGCTGCTGTTGAGCAGCTAGGCTGGAAAGCGCCCCGGGGCCCATTCCCAGCATGGAGACTGGAGTCCCGCACTCTCTTCTCCATCCAATCGCAACGGTCATCTCTGTGCTTGCCCCGGGTAATGAGTACGGGACCTCTTCTGGGCAGGCTTCTGGGCAGGCTCCATGCCCCGGCCGGGAATTGGGCTGCCCCAGCTGGGGCCCCGGAGCAGCCTCCTAGGGCAGCCCTCTGAACGGGAAGTGGGGTCTGCATGTGTCCCGGGGGGAGCCTGGTCTGGCCTGCTCCGAGGGTGGGGCTTGGGCCCTCCAGCCTGCTGCAAGGTGTGGCGGGGAGGGGGGGGGGTCAGTGTTACCTCCCACTCCAGGGTCACGTTCCTCAGGCCGTCCTGCCCAAGAAGGGGCTCCACCGTGACGTTCACCTTCGGGCTTTGGAGGATTTCTGGAAGGGGCAACAGTTTATCCCGGGGGTCTCTCTCCCTGCTCCCCAGCCCAATTCTCCTCCTCCTCCTCCTCCTCCCCCTTGCATGGGGCTATTCCCAAGCTCCTCTTCAGGGCTGGGTCCAGAGGCAGGATCCGCCACACGCCCTCTGGAGCTGCTGCCCGCCTCCGTCCTTGACTCGCAGACAAGCCTTTGCCCCTCCCGACCCAGAGAAGAGCTGTGAAGACCGGCCCAGGCTCCCTCCCGGCCACACCAAAGCAGCTGCAGGAGGAGGAGGAGGAGGAAGAGCAGCGGGGATCGTGGCCCGGTGAGTTGCCCAGCAGCCGAATCAGTCGCCAAAGGCGGATTCTCTGCCCGCTCTCCTGTTTGCACCCGTGACCAGCCCACTGCCTTGGGGAAGTCCCCACTGTTGCTCCCCCCAGCAGCGGCATGCAGAGGGAGACCGTGATGTGGTTCTCTAGGATTGATTGAGGGCTGTCAAGTCGGTGTCGACTCTTGGCGCCCGCACAGAGAGATCCTCTCCAGGATGATCTGTCTTCCACTTGGCCTCGAAGGTCTCTCAGTGGAGCATTCATACACCGCTGACTTCTCTCCTTTTAAAGCTGCCTAAGCCAATGGCCATCCCTGCACCTTGTGGCAGTGGGTTCCATGGGTCGGCTGTACACAGGGTGGAGAAAGCTCTCTTTCGTCCCTCCTGTATCTACTGCCAATCAGTTTCATGTAGTGACCCTGCATTCTAGTGCTCTAAAAAAGGGAGAAGACCTTCCCACAAGCTGCATTCTCCACCCCACGCATGATTTTACAAATCATGTTCATGCCCCCCCCATCGTCTTCTTCCTAAACTAAAAAATACCAAATGCTGTTGATGTGTCTTTCCTCTCTGAATCTCTCTCGTCTTTTTGAAGGCCACCTGAGCTAGTGTCTGTAATCTTGTGGCAGTGAGTTCCACAGGTCACATATGTATTTTTATGAGTCGGGAGTAAATGGGGACTGGGGGTGATAGGGACAGAGGGAGCTGCCATATACTGAGTCAGACCCTTGGTCCCTCTAGCTCAAAATCGTCCACCCAGACTGGCAGCAGCTTCTCCAAGGTTGCGGGAAGGAATGTCTCTCAGCCCCATCTTGGAGAGTAAAAGCTCTTCTGGAAAAGTTTGTATGGTTATTTGCAAAAAGACAAGAGTATCTCTTCTAAACAGCAATGGGACAAATTATGGAAATGGACGTTGGACGTGATCTCTCCCCCCCCCCCGATTACCTGATGTGCCTTGTAATCCCCCACGCCCGAGTTACAGTACTGCCTGCATATACTTCATAACCTTGTGGGTTTCCAAATCCTTGTGTGTAAATCTTGGTAGATATATCATGTACAAACAATCACTTTGTATATAATTGTGCTTTGGCAACGTACTGTATGCTTTGGTAGTTTGTTGGTTCAATAAAAAAATCTTGTCCTATTAAAAATAAATAAATCTTGTCCTATCTTGGAGATGCTGCCAGGGAGGGAACCTAGAACCTAGATGCTCTTCCCAGAGTGGTGGCTCCATCCCCTGTCGGGAAGACAATGGGGACAAGTCATGCTTGGGACCGCAAGACCAGCTCCCCTCTCCGGCTTTCAGCTCAGTCACTTCAGTGAGTCCCCGACCCAGTCCTCCGGCCCCCCAGCTGGTCCACCAGCCCCACTGGCATGGGGACGGAGAGTCCCCATGCAAGCGCGGCGTGGGTGGACCACCAGTCTCGGCAGCCTCCTCCCTCCCTCCCGTCCCCCCTCAGTTGCGGGCAGGCAGCCCTGCCGTACTAGCACCGACCGAAGCAAGAAGACGAGATGGAGAAGCAATCTTTTTTCGGGGGCTGCGGGCGGGGCGGGGCGGGCGAACAAGATGCTGCCAGAGGGCTGCTTCTCTCCTCAAAGAACGCACAACATGGAAATTCCACAGTATGATCACGCTGTGGATAAAACTTTTGTAGGGCATCCAACTGCCCTAGACCTCACACCTACCAAGAGGAAGAAACTGCATAAATGATCAGCTCACTGGGTTTTCTAATCCTAACCTCAGAGCATTAATAAGTCGAACACTCATGGAATTTCTTGGTCACAAACCCTGCATGATAAGCATCCTCATGGAAGCCGAAGTTGTTGTCGTCGTCGTCCTCTCGGGAGAGTCAGACTCTCTGCTGCAGGAGGTGTTGCTGCTGCTGCTGCATGCGGCTCGGCGTGCGGGTCTGTAAAGGTGTGGACAGGAGAGGGTGGACAGAGAGAAACTCCTCACACACATACACAACACTAGAACCCCAATGCAAAATAAACCTGTGGAATTCTCTGCCACAGGATGTGGTGACAGCCCACAACCTGGATGGCTTGAAGAGGGGTTTAGAGGAATTCATGGAGGCCAGGTCTATCAATGGCTACTAGTCTGTGGGCTATAGGCCACCTCCAGCCACAGAGGCAGGATGCAGGGGAGCAATGACAGGAGAGAGGGCAGGCACAGAGCTCTTGCCTGTGGGCTCCCCGGAGGCATCTGGTGGGCCACTGTGTGAAAGAGGATGCTGGACTAGATGGGCCTCCTTGGGCCTGATCCAGCAGGATTCTTCTCATGTTCTTGTGACCTTCTGTATACAAAGCAGGATCTCTGCCACTGAGCTCTTCTGACCCGGATTTAAACGATCAGAGATAAATGTATGAAGCTGGCTTAAACCGAGTCAGACCCTCAGTCCATCTAGCTCAGGATTGTCTACACTGACTGGCAGCAGCTCTCCCAAGGTTTCCAGCCCTAGGGAGGGGGTGGGGGTGGGATGCTGCCAGGGAGTGAACCTGGGACCTTCTGCTTGCAAAACAGATGCTCTACCTCTGAACTCTGGCCCCATTTCAATGTGTGTACATGGCTGGATCTCTGTTGCTTCTCAGGGCAGGACTCGGGGTTGACCAAAAATCTGAAAACAAGCCAAAAAATGCCCAAATAAGCCAAATTAGACCAAATTTAGCCAAACGCCCCAAAAGGCCAGAGCGGGGGCGTTTTGGCCTTTGGGGGGCTCTTGGCTGCTTGTTTTGGTTTGCCAAGTTTGGCAGGCAAGGGACGGTCCTTCTCTTACCTTGTCCTGCTGGAGCCAGCCATGGCTTCTGGGGAGCGTTGTTCTACATCCCTGCCAGCTCCCCATCCAGGACCGCAAAAATAGCCCGCCGTGGTGATAGTACTTTCTCTCAGTTTTCTCTGAGACACTGGACTGGACTCCCCTTTGATGTGGCAGCGGCAAGATGAGGTGGCTCTTCTGAATTTTCTTCTTCTTCTTCTTCTCCTCCAGGCAGCATGCACTTGTGTGTGTGTCTTGGCTTTCTCTGTGGAAGGAAGGAGATGGGGACACCATGAGAAACCAGACACGCTCGTGTCAGTCAGCCCCAGACACCCCACAACCCCTCCCCACACACACACACTCTCTGAGGTCATGAGGCACATTACCTAACACAGATGGCAGCAGCAACATAGCATTTGTGGGGGGGTGGGGGGGTGTTAGCAAGTTTGGCAGGCAAGAGATGCTCCTTCTCTACTGCAGGTATGGCAGTACTCCTCTCTCATTTTGCTCATGCTTCCATTTACTCTGACACTGAAATGGAAACATTGAACAAAAAGAGAGTGGGAACTCCTTTGCTCGGGCACATTTCTCCTCTCCATCATCACACAGTAGTAGTAGTAGTAGTAGTAGTAGTAGTAGTAGTCGGAAGGGAAGGCAAGTGCTTGTATGCCCTTTCCTGCTTCTCTGGCGCAAAAGGAAAACACAAGCACTCTCCTCCTCCTCCGCACGCAGAGCACTCCACTGGTCCTGGTCCTCATCCCTTGCTCGTACTCCTTTCACTCATTTCCCGCATCACCAAATTCCGACTGACTGGATTGGATTGGCAATGAGAGAAAAAAGAGAATTGAGCTGTGGATGGCAGGGGGCCTGGAACCCCAGAACAAACGAACAAACAGAAGCTGCCATCTTAGGAGCTGGGGAAGGTAAGACCTCCCCATCCCTCTGTTCTGCTTTTGACACAGAGAAGATGGGAAGGGCCCTCCTCCCCTGCCCTGCTCCGAGAGAAGAAAGAGACCCAAAATTAGCAGTTGGCACCCCAAAACAAACAAACAGAAGTTGTCTTCTTAGGAGCTGGGGAAGGTAAGCCCTCTCCATCCCTCTGTTCTGCTTTTGACACACAGAAGATGGAAAGCGCTTTCCTCCCCTGCCCTGCTCCGAGAGAAGAAGAGATCCAAATAGCAGTTGGCACCCCAAAACAAACAAACAAAATGTTGGAAGTTAAAGGACTTTGTGCTGTCTCTTTGTCTCAGACAGTGGAGGACAGACTAGCCAGTCAGAGGACTAGAGGATCAAGACATTGGTCACCCCTTCTCCACTGCTCTGACACTATCCCTTTGAAATGTAGATCGGTACTCTTAGGGATGAGCTTCCTTCCTCTCTCTCTCTTCCCTACCTATCCTTCTACCCTGCAACACGGCAAGCTCCTCTCCCTGCACCATGTGTGCAGAGAAGATGCAGAATCCATCTGCATCCAGCTAGATAGATAGATTAGAGATCCTAACTCCTCACTTTCCTATCTAGAATGGAGTTCCTTAATAAATGCCTTATATATTGATTTGAAACTATGAATTGGCTCCAAATTACTTTACTCTAAGCATACACGCATGCCTAACTGAATTCCGCTGTGTTGTGCCTCTGTGCACTCTGCTATAATGAAAAAGGGATTCTCTCACCACAGAGAATTTCCAACAGGTTATGGGAGCCCAGTATTTTGAGCTGCGTGTACTGCAACTAGAGAGTTAGGTTTGTTCCAGGAGATCCAGTGAGATCTAGCGTGGACACTTTGAATTGCTAATCTACAGCAACTGCCTTTTTGGAGCCAGTTAGAATGGCTACTTACCTAGAGGGAAAACTCTAGCTGACTATCTTGAACGCAGACAATTATTTGGAATGGAAAACCAGATTGAGGCTTGCACTGAAAGCAGGAGGACTCCAAAAAGTTACTGAGGAGGACCCCCCCCCCCCGCAGCAGGAACCACAGCTGCTGAGAAGACTGCCAGACAAAATTGGCTGATCAAGGATGCGAAATCTCAAGCCTTTATCGCTGTTTCTGGGAGTAAAAATTATCTTTACATGATATGTGATCTTGGAACCTCAAAGGAAATGCTAAGCAAGCTAGATTCCTTGCATATGAGGAAGGGGTGGGCATACACCTTTAACTTGAGAAAGAAAATGCAGGATCTCCAGTATAAAGATGGGGACTGTTTTGCTACATATATGGGATTTCTGGAAGATTTCTTTTTTCAATTTAAAGCAGCAGGGGGCAATTTACAGAGAGTCAGAAGCTGGAAGCTCTGTTCCTAAGCATGCCCCCCAGCTACAGCAGTGTAATTGGCCAATTCAAAACCCACACCACTCTAAGCTTTGAGAAAGCAGTGGAAACGTTATCTTCTGAAGCAAACAGAAGAAAAGTTTTGAATTCTCGCTATGAAAGTGAATTGGCAAGTAACTTTGCTCTTAAAGCAACAATTGATCATTCCAGAGGAAATTCCAACACAAAAGCTGTCTTCTTTGTCTTCTTCTTAGGAAGGCAAGCCCTTCCCTTCCCATCCCTCTGCCCTGGTGGGTAAGGGCTTTCCCCTGCTCCGATGCAGACCAGATAGCTCCCCCTGCAGACAGACGGGAGAGCTCCTTCTGTCCTCCAGCGTCTCTCCAGCACAGCAGCACCGACTTTACATACCTTGTCCTGCTGCAGGTCGCGATCCATCGCCGCCAGCACTCCTTTCTCTCATGTCATTCCTGCCGCTAATTCAATTTTTATGACAATGAATTAGTGCCAAGGAACAACAAGAGAATGGGAGTTCCTTTGCTTGGACACATTTCTCCTCTCCATCATCATCAGCACACAGTAGTAGTATCCGGGAGGCGACAGGTGCATTGCTAATGACAGAATGGGGGGAAATGCACCTCCCCCCATCCTCCGGCACATGCACAGTGCATGCAGCTGAGCACTGATCTCATCCTCATCCCGCGCTCCTACTCCTTTCTCTCAGCTCTCATCTCCATTCCGGGAGAGGGTGAGCTCTTCTTCCAATTTGACGTGGCAGCAGCAAGACGACAGCAGCAATCCTCCTCTTCCCATTGCCCGAGAAGAATAGAGAAAGTTCAGTGGGGAAAAGCTATCACAGCTCTGGAATACGACTCACTTTGGCTTCCGAAGACTCCCGCTTTCCCGTCCCGGGCTGGCGCATCAGGAGAGGCTTTTCCCGAGAGGCTTCAAAGTGGCTGGCTGGAGGAGCTGCCTTGGGGTCCACCCTGCAAGGCAAGCACAAGAGGACTGGGGAGAGGTGTTGGGAATCCCTGGTCTGTACCCCAACATTAGACACAGAGGTACCAACCCAGAAGTAGACTCACTCCTCCCCTCAGTCACGTGAGTGAGGAAGGATCTTCAGGTCAGAGTGAGGAGAAAGGGGACATGGGGAGCAAGAGCACATGTGTGCACGTGCGCGCACACACAGGGGCCCCATATGCATGCATCCCCCTCCATTTTTGCTAACTTCCTGAAATTCTTGGGGATGTGAAATTTTATTTGTTTATTTTACATTTCTAAGAGCATTATCCTGCTCTTGCTCCAAGGAGCCCAGAGTGGTGTACTATGTACTTAAGTTTCTCCACACAACAACCCTGTGAAGTAGGTTAGGCTGAGAGAGAAAAGTCTCTCAGAAATGGGGAGATACCAGGCATAAAATCACTCTCCGTGTGTGATTCTGCTGCTCCCTGTGACTGAGTGAGGAAGAGGGGAGAAAGAATTTCAGAACGTAAGCAAAAACCCTACTTCACAGGGTTGTTGTGAAAGAGAAACTCAAGTATGTAGTACACCACTCTGGGCTCCTTGGAGGAAGAGCGGGATATAAATGTAAAAATAAAGTATAATAAATATTAATAATTATATATCTGAACTAAAACCCAGCACCCTTCGCAAATACATTCCCCCGCCCTCCCAGTGCCCTGACCCAAAAGCTCAAACGGAACAGATCGGACAGCAACTCTAACTTGGGTTGACACACACACGCGTTTCTGTGGCTTCCTTGCAGCTACATCCCTCCCTATATGTGCTGCTGCTGTCGGCATCTGTGTGATATGTGGCCCCGGTGCTTGGCTTTAGGAACATAGGAAGCTGCCATATACTGAGTCAGACCATGGGTCTATCTAGCTCAGTATTGTCTTCACAGACTGGCAGCAGCGGCTTCTCCGAGGTTGCAGGCAGGAATCTCTCTCAGCCCTATCTTGGAGATTACCTGATGTGCCTTGTAATCCCCCACCCCCGAGTTACAGTACTACCTGCATAATATACTTCATAACCTTGTGGGTTTCCAAATCCTTGTGTGTAAATCTTTGTAGATATACAGGTGAAACTCGGAAAATTAGAATATCGTGCAAAAGTCCATTAATTTCAGTAATGCAAATTAAAAGGTGAAACTGATATATGAGATAGACGCATTACATGCAAAGCGAGATAAGTCAAGCCTTAATTTGTTATAATTGTGATGATCATGGCGTACAGCTCATGAAAACCCCAAATCCACAATCTCAGAAAATTAGAATATTACATGGAACCAAGAAGACAAGGATTGTAGAACAGAACAATATCGGACCTCTGAAAAGTATAAGCATGCATACGTATTCAGTACTTGGTTTGGGCCCCTTTTGCAGCAATTACTGCCTCAATGCGGCGTGGCATGGATGCTATCAGCCTGTGGTACTGATGAGGTCTTATGGAAGACCAGGATGCTTCATTAGCGGCCTTCAGCACTTCTGCATTGTTTGGTCTCGTGTCTCTCATCCTTCTCTCGGCAATGCCCCATAGATTCTCTATAGGGTCAGGTCAGGCGAGTGTGCTGGCCAATCAAGCACAGTACACTGTATACTTTTCAGAGGTCCGATATTGTTCTATTCTACAATCCTTGTCTTCTTGGTTCCATGTAATATTCTAATTTTCTGGGATGGTGGATTTGGGGTTTTCATGAGCTGTACGCCATGATCATCACAATTATAACAAATTAAGGCTTGACTTATCTCGCTTTGCATGTAATGCGTCTGTCTCATATATCAGTTTCACCTTTTAATTTGCATTACTGAAATTAATGGACTTTTGCACGATATTCTAATTTTCCAAGTTTCACCTGTATCATGTACAAACAACCACTTTGTATATAATTGTGCTTTGGCAACGTACTGTATGCTTTGGTAGTTTGTTGGTTCAATAAAATAAAATCTTGTCCTATTAAAAAAAATAAATCTTGTCCTATCTTGGAGAAGCCAGAGAGGGAACTTGAAACCTTCTGCTCTTCCCAGAGCGGCTTCATCCCCTGAGGGGAATCTCTTGCAGTGCTCACACATCAAGTCTCCCATTCAGACGCAACCAGGGCAGACCCTGCTTAATTATGGGGACATGTCATGCTTGCTACCACCAGACCAGCTCTCCTCTCCTAACGGAGCATAAAGACGACGAGTACGCACCATTCTTCCTCATTCATTCTTGGTGTGAAATGTGTCCAGGTGTGAGGAACCTGGACACATTGAACCTCATTTTTGAGTGTACAGCACTGTTCCCTCTAAGGTGTGCGTATGTGCACGTGCTCACACACTTTTGATGTCTGCTCAGTTAATTTTAGATCCCGCTCAGGTTGAATCAGGAAGGCCCTACACGAAAGGCATGTGCGCACACACTCTTTTGATAATGCCGCCCAGGACAAAACTCATTCCACCTAAAGATGGGAAAAATGAGAGAGAACACTAGTGTACAGCTGGGAGGAACAAACCCCTAACTTTTAAAGAACGAGTGGTTTGTTCACTTGAACACATGTCTGAAACTGCTTAACTTTCTGCACCGTAGAAAGAAAGCAACATCACTAGAATAATTTCCCTGACATAAAGCTTCACATCAAGAGAGTATTCCAGACTGCAGTTACTATGAAACCTTTCTCCCTGCCCATAAAATCAGGAGTTTTGTTATCCCTTCTAAATGTGTTTAGCATTCAGTGGGTACAATCCTACGCAGACATAGTTGCTCCATTGACCTCAGAGGAACTTACTTTTGTGTAAACATTAAAAAAGGCTGTAAAAAGCAAACCAATTGATAGGTAATTTGTCTGAAGCCATGCAGTCCTTTTAGCATTATAAAGGTAAAGTTGGGCCATCCAGTCAGTGTCGACCCCTGGTGACCGCAGAGCCTTGGGGTTGTCTTGGGTAGAATACAGGAGAGGTTGGCCATTGCCTCCTCCCACGCAGTATGAGAGAATGCCTTTCAGCACCTTCCTATACCGCTGTTGCCCAATATAGGTGTGGAAAACATAGCAGCAGGAATTCGAACCAGCAACCTCTGGCTTGCTAGTCAAGTCATTTCCTTGCTGCTCCATTAGGCAGCCTTATAGTAGCTCCCTTAAAGCAAACTTCAAGCCCCAGAAGGAATCCATGCTTGGACTCACATGGCACTATAACTTCCCAGTACATTTCAGTCAAAGTGTTCTTATTTATTGCTGTGAATTTTGTTTGTTGATTCAGCAGTGCAGTGACCTCTGCATATGTGCATAAATTCGGGATGCACTTTATTACCTCTCTAAAGACAAGTTCAGCTGCTCAGAAGCCTGACAAGCCTGGAGTACCCCAGTGGGCCGCCTGGCGCTTCGTGAAAAGTGACAGGAAAGGAACCCGTTCATCTAATTGTGAGGGGGACTCTTGCAAACTTTGGCCACCATTCAGATCCATTTTGCTAGATAGACCAAGGGACTGACTCAGTCTACGGCAGCTTCCTATGTCCCTATGATGGCTGCACTTCCATACCGACCTGCGTCTTCAGCCGGTGGGAGCAGAAAGGAGGTGGCCGAAGGAGCTCCGGCCTTGTTGAACGGCACCAGGGACACGTGATATCCGGCCCCAGAGACGTCAATCGCGAACCGCGTTCCATCCTGGAACTGGAAGGTGTCCTGGTCCTTTTCACAGGCACAAGGCAGCAGAACCAGCGTCAGGCTGTAGCTCACGTCTCCTTGCTCCACGCTGGGCTTCTGCAAAGGGGGCAGAAAAGGGGGGCGTTTCTGAGAGACCGGCTCTTCCTCCCAGCTCACCTCTCTGGCCAGCTTCCTGCTGGAGAGGGGTTTTTTTGGTGATGAGCCCAAGAGCTCTGCCGGGGGGGCCACTCTCTCATCTTGTTCACGGAGGGCCCTGCAATCGCAACAGGCATCTCTGTGCTTGCCCCGGGTGATGAGCATGGGACCTCTTCTGGGCAGGCTTTGGATTGAGACACCAGCAGCTAACTAACAACATGAACGATGACTACAGAAATGAGCCAGCAGTTAAATAAGCAGGCATGGCGAGCTCAGAAGCCATGCTGGTCTCTAGGGCTCTTTCCAGAGCAGACCCTGCAGCGGGGTCACGGAGGATCTGGGAAGTGTGCGTCCACACTCCCTGCGTCATGACACCACAGTCCCTACGGACAGCAGGGGGCCATTCACATTGCCCATGCCTTGCTGCGGATTTAATCGCAGCGATAGAGAGCGAGGACGTGGTTTGTCCGGCAGCGTAAGGAAGTTGCCGTTTTTAGACTGCTGCTCCCCCTGCTGGCTACGTTTAGAATGCGGCTTGCCTGAACGGAGGCATTTTGCTGCTGTTGAGCAGCTAGGCTGGAAAGCGCCCCGGGGCCCATTCCCAGCATGGAGACTGGAGTCCCGCAATCTCTTCTCCATCCACGCTGCGACCGGGAGTCGACCTGCCGTGGGCTGCCCCAGCTGGGGCCCTGAGCAGCCTCCAAGGGCAGCACTCTGAACGAGAAGAGGGGTCTGCATGTGTCCCGGGGGGAGCCTGGTCTGGCCTGCTCCGAGGGTGGGGCTTGGGCCCTCCAGCCTGTTGCAAGGTGTGGCGGGGGGGGGTCAGTGTTACCTCCCACTCCAGGGTCACGTTCCTCAGGCCGTCCTGCCCAAGAAGGGGCTCCACCGTGACGTTCACCTTCGGGCTTTGGAGGATTTTTGGAACGGGCAAGTTTATCCCGGGGGTCTCACTCCCCGCTCCCCAGCATTGCAGCCCAATTCTCCTCCTCCTCCTCCCTTGCATGGGGCTATTCCCAAGCTCCTCTTCAGGGCTGGGTCCAGAGGCAGGATCCGCCACACGCCCTCTGGAGCTGCTGCCCGCCTCCGTCCTTGACTCGCAAACAAGCCTTTGCCCCCCCCCCCGACCCAGAGAAGGGCTGTGAGGACCGGCCCAGGCTCCCTCCCGGCCACACCAAAGCAGCTGCAGGAGGAGGAGGAGGAGGAGCTGGGAGAGGGGGGCCTGCCTAGAGAAGGACTCACCTGCCGGGACCCAGACAGATCCGCTCCAGTCACTCCAGTCACTGCTCCAGTGGGAGGTTTGGTACCGGACCTGCACCTCGTAGCGGATGTTTCCCTCCAGGTAACAGGTGACTAGTAGGGAGAGCCGTGGATAATATCGCAGTTAGCCCACAAGGAGGCACCAGACAGCAGGGCCCCCGGCTCGTGGCCCGGTGAGTTGCCCAGCAGCCAAATCAGTCGCCAAAGGCGGATTCTCTGCCCGCTCTCCTGTTTGCACCCGTGACCAGCCCACTGCCTTGGTGAAGTCCCCACTGTTGCTCCCCCCAGCAATGGCGTGATGTGGTTCTCTAGGATCGATTGAGGGCTGTCAAGTCGTTGTCAACTCTTGGCGCCCGCACAGATAGATCCTCTCCAGGATGATCTGTCTTCCACTTGGCCTTGAAGGTCTCTCAGTGGTGCATTCATACACCGCTGACTTCTCTCCTTTTAAAGCTGCCAAAGCCAATGGCCATCCCTGCACCTTGTGGCAGTGGGTTCCATGGGTCGGCTGTACACAGGGTGGAGAAAGCTCTCTTTCGTCCCTCCTGTATCTACTGCCAATCAGTTTCACGTAGTGACCCTGCATTCTAGTGCTCTGCAAAAGGGAGAAGACCTTCCCACAAGCTGCATTCTCCACCCCACGCATGATTTTACAAATCATGTTCATGCCCGCCCCCCCATCGTCTTCTTCCTAAACTAAAAAATACCAAATGCTGTTGATGTGTCTCTCCTCTCTGAATCTCTCTAGTCTTTTTGAAGGCCACCTGAGCTAGTGTCTGTAATCTTGTGGCAGTGAGTTCCACAGGTCACATATGTATTTGTATGAGTCGGGAGTAAATGGGGACTGGGGGTGATAGGGACAGAGGGAGCTGCCATATACTGAGTCAGTCCCTTGGTCCCTCTAGCTCAGAATTGTCCACCCAGACTGGCAGCAGCTTCTCCAAGGTTGCGGGAAGGAATGTCTCTCAGCCCCATCTTGGAGACTAAAAGCTCTTCTGGAAAAGTTTGTATGGTTATTTGCAAAAAGACAAGAGTATCTCTTCTAAACAGCAATGGGACAAATTATGGAAATGGAGGTGGGACGTAATCTCCCCCCCCCCCGATTACCTGATGTGCCTTGTAATCACCCACCCCTGAGTTACAGTACTACCTGCATAATATACTTCATAACCTTGTGGGTTTCCAAATCCTTGTGTGTAAATCTTGGTAGATCTATCATGTACAAACAACCACTTTGTATATAATTGTGCTTTGGCAACGTACTGTATGCTTTGGTAGTTTGTTGGTTCAATAAAAAAATCTTGTCCTATTAAAAATAAATAAATCTTGTCCTATCTTGGAGATGCTGCCAGGGAGGGACCTAGAACCTAGATGCTCTTCCCAGAGTGGTGGCTCCATCCCCTGTCGGGAAGACAATGGGGACAAGTCATGCTTGGGACCGCAAGACCCGCTCTCCTCTCCGGCTTTCAGCTCAGTCACTTCAGTGAGTCCCCGACCCAGTCCTCCGGCCCACCAGCTGGTCCACCAGCCCCGCTTGCATGGGGACGGAGAGTCCCCATGCAAGCGCGGCGTGGGTGGACCACCGGTCTCGGCAGCCTCCTCCCTCCCTCCCGTCCCCCCTCAGTTGCGGGCAGGCAGCCCTGCCGTACTAGCACCGACCGAAGCAAGAAGACGAGATGGAGAAGCAATCTTTTTTCGGGGGCCGCGGGCGGGGCAGGGCGGGCGAACAAGATGCTGCCAGAGGGCTGCTTCTCTCCTCAAAGAACGCACAACATGGAAATTCCACAGTATGATCACGCTGTGGATAAAACTGCCCTAGACTGCCCTAGACCTCACACCTACCAAGAGGGAGAAACTGCATAAATGATCAGCTCACTGGGTTTTCTAATCCTAACCTCAGAGCATTAATAAGTTGAACATTCATGGCATTTCTTGGTCACAAACCCTGCATGATAAGCATCCTCACTTAAGCCAAAATTGTTGTTGTCCTCGTCGTCCTCTCGGTAGAGTCAGACTCTCTGCTGCAGGAGGTGTTGCTGCTGCTGCTGCTGCTGCATGCGGCTCGGCGCGCGGGTCTGTAAAGGTGTGGACAGGAGAGGGTGGACAGAGAGAAACTCCTCACACACATACACAACACTAGAACCCCAATGCAAAATAAACTTGTGGAATTATCTGCCACAGGATGTGGTGACAGCCCACAACCTGGATGGCTTGAAGAGGGCTTTAGAGAAATTCATGGAGGCCAGGTCTATCAATGGCTACTAGTCTGTGGGCTATAGGCCACCTCCAGCCACAGAGGCAGAATGCAGGGGAGCAATGACAGGAGGGAGGGCAGGCACAGACCTCTTGCCTGTGGGCTCCCCGGAGGCATCTGGTGGGCCACTGTGTGAAAGAGGATGCTGGACTAGATGGGCCTCCTTGGGCTTGATCCAGCAGGATTCTTCTCATGTTCTTGTGACCTTCTGTATACAAAGCAGGATCTCTGCCACTGAGCTCTTCTGACCCGGATTTAAACGATCAGAGATAAATGTATGAAGCTGGCTTAAACCGAGTCAGACCCTCAGTCCATCTAGCTCAGGATTGTCTACACTGACTGGCAGCAGCTCTCCCAAGGTTTCCAGCCCTAGGGAGGGGGTGGGGGTGGGATGCTGCCAGGGAGTGAACCTGGGACCTTCTGCTTGCAAAACAGATGCTCTACCTCTGAACTCCGGCCCCATTTCAATGTGTGTACATGGCTGGATCTCTGTTGCTCCTCAGGGCGGGACTCAGGGTTGATGGCAACGCCTGTTGCCAGACCAAAAATCTGAAAACAAGCCAAAAAATGCCCAAATAAGCCAAATTAGACCAAATTTAGCCAAACGCCCCAAAAGGCCAGAGCGGGGGCGTTTTGGCCTTTGGGGGGCTCTTGGCTGCTTGTTTTGGTTTGCCAAGTTTGGCAGGCAAGGGACGGTCCTTCTCTTACCTTGTCCTGCTGGAGCCAGCCATGGCTTTTGGGGAGTGTTGTTCTACATCCCTGCCAGCTCCCCTTACAGGACCTCAAAACTAGCCCGCCGTGGTGATAGTACTTTCTCTCAGTTTTCCCTGAGACACTGGACTGGACTCCCCTTTGATGTGGCAGCGGCAAGATGAGGTGGCTCTTCTGAATTTTCTTCTTCTTCTTCTCCTCCAGGCAGCATGCACTTGTGTGTGTGTCTTGGCTTTCTCTGTGGAAGGCAGGAGATGGGGACACCATGAGAAACCAGGCAAGCTCGTATCAGTCAGCCCCAGACACCCCACAACCACCCCCCCACACACAATCTCTGAGGTCATGAGGCACATTACCTAACACAGATGGCAGCAGCAACATAGCATTTGTGGGGGGGTGGGGGGGTGTTAGCAAGTTTGGCAGGCAAGAGATGCTCCTTCTCCCTTGCCCTACTGCAGGTACGGCAGTACTCCTCTCTCATTTTGCTCATGCTTCCATTTACTCTGACACTGAAATGGAAACATTGAACAAAAAGAGAGTGGGAACTCCTTTGCTCGGGCACATTTCTCCTCTCCATCATCACACAGTAGTAGTAGTAGTAGTAGTAGTAGTAGTAGTAGTAGTCGGAAGGCAAGGCAAGGCAAGTGCTTGTATGCCCTTTCCTGCTTCTCTGGCGCAAAAGGAAAACACAAGCACTCTCCTCCTCCTCCGCACGCAGAGCACTCCACTGGTCCTGGTCCTCATCCCTTGCTCGTACTCCTTTCATTCATTTCCCGCATCACCAAATTCCGACTGACTGGATTGGATTGGCAATGAGAGAAAAAAGAGAATTGAGCTGTGGATGGCAGGGGGCCTGGAACCCCAGAACAAACGAACAAACAGAAGCTGCCGTCTTAGGAGCTGGGGAAGGTAAGACCTCCCCATCCCTCTGTTCTGCTTTTGACACAGAGAAGATGGGAAGGGCCCTCCTCCCCTGCCCTGCTCCGAGAGAAGAAAGAGACCCAAAATTAGCAGTTGGCACCCCAAAACAAACAAACAGAAGCTGTCTTCTTAGGAGCTGGGGAAGGTAAGCCCTCTCCATCCCTCTGTTCTGCTTTTGACACACAGAAGATGGAAAGGGCTTTCCTCCCCTGCCCTGCTCCGAGAGAAGAAGGAGACCCAAAAAGCAGTTGACACCCCAAAACAAACAAACAGAAGCTGCCTTCTTAGGAGCTGGGGAAGGTAAGACCTCCCCATCCCTCTGTTCTGCTTTTGACACAGAGAAGATGGGAAGGGCCCTCCTCCCCTGCCCTGCTCCGAGAGAAGAAAGAGACCCAAAATTAGCAGTTGGCACCCCAAAACAAACAAACAGAAGCTGTCTTCTTAGGAGCTGGGGAAGGTAAGCCCTCTCCATCCCTCTGTTCTGCTTTTGACACACAGAAGATGGAAAGGGCTTTCCTCCCCTGCCCTGCTCCGAGAGAAGAAGAGATCCAAATAGCAGTTGGCACCCCAAAACAAACAAACAGAAGCTGCCTTCTTAGGAGCTGGGGAAGGTAAGCCTTCTCCATCCCTCTGTTCTGCTTTTGACACAGAGAGCTTGGAACGGACTTTCCTCCCCTGCCCTGCTCCGAGAGAAGAAGAGATCCAAATAGCAGTTGGCACCCCAAAACAAACAAACAAAAGCTGCCTTCTTAGGAGCTGGGGAAGGTAGGCCCTTCCCATCCCTCTGTTCTGCTTTTGACACAGAGAGCTTGGAACGGACTTTCCTCCCCTGCCCTGCTCCGAGAGAAGAAAAGATCCAAATAGCAGTTGGCACCCCAAAACAAACAAACAAAATGTTGGAAGTTAAAGGACTTTGTGCTGTCTCTTTGTCTCAGACAGTGGAGGACAGACTAGCCAGTCAGAGGACTAGAGGATCAAGACATTGGTCACCCCTTCTCCACTGCTCTGACACTATCCCTTTGAAATGTAGATCGGTACTCTTAGGGATGAGCTTCCTTCCTCTCTCTCTCTTCCCTACCTATCCTTCTACCCTGCAACACGGCAAGCTCCTCTCCCTGCACCATGTGTGCAGAGAAGATGCAGAATCCATCTGCATCCAGCTAGATAGATAGATTAGAGATCCTAACTCCTCACTTTCCTATCTAGAATGGAGTTCCTTAATAAATGCCTTATATATTGATTTGAAACTATGAATTGGCTCCAAATTACTTTACTCTAAGCATACACGCATGCCTAACTGAATTCCGCTGTGTTGTGCCTCTGTGCACTCTGCTATAATGAAAAAGGGATTCTCTCACCACAGAGAATTTCCAACAGGTTATGGGAGCCCAGTATTTTGAGCTGCGTGTACTGCAACTAGAGAGTTAGGTTTGTTCCAGGAGATCCAGTGAGATCTAGTGTGGACACTTTGAATTGCTAATCTACAGCAACTGCCTTTTTGGAGCCAGTTAGAATGGCTACTTACCTAGAGGGAAAACTCTAGCTGACTATCTTGAACGCAGACAATTATTTGGAATGGAAAACCAGATTGAGGCTTGCACTGAAAGCAGGAGGACTCCAAAAAGTTACTGAGGAGGACCCCCCCCCCCCGCAGCAGGAACCACAGCTGCTGAGAAGACTGCCAGACAAAATTGGCTGATCAAGGATGCGAAATCTCAAGCCTTTATCGCTGTTTCTGGGAGTAAAAATTATCTTTACATGATATGTGATCTTGGAACCTCAAAGGAAATGCTAAGCAAGCTAGATTCCTTGCATATGAGGAAGGGGTGGGCATACACCTTTAACTTGAGAAAGAAAATGCAGGATCTCCAGTATAAAGATGGGGACTGTTTTGCTACATATATGGGATTTCTGGAAGATTTCTTTTTTCAATTTAAAGCAGCAGGGGGCAATTTACAGAGAGTCAGAAGCTGGAAGCTCTGTTCCTAAGCATGCCCCCCAGCTACAGCAGTGTAATTGGCCAATTCGAAACCCACACCACTCTAAGCTTTGAGAAAGAAGTGGAAACGTTATCTTCTGAAGCAAACAGAAGAAAAGTTTTGAATTCTCACTATGAAAGTGAATTGGCAAGTAACTTTGCTCTTAAAGCAACAATTGATCATTCCAGAGGAAATTCCAACACAAAAGCTGTCTTCTTTGTCTTCTTCTTAGGAAGGCAAGCCCTTCCCTTCCCATCCCTCTGCCCTGGTGGGTAAGGGCTTTCCCCTGCTCCGATGCAGACCAGATAGCTCCCCCTGCAGACAGACGGGAGAGCTCCTTCTGTCCTCCAGCGTCTCTCCAGCACAGCAGCACCGACTTTACATACCTTGTCCTGCTGCAGGTCGCGATCCATCGCCGCCAGCACTCCTTTCTCTCATGTCATTCCTGCCGCTAATTCAATTTTTATGACAATGAATTAGTAGCAAGGAATGGCAAGAGAATGGGAGTTCCTTTGCTTGGACACATTTCTCCTCTCCATCATCATCAGCACACAGTAGTAGTATCCGGGAGGCGACAGGTGCATCACTCCCCGTTGCCCTGCTAATGACAGAATGGGGGGAAATGCACCTCCCCCCATCCTCCGGCACATGCACAGTGCATGCAGCTGAGCACTGATCTCATCCTCATCCCGCGCTCCTACTCCTTGCTCTCAGCTCTCATCTCCATTCCGGGAGAGGGTGAGCTCTTCTTCCCCTTGGACGTGGCAGCAGCAAGAGGACAGCAGCAATCCTCCTCTTCTCATTGCCCGAGAAGAATAGAGAAAGTTCAGTGGGGAAAAGCTATCACAGCACTGGAATACGACTCACTTTGGCTTCCGAAGACTCCCGCTTTCCCGTCCCGGACTGGCGCATCAGGAGAGGCTTTTCCCGAGAGGCTTCAAAGTGGCTGGCTGGAGGAGATGCCTTGGGGTCCACCCTGCAAGGCAAGCACAAGAGGACTGGGGAGAGGTGTTGGGAATCCCTGGTCTGTACCCCAACATTAGACCCAGAGGTACCAACCCAGAAGTAGACTCACTCCTCCCCTCAGTCACGTGAGTGAGGAAGGATCTTCAGGTCAGAGTGAGGAGAAAGGGGACATGGGGAGCAAGAGCACATGTGTGCACGTGCGCGCACACACAGGGGCCCCATATGCATGCATCCCCCTCCATTTCTGCTAACTTCCTGAAATTCTTGGGGATGTGAAATTTTATTTGTTTATTTTACATTTCTAAGAGCATTATCCTGCTCTTGCTCCAAGGAGCCCAGAGTGGTGTACTACGTACTTAAGTTTCTCCACACAACAACCCTGTGAAGTAGGTTAGGCTGAGAGAGAAAAGTCTCTCAGAAATGGGGAGATACCAGGCATAAAATCACTCTCCGTGTGTGATTCTGCTGCTCCCTGTGACTGAGTGAGGAAGAGGGGAGAAAGAATTTCAGAACGTAAGCAAAAACCCTACTTCACAGGGTTGTTGTGAAAGAGAAACTCAAGTATGTAGTACACCATTCTGGGCTCCTTGGAGGAAGAGCGGGATATAAATGTAGGAATAAAATATAATAAATAATAATAATTATATATCTGAACTAAAACCCAGCACCCTCCGCAAATACATTCCCCCGCCCTCCCAGTGCCCTGACCCAAAAGCTCAAACAGAACAGATCGGACAGCAAGTCTAACTTGGGTTGACACACACACGCGTTTCTGTGGCTTCCTTGCAGCTACATCCCTCCCTATATGTGCTGCTGCTGTCGGCATCTGTGTGATATGTGGCCCCGGTGCTTGGCTTTAGGAACATAGGAAGCTGCCATATACTGAGTCAGACCATGGGTCTATCTAGCTCAGTACTGTCTTCACAGACTGGCAGCAGCGGCTTCTCCGAGGTTGCAGGCTGGAATCTTTCTCAGCCCTATCTTGGAGATTACCTGATGTGCCTTGTAATCCCCCACCCCCGAGTTACAGTACTACCTGCATAATATACTTCATAACCTTGTGGGTTTCCAAATCCTTGTGTGTAAATCTTTGTAGATATACAGGTGAAACTCGGAAAATTAGAATATCGTGCAAAAGTCCATTAATTTCAGTAATGCAAATTAAAAGGTGAAACTGATATATGAGACAGACGCATTACATGCAAAGCGAGATAAGTCAAGCCTTAATTTGTTATAATTGTGATGATCATGGCGTACAGCTCATGAAAACCCCAAATCCACAATCTCAGAAAATTAGAATATTACATGGAACCAAGAAGACAAGGGTTGTAGAACAGAACAATATCGGACCTCTGAAAAGTATAAGCATGCATACGTATTCAGTACTTGGTTTCGGCCCCTTTTGCAGCAATTACTGCCTCAATGCGGCATGGCATGGATGCTATCAGCCTGTGGTACTGATGAGGTCTTATGGAAGACCAGGATGCTTCATTAGCGGCCTTCAGCACTTCTGCATTGTTTGGTCTCGTGTCTCTCATCCTTCTCTCGGCAATGCCCCATAGATTCTCTATAGGGTCAGGTCAGGCGAGTTTGCTGGCCAATCAAGCACAGTACACTGTATACTTTTCAGAGGTCCGATATTGTTCTATTCTACAATCCTTGTCTTCTTGGTTCCATGTAATATTCTAATTTTCTGGGATGGTGGATTTGGGGTTTTCATGAGCTGTACGCCATGATCATCACAATTATAACCAATTAAGGCTTGACTTATCTCGCTTTGCATGTAATGCGTCTGTCTCATATATCAGTTTCACCTTTTAATTTGCATTACTGAAATTAATGGACTTTTGCACGATATTCTAATTTTCCAAGTTTCACCTGTATCATGTACAAACAACCACTTTGTATATAATTGTGCTTTGGCAACGTACTGTATGGTTTGGTAGTTTCTTGGTTCAATAAAATAAAATCTTGTCCTATTAAAAAAAATAAATCTTGTCCTATCTTGGAGAAGCCAGGGAGGGAACTTGAAACCTTCTGCTCTTCCCAGAGCGGCTTCATCCCCTGAGGGGAATCTCTTGCAGTGCTCACACATCAAGTCTCCCATTCAGATGCAACCAGGGCAGACCCTGCTTAATTATGGGGACATGTCATGCTTGCTACCACCAGACCAGCTCTCCTCTCCTAACGGAGCATAAAGACGACGAGTACGCACCATTCTTCCTCATTCATTCTTGGTGTGAAATGTGTCCAGGTGTGAGGAACCTGGACACATTGAACCTCATTTTTGAGTGTACAGCACTGTTCCCTCTAAGGTGTGCGTATGTGCACGTGCTCACACACTTTTGATGTCTGCTCAGTTAATTTTAGATCCCGCTCAGGTTGAATCAGGAAGGCCCTACACTAAATGCATGTGCGCACACACTCTTTTGATAATGCCACCCAGGACAAAACTCATTCCACCTAAAGATGGGAAAAATGAGAGAGAACACTAGTGTACAGCTGGGAGGAACAAACCCCTAACTTTTAAAGAACGAGTGGTTTGTTCACTTGAACACATGTCTGAAACTGCTTAACTTTCTGCACCGTAGAAAGAAAGCAATATCACTAGAATAATTTCCCTGACACAAAGCTTCACATCAAGAGAGTATTCCAGACTGCAGTTACTATAAAACCTTTCTCCCTGCCCATAAAATCAGGAGTTTTGTTATCCCTTCTAAATGTGTTTAGCATTCAGTGGGTACAATCCTACGCAGAAATAGTTGCTCCATTGACCTCAGAGGAACTTACTTTTGTGTAAACATAAAAAAGGCTGTAAAAAGCAAACCAATTGATAGGTAATTTGTCTGAAGCCATGCAGTCCTTTTAGCATTATAAAGGTAAAGTTGGGCCATCCAGTCAGTGTCGACCCCTGGTTACCGCATAGCCCTGGGGTTGTCTTGGGTAGAATACAGGAGGGGTTGGCCATTGCCTACTCCCACGGAGTGTGAGAGGATGCCTTTCAGCACCTTCCTATACCGCTGTTGCCCAATATAGGTGTGGAAAACATAGCAGCAGGGATTCGAACCAGCAACCTCTGGCTTGCTAGTCATTTCCCTGCTGCTCCATTAGGCAGCCTTATAGTAGCTCCTTTAAAGCAAACTTCAAGCCCCAGGAGGAATCCATGCTTGGACTCACATGGCACTATAACTTCCCAGTACATTTCAGTCAAAGTGTTCTTATTTATTGCTGTGAATTTTGTTTGTTGATTCAGCAGTGCAGTGGCCTCTGCATATGTGCATAAATTCGGGATGAACTTTATTACCTCTCTAAAGACAAGTTCAGCTGCTCGGGAGCTTGACAAGCCTAGAGGACCACAGTGGGGCCGCCTGGCGCTTCGTGAAAAGTGACAGGAAAGGAACCTGTTCATTCATCTAATTGTGAGGGGGACTCTTGCAAACTTTGGCCACCATTCAGATCCATTTTGCTTTTGCTAGATAGACCAAGGGTCTGACTCAGTCTACGGCAGCTTCCTATGTCCCTATGATGGCTGCACTTCCATACCGACCTGCGTCTTGGGCCGGTGGGAGCAGAAAGGAGGTGGCCGAAGGAGCTCCCGCCTTGTTGAACGGCACCAGGGACACGTGATATCCGGCCCCAGAGACGTCAATCGCGAACCGCGTTCCATCCTGGAACTGGAAGGTGTCCTGGTCCTTTTCACAGGCACAAGGCAGCAGAACCAACGTCAGGCTGTAGCTCACGTCTCCTTGCTCCACGCTGGGCTTCTGCAAAGGGGGCAGAAAAGGGGGGCGTTTCTGAGAGACCGGCTCTTCCTCCCAGCTCACCTCTCTGGCCAGCTTCCTGCTGGAGAGGGGGTTTTTTGGTGATGAGCCCAAGAGCTCTGCCGGGGGGCCACTCCCTCGTCTTGTTCACGGAGGGCCCTGCAATCGCAACGGTCATCTCTGTGCTCGCCCCTGGGTGATGAGCATGGGACCTCTTCTGGGCAGGCTTTGGATTGAGACACCAGCAGCAAATTAACAACATGAACGATGACTACGGAAATGAGCCAGCAGTTACAGAAGCAGGCATGGCGAGCTCAGAAGCCACGCTGGTCTCCAGGGCTCTTTCCAGAGCAGACCCTGCAGCGGGGTCACGGAGGATCTGGGAAGTGTGCGTCCACATTCCCTGCGTCATGACACCACAGTCCCTACGGACAGCAGGGGGCCATTCACATTGCCCATGCCTTGCTGCGGATTTCATTGCTGCGATAGAGAGCGAGGACGTGGTTTGTCCGGCAGCGTAAGGAAGTTGCCGTTTTTAGACTGCTGCTCCCCCTGCTGGCTACGTTTAGAATGCAGCTTGCCTGAACGGAGACATTTTGCTGCTGTTGAGCAGCTAGGCTGGAAAGCGCCCCGGGGCCCATTCCCAGCATGGAGACTGGAGTCCCACACTCTCTTCTCCATCCACGCTCCCACCGGGAGTCGACCTGCCATGGGGTGCCCCAGCTGGGGCCCTGAGCAGCCTCCTAGGGCAGCCCTCTGAACGGGAAGTGGGGTCTGCAAGTGTCCGAGTGGGGAGCCTGGTCTGGCCTGCTCCGAGCATGGGGCTTGGGCCCTCCAGCCTGCTGCAAGGTGTGGCGGGGAGGGGGGGGTCAGTGTTACCTCCCACTCCAGGGTCACGTTCCTCAGGCCGTCCTGCCCAAGAAGGGGCTCCACCGTGACGTTCACCTTCGGGCTTTGGAGGATTTCTGGAAGGGGCAACAGTTTATCCCGGGGGTCTCTCTCCCTGCTCCCCAGCCCAATTCTCCTCCTCCTCCTCCTCCTCCCCCTTGCATGGGGCTATTCCCAAGCTCCTCTTCAGGGCTGGGTCCAGAGGCAGGATCCGCCACACGCCCTCTGGAGCTGCTGCCCGCCTCCGTCCTTGACTCGCAGACAAGCCTTTGCCCCTCCCGACCCAGAGAAGGGCTGTGAGGACCGGCCCAGGCTCCCTCCCGGCCACACCAAAGCACCTGCAGGAGGAGGAGGAGGAGGAGGAGGAGGAAGAGCAGCTGGGGGGGAGTGCCCAGAAAAGGACTCACCTGCCGGGACCCAGACAGATCCGCTCCAGTCACTGCTCCAGTGGGAGGTTTGGTACTGGACCTGCACCTCGTAGCGGATGTTTCCCTCCAGGTAACAGGTGACTAGGGAGAGCCGTGGATAATATCGCAGTTAGCCCACAAGGGGGCACCAGACGGCAGGGCCCAAGGATCGTGGCCCGATCAGTTGCCCAGCAGCCGAATCAGTCGCCAAAGGTGGATTCTCTGCCCGCTCTCCTGTTTGCACCGGTGACCAGCCCACTGCCTTGGGGAAGTCCCCACTGTTGCTCCCCCCAGCAGCGGCATGCAGAGGGAGACCGTGATGTGGTTCTCTAGGATTGATTGAGGGCTGTCAAGTCGGTGTCGACTCTTGGCGCCCGCACAGAGAGATCCTCTCCAGGATGATCTGTCTTCCACTTGGCCTTGAAGGTCTCTCAGTGGTGCATTCATACACCGCTGACTTCTCTGTACTCTCCTTTTAAAGCTGCCAAAGCCAATGGCCATCCCTGCACCTTGTGGCAGTGGGTTCCATGGGTCGGCTGTACACAGGGTGGAGAAAGCTCTCTTTCGTCCCTCCTGTATCTACTGCCAATCAGTTTCATGTGCTGACCCTGCATTCTAGTGCTCTGCAAAAGGGAGAAGACCTTCCAACAAGCTGCATTCTCCACCCCACGCATGATTTTACAAATCCTGTTCATGCCCCCCCATCGTCTTCTTCCTAAACTAAAAAATACCAAATGCTGTTGATGTGTCTTTCCTCTCTGAATCTCTCTAGTCTTTTTGAAGGCCACCTGAGCTAGTGTCTGTAATCTTGTGGCAGTGAGTTCCACAGGTCACATATGTATTTTTATGAGTCGGGAGTAAATGGGGACTGGGGGTGATAGGGACAGAGGGAGCTGCCATATGACAGAGGGAGCTGTCAGACCCTTGGTCCCTCTAGCTCAGAACTGTCCACCCAGACTGGCAGCAGCTTCTCCAAGGTTGCGGGAAGGAATGTCTCTCAGCCCCATCTTGGAGAGTAAAACCTCTTCTGGAAAGGTTTGTTTGGTTATTTGCAAAAAGACAAGAGTATCTCTTCTAAACAGCAATGGGACAAATTATGGAAATGGACGTTGGACGTGATCTCTTTCCCCCCCCCCCCCATTACCTGATGTGCCTTGTAATCACCCACCCCTGAGTTACAGTACTACCTGCATAATATACTTCATAACCTTGTGGGTTTCCAAATCCTTGTGTGTAAATCTTGGTAGATATATCATGTACAAAGAACCACTTTGTATATAACTGTGCTTTGGCAATGTACTGTATGCTTTGGTAGTTGGTTGGTTCAATAAAAATATCTTGTCCTATCTTGGAGATGCTGCCAGGGAGGGACCTAGAACCTAGATGCTCTTCCCAGAGTGGTGGCTCCATCCCCTGTCGGGAAGACAATGGGGACAAGTCATGCTTGGGACCGCAAGACCCGCTCCCCTCTCCGGCTTTCAGCTCAGTCACTTCAGTGAGTCCCCGACCCAGTCCTCCGGCCCCATGCCAGTGGGGCTTGTGGACCACCGGTCTCGGCAGCCTCCTCCCTCCCTCCCTCCCGTCCCCCCTCAGTTGACCGAAGCAAGAAGACGAGATGGAGAAGCAATCTTTTTTCGGGGGCCGCGGGCGGGGCAGGGCGGGCGAAGAAGATGCTGCCAGAGGGCTGCTTCTCTCCTCAAAGAACGCACAACATGGACATTCCACAGTATGATCACGCTGTGGATAAAACTTTTGTAGGGCATCCAACTGCCCGAGACCTCGCACCTACCAAGAGGGAGAAACCGCATAAATGATCAGCTCACGGGGCTTAATCCTAACCTCAGAGCATGAATGAGTCGAGCACTCGGGGCATTTCTTGGTCACAAACCCTGCACGCTAAGCATCCTCATGGAAGCCGAAGTCGTCGTCGTCGGTAGAGCCAGAGCTCTCTGCTGCACGAGGTGTCGCTGCTGCTGCGTCTGCACGCGGCTCGGGGCGCGGACTCTCTCCTTTTACGGAGCGGCGCTGCCGCGGGGCCGCCCGCGCAGGGGCAGCAGCCGCAGCACGAGGCCCCTCGTGTCGTGGGGGGGGACGGGAGAGAGACGTGTTTGCTGCTGGCTGGCTGGCCCGCCTGGCTAGCTGGCTGGTCATTGGTTGGGGCTGGTTTGGGGTGGTTCTGCACGACACGTGGTAAGCTAACTGAGTTTGTGTTTGTTACTTTCTGTGTGGCTCACGTGTACGAGGACTCAGGTCCACGCCACTTCCTTTGCTTTTGTTACTTTTTTATGTGAGCTCCTCTTTTTTATTTTGCTGAGGTTTTATTTGTTATTTTGCTTTTTAAAATGTTTTTTTTTAATTTGTTATTTTCCTCTCTCTATGGTTATCATTTATTTATTTTTTTAAATGATGATGATTTTCTAAACGCCACTTGTTTGGTAGTTTCCCGTCTGGTAGTTTGCTGCTGTTTTTCATTTTCTGTTTTGCAAGCTGCTCTGAGTTCCTGTGGGGGAATTATAGGGGGATCAAAATCCGTTCCCTATAAAGTAAATATTTTTGGCACCAATATATTTGGGGATATGGGCTGGGGCAGATTTTTAGGCCGTGAAGAGACAAACTTCATTTTCTGCGGTTTCCTCTTTCCCACGGCTCTCACAGAGCCACAGCCCATCCTGGCATCTGCTCACCCTACCAGTTGGATTTCTGCCTGCCTGCTCCATTCTGCCCCCCCCACGTGGCAGGAGCCTTAAGAGATGTTGTTCCTTTTAGCGTTTAGCTTTTAAAACAACAGCAAACCGCCAGACTGGAATAAAATCTAGCAGATTTTAAATCTGCAGATTTTAATTGCGTCTAGTTTTTAACGGAATTCTTCTTACATACCGCCCCCCCACACACACACACACACCCTGTTTTTTATTGTTTCTGTGAGCTGCAGTGTTGCATGGCAGGAGCGAGATACAAACATTGTAAATAAATAAAACATATACTGAAACTGGCTGATTTGTAAAATGCATTTTATGGCTTTTCAACAGTCGGTGCACCCAGTCATTTCCAGAGCAGAGGAACTCTCGGAGGCAGAAACTCGGCAGGAGTTTCACACCGTGCAGAGCGTCGAGCTGCCCGCCAGCAAAGGCTTAGCGCAGGAGGAGGCGGGCAGGGTGGGTCGAGAGAGAGCCTGACGGAGCGCGGCATGGCTGGGGCGGGTTTGCTGCGGGGCGCGACCCGCCTCTCCGGGGCCCTCTGCCCGGGGCTGGGAGCGCGAAGCTACGCCAAGAAACCCGGTAGGCCAAGAGGGAGGGGTTGGCAACGCAACAGGGCGCCCTGCTGGCAGCAGTCGGTAGTGGGAGGTAGACTGCGCCTGTGCCTGGAGGCTCCCCGAAGTTCTCCTGACCGGATGGCTCCCTGTCCCCAAAGGGCTCACAGTCTAAAAAGAAACACCAGACAGACACCAGCAACAGTCACTGGAGGGGTCCTGTGCTGGGGGTGGAGAGGGCCAGTTACTCTCCCCCTGCTAAATAAAGAAAATCACCATATTAAAAAGGTGCCTCTTTGCCCAGTTAGCAGGGGTTAAAAAAGCGAGGAGGCTGCCTCTGCTGCCCTTGGTAAAGTGGGGTAGACTGCCCCTGTGCGTGGAGGTTCCACCCAGCCTTTCTGGCTGGCTTGTGGAAGCCCACCCGTCCCCCCCCCCGGTAATCAGTGAGGAATGTGTGCCGTCTCGCACGTATCGCGTTAGTCCTATGTTGTTATGCCCGCCAAGGCGAGGATGCGTTGTGTTCCAAGGCCAGATCCCCCTAAGTTTCCAACAAGATCAACATTTGCGCGAAAATTAAACTCAGGAGATTCAAAGCCGATTCTTCCCGTTCCCTGCTCGTCGGAGAGAGACTGCTCCTGTGCGTGGAGGTTCTAATCAGTTCTCCTGACCCTCTTGGGGAAGCCCACAAGCAAGGACGAGAACCCTTCCGCCTGTTACTGGTAATTGTAGCTAGACTGCTCCTGTGCACAAATGTTCTGCTTGGATATCCTGGCCAGTAGCCATGGGTGGACTGCTCCTCCATGAATCTGGCAACTCTTCTTTCAAGGGTAGTGCAAAGAGCCCTGCAGATCAGACCACCAGCGTCCAGGTTCCTGCAGCAGCCTTCAACCTCTGGGCAGCCCACAAGCAGGATGTGAAGGCGAGAGGCTTTCCTCCTATGTCCTGCCTGTCAGTGTAGGCAGTCCTGAGCTCCCGGGGCTGAGGGTCTGACTCTGACTCGGTAGGAGACAGCTTTGTGGGTTCATCCAGAGCTCAGTAATGGGGGCCCTGCTTTGCACCCACAAAGCCCCAGGTTGATTCTCTGGATAGAGCTGGGAAAGACCTTGGCTTGAGACCCTGGGCGACTGCTGTCTGTCAGAGTAGACAATCCTGAGCTCAGTGGACCACGGTCTGACTCGGTAGGAAGCAGCTCTGCCTGTTCTCACACCTGAGGCTCCGATACGAGGGCTAACCGAGGGTTCTGTTTTTGCAGTGGGGAAGAGCAAAGCGAAAAGTGTGTGGAAAGAGGACCTCAAGGGCCCTGAAGTGTGCAAAGACCCCGTGTTACTCACCACCCACTCCATGGGGACCAACATCTACAAGGAAGGGCCCGAGGTGGCGCTGAAGCCTGACTGGGAGTATCCCGAATGGTAAGCTGCGTCGCGGCTGCAGGGGAGGTGGAGCCGCTCCGGAGGCTTGTTCACATGGCTGGCTGCCAGCCGGGTAGGGGCAGCGCCCTGCCTGGGTGGGAGAGCTGGGCAAGTTCCCGGTTTTCATTCCTGTGCTTGCAGGAACCTAGGAAGCTGCCTTCTATTGAGTCAGACCATCGGTCTACCTGACTCAATATTGACAGCACAGACTGGCAGCAGCTTCTCCAAGGTTGCAGGCAGGAGCCTCTCCCAGCCCTACCTGGAGATGCTGCCAGGGAGGGAACTGGGAACCTTCTGCTCTTCCCAGAGCGGCCCCATCCCCTCAGGGGAATACTTGACAGTGTTCACACGTGTGGTCTCCCATTCAAATGCAAACCAGGGTGGACCCTGCTTAGCAAAAAGGAAAGTCCACGCTTAGGAACAGAGGAATCTGACCAGACCCCTGGTCCCTCCAGCTCAGTATGGTCTACCCAGACTGGCAGCAGCTTCTCCAAGGCTGCAGGTGGGAATCTCTCTCAGCCCGATCTTGGAGATGCTGCCAGGGAGGGGACTGGGAACCTCCTTCTGCTCTTCCCAGAGCGGCTCCACCCCCTAAGGGGAAAATCTTACAGTGCTCACACATCAAATCTCCCTTTCAAATGCAACCAGGACAGACCCTGCTTACCGAAAGGGAGAAGTTGTAAGGCACCATCACACGTGGGGATGGGATTTTTTAGGGGGAGCTGGATAGGGGTACTGCTTTGCATGGGACCCTGGGACCCATGGAATCTCTGGAACCCTGGCTGCCAGTCAGTGCCAGACAATCCTTGACCGGCCTGGGCCGAGGGCCGGACTCAGCCGGAGGCAGCGTTGTAGGTTTATCAGGAACATCCGCAGCTGAATGGAAGCGCATCTGCTGAGCATGTAGCAGTTCCCAGGTTCACTCCCTGGCAGCATCTCCAGGTAGGGCATCCTACCTGGAGAGCAGACAGTTGGATCAGGCCCAAGGAGGCCCATCTCGTCCAGCAGCCTGTTTCGCACAGGGGCCCACCAGATGCCGCTGGGAGCCACAGGCAGGAGCTGAAAGGGGCCGGCCCTCTCTCCTCCTGCTGTGACTCCCCTGCAACTGGTACCCAGAGGCATCTTGCATCTGGGGCTGGCGGTGGTATTGGCCTCTAGCTTGGAGGGCTTTAAAAGGGGCTTAGACAAGTCCACGGAGGGCAGGGCTATCAGTGGCTCCTAGTCAGGCAGCTTCTGAGGTCCCGGCGTTGCTTATCCTGGTTAGCCAAGCTGCAGTTCTGTGTGTCAGCTGAACCCCTTGGTGGTTTGACTACACACAGCACGCTTCCTCCTGGTCTTGTGGTGGCAAGTCTGACTTGTCCCCTTAGCTAAGCAGGGTCTGCCCAGGTTGCATATGAAGGGGGACTAGAAGTGTGAGCACTGGAAGATACTCCCTTGAGGGGAGGGAGCCGCTCTGGGAAGAGATTCTAGGTTCCAAGTTCCCTGGCAGCATCTCCCAGATAGTGGGGCTGAGAGAGACTCCTGCCTGTAACCTTGGAGAAGCCGCTGCCAGTCTGTGAAGACAATACTGAGCTAGATGGACTAAGGGTCTGACTCAGTCTATGGCAGCTTCCTATGTTCCTATTCACAGCACGAGGAAAAATGAAAAAGAAACCGTGCAAAGTGTGGAGACCAAGGGGCCATGAAAAAGATGCCAATAATTGCAGAAACACAAATTGTGCTGCATGTAAAGATCCAGAGATCTTTGTGGAGGAAATAAACCAGACACATATATCCATTTAACAATCCTAAAGATGCTATATTAATAGTCTAGAATAAATAGATAACAATACCAATTAGTAATCTAGAATAGCTAGATAACAGCAATTATCTTGCAGATAGTATCTGCACATGCATATGACCAAAATATTGCATCTCAATGAATAAATCAAAAGTCATAACAGAGGGTAAATATACATTCAAACCCAAACATACAGATATTGCAAAAAACATGAATGTGTGAAAAATATTGTTCTCGGCTGCCGTGTGAGGACAATTCCCTGGGTTATCATCCCATGCTCGCTCCAGGGCAGGACGTATGCTAATTCTAAAGCTATAAAAGTAGCCGGATGGTAACCCCACCCAGTTCTTTTCGTCCTGCTAACGCTCCAGGAAAGGATACTCAGCCTTGCTTCGTTCCTCAGATAAGTTTCGTTTTTAACTTGCTCCTTCCTCTGCTTAAGCCTCTCCCTTCTCCTTGGCTGCCCCCTCCTCTCTCCCTCGTCTTCAAAAAAAAAAAAAAAAGGCATTTCTTTTAAAAAGGGCTCCCTGCCGAGCCTCACTCTCCGCTTCACCCCGTTCTAGTCCATGTGAAGAATGAATCTGTATCAAAATAAATGGGGAAAAAGAGATTTGCAATAGTGAAAAATTCCTCAAATGAGTAGCAATAACACTGATATTGCAGGTAGTGTCTGCACATGTATGTATGAAAAATATAGCATCTCAATGAAAAGGACAGAAACTTCTTCTAATTGTAGAAATGAAGTCTTGCCAGGATGGAAAGAGTCCTTGAAAAGAGTCCTTATAGGCTAGCCCAGGATTCTTAAGCCCATTTCAGATAGCCCTTCATCAGAGAACAGAGACATTCTGTAACAATAAAACAAGCACTAGCAAATCTCCTGACCAACAACTTACATAGATAACCGTAATGATGTGAATAACATCCTCCCCCTTATGCACAGACCAATAAATACCACTTTTCCTCCTCTCTGAGCTCAAACAACAATAAAGGCTCAAGCAACCAGATCTTTATGGAGGCAACCTTTCCTCCTACACCTTGTTGAGGGGGAAAAGGCTTACTAACTACCAAGCCCCAGGGCTTGAAGATATATAGCCCGGCATCAATTAAGATGCTTCTAATCAGGTGAAGCCACCTACAGTTGGGTCTCCAAAAGAAATAATGTGAACATTTAGGCACCAGCTGTACAATATCACCACATTCATTAAGGATGCAGCTTTACCTTGCTTTTCAAATTATTGACATCATATGCTGCTAACGCTGCCGAAGCAGTAAACTCAAAAGCGCAGCTTATTTTACTTTTCAGATTGTTGATATATCATGCTGCTGAAGCTGCATCAACAGTTAATTGTATGGAATACGGAAACCACTATCTGCAATAACAATTCTAAAATGAATTCTTTCAAATGTTATAAATTACATCGGCACATTTAATATAAACACCTTCTTCCTAATTATAGGTCCGAAAGCTCCCATGTACAGATGGTAAATGTCAACCAAATTCCTATCGATAAAGCTGATGTGTACAACTGACCTTCAACAGTTAGTTATATAAATAATATGACAAGATGAAAGAATTACAAAAACACTGATATATCACGTGCCGAATTAAGCCCATATGGGATAATCGTGTTCAATCTATATATAAAAGTGGATTCCATTCTTAACAGTAATTGTTCAGCATCCTCATGCCCAAATTTCTTTGGTTGGTATTTGTAAATTACGCTGAACCTGATGTCTTCAGGGGAATGTTGGAAACTCCTGAAATGTTCAGTAAGAGGTGCTTCCAAAACCATATGTTTAATTCTAGAACGATGTTCAAGGATTCTAGTCCTCACTGCCGGATAGCTTCCTATGTTCCTATTCACAGCACAGCAGTTTGTTGGGTCATCTAAACCAGGCCTCCAAAGGCTGGGACTGTCCTCTCCGGACGGGCAAAGCCAGAACTGTGCGTATATCCTTCCGTTCTGCCTGGTAGTGGGAGCAGAATCCAACCATTCTCCACTCTCCTTTAAAAAAATTTCTGCATGCAAAGCCTATGGTGCTGCTTCCTCCGGAGTTGTCATCTCCCTAACTTGGGCTTGTCTGCTCTGACTGGCAGCAGCTCCCCAGGAGTTTGCACAGCATGCTTTCCAGGGTTTCCATTGAGGGGTCTTGCCACCTACCTGGCGACTCCAAGGATTGAGCCCTGGGCTTTCTGCATGCAAGGAAGACGTGCTGCCTCTGGTTTATACATCTTCCTGTGGTCTTTTTCTACAGCAAATTCTTTGCTGCCGTCTTGGCTCCTGTCCTATGGAGTGTATTTCCATCTAGGGTTGTCTTGTCTCATCCTGGTTTTGGTGGCTTCTCGACCCCCAGGCTTTTCCAGATGGACCTCGGTCCCCCCAAGAAGCTGGAAGAGCTAGACCCAGACACCCTGGGATACTGGCGGCGTCTCCGGAAGTTGGACACCATACAGTGGAACAAGATACGGAAGGAACGGTCGTTCTGATTTCGAACCGGTTTGCTAAAAGCGACTTTTGTCTCTTCTCCCCCCAATGTAAATATTGACCAATAAATCGCCGTCTGTGCTGTGCGGTGGTTCTTACAACTTTTCCCTCCCTTTATGTCACTTTTACATGTCTACACTACAATTCTGAACCATTTTCACATCAACAAACCATTCGTTCTCCCAGCCAAAGAAATCTCCATAGCTTCACAGCAGCTCGCCTTTTATGCAACCCTGTGCAGATGCAAAAAGAAATCAGGCTAGAGGCCAGATCTGGTGTCTTGATAATTTCAGCTTTAATAAACAGGACAAGTTTCTATCCCTCATGGCCATGAAGACAGGATTGAAAGTGAGTGGGAGGTATTCTTAGTGCTCAGGACAAATTCCTGGAAAGTTGCTTTTGTCAGCAAGATGCTTTTTCGTTAGTCTTGACATATGACAATTTCCATATATACAAACTTGAGACTGAAACATGGGGTATTGAAATTGTTGATATCGTTCCCTGTGTCCTAAAGACAAAGTGTGCCATCGAGTCGGTGTCAACTCCTGGCGCCCACAGAGCCCTGCGGTTGTCTTGGGTAGAATTCAGGAGGGGTTGACCATGGCCTCCTCCCGTGCAGTATGAGAGGATGCCTTTCCGCATCTTCCTATATCACTGCAGCCCGATATAGGTGCCAGCGGGGATTCAAACCGGCAACCTCTGGCTTGCTAGTCAAGTCATTTCCCGCTGTGCCATTGGGTGGCTTATTCCCTGTGTCCTAGAGACCTCAAATTTGGCAAGCGTGTGGCTCAAGACACCCCAATTACTAGTGGTGTTATTCATGTATATAATGCTATTATTATTATTTTATTTTATTTTATATTTTATATCCCGCTCTTCCTGCAAGGAGCCCAGAGTGGTGTACTACTTACTTAGGTTTCTCCTCACAACAACCCTGTGAAGTAGGTTAGGCTGGGAGAGAAGTGACTGGCCCAGAGTCACCCAGCTAGTATCATGGCTGAATGGGGATTTGAACTCGGGTCTCCCCGGTCCTAGTCCAGCACTCTAACCACTACACTACGTGGGCTCTTGGTAATTGGACCTGGCACGTGACAGAGTACAAGAGGAAAGGTCCATGCCCCAAGGAGATTACAATCTATAATTCAACTCACAGAGGCAACAACCAAGGAAGGGGAGGGAGGGTGTGTGTGTGTGTGTGTGTGTGTGTGTGTGTATACACACACATACATACACACACACACAAGCTCATATTGCCAGTCAATTGAACAGCCTTCCAGCAGTCTCACAATGCCGCCCACTGAATACTGCTGGTTATTACAAGTCACCCTACCCTTCTTCCAAGTCACGCGGTTGGGGGAATGTACCCTTATTCTGTCATCACAACAACCCTGTGAGATAGGCTATGCAGAGCGAGAATGACTGGCCCAGCGTCATCCAGTGAGTTTCGTGGCTGAGTGGGGATTTGAACCTGGGTCTCCCCACACTTAGCCTGACATTGTGTGTAAGAGAGAGGTTTACGACAGCCCTGCAAGGTATTCTGCTGTTAGTATTGTGAGTTAAAGATGGGCTGAGGCTGGTCTGGCTTCCCAGATCTTTAAAAAAACAAACAAAGCTTCCATCTAAAACTCTGGCCGGTAGCAGCCTGGAGTGTTTAAAACAGGCAGGACGGCTGCCCGCCAGCAATGCTGCAGCTGATTTCTGCCCTGAGACCTCCAGGGTCTCTTCTCGCTCTTCACATTCTGCATTTCTAGACCTCTCGGACCCCCTCATGGTTTGAATCCAGCGCTTGATTGTGTAGAGAAGCTTCTTGTGCTACCGGCTTGTGGTCAGTAAAACTGCTAGGCCCTGCCTGCGCTTTGATTGATGGGTTAAGTGCTGCCAAGTCGGTGTCGACTCTTAGATAGAGAGATCCTCTCCAGGGTGATCTTCTGCCTTCCACTTGGCCTTTCGGGTCTCGCGGTGGTGCCTTCCTAGCTGTCATGATCGAGTCCATCCACCTGGCTGCTGGCCGTCCTCTTCTTCTCTTTCCTTCCACTTTCCCCAGCATTATGGACTTCTCAAGGGAGCCGGGTCTTCGTATCATGTGTCCGAAGTAGGATAGTTCGAGCCTGGTCATTTGTGCCTCCAGTGAACATTCTGGATTGATTTGTTCGTTTGTTTTCCTGGCTGGCCATGGTCTCCTCCAAAGTCTTCTCCAGCACCCAAGTTCAAAAGCGTCCATGCTTTTTCCGTCTTGCTTCTTCAAGGTCCAGCTTTCACATCCATAGAGTGCCGCAGGGAAAACCATGGTCCGAACAATTCTAATCGTTGTAGGTGTAGGCACGTCACGGCATCTCAATCTCCTTTCCTTGCAAGCCTACCAAGTGCTGGTCTGCGCCGGCGTGTTTCTTGACTGCTGGATCCTTGACTGTTGGTGGTCGGTCCGAAAAGGCAGAAGAAGCTGCCCACCTCTTCAGTGCCTTCATTGTCATTTCTGAGGCGGGTTGCTGTGCCCGTTGTCATCAGTTCAGTCTCCTTGACACCTAGTCGTAGTGCCATTTCCCCACCCTGCTCCTGGACTGTCATTACTACAGCCCAGCCACACCTTCATCCTTTTCTACGGGCTGCTGCGGGAGGCGCAGGAGGAAGAGAACCCAACGACACAGTGACGTTTGATTACAGTTGGACACAGTAATAAATTATTATTATTATTTTGATTTCTAGACCGCCCTTCCAAAAATGGCTCAGGGCGGTTTACACAGAGAAATAACAAACAAATAAGACGGATCCCTGTCCCCAAAGGGCTCACAGTCTAAAAATAAACAAGATATACACCGGCAACAGTCACTGGAGGGATGCTGTGCTGGGGACGGATAGGGCCAGTTACTCTCCCCCTGCAAAATAAAGAGAATCACCACGTTAAAAGATGCCTCTTTGCCCAGTTAGCAGGGGTTAACTGAATGAAGAATAAGAAAAAAATAATGAAGCCAGGGCCCAAATTCAACTCGGAAGTGAAGCCCCGAGCATGAGTCTTGAGTTTCTAAGCCTATGGGCAAGTCCTTGCCCAGAAAGAGGAGAGCACCATAGAGTTGGGACCGGGGAGGGGCTAGAGTGGCTGCCAACCCTGCCCCTCGAGGAGCCCTGCCCGGGGCATCTGAGCATGCTCATAAGCATAAGAGCATGCTCAGTACGGTCAAACGAGGCTCCATTTTTTTCATTTGAAGCCAGTGCCCTTACCCTGAAGGTCAATCTAACACAGGCCTGCTCAACTTCGGCCCTCCTGCAGATGTTGGCCTACAATTCCCATAATCCCTGGCTATTGGCTGCTGTGGCTGAGAATTATGGGAGTTGTAGTCCAAAAACAGCTGGGGGGCCTAAGTTGAGCAGGCCTGATCTAACAGAAACTCCTGCATCTTGAGTGCTGGCAAGACTGCTCACTCTCTCTGAAACCTGTCAGGAGCTCTTACGCTTGTTCCGAACTTCAGAACTAGTAAAGAGAGTTGTGTGCGCCCCAGTGTCGAAGAGGTCACCCAAGGCCCGCCCGGGCTGCATTAGGCTGGAGCTGATGATCTGGCTGTAGGGGGGCCGTTTTTCTCTCTTTCTCTGCATTATTGTCCGTACGTTGTAGTATATTCTGTGTTGTGTTTCTGCGGTTTTCATTCCGTAGCTTGAGCTGTTTTAAGCACTGAGGAGATCCGCCCACATGCGCTGAGTTAAGGATCTTCAAGTATGACGACTTCCTGCCTTTTGGAGCCTGTGGGGGGATGTAATCCCCCCCCCAGCAGAACTTATTGGACACATTTTCAGCTATGGGAGGTTTTGTTGTTAACACTGGTAACATTTAGTAATCTGGACATAATCTGAGAACGTTTCGTACTTCAGGAACATGGGCAAACTTAACCAATTGTGCAGCTTTGCTAATGCCCCAATCAGTTTCCAGGGATCATGCTTCCACTCCTAGGCTGAGACCAGCGTATCCCACTCCCCGCATCCCTTAACGTCTCCAATGGGTGCTATTTTCTGGAGGACTGTCTGTGTTCCACCAACCCCACAGGTTGCACTGCCCCCAACAGCTTTTTTGGACACAGGTTCGGCTATTAGAGGTGTAGTTGCAACTACCCCACAGATCTCCACCAGGCAGGCTTTTCTGATGGGTCTGCATCTCTGATGCAGATGGCTGTCAGTCTTCCCTTTCCCTGTCAGATTGCACCAACCGGGCAGGCTATTCCAATGGGTTCACATTTCTGATGCACTAGGCTGTCAGTTATCGTTGTCCCTGTCAGATTGCACTCCTCACGTCCTTGTACATCTCCGATGGCTGTTCTTTTCTGAAGGACTGTCAGTGTCCAGCACACTCTCATAGTCCACCAATACCCCGGATTTCAACAGATTGCACTGACCCCAACACATTTTTTGGACACAGGTTTAGCTATTGAATGTGTAGTTCCAACTACCCCACAGATTTCAACCAGGTGGGCTTTTCTGATGGGTCTGCATTTCTGACGCACTAGGCTGTCACTTTAACCCTAACCCTAACCCTAGAAGTGTGAGCATTGGAAGATATTCCCCTCAGGGGATGGAGCCATTCTGGGAAAAGCATCAGAAGGTTCCAAGTTCCCTCCCTGGCAGCATCTCCAAGATAGGACAAGATTTTTTTATTGAACCAACAAACTACCAAAGCATACAGTACGTTGCCAAAGCACAATTATATACAAAGTGGTTGTTTGTACATGATATATCTACAAAGATTTACACACAAGGATTTGGAAACCCACAAGGTTATGAAGTATATGCAGGTAGTACTGTAACTCAGGGGTGGGGGATTTCAAGGCACATCAGGTAATCGGGGTAGCAAACACGACTTGTCCCCTTAGCTAAGCAGGGTCTACCCTGGTTGCATATGAAAGGGAGACTAGAAGTGTGAGCACTGTAAGAGATTCCCTTTAAGGGATGGAGCCGCTCTGGGAAGAGCAGAAGGTTCCAAGTTCCCTCCCTGGCAGCATCTCCAGATAAGGCTGAGAGAGATTCCTGCCTGCAACCTTGGAGAAGCCGCGGCCAGTCTGTGAAGACAATACTGAGCTAAATAGACCAAGGGTCGGACTCAGTATATGGCAGCTTCCTAGGTTCCTATGACCCTAGTGTTCTGAACAGCAAAACTATTCTGGAAAGTAACAAGGATCAGGGGTCTGAGGAGCCATTAAACCTGCCTGTCAATTTCACGTTTTTGTTCCATTAAACCTATTTCATATCTTTGTCATCCAACCTAAGCAACAAGTCTGCTCAAAATGCAATACGTCCGGGCAGGGGAGCAAGCAGTAATTTTGAAACTGGAATCCATCTGACCATCCTCCTGATGGGGAAGTGTTTAAATGTTCAAAATGGTACTAATCCGGTCAATCAACATGAAACCTGGGAAGCAAGTGTTGGCTGCAAAGGGCAAGGGCTCTCTCAGCTCAGTCCTATGTGTGTTTACTTAGAAGAAAGCCTCAAGGCTTTCTACAGGGCAATCCTAAGCAGCTGTGCATAGGGATTTAGGGACAGATGCCCTAATCACACAATCCTATCCAGGCTACAGTGGATAAAAAGGCCAATGAGCACTTGACTGTTTTTATTTTGACTCATTTGGCACAAACAGGTTTTAAAAGCCTCAAAACCGAAGGCTCAGTGGGTCAAATCTGAAGTAAATATATGGGACTCCTGTTGTCAAAACATGCTAAGACTTTGTTGCCAGAGAGAGTGCATACGATTGTGGGAATGAGGCAACCCAGTACTGTTAAGGAGTTTGCTCTTTCCTTGACATGGTTGGTTTTTGTAGACAATAGATTCCTGGTTTTAGTCAAATAGCTCAAGTAGCTTGTATGATTTAACTACGCAACCCCACAATCTGTCTTGGACAGAAGAGGCCTGAGATGCTTGGGAAAACTTGAAATCTTTATTAGTTTCTGCACCTGCACTAGCATTTCCAATCTATGAGAAACCCTTTTACTTGTTTGTAAAAGAGGACAAAGGATGTATGGCTGCAGTTGTGACCCAATATTTGGGTCCAGCATCACGACCAGTAGCCTACCTTTCTCGAAAATTGGAAAGAAAAAGGACCACCATGTTTCTTCCTATTGTAGCTAAATATAAAAAGTGTAATTCCTGCATTTTAACCATAGTATGTGGGTCTTGGGGAGAATTGGAGCCTTTTCCTCTCCCCCTGCTTCAGTAAAATCTCTTGGGAACCCAACCCAGCCAAACTTTTAGTTAGATGCCAACCAGTCAGAGGAATAGCTAGTTGAGAACTCCAGTTTGCAACCTATTGGAATTCATTGAACTAGCTGCAGGAAATAGTTTAATACTGTGCCGTGTGTGTTATGTTTGTAACGTCTTTGTAAATTCTCTTATGGGAAGGTTGGGTGAATTTGGTGGATGGAGTTGTTGTTTGGAAACACTTTCATGAGGAAGCAAAAGGGAGCTTTTATGCTCTGAAGATGGGTAACGCCTTGGTCATATACTGAATGATTCTTCTGTGAATGATTGTGCTTCTCTTAAAGTTGAAATAGGGCAAATTAACCCTTGATTCATAGTAATAGTAGAAAATTAGGAAAGGATTCTAAGGTCCCAATGTTGTAATTCAGCTGAACCCCTTTAAATTAATCTCTTGTTTATTTGGGGTTTTTGTATTGTCTTATCAGATGTCATTAGTCTGTTCAGTTATTGATAAAGTAATGAGAAAGAGGGGAACTGTAGCACCTTTCCAGTCTCACACCCACCTTTTGTACAGGAGGGGCTCCTAGATCCCCCCCCCACAGCTAACCTTGCTTAAGATTTTTTTTTTAATGTTATGAAGGGATGTCAGTAAATTGTGGGAGGAAATAAATAAACAAATAAATAAGACAGGTTTTAAGCTGAATGGATAAAAAGAGTTGTAAACACAAGCTGATATAATGTGTTGTAAATACTAGAGGTTTTTATGTCTTTGTAATATTTTTGTTACCATGTACACTGAAAGCCACTATAAAATGGTCTAAGGCTTAAATTTAAAATTTTCCTCACAGCCAGCCTTGCTTTGCCTCCGCAAAGAACTTTTGAAATCTAGATGCCACTCCTGTAGCCAGTTATACCAAGTGGAAGGGAGTTCCCAAGTACAGTTTGCATTCACCTGAAGGTCTTCTCAGCTTAAAAGGATCTAGCTTTCTGTATGCTACTGTTAAACCCATACTGTTTTCACAGCTCCTGATTAGAAACTTGATAATAACTTGTGTTTATCACAGGCTTCACCCCTCTGCAAGATTATGGACAATTTTTCTGATAACATATTTTTGTTTCATGAGACACTAGGCCTCGTGAAAGAGATTTCAATCCTATTTCTACAAGGTATATTAATTTTGCCTGGAGGCAAGGACTGTTTCCTTTTATATAGGTTTTTATAAGGATATTGTTGACGGAGAGTTGGAACGCTACCTAAACGTGGCTTAGATGGGGACAGTGAAGATCCCGAAAGCCAAGTGTCACTGACAAATCACCCTTTTATGGAGAATGAAGTCAGGTACACTGGATGGAGACTGATTGCCCTGACAGAAGTCTGTAAGTATGCTGGCACAGTGTGGTGTAGTGGTTAGAGTGCTGTACTAGGACCGGGAAAACCCGAGTCCAGTTCCTCATTCAACCATGACACTTGCTGGGTGACACTGAGCCAGCCACTTAAACGGCCTGGCCTGCTTTGAAGGGTTGTCGTGAGAGGAAACTTAAGTATGTAGTACATCACTCTGGACATCTTGGAAGAAGAGCTGCATGAGGCTACAGGAGAACAGGACTTTATCAGCAGTTCTACCCAAAAGGCCTTTGCGAGATTCAAGTGCTGAAGTTGATGTTGTGGCCTCTCGAGTGATAAGACTATGTTTGACCTGCCAGGTTTTTAAATGTTTCTTCAAAGTCACAAACCCACGAGGGTGGGGTGAACGTGAACATCATCATCTTCATCATCATCATTTTTTTCTTTTGACTTTTATTACTTTTGCCTCCTGCCCAGGATTGCTGCTTGCAAGCTGACCCATTGGGTTGAAGCCCTTTCTACAGCCCACAAGCCATAGTGGCCATTGCAGGCACCAGTGGAGGACATTATCCCCTGTTTTGAACTTTGGGAAGCAGGGAAGCGAGGGAAAGCATGGAAACAAAAACATTATTGGGGGGAAATTGCCAAAAGACCAATTTGAAGTGGCCTCAGGTTTTACTTATTGTGTTGCTTGCTTTGAGAACTAGACCTAAGAAAGGTTATGACCTCCCTCTTTTGGGAATGTTGGTTGGCCACCCTGATCCCAGGATGCTGTCCCTTCGGGCGGGGGGGGAGGAACTGATGTCTTGTATGCCTATCTTTTTCTCTCAGTAAGCAGGGTCCTCTCCAAGTTCTGTTGGTGACCCAAACAGTGGTCAAGTGTAAGGGAAGAATCCCAAGGGAGTCTCCAGAGGACGTCAGCCCTGACCCAGAAGAAGGACCAGCTGTCCACCATCAGCAACAGCTGCAACAAAGGAGAACCCAGAATGTTGGGAAGTTGAACTCCTTGACGAGTTAAAAACTTTGTTCTAAAGGGTAAAAGGAGATTGAACCATGGGAAAATCTGTTAATCATGACTATGTATGCTTCTAAATCCTGGTAGCTTTGTGCACAGGGTAAAGAGGAAGAGTGAAAACCCCATAGTGGAGCGGAACTCTGGGTTTCATCAAGCCTAGTAACTGAAGGACTCCCGAAAGGTATTTCACGATAGGGAAACAAGAAGCTTGAGATTTGTTGGGGTGGCTGACAAGCTGGCTATCTGATTTTGGATGGCTACGCTCTCTGGTAATGGAACTTTTAGCTTTTGGTGCTCTGATGCTTTTTGGATGTAGTATTAATATGATCCCCTCCTACTCCTCTGTTGTTGTATACAATGGGTCCTATACTGTTTAAACCGGACATTGACATTAAAAGAAAAAAGAAAAAAAAAGAATCTATATCCCGGGTGAGATATCATCGTACCAGAAGGGACTAAGGAATTAGTCCCCACTAAAAGAAAGGGTGGAATTGATATAATTGATTAACTTATAAAACTAATCTAGTCATGCTGAAAGGTTTAAAACACACAATATGATAAAAAGTTAAGAAGGAATTTTCTCCCCAGCTGAAACTGTTACTTAAGTAGGAACAAAGTACAATTAAGTTTACACAGGAAATGAAATGAGAAGATACTGTTATCATGTATTAAAGAGATTACTTGCCTATGTGATCTGTAATGTATAAAAATCTGTTGTAAATGATGATTGGGGTTCTGGAATTTGGGCACTAGCCGGCCAGAACCTTTGCTTCTGCAGAGCAAATAAAGCCTTTTAAAAACTTCTCCGCTGGTGATGTTCTTTGGCTCGCTGACCCAGTAAAAGAACCATTTGGATGGTATAGCACCTTCGGCAGAGTTTTAGTGCAGTGCAAGTTGGAGAGCTGAAAAATCCAAGTGAAGGAGCACAAGTTACTGTCAGAGAGAATCAGAGCTGGGGCTGGAAAGAGGGCTGAGAAATCACTGGGAGAGCTGTGACTTCCCGGAGGACCAAATCACTGTGGAAGTGGAAGAAACGGTTTGAGATTGAACCCCCACATCTGGGAAGGAAGTGCAGGACCAGAGGCTGAGCAAGGGCCAAGCCAGGCTTGCGGCAGCAGCTGAGCAGGAGTGCTGGCAAAAGGACTCTGGGTAAGGACTCTGGGTTGGATGAGTGGGCTCATATTTCCTTCCTTCCTTATGCTCATATGATTGCTCTTTTGTACCAAATTTCCCAAAAGAACTATTGTTTTGAATTGAAATATTGTATATGAATATTATATATATATATACCGCTTTACGACAAATATCTATATACCGCTTTATGTCTACCCAGACTGGCAACGGCTTCTCCAAGGGTGCAGGCAGGAGTCTCTCTCAGCCCTCTCTTGGAGATGCTGCTGCCAGGGAGGGAACTGGGAACCTTCTGATGCTCTTCCCAGAGCGGCTCCATCCCCTGAGGGGAATCTCGGACAGGGCTCACACTTCTAGTCTCCCATTCATATGCAACCAGGGTGGATCCAGCTTAGCTAAGGGGACAAGCCCTGCCTGCTACCACATGACCAGCTCTCCTCTCCCTTTTACTAACTCCATCAGGGTCAAAGCTTTATCACGTAAAGAAGTAATATGCAAACGGGTTGGGGTACCTATAGGGATTTGGTACATTTTCACGAAAAGGATTGTAGGTTAAAAAGTTTAATTGAAATACAAGATATAGTTAGAGATTGGTTTCAGTATCATCAGTTAAATGAGATGTATAAGAAGGACCTTAAAGTCGGATTTGAGGACCAGACTTCAAATTTTGAGAAGGAATTATGTCAAAATGATGAAAATTTAGTTTCTAAAATGTATAAACTGTTGCTTTTGGAGGAGACAAGAGAAGAAGTGGTTAAAATGACTATGATAAAATGGGCTCAAGTTGCGGGGCGTAATATAGAAATGGCAGCCTGGGAAAAGTTATGGAAAAAGGATTTAAAATTTACTGCATGTTATGCTATCAAAGAAAACTATTATAAAATGATGTATAGATGGTATCTGACACCAAAAAAACTGGCTTTAATGCATAAAAATGTTTCAAACAAATATTGGAAGTGTGGACATTCTGAAGGCACATTTTTTCACATGTGGTGGACCTGTGGGAAGGCTAAAGCCTATTGGGATATGATATATAATGAACTAAATAAAATATTTAAAATGACATTTCCTAAGAAGCCAGAATCCTTCCTGCTGGGAATAACACAAGGAGCTATCTCTACAACCAATTTAACATTTTTTATGTATGCCTCTACGGCAGCTAGAATTATATATGCACAGAAATGGAAGTCTAGTGAACTGCCTTCAAAAGAAGACTGGCTGATAAAAATTTTGGAATATGCGGAGATGGCAAAACTTACAGCACTATTAAGAGATCAAAACTTGGAATGTTTTAAAGAAGATTGGAAACCATTTTTGTTGTATTTAAAAAATTACTTCCCTACTATGGACTTGACAGCAGGGTTTGAAATTTAGTATAAATCGCAGGTTGGTTAGTTTAATTATGTTTGTAAGGGCTTGAACTTATGTTTTGAATTATTATTATAGCAAGGGTAAATTTTATAGTTGACGATTCACGAAGAAATGTGAGCGGGAAGTCCATCTTTTATGTGTGTATTTGTAATGAATGACAATATTGCTATTGTTAAAATTAATTTTAAAAATGAACGTAAAAAAAACAAAAACAAAAACTCCATCAGGGTCAGGTAGAGAGGATGGTTTTTACAGTTCGTTCCTCCTTTCAGATAAGAAGGCAGGCAATACCCTTACTGTAGCAAAAAAATAAAAATAAAAATAAATGGTGGCAGAAGTTAAAACCCAACTCATCCCCAAAACTTTGAAGAGTGTCTTCTTTCTCATGCTCTAATGTGCAGTCCTCTGCTTCGGTGGGAGGGAGGGATTCCTTCCTCCCTGTCTTTGTGCCCCTGCGGCTGCTGGTGGAATGGAGGGAGCATCTTGTTTATTTTATAAAGAGGTGTGTGTTCCTTGCTTAGACTCCCCCTTTTGCTAGATTTACCAGGTAGGAGAGAGGATTGTTATACACACACACCACCTCTGTGGCGGAATGGGCCTTTGTTCAGCAGAAAAACGCGTTCATGTCCCATATCAGGACTCCCCTCCTCTCCATCCCAAAAGCCCAGGTTGCTCTTCCTTTGTGGATTCCTTGTCTCTCACTAGCCTGTTGCGAAACCCCCGATTCCAAGTATTCTTAAGTACCAGCACATCATGCCAAGGCTGGCTCCTATTGTTTGGAAATGGCTCTCTTCAGGAAGCATTAGAAACATTCAGCTTGGGATTGTTTGAGCTCCCAGAGGAAGGTTGTCCTCATCTCTCGCTAGCTTTCCTTCTTTCCCTGGGGGGACGCTGCTTAATTGGCAAATCTTTCCCTATAAAGGAAGCGGCCAGCAGCTTTTGTTAGTTAGTTAGGTGGGGTCAGTCCTGGGAGGGAGGGACTCTCTCTCTCTCTCTCTCTCGGTTGCAGCAGTTCCCAACACGCTGCTTTGGTGGCAGTTTAGCTTGGTTAGCTGAGGCCAGGCTGCATGGTTCCTGGGAGCGTGCAGACTTCACCACCATGCCAGCTGCTGTTTTCTGAACTGCAACGTGAGACCGGAGAGCGACTGAGCCTCCACCAGACAGGAAGAAAGGTACCTCGCTTGGGCATTTTCCCCATTTTGCTTGGCTTGCCTGTAAACTGTCCTGCTTTTGAGATCTGCTTAAAAAAACTAGCTTGGGATGGTTTCACACTTGATCTGGCTGGAAACCTCCTCCCTTCTGTCTCCCGACGTGCCTGCTCTGGCACAGAGGCACTGCCTCTCACCCCTGGACTTCGGAGCCAAAGTCCACCCCCCCCCCAAATCCTCCTTGGTCTGTCCCGGGTGATAGGGTAGCTGTGTTGAGTGTGACTGTGGCCTGCACTGGGCACTTCGGAGACAGAGGTGGGAGTGGGGAAAGAAATATGTGGGAGGGGGATTTGTTAAGTTGCGTGTTGAAATATTCCCGTTTCATATTCCTACATTCTTATGAGTCCAGCTGCTGCCTGTGCCCTCAAGAGCCCACGTGTTCAAAATACAGCGTTTGTCGTGTATGTGTGTGTCGGGGGCTGATGCTTAACTTGCACTGGGCGGGCCTCCCAAAGGCCTTGAGGTCCACAGGCCCCTGAATGACCGAGGTGCACTTCTGTGGCCACACGCTGCTCTTTCAAGAGGTTTCAAGGCATGTTGGCTCGATTGGGAGTCCACCCTGGTTCTCGACGGAACAGGGGAAGTTTTAATGTTGGTTCCCTCTCACAGGAGACTGGTGGCCGAGGGAGCTCCACTGGAGGAGGGTTTGCAGACACAACTCGGGGAGGTCCAGGGCTGGAAACCCAATCCCAGTTCGCCACAACCTCCTTTCCGACGTTAACCCCGACACCACTTTCAAGGCAGCAGAATTCTGCCCTGTAGTGTGTGTGACAAGGAAGCAGCAGGTCAACTCCTTCATTAACTGCCTGCAGAAGTTAGAGTGAGGATTTGGGGTTATTATGTAGAATGATCCTCAATCCTTACCCATAAAAGCCTTGGGCGTGCGTCCGTGCCGCCCGTGTCTTTTTCGCCCGATCTGGGCATGCGCGGAGCGCATGCCCAGATCGGGCGAAAAAGATACGGCCGCCCAGAGACGGGCGGCCATGTTGGACCGTTACGGCGAGAGGGCCGGGAGGAGCAGAAGCGGCGGGCCAAGGAGAAGCGGCCGCCGCCAACGGCAGGAGGAGAGTGTGGCCGAGGCGGCGGCGGAGCCGCGGCCTCGGCCAAAGGTAGTTGTGGCCGCGGTGGGGCGACTGGCCCCGTTGGCGGCGGCTGCGACGCCACCGAGAGTGCGGGTGAGGCGGTGGCGGGGCGACTAGCCCCGATGGCGGCCGCGGCCTCAGCAAGAGGTGGCAGTAGCTCCCCTTAAGGCTAGCGCCCGTTATTACAACGGGCTAAAAATTACTAGTAAATAATAATCATTCATAAACTTTGTTAGCCACCCCGTAACAAATTATTCTCTGGGCACTTTACAACACTGGTTGTTAACTGTCTCTTTAATGGGTGTTCTAGGCTATGGATGTTTTATGGTGTATTTGTCACTTGCTTGGCTGCTCAGAGACTGTAATCAACAAATTGACTGATTGATTGAACAAACAACTGGTCGGAGTCCTTAGTTTAGGGTTTGGTCCAAAGCATTCATATGTGTTGATGGGCTGTTATTGACTTAGGTGTTGTTTTGTAACCCTGCTTGAATGTTTAAACTTTGGTTGTAAATAAAGAGATGTCTGTCGTATTCATCTTGTGTTTGGCAGGCGTGTTGCGAAACTTGAGCTCGGCTGGGTAGCCAGGCCTTGGATACTTGGTGGAGAGCCTTCTGCTTCCCTCCCTCCCCACAGAGCCCCATATCTCCTGCCTTTCGAAGGCTGTTGCCGAAAAAGCGATTCACGTGCAGACTCTGCTCCTGTGTTTTAGATGCAAGCACCATTCTTGTTTTTCAAAAGGTCTGCTGTGTATTTCAGGCTGTCTAGGAAGAAAAGACCTCTCGGCATGACTCTGGGGGAGATCCTTTTGCTGCAGAAAGACAGTCTAGAGACAAGCATCCCCTTCAGTGGCTGGTGCTGTGTGGATTAGCAGACCTGGGGGTGGGAGACAGGAAGCAGCCCAACTGAAAGTGAAAAAAGAGAAAGAGCCTATTAGCCCAATGCCTTTCGGCCGAGGCCTTCTTCAGGGGCAACAGGTGTAGTGTTTCCAAGAGACCTCCTTACAAGAAGGCCAGGGTTCACTTCTAAAAAGCCCTCTTGAAAATACTGCAAATCTTGCCCCTGAAGAAGGCCTCGGCCCAAATGACAAGTGACCGTACAGGGTGGAACAGAACCCATACCCCTTTGTCGTGCATTTCGGCTTCACCCAGCAGACAGTATCCACGCCTTTGCGCAGGGATCGTGGGATATTTCCCAGTCCTGCTTTCTGCAGACCTTTTCCCACATCTGGCTGCAGGAAGATTAATCCTCGGACTTCAGAGCCAGCAGGCGAAACTGAGAGGTGGAAGAGAGCAGAACTTGAGCATCAGAACAGTGAAAAAGAAGCCAATCTGTGAAAAAGAAGCCGTTCCAAGAGCAATGCAGCTCTCAAGGGGATTTCAGAGCCCCAGAGGAAGCAGGCAGACCTCTAGGAAGCAGAACAGCAGCAGCAAAGAAAAAAGTTCTGGGGGGGAAAGAAGCCTCTCAGGAGGAGGCCAAAGGAAGCGCCAGAGAAAAAAGGAAGAGGAAAGGAAGATCTTTTCTGTCTTTGAACCCAGCAGATTCTCCCCAGAGGGAAGACGCACCATTCCTGCAGATACTGCAATACCAGGTTGATGCTGGAGTGGATGGAGCAAGCTCCTATTCCATCTCCCACTCCCCAAAATCCATTTAATATATTGCCCCCAAATAGAGGACATACCAGATATTAAACTGATAAGAACAGATACTCCACTTGATCTTAGCCATAAGGCCGAGAAGCGATACTAGGACACTCCAAGAACCGACCTTTCGTACCCAGCCCGGGCCCTTCGAGGGCTCCGAGAGCAACGCGGCACCCCGAGGGGCCCGGCCCCATAGAGGGGGAAGCCCCATCCGCCAGCCCTCCAGAGACGCTCCCAGAACCCGGCTCCTTCCCCATCGAGGGGAAGCCTCCCCTGCCAGGCCCTTTTAATCTCAGAATCGGTGGGGTCTCGGGACCTCCTCAGCTTCACGACTCCCTTAGCCCCGGCTCCAATGCCGATTGGCCTGAAATCTGCATAAACCCGCCCCCTTTCCCAAGTATGCTCTCTTAACCCTTTCAGCACCGGCACCATTTCCTGTTCCAAAGCTGTTGCTTTTCACTCTCCCCTTATGATCGCTCCCCCCCAAAATGGGGCAAAATCAGCCAAGAGTCCTGTGGCACCTGAAAGACTAACACATTTACTGCAGCAGAAGCTTCTGTGGACTGGAGCCCACGGGCTTCCGGTGCCGGCGGAGGAAGGAAAACACCTGAGAGCGTTAGGGAAAGCTAATAAAACTGAAGGGAATCAAATCCGGGGTGTACTTACAGCCCATCTGTCACTTGCATTGTCACCGGCCTCGGCTCACCTCTCTGGCCCCGTCTCACTCCCTCCGTCCAGCACCCAGGACCTCCTCTTCTGAAACAGAGCAGCAGCAGCAGCAGCAGCAGCTGAAGACAAACACAGCAGTTCAAGTCCTTTGGGAAAACAGGATGTGTCTTTGTGTGGAGGGGGAAAAGGGCCTTAAGCCCTCCTTATCTGCACAAGGGCCCAGGCCAGATTGCTCAGATAACATCCTGCATGTTTGTGGGCGGGAGGTGCTGGCAGTCGGAAAAGAGAGGGAATAAAAGGTGAGATCCAGGACACAAAACATCACTCCCCACCCCTTGCATTTGATTAGAGTTGAATGGCTGGATAAGAGCCGTCAATAGCCCTGCAAAGACACCGTCTGCTTGACAGAAGCAAAGTGCTAGTTAGTGCTCAGCAATGCCAGGTGAGAAGGCAGAGGCCACACCCAGAGCACTGCAAGAGGAGGAAGGGCAGACGGTCTCCGGTGAGCTTCCTGAAGCCCCCGCCTGAAGGAGGGCTCTCCTCCTTCAGAAACTAAATCCGGAGGAGGCTTTTGCTTCTGGCACTTCCCTTTGGGTGTCTCCCTGAAGAGCAAGGAAGACAGCTCTCTTCGCCCTGGACAGGCCAGAGGGTTTTCCTCCATCAGCAGGGAGTTGCTTGCTGCGGGGGGGGGGGGAGTTGGATAGAGCCTCTGGATGGCCAGGAGGTGTGAATGGGCCGTGCCAGACCCTCCTCCGCATAAGAATCAGTGGCTTCCAGGCACCTGCCTTCTCCTGCTAGCAAGCAGCAGGCTTTGGCGGGCGGGCTTTTCATCCCTGCACGGAGTCCTCCAAGAGGCTGCAGGGAATCTTTGGGGAAGGGGGGGGCTTTTGCTCGGTGGCAACAGAGCCCCTGTTTTGCATGCAGAAGGCAGGCTGCTCTGACAAACCCGGGCCGGCAGCAGGCAGGAATGTGGCTGCAGCTCAGTGGCAACAGAGCCCCTGTTTTGCACGCAGGAGGTCCCAGAGTCAACCTCTGCAGAGCCACTGCCAGTCCGGGTAGACCCTCCTGAGCTGGGTGGCCCGAGGGTCTGACTCGGGAGGAGGAGAAGGCAGCTCCCCGTGTCCCTCTGCGTGCACGCAGGAGTGTGGCTCACAGACCTGGCCCGGTGTTGCGAAAGGCAACCTGAGAAGGGACTCATCCGGGGGAGAGCAACTGGCCCTCTCCGCCTCCAGCACCGTATTTCCCGTGGCTGCTGCTGGTGTCTGTCTACGCCTCTTTTTAGACTGTGAGCCCTTTGGGGACTGGGAGCCACCTGATTTATTGGTTTGTTATTTCTCTATGTAAACGACTCTGGAAGCTTTTGTTGGAAAGCGGTCCATAAATATTTGTTGTTGTTGTTGTTGTTGAATTAGTCGCGGAGCTGCCAATGTGGGCAAGTCCTCCTTGACTCCCACGTGTGTGTGAATCTGGACAGCGTCCAGGGTGGAGTCCAAGCCAGGAGAGCGGGGGGACATGGTCTCATCTTGAGGGCGGGAGGCAACGTGTGGTCTGGGGGGGTCCTCTGGGGGTATCCCGGTGGTCTGGCCTCCTCCGGCAGGGGGAGAAACCTCACTGGGCTTGTCTGCAGCTCTGGTGGACTTCCGTCCTACCAGGCTAGGGTGGGGCGTGTGGTGGCTCCCCCCCCCGTGGGCGTAGCAGGGCAAGCCGTAGGTGGCTCCCTTCCTCAGGGTTTTAGGAGGGTGAGCGCTTCAATTTGCACATGAGCTTGGCGTGGCGTTTCTCCACGCCCCAAGCTCTCTCAGTCGTGGCTCCGTGCTGGTCTCTGATCAGAATGAACAGCATTGCATTGACTGACTCTTTGCCAGGGTCCCAGCCCCCCAGTAGGACCAGAGGGGCGTGGACAGAGAACTCGCAGCCCCGCTTTTAGATGCATTGATGGAGAGGAGGCCATGGGAGTGACCAATGGGAGCAATCAGAATCGCAGCAAGGAAGCTCTTAACCTGAAATAAGGTTCTCAAGAGTCGATGTGTGGGGTGGATGGAGCACGCTCCTCTTCCATCGGGAGAAGCTTCTTTCATGTTAAGACCTTGCGTGTGGCTGGCGGGGCCGTGCCCGTCTTCTTCCGCCCATTGCAGCTTCAGGGCCTGGGTCCTTGACGGCGGAGGGTCTTCTCCAGGTCCAGGGGGTCCTCCAGGAGTTCCTGGCGTGGTCGGCCGCTGGGCTGGCATGGCTCGTTCAGCATGGAGATATCGGACAGATCGCGTTCCAGAGTGTCTCTGCGCAGGTATCGTGGGACGCTACCCAGTTCTCCTTTCTGCAGATCTTTTCCCACATCTGGCTGCAGGAAGATCCATCCACAGACTTCGGAGCCGGTTTTGAGAGTCCCGAGGCCAGGCGTATCAGATATTAAACTGATAAGAACAGATGACTTTAGTAGAGAATGCTTTCCCAGCCCAAAGGCTGAGAAGCGATACTAGGGCTCTCCAAGAACCCCATCGAGGGGAAGCCTCCCCTGCCAGACCCTTTTAATCTCAGAATCGGTGGGGTCTGCTGAGAGTAAATTAACTTGGAGCCAATTCATAGTTTCAAATCAATATATAAGGCATTTATTAAGGAACTCCATTCTAGATAGGAAAGTGAGGAGTTAGGATCTCTAATCTATCTATCTAGCTGGATGCAGATGGATTCTGCATCCTCTCTGCACATCTGGTGCAGGGAGGGAGCCTTGCCATGTTGCAAGGTAGACGGCCAGGAAGCATAATCCAGTCATCAGGGTGCTTGGTCTGGTTGCTTGCTTCGGTATACGCCCCCTCTGAAGGTGCAGCTCTTTCATTCTCATCAAAACACACCGCTCTGCTTATAGTTATCCTGTTGGTGTCAGGATCCAGAATTCTGTAGGCTTTGGATTGTGCTGCGTAGCCTACAAAAATCCCTTTTGTGGCCCTGTCGTGTGCAGTCTGAGAAACTTTAGGCCATGGGTTTCAAATCTGCATAAAACTGCCCCCTTTCCCAGTATGCTCTCTTAACCCTTTCAGCACCAGTGGTAGAGCCAGACTTTCCCCTTTCCGTAGCTGTTGCTTTCCACTCTCCCCTTAGAATCGCTTCTCGAAAAATGAAGCAAAAGCAACCAAGGATCTCATGGCACCTTGAAGATGAACCAATTTACCGTAGGCCAGGTCTGAACAACTTTGCCCTTCCTGCTGTTTTTGGATTACAACCCCCATCATCCCCACCCGCAGTGGCCCATAGTCAGGAATGATGGGAGTTGTAGTTCCACATCTGCAGGAAGGCCAGAGTTGTGCAGCTGCAGACAAAGCTTGCATGGCCTCCTAGAGCCCATTTCCTCGGATACGGACAGAATCAAACACTTGAGATCACACAGGGGAGGTGAAGGGATATTTAAAAAGTTAGAGAGAAGTCAAGAGCATACTTACGGCTGGAGTGCTGAGAATTATCCTGTCTCTCTCGTGCAGACACCTCTCCTCCAATGCCATCTGTCACTGCTTTCTTGCCTTCGCTCTCCACGACTCTGGTCCTCTCTCTGACTCGGTTTCCCCACCATCAGAGGCTCCGTCTCACTCCCTCAAACCAGCCTCTGTCTATGACCATCCCAAACCCAGAAGCTCTGCTTCTGGAAAGGAGCACCAGGTAGAGAAAAGCCCTTAACATTCCCATTCAGGTCCTTGGGCCAGTCAAGGATGGGGCGGGGTGGTGAGGAAATGGCTTTACGACCCCTTCATATGCAAAAGGTCCCGCTCTTTCAGCCAAATCACCCAGGTGGAAATTTTCAGATAAAACTCTGCATCTTTTTGTGTGGGTGGTTTTCTTCATTAGCACTGATTAGATTGGAATTAAGCTGAGTGGACAGCAGGAATGCATAGGCCTGAAGGCATTCACACGCATGTCAAGGGAAGGGTGCCAGTCCTTAGGAATGCCAGGTGAGAAGGAAGAGGCCACACCCAAGAAACTAAAGAAAAGAAAGCCGTGAATCACCGTATTCCATGAAGCTTCCCAAAAGGACAGGCTTTCTTTCCAGGGATTCTCAAACCTGGGTCCCCAGAGGCTGTTGGATCACAACTCCCATCATCCCCTGCTGCAGTGGCCTGCATTTCTGAGGGTGGGTGCCAGCAGTCTGGAAACACAGGGCATGGCTTAGCAAAGACCCCTCCCACATATTATTCACTCTGCTTTGTGAGATGAACCTATTCGGAGAGCAATCCGTTTTCTGTGGCTTTCTGCTCTAATCGGCTGTGAAGAAAAGGGGTGGCAGCAGGGAGGACCGATTGCCTCTTGGTAGACCTTCTGATTTTGACAAGAGTCCAAGGGCAGTAAATAACACAATTTTCATTTGATAACACAAGGTGTACCTTAAGGTGATAGTACGAAAGGTAAAGTTGTGCCTTTGAATCAGTGCCGACTCCTGGCGACCACAGAGCCCTGTGGTTTTCTTTGGTAGAATCCAGGCAGGGTTGACCACATCGGTATGAAATGACGCCTTTCAGCATCCTTCTATATCGCTGCTGCCTGCCATCTTCTTTATTTATTATTTCTCTGTGTAAACCGCCCTGAGCCATTTTTGGAAGGGCGGTCTAGAAATCGAATTATTAATAATAATAATAATAATAATAATAATAATAATAATAATATAGGTGTTTCCCATAGTCTGGGGAACAGACCAGCGGGGATTTGAACCGGCCACCTCTGGCTTGCTAGTCGAGTCATTTCCTCTCTGCACCATTAGGTGGCTTTAAGGTGATGCTACCATTGATAAAACAGTGTTGTATCAATGAGGGGGGGGGTGGGATTGCTGCCAGCACTGACGTTCTGTTCTGCGGGCTCCCCGAAGCCTCTCTGTTTATGTCTGGGAGGACAGGTTTGTAGCTCCCACTCTTAACATGCTCAGGAGCCTCACGGGATCCTGGGCTCCCCGTTTACTGGCAAGTGGTCACTACTTAGCAGGCAGTGGGGAAGATGGCCCCCAGGTTCACCAGGTACCAAGGGGATTGAAAGAGCATTAGGCTCCTGCCTTTTCCCTCTTTTGGGAATGTCTAAACAGACCAGGAGTTCGCTGCCCTGCTCTTCCAGGTGTCTCTGCCCAGAGACTGGCCCTGGTACCTCCCCTCCTTGCTTGCCTGGGGCAAGCTAAACTAATCATCTCAGCAGGAAAGCAGATAAGGCACTGTGAGCGCAACTCTCCTCCCTAACAAGAGGTTGATGGGCCATAGGAACTCAGGAGATGAGCCCATTAAAAACACTGATTGATTTACTGGGTCCTTGGGGGTCCAGCCCCTCCACTTACATAACAGGTTGTTCTTGACCTTTTCACACCATTGTGCTCTAGCCAGCCTGGAATCCATTTAATGCAGACACCAAGCTAAATCGCCTCTTTGTAAGTTGTCTGGTTAATCAACTACCTCTAATCCCTCAAAAAAACCCCCAACCCCAATTGTATGCGTGAACCTCAACTTACTCTCTCTCACTTCATTTCCCCAGGACCAGAATTTTGCACACATTTATTCTGATGTGGGAATGCTCCACTCTAGCTCGCTAATTCCCCCACACAAGCCCAAACGCATTGAGGGGGGTTCTGCCCATCACCCCGGAACAGTTCCATTAAAGGGGGGCAGGATGGGATTCTTCCAAACAGTTTCCACCCCTTCTCAACCGAATGTGTGGCCTGTTCTGAAGTTCTCAGCTGCCTTTCCTAGTCTAGCAACCTGCACCGGTTCCCATCTGAAATGCTGGCCCTTGCCAATTGCACAGGAGAGCAGAACAGACAAGCCCCATTACCTTGATAATTGTATATGAGAAGCAGAGGACAAGGAAATGTACGAAAATGACACGCAGCCGAAGGAGAAGCCATGCCCAGCGCAGCGCAGCGATGAACAAAGGACTCTTCCACACAGAATTTGAGAGGGGAGGTGATGGAGTGAAGAAGTTCTTCCCACCCAGGCAGTGAGAACAACCAGCGGGATCATAGATTCCGGACCAGACCTTTGGAAGGCAAAAAGGAGGCGTCTTGTAATATATAGGCAGTTGTAATATACCAGCATCCCATTCTGGGTGGCTTAAATAATCATTACCCACACAGCACTGCCAAGAACCGCCCAAGTTTGCAGCCCCTGCTATCCTAAGCCTGGCTGTGTCACACACATGAAGTAGTAAGAGCAGGAAGATTAATAGGACTAGAGGAAGCTGCCTTCTACTGAGTCAGACCCTTGGTCCATCTAGCTCAGTCTTGTCTACCCAGACTGGCAGCGGCTTCTCCAAGGCTGCAGGCAGGAGTCTCTCTTGGACCTGTCTTGGAGATGCTGCTTGGGAGGGAATTATTTATCCATGTATAGTTGTATGTGTTTGTATATTATATTCTTTAATATCAGATTTGTTTTTACATGTTTAGCTATATACTTCTAACTCATTTTTATTATATGTGTGTTAACTTTTGTAAACTGGCTTGGGACTGTTTTTAATGAAAGGCGGTATATAAATCTAAGAATAAAAAACAAAAAACTTGGAACCTTTTGCATGCAAGTGTGCAGGTGCTCTTCCCAAAGCAGCCCCATCCCCGAAGGGGAGTCTCTTACAGTGCTCACATGTAGTCTCCCATTCAAATGCAAACCAGGGCAGACCCTGCTTAGCAAAGGGGACAAGGCAGGCTTGCTACCACCAGAGCAGCTCTCCTCCCATGTATCACTACCCCAGTATTTCAACAGATATGCATGCACACACTAGAAAGCAGCAGTGAGACAATCACATACACACACACACTCACATCCCAATGTAAGTGAGCTGCCCCGAGCTGTAGTGTACTGGAGGGGCGGAGTATAAATATTTTAAATAAAATAAAGTACAATTCTTAACAACAGTAGAACTGTTTTTGCTACATTTAGGTAGTCCACTGGGGTATATTGTACAGCGGTACTAATTGTAGTAGTCAGTATTAGCATTCAATATTCCCCAGTGTCCTACCTAAAATGTAGCAAAAGCATCTCCACTTTTAATTGTTAATAATCCCACTATATTTATTTTGTAGTAGTTGTACTATATGGTACATTAATAACAAAAATCTTTGGTCTCGGTCTCAGCCCCGGGTAGCCTCCAGGGCTCCAGCAGCAACGCGCCACCCAAGAAGTCCTCCAAGCGGCCTAGAGCGGCTGCTCACTTCTATGGTTGCGAGTCTGGACAGACGCGCCCGAGCCCTCCTGTGTAAGGGCACTGGCTTCAACTGAAAAAATAGAGCCTCGTTTGACCGTACTGAGCATGCGCCTATGCTTATGAGCATGCTCAGATGCACCGGGCAGGGCTCCTCGAGGGGCAGGGCTGATCGCTGCTACACCTGACACGCACATGATGGCCAGCCGGAAGTTTGTGGCCTGGGAGCGGAAGAGCTGTCAAGGGGCGTGGCGAGAGGAGGGGCGTGGCCTGGAGGAGGAGGAGGTGGGCGGAAGAGCAAGTAAGGGGGAAAGGGGGGGCTGCTTGCAATTAGGGGGCGGAATTCGGGAGTGGGGGAGCTCCTGTGCAGGGACTATGGAAAAAGGTGAGTTATGGGGGGCCGGTGAGGGGAGTTGGGTGCCCGGGAGAGGCACAATGGGGGTGTCAGGGGGGAGCAGTGGGGTGGGGGGTCAGGAGGGATGTGATGGGGGGCCAGGATTCGAGGAGGGGGGTAATGGGGGGGCAGAGGCCCCGCTAGAGGGGGGGAGGTTCTGGTGAGCAGCGAGGGCTGATGGAGGGCAGGGGGGGCAGCCAGGGGGGAGGGGGTTACAGGGGTGGGGGTCTCTGGATGGTCTGGGAGAGCCCTGGGGGGGAGGGGGAGGGAGGGGAGGGGAAAGTGGGATTAAACCCTGGGGAGGAGGACTGGGCATGAGGAGGGGGGAGGAGGGAGCAGCGAGGGGAGGGAGGGAGGAGGGAGGGGAGGGGTGGTCTTGAAGCACAACCCGCTGCTGGTGATGGAGGAGGAGGAGAGAAGGAGGAGGAGGGGAGGAGGCCGGCCAGAGGAGGACTGAGACCTTCTTGGAATATTAGAGCAATTCTGGGGGTAAGATGGGGGGTGGCTGTGGGGGGGTGCCGAGGAGCCCATGGAGCACCAAGGGGGCAGCCACTGATTTGGGGGGGAGGTGTTTTTCGGGGGGGGGGACAGAAGCCAGGATTGGGTGTGTGTGTGTGTGCAAGGGAGAGAATTAGGGGCAGGGGGGCACGCCTGGATGGGGGGCAGCAGCTAGCCAGCCAGCCAGCCGTGGGGTGGGTGTGGTATCTGCAGAAGCCTCTGCCGAGAAGTGCCTGCTGCTGCTCGTCTGCATGCGTGCTGCATCCCTGTCCTTTCCAGCAGCAGCAGCAGCAGCAGCAGCAGGACTGCAGAGCCGGCGCTGAACATTCGAGAACCCGCTTTGGGCGGAGGGGGGGCTGTCCTGGCCGGCCAGCCTGGGCTTGGGGGCCCTGAAAGGAGAATTTGGAGAGGGGTGGGGTGGGGGGTGGAGGAAAGCTGTGATTTCCCAGCAGGAGCCCCCTTGCAGCCTCCTGCCCACCTCCCCACACAACAGGACGCCACTGTCAAGACACACAACAGAAACAACCCCCCCCCCCGCCCGCGCGTGCAGCCCGCCCAGTTTGCAGAAGCAGGTGGCTGATGGAGGAGACAGAAAGCCCTATGAATCGACTCCAGTCTTGAGGTGGGGGGGGAGTGGAACAATGAATCACAATTAAGTGGCTCCCCCCTCCCCCCCTGCGGTGGTGATTCCGCGCAGGGCTGTGCTTCCTCGCCCCTCTTTCCCTGCCTCCCGCCCCATGGAAGTGGGTTTGGGGGGCTGACCTGGCAGAATCACTGGGGCTGGGGCTAAAGGGAGAGGAGCAGTTTGCACTACCAGGAGAAGCCGGGGAGGGGAGCCGGTTTGCCCTTTGGGCTTGGGTGCGTTTTGTGGGTGCCAGAGGCTGGAGACCTGGCTGGCTTTCCCAGCAGCAAAAGGGCAGCGGACGCAAGCTCTCGATTGCCACGGAAATTATTATTCTCACTACCAAGCGTTTCGTTTTCCTCGGAAAACACGGCACCTCCCGTTAGGCTGGGTTGGTCGGCTGGGCGTGGCACTGGATGGCTGCGTAACTGGGTGTCCAGTTCAGGGAGCTGGTTTAGCTTTAAATCAAGTTTCTAGTCCTTCAGGCTGCAGAGGCAGGTGTGAAACCACGTGGACCACCCTGAGCGCTAGGGTGCGGGTTGGTCTGGTTCCCGTAGCGGCATGCAGGTCTCGGAATCGAGCGTTTCTTGACTCAGGGTTTTTGGTTGTGTGCAGAATATCTTGCTTATTAAGACCGGCGGGGGCAAACACCCCCATATTGCTGTCTTCCCAGCACCGGGCAAAGGCCTTTCCACTCTTCCGGGTTCTCTAGAACGTTCTCGAGGTGACTTGTGGAAGGTGTCTTTCCAGGGGGGTCTTCAGGTTGAAAGTTCTCTATTGGACCCGGCCTGAGGCTCCCCACCTGGGGCCCTCCAGGTGTGGCTGGACTACAACTCCCAGCACCCCAGGCTACAACATACTGTGACTGAGGATGGTGGGAGTTGTAGTTTGGCAGCATCTGGAGGACCCCAGGCAGGGAGCCTATGGGCCAAGGAGATGCTCAGCCTTGGGTCCCCAGATGCTGTTGGACTACAGCTCCCATCATCCCCAGTCCCAATAGCAGGGGGTGCTGGAAATTGTCGTCCAGCAAAATCTGGGGACCCCAAGTTGAGAACCTCTGCCTTAGACGATAATACTAGTGACAGATTTCATACTCGTCTTGTTTTTTAAAATGTGCCTTATGGCGCAATTCAGGGCCCCTGCCACCCTCTTCCGGAGCATTCTGAAAGGGGTTAAGCCCCCCGAACCTCAGTCAGCCTGGGCAGGTTGGAATCCTGTCCATTCTCCCCCAACAGACCTGGCTGATTGCATCCATGTGCCTCACCAGGTAGGCAATGGCCCCAAGAAAGTGTTTTGGGAGGTCTGTGGCCCATAAAGGCCCCGGCAGCCGCTCGTAAGACTGGTGCTTTGGGGGCTGCCAGCACTAGTTCCACCTCTCCAGGTGGCCAGCCCTTTGGGGTCCCAGGCCGTGCGTTTTTCTGGCCATGTGCTGTTCCGGGAGGCATGCCAGAGTCTGAACCGCTGGGTGTCTCCGCGGTGTTGCAAGGCTGTGTCCAGACCGGATCTTGGTGCAGCTTGCCCGGGGGGGGGGGTAGCCAAAGCAGCTCACTGAATTGTGCCATGGAATGGTGCCTCGCTAGGGCTCCTGTTGTTGTTGTTACATTTATATCCTGCTCTTCCTCCAAGGAGCCCAGAGCGGTGTACTACGTCCTTGGGTTTCTCTTTCACAACAACCCTGTGAAGTAGGCGAGGCCGAGAGAGAAGTGACTGGCCCAGAATCACACAGCTAGTATTATGGCTGAATGGGGATTTGAACTCGGGTCTCCCCAGTCCTAGTCCAGCACTCTAACCACTACACCACGCTGGAAACAGCCAAGATTTATATACCACTCTTCAACAAAAGTTCCCAAGGCAGTTTACATATATCTAAGTCAATAAATAAGATGGCTCCCTGTCCCCAAAGGGCTCACAATCTAAAAAAAAGAAACATAAGACAGCCCCTGGAGGGATGCCGTGGAGGGGATGGATAGGGCCGGTTGCTCTCCCTCTGCTAAATGTAAGGGAGTCACATGGGGATGTTGGCTTGGGCAGCCCTTCCGCTTGGGGGGTCAGCCTGCCTCTCTCTCTCTCCAGGCCTGCCAGAGCCCCCTTCTAACGCCATCCCTTTCCCCACTGCCCCCTTCTTTCCTGCTCCAGTGCCCCACCGGCACCGGCTTCTGAACCATGAGCTCCAAGGCCAAGAAGCGAGTGGTGCTTCCCACACGCCCTGAGCCCCCCAACATGGAGCAGATTCTCGAGGACGTCCAGCGCGCCCAGCCCAACGACCCCGTCTTCGTCCTCCTGGCGGAACCCAGTGAAGGTAACCGGAATCCTGGCTTGCTCCCCCCGCCGGCCCCCATTTCTTCTTTTTTTTGTTTTGCATCCAAGCCAAGCTGGGGCAGGGAGGGGTGCGGTTGGTCCCAGATCAGTTACCTGATGTGGATCTGGCCGATTTCCACCCGCAAGGTGTCATCTGGCCCACGGGATTTCCTCTATAGCTGCAGACACCATGCAGAAAGCCGACACGCTGTCATCGTTTCCAACTGTATTGAGGACCACCACACCGTGGTAGAACATATGCTCTGCGTGAGAGAGTTCCAGTTCAGTCTGCTGTGGAAACAGTTTCATTGAGCTGCTGCCAGTCAGGGTAGATGATACTGGGCTGGGTGGACAAGGGACTGACTCAGGAGGCAGCAGCTTCATACGTCTGTGTGCTGTTTATAGAGATCTCCAGTTTTAAAAGGGCTTGGAGAACAGGTGATGCGCAAGGCCCCTGAGACCCAGGGGAAGACCCCCTGCCTATCCAGAACAATGTCAGTCCTGGACTTGGTAAAAGGCAGCTTCATCTGCTCAGGTCTGCCCACCTCTTAGGCCTTTGATCTCCTTGCATCCTGCCTGTTCCATTCTCCTGAACAACAACATCTGTCCTGTCACCCACACTGTTTCCTGAGCCTCGTGGTAGGGCCAGGGAAGCCAGGAGACAAGCAGAGGTCTAACTTGCAGGGGTGGCGTGGGCTAGAGTCCAGGTTGTCCTCGCCAGCTGTTAGAAGTTTGAAGACAGTGCCCATCACCCCTTGCTGTTGAGATGAGGATGTCAGCCCACAAAACAGGTTTGGTGTAAGGGTGGCCAGCCTGAGGCTGGTCATCTGTTGGGACTACAACTCCCATCACCCCCCGCTGAAATAAATTGTAGCAGGGGTGATGGGAGTTGTAGTCTTAGCAGGTGAGCAGGCCCGGGTTGTCCACCTCTGCTGTAGCACTTTGGTTCCTTCCAGAATTCCTTCCCTGGGCACTCCCTTAACCCTGACTCCTTCTGCTGGAACAGGCCCAAGGTGGCCTCTCTTGTCCAGCATCCTGTTTCCCACAGTGGCCCACCAGATGCCCCTGAGAAGCCCACAGGCAAGAGCTGAGAGGGGCAGGCCCCTGTTACTCCAGTGGAAATGGGTTTCGGAGGCATCCTGCCTCTGAGACGGGAGGTGGCCTATAGCCCTCGGACTAGTAGCCATTGATAGACCTGTCCTCCATGAATTTGTACAAGCCCTTCTTAAAGACACCCAGGCAGTTGGCTGTCAACACATCTTGTGGCAGGGAATCCCATAAGTTAATTATGCACGGTGTGAAAAGTGCTTCCTTTTGTTGGCTCTAAATTTCCCCACCTTCAGTTTCATGGGGTGGCCCCTGGTTCTAGTGTGGTGGGAGAGGGAGAAAAAATGATCTCTCCCCTCTCTCTACTCCATGCATCATTTTATACACCTCGATCGTGTTGCCCCTCAGTCGTCTTCCCCCTCCCCACCCCAACGAAAAAGCCCCCGGTGTTTTAGCCTTGCCTTGTAAGGGTGGCGCTCTAGGCCTCTGGTCATTCGGGCCGCCCTCTTCTGCACCTTCCAGAATGTCCTTTCTGAGGTAGGGCGACTAGAACTGTACACAGGACTCCAAATGTGGCCGCACCATAGATTTGGATAAGGGCATGATAATACTGTATTCGCATTTTTATTCTCCGTCCCCTTCCGAATGATCCCTAGCATGGAATTGGCCTTTTCCACAGCTGCCGCGCACTGAGCCGACACCCTCAACGACCTGTCCACCACGACCCCAAGACCTCTCTCCTGGTCAGTCACTTTTCAGCTCCGATCCCATCAGTGTATATGTGAAGTTGGGGTTTTTTGGCCCCAGTCGGCCTGACTTTGCCCTTGCTAATGTTGAACCGCATTTGCCGTGTTGCCCCCTTCCCTCCCCTCCCCTCCCCTCCCCTCCCCTTAGACTTGCCCACTCCGGTCAAAAACGAAGACCCGGAAGCCAAGCGCGAGCGTCTCTACCGGCTGACCCAGTCCTACGTGGAGATGAACCACCGCCTGCAGAAGGCCTGCAGCCTGCTCAAGGAGAAGTGTGAGGAGCTGAAGCTGGCCGGCGCCAGCCTGGAGCAGGGCATCCTGGAGATGAAGCAAAGGGCCTTGTGAGAGCTGCCGGACTCGGAGGGGGCCGGGCCGGGGCAGGGCCCCCGCAGGCCTTGCTGGCGGGCCGAGGACTCGCGGCCGCCCTACGACCCCAGCATGCGCCAGCTACACATCTTCCCCGCCAACATTCCGTGTCTCCGGCTCTGTGGAAGCGTGCCCAAACTCCAGCCCCTGCTGCTACCGGCCTCGCCATGGCCGAGACCTCCTTGCCGCGCTCGCCTCGACGTGCCCGACTGGGGGGCCAGGCCGCCCCGTCCTTCTGACCCCGTCGGACTTGCCTCCACTTCTGGGAGGGTCCTCCTGCTCCTTCGCTGCACAGACCGAAGCCCCCCGGCCTCCCCTGTACAGGATCCATCCCCATGGGCTGTCATTCCAGAGCTCTGCTCTCCGGCCAGGCTGGGACGAGTGGCCCTTGAGGGTGTGGGGCCCTCTCCCTCGCCATGACCGCTCGGCTCTTCCGTTACGACTTCTCCCTCTGGTACTGCCTGGACGACGACCCCTTGGCCAGCGCCATCGGCGAGACCCTGGCGCAGCAGGGCTTCCGGGGCTACCTGGAGCACCAGGACCAGGGGGCGGGGAGATCTGCCCTGGCCTCGGCCGCGGAGATCATCCAGAGCAGCCGGGTGGCCATTGTCCTGCTGACGGTCCGCTCGGTGGCCAACCCCTGGTGCCAGCGGATGGCGGAGTGGAACCTCCTCCACATGGTCGAGAACGAGGGCGTGAAAGTCATTCCGGTCTCCGTGGATCTCTCCCCGGAGAAGCTGCCCTTGCCCTTGCGGCACCTGCACGGACTCCAGTACGGAGACCGCTTCTTCCAGCAGAAGCTGCTGAAGAGTTTGCAGCCCAGCCGGCGGCCGGCCAGGGCCCCACGTCCCTCCTCCAGCATGGCCAGCGCTAGCAGCAGAGTTGGCTTCTCATGAACTCGGGTGGGGGGCGGGGGCGGGGGGGGTTCCATTTCTCACCATTGCGAGGAGTGTCTCGGATCCATTCGGTGTTTTGATGTAGGCCCCATTGTGACGTTGGCCGGTCAGTCTAAACATAGATTTGTCCTTCGAGCTGATCGTGAGAAAGTCTTTGAAACCAAAATACACCCCAGTTGTCAGTGTTTGGGGGAGAGAGGAGGGGGAGGGGTTGACATTCATTAGTGTCCAGTAGTTGGAAGTTTAGAGAGAGATTGGGGGGGTGGGGTGGGGGTGGGGAAATAAAATAAAATAAATAGACCGGTCCCAAGGCTGCTGATCTGCCAATATAATTTAAGGAGCTGTTATTAAAAGGCGCGTTTCGGACAATTCCACATGTGCGGCTGTCTCCTTCTGAGTGTCCAGAATTGCCATTTTAAGGTAGGCCTGGGTTTGCAGTGATCTAACAAGTCGTTCTGGTAAGAATGAATCTTCCCGCCTTTCCTTTCACTATCCCTAAAAAGGTAAAGTATGCCGCCATCAAGTCCATTTTGACTCCTGGTGCCCACAGAGCCCTGTGGTTTCTTTGGTAGAATACAGGAGGGGTTGACCATTGCTGCCTCTCGCACAGTATGAGATGATGCCTTCCAGCATCTTCCTATATCGCTGCTGCCCGATATAGTACCAGTGGGGATTTGAACCAGCAACCTTCTGCTTGTTAGTCAAGCATTTCCCCACTGTGCCACTTAAATCAGTTAAGAAGCCCACAGGTTAGCCCACTTGCGCCTCAAGCGTTCACACGCCCGCCATCTTGAATTGGGGAGGGTGACATCATCACAAACTACCCCATGGAGGTGTCCCTACAACTGTACCCGATTTGATTCATATTGGTCCAGGTGTTGTGAAGTTGAGAGGGGGAGAGTGGGGCAGACAGACCCAAACAGTGCTGGGTGATCTCAGAAACTTACCTACCTTAAGGAAAGCCGGCTAAAAATTAAGGCCCTGGCCAATTTTCTTTGGATCTAGAAGCCAGCCCCAAAATTTAGGAGCCCGAGACGAACAGACCACACTTAGCGACAGACCTTGTGGACGGGAGGGGGCCTCTGGGCTTCGCTTCAGCCCCGTGACATCCTTGGGACAGAAGGGGCTGCTGGACCACGGTTCCCCCTAAGGCACGCGCTCACGAGTTTTCTGATGTCCGCACCGTTCATTTTAGATCCCGCTCAGGCGGAATCAGGAAGGCCCCACTCTGAATGCACATGGTGCGCGCACACTGCCTGGTTCCTGCCGCCCAGAACCAAACTCATTCCGCACAGAGGCGAAAAAGATTACAGGGAGCGCTGCTGCTGCTGCTGCCTGCCTGGGGCAAAGGAAGAAGGTACTCAATACTCTGCCTCTGTATATCCGAGTCAGTGGGGCAGAGCTATGATTGAGGCGGGGGGTGGGGGAGAGACAGATGTCCCTGCGGGACAGCTTGCTCTTCACTCTGCCCCCCCCCCACCCGGCACCTCTCTGAGGGGGAGGCGGGAGAGCAGGGCCCCACCTTCGCTTTCTCTCCCAGGGCCTGCTCCAGCCGTGCTGCCCCACTCCTCCCCCCCCACCAAATCCTCATCTAGGCTGCCTGGCACCTGAGACTGGGCAAGTGCTTAAGAGGTGGGCACTTCCCTTGCACGGTCACCATAAGTGGCATGGCGGGGAAATGGCTTGACTAGCAAGCCAGAGGTTGCCGGGTTGAATCTCCGCTGGAAAGATGCTGGAAGGCATCGTCATCTCAGACTGCGCGGGAGGAGATGGCCATGGGCAACCCCTCCTGGATTCTACCCAAGACAACCGCAGGGCTCTGTGGGCGCCAGGAGTCGGCACCGACTGGGCGGCACGCTTTGCCACTTGCACTAGAGCCATTCAGACCTTGGCTGTGGTCACACGATCAAGACTAGGGAGTTTGGGTGCCTCGGAGAGGGGCTTGAATCCATGGCTCCTGGTCTGGTGGCCATGGGCCACCTCCAGCCTCAGAGGCTCAAGGCCTCTGAATCCCAGTTGCAGGGGAGCCCCCGCAGCAGCAGGAGGGAGGGCAGGCCTGTGGGCTTCACGGAGGCATCTGGGGGGGCCGCTGTGGGAAGAGGAAGCTGGACTAGAGGGGCCTCCTTGGGCCTGATCCAGCAGGGCCGCTCTTATGTAGGGAGGGGGAAGGAGAAGCCGTATTCCCTGGTTTGGAAGCTGTGCACGCTCCTGGCACTTGACCGCCTGTCAGCAGTGGTCCACCTCTGCGGAATGAGTTTGGTTCTGGGCAGCTTCCTCTGTGCGGAAAGAGTTTTGTGTGGACAGCTGCGCTTGTGTTGCTTGTGGAAGGCCACCTGGGCACCGGCCTCCTCGGAGGCAGGGGACCGGTGGGGAGGAGGGGGCTGGCTGCAGGGTGCGCCGATTGCACGCGTGTCAAACATGACGTGCAGATGGGGCTTCTCTCAGCGGTCCTCCCCGAGGTGGTTAACCACCTGCCCAGCGAGTGGAAACAGCCCTGGCCTGCCTTCCCTGCTGGCGGGCTCTTTGCTGCGGGAAGCAGGCCTTGGCATGCGCGCGCGCACACACACACACCCCACCGCCCCCCAGTCAAAGTCCAGGGACCTCCCCACTGCCTGGAGGTAACTTGCTGGACGAGGGATTTCCCTCCCTTCAGCCGGAGAGGTGGGAGCTGAAACGTGGAGGGCAGCGGGGCTTGGGTGAGAGAGCAGGGAAGGACTGGGGGGTTATGGGGAGGGGGCTGTAGGAGCACGAGCTTTGCAGGCAGTTTCAGGCCCTGGCTGGCAGCATCGCTGGGCAAGGCCCCTCTCTGACACCTTGGAGAGATGCTGCCAGTCTGTGCAGACCATGCAGAGCGGGATAGACCCAGGGTTAGATTCAGGAGGAGGCTGTGCGTGGTAGGCCAGGGCGGGCCCATGGCTCGATAGTCGGGACCCTCCTTTGCAAGCAGAGGGCCCCTGGTTCATTCCCGGGAAGCATCTCCAGGCTTCCTGCTGGGAAGTCGGCTGCCTGGGAGATTGGACAGCAGCTGCCAGCCAGAGTAGACCAGAGCTCCACAACTTCGGCCCCTCCTGCAGATGCTGGACTACAACTTCCATCATCCCCAGCTACAGTGGCCAGTAGGGATTATGGGAGTTGCAGTCCAATATCCGCAGGAGGGCAGATCCTAGGCCAAAGGCCAACTAGGCCAAAGCCGCTTCCTTGGCTCAAGGCAGAGCCTCTGCTTGACCGGCGAAAGGTCCCAGGTTCCATCGCAGGCAACATCTTCAGGGAGGCAGAGAAAGATCCCCCTCTGGAGAGCTGCTGCCAGTCAGTGTAGACAATCCTGAGCTAACTAGAACAAGGGTCTAACTCAGGCGGCAGCTTCGCCTGTGGAAAACGTTGGGAGTAGACACCGCCGAGGTTTCTGTGGGAGTAGCGATTGTTCTTGGGAGCTGCCTTGGGGTTAAGCTGGTGGTCCAGATCAGCAATATAGGCCAGGTTAGTGTGCCGCCTGGAAGTGGCTGGCTGCTGAACTAAAATCTGCCAGTAATCTGCCTGGGCCTGTCCTCTAAGACACATCCCAGAAAAGACGGCATCCTTGGCCCAGCCCCGACAAAGAACAGCAGTCCTTGAGGAAAGGAGGGCTGCATGGCTCAGGGGAGGCACTTGAGAACATAGCAAACGCCCTGCTGGATCAGGCCCAAGGGGGCCCATCTAGTCCAGCATCCTGTTTCACACAGTGGCCCACCAGATGCCTCTGGAAGCCACAGGCAGGAGTTGAAAGGGGCCTGTCCTCCCTCCTGCTGTGACTCCCCTGCAACTGGTACTCAGAGGCACCCTGCCCTTGAGGCTGGGGGTGTCCTGTAGCCCTCAGACTAGTAGCCATTGATAGACCTCTCCTCCATGAAGTCATCCAAACCCCTCTTAAAGCCATCCAGGTTGTTGGCTGTCACCACATCTTGTGGCAGAGAATTCCACAAGTTAATGATGCGTTGTGTGAAAAAGTACTTCTGTTTGTTGGTCCTAAATCTCCCGGCAATCAGTTTCATGGAGTGACCCCTGGTTCTAGTGTTATGGGAGAGGGAGAAGAATTCCTCTCTATCCACTTTCTTCTCCACTCCATGCATGATTTTATAGACCTCTATCGTGTCTCCCTGCAGTCATCTTTTTTCTAAACTAAAAAGCCCCAAGTGTTGTAACCCTGCCTCCTAAGGAAGGTGCTCTAGGCCCCTGAGCATCTTGGTTGCCCTCTTCTGCACCTTTCCCAGTTCTACCATGTCCTTTTTTTAGATGTGGTGATCAGAATTGGACACAGTACTCCAGGTGTGGCTGCACCATAGTTTTGTATAAGGGCATGATAATACAGGTTGAGTATCCCTAATCCGGACATCCGAAATCTGGAATGCTCCAAAATCTAGAAACCATCATGGCGTGTGCCCACAGCACCGACAAAACATTCTCACATGAAATCTGAATTTCATCTCCACCTAAAATGCTATGTTTGAATCTAACATGACCAGCAACATTAATTTGAAAATTTTCTCGCAACTAGTTTTCATTAGCTACCTGTAGTTATCATAAATTCAATGCTTATTTCTTGTATACTTTAATAAAACCTTAAAAAAACCCTAAATTCCAGGGTAAAATAACCTTTTGTCTTTTGACTTGGATCTCATGCCCCAGATATCTCATTACAGTATGCAAATATTCCAAATTCTGGGAAAGTCCGAAATCTGGAACACTTCTGGTCACAAGCAGTTCAGATAAGGGATACTCAACCTGTATTGGCAGTTCTGTTTTCCATCCCCTTCCTAATGATCCCTAGCATGGAATTGGCCTTTTTCACAGCTGCCGCACATTGAGTCAACGAGCTGTCCACCACAACCCCAAGATCCCTCTCTTGGTCCGTCACCGACAGCTCGGATCCCATCAGCGTATACTTGAAGTTGGTGTTTTTTGTCCCAATGTGCATCACTTTATACTTTCCAACAATGAACCGCATTTGCCATTTTATCGCCCACTCCCCCAGTTTGGAGAGATCCATTTGGAGCTGCTCACAATCCGTTTTGGATTTCACTACCCGGAAGACTTTGGTATCATCTGCAAATCTGGCCACCTCGATGCTTACCCCTACTTCTAGATCATTTGTGAATAAATTAAAAAGCACCGGTCCCAGTACAGATCCCTGGGGGACCCCACTTCTTACTTCCCTCCATTGTGAAAACTCTCCATTGATACCTACCCTCTGTTTCCTGTCTTTCAATCAGTTAGCAATCCACAAATGGACTTGTCCCCTTATCCCATGACCGCTAAGTTTCCTCAGGAGTCGTTGATGAGGAACTTTGTCAAAATCTTTTTTGGAAGTCCAGGGTATACTATGTCAACTGGATCACCTTGATCCACACACTTGTTGACACTCTCAAAGAACTGGTGAGGCAAGATTTCCCTTTGCGGAAGCCATGCTGGCTCACTCCCAGCAGGGCCTGTTCTTCTAGGTGCTTGACCATTTTATCCTTGAGGATGCTTTCCATCAATTTGCCTGGAACGGACATTAAGCTAACCTTGAAGATTGCCACTGGCCCCGAGCTCTCAAAAGTGAGTTTCACTGCTAGGTGGGTGGATGAATCTGCCACTTGTTTTTGTCAAACACGCAAACTGTAGCTGGGGATAATGGGTGTTGTAGTCCAACTGCTGCTGGGGAGCCTATCCCGGCTGTAACAGGCACTGCTCTTCCCAGTTCAGGGTGACTTCTGAAAGCAGACTTTGCACGTGTTTGAAATGGTTTGCACTTGTAGGAAGACTGCAGCCCAAGCCGGCCTTTCCAGCGGGGCGGACACAGACACACCGTCCCTGCTATTGCTGTTGTGCCAAGAAGCAGAGGCAGAGCCTGGCCACCAGGTGGCTTGCTGGCCAGGAAGAGAGCTGCCTCCTTCAAGCCCACTTCGGCAGAGCGAGCCGGTTCTTACTTTGAATCCCCTGCTGCAAAGCACATGATGGGAAGCCGGAGGCAAGGAAGAGGAGTTGCGGAGTGCCTGTGTGTGTGCTTGGACTGGTGAGAATTTGGGCCCTCTCATCGTAAAGAGGACCTTGCGGAGGCTGGCTGGCTGGATTTAATACATTTCTATACCGCCCAAAGCGCAAGTTCTCTGGGCAGTTTACAAAACGATAAAAACAGCCCATGCAAGATTAAAACATTTCAACAATTAGAAATAAAAGTCAAAACTATTAAAACACGGCCTCTTTCTCCCCGTTGCCTCTGCAGCGGGGTTTTCTTGCCTTTCCATGTCTGTTCCTGGACTACTGTGTGCAGTTCGGGCCTCTCGGATGGGCAGCAGTTCCCAACTTGGGGTCCCCAGATGATGCTGGACTACACAAGGACAGCCCTGCTGCAGGATCAGGCCCAAGGAAGCCCATTCCGTGCAGCATCCGGTCTCGCACAGTGCCCCTGGGAAGCCCACGGGGGGGGGGGGATGCTCCCTCTCCTGCTGCTGCTGCTGCTCCCCTGCAACCGGGACTCAGAAGCATCCTGCCTTGGAGGCTGGAGGTGGCCTGTAGCCCTCCGACTAGTAGCCGATGATAGACCTCTCCTCTATGCAGTGATTCAAACCCCTCTTAAAGCCACCCGGTCTGGTGGCCATCACCACATCAAGTGGCAGGGAATTCCATAGCTTTATTGATTATTTTGTACATTTCTATCCCTCTCCCCACAAAATTCCCTGGGTGGTTAATTCTGTGCTTCCTTTTGCTGGCCCTGCATCTGCTGGCCATCAGTTTCATGGGATGATCACGACCCCCTCCCCACATCCCGTAGCAGGTGACCCCTCCCACCCCCCCAGCCCCAATGGCCTTGCCGAGAGGGGCACCCTACACTGTGGTCCAGTCTTGTGGCCGCGTAAGAAAAGGGAAGTGCAGGTGGGGCAAATGCGACTCGGACTGCAAAACTGGGCTGCAAGGGAAGGACTCGGCCTCCGCCCCGCCCCGTGAACACCTTTGCAGCCCCTTCTCCCCGAATTTGCATTTTGCTCAACACCAAGCAGGGCCCACTCTCCACAGCTGGAGCTTCAGAGCTTAAACCCCTTTGGGGTTCCAAATGCGGTGGTGGAAAGTGGTCCTGCATTGCCCCTGAAATCCACTCACCTTCTGTCCGTGTCTCTCTGCCTGGTGGGGCCGGCTTCCTGAAGGAGGTGGTATGGGGTGGCACCGTTTTACAAGGGTTCCGTTCCTACCTCTCTGGCAGATTCCAGATGGTGTTGCTTGGAGACCTGCTCTGAAGTGTGGGAAGGAGAGCTGGTCTTGTGGCATGACGTGTCCCCTTAGCTAAGCAGTGTCTGCCCTGGTTGTACATGAATGGGAGACTAGAAGTGTGATGTAAGATACTCCCCTCAGGGGATGGAGCCCCTCTGGGTAGAGCAGAAAAAGATTCCAAGTTCCTTCCCTGGCAGCATCTCCAAGATCGGGCTGAGAGATTCCCGCCTGTAACCTTGGAGGAGCCGCTGCCAGTCTGTGAAGACAATACTGAGCTAGATAGACCAAGGGTCTGACTCAGTATATGGCAGCTTCCTATGTGGTGTTACTTTCTCCAATGCTTTTCAACATCTACATGAAACCACCGGGAGAGATCGTTAGGAAGTTTGGTCTGGGATGCTATCAAATGCAGTGATGTTCTAAATGAGTTATTTGTGGACAAAATCTCTCCTATTTGGGCCAACTTGGATTCAAACTCCACAACTGGTTTTTTCGGGTTATTTTGATTTTGCATTTTATTGGATTTCACAATAGCTTTTACATTTAAATTGCTTCATTTTTCTAATTCTACACATAAGTAAATATTGACTTCCCGCTTGCCTATCTGCGCGGTTCACAATCACTGTACATATAAGCCATTGCTATAATAATTCAAAACATACACACTCCACAATACTATTTGATTTCCCCCAACCCAACCTGCTGTTATATTTCAAACCCTACTGAAAAGTCCATATTAGAAAAATAATTCTTTAAGCAAAAATGGTTCCCAGTCTTCTTTAAAACATTCCAAATTTTCGTCTCTTATAAGTGCTGTAAGCTTTGCCATCTTGGCATATTCCAAGATTTTTATCAACCAGTCGTCTTTGGAGGGCATTTTAGTGTCTTTCCATTTTTGCACATATACTATCCATGGTTGCATACATTAAAAATGTCGAATTCTTCTGGAGAACTCTCTTTCAGTTACTCCCAGCAGGAAGGATTCTGGCCTCTTAAGAAATGTCACCAAACTCCACAATTGTTACAGAGTCTGATGCCGAGGTGTCCAGCAGCTCCCGTTATGCAATGACCCTGGATCAGTTCCAGTTTGTGACTCCTGAGGATTGGACAAGTTGCTTGGAATGGTGCAGCAGCTGTGGAAAAGGCCCGTTCCATGCTAAGGACAAGAAACCTGTCCTTAGATGTTTTTACATTTTAAGCCTTGTTCTATGCCCTGAACAGATATGCATAATTGACTTGTGGAATTCTCTGCCACAGGATGTGGTGACAGCCAACCAGCTCGATGGCTTGAAGAGGGGGTTGGATCACTTCATGGAGGAGAGGTTTATCAATGGCTACTAGTCGGAGGGCTACAGGCCACCTCCAGCCTCAGAGGCACAATGCCTCTCAATCCCAGTTGCAGGGGAGCAACAGCAGGAGGGAGGGCAGGCCCCTTTCAACTCCTGCCTGTGGCTTCCAGCAGCATCTGGTGGGCCACTGTGTGAATCAGGATGCTGGACTAGATGGGCTTCCTTGGGCCTGATCCAGCAGGGCTGTTCTGATGTTCTTTTGACCAGGGAGTTATTTACGGAGAGGAGGGAACAGATTATTATTATTATTATTATTACAAGTGTTCTGAAGCCCGTTATAATAACGGGCGCTAGCCTTTTCCTCTCCCCTTTACTGTTTGTTTTTTTTTTAAATGCAGCCTCCGCCGCTGCCTCTGAAGTCCCACCCTCCCTCCCTCCCAGCTTCCGAAACCACCTTACCCTGTCCCGTTACAGTTGAGCAAAGTAAGTCCAAAATTGAGGAGGGAGAAAGCAGCTCGCAAGCAGTGCTCCTCCCTCTGCAAAGGCTCTGCCCGAACTGGCGCTTGGGACTGAAAGGACGCCTCTTGCGTCCTTTCGGCCCCAAGCGCCAGTTCGGGCAGAGCCTTTGAAGAGGGAGGAGCACTGCTTGCGAGCTCCCCTCTCCCTCCTAAATTTAGGACTTTCTTTGTTCAACTGTAATGGGACAGGGTAAGGTGGTTTTGGAAGCTGGGAGGGAGGGTGGGATTTCGGAGGCAGCGGCGGAGGCTGTATTTTTGCTTTTCTGTTTACTTCGGCCTTCGCTCGGCCCCCGGTCCCGGCCTCCGTCTCCCTGCGGCGGTCTGGGCCTCCGCCGCCATTCCCCCTCCCGCCACCCACCGCGGCCCGTGTCTCCGGCCGGGGCGGCCACCCAGGGCTCCAGCGGGCCCGCCACCCGCCGCCGCCCGCAGCTCTGGCCGGGTCCTCCGCTCCCTGGGGCCTCTCCCTTGTCGCCGCGGGTGTCCTCTGGGCAAGGCGGCGGCGGCCAGTGTTCGCCGGCGCCGCTCACCCTGCTTTTTCGGGGCGGCCGCTTCTGGCCGCCCAAGATGGCCACCGGGTGCCGGCCGTCGTGTCTCCCTTGCCCTGTTCTGCGCCTGCGCTTCGCGCAGGCGCAGAACAGGGCAGGGAGGCACGGACACACGCTTGGTGTCCGTCCACGGACGGACACCAAGCGTTTTATTAGAGAGGATTACATTTATCTCCCGCTCTTCCTCCAAGGAGCCCAGAGCGGTGCACTACATACTTGAGTTTCTCTTTCACAACAACCCTGTGAAGTAGGCTAGGCTGAGAGAGGAGTGACTGGCCCAGAGTCACCCAGCTAGTTTCATGGCTGAATGGGGATTTGAACTCGGGTCTCCCCGGTCCTAGTCCAGCACTCTTAACCACTACACCACGCTGGCTCTAATAATAGGGTGGTGGTTTAATTCCATGAATATGGTGACATTGATATTAAAACCACATCAGACAAATCACCTCCCTGGACTGGGGCGGGGGGGGGGGACACACACATCAGGGTGGGTTCCTGACAGTAGTCCTCCCATATTAAATGGGGGCAGGAGGAGAGAGGAAGAGAGCAGGTCTTGTGGTAGAGCAAGCATGACTTGTCCCCTTTGCTAAGCAGGGTCCACCTTGGTCTGCATTTGAACGGGAGGCTACATGGGTGACCACTGTGCCTCATTTGGTTCAAATCCAGTTAGTCCACAAGTTAGCCCACTTGCGCCTCAAAGGTTGACGCGTCCGCCATCTTGGATCAGGCTGGATGACCTCATCGCGAACTCTGCTGTTGAGGTCTCCCTACAGCTGCACCTGATTTGGTTCACGTTGGTCCAGGCGCTGCGAAGTTGACAAGCAGCATCTCTGGACAGGGCTGAGAGAGACTCCTGCCTGCTGCAACCTTGGAGAAGCCGCTGCCAGTCTGGGTAGACAGTCCTGAGCAGGAGGGACCAAGGGTCGGACTCAGTCTGTGGCAGCTTCCTCGGTGGAGAGCAGTTGCCCCCCAGGGGTTGTTTTTGTGTTGTTTTGCGGGAAACCACCCGGAGACTAAAGTCTTGGGCGTTATACGGATGGGTCAAAATAAATCGATACATGGAGGCTGTCCCTGTTGGCTGGCCTCCCGTCCTGGGTCCCTCGGGAAGCCTCTCCCTCTGTCTGTGGGGAGGAATCCCGGGCCCCCGCAAAGGCTACGCGCCCACCCTGCTCCCTCTCCTCCCCCGCTGCTCAAGGGGGCCCCTCTTGACCCCTAACCCACAGCTGGGGCCGAGGATGGGGCTGGATGGCAGGCAGGCCCTCCTCCGCCCTCGCCTGGCCTGCTCCCCCTCTCCATCTTTGAGCCAGACGGGGCGAGGAGGGGATCCTTCTGGATTCTGCGCACAAAGCTCCAACAACAAACACGCACGCGCACGTCATCTCCAACGGCTCCTTCTTCTGGGGGGGAGGAGGCGGGGGGGTCGCGCGCCAAACCGCGCTGCAGGGGGGTGGACTCTATGGAGCGCGAGCGGCCAGAGCGTCCCCCTCGCCACGCAGCGGCTCGCGTCAGGCGGGCCGGGAGGGGGGGGGGCGGCCGAGCTGCCGCGCAGGCGCAGTCCCCCTTTCCCCTCCCCTCGGCCGACGTGCGCGCTCCCTGGCTGCGTCGCGCGGAGCTGCTTCCCCTCAGCGAGCGGAGGAGGCAGCCGCGGAGCGGAGCGGAGGCAAAGCCGGGCCAGGCCGGGCTGGCGGCGGGCGGGCCTCGCTCCCCCCCTCCTTCCCTCCCCCCATGGAGCTGGAGGCGCCGGACGAGGCGGGCAGCGACGGGGCCGAGGCCGGGGCGGGCGCAGGAGCCCCAGAGGCGGCATGGGGGGCGCCTGACCCCGCGGCAGGAGAAGGTGGGGGGACCGGGGGGGGGCCAGCGCGGGGGAGGGGGAGGGGGAGGGGGAGGGAGGATGCAGATGCAGATGCAGCGAGGTTGCTCTGCGCACGCTCTTTTGTTTATGCACACACACTCATGCATGCACGCACGCACAGATGGACTTTATTTTTAATAGCACACGATGGTGATGATTCTTCAGTTGTTCTGAGTAAGCGTGTATTGTGCATATCTAATTAATAGTTATCTTATATTAGATATGCACACGCTTGGTGCAGATGCACACGACATATATATAGACACACTCAGAGAGATGTACGGACTTTGCACACACATGCGTGCACTCTGTATAGAGATCCAATTGTGTGTGCATATTCATGCGTTTTTTATCTGTTGCTATTTGTATGCTCCATTTTTAATCTGTTGCGATCTGTTGCTATCTGTGCTGGCCTTGTGGTAGCGAGCATGACTTGTCCCCTTAGCTAAGCAGGGTCCACCCTGGTTTGCATATGAATGGGAGACTAGAAGTGTGAGCACTGGAAGAGATTCCCCTCAGGGGATGGAGCCGATCTGGGAAGAGCATCTCGGTCCCAAGTTCCCTCCCTGGCAGCATCTCCAAGAGAGGGCTGAGGGAGAGATTCCAGCCTGCAACCTTGGAGAAGCCGCTGCCAGTTTGTGAAGACAATACTGAGCTAGATAGGTCTGATTCAGTAGAAGGCAGCTTCCTAGGTTGCAGGTTGTGGCCATGGTGCTGGAGAGTACCATTCCCAATTTAAATCTAGAGAAATGTAAGTTGTGGCTGTAGTAGTCTTGCTAAGCAGGGTCCACCCTGGTTTGCATTTGAATGGGAGACTGCATGTGAGCACTGTAAGATACTGTATTCCCCTTAGGGGATAACGGGGCTGTTCTTGGAAAAGCAGGCTTGCATGCAGAAGGCTCCAAGTTCCCTCCCTGGCAGCATCTCCAAGATAGGGCCGGCCTGCAACCTTGGAGAAGTCACTGCCAGATTGTGTAGACAATACTGAGCTAGATAGACCAATGGTCTGACTCAGTATATGGCAGGTTCCTATGTACTGCATTTCAATAAGAAAGTTGAAAAACTGTGTGTGTGTGTAGAGAGAGAGAAAGAGACATGCACACACACAGGCATATTAGATACAATGAACACACACACACACATTTGCACAAGGTACAGGCCAGGCAATTGATAAAGGATGAGAGGACAAGTCCTTGCCCTGAGGGGCTTACAATCAAAACATTGGCACGAGATGGAATACAGTACTATAATAATTGTTTTATAGATTATTCTATGTATATACACACACACAAGCACAAGAAGTCCCTCAAGATGCTCCTCTCACGCTTTGACAAGTACCCTGCATGTATCTGCACATAGGTGTGTGTATATGGATGTGTTTGTACACAGGCACGCCCTCAACTCCTGCCTGTGGCTTCCAGCGGCATCTGGTGGGCCACTGTGAAACAGGATGCTGGACTAGATGGGCCTCCTTGGGCCTGATCCTGCAGGGCTGTCCTCGTGTTCTTAGGCATACAGATGTGCACACACCTGGATGAGCCATCCACTTGCAGGGCAGGCAGCTCCTTGCCTGAGGGACTTAGAATGGAGTCACAAGAGAGGTGGGGTAATATTACTGTTTTTGATCTTTGCTAGAGGGAATTGTGGGGTTATTTAGTACATTAATGATGATTGGTACTAAAGATAAAGTGTGCCATCAAGTCAATTTTGACTCCTGGCGCCCACAGAGCCCTGTGGTTTTCTTTGGTAGGATACAGGAGGGGTTTCCCATTGCCTCCTCCCACGCAGGATGAGACTATGCCTTCCAGCATCTTCCTGTATCGTTGCTGCCTGATATAGTACCAGCGGGGATTCAAACCGGCAACCTTCAGCTTGTTAGTCAAGCATTTCCCCCTGCACCACTTAAGGTGACATAGAGGTGATGGTTATTATGTACAGGATATATACATATCAACACATGTATATGCACCATCTATGTGAAGGGTGAGGATGAGAGGAGAGGTCTCTGCCCTGAGTGGCATACAGTATAGAAATCAGCTCAAGGAAAATGACTGTTGTTTTGCTATGGTTCTTTGATGATTGTTGTTCACATTGCTGCTAGACAGAACTGAGGGATTCTTGGTAAATATTAATAGTACTGAGATTTAGTTGTCTCTCTCTCATATGCATGGTATATAACCTAGTGATGTGTGTGGCGCTTTAGAAAGGATGAGGAGGCAAGTCTCTGCCCCAAGGAGCACACAATCTGAACTTGTGGAAGAGGAAAAGAGGCGACTAAGGGGAGACATGATTGAGGTGTATAAAACAATGCATGGAGTGGAGAGCCTTTTTTTCTGTCACACACAACACTAGAACCAGGGGTCATCCCATGAAAGTTGGGAAATTTAGGACTGGCAAAAGGAAGGACTTTACATACAGCGCTTAATTAATCTAAGGAATTCCTTTCCCTGGGATGTGGTGATGGCCGCCAGCTTGGATGACTTTAAAAGGGGCTTAGATTCATGGAGGGACAGGTCTGTCGATGGCTACTAGTCTAGTGGCTGTGGGCCACCTCCAGCCTCAGAGGCAGGATGCCTCTCAATGCCAGTTGCAGGGGAGCAACCGCAGGAGAGGGGGCCTGCCCTCACCTCCTGCGTATCGGAGGCATCTGGTGGGCCACTGTGTGAAACAGGATGCTGGGCTAGAGGGGCCCACGTCCTGATCCAGCTGGGCTCAGTGTTCCCGCTAACAGGGATTCCCAGATGTTGTTGACTACAGCTCCCATAAACCCCAGCCAAAGGCCATTGCAGCTGGGGATGCTGGGAGTTGTAGTCAACAATGTCTGGGAATCCCTGTTAGCGGGAACAGTGGCAGGGCTGTTCTTATGAAGAGTCATGCAGTTTTCATTTGGCTTAGTCATAGGGTACGGGGGGGGGGGGTGCTGTGGCAAGAGCTTTGATGTATGGGGGGGGTTGGAAGGGGGGTTAAAGAAAACAAGGGGTCACATAACAGAGGCTGGCTGCTATTATTTTAATGGGATGTCAGCAGCCAAAGGAGAGGAATCTTGGGGCTGACAGTTGCTGGATAAGGTAATCGGGTGGGACCCACAGGCAGGAGGCCCTGATGGTGTCTGTTGATAACATTGGGTGGGCCGGCACGGAGGCGAAGGGGAAGGACCTTGAATTATTACGGCTTTCATTGTAAGGGCTGTCAGGGTGGAATGGTGACATTAAAATTGTTAGAACTGTTGGAGGAAATTGTGAGGTTGATCATACTGACAGCTGGGCTAAATTACTCATGAGTAGTCCCGTTGAAATTAATGGGCTGAGTTAGTAACTTTGTGTGGAGGTCAGCTGAAATAATCAGGATTTATGCTAGTCATTCCCCCCACCAAATACCCCACACAACTTAAAATAATAATTATGCGCTGTACTAATATTTAGGATATTTGTGGTCTGGTGATGCGGGGGGGGCAACTTTGGGGTATATGTTGTTAATAATGAAATTATCATGGAGTGTCTTGGAATAAAGGTTGGGACGGAGAGCGGAGCAGGTGAGGAATTTGCAAAGGAGGAGTTGTAGTTGTTCGTGGTAATAATGATGAAAATACTAATTTTTTGGTGGGGGGGGATTTGGGATGCAGGTGGGGCGAATGGTGGAAAATCTTGAGGGCATTGGGCAGAAATCAGGGGGCTTAGCAAGAGGTCATTGGATTGGGAGGAGTGCTAAGGTGAGGAAGGGGGCATTAATGGAGGGGGATGGTGAGGGGGGGGACACCAAGCAGAGAGGAATGGTATAGAGGGTAAGGAATATTGGGGGGGGGACCTTGGAGGCATTGGGGAAATGTGGGGGCACGGATGAAATGGGGTGTTGTTGTTGGGGGCCAATACTGGGAGAGGAGGCAGAGGTGGAATTGCAGTGGGAGGTGTGTGTGGGGGGCCTCTGGCAGGGGGCTTGATCCATGGAAGTCGAGGAGAGGAAAGCAGTGCCATGCGGGGCGGGAGGAAGAGAGAGAACAGCTCAGCTGCAGGCAGCATAATTTGGGGGGGGGGGAGGTGGAGAGAACAGGGTGCTTTGGTGGCGGCGGTATGGGTAAGCCCCCTCCTCGTCCAGATGGACTCCCCCCCCATGAATTATACCCTTCTTCCCTGTTTCCCACGCTCGCCCCCCAAGAAAGCCTCTCTCTTCCCTTCCCTCCTGGTTCTGCGAGGACCTTCCCTCGCCACCCAGATGCTTTCTCTTCCGGTTCTTCAGAATTGTTTTTAAAGCTGAGCAACTGGGTTTTTCTCATCCTCCCCCCACTCCACTTTCTCCAGGAAATATCCCCCCCCCCCCCGCGCTCACACACACACACAATTGGGGGAGAAAGCTATAGAAAGGAACAGTTCTGGTTACAAATGAGTGCCTATAAATGTTAAAATTAGGTCCATCACCGATTTGCCGATGATGTTTGGTCAATCTGCCTTTTAACCGATTAACTGGCCAAAACATCAGTGGAGGTTTTGAACTTTTCAAGGAGGTCTGTAGGGGCTTACAATTAAAATGAACTTGTAAAAAGAGCAGCCCCTCACTGCAGACGGAGAAGTCATTTCAGTATCTGCCTGTTATGATTTATCAAGTGTCTGCCTTTTCTCGGCGCTCTCCATCAATTATACAACTAATCTACCTACTTTCCTTTCACTAACCCTACCACTGTGCCTCATTGGGTTCAAAGCGGTTAGGCTGTTCCCAAGTTAGCCCACTTGCGCCTCAAAGGTTGACGCGTCCGCCATCTTGGATCAGGCTGGATGACCTCATCACGAACTTTGCTGCTGAGGTCTCCCTACAGCCTTACCCGATTTGGTTCACGTTGGTCCAGGCGCTGCGAAGTTGATAGCCGGGGGGACTCATGCACGGACACACACACAGAGAGAGAATGCTGGGTGATCTCATAAGCCTACTGGGAAGTAGGCTAAAAAGTCCAGCGGACGCAGTGCAAAAAGGGGAAAGGGTGAGGGAGGGAAGAGAAATCGTTCTATTCTTCTTGCAGCAGCACACCAGGACCAAAATAGTCCCGAATGATGTAAGAATTCACCTCCCTGCCAATTAGAAGTGTCAGCTGCTGATGAAAATTGGACCCCCTCCCTGCTGGTGAGTAATGAGTAACCCCCTTTAACCAGCATGTGGCTGGTTAATTGAGGTGGCTGATCCGCCCCCCCCCCCACTTCAGTGCCTGTGTGTGGGTGAAGGCAGGATTCGGTGGCGTTCGTGACAGATTCCAGGGCTGGCATTTATTTGGGCTAGCAAACGCAGGGCTTCGCGTCTGTATTTGGCTGCCCGAAATGCTTCGGAGCAGCCCCATTCAGGCTCTGCTTCTGGATGCCGCCTCGGACTGCCCCGGGATCGGCCTCGTGTCGTGTGTTGCGGTGGACTGCACTGCAGCGGGGGTTGCAATGGGGTGTACGTCCTTTGCAAAGATTGTGTTGCTCCCTCTGTCTGTGTGTGTGTGTGTGTGAATACCTCCTTAGCAGTGCCGGCCTCCGGTGTCCTTCGGCCCCGCGGAGGGCGAGGAGTCGGGATTCCGCCTTGCTCGGCCAGGCGACAGGCCCCACTCCCTCTGGTCTCTGAAGCCGCCTGGCCTGGCCGTGCTTGCTGGCCCCCAGCACTCCTGGCTCCCGAGCCGTAGGCCGCCATTGCTCAGTGGCCGTGCCGCACGGCCATCGAGAGACTTGCCCAACCCTAATCCTTCTAGGGGAGAGTCCAGCAAAGCTCTCTCTGCATGTGCTGCAGTGGTGTTGGGGACCCCGAGAGCCCTGAAGGGACATCAGGCGTTGCCTCCTGCTGAGTCAGATCCTTGGTCCCTTGAGCTCAGTATTGTCTGCACTGACCGGCAGCGGCTCTCCCAGGTTTCCAGCAGAGCTTGCCAAGGCCAAGGACTGAGCCCCCGAGACCTTCTGCACACTGAGCTTGTTGGCCTTCCTGGTTCACCCAGGAAGCTGCCTCCTCCTGAGTGAGACCGTTGCTCCATCTAGCTCTTCAGTGTCTGCTCTGACTGGCAGCACCTCTCCAGGGACAAGGGTCTTCGCCAGCCTTACCTGGACAGGATAGGGACTGGATCTGGGACTATGTTTGCTCTGCCACTGATCTACTGTCCCTCCCTCCTCTCCCCTGATATCTCCTTTCCTGAGAACCTCAGCTTTCCTTTAAATGCAGACCAGCAAGTTTCTAGCCCCTGGGGTTACAAAGATGAAGCTTGAGCAATGCCTCTTGAAATCGCAGAGAGGCAGCTGATCAAGGCAAGACTGAGCTTGTGGGCCCTACTCAGAGCTGCCCTGTCCTGCCCTGTGACTAACAATGCAAGAGAGAATTAGGCAAACCAGAAACACTAGAAAATAAATGACAGATGAGAGATGATGCACGTTTGCCTAGCTTGTGCCAGCCTCAGAGTTCAGTTTGTGGGCGGGGGTTGGGAGGGAGGTTGGTGCATAATTCTGTATGGTGTACAGCCACAGCTTGTGGCAGTGAGTTCCATAAGCCTCTCTCTTGGTGAGATTTAGTCGTCCCCCTGCAAATAATATTTCTGCAGTATCTGAGCTGTACATAGTCTTCCTTTCTGCTGGGAGACCTACAAGCGAAGGCAGGCAGAGAGATGGCCACAGAGCTGCTGCCTTGAGCCGACTGTTGAGTTGGTCACAGAGCTCAGGGGCGCTAAGTAGCTTAGGAAGACCTGTGGAAGTCTTCCAAGAGTAGATTGCTCTTGAAATGGAGTGCCGCTTGGCTTGGGAACGCTGGGGGAGCCGGGTGGTGACATAGTAAAGGATGCAGTGGTGCTGCTGCTATTATTATTATTTCTTGTTTACACAGTCAGACAGGTGTTATTGACTGGTTTGTTTTATCCAGACATCGAGTACTTCCCAAGGACCTGGGATGGCTGAATTTTATTGTCAGTTGTTATAGATATCATCCTCATCCTCATTATTATTAATAATAATTATTATTATTTTTATTTATTATTATTATTATTATTTATTAATAATAATGATGATAATAAAATGCTTATATACTGCTTTTCGATTTAAAAAAAATTCTCAGAGTGGTTTGCACAGCAAAAGAGAATGAGAAGATGGTTTCCTGTCCTCGTGGAGCTCATAATCTAAAAAAAAAAAAAATTAAAAAATGCCAGGGAGACTCCAGCACTGGCTGACTGGGGACAGGCTAGGCTAGGCAGAATGGAGGGCATCAGAACAGCCCTGCTGGATCAGGCCCCAGGAAGCCTCTCTCGTCCAGCGTCCTGGTTCCCACAGTGGCCCACCACAGGCAAGAGGGGAGGACTCACCCTCTCTCCTGCTGGTGCTCCCCTGCAACGCGGATTCAGGGGCATCTGAAGCGGAGGTGGCCTATAGCCATCAGACTAGTAGCCATTGATGGACCTGTGCTCCATGGATTTGTCTCAACCCTTCTTAAAGCCACCGGGACTGGTGGCTGTCACCACATCTTGTGGCAGAGAATTCCAGGGGTTAATTATGTGCCATGTGAAAAAGTGCTTCCTTTTTGTTGGTCCTAGATTTCCTGGCCTTCAGTTTCATGGTATAACTCCCGGTTCTGGTGTTAAGTGAGAGGGAGAAGAATGTGTGTGTCTCAGCTCTCTCCACACAGTTGCTCTCCCCCCGCTGAATAGAAGAGGGACCCCACTTTGAAAAGTGCCTCTTGGCCCAGGTAGGAATGGTGATTCCTAAACACAGCAGGGCCTGGAGATGGTTCCCTGCCCCAAAGGGCTTGCAGATCTAAAAAGAAGCCCAAGAGGGACACCCGGAACAGCCACTGGAGGGCTGCTGTGCTGGGGTTGGAGGGGGCCAGTTGCTCTCCCCCTGGAAAACAGAAGGGCCCCCACTTGAAAAGGGGACTCCCCAGCACAAGAGGGCCTGCGGATGGTTCCCTGCCCCCAAGGGCTCAGCATCTGAAAAGAGACCCCAGGAAGACCCCCGGCAGGCAGCAGCCAGCCCTGGAAGGCATGCTGTGCTGGACTGGGCCGGGCCGGGCCAGCTGCTCTCCCCCGATAAACAGAAAACAGCCCCCACTTGGAGAGGGACCCTCTTGGCCCCGTTTCCTAGAACGGTCAGCGTGTCCACAGTCAGGGTGATGGGCAGGGGGTGGGGTCCGTCTTCACGCCCACCCGCTCTGTGCAGGCCTGTGGCGACCCTTCTCGGCCAGTCTGGAGGGGTTGGGGGCTGCGTGTGCTGCCGGAGGGAGGGAGGGTGTTGTGCCGGGTGTGATGGCACAAGCCAGGGCTGACCGCACCCCGAGGCATTGGGGGCAGCAGGGGAGGGAGAGGGGCCTCTTCTTGCCTGGGAGCACCCTTTCCCGCTGGCCTCTAGAAACGGAAGAGCTGCTGCCCCAGCCAGGACTGTGTGTAGAGCCGGGGTGGGTGCAGTGGGGAGCGTGTCAGGGCTTGGCTGGGGGCGGGTCGGTGCTGCTCGGACCCTTCCTCCCCAGCTGGCCTCCTGCTCTGGGCCTCGCCTACCTCGCAGGGTGGCTGTGAAGCTCAACGGGCGGGGGGGGGAGAGCAGGCGAGCCAGATAGACAGCCCGCCCCTCGCTCTGTGAGTGGGAGATGCTGAAGCAGCCGCTTGGGTGTTTCCGGTGGGAGGGCCTCCTCTCCAGCAAGTGCCTGTGATCTTGCGGCTCTTGGCTCTTGGGGCGATGCCTGCAGGGGAGGCCCGAGGTCTGCCCTGGCTCCCCACCGCCCGCCTGCAGAGGCCCTGGGGCAGGGGCTGGGGGGCGCCTGCAGCCCTCTCTCCAGTGGGGTCGCGACTTCCCCGGCGGCCGCTTTGGTGCTGCCCTCGCTTGCCTGGCTCCGCCTCTGGCATTCCGGTCCTCTCTTCTGTCTCTTGGCCTTCCAAGAAAGAGGCCCACTAGCCATCTGGGGAAGAAGCCCGGGAGGGGTCGTGACCGTGCTGTGGCAAGGCGAGGGGGGCCGTGGGGGGGGAGGCTTCTGCCGCCCCATCATCCCACGGTATGCCAGCCAGTTCTGGGCTGAAGATTCTCGGCTGCGGCTGCCAGGGAGCAGCGAGGGAGCCCCCTCCTCAGCCCCGGCAGCCCCTTCCTTCCTCGGTGTCTGAGTCTGGCCCCCGTCTGTCTGTCTGTCCGCTGAGCTCGGTCCTGCCAGCTTGACTCTCTGGCAGCGTCTCCAGCGAGGGCTGGGGGAGCTTCCTGCCCGGGACCTTCTTCCCCAGCCCTGCCGGAGGTGCTCCTGGGCACTGAGCCTGGCGCCTTCTGCGGGCCCAGCAGGGGCTCTGCCCCATCCCCAGAGATGGGTCTCCGGAGTGCTTCCTCTCCCAGTGGGCGCCCGGGCCCAGCCGTCCTCTCCTAGGCCCCAGCCCGCCTCCTGCCTTGGCCCTCTCTGCCGCCTCCAGCTGCCGCCTCCTCCCTCTAGGGTGGGGGGGGCACACTTGGCCCTCCACGCCCAGCCTTGCATGGATGATGGGAGCTGTAGTCCAGCAGCTGCCCAGCCCTTGGCGGGCAGAGACGCCTGACCCGCCTCTCTCTGACATCAGGGCAGCTTGGCCAATCACTGCCAGAGACGCCGCTGCCACCGCCAAATCTGCAAGGACATTGCCATGTAGATGGGCGCTGGGGGGGGTGGAATTTGATGGAGGTCTCCAGGTGGATCTCTGTGTGTCCATTTGCAGCAGAGCCACCAGGGTCTCTGGCCCCCAACCCTTTCTCAGGGTCAGGGGAGCCCCTCGGCTGTGTGCTGACCTCTCCTCTCTCAGCCCAAGCGATGATGATGATGATGATGATGACGACCACCCTCCCCACTGGTGGAGCAGGCGCATTGACTGCTTGCCTTTAGCCAGGGTTCTGTGCAGCTCTGCTGGCCCGCCCTCGGGTTCTGCGTTCGAATGTGAGGGGCGCTCACTCCAGCTTGTGTCTGGCAGCTGGCCGCTGGCTTTGCCCCCCCCCCCGCCGGCCGCCTTTTTACCAGCTGCCTTGTGGCTAGGAGAGGTTTTCTTTCTCTTTCTTTCTTTCTTTCTTTCTTTCTTTCTTTCTTTCTTTCTTTGACATGGGGACTCTGCTGTTGAGATGTTTGGGGCTGCCCTCTTGTTTGTGAGTTTCCGCGCACACCCAGACCCATGAAAGGCAAGACAAGCATTTCACAGCACTCAAAATCAGGACATGCTCCTGAGTCCAGAAGCGGCCGGCGTGAAGTGTGGGGTGCGTCACCCTCCCCCTCCCTGTGCGATCTCCAGGGATTCATCCTTCCCTTCAGTAGCGCCTCTGGCAGGAGAGCCCCTGCAAGGCCCGTCCCCCCGCCCTGTTCACAGCACTCCAGGGAGATAATCCCCACGTCACGCCCCATCCTTGACGATTTAGCCAAGTGGCTTTTGCTGCTGCGCTTCTGGAGAGGTGCTCTGCGCCCACCCCCTCAAGAAGCCCCCCAGGGGTGCTGCAGGCAGTGACCTGGGCTGGGGATAGCCCCCCCCCCCGCCACCCCACTGGAGAGGCCAGGGAGCTGTCCAGCCGGGCATGGAGGCCGCGGCAGGAGCTGTCCAGGCTGAAGCCCAACGGCCCGCCAGCAGTGGTCGGCCGATGACTCCCATCATCTCCAGCCACGGCGGCATGGGCTGATGGGAGCTGTAGTCCGGCCACCGCCGGAGGGCCGAAGTTAGGCGGTCCTGATCCTAGAGCAAGAGAGACAAATACTCTGCAGCCAGACACTCCCTTCCACCCCAGCCCTTCCTCCCTCTGACTCCTCTAAGGCCGCAAGGGTTGCTTCAGAGCCGGGTTGCCTTGCGCAACTGAATGCTGTGGGACACTTCCGGGAAACCGAGTCACCGTTCCCGTCTGGCGAGGTCCGAAGCCCGGTGGACCGTTGCCCGCAAAAAGGGAAGAACCCCACGGCCCCTGCCCCGCTGTTCTCTGAGACTGGCGATAGCTCCACCCAGGCCTTCCTCCCGCTGCCCCGCCTGCCTTCTGATGGCCGGCTCTCGAGAGCGGCAGCACCGAACTTGCTAAGGGCCGTCGGGCTCCTCCAGGCTCAGGAGCAGTCTACCTCCGGATACTAGCTGCTGGGCGCCCATGGCAGGAGAGGGCTGTTCATTTCGTGCCCCGCTCGTGGGGTTTGTTGTGGCTGGGGATGATGGGAGTTGTAGTTCAGCATCATCTGGAGGGCCACAGGTTGGGAAGCCCTGTCCGAGAGACCTCTGGCCAGCGGCTGGGGGAGGCAGAGGCAGTCTTCCTTACTCCAGGACCCGCCTTCCTGCGTTCTTCAGAAGCCAGCCCTTGTTATCCTCTCGGTGTGGGTGGAACTGCGTCCGCGTGTCTTGTTTTCCCGTCCCCTCAGCACCTTTCGCTCGTGGGCGGATGTCCTTCTGCCGTCAGTGCCCTGGCTTCCTCGCTGCCTTCCATGTGCCTCGATCCTTCAGCGCACTCCTTGATTTCAGCGCACTTCTCCCCCCCCCCAGTCCTGTCCTTGTCGTTTGTGGCGTGACACGTCGGCCAAGCAGCAACCTGCCATTTTGGGACGGGCTGTTCCAGCCGTTTGTCTTCATGTCCTGGCCGTGCTCTTCACGCCCCGGGTGGTCTAGCCTGAGTCGTGCGAGCCGCTCTTGGCCGTGGTTGGCCATCCCCTGCGGGGAAGATCTTACAATGCTCACACATCAAGTCTCCTATTCATCTGCAACCAGGGTGGACCCTGCTTAGCTAAGGGGACAAGTCATGCTTGCTACCACAAGACCAGCTCTCCTCTCCAGGGATTGGAACCAGGGGGTTGAAATGACAAGGAAGCCGATTCAGGGTAGATGTCAGGAAGAACTCCTTATCCCTAAGAGCTGTTGGGCAGTGGAACAGCCTGCCACATGCAGAGGTCGGCTCACCTTTGCTGGAGGTTTTCAGACAGAGACTGGACAGCTGTCCCTCAGGAATGCTGGAGCAGAATTCTGCATTGATTAGGGAGCTGGACAAAAAGACCTCCAAGGTCCCTCCCAGGCCGAACATCCTGTGACCTCTCAGCCAGCACTGGGAACCGAGGGTTCCAGAGCAACTTGGTGTGAACCTTTTGATCCAGCTGTGGGTATCTGGAACTTCCAGCCACTGGATGAACACTTTGAAATGAATCTGGTGGACACATTTTTATATGAAATGAGTGTACCAGTTGGCTTCCACACAGTATTTTTAGGTGACACTTTAAAAAAACATCTCTGTGAATCATCCTTAAGGGCCCATGAACTTCTGCTCTCAAGTGGTACAGAGCTGAATGGTCTTCCAAATGTATGTATGTATTTATATCATATTGCTATACTGCCTGATATGTGTAGCCCTAGGCAGTGTACATAATTTGAAATGCAAAAAATATAAAAAGAATAAAAAGCAAAAAAGTTTCACACAATAAAAATGGGTTAAACGGTTTAAAATTAGTCTTAATTAAAAGCCTGAGAAAACAGATGTGTCTTGAGGGTCTTTCAAAAAGCAACCAGAGATGGAGAAGCTTATTTTGACAGGGAACATATTCCAAACCCCTGCTAACTGTGCAAAGAGGCACCTTTTTAACATGGTGATGCTCTTTATTTAATGGGGGAGAGTAACTGGCCCTGTCTCCACCCCCAGCACAGTATCTCCAGTGACAGTTGCTGGTGTCTATTTTATGTTTGTTTGTTTGATTGATTTCTGTACCACCCTTTCAAAAATGGCTCACTGCAGTTTACACAGAGAAATGATAAATAAATAAGATGGCTCCCTGCCCCCAAAGGGCTCACAATCTAAAAGGAAATACAGGATAGACACCAGCAACAATCACTGGAGGGATGCTGTGCTGGGGGTGGAGAGGGCCAGTTACTCTCCCCCTGCTAAATAAAGAGAATCGCCACATTAAAAGGTGCCTCTTTGCCAAGTTAGCAGGGGTTAGATTATGAGCCCTTTGGGGGACAGGGATCCATTTTATTTATTTATATATTCATTCATTCTCTATGCAAATCGCTTGGGAAAATTTTGTTGAAAAGCAGTATATAGATATTTGTTGTTTTTTTATAAATGTTTGTTATTTTTTACATGTATTTTCCGCTCTTCCTCCAAGGAGCCCAGAGCAGTGTGTATGGTTATATTTATCTGCATGCCAACCCTGTGAGGTAGTTTAGGCTGATAGCAAAGTGACTGACCCAGAGTCGCCCAATGAGTTTCTCGGCTGAACAGGGATTTGAACTCAGCTCTCCCTTTTTAAAGGGTCTTTACAACTTTGCTCAGTCTCAGACTTCCCGGGTTTTGCACAGTCTCGGGTTCATTCTGCTTCCTCGTTGCTGCTTCCTTGGTGGCCCTTTCCCCCCTTGACTTCATTCCTCTGTGAGCGATCCCAGCTAGTAAGAGATCCTGGGCAGGATGCAATGACATCACAATGCCACAGGGCCAATCAGATTTCACAGTGCACTGATGTCACTAAGGGCAGATGAAGCCCAGTAGAGTGAGGGCAGTGCTTCCTGTCCTGGTCACGTGGGCGGCTCTAGCCAATCAGGAACCTTTCTGATAATTGAACAGAGTTCCAGCCCTTTTGCAAGGATCATAGGCCCTCCCAAGGAGCCCTCCCTTGATTCTGATGAAGAGCCTCCCACTTTGCGACCCAGAAAACACCGGCTTTATCAGAGGAATCTTGAACTGAATCCTGCCAAACACCTTTAGGGGGGTGTGCCACTGCGTGGGGCTGTAGCTCAGTGGGAGGGTGCCTGCTTGGCATGCAGAAGGCCCCAGGTTCCCTGGCTGGGAGAGATTCCTGCCTGCAACCTGGGAGGAGCTGCTGCCTGTCAGTGCAGACAATGCTGAGCTAGACGGACCAAGGGTCTGACCCTGTGGAAGTCAGTCTCTTGCATCTCTGCAATCAAGGAGATGGTCTTCAGCTGGCTCTTGATGGGGTTGCAGCCCCCCCCCCTTTACCCCCAGGGCTCAAATTCATGGTCTGGGGGTGCTCCTTGCTCCAGGACACATCCTGAATCCTCAGGTGAGCTCAGTGACAAGAGGCACCTTCGACCAGCTTCAGCTGGCTCCCTGCTTTATTGGGAAACCTCTCGCTGAGCTGCAGGCCTCCTGCGTGCTCTGGCCCCCTCCGGGCTGAGCTGCTGCAGTGGGCTCCTCATGGGACTGCCCTTGGGAACCCTCCGGCTGATACCAGCCGCGGAGACAGTGTCGCTTTCCCGACTCCTCTCCCAGCTCAAGGCCTTTGAAGCCTTAAGCCGTTGGGCGCCCGCATGGTCCGATCGACGCCCCAGGCCTGGCTCGGAGGTGCCCCTTGCCTTCCGAGACGGGACAGGCAGCTGCTGGGCGTGGGGCCTTTTCGCTGGGTGGTAACCACCTTCCTCCAGGTGGTGTTGTGTGAGCAACTCAGCTTTCCCCTTGTGGTGCTTTTAGGAGAGGCTGGGGCACTGACTGGTGGCCCTTTGCGGCGGTGTGTGTTGGGGACAGGATGCCCGTGTCTTGATTTTTAAAATGTAGCTTGCTTTTTTATTCCGCATTAGTTAATAGTGGTTGGGTTTAATTGCACGTTTTCTGATGGCCAGCGGCCTTGAGTCGCCTTTGGTGGGTCCTAGTTCTGTAAAAGAAAACAACGCAGCCCCTAGCCTTGACCCAGGGCTGGCATCTGGCCGAGTCAGCCAGCCGGGGACTGCGTGCACTGAGACCTCGGGGGACCCTTCAGGCGCAGAGGATGCGCGGGTGCTCCTTCGGCCTCTCTGACTGGCAGCCCGCAGGAAGCCTCTAGATTGGGGTGTATGGGCCAGGGGCCTGAATCGATGGTCCGCCTGCCGCTCCCATCACCCCTGGCTACTGGCCACTGTGGCGGGGTATCATGGTCGCTGTAGGCCCACAGCTGCTGGAGAGCCGCCCTTTTGAGACCCCCACTATAAAGACCCTTCTATAAATCAGTGCCAATCCCCTCTCACAGGGATTCCCAGATGCTGTGGACTACAACTCCCCCAGTCCCCAAGCAAAAGCCGTTGCAGCTGGGGATTCTGGGAGTTGTAGTCAGCCACCTCGGGGGATCCCCGTGAGAGGGGACACTGCTGTAAAGGCCCATCGGGCATTCTGCTTGTGTGTGGTCCGCAGGGTGGGGGAATTCTCTGCCACCAGCTTGAATGGCCTTAAGCAGGGTGTGGCCGCATTCGTGGAGGACGGGTCTGTCGGTGGTGGCTGGCCTTGATGGCTCTAGGCTGCCTCCAGGCCCGGAGGCAGGACGGCCTCTGCCTCCCAGTTGCTGCAGGGGAGGGGGCCAGCCTTCGTCTCCTGCTTGGGGGCTTCCTGGAGGCATCTGGCAGACCCCTGTGGAGAACAGCCCACGGGACGAGCTGGGTCTTGGGCCTGGCATATATGCAAGGTCCTCCTCCTCTTTGAGGGGATGCTTCGGCCTCTGGCTTCTAGATCCTCGGGCCAGGGCTGGAGCGTGCCCACCCGCCTGCACCCAGAGCCCAGCCCTGCTCCTTCACCTGACTCTCGTGCTCACCGGTGGGGGGGGGGGCGTTGGGAGAGCAAACTGGGCTTGACATGGCTGCCGCTGGGAGCCAAGTCCTGCCATAGGGGCTGACCTTTTCCCGGCCTCCCGCTTCCCACACCCTTCCCCGTTCACACGCCTGCTCCCCCTGTGCAAATGAACGGAGCTCTCTGGTCCTGGTCCGTGCGGGGGCTTGCTTTCCCCCCTCCTGTCGAATTGTCCTGAAGCTGGAGTCAAATTAGCGCCCCCCCCCCGCCTTCTCGCCGGCCATCTGTCAGCTTGCTTAAGAGATAAAGGCACCCTTAATACTCCTGCTCAGGAGTCAGCAGAGGCCTCCTTTGCCCATGCCGCTCCCGCAAATCGGATTTGGTCCTTGTGCCTTTTGGAGTGTGAGTATGCTTGGGGGTCCTTCTGCCTTTCTGCCTGCCGCCCCCCCGGGATTGGGGGCTTACTGGTTGGGGGGTGGTCCTCCCCTCCCCTCCCACCTGGGCCGCGCTCAGTTGATTAGGCCCTTAGGAGCTGGCAGGCAGAGCAAAGCGGCTTGTGGCAATTATCGCAGAATTGGAGCTAATCTCCTGCTCTGGAGTGTGGACCGCATGCAGGAATGGGATTAGCCGCTGTGTTCCTCCCCCCGCCGCCCCTGGAATATCTCTAACTGTCCAAACCCCGCCCTGCAAACCCGGTCCGTTTTGGCCAGCCATGGTGGCCACGGCCCTGCGCTCCCTGCTTCAGCGCTGCCCTGCGCATGTTGACTTCCCAGCCGGCCCCCTTGCGCAGCTCCCCGCCAGGGAAGCCTGCCTAGGGTTGCAGCCGCACCTCTGACCTCCTGCGACACCCTGACCTGAGGCAGGGATTGTTCAGCCCCACAGGGGGGCTTCTCAAGCTCGGCATGAGGGTGGGGGCGGATTCCTGCCAAGATCAAAGGAAGATGGGGGGGGCAGAACATCCCCAAAGATGCTGAATAAATCTTAATCAGTTCTTTATTCCAGGGGCCCCCGGCCGGTGGTCCCGCAGATGTTGCTGAACAACTACAACTCCCATCGTCCCCAGGCTGGCGATGATGAGAATGGTCGTTCACCACCAGCTGGGGGGCCCTGCCTGACTCAATCATTGCCTGAGGCGTTTGAGCCTCTTTGGGATCCCGACCCACACACCCAGCTGGGCTTCTTGGTGCGGTGTCGTTTTCCTCCTCCCTCCCTCTTTCCCCAGATGATTCCGGTCTCCACCCGCTCTGCAACTGGAATTGGAGGGGAAGACCTGGGGCCAGAGAGGAGGGTGGAGATCTTGCCCCATAGCTGCGCCACCTGGGGGGCAGTCCCTTCCCCAGTCCCAGCCTGGAGAGGCACGCTGGGCTGCTTCTCCCTCTCGCCATGTGGCAGGGCTGGTGGTCAGAAAGATGGACCCCAGGGCTGGACAGGCTTTGCTCCTCACGTGTGACTGGCGGAGGTCTTGCCGTGGGCATCTTGTCACATCCCTCTTGCACGCAGCCCTTCTGCTCCGCGGCAGAAGAAGTCTGTGTGAGGTCCCCGGGAATCTGCTTCTGCTTCCGTGACGGGTTCCAAGTCTAGGAGATCCAGAGAGGATGCATCGGAAAGCCACTCTGGGTTTCAGAGCGCTCTCTTCATTGCCCCCCCACCAGCCTGGCCTGGCCTGGCTTTGGCTCAGTCTAACTTCTCCCTGTCCCTGCTGCAAATGTGCTAAAGAAAGTGTCCAGGGGGGATGCTGTGGAGTGTTTCTCAAGGTCCTTCTGTCTGTGGCCTGCAGAAGTTTTCCCTTGAATTTCCAATTCGTCAGGTCCACTCAATTATTTTGTTGTTTTATCTCCATTTTTTTATCCCCATAACTGCCCTATACTGAGTCAGACCACTGGTCTATCTAGCTCAATATTGTCTTCACAGACTGGCAGCAGCTTCTCTCAGGTTGCAGGCAGGAGTCTCTCTCAGCCCGCTCTTGGAGATGCTGCCAGGGAGGGAACTGGGAACCTTCTTCTGCTCTTCCCAGAATGGCTCCATGCCCTGGGGTGGGGAATCTCTTGCAGTGCTCACACATCAAGTCTCCCATTCATCTGCAACCAGGGTGGACCCTGCTTAGCTAAGGGGACAAGTCATGCTTGCTCCCACCAGTCCTGCTCTCCACAAGACCATGCTAGATAGAATACTGGCCTGAAAAGGAAGAGGGCGGTTGCGGCCTAGTCCTGACCCTCTGGTCTTCTCTATGTTTTGGGAAGTGTTTTGGCCGGGGGGGCACTACGCCGTGGGAGGCCACCCATCTGTTTGGGGCCTCAGGCACAGTTTGAGTTGAGAATGGACGATTAATTAGATTCTTGAATGATGTGCAGCATGACTCACTCTGCAGAGACTCAGGCTGGAGTCTAGGAGTCTGAAGGCATGACTTCCCAGCACCGGTATTTCTGACATGCAGCAGAGCTCTCTGGCAGAGGGATGGAAGGAAATGCAGCAATAGGGGTCAGCACTGAACCTGCCTGCCCAAGGCCCTTTGCCATGGGGCTGGGGCTGTAGCCAGGTTCGGTTCCTGACAGCATCTCTAAGTAGGGCTAGGAGATACTCTTGCCTGCAACCATGGAGAAGCTGCTGCCAGCCAGTGTAGGCAATAGCAAGCTGGGTGGACCAAGGGTCTGACTCAGTAGAAGGCAGCATTCTGTGTTCCTATATTTCTTGGTTCCATTCAGCCCCTAACCCTCTCGTTCTCCTTCTCTTTCCAGGACTAGCAGTGAAGAAGGCCGTTCTGATGGAGGTGAGTTTGCTTCTGAAAGAAGCATTAGAAGAAGCTCTGCTCGCCTTTCCTTTGGGGAGGGATGCGTGTGGACTTGTGGCAAGGTTGTGAAGATAAGCAGTGCAGTCAAGAGTCCTCCTCCACGCTTCCCGCAGAACCAGGGCGGCCGGAAGGCCTTCACCAGGCCCTGATTCTTGCAGTCATGACACCACACCAAGTTGGAGTCATTGGCACCGCTGCAGCAGCCTTCTCTGAAATCTCATTTCGCTCATTTTTGCTGTGTCTGCCGCCCCGCTCCCAAAGTTTGGAGTAGCTTTGCCACCTAGAAAAATGGGTTTCAAGAGTTCCCTGTTCCCTGAGCTGGCCCCAAATGCTTCCCAGACATCTAGAGAACAGCTGGCAGTGCCGAGAGAGGCTTTTCCTGCTGCTGCCATGGCATTAGAGGATGCTTTCAACAGTGATTAGCTGCCCAAGAGCCCTGGGGGCTTAAGAGTGCAGGAGAAGATGCTCAGAAAGGAATCCTTCCCACCGGCTCTCCTCCTTCGCTCCTTCTCCGGAGGGCTGTTCCTTTAGCATCCCCTGAGTCCTGCATTGTCCTCGCGCATGCCCTTGGCCGAATCTGGTCTGGCTCCTCTCCCTCTCCCCCCAGCATGCCTTCCCTTTCTGCCTTGCACTGACCTTGGCTCCCCTCCTTTCTCAGGTGCCATCAGTGACCGGGCAGCCGGGGGCCGGCCAAGGGAAGAAGCTTGGCCACCGAGGAGTGGATGCCTCAGGGGAGACGACGTACAAGAAGGTACGGCCTCCTGCGGGTGGGCGGTTGAGGGCAGGCCCCCCCCCTCCTCCCCCCCACGCCTGCTCACCCTCTTCTCCCTTGTGCCCAGAAATGGAGCATGACCCCACTGGATGCGGCCTTTGATGGCAAGCCTGAAGCAGCGCTTCCAGCAGGGGGTCAGGAGCGGCTGCCCGCTTCCGCAGCCAAGCCCTCCTCCTCCTCCTCTCTCTGAGCCCTCCGGCTTCTTCAGAGAGCTGGTGTAGCGCCGTAGCTGGGAGACGGAGCTGTGAACCGGGGCTCTGCCGGCCTGGGTCCTGCCTCTGCCCTGGCCCTACTAGATGGCCCCTTCCTCCGTCTCCCCCAGCTTACAGCAGAGGTGCTCAGACCTGGGTCCCCAGTTGGTGTTGAGCGACAACTCCCCTCTTCTCCAGGCCCCACGGACAAAGGCAGCTCCCCTGCTAGCTGGGCCGAGAGAGACCTTTCGGGGTGGGGGGTGGGGTGGGGCTCTCTTCTGGAGAGCAACTGGCCCTGCTCCCGCCCAGGACAGCATCCCGCCCAGGGTCTCTCTTGCTTGTCTTTCTTTTTAGGGGGCGAGATGAGAGGGGGACAGGGGACCATCTGCAGGCTGTTTTGTCTCGGGGGGGGTCACCCTGCTAAAACGGGTCAGGGAGGTCCCTGAAAAGTGGGGGCTCTCTTCTGTTGAGCAGGGGGAGAGCAACTGTCCCTCTTCAGCCCAGCACAGGATCCCTCCCAGGGGGCAGCTACTGGTGTCTCCATTCTGTCTGTCTTTAGATGGTGAGCCCTTTGGGGACAGGGGATCTCCTCCTCCTCCTCCTCCTCCATTCTATGTGAACCGGTTTGAGAATTTTCTTATTGAAAAAGGAGATATATATATACACATATACATATACATATACACATACACATACACATACACATACACATATATATATATATATATATATATATATATATATATATATATATAATAAAAAGAATGACATCATCACCTGGGGACCCATGTTTGAGAGCTGCTTTGCAGGGTGGTTGGAAGGACTCCATCAGAATAATGCCTGTAGAGCTCTTGGTGCCCTCGGAAGCCCTCTGCCCCTGTGAGGAGGTGGCGGCGGCGGCGTTCCTCCCCGTGCTGGGACCAGGCGCCCCTGCTTCAGGGCGGCCCCCTCTAGCCCTTGGCTGACCCCCTCCTCTCTCTCTTGCCGGCCACAGACGACATCGACCACCCTCAAGGGAGCCATCCAGCTGGGCATCGGCTACACAGTGGGGAACCTGAGCTCCAAGCCCGAGAGGGATGTCCTGATGCAGGATTTCTACGTGGTGGAGAGCATTTTCTTTCCCAGGTAGCTGAGGGGCGGAGGAGGTGGGTTTGGGTGGCTTGTTCTCCATGGAAGATCTCTGGGATCCCATAAAGGTGCGTTCAGCGTGCTGGGCCCGCTGGGGGCCGCGCACACCCTGGCAGGCTCCTATGGCTTCCCTGTCTCAGGAGTGGAAGCGGGGTGTCCCGCGAGCTCTGGCTTTGACAGCCGTTGGCCGTTGGCAGGGAGAGTTTGACCCCGTTGTGTCTGTGTGCTCTCCCCCACCCCACCCGCCACGCAGCGAAGGCAGCAACCTCACCCCTGCACACCATTACCCAGACTTCAGATTCAAAACGTATGCGCCCGTCGCTTTCCGCTACTTCCGAGAACTTTTCGGCATCCGCCCGGATGATTATTTGGTAAGAGCGGCTTCTCTTCCCTCCCACCCTCCCCGCCCCTTCCCAAACGAAACTGCACTTGGCAGATGCCTATCGAAGCAGTCGCCGGATTGCATCGGGTGGTCAAACCCCCACCTCCCAACTGGCATGGCTAGCCGCCCCCTGCTGACGCTTCCCGCTCCCTCCCCTTCCTCAGTATTCCTTGTGTAACGAGCCCCTCATTGAGCTGTCCAACCCAGGGGCCAGCGGCTCCCTCTTCTACGTCACCAGCGACGACGAGTTCATCATCAAGACGGTGATGCACAAGGAGGCGGAGTTCCTGCAGAAGCTGCTTCCGGGCTACTACATGGTGCGTGTTTCAGCCGCCGGGCAGGGTCAGAGCTGGAAGCCGGCCTGGGGTGCAAGGAGCAGGGGGGCCACGTTTCCGGGCTTGCTTTATTCCCCTCATGCACTCAGGGGGGGGCGGGCAGGAGCGGGGTGCTCAGCTATCGCCCTGCAAACCCTGAAGAGCCTGAGTTCTGCCCCGGACAGCCTTCCCACTCTCGTAACACGGGGCTGCACAACCTGGGAAGCGGCCTTCTACCGAGTCAGAGCCTCGGTCCATCTAGCTCAGCATTGTCGACCCAGGCTGGCAGCGGCTCCTCCCAGGTTGCAGGCAGGAGTCTCTCTCAGTCAGCCCTGCCTTGGAGGCGCTGCCAGGGAGGGAACTGGGAACCTTCTGCCCTCAAGCAGGTCGGTGCTCTTCTTCTCAGAGTGGCCCCATTATCCCCTAAGAGGAAGATCGGACAGTGCTCACACGCGCCTCCCATTCAAATGCAAACCAGGGCGGGCCCTGATTAGCAAAGGGGACAAGTCATGTTCGCTACTAGCAGACCAGCTCTCCTCCTCTGGCCCTCCTGCAGATGTGGGGTGACAACTCCCACCATCCCTGACTATTAGCCGCCACTGTCACTGGGGAAGGCAGCTGTAGTGTCACGGTTGTGCAGCCCTGCTCTAAGGTGTCCCTAAAATTATGCTTCCAAACCTTCTGATGTGCCCCTTAAATTGTATTAAAATGATAATCCCATCAACCAGTTGCATCAACACGTGAACTGCCTGCACGGTTGATCTTTGTGAGGACAAGGGAGAGCCACTGACCACCCCCCAAAAGGGACTGGAGAAAGTATTGGATCCAGCCTGCATCATGGTGTCTTCTCCCCAAGAATGCCCAGGGACTAGGCACTTGGAGGGGTGGGGTGAAAAGCAGCATATCCCTAGACTAGTAGAGGGGCTTCATTTTTGAGCCACATGCTGAAGATCTGTGAGGCTGGCTGTGGAAGTGCAGGTTGACTTTCCGTCCCCACCCCACTCCTCTCCCTCCGGCAGAACTTGAACCAGAATCCCCGGACGCTGCTGCCCAAGTTCTATGGCCTCTACTGCGTCCAGTCCGGGGGCAAGAACATCCGGGTGGTGGTGATGAACAACATCCTGCCCCGGGTGGTGAAGATGCACCTGAAGTATGACCTGAAGGGCTCCACCTACAAGCGGCGGGCCTCCAAGAAGGAGAAGGAGAAGTCCAGCCCCACCTACAAGGACCTGGACTTCATGCAAGACATGCCCGAGGGCATCCTGCTGGACACGGACACCTTCAGCGCCCTGGTGAAGACCCTGCAGAGGGACTGCCTGGTAAGCCCCGGGCAGAGGCGCCATGGGGCGGTGGGTGCTGCAGTTCCCCCCCTTGCGAGGGGCCGGCTGTCACGCTGATTGGGGGCCTGTCGGAGTTGAGATTCCTCCCTCTTCAATGGACCTACGCATGCATGTCTAAACGTGCATGTGGTTTGAGGCGTTTACCTGCTGTGGAAAAGGGGTTGAGATGATAAGCACAGCCTTGCTGGATCAGGCCCCTGCAACTGGTGCTCTGAGGCATCCTGCCTTGGAGGCTGGAGGTGGCCTGTAGCCCTCCGACTAGTAGCCGTGGATAGACCTCTCTCTCCTCCATGAAGTGATCCAAACCCCTCTTCAAGCCATCCAGGTGGTTGGCTGTCACCACGTCTTGTGGCAGAGCTGTAACCTTCACGGCTCTGTCCCTTCAATGACCAAAGCAAGGATTGTCCTCTTCCATTAACGAAAGAGAGGAAATGGGAGGCATTCCTGAGCTAGGGTGGAGGTCTGTGTTTTGCCACAGAGCCCTCTGCTAGAGGACTGCCCTTTTGGGTTCAGACCATCAGAGCAGCCCTGCTGGACCAGGCCCAAGGCGGCCCATCCAGTCCCACATCCTGTTGCCCACCAGATGTTGCCCCTGGGAAGCCCACAGGCAAGAGCTGAGAGGGGCAAGCCCTCCTCTCTCTGCCACTGGTGTGAGAGGCTTCCTGCGAGATGAGTAGCCATGTCCTCCCTGGGCCCCACTTAAAGCCATCCAAGCTGGTGGCCCTCGCCACATCCCGTGGTGGGGAGTTCCATAGGTCGATGATGCCTTTGTCAGCTGACTGTCCACTGTTGGCTCTAGTGCTTGGCTCAGGTGGGAGAGGCCTCAATGGCATCAGCACAGACTGTAGTAGCAAAGGGGCCAGTCCTCCTCTCTCCTCACGCCTCCATAATCCGCCTCTTCAGTTGACCACTTATTATTTGACTGTGGGGTTGTGACTGGGCAAGTTCGGGGACAAGCAGAGGGGTGTCGGTCGGAGCCCAGAGCAGGCAGGCAGAGTGGTGGGGCTCAGGCACGTTGGTCTGTGTGGCTGCTCAGAGACGCCCGGTTCTTATGTTATGCCGTCTCCCTCTTGGTCCCCCAGGCAAGGGTCTTTCCCAGACTTACCTGGCGATGCTGCCAGGGACGGAACCGAGGGTCTTCTCCATGCAACGCTCCGTCCCTGTATAGCTTCTCCTAAGCCTAGGAAGCTGCCTTCTGCAAAGTCAGACCCCTGGTCCACCTAGCCCAGGGTTGTCAACGCTGATTGGTAGCGTCTCTCCCAAGGTTTCAGGCAGAAGTTTGAAGCTGGGAGCATCTGCTTGCAAAGCAGGAGCTCTACCACTGAGCTGTGGATGCACCTGGTGAACCCCTTCAGCTGCCTTCAGCTTAGTCAAGCCCTTGGCCCACCTAGCTCACAGCTGTCTCCGCTGACTGGCAGCAGCTCTCCAAGGTTTCAGGCAGAGAAGGATCTTTCCCAGCCCCACCTGGAGATGCCGCAAGAGCATCTGGGGCCATCTACTTGCAAAGCGAGGGCTCTACTGCTGAGCTGTGGGTGCTCCTGGGAATATAGGAAGCTGCTGTCTGTTGAGTCAGACCATTGGTCTGCCTAGCCCAGGATTGTCTGTCCTAACCGGCAGCAACTCCAGGGTCTTAACTGGCAGCAACTCTCTAGGCTCTTAGGCGGAGAGAGGCTTTTCAGCCTGCTAACTGAGCTCCTTTTAATGGGCAGTACTGGGGCCCGAACCCAGGCCCTTTGGCGTAGCTCCTTCCTGCCTTCTGCACTTAGCCACTGTGGTACATGGTGCTGCAAAAGTTCACTCGTGAAGCCGAGCTGGAGTGGTTCACCTGGCGAATGCCTCCTTGGCTCCCCCCCACCCGCTCTTCTGGATCCCTTCCAGGTGCTCGAAAGCTTCAAGATCATGGACTACAGCCTGCTGCTGGGGGTGCATAATATTGACCAGCTGGAGCGGGAGCAGCAGACCGGGGGAGCCCAGAGCGCGTCCGACGAGAAGCGCCCCGTGGGCCAGAAGGCCCTGTACTCCACCGCCATGGAGTCGATCCAGGGCGGGGCTGCCCGCGGGGAGTCCATCGACACGGATGACACGTAACTTTTGTTTTATCTGGATCTCTTCGTGTTTATACTCCGCCCTAATCGGCTTCCAAGTTGAGATGTGCATGCATATGCAGTTCGAATGGGGCTGCTTAGGAGGGGCTGTCAAACTTGGGTCCCCAGCGGTGTTTGGACTACAACTCCCATCATCCCCAGCTGCAGTAGTCTTCGGAGGAAGAGATTTGTTCTCTGTTGTTCCTGAGGGCAGGACCGGGGGCAGTGGGTTGAAATTCCAAGGAAGCCGATTTGGGCTGGACAAGACTGAAGAGACGCTTGCTAACTGTAAGAGCTGTTGGCTGGTGGAGCTGCCTGACCCATGCAGTGGGGGGGTGGGGGGCCTCTCCTTGGCTGGAGGCTTCCCAACAGAGGCTGCAGCAGATTCCTGCACTGAGCGGGGGGTTGGACTAGATGATCTCCAGGGTCACTTCTAGCTCTTAAGATGCCATGAAACTGGTTCAGAGGGCCCCACGCTCAGTTGACAGAGGCCTGTGAAAGATTTGGGTGTTGACTTGGACTGGGTGGGTAGAACCACCCACCGTAAGACCCCTGGCTCCCACAGCCTGGATTCATTGATGGGTGTGGGTTGGGGTGTGTGTGTGTGAGTGAGAGAGAGAGAGAGACACCCCAGTGTGGATGTGAGGCAGCCTAGTGCAGGTAGTATCCCTGATCGAAGCCTGGCTTTTAAACGTCAGCCATTCAATCGAACGGTTCCTGGTTGGCTTGAGAGGCAGGGTTTGGTCTTCCTTTGGGTTGGGGAAGATTGCCCTCTCGCTCTCTCCTCTGCCTTCCACCTTGATGTGTTTTTGGCACTCGGGGTGGGGAGAGCAGGAGTGCTTCTGCCACATTCGCTTTCTGGTGTCTTTGGGGCCAGCTGGCACTACTGAAGGGCCTGAAGATTTTGCGAGCCTTGCTCTTTAAGACAGTAGTGGCGAACTGTTGGCTCTGAGTTTGGCTGCTTCATGAGCCAGTCACTATTGCTTTCCCTGCCTAGGAATTTTTTGGGAAACGGGGGGGCTGAACTATAGGGGCTTGATGGTCCTTATTGTCCTGGCATCTCTCTCTAGCCCTTGGACTGAGACACCCATCTGATCCCAAATTAGTTCTGGGGTGGGGGGAAGAGCCAGCCAGAAGCAAGTGGGCAGTTCTGCATCTGGAGTAGCCTTTGGCCTCCACCACTTACCAACCCTGCTCAATTACCTTTCCCCCTCAGGATGGGTGGCATTCCAGCCATAAACGGCAAAGGAGAGCACCTTCTGCTGCACGTGGGCATCATCGACATCCTCCAGTCCTACAGGTAGGCCTGTTCAGGATCTCATTTGCAAAAGGGTTTTCTGATTGGTCCCTAAGGAGCCTTGGAAATCCTGATCCCACCTTTTTTTTAATATGGGGAGGGCAGAAAAGTGATCTGGTTTGGGGTTTATACCATTCTGCATCTTGTTTCTGCTTATCTGTCTTTCCCCTTCTTGTTTTTGTGATTCAGATTCATCAAGAAGCTGGAACATACGTGGAAAGCCCTGGTCCACGACGGGGTACGTTTGGGGAAACTGAGTCGCAGCAAGGTCCCTCTGGATCTGGCCTGCGTGAATCGTGGGGGGTGGGGGGGGCATGCCTGACTCACGGAGTGGTGCTGTTGCCAGAAGCGCAGTTAGCAACTTTGTGAGCTCACCAGAGGCCAAATGAAATGTCTTTCCAGGCCAGATTTGACTCTCTGGCTGCCTGCTGGCCAGCCCTAGTTGTTGACTGCAGGCTGTTTTTGAGCCGTGTCCATTCTCCAGTTGGAGAACTGTCAGTGCTTGAATTACACAACTGGGGTCCCAGAGTGGCGCTTTTTAGTTTGGAAAAGAGGCAACTATGGGGAGACATGGTCGAGCGGTATTATACAAATCATGCATGGAGTGGAGAGAGAGAGGCCAGAGAGGAATTTTCCTCCCTCTCTCACCACACTGGAACCAGGAGTCCCCCCCCCCCATGAAACTGAAGGTGGGGAAATTTAGGACTGACCGAAGGAAGTGCTTTTTTACGCAGCGCATCATTAATCTGTGGAATTCTCTGCCACAGGATGTGGTGAGGGCCACCAGCTTGGATGGCTTGAATGGCTGTTCCTACGACCCGGCCCCCTGAAGGCCGTGTTCTTGGAAGGCTGGGGTGATGGGGTGTGTGCTGATATTGGGATGCCACCATCCCATCGCAGGGCCACCAGGGTTGGCGTTGTTGAGCACTGGCCCAGGGCTCTCAGAAAGTTCCACTTCCCGTCCAGGAGACGACCTCTGGGCCCAGGGCTTTGGTGTGGTGGTGGTGCAGTGACCCTTTTGGCCAGGTAGAAGGGGGCCCATGGAGGTCGGGGGTCAAGCGCCCGCTGAAACCGAGGAGAATCCCAAAGCCTGCCTGATTTGGCTGGAACTGGGTGAGTCAGAGGACGAGGCCCATGGATTTCGTTAACTGCCCCTCCGTGTCCCTCCCACCCCCACCAATAATTCAAGTTTTCACAGAAAGTGTACTTGGAGGGTTAGAAAAAGCCCGAAGTGTTCTATCCAGTCGGGGTGTGTTTGGCATTCCTCAGGAAGGGGGCTTTAGGGTCCGAAAGGCTCATGCTGTTCTCAGGTTCACATCTCTGAGGCAAGTATGGAATTTGGTATCGGGTATAAAACAACATCCTGAGGATTTTAGCCTTTTAAACAAAGCAGCAAACAGAGCCCTTATTGTAAAGGCAGGCTTGATCGTTGACAGTCGGTGCTTGATGAACCTCCGACACGAGAGGTGAGCAGGATTCCCCAGATGGGGTTTCGGTGCTCTGCGCCAGGTCCCACCCTCCCTCCCACCCCCACGGCCAGCCTCAGCCAGCAGATGCTGACTGAATTAGCAAATCAACTGGTCTGCTTACGGTGCACAACTGGGTTGCATAAACCAGTCCCTCTTGGCGGTCGTCGTGGATTGTCTTCGCTCAGTCCCTGATGCCCTTGAAAGGGGCTGTTGGGGAGAGGGAGATGGTTCTGGAGTCAGCCTCACGGCCGCGGAGACATCCCTGCGCAAGCTTCTTGTCTGTGTCTGCCTCCAGCACAGGCGCCTCCCCCTTTCTGCCAACCCCTCCGTGGCCTTCTGAAGCCCCCCGTTCCCTTCCAATGCCTCGCTCTCCCTTGCTGCCCCTGACGCCTGGAACCCCTTCCCAGAACTCCGGCTCCCTTCCATCCCTTTCTCTGCCCTTTCTCTCTTTGCCTGCAACCCCCTCCCAGAGCCTCACTGGTCTCCTCCCTGAGATCGCCCCGCCCATTCTCCCTTGCTGCCCCTTACGCCAGGCCCCTCCCACCAGAGCCTCCTGGATGACCCCTTTCTCCTCTGCTGCCCCTTATGCCTCAGAGCCCCCTTGGAGCTCCTGCTTTTGAAAAATGGCTCTCCGTCCTCTCTCGCCGCCCCCTGTGTCTGCTGGAAGTCCCTCCCATTGCTCACCTGCTCCCTTGGCTTTCTTCTGCCTGTTCTCCCTTGCTGCCCCTTAGGCCAGGAGCCCCCTCCCAGAGACCCCATGGACCCCCAGCTTCCTTCAGTGGCTTTTTACCCATTTCCCCCTGGCTGCCCCATCTGCCAGGAACTTCCTTCCAGAACACCTCTGCAATCGCACTCTCGAACCCCTCCAGACCCCTCCTTGGAACCTCCTTTGGTTCGCCCTTCCTCCCTAAACCTTGGTACCCTGGAGCAGATCGGACTGCAGCGTCCTCCCCTCCCTCTGCTTCACCCGCTGCATGGAGTTCTAGACTGTAAACTCCTCAGGGCAGGGACTGGTCTCTTGGGGAACCAGTCTGCCAACGCTCCACTCTGTATAAGTAATAATGGGTAAAAATAACCAGAAGGAGGGAGCTGAATTGGAGCAGGAAGCCCATCAAAAGCGCAGTCAAGCTGGCGCCCGCTCTCCCCGCTTATTTATAGTCCTGAAAAGGCGCAGCTGAAGCACCGCCGCCTGGTGCTCACTGCTGCTGCGCTTTGCCTCGGAGGCCAGCTGGGGGTGGCGGATACCTCTTCCAAGGCCTCTTGCATGCATGACACACACACACACACACCCCGTCCCCTGTCTTTTTAGGATACGGTCTCTGTGCACAGGCCCAGCTTCTACGCGGAACGCTTCTTCAAGTTCATGACCAACACCGTCTTCCGGAAGAGCTCCTGTAAGTGGGCCCCTGTGGCTACGACGGCCGCCCGCCAGTAATCCCCAAACTGCGCTCTGAGGGGAAGAACTGGAAGGCTCCCAGGGGTCCAAATTAGGCACCCCAGAGGAGGCTGCCTGATCCTCTGTTCTGGCCTGGCCTCTTCCCTGTGGGCCTTCAGAGGAGGGGCCTTGTGGCTGTGGCTCCCGAGGGCAGAATTAGAGCCTGTGGCGGGTTGACATGACAAGGCAGCAGATTTAGGCTAGACCTTAGGAACGCTTTCCTGACTGCAAGAGCTGTTGGGGCAGTGGAACAGCCTGCCTCATGCCGTGGTGGGCTTGCCTTCCCTGGAGGTTTTCCAGCAGAGGCTGGCGGCCACCCATCAGGGATGCTGGAGCAGGTTCCTGGCCATGAGCAGCAGGCTGTCTAGAACAGAGATTCTCAACGTTGGGTCCCCAGATGTTATTGGACTTCAACTCCCATAATCCCCAGCCAAAGGCCACTGGGCCTGGGGATTATGGGAGTTGAAGTCCAATAACATCTGGAGACCCAACGTTGAGAATCCCTGGTCTAGAAGACCTCCCAAGGTCCCAGCCGGCCCTGTGAGTCTATGTTCAGATGGGTATAATCAAGCTTGTATTCAGGTGAATATAACTAAAGGAGCCCAGAGGGCAGCAGAAGCATTATTTGGGCTGGGGGGCGGGGGGCAGTGTTCTTGAAAAGGCCGGATAAGCTTTTCTTGAGATCCCCCCTCCCTCCCCCCCTCTTGGCCCTGGTCTCTGAGGCATCTGGAGCTACGCTGGGCTGGGTGAACAGGGAGGGCTGCCGGGCTGCGTGAACAGGGAGGACCCGGCTCCCTCGCAGGCAGCTGCTCTGAGCCTCTGCTAGAGGGGTGGGGGGGCCGAGAGTGGACCCCCAGCCACGCAGCCGGGCTGCCGTGGGCTGCTGTCTCCCAACCGGGCTCCCTGATTCCTCCGCAGCTCTGAAATCCTCTCCCTCCAAGAAAGGGCGGGGGCCCTTGCTAGCCGCCAAGCTGCCCGGCCCGATGGCCGCCTTCTCCGCCAGCCAGATCCCCTCGGAGAAGGACGAGGCTCCATATGACCTCCGGGGGGCCAGGAGTTACCCCACGCTGGACGACGAAGGTACTGCGAGCAAACCCACCCCCGGCCGCAAGGGCCCCCGCTGCCTGGAGCTGCTCCTTGGCACCCCCCCATCCAGTCCCACCCCCCCAGTTTCCGTGCAAATCGTGCACCTGGCCTTTCCCACCAAACTTCTCTCCCCCCTCAATTTCTTGCTGTGGTTTTTGCAGGTGCTAAAGTTAACCACGACAGGGGGGAAGGTAAGAGCGTTGCTTTCGTAGTCAGTAGTGAGGAGGACTTGGCGCCCTTCTCCCTTCCGGTGCTGGGACCCAGACCCTGCTGACCCCACCCTGCTCAGGGCCTCTGGGGAGCTCGGCGTGGCTTCTCGGGCCTGGGCCCCCATGCTCTGTCTCTGGGCTGCAGCTCTGGCCAAAGGGAGGATCCGACATGGGCCCCAGTGGCTGGACTACAATTCCCATCATGCCCTGGTGCAAGGGTAGGGGGTGATGGGAGTTGTGTTGTGCGGTATACGTACCTAAAAGTCCTGAAACTCCAGAGGAGGAGGGTCTCAAAGGATGCTTCCCGCCGAGTTCCGTTCAGGGAGATGCTTTGCAATGTTCTGACAAAAGCCAGGCGCGTTGGGACTGTGACTGGTCCCCTTCAGTGGCCCTAGTCGGAAACGTTCGTGCTCCTTAGACTCCAACCACCTTCCTTCGTCTGCATTCAGTATCGTAATGCTGTCATGCCCTGCGACACGGTCCGGAGTGCAGACCTCCTCCTCTCCCAGGTTGTGTGAGTTGCCGTCCACCCACACGATCTGGGAGGGTGTCGTGGATGGGAACCCCTGGGCCGCCATCCTCCTTAATCTCCCCAAACAGGCCTGTGGGGAACCCTGCCTGGGCTTCAAGGGGACTTTACCCAAGGCCCATCCCGCGTGTGTTGTCGGGATTTGAACTCGCGCCTTCCCTGTCCAGTGTTCTGTTAAATACACCACATTGGCAACTAGTTTCCACCCACACGATCTGGGAGGGTGTCGTGGATGGGAACCCCTGGGCCGCCATCCTCCTTAATCTCCCCAAACAGGCCTGTGGGGAACCCTGCCTGGGCTTCAAGGGGACTTTACCCAAGGCCCATCCCGCGTGTGTTGTCGGGATTTGAACTCGCGCCTTCCCTGTCCAGTGTTCTGTTAAATACACCACATTGGCAACTAGTTTCCAGGGGCTGAAAAGGGGGAAACCCAGGGAAGATCATTAAGAGGAAATAGCTGTGGCGCTCTTCGAGGGTGGGGTGGGGTGAGATAGGGCTGTAGCTCAGCGGTAGAGCTTCTGCTTAGCATGTGGACACTCCCAGGTTCAGTCCCTGGCAGCATCTCCAGACAGGGCTGAGAGGAACTCCTGCCTGCAACCTTGGAGAAGCCGCTGCCAGTCTGGGTAGACTATCCTGAGCTAGATGGACCACTCGGGATATGGCAGCAGCTTCCTACGTTCCTATGAGACCAAGCCCCTGGAGAATTAAAAAAATAGATTTTCAGTCCCTTTTTAAGGCAAAGGGAGAAATGAGAATCTGAAGAGGCAAGTTCTCCATTTCCGGTGGGGGCCGGTTGGAGACAGAGTCCCATTGGCTGCGTGGAGCAGGGAGATTCTCTGCCTGAGGTCGCTCAGCAAGCTTTGTGGCTGCATGGGGATTTGAATGCAGGTCTCTCCAGCCCTAGTCCGGAGCTCTCGCCAGTGACAGCCTTCCATTGCAACCCATGGCTTCTGGTTTGGCTGCATCAACTGGGGCATTCTTTTAGGGAACTACAGAAATGGGGATGCATTCCTTTTCCCATCAGGGGTTTGAAAGGGGAGGAGGAGTAAGAGGTTATAACACGCCCAACATTGGTTTGGAAATATGGTGATATGTCGGGAGCGTTTTCCATTCCAGAAGGTTTTCGAGACAGTGCGAAAAGCTTTCTTGTCCTCCCGTTTTTCCTTGCCGCGATAGGACTAGAAAATTGATTCCTTGAACAGCCGTGTGGTTTCAGCACGGTCTCAGCCCATCTTCAAACAGTGCCATGGCCAGAAGCCAAAGTTGCCTGGTTTGCTTTCCGCTCTTTTCAGCAGGGCAGTTTTCTGCTTCACCTGGCCCTTGGGGTGTGTGTGTGTGTGTGAGGTTTTGTGGTTGGAGCTGTTGAAAGGCAGCAGAGAGCAGGGTGCCGTGGGCCTTATTTTGGAGACTGGGGTGTGACTTTGACACCGACCCCTGCCCATTCCCCGAGCTCGCTTGTGATGACTGGGTCCCTTTCCGGAGGGTCTCTGCTCGCCACAAGGTCCAGCTTGCCCGCCTGCCCGCCCAAGAGAACGGCCTCCTCTAGGAAGCAGAGTATCTGCTGGGACCGGGCCAGATAGGATCCCTGCTCTTGCACGTCGTCGTAGAGCAGTCCTCTGAGTGGTGGCCCCTGGTTTGCACTGGTGTTCCTGGGGACGCCGCTGTCTGAGTGTTCTCTCCTCTGCCCGCTGTGGGCACAACAGGCCGGCCGGACCTGCTTCCGTGCACCCCTCCGTCTTTCGAAGAAGCAACCACCGCCTCCATCGCTACGACGCTTTCCTCCACGTCTCTCTCCGTCCCCGAGAGGTCCCCTTCCGAGTCCTCGGAGCAGCCCAGATACAGGTGAGAGAGAGGCAGCCTGGCTGCGGGCGCCCTTTCCCCTTCCTTGGCTTCTCTGCTCTTTGCTGGAAATGCACCTGATTGGTGGCATTTTCCTTGAATGGCCTAGAATGCTAATGAGGGCTCTTAATTAATATTCCCTGCCAAGCAAGGGTAAGAGGATTGATGGGATTAATTATCCGCTGTAACTGGAGCACCCCTTTGAGAGGGCGGCCACGATGGGGAGGGGTCTGGAAACCAAATCCCATGGGGAGCAGTTGGAGGAGCTGGGGCTGTTGAGCCTGGAAAAAAAGAGAAGGCTCAGGAGGGGCCTGAGAGCCGCCTTCAAATATCCAAAGGGCTGTCCTGGAGGAGGAGGAGGAGGAGGAGGTGTCCTTGTTCTCTGTTGCTCTGTTGGAGGGCAGGACTAGAACCAGTGGGCTGGAGTTCTAAGGAAGTAGATGTAGGATGGACACAAGTTGGGAAATTGCTCCCTGCTTGGCCAGTGGAACACTCTGCCTCATGATGTGGTGGGCCTCCCTCTGTTGGCAGATTTCTGCACTGAGCAGGAGGTTGGACTAGAAGACCTCCAAGGTCCCCTCCAGCTATTTTCCTCTGCTTCTATGAAAAAGAGTAGTTGCCCTGGGGCTAACCTTACACAGTGCTGCTCTTCCTTTGCAGGCGGCGTACGCATTCCTCAGGGCAGGACGGAAGGTGAGTGGAACAGCCCTTTCCGGACTACACACAGAGGCAGCCCCACACAGAGCGCATTTGCAAGAGTCGAGCCGGGAGGTTACCAGCTGATGCACCGCTGTTTTGAGGCCGTCCTCTCCAAGGAATGGACCAGCTGTCAAATCAGCTTTTCTCTCTTTTTCCTCTCATTTTCCCTCATTCACCCTGGTGTGCCGTCCAGTTCACAGATGGAAAGCACTGGGCCTGTACCCGCTCCCTGCGCAGGCTCCGTGCTGCCTCTGTTTCCTCCGGGGACGCAAGTCCGAGTAGACAGTCGTGGAACAGCTACACCCACGGCTGGCTTCCCTGTAAGGCAGCTGGATCGTAATTCCATTTTTTCCTGGAGCCACGTACTGGTCCATGCCCAGTGTCAGGGATTCTGGTCCCCAGAGGTTAGGAACAGCAGAGCAGCCCTGCTGGATCAGGCCCAAGGAGGCCCATCCAGTCCAGCATCCTGCTCCACATACAGTGGCCCACCAGATGCCACTGGGAAGCCCACAGGCGCAAGAGGTGAAAGGGGCATGCCTTCTCTCCTGCTTTTGGACTAGGGCTCCCAGGGGCCAAGTTCGAGAACCTCTGCCCAGTGTGAATCCTGCCGCCTGCCAGTCATGTTGGCCGGTCGAGAGAGACGGCTGGGATGCTGAACGGAGCCTGCAGACTTCTGTTCTGTCCCCCCAACCCGCAGGTCTCGCGAGCAGGTCCGAGTGGAAGACGACCTCCAGCAGATCACGGTGGAGCTGAAGCCCAAGTGTGACGTCGAGATTGTGGTCCCTGACGTGGCTGATGCAGGGTTAGGGCCTGTGGCTGTTGCAGGGTAGATGTCGCGGATGCATGCGCACCTTCACCCGCCCTTGGGGAGGGGGCAACTTTCTGGGCAGCAAATGGGCTTCTTCTCATAGTGGAGGCTGAGAAGGTCTAGGCTGGGTAGAAGGAAGTATACAGCTTTTGGCTGCAGGCGGAATAGTCCCCTGCAGTTAATTCTAAAAGAAACATTTTTAAAAAATCTCCCTGTAAGTAAAAAAAAATTAGCACTAACATGCTAACTTTCTGCTTGCCAGTCAATTTAAGAAAAGGGGAGGGGAGTGTTTACAAATGCTCATCTTCCACCTGTGTGTGGTACAGTCCATCCTACCACCTGATTGTGATGCCCGTGAAGGCAAAACACAAGAGAGGAGAGCTGGTCTGGTGGTAGCAAGCATGACCTGTCCCCTGAGCTAAGCAGGGTCCACCCTGGTTGCATATGAATGGGAGACTAGAAGTGTGAGCACTGGAAGAGATTCCCCTCAGGGGGATGGAGCCACTCTGGGAAGAGAATCTAGGTTCCAAGTTCCCTCCCTGGCAGCATCTCCAAGATTGGGCTGAGAGAGATTCCTGCCTGCAGCCTTGGAGAAGCCGCTGCCAGTCTGTGAAGACAATACTGAGCTAGATAGACCAAGGGTCTGACTCAGTATAGGGCAGCTTCCCATGTTCCTCATTCAGCAAGCCGGCAAGGGCTCAAGTTAGCCCGGTGCTAAACCACGCAATCAGCCCTGGAACAGGGAACCGAAAAGGCTGTGTAGTGCCTCACACACCTTCCCCGAGGCAAGGCCCTCTGCTCACCTGCACTGCCCTCCTCCCCCAGCCAAGTTGTGCAGTCCAGAGCAGGAAGGTGCCTGCCCCGTCGGGGGTGAGGCTCTGGGAGTCTGTCTGCTCGATTGCCCGCTTGGACAAGCTGCCAGGCTGAGGAGCCACATCTGAAGCAGCTGTTTCTCCCGCTCCTGTGGCCTTTCCCTGGGCAGGGCTGTGGCACCGCGAGGACCAGGCCGAGAGCTGTCCCGTCGGCGCAGGGAGCAAGGCGCCTACGCCCTGCTGCCTCCCTGTGCTGAGGCTGCTCAGTCGGCCCCCGGCCCCTGCTCATCCCGCCCTCTGGTTCTTTCCAGGGAGGCCGCCCCAGTGGCTTGTGCCCGGGTGCTGTCCGCAGCCGCCGCCGCCGAGGTGGAGACAGCCAGCCAGGCCTCTGAGCCAGCCAGCCAGCCCTCGGACGAGGAGGATCTGCCCGTCCCGGATATCTATTTCGTAAGTAACGTTTGAGCTCCTGGGGAGACGCAGAAGCGCCCGGTCAGCGATGCTGGGCCACGTTTCCCAGCCCCCTCCTCTTCCAGCCTCTTTCTTGTCCTTGGGCCTTTCTGAGGCCTGCAGAATTCCTGGACGCCGACAGGGCCGGGTGTTGCTTGAGCGCCAGGTCCAGGTTTGACCTCCCGTGCAAGGAGCCTCTTCCCTGCTCATCACGGGGGGCTCGCAGCTCCCTTTCAGCTCCTTGGATTCGGGGCTGCTGGCCCTGCTGCTCCCAAGGTGCTGCTCCTCAACCTCTTCCGTTTCCCTGCAGGCTGAAGAGGGTGCGGAGGAGGAAGTCTAGAGAGGCGCAGGCGGGGCGTAAGTGAGCGGGGGGGGCGGTGCGGGCCTTCTCGGGCCAGATTCCATCTGCCAGCTCCGAGCCTGGGAGCTAAGCCAGGCCCCCCTCCCCTGCCCCCTCCCAAACCCCAGACACACCATTAGGTCCCTTCCTTGGGGCCCTCCACACGTGCATGGCTCTCTGGACAGTTCTGGGGCCCCCACCTCCAAGCGGGTCTTGCCAAGGGGCTCCCATAACCACGTGGGGTGGGGGGAGCTTCCCCACGAGGAAAGGCGACAACGTTCAGAGCTTGGGGGGATCAGAGTGGGACGGGGCCGGGGGGAAGTATCCCAAACGTGGGTGATGTGATAGAGGTTTATAGGGATGGTGTGCGGTGTGGAGAAGAAGGTGGACCGGGAGAGGTTTCCTCCCTCCCTTTAACAGGAGAAGTTGGGGGCCTCCAGTGATAGGGATTGGCAGGCAATCCAGGACCAGCAGGGGAAGGTGGTACTCCATGCAAGGCATAATTAATCTATGGGATTCACTGCCACCAGCTTAGAAGGTGTCCAAAGGGGATTGGACACATTCTTGGAGGGGGAGGAGGAGAAGAAGTCTGGCTTATTTGCCTTGATAGCTGCCCAGCACCTCCGGGTTCTGTGGCAGTCTAGAGCAGGGATTCTCCACGCTGGGTCCCCAGATGTTATTGGACCTCAACTCCCATCATCCCCAAGCAAAGGGCCCTGGGGCTGAGGATTATGGGAGCTGAAGTCCAACAACAGCTGGGGACCCAGCGTGGAGAATCCCTGCTCTGGAATGCCAGTTTCTGGGGGGAGGCTATAGCAGGGAGGGCTCCTGCCCTGGAATCACCCTCGTGGCAGCGGCAGCCCTCGCTGTGCTCTAAGGCAGAAAGGTCTCCTCTGAAGGGCCCCGAGCCAGAATCCCTTGCTGTGAGGCCGAGAGAGAGAAGGCCGCTCGCCGGGCCCATCGGAAGTTCAGCCGTGGCAGGGCTGGGCGTCCCTCTTGGGGCTCCCCAGTGGGGGCTTGCCGGCCTGCCAGGTCCCCCGGGGCGGGAAAGCCAAGAGGCCTCCCTTGGGGGATGGATTTCTGCAGGCGAAGGCAGTCCTGGAAGCCAGTGGGCCGGCAGGGGCATTGCCGGAGGATCGGCCTCCTGGCCTCCACGTGGAGCCAGGGCCAAACACTCCTCGTGGGTGGGCCTCTTCTTCTGACCCCACGTTGCCCTCTTCACTGAGAGCTGAGGGGAGTCGGAGGCCTCCTGCTGCCCCACGGCCCCGGGGGTCAGCATTCCCGTTCCTTGCACCCACCTCTCCCCCCCGCCCCCCTCCCTGATTTGGTCCACTCCCCCATCATGTGTTCACTCCCTTCCCCTCCTCCTCCTCCTCCTCCTCCTCCTCCTCCTCCCAACCGGCTGCAGAAGGAATCGGCTCTGGTTGAACTGCATGCAGCCTGGGGGCATGCCACCTGCCTGTCGCTTCCCCTCTTCTCATGTGTGCTCTTTGGCATGGGCTGTTTGCTGTGGTTCTGGGTCTGGGCGTGTGGGTTTTCTCTCCTGCCCTGGTCACCCACGTGCTCTGCCAGCCTCACCACCCCCTCTTCACCACCGTAGACAGCAGGAGGGCACATTTCAGGCTTGTTCCGCACTAGGACCCTGAATTCTGTTAGGTGAAGCTCAGGGGGTCCTACGAGCTCCGTCTGCCTCTGAGCTAACTGCGGGATTTGAGCGGAAAGAACAGAAGCCACCAAAACGGGCCCCTGAGCTGCTCCAAGGTTCCTATTTCACAGGGGAGGGATGGTGAGGCTGAGAGAGGGGAGGTTTCAGCCCAGGCCAGGCCCAGCCGCACTTTGCGCTTGGGACTGCCAGGAGCCGGAAGCCCTTGCTTCTCTGCTGCAGCTCAGCCCGCAGAGCCTGCCTTCCCTTCGGCCCACCCCACCCTAGCCCTCGGTATGGGGACACCCCAGAGACATGCTCTGACTCGGAGGGGGACAGTACAGGGCTGGAGGGACGGCCATATTGATTGACTTGAAATCTTCCCAGTGCGACACCACTTGGCGCACCCCTCAGCCCCCAATCCAAGCTGGGTTTTGTCTAAGCAGGCCGTATGCCGTTCTGTGCCAAGGCAACCCGGCCCGTCGCTCCCCAGTAGGGGCCCTGCTTGGCCTGCGGAAGGTCCCAGGTTCAGTCCCTGGCAGCATCTCCAAGGAGGACTGGGAGGGACTCCTGCCTGAAGACCTGGAGAAATGCTGCCAGTTTGAGTAGACAGTCCTGAGCTTGATGGCCCAAGGGTCAGACTCTGGAGAGGGCAGCTCCCAGTGTGCAAATCCTGCCTCTCACTTTCACTTCTGGTATCGGTTCCTGTGGAAGACGGGGCTGCTGAAGGATTGCATTCCCATCTCGTTCTTCTCCCAAGAGACCCAGGTAGCATAGGGGGTCCGTTTTCTCTCCCCACGCAGGCCCAGTGTTGCAACAACACAAAGGGGGTGGTCGGCTAGGCTGAGCGGGAGCTTCCTGGCCAGGGGGGTGTTTGAACTCGGCTCTCCCCAGTCCAGGCTTCCCTGCCTCAAAGAGAAGCCCAGCAGATTCCGTTCAGGCTGGGACGGTCCAGCTCCCCAGGCCCTGGGTGGCACGTCAGCATGCCGTGTGTGTGTGTGTGTGTGTGCCTGCCCTGGTGAACTGGCCGCGCAGCTCCACCACATCGCCCCTCGAAGACAGCCTGGCTTGCAGGCCCGGCCAGAGAGCTCTCCGCACGCTCCAGACGCGGCTTCCTGGCAAGCCCTTGCACTAAGCCGTCCAGGTCCCCGGTCTGGGTGTGGACCCCGGTTGCCTCCATGGTGCACCTCCCTCCGGAGGAGGCCGGGGGAAATCTAGAGGCAGCAAAGCGCCAGGGAGGTCCTTCCCTTCCCATGCACTGCCTCCACACACACACACACACACACACACACACACACACACACACACACACACACACCCGCTTGTGCTGCTTCGTCTCTGGTGCTGGTACACACCCTAACCCTTGTTCAAAACTTCATCTTCATTATCATCATCATCTCTCTTATTTTCCCTGTTCATCTTTTTTTTGTCTTTTCTTTCCTCCTCCCCACCTTTCTCTCCTTCCTCCCACTCACCCTGCTGTGCCATCCAGTTCACGGATGGAAGGTACTGGATTTACTCTCCCCGCCTGCGCAGGCTCCGGGCCGCCTCCGTGACCTCCGGGGACGAAACCAACTTGCTAGCGAGCGGAGAAGGCAGCACCACGGTAGCCCCGGAGCCCCACTTGGGGTGGGGGAGGGAGGTGTGCCTCGGAGGCCCGGCTTGGCTGACCCGTCTGGGGGCTGCTGGGCCCAAGGAGAGTCCGCAGTGAGGCTGGCGGGCAGGTGTGGAAGGAGGCTGGGGGGGGCGGCCACGCTCGGGGTACTGTCTGCCGCTCTGTCAGCGTACCCCAGGGAGGGTCTTTTAGAACGGGAGACGGCGGAGAGGAGGCCTGGAGCACCTTCCTTAGGAAGCCAGGCTACAGACGTCTGGGCCTTCTTTGAGTTTAGAAAAAAGACCAGCAAGGGGAGATGTGAACGAGGTCTGTAAGATTATGCGTGGGGTGTCCCTCTCTCACAACTCCAGAGCCAGGAGTCACCCCATGAAACTGAAGGCCTGGACATTTAGGACCAACAAAAGGAAGGACTTTTTTTTTTTCACACAGTGCACAATTAATCTGTGGAATTCTCTGCCACAAGATGTGACAGCCGCCAGCCTAGATGGCATCAAGAAAGGCCTAGATAAATTCAAGGAAGACAGGCACATCCATGGCTACTAGTCTTGGTGGTTATCGGCCACCTCCAGCCTCAGAGGCAGGATTCCTCTCATTACCAGTGGCAGGGGAGCAGCAGCAGGAGAGAGGGCAGGCCCCTCTCACCGCTTGCCTGTGGGCTCCCCAGAGCCATCGGGGGGAAACAGGGTGCTGGGCTAGTGAGGCCTTGGGCCTGATCCATCAGCGGGGTCCTTATGAAACCATCTTACTCTGAGGGAAAATGGATAGGACACACCTTGGGCAGGTTTAATACTAGGAGTAAACGAAACTCAGTTCACGCTTAAGCCAGAATGCTGCAAACTTATCCCAGTCAAACAGAACTGAAAGCACACACTCCCGTAATAGATGCAGGAGGAGGAGCACAGAGTTCAAGATGATCTAAATATGCAGGTGGCCACTCTGTTAATTTCTCCTGCCTGCAATTGCCGGAGATGAACTGGGGCTTTTTGCCAGTCCACTCTGGCCAGTTTTATTCAGTCCTCTGGTTCCTCTCCAGTGTGTTCATTTTAAGAGCTGCTCTCCCACCCGGAAGGGCTCCAAGGGGGGGCACCAGCCAGTGCTGGGTTGGTGAGTTACGGACGCACGTTTTGAAAAGATTAAGTCTTGGGACGGAGGGGGAATAGACCAGCAGGGGACCAATGCGCCTTTTAAAAAGACGTTCAAAGCTTCTGAGGAACAGAGGTATTTGGAACCTTCTTCAGCAAAGGCACAAGGGAGTGGTTTCTGGGGGAGGCCCAAAGAGGAAGGAGGAGTAAATTGTGCAAAACGTAGCGCCAGTGCTGAACGGCCGGGGGGGGGGGGCGGGGACTGGAAGTGCTCATGCTGGCTTCAGTATTGCGGGGGGGGGGGGGTTCTTATTTTTGGCCCTTGCTGAGCTCTGAAGAGAGAGCACGTTTGCAGATGTTCAGCACTGCTCCGTTTGAACCGGGGGCGGGATGCCGATACCTGTTGGCTGTGACGTGTCTGTGTCGTCCTTTCCCACTCGCTTTCCTGCTGCTGTTGGTGGGAGGATGCAGGGCCCCTTTGTGGCAGTTCAGAGCTCGGTGGCCTCGCTAGCAGTCCCCGTAGTAGAAGACCCTCCCAGGACTAGCCTAGGCTGCCAGCTTCCCCGCCTACCCCACCTTTCCTGTGGATGTCTGGAGGCAGGATAGCTCCCGAGTCGTCGCCCCTCTGAGCGCTCCCTCTGCTGCTGCTGCTGCTTCAGGTTTCCTCTTGCTGCTTTCTTACTCCCCTGCTGCTGTGCTTCTTGGTGAACCTGTAGTCTTGATGGACCCCACATTCCCAAACTCTTAAGACAAGCCTGCGAGAAATAAATGTCACAAAGGCTCTTGTGGGTCCCAGTTAGCTGCTGCCCGAGGAGGTTCTGTCCTGGCCTTGGGGCTTTCCCGTGAGCCTTTGCTGGGGCTGGGTAATCCTCTTGGGTCTCTCCGTGGGATCGCCCATTTGCTCCCAGTCTTTCCGTTCTTTCCCAAAGTGGGTGAGGTGAAGCTGGCCACCCGGGTAACGAATCCATTGGTACGGGCTTTGTTCCAAGTCTCCCTCGAGCCAGCTGTGCGCTCCTAACACACTGTACTTTTAACGGGACACGTGCACCCGCCGAGTAAATGGTTCCTCTGGGTGCATGCAGAATGCCCTTTCCATACCACTGACTTGTCAAACCGAACCGTCTGGCATTTGTGACCGCGGGGGGTGGGGGGCAGGCCCCTTCCAACCCAGAGCGAGGGGGGCAGGGGTGGTGTGTGCCGTGTGCTCGTGCCTTCTGGCCGCGCGGATTCCGAGACACGTCGGCTTCCAGGCTCTGGGTCCAGGTGTGAGCCGAGGTGCCTCCTCACTCTTTCTCTTTCTCTCTCGGCTCCTCTCCAGTGGTCAAGCGGTTCTCATTGGTGTCCTTCCATCTCTCCTTTTTCTTCCCTCTCTCTTTCCTCTTTCCTCTGCTGCTCCTCTCGCTTCCTGCTTTGCTGTCCAGCACCCGACAGACGAGAGGAGTTGGGTGTACTCCCCTCTCCACTATAACACTCAGATCCATTCAGTCTCCGATGAGGAGAGTGATACAGTAAGTTCCTGGTTTGTTTTTGTCTCCCTCCCACCCCGCAAAAAAAAAAACACAACCACCACCACCCACCAGTCTTGGTTTTGGACTACAACTCCCATCATCCTCTGCCACAATGGCCACGTGCCGGTGGGAGTTGTAGCCCAAAAACACTTAAGTAACCCAGGGCTGCCAAATGCCTGTTTTTGAAACAAAATATGAAGGAAGAATTGGGGGGAGTTGGAGTTGGAGAATGCAGTCCTACCTCACAACAGTACGTGGCGCGGCACACCAAGCCACGGTGGGTTCTGGGAGATTTCCCTTTGTGGGCATGCATTTGCATAGGCTATGGAGACTGGGTCTTCATTTGAGCGAATATGGCTAATACAGAACTTGAGCATGTACAGAGTGCCCTCCACACATCAGTTGAGAGCAGGGGGCACTTTGCTTGGCTGAAGCCAAGTCCCGAATGCCCTGGAAGACCTTGGTCTTGCCAAACGGGGGGCCAGTATTGGACCTTGCTTTAGAAAAAGTGCACCCTGCGTCTGGCACCCCCCGGGCCCTCTGAGCGCCTTCCCACACTGCCAGCAACAATGAAGCAATTCTGAAAGCGGAATGTCCCTCTGCGGGTGCAGAAATCGGAGCCCTGGTGGGTTGCTTTACGCACTTAGATGCTGCATGTCCATTTCTGCGGTCAGGGAGGCTCTCCTTGAATTGCACAGACAAGTCTGCGAAAGCAGCCCCCGATGATCCCAGCACGGCAGGCTCCCGGAGCCGCTGGCTCGACTGCATCCTGCCTGCCCCTCTTGCGTGGGGGTGGCAGGAGAGTCGCCCAGGGCCTTCCAGCTCTGCTGTCCCGGTAACTTCTCTCTCTCTCTCTCCTTTCCTCCTGCAGTAACTTCTATGCAAGCCCCTGGGAGACTCAGCGCTCCCGCCGCTGGCGGCTGACACGTTCCTTTTGGCCAGTCCTGCAGCCAGGCTGACGGAGTGGCGGAGAAATCGCTGCTGCGGCCTCCCAGGCCCCCCTCCGTTGGCCAGAGAACGGAAGCAAAACTTCCCCTCCCCTCATCTCATTGCCTCCCTCCGTTCTCCAAAAGAATGAAGACAAAACTGGTGTATTTCCACCCAACCGAGTCGTGGTCCACAAGCCGCTCCCTGCCCCGGGGGCATCCAAAGCCAGGAGGGGCCCTGAATTCCGGGTAGTGACCAATTTCTCTCTGTTTTTCTCTCATCTTTCTCCCCCGCCCCCTCTCCAAAGTGCACTACTGTAGGCTACCTATCTGTATGTGATACTGTGAACTTCCTTCATGTTGTTGTTTTTTTAAATCATGTATTTATTTCGTTTATTTTTGCACAGACCAAGCACACTCGTGCTTTGAAAGAAACATTTCGTTTACTGCACTTTTGGGTTAGGGTGGCTGGCTCGTTGTATCCCCGCGTTTGGGCAAATGTCGGTTGGCTTTGCGTTGTGTGGGGCAGTGCGGCAGGCATCCCCCGGAGTGGGAGGCCAGGAGCATCGGCAGCAACTGAGAAGCGAGGGCAGTACGCTTCGGATGCTGATTCGGCCCGCTTCGGATGCTGGTTCAAGAACTGGCCGACTGTTCAGGGCACCTCTACCCACACCGGGCGAAGCCTGGGGCGAGCCACTTTGCTGCCACATCCCTTGGTTTGCCATCGTGGGAGAGGGGACCACCAACATCTGGACTGAAAGGCGCTGTCTATCTTCCTGGTGAGTCTTTGGACATTCTCCCCCAAGCAAGCAGGCCCTTGACCCGAGTTCATTGAACAAAACACTGATGCCCCTGGCTGGGGAAATGTGGGGATTTCTGCTGGTGTGATAACGTCACGGCATCCTGGGACGAGAGGCCCTTTTGCCCCCAGGCAAGTCTCTCGGCAGTCTCTCGTCATGGCTGGAAGCAGCTCAACTTCACCAAAACCTCCAAATGGACGTTTCCAGAGTGTTGCTTGTCGTGGAGTCAGGCCATGCGGCTGAGGCAGCAGTCCCAGGGAGCACCGCTTGACTGGCCCCCAGTTTCCTCTTGGTCAGTGTTTCTGCGCATCACTCTTGAGCTGTAGAACGGGAGGCGCAAGAGGAATTGTGCGGCCCCCGGGTCCTGAGGCGGACAGCTGCTTTGCGAGAGGCGGGAGTGACCCATTGGGGGCCCCTGGCAGCTTTTTGGAAACCCTGGACTTTGACCCAGCTGTCTCGGGGCAGCCTGGGGCAAGACAGTGAATACAGAGGCTTTCTGTCCCAGTCACTAAGAGAGACTAAGAGTCCTTTTTGGTAAGAGAGAATCGGGGGTCTCTCTCTCTCTCTCACTCACCCCTAAAAAGCTAGACATCTCCACAGCCCTGAGGCCATGCCTCTCAGGTGGCTAATTTTGTGCAGCTTCCCAGCGGCTGTGGCATTGTGTGTGCTCTCTCCTCTCTCTCCTTTGTCCAGAATAGGAGTCGCCCTCTAAATTGCCGTTCTCGGGGAGAACAAAGCACTCGGACCCCACTCGTCAGTGCAGCATTCCTGACAAGACCAGATCCTGGCGCTCCACTCCCCAAAGCTGTTCTCCATCGTCTTTCTCGTCTTTGCCAGGACGAGAAACTGGGTTCTCGGCTTCTGGCAATGTCCTGCCCTTCCCAAATGGAGTCGAGGTTGGTGACCTCAAGTTTGACTCTTGTAGGGGATTCACATCCTGAGAGAGAGATTTCTGAGTTTGGTGGTTGCTTACACTGTTAGACATGCTTGCATCTGGCGCAGCCAGAGAAAAAGCAAAGCACCTCCTTGGAACGCTGCTTCTCCTTCCCTGGTACCTCCTTTGCTAGACCATTAGGGAAGAACTAGGGGGAATGTTCCCTGTATGAGGCACGAGCCTCTGCATGTGGGGGTGGTTTTTCACTTCGGGGTTTAGTCGCCAGCGCTTGGAGCCCGCAGGCCTCTTTCTGTGACCAGCTCCTTCCCCACGAGGCCTTGTGAGGAGGCAGCGGCTTGGACACCCGCTGGAGCGAAAGGAGCAGAGTCCCCTGGAGCAGGCCGGGGGGGCATTGGGGGGCTCTCCAGCTGTGGCTGCACTACAACTCCCATCATCCCCAGCTGTAATGGATTGTGGCTGAGGGGGATGGGAGGCATCTGGACAGCCCCCCTTGCTCTGAAGTCTTCTGCTCTTGGAGAGCTTGGGAAGGGAGATGCCGGCCTCCACCATGACGCTCCCGTGGGGCAGGGCAGGGAGGCTCCGACTCCGCCTGCCTCCCCTCTCCTCTCCAGCTTGGCAGCTTTTCCTTCAGACCCGCCACTTGAGCGCCCAGCTCTCTCAGCCCTCCTTGAGCATCCCTTGGTCTGGCCGGTGAGCTGGGCTCCAAGATGCTGCAGAGCCAGCGGGGCATTGCTGGGCAGAAAGGCTGCAGGGCTGAGGGGATGGCCCCCCTCTGCCTCAGCAGCCCTGCCCCGGCCATGCCCCGGGCTCCGAGAGAGAAGCCTCCACTCCCCACCTGGCAGGGCTGAGAGGGACTGGGCTCCTTCCGCGGGGGCGCCTGGCTTGAATGTGCCACGCAGCCTGCCGGTTGTCGGCATGGTCCCGCTCCTCTCTCTTTCACCCCACCCCGCCAAGTGGCGGCACCTTGCGTGTACCCTTCCTTCGGAGGAGGCAGGCAGCAGCACAGGCAGGCTCTTCTCCCCTCACTGGTACCGGGCACATGGCCACGAGGTGCCTCCCGCTAGATTGAGGGAACACCCGCACTCCACCCCCAGCCCGCTGCCTCTTGGCCACACGCCGCTTGACACGGCCCAAGTCTTGCTGAGCATCACCTGCGATGCTCCCGGCGTGGCCTCCGCTGCCGAGACCGCCCTGAGCTGCAGGAGGGGTGGGATGCCCGTTGTTGGAGCGCCGCAGTCCTGAGGCCCAGCGCAGGACTCCTCGCCCTCTCCTCCTCCGGCCTCTGCGGATCTCGCCCCGTCCGAAACGCTTCCCGCCGCCCTGCAAGCTGCGGGCCCCACCCCCGGGCATCTCCCCACTCCATCCGAAAGGCGCTCAGGCCAACGAGACTGTGTCTGGCTCTTTTTGAAGTCTGCACCCGGCCCGAGTGTGCTTCTATCTATATTTTCCGGTCGTTTTGGTTTTTTGAAGGGATGAACAGAAGTCAGTTTGAAAAAGAAATCTGTGTTTTGTGTTGTGTGCTTTGTACAGAGAATGTCTAGGATTGGGGGGTTGCGGCAAAGAGAGCGAAGGGGACTCTGTCGTGAAGAGTCACGTGTTTCTTTTGGTTCAGTCATCAGTTGCTTTTTGAAAGACTTTGTTCTTCCCGAGAAGTGTGAATCGGTGTGTCGTTATCGAGCTCTGTGACTCCCATGTTGTCTTTGATGTCAAGCCCGAGGCGGCAAATCTCTTTTTTTTTCTAGAAATCAATCTCCACACTCCGATTCATGCACACCCCTCCGTGAGAATCCTCTTCTCCCCTCCTTTTTGTAAATAACTTTGGCAGTGTCTGGCCATTGCACCCCGGTTCTGTCTCCTCTGGCTTCTCAGTTCCTAGCCGAAAGAGCCCAGCTTTCTGCTCCCGTGCCTGGAGCCATCTGCTCCCTTCCCCTCGGGAGTGGAACTTGCGTAGGATCCCTTCCCCTCTCTTTCCCCATCACCCCTCTGGCGATTTCCCCTTGTGGCTTTCTGGACTCCTTGGAGGTAGCCACACCATCAGTTCCACCGTTCAAGAATGAGCAATCCTGGCCGCCTGCGCATCCCTTCAGCGTCCCGGCGGAGCCACCTCGGAGCAGACGAGTCAGAAACCCTGGGTGAGCGTCCCTTGTTTCAGCTGCGTTGAGTGTTCTCGCCTTCATGCCGTTTATTTATTGAAACCGTTATTTAAGAGCAATCCAGCGTTTTTAAGTTCTCTTGCCTGATAGTTAAATGGACAATCTCTTGAACTTGAGTTTTTGGGTGTCCCCCTCCCCGGCCTTCTGAAAAGGGGGGTGGGGGTGTACTTCAGAGCTGTGTGATTTCTGTATTGCAATATGGAACCATGCAGGTTAAAAAATGTACATTCTCATATGCAACTTCCCTCTCTTTTGGCATCCCCTCTCCTTTATTTTTGGAAATATCTAATAAAATAGAATGATAAATCACTCTGGGGGTTTCCTGTACGGTTCTTGTTGGGGGAAAGACTAAAATGTTTGCAGGGTTTGGATTCATTTGTTTTAGTTTAGGATAAAGACAATTAAGGTGTATGTGATAGAGGTATAGAAAACGATGCTTTGGTTCTCAATCACCCAGTGAAATTGAATGAAAGATCTAAGACAAAATATTTATTGGCCTGATGCGTCGTCATCCTGATGAGCCACCAGCTTAGATGGCTTCAGAGGGGGATTTGAGGAGGGAAGGTCCATCCATGGTTGAGAGCCACAGCTCTTTGGAATCTCCATGTTCAAGGGCAGTCTACCACTCAACACCCATTGCCAAGGAGTGAGAGCGGAAGGAAGGCGTTACCTTCATGTTCTGCCTGGATGGGTTTTCTGGAGTCATCCGGTGGGCTACTGTGAGAAGCAGGATGTGGGCCTAGATGGCCCTTGGGTCTGCTCCAGCAAGGCTCTTTATTCTGCTCTTGATCATCAGTGCACATTTATGCCGGTTCGAATCCCTGCTGGTATGTTACCCAGACTATGGGAAACTCCTATATTGGGCAGCAGCGATCTAGGAAGATGCCGAAAGGCATCATCTCATGATTGTCAACCCCTCCTGTATTCTACCAAAGGCAACCACGGGCTCAAAAGCACAACTTTACTTTAAACTCCTTGGAGCCTGTGCATGGAAATGTCAGCAGTGGTGGGAACAACTGAGAATCTCGGGGGTGATTTTGCGTGTGGCCACTTCCAAACTCCAACTCTAGTCTGCAGAGCTGTGGATCCTCCTTCCCCAAGTGGTAGTTACTGACCTGTAACTCCGAGGTTCTGGTACTGAATCTGTTCATTCACATGTATTAACTGGATGGGAAGTAATGGGCAGGGATAAGCCAGGCCCCTGTACTATGAGGGCACCCTTGGCACCCCCTCTCAAATTTGTGCTGCACAATCCAGGCAGCAGTATGTCTGGTGCAGCATGTAAAAGTGCCTACAGGCAACTCATGATTCTCGATTAAAGTCAGGGTCGGCCAGGAATCTGCACATCCACCTTTAGGCAACCCAGGATATTTTAATAGCTTTATTCCCCCCCCTCAAATTTGTATACCACCCCAAACTTCCATCTCGCGAAGGGATTTTTGGCGGGGGGGGAGAGTTCATGTGATAATTTCAGTATGTAATTAGATTCCTTTACACATGTACAAATGATTTATTTATTATTATTATTTTCTGTGTAAACCTCCCAGAGCCATTTTTGGAAGGGCAGTATAGAAATTGAATAAATAAATGATAATAATTATTATTATCCAAACTAAATTTAATTTAATTTAAAATACAACAAATATAAAACAGTAGAACAATTAAAACAGTTTTACGCTTTAAAACCAGCAATTTAAAATTAATTAATTAAAAGCCTGAAAAAACAAGTGTCCTAAGGGTCTTTTTTAGAACGCTAGGGTTTAAACTGTGCGTCGGTCACCACCATGTGATTAGATGATTGTCGAGATACGAGTCTGAACTGTAAACACAACTGAGCCCAGAATAGCAGCATTCCCTCTATCCACACTGGCCTATTTGTCTGAATTTGTTTTCCAATGGGGTATAATAAACCCCAGACATACGATCTGCACATTTAAAAGTACCGTCTGAACTGACCCTTTATGAAATTTAATTTGGAGACCAACATCTCCAGGAATCGCTTCTGTCCAAGTGGGCAGCCCCGTTGGCCTCAGTACTTGGCAGGGACCTCACCGGGCCCAGCGGCTGGGAGGCTGAGGCTGGGAACCCTGGTGAGCATCATCTTGCAGTCGGACGCCTCCCCTGCCTTCTCCAGCCACAGGCGGTACTGACTTCTCAGCCTCCCACCATGCCCAGGCAGGTGCGTCAGGATTTGGGGCCATTTCTGTGCCAAAATAGCAAGAGCGGCACGCCTCCCTGCAATCAGCTGGATACCCGCGTGGTGGTTTCCTCTGAAGAGTCAGCTTAGAAAAGGAGAGAGAGAAGTAAAGCCGAGCAGTCTTGAGCAGCCGCCAGTTGGGATGCAAGCAAGAGGAGCGTGGAGCTGGGACCCAGAAATGCAGATGCCATCCTCTCCTCGCCATACAGACAGACCCCTCTTGACTGATCCTGCCGGCTTTGAAGGATGGGCCTTGCAAGTTGCTTTGGGGGGAGCCAATTTCTGCTGGAAAGCAGGGCCTGGACAGAACAACTAAGACACAGGTTCTCTGGCCACAGCACTGCAACATGGTGCTGGTGGTGGTGATTCTCTGTCTTGGGCAGGGGGCTTCTGAGGAAATCAATTCAGACATCATTTGTATGAAAGTTTCTGACATAATTCGTAAAGTGCAAGTAAGTAAGTAATTCAACACAGATCAACGATTCGCAATTCTCAACCCGAGAGACGTTGTAGGGTTGATCGCATGACCATTGATGGGGCGCGACCAGCATTCTGCCCACCTTCAGGAACTGTGTGCGCCCTCCCAATTTCCTATCGTGTGTGATCAAACGGCGGGGCGGGGGAGTGATCGGCTGTGAGACGGGAGCTGAGCAGGATGGGTTTTAACAACCCTACCTTGTTAAAATGCTGGGTTTGAGAGCTGGGTAAGGTGGGGCCATGAGAACTCCTCTCGCACCCACAATCACTTCTAGCTAGGTTTTTGCTAACAAACAACTGGAAATTGGCAGCGAGCACTGGCTGGGATGCTTGTTCTTCTACCCTCTTCACGGGTCGGTCGTGTGAATAGCCCTCGCATCCAGACAAAAGCACATTGATGTCAAATTCCCAGCCAGATATACTTTGCCTGGAACCAAAAGTAGATCGAGGGAAAGTATATGGACAGGTTCCCTGTTGAAGTTCCTTCCTTCCTTCCTTCCTTCCTTCCTTCCTTCCTTCCTTCCTTCCTTCCTTTATCTATCAAAACATTTTTATACCTCCCAAAACTTACGTCTCTGGGCGGTTTACAACCCAGTTTATCTCAGCAATTGCCAACCTGTTGAGTCCCAAAACATTGGAGTATCATCAGCCCTGCGACAGGGGATGATGGGAGTTGTGGTCCATCAAGACCTGGTCCCCCAAGGCTGGGAAGCCTGCTTTATGCTGAACCAAAGGTCAGTGGATGGAAAGCATATGGGTGTCAAATTTCCAGCCCTGGACACTTGGTATAAAGCCAAATCTATATCATGATGATAAGGCAACTGAGAATCAACGCCCCTGTCTTTATAATAATCTCTGAGATATGTAGAATGTGTATTATGGTGGATTGTTTTGGGGGTGGGGTTGGCAGGGACAGGGTGGGAGAAACGTCTACCAGGGCGTTATTCGCACTTGGCTTCATGCTGCGGGGTAAATGTTGAGCGAAGCTCTTCGAACCACACTCGCGGCATTGGGGGAAGCAGCCCTTCCCCTCTGCTCTCAGCTTTTGTTTTGATGCAGGTTCACATGGCATGCTCTGTATTTTCCTTCTAGCCAATGGCGGGGGGGTGGGGGGAGAGAGCTTCCTCAAGACTGATATCTGCATTCCTAAAAAGCGCATCCCTCTTATCATGCCAATGATTCTATGTCAGTGCTTCTCTCTATTTGCTCCAGTGTTTTCAGAAAAGGTAGCTTAAAACCAGCATTTTAAACACCCGGAGGTACACTGAGATAAGCTAGAATTTGCAAGACAAAGCCCAACTTGTGTGTGGAGTGGATCCAAGGCTCTCAAAAGAACTTCAAAAGTAAGTTTGGCTGGTGTGTGAATGCACACACTCTCTTCTGGAGGAGATTTGGGGTAACAGCCCTCCAGGAAACAAAATGTGAGGTCCTGAATTCCCTCCCCCTCCCCTTGGCCTTTGAGTGGCCCCACCCATTGTATCCTGGCTTGCAGTGCTAGGAACATGGGAGCCTGCCTTGTGGAGATGCTGCCAGTGGTAAACCTGGGACCTCCTGCTTGCAAAGGACCGGCTGATGGCCCCCTCCCCAAATGCTGTACAGTTTCACCTGTTTTCCTCTGGCCTGTGCACATCAACTCCTTAGGCCCTGTTTATGGGTTAGTACGGTGGAGGTTAGGACTGCTAACTTCTGACTGAGGCTATTGCTGGGGATACTTTTCCCCCAATACCAAGCCATGAAAATCTCCAGGCTGGTTTTCAAGATGCACCCAGAAATGGACACCAATCCCCGGAGACTGGACCAGCCCTGGAGGGTTGAGAAAGCAGGAGTTGCTCAACCCAGCCGCTCAGTCAGTGCGGTTTTCCTGGCTGGCCTGCCGTGAGCAACTCATTCTCCAAGGCTTCTCGACTCGAAAGGAAGACCCGGCCGGCCGTTGGGTTGCAGCCTCTGTATGGGACAGGGCTAGGGTGGGCAGCGGCAGCTGTTTCTGCATGTCAGACTGATGCTTTTTAATTTATCCATAAATGATCTAGAAGTTGGGGTAAGCAGCGAGGTGGTCGAATTTGCAGATGATACCAAGCTATTGAGGGTAGTGAAATCCAAAACATTGTGAGGAGCTCCAAAAGGATCTCTCCAAACTGGGGGAGTGGATGACAGAATGGCTAATGCAGTTTAATGTAAACAAGTGTAAAGTGATGCATATTGGGGCAACCCCCCCCCCCAACTTCAAGTATACGCTGATGGGATCTGAGCTGTCGGTGATTGACCAGGAGAGCGATCTTGGGGTCGTGGCAGTTGTGAAAAAAGGCCAATTCCATGCTAGGGATCTTTAGGAAGGGGATTGAAAATAAAACTGCTAATATTATAATGCCCTTATACAAAACTATGGTGCAGCCACACTTGGAGTACTGCGTACAATTCTGGTCACCACATCTCAAAAAGGACATTGTAGAACTGGGAAAGGTGCAGAAGAGGGCAACCAAGATGACCAGGGGCCTAGAGCACCTTTCTTATGAGACAAGGCTACAATACTTGGGCCTATTTAGTTTAGAAAAAAGATGACTGCGGAGAGACATGATAGAGGTCTATAAAATCATGCATGGTGTGGAGAAAGTGGAGAGAGAGAGAAGTTCTTCCCCCTCTCACACAACACTAGACCAGGGGTCATCCCATGAAATTGATTGCCAGGAAATCTAGGACCAACCAACAGAAGTATTTTTTCACATATCGCATAATCAACTTGTGGAATTCTCTGCCACAAGATGTGGTGACAGCCAACAACCTGGATGGCTTTAAGAGGGGTTCGGATATAACTTCATAGAGGAGAGATCTATCAAGGGCTACTAGTCGGAGGGCTACAGGCCACCTCCAGCCTCCAAGGCAGGATGCCTCTGAGTCCCAGTTGCAGGGGAGCAACTGCAGGAGGGAGGGCAGGCTCCTTTCAACTCCTGCCTGTGGCTTCTGGTGGGCCACTGTGGGAAACAGGATGCTGGACTACATGGGCCTCCTTGGGCCTGATCCAGCAGGGCTGTTCTTAGGTTCTGACCTGCATTCAGCTCACAAGAGCCACGGACCAGAGCGTGCGAGATGGTAAGCCTGTAGCTAGAAGCCCCGTCACTGACGCTCCTACCATGTCTTACAGCCACATCCCAGTCTCCATCCACACCCAGAGGATCCTATTCTGCAGACCCCCAGGAGGGTTACCCACCCTCCAGGACTGGCTCAGGGTCTCCAGGGAGTGGGGTCCACTTCTGGGTGAATCTCAAAACCCCGCCTGGAGATGTTCATGGCTGCTCTTGTGCCGCTCAGATATGCAGAGGCCGCCTCCGCCCACCTTAGCCGTGGCCCCAACAGAGGCTGCCACCCAACGGCCGGCCGGGTCTTCCTCTTGAATCGAGAGGCCTTGGAGAAGGAGTTGCTCAAGGCACGCCAGCCGGGAAAACCACACCGACTGAGCGGCTGGTTTGAGCAACTTCTCCTTCCTCAAGGCCTCGTGGCTGGAAGAGGAAGGACACGCAGGACTCCTGGGCTTCTGCTCTGCAGAGCGGCTTCTGGGTCCAGAGCTTGGCACCAGTGTCCGTCCCACCCGAGGCAACCTTCCGGGACTGGCTGCTTCTTTAAGGCCAAAGGTGTCAAACCTAGCAACGGGTCTGGCGAGATGGCAGAGGCCTCTTGGATGCCGCCGGTCACAGGGGGACTGATGCTCCTTCATGTCCTACTCCAGGCAGGTAAAACAAACTCGCTTGAAGCATTTTGGAGTGTGTGTCGAGTGTCAACCTGGCCTTTTCCTCTGGAGGCCTCGCTGGACGGGGGCGGCCACCTCTTCTTTCCTCTCCCCACCTCTGCCCATCACTCTTGCTTTTTCTTTGCTTTTTGCTTTTTCTCCCATGATCTGTCACTCTTTCTCCCTTTTCTGTCTGTCTTTCTCTCTCACGCCATTTCTTTTCTGTCTTTCTGTTGCTTTTGTTTTTCTTTCTCCCACCATCTGTCACCTGCGTGTGCTCTCCCTGCCCCCCCACCTCTCTCTCTCCCTCACACCCCATATCTGTTCTTCTCTACCTGGCACCAGATCCAGAGAGAGAGAGAGAGAGGTGTGTCCTCAATCCTTCCAGGTGCCTTTGTTCTCCCCACAACTGCAAAAATGCTGTTTCTCCACACTCAACAGACAACATCCAGACTGTTGCTCATTACTAAGTTCCATAATATTGGACTGCAATTATTCATGATTAGCTGCTTTCTTTGACTTCAGTTAACTTAGTCGGGATCCCTGGCACTCCGACAACACCCCTGCAGGTGAGCTGCCAGTTGATTGATTGATTGATTAAGTGCCGTCCAGTCGGTGTTGACTCTTAGCGACCACATGGATAGATTCCAGGATGATGATCTGCCTTCCACTTGGCCTTGAAGAAGGTCTCTCAGTGGTGCATTCATGGCTGTCGTAATTGAGTCCATCCACCTTGCTGCTGGTCATCCTCTTCTTCTCTTTCCTTCAACTTTCCCCAGACTTCTCAGGGGAGCTGGGTCTTCACATAATGTGTCCAAAGTATGAGAGTTTGAGCCTGGTTATCTGTGCCTTGAGTGAAAGTGCTGGATTCATTTGTTCTAGGATCCATTGGTTTGTTTTCCTGGCTGGCCGCCATGGTCTCCTCAAAAGTCTTCTCCAGCACCAAAGTTCAAAAGCGTCCATGCTTTTTCTATCTTGCTTCTTCAAAGTCCAGCTTTTGCATCCATAGAGTGTTACGGAGAAAACCATGGTCCAGACAATTCTAATCTTTGTAGGTGTAGACACGTCATGGCATCTCAATATCCTTTCCAAGGCCTTCATTGCAACGCTACCAAGTGCTACTCTTTGGCGTATTTCTTGACTGCTGGATCTTTTATTGTTGACGGTCGATCCTAAAAGGCAGAAGCTACCCACCACTTCAATGTCTTCATGATCAATCCTGAGGCTGGTTGCTGTGCCCGTTGTCATTAGTTTAGTCTTCTTGACATTTAATTCTAGTCCCATTTTTTCGCTGTGCTCCTTGACTTTCATTACTAGAGCTTGCAGATCATCCACGTTCTCAGCTCTCAGAGTGGTGTCATCAGCGTAGCGCAGGTTTTTGATGTTTCTTCCTCCAACTTTTGAAAGCCACACTCTAGTTACAGGCAGGAGTCTCTCTCAGCCCTATCTTGGAGATGCCAGAGAAGGAACCTGGAATCTAGATGCTCTTCCCAGAACAGCAGCATCCTCTAAGGCAGGCCTGCTGAACTTCAGCCCTCCTGCAGATGTTGGCCTACAACTCCCATAATCCCTGGCTATTGGCCACTGTTGCTGGGGGTTATGGGAGTTGTAGTCCAAAAACAGCTGGGGGGGCAAAGATGAGCAGGTCTCCCCTAAGGGGAATATCTTAGTGTGCGCACATGTAGTCTCCCATTCAAATGCAACCAGGGTGGACCCTGCTTAGCGAAGGGGACAAGTCATGCTTGTGACCACAAGGCCAGCTCTCCTCTTGGAGAGGACCTCTCCTCCTCCTTTGTGAGCCCTTATGAATATTTCTGTGCCCTAGCTAGATCTGGCGTAACAATTCACTTATATCTCTGAGTACCACCATTTCTCAAGGTTAATCCTGTTCAGGTCTCTTCCCCTTCTTCCTTGCTTGTAGAACCATTCCAGCCCACCCCTGTAAAAGGTTTCTTCACACGGCTTTACAACATCCTACAACCGTTGACTCCATTCTGAGGCAATCTCTTGGTTTTCCTTTGCAACTATAAGGAGATCTCTCTCTCTCTCTCTCTCTCTCTCTCTCTCTCTCTCTCTCTCTCTGGATCTGCACCTCTAAACTGCAATTCCTCCACATAGTATAAAAGAGCCACAATATTTATGTATGTATTAAAGTGAAATAATAATCCCACCTATAATTCCAGTGGGACAGTTTTAGCTAAACTCCAGCTAAACTCCACACTCTCTGTCTAAATCAGGGCTGCAGAACTTCAGTCCTCCAGCTGTTGTTGGACTACAACTCCCATCATCCCTAACCACAGTGGTCAAATGTCAGGCATGATGGAAATTGTAGTCCAGCAGCTGGAGAACTGAAGTTGTGCAGCCCCTGGTCTAAATTCAAACTGCAGAACAGTCTCCATACTGCTTCTGTGCCCTTCCTTTCAGCTTGGAGGTGTTGCTTTCCCAAAACTTTGATAGACATTGCATTCCAATGGCTGGAGGCGGGAGAGATTTCCAGCTGTCAAGGGACGTTGCTGTTCAGCCCATGTGTTTCTTTTCTCTCACAGGTCTTTGGTTCCCCACTGGCACTTTGGGGAGCTGGGTTATTGGGGGCAAGGAAGTGATGCCCCATTCTCGGCCCTTTATGGCTTCTATCCAAGTAAATAAGGAGCACATCTGTGGCGGGTTCCTGATTCGGCGCAAATGGGTGATGACTGCAGCCCATTGTCTTATTTCTCGGTAAATGACTCTCTGTTGCTCCTGACTAGAACCCGTGGCTTGAAATTACAAGGATGCAGATTCTGGCTGGACATTAGGAGGAACTGCTTAACTGTAAGAGCTGTTGGACAGTGGAACAGTCTGCCCCATGCAATGGAGGGATCTCGTTCTCTGGAGGTTTTCAAACAGAGGCTGGGCGGCCACCTGTCAGGGCTGCTGCAGCAGTTTCCTGCCCTGAGCAGGGGGTTAGACTAGAGGGTCTCCAAGGACCCTTCAAACGCTAAAATCCTATTATTAGGAATATAGGAAGCTGCCATGTACTGAGTCAGACCATTGGTCCATCTAGCTCAGCATTGTCTTCACAGACTGGCAGCGGCTTCTCCAAGGTGGCAGACAGGAGTCTCTCTCCCAGCCCGATCTTGGAGATGCTGCCAGGAAGGGAACTTGGAACCTTCTGCTCTTCCCAGAGCGGCTCCATCCCCTAAGAGGGGAATCTCTTGCGGTGCTCACACTTCTAGTCTCCCTTTCATCTGCAACCAGGGCAGAGCCTGCTTAGCTAAGGGGACCAGTCATGCTTGCTCCCACCAGGCCAGCTTCTCTGAGTTAGTGTGGTGCCGTAGTATAGGGCAAAGGGTGTGGGAGAGAGGGGTCCACACAGAGGAAATACGGAGGTGGGGTGTGTGAACTGCTCGTCTGTATTTCCTGCACATGTGCACCCCTGGACGCTGCTCCTATTGGCCAACCCACCAGTCGGAGCGCTCTTTCTCAGCTGGGAGGCATCCGCCATGAACCATCTGTCCTACTGGTAATCTGTCCTTCCTCCAGTAAGTTCAGGGCATTAAAAAAATTAGGAAGATAAGAACATCAAAAGAGGCCTGCTGGATCAGGCCCAAGGCCCTCCTCCTCCTCCGTCTACGATGACAACAACGAATATTTACATACTGCTCTTCAACCAAAGTTCTCAAAGAACACAGAAAATAATGTAATACATAAATAAGATGGCCTCCTCTCTCTCGCCAAAGGGCTCACAACCTAAAAAGAAACCGAAGGCAGATACCAGCAGATACCGGTATTGAGAGGCCTCTGAGGCTGGAGGTGGCCTGTAGCCACCAGACTAGTAGCCCTTGAGAGACCTCTCCTCCGTGAATTTATTTATTTATCCTACGTATCTGCCATTCGTATATACCACCCTATATACAATCTCAGGGTGGCTTACAATGTAACCCGACGGAAATGGAAACCTAAAAACAATATAAAACAGCTGCTTGAAATGACCCTAAATAAAACTTAAAAGCAGCAAAACATCATGCACAAAAAGCTAGCTAAAACAGGTGTGTTTTCAAAAGCCGTTTAAAAACAACCAGAGATGAGGAGATTCTGGTTTTGTGGTGGGGAGTGTTCCAGAGCCGAGGGGCAGCCTTAGAGAGAGATGGTCTGGTTTGGGGTCACCACTAGGCAGGACCCGGCTCCCCCAATGATCTTAAGAGGCGGTGGGTTCATGAAGAAGAAGGCGCTCCCTTCAATAACCTGGGCCCAAAGCTTGAGCTGTTCTTTGTCTTTCTCGACTCCCCGCTCAGAGTTATCCAAGCTGGTGGCCATCACCCCATCTTGTGGCAGGGAGTGCCACGGTTTAATCATGCACTTTGTGGGAAAGGACTTCCTTTTGTTGGCCCTCAGTTTCCTGGCACTCCGTTTCATGGGGTGGCCCCTGCTTCTAGTGTTCTGCAAAAGGGAGAAAGGTTGGTCTGTCCATTCTCTCCACACCACGCATGATTTTATAGACCTCTATCGTCATGTCAACCTCCCTCTCCACCCCAGCTCCCTCCCTCTCCACTCCTGCTGCACCAGTTGAATTTCTGCCTGCCAGGCTACTGGCCTAATTATGTAATAATGATTCCCAAAGGGACCTCCTCTAGCCGGAGTCCCCAAATGTTTACTCCCCCGTACATAAAGGGGCTGTTTTCACCTCTTGCTCCTTGTAACGCAGGCGGTCCTCCTCCACTCGCGTGGTGCTTGGTGCCCACTCCATCAAAACTCAAGAGCCCTCACAGCAGATCTTTGGGGTCTGGGAATCCATTGCACACCCGCTGTACAATGCTCAGACCGTGAAGAATGACATCCGCTTGCTCAAGGTGAGGGGAAGGAGGAGGGGTGTTCCTGGGGGGCGGGGGGTTTGAGTCAGGCAAAGTCTACCGGCTATGGGTGGGCATGAACCTTTTAAAAAAAAACACCTTCCCCTGTTGTTTTTAATTCACTTCCCTGCAAGCAGAAAGGTAGTGCAACAGGAACTGAGCTGGGTCCTCTCCCTCATGTGCTGGTTTTTCTTCCTGCAGTGAGGTTCTTTGACCTGTAATAATTTTATCCTAGCCTTTGCGTTAAAATCTAACTGCTTTTAAAAACCCTCCTAAGATGCACTTACGCACCCAAGCTTTTTAGCTAGAATTGTGGTTCTGAACTGTTTTAATCTTTTAATTTCTGTTTTTTAATTGGTCTTATATTTGTTGTACACCACCCAGAGATGGGTTTGAATGAATGAATGACTTTCCCCCCAGCTGGGTGTGTTGCTAGAAGGAAGGGCTGGCCACCAGTGTAGCCACCTGGAGGGGGCTAGCCTTGGGTGGGGGGGTGGGACTGAGGTCTAGGGCAAGCCAACCTGTTGAGGTCTAGGGCAAGCCAAGCCAAGGAGAGATGCAACAGCTCTCTCCTTATTAACTAGAATCTCTCTCCTTATTAACTCGGCCAATGATGCAGGTACCTGTTTCGGTATATCTGAAGGTGGGGAGGCGTTCACTGGGGCCGTTCCAGTGGTGGTGGGGAACAGAGGAAGAGCTGGTGTCAGCAGGGCAGCAGGCTGTTACAGGGGGAGGGAGAGGAGCAATGTCATCGCTTTCCCCCCTTCCAGCCCCACTGCCAGCTCTTTGGCTTTGGGGAGCAGCAGTACCACCAACCTCCCCCGGAACCGAACCTGGCTTCTGTGCAATGCCAGATCAGTTCAAAATAAAACTGAAATCATCTATGATATGATTGTGGACCATGGAGCTGACCTGGTACGTATTACAGAGACCTGGAGGGGGGAGGCTGGTGGTCCAGTTTGGGGGGGCTCAGCTTCTCCAGGCGGGATACTTTCTGTCCTGGAGCTGGTGAGAGGAGTGGCCGTGGTCTACAAGGAGAACACCTCCCTGACCAGGGCTCCTGTCAGGGAATTGGCCTATTTGGAACGTGTGCCCCTACGTCGGGAGACCAAAGGCTCGACTGGGATTGTGGTTGTGGATCGTTCACCCTGCTGCCCATCGCAGAATTGCAAAGCTGCCATTGGAGTCTGCCAGACTGATAGTTCTGGGGGACTTTAATGTTCACTTTGGAACCCATTTGTCAGGATCAGCTCCAGAGTTCATAGCAGCCACGCCAACTATGGACCTATCCCAAGGGGTCTCAGGAGCAACACATGTTGCTGGTCACACTCTCAATTTGGTTTTTTGCTCGGATCAAGATGGTGTCCTGTGGGTGGGGACCCCTGTGATTTGCTGTGGACGGGCCACCATCTGTTTAGGGTTGGACTCACAGCCTCTACCCTCCTCCGCAGGAGTGAAGGACCTATTAGGATGGTCCACCCAAGAAGGCTATTGGATCCCGTAGGATTCCAAGAAGCCTTAGAATGCTTTAAGGTTGGTTCTGCCAGCGATTCTCTTGATGCCCTGGCTCAGACTTGGAATAATGTACTTACTAGGGTGGTAGACACGATTGCCCCTAAGTCTGCTCTCTGACCTGCTTCTAAATTAGCCCCTTGGTAGACGGAAGAACTACGGGGCCTGAAGCAGCAAGGTAGACAGCTGGTCTTCAATTCTACAGATTACAATCAGAGCACATTTGAAGATCTATGCTCTGGCAATGCACACAGCAAAAAAGCAGTTCTTTTCTGCCCTCATTGCTTCGGCCAGCTCACGTCCGGCAGAGTTGCCTCACCACCTGTTCTCTCAACCGTTGCCTAACATGGCTTGTACGATCTAGCAGTGAAGTCATTGGAAAAGGGCCTTGTTAAGGTCATTCATGGTTCCCTGGGGGGGCAGAAGGGCTCCTTGTCTCGGGGAGTTGATAATTAGACCACTCTCGAAGAGGCCTGCATTGGATCCCTCAGAATTGGGCAATCATAGGCCTATCTCCAACCTCCCATGGTTGGGCAAGGTGATCGAGAGGGTGGTGGTGACTCAGCTCCAGGCAGCCTTGGAAGAAGCGGATTATCTGGACCCATTTTCAAGCTGGCTTTCGGGCAGGCTGTGGGGTTGAGACGGCCTTGGTCGGCCTGCTGGACGATCTCCAATTAGGAACCGACAGGGGCAGTGTGACTCTGTTGATCCTTCTAGATCTCTCAGAGGCTTTCAATACCATCGACTATGGTTTCCTTCTGGGGCGCCTGAAGGGGTTGGGAGCAGGAGGCACGGCTTTGCAGGGGTTCTGCTCCCACCTCTCGGGTAGGTTTTAGATGGTGTCGCCAGGAGATTGTTGCTATTGGACTGGAAGACCTCCGCAGTCCCTTCTCCAACTGGGAGATCCCTTTGTGGGTTTTCCTTGGGAAACTGCACAATCAACCACTGGGCGGCAGTACAAGCCTTTGCAAACTATTTCTAGGCAAACGTGTATGCTCTATGAGACTTGGAGGGAGGGAGGGAGGGAGGGTGTGTGTGTGTGTGTGTGTGTGTGTGAGAACTGCCAGCAATTTTAAGCACCAACCAGTGGCAATATCTGAACTCAGGTCAAACTCCAGCACTGGAGACAAAGTGCTTGCCTGGCTGCTCAGGGCCTCCCTCCTGATGGGCCTACTCAGGAGGAGGGCATCAAGATCAGCCTGAGCTCCAGGAAGATGCTGCCAGCCTTTGCTGGTTCAGCAGCGTCCCCCTCTTTGAGTTCTGCCTCCACCTGCTAGATCTGCGTACAGACACCTCCCAGGTCCCAATTCTGTGATAGATGGACAGGGCCAGGCTGAGCCCTGTTCTTAGAGCTCTGGGCCATTTCCTGCAGGACATGGAGCATCTGTGGCCTGGATTGCATTGGATGGAGGGGCTGTTATATAAGAGGGTGTTTTATTCTCATACTAAAGCCATAGATTTTATTTCTGTGTATTTATTTTTACACCCTTCCTCCAAGGATCCCAGAGCAGCATGCGTGATTATGTTTATTGTCACAACAGCCCTGTAAGGTAGGTTAGGTTGAGAGATAAGTGACCTAGAGTCACCCAGTGCATTTCACGGCTGAGCAATTCCGGAGTTGTTGTTGTTGTTGTTGTTAATACACAATTCTGCCACTAGAGGGAGATGCAGCTTAGATGACATTAAGGCCACTCTCATTTTGGACTCTGTTCCCAGCTGAATGGCTCAGCCATCTTCAACCAGTTCGTCCAGCGCATCCATCTACCTCGGCCTGATGTCGACCTCTGCCCTGGAGTCCGGTGCCGAGTAAGCGGCTGGGGAGACATCTCCAATTTTGCAACCATCCCCACCAAGTTGATGGAAGCCAACACGACCATTATTGACAGGAGAGCATGCAATGCATCGTGGGCCGGGAAGGTGTTTGACGGTATGATCTGTGCAGCCAGTGCCAAAGGCAAGCTGCGTGGGTTCTGCTCGGTGAGTGAGCGAGACATTCCCGTAATTATAGAAGTAGGAAATTGTGAACTTCTCCCTAGATTTGAAGTTCCATTCGTACAAAAGGAGGCAATTCCAGAAAAACCCTTTTGAGGCAGACCCCTGCTCTCTCTAGTTCAGTATGGCCTAGTGGACTACATTCTCTTCTCCTAGTGGAGCAGAGCTGGTCTTGTGGTAGCAAGCATGAAAGGACCCCTTTGCTAAGCATTTGACTGGGAGACTTCATGTGTGAGATTGCAGAGAAGCTGATTGAGTTCTTTGCATCTGTCTTCACGGCAGAGGATACTGACCATATACCCTCATATACCCTATGCTTCTCAAGCTCAGAGGCTGAAGAACCGGGCCAATTTGAGGTGACAAGGGAAGATATTCTAAACTGTCTTGAAAAACTAAAAATTAACAGATCGCCAGGGCCAGATGGCATCCACCCAAGAGTTCTGAAATTGCTGGTCTCCTACCACAAATATGTAACTTGTCCCTACCATCAGGCTCTATACCAGGGACTGGAAAATAGCCAATGTAACACTCATTTTCAAGAAGGGATCCAGGAAATCACAGGCCAGTTAGCTTAACTTCTGTGTTGGGCAAATTGATGGAAAGCATATTTAAGGACAAAATTGTTAAACACATAGAAGAACAGGCCTTGCTGAAGGAGAACCAGCATGGCTTCTGCAAGGGCAAGTCTGGTCTCACTAACCTCTTGGAGTTCTTTGAGAGTGTCAACAGGCATGTGGATAAGGTGATCTGGTTGACACCGTATACTTGGAACTCCCAAAAAGCTTTTGACAAAGTTCCCCACCAAAAGATTAAATTTAGTAGTCTTGGGGATAAGGGGACAGGTTCCTATGTGGATTGGTAACTGGTTAAAGGACAGGAAACAGAGGGTAGGTATAAATTGAGAGTGTTCACAGTGGAGGGAAGTAAGAAGTGGGGTCCCCCAGGGATCTGTATTGGGACTGGTGCTTTTTAATTTATTCATAAATGATCTAGAAGCAGGGGTAAGCAGCAAGGTGGCCAGATTTGCAGATGACACTAAACTATTCAGGGTAGTGAAGTCCAAAACCAATTGTGAAGTGCTCCAAAAAGATCTCTCCAAACTGGGTGAGTGGGCGACAACATGGCAAACATGGTTCAGTGTAAGCAAATGTAAAGTGATGCATATTGGGGCAAAAAACCCCAACTTCAAGTATACGCTGATGGGATCTGAGCTGTGACCAGGGACTTGTACACACAGCAGGTTTTACTGCGAGTTTACGCAGAGGCTTTACTGCGAACTTGAAGCTGTCCCCAAAAAATGATACAACAGTGGATTTTTTTAAAACCTTGGATATAAATCGGGTTACAATCTAATGCACAGTGAAAAACCCAAATTGTGTGTGAACTGCTCCCCGATAACTCACAGGGACTTCGGGGTAAATCTAGCCGATTTGTGGATGTACCCACTCCATTCCGGAGGAGATGAAAGTTAAAGGGCTTTGAAAGGCCCCTGTGAAAAGGTTCCAGGAGAGAGATTTTGGGGTTGAGGTGGACAGCTCGTTGAAAATGTCGATTCTGCACCTTTTCCAGTTCTTCAATGTCCTCCTTAAGATATGGCGACCAGAACTGTACACAGTACTCCCGGTATGGCTGCACCATAGTTTTGTATAAGGGCATGATGATATTAGCCGTGTTATTTCCAGTCCCCTTCCTAATGATCCCTAGCGTAGCATTTGCCTTTTCCACCGCTGCTGTGCACTGTCCCCCACAACCCCAAGGGACCAAGGGTTCTAGGCTGCAGGGGTCAGCTTGCTTCCGCACTGCAGCAGCGCCACTGCTAATGGCTGAAGGTGGCACTGCAGCTGCCCGCTCAGTAGGGGTCAGCTGAGAGCCAGCTGGGACCTTTCTGGTCCTTTAGGGCAGCTGAGCTGCCTCTAGCCTGCCTTGTTGGTCTGAGCTGGGCAGGGACTGAGTTGTTCTGGGATCGCCCATCTCTGCTCCACTTGCAATGCCCCCGATGTGATCTCTTTTCCAGGGTGACTCAGGGGGGCCCCTGGTGTGTGGCCGCCGTCGTGTGCAGGGGATTGTTTCCTTCAACGGAAAGCGATGTGGGGATTGGAATGTCCCCGACGTCTACACCCGGATCTCCAGATACATCCCTTGGATCTGCTACGTGCTGCAAACATTTTGACTGGAGATTGTGTGGGGTATGCAGCAGAGGTGTGCTCATTCTTTGGAATGGAAGACAAGAAACGGAGACCTGGATATCGAATCCCTGCTAACTGTGCCGAGACATACATTGACTTACCCCCTCCTTCTATTTAGTAAAGTAAAGTGTGCCGTCGAGTCGATTTTGACTCCTGGTGACCGCAGGGCCCTGTGGTTGTCTTTGGTAGAATACAGGAGGGGTTGACCATGGCCATCTCCCGCGCAGTGTGAGATGAGGCCTTTCAGCACCTTCCTATATCGCTGCTGCCCGATATAGTACCAGGGGGAATTTGAACTGGCAACCTTCTGCTTGTTAGCCAAGCGTTTCCCCGCTAAGCCACTTAAGGTGAGCAACTGTCCCGGTTCAGCCCAGCCCAGCATCCCCCCAGTGGCTGTTGCTTGAGTTGCTTCTGCATCTTTTTAGATTGTGAGCCCTTTGGGGCAGGGAACCATCTTCTCACTGAACCTTTTTCTAAAGTGGCATATAAATACCCTAAACGTTTAATGTGGTTGGAGATGCAGCTCCTGATGGCTTCGATTAGCACCAGCAACCCTTTTGACCACGAGGGGCGTTCAGGGTAGAGACAGACGGTAAGGGCATTTCCCCGCTGAGCATACTTTCTCCCCTCTGATTCGACGGATAGTCTCCAGTTTCTCCAAGTGAGAGAATGAAATTGAGAGAGACCTTCTTTCTCCCATCTCCTCTTCTGGGAGATGGCAACCAGGCAGGCGTGTAAGGCTTCATCGGCCTCCTTGATGGAGAACTTCAACCCCATGTCTCCAGACCATCTGAACGAGCTGTGCTCTCTTACCTGTCCACATCTGCTGCAGCTGCTGGGGTCAAGAAAGAAACCTCCTCTCCAGGCTCTCTAACAAATATCACAATGGTTTAGAACTGGTAAGCGTGCCCTTCCGTTTTCCCTGTTCAGTGGATCTGGACCATGCCTTAATGGAACAACACAGTGGTTTTCTAAATTGGTGATTAAATATTCAGCTCTCCCAACCTTTACTTGCTTTCCAACGACCTGGTGAACTTCCTTTGGGCCTGTATTTGGCTTTCCCCCCGGTTCACGTTGTTCTCCCATTTGGTATTTCCTGTGTGGGTTTCTGACAGTAGGCAGGTGGCTGTTTCTTTATTCCCCCCTCTCACCCTCGTCTACTTCACAGGGTTGTTGTGAAGGTGTGATATGATGAGGGCATAGGTACATAGGAAGCTGCCATATCCTGAGTCAGACCATTGGTCTATCTAGCTCAGTATTGTCTGCACAGACTGGCAGCAGCTTCTCCAAGGTTGCAGGTAGGAATCTCTCTCAGCCCGATTTTGGAGATGCTGCCAGGGAGGGAACTTGGAACCTTCTTCTGCTCTTCTCAGAGCAGCTCCATCCCCTGAGGGGAATCTCTTCCAGTGCTCACACTTCTTGTCTCCCATTCCTATGCAACCAGGGTGGGCCCTGCTTAGCTAAGGGGACAAGTCATGCTTGCTACCACAAGACCAGCTCTCCTCTCCTAAATGAATCTCATTCTAAGTGTGAAGCCTAGTGTTGGGAAAACTAGTTCAAGAGGAGGCAGGAACAAAGGAAGCTGCCATATACTGAGTCAGACCCTTGGTCCCTCTAGCTCAGTATTGTCTTCACAGACTGGCAGCGGCTTCTCCAAGGTTGCAGGCAGGAATCTCTCCCACCTCTATCTTGGAGAAGCCAGGGAGGGAACTTGAAACCTTCTGCTCTTCCCAGAGCGGCTCCATCCCCTGAGGGGAATATCGTCCAGTGCTCACACCTCTAGTCTCCCTTTCATAGGCAGCCAGGGTGGACCCTGCTTAACTAAGGGGATAACTCATGCTTGCGACCACCAGACCAGTTCTCTTCTCCCATGCTGCTCCATTTGATGGCCTCCATTTCTTGAGCTCCTGTCATGGGACAGAGAAGGAAGAGAACAAGATTCAGAGAGATTAAATGTTTTTAAACATGGGAAACGGTTCATTTTTTGAAGGCAGGACCTGTGCATGTGTTTTGAGTCTGAAGGAGACGCTCGGAAAATTCTCCCCCGAATTTCTCCTGCGATTTTTGGAGTTCCAAATTCTTGGTCTGTGTCTCTGAAGAGAGGCGGATAGTCACATATCTGGGGACTCGAGTTTGGAACCCTTTTCTTCATGTATGTTTCTTTCCCGAATGTTCAGTTTATTTGTGTCATTTTCCCTTTGGAAAGAGCAGGTGTGCTGCTGTGCTAAAACGCTGCCCACCCCCCAAATTGTGCTGTGATCACACATACAGTTACATCAGTATTTATGTGTGTGGTGTGTGTGTGTGTCTTACAGAAGCCCAAGCGCTCCTCTGCCCAGTGAAACGGCACAGAAAGAGCCTGGCTCACATTGTAGACACATTGTGCTGTGCTCATCTGGGTGGGATCTGATGTGCCATTGCATCAGAATTATTTGAGTCCGCTGTTGATGCACTCTACTCTTGCCAGCCCAACTCTATGGGCCATGCCACTAGCCCAACGCTGTGGGTGGAAACCCTTCCTCCGCATCCAAGAGCATTCTTGCTGTCCACCAAGCCATCAGTAAAGAGCTGAGATGGCACAGAAGGAACAGCCAGGAGCAAAAAAGGTTCATCCGGTAACAGCATAGCCACTCCAAATGCCTGCCTACAGGCGTTAATGGGCTGGATGAAGCATAATAAACTGCAGCAGAAGCCAGACAAGACAAATGTAGTCATTGTGAGGGGGGAGTTCTCACACTCAAGGAATGCAACAGAACTTCCTGTTCTGGGTGGGTTTGCACTCCCCCACAAAAAAACAAGCACACAGCTGAGCAATGGTGAACCACCCCTGACTCAATCCAGACAATTCCTTTTTTGCGATGTATTTCCTTGTGCATGTGTTTTCAAGTTAAAAACCCAGGGAAACAATTGGATGGTGGGAAATTCCAGAGTGTCCCTTTTATAAATCCTCCCACTTGATTCTTGCAAATCTGGAGCTGTCAGCACTCTCTCAGACTGGAGCCAAGCCTGATCCATTTCCCCAGTGGTGGCCCAAGGGATGGCGGCGTCTGAGGCGAGGCCCCAAGCGCTGCCTTGTCCCATACCCCTGGTGGGAGCCAGCCCCCTTGCCAATGTGGGAAGTGGGGTTGGGAGCGTGCTGGGAAGGTTGCCCACAGCCCCCTCCTCCTGCCTCCCCATCTGCTTCTTGCCAGGCTCAGGACGGCCCCAGAGACCGGCTCTGACGGCAGAGGCAGGCGTCTTCGCGCCCTGCGGGCCTCCCGCTCACCCAGCACCAGCAGCCACCATCTTGCCTTCCCTCGTGAAAGGACCATCCCTGCATTCCCCTATTCAACGACTCCCCTGCTTTTCCTCTGGGCCAGCTCAGCAACATCTTTCTGCCCTACGTCTTCTGAGTGGAATGCTGCACCCCACCCGGCACTTTCTCTGTACTGGAAATCTGGGTGAACAACTGGGAGGTCTGGACTCTGGACCCCTTTTAATGATGCCTCCCCAGCGAGTGTTTTTTAAGAAGGCTACAGTGGAGCATAGGAAGCTGCCATCTACTGAGTCAGACCCTTGGTCTCAGAATTGTCTTCACACAGACTGGCAGCGGCTTCTCCGAGGTTGCAGGCAGGAATCTCTCTCTCAGCCCGATCTTGGAGATGCTGCCAGGGAGGAAACTTGGAACCTTTTTCTGCTCTCCCCAGAGCGGCTCCATCCCTTGAGGGAAATACCTACAGTGCTCATTTGTAGTTGCCTATTTAAATGCAAACCAGAGCGGACCCTGCTTAGCTCCGGGGACAAGCCATGCTTGCTGCCACAAGACCAACTGAATTGAAACTGGGTTGGATTTGTGGCTGTCGCTGCGGGCCCTCTGTCTCCCCACACCAGGGGCGTAGCTATAATGCAGCCTGCTTTCCTTCCCGGACGCTCCACACTCCCAGGGAAGAGCGCCATTCACACACAGCCCTGGCTGCACCCCTGCAGAAGCGTTCCAGCCACTGGACGGAGAAGAGAGAGAATGCCTCCATCTGTTTGAACTTGGTAATGGGGTTTTTCTGTCCCGGCCAAGTACAGCTGGGAAAGGGGGCTGGTGGGGCGGGGGTGGGAGAGAGCCCAACGCAGCCTGAATAGTGCCATGTAGACATATACGTGTCTCTATGCGAAAACAGCTCCGGCTCCTGATATCCAGCCCAACTCACCCTTGGCAAGGCAGAAGGAGGCCCCATCCACCCCTGACCAGCAGGACCAGTGCTTAGAGCTTTTAGGCCCAGTGGGGCAAGCTGGCCACCTTCTCTCCCCACCCCCCCATGCCAAACGACTTGTTTTCTTCCTGGTGAAAATCTCATTGCGTTTGGGAAACTGCTGACTCTTGCAGGAGCGGATGGATCTGGCCTACGCAGACGCTTGCTTCCTGAGAACAAGGTGAGGTGCAAGCCGTGACGTAAGAACAGAAGAGCAGCCCTGCTGGATCAGGCCCAAGGAGGCCCAGCTAGTCCAGCATCCTGTTTCACACAGTGGCCCACCCGATGTCCATTGCTAATGGCTACTAGTCAGAGGGCTACAGGCCACCTCCAGCCTCAGAGGTAGGATGCTGCTGAGTCCCAGTTGCAGGGCAGTCACAGCAGGAGAGAGGGCAGGCCCCTTTCAACTCCTGCCTGTGGCTTCCAGCGGCATCTGGTGGGCCACTGTGTGAAACAGGATGCTGGACTAGATGGGCCTCCTTGGGCCTGATCCAGCAGGGCTGTTCTGATGTTCTTATGCCCCTGGGAAGCCCACAGGCAAGAGGTATGTGCATGCCCTCTATCCTGCTGTTGCTCCCCTGCAACTGGGATTGAGGGGCATCTTGCCTCTGAGGCTGGAGGTGGCCTGTAGCTATCAGTCCAGTAGCCATGGATAGACCTCTTCTCCATGTATTTATCATTTATTTAGTACATATATATACCACCCCATACAAAAAAAAAGTCCCTGGGCAGTTCACAATATAAAAACCATTGCAACATTCACATAATTAAAATAATGTCTTGGGCGTAAGAGCTGTTGGGCGGTGGAACAGCCTGCCTCATGCAGTGGTGGGCTCTCCTTTGCTGGATGTTTTGAGACAGAGGCTGGGTGGCCACCTCTCGGGGAGGTTGTAGGAGATTCCAGCACTAAGCATTGGGGTGGACTAGATGACCTCTAAGGTGCCTTCCAACTCTAAGATGCTATGAAAGGCAGGGCATCAACATGCCTCTTTACTGTTTTAATTTACTGCTTTAAATGGTTTTAATGTTTTAATTCCTGTTCCGTGTTATGTTCATTGTAAGCTGTCCAGAGACGTGAGTTTGGGGCAGCAGATAAAAATACTAAATAAACCAAAAATAGGTAGCAGGCAAACGCATTTGCAGCACCTCGACTTCTGAATGCTGCGCAGACTGGCCATGCGCTGGAGCGTGGCGTGTCTGATTTGCCCCATAGCAGCCAAGTGGACCGACCCTTAAGAGGAGGCATCATCTTTTGAAACCACAAGTAAAAGGTACCTGCATTGAGTGTGTTAATTCTTGCATTGAAGGACTGCATCAGTCTCCCGCCACAGCAAAGAGGGCGGGAAGACATCCCTGGCCATGGACCCCTGCCTTAGGAACAGAGGAACCTGCCTCCTGCGGAGTCAGACCTCTTGGTCCATCGAGCTCAGGACTGTCTACCCAGACTGGCAGCGGCTTCTCCAAGGTTGCAGGCAGGAGTCTCTCTCAGCTGTAACTTGGAGATGCTGCCAGGGAGGGAACTTGGAACCTCCTTCTGCTCTTCCCAGAGCAGCTCCATCCCCTGAGGGAAAGATCTTCCACTGCTGGAAGACATGGAGTCTCCCATCCAAATGCAAACAAGGGTGGACCCTGCTTAGACAAGGGAAACATAGGAACATAGTCTTTCTAACTCAATATTCTCTTCACAGACTGGCAGTGGATTCTCCCAGGTTGCAGGCAGGAGTCTCTCTCAGCCCTGTCTTGGAGATGCTGCCAGGAAGGGGACTTGGAACCTCAAAGATGCTCTTCCCAGAGTGGCCCCATCCCCTGAGGGGAATCTCTTGCAGTGCTCATGCATGTAGTCTCCCATCCAAATGCAAACCAGGGTGGACCCTGCTTAGCCAAGGGGGCCATCCATGCCCGCTGCCACCAGACCAGCTCTCCTCCTAGGCCTTGCCTCCCTCACGGTGTCCAGAACTGGCGGCTGCTGAGAGACCAAATGAAGTCCTCATAAAAATCTACGCAAGCCCTTGAGGAATGTGGCCGGCTGTGTCCTTTCCCCCTTGTATAGGCTGCAGGATTCCAGCTTCTGCTGGTTCTCTCCCTGTCTGGCTTTCCAAGATTGCTGATGCTGCTTAGGCGTGGGGGGTGTTTACGGAGAGGAGATGCGTCAGACCAACTCCCGGTTTCCAGCATCAGCTGCCCTCACCCTAACCCTAACCCTAAAAACCCTCCTAGTGAATGCCCACGGCTGTGACTTGATTTTCCTGATGGATGCTGCAAATATCTGGACTTTTTTTTGTTTGTTCCCAACATGAAACGGGCATCTTGTGGTGAAGTGTTCTGAATCGGACAGAAGTTTGCAAATAGGGGTGCTGCCGAATTTAAGTCCATCCCTAAATGCTGAATTTCTGGTCTTTGTTTCCAAGGCAAAACTGACTCACCGATTCCATGTTTTGCATTTCAAAACGGTGAATAGGCAAGGCCCATCCACAGATTGCTGGAAATTCCAGGTCCTTCCTCTCTCCCCCCTCCACCCCCACGCCCTGTGTTCTGATTATAGTGTGCATCTACAGCACACTACCAAGAAAGCAGTCAATGTCCTACAGGTGGCTGCATCCAGACTCTGTTCACTTGTGCGCTCATGCGCATTGCTTCAACTCTGCAACGCAGCACTCGGGATGCCATGGGGTATATGACTGCACGGAGATTCTCCTCTGTGCAATGCTTTAACAATATATGCATGCACTTCAGCATCTTGTGTTTGCGCAAGGCTCCACATGTGCTGGAGCGCATGTGTGCAGTGTTCAAGCACCACACAAGGAGAGCTGTGCCACTGTTGCACACCCAATCGCATCCAAGAGCTTTTTGCTTGTTTCAGTCATGCATGTGCCTCAGTATCCCAGAAAGAGAGAACAGATGGCGAACCAAAGGTCTTGGGCACAAAGTCAGCTGCACTGCACTCATTCCAGGAGGAGCATGAGAAATTCTATGGAAAAACTGGAATTCTGGAGAAGTGTGACCCAGGGCAGAGTGCATCCCTGGAACAGAGCAGGGGAAATCTGCCTGTCTCCCAGCCCCACAAAAATGTCTGCCAATTTATTGCACAAGCTGCGGAGCAATTAACATGCAGCTGTTATTCATTAATTTATATTACCATCTGTGCTTTTGAACGAGCATTTTAATCCCCATGTGCAATTAATCCAATGGGGCACGCAGTGTGAGACGATTTATATATCTGAGCAGATCTCTCTGTTATGGAACAGGGAATATGATACACAATTATGGATACTTGTGACACATGGACTGCACAATTAATTTTAATCCACTTGGGGGTGGGGGTGGGGACAAAACTCCACGTATCTGCTTTTTGTGGCTAAATCCCTAGCGTACATGACCAGCAGGTGAGAAGGCAATTAGCTGCAAAGAGCAAGGGGCTGACATTAATAATGATTTATTATTATTTTATAAAATGTGTACACTGCCCCAAACTTTTGTCTTGGGGCAGTTAACAATAGCATAAAGCAAGTTAAAAACATATCCAAAAACTACAAGCAATTTAACGATTCATGGACATCGCACTCCATGAATTCCTGTGCAAACACAACTGCAAGCATTGCAGAAGCGGAGTATGCTGTATCAAAGTGGAAGCTCTTTGCCACTCAGCTCAGCTCTTTTGCAAGGGGCCGGGCACTTTGCTGGACAGCTCAGCTCTTTTGTTAGTAAGTGGAGCTGCCTCCAAAGCAGGGCCGCCCTCTTCTTCTCTCAGTCTTTGAACAACGTGCGCTAGGAAGCAATAGCTCTGTGGCTTTGCTTGCAAGGTCCCAGGTTCAACCCCTGGCAACTCCAGACCAAGTCTGCAGAAGCAAGCGCCAAGCCAGATGCATGTTGCAGCCTCTTTTTGGTGTGCAGTTGCGAAATCTCTTTGGAAGGCGGGTGCTCAGGTTCTGGCACAGCAATGGATCCAGGTTCTGACGGGAGCCACAGAGAAACCTCTTTAATCCCGTTAATGAGACCCAATGGTTTGCTTTTGCCTCCGGAGAGGTGAGAGGAGACCCCAAGATGCAGCTGTGGCTCAGTTCTGGGGAGCAAGGGGTGGGAGGCCACTGGGAGTAATCGGTGGGTGTGCTGGTGTTGGGGGCTGGGGGTAATTAGGAACAAATTAGGAACCCTTGGGGGAGCATTTGGAGATCAGCCCTGCTGGTATCCCCAATAGGTGTTTTCTTAAAAACAACTCCCAACTAAGTCCGTGGAGCTAAAGTCTGGCTTGAAGTGATTGGCTCTAACTAGCATTCTAAGAATTGCCTCCTCTCCTCTCCTGCTGTGCCTTTGATGTCTGGTGGGACGGTGAGGCCCCCACCAGCCCATTCCCTTTCCTTGATTTGGAACCGAGGGCCTTCCTGTGAGGGGCTATGAACCAAGGAGTTGAAATGACAAGGAAGCAGATTCAGGCTAGACATTCGGAGGAATTTCCTGACCCTATGCGCTGCTGGACAGTGGAACTTCCTGCCTCATGCAGTGGTGGGTTCTCCTTTGCTGGGGATTTTCAGACAGAGGCTGTAGTAAATTCCTGCATGGACAGCTATACTGGAGTCGTGTACCATAAGATGCCAGTTGCTGCGTAGGGTTGTTGCTGTCACGTCCTGCTTGTGAGCTTCCCGGAGGCATCTGGTTGGCCACTGAATAGGGTTCCCTGCCCCAAGGGGCTTACAGTCTAACCAGGGAAACTCCTGCAACACTTACTGGGGGGGACACTGTGCTGGGGTTGAATAGCACCCCCCCCCCGCTCCGCTAAACAGAAGAGAGCCCCCTCCACTTGAAAAGATGTCTCTTGGCCCAGTTAGTAGGGGTGATTCCCAAACACAAGAGGGCCTGAAGATGGTTCCCTGCCCCAGAGAGTTTACAGTCTAAAAAGAGAGACCAAAAAGGAGACACCACCAAGAGTGCCTGAGAGGGATGCTGGGCTGAAGATGGCCAGTTGCTCTCTGCCCACTATGTAGAAGTAACACTCCATTTTAGGAACCTAGGAAGTGGCCACATACTGAGTCAGACCCTTGGTCCGTCTAGCTCAGGATCGTCTTCACAGACTGGCAGCGGCTTCTCCAAGGCTGCAGGCAAGAGTCTCTCTCTCTCAGCCCAATCTTGGAGATGCTGCCAGGGAGGGAACTGGGAACTTGGGACCTTCTGCATGCAAGCATTCAGGTGCTCTTCCCAGAGTGGCCCCATCATCCCCTAAGGGGAATCGCTTCCAGTGCTCACCCATGTCGTCTCCCATCCAAATGCAACCAGGGCAGACCCTGCTTAGCAAATGGGACAATGCATGCTTGCTTCCACAAGACCAGCGCTCCTCCAGTGTCTCTTCCTCCCCCAGGCAGCAGGAGTAGCTGCTGGTCTGATCCAGCAGAGCTTTGAACCTCCAGGGGGGCGGGGGGAAGAGAGCGGGCACCACCCCCACCAGCAGCCATTCCTATTTAATTCAACGAGGCTTTCTCCCAGATAAGTGGGCATAGGACTGCAGGCTTTGCCTCCTGCTGGGAACAGTCCTGTAGATGGCCTGGGGAACCCCCCATGTCCCAAGGCAGTCTACCTCTCTGTATCAGATATGGGAGAGCAGCAACAGGAGGGGAGTCTGTTGCCTTGATGCTGGGCTTGGAAGTGTTCCCTAAAGGGCGTCCCAGCTGTCCACTGTTGGCCACGGGAGGGTCAGCCTCGCGGCGGGACTCTTTTTGGTTCCTGGGACTTGAGGCACCCTGACCCTTGGCGGTCTGAGGCGCCCAGTTGGCAGCCAAGGCCACCAAGCCCACCGTGTTGACTGCACAAGGAGGTCTGGTGACCCCACGGGGGGGGGGCGCGCCCTGGGCCTGTATCTTGTGTTGTGTCTTTAAGCTCGGGATCATCACGGCTCCCATCTGGCGGCATGCAGGGTCTCCTCCGCCCGCGAAAATACAGGCACGGCGAGGTCCTGCAAGGACGCCTTCCGTCTGCTGCAGCGTCAGCATCAAGGCTGCAAGGCAACCCGCCTTCTCTGTTCAAGGCACCAAGAAGGACCAGCCCTTCCCAGAAAGGCCACTGATGTGCAGGGCCGAGAGCGGATCCCACCCCCGTCCCCTGCTCCCTGCTCCCTGCTCTTGGGATTTCTTCACTCCATGAAGGAGTGAAGATCCACTTCTTCCACATTCCAGCTCTGCTCTGATCATTTCTGACCTCCCTTCTGGATTGGTAGCAGGGCTCCTTTGTGACCTTTGGCTCCGTCGGCGGCCCCTTGGCATTTGCCCCCTCCGGGGCCTGGCTGATGCCCTTGCGCGCGCATGGATCACACACTGCCCCATTGCCATCGCTGGGCTCTTTACCTGAGCAGGTGAGTGGGTATCCCCAGTCTTCCTTTCCCAGCCAGTCCTGCCTCACTTTTTCTGCTTCCTCCTGCTCTCCGTGTCGTGGCCATTTTGTCTTTCCCACAAGGCCACTGCAGTAATGTCATCTGGAGCCATGCTGGGAAATAAAACATGGCGGCTACCATGGGCAGCCATCATTTTTTGGATGGAGGAGCATTCTGCTGCCGCCATTTTATTAACCATCATGCCCTGCCACATTACATTGAGGGTATTATGGGAAAAACAAAATGGCAGACAGACCCAATCCCTGTTGGTGGTACCCAAGGCCACCAGTGGTCAGTGGGTGACTGTGGTCCCTGTTGGGGTCCTGGGGGGAGGGCAGAACTTGCCCAAGGATGCAATTGTGCTGTGGTTAAAGCCTCAGACTGGGATGAAGGAGACCCCATTTCAGGTCCCTTCTCAACCACTAAGCTCCACTGGGGGGCCAGAGCAAGCCACTCTCTCTCAGCCTACCTCACAGGATTGTTGTGAGGATAACATGGGCGGAGAGGGGGCATTTATTGAGAAGTGTGGCATAAAACATAAAATGTGGCGGTGTGTCAGGCCAGCTTTTTAAGCACAGCCATCTTGAAAGGTGTCGGTTTCTGTCTGTGCAAATCGGTCTGAGGTGAAGGTAAAGACTGCAGGAACGGCTGCCTGCAGGGGAAAGTGGTGTGTGTGTTCTATGCAACTCCTTGGGTCCAAGGGCATCCGGGGGGACCCTCTCTCTCTCTCTCTCTCTCCAGAGAGGAACTTCTTGGTTACCCTGACACGGCCTATCCCCTTCCACTCCCTCACGGAAAGCAGCTCAGTGAAGAAGGCCAGACAGGCAGACTCTCTCCGAAATCCGAGACGTGCTTATAGAAGCGGTTTAAAACATTCGCAGCAGGCCGTCGCCTCCAGGGGGAATTTCTCCCCCGCCCAGAACTGAGCGTTTTGCCTTTGGGAAACCTGTTGAGGAAGATGGCACGGCGGCGTGCCGGAGATTCGAACTCACTCCCTATGTTTGGGGGCGGCAGGAAAAGGACGAGAAACCCAAAGGCCGCGCGCCCAGAAGAGGGGCTGCCCAGAGCCAACCTGCTGCCCTCTGGCTTGCCCCGGGCTGAAAGCACCGCGCCACCCCCGTGCGTGCGTGTGTGTGTGTGATGGGTGCGCGCAGGCAGGAGAGGACGCCGCCCGCCGCCTGCCGTGGTGGGCCCCGAGGGCGGTCTGTGCGCGCCCTCCCCAGATGCATAACTGGCTGCGGCAGACACCGCCTACCCCGGAGTTACGATTCAGGCGGAGCGGAGCCACACGCCCAGGAGGAGTCTTGCGAGCGAGAGGGTGAAGCGCAGGCGGCGGCGGGCCGGGGAGGCGACCTTCCCTCGCAGATCCGGCTGCCCGGACAAGCAGCCCGGCGGTGGGGGAGTCTTCGCCAGCCACAACTCTCCCCCGGCCTTGCCTGAGAAGTTGGAGGGAAGAGGCGCGCTCAGCCAGAGCCCTGTCCTGGGGACGCGGCGGCGGTGCTGTCTTCTGTTCTGATCCCTTGGGGCGGCCTCTGCCTCCGCTCACCATGAAACTCGGCCTCCTCCTGCTCAGCGTGCTTTGCTCTGCCGGGGCAGAGTCTCTGGAAGGTAAGTGTGTGCAGCTGGCCTCTGGTTTTTCAGAAGAACCCAGGAAAATCTAGGAGGCGCGTCCCAAGCCTGGTGGGTTCTGGTGCGGTCTCCCAAGAAACAGTTTCCACTGCTGCAGCTCTGCTCTGGGATGCGTGAGGAGGAAAGACTGGCAAGAGTGCATCGGAGAATGTGCAGAGTGCAGAATGTAATCGGAACCTGGGCTCACCTGCTTGGCTTCCTTTGCTGAGAGCTGGTGCAGTGGCAAACTTTACAGCCCAGGAGTGAGAAGGAAATGCTACCCAAGTTCAGGACACAATCGAATCACCAGTTTAACTGGTTGTTAATCAAGGGATGTTTCAGCAGTTAAGTTAATAGTGCCAGGGTTGCGATGACTCGAGTTATTCCTAGAGATACTTCCCCCCCACACCAATATCTTCCACAACAAGCCATCCCAACGTTTTGTTGTGAGCTGCCCACCAGAGAACAATCTGTTACGGGGCAGCTAACAAAGTTTATTTATGATTTAATGGACTAATTAATTAACTTAATTAATAATATCCAGGGTGGCTTCCAAGAATCACCTGGAGATGGACTGGCAACCGGACAGGTTGGCAACCCTTGTGGGCAAGAGTAATCTGTGGTTTTAATTGGGAAGGCAGTAAAACAAAGGACACTCTTTGGTTAGCTGGTTGGCTTTGGGTGTGTTACGGTTAACAGGTACTGAGGAAGAAAATGTGGGTTTCTCTTCTGACACCTCCTACCCTCACAGCTTAAGCTATTGTAGGTAAAGTTGTGCCCCCGAGTTGGTGTCAACTGCTGGCGACATGAGATGACGATGCCTTTCAGCACCTTCCTATATTGCTGCTGCCCAATATAGGGGATTCCCATCATCTGGGAACACCAGCGGGGATTTGAACCGGCAACCTCGGGCTTGCTAGTCAAGTCCTTTCCCCGCTGCGCCACTAGGTGGCTCTAAGTTACTTGACACTTCCTTCATATACACCTTTCAGCTCTTCACAAATGGGGAAAAGGGACATGGTCACACTTCTTTTTAAAAGGATTCCCCTTGGGAGGGTCCCACCACTCCCCAAGATATTCCCTACTGCTGCAGTTCCACTGCCCCCCCCCACCGCCCCCACATTTGCTCTGCAAAAATCTGCCCACCGCTGTTTTTTTAAAGCCGTCTGTTGGGGTTCCCCAAGCCTGGCCCCCCAGATGTTGCTGGACCTCAACTCCCATCATCCCCATTCACCATTGTGGGTGTCCCCATTGTATGGCTGGGGGTTAGCAAGGCTGAAGCCCCACGACATCTGGGAGTGGGCTTGAGGACCCTTGAATTGAAGATCAGGAATCCGCCCCCCCACCCCGTTCTCCCATATGATGTTGGTTCAAAACAGGCCTCTGCGGCCAGGCTGTGTGTGGTGGAAACGGCTGGTGGGCGGGGGCCAAAGTGTCAATGTGCGTGCATTGGTGTGCCTATGCGCTCTAGACATGCCTGGGTTCCCCCCTCCAGCATTACACTTCTAAGCGCAGATGAGCAGAGCCCAAAAACCCGGCAGGGCTGGCAGCTGGAGCAGATAAAACTGCAAACTCCTCCCCCCCAAAAAGGAGCAAAATCAATGTTAGAACCAGGGTGGGAAAGAGCGGCCATCCCATCCCTCAAAAGTCTCCAGCGTCCTCAGAGAACACCTACGCGGAGTTTGGGAAAGGCCTGGATGCATTTATTTCGAACTGGGTTCCATCATTCGAAAGGAAGCCGGGGGGTCCGGATGGCCTGTCTTGGCCGGCCGGCAGCCCCGTTGAGAAGGCGTCTCTTTCGGACCTTCTCTTCCCCCCGGGAAGGCGCACCTCTGAGTGGAGGCATTTCGTTCCTAACTGGCGCGTGGAAATCAAGGCGTGCCTCTTGGTTATGATTCCAAGGGAGAGGATGGATGTCTTGCTTTTCGGTGCAACATTCTCAAAGTGGTCTGTGTAGCAACCCACCCCACCCCACCCCGATGAACGTAAAAAATGCCACCACGTGGGGCTCCCTCTGAGGTCTTTTGGGAACTGAGCAGATTCTGGGACAGGGCTCTTCCTTTGAGCACACCTGCCATGCAAATGAACCATCTCCCCCTTGGTTTTGGAACAGGGCGAGCGGCTGAGAATCGGCTGGGGGCTGTGTGAGGGTGGAAATAGCCACCCGTTGGTGGTGGCAGCCAGTGGGCATGGAAAGCAGGGGGCCCTGGCTGCACACCTGCCCCATTCAGCCCTCCTTGATGCCCCACCCATCCTCTGTGCTGCTTGATCTTGGTGGGTGTTCTGGTGACTAATGGCTTCCAAGAGTGGCAGGGAGGGTTGCATTCCTTTTCGAACAGGGATTCCCAACCTTGAGCCACCAGCTGTCGGACTGCAAAGCCCATCATCCCCAGCCTACCTTTGCATACTCCTCCCCAACCCAATGCGGCCTTTGCACAGGGGTTCCCAAACTTGGTGGTGGTCATGTGGGGCTAAAGCCCCATCATCTCCAGTAACATGTGGGGTGAAACCCCCACCCCCACCGTTCTTTAGAGAGCATCAAAAGGTTTGATTGTCAAATTGGGACCCACATCCTAGATCTCAGATCGTCAGGACTTGGGATTGGGCCTGCAGTCTTTAGGCTTCTACATCCATCTCCAGGCGACTGCAACCTGGGGAGGAGAGCTGGTCTTGTGTTGCAAGCGTGGATTGTCCCCTTTGCTAAGCAGGGTCTGTCCTGGTTGGCATTTGAGAGGGAGTCTCCCACTCAAATTGAGTGGGGGCCTCAGAGGCAGGAGAGAGGGCAGGCACACACCTCTTGCCTGTGGGCTCCCCGGAGGCATCTCTATGGTGGGCCATTGTGGGGGAAAGGATGCTGGACTAGGTGGGCCTCCTTGGGCCTGATCCAGCAGGGCTGTTCTTATGACTACCTGTGTGAGCACTGTAAGAGATTCCCCTTAGGAGATGGGGCCGCCCTGGGAAGAGCACCTGCCCGCTTGCATGTAAAAGATTCCAGGTTCCCTCCCTGGCGGCAGCATCTCCAAGACAGGGCGGAGGGAGCCTGCAGCCTTGGGGAAGCCGCTGCCAGTCTGGGAAGACAATCCTGAGCTAGATAGACCAAGGGTCTGACTCCGTATATGGCAGCTTCCTAGGTTCCTATGAGATTTTAATGGCTTGAGATTCTGCAAAATATTGGAAAAACAATATTGCAGAAGAGACCCAGGAATGCCTTCAGCTCCAGTTGGCAACCACCCTGACCCCCACCCCGAAGCTGGCCCTAAGGGCGTCAACTGAGAGGGAGCCTTGGTAGCCGGAAGTCCGCCCTTTGGAGCAGGCCCTGCAGACTTCCAGGCGAGCGAGCGCTTGCAGCTTTAGGAGGCCAGGGGGAACTTGCCTCACCCCGCCCGCCCTCGAACTCTGGCAGGGCTGGCTCCGAAACCAGGTGCAGCCTTCAAAGGAGAGGCCCTGCTTTGATGTGGGGCTTGATCGCTCCCTCTGTCTGGGGTGGTTGCACAAGAGGCTTCCCCTTGGAGGGCCCGAGGGAGCCAGGCCTGGCCGCCAGATGCCGGGCTGTGTGCTGTGTGTGCGGCTGGTGGGCAACCAGACGGGCGTTGACTGCGCCCGAGGGGGCTTCCTTCTCCCGAGCAGTGTGTGGCGGCTGCCGCTGCCAGGGGTTCCTTTGGGGGCTCCGGAGTCCGGAAGGCCAGGAACGGCCGAGGCGAGTTTTCAAGAGAGGCATCGGAGTGATGTTTGGCCGGACCCATGGCATGCACGCCGAGCTGAGTGCATGAAAACGGCATTTTGTACGGCACCGCGTATAATGCCACTCTGGGTGAAAGGCCATGGTGGCAGCTCGGCTTGGCAGAGATGCCCTTTGGTGAGGCACTAGGAACATATAGGAACATAGGAAGCTGCCATATACTGAGTCAGACCTTTGGTCTCTCTAGCTCAGTATTGTCAACCCAGACTGGCAGCAGCTTCTCCAAGAGTCTCTCTCAGCCTGATCTTGGAGATGCTGCCAGGGAGGGAACGTGGAACCTAGATGCTCTTCCCAGAGCGGCTCCATCCCTTAAGGGGAATCTCTTACAGTGCTCGCATGTAGTCTCCCATCCAAATTCAAACCAAGGTGAACCCTGCTTAGCAAAGAGGACAGTTCATGCTTGCTACCACCAGACCAGCTCTCCTCCTTGAACTGAAGCACTTGACACTGAAGCACGATTCTGTGAACAATGAAGAAGAAGAAGAAGAAGAAGAAGAAGAAGAAGAAGAAGATGATGATGATGATGAAGGCGGCCTTATACCCATACAAATAATACAACCCCTTTTATATACCACTTTTCAAGCAAAGTTCCCAAAGTGGTTTACAGAGCTATAAATAATTAAAAAAAGGGCTCCCTGTCCCCAAAGGGCTCGAAGATCGACAACAGCAACATAAGATAGGCACCACTGCAGGGATGCTGTGCTGGGGATAAGCCCAGTTGCTCTCCCCCTGCTCAATAAAAGAATTGCCACTTTTAAAAGATGCCTCTTTGCTCAGTTTTCAGGGGATAACGGCCGGGTCCGAGTCCCCCTTCAGCTGTGAAGCTCACAGGATGAGCTTGGGGCAGGAGAAACCATGGAGTGTTGGGGGGGGGGCTTTAAAGTGTCTGGTGGGGGGGCTTCAAAATTGTGGCAAAAGTATCAGTGTGGATTAGGCTCCACAGAATCTTCCATCGCAATGAATCTGCTAGCCTTTACATTGCCCCTGGACCTTTTGTTGTATGTTGCAGCAACTGACTAGCGTGGCTTGCCCCTCTGGAAATGGCTACCTCGCAGGGTTGTTGTGAAAATGAACTGGGATAAGGTGATGTTGCCGGGGTGTGTGTTTGGGGAAGCTTCCTCTTGAGCTCCTTGGAAGAAAAGTGAGATGAAAATAAGTCAAAGAAGAACAAGCAGATAGGAACACAGGAGACTGCCTTGTACTGAGTCAGACGACCTTTGGTCCATCTAGCTCAGTTTTGTCTACACTAACTGGCAGCAGCTCTTCAGGGTTTGGGGCAGGAGTCTTTCCCAGCCCTACCTGGAGATGCTGCCAGGGAGGGACCCTGGGACCTTCAAAGCAGATGCTCACTGCTGAAGGGCAGCCCTATCCCCCCAGGGGAATATCTGACAGCGCTTACATCTAGTAGTGACCTATTCAAATGCAAACCAAGGCACACCTTTCTTAACAAAGAGGACAATTCATGCAGGCTACCATAAGACCAGCTTTTCTGCTGGGTTTGGACAAGCTGTGGCCAGCATAGGGTAGTCCAGCAGGGCCTTGATAACCCCTTTTTTGCTCTCTGCCCCGGACTGTATCGGTTTTGTTCAGAGCAGAAATGGTGTGCATTCCAAGTTTCTAGTCCCTATGAGGCTGGGGATAAAACCAGGTTGTTGAGGCAGACGGTGAGGGGCTGGGAGGCGAAGGGCTTGCTCAGCCCTTGGCCGGTGGCCACGTTGGGCTGGCAGGCACGATCGGCTTGGCGTGTCCTGAGCTGCGCAGGCCTGCGCTGACGGAATCGGTTCCAGGAGGAGGGCGAGGAAACCCGTCCCCCTCCTCCTGCTGAACTGCACTCCCGAGCTGCTTGGGGGGAAGTCGACAATGTGGGTGCGTCTGGTGTGTGCCCAGACAGAAATTGCAGAGGACTCACTCACCAGAAATGAGCGATTAGTTCACGAGATTAAGGAACAAACGGTCTTTTGAGCTGGGTGCCAGTTGGCTGGCCCCTCTGCTGGCGGGCGGGCGGGCGGCCGTCTCGGGTAGCCCTGGTGGGGAGAGAATCCTGCCTCTCTGGACTGGAGGGAGCGGAAGGGATCCAAGGTCCCAGACAGACCTCACACAGTCCCCTCGGCAGCCCCTTCCCTCCCCTGGTCGGAGTCTCCGCTTGCTACTCTCGGCGGCTCGGGGAGTGAGTGGAGGAGCCAGACCCGCCACAAAACGCCGCGCCTGCTGAAGTGGGCCGCCAGGGATTTCTCCATGTGAAGTGTCTCCCTTCGCTGACTTGGATCTGGGTTCACTCCGGTTCAAGGCTGAAACCTTGTGTGGCAGGTTCGGCCCAGCAGGACTCAGAATCTGAGACGTGTGGCTGTGGCCTCCAGCCAGGAGGCATTTGGGGAGAGGAGGGCAGAGTTCTCCCCCAAGGTGGCTGCAGGAGTTGGAACTGGCCCTCAGAGGCTGCCGCATGAGGAATAGCCAGATGCTGTCTGTGGGGCACCCCCATGTCCATGCATGTGCATTGATGTGCATGCAAAATGCGTCCACCTACACTGCTGGATGCATAAGAACATCAGAACAGCCCTGCTGGATCAGGCCCAAGGAGGCTCATCTCGTCCAGCATCCTGTTTCGCACAGTGCCCCACCAGATGCCTCTGGGGAGCCCACAGGCAGGAGTTGAAAGGGGCAGGCCCTCTCCCCTCCTGTTACTCACCTGCAATTGGTACTCATAGCCATCCTGCCTTGGAGGCTGGAGGTGGCCTATAGCCCTCTGACTAGTAGCCGATGATAGACCTCTCCTCCATGAAGTTATATCGAAGCCCCTCTTCAAGCCATCCAGATTGTTGGCTACCACCACATCTTGTGGCAGAGAATTCCACAAGTGGATGATGCGTCGTGTGAAAAAGTACCTTAGTTTGTTGGTCCTAGATTTCCCGGCAATCAATTTCATGGGATGACCCCTGGTTCTGGTGTTACGTGAGAGGGAGAAGAATTCCTCTCTCCCCACTTTCTCCACACCATGCATGATTTTATAGACCTCCATCATGTCTTCCCGCAGTCGTCTTTTTTCCTTAATTAAAAAGCCCCGGGTGTTGTAGTCTTGCCTCATAAGAAAGGTGCTCTAGGCCCCTGATCATCTTGGTTGCCTTGTTCTGCACCTTCTCCAGTTCAACAATGTCCTTTTTTTTAAGATGTGGTGGTGACCAGAACTGAACGCAGGACTCCAGGTGTAGCTGCAGCATTGTTTTCTTTTCCGTCGCCTTCCTAATGATCCCTACCATGGAATTGGCCTTTTTCACAGCTGCCGCACATTGAGGCGATGCATTTGAATTAAACACAGTTTGCATTAAATACAAAATGGATGGGTGGGCGGATAGATGTATTTGTTTGTTTATTTGTTTATTTAGCATATTCATGTCTCTGGGCGGTTTTACAATAAAGCAACGCAGATTAAAAAACAAAGTTAAAACATGAAAACAGTTTGAAGCAGTGATAGATTCTAGAAGTCTAATTAAAAGCCTGGGTGAATAAGTGTGTCTTGACAGCCCTTTCAAAAGCTGCCAGAGATGGGGAGGCTCTTCTTTCGGTAGGTAGGGAGCACATTCCAAAGCCTCGGGGCAGCAACGGAGAAGACCCATCCCCAAGTAGCCACCAGACGAGCTGCAAACAGACCTCCCGGGATGATCTCAAGGCGGGGGGGGGGGGGCTTCTAAGGGAGGCTCTCCCATTCTGTATCCACCTGCCCTGGGCTGCAGGCTTTGGCTTGGCCTAGTATATGCTCTAGTCAGTGTCTCCGTCTTCTGCTCCTGGGAAATCACTGTCCCAGTCTGAGCGCTGATTTGGCTTTTGGAGACATGAACGTTTGATCAGTGTAAATTGCTAGCACTGGCGGTTTTTGGGATTCCACTCCCTCCACAGGGGTCTCTAGTGCTTAAACCCCCGAGTGGTGGACAGATGCATCCGGTCTTGAAAGCACATGTGCATTATTTCCTGACTGCATGAGCTGTTGGACCGTGGAACTGCCTGCCTCATGCAGTGGTGGGCTCGCCTTTGCTGGAGGTTTCCAAACAGAGGCTGGGCAGCCATCTGTCCGAGAAGCTGTAGCAGTTTCCTGTTCTGCACTGGGGACCAAACTAGAAGACCGCCAAAGTTTCTTCCAACTCTCCCAGTTCTGTGGTTCTGAGACCTCCGAGGTTCCTTCCCCAATTCTATGATTCTGTTATGTCAGGGATGCTGCAGCCAATGGCAGAGAGCTGGTCTGGTGGCAGCAAGCATGGATCGTCTCCCTCTGCTAAGCAGGGTTCACCCTGGTTTGCATTTGAAGGGGAGACAACATGTGTCAGCACTGTAAGAAATCCCCCTTAGGGGATGGGGCTGCTCTGGGAAGAGCTCCTGCCTGCTTGCATGCAGAAGGTCCTAGGTTCCCCCCCTGGCAGCATCTGCAGACAGAGCTGGGAGAGACTCCTGCCTGCAGATCTGGAGAAGCTGCTGCTGGTCTGTGTAGACAATACTGAGCTGGACAGAGCAATGGTCTGACTCAGTATATGGCAGCTTCTTGTGTTCCAGATCCCTGCAGTGAACAGAGGGGCGGTCTAGAAGACCTCCAGGGTCCCTTCCAACCCTACAGTTCTATAATTCTACAGGTATTCCAGTTCCTGCCCGACCCAAACCTTCATAGTTTTTAAAAAAGGTGTATTATGTCTCTTGAATGTCGGCACAAACGAAATGTTGAAAGGAAGAAATTGTGCCTCCTGGTGATTCTGACGGTGGTCATGGACGTGTCTTTGGCCCTGCAGGTGGGATCTGCTGGCTGCAGCAAGGGCGAGACCCCAAGTGTGCCATGATCCTCCGGACGGGCGTGACCTGGGAAGAGTGCTGTGCCAACGGGAACGCAGACATGGCCTGGTCCAACTCCACCCACCCGGACAACAAGATCAGCCTCCTCCGGATCCTGGGGCTGGTGATGTGTCATCCTTGCAAAGGTAAAGGGCTTGTGGCGTGACGCACCGGGGGCATTGCGTGCCACTTGCTCCCCGCCCCGGGGAGTGGGAGCTGGGCTCAGAGCTGACCTTGCTCGTGAGCCGCTTGCCCGGACCCCAGGAGGAGAGGATGCGTCCGAGGGCTGGGGGGGGGTGTTTTGTCAGTGGGTGGCCGCTGGCGCTTAGTGAAGGGGGCCTGCTTCTTTCATCAGCTGGCGTTAAGAAACGGACCGTCTGACTTCTGCATGGCAGACATTCCTTGATTTCACTGGGCATTCGCTGGGCATTTTTAGGTGTTAGCTGGTGAGAAGACCAATGCTGCCCCCACCCCAAGGTCCAGGGAGAAAGTTCACACACACACACACACACACACACACACACACACACACACACACACAGAGCCCTCTCTGTGTGTCTCTCTTCCTTCGTTCTCTCCTTCCCTACATATCTAGCTTTCTGTGGGGAGCTCCAGGCATAAGGAGATCTATGGGGCTTTGCAAGAGGGGGGCTCCGGGCAGAAGGGGCAGCAAGGGAGAAAGGGCAGAGGCATTGGAGGGAAGAGGCAGTCTGTGGGGCTCTGGCGGAGGGGGTTCCAGGCATAAGGAGCAGCCAAGGGAAATGGATGGGGCCACATGAGGGAGGGAGAGACCGATGGGGCTCTGGGAGGGGGCTCTAGGCAGAAAGGGGGTAGGAAGGGAGAAGGAGAAGAGGCATGGGGGAGAGGGTGGTCGGAGCGGAGGAGTGGGGGTCAAGGGCAGGGGCAGGGTGGGAAGGAAGGGCAGAACGATGCGGTCGGTTCGGCTGTGTGCAGGCCTTGCGAGACACCGTCACATGCCTGGCCTGCGGCAGAACCAGAAAGCACCGATGTGGTGGAGGAGAATCCCAACCACTTCCCATCCGGGAGCCTGTCCAAGTGGAGAGGAGCCCAGGCCGTGGGTTAGCGAGAGTCAATTGGGGGCACGAGGGGTGGGGGGTGGAGGGAGGTTGAGAAATGTGTGCGGCTGCTAAGGACTCCCACTGCTGTCCCGAAACGATTGGCTTGGCTTACGATGCCAAGGACTGTATTAAACACCCATCTGTTCCGACTGGTGCTAACAGGGTTACGGGGAGGGAGGGAGGGAGAAGGACCCGCCGTTGGCTTAAGGAGAGGATTGCTGGCTTTGGAAACATCTGGGCAGATGGGGAGAGGAGATCCAAGGCCCTTCCGTTTCCCGAACGGCAGTTAGGCACGACAGGTCCCTCTGCACAGGTTCATGGTGGTGTTGTTGATTTGACTTGAACTTTATTGAGCAAGTTTTCTTTTTCCAAGTACAAGACTGTAGGCAAACAGAAAGCGGAGCATTCAAAAACACACACGGAGAGAAAAAGCAATACATCTACAGAAATGATGGGCGTGTTTTTGCATTTAAAATGTTGTCCAACTAACAAAGGCTTCAGGTTTGGGGAACAGAGAAGTGTAGGGAAAATATATAGACTATAGCGGGATGGGCCAACAAGGCTCTCTAGGTATCGTGAGACTACAACTCCCATCATCCACAGCCATTGTGGCTGGGGACGATGGGAGTCGTAGTCTAGCAGCTGGAGAGCTTCGAACTGGCTATCCCTGAACTAGAGCAAATTAGAAATACACACAATTCTGTCTCGGGTTCGTATCTATCTAGATGTGTTATAATTTAAGGGGGATGATTGAAGGTCACTGAAAGAAAGATGGATGAGGGAACCCAAGAAGGATTGGAGCAACTTAAGAAAGGCGAGTTTGGGAGTTTTTGTAGTCTAAGGGGGTGGGGGAAACCGAGGCAGGGGATGACAGAAGTTTAGGAAATTTAAAACAATGTGGAGAGAAGGACCTTTCTTCCTCCTCCTTCCATCATATTTAAACTCATGAGTCACCCAATGAAATGGAGGGCTTCAGGATTGAGAAAAGGACGTGTTCCTGAAAAATGACACTTAATTATCCTCTGGAACTCCCTGCCTCATGATGCAGCTCTGGATGCTACTGTAGGACCAAGCCACACGTGATGATAATTGTGTTATGAAGGTGCTTAAAACCAGAAATGTCTCTTCTTTAACAGAAGGGTGGAGGAGAAGATCCAGATGGGGAGGCATGTGGGATGGCGTGGGGTTGCCCCCTCCCGCTGCTATCTTTCTGCCAAAAATTCACCACAAGCTGCCCCGTATCCTTGACACGAGTATTTGCAGCAAAGAGCCACTCGGGGGGGGGGCAACATCAGATTGCATAGAGGAGGGGTTATTTTTGATGGGGGGGAGGAAAGGATGTGGAAGATGTCCCCCCCCCCACATGTTCTGTGGTCCTGACTTGGACGGGCCCATTTTACTGCTGCTTTTTGTTAGACATTTCTGGTCTTAAGCAGGCCTCTTAATAACACAATGATCTCGCTGCCTAGTTGGCCTTGAGGCGGCTGGACAAAAGAGGTGTGCCAGAAGTGCAGAGGAGAGGGCCATGGCATCTCCATGTCTTGAGGCAGTCTACCTGTGCCTACCAGACACCCCAGGAACCAAGCCCAGGGGAGGGCGGCTGCCTCCACGCCCCCTTGCGAGCCGTTGGAAACCCAACGCTCAAGCCAACGGATGACCAAAGCCCCAATAAACCGACAGCGGCCCTCGGTTTCAGGCCTCACAATACAGGCAGGCCTCAGCTGCAGACACTCTGCATGAAGACAGATGGCATAAGAACATCAGAGCAGCCCTGCTGGATCAGGCCCAAGGAGGCCCATCTAGTCCAGCATCCTCATTCACACAGTGGCCCACCAGATACCGCTGGAAGCCACAGGTAGGATTTGAAAGGGGCCTGCCCTCCCTCCTGCTGTGACTCCCCTGCAACTGGGACTCAGAGGCACCCTGCCCTTGAGGCTGGAGGTGGCCCACAGCCCTCCGACTAGTAGCCGATGATAGACCTCTCCTCCATGGCACTTGAGGCCTTTCTAAATGGCCACCTTGTTTCACCTTGACCACACTGGCCATGGGGGTGGAGGCCCCGCTGGGTGACCGCTGGCACCTGGGCTAGAGGTGGAGGCGGCAGTGCTGGTGGTGGCTCAGGCAGGCTCATGGAGCCATGGGCACTGGCAGTCCTGGCAGGAAGAGGGGTTGGCGGGCTGGCCTGTCCGCGGTGCTCCGCTGCTGCGAGGGCCAAAGAGCCCAGCCTGCTCCCAGCCCACACGCCACTTTCTGCCCAGCCTCCTTCCTCCCTCCTTCCTCCCTTCCCCGGTTGCCTCCCTTCCTGCCACAGAAGAGTGGAGAAAGAGCCAGGAACGGAGCAACTCATGGGGACACAGGAAGCTGCCTTTCCCCAAGTCAGACCCCTGGTCCATCCAGCTGAGTATTGCCGACACTGGCTGGCAGCAGCCCTCCCCAGGTTTCAGGCAGGACTCTCTCCCAGCCCTGCCGGGAGATGCTGCCAAGAGAGAGAACCTGGGAATTCCCGCATGCAGGCAGATGTTCCCCCAGTACTGAGCTGTGCCGGACAGCAGACAGCCCATCCAAATGCAAATCAGGGCAGACTCTGCTTGGCAAAGGGGACCATTCCTGCTTGCTGTCGTGAGGCCAGCTTTCCTCCCCAATCCCCTCCTCTCTTCTCCGCCATCCACTTCTCTGCTGTGACTGACGTACCACCAACTTTGGCCGCAGCAAAGCAGGGGGGGTGGTGGTGGTGGTGGTGGTGGTGGGGAGGTAATCTGGCCTTGGTGGCTTCCCGTGGGAAAATGGGTGCCGGGTTGCACCTTCCAACACAGTGTCCAGGGAGCACGGGTGGGTGTCGTAAGTCTGAGGATTCCCTGTGCGGTCTCCCTCCCGCTCCCCTCCCGCCCGCAGCCTTGTTGGAGGGTGCCCATCGTCTTCCGACAGCCAGAAGGGGCCCACCCAGGCCTGCCTGCCTCGCTTGGCTTCGGGGAAACACGCTGCTGCCCCCCCTGGCCCCGCCCCCCCCGACGGTTTTTGCTCCAGGGTCAGCCACTGACACAATGCAGCTGTCTGTTCCCTTCCCTCCCTCCCTCCCTCCCTCCCCGCCGGCCCCAAGAGGCTGGTGTTCCTTTCCCCAGACAGCTAACTTGTTGCCTGTTCTTGTTCTCGAGTCACGGAAGCTTGACGCAGAACAGGGGCATCGATTGTCTGATAAGGGCCTTTTGGTGGAATCAAAAACATGTCGTGCTTCCCTCCCACTTCCTTTCTGCAAAGCCCCTTCCCCCCCCCCAATGCCCATTCCAGCGGCATGCAGAGCCTGGGCTGCCCCCCCCCCCCCGTAACTTTTGTGTTCCTACTGAGCCGTGGGGAGGTTTGTTGTGGTGGTTTCTTAGTGTGCATCATCCTTTCCAAGAACTTCTCCGAGTGAGAGAGAGAGACTGGTCAAGTGGGGGAGAGGGGGCGGGATTGGTTAGGAACACGGGAAGCTGCCTCCTACTGAGTCAGACCCTTGGTCCACCTGGCTCAGCCCTGCCGGCTTTGACTGGCAGCAGCTCTCTCCAGCGTTCGGGGCAGGGGTTTTCCCCAGCCGCCCTGCCGCCGGTGAAGCCGTGACTGTCCTGAATCAATGCCTGGATGCAGTGAGGGACTGGACGAGGGGGAACAATCCAGACCCAATCCAGACAAAGGGGAAGGAAGGTCAGGGGTGCCCCTGCCCGGGTGAATGATGTCCACCTGTCCGAGATGGGGGTGCACATCTCCCCCCGAAGGAGCAGCTTCGAAGTCTGGGGGTGCTCATTGACCCAGCGCTGTCAAGAAGCCCCTGTGGCTCAGAGCGCCTTTTCCGGCTGATACACCAACTGCGCCCTTCCCTGGACAGAGAGAGTTTGGCCACCGCGACTCAGGCTCTGGAGGTTTTGCACACAGGGCTCGGGGCCTCGGGGTATCTGAAGAGCCAACCTGCTTCGCAGCAGATTCCAGGCATGCGAGGGACCATTCGCATAACCGTCCGCACCTCCAGCAACACCCAAGGGCGGAGGATTACCGCATAGGCAATACAGGCAGCTGCCTATGGCAGCAAATCTTGGGGGAGGCTGAATTCTTTTTCCCCTGCCTTTAAAAAGGCGGAGGCTCCACCTGCACACACAGAGGCCCCCAATTGCCTGCTCCGTGTCATTTGCGAGTAAGCCAGGCTTGAGGGAGGACCTCTTTCGCTGCCATCCTCCAGGGCCCGACTCCATCTCCTGTGATGGTTTAGGAGGCGGGCAGAGCGGTGTCTTTCAAGGTAAAAAAACAGAGTTCAGTGTCCCTCCCCCCCCCAGCCCCCTTACTCTTGTCCCTGGGGCGGCAAATGTTTGGCTGGCTATGGGCAGCCCAAAGATTAATCCGCCCCATCAACACCTTTGGAGAAAGCAGAAGCCCTGGAGGTTTTTTCCCCCAAAAGCTGCTGGAAATAGAGGCTTTCTTAACCCTGGACATAACTCGGGCTAAGCCAGAATTCGCAGCCTCCATTTGGGGAGAATTTAAGTCCTGTCTGTCCTGGTCCCTGATAGCCCGCAGGGAGGTTGGGTTGGATCCAGCGAATATGTGGACACTCCGATCAGGAGTGGATTCAGGGGGAAGCCCGGTCTGTAAAACCTCCTGGTAACCTCTCGCTTAGATTACTGCAATGTGTTGTGCGTGGGGCTGCCTTTGAAAATGGTCTGGAAACTGCAGCTGCTGCAGAATAGAGCCGCAAGATGATTCACTGGGACTGGACATTTTGATCACTTTTTGGTTTGGAAAAAAGGTGACTGCGGGGAGACATGATGGAGGTGTATATAATCATGCGTGGAGAGGAGAAGGTGGACAGAGGTGAAATTTTCTCCCTCTCTTATAATACTAGAACCAGGGGTCACCCCATGAAACGGAAGGCTGGGGATTTCAGGACCAACAAAAGGAAGTGCTTTTTCACGCAGAATCTATGGAATTCCTTGCCACTGGATGTGTGATGGCCACCAGCTTGGATGCCTTTAAAAGGGGCCTAGGCAAATTCATGAAAGACTGGTCTGTCAATGGCTACTAGTCTGGTGGCTAGAGGCCAACTCCTGCCTTGGAGGCAAGATGCCTCTAAATCCCAGGGAGCCACAGCAGGAGAGAGGGCATGCCCACACCTCTTGCCTGTGGGCTCCCCAGAGGCATCTGGTGGGCCACTGTGGGAAACAGGGTGTTGGACTAGATGGGCCTCTTTGGGCCTGATCCACCAGGGCTCTTCTAACCTTAAAAAGCCCCAAGTGCCTCAGGTTACCTGGCTACCAGGGAGAGGGCCTTTTTGGTGGTTGCACCTCATTTATGGAACAGCCTCCCCAGTGAGGTTCGCCGGGCACCGTCACTTTGTTCTTTTGGGTGCCAGGTGAAGACCTTTCTGTTCACTCTGGCTTTTTGAAACTGATTTTTTAAAAAAGTTTGTCTCTGTGTGTGTGTTTTGTTTGTGTTCTGATTTGACATGGTTTTTGTGTTTTTATTTTTGCATGTGTTATGAGCCACCCAGAGAACAATTTGTTATGGGGCGGCTAACAAATAAAGTGGCTTGTTGTTACTGGTTCCCAGCTTAGAAACACAAGCAGGTCATTACAGGTCTCCGAAACCCGCAGATGATTTTGAAAAGTGTGTCCCCGGTGCCGACCCAGGTCACAGCCAGCCTCCTCCTTTCCTCCTCAGAGTCCTGCGAAGGAGTGGACTGCGGGCCGGGCAAAGTCTGCAAGATGAAACAGGGGCGCCCTCACTGCACCTGCGCCCCGGACTGTTCCAACCTCCCCCGGAAACTGCAGGTGTGCGGCTCAGACGGCTTCACCTACCGGGACGAGTGTGAGCTTCTGACGGCCAAGTGCAGAGGCCACCCAGACCTGGAAGTGATGTACCAAGGCCGCTGCAAGAGTAAGCGGGTCCCTGGACACCCCCCTTGAGCCTTCAAAGAGGCAGCTCCTGACCTGGACCATTTTCTTTTCTGTAGCAAGGGGAGAGCGGCTGGCCCTCTCCAGCCCCAGCACAGCTACCCTCCAGCGGCTGTTGCTGGGGTCTCCCTTCTCTTTCTCTTTAGATGGTGCGCCCTTTGGGGACAGGGAGCCATCTTCTATATAATTATGTATTTTTCTGTGTAACGGTCTGTTCCACTTTGAGAACTTCGGTGGAAAAGTGGTATACAAGTGAGAGTAGTAATAGCAGTGGTAGTAGAAGAGACAGGATAGAGGAAGACCAGAGGGGCTCTGTTAGGGTGGACCAAAGGTCCATTTCATCCTCCTTCGCCCTGTTGCTTCATCCCTGCCTTTGGTAATCAGAGGTAGACTGCCCCTGTGCATGGAGGAACCGTCTCGCTTAGGCCTCCATGAAGACCTCCATCCAAAGCATCAGACTGGCTACGGTGGGAGACGCGATGCTGGCCTTCCTGGACCTTGGGTCTGATCCAGCTCTTATATTTTCAGATGGACAATGGGTTTATCCACAGTTGTGATGCAGGGTACCCAGAGGCAGCCGCTGGGGACAGGAGTCCTCTACCTTAGAGGACTGGATGCTGGAGTCATACAAGGAAGGGCTTTCAGGCAGGCAAGGGGGTCTTTCCCAGCCTTACATGGCGATGCTCCCAGCAGGGATTGGACCTGGGACCTTCTGCATGCAAAGCAGATACTTCACAGCTGAGCTGTGGCCTATTGGGGGGCTTCCTGGAAGCCTCTGGATGTCCTCTGTTGGAAACAGAAGACTGGGCCAGATGGCCCCTTGGCCTGGATTTCCCTCTTTGGGTGTCCTTTCTTTCTCCTACCCTGCTCAGACTTTGTTTGATCTTGTTTTTCTCCCACTTTGTGCCTCCCACCCGCAGAAACGTGCTCGAGTGTTGTGTGCCCTGGAACCCACACGTGTGTCGTGGACCAGACGGGCAGTGCCCACTGTGTCATGTGCAGAGCTGCCCCGTGCCCTGAGCCCACCAGCATCGACCACGCCATCTGCGGGAACAACAATGTCACCTATCCCTCCACCTGCCACCTACGGCGAGCCACCTGCTTCTTGGGGCGGTCCATTGGAGTCCGGTATTACGGAAGCTGTGCAGGTACCGTCTCCTCTTTGGGGAGAAGCTGAGGTCAGGGAGTAAGCTCGTGTCCTGTGGGGCCAACAAACCCATCTGGGATTCAAGACAGAACTGGGAGAGATGCTGAGACTTTGGCCCTGTATCAATTCATCCAGTCTACCGCGCCACCTGTAAAGTGTGAAGGCAGGTCTCTGCTCCTAGGAGCCTGCAATTCAAGCACAACACAAGGTGTGGTTGGGGGACAGAGGAAGCGGAGGAGGGAAGTGTTGTGTAGCAGCTGAGCACATGGGACCAACCAGGAGTCCATAATAACAATGATACTAGTAATTAATGATGATGATGATGATTAATAATAAATAATAATTAATAAACAACTTTATTGGTTAGCCGCCCCATAACAAATTGTTCTCTGGGCAGCTTTCAACACAGCCCTGACTCAACCCACCCAGGAATTTTCTGGGTTGGTAAGGCTTAAGTCTCTCCTGTGCCTTTTCCGGACTGTTTCCGAATTTTGCTCTCTGCTGCTCCTCCTGAATTCTTTCCTAAACTAGGAGCATTTCTCACATTAATTCAAGAACTGGAGCAGCTGGTCGGAATGTGCTTTCCCCTTGAATGAGGAGACGCAGTCGTTTCACATGGCTAGTTGTACTATTTTATCAAGGATTGCAGCCTTGGACTGTAAGCTTCTTGGGGCAGAGGCTTCTCACCTTTGCTTATGCTGAGTACACCGTTGGTGCCTTTAGGTATAAACGAATATGAGTATTTATCTGCTGTCTTTTGCTTTCCCCCACCAGCTCTGAACAAGTATCCCTTGGACACAGATGACGCTGAGGAAAACTACATATAAACACCTCCTTGCGATCTGTCCGACTTCCAAAATGCAGGGGCATTATCTGCGATATTGTACAGTCCGTATATATCTGATATTTATTAAGACCAAAAGAAAACCCTTATTTATATAAATAGAGATAGATGTTGGCTGATGTAACCTAGACATATCTGTCCCAATTTCCAACGTCGGAGTTAATTTGAGAAATTTCCCTTGTTGAACTGGAATTTAGACAGGGTGGAAAGCAGGGAAGAGTGGACCAGAGGAACCATGAAGACATGGGATGGAGAACAGCTGGACAAACCAAACATTCACCTCCTTTGCAGAAGTTGCACTGTTTGGTAACATTCCGTGGCTGATGTTTTCCTGCTCAGTGGTTGGAATCCGACTCCCAAATGTTCTTCTTGCATCATGGCTGTCCTGCAACAATGGGTGGAGGGTGGGCGGCCAGGACGGGGCAGAGACTTGCTCTCACAGCCAGGCTTTAGACTATATTCTCACGTTTTTGATTCATCACCCATGCCACTGAGGGCACTGCAGGCTGTGTAAATAGCACCTTTCCCCCAACAACGTGGCTTTCAGAAAGGGTCACTTTTTGTCTCTTTCTATGTTGAAAAGAGCCTATTTTTTTATTTTTGTATGTGCGTGTCCTGATCTTTTTACATCCTTCGTTTATTGCCAGGTGGGTCAATACAATACATTTGGTGTCTTTGCACAAATTGTCCTGATTTTTATGCACAATGCAATCCGGAAAGTTTGCCGAACTCTTATTCTCCACTGCAACACACTGACTCCTGAAATATTGGGGCCTAACAAAACGTTACTGGGTTGGGTTAGGGGTGCCAGGGCGGATGCACCACAAACCTGAGATTTCTGTTAAGAAAGAAACTGGCCATTTGGGGACAAAGGACAACTCTAGGTAGGGTGACTGCCACCAACTCAATATGTCTCCCCTCAGTAACAAAAAACGGGGGCGGGAGGGAAGCTAGATACACTCCAACTGTGTCCCTGCTTTTCAGGGGTGATCCCGATTCTTCTTGCTGGGTTCCTGTTCCTATTTTACCTTGGCGGGGTGTGTGCCTTGTCAAGATGGTTTCCACTGGCCTGTTTCTTAATTTCCAGTTCCCCACAGAGCGCTGTACGTACACACCTTGATACAGGGTTCAAGTGGTTGTGTATATTTTCCTTTCTCCCCTATCACTGTTGCTGTGCGTTGGTGAAACACTGCAACAAAGCAGTCTGGCTGAGTCCGTGTGCCTGGAGGTGCTGAACCTGGTTGTGTGGAGTGTTTTACCACAGTGTGTTTGCATTTGATATTAAAGCCGATATTGTGCGGACACACAAAAATCAGCCACGGCATGGTACAACCAGTTGTATCAGGATTATTTGGTGTAGTTCTGAGCTGTGTGCAGGAGCACATATGCGCCTCCAAGAGAATCCTGAGGCAATCATGTGCATGAAATTGCATAAGTGTGTTCAAGCCACACGCTTGTGTGCCTCAGTGACGATGCAGGAAGAGATGCAGGTGAAAGAATTTACACCAAGGTCAACTGTGCACACACACCAGCTCCAAGACTAATGTTAGAAATTCTGCGAGTCAGCACAGAACCAGTGTGGAATATTCACAGGAGTGGTAGGAATTTGAAGGGTGGGGACTGAGCAGAGGGAGGCAGAGGAAAGGAATCGGGAATTCCTTCACCCCTAAGCCCCAGCACCTATCAACGAGGCTAGGATGTTTGTGTGAGAGAAGGGATGATTGTTCAGAATATGCCAGGATGCACAGGATCTCCCGTCATCCAAGTCACCTTGAGCTGGCCTTGTGGGAGCAAGCATGAATTGTCCCCTTTGCTAAGCAGGGTCTGCCTTGGTTCACATTTGGATGGGAGACTACATCTCAGCGGTGTTCCCCTTAGGGGATGGGCCCATAGCTCAGGTGGAGAGGAGAGCTGGTCTTTTGATCGCAAGCCTGACTAGTCCCCTTAGCTAAGCAGGGTCTGCCCTGGTTGCATAGGAATGGGAGTCTAGAAGTGTGAGCTCTGTAAAAGATTCCCCTCGGGATGGAGCCACTCTGGGAAGAGAATCTAGGTTCCAAGTTCCCTGGCAGCATCTCCAAGAGAGGGCTGAGAGAGATTCCCAGCCAGCGTGGTGTACTGGTTAGAGTGCTGGACTAGGAGCAGGGAGACCCGAGTTCAAATCCCCATTCAGCCATGAAACTAGCTGGGTGACTCTGGGCCGGTCACTTCTCTCTCATCCTAACCTACTTCACAGGGTTGTTGTGAAAGAGAAACTCAAGTATGTAGTCCACCGCTCTGGGCTCCTTGGAGGAAGAGCAGGATATAAAATGTAAAAATAAATAAAATTAAAACAAACAAACCTTGGAGAAGCCGCTGCCAGTCTGTGAAGACAATACTGAGCTAGATAGACCAAGGGTCAGACTCAGTATATGGCAGCTTCCTATGTTCCTAGGACAAGCACCTGCTTTGCATGCAGGAGGGAAAGGCTGCCTGCCTGAAACCTTGGAGAGCCCCTGCCAGTCAATGTGGGCAAGGCAGAGAGCTGGATGGACCCAGGGTCTGGCCGGGAAGAAGGCAGCTTCTTCTCTTTCCGTTCGGCCTCCCCCCCCCCCACCCCGCCCCTTAGGAAATGCTTTCAGGCTTGCACATCTTTCTGCCCCCTTGTCTCCACACACCATTCTTCATCTTGAAATGCTGGCTGTGGGTCTGGCAGTGCTCGGTTGGTGGTGGGAGCGCCCACCGGCACATGGGAGCCTCATGTCTCCAGCATGCTGCTGACGTCAACCCGCTCCGGTCCGGAGTCTCTATGAAAACGACAGCTTCTTGGTCGGGAAGTGAGGAAGATTTATCTCAAGCTTCCGCTGTTTCCCGTAACTGGCTGGTTTCTGGAAAGGCTGCCCCAGCTGTGGGAAGAATCTTCGCCATTAACTGTTCTTCTGATTGCATCATTAACTCGATCTCAAGTAGCAGGCACAGGCCCACCTCCCTTCCACAAGACCACTCCTTATCCTCTTCAGTCACTGCCATAGTCACCACATATAGAAATGAGTTTCTACTAGAAACTTTGGCAGACATTAGCCAGCTTCCAAGTTTCTAGTCCTCTGTGCAACTAGTCTGTGTGAATTGTTTCACCCAGAAAAGCACTTTCGCTCTGTGATAGGCTCTTTGTTTCCCCCAGACCTTTAAAGGTAAAGTGTGCCGTCAAGTCAATTTTGACTCCTGGCGCCCACAGAGCCCTGTGGTTTTCTTTTGGCAGAATACAGGAGGGGTTCACCATTGCCTCCTCCCACGCCGTGTGAGATGATGCCTTTCAGCATCCTCCAATATCACTGCTGCCCAATATAGTATGCTGCCCTGAAATTGATTGCCAGGAAATGTAGGACCAACAAACAGAAGTAGTTTTTTCACACAACACACAGTCAACTTGTGGAATTCTCTGCCACGAGATTTGGTGACAGCCAACAACCTGGATGGCTTTAAGAGGGGTTTGGATCACTTCGTGGAGGAGAGGTCTATCAAGGGCTACTAGTCGGAGGGCTGTGGGCCACCTCCAGCCTCAAAGGCAGGATGCCTCTGAGTCCCAGTTGCAGGGGAGTGACAGCAGGAGGGAGGGCATGTCCTCAACTCCTGCCTGTAGGCTTCCAGCGGCATCAGAGTTGTGGGTTTGGGGCGGTATAAAAATATGTTAAATAAGTAAATAAAATAAATAAAATCTGGTGGGCCACTGTGCAAAACAGGATGCTGGACTAGATGGGCCTTGGGCCTGATCCAGCAGGGCTGTTCTTACGTTCTTATAGTATCAGCGGGGATTCGAACCAGCAACCTTCTGCTTGTTAGTCAAGCATTTTCCCGCTGTCCCACATAAGGTGACTCCCTGTACCTTTACAATACATTTATTCAGCTGACTATTATTATTTCTTGTTTACACAGTCAGACAGGTGTTATTGCCTGGTTTGTTTTATCTATACATCGAGTCCTTCCCAAGGACCTGGGATGGCTGAATTTTATTATCAATGTTGTTGCTGTTATTATAGGTATCGTGGCAAAATGTAGGCTGTTCCTAGTAAAGTTGCTTTTTGTCTATGGCTGGTGGTGATTTCTGTGGCCCCTCTGGTGTTGAGGTGCTCTTCAAGGTCTTTTGAAACTCCACCCAGGGCGCCAGTTACCACTGGGATTATTTGGGTCTTTTTCTGCCACAGCCTTTCAATTTTGATTTGTAGATCTTCAACCATACTGGACAGGTCTCACCAGAGGAGCCAGACGAAGAGTGCCTCCCCCATAAACAATATGGTGAGATGTAAATGTAATGAATCTATACCGGATCGGTAGTCGCCCGGGTCAACAAGGACTACGCCAGGTGCTGGAGTCCCTGGACATCTGGTGGCAAGTGGGCTACAGGACTCAGGATCTTTAGTTGAGCAACCAGGGCTGGAGACTGCAAGGTTATTGGAAGAAACGTCACTTAACCAGAAAAAAAATACACAAAAACCATCATCATCATCATCATCATCATCATCATCATCATCATTATTATTATTAATTCAGTTTCTATACCGCCCTTCCAAAAATGGCTCAGGGCAGTTTACACAGAGAAATAATAAATGAATCAGATGGCTCCCTGTCCCCAAAGGGCTCACAATTTAAACAGAAACATAAGGTAGACACCAGCAACAGTCACTGGAGGTACAGTGACAAGACTAACTCTTAAAGCAGCTCGTAATACTGAATGCCAGCCGGTCACACTGGCTATAAAATCGCAGTGAACATCACAGAAGTCAGCTGAGAGAGGGGAACCAATGAACAAGGCCAGCAGAGGGTTCATGGCGTTATGGCTGCTGGCCAGCCAGCCTCCCCTTCTCAGGCTGGGTGTCGATAGCTGCCCGATTGCTTCTCAATGGCTGCTGATTGTTCGGAGAGGATCTCTCTGGAATGTGTGGAATGGGGGAAGCCACTTGGGGAGGGGAACAGACCCCCCCACACACACACACACCCAGCTAAGGGGAGGGGGCTGCAGTAAAGGGTGTGGTTTGTGGTTCGAAACAGATAAGAGAGCCAAAAGCTGAGAATTTCTCTGAGTGGGGGGAGTATGCAATGGATGATATTTAGACAGGGTTAGAGAGACAGTGTGGTTTAGTGGTTGGAGCACAGGATGAGGACTGGGGTCTTTGCTTAGGAGGGAGGTTCACTGGGTGCCCCTGGGCCAGGCACCCTCTTTTTGCCTCACCTACCTCATAAGAGCAGCCCTGCTGGATCCGGCCCCCCAAGGAGGCCCATCCAGTCCAGCCTCCTGTTTCACACAGTGCCCCCCCCCATATGCCCCCCCGAGAAGCCCACAGGCAGGAGTTGAGAGGGGCAGGCCCCCTTTCCCACTGCTGTTGCTCCCTTGCAACTGGGATTGTGAGAGGCATGGTGCCTCTGAGGCTGGAGGTGGCCTGTAGCCCTCAGCACAGGAGCCATTGATAGACCTCGTCTCCTCCGTGAATTGGTCTAAACCCCTCTTAAAGGGGCATCCGAGCTAGTGGCCATCACCACATCCCATGGCAAGGAATTCCACAGATGAATTATGTGTGGAAAGCACCAGATCGCTATGCTTCAGCAGATGGCTGTGAGCGTCAAATGCAGAATGGGGGGTGGGGAAGAGCTGGTCTTGCAGTCGAAAGCATGAATTGCCCTCTTTGCTAAGCAGGACCCACCCTGGGTTGCATTTGGATGGGTGAGCGCCGTCTGCTGTGCCTGTACTGTAAGATATTCTCCTTAGGGGATCGGGGGCTGTAGCTCCGTAGCCGGGTGTCTGCTCGTATGCAGAAGGTCCCGAGTTTAATCCCTGGCATCTCCCAGTTACGGCTCAGAGAAACCCCTGGTTGCTGTGCTGCTGCCAGTCAGAGCTGCTGCCGGTCAGAGCAGACAATGCTGGACCAGGGTGGACCAGGATCGGACTCAACTGGTCTTCGTCAGGAGCACCCGGAGCTCAGAGGCAGAGCCTCTGCTTTGCCCGCAGAAGGTCCCGGGTTCAGTGCTTGGCCACCTCTCCAAGTAGGGCTGGGAAAGACTCCCGCCTGCAACTTTGGAGGGCCGCTGCCAGTCAGTGCAGACAATAGACAAAAAGGAGCTAGATGGACCAATAGTCTGACTTGGTAGAAGGCAGCTCCTGATGTTCCTCGAACATTACCGCTTTGAAGGAGGAGAGGAGAAACATGAAATAAATCAGAATGGAGAGACGCAGGTTTGGGGCGGTACGAAATATTTTAAATAAATAAAACAAATAATAAATAAATCAGAACGGGGGATCTAGGATCGGCCGCCTCGCTCCTCTCCATCGAGTTCCTCTACTGCATTCTAAGCCTTCAAGCATGGCCTCTGTGTCAGGGTCCCCAACCCGGGGTCCTCCAGCTGTTTATTTATTACATTTCATGTTGCCGGACTACAACTCCCATCATCCCCAGTCACAATCAATTCTAGCAGGGGGTGATGGGAGTTGTAGTTCAGCAACATCTGGGGGACTGCAGGTCGGGAAGCCCTGGTCTATCTATTATTTATTTATTCTTTACATTTCTATCCCACTCTTCCTCTGAGTAGCTCAGAGCAGTGTACATGGGTATTCTTATCCTCACAACAACCCTGTGAGGTGGGTTAGGCTGAGAGATACATGACTGGTCCAGAGTCACCCAGTGAGTCTACGTCATTTAAAAAAAAAAATCTACATACAACGCTTAAGAAATTGTAGACCAATAAATATATCACCTTTAGAGTCTAGAAAAAGCCTATAAAACAATGAAGTTTTTCTTTAAAGATCCATCCATTTTAAGAACATTTTTTTAGAGCAAAAACGGGCAAAAGTGGGTGAAGCTGGTGAGGCAGCAGGGTCTGGTTTTGCTCCAAAGAAAGGTTAGCAGAACTATCTCTAGTATCCCCACTCTGTTCAATTGTAAAAATACAAACATTAAAAAATAATTGTACAGTGTCAAAGCGCCACCTCCTGGGTAAGCACCTAAGAAGAACTTGGCAGGATCAGTCACTAGAGCTAAGCTAGGCTTCTGTTTCCAGCCAGTGGACAGGAGCCTCCAGGAAGCCTTACTTACTTAGCTGTCTTTATTATGACCTCTGATCGGCAAACTGAATGGGAAAGAAAAGAAAATTCAACCAATTAAACAGTTACCACCTGCAAAAAGTAGGCAGAATAAAATATTGCAATAGTATGAATCAACTACACAACTTCTTTGGAACTCTTCTAACTATAAAATCAATTATCTAAAACCCAAAGCATCCTGTATTTGCTTCTAAATTACACATATCAATAGATAATAACCTTTATCCAATCATAAATCAAGAGTGGTAGGAGTACTAATTTACGGCGAATTCTGCTTGCGGCTGCGCAAAACTATGCTACACTCTAGGCCTAGGGAAGCCTAGAAGCAAGAGAGGAAGAAAACTGTCCTCCCTGGCTGTTTATAGTCCTCAGCGATAGACCATCACTGCACATGGAGGTTCCCTTCTGGACTATCACGGTGAATAAGAACATAAGAAGAGTCTTGCTATTGACCCCAGCATCCAACCTGGGGTCTCCAAGAAGCCGAAAACTGGATATGGAGCCTGTAGTGAGCTGTGTCCTCTCTCAATGCCCGCACAAACCTGAAATATTTCTAGTATCACCGCTGTATTCGATTGTTTTAAAAAACCCAAAATAAAATAATTCTACTGTGTCAAAGCGCCACCTTCTGGAGTGCCACCTCATCTAGCATTGACGTGAGTTTTCGGCGGTATATAAATATGTTGAATGAAAGGATAAGACCATTATTAGGCATATATGCCACTTTTCAACAACAAAAAAGTGGGCCAAAGTTATTTTAGAACATCTCAGACTCCTACTGAAATGGTCCCCTGTTCACAAGGGCCACAAGGAGAGCTGGTCTGGTGGCAGCGCGCATGAATGGTCCCTCGGATGTCTGTGGACGGCTGTCTGCTCCTCTGTAGCGCTGATATGCCTGCCTGCCTGCCTCTTGATGTGGAAGAGGAGTGCGCGTCCAGTTCCCTGGAAGCAAAATTTAAAAGGTCCTTTCAGGCTGTGAAATTGGGGTTATTGTTTGTTTGTTTTTGCTTTGCGGCTGGATGAAAGACCATGTCCCCCACCGGGAAAGAGCCCCCTCCTTTTTGCTTGCAAATGTGTGCCGTTCTGACATATCGAGAGACCGACACGGGGCTTCTGCCCCAAATCTACTTCAGAGGAGAGTGTGTGCATTCACACACCAGCCAAACTTACCCCAAAGTCCCTTCGAGATCCTTGGACCCACTCCACGCACAAGCCGGGCTTCGTGATGCGTATTTCCGGATTTTTAAAATGCTGGTTTTAAGCTACCTTTTCTGAAAACACTGGAGGAAATAGGGAGAGGCACTGATATAGAATCATTAGCAGGATAAGAGGGATACTCTCTTTAGAAATGCAGATATCAGTCTTTAGGAGGCTCTCCCACCCATTGGCTAGAAGGAAAACACGGAGCACGCCATGTGAACTTGTTTCAAAACAAAATCCAAGAGCAGGGGGAGGGGCTGCATCCCTCAATGCCACAAGTGTAGTTTGAAGTGGCTTCGCTCAACATTTACCCCGAAGCATGAAGCCAGGTGCGAAGAACTCCCTGTTCTTCTCCTGTGGAAGCAGATTCTCCACATTCTCCACATTTCTGTTTTTCAGAAAGTAACGGGCTTTAAGAAAAGTTTTTTAAAGGTTGGTTATTTTTTACATTCTCTTGCAAACCATTTTCTCAATTATTTATTTTTAAATGCACTTTTTGTTCATTTCAGTTATCTAGAAATACCCAGTTATGTAGGACAGCAGTATTCCGGGTGGTTTGCCATGGGAGGCTGTTATTGATGGCCAAGTGGCCATCTAATGGTGGTCATTCTACTGCTGGGGTTCTCCAAATAGGTCCCCAGATCTCTCAGGACTACAACTCCCATCATGCAAATGGCCAGCCGCCTTTTCTGGCTGTAGTCCTGCACCGTCTAGGGAGGGACCTCCGTTTGAGAAGCCCAGTTGCAGAACACCTCCTGGAAGCAGAGAAATCATCTAGCGGGTGATTGACTGAGCAGCTTCCAGTCCTGCCAATTTCCACCCTGTTTCCTGGCTGTCAACCATTTGTCTAGCCATGAAGTTCTTGTCTACACGAATGTGGGTGTTCTTGGCTGCTTTCTTTCTCTTCCACTCTTTCCCTACCCATCTGGGTGGTTTCGGGTTGGGTTTGGGCCTCCATTGTGCAACACACTGCTCTCCAAAGCTCCTTCTGTGTTTCACGCTAACCCCTTCTAACTGAGCCAAGAGGCACCTCTTAAAGTGGCGGTTCTCTTGTATTTAGCAGGGGGAGAGCAACTGGCCCTGTCCATCCCCAGCACAGCATCCCCCCAGTAGCTGCTGCTGGTGTCTACCTTAGGTTTCTTTTTAGACTGTGAGTCCTTTGGGGACAAGAATCCATCTTATTTATTTATTATTATTTTCTCTATCTAAACTGCTTCGGGAACATTTGTCAAAAAGTGGTATATAAACGTTCTGTTCTGTTCTTCTGCTTCCATGGCATTCCCATTGCACCTCTCCACCCCACCCGCACCCCCCAGGTTCAGCCCCTTTTCTCCATTCCCTGGCTGTCTCTAGACCCGCCCTTCCTGTCGAAGACTCAAGGCAGCATTGCAGATGTCATGGCTGTATTCTGCCAGTGGTTCTGTCCTTTGGGGTGGGTGAGCTGGGGCATGGCACTGAGCCCCTGTCCGCCCCACCACAACCCCATGCCATGCCAGCCGGATCAATGGGCCCGTGGGCTGGCCGGGCAGAAGGCAGTCCCCTCTGGCCTGCCATCTCCACATGCAGACACAGATGGGCAGCCACTTTCTGGCTCTTTCCCAGCCCTCTCTGGAGATGCTGCCAGTCAGGGATGGAACTCGGGGCCTTCTGCATGCAGAGCAAAAGAATCTGGGTCCCATCCCATGAACAAGTGAACCTTTCGAACATGTTGGCCCGGGTGTGAGAGAGAGAGTGGAATCCTGCTTCAGAGAGGGGAGCTCGCTCTCCATAGAGATGTCAGCGAAATGGGAAATGGCCTTGAGTTCCCATCATCATCATCAGCTGCACACCATGGCCCATGTCCGGTGTTATCTGAATGAGTCCCACAGTGACAGGAGGGCGCTCCGACTGAATCCCCCTTTGCGGTGGCAGAACTCCGCTGGAGTTCCAACATGCCTGTTGTGGGTCCTCTCTCTCCCTTGGACTCTGCTCCAGCCTCCGCGGCCGGTATTGAGCGGCTACATCCTGGAAACTGGGGACAGGGGAAGAGGGGCAACTCCTTGCCACAGGGTCCTCAGAGAGGGTCCCCCATGGGGAGTTCTTCCCCTGATTTCCAGGATGCAGACCCATCTATACCACCCCCAGAGCCCAGTCAGAGAGACATCTGACTCCGTTCCGAGGGCGGTTCGAGTTGCCAGTGCCTGGGTTAGCCCGTCTCCTACACGTAAACCGTCACATACAGTGCATGAGAGAGAGGCCACTGCCAGCCCTGGCTTGCATCCAGACTCAGTGACTCATGAGCACTCCCATTAAAGCAAAGCTGTCCCTTCAAACTCAGTAAGACTGCTTATGAGTCACTTAATCAGGATGTAAGCCCCTGCCTGCAGTATCCTGTCTCCCTAACTGTAACACTTGGATGTAGGTGTGCATGTGTGCAGATACTCTTCTACTATATAGGCTGGATCATTTGTTTGTGTGAAATAAAGTCATACTTTCCAACGGCCTTTGATTGATTGATTAAGTGCTGTCAAGTCAGTGTCGACTCTTAGCGACCACATGGATAGATTCTCTCCTGTCTTCAGCTTGGCCTTGAAGGTCTCTCAGTGGTGCATTCATGGCTGTCGTAATTGAGTCCATCCACCTGGCTGCTGGTCGTCCTCTTCTTCTCTTTCCTTCCACTTTCCCCAGACTTCTCAGGGGAGCTGGGTCTTCACATAACGTGTCTGAAGCAGGATAGTTCGAGCCTGGTCATTTGTGCCTCGAGTGAAAATTCTGGGTTGATTTGTTCTAGGATCCATTGGTTTGTTTTCCTGGCTGGCCATGGTCTCCTCAAAAGTCTTCTCCAGCACCCAAGTTCAAAAGCGTCAATGCTTTTTCTATCTTGCTTCTTCCAAGTCCAGCTTTTGCATCCATAGAGTGTCACGGAGAAAACCATGGTCCAGACAATTCTAATCTTTGTAGGTGTAGACACGTCATGGCATCTCAATCTCCTTTCCAAGGCTTTCATTGCAACCCTACCAAGTACTAGTCTGCAGCGTATTTCTTGACTGCTGGATCCTTGACTGTTGACGGTCGATCCTAAAAGGCAGAAGCTACCCACCACTTCAATGTCTTCATGATCAATCCTGAGGCTGGTTGCTGTACCGGTTGTCATTAGGTCAATCTCCTTGACATTTAGTCGTGGTCCCATTTTTCCACTGTGCTCCTTGACTTTCATTACTAGAGCTTGCAGATCATCCGCGTTCTCAGCTCTCAGAGTGGTGTCATCAGCATAGCGCAGGTTTTTGATGTTTCTTCCTCCAACTTTAAAGCCACGCTCATCTTCCATGCTCATCTTTCCACATAGGGCTCTAACTTGCATTGGATGATCCTGAGCATTATTTTCCTAGCATGTGAAATTAAGGATATTGTGTGGTGGTTTGTACAATTTGATAAGTCTTCTTTCTTTGATATGGGTAAGTAGACTGACCTCTTCCAATCTGTTGGCCACTGTGTCATTCTCCAAATTTGCTGGCATAGTTTGGTTAGAGCCTTGACTGATTCTTCTTCTGTTGCCTGTCATATTTCTGTAGCTATTCCATCAATTCCTGTAGCCTTCCAACTTGGTAATGACTGGAGTGCTGATCTAACGTCATCTTCCCCTACTAGAGGTTCTTGCAAGTAGGGGATATCTTCTAGAGTATCTTGGATGTTGATACCCCTGCTGTACAGATTTTCAGTATACTCCTTCCATCTCTGTTTGATATTCACTGTGTCAGTTACTAATTGTCCTTTGGCATTCCTCAACATACCAGTTCGACTCGAGATTGGAACCTCCCTCTAAGTTCAGAGATCTTTGGAAAACTTGCCTTGTTTTTCCGTGTCTATTTCCATCCTCAGGGTCTTTACAAATGTCATTGTAGTATTGCTCCTTGTCTCTTTCTAACAGCTTTCTAAAATTCCCTGTTAAGTTCCTTCCTGAGGTCTTTATCTTTCTTGACTTTGGCTTCTCTCCTCTTCTTGGCAATTTCCACCTGACATCCATTTTGCTTTCTTCTGTTTCTTGGTCTTTGGCAGTCTCTTTTCACATTCATCCTTAACAACTTCTTTGATTTCATTCCACGGTTCCTCTGGTTCCCTATCAATGAGGTTCAGAACTTCAAAGCGGTTCCTGATGTTCTCCTTGAAAATGGTGGGTACATTCTCAAGATCATATCGTGGAAACTGGATAGCTTTGTTTTTCCTTTTTAGCTTCACTTGGAACTTGCACAAGAGCAGTTTGTGATCTGTTCCACAGTCGGCCCCTGGCCACGTTTTTGCTGTTATAACTGAGCTCTTCCACCTCCTTGCACCAATAATGTAATCCATTTGATTTCTGTGTACTCCCATCTGGTGATGTCCATGTGTATAGGCGCCACTTTGGTTGTTTGAAGAATGTGTTAGCAATGAAAAGATCATTGGCTTGGCAGAAACTAATAAGTCATTCTCCTGCTTCGTTTCTGTTTCCTAGGCCATACAGTCTGACTGTGTTTTCCTCCTTACCTTTTCCAGCTTTGGCATTCCAGTCTCCAACCACCAGTATCACATCTTGCTTGCATGTTTTGTCAATTTCAGACTGGTCTTGAGCATAGAAGTCATCAACTTCCTCTTCTTCTGCATCAGTCGTTGGGGCATAGACTGGAAGAAATGTCATGTTCAAGGGTTGTCCATGAAATCTAATTGATATTAGTTGGTCACTGACCTCATTGTATCCAAGTACTGTCATTGCTGTGTCCTTCCAATGAAACCAGCACCATTCCCGCTTTGTTTTTCATGTCCTGAGTAGTAAACGGTATGGTTTCCTGACTGAAAATGTCCTATTCCAGTCCACTTTAATTCACTGATGCCCAAGATGTCAATCTATAGTCGATTCATTTCACCTGTCACTGTGTCCTAGTTTTCCCTTATTCATGCTTCTTACATTCCACGTTCCCACTGTAATTCTGTCTTTGCAGCTTTGGATTTTCTTTTCCCGCACGGCAACATCAGCTGGCCTACAGCAGCCTGCTGCACAGCAACATCCAGTGGCCTACAGGTACCAAATTTGGCACAGACGATCCTCCTGCCACTGAAATTAGTGGAATGCACTACTTTTTATCCCAGAATATCTTGGAGAAAATTTCAATTAATTTTTGGTAGGGTCTTTTTGGAAGAAATTCTGAATATCATACTTCCCAATTAAATAAATAAATAAATAAATAAATAAATAAATAAGCATGCATGCATAAACACTATATATATTTGCATAAAGCCAGACACCCCCCCAAAAAAGTCCTTTGTCACGTGATGAAGGGAGGGGAGGGGTAGGAAGGAGGAGTGAGAAACCTTCTTAGAAATGTCGCTGGTTGAAACTACAAGGCAATGAATAAAATAGGTTTGCTGAGCAGGAACGAACAGTGAACACACCCATTGCTTCTTATCAGACTTGCGCAGAGTAGGAAATGCTGCCTGCCTGCGTCTGTTGTAACCAGGCCTGGTTTGAAAGTATAAATACTGCTAAGTTGTACATCTGAGTTGTCTGCTGCCTCCTGGGCCAAATGGTTGCAGGATGCAGCCGCCCCTGTCCTTTTTTGGGGGGGCGGGGGGGCGTGCAGCTCTGGTCTCCCGCTGCGGGGCTGGCCCTCTTCGGCACAATGGTAGGGGAAGGAATGGTGAAGTCTGCCTGAAGTCCCGAGATCGAGGTCTGAAGTGTGATTCTTCTTGCACAGGATCAATGGACCCATCATGGAACAGGGGGAGTCCCAGCTGCTCCCGCCCGCAAGGGCGAGCCAGAGCGCCCCCACCCACCTTGCTTGCCCCCTCCTCCGCCCCCCAGGGCTGCTGCCCTCCAAGTGGGCCGCCGCCGCCCCCTCTTCCTCGCAGCCCTCTCCTCCAAGGGGGGCTGGAAGGCAGCAGTCGGCCAAGGACTGGCCTCAGACAGCCTGTCCTGCCGCCTGAGGAGGAGGAGGGAGAACGGAGGTCCCTGCCCCGAGGAGCGTGCCCCAGGGGAAGAAGCAGAGGGAGGCGAGGGACCTCCCAGCCTCCAGAGGGCGCCCGCCCGCCAGCTGCCTCCTCCTCTCCCTCCTCGCGGATCCTGCCCTTCCTCCCAGCAGCCCTCCTTTCTCCCCCTCCCAGCCCTCGGGCCCAGGTGCGCAGGCGCAGCTCGGAGGGTGTGTGTGTGTGTCGTGAAAGGCCCTCTCAAGATGGCGCCCGGTCCCTTTTCCTCCCAGGAGGTCTTCCCGCTCCGCCGGCGCCCCTCTGCGCAGGCGTGCAGACTCCCCTCACCGGGCGAAGGGGCCACGTGACGCTTCAGCCCTGCCTCCCCGCTCCTGTCCTGGGTGGCCAAGATGCGGGCGCTGCTGCTGCTCATTCCGCACGACAACCCTGCGAGGTGGGCAGCCGGTGCCCAGCCCACCTGGCAGGGGGGTGGTGATGTGGAAATGGAAAGGGCCCTGCGTGCATGCCCCACTCAGAGCAGAGGGAGGGGGAGCAATGGCTCTTGCCCGAGCCAGACCCCGCTTTCCCCACCCAATAACCAACCAATCAGTAATATCCCAACTTAAACACATATTGTCTGATCTTACAGACTGCAGCACAGAATTTCGCAACCTTCCTATAAATTTCAAAATTTAGACTGGAAAGTTACTACTACTAATAGTATTTTTATATACCGCTCTTCAACCAAAGTTCACAAAGCAGTTTATATGGAAAAATAGATAATACATAAATAAAATGGCCCCCTGTCCTCAAAGGGCTCACATTCTAAACATAAATATAAGGCAGACCCCAGCCACAGCCACTGGAGGGATGCTGTGCTGGGGCTGGATAGGGCCAGTTGCTCTCCCCTGCTCGATACAAGGAGAATCACCACGTTAAAAGGTGTCTCTTTGCTCAGTTCGCAGAGGAAACAAGGTAACACAAGAAGCTTCAGAAAATCCAGGATGTAAGCGGAGCAATTAGTGACCTTCATAATTCTCTGTAAAGGGGACCGTTCAGAAGAACCTGCTCAGAAGTTTCAATTATTTTTATTTATCATATTTCTATACCACCTGATATATACATCTTTTGATTAGAGCCACAAGGGCAGATTCTCTCATAAAAAGGAGTTTTCCTTTATCTCCCAAGCAATACCACCATGGACAAAGCATCGTCCCTTGCCAGGGTACGGGCTCTTCTTTAGTAGGGAGTTGTGGAATTATAAACATAGGCTGCTGGCTTCAATGTACAACTTAATCTTCCCAAACTGGCGTGACTGGTGAGCAGCACCACTTATTCTTAGTTGGAGGGATCCCTTGGCCCCCTCAAAGCCACTGGCCAAAAGCGATCTCATCCGAAGGCCCTAAGATGTACTTAATGTACTTGAGATGACTCAAGATGACGGCGCCACAAAGAATGGAAGCGATTGATTAACAATAAACTGATACGAATGCAACGGATATTTGTATACCGCTTTTCAACCCAAGTTCCCAAAGTGTTTTACCTAGATATAAATAAAGATGGCTCCCGGTTGCCAAAGGGCTCACACAGTCTAAAAAAGAAATGTTAAGAGAGACACCAGCAACAGCCACGGGAAGGAGGGACTCAAGGCAGAGCTGCCGACTCTGGACTGGCCAAGAGAGAAGAAGCTCTCCAGGTGAATTCCTGTTTATAAAGCTCTGGCCCACTGCAGGGCTGAACCACACAGCAATAGCACAGCAACAATGCATCCCAACACAATTCCCAAGTCTGCTTGCCTGCCAAACCCAGGATGAGAGAACGGGGACCAAACAGAGAACCCCCACTTGCCCACAGGGAACCATGGGAAGCAAACATTTCCCACCAAGGACCCCAGAGTGACCGCCACTAATATCATACAACTGCTAATATGATGCTGCCCTTATACAAGTCTATGGTGCGGCCACATTTGGAGTACTGCGTACAGTTCTGATCACCGTACCTTAAGAAGGACATTGTAGAACTGGAGAAGGTGCAGAAGACGAGGGCCACCAAGATGACCAGGGGCCTGGAGCCCCTTCCTTAGGAGGCAAGGCTGCAGCATTTGAGGCGTTAAGCACATAGAAGAACAGGCCCTGCTGGGAGTGAGCCAGCATGGCTTCTGCAAAGGGAAATATTTTGGAGTCCTTTGAGAGTGTCAACAAGTGTGTGGATCGAGGTGATCCAGGTGACATAGTCTACCTGGACTTCCAGAAAGCTTTCGACAAAGTTCCTCATCAAAGACTCCTGAGGAAATTTAGCAGTCATGGGATAAGGGGAAACTGCTAATCAATACAACTTCTAATGCCTTTATACAAAACTATGGTGCAGCTGCACCTGGAGTACTGTGTACTCTCTCCAAATTAGGATCTCTTAAAACTAGGGGAGTGGGCGACAAAGTGGCAAATGCGCTTCAGTGTTGGCAAGTGTCAAGTGATGCACATTGGGACGAAAAACCCCAACTTCAAGTATACGCTGATGGGATCTGAGCTGTCAGTGACGGACCAAGAGAGGGATCTTGGGGTTGTGGTGGACGGCTCGTTGAAAGTGTCGACTCAATGTGCGGCAGCTGTGAAAAAGGCCAATTCCACGCTGGGGATCATTAGGAAGGGGACTGAAAATAAAATGGCTAATATTATAATGCCCTTATACAAAACGATGGTGCGGCCACACCTGGAGTACTGCGTACAATTCTGGTCACCACATCTCAAAAAGGACATTGCTGAACTGGAGAAGGTGCAGAAGAGGGCAACCAAGATGATCAGAGGCCTGGAGCACCTTCCTTAGGAGGCAAGGCTACAACACCTGGGGCTTTTTAGTTTAGAAAAAAGACGACTGCGGGGAGACATGACAGAGGTCCATCAAATCATGCCTGGTGTGGAGAAAGTGGAGAGAGAGAAATTCTTCTCCCTCTCACATCACACTAGAACCAGGGGTCATCCCACGAAATTGATTGCCAGGAAATTTAGGATCAAGAAATGGAAGTACTTTTTCACACAATGCATCATCCACTTGTGGAATTCTCTGCCACAAGATGTGGTGACAGCCAACAACCTGGATGGCTTTAAGAGGGGTTTGGATAACTTCATGGAGGAGAGCTCTATCAACGGCTACTAGTCTAAGGGCTATAGGCTACCTCCAGCCTCAGAGGCAGGATGCCTCTGAGGACCAGTTGCAGGGGAGTAACAGCAGGAGAGAGGACATGCCCCTTTCAACTCCTGCCTGTGGCTTCCAGCAGCATCTGGTAGGCCACTGTGTGAAACAGGATGCTGGACTACATGGGCCTCCTTGGGCCTGATCCAGCAGGGCTGTTCTGATGTTCTTGTGTTTTAAGTTTGGAAATGAGGCAACTACGGGAGGACATGATAAAGAAGTCTATAAAATCATGGATGTAGAAGAGAGAGTGGACAGAGAGAAATTTTTCTCCCTCTCTCATAACACTAGAACCAGGGATCACCCCGTGAAACTGATTGCCAAGAAATGTAGGACCAACAAAAGGAAGTACTTTTTCCACACATTGCCTAATTAACCTATGGAATTCTCTGCCACAAGATGTGCTGACAGCCAACAGCCTGGATGGCTTTAGGAAGGGCTTATATCAATTAACAGAGGCGAGGTCTATCAGTGGCTACTAGTCTGGTGGCTATAGGCCACCCCCAGCCTAAGAGAGAATACCAATTGCAGGGGAGCAACAGCAGGAGAGCAGGCATGCTCCTTTCAGCTCTTGCCTGTGGGCTTCGCAGAGGCATCTGGTGGGCCACTATGCAAAACAGGATGCTGGACTAGAGGGGCCTCCTTGGGCCTGGGCCAGGCCCATTCAAAGCCTCTGCCTTGGGCTTCCCCGTGGAAATGTACAAGCCCTGGGCGGCTCGCAGGACCCACCTCCACAGGAGTGTTTATCTCCAGCAGCCACTGCAAACCCAGCTCCCCTGGGGCCGTTTTCTGGCCCTGGGAATGGCAGGGCAGGATAGGGCCCCCCCTCGCTGGCCAAGCCGGCTCCCTGTGCAGGCAGTAAGTCCTGCTCTCCAACCCTGGGACCAGGGGCGTAGCAAGGTTGGAGTGTGGGCCCAGAGACAAGAACAGGTTTTGTAAATCGTGGACAGTGCTTAACACTCACATCAATTTTGGAGGATGAATACAACTGAAGGAAGCCTGGGTGGGTGCGTGGCTGGGGGAGTCCGTCATGTGACTTGCCTCTGGGCCCCCCCCAAGGTAGTGGGCCCCCAGACAACTGTCTCCCCCTTGCCCTGTTGTAGTTACGTCCCTGCCTGGGACCTCCATTCAAAAGGGTCTTCTTGGGAAAGGTCTTCTCTGCCAGTGAGCAGAGCTGCTGCCAGCCAGAGATAGCAATTGTAGTCTCACTAGAACGAGGGTCAGGCTCAGTACATGGCAGCAGCTTCCTAAGGACCTCAGAAGCACCTATAACTCAGTGGAACGTGTGCTTTGCAAGCATTGTCTACCCAGGCTGGCAGCCCCTCTCCAGGGATTCCGGCAGGAGTATCTCTCCGTCCTACCTGGAGATGCTGCCAGGGAGGGAACCTGGGACCTTCAGCATGCCAAGCATGTTAGAGGTTGTTGATTTTTACCCACAATAACTAAAACAGCAGAGCACTAAGGAATGAGCACACACTCCAGTTACAGAGTACGTAGCAGAGGATGGTTTGGATATTGCAGCTATTTAGAGAAAACACATGGAGATCCTTGTGTGACTAAACACTAAACATTTACTGGTTAAATACACTTCGATAGGAAAGACCTATCTCTAATCCAAAGGACTACATAGTGGATAGGTAAGGAGAGAGAGAGATGTTTCCATGATCTGCTCTCTAGGAGGAAAGGAAGGATTGTGGCTCAGCACCGGAAGTGCTGCAGAGTCAGTTCAGGGGTCATAGAGTAGGGACAGAGAGGGAGACCTTTACTCACTGTCTCTCCTCCCAATGCCCCTCGTGGTCATTAGGACAGTTGGTGCAAAAGGTCGATGCACTGGAAGTTCATCTCTAACAAAGCAGGGAATCTATCACTGATCTAGGCCCCCGGCCCTGACAGAAACTGAACGCTGAACTTAGGATAGACCTTTGGCTTAATCCAGCAGGGCTGGCATTTGCTAGAACCTCTCATGGTGAACAATGGAACATAGCTGTACAGGAACAGTCTACCTCTGAGTACTAGTTGCTAGGGGAGCAACAGCAACAGAGAGCTGTCCCCTTCATGCCTCCTTGCAGGTTTCCCAGAAATATCTGGCTGGCCTCCATTGGAAGCAGAATGCTCTCTGGGACTATAGACGACCCTCTAGTCTAGTCTAATCAATAAGGGGGTGCTCTTATGTCCTTTTGACCATGGTCATCCATGGCAGGTATTTTTCAACTGCTGGCTCAGGTAAGCCTCCCTGGAATTCACTGCAGTTTCCTCCTCATACAACTTGGGGTCTGCCCCAGGCTCCTTTTCAAACATTCCAGTCCCGCAAAAACATTCCGCCCCCGCCCGCTCAGTGCTGGTGATCAGAATAATGACTAGTCTCTGACTAGCAAGGGAGGAGAGAGAGTTTCCCTTGAAAGAAGTTGATTTAATAATCTTAAGTTGCTGGTCATTCTTCAGTTGGCAAAAAAGCAAAATGCCATAAGGTGTTGCAAAGAACCAAACCAACTCAAAACCAAATATAATGTCAGCTGGAATTGACAATTGAAAAAGAGAGGGGAGAATTAATCGCCTCGGCGACTAAACTGGCCCTGGTCTTAACGCAGGAGATTCTGCTCTGCCTGCGGATGTGAGCATCTTGCAGCTGACCTCTTGCAAAGCTTGTCTTGTCTTGTCTTGCTGGCTGAGATCTTGCCGGGCGTTCCTTGTTTTTCAGCTGGCCAACTCCGCTCTCGCAAAACTGACCATGTGGTTGGGAAACTACGGTGATAGGTTTTTTAAAAGCCTGCCATGCCATTTCTCAGCAAAACCAGAAGCTGAATCCGACCACCTGTATAAATCCTGCTACCGTGTACCTGCCTAGCTTACAACCCAGAATTTATTTGTGTCACTCCTAGCTAGGAAGCTGGAGAGAAGAGCTGAGCCCCCAGCCCTGAGGAGGGAAGGTCTGTCTTGGTCCTCGTCCCCTCAGCAAAACTTCAACCTTTTCATGGCAGGATTGAGGGGCAGAACCTTGTGGCTGGTTCTTTGCAACACCTTACGGCATTCAGCTTCTTTATTGGGGGCCTCCGGTTGGGTTGCTTTACAATTGGCTAGGCTGGGCTTCCTCTTCCAGCAGTTCAGTGAAACGCACAGGCCACAAGAGGGATGGGGACCCTCCTGGGCACTTTGGAGCGGCTCAACTATGACTCCCAACAAGGCGCTTTGGGAGCACCACCATCGCAGTTCTGGGAGAGAAACAGAAGGGCGCAGCTCCCAAGGGGGATAAAGTGGACCGAGAAGTGGCAGGGAGGTATCATGAAGCTCCCTTCCCTTCACACCATCCTGAACCCTCCTCACCCACAACCATCTTAATCTGGTCAGCAATGCAGAAGACGAATACGGCAAATATTTATATACCGTTTTTCAACAAAAGTCCCCAAAGCGGTTTACAAAGAAATGAATAAATAAAGACGGCTCCTTGTCCAAAAGGGCTCACAATCTAAAAAAAAAGACAGACCCCAGCACCAGCCGCTGGAGGGATGCTGTGCTGGGGATGGAGAGGGCCGTTTGCTCTCCCCCTGCCCCAGCAAGAGCATCGCCACTTTTAAAAGGTGCCTTTTTTGTTCAGTGAGCAGTTCAAGAGGCTCCGGCAGCAGCCAGAGTCCAGCGGGAACCCCTCCCTCTGAGTTCAACGACCATAGCACCTGGGATAAAACGTGGGTGTGCATTTGATGGCCTCCCTCCTCAGCTGCCTGGAGGCTGGAATCTTGCTGCTGGAAAAGGGTGGGGTGTGTGTGTGTGTTGGGGATGTTTCTGCCTGCAGAGAAGCAGCAAGGATGGAAAGACCACCCAGGGTACCTTCAGGGCGGGATTCCTGGGGTCTCCTTGGCTGCCCCAACATTTCCCCTTGAACCACCCCCGTCCGTGTGGTCTTGAGATGTTCCACTTCCGAGACGGGATTTCCAAAAACAGAACCCAGCAGGGGCCTGAAATCCCGGCTGCCTTCTAACACACACAGTGTGGCACCAGCACAAACTCAGTTGCTCACACACCAGCAGCTGCAGCACCCCACAGTTTGGTGAGGCTGCTTTTTTATTTCCCTGCTTTTTATCCTCTTGGTCTTGTTTGTAAAACCCTTTAAAAACCGAGAAAAACAAACAGCTTTTAAAAATACATGAGACTTGTTGACGTGAGTAGGCTTTGAGCAGGATAGGCTGGTGGCTGGTGAACCTCTTTTCCATCCTGCCTCCACAGGCAGCTGGGTACAGGTAGGACCCTCTCCTCCCTGGCTGCTGCTTCTGCTCCCCCTGCGATCCCCTCCTCCCCCTAAATGGGGCTCACCCACCTCCTCGTTTAGGGTAGTGGACCTGTGAACAAGCCTCTACTGTCTTCCCTTGAGTTAAAGAGTCGCATGTGTGACAGTCACTGCAAGCAGAATAGTTTGATGTGGTTCTGCATGCAGTGCATCCTAACGGTGTCTGAATTAGTTTAGTTTTGAAAGAAAGCAATGGAGGGAGGTGTGATTGAGGTCTCCTTAAAAAAATGAGGCATGGTGGAGAGAGAGAGATTTCCACCCCCTCCCTCACAACACTAGAACCAGGACTCATCCCATGAAACTGACTATTTGTTGTGAACCGATTCGCCTTGAACCCAGCCTGGTTCGGCGGTTCAATCGCAGACCAAACAGGGGGCAGTCCAGTCCGTGACCTAACTAAACCAGGCCTGGTTTGGGTGAACCGGTTTGGATAACCTTTTTGGTGGCCAGGTGGGGGCCGGGTGGGGGCGCTACTGTTCATTGGGGTCTGCTGCTGCTCACCCTCCTGGTGTGGCCCCAAGCATACTCCCCCCCCCGCACACACACCTTTACCAAGCTGCCAGCCTAGTTGACATCATAAATGCCTTGCCTAGGGAGGGCAGGATGCCTCCATGTTTGAAGGAGGCAGTAGTGAGACCTTTGCTTAAGAAGCCTGCCCTGGAGCCCTCAGGGATGGATAACTACGGGCTGGTCTCCGACCTCCCTTGGGTGGCCAAGGTAATTGAGAGGGTGGTGGCTGATCAACTCCAGGCAGTCTTGGAGGAAACTGATTATCTAGATCCATTCCAAACTGGCTTTAGAGTGGGGTGGCTATGGGGTAGAGACAGCCTTGGTTGGCATGGTGGATGAGCTCTACCAGGGAATAGAGTGAGGCTCTGTTGGTTCTTTTGGACCTTTCTGCAGCTTTCAGTACTATTGGTATCCTTCTGGATCACTTTGGGGGATTTGGGAATAGGGGGCACTGCTTTGCAGTGATTCAGTTCCTATCTCTCTGGTAGATTCCAGATGGTGTTGCTTGGAGATAGTTGCTCTCTGGAATGAGAGCTATTGCATGGTGTCCCTCAGGGCCCCATCCTGCTTCCGATGTTTTTTAACATCTACATTAAACTGCTGGGTGAGACCATCAGGAGATTTGGAGCAGGGTGTTATCAATATGCTGATGACACCCACATCTATTTCTCCATGACATCATCATCACAAAATGGCATAGCCCCGCTAAATGCCTGCCTACAGGCAGTAATGGGCTGGATGAAGGATAATAAATTGAAGCTGAATCCAAGCAAGACAGAGGTACTCATGGTAAGGGGTCATACTTTAAGGGACGTGACCCCTGCTAACCTGGCAAAGAGGCACCTTTTAATGGGGTGATTCTCTTTATTGAGCAGGGGGAGAGTAACTGGCCCTATCCACCCCCAGCACAGTACCCCGTCAGTGGCTGTTGCTGGTGTCTATCTGGTGTTTCTTTTTAGATTGTGAGCCCTTTGGGGACAGGGATCCATCTTATTTATGTATTATTTCTCTGTGTAAACCGCCCGGAGCCATATTTGGAAGGGCGGTATAGAAATTGAATTATTATTATTATTATTATTATTATTATTATTATTAGATCTGAATGGGGTTGCCCTCCCTCCGAAGGAACAGCTATGTAGCTTAGGGGGTGCTTAATCTGGACCCTCACTCTGGTTTCTCAGGTTGAGGCTATGGTCAGCCGCTCTTTCTATCAACTTCAGTTGATATGACAGCTACATCTGTTCCTTGAAGATAATGATCTCAGAACTGTGGTGCATTCTTTGGTAGCCTCTAGGCTTGACTTCTACAGTGAGCTCTATGTGGGGCTGCCTTTGTATGTAGTTTGGAAACCAGTTGGTTAAAAATGCAGTGGCTACAGTAGATTGATCTCAGAAGTGTCTCGGAGAGACCATATTATGCTTGTTTTAAAGCAACTGCATTGGCTGCCAATAGGTTTCTGGGCAAAATACAAAGTGCTTGTAAATACCTTTAAAGTCCTAAACAGCTTAGGACTGGGTTACCTGGGAGAGTGCCTCCTTCTGCATGATCTCCCTGCACATTAAGATCCTCAAGAGAGGTCCGTCTCCGACTCCTGGCGCCCCCAGAGCCCTGTGGTTGTCTTTGGTAGAATCCAGGAGGGGTTGACCATTGCCTCCTCCTGCGCAGTATGAGATGATGCCTTTCAGCATCTTCCCATATCGCTGCTGCCCAATATAGGTACCAGCGGGGATCTGATTCTGAACCAGCAACCTCTGGCTTGCTAGTCAATTCATTTCCCCACTGCGCCATTGGTTGGTTTTTATTCTGTATCCGTTGTGTTTGTTTTTGCAAACCACCTAGAGCCTTTGGAGTCAGGCAGTATATACATCAATCAATCAATCAGTCAATCAGTCAATCAGTCAATCAATCAGTGAGGCTGCTCACACAACCCAAAACTGGGTAGGACAATTGTCCTGCGCAGGTTTGGAAGCTGTGTGCGCTCCCCATTTTCGGGGTTATGTAGGAGCAATTGTGCGTGAGACTGCAGCTGGGGCGGGCAGCGCCATCCCACCCGGCTTTCATACCCAGCATTTGACCCAGGTAGGAGGAGGGAAAGAAGCGGCCCTGCCCAGCACCTCCCTCCCCCCACACCATCCCTCCTCTCCCTCCTCCTCCCCGCTAGTTGCTTGCTCCCACACAACCGAAAGCCAGGAGGGTGCGCAGCTCCCGGACCTGGGCGAGACACTTGTCCGTCCCAGTTTTTGATCGTGCGAACAACTCCAGTTGTTGCAGGAGAGCAATGAGGGGGGTCATGCCTCTGCCTGCTGGCTGTGGGCTTCCCAGAAGCCTCGGGGTATGAGCCGGACGGTTAGTCCATCGAGCCCAGCATGGGCTGCATGCACCAGCAGCGGCTTCTCCGAGGTTTCAGGCAGAAAAGGGCCTTTTTGCAGATGCTGTCAGGAACCGAACCCAGGACCTTCTGCGTGCCAAGCAGCCCTCTCTCTAGGGGTAGAGTTGTGTGGCCCCGATCCAGCCGGGCTCTCCCTATGCTCTCCTGTTATGTCCTAGATACCCCCTTTGAAAGTTGGTGTCTTTAAACAGAAAGTTTTTAAACAGAGAGTTAAAAAAAACCCTGGTCAACGTGGTCCGGACCTGAACCCAGATGCTTCAGGCTTCTGCTCTCTGGTGGCAGGGCTTTTCTCCCCAGGGCTGGGGCCCTTCCAGAAGGATCCACCGAGGCCTGCTTGCCCCAGACACCAGCCTCCGCGTCTGCCGGCTTGCAGCCAAGAGGCGGCCTCCAGCTATTGTGGCTGACCCAGTGGAAATGTACCCGCTTGGCATGGCCAGCCGGTGCCCAAAATAAGCTGGACAAAGAAATGTTACTTCTGTGCTTCAAACTTGCTGAGGCTGGGGAATTCCAGAGAGAATCATCTTGTCCTATATGGAAACAATTTGTACCAACATGACTGCGATCTGGGGCAGGGGCGGGGGCTGACGTGTGGGGTGGGGGGAGAAGGCAGAATAAGAAGTCACTCTCTGACATGTGAATTCTGCTTTTGCTGTGGGAACCAGGGCCGGGGGGGGTCCCTGTCCGTGAAGAAGCAACCCACAAGCTACACTGATGGGGGGGGGGAGAGAGAGCTGCTGATCCCAAATTTGGCCAGCATGCCCGAAGACGGACAGACCCAACAGTGAGCAGGGGAAACATTCAGATAAGGTTTCTTGTCTTTCAGGGGATCCTGCAAGAGGAGATCCGTTAAGAGTGAACCGGGAACTTTGGGGCACACGGTGGGGGGGGGGGCAGAGCTAATCTCTTTCTCTCGGCATAAATTGGACTTTTAAATTTTCTTTTTTTTCATTTATTTATTTATTTTATTTCTATACCACCCTTCCAAAATGGCTCAGGGCAGTTTACATTAAAACAATTAAAATCAATTAGCAGTTAAAAACAGAGGTTGTAAAACACTATAAAAACAGCAATTAAACAATCAGAACAAGGTGAAAACCCTGAACAACCAGGTTACAACGTTAAAACCACTTACCTTAATTTAGAAACCCTGGAAGGCCAGGCCAAACAGATAGGTCTTAAGGGCTCTCCTGAAGGCCAATAATGAACTCAAGACAACAGATTTCTACGGGGAGTGCATTTCACAGCCCAGGAGCAGCTACAAAGAAGGCCCGCCTCTGAGCTGCCACCGGACACACCGGTGGTAACTGGAGACGGACCTCCTCAGATGACCTTAACGTGCAGTGGGGATCATGCAGAAGAAGGCGCTCTCTAAGGTAACCTGGACCCAAGCCATTCAGGGCTTTAGAAGTATATTTACAAGTTTTCATGAGCACGACACATGCTTTTCTTTAAGATGAGATTCTCTGGATTCTACAGCAAGCTGATGCTCAGGCAAGGGTTGAATGAATTGTCTGTCTCCCCAAGAGTTCTTTTTTCTTCTCTGCCTCCAGGGATGGGAGCAAGAAGATGATTCTATCTGTGCTTGGAATTCCCAAACAGCCGCCAGTTTGGGGCCACAGAAAGAACCCTCTTTGCCTCTGTGCCACACCGGCTAATCATGTGGCTGATTAGAAATGTAACCCACGAGTAAATAATTCAATAAGGACTTCTTCTTTCTTCTTCTTGCTTTTTCTTTCTTCTTGAAAGAATCTTTCCCCCCTCTCACTTTTTTTTTTGCATGAATTCCCAGCCTGGGTCTGTCCCTCTCCACATTGTCGCTAAGCAATCCTGGGCTCTTAAAGAATCCTGAGAAAACACTTGACGCTCCTTGGACGGGGCTCAAGGGAGGCAGGCTCAGGCCGACTTGGACTCCTTCAGCAGGAGAGGAATGCTAGGCTGGCTTTCTTGTGCAAGGCGAGCTCAGCTGTGGTGAGTGGTGAGGCACCACCCTTTCCCTCTCCCTTACTGGAAGAGGAGTTTGGGCACCTCTTAGTAGCAGAACTTCAACAGAGGAAGCATGCCCCATCAGGCAGTTTCATGCTGGGGGAGCACTGCAACCTGTGGAACTTCTGCCTGCTGTGGCAGGGGGGAGGCTTCATAGCCAAACCAGATGGCATTTTAAAAAAATGCCTTTGATCATCTTTCCACCCCAAAGGCAGCAGGGCTGAAATGTCACCCACAGGTCCCGTGGGGGCGGGGGACATCACCGCTTTACTCCCAGGACCCACTCTGACCCCGCTCCACCCCTGGGAGGAGAGCTGGTCTGGTAGTTGCAAGCATGACTTGTCCCCTTAGCTAAGCAGGTTCCACCCTGGTTGCAGATGAATGGGAGACTAGAAGTGTGAGCACTGCAAGATCTTCCCGTCAGGGGATGGAGCCACTCTGGGAAGAGCAGAAGGAGGTTCCAAGCACCCTCCCTGGCAGCAGCATCTCCAAGATAGGGCTGAGAGAGACTCTCTGCCTGCAACCTGGGAGAAGCCGCTGCCAGTCTGTGAAGACAGTACTGAGCTAGATGGACCAAGGGTCTGACTCAGTAGATGGCAGCTTCCTCTGTCCCTATCACCCCCAGTCCCCGTTTACTCCCAACTCCGAGGGGCCTTCCATGCAGGAGCTGTGCGAGGTGGACAGGATCCCAGGCGGGCCTCTCCAGAGGGGGTCCCTCTTTGTGTCTCTGCAGAGAGGCCGGGAAGCAGATCAGAGCAGGAGGAGAGTCAACATACCTGGCCGGGCTTTCTCCAGGCCTGGCCATGCCAGGCGAGGCAGAGGAGACAACTGGAATCCCCCAGCTCAGGTTTCCTTGTAGAGCTAAGCCTGGGTTCCTAACCTGGGGCACGTCCTCCCCATATGTTGTCAGACTACAAATCCCATCACCCCCTGCCTCAGAGCCTGGGGTGATGGGAGTTGTAGTCTGACCACATCTGGGCAGGGTCCAGGCCGGGAACCCCCTGATCCATGTGAAGCCAAGCTGGTAGACTTCTCTGCCACAAGATGTGGCGGCAGCCAACAGCCTGGATGGCTTTAAGAGGAGTTTAGAGATGTTCCTGGTGGTAGCAGGCATGACTGGTCCCCTTAGCTAAGCAGGGTCTGCCCTGGTTGCATCTGAATGGGAGACTAGATGTGTGAGCCCTGTAAGATCTTCCCCTCAGGGGCTGGAGCCGCTCTGGGAAGAGCAGAAGGAGGTCCCAAGTTCCCTCCCTGGCAGCATCTCCAAGATCCGGCTGAGAGAGAGACTCCTGCCTACAACCTGGGAGAAGCCGCTGCCAGTCTGGGAAGGCGATACTGAGCTAGATGGACCAAGGGTCTGACTCAGTAGATGGCAGCTTGAGGTCTATCAACCTCCAACCTCAGAGGCAGGATGCCTCTCACAATATCAGTTGCAGGGGAGGGAGCCACAGTAGCAGGAGAGAGGGCCTGCACACACTTCTTGCCTGTGGGCTTCTTGGAGGCATCTGGGGGGGCTCTGTGTGAAACAGGATGCTGGACTAGAGGGGCCTCCTTGGGCCCGATCCACCAGGGCTGTCCTTATGACTGAATGGGGGGAGAGAGAGGAGGAGGAGGAGAGGTTTGCAGAGGACACTGCCTCCAGGAGGGTCATCTGAGGACAGGGACACACTCCTGAGTACTAACTGTTAGGGATGTATGTTGGAATAGGGCAGGTTATTGAGGAATGGCAGGGTGTGTGTGTGTGTGTGTGTGTAGGGGAGCTCAGAAGAGGGGGCATCCCAGGACTCCTGTGTTCTCTGGCCAGCTCTGGGCAAGGTGTGAGGGGGTCCGAAGAGAGCAAGCACCAGCCCCATGCAAAGGATTGCCATGCAGTCCAGGGGCGGGTGGGTTTGAGGTTGGTGTTCCCCGAACCTTCAGTCTGGGATGCTCCCCGTGTCCTGGCTGGCAGGGACAGAAGGTGCCCTCACCTGTGGGATGTCCGCCTTCAAGGCGTGGGAACCTGGTGTACTCCACAGGGTGGTATCGCCTGTACAGCTGCTACCCCCTCCAGCAAGGGTAGCTGTAAAGGGCTGCTCCCCCCCAGATCTGTTTCAGAAATCCAAGGTGTGGGGCCCAGCTTGCCCACCCAGCAATGCACTTTGCCCCCTCTGTGCCCCTCCCCCCAGCCCCCTGGGATTCACAGACTTCAAAGGGGACCTCGTATTTTGAGTAAAGGAAGGAGAAGCTTTATTATTATTATTATTATTATTACATTTATCTCCCGCTCTTCCTCCAAGGAGCCCAGAGCGGTGGACTACAGACTTAAGTTTCTCTTTCACAACAACCCTGTGAAGTAGGTGAGGCTGAGAGAGAAGTGACTGGCCCAGAGTCACCCAGCTAGTTTCATGGCTGAATGGGGATTTGAACTCTGGTCTCCCCGGTCCTAGCCCAGCACTCTCACCACTACACCACCTGGCTCTCATTACATCTCTTTACCTCTGCTAACTTGGCAAAGAGGCACCTTCTTAACGTGGGGATTCTCTTGATTGAGGGAGAGTAACTGGCCCTCTCCACCCCCAGCACAGCATCCCTCCAGTGGCTGCTGCTGGTATCTGCCTTATGTTTCTTTTTAGATTGCGAGCCCTTTGGGGACAGCCTGGGAGCCATCTGATTGGTTTGTTATTCCTCTGTGTAAACCGCCCTGAGCCATTTTTGGAAGGGCGGTATAGAAATTGATTGAATGAATGAATGAGAAGGCGACTGCCGCGAGGGGTCATTGGCGCGGCGTCGGGGGGACGTCCACTGTGCGCACCTCGGGGCAGGGGGCTGCTGCTGTAAGGAGCGCGCTGCACCCATCCGCGGGGGGAGGGTTAATCAAACGATACCCGACGCCTGCCACTGAAGACGTGAAGGGCTGGCGGCGGGGGGGCAGCAGCCCCACCTCTGGCAGAGGCGAGCCTCGCCGGACCCCGGAGGTGCACGAAGGCGCGTCCCAAGCCCTCCCGCCACTGCAGGGGTCCGGAGGCTGCAGCCTCGAGGCGGGGAGGGGGGCGCCCGGGGGAGGAGAGGCCGGCGGGGAGGGGGCGGAGGGGATGGAAATTTTCCGGAGGGGCGGAGCTGCTGCTTGGGGGAGGGTCCTGGGAGCCGATTAAGCCCCGGCCCCGCGGCAAGGGGGGGTCAGTCGGCGGGGCGCGCTCGGAGCCGGCGGACTGCGTGCGGTCGCTGGAGGTGCGCCGGGAGGGGCTGCTGGACGCCCCCTGCCCGAGGCAGCCGCTCCCCGCTTTGTCCTTCGGGTAGGGGGCGGAGGCAGGCAGGGAGGGCTGGACGGACGCCGGGGTTCGCGCCCTCGCCCCCTCCAGCCGGGGGAAGTGGACTGGGAGGGGCCGTCGGGGGCGCCGGTTGGGGCCTGCTGGGGTGAGCCGGGGCGCCTAGGTCCCTACCTGCCCGCGGGGGACAGGAAGGAGGCTCGCCTCGCCTAACCCTCCCCCCCGGGGCAGGACAGGAGTAGACCCCGGAGACACACCTGGGGCGTGGGGAGGGAGGGAGGGAGCGGCCTCCGCCGCCGCCGCCTCGTATCCGGAACACCCACCTGGGTTCTCCTTCCCCCACGGCCCCCAGGGAGGGAGGCAGGCAGGCAGCCAGGCTGGAGCGCAGGGCAAGAAGCTCCGTGGGGTGGGTGGGGGGCGGGGGTAGCTCGGACGCCTGGGTCCTGCCCCTTCCTCTGGAGCTTGCCCGCCCCGCCCCGCCTAACCTGCGGGACCCAGCAGCAGCCGCCCGCTCAGAGATGCCCTTTGCCCCCCCCCCGGTGAGGTCGCCTCCCCTGCTGCAGCCTCCGCCACGGCCTCAGTGCCCCCCCCGCCTGCCACTACCGTGGGGGGGGGGATTCGCCAGCCAGGCCGCCCCTTGGAAGCCCAGGAGGCGGGGAGCCCAGCGGGGACTCCTCCTCCCGGCCCTGCGCTCCCTGCCCCCAGGTGGGGTCTCTGGAGGGGGCCACCTCCTGCCCTTCCTTCCAGGGCAGCCCCGGAGTCCTGCCTGCCCAGGGCCCGCACTGCCTTGGCATGCCGCACCCGTGCAGAGAGGTTGGTTGGGGGGCACACGGTGTGGGTGGGCCCGGCTCTCCCACGCTGCAGAGCCATCCCAGTTTGGGGGCGCAGGCGTGAAGGGGCCTCTTGGGTTATGATCCGTGGGGCAATCTGGCTTATTTCACCCATACTTCCCCCCCTCCCCGACCCACAGCGAGTGCCATGGCGGCCCCCTTTGTGGTGGAGAGTCCGGACGTCCAATACACCCCGGACTTCATCGAGGCCAAATATACCTATGGCACGACGCAGGTGTGCCTGGAGAACGGCATCACCAAGGTAGGGGGTGCCCGTGTCAAGCTGGGGGAGCCTCTGAGGAGGTCGATTGCGGGGGCGGGGGGGAGCCCAGAAGTGGGGCAGGAAGCCCAGAGGGGAGCCGGGACCAGGAGGCGGGCGGGGGGGGATGAAACCTCCCCCTCTTGATGGACTGGGTGGCTGGGACCCCGTGGGGTCTTCACCCACATCCAGGGGACAGGCTTCCACGGAGTCAGACCCTTGGTCCCTCTAGCTCCGGATTATCCACACTGACCGGCAAGCGCTCTCCCGGGTTTCAGCCGGGAAGATGCTGCCAGGGATTGCACCCGGGACCTTCTGGATGCAGAGCAGCGGCCCTCCCGCTGAGCTTGCAGCCCCATCCTCGATGGAGACGCTGCACGCTTGTCCCCTGGGGTGGGGCGTCTGCCCGAGCTCCCCACCCCCCTAGCCCAACTCCCAACCTCATGGTGTGTCCCTGTGGCGGGGGGTTCCGCAGGTCAAGCCTTCCTCCACCAAGCTCACCTTCCGCACGGAGAGGCGCGTTCCCAAGCTGGGCGTGATGCTGGTCGGCTGGGGCGGGAACAACGGCACCACGGTCACCGCTGCCGTCTTGGCCAACCGGCTGGGCCTCTCCTGGATGACCAAGACGGGCCAAAAGGTGAGCCAGCTGGCCACGGGCGGGGGGGGGCAGTTGCTCAGGATGGGGGCCACCCCTGCGGTGTTTACACGCGCTCTTCGCAAAGAGTCCTTTCCCTTTGGCGCTTCCGACAGCTGGTTTTCTTCTTGTTCGCGGTTTGAAGTGCTTAGTGCCGAGAGTGGAGTGTGTCCCCCCTCACCCCGGTTTGGGAATTCCTCTCTCTCAACAGAAAAGCAAGACACAGCAAGTCCGTAAAAGCCTGCCGTGTTCTCTAGGGCGGGGGGCTCCTGTCCGGCCGTGACCCACCTGTAAGGGGGTCTCCCTCCCTCCCTCCCTAACCTCTCTCGGCCAGCCCTGCCCCACTATTAGTAGCAATCTGGCAGCGGCCCCCTCCTCTTCTGCCTCCTCGGACTCAAGAGCTGCAGCCCTGAAAGCTCAGCGAGAGGTTTGGGGGTTCAAGCCTGCCTGGGAACTGCCTCCAAAACCTAGATGTGGGGGGGCTGGAGGGGAAAGCACTCTGCGCATGGGCTGGGACCGTTGCCTCAGAACGCAGAGTAGCGTTCAGCCCCTAGCCACCTGGAAGAGGCATATTTTAACCTCTTGCCCCTCCCTGGGGTCCCCACGGTAGGGATGTGCACAGACTTGTTCAGAGGCCCTTTTACAGCCCTCCGAACAGGTTCGAACACTGGCCGATTCGAATGTTCGACAGTGGCGGGGGAGTCGGACTTGGAGGGCGGGGAGGGTGCACTTTCTCCCCCCCCCGCACCCGCTGGCGCTTGTAAAATCCTTCGGGGCAGCAGCGTACCTCCCTGCCCCCCCCCCGCTTCCCCTCTTTGGCCGGAAGTGGCCGGAAATATCTGGTGCACGCCCGGCACGCACTTGCGCACGTCAGATGGGCTCATGTGTGATCACAACACGCGCCCCCGGCATGCACATGCGCACCAGGTATTTCCAGCCACTTCCGACCAAAGCGGAGAAGGGGCAGCACGGACGTAGGCTGTTGCCCTGAAGGATTTTACAGGAACCGAGCACCAGTGGGGGGGGGAGAGCGAGGGAGGGGTGAGTGCACCCTCCCCCACCTTTAAAGTTCAATCCCCACCCCCACCCCTTTGAACCACCCCCGCCCGGTTCCATGCACATCCCTACCCCATGGTGAAGTCCCTGTCTCTGATGCCTGAGCCGTTCTGGAAGGTCGGTATAAAAAATGAATGAATGAATGAATGAGTGGCCATCAGGAGGAGGCAGGTGAAGGCCATGGGCCCCCAGGGACAGCTAGCAGCCAGAGGTAGACTACTTCAGAGCATCGGGGCCCCAAATAGCCATCATGCTAGCAGCTGCAAACAGGTTTCTCCTCCTCCGTGAATTTTTCAACTCCCTCTTTGAAAAGTCACCCGAGCCGGTGGCCATTGCCTCATCTTGTGGCCGTGAGTTCCACCGTTTGATGGTGAGAAGGGGAGGCCAGGTTCCAGGTTGGCGGTTCTAATGCTGACAGCAGGGAAGGGCCCAGAGGCACTGGGCTAGTCTGGAAAGAGAATGCTGTACCAGGTGAACTAGTCTGAGTCTTGCAAGGCGAGTCTGTGTCCTGATGCAAGAAAGGAGAGCGGAGAGCCTCTTGACCCAGATTTGTTGCCTGTGAAGAGCCCTGGAGCCTCCGTGCCTCTTGGCCTCTTGCTCCTTTCCATGTGGTGTTGAATAAGCTCAGTGCAACGTATGCTTCTTTAAAACTTTAAAGGGCGGTAGATTCGAACCCAGGCCCCCTTCTCCCTGCGAGGCCGGTGCTCTGCCACTGAGGGGGCTAAGGCCCCACGGAGGAGGGTCACAGGGCTGCTGCTGCCGGACCCCTGAATATCTCTCGGCACTCATGCGGAGGTTCCTCCCTCCTTCTGCCCCACAGCAAGCCAATTACTATGGCTCCCTCTTGCAAGCCTCCACCGTGTGCCTGGGCACCGGCCCCTCCGGAGACGTCTTCGTGCCCTTCCGGGATCTGCTTCCCATGGTCCATCCCAACGACATCGTCTTCGACGGTAAGGGCCTGGGCAGGGAGGAGGGCCTGGCTGCTGGGGCACGGAGGCATCGGTTGGCCTTCTCCTTCGGGCCACAAGCCTTAGCTGGTAAGCTTGTCCATGAATGAGGACGGGCAAGAAGTTCAGGATGGGCCCTAGTGGGGGTCCCAGTGCGCAATGCCCCGCAATCTGCCACTATCTCAAGTGGTGATGAAAGAGTGAGACCAACGGAGAGAGGCCTGTCAGTGGCTGTGACGAGATGATAGCTCAGCGGAGCCTCCAGGCTCAGTGGCAGTATACCATGGCCAGGGGACAAAGTATTAGGGGAGGGCAGTTGCCTTTATGCCTGGCTTGGGAGGCTACCAGGAAGATATTCTGCTTGACTACTCTTAGGAACGGGATGCCAACCTTGGTCTGAAGTGACAGGCTTTGACTCCGGGACTTAATTTTAAATCGGCGATGCTGCCGGTGGAGCAGGCTGCTGTCTCTTATTTCATTTTTGAAGTGACTGTTGGCCATGGTGAATTACCCCACTAGAGGAGCAGACGGGCTTCTGTGCCGAGTCACCTTTTAGCGTCACAGCAATTGGTTTAATAATTGGGTTCTTAAATCATGAGCTCACTTGCTCTTCCTTCATTTTAACACTCAGTTAACCATCGGGCCACGATTCTGAAAATGCATTTTTATTTCTTGCCTTTATATCCCGCCCCATCTAAGATCTCTGGGCAGCGTCCAAATTAAGACACATCAATGGATGGCTGTTTAGAGCGGTTTCCCAGAGCACGGCCTGTCCAGGTTGCAGAAGGCACGGCTCTGCCCGCCCAGGGGGGGAATGCCTCTTCTTCTTCCCGCTGCAGCAGCCTCCGCAGACCCCGTTCAGGACCCTCTTCCAGCCGTCTGGAAGTGGCTGCCGGCATAACGGGCCGTGGCATGTTTTACCTCGACTCGGGTTGCTTTTGTGGGGCCTAGAACTGATTTCAGCCGGTCAGTGGCCAAGTCGGAAGGCCAAAAAGAACAAGCGACTCCTTGGGTTTTGCTTGCACTCTTGCCTGCCTGTATGCTGCGTTTGAGGGGGCCCCGGCACCCAGGTTCCCTCTGAACCCGAACCCGGGGCCAGTCACTCACACAGAGGCCCAGACCTCCATCCGTTGCTGCAGCCTAAGGTCTGCCCGGGTCTCTCGTTGCGGAAGCCCTGCCCGGAATGAGGGGGTGGCCGGCTCCCCTGGCTGCAGACACCCTCCCCGTCCGGGGTGGCCTGCCCACCTCTGTCTCTCCTCCCTGCCAGGCTGGGACATCTCTTCTTGGAACCTGGCCGCCGCCATGCGCAGAGCGCAAGTCCTGGACTGGCCGCTGCAGGAGCAGCTCTGGCCGCACATGGAGGTCCTGAGGCCGCGGCCCTCCATCCACATCCCCGAGTTCATCGCGGCCAACCAGGAGGAGAGAGTGGACAACGTCCTGACGGGGACCAAGGCGGAACAGGTGGGGGCTCTGGGGGCTCAGAGGCCAGCCATCTGGCCCGGCACAGGCGGGTTGCAGCTCTCCAAGGCCCCAGGGCAGGTCGCTACTCTTTGGCTTTGCTTCCAGACAGAACGGCAGTCACTGGAAATGTGGCCGGCTGAACCTGGACCCTTTTCTGTGCAAAGCAGCTAGGCGGCTGTTTCTCTGCAGGCCCAGATTCTTCTTGCGGGGAGGCAGCCTTGGCCAGGTCCGGAGAAGTGTGTGCATGCGCACGCACACACACCGATGTGGAGAGGCAGGGCTGGGTCATCCATGGGGCACAATAGGCCCAGGGCTTACGGAAAGGTTTTAGGCCCTCCCAAAAATCTCTCATGACCCTGACAAGAAAAGAAAACTGCAAAATCAAACTTAATAATTTGCTTTAATTGAATTACTTTAACAGCATAACAAAACAGTACCATGCAGAGTGTTGGATAATGGAATTTAATGATATTGGCGCTGACTTCAGTACATGCACATTGGACATTAACATTGGACATTAATTATTAGATAGAATTAAAAAAATTCTGCCACTCTTTTTGTTTGCAAAACCACGGACTGCATCTTCCCATTTCAAATTTTGCAAAAGCTCCTTCTCAGTTGAGAGTCGGGCGAGTGAAGATAGGGGTTTCTGTCCCGCGGTTGACCTGAGACGGGGTTTTATATGTTTCCGCTTTGGAAAAGAGCTCTCCCCTTCATAGTTTGTTCCCGAAATGGCAAGATGCGTTCTAAAAGCGACCTTAACGTTTGGAAAGCTTGTTCCCAAACTCCGCCCCCCTCCACACCCCACCAGATACCTTCTTGTGAAGAGATTGTCCTAATGGATTTGGATACAGGAGATGTATCGGGGGCGATCCATCGTATGCGATACGGGGGCGATCCATCGTATGCGATACGGGGGCGATCCATCGTATGCGATACAAACATTTATAGATCTACGATTATGGGAGTGTCCGAGGCCTACGAAGATGTTAATCCGGGCCCTTTGGGAAGGGAAGCTCCTCCTTGCCGGAGGGGAAATCAATTTGGGGTGCTTACTTGAAAAAGGTTGAGGTTGTCGGTCTTGGTGGAGCGGGACTGGTTCCTGAGCCTTCCCAATTAACCTGCACCCTACTGGGTATTAATGAGTGTTCAGTGCAGCCCTGTAAGAGAGGTCAACATTATGATTCTCCTCTTGCAGAAGGGGGAAAGCGGAGGTGGAAACAACCCCTGCCCCAAACTCCAGAGAGCACTGTTGGGGAGTAGGCAATCCTGAGCAAGATGGGGCAAGGGTCTGACTCCCGAAACGGTACTGACCACCTCCTCTGGACCTCTCCTTCCTCCCCTTTGCCACCCTAAAGATGGCCCAGATCCGCCATGACATCCGGGACTTCAAGAACTCCAGTGGGGTGGACAAGGTCATTGTCCTCTGGACAGCCAACACGGAGCGGTTCTGCGAGGTGCAGCCCGGAGTGAACGACACAGCGGACAACCTGCTGCAGGCCATCGAGGTGAGAGGCCCGCATGGAGCCAGTCGGTTTCCTTCTCTTGCTCAGTACCAGGACGCAAGTCACCTAGTAAAACGGAGGAGTGTCATGGATGTGGGGCAGGGGAAATCCTTCATGTAGTGGGGAATCAATTTGTGGCCTCACTGATAGCTTAGGAAGGAGATCACTGGAGAGAAGGCGGCGGGAATGCCGGTGGCTATTAACCAGGGTAGCTTATTGGAGCCTCCATGTTCATGAGCAGTCTATGCCTGAATACCAGACATTGGGCAGGGCAAAATATTGGGGGGGGGGCTGTCGCCGTCCTGCTTGTGAGCTTCCCGGAGGCGTCCAGGTGGCCTCTGCTGCGGCGAACGGGTCCGTGGTCCGATCCAGCAGAGCTCTGACATCCCCATGTCTTTCTGTGGCCCCTCGCTTGTTCCTGACTCTCACGCCATTCCTCCTTTCTCCGGCTGGGTACTTGCCCTCCTCCTGTTTGCAAGAAACCCTCCCGGCCCCACGTCTCCGGGAAGGGCTGCCTCTCTTTCCCAGGGCCCCACTGACTTCTCTCTGGCCCTGCTCTCCCCACAGCGGGGCCTGGAGGTGTCCCCTTCCACCCTCTTTGCCGTGGCCAGCATCCTGGAGGGCTGCACCTACATCAACGGCTCCCCCCAGAACACCTTCGTGCCGGGCGCTGTGGAACTGGCCGTCCGGCGCCAGGTCTTCATCGCCGGCGACGACTTCAAGTCCGGCCAGACGAAGCTCAAGTCCGTCCTGGTGGACTTCCTCATCGGCTCCGGGCTTAAGGTGAGTGTGGGGCCCGGGGTGGCCAGTGGGCCGCTGGCTTCTTCCTAGGGCCGGGTTGTGAGGTGGGCCCTGCGTGGCTCCTGTGAGGCTGCGGGTACCGGGTGTGGCTGATTTTGAGGCGCGCCGCTGCCGGTCAGAGTTGGCCATACTGGATGGCGCAAGGACCCTAACCCAGCAGGGCTGCAATGTTTTGCTGGGAGTGCCAAGCTCATTTCTTGGCCTCTCAAGTCACGTGAACCATTAGCTGGGGAAGGCTGCTCTTCTTTCGCTCTCTGAGACCTTGGAGAGCTGCTGCCAGTCAGAGTAGGCAGTTCTCAGCTAGGTGGACCCAGAGTCAGACTCTGTAAGTGGCAGCTCTATAAAATATTTCTATGCCGTATGTTCATGGGACTCGTGTTTTTCTGCAGGCCTGGGGAGAGCTCTGTGTGTGTGTGTGTGTGAGTGATATTGTTAGCAAGTGGCTCCCTTCCTTTCCTGCTTCTTCCTGGGGACTGGCACTGTCCCTGCATACCTTGAGGACTAGCAACGTCAGGCGTCTTAGATGAGGATAGGTTGCTTCCTGTCCTCCTTGCAGCCGGTGTCCATCGTCAGCTACAACCACCTGGGGAACAATGATGGGAGGAACCTCTCCGCCCCTGCGCAATTCCGCTCCAAGGAGATCTCCAAGAGCAACGTGGTGGAGGACATGGTGGCGTCGAACCCGATCCTGTACGGGCCGGGGGAGCGGCCGGACCACTGTGTGAGTAGCGGGCGGAACAAGGGCTGGCGCTGGGGAGGGGGCTGGCTGGAGGCTGCCGGCCCGGGGGCCCCCTCCTGGCTCACGGCCCTGGCCGCCCCCTTCCCTGGCAGGTGGTGATCAAATATGTTCCCTACGTGGGGGATCGGAAGCGGGCGCTGGACGAATACACGTCGGAGATCGCCATGGGCGGCACCAACACCATTGTCATCCACAACACGTGTGAGGTGGGTGTCCGCGAGGGCCGGGCTGGGCTGACCCCTGCTTGCTCATCTCCAGGGTTCCCAATCGGGGGGGGGTCCCCTTCCAGGACAGCATGGAGGTCGCGGCCCTCACGAAATAAAAGGGTTGATGTCTCAGAAGAAAGGAGAAGACCTTTCCTGTCTCAAAGGGGCTCACCGTGGTGGGGGGGGGGCTAGGAGAAAACCCAAGGGAGACCCCAGCAGCACCCGGAAGAGAAAGTGATGCTGGCCTGAAGAGGGATGCTTCCTCTCTCCCTGCGACGTATAAAACGGCTCTCCCTTGAAAAGGGGCCTCCTTGCCTCGTTAGCAGGGGTTACTGACCGCCATTGATAGACCTTTTGTCACCGTCCGTGGTTTTGGCCGATTCCCTCCCCTAATATCATCTAAGCCATTGGAACTCACCGCTACAAGATGTGTCAACGGCTGTCGTCTAAAGTCTTTTCTGTTGTCCTGAATAAGACTGCCAGTCCAACTTCACGGGGCGATTTCCGGGTTCTAATATTGCTTATAGGAAGGGGAGAAAGAGAAACCTGCCTTTATCCGCATTCTCTGCATGTGAGAATGCAGATTCTTTGTAGACATCTCTGTTGCATCCCCACCCCGTTGTTGGGGGGGGGCGGGCAACCCCCATTCCCCTGGCCTTTGGGAAGCGAGTGTGAATTCAGGCTTCCTGGAATGAGAAAGTCTCCTGAAATCTCCCCCCACCACCACAGGATTCCTTGCTGGCCTCCCCCATCATCTTGGACTTGGCGATCCTGGCCGAACTCTGCCAGCGGATCCGGGTGGGAGTCGAGGGCGAGGAGGAGCCCCAACCCCTCCACAGCGTCCTGTCCCTCCTCAGCTTCTTATGCAAGGCTCCGCTTGTGCCAGACGGCGCCCCGGTGGTCAACGCCCTCTTCCGCCAGCGAGCCGCCATTGAAAACCTCTTCAGGTAACCGCACCCCCTTCTGGTGGCAGGTGGCAGGTAGCACCACCGCAGCCGGTCCTTGTGTGGGCCGTGGGGAGCTCCTGTGCTGGACCCACAGGGGCATAAATGGGGAGGGTCCCAGGGGTGTCCTGGCCTCTTTGTGTGACCCTAATGGGGAGAGGTCCCACATGGCTTCCCCTTCCCAGGGGTGGGATCCTGAGCTGTCCCTTTATTTCTTTTATGTTTTTATTTTATTTATTACACTTCTATCCCGCTTTTCTTCCAAGTTGCTCAGAGCAGTGTACGTGGTTCTGTTTATCCCCACAACAACCCTGTGAGGTAGGTTAGGCTGAGAGATACATGGCTGGCCCAGAGTCACCCAGTGAGTTTCATGGTTGAATGAGGTTTCGAACTCCAGTCTTCCTGGTCCTAGTCCAACACTCTCACCACTACACTGTGCTGGATACCGCCTAAGACTCAAGTCTCTGGGTGGTTTACAACAATCCAAACAACCAATGAAAAGGTTAAAACATTGCAATAATTTAAAATTTAAAACCATGTCAAAACTATTTTAAAAAAGCCATCAGACTATTAAAACAGTGAGGCTCTTCTCACAAATCAGCCCGCTCTCCCCGCAGACGTTCAGTCATTTGTCCCTGGGCACCCACACGGCCGCCAGCGGGCTTGGGAGTTTGGGGGCTGTGTGGTCCCCGGTAGTTCAAGCATGCTCATGCTGGAGAGACCCCCGAGTCGGGAGGCTGCTTTTTAGTCTCCCGGTCGGGGATCTCCCCGTGAGTTGCCGCACCGCGGCAGCGCACAATCCAGTAACCCCGGTTAGTGGAGCGCTCACTCCGCTAACCTGGGCTAAGGGGGTGGGTTGGGCGGTTTGAGAATCGCCTCTTTATCTAATTTCTGGTGGAGTCAGTATCTTGCAGCTGACTTCGCCAGAAATTATCCTTTGTGGTCCCAGGGAGAGAGAGATGTTAAGCACTCTGTGTGAAGCCCATCTTTTCAACTTTTGTGCAGAAGTGGCAGAATTCCAAACTAATGGGACTGCTCTTGAGGGTGTGTGTGTGTGTGTGTGTGTGTGTGTGTGTGTGTGTGTGTGTGTGTGTGAGCGCATGCCTGTGTGCTCAGTCAGAGGCGGGCCACCTGAATAACTTCCAAACGAACAAACCAATATCCTTGAGTTCTCATTTTTATTTATTTATTGTTGGATTTATATACCGCCTTTCACTAAAAACAACCTCAAGGCGATTTTGACCTCTCCTTCCGCCCACTCAGAGCCTATGCACATGGCCATCCCGTGATGACCACAGCCACACGGGGTTGCATGCATGTCTGAACGAACTGGGGCCAACTGAACCGTTACAGGTAGAACCTTTCCTGCTGCTGGGCTGTCCGAAGGTGTTCATTTACACGCAGGCCCATAGGCGGCATAAGAGTTCCGAGTTCCTCAGGAACAGAGGAAGCTGCCATAGACTGAGTCAGACCCTTGGTCCATCTCGCTCAGTATTGTCTTCACAGACTGGCAGTGGCTTCTCCAAGGTTGCAGGCAGGAATCTCTCTCAGCCCTATCTTGGAGATGCTGCCAGGGAAGGAACTTGGAACTTCCCAGAGCAGCTCCATCATCCTCTGAGGGGAATCTCTTCCAGTGCTCACACATCAAGTCTCCCATTCATATGCAACCAGGGCAGACCCTGCTTAGCTATGGGGACAGGTCATGCTTGCTCCCACAAGACCAGCTCTCCTCTCCATTGAGTTCCTCAGGAACAGAGGAAGCTGCCATAGACTGAGTCACACCCTTGGTCTATCTAGCTCAGTATTGTCTTCACAGACTGGCAGCGTCTTCTCCAAGGTTGCAGGCAGGAATCTCTCTCAGCCCTATCTGGAGATGCTGCCAGGGAGGGAGGGAACTTGGGACCTTCTGAATGCAAGCAGGCAGGTGCTCTTCCCAGAGCGGCCCCGTCCCCAAAGGGGGAATATCTTATAGTGCTCATGTGTAGTCTCCCATTCAAATGCAACCAGGGCAGGCCCTGCTTAGCTAAGGGGACCAGTCATGCTTGTGGCCACCAGACCAGCCCTCCTCCCTCAGGAAGCTGAACGGTCACAGCAAGGCCTGAACAGAGGCTTTCGGGAATGCCCTTTCTTTTCCCAGCCTGTTTCTCCCCTCAGTTGCTTTGAAGCTCCTCCATCCCCACGGAGCACCAAACTTGGTAGCATCTCCTGCCTTGGGCAAGGGAGTGGATGGAGGAAGAAGCAGCCTGCTAGGGCAGGGCAAGGTCTTCTTCCATCAGCTAACCAGCATGAGAGAGAGAGAGAGAGAGTATATTTTCAGGGCCTGGAACCAATTTGGCAAGGGCCAGGTCATGCTGGCCGATGGGGGGCTGGCTGTTCACACGGTGAAGTGGCTGGATTTGATGGTCGCGGCAAGTATTTTGTGTGTCGCTTTTCTTCCAAGTGGCCTACATAGCAGCTCTCCTTGATTTTGCTTGGGCCGGCTTGCAGCCTCCTTGCCGGGGGGGGGGGGGGCTGAAGTGAGGCACCCCAGACCTCTGAGCCTGGCTTGTGCATGTGTGAATCTGCTCTTGACTGGACCTGACATCTCCCAGCCCCGCTCTGCTCTCTCACTGGCATATGAGCACCCTTTTGGAAGATGCTCTGGTAACCATGGCAACCTCTCCCCCTTGCAGGCATCTTTAACCTCCCTCCCAGGATGAATGGCACACAGGTAGCCATGGTGACCCCCTTAGCAGCTCACCAGCTGTTATCGATAGTTGCTACGGGAACCCCTTCCTGACTGGGCCCTTTGAGAACAGGAGTTGGGTCTCCATGGTAACCTGTTTGTAGCATTAGGGGGTCTGATTTCCCCCCTCCTTTTCATCCCCCCCCCCCCCTTCTGCCACAAAGCCTTTTTTCCCTTTAAACTAACTAGCAGGAGGAGGGGAGATTTTGAGGAGCTGGTTTCTCTTTAAGGGATAGGTCCTAGTCTGTGTGCTGTGTGTATTTGCTAGGGCTAGCATTTACCAGGGCTTGCATTGGGGGCTCTGTGGCATTCAGTTTTTGTTCCTTCCTTCCTGGAGTGGGAGGACTCAGCTAGGGTTGTGGGAGTGGCCACATTCCTGTGAGCCACATTCCTGTGTTTCAGTTTGAAGCCTACTCTCTCTAGAAGTAGAGAAGGCCCGAGAGCTTAGTGAACAGAGATTAGCGAAAAGGGATAGCAAACAGGGCATTGGCGTTTTGCACAGATAGCAAGCAGGGCATTGGCGTTTTGCTTGGAGTTTAGCGGGGAAGTGTGTGGGGGAGCATAAAAAGAGTCCCCTTGTTCACAGAGAGCCCGGTGGGAAGAGAAGGTAAGTACTGCTCCCTCCTTTATATTCTTGAGAAAAGAAGTTTGGGACAGTAAGTCATGGGTGTGTGCTTGGTGCAAGGAGCTCCTGGTTCTCAGGGAACAAGTTCCTTCCCTCGAGACCAAGGTGGCGGATCTGGAGAAGCTCAGAGACAAGAGAGGCATGCGGACAAGACCTTCAGGGACGTGGTAAAGGCATCCCACTCCAGGGCTGATAGTGCCTCTGCTGTTAGGGAGAATGAAGGTCTCGGGGAAGGAGGATATTGGACTGAGGATGAGGGAAATGCTCCTTTAGAAGGGACCCCTTCCGTGGGATCCTCTCGCACAGGGGATACTCCTCTGGGGGGTGGGGGCCTCCTTGTAGTTGGTGATTCGATCATTAGAGGGATAGAGAGATGGGTTTGTGACCCGCGTGTTGACCGCACAGTGACTTGCCTTCCTGGTGTGAAGGTTGCGGACATCACACAGCGTCTAGATAGGCTCTTTGGCAGTGCTGGGGAGGAAACAGCTGTCGTGGTGCACGTTGGCACCAATGATGTGGGGAAATGTAGTCGGGAGGTCCTGGAAGCCAAATTTAGGCTGATAGGTAGCGTATTGAAGTCCAGGACCCACAAGGTAGCAGTCTCAGAAATGCTACCTGTTCCACACGCAGGTACAGTGAGACAGGCAGAGCTGAGGGGTTTCAATGCGTGGATGAGACATTGGTGCTGGGAGGAGGAGTTTAGATTTGTTAGGCACTGGGATACATTTTGGGGCAAGCAAGGCCTGTACAAAAGGGACGGGCTGCACTTGAACCAAGTTGGAACCAGACTGCTGGCGCTTAAAATCAAAAAGGTTGCAGAGCAGCTTTTAAAATTATGCCTGGGGAACAGCTGATGGGAGCTGGGCAGTATCCCATTTGGCAAAAGCCATCCCTTAAAGTGCGAGGGTGCAAAAGATTCAGATAAAACAGAAGGGGACAGAGCAGAACCGCATAAAGAGCAGACAGAAGGCTGTGCGAGCTGGTCCGAGAGTCAAAAGAAAGATAGCATACATCAGGGGAGAGATTCAGCGTATGGGTGCTTGTATGCCAATGCCAGAAGCCTCCAAGCCAAGATGGGTGAGCTAGAGTGCTTGGTGGCTAATGCAGAAATAGATATAGTGGGCATAACAGAAACATGGTGGAACAGTGAGAACCAGTGGGACACTGTTATCCCTGGGTATCAACTCTACAGAAAGGACAGGGAGGGGCGCCTTGGAGGTGGAGTAGCACTGTATGTTAAAGAGGGCACAGAATCTAACCAGCTAGAAAACCTAGGTGGACTGGAGTCCTCCACAGAAACCCCGTGGGTGACAATACAAGGCCTGAAAGGGAACATGCTACTGGTGACGTGCTATCACCCTCCGGATCAAAACAACAGACTGGGAGTTGCAGCAGGAAATCAGGGAGGCGTCAAGGAGAGGCAGGGCTGTAATCATGGGCGACTTCAATTACACACACATAGACTGGGTAATTCACAAGGTAAAGTAATGAGGTCAGATTTCTAGATATGTTGAATGGCTGTGCCCTAGAACAGTTGGTCTTGGAACCAACCAGAGAGAATGCGACCTTGGACTTGATTCTGAGTGGCACCCAGGACCTGCTGCATGATGTCAGTGCCATTGACCCTTTATGGAACAGTGACCATAGTGCCATTAAATAAAGCATACATGTGGGGAGAGAATCACCAAGGAAGTCTAACACAGACATTTTGAATTTCAGAAGAGGAAACTTCTCCAAAATGAGGAGTTTGGTGAAAAGAAAGCTGAAAGGGAAAATCAGGAGAGTCACTTCGCCCCAGAGTGCACGGAGTTTACTCAAAACCACAATACTAGAGGCTAGTTAGATTGTATACCCAAAAGGAGGAAAGGTACCACTAAGTCCAGGAGGATGCCAGCATGGCTGATAGGTACCGTCAAGGAAGCCATCAAAGGGAAGAAGACTTCTTTCCAAAATTGGAAGGCCTGTCCAAATGAAGAGAACAGAAAGGAACACAAACTCTGGCAAAAGAAATGCAAGATGACAATAAGGGAGGCAAAAAGAGAGTTTGAGGAACATTTAGCTAGAAGCATCAAGGGGAATAACAAAAACTTCTTTAAGTACATCAGAAGCAGGAAACCTGCCAGGGAGGCGGTTGGGCCATTAGACAATGACGGAGTGAAAGGGATTATTAAGGAAGATACGGAGGTTGCAGAGAAACTGAATGAGTTCTTTGCATCTGTCTTCATGGCAGAGGATACTGAGAATATACCTGTTCCTGAAACAGGCTTTTTGGGGATGGAGGCTAAAGAACTGAGTCAGATAGAAGTGACAAGAGATTATGTTCCAAACTGTCTGGAAAAACTGAAAACTAGCAAACCACCCGGGCCAGATGGCATCCATCCAGGAGTCCTCAAAGAAATCAAATGTGAAATTGCCAACCTCCTTGCTAAAATATATAACTTATCCCTGCAATCAGGCTCTGTACCGGAGGACTGGAAAGTAGCCAATGTAACACTGATTTTCAAAAAAGGATCCAGGGGTGATCCGGGAAATTACAGGCTGGTTAGATTAACGTCTGTTCCAGGCAAATTGATGGAGAGCATCCTCAAGGATAAAGTTGTAAAGCACATAGAAAAACAGGCCCTGCTGGGAGTGAACCAGCATGGGTTCCGCAAAGGTAAATCGTGCCTCACCAACCTTTTGGAGTTCTTTGAGAGTGTCAAGAAGTATGTGGATCAAGGTGATCCAGGTGACATAGTATACCTGGACTTCCAAAAAAGATTTTGACAAAGTTCCTCATCAAAGCCTCCTGAGGAAACTTAGCGGTCATGGGATAAGGGGACAAGTCCATGTGTGGATTGCAAACTGGTTGAAAGACAGGAAACAGAGGGAAGGTATAAATGGAGAGTTTTCACAATGGAGGGAAGTAAGAAGTGGGGTCCCCCAGGGATCTGTACTGGGACCAGTGCCTTTTAATTTATTCATCAATGATCTAGAAGCAGGGGTAAGCAGCGAGGTGGCCAAATTTGCAGATTATTCCAAACTCTTTCGGGTAGTGAAATCCAAAACAGTTTTTGAGGAGCTCCAAAAGGATCTCTCCAGAGTGGGTGACAAAATGGCAACTATGGTTCAGTTTTGGCAAGTGTAAAGTGATACACATTGGGATGAAAAACCCCAACCTATCTATCTATCTATCTATTTAGATTTCTATACTGCCCTTCCAAAAATGGCTCAGGGCGGTTTACACAGAGAAATAATAAATAAATAAGATGGCTCCCAGTCCCCAAAGGGCTCACAAAGTAAAAAGAAACATAAGATAGACACCAGCAATAGTCACTGGAGGTCCTGTGCTGGGGGTGAGAGAATCACGACATTAAAAGGTGCCTCTTTGCCAAGTTAGAAGGGTCAGGGTATTTTTTCACGTATATGCCGATGGGATCTGAGTTGTCGGTGACGGACCAGGAGAGGGATCTTGGGGTCGTGGTGGACAGCTCGTTGAAAGTGTCGACTCAATGTGCAGCAGCTGCGAAAAAGGCCAATTCCACGCTGGGGATCATTAGGAAGGGGACTGAAAATAAAACGGCTAATATTATAATGCCCTTATACAAAACTATGGTGCGACCACACTTGGAGTACTGCGTACAATTCTGGTCACCACATCTTAAAAGGGACATTGTTGAACTGGAGAAGGTACAGAAGAGGGCAACCCAGATGATCAGGGGCCTAGAGCACCTTTCTTATGAGGCAAGACTACAACACCTGGGGCTTTTTAAAACAACTGTGGGGAGACTTGATCGAGGTCTATAAAAGCATGGATGGTGTAGGTGGCTACTAGTTTGGATGGCTTTAAGAAGGGTTTGGATAACTTCATGGAGGAGAGAGAGGTCTATCAACGGTTACTCGTCTTATACTCCAGGCTACAGGCCACCTTCAGCCTCCGAGGCAGGATGTCTCTGAATACTAGTTGCAGGCTTCCAGCAGCATCTGTTGGGCCACTTTGTGAAACAGGATGTTGGACTAGATGGGCCTTGGTCCTGATCCAGCAGAGATGTTCTTATGTTCATAAGTTGAGTGTTCCTGCATTTGACCAATGGTCTGTCTAGCGTAGGATCCTGTCCCCAATGGAGGGAAGCCAGAGTAACTGTGCATGCAGAAGAGAAATAAGTACTCATACATTTTCGTCATGAACGTGGCAACTTCCCTCTCTGCCCCAACACTTAGTAATCAGAGGTACACTTCCTGAAAAGGAAGTTCCATTTTGGGATGATAACCAATTTCCATTGCCAGTCTTCCTCTTCTGTGGATTTTTAATCTAATCCCCACCCCCCTGACCAGAAGCCAGTGGCCCTGAGTTCCACATGCCAAATCTGCAGCATTCAGGGAAGTCCTCCCCATTGTCTCTTGAATCTACTGCCCACTGCTTTTAACTTAGGAGCTGTTTTGTATATTTTTATTCTGTTCTAGGTTTGCTAGCCATGTTGGAATCGTGCATAAAAGCAGAGCATAACTTGTAAAAGTTAAAATCAATTATTTAATTGAGAGATCCAAGATCGAAAATATATATAGGAGTACTTATTTCTCTTCTGCATGCACAGTTTTGGAAAGCTCTGCCACATCTCCTTCCCCTGCTCCGAGCTCACCCCCACAAAAAATGCAAGAGCCATCTTGCAGGGAAGGAACCAGAAAAGCTTGATTGCTTGTTTTGCTTTGTCTTCTGCAGGGCCTGTGTGGGGCTCCCTCCCCAAACCCACATGCAGCTGGAGTACAAGACGCAGCGGCCGTGGGGTTGTGCCAAGCGGGCGCCCTCCTCCGCCACCCCCCCTCGGCCTGCCCCTCACAAGAAGGCAGCCACCCACCTCAACGGCTTTGTGTGCCCCCCAGAGAGCAACGGCCCCCCGGGCCCCAATCCCCACAGCCACGTACTTGCCCTGGACAACTAGGCTGCTGGCCCCGATCGGCCACCTTTCCCTCCCTGCTGCTTGGACTGTTTGTCACTTGTTTTTCTTTCTCTCTTTGGTGGGGAACGGGGGCCCTCTGTCTCCCCACCCCACCCCCAACCCCCTGCCCTATCCTTTCAGGTGAAGTTGAACTTGGAAAACTGTGAATGTCCCTTGTTGAGTTTGAAATAAAACTTAGCTCTGAGCAATGCCTTTCTGAGTTGTTGATGATGAAGCTGGGGTGTGTGTGTGTGTGTGTGTGTGTGTGCTGTTGCAACCCACAGCAGTGGAGACCTCTGCCCCTGGGTGCTTGCAGTGTGTAATTAAGCGCAGGAAGGGGTGTGTGTGGAAGGCAGACATGGTGGGGAAGTTTGTTTGTTAATATATGGGGGGGGGAGTCCATCAGGTGAAACCCTTCCCATAACGTGCAGTGCCATTTGACGATGGCTGTGGATCCGTTGTGGCCCCCTCTAGGGAAGAAGTGGCCCAGGAGGGTGACCATAGAACGGAGACGGCTGCAGCCCACAAAAGCAGGAGGTGGTGGCAGTGTGTGACTCAGTTTCCCTTCCTTAATCAAAAAGGGTGGAGTCCTCTCTCAAAGGGCCCAGCAGTGGCGAGCTGTCCCCACGGCAGAGGCTCTCATCTTTGCTTCTCTCCTTGGACAACTGACGGCTGGGCTGGGCAGAGGCGGTTTCAACGCAGTCCCTGGAGCGGACAAGCAAATGCAGTCCTCCCTCGCCTGCAAACTGGACTCCCGTCTGGGAAAGACCTAGAAGTTGATGATCCGGAGGGATGTTGGGCCCAAAGAGAAGCCACTGGAAGTCTGCTACACACCTTGAAAGACAGGCGACCACCTCTCTCCATGTTGGGGTCTCCCAGACTTCTGAACGTGGCCAAGTTCCCTGAACTGGGTGCGCCCAATCCAGTCGGTGGCCAGGCTCTCCTTGGGGGGGTGAGGGGCCCTGGCCTGCCAGCCACGCGTGTGCTCGGACATCCCCCTGCCCCTCCCTTCTCGGCTTTTGAGCCAGCTCCCCCCACAAACTTGGCTGTTTCCTGAAACTTGCACAAACAACCCAAGGTGGGTGGCCATCTCCTGTGGGGCTGGAGGGAGGCTGAAGGTGGGCTTGCCTGGTAGTGGCAGTGGGGCTGCTTGCAGGATCCCGGCCTGCTCCAGTGGCCCTTTGGGGACCAGAGGTGGTCTTGTGTCCGACCAGAGTCAGACCGCCCGACCGTCTAGAGCAGGATTGGTTCTCCGACATTCTAGGCAGAAGCCCTCCCCAGCCCGACCTGGAGATGCTGCAGGGGGTGGGAATCAGGGACCTCCTCCTCCTCCTCTGAGATAAGCAGATGCTGTTGCACTGGGACATGCCCCCCCCACCAAGGGAAGGGAACAGGAAGTCTCCCCTCCCATCCAAAGGCAAGCCAAGGTGTGCCCTGCTTAGCAAAAGCGCTTGCTGCCACCAGACCAGCTACCCACCCCAGCTCTGCGACCAACAGAGAGGAGAAGCAGTCCCATATCTTGCTGGACGCCAACCAGTCTTCCCTGTAACCAAACATTCCAGATGTTGTTGACTACAACAACCACTGCTTTGCAATGGTTCCGCTCCTACCTCTCGGGCAGGTTCCAGATGGTGTCCCTTGGAGACTGCTGTTCTTCAAAATCTGAACTTTTGTATGGTGTGCCTCAGGGCTCCATATTGTCTCCGAAGTTGTTTAACATCTACATGAAACCTCTGGGAGAGATCATTAGGGGATTTGGTAAAGGTTTTATCAGTATGCTGATGACACCCAAATCTGTTAGCCTCATTGAGAGAAAGCATAACCTCCCTAAATGCCTACCTGGCGGCGGTAATGAGCTGGATGAGGGATAACAAACTGATGCTGAATCCAGATAAGATGGAGGTACTTATTGTACGGGGTCAGAACTCGGGAGATGATTTTAATCTGCCAGTTCTGGATGGGGGTCACGCTCCCCCGGAAGGAACAGGTGTGCAGTCTGGATGTGCTTCTGGATCTGAACCTCTCCCTGGTATCCCAGGGAGGCGGTGGCCAAAGGTGCTTTTTATTGGCTTCAGCTGTTACGCCAGCTGCATCCATTACTTGAGATGAACGACCTCAAAACAATAGTACTTATGCTGGTAACCTCTAGGCTGGATTCCTATAATGCGCTCTATGTGGGGCTGCCCTTGTGTGTAGTCCGGAAACGACAGTTGGTTCAGCATGCGGCAGCCAGGCTGGTCTCTTGGTCATCTTGGAGAGACCATGTTACTCCCATATTGAAAGAACTACACTGGCTGCCGATATGTTTTCGGGCAAAATACAAGGTGCTGGTTATTAGCTATAAAGCCCTAAACAGCTTAGGTCCTGGGTATCGAGGAGAACGTCTTCTTCGCCATGAGTCCCACCTCCTGTTGGCTGCGGCTGCGGCTGCTGCCAACTGATCTGGCGGCTACTCAGGAACAAGCCTTCTCTGTTGTGGCCCCCGGACTTTGGAATGCACTCCCTGTTGAAATAAGAGTCTCTCCATCTCTGGCTATTTTTAAAAAGGCACTGAAGAAACAATTTATTCACCCTGGCTTTTAATTAGATCTATGGTTCTTTTTCATTTTTTACCGGGTTTTAAATGGTTTAACATTTTTAATGTTTTAAATTATTTTAATTGTTCAATGATTTGATGTTTTAAACTATTTCAACTAAAAACCTCCAAGAGACGCAAGTGTTGGGCGGTATAGAAATGTAATTAATATAATAACAATAATAATTAATTACCCCCAGTGAGGCACTACCTTGGCATGGTTGTGGGGCTTGCGTGCTCTGAGGAAGGTGAGAGCTATGCCAGAGGTCCAACCATACTGGACAGGTCTCACCAGAGGAGCCAGACAAAGAGTGCCTCTCCCATCAACAATATGGTGAGATGTAACTTAATAAATCTATACCAGATCGGTCGTCGCCCGGGTCAACAAGGACTGCGCCAGGTGCTGGAGTCCCTGGACATCTGGTGGCAAGTGGGCTACAGGACTCAGGATATTCAGTTGAGCAACCAGGGCTGAAGACAGCAAAGTTACTGGAAGAAACGTCGCTTAACCGAAAAAAATATACGAAAAATGCCAACAAGGAAATAATGATCTGCTACTACAAGTCTAGTCCAACTAGAAGAGGTTATTTAAAAAGAATGTACCAAATTTGGAAAGAGAAGCATCCAGATACAGAAATAACAGAACAAAGGCTAGCAGACCAGAGAAGATTCATAATAAGAAATAAAATATTCACAGGAGTTGAGCTGGAAGAACTGCTAAGAGCAACACAGGCTCAAGATATGGAAGAAGAATTACCACCAACTGAAGCAGTTGCTTATGCGCAGGTGGAGGAGGTGTTGGAAATAGAGGATGCCACTGTTGCTGAACTGTTTTAAAATCAAAACCAGGCAACCACCCCTTTGCCTTCACCTCAAAAACCCGAATGCCATTGAACAGAAAAGCAACAAGAACTAAAGCAAAAAATAACAGCACATGAACCAAACAATCACCAGGGTTCAACTTCCAGCTCTAAAAACAGTTGCCAAAAAACAACTTGCTCAGGCATTAAAAGATGTCAATTCTGCACTTGCAGAAATAACAACCAATAATTTGCAAGAAACAAACCAACTAATGTACAGTGCAGCAACAATAACAACATAAGAGCTCGTATATAAGATCAATGGACCTGTAAAAAAAGAAAGTAGTATATCACCTAAATGGAAGATTAGATTAGAAAATAAAATCTCCAGGCTCAGATCAGATGCTAGTAAATTGAAAGATATGAAAGACAAGAAGCTGAAGAATGAAAACACCAAACAGTATCTGATCCAAAAATACCACCTAGATTCAAGGAAAATTAGAGAAGTCCTGGAAATAATAAAGCAGCAAATAACAGCAGTGTCAAAGAAGATTAGCAGATATGAAGCCAGAACTACACAACACAGGCAGAATCTCCAATTCCAATCGAATTAGAGACGTTTCTACCAAAGCATAGAAGGAGAAACTGCAAGAAACACAGAAACACCAAATAACGAAGAAACAGTGCAATTCTGGGGGAAATTATGGGACAATCCAATAGATTATAATAAAAAGCAGGCTGGATGAAAGAGGTCAAAAATGCAACCAACAAATGCAAGATCTAATAATAACACCAGAATTAATAAGTGAAAGAGCAAAGAAAATTAAAAATTGGACTGCTCCAGGCGACGATGAACTGCATGGCTTTTGGCCTAAACACCTAACAAGCCTTCATAAACGACTATCAAAAGAGTTCAGTCACATTTTGCAAGGAGGTGATATTGAACAATGGCTAACAACTGGGAAAACTCATCTCATCATGAAAGACCCAGCAAAAGGTGCAGTTCCAAGTAATTATAGACCGATAACCTGCCTGCCAACCATGTTCAAATTATTAACTGGAATAATAGCAGATGAAGTGATGCAACACTTATTAACTAACAAACAGCTTCCAGTTGAACAGAAAGGAAATTGCCCAAACACCAGAGGCACAAAAGACCAGCTGCTGATTGACAAAATGATTTTAGAAAATTGCAAGAGAAGAAAAACCAATCTAAGTGTTGCATGGATTGACTACAAGAAAGCCTTTGATTCATTGCCTCACACATGGATACTAAAATGTTTAGAAACAACTGGTGTCAGCAAAAACATTCAGATATTTATTTAAAAAGTAATGAGCATGTGGAGTACACAGTTAACAATCAATGGCGAGACACTTGGAAGGTTAGCATTAGAAGAGGTATTTTCCAAGGGGACTCACTGTCCCCTCTGTTGTTTGTAATCGCCATGACCCCACTTTCACAAATACTAAACAAAATAGGCCTCTGATACCAAACATCTAAAACATCCAGTAAAATCAACCATCTGCTGTACATGGACGATCTGAAGTTGTATGGAAAGTCCCAGTCAGAAATCGAATCACTGCTAAACACTGTCCGTATATTCAGTAGCGATATAGCAATGGAGTTTGGACTAGACAAGTGTGCTGCATTAATAATGAACAGAGGGAAAATAACAAAAACAGAAGGAATAGAACTACCCAGTGGAAGCAAGATCAAGAACCTGGAAGAGAAAGAACCTTACAAATACTTGGGCATACTCCAGGCTGATAACATTGCACACACTGAAGTTAAAAGAAAAATTGGTAGTGAATACATCAGGAGAGTTAGAAAAGTCCTCAAGTCCAAACTCAGTGGTGGGAACACCATACAAGCCATAAACACCTGGGCTATACCTTTTATCAGATACGCTGCAGGAATAATAGACTGGACCCAGGCAGAGCTAGAGACGCTGGATCGTAAGACCAGGAAAATCATGACCATCAATCATGCTCTGCACCCCCGCAGTGATGTTGATAGGCTATACCTCCCTCGCAGCTCAGGTGGAAGAGGAATGCTGCAAGTCCATCAAACAGTAGAGGAGGAGAAAAGAGGCCTTGAAGAATATATCAAGGACAGTGAAGAAGATGCACTTCAGATGGTCAGTAATGAGAAACTATTCAACACCAATGAAAGAAAGCAGGCCTACAAGAAAGAACAAGTCAAGAACCGAGCAGAAAAATGGAAAAATAATCCCCTGCATGGTCAATATTTGCACAATATAAGTGGAAAATCAGACATCACCGGCAATGGCTTAAGAATGGCAACTTAAAGAAAGAAACAGAGGGTTTAATACTGGCTGCACAAGAACAGGCACTAAGAACAAATGCAATAAGAGCAAAAGTCGAAAAATCCACCACAAACAGCAAGTGCTGCCTTTGTAAAGAAGCAGATGAAACCGTGGACCACCTAATCAGCTGTTGTAAAAAGATCGCACAGACTGACTACAAACAAAGGCATGAAAAAGCAGCAGGGATGATACGCTGGAACATCTGCAAAAAATACAAGCTACCTGTAGCCAAACATTGGGGGGACCATAAAACTGAAAAAGTTGAAGAAAATGAAGATGTAAAAATATTATGGGACTTCCGACTACAAACAGACAAACATCTGCCACACAATGCACCAGATATAACTGAAGTCGAGAAGAAAGAAAAACAAGTTAAAATAATCAACATAGCAATACCAGGGGATAGCAGAATAGAAGAAAAAGAAATAGAAAAAAATAACCAAATACAAAGATCTACAAACTGAAATTGAAAAGCTGTGGCAGAAGAAGACCAAAATCCCAGTGGTCATTGGCACGCTGGGTGCAGTCCCAAAAGACCTTGAAGAGCACCTCAACAGCATAGGGGCCACAGAAATCACCATCAGCCAGTTACAAAAAGCAGCTTTACTGGGAACAGCCTATATTCTGCGACGCTATCTATAACCATTGACAATAAAATTCTGGCATCCCAGGTCCTTGGGAAGGACTCGATGTCTGGATAAAACAAACCAGGCAATAACACCTGTCTGACTGTGTAAATAAATAAATAAATAATCTGCACAGGCTCTCCCTCTGACCAATTTCGGCAGAAACTGACTTTGTATCAATAAAGCAATCGACTTGGATTGCCAAAACGTAGCGTGAAGACCACGCTTTCTTCCACAGCGCTTTTCAACGAAATTCTCCAAAGCGGTTTGCATACAGACATAATGAATAAATAAATAAAGATGGCTCCCTGTCCCCAAAGGGCTCACAATCTAAAAAAGAAGCATAAGATAGATTCCAGCAGCAGCCACTGGAGAGATGCTGTGCTAGGGACGGAGAGGGCCAGTTGCTCTCCCCCTGCTCAGTCAAGAGAATCACAACTTTAAAAAGGTGCCTCTTGTCTTTGCCCAGTTACAGGGGCAAAGGTTGCAGGCCAAGACTCCAAGGTGGCAGGCAGGAGTCCCTCTCGGCCCTATCTTGGATTTGCCAGGGTGGGAACTTGGAACCTTCTGCCTGCTCTTCCCAGAGCGGCTCGTTCCCCTAAGGGGGAATATCTTACAGTGCTCACACATGTAATCTCCCATTCAAATGCAAGCCAGGCTGCAGCCTGCCTTATTTTATGGGTAAATGGAAACTCCATGTTTATGCCAGCGGCCAGGGACGGGACAAACCACAAGGTGCTGGTTATAAACCTCTAAAGCCCTAAACTGGGCTAAGTGGGCAAGAGCCTGATTCCTAAGAACAGCCCTGCTGGATCAGGCCCAAGAAAGCCCATCTAGTCCAGCATCCTGTCTCACACAGTGGCCCCCCAGATAGAGGCCTCCAAGAAGCAGCCCACAGGCAAGAGCTGAGAGGGGTATGTCCTTTCTCCTCCTGCTGCTGCTGCTCCCCTGCAACTGGGATTCGGAGGCATCCTGCCTCTGAGGCTGGAGGTGGCCTCTAGCCGCCGGCCTAGGCACCGTTCATAGCCCTGTCCGCCATGAATTTGTCTCAGCCTCTCTTAAAGCCACCCAGCCTGCTGGCTGTCACTGCACCTTGTGGCAGAGAATTCCACAGATGAAATGCATGTGTGAAAAAGTACTTCCTTTTATCGGTCCTAAACTTCTTGGCCGTCCGTTTCATGGGATGACCCCCCTGGGTCTAGTGTTGTGCAAGGAGGAGGAGAATTCCTCTCTGTCAACTTTCTCTCTTGATTGCATTTGTTGAACAGGGGTGTGGAGCAAGCACCCCGCATGGCTGAAGGGCAAGGAATCGCTTGTATCAGTGACGTGACTCAGTTGCCCGTCTAGTAAGCATTTGGTGCGGGAAACCATCTCCCTGCAGCTTAGGACTGGTCACAGTAGGGCCGTTGGTTAGAGGAATGATGGGACCATTTGCTGACTTGGTAGGTGTGGAGACAGTTTTCGGCACGGGGTCGTCTCATTTCTGTGCAAAACACAAATGCAGCCACAGCCACACCTCAGTGCCCAAAGGAATATTGTTTCATGTTTATTCCTTCGTCATTGCACTCAGCTCAAAGAAAAGGCGCATTTTCAAAAAGGCTTGTAGGCCTGTGTCCGTCAGTCAAGTTTATTTATGGCCAAAGACCAGAAGTCAAAACAGATGTACAAATAAGAATCAACAGTGCTCAAAGTCGTTTGGTATAATGCCTCAGTAGGCCTGTGTTGGCCCTGATCCCGAAGATCCCATGAAACTGCACCTGGCTGAAGGCAGAGATCTTCCCCACGGAAGAGTGCATGTGACCGAGATGGAAAATTCTCATCTCTAATTCTACTGACATTAATATCAGCTCTGCTATAGATCCAGCTCCCTTGAAAAGTCCGTAATGCTGGGGAAAGTTGAAGGAAAGAGAAGAAGAGGACGACCAGCAGCCAGGTGGATGGACTCAATTATGAAAGCAAGGGATGCACCACTGAGAGACCTCCAAGGCCAAGCTGAAGACACATCATCCTGGAGAGAATCTATCTATGTGGAATCTATCTATTTGGCTAAGAGTCAACACCAACTGGATGGCACTTAATCAATCAATCAATCAATGGATTCATGGAAAGGCCTTAGGAAAATCATTCTCCCATCCCCACATCCTTGGTTAAAAAGGATGGTAGATGACCTACTTCACAGGGCTGTTGTGAAGATTAAATGAAAGATGTTCCAGATCTTAGGAAAAGCACAATTCCTCTCCCAGTTATTGTCATTTCACAAGTCTTAAAAAGACCAGCTTGCACCTGACATGGCTTGCGAGAAAGACTGATGATATTTTTTAGAATTCATTTCCCTGCAAGAGTGCTAAAGATGACAGCTCTTAGGAACATAGGACATTGCCATATACTGAGTCAGACCCTTGGTCCATCTAGCTCAGTATTGTCTTTTTAAAATTTTTATTGGTTTTTACAATATCTTAACAATCCCATTACATCTAATTGAGTAAATATTGACTTCCCGCTCACCAATCTGCGCGATTAATTAACTATACCGGTCAACCATTGCTATAGTAATTCAAAACATATATCCTACACATTGCAAACTCAATTTTACTCTACCCAACCTGCTATTATTGCTAAATTTCAAACCCTGCTGAAAGGTCCATATTAGAAAAATAGTTCTTTATATATAGTAAGAATTGTTTCCAATCTTCTTTAAAACATTTCAAGTTTTCATCCCTTATCAGTGCTGTAAGTTTTGCCATCTCAGCATATTCCAAAATTTTTATCAACCAATCTTCTTTTGAGGGCATTTCATTGTCCTTCCATTTCTGCGCATATACTATTCTGGCCGCCGTGGATGCATACATTAAAAATGTTAAGTTTCTTCTGGAGAACTCTCCTTGGGTTATTCCCAACAGGAAGGATTCTGGCCTCTTAGGAAATGTCATTTTAAAAATTTTCTTCAACTCATTATATATCATATCCCAAAAGGCCTTAGCCTTCCCACATGACCACCATGTATGAAAAAAGGTTCCTTCACATTGTCCACATTTCCAACCTTTGTTTGGAACATTTTTAAACATTAATGCTAATTTTTGCGGTGTCAAATACCACCTGTACATCATCTTATAATAATTTTCTTTTAAAGTATAACATGCAGTGAACTTTAAATCCATTTTCCATAATTTTTCCCAAGCTGCCATATCTATATTATGACCCACACCTTGAGCCCATTTTATCATAGTCGTTTTAACCACTTCATCTCTCGTCTCCTCCAAAAGCAACAACTTATACATCTCAGAGACTAATTTTTCATCGTTTTCACACAGCTCTTTCTCAAATCTCGACATTTGATCCTCAAATCCAACTTTAAGATCCTTCTTATAGATTTAATTTAACTGATGGTACTGAAACCAGTTACTAACCAAATTTTGTACTTGAATTAGGTTTTTAAATTTACAACCCTTTTCTTGGAAACATAACAAATCTAGCTCAGTATTGTCTCCACAGACTGGCAGCGGCTTCTCCCAGGTTGCAGGCAGGGATCTCTCTCAGCCTTCTTGGAGATGCTGCCCGGGAGGGAACTTGGAACCTCAAAGATGCTCTTCCCAGAGTGGCTCCATCCCTGAAGGGGAAGATCTTGCAGTGCTCACAAGTTGTCTCCCATTCAAATGCAACCAGGGTGGACCCTGCTTAGCTAAGGGGACAAGTCATGCTTGTTACCACAAGACCAGCTCTCCTCACTTGATACAGCCCTGAGACCTTGGGTTAGGGCGGTATAAAAATGTGCTAAATAAATACATAAATAAATAAAATACAGCTAACAGAAGTTTCTGTGTCTGGAAAGCACACATATCATTCAGTTTTTAAAATTGTTGCCTGAAAAGCCAGGTCATGTTCATAAAAGCCTCTGGTATTATCCAAACCAGAAAGCTGATTTGAAAACATTCATTCATTGTTTTCATTGACATTATGTCACGTATCGAGGTAAGAAGTGGGGTCCTGGGACCAGTGCTCGTTAACTTGTTCATGTTAATTTGTTCACCACTTGTTTGGTGGCCAGAGGTGCTTTCTATCAGCTTCGGCTGATATGCCAGCTGCTCCCGTTTCTCAAGATCAATGACCTCAAAACAGTGGTACATCTGTTGGTGACCTCCAGACTTGACTTCTGTAATGCGCTCTATGTGGGGCTCCCTTTGTATGCAGTCCGGAAACTTCATTTGGTTCAGAACGTGGCAGCCATGTTGGTCTCTGGGTCATCTCGGAGAGACCACATTACTCCTCTGTTGATGGAGCTACACTGGCTGCCAATAGGTTTCCAGACAAAATACAAAGTGCTAGCTATAACTTACAAAGCCCTAAACGGCTTAGGCCCTGGGTATCTAAGAGAGCGTCTTCTTCACTATGAGGCCCAGCACCCATTGAGGTCATCTGAGGAGGTCCGTCTCCAGTTGCCACCAACTCGTTTGGTGGCTACACAGAGACGGGCCTTTCTCGGCTGCTGCCCCGAGATTGTGGAATGCGCTCCCTGCTGAGATACGATCCTCCCCATCTCTGGCAATTTTCAAAAAACACCTGAAAACCCATCTCTTCGCCCAAGCTTTCTCAGCTTCCTAATTTTTTTAGGTTTTAATCTCTGGTTTATTTTTAAATTGTTAAATTGTTTTAAGTTTTTGTATATGTTTTTAACTTGTTTTATGCTATTGTTAACTGCCCAGAGACGGAAGTTTGGGGCAGTGTACAAATTAGATAGATAGATAGATAGATAGATAGATAGATAGATAGATAGATAGATAGATAGATAGATAGGAGGGAAAGCAGTGACTACAGGGAGACATGACAGAGGTGTATAAAATTATGCATGGAATAGTGAGAATGGACAGAGAGGCTTTTTTCCCCTTTCTAACCACACCAGAACCAGGGGTCATCCCATGAAACTGAAGGTTGGGAATTTTAGGACTAACAAGAGGAAGTCCTTTTTCACACAGAGTATAATTAATCTATGGAATTCTCTGCCACGGGATGTGGTGATGGCCACTAGCTTGGATGGCTTTAAAAGGGGTTTGGACAAATTCATGGTGGTCGATCAGTGGTTACTAACCCTGTTGGCTCTAGGCCACCTCCAGCCTCAGAGGCAAGATGCCTCTGAAAACCAGTTGCAGGGGAGCAACCGCAGGAGAGAGGGCCTGCCCTCACCTCTTGCCTGTTGGCTTCTTGGAGACATCTTGTGGGAAACAGGATGCTGGACTCGAGAGTAGGGATGTGCACAAATCAATTTTTTATTTGATGTGTGCCCAAATCAAATCACTCCTGATTTAGTTTGTTTCCAAATCTGTCCCCCCCGAATCACCCAAGATTTGATTTTGATTTGGATCAATTTGGACCACTTATATAAAGGTCCAAGGGGCACCAAATTTGTGTGGTGGGTAGGTCCCCATGGGTGCCACCTACCACCCAAAGTTCAAGGCTGTAGCAGTAGGGCACTCGTTTGATTAAAAAAAAAATTTATTTTTTTTTAAGTTGCCCTATCCTAATCCTAACATGAAGCCCCAGCTTTCATTTTAAAAATGAAGCTAGGTCTCGCCCTTGTAGAAGTGGAGTTATGGAGCAAAATGTGCCGTCACTAGTTTTCAAGTGTTTGGATTCTTTGGTGTATAATAACTTTTCCTCATAATGTATCCCTATGAGGATTCATTGCACATTCAGTTCTTCTCTTCATTTTGACTGTCATTGGACAGTGTCAACTTCCATGTGTCAACTACACCACCCCCGCCCCCAGGTCCACCTGCAAGGTTTATTTTTTATTTAATTTTTCTCACTTGATCAAAGCAGGTGTTGGTAGCTACTTACAAACACCACACACATTAGTATCTTACCAAAAAATCCTATTTACAAATATTGCAGACATCAGTTTATTTTTTTAGGAATATTGAAGTGTTTAGATTCTTTGGTGTCTAATAACTTTCCTCTCTGAGGATTCATTATATGGCTTCATTTATTCTGTTCATTTTGACTGTCATAGGACAGTGTCAACTACCCCCCCCAACACACACACACACACACACACTGGGGTATTTTATTTTGTAGGGATTTTAGAAGTGTTTAGATTCTTTGGCATCTTCATTACACACCTTCGTTTCTTCCCCCAACCGCAAACCACTGGTTACTCCGTTTATATTAGGAATGTTTGAGGTGTTTAGACTCTTTGGTGTGCAATGAATCCTCATACAGATTCATTATGAGGAAAGGTTATTAGACACCAAATAGTCTAAACACTTGAACCTAGAACATAAACTGAGTAGTATCCCACTGCTTTGCGGGTGGTGTAGTCGGCCCATGGCGGTTGGCCCTGCCCAAAGATAGCCAAAATGAATAGAAGAAATGATCCTCATTTCTCCTTACAGGGATTCATGCAGGAAATTTATTATACACCAAAGAATACAAACACTTGAAAAAATAGTGACCATGCATTTCGCTCCATAACTCCACTTCTACAAGGGCTAGACCTTAGCTTTAAAAAAATAAAATACAATCTGGAAATCTGGGGGAATGAATAGGAGGAATCCAAATCTCAAATTGATTTGAATCTGGCATGATTTGATTTGGACCCAAATCTAGCCAATTTAACACAGGGGTGATTTGTTGTGTCTCCAAATCGCCCAAGTCACCTAGATTCGGGTACAAATCGACTTGTACCTAAATCGATTCACACATCACTCCTCGAGAGTCCTTCTTGGGTCTGATCCAGCAGGATTGTTCTTATGCCCTCTTCCGGCGACAAAGCAGCACTGCACCTAGGAAACGCCACCCAGTCCTCCAGTTGAGAATGCAGCTCACTACCTTCCTCTTTCCTTCCACTTGCACAGTTGATATCCCAAAGTGCACGCTCAACATTCAGGAGGGTGGTTCCTGTGCATCTCTGATAACAACAGATGGGAAGCCAAGGCAGTTTTCCTGGCACATCTTTAACCCAAAGATCAAGACACGCATCCTGGCTTGTTCAAGCATGCAGGAGAGGCTAACACATAATGACAGAGGTGTCCCCAATTCCATCCTTAAGATGTGGGCAGGGGCGTCCTGCGAGCTTAGCACACAAACACACACCCCAAGCCGCAGAGATAAAAAGCAGCCTTTTCACACACACCCCAAAGCAGCCCTGTTTGCTTGGGTCTCTCTCTCTCTCTTTCCACCTCCTCCGATTGCTTTGCAGGAAGGAACTTGGCTGCAGGAAGCCCACTCGTTCTTTGCAAGACAAGAGCGAGCAACCCCCCCCCCCCCGTGCAGGCACTCAGGCCCAAAAAGGGCACCCCTGCCAGTGCATCTTGCTGGACCACAGAGGATGATGCAGTCCATGATGGCCAGGGGCGAGGGCAGGAGAAAGCGGGCCAGGAAAAGGCCCAGCCCTCTCAAAGCACCTCCGCCAACGGGGGAGGGCAATTCATTCGCTCACCTTCCTGCTGGCCACAGCATCAGCCACGCACAGGGAGCTCTGGTGGTCCAAGCCAAGGATGCCCAGACCAAGCAGCGTGAGAAGGGGGGGCCACAGAGGGCGCCTTGGGGCTTGGCGGCTCTCCGGGAGCCCCACACCCCACCTCCCTACAGGGCCAGGGTTTTGTGTGCATAAGGGAGGGCTGGAACGGTCGCCTAAGCTTCTGCCGCACAGGGTCTGTCCTCGTATCTCCTCCCAGCTGGAGCAGGGCGCATGGGGAAGGAAGTGGGAGAATCGTTTTGTGTGTGCCTGGAGGGTTTGCCAGCAGATCAGCTTCTCTTAGCCCAGTACTAGGGGAACAGAACCTTCCAGTCCAGAGGCAGTCTACCTCCAAATATGCTATGGAGAAAACCAGAGGGCAGCCACTGCCTTGATGCATGCACTGCCTGTGGGCTTAGAGCACCTTTCTTATGAGGCAAGGCTACAACACCTGGGGCTCTTTAGTTTAGGGGAAAGAGTGTGGGGAGACAGGACAGAGGTCTATCAAATCATGCAAGGTGTGGAGAAGAAAGTGGAGAGAGAGAAATTCTTCTCCCTCTCCCATCACACTAGAACCAGGGGTCACCCCCCGAAAAGGACTGCCAGGAAACCAGAGAGCTTCTGCACCTCCCTCCCCCTCCCAGCAGGACCAGGGACCCCAGCCCCAAAAGAAGACCAGACGACCACTTGACCAAAAAAGAGCAATCTTTTCTTTCTGAAAGCAAGGCTTCCACTGGGGGGTGAAAGTTGGTTGGCGAGCAATTCTGCAAGGCTCCGGTTCTGGCCTGACCGCAGCCCGGTTCTTCTCAGGCTTGCTCCAGGACTGGGAGGAGACGTCCTCTCCAAAGCCCCCCACGGCAAAGGGGCCCCTGCTCCTTCAGCGCGGAGAGGGGGCCCAGCTATGCTTGGGCTCTTGCTGCATTCCAGACTTGAGCTGCGTCTTGTGACAGCAGGTTCCGCAGGATGGCAACAGGTTGGTTGCGTAAGGGCGCATTTCCTTTGATCTGGTGTGGGCAGCTGCCACCTTCATCTGCTGCAGGCCCTTCAGGAGAGACACTGGCTCTGGAGGCAGAGCTGGGCTCCAGGAACACCTGGGGGGGGGCGCGCGCTGGGCAGCATCAGACTCTCAAGCAGGCATTTGGTGGGAAACGAGGAGGCGGCGGCGGCGGAGCATGGCTGTGGTTGAGGCAAGGGGGCGGCAGGTTTCCCTGGAAGGACAGAAGGCGGAGGCAGGTGCTCAGAACCCCGCCCAAGCCCAAACGCTGCTGAGGAACGGCCTCCCCACGGGAAGGCATCGGGGCCCACACAGCTCCAGGGCACCCAGAAATGCCCATGGCCAAGAGCCATGGCCATTTGGGACGCTGACCCACAAAATTCAGTCGGTCTTGCGGAGGCGAGCATGGATTCTCCCCTTTGCTAAGTAGGGCACGCCCTGGCTGGCATTTGGCTGGGAGACCACCTGTGTGAGCACTGGAAGATATTCCCCTCAAGGGATGGGGCCGCGCTCTGGGAAGGTCCCAAGTTCCCTCCCTGGCAGCATTTCCAGACAGGGCTGAGAGAGACTCCTGCCTGCCACCTTGGAGAAGCCGCTGCCAGTCTGGGTGGGCAATGCTGAGCTAGATGGACCGAGGGTCAGACTCAGTAGAAGGCCGCCTCCTGTGCCCCAAACCCTTTCTCCCAGCAAGCCCCCCCTCCCCGCGGCTTCCTGTATCCCCGACGAACCCCTTCTGAACTCAGCTTCCGATCTCCACGGAATGTGCACAGCCTAGGCGACTGGTTTCCTCCTTTTATGCCAAGTAATAGTTATGAAGGATATGGACACCCCACTTTTCAAACAAACATTCACAAAGTGCTTCACAGAGCAAAGAGGATGAGAACAATCAGGAAGGGCTGAGAAGCGGGTCCCTCTTCCCAGAGAGACTCTCAGTCTAATAAGAAACAGGAGGGAGCCATCCCCGTTGGCAGCAACCACCAGGAGGCAGGACGCTATGCTGATCACCCCACTGCTGAGCAGAAGGAAGCCACCAGTTTAGGAGGCGCCTCTTTGCTCAGTACATAGGAACACAGGCAGCTGCCTTCTAACCGAGTCTGACCATCGGTCCATCTAGATCAGTATTGACTACCCAGACTGGCAGCGGCTTCTTCAAGGTTGCAGGCAGGAATCTTGGGAGATGCTCCCAGGGAGGGAACTTGGGACCTTCTCTGCATGCAAGCAGGCAGGTGCTCTTCCCAGAGCGGCCCCATTAAAGGGAATATGTTACAATGCTCTATGTCGCAACACCCTATGAGAAAAAGAATTTTTTTTCCAAAAAATCATTAAAAATTGTAGGAGTGTCTGATTGCTTTGGAGTTTGGGTGGTAGTTGGCACCCATGGGTGCCTACCACCCAACCCAGTTTTGGAGGCTCGGACCAGTTTGAACCGGTTCGAATAGAACCAGGCTCTGTTTGGTTCTAACTCTGACCAGCATTGCCAGTTCAAAGCCCTGTTTGGTTCAAGTTTGAACCTTTGAACTGAATCAGTTTGAATTTGAACCGGTTCGAATTCAAACCTGTTCGCACATCCCTAGAGGCATCTGGTGGGCCACTCTGTGAAACAGGATGCTGGACTAGATGGGCCTTGTGCCTGATCCAGCAGGGCTGTTCTGATGTTCTTATGCTCAGACACAGGGGCATAGCTGTAACTGAGCCAAAGGGTTCAAAGACCACGGGCCCCCAGCTCCTGAGGGCCCTCCAGCTCCACCCCTCCCTATTTTCTTCGTTATCTCCCTCACTCTGGGGGGCCGCCAGGGAGAGGGATGAACACGGGCCCCCTCTCCCCTAGCTACACCCCTGCTCAGACATGTAGTCTCCCTTTCAAATGCAAACCAGGGTAGACCCCGCTTAGCAAAGGGGACAAGTCATGCTTGCAACCCCGAGACCAGCTCTCCTCCCATTTAGGGTCATTGCACTACAAAGCAAGCAGAGACGTCCATGATGGGAAGAGAGCGGCCGTTTGGCCTGCACAGAGACTGACCCAGAGAGCCTGGCGGACGGTGCTATTAAGGGGCAAAGCTTCCCCTGCCTCCCAGCCACACAGACTTGTTGTGACCAAAGACCCAGCAGGCCCAACGAGGCCGAACAGTGCTTGGGCAGCCTGCGCTGGATGCTGAAACAAATGGCCTCTTCAGAAACATGGCTGGCAATCAGAGAACGCCCCTGGCCTGCAACTATCGTGCCACACGCCTGTCTGGGTTCTCCGTAAAAAGGGGGAGAAGCAAGACCGCTCCAGCAAAAAGGGGGGGCGCAGCTCCTCCTGGGGCCCCCTGACTTCACTGGTCTCTCTGCTGACGGGGGAGGCTGGACCTGGATCGGCACACCCCTCTGCCCCTGCCTCCTGAAGAGGAACTAGCACGCCTGCCCGCCATGCAGCCCCCTCAAGGACGGCTGGGGAAATATTGGCACCCGTTTCCTCGTCTTGGCGATGGCGACTCTGCCCGGCAAGGCCGACCCCGAGCCGGAGGAGGCAGGGGCACACGGGGCCTCCCGGCTCCCTTGCCCTCCTGCGGGCAGCTGGGCCAGGCAAAAGCACGAGGGGCTTCCCCTTCCTGCTCTGCCCTGAACACCGGCCATGCCCAAAGCTGGCCGGCCACTTGGCCAACGCTCAAGGGAACCCCCTCGGCTCGCTCGAGAGACTTGCCTTATACAAGCTGCAAACCAGCGGCAACAAGGCGTCTTGGGCCTGGGCCTGGAGCGCGTCGGTGTGTTGCTAGAAGGGAGACAGACAAGAAGGGAAAAAGAGGAAGGCTGAGCGGTCCGTCCCATCATGGCACCCCCCACAGTGGCTGCCTGGGCCCTTGCCGTGAGTGAGAGGCTGTGGCCCGAGAGAGAAGGCCCCCCCCCCGGATTGTGGGGGAAGGCGGCTGCTGGTGCTGCATCACCCAGCATGATGCCGGGGGCGGAGAGGGGGGCTATGAACGCCAGTTTCTTATCCGGGCTGTTCACGCCGCTCTGCGCCAGAGAAGGAACCGAGAGCTCAGAAGGAGGAACCGGGAACCCGCAACCAGTTTCAGTCTTGTGCTCTGGGAAGGACGGGGGGGGTGGGGAGCCATTCTGGCGCAGGGCACGGCCGGGAACACAGGAGGTCGTCAGAGGGGCGCCACCCTCTCGCCCAGAGGAGCGGAAAGGACCCTGGCACTGCTCCGACCCGGGTGCTGCTCCTTTCCCGCCCAGGTCCCACTGGAAGCTGCCCCTTTATCAGTGTCTTGGGCTGGTTGGTGCTTCCGTCAAGTCGGTGTTGGCTCCTGGCGCCCACAGAGCCCTGTTGTCTTGGGTAGATTACAGGAGGGGCTGACCACGGCCTCCTCCCGCGGAGTAAGAGAGGATGCCTTTCAACATCTTCCTGTAGGACTGCTGCCCAATATAGGAGTTTCCCATATTCTGGGAAACACACCGGGGGGGATTCGAACCAGCAGCCTCCTGCTCTCGAGGCAGGCTACTTCCCCGCTGTGCCGTGATGAGCTAAACACGAATAAAAGTGGTCACGAATAAAAACCGGCCCTTCTTGCTGAGCCCCATGCTCTCTTGCGGGGAGGATTTCCTGCCCCACGCCCACTGCTCCCCCATGCCGAAGAGTATTCAGTGGCATACTGCTCCTGAACATGGAGGTTTCTACACTGCCGCCATCACCACCACCACCACATCCTTGTGCAGGGCGGCCCGTCCGTCAGCGATGCCTTTAACAGGGACGTGACCCCACCTGTGCCCCTCGGGCTTTGCACATCTAACACACACTGGTGGGCCCAGGGACTCTGGCTAGGAAGGAGAGACCCCACCAGGTGGAAATCGGCTCCCCCTTGCTCTAAGGGAGGGGAGACTGGCGCTGGCGGCGTGGTGGTGTCCTGAAGGCAGAGAGGCTGTGCCACAACCAAGGGGCGTCCCCAGACCCGTCAAGCCGACACAGCCTTTGGGGTGAAGCAGGCGTTGAAGTGACCAATTGCAAAACTTCCTCGGCTGGATCACAGCCATTGCACCCTGCAAAAGGCCCGCCGGCCCCGGACACAGCCTTACCACGATGTCTGAGATGGTGTCAGAAGATGCTGGAAAGATGCAAAAAATCCTTCCAGGGTGCAGGGCGGGGGGGGGGGAGGCCTGCTGCTCCTGGCCAAAGGTTTGTAAGGCTGGCGTTTCTAGCCAGTCCAGCCCCCGCCCGCCCCCACTATGACCCCCCCGCCCCCCCTCCAGCCCCCAGCCAGCACTTACCCCATTAATGACAATCCAGGGCACGTATTGATGTTGTGGGACAAGGGCCTTGGTGAGCTGCGCATTGCGGTGCATGAGCTGGTTGCCCAGGTCCCCCTTCACACAGGACGTGACGTTGGCCAGAGGGAAATCGGGAGCGTACACCTTCAGGCACTGTCGGGAGGGAGCAGCAGGGCAGGGCTTAGGCCGGAGCTCTCCTTAGGAGAGGAGAGCTGGCCTTGTGGTCGCAAGCAGGACTTGCCCCCCTGAGCTAAGCAGGGTCTGCCCTGGTTGCATTTGAATGGGAGACTTGATGTGTGAACACCGTAAGAGTAGGGATGTGCACAAAACTGGTTTGCCCGGTTCGGTTCGAATTCGAACCGGGTTCGAACCGGGGTGGTGGTGGTTCGGTTTTGGTTTTGTCCGAACCACCCCCTGGTTCGGTTTGAATCCGAACTGGTTCGCACATCCCTACATAAGAGATTCCCCTCAAGGGATGAAACCGCTCTGGGAAGAGCAGAAGGTCCCAAGTTCCCTCCCTGGCAGCATCTCCAAGATCGGGCTGAGAGATTCCCGCCTGTAACCTTGGAGGAGCCGCTGCCAGTCTGTGAAGGCAATACTGAGCTAGATGGACCCATGGTCTGACTCAGTATATGGCAGCTTCCTATGTTCCTAACACAAGAAGCTGTCAAATACGGGGTTGGTCCATCTAGCTCAGTGCTGTCTGCACAGGCTGGCAGCGGCTTCTCCAAGGCTGCAGGAGGCAGGAGTCTCTCTCAGCCCTGTCTTGGAGATGCCGCCAGGGAGGGAACTGGGAACCTTCTGCATGCAAGCAGATGCCCCGGGTAATGAATGAGAGGGAGTGCCCCCTGAAAAGCCCTGGTTCCCTCCAAAGGACCATGGGGACGCATGGAATTTCCAAATGGCCAACATTCAGTCAATTCCGTGGCCTTTTGGAGGGAGAAACACAGGAATGACTTCGACTGACTCAGAGCTGTGGTCCATCTCGCTCAGTATTGTCTGCACAGACTGTCTTCTCTTTCGGTCCGAAACCTGGGAGAGGTGCTGCCAGTCTGTGCAGACAATCCTGAACTGGATAGACCAAGGGTCTGACTCAGTAGAAGGCAGCTTTCTATGCTGGAGGAGCCCAAGTTCAGTGGTGGAGCACCTGCTTGGCAAGCAGATGGCCCCAGGTTCAATCCCTGGCAGCGTCTGCAGGGAGGGCTGGCAAAGGCCGCTGAGCCTGAAACCTTGGGCAGCAGCTGCCGGTCCGTGCAGGCAATACAGAGCTAGATGGAGCAAGGGTCTGACTCAGTAGGCAGGCAACTTCACACGTTCAGCCAGCCAGGGTTCCCGCAGGAACAAGGGCATCCAAGGGGAAACTCACTGTGGTCTATCCCACGGCTAACAGGCAGGCTTTTACCGTTAGGCCTGTTCCGCAAGAACAGAGTCACCAGTAGCTGTTGGCTATCATATTTGTGAGCAGGTCTTCGGGTGTGGGGGCATTGCCTACAGAAAAAATCCAGCTGCTGGCAGGGAGGGATAGCCCCATTTTTAAGCTTCCTGGAGACAAGTGAGGATCATGGGCAGCCCCCCACAGGACAATCAGAAGAACATCAGAACAGCCCTGCTGGATCAGGCCCAAGGAGGCCCATCTAGTCCAGCCTCCTGTTTCACACAGTGGTCCACCAGATGCTGCCGGAAGCCACAGGCAGGACTTGAAAGGGGCATGCCCTCCCTCCTGCTGTGACTCCCCTGCAACTGATACTCAGAGGCACCCTGCCCTTGAGGCTGGAGGTGGCCTATAGCCCTCTGACTAGTAGCCATTGATAGACCTCTCCTCCATGAAGTTATCCAAACCCATCCAGGCTGTTGGCTGTCACCATGTCTTGTGGCAGAGAATTCCACAAGTGGATTATGCGTTGTGTGGAAAAGGACTTCTGTTTTTGTCGGTCCTAGATTTCCCGGCAATCAATTTCATGGGATGACCCCTGGCTCTAGTGTGATGGGAGAGGGAGAAGAATTCCTCTCTCTCCACTTCCTCCACACCATGCATGATTTTATAGACCTCTCTCATGTCTCCCTGCAGTCGTCTTTTTCCTAAACTAAATAGCGCCCCCCCCCCGGTGTTGTAGCCTTGCCTCCTGAGGAAGGGGCTCTAGGCCCCTTAGAGTTCTGGCTCAGCAGATAGTGCTGCTCACAGGAGGGGGGCACCCCTTGGATTTCGGAGCTCCTGGCTGCACCTGAGCAGAACCCCCCTGCAGCACTGAAGTCGCACGTTAGGGATGGTGGGGGGGGAGAAAGAGGACTTACATTTGGCATGTTCTGGGTGATGCTGTCTCCTGACTCCATGCAGAAAATGATAGGAAAAGCAGCACCTTCCACCAGGTGTATGAGGCATGCCTAGGGATGGGGAGAAGCCACAGGAAATAATTAGGCAGTAAGAAGAGGGGGGGGGCGGGGGGGAGACTAAGGCAGAGAGAGATCCGCTTGGACAGCAGGAATGGAGGAGGGGAGAGGAGAATGGCTAGCTCCAGCAAAACCAAGGTCATGGGGAAGCAGGACTTTGTTTTGCACAAATACATCATGAATTCCTCTTTTGGAAATCCGACACGCAGGACAAATGCAGTTCCCGTTCTCAGAACCGCCCTTTCCCGTACGCGCATGCCCTCCCTCCTGCTGCCTGCTACTCCCCTGCAACTAGCATTGAGAGGCCTCTGAGGCTGGAGGTGGCCCACAGCCACCAGACTAGGAGCCACGGATAGACCTCTCCTCCGTGAGTTTGTCTAAGCCGGGCAACCAGCCCACCCCCTGTCAGGGATGGCACCCATGGGACCACCTCCCATCGCCACACCCCTTGGGGGCTCGCCACATCCCATGGCCACCTCCCTCCAGGCCAGCAGCACACGGATGCCTCATCCCATCCGCCGCCCGGAAGCGAACACACCTCCATCATGTTCCCCAAGCACTCTTCTTCACCATGCTGGCACGTGAACTTCCACTTCCCCGCTGCTGCCGGCGTCTCCTGTAAGGGGGGAGGGGGTGTTTCAGAGGCGAGGAGCAGGGGCGTAACTATAATAGGGCAAGGGGAGACAGTTGTCTGGGGGCCCACTGCCTTGGGGGGCCCCCAGAGGCAAGTCACGTGACTGACTCCCCCAGCCGCACACCCGCCCGGGCTTCCTTCAGTTGTATTCATCCTCCGAAATGGATGTGAGTGTGAAGACCTGGAGCTACCAGAACAGCCTCTCTTTCTCTATACTGTTAAATGACTTGCATTGTCCATAAGTTACAAAACCTTTTTAAAAATAATTTGGGATGATGTTCTATTGTGGCACATAGGTTTTATAAATTTTACTATGCTTTTTGTGACCACTATTCAGCCTCATTTAAGATTTCTTTACTTCATGAGCTGAGCTTCAGTGAGGGGGTGGGGGCATTTTAAAAGCTTGTCTCTGGGCCCACTCCAACCTTGCTACGCCCCTGGCGAGGAGAGAAGGAGCAGCCCCACACATTGCCCCCCCCAACCGCCAGGCAGGCACCCTCCACCCCCCCCCCGAGAGCCAGCCCTCCTCCTCCTCCTCCTCACCTGGGCGTTGCCATAGGGAACCAGCGAGACGTTCATGATGTTGTAGAGCATCAGCCAGGTGGGGAAGAGCTGGAAGACCAGGAAGCCGCGGCAGGCGGGGCACAGGCTTTCATAGTAGAGGCTCACGGAGACGGGGGCGGCTTTTCGGGTCTCTTTGGCCAGCCTGGCGCAGTGCTCCTCTGCCTGCAAGGTGGGGGGGGCCCACACGTGTCAGGGGGGGAGCAGCCCCTTGGACAGGCTGGTGTAGCCGCCAGGTGGTCGTGGTGGTGGTGCCCGCCCCCCCGAGGCAAAAGAAAGCCAATCCTCTGGCCCGAGGAAATCCGGGGGGCAGCGCCGGCATTTGGGGGCTTCCCGGGGTCAGGGTTAGCTTGGCCCCTGCAAACGGGGCCCCAGGCTCTAGAGTAGGCAGGTGGTGGGCTTGGCCCCCGCAGGGCTCTTTGCAAGAGTTAAGTGGGCCGGACAGACAGCCGTGGGAGCGCATCCCCAGGTGGGGGTTGCCCCAGAGAGGGCCACACAACACTCTGCTTGGCCCAAGCAGGGGCGTAGCTACCATTAGGCAAGGGGAGGCGGCTGCCTGGGGGCCCCCACGCCTCGAGGGGCCCCCCAGAGGCCAGTCCCATGACTATATATTGTGAAGTGTGTGTGTGTGTGTGTGTGTATCAGCGAGGGGCCCATTTTAACATTTTGTCTTGGGCCCGCTCCAGCCTTGTTACACCCCTGGGCCCAAGGTTGCCGCTCGGCAAAGAGCAGAGGCCCCTTGGCTCACTGAAAGGCCCCCGGGGCAGGGCAGGGCAGGGCTTTGACTCGCCCCCCAGAGCAGCCTCCGAGGAGCCAGAGACACTCGCGCAGGGGACAGTCTGGGAAGAGGGAGGCCCGCCCGGCTTCCAACCGCCCTCGCCCGGAGCCCGCCGGGCCACCCTGAGCCCGCCACGCGCTCCACCCTCTGCCTCAGCCAAACAGCTCTGCAGGGCGACCAGAGCGCTCAGAAGAGCCCAGGGGCCCAAACCAAGGGTGCCGTTTTTAGACGGCCGTCCGACTGGGGTCTCCGCAGCCTCTCCGTCCAAGCCGCGGGAGCCACCCTCCCCAGGTCCCTCCCTCGGAGCAGGGGGAAGTGAAAGCCGAGCCCGGGGTTGGGGTTTTCCAGCCAGGCTTCGGCAGAATTGCGGCTGGCTGCTGCCCAGAGCAGTGGGGCTTTCCACGGGGCACTTCTAGGCTGGGCGGGTGGATGCCGGACGCAGGCTGACCAGCGGGACCGAGCTGGCCTTCCAGGGACCAGCCCGGAGGCCAAGTGGCAGCAGCCATTACTGGCTGGCCGGCCGGCTGGGGATTGGCAGGGGGTGGGGGGGCTTAGGGGGCTTCCTAGCAGTCGGATGGGGGGAGGGCAAAGGCCCCGCTCCATTCACACAATTCAGCAGACTTTACAGAGAAGACAGGACGCCTCAGCAGCTCGCCTGGAGGTGGCCCCCTCCGTCAGCCGCCATCTCCCTTCTCTGCTCTAGAGCGGAAATCTTCTCGGAGGAAACCCCCCTCCGGCCCTTGGCCTGAAAAGGCTGGAGTAGACGGCCCCCACGAGCACAGAGGGCTCACACCATTCAATACAGCCCGCCTATTTTCTTTCCTGAAAGAACAGCCTGCCATGGGCATCTGGAGGGGGGGGTGCACATTGTGTCCCCCCCCCCAATTAAGAAATCCCCATTGAATTCAATGGGGCTTAATCCCAGGTACGTGGGTATAGGATCGCAGCTTTCCGCCCCCCAACCCCGGAAAAGGCCCTGCGGACGCCCACCCCCCATACTTGTGTGGTGGACTCAGTCTGGGTTGCGGCTTCCTCACACTTCAGCACCTCCTGCCTGAGGGCTGGGCCCATTTCGGGCTGGTGTGTGTGGCTTCCTCCTCTCTCTCTCTTCCTCTTTTTAAAACGAGAAACCCCCCCCCCATGGGACAGCAATCTATTTTAGAGGGTGCAAAGCCCGGCTGCAGAATCTCTCAGCCATCCAGACCAACCTACTCTGTGCTCAGTGGTGCAGGGACTGCCTGCTTAAGGACACTGCTGGATCAGGCCTGGGGTGTGTGTTAAAAAATACAAGGCTCTCAATATAGGTGGAGATGGGGGGGGTTTAATCCACAAAAAGCCTCAATCCCCCCCAACCTGAGTGAAATCATGGCTCCCCCATAACCTTCTTCAAATAGCCAGCCCAAAAGGTAAGGCCCCCCCCCACTCTGGGCTCCTTTCTGGCACTCCAGCACGGCTAAAATGGCCCACTCCAATTTGGCTGCTGTTCCGCGGCCACAGTCCCCGCTCTGCCCACCCCTCCCTCATCTATTTGGCTGTGTCTGACCCTAGAATGTGAGCGTTGGAAGGAACCTAAGCGGACATCTAGCCCAACCCCGGCTCAGTGCAGGAAGCAGCTCCAGGCGGAGTCTGAACATTTCCAGCCAAGGACAGCCTGTCCATGTTTAGGGAGGAGGAATTCTCTAATTAACCTTCCCACCCTCTCGCACAAAATGATAGGCACGGGCATTGCCTCAGAGTTAGGGGAGGAGGGAAGTAGAGTCACTCCACTCCTTTGCCTATCAGTGGGAGCAAAGGTCTGAGCTCCTCTCCTGGAACCCACCAGACCAACAAGCCCCACCCCTGCTGATCATCTCCTCTTTGGCAGCCCCTGCCTTAAATAAAGCCCTACACAGCCCACTGCTGCATGAGGCAGGCGGTTCCAAAGTCCAACAGCTCTTACCGTCCAAAAATTCCTCCTAATGTCTAGCCTGAAACGACTTTCTTGTTCTAGCTCTGCGTTTGGGAGCCACAGAGAACATGGCCAGCCCCCTTTCCACCCCCCATGTGGCAGCCGTTTGGATATTTAGGACGGCTCTTCTCCTCTGTTTCCCCTAAGGCGTGTGCACATGCGGGCGCTCACAAGTTTTTTTGATGTCCGCTCAGTTAATTAAAAATCCTGCTTAGGTTGAATCAGGAAGGCCCCACTCTGAACAGGGGCGGGTTAAGCTTTTTGCCGCCTTTAGGCAAAAAGGCTTTTGCCGCCCTTTTACCTTAAACAACAAACGTTTGCCTTTTTTATCTATAAGGTAAGGGGGGGGGCTTTCTCCTCGCCCACCCCACCCTTGCTGCAGCAGCCACTGCCCACAGAGAAGGGAGGCAAGGTTTGAGGAGGGGCAAAATGTGCTGCTGCTGAGATTTTGCCGCTGTAGGCAAATGCCCCCTCTGCCACCCTGTTAATCCACCCCGCTGACTCCGAATGCGCATGTGTGCACACGCTGCCTTGATCCTGCCGCCCAGAACAAAACCCATTCTGCTGCACACAGGTGAGCAGACTGAAGGGGCACGCTGCTCTGTGCTCCCCCCCGCCCGCCGTCTCCCCCCAGCCCTCTCTCCTCCTCCTCCTCCTCCTCCAGGCTCAGCACAGGGGGCTCCTTCCACCACCCGGTCCTGGTTTCTTCCAGACCTTTTCCAGTCTGTGTGAGGCAAGAGAGAGAGAAGTGAGAGGACAGGAGGAGTCACCCCCCCCCCGCGGATTCCTTGCCATGGGGAGGGGGCTGCCTGGAGGCCTCCCGGTTTCCTCAGCCTAGCCCAAGGGAAACGCCCCCTCCCACCCCACACAAACACCCCCTTCAGCCTCTCTTGGTGCTGATCCGGCCCCCACCCCAAACAGCCCCCTGGAAAGAGGCTTGCGCGCTCAGCAGGAGGAGCGGCCTGGAGGGTGGGCGCCGCCTCCTCGGCACCGAATCTCACGCCTCCCGAGAGTTGCTGTTCTTTGTTCGAAGTCGCTCCCGCCTGCACGATTTCCCACGCTGCTTCTGCAAGAGTGCAACTTCCTTCCGCACCTTGTGAGGCCTGCCTCCTGTTTGTGTGTGTGCAGGCGGGGGTGGGAGGCGCGGCGGGGGGCAGAAAAGAAGAGGCCCCCCGGGGACTCTGAGAGGGGCCTCTTTGCTCCACTTCCCAACCCCCACCAGCCCCCAGTGGGAGAGTTGGCGTCCCCAGCTCCCAAGTAGCTGGGGGGGAGGGGAGTGCCCCCAAGAAGGCTGCTTGGGTGGCTCCTCTCTCCCTCCCACCCCAGAGCCAGGCTGCCTGCAGGCTGGACATTTGTCAGGCGGAGTGGTGTGTCTGACTGCAGAGCTCTACCTGACGAATGGCCAGCCTGCTGGCAGTGAGAGGAGCCACCCCACCCCAGCTGCTGCTGGGAAACAGAGGCCGCTGCGCCTCACTGGCCGCCCCCCCCCCCGCGCCCCTCCTCAGGAGCAGCAGCTCTGGTCTTGTCCATAATCTACTACAGCAGAAGTTTGGGACGGAGCGCTCGGCAGCCGCTCCTGGAGAAAAGGGTGCGGGTGGTGCCACCCGGCCCCCCCAGCAGCGACAGGGCGGCATCCTAAGGTTGCAGCCGCCAGCCCGGAGAAAACCTTCTCCCCCGACAGCAAGCAGGCCAGCCGGGCTCCTGCTCCGAGTACTGATTGCTCTTGTTCCAACCGCGGGGTTGCTGTTGGTTCCGAACATGTGAAGAGTGCAGCACCAAATCCACCCCAAGCGAAGCCAAGGCCGCTGGGGGCGGGGCGGGGGCGCGCGCGCGCGCCGGACCCATCCAGAAGTCTTACAGCCTTAGTTGGTTTCATGGCCTTGAAGGGTTTTCCTATCTCAAGGTGCCTTTACGGCATTTTATCGTATTCGCTCTTGTACACCGCCTTGGGATCGGTTGTCCAAGAGGCGGTAGGCGCACTGGAGGATAAATGCCTCCGTGAGAGAAGCCGGAAAGAGCGGCCGCTTGGGCAGCCCCCACCCCACCGCCAGTTCCTCCACCTGGGAGCCCGGGCCGCCGGCATGCCAGCCCCTCTTGCCTCCGGGACGGGGTGGCGGCTGCTGCTGCTGCCCCAGCACGAGCTGGCAGCATCCCCCGGGCCCTGCCCGGAGATTGGAAGCAGCCCGGCCACTGGCAGGCGACGCGCGCCCCGCTCGGCTCTGCCGGGCGGGCGCGGCGGGAAATTCGGCTTGCAGAAGCCGGCCGGAGGCGGAGGAGGAGGCGGTGGCAGCGGGAGGTGGCGAGCGCCGTCGAGAAGGGCCAGCTGCGCGCCGCCGGGGCGCAAGAGGCCAGCACGGAAGCCCCTCTCCCGGCTCGCCTTCTCCCCTGAAAGGGTGGGGCGCGAGCGACCCCCAGAGCAGCCCCCGTCCCCGCAGCCGCGCGCGCGCCTGTCCTGCCCAAGCAGCGCTCGGGAGCGGCGGCAGCGGGCAGGCGGCGCTGGGACCTGGGCGGGGGCCCCGGGCGCCCTCCGTGGCCCTGCTCACCTGGCAGGCTCTGGCGATCTCCAGGGAGCGGCACCATTGCTGGGGCGGGTGCTTGCAGGCGGCCTGGGCGTGCAGCCCGGCGGGGCTGGCCCAGAGGCAGAGGCAGGCCAGCAGCAGCAGCAGAGGGTGGCCCGCCATGGCAGCGGCAGGCGGCGTCTGTCTCCGTCCGTCCGGCGCGCGGGGGAACTCCGCGCGGCCCTTTAAAGCCCGCCGCCGCCGGCGCCGCCCTCTTCCCGCTCGGGGCAACCTGTTTGTCCTCTTCTGCCCTGCGCGGCTGACTCAGTCGGCCCCGTGCCCTGGAGGAGGAGGCGTGCAAGACCGGGGTGGGCGGTGGGCGGCGCCGGGGAGAAAGGCTCGCTCGCCCCGCGCGCTCTGCAGGCTGCGGGGCGCGTGGCGCCGTCCCCCCGGGGGCTCCCGGGCACCCTCCTTAGCCGCAGCGCAGGCACCACCCACCAGGATGCTGCCAACCCGGGCCATCCCGCGCGCCGGCGGCTGACGCGAGACGTTCACCGCTCGCCAGGTATTGAATCACCTCCTTGGGAGAGCCTTGAGCAGCTCCCCGCTCTAATCTGCTGCCAGGCGGCTCCCACTGCGAGGTCCTCGGAGCCTTGCGAGGGAGGGCAGGCAGGCAGGCAGGCGCGCCACTCCCCCCACCAGCTGGCCTCCCTTGATCGGAGGCCAAGAGCCGCGGCTCCTGCTTCTTCCCAGCCGGCACCTCGGAGAAGAAGAGACTTGGGCAACCGCCGCAGCGGCCCCGGCTGCAGGCCAGCAAGCGCCGGAGACAGAGAGGCCAAGCCAGCGCCTGGCGACTCCCTCCCCCCGCCCCAGCAACTCGGGAGGCTTCAGTATTGCCTCCCGCGAATGCCGGAAAACCCAGCGGAGGCGGGAAGGCTGCCTCGTCTTGCCCAGGACTGGGGCCGGCCGGGGAGACGGTTTCGCTGGCGCAGGGCGAAGCCTCCTTGCCTGCCTCCAGGATGAACCAAGGAGCCTGCAGCTCGCTGCTTTCTCGAGACAAGCCCCGCAGGCTGGCACAGTTGGGCGAGCCGCAGGACCCCTTTAGCTGGACAGCCCCCCGCCCCCCGCAGGCACAGACCCTGCCGCTGCCAGGATTTGCCCGGGAGCTCAACCCAGCAACTCCCGGCTCCGCCGCTCAAAGGGGACTCGGGCCTTTAGGAGAGTCTCAAACCAGCTCGGCACCCCCTAGAGAGAACTGCGGGAGACCTCTCCGGAGAGCAGCAGCTAAACCCTCCCTGTCGGGCAGCCGCCTGCCGGAGATGGTGTCCAGTTGAACTTTGCCCCCTGGTCTGGCCCTCCAAGCAAGGGGGGCAGCCTTGGCACGCCTGGGCAGAACCCACTCCTGCCAGTCAGGGCTGACGCTCTGGATCAGGCATGGAAGGCGACCCAGAGGCAGATTCAGTTCCACTTCTCAGAGCCAAATGACTGGCTTTGGCAGAGCTGCCACCCCATCCTCCCCAGCCGCAATAAATAGGGCACAGGGGGTGATGGGAGTTGTAGTGCAGCCACAGCCGGCAGCAAGGTTGCCTGTCCCTGTGCCAGAGGAGAGCCTTCCTGGCAAGCAAAAGTTGGCTGGAGAAACCCATCAATGCCCTGTGAGGAAGGGGACAGGCGTGGCCAGGGCCGAACTGGGGGCACTGAGAAGGCCGTGGAATGTATGTGGGGAGGGGGTCAGGTTTTGAGCAGAATGGGTGCTGGGGCGCCCCGCAGGAATATGCCCTGTTGCCCTGTGGGCCAGTCCGAGCCTGGGCGTGGCCTACTGGGGGGGACGGATGCGTTAAATGGGTTTCTGGGCATTTCCTGCTCCGGGAAGTGAAACGCATTTGGCGTGATAAAGCCAGAGCTGGCCGTCCTCTGGATCGCCACCACCATGGAGTTATTTGGAAGAGAAAGGCGCACTGTACAGATTTGATGTGCAAAGGCCACTGATCCGCCTGCTGAGATGTATTAGTCCATCTGATTGGTTTGTTATTTCTCCGTGTAAACCGCCCTGAGCCATTTTTGGAAGGGCGGAATAGAAATTGAATGAATAAATAAATAAAATCAGATCCTCCCCATCTCTGGCGATTTTCAAAAAAACACCTGAAAAACCCATCTTTTCACTCAAGCTTTCTCAGCTTTTCCTATTTTTTTTTTAAGGTTTTAATCTCTGGTTTATTTTGAAATGGTTAAATTGTTTTTAAGTTTCTTGTACTCCCTCACAGACCGGCCAGGGCAGGCCCCCCCCCCCCCCCGGCCTGCCCTCACACACGGGCTTGCTCATCGGGAGAGCGGAGGGAGGCAGCCCAGTGGCCTCCCAGGCCCATGGGCAGCCAGGAGCCAAAGCCCCAGCAGGGCTGCGGAGGGCATGAGACACCCCCCCCCCCAGCAAGGCCACGTGGAGACGGCCGAGCTCCTGGAAGGACAGGGGGTGCTTACGGAAAGGAGCCTGCCCTCTGCTCCCCACCCGAGGAGGGCTCCGCGGACTGCCACAGGAGAGCGAGCGCCGTGGCCACAAGCTCTCCGGGCAAGAGGCGGCCATGGACGCAAGCGCCCTTGCGGGTGCCAGCAAGCATAGGGCTGTTGCCTGCCTGGAACCAGAAGACAAACACCCCCCCCCCACACACACACAAGGCAGCCCACCCGAGTGCCCCAGGAAGGCCAGGCCCCGCAAGGTCGCGGCCTCCCCACTTCCCCTCGCCCTCGTTTTCGCTTCTCTTTCCCTCCCCAGAAACCCGGGGCCCCCTGCTTCCTCCTCTCCCAGCATTTCCTGAGAAGGGGTTCGTTCTCCTGCCGCCTCCTCCGGCAGGCCTTGGAGCAGACCCCCAGGGGGGCTGCTTGGATTCCCGCCCCCTCACTCCGGATCCGGACCCCGGAGCGACACAGAACTGGGCGGTGGGACAGGGCCAAGAGCAACCCCAGCGCATGCGATTTCAACAAACGGGTTTTTATTATTTTTCCTTGGAAGTACCGTACAAAATTCTGGTTTGATATATCTTACAGTAACAAACCCTGAAACAAATCCTGGGTTGACCAGGCTTTCATAAACTTTGCTCTTTTAACTGAAAAGGAGCTAGAAAAAACTATGGCAAGATGGGAGGGGGGGGGCTGAGAGGCAAGTCAGGTGGTATTATTGCATATACGTAAAAGGGGAAGAGGGAGGGGGAAGGGGCTGGCATAGCCGCCAGCCAGAGTCGGCTCTCCCCACGCAGAGCCCACCCTGGGAAGAGCCCCTGGCCCCCGATGGTCAGGAGGAAACCCTTCTCTCCTCCGAGCAAGGGGTCTGTGCAAGGGGCCAAGAGGACAGACAGGAGTGGGGAAGAGTGCCCAGCCCCAAAGCGGCTGCAAACCAAACCAGGGAGATGCAGCCGGCAAGACCGAGCACCAGTCTCCTGGTTTGTAGTGATCCGAGGGTAGCCGATGGAGGGGTGGGGAGAAAGAACGCGCGCCCCCCCCCCCCCCGCGGAGCAGCAAACTGCATGCACAGCCATCTGCTGGGGGCAGCCCCCCTGCCCCCTGGCAGCCTGCAGGACTCCTCTGTGCAGGCGAATGGGGACCAGCACGGAGAGCAGCCCCCGGAGGCTCTTTCTGACCAGGAGGCAGGAGGGAGCGACTCTGTGGGGCTGGTGGCCCACCAGGAGTTCAGAGAGCAGCAACGCCTGCAGGAACTGGAGAAGCTGGGGCGGGGGGGGGGGAGAAAACCCACCCCCAACTCAGCTCCAGCACAGGACGCGGCCCCTCCTCTGCCCCCCCACTCCGCAGCGGGCAGACCCAGGACTGGGCAGGGGCAGGATCCGTGGCGTGGGGTTTCCCCCCACCCCGACTCTGCTTTCGATGGGGACCTCCTTCTTCTTCTTGCATATTTTAGTGCAAAGGGAGCTGGCGGGAGGCGGGCTGCACTCTGGCCCCCTCACCCCTGCACTCCTGGGGGGAGGGCCCCCCCCCACTCCACAGCTGCTGCTGCCCCAAGGCCAGATAAGTGGGAGAGATCGCGCTGCCCTCCAAGGCAGTCCTTCAAGAGATAAGCTCAGGAGGGAGAAGGGAGGGGTTGGGGGGTGGCGTGAGAGGGGGAGGGGGCAGCTTGCTACGTTTGGGGAGCGGAGGTCTGCCCCGGCCACCCACCCTTTCGAGAACCGGCCTCTGCTCTTGGGGCAGGCGGGGTGGGTGGGGGGTGTTCCTTAGCACCAAAAGGCTGCCGGCGGGGGGGGGGGAGCAAGAGGGGCCCCAGAAGAGGACTGGTGAAAAGCTGAGGGCCCCCAGAGGGGAAGCAGTCGGGGAAGGGTGGAGGGGGGGTGCGGGGAAGGGTGGAGGGGGGGTGCGGGGAAGGGTGGAGGGGGGGTGCGGGGAAGGGCGGAGGGGGGTGGGGGGAAAGCTTTTGTTTCCGTCAGCCCTCCTGCCCCCCAACTGCCTGGGGTCCCCCTGGCCACTGCAAGCTGTGGAGGGGGAAGAGGGGGTCGAGGGGAGGGGCCCTTCATCTGGGGGGAGGCAGGGAGAGGATGGGGTGGGCCAGCGTGACATTGAGGGAGTCGTTGTGTTGCACGAGGGAGGTGTGTTTGTAGTGCAGGACCAGCTCCTTGAGCGAGGCGTAGAGGTTGTAGGGCTCGGCGAAGCCGTAGCCGGTGGCCGTCTTGTAGATCACGCAGTGCTTCGTGTCTCCGTCCACCCTGCAGAGAAAGGGGGGCAGGTCACAAGTGGGACCCCATTTTGGGGGGGGGGAGGGAGGGCCCAGCTCCGCAGAGACCTCCCGAGGAGGAAGGCGGCGTTGGCCTCAGCGGGACCGATCGAGAGGCCCACCCCTGGATTGCACCCCTGCATCACCCCCCTGGCAGCGTTTCCCTCTTAACAGGGATCCCCAGATGTTGCCAACGACCACTCCCAGAATCCCCAGCTGTAATGGTTTTGGATTATGGGGGTTGTGGTCCACAACATCCCACTGAGAGGGAAGAGGGGAGAAGATCAACGGGGGGGGGGCTGCAGGAGAGGCTGCCCGGCTGGCCCTTGGGGGAGGCGGTCACCTCGGGCTCCCTGCCTCATCAAGCTGGGGGGCTGGGCGAGGAGGCCCCCCAGCAGCCCCTCCAGGGCAAGGACTGGGTGATCCAAGAAAGGCTTAGACTTGGGAAGGTGCCCTTGGGAAGGCGGCATCCCAGCCAGAGGGGAAAGGGTGGCCCAAGAAGGGGCGGCATCCCGGCCAGAGGGGAAAGGGTGGCCCAAGAAGGGGCGGCATCCCGGCCAGAGGGGAAAGGGTGGCCCAAGAAGGGGCGGCATCCCGGCCAGAGGGGAAAGGGTGGCCCAAGAAGGGGCGGCATCCCGGCCAGAGGGGAAAGGGTGGCCCAAGAAGGGGCGGCATCCCGGCCAGAGGGGAAAGGGTGGCCCAAGAAGGGGCGGCATCCCGGCCAGAGGGGAAAGGGTGGCCCAAGAAGGGGCTGGCTTCCTGCTTCAGAGCCGGGGGGGGGTGCGTCCACCCACTGGCAGCCCACTACTCGGGGGGATGGAGGGAGGAGGAGTGGGGGGAGGGAGAGGGGGGTGCCACTCACACGACGGAGCAGGCGTAGCAGCCGCGCTGGCTGCTCTCCCGGATGAGGAAGGTCCCGTCGCGCTTCCCCGCCAGCATCTCCTCGGCCTGGGTGCGGTTGATCTTCCCCACGTACCAGGTCCGCTCGTCCTGGTGTGGCAGCTCCTCCTCATCCTCCATCATGGAGTACTGGCTGCAAGGCAGGAATTGGGGCAGGGCGGGCGGGGGGCAGAGCAGACCCGGTCAGAACTCGCGGTGGGGATCCCTGCTCCGGAGCTTCCGGGCATGGGCAGGCCAAGTCTCCCCCCCTGCCCCTTCCCCCCCCCCTCGGCCTCCTTTTAAGGCCAAGGGTCTGTGCTCACCGGGGCCCCCAAGGCCTGGTCCTTCTGGGTTCCTCCGGCAGCGCCTCCCTGCGTGCAGAGCAAGCCTCTCCTACCCTGCGCTTTGCCAACGCTGGATGCACCAGCAGCCCTTTCCAGGGAGGTCTGAGGAGAGGGGGGCGGTGAGGCTCTCACCAGCATAGCCTAAGCTGCAGCTGCTTCCTACCGAGTCAGGCGTTCGATTCACTTGGACCAGTGGTGCCTACTCTGGCTAGCAGCAGCTTCCCAGGGTTTCAAGGCAGGGGCCCTCCCAATCCTGCCAACTCTGACTGGCAGCAGCTCTTCTGGGTTTCAGACAGAGGAAGGTCTTTCCAAGCCTGACCCGGAGAGGCCTCCAGGGACAGAAGCGGGACCCTTCTGCCAGCAAGCAGGGGCTCCAGCCCCCTTTCCAAAGGGGGCCAGGTCTCCCCCCCTGCCCCTGCCCCCCCCCTCGGCCTCCTTTTAAGGCCAAGGGTCTGTGCTCACCGGGGCCCCCAAGGGCTGGTCCTTCCGGGTTCCTCCGGCAGCGCCTCCCTGCGTGCAGAGCAAGCCTCTCCTACCCTGCGCTTTGCCAACGCTGAATGCACCTGCAGCCCTTGCCAGGGAGGTCTGAGGAGAGGGGGGCGGTGAGGCTCTCACCAGCACAGCCTAAGCTGCAGCTGCTCCCTACCGAGTCAGGCGTTCAATTCACTTGGACCAGTGGTGCCTACTCTGGCTAGCAGCAGCTCCCCAGGGTTTCAAGGCAGGGGCCCTCCCAGTCCTGCCCCGTGAAGACACCGCCACCACTGGGCTCTTTGGCTCGCAAAGCAGGTGCCGATCTGGTCTGTGTGGGGCCAGCCTCGCCAGCTCTGACTGGCAGCAGCTCTTCTGGGTTTCAGACAGAGGAAGGTCTTTCCAAGCCTGAACCGGAGAGGCCGCCAGGGATGGAGGCGGGACCCTTCTGCCGGCAAGCAGGGGCTCCAGCCCCCTTTCCAAGGGGGGCCGTCTCCCCCCCTGCCCCTGCCTCCTTTTAAGGCCAAGGGTCTGTGCTCACCGGGGCTCCCAAGGCCTGGTCCTTCTGGGTTCCTCCGGCAGCGCCTCCCTGCGTGCAGAGCAAGCCTCTCCTACCCTGCGCCTTGCCAACGCTGAATGCACCTGCAGCCCTTGCCAAGGAGGTCTGAGGAGAGGGGGGCGGTGAGGCTCTCACCAGCACAGCCTAAGCTGCAGCTGCTTCCTACCGAGTCAGGCGTTCAATTCACTTGGACCAGTGGTGCCTACTCTGGCTAGCAGCAGCTTCCCAGGGTTTCAAGGCAGGGGCCCTCCCAATCCTGCCCCGTGAAGACGCCGCCACCACTGGGCTCTTCGGCTCGCAAAGCAGGTGCCGACCCGGTCTGTGTGGGGCCAGCCTTGCCAACTCTGACTGGCAGCAGCTCTTCTGGGTTTCAGACAGAGGAATTTCTTTCCCAGCCTGACCCGGAGAGGCTGCCAGGGACGGAAGCGGGACCCTTCTGCCGGCAAGCAGGGGCTCCAGCCCCCTTTCCAAAGGGATCAGGCACAGGCCAACTCACTCCTCCGTCTCGTTCTTAATTCCCAGCCATTCATTAATCTTCTTCTGACGGGTCCCCTTTTGGGTCAGCCACCTGGGAGTAGGACAGAGAAAGAGAAATGGACCCGAGGACCCGGTGGGGGCAGGAGAGCAAAGACGCAAGACACCCCCCCGACCACCACTATCATCTCCTTACACCAAACAAAGATGAAGCACCTGGGGGTGGGTGGGGGGGTGAGAATTTCTCCTCTGTCCAGGTTGTAGCCAAACCCAGCAGGCAGCAGAGAAACAGTTTGGAGAGAGAAACCAACCCGAGGCACAGGCAGCAAAGGTCAGCCCCTGGCACCCCAATGAAGCCAGTGCCGGGGTGTGTGTGTGTGTGTGTGTCTTCTAGGCCGCCTGGCCCTTCCACAATACTGATGGGGCCTTGAGCTTGTTTGTTTTTGGGGAGCCACGCCGGCTCTGGCCTGAGGCTGCAGGTATGCCGTCACCGCTGCCAGCTAGGCCAAGAGGCCCTCCCTCCAGTGGGGGCTCCCTCCTGTCCAGCAAGGGGAGACCACTGCCCCATCCAGCCCCACTCAGTGGCCCTGCAGGGGCTGCTTATGGGGTCTGCCTCAGGGTTTCTTTCTCGTCTGAGGCACTCCAACAGAAGGTGGAGGGCAACTCTGCGATCTGAAGCCACCAAGGTATGGATAGAAGCTTCTGCTGTGACATACAGTGCTTGCAGAGGGTGCTAGTCCTCTGGGAGTAACCTGATGCCACCCAAACCCAGCATGAGAACAGCTGCCTGTAAGACTGGCTTTGCGGCTGCCTCTCTCTCTTTCTCTCTCGGCATGCAGGGCTGGTGTCCCTTTGTCTTCCCGGGGGTGGGGGAGAGGAGGGGAGAGGCGCGGCTTACACCAAGTACTGGTCTCGGATCTTGCGCAGCTGCAGCAGGTCTGGCTTCAGACTGTTCATGCGCTTGTCGATCTCGCGGTTCTCCGAGGCCTGCTGCCTGAGGTCCTGCTCCAGCTTCCTCTTGCTGTCGTGGATTTCCGTCACGCGGGACTTCAGCTTCTCGGCGTTCATCAGGATCCTGGCCGGGTGGGGGGGGGAGAGAAAGAGGCGAGGGGTGCTTATGCCAGCCGACCACCACTCAAGAGGGGCACAAACTGAGCAAGTGTGTTCAGTCAACATGGGCCACCATGAGGGGGCGCTGTGTCCAAATTCCCCACACAGATCACGATTGTTTCCCCATAGGAAACAACAGGAAACTCGAAAATATATTAATAAAAATCTCAAATGGCTGGGCAGAAATATCTGAAAATTTTACCCACTGTTCCTACGTGAGTATAGCATGAGATGCGCAGTCCATGGGTTTTTAACAAGTCTTTATTTTATTTATTCATTCAAAACATTTCTATGCCACCCAAAACTTGCATCTCTGGGCAGTTTATGATTAAATTTAAAAACTTTTTCAATTCATTTTTAATGCTTTTTTTTTTAAATGGGTGGACCACACTCCTTGAACTTCATAGGAACATAGGAAGCTGCCGTATACTGAGTCAGACCATCGGTCCATCTAGCTCAGGATTGTCTTCACAGACTGGCAGCAGCTTCTCCAAGGTTGCAAGCAGGAATCTCTCTCAGCCCTATCTTAGAGATGCTGCCAGGGAGGGAACCTGAAACCTTCTGCTCTTCCCAGAGCAGCTTCATCCCCTGAGGGGAATACCTTGCAGTGCTCACACATCAAGTCTCCCATTCATATGCAACCAGGGCAGACCCTGCTTAGCTAAGGGGACAAGTCTTGCTTGCTACCACCAGACCAATTCTCCTCTCCAAAGTAGCTGCCATATACTGAGTCAGACCATTGGTCCATCTAGCCCAGGATTGTCTTCAGACTGGCAGCGGCTTCTCCAAGGTTGCAGGCAGGAATCTCGCTCAGCCCTGTCTTGGAGATGCTGCCAGGGAGGGAACTTGGAACCTAGATGCTCTTCCCAGAATGGCTCCATCCCCTGGGGTGGGGAATCTCTTCCAGTGCTCACACACGTAGTCTCACATGTAGTCTCACATGTAGAAATAGAAAAAAATAACCAAATACAAAGATCTACAAACTGAAATTGAAAAGCTGTGGCAGAAGAAGACCAAAATAATCCCAGTGGTCATTGGCACGCTGGGTGCAGTCCCAAAAGACCTTGAAGAGCACCTCAACACCATAGGGGCCACAGAAATCACCATCAGCCAATTACAAAAAGCAGCTTTACTGGGAACAGCCTATATTTTGCAACGATATCTATAATAACCAACAGTATTGATGATAAAATTCTGGCATCCCAGGTCCTTGGGAAGGACTCGATGTCTGGATAAAACAAACCAGTCAATAACACCTGTCTGACTGTGTAAACAAGAAATAATAAAGAAGCAAGGAAGTTTACAAATTGAAATTGAAAGGCTGTGGCAGAAGAAGACCAAAATAATCCCAGTGGTAATTGGCGCCCTGGGTGCAGTTCCAAAAGACCTCGAAGAGCACCGTAACACCATCGGGGCCACAGAAATCACCATCAGCCCATTACAAAAAGCAGCTTTACTGGGAACAGCCTCTATTCTGCGACGATATCTATAACAATTGACAATAAAATTCAGCCATCCCAGGTCCTTGGGAAGGACTCGATGTCTGGATAAAACAAACCAGTCAATAACACCTGCCTGACTGTGTAAACAAGAAATAATAAAGAAGCAAGGAAGTTTAAAGCAGAAATCAGAGCTTTCTCTGAGTCATGAAGAAAATTGCAGGCTAATGGAATCAGCTCAGACAAAAACAAAAGGGCTCAGGTTACATCCATTCTGCATATCTAAAACCTATGTAAACTCCCCTTCACTGAGTTTTGAAAACTGGCAAATTACTGGCATAGCCACTGCACACATAAAGGGAGAAGCGGAGGGGCAAACAAAAAGCCTCGGGGGTTTTTTCTTTCAAAAGCCGTTGAAACTAGAGGATTTTTTTAAGACGGACATACTTCGGACTAAGCCAGAATGTGCAGCCTCCAACCGAGTCCTGTCAGTAATGGTCCCTGATCACCACAGCTACTTTGGGGTGAATGCAGCTAATATGTGGACTGGCACACTCCATTCCGGAGAGGATTCAAAGTAAAAGCTGTGTCTGTTCCTCCCCAGGAGGTCACGCTTGCAGATTGGACCTTGTCGACATTAGATTGGATTTGAATCTATTTGTACTGCCCACACCCTCGGCCAAAGAGACTTGCATTGCTTGACCTTTGGGCCGCCCCTGCCTTTGGGCCACCCTTTAAGAGAAGTATGATTGTCCCCATCTTGAAGGTGGGGAAAGTCCTGATTGGAGCCTCTGGCTGGGCCACTACGACACCCGCATTCTGCGCCCGGGTACAAGTATGCTGCACACACAAGAGCTAAGTTCTGCTCCTAGGATAAAGGTTCATATTGCTGAATGTGACAGCACTGAACCCCCTGGGGATGGCGACCCACATCTTTCCCTTCTTCCTCAACGAAATCAGTGAGTCCACCCAGAATCATTACCCTAGGTTTCCCCCTCTGACACCCCACCCCCACCCCCGGCGCCCCACAAGAGTAATTGCTGCAGCCAAAATTTATTTATTTAGGAACATAGGAAGCTGGCAGATACTGAGTCAGACCATTGGTCCATCTAGCTCAGGATTGTCTTCACAGACTAGCAGCGGCTTCTCCAAGGTTGCAGGCAGGAGTCTCGCTCAGCCCTGTCTTGGAGATGCTGCCAGGGAGGGAACTTGGAACCTAGATGCTCTTCCCAGAATGGCTCCATCCCCTGGGGTGGGGAATCTCTTCCAGTGCTCACACATCAAGTCTCCCATTTATATGCAACCAGGGCAGACCCTGCTTAGCTAAGGGGACAAGTCATGCTTGCCACCACCAGACCAGCTCTCCTCTCTAACTTCCACACACTTTATGCTATAATAATGTTCTAACCTGCCATATAAATTTTGAGAACTTTCTGACCAGCCATTCTGGAATGATAACAAAAATGGGTGTGGGTGTGTGTGCGCACACGTGCGAAAATGGGGGTACTATTTTTTTTAATGAAACAGAGAGGTCATGTCACCTTTAAAAAGTTTTAGAAACTTCAAGGAGTAGACCAACATCATGCAAGAGCACGGAGAACCCCTTTAATTTAACGCACTACCACCACCTCCAATTTCAGGGCCTTATGCCCAGTTATTCAACCTCTTCTGGAGTTTCCCATTGATCCCTTTGGGGCAATTCTCCCAGGGGGCCGACGGGCAGTTTGTGAACACAGCCCCCTTCAGAGGCTCACTACGCCACCGCTGCCCAAGTCTCAAGGGGAGGGGCGCAGGGGATCCTTGCAGGCGACACCCCCTGCCCCGCGCCCGGCGGCCTCACCGCTGCAGCTCCTTCTCGCTGCCCTCCTGGTGGAAGCGGTTCATGTAGTCTCGGCTGTTCTGCTCCTGCATCTCCGTCTGCTCCTCAAAGATCTTGATCGTCTCGTTGAAGGCCTCGACAGCCGTCCTCTTCATCTGCAGCTCCTGCAGGGGACGGAGGGAGGAGAGTCAGGGGGGGCAAAGGAGAGCCGGGGGAGAGGAGAGTCGTCGGAGGAGAGTCGGGGGAGGGGGGAGGAGAGTCGGGGAGGGGAGAAGGGAGGAGAGTTGAGTCGAGGAGGGGGAGGGGAGGAGAATCGAGTCGGGGAGGGGGGAGTCGGGGAGGGGAGGAGAGTGGGGGAGAAGAGCGAGGGAGTGGTGGGGGAGTGGGGGGAGAGTGGGGGAGAGGGAGAGAGTGGGGGAGAGGGAGTGAGTGGGGAGAGAGTGGGGGGAGGGAGGAGTGGGAGGAGAGAGTGGGGGGAGAGGGGATAGAGTGGGGGGAGAGGGGATAGAGTGGGGGGAGAGGGGATAGAGTGGGGGGAGAGGGGATAGAGTGGGGGGAGAGGGGATAGAGTGGGGGGAGGGGAGAGAGTGGGGGGAGGGGGGAGAGGGGAGAGAGTGGGGGGAGGGGGGAGAGGGGAGAGAGTGGGGGGAGGGGGGAGAGGGGAGAGAGTGGGGGGAGGGGGGAGAGGGGAGAGAGTGGGGGGAGGGGGGAGAGGGGAGAGAGTGGGGGGAGGGGAGAGTGGGGGGCCTAGCCGCTTCGGGGGGGAGAGCCGGTGGGGGGAGTACGCAGGGCCCCTCCCCGCCGGCCTACCTGTGAGGTGCGTGTGTACTCCTCATAGAGGAGGTCGTACTCGCGGCTCTTGTCCTGGTACTGCTGGTGGTAGACCTTCAGCTGCTCCCCGACGGCCTCCACGCTGTCCTCCTTCACCACTTGGTCCTGCCGGAAGAGGAGCCGGGGTCAAGCCCGGGGTCACAGGGCCACCCGCCACCGCCGCCTGCCCCAAGGGCGATACCCCCTGCCGGCCGGAACCCCATCCCACCGCTCCCAAGAGGGGGCAGCCCAGGCGGGGCGGCGGCGGAGGGAGGGGCCCCGCCCGCTCACCTGCTGGTACTTGGAGACGGGGTACAGCAGCCGGGTGTCCAGCTTGGCGTTGTACTGGGCCAGCGACTCGTGCCGGTAGTGGTTGATGAGGTCCACCACGGAGCCGAAGGTCAGCGGCTCCGAGAAGCCGTACGTGCCCTCCCGGTAGAATATCTTGATCAGCTTGTTGTTACCGCCTTTCCTGGGGGGGGGGTGTGCACCAGTGAGTGGGGCCTCTCCCCCCCCCCACCTGGCAACCCCACCCCTTGCCCTCCGCACACCTGGGCCCTCTGCCCCCCGCTTCCCCTCACCTCAGCGTCAACGTGTACTCCCCCTGGATCTTGCTGGACGCGTCTCTCACCAGGAAGGTGCCATCGGGGGTGTCTCGCAGCTTCTCGTTCACTTCCTCCCTGGCAGAGGAAGAGGGAGGGGGTCACTCTCGCGGGGCCCCCCCGGCCCCCCACCTGCCCCCCCGGCCCAACCTCTTCTGCAGCCTTCTCTGCTGCCCCCCCTTCATTTACTGAGCTTATACTCCTCATATGCAAAAACAGGGGTTCTCAAAAAGAGAGAGAGAAAGAAAGAAAGAGAGCGAGAATGCTCCCTGTGGGCCCCAATCCTAGAGCGTGCTCCCATAGACGGCCGGCCGTCCCTCGAGGGTTACCTGGAGATGTCGCCCCAGTACCACTCGGCATCCTGGAGGATCATGCCGTTCCCGTTTGCCAGGGCGACCGCTGGCGGCTTCGGCTTCGGGGGCTTGGGGGGCAGAGCTGGAAGAGAGCACCGAGGCTGGAGGAGTCCGAGGCTGCTGGCCCCCTTGCTCAGCCTCGCCTCACCCCACCGCCTCTGGAGAGGACCCTCAATCCGAGCGAGTCACGGAACAGAGTCTGGGCAGTCCCCTTGAGGTCATCTAGCCCAACCCCCTCCTCGGTGCCGGAATCTGCGAAGGCCTGCCTGACAGACGGCTGCCCGGGCTCTGTCGGAAACCCTCCCGCGAAGGCGCGCTCACTGCTCCGCTGTCCTTGCTGTAGGAAACGCTTCCTAATGCCTAGCCTGAATCTGCTCCCTCCCAGCTGAGCAGCAGCCCAGAGGCTCGTGAATGCCACCCGAGGGCTCCACGGGAGAAGCCCCCTTGCTGAAGGGCCGAAGCTGCAATCCCTCCTCCCCGCCCCCCGCCTCATCCCCTGCTGCAAACACAGCACAGAGACCCCCGTACCTGGAGGGAGCAGTTCCGGCTCAGGGTCCTTGGCCTGCAGAAGCATCTCCAGGAACAGGGCACAGAACTCGGGGCTCGCCTCGGCGCTGCGGAAGGAACCACCCCGGCATTACCACCCTGATGGGTCAGGGAGGGCCCTACACGCGGCGCAGTGAAGCTCTCCACCCCACATCATCGCTAAACACAGAGGCCGCTCTTCTCCGCACCGTCACAGTTCCCAGCAGCCCTCTTCCTCCATACAAAACCCTCCGGACTCGAAAAGCTGACTTTTGCAAAGTTGCCTTTGCAAAATGCCACGGCCATGAGTTCCACAGGCGGTGGGGGGGAAATACTCCCCTCTCGCTTTGAACAACCACCGGCGGCTGCACCCCCCGTGGTTCAATCAACGCTCGTCCCTGCCTCCCAGCCTGTACGAGGAGCCATGCCCCCTTCAGACGGTGCGGGTCATCCCAGTTGCCCTCCCACGCCTGCTCTGACCGGCAGCAGCTCCTCGGGGTCAGGCAGAGGCCGAGACTGGCGCCTTCCCAAGTCAAAGCCTCGCAGAGGGGGTGGGAGGGCGCGAGCCGATGGCTTTCAGGGCCACACACCTGGCAGTGGCGGCGGCGGCGGCGGCAGCAGCAGCAGGGCCGCTCCGGAGGAGCAGCGGCCCGAAGATCTCCGCCAGCGCCCGGGTGGAAAGCCCGTTGCCCTCGGCTTGCTCGGCCACCTTGGCCAGGTGCCGGAGAAGGAACTGGAGGGTGAGGAAGTGGAGCAGAGGCAGGCCGGGCGGCTCCAGCACCGACAGCAGCTGCTGCTTCTGGCACGGCCCCGGCTGACCGGCATCTGTGGAGGGAAGGCCAGGAGGAGGCCGGAGGGGTTAGTTTCCAGGCGAGAGAGAAAAGGTGCTGGACCTCAAGAAGCAAGGCCCTCCAGCCCAGAAGCTCGCTTCCCACCATTGCCCAGCAGTTCCAAGGAAACGGCACTCCGTACATGCCCGGTGGCACCACAGACATGCAAATTAAGGTCTGCGAGAGGACATGGTCCAGGGATAGGACGGGGCAGACAGGCAAGGAGCCTGCACCGAGATCTGGGTGTGTGTGTGTGTGTGTACTTTGCAGATGCAAAAACCACCCCCCCACCCCACATTTCCCCTCAGGCTTTTCACCTGCCTGTGGCACACGCCCTGGCCGACCCCCAGGGCCAAGCCCCCTCCCTGCCCTGCCGCTCTCACCCTGCAGCACCCGGAAGATTTCTCCGTGGACGCCCGGCGGCACCAGCGGCGTCGGCAGGTCCTGAAAGTAGCCCTTGAGGGCTTCGCCCAGGGCGAGGACATCGTAGGCTTCCAGGTCACTGGCCACGGCCCAGTCTGTGGGGGGAGAAACAGGGCGGGGAGAGCAGAAGAGTCGTCAGCCAGGTCGACGGGAAGGACGACGCAGGAAGCGGCCTCCTACTGAGTCAGACCCTCGCTCCGTCTAACTCAGTCGTGTCTGCACTGACTGGCAGCAGTTCTCCACAAACTCAGGCAGGGGTCTCTCTCCGCCCCAGGGATTGAACCTAGGACTGCCTGCGGGCAAAGCCAGATGCGCTTCCACTGAGCTAAGGCCTCATCCCCCAAGGCGAAGATCTCCACAGAGCAATCATGTCGTCTCCCATCCAAATGCAAACCAAGGCAGACCCTCCTTAGCGAAGAAGACCCCTCAGGCTTGCTGCCACAAGGACCAGCCCTCCTCCCCAAGAGGAAGCAGACGGATCCCTAACAGCGCCGGAAGTGGGGAACGGAGGCCTGGAAAGGTGCAGGAAAGGGTGGCGGAAGGGACTGGGGCGTGGAGCGTCTCCCTTCAGAGCCTTTCCATTGGGGGAAAAGGCAACTAAGAAGTCCTCCTTCACAGTTAGTTTATGGAACTCCCCGCCACAAGATGCGGCAATGGCCTCCGGCTCAGCTGCCTTTCGGAGGGGACCGGACCCGTTTGTGGAGGTGGCAGCAGTGGGAGCCTGTCAGGGGTGAGGGGCAGCTGGGCCCGTGTGGGGGAGCAGGACGAGGGCCAGCAGCCAGCAGGACCCCCCTTACACACAACCTCAAGAGGGGGCGCCTCTCCCCACCCCACCCCGAAGGCTTTCCCCGAGCCACCCGCTCTCCAGAGCCAGGGGCTGAGCGCCCCGGGTGCGGATGCTGCTGCTTGTGACGCCGGCGCCTCTAAGCTCTTCCACCCAAGGCGCCTCCAAGGCTGCTCCCCGCAGGACTGGGCCTCTTACCTATTCTCAGCGCTTGCCACAGCTCCGAGCCAGCTGTCCGGTAGAGCATCTTGTTGTCCAGCCCTGCAGAAGCAACGCAGAGGATCATGGGATCGGCTCCGGCCGGGAGTGGCTACGCAGGTGCTGGGCTCCGGCCGTGCAAGGGAAAAGCCCCATGTTGGCGGAGGCTCCTGCTGGGAGCCCCAGACCGTGGCCAGGGAGAGGCGGCAATGGCTGCGGGCAGGGTCACCACCGTGGCCCGTCTGAGCCGTGGCCCCACCCGCCACAGGATGTGCTGCCAACGAGGATGGACCAGGAAATTTAGGACCCGCCACAAGGAAGGACTCCCCCCACTCCGCACGGCATAAAGTTAATCTTTGGAATTCCCTGCCAGGGGATGCGGTGATGGCCACTAGCTTGGATGGCTTTCAGAGGGGCCATCTTAAATCTCAAATTCACGAAGGTCAGGTCTCTCAATGGCGACTCGTCTGGTGCAGAGAGGCCACCTCCAGCCTCAGGGGCCAAATCCCAGTTGCAGGGGAGCCACAGCAGGAGGAGAGAGGGCAGGCCCTCCCCTCCTGCCTGGGGGCTCCCCAGAGGCATCTGGTGGGCTGTTGTGGCAAACAGGCCAAACAAAGAACCCTAAAAATGATATACTAAATATAAGCACTTTTTATCAGCTTCGGCTGATACGTCAGCTTCGTCCATTTCTAGAGGGGAATGAACTTAAAACAGTGGTACATCTACTGGTAACCTCTAGACTTGACTACTGTAATGCACTCTGTGTGGGGCTGCCTTTGTACATAGTCCAGAAACTACAATTGGTACAGAATGTGGCAGCCAAGTTGGTCTCTGGGTCATCTCGGAGAGACCATATTACCCCTGTATTGAAAGAGCTACACTGGCTGCCGATAAGTTTCCGGGCAAAATACAAGGTGCTGGTTACAACCTATAAAGCCCTAAACGGCTTGGGCCCTGGGTCTTGAAGAGAGTGCCTCCTTTGTCACAATCCCTGCCGCCTGTTACTATCTGGAGAGGTCCGGTTACGGTTGCCACCGGCTCGTTTGGTGGTGACTCAGGACAGGGCCTTCTCTGTGGCTGCCCCAGGGCTTTGGAATAAGCTCCCTGCTGAAATAAGAGCATCTCCTTTTCTGTTTTTTTTTTCCCCCAGTAGAACCTCAAGACCCTCCTGTTCTCTCAGGCTTTTAATGAGAATTTTAATAATTTTAAAAACTTGTTTTAATAACTATTTTATTCTATTGTTTTTATTGTGTCAGAGGCAGGATGCCTCTGAGTCCCAGTTTGCAGGGGAGTCACAGCAGGAGAGAGGGCATGCCCCTTTCAACTCCTGCCTGTGGCTTCCGGCAGCATCTGGTGGACCACTGTGTGAAACAGGATGCTGGACTAGATGGGCCTCCTTGGGCCTGATCCAGCAGGGCTGTTCTTATGTATTTAATCTGACTTTTAAATATTTTAAGTGTTGTACACTGTCTAGAGAGAGAGATATCAGGCGGTATAAAACTATATAAATATAAACAAACAAATAAATAAAAAAATATTTAAAAATTTAAAAAAATTTAATTTAAATTAAATTAAAGAATTTTCAAGTCTGAGACCTGAAAAGAGTAGGATGAACTACTGTGAGCAGACGAGGATACATCTGGAAAACAGGGCTGGACACGGACAGCTGAAGGATACGGAATGCCTCGGAGGAAGACTCAATCATGAAACGCATCTGGCATTTTAAGCATCTATTCTCATGAAGATTTGTATGAGATTCCATTTATTTATTTACCATGTTTTTATACCGCCTGATATGTATATCTCTAGGCGGTGTAGAACATTTAAAATATTTAAAAGTCACAAATTAAAATACATGGCAATAGAAATAGAATAAAATTATAAAAACAAGTTTTTAAAATTATTAAAATTAATTCTCATTAAAAGCCTGAGAAAACAGGAGAGTCTTGAGGTTCTTCCTGAAAACAAAGAGAAGGAGATGCTCTTATTTCAGCAGGGAGATCCAAAGCCCTGGGGCAGCCACAGAGAAGGCCCTGTCCTGGGTCACCACCAAAGGAGCCGGTGGCAACCGTAACTGGACCTCTCCAGATCGTAACAGGCGGTAGGGATTCTGACAAAGGAGGTGCTCTCTCAAATAGCCTGGACTCAAGCCGTTAAGACTTTATACCTAATAACCAGCACTTTGTATTTCACCTGGAAACGTATCAGCAGCCAGTGCAGTTCTTTTAGAACTGGTGTTATGTGGTCCCTTCGAGTTGACCCAGAGACCAACCTGGCTGCTGCATTCTGTACCCATGGTAGTTTCTGGACTATGTACAAAGGCAGCCCCACGTAGAGTGCATTACAGTAGTCAAGCCTGGAGGTGACCAGCAAATGTACCACCGTTTTAAGGCCATTTGCCTCTAGAAACGGATGTGTCAGACAAAGCTGATAAAAAGCACTCCTGGCCACCGCCTCAACCTGAGAAACCCGGGGGAGCTTTGCGTCCAGGAGCGCTCCCAAGCTACGTGCCTGAGCTCTCAGGGGGAGCAGGGAGGGCAGGAAGGACGTTTTATTTCATCTGGGAACTGGATTTTAGGATATCTGGTGGAGCTGCGATTCGACACCTGGGAGTTTATATACGTATTCCCATGAAGATTTCCTTGCGGCCCCGTTTTGCACTCCACTTGCGAAAGATATTCAGTGTGTATGCGACTTGGTATTTTGTGATCATCTTACTATTTATTTTACTTTTTTTTATTTATTACATTTATCTCCTGCTCTTCCTCCAAGGAGCCCAGAGCGGTGTACTACACACTTGAGTTTCTCTTTCACAACAACCCTGTGAAGTAGGCTAGGCTGAGAGAGAAGTGACTGGCCCAGAGTCACCCAGCTAGTATCATGGCTGAATGGGGATTTGAACTCGGGTCTCCCCGCTCCTAGTCCAGTACTCTAACCACTACACCACGCTGGCCCTAACCGACTGAGCTGTTTTAACCAACCGAATGTTTCTTTAGGAAACTGAGGACTTTTTAGGACAGAAGAATTGGAATCCACATGGGTCTTTATCCGACTTATTCCGGGTTTCTAAGGATAGTTATAATAATTTTGTTGCTTTGATATTATTACATTTCCATTGTGGCTGGGGATGATGGGAGTTGCGGTCCATCAACATCTGGGGGCCCAAGGTTAAGAAACCCTGGTTTACATCATAGTTTATATAATTAACGAGCCCCGTTGGGTATTTTAATTATTTTTAGGGTTCTTTGTCTGGTCCGAGTGCCACGGTTAGAACCCTTCGATACCTGGAGATGCATCCTTAGTGGGCCACTGGGGGAAACGGGATGCTGGACTGGGTGGGCCCCCTGGGGCCTGATCCAGCAGGGCTGCTCTTAGGTGGTTGTGGACAGAATGATGCATTGCTTCCCGCCCCCGCCTTTCACCCTAGAGGGACGCGGGCCGTTCCCCAGACGGCAGCCTGGCCTCCCAGGGTCCAGAAACTCAAAAGGCCCCCCCCTTGTGCTTCTGGGGCCCCGCGTGGCCCCTGGCTTGTCAGCTGCAGAGCCCCACCCTCCACCCCCAGGACAGACCCCTCGCCTGCCCACTGGGGGCTGGAACGGCTCCCCCATAGGCTCCCTCCCACCCCACGGAGCCTTGACTCTCAAAGACACACAGGGACTCAAGAAGGCAGGAGCCCACCCCCAAGAAGGTCCCGCCGCAGCCCCCGTGACTCCGGCCGGCAAATCAGAGACCCGTCCCCCCCCCCCCCACGCACACCCTCCAGCCCCACATCCTCACCTTTCTTCTCAATGGCGTCCACCAGCCTGCACAGCAGCGGGGGAGCAACCTCAGGGGGAACAAACTGGTCAGAAAGCTCCGGGAGCGCCGACCCTGGAAGAGGAGAGGAGAATCAGCAGAGGGGCTCAGGCGGGCAGGGGGCAGGCCCCGATGCTGCTGCTGCTGCTGCTCTCTTAGCCCCCCCCCCCCCCCACCGCCGCCGTCCCGGTTCTGGCAGCCCAAGAATCTGCCCCCTGGACATAAAGACGGCTCCCGCCATGACAGACGCCTTTCCGCAGGAGGGGCTGGAGCGAGGAGGCGTCGGCACGACCCACAGCAAACCAGCCCTCGGCCCCCTCCTCTTCTTCTTCCCCATCGGCCACGTGGGAACAATACAGCTGGCCCGCCTTCCAGGGCTGTTGTGAAGATTGAGAAGGTCACATTGGCAAAAAGCACGTCGGAGGCTGGGGAGCAGTGGGGCGGGGGCCAAGAGGCTGGGCGACATCTGGGCCCAGCCAGCCCCCTGGGGGACCGGGAGTCAGCGGCCTCCTCCTCTACCTCCAGAGTAGACCCCGTCGGCTATGCTTTCCAGAGGGAATTGGCACCCTGCTGCATGGGGGGGGGCCCTTGGAGGAACTGCCCTCGTCCACCCACCCCTGCCACAGCTGATCTCTCTCCCCCCCAAAAAACATAAAGGCCCTCGCTGGGATCCAGCCCGGTCCCCAAACCCCACAGGCGCTGGGCATGGCTGCCTGGGTCCTCTCTCGGCTTGGAGAGAGAACGCCAGATCAGCACATTCCTGCTGGCAAAACACGCGTGGGGGGGGCGGGGGGGGCCAGTTCCCAGCAGAGCCCCCTGTCCCTCCTCCAGGCCGCCCAACAGCGGGTTTCCCTCCCCGAAGAAAAATGAGCTGGCAGAAGCACTTGATTGCTGGAGGGGGGTGGGGGGTGGGTGGGAGAAGGCCTCCGCGAGGTCAAGGGGGCCCCACTGGGGAGATCTGGGGGGGGGGTGCTCTTGCTAAACCTCCCCCCTGCCTGCAGGGGCAGATTTGAAATCCAGCTCCAATAAGCCCCCCCGCCACGCTTTTCAGGAGAGCCAGCGGAAACGAGGGCTTCTCAGAAATGGGATTTTAAAGCGGATTTCTTCTGGGGGCGGCACCCGGGCAGCATTTAATATTCCGTTGGCCTCTGACGACGGGCTCAGCTTTCTGTGCCAGCCGGGAAGTCACAGGCGTCATCGGCAGTGGGGTGTGTGTGTGTGTGTGTGTGTGTGTGTGAGAGAGAGAGAGAGAGAGAGATCCCCAGAAGGGCCTGGCCCCTCCGGGCAAAATGCCTTCCTTTTTGGCATGCCAAAAGGACGAAAGGAAAAGCAGGAGGAGGAAGAGGAGGAACAGAGAAAGCTACCATATACGGAGTCAGACCCTTGGTCAGTCTAGCTCAGTATCGTCTACCCAGACTGGCAGCGGCTTCTCCAAGGTTGCAGGCAGGAACCTCTCTCATCCCTATCTTGGAGATGCTGCCAGGGAGGGAACTTGGAACCTTCTGCTCCTCCCAGAGCGGCTCCATCCCCTGAGGGGAATATCGTCCAGTGCTCACACTTCTAGTCTCCCATTCATATGCAACCAGGGCAGACCCTGCTTAGCTAAGGGGACAAGTCATGCTTGCTACCACAAGACCGGCTCTCCTCTCTAAAATAGGAAACTGACATATACCGAGTCAGACCATTGGTCAGTCTAGCTCAGTATCGTCTACCCAGACTGGCAGTGGCTTCTCCAAGGGTGCAGGAAGGAATCTCTCTCTCAGCCTGATCTTGGAGATGCTGCTGCCAGGGAGGGAACTTGGGACCTTCTGCTCTTCCCAGAGCGGCTCCATCATCCCCTGAGAGGAATATCTTCCAGGACAGTCTCCCATTCAAATGCCAACCAGGGCAGACCCTGCTTAGCTAAGGGGACAAGTCATGCTTGCGAGCACAAGAACAGCCATTCACGTTCCTGCAGAAGCTGCTCTCTCCGCAGAAGAAAGAGGTAGCCAGCTCTCTCCCTCAACAGGGAGAACATAAGAACAGCCCTGCTGGATCAGGCCCAAGGAGGCCCATCTAGTCCAGCATCCTGTTTCGCACAGTGGCCCACCAGATGCCACTGGGAGCCACAGGCAGGAGTTGAGGGCGTGCCCTCTCACCTGCCATTACTCCCCTGCAACTGGTACGCAGAGGCACCCTGCCCTTGAGGCTGGAGATGGCCTTTAGCCCTCCAACTAGTAGCCACTGATGGGCCTCTCCTCCATGAAGTTATCCAAACCCCTCTTAAAGCCATCCAGATTGTTGGCTATCACCACATCCTGTGGCAGAGAGTTCCACAAGTGGATCACACGTTGTATGAAAAAGTACTTCCGTTTGTTGGTCCTAGACCTCCTGGCAATCAATTTCATGGAGTGACCCCTGGTTCTAGTGTTGTGTGAGAGGGAAAAGAATCTCTCTCCACTTTCTCCATGCCATGCATGATTTTATAGACCTCTATCATGTCTCCCCGCAGTCGTCTTTTTTCTAAACTAAAAAGCCCCAGGTGTTGTAATCTTGCCTCTTAAGGAAGGTGCTCTAGGCCCCTGAGCATCTTGGTTGCCCTCTTCTGCACTTTTCCCAGTTCTACCATGTCCTTTTTTAGATGTGGTGACCAGAATTGTACGCAGTACTCCAAGTGTGGCTGCACCATCGTTTTGTATAAGGGCATGATAATGTTAGCCGTTTTATTTTCCATCCCCTTCCTACTGATCCCTAGCATGGAATTGGCCTTTTTCACAGCTGCCGCACATTGAGTCAACACTTTCAAGGAGCTGTCCACTACGACCCCAAGATCCCTCTCCTGGTCCGTCACCGACAGCTTGAATCCCATCAGCGTATACTTGAAGTTCGGGTTTTTCGTCCCAATGTGCATCACTTTAGACTTGCTAACATTAAACTGCATTTGCCTTTTTGTCGCCAAGTCCCCCAGTTTGGAGAGATCCTTTTGGAGCTGCTCACAATCCGTTTTGGATTTCACTACCCGAAAGAGTTTGGAATCATCTGCAAATTTGGCCACATCGCTGCTTACCCCGGCTTTTAGATCATTTATGAATACATTTAAAAGCACCGGTCCCAGTACAGAGCCCTGGGGGACCCCACTTCTTACTTCCCTCCATTGTGAAAACTCTCCATTGATACCTACCCTCTGTTTCCTGTCTTTCAACCAGTTAGCAATCCACACATGTACTTGTCCCCTTATCCCATGACCGCTAAGTTTCCTCAGGAGTCTTTGATGAGGAACTTTGTCAAAAGCTTTTTGGAAGTCCAGGTAGACTATGTCAACTGGATCACCTCGATCCACACACTCGTTGACACTCTCAAAGAAGTCCAAAAGGTTGGTGAGGCAAGATTTCCCTTTGCGGAAGCCATGCTGGCTCACTCCCAGCAGGGCCTGTTCTTCTAGGTGCTTGACCATTTTATCCTTGAGGATGCTTTCCATCAATTTGCCTGGAAGCCACTGCACGATGGAGCCGGATCCCAGATGGAGCAGAGGGGCTGGGTCAGCCATGGGGGCTGCGACCCAGAGAGGCCTGTCTGCAGTTGCTACTGGCCAGCCTGGTGGCAACTCAGGGCTGGCCCTTTCCCCAGACTCTGGAATGAGGAAGAGCTGCCCCATCTCTGGCTGCCTTCAGGAGGGGTCTCCAGAGGGCACCCAGCCTTGGCTGAGCTGGAAGCCGGTTCCCCTGCTGCTTGTTTAAATCCGCTTTAGCTGTTTCGCTTGTTGTTTTAAACTATTTTAAATTCTTTTAGCTGTTGCTTTTAACTGTGGTTGTACGGGGTTTTCCTTAGGGTAAACTGCCTTGGGATGCCCATGTTGGACGGCACGAAAATGAAAACAAAGAAATAAACATTGGGGGATTTTGGCACGGAGACATCACCCAGTCAAATAAGCATCAGTGGATCAACTGTTATGACCGGGAGTGAGGTACTCTCTTAAATACCCACAACAGCAACAAAAAGGCTGTTAAGCAAGAGAGAGTAGAGGGAGGGCCCCTCGACTTAGAAGAGGCTTTCCCTCCCACGTGCGAGGAAGGGGGAATGCCTCTTCGTCTCTGCAGCTTTTTGAAGCACTTGCATTCACAGCGGCCTAATTAAAGGAGCAGCAGCTTTGGAATCAGACTTTTAAAAAGATAATATATTCAACATGGGAGCCCCCGGAGGGCGGCCCCTAGGAAGCGGAGTTTCCCTTGCTTTGGAGTCCGCCAGCTGCTGTTGCAAACTCCGGAGCAGCCGGGAGCCCCGCCCAGCACCACCCGCCCAGGGCAGACTTGGGCTGGTGGCAGGCGCCCTCCCTGTGGCCGGGATGCGCCCAGTGCCTCCCGGCTGGAGAGGCAGAAAGAGGCCAGGGGTGGCTCCTGCTTCTTGGAGGAAGACGGGAGGGCAGGGCGGGCGACGCAGAGCCCGGAAACTGGCTGGCGAGAGGGGGCGGGCGAAGGCGGGGCCTGGCTCCCCCTGGCTGATGGAAGCCCTTGCTGGAAGAGGCCTGGGGAGCACACACAGCCCCCGCAGTGGCCTGGTCTTCCCGCCCCCCACCCCCGGCGGGGCTTACCTGGCTCGAGGGCCTCCTGTGCGTGGGACGCGCCGCCGGCTCCAGGGGTGGCAGGGAGGGGCCTGGGCAGCCGGGGCAGGGAGATCTTCACGGGCCCGGCGTACTCCACGTAGGTGCCGGGGAAGTCTCCCTTCTGCTTGGTGCGCTCGTTGACGCCCAGGATCCAGCCCAGGCGGGCGGGGGCCTGCTCGTCGCCATCCTTGAAGCCCTGGGTCTGCAGGGTCCCCTTGCTGACCACCAGGGTGTCTCCGGGCAGCAGGTCGATGTCCTCCTCCCGCTCCTTGCGGTAGGAGTAGAGGGCGCGGTACTGGAAGCCCTCGGCGCTCCCCATGGCGGAAGGGGTGGGTGGGCCGTGGGGCGAGGAGGAGGAGGGCTCCCCCGCGGAGGCGCTCTCAGGGGCTCGGCATGGAGACGGAGTGCGGGCCAAGCAGGGTCGCAGCGTGCCGGCCAGCCAGACCCTCAGCGCAGCCCCTTTCCCGCAACTTGGAGCCACGATTCAGCCAGACGATGGAGCAGAGGGAGGACATGGGGGGCATACTCCAGGAAGGCGGCCACGGAGCGGCTGGGGGGCGCAAGCACTGGCGGAAGGGCTGGGGCGCAGGATGGGACGCTGCGGGAGGAAAGAGCAGAGAGAGCCGGTCACTCGGGAGCCCGGGAAGGGCACGCCGCCATCCCCCCTTGCTAGCCCCGCTGGATCAGGCCACAGGCCCAGCCGGGCCAGGAGCCTGCCTCACGCGGTGGCCGACGGGGTGCCTCTGGGAATCCCCCCAGCGGGGGGAAGAGGGCAGAGGAGAGGAGAGCTGGGCTGGGGGTGGCCACAAGCATGACTTGCCCCCTTAGCTAAGCAGGGGGCTCGGTATATGGCAGCTTCCTATGGTCCTCATTAGGCACAGAGGAAGCTGCCATGTACTGAGTCAGACCCTTGGTCCATCTCGCTCAGGATTGTCTACCCAGACTGGCAGCGGCTTCTCCAAGGTTGCAGGCAGGAATCTCTCTCAGGCCCATCTTGGAGATGCTGCCAGGGAGGGAACTTGGAGCCTAGTTGCTCTTCCCAGAGCGGCTCCATCCCCTGAGGGGAAGATCTCACACTGCACATACATCAAGTCTCCCATTCAAATGCAACCAGGGCAGACCCTGCTTAGCTAAGGGGACAAGTCATGCTTGCTACCATACCCTGCTAACTGGGCAAAGAGGCACCTTCTAACGTGGTGATTCTCTTTATTTAGCAGGGGGAGAGTAACCGGCCCTCTCCACCCCCAGCACAGAACCTCCAGTGGCTGGTGCTTATGTCTCTCTTATGTTTCTTTTTAGATTGTGAGCCCTTTGGGGACAGGGAGCCATCTTATTTGTTTATTACTTTTTTATTGTTTATTTATTGTCGCATTTCTATACTACCTTTCGTTAAAAAACAACCCCAAGGCGTTACACACTTCTCTGTGTTTAATGTTGTTTTAGAATATTGTTTTAAAATTTTTAAATTGTTGTATTTAAATTTCTTGGTTTTGTTTTTAACTAGTGTTATAATGTTTTTATCTTCTTGTAAACTGCCCAGAGACGTACGTTTTGGGTGGTACAAAAATATGTAAAATAAAATAAAATATGTAAAATAAATAAATAAAAATAAACCACCCTGAGCCATTTTTGGAAGGGCAGTATAGAAAATAAATAAAAGCTCTCCTCAACCTCTTGTTGGGGGTCCCTAGCACCTGGGGTTCAGGGTCAACAGGGCCCCACTGATCCTGGTGGAAATATACAGCTATCCCTCTCCTCTTGTTAATTTTTCTAATCCGCTTTTAAACCCGTCTAGATGGGTGGCCACCACCGCATCCAGTGGCAGCGAGTTCCACAGTTTAACTACACCTTGTGTAAAGAAATCCTTCCTTTTGTCCGTCCTGAATCTCCCACCATTTAGCTTCAACGGCTGACCCTGGCTTCTAACCTTTATAAGAGAGAGGGAGAAAAACTTGATCCACACCCTGCATGGTTTTATCACCCAGTGCCCCCTCTAACAGGGATTTCCAGATGTTGTTGTTGACTACAGCTCCCATAATCCCCAGCCAAAGGCCACTGCAGCCGGGGATGCTGGGAGTTGTAGTGAACAGCATCTGGGAGTCCCTGGAACCCAGCTATCATCTCACCCCCCTTATTTGCCTTCTTTCTGAACTAAAAGGGGCCAAACGCTGTCGCCTTGCCTCATAAGAGAGGCGCTCCAGGCCCCTGATCGGGGCTGCTCACAGGCCATTTCGGCGGAGTGGGGAGCAGCCCCTTGAAGCACCGAGTCAAGCCTTACCTGCTCCTCCGAAGCCGCGCACGGCCTTCTGAGCGGCACAGCACCAGGAAATGCGGCGGGGCAGCAAAGGAGCAAGGGATGGCTGGCTGGACTCGTGCTTCAAGGGACCGTTCCCCGCCCCACCGAAACAATTGGCCGGGCCGAACCGAACCGATTTGTGCACATCCCTACCCCCTGATCATTTCGGTTGCCCTCTTCTGTGACCTTAGAAATACACAGTATTCCAAGGGCGGCTGTGGTTGCACCATTTACCGAAGAGCATTTCTATCGTTTTATTTTCAGTCCCTTTCCTGAGGAGCCCCAGCAGGGAACTAGCCACACACTGGGCTGGCATTTTCAGGGAGCTGTGCATCACGACCCCAAGACCCCTTTCCTGGTCAGTCACCGACCGTCAGCTCCGACCCCCCATCCGCATATCTGTGAAGTTGGGGTTTGGGGCCCCAGCATGCATCACCCTGGGGCCCAAATGAGAGCCAGTGTAGTGGTCAGAGTGCTGGACTAGGACCCGGGAGACCTGAGTTCAAATCCCCATTCAGCCATGAAACTAGCTGGGTGACTCTGGGCCAGTCACTTCTCTCTCAGCCTAACCTACTGCACAGGGTTGTTGTGAAAGAGAAACTCAAGTAGGTAGTACTCTGGGCTCCTTGGAGGAAGAACGGGAGATAAATTGAATTAATAATAATAATAATAATAATAATAATAATAATAATAATAATAACAACAACAACAACAACAACAACTTTACACGTTCTTGCACTGGACTACCCTTGCCATTCTAGAGCCCATTTACTCAGGGAGGAAAGATCCTCAGGGAGTTCTCTGCGGCCCACCCTAAAGAACTGGAGGTCAACAGCAATCCTGGCCACCTCACCACTCACCCCAGATCAATTTAAAGAGCAACGGTCCCAAAGCAGATTCTTCAGGGACCCTGCTCTGTGCATCCCACCCCTGAGAAAAGTGTCCATCAGAACAGCCCTGCTGGATCAGGCCCCCAAAGGAGGCCCCTCTAGGCCAGCATCCTGTTTCCCACAGTGGCCCACCAGATGCCTCTGGGGAGCCCACAGGCAGGTGGTGTGTGCATGCCCTCTCTCAGGCTCCCCTGCAACTGGCATTGAGAGGTATTGTGTGTCTGAGGCTGGAGGTGGCCCACAGCCACAAGCCCATCTCTTGCTACTCTGCTTTCTGTTCTTCAACCAGTTACCCGTCCATGAAGAGACCGGTCCCTTTATCCCGTGGCTGGCCCAGGAGTGCAGGCGAGAACTTCTCCTGGACCGCCACGCTTTGCGCGCTTGCTGACATTTTCAAAAAATCCTGGGCGATCAGTGAGACGAGACTGACTCACCGTCAACTTGCCCAGAGCAGACATTAACCGGACTGGCCTGTCGTGACCGGGATCCCCTCGGGATCCTCCCGCCCTGTGCATCTTACTGCTCGGCAGAAATCGCAACGCAGCTGCCACCGGCTGAGTCAGGCGCTTGGCTCACCGAGCTCAGGACTGTCGACACGGACTAACAGCAGCACTCCAGGGTTGCCAACAGAATCTTCCCCAGCCCTCCCTGGAGGCTAGACAGGGGCTCTGTCATTAAGCGCTGGGCCCTCCCCATCACCAGGTTCCAGCAGGGAGGGGCCCCCCCCAGGGGTCCCACCCACACAAGAGCCATTAGCAGTGGCCAGAGAGCCGGGCCGGGCCACAGGAGATCTGGCTAGGAAGCCAAGTGCCGTCTGGGCCTTGAGCAAGATGTCGCCCCCTGGCCAGAAGGCAATGACCGGAGAACAGGTCATTCTGCACTCTGATCCAGCCGTCACAGGGGGCCCTGATCCAGCAGAGTCGCCCCAATCGCACACCAGTGCTGGGAAGTGTTCCAAGACTTTCTCTGGTGTGCATCCGCCTGAGCCTCCTGGACCCAATCTGAAACCCGACACCCCTCTCCTCTCTCTTCCCGAAAGCCAGAGAAACCCTCCAGGATGGATGAAGAAGATTTGAGCAAGGGAGGGAGAGGGAGAGAACGGGGGGGGGGCTCCCAGCCAGCCTCGGCAAAGGACACTGCGAGTTCAGCCTGTACTGGGAACAGACGCCTGGAATCCGGCTCCCCCCACCCCCCCGCCACTCACCCCTCCAAGGAGAAAAGAAGAAGTTTGCAAAATCTGAACCAGACTCTGCCAGGAAACGTCCCACAGGAGCGAAGCAGCAGCAGCAGCGAGGAAAGGAAAAACCTCCCCTTCCCTGAAGCTCACACACCTTTGCAGCCTAAAAAAGCCTCCCCCCCCCGCCCCGGGCACTGGGAGATAGACGCGCCCCTCCCCCACCCATGACCTAGCAGTGGGTCCGGCCCCAAACGGCGTCTTCACACATAAGGTGCTCTCAAGAGCAATGCGCCACCCCCCCACACCCCCCCCAATGATCTGCTTTCCTTGCACACACAACTGTCCTAGTTGTATGTGCAACTAACCTGTAGCGGGGTGGGGAGGCCTAGGTGAGATACCACAGAAAGCGACTATACTGAGCCAAGCCCTTGGCCCAGCTTGGAACTGCCTGCTCTGACCGGCAGCCGCCTCCAGATGGAGAAGGATCCACCAAGGACTGACGCTGCAAAGCAGGGGGTCTTCCGCGGAACTACGCCCCTTCCCCAATCTGGGGCACAAAACCCCCAGGCCAGGCATTCTGGGTTGGGGTTCTCCCCTTGCCTAGCAAGAGGGAGGAAAGGCGGGTGAGGGCCAAGGGAGAAGAGGGGGCGTTTCCTCGCCCAAAAAGGAACCCTCCTTCCTCTTCCTCCTCCTCCTCCTCGGGCCAGATCTCGGCTCTCACAGTTGCCAGCAGGCAGGCAACCGGAGCAGGCCAAGGAGGCCGCTCAGCCTTGTCGTGGATGGGCTTGGCCCCGGCAGCCGCCTCTCTCCAGCAGAGCTCGAGAGAGGGGCTGTACAAAACCCAGAAAAGGAGTTTTCCTCTGCCCCAAGGAGCAGTTTGCAAGAGAGTTTACAGTTTGCAAGAGAGTTTACAGTTTGCAAGAGAGTTTACAGTTTGCAAGAGAGAGAGAGAGAGAGAGGACAAGGCTAGGCAAAGGGGCCATGAGGGATAACAAAGGGTACATAGGAGCATGGGAAGCGGCCATAGACTGAGTCAGACCACGGGCCCATCGAGCTCAGTATTGTCTTCGCAGACTGGCAGCGGCTTCTCCAAGGTAGGAGACTTGGGGGTGGAGCCAGGAAGGGTCGGAAAAGGGATCTCCCCCAAATCTGGGGGCCAGGAGGAATAGGAGCTTGGCATTTTGCACCCCAATTGGAGGAAGGATCGGCCAGCACAACAGGGGTAGGGTGGAGAGAGGAGGAGGAGGCTGCGACCTGAAAAGTGTCTATTGCAATAGATGCCACAGACACAGAGGACTAGAAACTTCTGGACACAGAGTGCAAAAGGGGGACTTAAGGAGGTCAGAGCCACGGGCAGGCGGAGGGAGGAGAAAGAGGAGCCTAGTGCAGACACTACCCCCCCCCGTAAGGGGGCTGACAATGCCCAACGCCAGAGGGAGCCAGAGCATGGGCAAAGTATTTCAGCTCTCTGCCTCAGGAGCCAGAACCTGGGGAGGTGCTGAGGAGGACGGGCCTCCCCCACAGTGGCCTCCCCTGCAGGGCTAGCAACGGCTCCCGGGAGCCCCCCTCCCCCCAGACGCGACAACACGTCTTGCGCCCTGCCCAAATCCACACAACCCCGCCGCCAGCTCAAACACGGGAAGAGAGTCGCCGCGGGGCGGGGGGTGGGCCTGCGGGGTCACGAGCCCTAGAGCGTGGGGGGCCTCCCTAGCGCAGCCTCCCCTCCCCCCGGGGTGTGTGTGCAAAACCAGCACCCCTGCAAGGTGGGCCAGCCAGGCAAGGAGGGCCTCTTGGAGCGCCGCCAAGGCCAGATCCTGCCGCAGACGAGGAAAGAGAAGCTGGCGGCGGCTGCAAGCCCACCGAGGGGCCTCCCCGCGCAGGACCGCCATTCACACGTTAACCCCCCCCCCCACAATCCCCGGCGGCTCCGCTTGGGAGGCACAGAGAAGGGGCCCCCCTCCCCTCCAGCACGCCGGGGCCACCCCCCCACCCCTTTGGCTGCCCTCCACAAAGTCCCCGGTGACTCCAGAGGCAAGAGCTGCCCCCCCCCGATCCCGCAAAAACCAGTCCTTGCGCGCGCCCCTCCCAAAGCGGGCATGGGGGTTTTTTTGCCATACGCATCCCCTTCCCCCACCAAGGAGCCGTCTCCACCTCTCCCCCCCCCACACCCCCAGGCTTGGCCATTGGAGACGGACCCCCACCCACCCCCGGAGGGAGGACTTGCAATGCAGCGCTGTGCAATGCCGTGCAACGCGATGCAACCGTCAGCCCTGGAGGGCTGCAAGGCTCAGCCCCAGCCCCCGTCCCCCCCGCGAGGGGGTGCTTGCAATGGCTGCCGCCCCCCCGCCCGAGACCCACCTCTCGGCCGCGCAGCTCCTCCGGCGTCCTGCTTGCTCCTCGCCTTCTCCTCCAGCCCTCCGCGAACGCGGCCGCAGCACCGGAGGGAGGGAGGCGGAAAGGCCCGAGCTCCGTCGGAAAGAGCCGAACCTCACTTTCGGAAGCGAAGGGCCGCCGACGCGAGACGCGGACGGGCTCCGGAGAGAGCCGAGTGCGGCCGAGGACGGGTCCGACCGAGAGGGCTAGTGCTTTGGTCTGCAGCATGCCAGTTCCGGGTTGTTTTTGGAGGCTTAGATAGGCGTTCCTGATTCAAAGGAGAAATCCGTTTGAGGGTTTATCTTTGGCATTATTTGGCGGCGGCGGCGGCGGCGGCAGCCACCCCAGAATCGGTATCAAAGACAGAACCTCCTGTTCCTCCAAACGCCATCAGTTTAGAAAGCGTGTTAAATCTTGGCTTTTTACGCAGGCTTTTATACGATTGTCTCTATTGCTGCTTCTTCGTATATTGTATTTTGTATGGTTGTTTTATGTGTGTATTTTAAATCTTTAGTCAGACTCATGTTTTTATATTTTTAGCCTAATATTTTAATTATGCATTTCTATAGTCTTGTTTTAATTTTTCCGTGAACCGCCCTGGGACTGTTTTGATGAAAGGCGGTATATAAATTTAATAATAAAATAAAATAAACTTTGGGAAGGGTTAATGACAGCCGCCCTGCAATGTAATCTGTGTATGTGGTCGCTAAGAGTCGACACCGAATTGATGGGTACTTAATTAATCAATCAGTCGTCAGTGTAACCTAGGGAAATATGGTATGAGCAGTTTGCTTTAAATATAATCTAAAGCAAACTGCTCTCATTTGCGTGGAGCAAATGCAGACGATCCCACTGCTCAGGACGTGAGTGTCAAAACGCAACCAGCAATCAAGGGGCGCTCGGCAAATCTAGCATTTCCCCTTATCTCTATGGATAACACTGACTGAAGCCAAGGCGGAAGTTACGCTCACGGATTCCGGAAGAAACCGAGGGTACCCGAACAGACACGAAAGTACCCGAGCGGCTGTATCGAGAACGTACGGAAGGAGCCGAACCCCGAAGATGGCCCTTCGGAAACATCCGTATGCTTGCCATGACGTCACCAGATTCGCCCCCTGGCCGGCTCCTTCCCCCGTTTTGGCTTCAAGCCGGAGCGAGTCGTCCTCCAGAGGCCTATGCGCGCACATGCGCTTGGGTACATTTTGCATCATGTATGGAGAGTCTATGCGCACGGACACACACACAGTCAGGTAGCCCTTGTGCCCATTTGCAGCTTTAAACCTTGCCTCTCTTTACGTACACGTCGGTATGCAATGCGTGTCGTGTCTACGTCACGTTGGGGCAGATTTATGAATGAGCTCGCGACTTTTCTGTTGTGTCAATCAGAGCTGCCGCGTGCAGATGCTTGGCGTGGGAAAGATATTATCACACATCTAGAAACTCTCCAAGAAAAACCAAAAGGCGCCAGCTGCAGAGCAGACAGTGCACGCTTCCCGATGAGCTTGAGAGGGAGATCCGTACAGGACGGGGAGCGGGTGCCCAGCCAGGGCCAGGGCGGCGCTGTAGAGAGCAGCTCTGTCCATGGAGAGAGTGACCACAGATCTTGAACTGGAAAGCTGGGCACAGGAATCTTCCACTCACACGACGGCCTGTTCCCGTGACCAAGATGCTCGAGCCAGGCTTGCAAGAGCAGGGGCAGGTGTGTGTGTGTGGGGGAGGGTTAGGGTTAGGGTGGTTCAGGCCCAAGGAGACCCATCTAGTGCAGGATCCTGTTTCGCACAGCAGCCCAGCAAATGCCCTTGGAAGCCCACAGGCAGGAGTTGAAAGGGGCATGCCTTTCCTCCTGCTGTCGCTCCCCTGCAACTGGGACTCAGAGGCATCCTGCCACCCTTTTGGAGCTCCTCATAATAATAATAATAATAATAATAATAATTCAATTTCTATACCACCCTTCCAAAAATGGCTCGGGGCAGTTTACACAGAGAAATAATAAATAAATAAGAAGATGAATCCCTGTCCCCAAAGGGCTCACATTCTGAAGAGAAACATAAGATAGACACCAGCAACAGTCACTGGAGGGATGCTGTGCTGGGGGTGGAGAGGGCCAGTTACTCTCCCTCTGCTAAATCAAGATAATCACCACATTAAAAGGTGCCTCTTTGCCAAGTTAGCAGGAGTTGGGGTTAATCTGTTTTAGATTTCACTACCCGGAAGAGTTTGGTATCATCTGCAAATTTGGCCCCCTCGCTGCTTACCCCTGCTTCTAGATCATTTATGAATACATTAAAAAGCACCGGTCCCAGTACAGAGCCCTGGGGGACCCCACTTCTTACTTCCCTCCATTGTGAAAACTCTCCATTGATACCTACCCTCTGTTTCCTGTCTTTCAACCAGTTAGCAATCCACACATGTACTTGTCCCCTTATCCCATGACCGCTAAGTTTCCTCAGGAGTCTTTGATGAGGAACTTTGTCAAAAGCTTTTTGGAAGTCCAGGGTATACTATGTCAACTGGATCACCTTGATCCACACACTCGTTGACACTCTCAAAGAAGTCCAAAAGGTTGGTGAGGCAAGATTTACCTTTGCGGAAGCCATGCTGCTTCTCCCCCAGCAGGGCCTGTTCTTCTAGGTGCTTTACAATTTTATCCTTGAGGATGCTTTCCATCAATTTGCCTGCAACGGTGTTAAGTTAACTGGCCTGTAATTTCCCGAATTGCCCAGGATACCTTTTCGAAAATTGGTATTACATAGGCTACTTTCCAGTCCTCCAGTACAGCCCAATTGCAGGGATAAATTGTATATTTCAGCAAGGAGGTCAGCAGTTTCACATTTGAGTTCTTTAAGGACTCTTGGATGGATGCCATCCAGCCCTGGTGATTTGCTGTTTTTCAGTTTAGAACATCATCTTTTGTCACTGCTATCTGACTCAGTTCTTTAGCCTCCATCCCTGAGAAGCCTGGTTCAGGAACAGGTATATGCTCAGTATCCTCTGCCGTAAAGACAGATACAAAAAACTCATTTAGCTTCTCTGTGTCTCCATATCCTCATTAATAATCCCTTTCACTCCCTCATTATTCAAAAGGTCCAACTGCCTCCCTGGCAGGTTTCCTGCATCTGATGTATTTAAATAAGTTTTTTTATTCCCCTTGATGCTTTTGGCTAAATGTTCCTCAAACTCTCTATTTGCCTCCCTTATTGTCACCTTGCATTTCTTTTGCCAGAGTTTGTGTTCCTTTCTGTTCTCTTCATTTGGACAGGCCTTCCAATTTTGGAAAAAAGTCTTCTTCCCTTTTATGGCTTCCTTGACGGTACCCGTTAGCCATGCTGGCATCCTCCTGGACTTAGTGGTACCTTTCCTCCTTTGGGGTATACAATCAAACTGGGCTTCTGGTACTGTGGTTTTGAGTAAACTCCATGCACTCTGGAGTGAAGTGACTCTCTTGATTTTACCTTCTAGCTTTCTTTTCGCCATATTTGTTTAGGAGAAGTTTCCTCTTCTGAAATTCAAAATGTCTGTGTTAGATTTCCTTGGTGATTCTCTCCCCACATGTATGCTGAATTTAATGGCACTATGGTCACTGTTCCCTAGTGGGTAGATGACACTGACATCATGCACCAGGTCCTGGGTGCCACTCAGAATTAAGTCCAAGGTTGCCTTCTCTCTGGTTGGTTCCATGTTCTAGGGCACAGTCATTCAGCATATCTAGAAATCTGGCCTCTTTGTCATGACCCGTCTGTGAATTTACCCAGTCTGTGTGTGGGTAATTGAAGTCACCCATAATTACAGCCCTGCCTCTCCTTGACGCCTCCCTGATTTCCTCCTGCAACTCCCAGTCACTGTCAGCGTTTTGATCTGGAGGGCGATAGCATGCTCCCTTTCCGGCCTTGTACTGTCACCCACGGGGTTTCTGTGGAGGACCCCAGTCCACCCAGGTTTTCTACCTTGTTAGATTCTATCCCTTCTTTAACATACAGTGCTACTCCTTCTCCAAGGCACCCCTCCCTGTCCTTTCTGTAGAATTTCTATCCAGGGATAACAGAGTCCCACCGGTTCTCACTGCCCCACCATGTTTCTGTTATGCCCACTAGATCTATTTCTGCATTAGCCACCAAGCCCTCCAGCTGGCCCATCTTGGCTCGGAGGCTTATGACATTGGCCTATAAGCACCTATGCGCTAATGCTCCGCCCTGGTGCCTGCTGCCTTTCTTTTGACTCTTGGACCAGCTGGCACAGCCTTCTGACTGCTCTTTATGTGGCTCTGCCCTCCTAGGGATGTGCCCTCCCACAAACCCCAACAAAATCAGGGTGAAACACCTCCGCCTCCTTTAATCTGAAGCACCCCAAAGGCCAAAGGATTCTCTGAAAAGTTCCACCAGAGGTGCAGGTGGGAAGCACCTCTCCCCCCCCCCACCAGTGTGGGCAATGCAGGCAAGAGCCCCACCCAATTTCTCCGCAACTTGCCTCTGCTTGGAATAACGACGCTACAGCAGCTGGTGTCATCCAGGAAGATCCAGGTCTTGCTCCCTTTATTCTGGTCTCCTTTAAGCAGGCTTCCACCAGGGGAGACCATTGTGAAGGGCACAGTCTGAACCAGGGCGGTTTCCCCATTCAAATGCCTCCCCCGTCAAGTCAGATCCACCCGCCTCCTTCGCAGGCCTTGGCAAAGATGGGGAGGCTGCCCCCAAACCCTCACTCCTTTCCCCTAGGATGGCGACAACTGGTGGAAGGGCAAGGGAAGGGAGGGGCAAGCTGGCCCCATTGGGGGAGCCTGGGGACCCACATGCAGGGAGCAACTTGAATGGGCCAAGACCCCCTCCAGCTCTCCTCCCTGGCTGCTCTGAGTGGGGCTCAGGACCCGAGAGAGTGACGGGCACAGCCCACGTCGGGGTGTCTTCAGGGCAGAAGCAGCAGCAAGCCGGCCTACACTGCAAGGGAGCCGTTTTCAACCGAAAGAAATGGGGCAAACCGGGTGACCAGCAGGCCCCACAAGCACCGCTGGGTCCGGCAAGGGGAGGGGACATTCCCTGCTGCGATAAAACGGGGAGGGAAGAGGTGCATTTTAACAGCCTTTGTTGGGAGAGAAGCAGGCAGGCAGGCAGGCAGGCAGGCAGCCCCCTCTCTGCCCTCCTGCTCAAAAAAGAGAATGTGTCTTTTCTGGCTCCCTTTGCTAGGAAATCCTTTGGAGAAAAGGAGGCAGGGGAGACGCTGCGCAGGAGACAGACGCTCGCTGGGGGGGATTCTCGGGGGGGGGAGAGGGAGGGCTGAGGAGGTGAAGGCTGGCCAGTGGCACCCCAAAGGGCACCCAGACCAGCGAGGGCGGGTGCTGCTTTCCCTAAAGGGCTCTTCTGGGATTGGCTCAGAAAACAAGGCTTGACCGGCCCCACCCTGACACACACCAGGTGTGTTCTTTGTGTGTGTGAGTGTGTGTGTGTTTGGGGGGGGGGATAAAACCTGAGGAGAGCTCTGATGCTGTACAGCTCTCTTGTTTTTTCTCCCATAAAGTGCAGGATAGGGAGCCGGCGTGTTTCAAAAAGAAACTGTCAGCACAACACCTCTAGGTGCTCCCTCCCACCCCAGTTCCCTGATAAAACAGGGAACTGAGAGCCAGCGTGGCATAGTGGTGAGAGGGCTGGACTAGGAGCGGGGAGACCCGAGTTCAAATCCCCCTTCAGCCATGAGACTTGCTGGGTGACTCTGGGCCAGTTACTTCTCTCTCTCTCTCAGCCTCGCCTACTTCACAGGGTTGTTGTGAAAGAGAAACTCAAGTATGCAGGACACCGCTCTGGGCTCCTTGCAGGAAGAGCGGGAGATAAATGTAAAAATAAATAATAATAATAATAATAATAATAATATAAACACTCACTGCATGGAATGTCAAATGTGGAGAACCTGACAAGGACTCTCGGCGGGGAAAGCAAGCCAGAAAGCCTGCTGCCCCCCCCTCACCCTGTCGGGGACTGAAGCATCACGACCCCACCCACCAATTAATCCTGGGCCCCGCCGTTTGGAAGGCCAGAAGTTCTCAACCTTAGATCCCCAGGCGTTGGACTACAATTCCCATCGTCCCCACCCGCAATGGACTTTGTGGCTGAGCATGATGGGAGCTGTAGTCCAACAACATCTGGAGACTCCAGGTGGGGGCCGCTCCTGCCGTGGGACAAGGAGTTTCCAAAAGGGATTCCTCAGGACCCCAAGTGGGGGAGCCCAGCGGACGTCTCCAGCATATACCCCATACAGGCAGCTGGTTGGGGGGGGGAGGGAGACTGCTCGCCAAACTGCTTCCAAGCCCGTCCATCTTTAGGGATCCAAACCCATCTTGCCCATCCTCTTCCTGGAAAATAAATAAATAAAGGGGGAACCACCTTCTGGGAAAGAGGGTTTTTTTAAAAGGGGGGGGGATACCGCCCACCCGACTCAATTTGTTCAAATACTGCAGGGAATACTTGCCAGAGACAGACAATGACTCCCCTTAAAACTCCCCGTCCAAAGATTCTGGCCCAGATCGGCTGACCTTGACTCCTGACGAGGACCCCAGACGACCCCTGCTTGGACCAGGAATGGCACCCCCTGGGGGCAGGAAGGGGAGGCCTCCCCAGTGGAACGTCTAGACACTGAAATGCAGCCAGTGGAGAGCCAGGATCTCTATCCCCACCCCTGGAGTGGGAAGGCCTCCCCTGCGCATGCGCGCACACACACACACCCCAAGGCCCACAAGGGCACCTTCACTGCCTTTCCCTGCAAAGGATGCTGGGAGAGGAGGCCATGGGGTAGAGGGTGCTCCCACCCTGGGGAGGGGGGGCGGGAAATTGGAGGGAGGCGGCCCTGGGAGGGGAGAGAAGCTGAACCCGGGTGTCCGTCTCCCTGCCTGGACCTGGCCCACTCCGGAGGCGCGGCAGGAACGGGGTCCCCTTTCCCGGGGACAGAATGAGCCCAGGGCTCTGCCTCCTCCCCCCAGTTCCAGCCTGGAGCACCAGCCGGGGACGGAGAGGGCGTCTTCTTGGGTGTCTCAGGCAGGAGGAAAGCCCCCAGTCCACGGTCCTTGCCCTTAGGGCTCCTCGCCCCCGCCGGGGGGTCTGTGCGGGCGGCCAGGGTCCTCCACCTCTGGGTCTGCCAGGGACAAGCCGGCGCTGAGGAGCGCCTGGGGCTGGCTCTCCGGCCACTGCCCCCTGGAGGCGGCGGCGGCTGCTGCTGGGAGGGCGTCTGCCCCCTGCGTCTCCCCACCGCCTGTCCTGGGCCCCGCTCCGAGGATGGGCAAGGGCTCCCGAGGCTCCCGGCCGCGGTGCTGGGAGGAGACGCTCTTGTACTCCACGGCCGTCGTCCCGTCCTCCTGCTCGATGTAGACGCGGGCCTCCAGCCGGGCGGGGTAGGAGGCTTGGCACTCCCAGGCGGCCCCGCCCCCGCCCGCCTCCTCCCCTGGCACCGCAATGTGGGGCACGGGGGGCAGCCGGGGCTCAGCGGCCGGGGGCGAGCGGCAGGGCCTCTCCGCTGGGCCCTCCCCGCCGGACGGCGGCGCCAGTTCCGGCTCGTCGAAGCTCACTTCCTGGACGGCCTCCTGCTTCTTGAAGGAGTCGCGGCGCTCCGACAGGTTCAGCCGCCGCATGACCACCACCTCCTGGTCCCGGTCGTGACGTTCCCCGGGCCACTCCCGGAGTCGGGCCGGGCCGGGCTCGGGGCCGCCTTCCCCCACGGCGCCCTCCTCCCCCCGGACGGGCATCTCCAGCATCAGCTTCCGGCCGACAGCGCCCTTCGTCTCGGCCGACCGGACGCGCTGCAGCAGCGGGGAGCGCGGCCCGTCGGCACTGCGGGGCTGGGAGGCCTGGCGGGCCAGGGTGGGCGGCGAGAGCGTCTTGCCCGGGAAGCCCTGGGCGCCCTTGGCGAGCGGCGGGAGCGGCGAGGGGGGCCTCGGTGGGGAGGGAGGCTGCGGGGCGGCGGCGGCGGCGGAAGAGGAGGGGGTGCAGGCCAAGGGGGAGGGCGGGATGCTGCTGGTGGACTTGCGGCGCCCCACCTTGTAGCGCTGGTTGCTGAGCTTGGGCGCCAGGCCGTGCAGGGAGCTGGGCCGGATGTGTCCTGCCGGAGAAGTGGGCGTGCTGGAGGACGGGGAGGAGCTCTGCGGCGAGACGGAGTCTGGCCCGGAGAAGGAGGAGGGAGGAAGAGCAGAAGGGGCCAGTCAGACACAGAGCAAAGAAACGCCCCCCAGCCAACGACCCGGAAGCATGTCACGTGCACCGGCGCCAAAGGGCGTCCACGGGACCGGAAGGCCACCGAGCCCTGTGTCCCGCTTCCCACAGCGGCCCACCCGGAGCCTCCGGGAAGGCAACACCGGCTGCTCCCCAGCGACTGGTACACTCCAGAGGTACACTACCACTGGATGTGGAGGCTCCACACAGCCACCATGACGAAAAGCAGCAGAAGGCAGCTTACGGGAATGGTGCCGCCGTTTAGCGGAAGAGCCTGCGCAGAGGCTCCCCGGCCCGGCCCTTGACCTCTCTCGTCAAAAGCGGACTCGGGGAGCCGCTGCCACACCGGGCTTGTCAGACCCAGCCTCTGGCTTGCGCTGAGGCAGCTCGGAGCCCGGCCCTCTCACCTGGCAGGTTGTCTGGGGCGGGGCTGCGGCAGGGGGTGGCGGGCCCGGGGGACAGGCTGTGGGTGGGGGAGCCCGGCAGGCTCTCGCTGGACGAGAGGGAGTGGTGCAGCCCGGAGGAGAAGCTGCGGCTGGTGTGAAGAGCCGAAGACGTCTGCTTGGAGATCTTCTTGAAGAGGGACTTCCGCCTGGGAAGGAGGCCGCCGGGGGAGACGCTCAGGAGCGAGCCCCGAGGGGTGGCCTCGTGGCCCTGACCCACGGAGAGGAGGAACGGCCTCCACACCAGTCTGCCCCCACCCAGCAGAGCCTTTGCCCGGCGGCCAGGAGGGGTCCCGGCGCCGGGCGGCCCCGCAAGGTGCCCCCACTGGCCCCCCGACCCAGCCCGCCCCCCCGCGGCCCCCACACCCACCGGTCCTGGCTCTCTCGCTTGCGGCTCTTCTTGCTCCGCCGGGCCATCCGCGTCCTGGCGCTGTTCTTGCGCGCAGGGCCCACCTTGATGCTGGTGTTCTCCAGGGCGGTGGTCCTCAGCGCCACCTTGTTGCCGCTCTGCCGGAGGAAGAGGCCGCCACCTGAGCCTTGGCCAACGCCCGAGGGGCCACCCGCCGGACAGGGGAGGACTCGGGCCGGAGACCTGGTCGCTCCACGAGGGGCCAAGCAGCCCTTCCGGCCGCCTCCCTGCCTCCTCGGAGGAGTCGTCGGCCCTGCCCAAGACCCAGCCCGGCGGCCTCCTCAGCAGCCCAGGGCAATGGGGAGCCCGGTGACCCCTTCCTCGCAAGGGTGCAACGGGAAACAGAACAGCTCCAGCAAGGCAGCACTTCCTTGGGGTGGGGTGGGCTGGGGTCTGGAGTGGGGTGGGGTCTGGAGTTGGGTGGGCTGCTGGCTCCCTGACACAGGCACTCCCGGCGGAAATCCACGCCCACCTTGAAAACCCAGCCCCCCCCCACTGCCCCCCCCAGCTCCGTAATGTGTTTTAGCTGGGACTTTGGATGGGGGAAAGCAAAGGATCTCCTGGTGGGTTGCAAAGCGGGTTTGCAGAAGATCGGGGGGGGGGCCTTTTGTCTGCCAGTTCTTGAACAAGCCCACCACCCCAAAGGACACTTTGGGTGTTTTTCATTTCATCCTAAATTAGGCTGCGGAGATGAAAGAAAGCTGGAGGGAGAGCCTCTGTGCGTGGGCAAAATTCTCCTGGCCTGGAAAAGAAGGCCTGCGCCTGAGCACGGCCTCCAGGGCACCCCCAGGCCTGAACGCCAAGCAGGCCTCTGCTGCCCCCTCCCCACCGCAGAACACACCTTGGCAGGCAACTGGCTGTGGCTGGCGGGCTTCAGCGTTCCGGGTGGGGGGGAAAGGGAAGCAGACCTGACCCTGGAAGCCGAGAGCCGCCCCCTGCTTCAGCAAACCCCCCCCCCCAGGGCGGCGGGAGGGGGGGGATGGACTGCAGGGCCCCCAACTCTGGGAGTGGGCCCCCTCCTGGCCGCTGTTCTGCTCGGAAGGTCTCGTGCCCACAGAGGTCCTGCCCTCTGCAGTCATCCAAGTGTGCCCATGATGGGTCAGCCCCCGCCCCCCCCGGTGTGCCTGCGCGGGGCGTCTCCCCCCACCGGGGCCTCTGCCCCTCACCTTGAGCAGCAGCTCCACCACGTCCATGTGCACCAGGCCCAGGACGGACTCCCCGTTGACGTGCGTGATGAGGTCTCCGGCGCGCAGGCCCGCCTCCTGGGCCGGGCTCCCGTCCTCAACGCTCTGGGACAGAAACGGACGCGGTCAGGCCCGCCCGCGCCCGACCCGTCTGCTTCAGGGCTTGCCAGCGAGTGTCTCCAAGGCGGGGGAGGCCACGCTATGCGCCACCGGGGCATGCGGAGTCACACCGCCCCGCCTCTGCCTTCCTTCCGCCATCCCCTCCCCTGACCCGTCCCCCCCGCTGCCCGTTTTTTCAGGCGGGGCGCCCGCAGGGAGGGCCGTGGGTGGCCTCCTCATCCGTTGTGTGTTTCCAGATAGCACAGGGCCTCGTTGTTTTCGGGGGGGGCAAGGAACAATCAAGAGTTATGATCCTTCTACTCTAGGGCAGGGGTGGGCAGACTTGGACTACAACTCCCATCACCCCAAGTCACCACGGGAGTTGTAGTTCAGCCACAGCTGGAAGGCCAGGTCTTCCCACCCTTGCTCCAGAGCAGGGGTTCTCCACGTTGGGTCCCCACAGGTTGTTGGACTTCGATTCCCATCATCCCCAGCGGTCTTTGGTTGGGGGTGATGGGAGGTGAAGTCCAACAACATCTGGGGACCCAACGTTGAGAGTCCCTGCTCCAGAGGGTCAAAAAAAGAAGTCCAGACGGATCTCAAGAGGTGAAATGCTGCTAGTGGGAGATGGCAAATGCTGAAGATGAGCCTCCGTGGGGCACAGGCATGGGGACGTTGAGCACCCAAGCGGATCTGGGGTGGCCGCTCTGCCTGCAGACCCCGGCGGGCTGGGGTGTGGGGTGGGGAGTCCCTCCCAGTCTCCGCCCGGCCCTGGCTCACCCAGACCATGTGGTGCACGGTGTAGACGTCGCTGTCGCCCATGTAGACGCGGATGGCGCGCAGGGTGAAGCCGTACTTCTTGCCCGAGCTGTGGATGACGATGGGAGGCCGCAGCCGGGCGCCCCCCAGCGGAGAGTCCCGGCTCGGGGAGGAGTCGCGGGACGAGGGGTTTGAGGAGAGGGAGCGGGGCGAGATGGGGCTCACCAGGGCAGCCCCGCCCAAGTCGTCTGCCAAAGCAAAGCAAAAGAGCGCGGGGCTGGGGCGGGAGAGAGCTCGGGGGCAGAAGAGAGCTCGGGGGCGGAAGAGAGCTCGGGGGCGGAAGAGAGCTCGGGGGCGGAAGAGAGCTCGGGGGCGGAAGAGAGCCCGGCCCGCCAGGGAGGACTGGGGCCAAAAGGTCTCTGGCTGCAGCAGCAGCAGCAGCAGGGGGTGATGGGGAAGGGTCCCTGACGGTGGGAAGGGGCCCCCGAGAGCTGCTGCCAGTCAAAGCAGAGCACACTAGCCCAAGGGTCTGACTCGGCGCAAGGCAGCCGCCTGGGCTTGTGGGGTGTCGGACCTTGGGCTCCCTCCCCCACAGTGGGTGAGCCCCGAGGAGGGCTTGGGGGCTGGGGCGCGACCGAGCCCTTCCGGGCCCCACTGACCTGCGCTGATGAGGAGCGACAGGGCGGAGACTGAGGCGGACTTGGGCACCCGCCCGCCAGACGAGACGCGCTGCTTCCCAGCGGGGGCGTCCTTGTGGCTGCCCAGCCGGCGGCCGCCCTCCGCCTCCAGGCCCCGCGGGGCAGCGTTCTTGGTGCCTGTGCTGTTGCTCCGGAGGCGGACGCGGGTCAGGCTGGCCAGGTCGGCTGGGAGAAGCAGTCAGGGACAGAGTCGCTCAGCCCAACGCCCGGGATGGGGCTCTCCCGGCCACAAAGCTCCGCCCGCCCCCACCGGCCAACCCTGGCGGGACGGGCCCCTCTCCTTGTCATCCCAAAGCTGCCGAGGGCAGATCGGCCCCCCCTCCACCCCACCCCAGCCGTGAAGCCTGGAGCCGATTTGCAGGATGCCGAGGTGGCCACTGAGCCCTTGTGTACAGAACTCAATTCACTGCCGTGCAGAGGTGACGCGCAGCTTAGAAAAGGGTTCCTTAACCTTGGCCCCCCCCCAGATGTTGTTGGACTACAACTCCCAGAATCCCCAGCCACAAAGGCCATGTCTGGGGATTCTGGGAGTTGTAGTCCAACAACATCTGGGGGGGGGGGCCAAGGTTAAGGAACCCTGGCTTAGACAGTTCAAAGGAGAAGAAAGGGAGGGGACTGTATTTTTAATCCAATGTATATTTTCCCCTTCAGGGACATTAGTTAAGTATCATTTTGTTAGTCTCTGTTGAGGTGTTTAATATTTAATTTTATTTAATATTTAATTTTATTAATTGGGTGCTAATTTTATAGAAGCCACCTAATGGCGCAGCGGGGAAATAACTTGACCAGCAAAACAGAGGTTGCCGGTTCGAATCCCTGCTGGTGTGCTTCCCAGACTATGAGAAACACCTCTATCGGGCAGCAGCAATATAGGAAGATGCTGAAAGGCATCATCATCTCATACTGTGTGGGAAGAGGCAATGGTCAGCCCCTCCTGTATTCTACCAAAAGAAAACCACAGGGCTCTGTGGGTGCCAGGAGTCAACACTGACTCGACAGCACACTTTACCTTTAATTTTATAGAGGTAATGGTTTATAATTTGGTGAGGGGGCCAAGGTTAATAATTTTGGTTTGTAATTTTTTGTGTGGGTAAGTCTGATAATAAATATTCTTTAAAAATGGGGGGGGGGAATATTTGAAAATAGCCTTTGAAAAATGGAAAAGACATTTCTTTTCTGGCTGGCTTTCTTGGAGCTTTTATCCATGCGCAGCCTGCTAGAGGGTTTGCTTTTCCTCTCTGCTTCTTTTAGATACATGGTGGAGATCCTCCCCTGGACCCCCACCCCGGTTTTGTTTTGTTTTGTTTTGCACGTTGTATTTTTGGTCCTATTTTAACGCTTGTAGTCCCTGAAGTGGCGCAGCAGGGAAATGCTTGACTAACAAGCAGAAGGTTGCTGGTTCAAATCCCCACTGATACAAACACCTCTATCGGGCAGCAGCGATCTAGGAAGGTGCTGAAAGGCATCATCATCTCACACTGTGTGGGAAGAGGCAACGGTCAACCCCTCCTGTATTCTGCCAAAGACAACCACAGGGCTCTGGGGGCACCAGGAGTCGACACTAACTCGATGGCACAACGTTACCTTTACCTTTAAACTGCCTTGTCCATTGGAAAGTAGGCGGGGCATAAATGTAGGTGGGGCATATTTTTGAATTTTAATGTGTTTTTATTTATGATTTTTATCTTTTTATGAATTTTAAATGTTCATATTCTGCATTATGTTTTTAATTTTGTAAACTCCCTTGAGACTTTATATTAGGCAGTATATAACAAACAAATAAATAAATAAATAAAAATAACCAATGGCCCTGGGGAGAGGAGAGCTGGTCTTGTGGTAGCAAGCATGACATCCCCTTAGCTAAGCAGGGTTTGCGCCTGGTTTGCATGTGAATGGGAGACTAGAAGTGTGAGCACTGGAAGATCTTCACCTCGGGAGTTGGAGCCGCTCTGGGAAGAGCATCTCTGTTCCAAGTCCCCTCCCTGGCAGCAGCATCTCCCAAGATCGGGCTGAGAGAGAGATTCCAGCCTGCAACCTGGGAGAAGCTGCTGCCAGTCTGTGCAGACGATACTGAGCTAGAGGGACCAAGGGTCTGACTCAGTCTATGGCCGCTTCCTCTGTTCCTTCCTAACTCACTGAGTCAGGGATGTCCCTCCCTGACCAGGACTGCTGTATCCTACCCAAGCAAGCCCGGGATTCCAGCCCCCTCCCCGAGGTTCCGCGGCACCCACCTGCCAGCGCGGAAGCTTTGCCCGGGGTTCTCGGCGCGGCTGCCTCCGAATCGCCCACCACGAAGATGGGGCGCTCCCGCTTGGCCCCGGGGCCCCTGCAAGGGCTCTCGTCCTCCGAGGAGAAGGCGAACTTGGGCATGGCCTCCAGGCTGCAGGTGCTGCTCAGGACGGCCGGGCTGTGGCTGCGCTCTTGCCGGAAGGCGTGGACCGTGGAGCCGCACGAGGTCCAGGCGCGGAGCCTGCGGGGGGGAGGGGGGCAGGCAGCAGCTGAGCCTTCTTCTCCCCCAGAATGTGGGGGGGCTCGTCTCCAGCCACGGCCGGAGGCCAGAAGAAGCAGCGCGGAAGGAGGCTCAGCCGAGGCTGGGCAGGGAGCAGCGGCCCAGGGGAGCGGTGGAGACGCCGGCCACGGCCCACCTCCTGCCGCCGCGGCTGCATTCCCGGGGCCGGCCTGGCTCACCTGGTCTCGGTGCCCAGGACCCGGCTCTTCTCCTCGTCCCCAGAGCTGCGGTCCCAGCTCTCGGCCGGGTCCTCCTTGTCCGCCCCGCGGCTCTGCTGCTCCGAGGAGGCCGAGCCGAGGCTGCAGGGCTGAGCCAGGTATTCGGAGCTGCTGTAGACCTGGGGAGGAGGAAAGACAGCCGTGGGCTGGAGGCGGCGTGGGAGGTGGGGGGAGGCCCGGCCCCGAGAGGTTCCCATCCCCCAGGAGAGAGAGAGAGCCAGCCTTGCCCGGCCGGACGCAGAGCGAAGGCGGCAGCCCAACCCTAACCCTAACACACAGGCTGCTAGGAGCCCAGGCCCAGCGCCTGCCAGGATGCGACCCGCAACTCCCCCCTCCAGGCAGGCAGACAGGACACGGCTCCAAACCTTGCTGAACCGGTGGGAGCAAGAGGAGAACTGGCGGATCTCTAGGGACATCTCCTCGTCGTTGGTCTCGTCTTCAGAGGCCAGGTGCCGGTAGCGCTCCGAGCGAGCTGGGGGGGGGGGAAAGGGAGGGGGTCATGGAGGAGGGTCACAGCCCTCTCCATGACTCCCAGGAGAGGGGGAGCTGGTCCTGTGGTCGCCGGCATGACTTGTCCCCATAGCTAAGCAGGGTCTGCCCTGGTTGCACTTGAATGGGAGACTTGATGTGTGAGCACTGCAAGAGATTCCCCCTTGTGGGGATGGAGCCACTCTGGGGAGAGCATCTAGGTTCCAGGTTCCATCCCTGGCAGCAGCATCTCCAAGATCGGGCTGGGAGAGACTCCTGCCTGCAACCTCGGAGAAGCCACTGCTGCCAGTCTGTGTAGACAATACTGAGCGAGAGGGACCAAGGGTCTGACTCAGTATTCGGCAGCTGCTGATGTTCCTATGTTCCCCTCCCCACCCCAGTTAAGAGCTGCACACTTCCTCTCTCACTCTCCCCAGAGGCACCTGGTGGGCCACTGTGACACACACACACACACACACACACACACACACACACACACGGAGAAACCCTCTCTGCACATGCCCCAGAGCTACGGTGCCTGCAGCCCCACACGCCCCTGCCCCCCCCCTCTCCCTCCAGCAGGCCTCACTGTCAAAGTAGCTGGTGTCGTCTTCGGCCTCGAGCTGCGGGATGAACTCGGCCTTCTGCCGCAACAGCCCGTTCCAGTCCAGGGTCCAGAAGAAGGCGTGCTGCTTCACCTCGTGGGCGCCCCCTGGCAGAGGGGACAGGAGGAGGTCACCGGGGCCGAGCCCCACGGCCCGGGAGGCAGACCCCGGCCCAGCCCCGCTCCCCTGGGCGGCGCCCACACGGTACCTGTGCCCAGGCGCTCCAGCGGGCAATGCCGAAGCAGCCGCGTGATCAAGTCCTGTGCGTCGCCGGGAAGCGCCTCCTCCCCCTCCGGCCACATGATCTCGTCTGGAACGAGGGAGACGGATTGAATCGGGACGGGGGACGACACGTGGGAGCCCTGCAAGGGATGGTTCCCCCGGAGGGGGTGGTGGGGCCGCTCTGGGAAGGGCAGGCAGAAGGTTCCCAGTTGCCTCCCGGGCAGCATCTCCAACGAGATAGGGCTGGGAGAGAGACTCCTGCCTGCAACCTGGGAGAAGCCGCTGCCCGTCTGGGTAGACAATCCTGATCTAGGTGGACCAAGGGTCTGACTCAGTAGATGGCAGCTTCCTATATTCCCTAAGATCTTTCCTGGCTCTGTACTTGAGATCTTTTTAGGAAAGGAGAGCTGGTCTTGTGGTCACAAGCATGACTTGATCCCTTAGCTAAGCAGGGTCTGCCCTGGTTGCATATGAAAGGGAGACTAGAAGTTTGAGCACTGGGAGATCTTCCCCTCAGGGGATGGAGCAGCACTGGGAAGAGCTGAAGGTTCCCAGTTCCCTCCCTGACAGCATCTCCAACGAGATAGTGCTGGCAGAGAGCCTCCTGCCTGCAACCTTGGAGAAGCCGCTGCCAGTCTGAGCAGACAATCCTGATCTAGGTGGACCAAGGGTCTGACTCAGTATATGGCAGCTGCCTCTGTTCCTAGAGATCTCTCCGCTGCTCTTTGTCCCAGCAGGACTCAACGGAGCCTCCTCGGAAGTGCCGACCCCAGAATAGCCTGTTTCCAGGGATGACGCCGGGGAGACTGACCAGAGGAGCCGCCGGGCTTTGCGTGTCATGCTGCCAGCTCCATCCCCTTGACTGGCTCACAGACCACGGGGACCTGGGAATAACAGGCCGAAAGGCAGCCGGGGGGAGTGCAGGGATCGGGGCAGGCCGCTGGGGCAAGACGGCAGCACCCCTGTGGGAAAGAGGGCGCGCCCCCCCTCCGCTCGCCCCCGGGACGCATCACATGCCGAGCGAGAGGCAGAGAGGAAGAAGGGCGCTTTTGTCTCGTCCTGGTCTTCTGAAAGGCCCTTTTGTTTGGGAGGCCGGGGGCTGGCTGGCCGGCCGGGGGGGGGCGCCCTGCCAGGCCGCTGGGGACGGCGCTGACCCCAATCCCAGCAGCCCTCGCGGACGGGGGCCTCCTCCTGGGACTTACCGCTGATCACCTGGCCAAAGAGCTCCTCTGGGGTGTCGCCGAAGAAGGGGACGCAGCCCACCAGGAACTCGTACAGGGTGATGCCCATGGCCCACCAGTCTACCGGCTTGCCGTAGCCCTGCATGAGAATCACCTCGGGCGCAATGTACTCCGGGGTGCCACAGACCTGGGGGGGGAGAGGGAGGGATGCAGGGCGCTCTGTAGCCAGCTCCGAGCCAAAGGGGGGCCCTCCCCACAGCTGCCAGAGAGCAGGGGGGTGGGGGCCACTCTGGGGTCGCAGCAGCAGCAGCGGGAGGGAGATGCCTGGGGTGTCCCCGCAAAGCCCTCCACTGCAGACAGAGCCCTCCGCCCCTATTCGGGGTGGGTGGGGGTGAGCTGCTGCTGAAGAGCCCCTCCCTCGCCCCCACCAGGGCCCCCTCAGCCCAGCCCCCGCCGTACCTGCTTGTCCACAAACTCCCGCGTGTCCTTCTCGATGTGGCCCTCGTAGAGATTCGTGGTCATGTTCATCAAGCCGATCTTGGAGAGCCCGAAGTCGGTCAGCTTGATGTGCCCCATGGAGGTGATGAGCAGGCTGGGAAGGTTGCGGGGGGGGAGAGGGGGGAGGTGGTCTCAGAAGTGAAGCAGCCCAAGGGGTGGGGTGGGGTGGGGCGGGGCAGAGACGTGGACTGGAAGGGACCTCGGAGGTCATCTAGTCCAACTCCCTGCCTCAAGGAACCCCTGGCAGATGGTGGCCCGGCCTCTTCCCCTGGAGAGGAGAGCTGGTCTGGTGGGAGCAAGCCTGACTGGTCCCCTTAGCTAAGCAGGGTCTGCCCTGGTTGCAGATGAATGGGAGACTACGTGTGTGAGCACTGTCAGCGATTCCCCTCGGGGGATAATGGAGCCACCACTCTGGAAAGAGCAGACGGTCCCAAGTTCCCTCCCTGGAAGCATCTCCGAAAGTGACTCCTGCCTGCAACCTTGGAGAAGCTGCTGCCAGTCTGGGTAGACAAGCCTGAGCCAGACAGAGGAAGGGTCTGACTCAGTCTACGGCAGCTTCCTCTGTTCCTAAGACTGCTGTTGCTGCCTTGTCCTTCCGACTGCCTGGCTCAAGTCCTGCTCCCGGGAGCCAAAGGAGAACAAGCTTGCTCCTCCACTGTGGCAGCCCTTCGGGTCTTTTCGGATGACTCCACCACCACCCTCCGTGTCTCTCCTTCTCCAGCAACGCCTTCCACAGTTCCTGGCAGGACTTTTGCTTCTGGATCCCTCCTCGGGGCCCGCTCCAAAATGTGCTCCTTCCAAGACAGGGCCCCGGAACTGGGCCCTCCAAGGGGATCTGGACGCGGGGCCTCTATGGAAACAGCCCAAGGCGGCCTGGGCCGGTCACTCCTTCTGGTGGCCCGGCTACTTCATCGGGCTCGGGGAAGGCTGCAGGCCTCCCCTCTGGAGCCGGGCTCGGGGGAGTCTCTTTAAGCCGCCCTCCGGATGGCCTGGAGCTGGGCCACAGGGCAGGTCAAAAACATTCCATCCATCAATCAGCTTGTTTGCACGACCAACATCTGGGGTGGAGAGGGGCACCCAGCCGAGCGCCGGGCCCATGGCTGCTCCCGAGGACCAAAGGAACCTGCTTTCGACAGAGTCCACCCTTGGTCCACCTAGCACAGTACCGACGACACAGTCCAGCAGCGGCTTCTCCAAGGATGCGGGCAGGAGTCTTCTCCCTCAGCCCGACCTTGGAGATGATGCTGCCAGGGAGGGAACTGGGAACCTTCTGCAGGCAAGCCGGCAGGGGCTCTTCCCAGAGCGGATTCCCCATCACCCCCTCAGGGGAATACCTTACGGTGCTCACACACACACGCGTCATCTCCCATCCAAACGCAAACCAGGGCAGACCCTGCTTAACAGAGGGGACCATCCATGCTTGCGACCACAAGACCAGCTCTCCTCCCGGGAAAGGGGAGGAGGCAGAAGGGATCGGGTGCCAGCCATGATCTGGGTAGGAAGGGGCGGGGCGGGGCGGGCTTTTCCTCACCCCTCAAGACAGTGCTGGTGGGTACAGGCAGTGGGCTGGCCCCACACACACACCCCGTCCTTCCCAGACCACAGGTAGCACACAGTCACTTTCCCTCCTTCGACCTCTACTTTTGCCGACACACGGCCGGTTCTTGGGAGTGACCACAAGGCTTGTGGCGCCTGGCTGGACCCTGCTGCTCCCATCCAGCTTTTGGCCATGAGAACGGGCCTAATATACAGAGAGAAACCCCCCATCTCTAAAGGAGATGCAAACATTTATACAACACCCGCCGCATTTCCAAAAAATGGCTCAAGCTCACCGATGGCGACGGCACAGGCACTGCCCAATAGGTGCTTATGGGAACCGCACAGACACACAGCGCTCCACACCACAGAAGCCGCCGCTGGGTGTGTGTGTGTGTGTTGAGATTTGGACCCTCCCAGGGGCAACACACTACCAGGGGGCGGATTTAGTTCCCCCACCCTCCTGCAGCAGAAGCACTTCCGGCAGCCTCTCATGGGCCTTACTTGTCCGGCTTGAGGTCTCGGTGGACGATGCCATAATTGTGGAGGTACTCCAGGGCCAGAACCGTCTCGGCGAAGTACATCCGGGCCATGTCAACGGGAAGGGGGCCCATGTTCTTCAGCAGAGTCGCGCAGTCCCCGCCTGCAGGAGGGGGGAAAAGCCAAGAAGGGCTGGGCGGGAGTGGGGACCTCGCCGTCACGCAGACAGGTCAGCCTGTTCACACCCCCGCCTGCCAAGGCCCCGATCCCGTTAGCTCCCCAGTGGGAAAGGGAGACTGCAGTGCGAAGAGGAAGGAGAACGGGAAACAGCCAGCCCCTTCAAGATCCCGGCCAACGCCTTCTAGGGACAGAAGGCAGCTGCCATATACCAAGTCAGACCCTTGGTCCATCGGTTGTTTGTTTGTTTGTTATTTATATGCCACCCTTCCAAAGATGGCTCAGGACGCTTTACATTAGAAACAAAAACAAAACAATTAAGAATGTCAGAAGAGCCCTGCTGGATCAGGCCCAAGGAGGCCCATCTAGTCCAGCATCCGGTTTCACACAGTGGCCCACCAGACACCTCTGGAAGCCCACAGGCAGGAGGTGAAAGGGGCAGGCCCTCCCTCCTGTTGTTACTCCCCTGCAAGCGCTACTTAGAGACATCGTGCCTTTGAGGCTGGAGGTGGCTTACAGCCCTCTGACAGTAGCCATTGACAGACCTCTCCTCCTTGAAGTGATCCAAACCCCTCTTCAAGCCATCCAGGTTGTTGGCTACCACCACATCTTGTGGCAGATAATTCCACAAGTGGATTATGTGTTGTGTGAAAAAGTACTTCCGTTTGCTGGTCTTAAATTTCCTGGCAATCAATTTCATGGGATGACCCCTGGTTCTGGTGTTATGAAAGAGGGAGAAGAATTTCTCTCTCTCCACTTTCTCCACACCATGCATGATTTTATAGACCTCTCTCATGTCTCCCTGCAGTCGTCTTTTTTCTAAACTAAAAAACCCCAGGTGGTGTAGCCTTGCCTCATAAGGAAGGTGCTCTAGGCCCCTGAGCATCTTGGTTGCCCTCTTCTGCACCTTTCCCAGTTCTACCATGTCCTTTTTTAGATGTGGTGACCAGAATTGTACACAGTACTCCAAGTGTGGTCGCACCATAGTTTTGTATAAGGGCATTATAATGTTAGCCGTTTTATTTTCAATCCCCTTCCTAATGATCCCTAGCATGGAATTGGCCTTTTTCACAGCTGACGCACATTGAGTCGACACTTTCAACGAGCTGTCCACCATGACCCCAAGATCCCTCCCTTGGTCCATCACCGACAGCTCGGATCCCATCAGCATATACTTGACGTTGGGTTTTTTTGTCCCAATGTGCATCACTTTACACTTGCTAACATTGAACCGCATTTGCCATTTTGTCGCCCACTCCCCCAGTTTGGAGAGATCCTTTTGGAGCTCCTCACAATCCATTTCGGATTTCACTACCCGGAAGACTTTGGAATCATCTGCAAATTTGGCCACCTCGCTGCTTACCCCTGCTTCTAGATCATTGATGAATAAATTAAAAAGCACCGGTCCCAGTACAGATCCCTGGGGGACCCCACTTCTTACTTCCCTCCATTTAGAGAACTGTCCATTTATCCCTGCCCTCTGTTTCCTGTCCTTCAACCAGTTTGCAATCCACACATGGACTTGTCCTTGTCCCGGAAACCGCTAAGTTTCCTCAGGAGTTAAAAATCAAAAACCAATTAAAAGCAGATTAAAATTACAATCAAAGCTATATGACATTAAAACTAAATATCATTAAAAGCCAGGCCATCTTTTAAATATCATCAGAAGATGGGATCTGAAGGCTCTCCTGAAGGCCCCCAAGGAAGAGGCCTCAGATCCATGGGGCGCGTGTTCCGCCACTCAGGAGCGAGAACAGAGAAGGCCCGATCCCAGGTTGCCACCAGATGAACTGGTGGCACCCGGAGACGGACCCCTCCTGATGATCTCCATGAGCAGTGGGGATCTTGGAGCGAAAGGCGTTCCCTCAGATAACCCGGACCTAAGCTACTCAGGGCTTCAAAGGTAATAACCAGCACTTTGGACTTTGCCCGGAAAGCTCAGGACTGCCTACCCAGAGGGGCAGCGGCTTCTCCCAGGTTGCAGCAGGCAGGAGTCTCTCTCAGCCCTACCCTGGAGATGCCGCCAGGGAAGGGACTTGGGACCTTCTGCAGGCAAGCAGGCAGGGGGTCCTCCACTGAGCGATGGCCTCACCCCCTCAGGGGAATCTCCTGCAGTGCTCAACACAAGTCAGTCTCCCATCCAAATGAAACCAGGGCGGACCCTGCTTAGCTATGGGGACCATGCATGCTGGCGACCCCAAGACCAGCTCTCCTCCTCCCTTCTCGTTTACTTTATTTATTTATTTATTCATTCATTCATTCAGTTTTTATGCCGCCCTTCCAAAATTGGCTCAGGGCGGTTTACAAACAAAACAACAACAATTAAAATCAACCAACAATTAAAAGTTATAAAATACCATAGAACAGTGAAACCATAAAACAGTTTAAAAACCCTTGACAACAATTTAAAAATCCCGGAAGGCCAGGCCATTCGAGTTCCAGCCCCGACCTCCCTTTCAAAACCCTTGGAGGCGTCTGGACAAAGGCCAGCAGCGGAAAGGGGGGGGGCACTGCACCGGAGGGAGACGCGAGGTCAGCTGACCCCCAACTCCCCGGTCAGTGGGAGAGCCAGCCAGGCACCCTCTCATGCCCTCCCCACCCTTGCTCCTGAGACGGAGCCCGGGATTCAGCCTTTGCTCGGCCCGTTGCCCATAAGGACTAGCAACTTTGACTGGCAAGATCCGCCAGTCTTGGGAGAGGGAATCCTGAGGGGCCGCCCTGGGACTTCAGCCCAGGCCTGGCGGATCTGCAGACATGCAGGGCAGGGAAGGGAAGGGGGGGAGAGAGGAGAGGCCCCCTGGCCCGCCAGCCTCACCTTCTACGTACTCCATGACCATGCATAGGTGGCGCCTGGTCTCGAAGGAGCAGAACATACTGACCACGAAGGGGTTCTCGGCGAAGGTCAGGATGTCCCGCTCCACAAAGACCTGCTGGATCTGGTTCCGCAGCACCAGGTTGTGCTTGTTGATCTTCTTGATGGCAAAGCGCTGCCGGCTTTCCTTGTGCCTCACCAGGTAGACGGCCCTGGAGGTCGGGGGGGGGGGAAGAGGCCACAGCTAAGTGGAGGGGCGGGCCCTGGGGGTCCTGAACGAGGCCCCCCCCCTCCGGTGTTGCCTCTGCAGCCACTCACCCGTAGGCTCCGTTGCTGATCAGCTTGATGGTTTCAAAGTCGCTCTCGCAGGGCTTCCTCCGAGAGGCGGGGGCGGAAGTCCGGTTCTGGGAAGGAGGGGGGGGATTGGGGGTCAGGCCAGGATCTGCCCACAGGCCCTGCCGCACCCAAACACCAGCCAAGGGGGGTGGGGGGGCAGAGGAAAGGGAAGCAGCAACCTTCCAGCCGCCTCCCACCGAGTCAGGCTACCGAGCCGTCTCTGGCTCAGGGTTGCCTACACTGACCGGCAGCATTTCTCGGGCTGCCGTCAGGAATCTTCTCCGAGATTCCAGGGCCTGAATGGGCTACAGAAGGCTGGGATGGAGGGAGCGGGGCGGGGCGGCCTCACCTCGGGGTGCTCGTCTTGCTGCTCGGGTCCGGCGGGGGAGCCGCCGTGCACCTGGTCAAGGTGAACCATTTCTGGAGAAAGGGAGAGAGAGAGAGAGAGACGGCCACCCAGGCCGTGGAATGGGCATTTCCCTGTGGCTGACTCGGTCTGTTTGTTCACTCATTGTTAGGTTTATCTACCGCCTTTCATGAACATCATCTGGAGGCAGTTTCCAAAACGTTTGAAAACAACACGAAACCATTAAACCGCTAAAACAATACAGATATTAAAATGGAACACGCGACGACAAGTCTAAAACCCTGGTTTTCAGGGTTTTAATTGTTCTGGTAGTTTAATTGTTTTTTAAAGATGTTTTAATTGTTAATTGGTGTTTTATATTTATATTTCTGTTTTAATTGCTGTTGGTTTTAATGGTTTCTGTTTTAATCGTAAACCGCCCTGAACCATTTCGGAAGGGCGGTATAAAAATCAAATCAAATCAAATCAAATCAAATCAAATCAAATCAAATCAATCAATCAATACAGGTTTGAACACAGAGACCATGCAATCACAGAATCCCGCCCACCTTCTCCTTACCCTCCAGAGGATCTTTCGCCAGCCCCAGTTGGCTGATGATGTAACGGGGGATGTCCGTCTTGACCCCCTGCCCCACTTTGGCGTGGCCTTCCGCCGCCTCCAGCAGGTGGTAGAACTCCTCTGGGTCAAACTCCTGCAGTGGGGAGAGGAGGAGGAGAACAGGATGACACCCATTCGGGCCCCCAAACCCACCGGGCATTCCTCACAAGCTTCCAAGGCTATCTTCACATTCATGAGGGCTAGCAACTTGGTTTTCCTTTTTCGAAACCGCAAAGCAAGCCTGGCCTCGCCACCGACCTGACTCGCAACCTACCCAAGGGCTGTGGAGATGCAGGGGCATACGGCACCCCACGAATTCCCTGTTTTAGCCCGCCCCCGTTTCTCTTCGCTGTTGTCACCTCATGCCTAACTGCAGGCTACCAGGGGCAGGGACCTGGCCTTTAATTGATGAGAGCTGCCTCTGCCCCGGAGTCTGGCGACTGAAATGCAGTTCGACTCTGCCACACAAGTTGTGGAAGAGAAGCATCCCTTGGGTTCAAAGAACGGTCCTTGGAGGGGGGTGGACCTGGGGGTCATCTCCTGAGGACGCCCTTCTTGCAGCACTGACCCCTGCATCTCCTGCCCCCATCAGGGAGTGGGGCCAAGGAGGACGGAGCAGGAGGGGAGGGTGTGCAGCTGCTAGCCTCAGAAGCAGGAGGCGAGAGCCGCTGTCTCGACATCCGGGGCTGGGCTCCTGCCTTGCCCTGTTGGGCAGAGGCGTCCCCGGCCCGGCTCTCCTCCCAAGCTGCGTGCCGAGCGAGAGACACCTCCTGGGGACTGGGGGCATCTCCCCCCCTCAAGAAGGCTCCCACTCCCAGGGCAGGGCTGGGATGCTGGGCCTTTCTCACCCCTGGCCCAAAGGTCTGCATACCGGCACTCCTGGCCATGGCCTCGTGAGAAAGGAGAGAGCCCTGCGGGATCCGGCCTAAGTGGGCCCAGCATCCTGTCTCCGACAGGGGACAGCCAGATGCTTCTAGGAAGCCCACCAGCAGGGCAGGGAGGCCACGGCCTTCGCTGCCCAGCCCCTGCTCTTCAGAGGTAGACTGCAACTGGACATGAAGGCTCCACTTGGCCATCCTGGCCTGATCCAGCAGGGCCTCTCTGTGTTGTCTTTATGGTCGGTTACGAGCCTGCCTGAAGTTCTTGCCCTTCTGCGCGGCCGATGGCTCAGGGCCACTGCCGTACGGCCCGTCTGCCTTCAAAGGGGCCGGGGTCCCTCTCCGGAGAGGCGGCTGGGGACTGAACTACCCGCCAAGCAGGGGCTCACCCACTCCCCAAAGGGAAGAGCCCAGGGCACCCCACACCCGCACGTCTGTCCTCACAACAACCCTGCCAGGTAGACCAGAGCCAGGGACTGGCGGGCCAGGCAAGCGGGCCTCCGTCCTCACCAAGCACTCCAGCAGGCGGGCCGGCCGGGAGATGATGATCAGAAGCTTCCGCACCAGCCGCTCCACGAAGCGCACCTCCTCGCTCTCGGATCGCTCCTGGGCCTGATGGGGGGGGGGGAGCAGCAGCAGAGGCGGGGTTGTTATTGTTGGGGGGGGGAGGAGGAGGAGGGGTGCCCCAAAGGAAGGGGCTGAGCAGCAGGGAAACACCCCCCCCGGCCGACGGGGAGCTCTCGGGAGACTCACGTCTCTCAGCATCTTCTCCAGCTTCTCCTGCAGCTCCATGAAGTAGCGGGAGGTGACGAGGGCCCCCTGGGACTTGGCCAGGCAGTCGCGGGCCAGCTCGAGGATCTGGTGGTGGATGAAGCCCAGCACGCCGTCGGCCAGGGGCAGGGTGCTGCCGGGCGAGGCGCTGGAGATGGTCTCCGCCAGGCGCTCCTCCATCTGGGCCGTGGCCTGCAGCAGCGGGGGGCGGGGGGGAAGAGGGGCTGGTGGGTGGGTGGGGGCCGGGGAGACCGAAGGCCCCCGCGGGGACGCCCGGGCACGGCGGCGGGAGCACGAGCCTGCCTGCCTGCCTGCCTCTGAGCGCGTGCAGAGGCCTGCATCAGAGGAGGCATCCCTCCGCGGCCATCACCGCCAACTGCACAGAGCCGGGGAGGGCGCCAGGACGGAATCCTGTGCCTGAGCGCTCTGGCCGCGCCGTGCCCCCCAGCCACCCCCCCCAAGCGAGAGGCTGGATCCACTTTGGGGCTGAGTCAGGGGCAAGCATCTCCCCACCCCACCTGCACACACAGCTGGACCCCACCATGAGCATGAGGAGGCCGGGAGAAGCCGAGACCATGCAAAGGAAGCATCCTGACCCGTGCGCGGAGAGCTGCCCCCCCCCAGCTCTGCGCAGAGGGGAGGAGCGTCCAAACGGCAGCTCCAGGCTGGAGCCCCCCTTCCCAGGGAAGGGAGCTCTGAGGAGGACCAGCCCCACCCCACCCCACCCCGCCCCGCCGGACACGAGGGAGGTCTGCAAAGCCATGCCATGTGGGGCGGGGAGAGAGAGAGAGACCTGCCCCTCTCTTTTACCTTGGGGAAGCGCTCCTTGTACACATGGTTCATCATGACGATCTCATTGTCGAAGGTCCCACACGTCCGCCCGGGGCTGTGGGGAGAAAGGCAGGCGGGAGCCCTTGAGAGGCTGGGTGGGGGGGCCGGGGAGAGCTCTGCAGGCCGAGGGCCCCAACAGCCTGGGCCCAGGGGCAGTGCTGAGCGACCCTGTCTGTCCCCCCAACTCTGCCCCACAGAACACAGTGGCGGCGCCCATGCCTCCCGGTGGAGGGGGCGCCCCTCTGGAAGCTCAGCCGGCCCACGGACCGCTGCGAGGACAGACCTCTTGCCTTGTTCCCAACCCCACCAGGACGGGGAGGAGAGCTGGCCCCGCAAGCCTGAACTGCCCCCTCCACTAAGCAGGGCCTGCCATGGTTAGCATTTGGATGGGGGGCTGCCCACGGACCCCCGTTAAGCCACGCCCCTGAGGGGAGGGGGCCGCAACTCCGTGGCAGAACATCTGAAGGCCCCCGCTGGGAAAGGCTCCTGCCTGGAACCCGTGGGAGCCGCTGCCAGTCAGTGCAGACGATGCTGAGCGGGACGGACCAAGGGCTGGGCTCCAAAGGAGGCCGCCGCCTCTTGTCACCTAGTGGCAGTCACAGGACAAGCCTGCCAGGAGGACCGGAGTCGTGGGGCAAGGATGACGGCCACCTCAGAGGAGGGCCCTCCCCCCCCACCGCCCCAAACACGGACCCGGCCTCCGTCACGGAACTTCAGCCCCGGTTCTGGTGACGGATCCACGGAGGAGTCCCAGCCTCTCCTCTGAAGGAGGCGCTTGCTGGAGGGCCACAGAGACGGGTCCGGCCTCCCCAGGACCCCGACCCCCAGCAGGACCCCCAGCAGGGCAGGAGCGTTCCGAGAGCCAGGAAATCCAGCCAGCCCCTGCCCCTGCCCCTGCCCACGCCCCACCCGCCTGCCTCCGCAGGATCGGGGAAGGGGTCAGTTCCTCTCCCCTCTTCTGCTGCCGGGGAGAGACACGTTTGCACACGAAGGGGTTGCCAGATGGGCTTTGCCCCCACCCCCCGAGAGGCATCCCCCCATGCTCAACAGGCAGCCGCCTCACACCGGCCCAAAGCCGTGGCCCCCCCCCCACTCCACCCCGCACCAGCCGCCTGCCGCCTTTTCGCGGGAATCTTGGGAGGAGCGCGTGATCTCCAACTGCCCCAGCGGCCTGGGATGACCCAGCTGCTTGGCCTGGCCGGCAGCATCTTAATCCTCTCACGGCCCCCACCAGAGCCGCGGGGGACGGAGGGCGGGGGGAGCCCAGGCAGCCAGGGAGGGAGCAGAGCAGAGGCAAGGCCAAGGGGAGCCTAGGAAGCTGCCGTAGACTGAGTCAGGCCCTGGGTCCATCTCGCTCAGTATTGTCTGCACAGACCGGCAGCGGCTTCTCCCAGGTTGCAGGCAGGACTCTCTCTCAGCCCGATCTTGGAGATGCTGCCAGGGAGGGAACTTGGAACCGAGATGCTCTTCCCAGAGCGGCTCCACCCCCTAAGGGGAAAATCTTACGGTGCTCACACATCAAGTCTCCCTTTAAAATGCAACCAGGACAGACCCTGCTTACCGATAGGGACAAGTCATGCTTGCTACCACAAGACCAGCTCTAAAGAAGGAAGCTGCCATATACTGAGTCAGACCCTTGGTCCCTCTAGCTCAGTATCGTCTACCCAGACTGGCAGCGGCTCCTCCAAGGTTGCAGGCAGGAGTCTCTCTCAGCCCGATCTTGGAGATGCTGCCAGGGAGGAGGGAACTGGGAACCTTTTTCTGCTCTCCCCAGAGCGGCTCCATCATCCCCTGAGGGGAATAATCTTATAGTGCAAACACTTCTGGTCTCCCATTCAGATGCAACCAGGGTGGACCCTGCTTAGCTAGGGGGACAAGAGGGCAGGCCCCCTGGCGCGCACACACAAGCGGGCCTCAGTCAGCGGAGACCGCGGTGGGTGTCAGGAGAGGGAGAGTCACAGCATGGGGCGGAGGAGGAGGGCGGCCCTGCGCCTCGGAGGGACTCTCGCCTGCGGCCCAGAAGAGCTGCTGCCTGCCAGGGCAGGCACTGCTGAGCCAGGCGGCCCCAGGGCCGGACTCCGCTGGGGGGAAGCGCCCCGCCCCGCCCCCCACGCCCCCTTCCGCCCCACCCGGAGGGGCGTCTGCCCGGCGGCCCAGGCGGATACCTCAGGCTGCGGGACCGCGGGCGGAAGTACGGCGATCGGCGCCCGTCCTCGCCCGCCACGCTCTCCGTGCTTCGGAAGTGCTTGGAGAGGAAGTGCAGCTCGTCTGGGGTGGGCTGGTAGGGCAGCTGGTGGAGCCTCTCCTGGGAGGAGGAGGACGATGACTGTGTGTGGGGAGAGAGAGCGGGGCAGGGAGGGAGGCTGGGTGTGAGGAGCAGGAGGAGCAGGAGGAGGAGCAGGAGGAGGACCAGGAGGAGGAGGAGGGAGGCAGAGCTCCTCCCCGGCCAGCCCTCCTCCATGGGGAGCCTGGCGAAGAGGCCAGGCTGGAGAGAGGGAGCCGGGCACCCACACACCCCAGCCCCCCCCCCCCGGTCCGGTCCTCTGGGGGCTCCCACGATCCGCACGGCCGGGGCGCACGACCCTCCTCTCCCCGGCTGCTGCCGCTGCCGCCACCACCACCACCACTTCCTCCCCTTCCCAGGTCGGAGGCACCCAGAGCGGCACCTCCGAAGACCGGGGCGATGCCAAGCATCTCCAGGCCACGCTCCACCCACACCATACATCCGGCCCTGCGCCGGAGGAGGAGGAGGAGGAGGAGGAGGCGCCGCTCTTTACCGAGATGGTGGAGCTGGGCGTGTTGGTGCCATAGCCGGACGAGGGCAGCGAAGCCAGAGACCACCTGCGGCCGTCAGCCCTGCAAAGGGAAGAGCAGGCGGATGAGAGCCTGGCGGGGGTGTGTGTGTGTGTGTGTGTGTGTGTCTGTGTGTGTGTGTGTGTGTCCCCTCCACGCTGGGCTGCAAACCTTCCCAGAGCTTGCACAGATTCCCCTCCCGATACAGGTTTCCGATTCCGCCACAGCCACCACTTCCGGGCTGGCCGGGGCTTCTGCTTTTTCCAGCGGCCGTTTAACCCTCCCCTCGCTCGGTGTGGGGTCCCGGCAACGGCGAGCAATCAGTGACCCCAAACCAGCGCTTCCATTGTGCCCCCCCCCGCCCGGTTCCCTGACCTTTCCTTCCGCTTGTTTGCATTTTCAAAATAAAACATTCCATGACTGAATTTAAATAATAATAAAAAAAAGGGGGCCGGGTGACTCAGAGACCTTCAACAGCCACAATCTCCAGCCCAAGTTACCTGTCAGTCCGTGGGGCATGGCTGCCCCAGAAGTGCCAGCGGCCACCCAGGGGGGGAAAGAAGCAGCAGCAGCAGCAGCAAAAGAGAGAAGGGAAGGGTGGGAAGAAAGAGGCCCAGGTGAGGCTGGAGAGCAGCAGCCCCGGGGCCGTCGGCCCACCTGCCACCGGACCCACTTGCGGGGGGTGGGGGTCTAGGCACAGCCCCCCTGCCTTCCCCAGAGTCCAAGTTCAGCAGCGGAGGTTTGCCCCATTTCCCCTTCCCTCGCTTTGCTCTGATTCGTCAAACCACCCGGAGTTCCTTGCAAGGAAAAGAGCGAAGCGAGAGGAAAGAGAAGGGAGCGGAAGAGCAGAGCAACGCCCCGAAGGTGGCTTCCTCCCGATGGTCGGGGAGCCGCCAGCCGTTTCTTGGTCTTGAGGGAAATGCACTCTGCACGCACTCGGGAGGTGATCTCACTTCGATGCAGGAGGACCAGAGCTGAGCCCGACTGCTGGAGACGGGTCCTGGGGCTGAGCGATTGCCTCCCACCCAGCCCAGCATCCAGCCAGTCCTGGGGGGGGGGCTGTCTGAAGCCACCCCCTTCCCGCCCCCCTCCCGCAACGCAGGGCCCAAGTCCGACAGCAGATGCGGCCAGCTCAGGGTGCCACCTTTCCAGCTGGGCGCCTGGGACACACCGGCCCCTGGGCTTGAAGATCACCCAGCAAAACTCTGCTCTGGGGGTTGTCTTTTCGAGGGCGGCGAGCAGGGCCTTCTCCTTGGGGGCCCCGGAGCTGTGGGGCACCCTCCCCCACGAGAGGTCCCTTGCCCACTCCCCTTGGCCCTCTTTTTGTAAGGGGTCTCAATCTCCACTAGGCTCCCAAGGACGACCTGGGAGACTTGGTGGCTGGGACCTGGCCCTGTTTGCTTGACTGCTGCTCACGACCCATTTTAAAACCGATTTTGTTTTATTTATTTATTCAGTTTCTATGCCGCCCTTCCAAAAGGGCTCCTTTCAATGCTTTTTGAATGCGTCTTTTAAAGGACCTGCTTGAGCGAAGCCCTGGGAGGGGGCCCTTCTATGCCCTGGTCTTCCCTCCGAGAGCCCCCCTCGGCCTCGTACCCCCCCTCCCCGCCCGCCACTAGGAAGAGCCAGGAGCAACTGCCCGGCTGCCCGCCCAGGTGAGGAGACCCCCCCCTGCTCCAGGGACCCCCCTGCTCCAGCGTTGGCTGGCCCTGGTAGCCAGGAAGCCCTTCTGCAGACTGCGGCGGGGGAGAGATTCCTCCCCTGTGGCCCCCAGGCGGCCTCTGAAGAGCGGCAGGTAGAGCGGGCACAGCAGAAGTCACACCCACACACACACACACACACACCCCGCAGGCCTGGGAGGGGGCATTTGACACCAGCCCCCTCCCCAAGCGTCCTTGACCCATCAGCGCCGCTCCTAGAACACCCCACTTGGTGCTCCTTCTCAGCTCCTGGGAGCGGTGGGGGGGGGGGTATTCGGAATCAGTCTACGAGGCTGTTTGCAAAGGGCGGTTGCGCAAACCGCGTGAATAGCGCCGTCCCAGCGGGAGAGGCCGGAGGCAGGCTTCCGTCTGGGGACTGCCTGGACCGGAGGAGTTCCCTCCCTCCCGTGGCATCCTCACCGTCACTGCTGGGATTTCTGCCCCCACCTCCACCCCACCAGGGGCAAACCTGGCAGCCGATCTGGGCTCCCCCCCCCCAGCACAGCGTCTTACCTGCGGGCGAAGGGGAAGCTGGCAGAGGCGCCGGTGGAGAAGTTCCGGGGGCTGTCCACAGGGCTGCTCCCAGCTGCAGAGAGGGAGAAATGGGGCTGAAGGTTTCCCGGCAGCGTTTCATGGGGGCACAGGGAAAAAAGCCCTCCCGGGGCTCCCTTACAGCGACCTCCTTCTTGGCCTCCAAAAGCTGCAAGCCAGCCCGACCCACCTTGGTGGTCCGGCTGGGGGCAAGAGGGGAGCCCAAGCCGCCTTGCGCGCGAGGAGCAGCCGCAAAAGCCAGAACTGCAGACCAGCCCGCCTGCAGACATGGGACTCCAGCTCCCATAATCCCCGGCTATTGGCCACTGTGGCTGGGGATGATGGGAGCTGTAGTCCAAAAGCTGCTGGAGGGCCAGTATGGTGTAAGCCCTGTGCCACTGGCTCGCTTGGTGGCGACTCAGGGCTGGGCCTTCTCTGTGGCTGCCCCGAGGCTCTGGAATGCTCTCCTTGTCAAAATCAAGAGTTTCTCCACCATCTCTGGCGGTTTCTGAAAAGGCCCTTAAGACGCCGGCTTTGAGACAGGTTCTTCACACCAGAAATCTCGGCGCAGGCCTGACCTCTGACCCCAAAGCAACCCCCCACCGCCACGCCACTCCCCCCCCCACGGGCGGCAAAGAAGCCGCCTCCCCTCCCCAGCCGCAGAGGAGATGCCCGCCGCGCTCCGGTGGGCCCCCCTCCCCACACTCTCTGGCAACGGGCCCTTACCTGTCGGCACCGAGAGAGGGGAGAGAGGGCGAGAGAGAGTGGGCGAAGGCGTCCCAACCACCAGGCTCCTCCGGTTGCTGTTCCGGCAGCTGCAGAAGCAGAGAGAAAGGTCGGGTGAGGCAAGGGGCAACAGGCCTCCGGAGGCACCCCCTGCCCACTAGGGATCTGCATCGGACCGGTTCGGAGGACCTTTATGGGCCTCCGAACCGGTTCGAATGACGGGTGGTTCTGCCGGTTCGACGGCAAGGGGGGATGCATCTTTAAGGGTGGGGGAGGTTGCATTTACCCCTCCCACCGCATTTCCCCCACCGGCGCTCCGTTTTGGTAAAGCCCCTCAGGCGCGTCTGATACCTCCGGTCACTTCCGGGAGACACGGCAACGGGGAGGCAGGGAGGTACACCGTTGCCCCGTGGGGCTTTACCAAAACGGAGCACTGGTGGGGGGAATGCGGCAGGAGGGGTAACTGCACCCCCCCGCCATCGAACTACCCCCGCCCAGTTCTGTGCACATCCCTACTGCCCCCCAGAAAGCCACAGTGTTGTTGAGTCTAGCACTGGAGATCCTAAGCCCCTGATGTTTCTGGGCTACAGCTCCCACCCTGCCCGGCCACAAAGGCTGATGGGAGTTGTAGTCCAGAAGCATCTGGGGGGCCCTGCTAGGGAGCCCCTGTCCAAAGAGGAGGAGGATGCCATGGTATCCTTCTGGGTTGCCTGAGGGAGGTGGGATTGGGTGGCCCTGTTCTACGGTGGTTCCGTTCCACCGAATCTCTTGGGTAGATTCCAGATGGTGTCAGGAAGAAGAAAAGTAGCGAGTACCACAAGGCTCCATACTGTCTCCAACACTCATGAAACCACTTGGCGAGATCATCAGGAGATTTGGTGCAGGGTGTTTTCAGTACACTGATGATACCCAAATCTATTTCTCCATATCAGCTTCATCAGGTAATGGCATGACCACCCTAAATGCCTGCCTGGAGGCGGTAATGGGCTGGATGAGGTATAACAAGCTGAAGCTGAATCTGAATAAGAGAGAGGTACTGACTATGGGAGACCACCTTAAGTGGTACAGCGGGGAAATGCTTGACTAATAAGAAGAAGGTTGCCAGTTCAAATCCCCAATGGTACTATATCGGGCAGCAGCAATATAGGAAGGTGCTGAAAGGCATCATCTCATACTGCGCAGGAGGAGGCAATGGTCAACCCCTCCTGTATTCTACCAAAAGGAAACCACAAGGCTCTGTGGGTGCCAGGAGTTGAAATTGACTTGATGGCAAACTTTACCTTTACTGACTTTGGGGGGCCAGGACCCGAGAGATGGTTTAGATCTGCCTGTTCTGGATGGGGTTACACGCCCCCTGAAAGAACAGGTATGTAGCTTGGGAGTGCTCCTGGGTCCAAAGCTCTCTCTGGTCTTTCAGGTTGAAACAGTGGCCAGAAGCACTTTTTATCCGCTTTGGCCGATACGTCAGCTACATCCACTTCCGGAGCTAAATAACCTTAAAACCGTGGGGCATAGGCTGGTGGCCTCCAGGCTTGACTCCTGCAATGCACTCTACGTGGGGCTGCCTTTGTACACAGTCCGGAAACTACCACGGGTGCACAATGTGGCAGACAGACTAGTCTCCGGGATAACCTGAAGGGACTGCAGGACACCAATCTTCAAAGAACCGGGGAGGAGCTCTGCTTGATTCCTGGGGCCTCCCCTCGGAATCAGGAAGCTCTGGGCCACCCACACGACCTGCTGCAGCCCTGCAGAGAGGCCCACGCCGGTTCCAAAGGAGCCCACGCCCTCAACAGCCAGGGAGAGAGGCAGAGGGAGCTCTTCCCCGAGGCAGGGTCCCTGGAACCTCCAAGAGGAAAGCAAAAAGCCACCCAAACGCCGCCGAGACTCCTGCCTGTTGCTAGGCACAGCTGCTGGGCGAAGAAGGGGCCATCCGGCTGCTGCCACCTAACTGACAGCCTCCATCTGTCCAAGGTCTGGAGTGAGCACAAAGCCTGAAGCAAAACCCGGCAGGGGTCCCTTCTGGGACAGAGCGGCAGGCGCCTCGCAGCCACGCTCCGACCCAGTCCCTGCCACGGGGCTCTCCTTCCACCCCCTCCAATGAAAGCCCACCACCGATCAAGCCCACCACGCAGGCCCGGAGGAAAGGAAGCCCGCGGGCCCTCCCGAGTCACACGGCCCTGAGGATCTGGCAAGCGGCTCACTGGCAGAGTTCAAGCACAGCCGCGCCAGCCTTCAGGTCAGCCTTGCCACGCGGTTCCAAAGAGGTTTGGGTTCCGGGTGGAAAAGGCACGCTGCACCTGTTCCAGAAAGCCCCACTGGCGAGCCAAGGGAGCCTCTGCCCCTAGGCTTCTCAAGTCAAGGGTGGTGGGAAGAGACACATGCTTCCTGCCCGCCGCCCCCGGTAAAACTAGAACTCAGCTCACACCACAACACGGGCCGGCAGGACAGACCCAACAAGGAGGTCCTCCTGCTCCTCCTCCTCTGCACAATGCAGAATTCATGGGCGGCCCTCACTGTGACAAACATGTGGGGATGGGCCATAGAGCTGGCCCAGAGAGGATTGCAACAAGGGGGTTGCCAGGTCGAACAGCCGGCCTCGGTGGCTACGGCGGGAGTCCCAACTGGGCTCCCCCAGGTCTCTCCCCCCTGAGTTGGCAAGGCCTGGAGCAGGCACGGCACACGCATGGCGCACCCCCCACCCCAGCCCACAACACACACAGAGCTCTGGGCCTCTAGGCCTTTCTTTCCAGCGAGGCTGCTGTGCTCCCAGGCGGGAGTGGAAAGTGAGCGTCAGCCCCTCCGCCAGCTGGCCTGGGGCAACTCAGCCCTGCTGTATGTCAGGAGGACGGTTGGCCTGGCTGCGGGCCAAGCCCCCCCCCACCCCGCCGCCCCCCCCCACTCAGCAGGCCAGAGAAAGGCAGCCCCCGCCCAGCAGAGAGCAGAGCAGACCGCCCCGCAGGGCCCGGCAGCACCGCTGACCTTGCAGGCCGGCCAAGTGCCAGGAGAGGCACATGCGCGGCAGCCCCCACGGGGACTTTGCCAGACCATGGAGCCCCCTGGCCCAAAACCAGCAGGCGGCCAAGGGCCAGAGTGGAGAGGGAGGCGCAATGCCATGCCTCGGATTCCTCCCCACAAGGACGGGAGCCTGCAGAACGGAAGCCCCAAAGGAGATGCCACTTTCCGGGGCTGGGCCACGACAAGGGCTTGGACAAAAAGCTTTCCGGGCAGGAAGGGGAGAGGTGCTGGGCGGGGGGGGGGGCTCTCTCGATGCTAGCCCCAGCGGCCCAAAGACAGCCTCCTCCTCCTCCTCCTGCCGGCCCAGGGCAGAGACAAGAGGTTGCTGGTCCCTACCTGGGAGATAAACAAACAAACAAACACGCCTTTCCAAGTCCCGGGAGCTTTGGTTTTGCAGGTAAACCTCTTTGAGAACTCTTGTGTGACTGCTGCTGAAAAGCAGCCGACCAGTATTTCTAAGCAAGCAACTGCTTGGGGCTCCTCCGGACCGTGGAAGAGCCGCCAGCCGAGGGCCCAAGGGCTGCTGCGCTGGACAGCCCTGGAGGCCTCATCACGTCTCACCGAGGGCACCCGCCCCTCCCTGCCAGACGCAGACACAGCTGGTTACGTCACGGCGGCCGGCCGGCACTCTGCGAGGGGCCTGCAAATCCGACCCTGCGGGCGGGCGGGCGGGAGGGGGGGTGTCCTCCAGAAGCCGGGGAGGGGGGGCAGGGCAAGCAGCACCAGAGGCCTGCAGGCTGCTTTGCTCAGGCCCCTCCCCTCCCCGAACCCACATTTCTGCGGAGACCTTTCAGCCCCTGTGCAAACAGGAAGCAGCAGCGGTGGTGTCTCTTTTCCTCTCCGCCTGCTTGCAAAGCTCCTTAACCAGACCAAGCCACCCCGCTTGGTGGCAGGGACTAAAGATGCAGCAAGGCCCCCCGCCCCGCAGAGAGCACCAGAGAGGCAAGGAAGCTGCTGCCCTCCCACGAGGCGGTGGGGCAGGCGGAGGCCAGGAATGCCAGGGAAGGGCCGGGCTTTCAGGGCTCTTGCTGCTGGTATCCACACAAGGTTCCGTCCGCCAATTGCAGAGAGGGGGCCGTTTTAAGTGGGGAGGCAGAGAGTTCAGGGCACACTTGGGGTTCGGGTTTTCAAAGCGCTGTTTTGGTGGGGGCGTGTTGCCCAATTACAGAGCAGGAAAGAGAAAATAGGAAGGAGAGGCCCGGCTTGGACTCCACTCGCCATCGGCCACTTCCTTCCATTTCTCGGAAAGGCTCCTGGGCGGAAGGTGTGGGGAGATGCAAGGTTATCTAAATGCACCTTCACTGCAGAGGAAGTGCAGAGAAGGGTAGGCCAAGGAGATCCCGGGGTTTGGAGCACAAAGGTTATGTGGCGGGTGGGGGGGGGAGGAAAGGATGGAGCCCCCCCCCCACCAGCTAAGACACCTACGTGAGAGACGCAGCATCCAGGGGGATGAAATCTTGGAAGAGGGACAGACAGAGAGAACTTTTCCTCCCACAAGACTAGAACTCAAGTGGTCACCCCACTGTGAAACTGTGCGGCAGGAGATACAGGACAGGCACAAACAAGCCATTTTCTGCGTAGTTAACCCGTGGGACCTGCAGCCACAAGGAGGAGAGCTGGTCTTGTGGTAGCAAGCATGACTTGTTGTCCCCTTTGCTAAGCAGGGTCTGGGAGGCCACATGTGTGAGCACTGTCAGATCTTCCCCGCAGGGGATGGAACCGCTCTGGGAAGAGCTGAAGGTTCCAAGTCCCCTCCCTGGCAGCATCTCCAAGAGCTAAACAGAACCTCCATGTACAGTTGCAGTGTGGCACTCAGCACCAGCTGCTGCTGTGACAGGAAAGGGCAGCTGCTAGAGCTTCCCAGAGGGGTCTCTATAACGGCAGGAAGCGGTTTCCAGCTAGCTTGACCCTTGCCCAGATTCACAAGGGGGGCTGCTCATCTCTTATTATGACAGCTTAACAGAACCTCCATGTCCAGTGAGGGACTGCAGGAGGGATGCAGCTCAGCACACAGGCAGCCCCGGGGCTCACTCCCTGGCAGGTAAGGCCGGGAAGGACCCCTGAGCCTGAAACCTTGAAGAGCTGCTGCCAGTCAGTGCAGACAATACTGAGCCAGAGGGACCAAGGGGCTGACTCAGCAGACAGCAGTTCCCTATGACGTCTGAGCGCAGCCACTTTGGGGGTCTGTTTGCGGGCTTCCCAAACCCACCTGGCGGGATATGGGGCTAAATGGACACCAGAGGGTTTCAGAAAGCAGAGAGGAGCCTGGATCGGTTCCAGCTGAACAGCTGCCATTGGTCGAGCCGGGGGGCGACATGGATGTCTCCACCCTTCTGCTCGCTCTCATGAGACTAGGAACATAGGAAGCTGCTGTTTACTGAGTCAGACCCTTGGTCCCTCTAGCTCAGTATTGTCTTCACAGACTGGCAGCGGCTTCTCCAAGGTTGCAAGCAGGAGTCTCTCTCATCCCTCTCTTGGAGATGCTGCCAGGGAGGGAACTTGGAACCTTCTGCTCTGCCCAGAGCGGCTCCATTCCCTCAAGGGGGAATCTCTCGCAGTGCTCACACATCAAGTCTCCCATTCAGATGCAACCAGGGCAGACCCTGCTTAGCTATGGGGACAAGTCAGGCTTGCTACCACCAGACCAGCTCTCCTCCCGCCAGCTCTCCTGTGTGGGCTCCTTCCTTTGGAACATCAGCACCACCCCGGGCCCCAGGGCTGGTGAGGACGGCCTCTCTGCTCACGATTCACGGAGGTTCTGAGTGCTGTGATTAATTCTCATAAGGGGGGAATTCAGGATGTCCTTGGGGACCGAAAGCTTGTTGTGCCTGACAGCCCCAACCCCATTCCCAGAAAAGCCAGGCCTCCGCCAGGACAGAAACCAGGCCTCAGAAACCCAGGGCACCAGCTGTCCCTTTCTCAGGTCCTGGGCACCCCTCGGGATGGGGTTTGCCCAGCGTGAAGAGGACATAAGAGCAGCCCTGCTGGATCAGGCCCAAGGAGGCCCATCTAGTCCAGCGTGCTGTTTCCCACAGTGGCCCACCAGAGGAGAGCAGGTCTTGGGGTCGCAAGCACGCGACATGCCACCTTAGCTAAGCAGGGTCTGCCTCCGTTGCATTAGGAATGGGAGACTTGATGTGTGAGCACAGGAAGAGATTCCCCTCAGGGGATAATGGAGCCGCTCTGAGAAGAGCATCTGGGTTCCAATTCCCCTCCCTGGCAGCAGCATCTCCAAGATAGAGCTGAGAGAGATTCCTGCCTGCAAACCTGGGAGAAGCTGCTGCCAGTCTGGGTAGACAACCCTAAGCTAGATGGACCAAGGGTCTGACTCAGTAGATGGCAGCTTCCTATGCCCCTATATGTCCCGCCACTGGTGTTTAGAGGCATCTTGCCTCTGAGGCTGACAGTGGCCTGTAGCCATCAGGACTAGTAGCTATTGGTAGCCCTGTCCTCCATGAATGTGTCCAAGTCCCTTTCAAAGCCATCTGAGCTTGTGGCCATCACTGCATCCTGTGGCAGAGGGTTCCACAGACTGATTCTGTGTAACTGGGGCCTGCTGGGTCAGAACTCTCCGGTCCAGCATCCGCCTTCCCACAGCTCCCCTTCCCAAGATCGGAGACCCTCCAGCGGCCCCGGGCACGTCCTTTCGCCAGGGGAAACGGGCCCTTTGCTTTGGCCACCCGGCCAGCAGCCCTGCACGGCCCTTTCTGAACCGAGGACATCGCCGCGGCCAGACTCCAGGAGGGCCCAAAGCAGCAGCAGCAGCAGCAGGAGACCCGAGCAGAGCGCTCCCCGCCCCGCCCTGCTTGGCCTGCCTGCCGGGCGGGGTCAGCCGCTCCGCGCCGGGGGATCAGCATCCTCGCCGGCGAGGGGTTTTTCCTCCCCAGCCAGCTCTCGGCGGGGTCGTTGGAGGAAGCGCCGCCGCCGCCGCCGCCGCCGCGGGTCCGGAGGTGACCTGGCATGGCCGGGCTCCGTCCGCAGCGGAGTCCGGCTGGGCGGATTATGCCCTAATCCTCCGGGCCGGCAGCACAAACAGATTAAAGCTCGGGGAGGGGGGCAGCCCGGAAGGGCCGCGAGGGTGGCGCGGGCGGCGGGGGGAGGAAGGGATGCCCCGCTGCCTCGGCAGCCCGCCCCCCAGACAAAGCCGCCCGCCCGCCCGCCGCCACCTGTGCGCGCCTCTCTCTGCCGCCGCCGCCTCCCCAGCGCCTCAGACCGAGGAGGCTGCTTCGTGGCGCAGCGACCCGGGGCTCGTCGCGGGGCGCTGAGCCTCACGGAGCCGGCACCGCTGGCAGTGCACGAAACCCGCCCCCGGAGTTGCCGCCGCCGCCGCCGCCGCCGCTCCCACCGCCCGCCCGGGCGAGATGCACAAAGAGAGCCCGCCCGCCCGCCTCCCTGCCAGGCAGCAGCTGCTGCCGCCGCCGCCGCGCTCGGTGCGTAACTGCTGCGCACGGCCCAAGAGCCCCTTGCCCGCCGCCCCGCCGGTACCTCTTGGAGCGCTGGATCAGGGCCCCCGCCGAGCCTGCCCAGCAGCTGGGGTCCGACATCGCCGCCCCCGCCCGCAGCCCGCCGCCAACGGGCAACAGCCGGCCCGCCCGCCCGCCGTCGCCTCCGAGGCCCGCCGCCTCAGTCGAAGGGACTCCGCAGCGCCCCCTCCTGCCCTTCTTCTTCGCGAGGAAGCCGAGGGCCCCCCCCCCGCCTCTGGCCCCTTCCCACGTGCGCTCCGCTCCCCCCGCCCAGAGGTCGCCTTGCAGGAGGAAGAGGAAGGCAGGCGGAGCAGATTCTCCGCCGCCGTGATGAACACCAAGAGCATCCAGACAGAGTCGAAGCGTGAGCGTGGCATGCCTGGCCTCCCTCTCCTCCACGAGGACCAGAAACTTAACATGGCCACTTTCTGGCATGCAACGTTTTTAAGCCTGTCCATCGCCAAAACAACCCTGCCAGGTTGGCCACATTACCTACTCTGCAAGGAGGTCAAGAAGGCTATAAAAAGAACCCTGGCCGGTCAGGCCAAAGGCCCATCTAACCCAGCATCCTTTTTCCAGCAGGGGACAGCCAGACATAAAGAAGCAGAGGCTCTCCCCTTCTGGATGTATCTAGTACTGAGAGGTATACTGCTTCTGAACCTGGAGGTTCTGTTTAGCCACTATGGCTAATAGCCCTTGGCAGCCCGCAAATCAGCCTCTGATCCCAGCAGATGTCCTCGCCCCCCCATATATCCCAGGACAGTGAATCTCCTGGTTCTGTGGGAAAGGGCCTTCTTGTGCCTGCCCTGATCTCCTCCTGCCTGTCCCTTTCACTGGGCGACCCCCTGACAGAGGCAGGAAAGTGTTCGGGGCGGGGGGGGGACCAAACCAAAAAAACCAGCACTCTATAAGGAGTATGTGGCAGAACCGGTGGCCATCCCTGCAAAGAAACCTCACGTGAGCAAACCCTGACAGCTACCACCACAGGGCCCATGATGCAGTGCAACTGGCAGCAGCGGAGCACCAAAGAAGGCCGCTCGGGTGGCTTCTCCCCCCCCCCGCATCCCACCCCCCCACACATGGCCAGCTGTGGGGGGGGGAGGGAGGGTGCTGCCAGGGAGGGGAAGCCGCTGTGCCTCCAGCCACTGCTGAGCGAATGGTCCGAAGAGATGGAAGAGAAGCTGCTCGGAGCCCAAAGAGGAGGCGGATGTGCCCCCCCCAACACAGAAGACTTCTGCTCTGCCCCCTCCCCGCCCCCGGCTCTCCCTCCTGCTGGCCACACACACACACATACACCATGCAAAGCGTTAACAGGGGGGTGGGAGGCCAGCGGGGGCTGCAGACTGGCGGGGGCTGCCTTGCCATAGCAACGGGGTCCGGCTGTGTGTGTATCTTCCCAAGGGCCGGCCTGGAACCTTTGCTGCTCCGCAGAGCCTGGAACTCAGGGGGGGCTTCCTCCCAGAAGGGTGGGGGAGGGGGAGAGAAGGACGACGCATTTGGGAGGTGTTGGCAACTGCCCCCTATGAACACAGGAAGCTGCCGTCTACTGAGTCAGAGCCTCACTCCGTTCGTTCAGTGCTGCCAACCCCGGCTGGCAGCGTCTCGGGCAGAGACGGGCCCTGCCTGAATCCCAGCCAGGGATGGGACCCGGGGCCTTGTTCTGCACACTCTTCCGCCACGAGCCATGGGCTCCCTCCCGTGCCCGGCTCACCCTCCACCCTGCCGCAAGGGCCTCTGGAATGCCGGGTCCCCACGGCCCACCCAGACGGCACCCCCAAGCCAGCCTCTGGCGCAGTTTCCCTGCCGAGGCCCCCCTGGGCCAAGCCCAGGGCAAGTCGGCGGACCCTCTTCAAAGCCCCACCTCAGGATCACCACGGAGGCCTCCCCAGCACCAGCAACCCTGCCCGCCCGCCACGCTCAGCCGGATTGCATCACCTGCACCAGTCCTGCAATGAGACGGGCAGAGGGGAGAGCGCGGCCGCCCAGCTCCCCCTGCACACCTACGCCTGGGCCTCTGGCTGGGCCCCTGCTCCCCCCCCCACCATCACACACAGCCCCACCCACCCGGGGGCTCTCCAGCCCTTTCTCTTCACAGCCTGCAGGAGGATCCCAACCTCGGCTTTGGGCTGAGAGAGAGAGAGAGCGGAGCTGCCCAGGCACGGAGTGGGCACAACCAGGTCGTGCGGAGCGCCCCCCAAGGGCCACCACAAGGCACACGCTGCCCGCAGATCGTGCCCGCTGCGCCTTTTCAGGTCAAGAGCCAGGTCCTGTCTCCCGTCCCCCCCCGCCCCGGATCACGGCCCGAGCGCCCACTGGTTTCGACAGAGCGCCGTTGCCTGAGCGCTGTTCCCAGCAGCCAGTCGCGACCTTTGTTATGAAATGATTTAGCAATTGATTCCTGCTCCTCCCTCCGGCACAACTGCCAGTTGGCCAAAGCCCGGCCCGGCCCATTTGCTCTTCAGCACGGAGGATCCCTCCCTCCCGCGCGGGGCCTTTCAGGAGAGAGTTCACAGGCGCTCAGCCCCCCTCGAGGTCTCTGCAAAGGCTGCTTGGTTGGCAGGCGGCGGGTCAAGAGGGCAGCCAGGCTCAAGCTCGCCTTCGCCCCTTCCGCAAAGAAAGGCCGCCCAGGCCCCGCCAAGGAGCACCTTGGAGGAACTGCAGAGGGCGGAGGGAGCCTGCGGAGTTGGGCACGCCAAGGGGGGCCTTCCCGTGCCCCAAGGCCTGGTGGGGCCCCATTCAGGCCCCAGAGCCCAGGCCAGCTGCGGCCCCTGGAGACGCACCAGCGAAGCGAAGCGTCCCTGGGCACCTCGCCGGCTGTGCCTCGTGCCGTCCCAGTCCTCCCTTTCCCTCTAAGGCGTGGGCACAAGTGGTGTGCGCTCACAGATTTATTCGCGTCGGCTCCGTTGATCTTAGATCCCGCTTTCAGGTTGGATCAGGGAGGCCCCCCTCTGAATCCGTGGGTGCACACACGCTGCCTTGATCCTGCCGCCCAGAACAAAACTCCATCCACACACAGAGGGGGGAAATCAGAGAGAACACTGATCCGTTCCCACTAAAAATACTAGGCACACACACACACACATACAGTGTTGCAGCCCAGTTAGCCCAGAGGTCACAGATAGCAGAAGGCCCTGAAGCGCTGCCATGGAGGGGGGGGATAGTCCACCATCCTGTTTCCCTCCCAAGGTGGGAAGCAGCCTGCAAGCAGGACATGGCAGCAACCTTCTCCCGCCACTTTCCCCCAGCAACTCGTATTCAGAGGTAGACTGCGCCTGCAGACTGAGGCTCTACCTAGCCATTATGGCCAATAGCTGATGATAGATGGCAGCGACCAGAAAAGGAGACTGCTGCAGCACCATCATCATTTGGGTGTTTTTTTAATTTTATTTCTGCCATTCTGTTGCTTTGCTTTTATTATCTCTGCAGATGAATGGATCGCAAGCCAGACAGAAAATACAAAAGAAACAGTCCTCCTCACCTAATCCCCTTTTAAAACCGATGACACCAGTGGCCAGCATCATCACATCTTGTGGCAATGTGTTCCCCAAGCCCCCTGCCTATTGGAACCAGGGGGCTCGACTAGAAGGCCTCCAAGGTCCCCCTCCGGCTCTCACATCCCGTGATCCTGCTCTGTTGGGGAGAAGACCCGGCAGCCTCGCTCCCGAGCCAGACTCTCTCGGGAACGCAGCCACATTCGATGGCGGCCTGCCGTTCTCACAGGTGGCCAGATGGTCCTCCCCTGCTCTCTCATCTGCTCCCCCCCCCACCGCCAAAGCCGGTGGGAACCTGAGCATAGGCAATGGCTGTTGCCGCTGCCCAACCCCACGGCCCGGGCTGATGCCAGCAGCAGCAGCAGCCACCCTGCTTTGGGGGTCTGGGCTGCCTGCAGCTGGTGGACGTTCAGGGCTCGTGAGCATCTCCCTCCCTGCAGTAGCTCTTGGGGGGCCCTGCACTGACACCCCCGCCCCCAGGACCACTCTGGGGTGAGCAGTTACCTGCAGCAGATCCAGGGCCCCAGAGACAGGCCCGGCCTCTCCGCGCTGCCTTCCTCGGGGCTCGCTGCTGCTCTGCAGACATCCATGGGGCCCTCTCCTGAGGCCGGCTCCTTCCCGCCTGCCCGTCCGTCGCGGGGAGGCAGGCGCGTCCCTGAGCTCGGCTGGCCGATGGGACTGCCGGACAGTCCGGAGAGCGGCGCTCACTTTTTCCATGATGCGGCTTACGGGGCCTTGTTGACGGGGGGGGGGCAGTTCACATGGCGGCAGCCGCCTGGGAGGCCTCTCTGGGCCAGCCGCAAGCGGAGGAAGGTGGCCACGCAGCCTCTCCTGGCACTGCCCGGGGGGGGGGTCTCCCAAGAGCCCACAACTGTCCACACCTGGCTGGCTGGGCACGGGGCAGGAAACACTTTGCCCTCCCGGGGGGGGTGCGTGCCCCCATGTTACAGGCCCAGGGCTGCAGGGGAGGGGTGGGGAGGACAGCCTGCCTGCCTGGTTCAGTGGCCTCTGACCTGTCCCTGGAAGACTCAACTACTGACACCCCCCCGACCCTGCTCTGCAACATGGGACCCCCAAGTGGTCTTTGCTGACTCTGCCTGCTCTCCCAGAATTAAAACCCCGTCCTCCAGCAATAGAAACTTTTGATCCTGGGGTGGCAGACGACAAAGGCTGGATCCCGTGACCTGGAGAGAAATCATGGGCAGCTTGGCATCTGTTTGTCTTATTTTGTGGCATTGCAGGTTCTGCCGGGGTTGCGGCCGCAGTTCTGCACAATTCACGGGGGGTTTTGCTGCTCTGGGGAGGGGCACCGAAGCCACGCCCCCTCGCATTCCCTTTCAAAAATATCTCAGGAATTCTGCGCCCAAAATACCACATCAGGGAAGGCAGCAATCTGCAGGCACTCCTGCAGACGTGTGCAGCCCAGAAGCCGTCCTGGCAGGGTCTTTCCAGCAGAATCGGTCTCGGATCTAACCTCCTCTCCCCCCCCCACCTTCTCCTTCCCTCTCCAAACAGCCCACCTCAGATCAGGCCAGGACCCACCAGCAGCCTCCAGCTGGCCGGAAGGCCTCTGCCCCACAGCTCCCTCCACGGCGCCCTCCCCCCCTCCAGACCCGGAGGAGGAGGACTCTGGTTTTAAATGAATGCTGCGAGGAGCGCCTGGCCGCAGGCCACATTCCTCGATGGGGAGGGCTCCCAGGGGCTCAAATCACCCGCACCCCACTTCTGTTTCTTAGTGGGGGGGGTATAAAGACTGGCCGGATTCTTGTGCACTTATTGTAAGTCACCCAGGAAGGAAAGAAAGAAACTGGGTGGATGAACAACAGAGCTGAACTCTCCACCCTGTGGACTGAATCCAAAAGGTCCCCTGCAGAATGTGGGCTGCTGAATGCTTAAAACAACCGAATGCACAGACTCAGGCGGCAGGTGCAGGGAGCAGGCCGGCCCCCAACAAATTCAAGCTCACACCCGGCCGCTTTGGTTTGGTTTTCCAGAAAGAGCCACCCTCGGCATAAACCGGCATTCTCAGTCGTCATGCTGGAGACCCAGAGAAGCTGCCGGCAAGAGAAGACGCTGCCAGTTCTGCCTGCCCGAGCGGTGGAGAATCCATCGCCCACCCTTTGCCAAACCCACCGCGGCTGCCAGCTGGGGTTGTGCATCTTTTGAGAAAAATGTGGAGCCAACTTGTCCCACAACACACGGACCAAGTTTCTGGGAAAGCCTGCGCCTCTGGGGGCAAGTGTGGGGCGCCTCTTCAGAAGCTCCCGCCCCACATTTTGGCCTCATCTTCCCCCCACTCCATCCCAGGCGCCTGTTCACCTTTTCCTGTTGCTCAGAGGCTGCCAAGAAAGAGCCGCCAGAGAAGGTCACGTTATTCATTAATCTGTCCAGCAATGCCGCCCGAGGGGGGCCTGGCTCAGGGGAAGAAGGGGGCAGAGCTTGTGCCAACCCCGGTGGCGCCCCACAGTGGCTGGGTGCCCCTCATCCTGGCCTGCGGAGCAGGGAGAGACGTGGAAATGGGCCACCCCAGCCATGGCGGGGGGAGCGGGAGTAGCTTCCCTCTGGGGCAGCCTCGAGGGGGCCCTTTTCTGGCATCTGGAGAGGCAGAACCACCACGGACTGCCTCCTCCTGCGCTGGAGGGAGGTGAGAAAGACCGTGCAGGCCCCTGAGGCCCGGGAGAGGACGTGGATCGTGCCATGGGGTGGAGAAAGCAAGAAAGAAGAACCATTTTCATTGCTGCTAAATGTTTTGGACTTTTTGTTCTTACCATAAAGCGGCACTCAAATATAAAAATCCACAACGTAAAAGAGAACTGAATTTCTCCCTCCTCCATCATGCTGCAATTCAGGGAAGCCCCATGAAATGGATAGGCAGGAGATTCAGGACAAGACTCGAGACAGGCCTTCTTCGCACAAGGCCGCTTTAGCTTATGGAACTCACAGCCACAAGATGCAGCGATGGCCACTGGCTTGGGCAGCTTTCTGAAAGGGATTCAGACATGGAGGAGGAGGAAAAGGGAGTCTATCCCTGGCTGTTTGCCACAATGGCTATGTGTACCTCTGAATGCCAGCAGCAGCTGGGGGGCAGACCGAAGGGGAAGGGCTCCTGCCTCGCTTCTGTGAGCCTCCTGGAGGCATCTGGCTGTCCCCTCTTGGAAACAGGAGGCTGGGCTCGAGTGGTCTCATCTCAGAGGGCTGGAAGGAACCGCCTCCCCAGCCACCCCCACAAGTGCCCCCCGCCCCGCCCTCTTACCTCCAGGGATGCAGGGCCAAGGGGCTGCAAGGACTGCAGGGGCTGAGGAGCACTGGACTCTGGCTACCGGGTGACAGACTGCAAAGGAAGAGGCAACCAGAGGGGAGGGTGTTGAGCCATGTCAAAGAGTGCCGCGCTCTCCCTGCACCCCCTCCTCTGTACACACCCGTCAGGAAAGGGGGAGCAGCAGAAGGGGTGGTGGAAGAAAGGGGGTGGGTTTTTGGGGGGCCCCCCCAGCCCCACCTTCGCGCACAACCAGCGCGCCTCCAGCCTGGGGTCCCCAGGAGACGATGGACTACAACTTCCATCATCCAGCCACTGCGGCTGAGGATGCCGGGAGTTTTAGTACAATAACCACGCAGTGTGCGGGCTGGTCCTCTCCCAAGAGATGGACGTTGCCTGGGGGTTGCAGAAGCCAAACCGACAGAGTTGTGCTGGCTTCCGGCAGGAAGGAGGGCAAGGGGGTTCTCCCCATTTATGGAGTGGGGGCTGAGGACGGCTTCTCCCACCCCCCACTCCTTAGCAGTGGGGACAGGATTTGCAGCCCGATCTTGTCGCCCCAGGCCGGCCAGAGAGTCAAACCTCTGGGTGTCCCAGCGCTAGGAGAGGAGAGAGGTCAGGGTGGGAGTGGCAGGGCGGCTGATTCCCCACCCCAACCCCTCCGCCTGCCTGGGCCCGCCGGACTCTCCCCAGGTGACATCCGCCTGGGAGGAACTGCTCCATGCATCCAGACAACATCCCTGTGACCTCAGCCCCCGGTCTGGGAAACGGTTTATTTGCTTATTTCTAAATGCACCTGTTGAAAGCGGCCATAGGTGGGGTGGGCGGTCACAATTATTTATTATTATTTCTTGTTTATACAGTCAGACAGGTGTTTGTTTTATCCAGACATCGAGTCCTTCCCAAGGACCTGGGATGGCTGGATTTTATTATCAGTGTTCTTGCTCGTATTATAGATATCATCACAGAATATAGGCTGTTCCTAGTAAAGTTGCTTTTTGTAATTGGCTGATGGTGATTTCTGTGGCCCTGATGGGGTTGAGGTGCTCTTCAAGGTCTTTGGGAACTGCACCCAGGGCGCCAATGACCACTGGGATTATTTGGGTTGTCTTCTGCCACAGCCTTTCAATTTCAATGTGTAGATCTTTGTATTTGGTGATTTTTTCTATTTCTTATTCTTATTCTTATTCTTATTCTTATTACAGTTTCTATATCGCCCTTCCAAAAATGGCTCAGGGCAGTTTACACAGAGAAATAATAAATAAATAAGATGGCGCCCTGTCCCCAAAGGGCTTACAATCTAAAGGAAATGTAGGATAGGCGCCAGCCACAGTCACTGGAGGGATGCTGTGCTGCGGGTGGAAAGGGCCAGTTACTCTCCCCCTGCTCAATAAAGAGAATCACCACATTAAAAGGTGCCTCTTTGCCAAGTTAGCAGGGGTTAAACATCTAAACAATTAGAAGTCACTGGAAAATGACTGCTTTCATGGAGGGAACTGGGGAAGCTGCCTGCTGTGCCTAGGTGGAGGGGGTCTGGAAGGGGGAAGAAAGATGGGGGAACACCCTGGGGAGATCAAGGTGGGGCCATCCAGGCCACATTGGGTCCGAAGGCTGAACAACCAAGCCTCTCGTGAAATCCAGGCTGAGGGAAAGCCACCCAGCAGCAGGCTTTGCTGGAGGCGTGAAACCCAGAAGGTTCCAGGTCCCCTCCCTGGCAGCAGCATCTCCAAGATCGGGCTGAGAGAGATTCCTGCCGGCAACCTTGGAGAAGCCGCTGCCAGTCTGGGTAGACAACACTGAGCTAGACAGGCCAAGGGTCTGACTCAGTAGATGGCAGCTTCCTATGTTCCTAAGATGTGACCACGGTGCCTCTGAGAATGGACAGAGTGCCTCCCTTTCCTTCCTCAAGTCACCAGCACAAGACTGCAAGCATCTGGGTTCAGGGTGGAGGAAACCCCACCAGCACCGCCACCCCAACCCCAACTTTCACAAGCCCCCCAGGAGGGGGTTGTGCAAAAGGGGGCAGAGGGATTAGAGGAGGGGCAGAGGCAGGCTGGGCCCCAGCACAGGGGCCTGTGGAAGCTGGGGCAGAGCTGACGCCCCCTGCCGCCCTTGCCAGCAAGTGGGCAGAGGGTCTGTGCTTGGGGTGTGACGTGGCAACACCCCACAGAGGGAGGGGGCGGGGGAGGCAGGTGTTGGAGGCTTTGCAGGTGCCGAAGTTCAGGTCTCTTCAAAAGCACCAGGCTGGGGGGGGGGGAGACTGGCTGCAGTCGCCGGGTGTGGAGAGGGAAGGCACTCTGCCCGTCCTCAGAGGCCCCCTCAGGATGAGGAGGATGCCATGGGCTTGGGGCTCTTCAGAGCCGGCAGAGATTCACCACCAGGCGAAGCCCCCCTCCTCCCCGCTGCTCCCCCCCCCGCCACAGGCATGCACCGAGGGCTTGGGGAGGGGGGCGTGTGGCGGGCGGGGGCCTGGCAGGGCGGCTGCAGCCGTTCGCTCCTTTCCTGCCAGTCCTGCTGCAGCGGTGGAAAAGGCCGCGGGAGCGAGCCGAAGCGCGGAGGGGCTCCGAGGGGACCCCTGCGGGTGGGGACGGGGGCGACCCAGGTCCCGGATGTCTCGCTGCTGGAGCGGAGGACGCCCAGGAGAAGCCCCCGGCCCCGCGGGGGGAAGCGCCCGCCCCCTCCCTTCCCCTCCGGTTCCCTGGCAACCGCAAACATGCGTCACTGGAGACCCCTTGATGGAGGGAGGGGCGGGAGAGAGCGGAGGGGGGAGGAAGGATGGGAAGCAAGGAAGGAGGAATCCCTGAGCGGAGCGGGGAGGATGCCCAGCCCGGCGCGCCCCGCTCCGGCCACCCCCGACGACGCCTCTCCTCCCCCCCCCGCCCCAAGCGCCCCGGGGCTGGCCGCCCTCCCGGCGTGCTCCCGCCCCCTGGCCCCGCTCTTCGCCCCCTCCCCACTCACTCCACCAAGGTCAGCGACGGGATCTTGAGCCTGGCCCGGCGCGCCTGCATGGCTGCCCCGACGGCGCGCCCACCCTGCGCCGCCGCCGCCGCCGCCTCCTCCTCCTCCGACGGCGCCACCGCCGCGCCTGCAGCCCCGAGCGAGTCGGGGCGCGCTACTGCTGCTGCTGCCGCCGGCGCACCAGGCGACGCTCTCCCGCCCCGCCGCGCGGCTCTGGCTGGCTTGCGCGCTCGCTCTGCCCGCCGCCGCCGCCGCCGCCGCCCACCTTCCACTCCTCCCCCGCTGCCTGGAGGGGAAGGGAAGGCAGAGCCGGGCAACCAGCCGGGCGCGCACAAGCTGCTGCTGCCGCCGCCCCCGGCCAGGGCAGAGCTCCGTCCCTGACCCTGGCAGCAGCCGGTGGGCGCTCCGGGAGGAACGGAGGAGGGAGCCTCGGGCGCCTGGAACTCGCAGCCACAGGACAGGGCCACCTCCTGCCCCGCAGGCTTGCAAGTCACACAGAGAAACTGAAGGGGGAAGGGAGCGAGGGTGGGTGGGTGGAACCTCGGAGGCTAGAAGTAGTCTATCTCTATGCGGCGGGGGGGGGGGCAAGCACAGAGGGTTGCTGGGGCTGATGGGAGCTGTAGTCCGACAGCATCTGGGGACCCAAGAGTGGGAAGGAACCCCGAGCCCAGATGACTCTTTGGTCTGACCGAGAAGGGCTCGTTAAGAGATCATTAAGCAGGTCTGCAGAGGAGGAAGAGGACTGCCAACCCCAGAGCTGCATGGAGCCTCCATGTTCAGGGACAGCCTGCTTCTGAACAGCAGATGTGAGGAAGCGGGCAAGAGAAGAGGGCCTGTTTGGGGGCTTCCAGGGGGTCTCTGCTCGCAACCGTGGGGAAGAAGAGGCCACCGGACAAAAGGGTCTGGTGTTCTTTGCAAAGGCTCCAACATATTGACAGAAGCTAGGGAGGGCTATGATAGCCATGAGCCCCCATGCCCAGAGACACTCTACCTTCTTAAGACCAGGGGGAAACCAAGGGGGAAAGAGCCTTTGGTCTCACACCAAACTTGCGGGCCTCCCAGAGGCGTCTGTCTGGCCACTGGGGGCAACGGGATGCCAGACTCAGTCAACCAGTTGGAACGAATGGGCTTCTAGACACGTGCAGAGTGAGGGTCTCAACCGGGGGTGGGCTCAGTGTCATTTACAGCAGCGAGTGTCCCCTTTCAGACCAGGCAAACAGCACTCTGAACACGCGCAGAGTCCCACTCAGCTCCCCAAGACCCCTCGGTTTCTCGACAAGCAGGCTGCAGGCTAAAAACGACGACAACCCCCAGAGACGGAGCAGAAGGGCTGAGCTATTGCTCTCAACACGCCTAGGAGGAAACTCTCCAGCGTGGGGTCAGAATCGACTCCCCGGCAGCATTTCCCCAGGAGCCGAGTCCTGCACACAGGAACCATGGCAGGCGTTAAAACACCGAAGAGCAGAGCGGGTCCAAAGGTGAGGTCCACCTGCCACGATCGCCCCCTTCCCAACAGCCTCCGGCTCAGCAACTTGTCAACGCCAGTTTTTGGAACGCGGGGAGGGCCTCTCCCGGCCAGCGTCTCCAGGACGAGGCGCAGAGCAGGAGTGGCGCAAGGAGGCCGCGCTGCAAGGGGGTCTGAACGCGACTCGCTCACCACGGCAGGACCTCGGACTCCTTTCATGGCGGAAATCCAGTCTGGGACTCTCCCTGCTATGAAATCACTTTGGACCCAGAGGAAGTGTTGTTGCCTGACACGGAACCCCCGTCATCTCGGGCAGGCTGGTTTCCTGCCCCGAAGAAGGGGCTGCTCTAGAACAGTGTTCCCAACCTGGGGCCTCTGGACTACAGTTCCACCATCCCCTACCCCAGTGCCAAGCCTGAGAACCCCAGACCAGAAGACCTCCAAGATCTCTCCCCACACTCATATTATTTCTTGCTGTTCCCGACTGATGCCACACCGAAACGTCAATGCACTTGGAGGGCAACCCAGTCCCCTTCCTGCCCCCCACAAGATACCTTAAGCCATCACCGCTCTTCGGAACTGCCTGCCTCTGGGTTCCTCTTGTACTACCCCCCCCGATATATACAGACAGGGAATATCAAGGAGAAGCTGCCAGAGACCAAGTAGCTTCGAGAGAGGCAAGAGAGAGCCCCTCATCCACACAATTCATAATAGACATACACAACTCACTGCCAAAAGCCGTGGTGATGACCACTAGCTTTCAAAGACGCTTGGTTAGAGCCAACTGAATGCTGAGATGCCCTTCACCATGCCAGCTAAATTGACCTTCCATGTTCAGAAGCAGTCTACCTGTGCACACCAGGTGCTAGAGAGAAACAATAGGGATGGGGAGGGGGCTGTTGCCTTCCTGAGTGGCTCCCTGGCAGCATCTGGCTGTCCCCTGTTGGAAGCAGGAAGCCGGGCTAGGTGGAGCCACTTGGGTCTGGTGGTCTACTCAGGGGAGGGGGGATGAAGAGAGAGCCATCATGGAGGCGGAATCAGAAGGAGAAGCTGGGCAGGCAGCCCCTACTCACGTCTTTCCTCGGCGCGGCAGGCTCAGCTCCTTCTAGAGAGAGAGAGAGAGAGAGAGAGAGTGTCAGGCTGTGGAGGGGGCTTCCTGCAACTGCTGCCTCTGCCTGCAGCTTTCCCAGCCTCCCTCCAGGGCTGCTTTCAAGGGGCGCCTGGAGACGCTAGGCCCGTCCTGCAGGGTTGGCCACCCTACCTACCTCACAGGGTGCTTGTGAGGGTACAAGAAAGGGAAGAATCACACCCGCTTCCCTGGGCTCTTGCGGGCAGGGGGGGAGGGCTGCCAGCTCTGACTAAAGTCATGCCCGGAAACACACACACACACACACACTGCCCCCAGAATCCTGCAAAACGCTCCTCTTTATGGAGCAGGGGGAGAGCAACTGGCCCTCTCCGTCCCCAGCACAGCATCCCTCCAGTGGCTGTTGCTGGGGTCTATCTTGTGTTTCTTTTTTAGACTGTGAGCCCTTTGGGGACAGGGGGGCCGTCTTATTTACTCATTCATATTTATTTCTCTACGTAAACCGCTTTGGGAGCTTTTGTTGAAAAGCAGTATATAAATATCTGCCGTATCGCTCGCCGTATCGTATCACCAGCCGGCAGCAGCTCTTCCAGGCTCCCTGGCTGTTTTCAAGAGTCCCCTGAAGGCCCCAGGCTAAGCTCTGGCAACCCCAGGCTGCTGCCAGCTCCCCTTTCCCACCCACTGGCTGTGTCCAAGCCCCGCAAAGAGGCGTCCAGCCACTGCTGCCGGCCTGAGCACAGCACCCGCCAGGACTTACAAGCAGACCAGCCATGACAGTCATCCTCCTTCTAGACGCCTTTCCCACGAGGGTGTTTCTCTAGCTATCTAGCTAGCACAGGAGGGGGCCCCAGCCCAGCGGCAGAACACCTGCTTCGCACACAGAAGGTCCCCGATTCAGTCCCTGCCGGCGTCTCCAGGGAGAAAGACCCTTAATTGAAACCCCAAAGAGCTGCTGCCAGCCAGGGTAGACCATACTGAGCTAGCGGGACCCAGGGTCAGTATACAGCAGCTTCCTACATTTACACTGAGCAATAACATTTGAAGCGTGATGGGGGGGGGGTGTACAAATGAATAAGCTGAGACTCAAATTGGCCGGAAGACAGACAGCGTGCGGTGACTGTCCTGTGTTGGGAGTTCCACTGGAGGAGAGGCTGGAGGGGGCCGAATCCTTTGTGGGATTCCCAGGCTGTCAGGGCTGAGACAGAAGGTGCTCTCTGACAGCCCCAAATCCTTCTTGGCAAATGCGACCCCTGGACACCAGTGCCACACGTGGCCGTCTGTGCACGTGCAGAGCGACGCGGAGGGGGCCGCCCAGTGGACTTTCCCGCTGCTGTAGGTGGGGCGCAAGGAGCAAAGGTCGGGGCTCCCGGGAACCCGAGCAGCACGGCTGGGTCAGAGTCCCCGGAGCGGCAGCAGGGGCTGGCCTTGCAGGAGGGGGCCTGCCTTGGGGCTCCCAGCAACCTCCAAGGAGGGGGGGGAACCAAAGGAGGTTTCACTCCTGGCCCCCCCTCCACGGCTGGAGTCTTTTCGTTTGGGAATGGAAGAATATGATGACTGCAGGAGGAGGAACGAGGTCGAGGGGTATAACCAGGATGCAAGGTGTGGAGGAGGAGGAGGACAGTTTTCCTCTTGCTGTCATAACAGGAGAACGTGGGGCTCAGGCAATATGTCATTTGGAACTCCCTAGCACAAGATGCAGTGAAGTTCATTGGGTGAGGTGGCTTTCATAGGAAGCTGCCAAATCCCGGGTGGGTCCACTGGTCCGTCTAGCTCACTATTGTCAACCCAGACTGGCAGCGGCTTCTCCAAGGCCGCAGGCAGGAATCTCTCTCAGCCCTATCTTGGAGATGCTGCCAGTCAGGGGACTTGGAGCCTAGATGCTCTTCCCAGAGCAGCCCCATCCCCTGAGGTGAATATCCTACAGTGCTCACATGTAGTCTCCCATTCAAATGCAGACCAAGGTGGACCCTGCTTAGCAAAGGGGACAATTCATGCTTGCTACCACAAGGCCAGCAAAAGAGGGTTAGAAAAATGCACGGCCTATTAGTCACAGTGGCTAAAGTGAACCTCCATGTTCAGGAGCAGCCTACCTGCCATATAAGCATGCCTCAGGTCCTGAAGACTCACTGATTTGTGAAGCAGAAGCTTGAGTAGACTGTCTGTTTGTTTGTCTGAAATCTTTACACCCTGCCCTTCCAGTGCACTCCTGCTCAGGGCGGTTCGCAACATTTATAAAATAGGTTCAATGTAAAATAAAAGACGCAGTTAAGCAAGTAAAGAGCAGGTTAAAACCACCTTTTAAATTACCATGTTTTTAAAAGTTTCAAATTAAAAGTTATTAATAAAAAGCTGAAGATGGAGAACTATGAAAACTAAAGCACCGACCATAGATGAAACCCTAAAAAGCCTCTTTTAAAAGATGTGTTCTAAACTTGGTTTTTAAAATACTGACCATTGCTCTTTGTCACACGCCGGGAGGGCCACGGAGGGGGGGGGCAGACTAGAGTCTCTTTGGGAACGGGAGCCTTCTTTCCCCTCCCTCCGCAGGTGGGGAAGGTGCCAGGGTCCGAGACCCTCGGCCTTATTAGGAAGGGGTAGGCAGTTAATCCTGCTCAGAGTAGGCACTTCACTTGGCTAGAGGCAAAAAGAGACCCCACCAAGAGGGCTCTGGTGGTCCCCGAAGGCTTCTGCACAATTGATCTGCTTGTCTTTCAAGGCCGGGGGGTGGGGGGGGAGAAGAGGCTTGCAGGGCTCTCATTAGGGCATGGCAAGGAGAGTGACTGCCCCCCCGGAACGCACTCTTTTAGCCCCCATTAGAATTAACTGGAAGGGGGCCCCACACTGGCTGATTTGCCCTGGGCCTATTTAGGGGAGACGCGAGTTCAAATCCCCATTCAGCCATGAGACTTGCTGGATGTGACTCTGGGCCAGTCACTTCTCTCTCCGCCTAACCTACTTCACAGGGTGGTTGTGAGGAGAAACTCAAGTATGTAGTACACCGCTCTGGGCTCCTTGGAGGAAGAGCGGGATATAAATGTAAAAATGAATGAATGAGAGAGGTCTATAAAATCATGCAGGGTGTGGAGAAAGTGGAGGGAGAGAAATTCTTCTCCCTCTCCCATCACACTAGAAGCAGGATTGCCGGGAAATCTAGGACCAACAAATGGAAGTGCTTTTTCACACAACGCAGAATCCACTTGTGGAATTCCCTGCCACAAGATGTGGTGACAGCCAACAACCTGGATGGCTTGAAGAGGGGTTTGGATCACTCCATGGAGGAGAGGGCTATAGGCCACCTCCCGCCTCCCAGGCAGGATGCCTCTGAGTCCCAGTTGCAGGGGAGTCACAGCAGGAGGGAGGGCAGGCCCCTTTCACTTCCTGCCTGTGGGCTTCCAGGTGCATCTGGTGGGCCACTGTGCAAAACAGGATGCTGGACTAGATGGATCTACTTGGGCCTGATCCTGCAGCAGGGCTGCTCTGATTTTCTTATGGCCTCACACCCCTCCAGGGCTCTCTAAGGACAGCCCTGGAGGCTTGTGACCGGCAGGGAAGCCAGACAGACAGAAATTCAGCATGCCCCCCTCTCTCCGTTGGTGATACTGTGCTGGGAGGAGGCAATGCCAGATGCCTCTAGGCAGGAGCCCGGCCTGCCCGCCTGGGGGGCAAGGGTGGGGCAACCTCGAGGGGTCGCCCTCGTTCTGGTGCTGCTCCCCCGGAAACTGCACTGAGAGCAGGGGTCAACCCACAGCTCTGGCTTTCAGTGCCCACGCCTTCCCCCACAAGCCCCCCCTCTGGCTCGGGGGGGGGGGACACCCCGCCGCCTCCATCCCCCCCACTCAGAAGCCCCCGCTTGCTGACTCCCCCTCCCCTCCTGCTCGGATGCAGGCTGGATGGGAAGCGGCAGCAGGAAGGATTGCCATGGCAACCGGTGTGATGTCAGGCACCAGCGGCGCCTTCGCCGAGATCTGGATGGCTGCCCAGAGTGGGCTGGGCCCGGAGGTGGGGGGGGCGTGGGAGGCACAGCCCCTCATATGAGCACTCCTCAGCGGGGGGCCCCCTTGCCCTCTCAGGAGGGGCTTGGAGAGCAAAGGGACCCCCCACCCCACCCCTGAGAGCTCTCTTGAAGGCTGCTAGCAGCAGGATAGCTCGATGGAGCCTCCATCTTCAGAAGCAGTTTACCCCGAATACCAACGCAAGGGCCTATCTTCCGCCTGCGGAAGAGGGGATCAGCCGGCCATCCCGTAGGGCGGCCTGTCCCGCAGCTTGAGCTGGCGGTTAGAAGAGCGGCTGGGAGCGTGCCAGGGTGGCCCTGGTGGGCTCTCCTTCGCCGGACGGTTCCCCACAGAGGCGGCAGCAGGTTCTTGCACCCAGCAGGGAGGGAGTGGACCCAGGCCCCTCCGAGGCCCCTCCTGGCTGGAGGGTTCTGTGAAGACCAAGGGGAAGAGCATCGCCTTCACAGCCGGCTTGGGAGACTCCCAGCTGAGCAGAGGACTGCCCACAGTTGGAAACAGGATGCTGGGCCTGCACACCTTGGTGACGAATACGACCAAATACGCATATTTTCATCGAAAGGTTCCCAAAGCGGGCTACATAGATGTAAATAAATAAAACAAAACCCTGTCCCTCAAAGGGCTCACAATCCAGAAAATAAACATAAGACAGAAACCAGCAGCAGACACTGGAGGGATGCTGTGCTGGGGCTGGAGAGGGCCAGTTGCTCCCCCTCCCTGCTCAGTCAAGAGAATCGCCACTTTTTAAAGGTGCCTCTTTGCTCCGTTCTGAAGCAGCAGGGCCTCTCTTGCGTTCTTACAAAGGGTCAGACAGATTCACGGAGGCGAGCTCTGCCGATGGCTATTAGCCAAGACAGGGAAGTGGAACCTCTATGTTCAGGGCCAGTCTACCTCTGCTTCCCAGAAGAGCTGGCTGCTTTCAGAAACTAGAGGCTGGACTAGATGGACGTTTAACCTGATCCAGTGAGGTGATGACTCCTTATGTTCTTAGATGGCGCCTCCTCATATGGAAGCAGTCTACCTTTGGACACTTGCCGCCGGGGATGAGCATGGGCCAAGAACATTTCCATGCTGATTCCCAGCTCTCTCCACTCCTGAACTTCTGCCCTGCCAGGAGAGACTTTTCAGATCTGCCCTCTTTCCCCTGCCAGGTTAGATGCTGCCGCCGGGGCCCAGCCTCAGCGTGACGAGCACACACACACCCCGCCGCCTGCCTGGGCTCAGAGGCCCTGCCAGGCGACTGCAGCATGACTTGTCAAGCACAATTTCCCTTGCGCTGCTGTGTGCAGGTCCAGACAGGGGAGCGTGCGGAGGGGAAGCTGTGTGTGTGCTGTACCCCCAGGACCTGCCAGGCCCGATCAGGCTGAAACCGTGTCCTCGGCACAACCCTCTGCCTGCTGCTGCCTGCGTAACCCTTCCAGTGCCGCAGCAGCAGGAGTGCTCTTGGCAAGCAGCAGAAGCAGCAGACGCCGTTCCCAAGAGCCCTGCGAGGGAAGAGCGAAGACCTCCCTCTGCGTTCCGGCACGCTGCTGCTCGATGCCCCCCCCCCGGGAAGCCCGTCACCACGCCCTTGTGGAGACAGCTCGTCCCCAGCCTTGCCTTGTCCCCAGTGTCTAGTACTGAGGTGCACTGCCTCTGAAGATGGAGGCTTCAATTAGCCACGAGCCAGCCTCCGGTTAATTTTCTGCTCCAACTGTTAGGGACATAGGAAGCTGCCATCTACTGAGTCTGACCCTTGGTCCCTCTAGCTCAGTCTTGTCTACCCAGACTGGCAGCGGCACCTCTAAGGTCGCAGGCAGGAGTCTCTCCCAGCCCTATCTGGAGATGCCGGGGAGGGAACCTGGAACCTTCTGCAGGCAAGTATGGAAATGCTCTTCCCAGAGCAGCTCCATTCCCGGGGGGGGGGGGAGAGAGAGGAATAGGACAAATATTTATGTACCGCTTTTCAACAAAAGTTCCCAAAGCAGTTACAAAGAAAGAAAGAAAGAAAGAAAGAAAGAAAGAAAGAAAGAAAGAAAGAAAGAAAGAAAGAAAGAAAGAGAGAGGCTCCCTGTCCCCACAGGGCTCACAATCTTAAAAAGAAACATAAGCTGGACACCAGCAACAGCCACTGGAGGGATGATGTGCTGAGGACGGGTAGGGCCAGATGCTCTCCCCCTGCTAAATAAAGAGAGTCGGCACTTTTAAAAGGTGCCTCTTTGCTCAGTTAGCAAGATCTTGCTGTGCTCAGAGTGTAGTCTCCCATTCAAATGCAAACCAGGGCAGCCCCTTCTTAGCAGAGGGGGCCATTCCTGCTGGCTACTGCAAGTGTCCCATCTTTGCTCCCAGAAGCTTAGGGCAGCCACAATCCTGCAAAGGAGGTTAGGGGGAGGGGGAGAGGGACTGGCCCAAGGCAGCAGGGACTGGCCCTAAAGATTCAGTGGGGTGCGTTGCTTCTGGCTCCCGGCAGCTGCTAGGGGAGCTCCTCTCTCTGCTGCCTGCAGGCTGCCCATTCAGTGAACTGCGCAGCTCTACCTGGTGAATGGCCAGCCTGCAGGCAGCACAGGAGAGAGAAAAAGAGAGGAGCAACCCAAGGAGAGGGAGGGAGCTGGAGGGAGCCAGATGCACCTCCTTGGGTGCCCCCCCCACCGCCCCCACCGACTTGTTAGGAGAAGTCTCAGGCTTTGCTGGCCAGAAGTCACTGGCTGGGCTTTGGGGCTCTGAACCCAGAACGGAAGCCCCACATTCTACCCACCCGCCACAAAACAGGACGGGCTCCCCAGACCGCCCATGGACCTGCCCCGGCCCTTTCCCCAAAGCCTTCCGTCTCTCTTCTGGAATGGCTCGGTGGTCTGGGCTGGGACGCGGAGGCTGGTCACGGGGGATGAGCAGGCCGTGGGGACGGTGGGCTCATCCCAGCCCCTCTGCGTTGGATCCTGCCCTGGGTGTGGTGGAAGAGTGCAGATCAGCAGGCCTCTGGGGAGCATGCACAGAGTGCTTTCTCCTTCACACCGCTGCTGAGAGGATTCCGGGAGAGCGTGTTGCACAGGAGGTGGGGCCCATCCTGTATCTGGGACTAGGTGTGTGCTCAGGACCTACCCTGGCTAGGAACGCCCTCAAGCCTAAATGGCTCAGTCCCAGTTGGCCCCACTGCTAAATGGGAGGAAGCCCCCCCCCCCCCGCTCTTGCAGGGTGTGTGTGTGGGGGGGGCTTGCAAGGGGCCCGTGCACTTCTCAGGTTCAGCAGGGATGTGGCCCCTGAAATGCCAGCGCTGAAGGCGCGCCGGGCTTGGATCATGCCCTGCTCCCTGCATTTACAAACAGGGTGGGCGGGCGGGCGGGTGTGTGGGTGTGTGGTTTTTTTAGGCTGGCCTCCTGTTAATGTAGAGGAGATAAACTAGGAGATAAACAGCAGCTGGTCACTTAATTTAAAAGACACCCCCCCCCCGCTGCCCGCAGGCCTCTTGCATTGCAGGGCAACTTGCAGATTTAGAAGGCTGCAGAAGTAGAAGTTCTCAGGGGGGCGGGGGGGGCCGGATTCTGCGTTGGTCTGCCTATAGACACACCCACCCACCCCCGCAGTGTCCCACCCTGCCTGGCTGACCCCAGCCCGGCCCTCCTGACTGGGCCTCCCCCTTGGGAGTTCTGCAGCCCCCCACGGCTGACCACGCCAAGCTGAGGAAGGCCCCCCCCACCGCAGGAATCCTGACCTCTCCACCCTCCCTCCCTCCCTCCCCGGACTGCAGCAGCAGCAGCCCCCTCTCCGGAGCCCAGCCCGGGGTCCTGCTGCCGCCTCCCAAAAGGGGCCGTTTCCACCCGCCGGGGAGGGGGGCCAGGAGGGGAGCCCAGCTGAGCGGCCCCCCAGGCAGGCAGACAAAACCAGGAGGGCGACCAGGGCAGCCGCGCGCCCAGAAGCGCCTCTCCCCGCGCAGCTCACGGGCGCCCCCTGCTGCCGGGTCGGGGGAAGGCCCGGGACGGGGCACACCTGGCCGATCCCGCAGCCCGTCTAGGGAGACACCCCCCCCCCGCTGCTCAGACAGACATCCCGCCCCCCCCCCTCCGCACACCCGCCTCACGCACGGCCCGGGCCCGCCAGCCAGCCGGGCGCGGCCAAGAGACGACCCCACTGCCTGGCGCGGCCGGCGCCCCCCACCCAAGGCCATCCCCGTGGGCAGGCAGACCCCTGCTTGCTCTCCCCCACCCCCCGCAGGCCCCCGCGGCCAGCTCCGGGGAGCAGCGGCGGCGGCAGCGCCCGAGGCGGGGCAGCCAGACCTCCGGCGTCTCCCCGAGAGGAGGGGGAGCTCCGCTGGCTGGCTGCCGCCGGGCTCCCGCTCGCCCCTCCTCACCTGCAGCCCTCGGCGCCTCAGGATGCTGGGCTCGTCCATGGCGCCGCCGCTGCTGCCGCCCGCTCCATCCCAAGAGCGCGCCTCGCCAGTCGCCTGCCAGCAGCCGCCCGGTGCAAAGCGGTCCTGGCGCGGGCGGGGCGGGGCGGGGGGGCAAGAGGCTGATCCCCCCCCCCCGCGCTGGCACTGGCTGCTGAGGAATCAGCTGATCCTTCCCATTCAACACACACACACACAGTCGCTTCGGCCGCTCAGTCATCCGGCAGCAGCCGACACACACACACACTCCCCGCTTGGACTGGAGGTCTCGGAGGAGAGCTGGTCCGGTGGCCGCCGGCGTGCCTGGTCCCCTGAGCTAAGCAGGGTCAGCCCTGATTGCACATGAATGGGAGACTGGATGTGTGAGCAGCTCTGGAAGAGATTACCCCTCTGGGGATGGAGCCACCGCTCTGGGAAGAGCATCGGAGGCTCCCAGTTCCCTCCCTGGCAGCAGCATCCCCAAGAGAGGGCGGAGAGAGATTCCCGCCTGCAGCCTTGGAGAAGCCGCTGCCAGTCTGGGTAGACAATCCAGAGCGAAATGGACCAAGGGTCTGACTCAGTAGATGGCAGCTTCCTATGTTCCTGTGACTACATGGGTGAGCACTGTCAGATATTCCCCTCAGGGGATGGAGCTGCTCTGGGAAGAGCATCAGAAGGTTCCCAGTCCCCTCCCTGGCAGCAGCATCTCCAAGAGAGGGCGGAGAGAGATTCCTGCCTGCAACCTTGGAGAAGCCGCTGCCAGTCTGGGAAGACAATCCTGAGCTAGATAGACGACCAGTGGTCCGACCTAGTACATGTCCTCTTCTTCCCACCCACCCCCATTTGCACTGTGTGCGCGCAGGATCCTCACCAAGCGGCACCACTAGCACGGATCTGGAACAGGGGCCCCTGGCTGGCTGCACCACCCCCCCCAAAAAAGACAAGACTGGGTCTGCGGCCTGTGCCACACACACCCTCAACCAAGAGACGGCCTTCTGGCCTGGGGGAGGTGCGCTTGGTCTCCTGAGCCGCTGTTCCGCAGTGCGCCTCTATGTGCTGCTGCTGCTCCCCCGCCCTGCCGAGAAATGTGGGGTCACCAAGCGAGGGATCTGTACCCCCGATCAGTCCCAGGCCACCCCCAAATCATACCTCCCTTGCAGGGAGACGGTCCCCAGGAAGGCCCTAGAGGACCCCACCCGCCACAGGGGCCCACTCCCTCTGGGTGCCCAGGACCGGCCTCCTCCGGTCAGACCCAGGCCCTGACTGAGCACATCCCTCCAGTGGCTGTTGCACAGCCACCTAATGGCGCAGCGGGGGAAAGCAGGAGGTTGCTGGTTCGAATCCCCGCTGGGACTACTATAGCGGGCAGCAGCGCTATAGGAAGGTGCTGAAAGGCATCATCCTCTCAGACTGTGCGGGAGGCGGCCATGGCAAACCCCTCCTGTATTCTGCCAAAGGGAAAACACCGGGCTCTGTGGGCACCAAGAGGAGTCGACACCAACTCGATGGCACACTTTGCTTTAGGGGCAGTTGCTGGTATCTGCCTTATGTTTCTTTTCAGATTGTGAGTCCTTTGGGGACAGGCGACCATCTGATTTATGTATTAATTATTTCTCTATGTAAACCGCTTGGAGAACTTTGGTTGAAGAGCAGTATAAGAAATATCTGCGGTTGTCTTCGTCATAGAAACTGGGGCCAGCCAGTGTGTGTAGTGGATCCAGACAGAACCTACCGTTTGTGCGTGGAACTCACAGCCACAAGGTGTAGTGACGGCCACTTGCTTAGTTGGCTTTCAAAAGGCATCAGACACATTCAGGGAGGAGGAAGAGAGGCCTTTCAGTCATCACAGTGACTACACAGAGCCTCCAGGTCCAGAGGCAGTCTAACTCTGAGGATGCAACGATTCGCTGTTTTCTTCGCGCCTACCCGTGAGCTTCCGGGAGGGTGTCTGCTTGGCCACTGTGGGAGGCAGGCTGCTGGCCCGAGTGGCCTGCTGGGCTCTCTTTGTTCTCAGCCCTGGAAAGGGCAACCAAGGAGGCTCACAGATGTCACCGCAACCTGGCCTCTGGCATGGGGTCAGCTGCTTCTGAGCACCCAAGCTCTTTGGGGCTGCCTCTCCCTCGCCTTGCTGGGGTGTGGCGAAGGGGGGGGGAGACCAATGCTGCCGCCCCCCCCCCCCCCGCCGGCCGGCCGGCCCCAGAGCCGTTTTCCTGGCATCATCTCTTCTGCCCGCCTTGTTCTGGCGTCCGCCTGGCAGTGTCAGAAAGGCGGAGCTGCTGCGACTCACCCGTAACCCCCCCTCCAGCTGTGCCCGGCCCGGCCTGTGGCGGGAACACTCCTCGGCCGGCAGCCCCCAGCAGAGGCCCGTAAACACAAACACGGGGCTGTGTTGACATCCCTGTAACCAACCCCCTTGTCTATTAACCGGTCTTAGAAAAGCGCCCTAAAAGGTTCCCAAGGAAGGGAGCAGGGACTCCGTGGCTGTGCCACTGGGCAGCCTGCAGCATTTGGGTGCGGGGGGGGTGTCTGCCTGAGGAGCCGCAGGGCAGGACGTCCCGCCCTTGAGGAGAGCTGCTGCCGGCCAGGGAGGATAACACTGAGCTGGAGGGGCTGGTGGCCTGACTCAGTGCGGCAGCGTTCCTAGGAGAGGCCTCCGCCGCCCAGGAAGGTCCAAGAGGCCTTCTTGCTGCCCACCGCCCTGGCCAAGCTGTAGCCCCAGCCCTCCCCCCCCCACCCAGCTTCAGTCTCCCTGGAAGGCAGACGGCAGTCCCTTGAGCGGCCCGGAGCCTGCATACTTGCTGGGGCAGCAGGCTCAGGGACCAGACAAATCCAGCATCCGGGGGGGCAGGGGGACGTAGGGAGCTGCCGGCTACAAAGTAAAGCCATTGGCCCAATCTAGCTCAGGACTGTCTACCCTGGCTGGCAGCAGCCCTCCAGGGTTTCAGGCAGGGGGTCTCTCTTTCCCAGGCCTCCCAGGAGCTGCTGCTGCCGCTGCCGCTGCCGCCATGGACTGAACCTGGGGCCGGCTGCATGCAAGCAGGTGCCCTGCCCCTGAGCTTGGGCGACTGGCCCAAGTGGGTCACAAGCAGGCGCAAGGTTCAGAAGGGGTGGAGGCTGGGCAGCCAACCAGGGTCAGCAGAGCTGAAGAGATGTGTGTAGCCAGAACCAGGTATCAGTCAAGAGTCAAGGTCGGGGTGGCACAGGCCGATGTACAGCCAGTTCGGTGGTTCGGTCACAGACCCAACCGGGGCCCGTTCGGTCCGTGATCAAACCGAACCAAGCCTGGTTCGATACGAACTGGTTCTACATCGGAAAGTGTGGGGGCGGGGGCAAGGAAAGTAATGCAAAAGAGAGCCAGTGTGGTGTAGTGGTTAGAGTGCTGGACTAGGACCGGGGAGACCCGAGTTCAAATCCCCATTCAGCCATGAAACTAGCTGGGCGACTCTGGGCCAGTCACTTCTCTCTCTCTCAGCCTAGCCTACTTCACAGGGTTGTTGTGAAAGAGAAACTCAAGTATGTAGTACACCGCTCTGAGCTCCTTGGAGGAAGAGCGGGATATAAATGTAATAAATATAATAATAACAACAACAACAACAACAACAACAACAACTCCTTATGGGCAGGTGCTTTCCCCCTCCCTGGCGCTGCCCACGTGTGCAGAGCTCCGTATTTACCAAGCCACTCATGTGGCAGCGGCGCTGTGGCAGCATCCGCACATGCGTCCTCCACACATGCCTCGAGGCCACAATTGCGTAGCCACTACACGAGCAGCTTGGATAATGCTGACTTCCGCGTGCTTGGGCAGCGCTGGGGAGCGGGGGAGCAATGGCGCTGGCATTCTCGCTGCCCACCCACTCCTTTGTAGATTTCCCTTCCCCACCCCTTTACTTGTAAAGGGGAATCCTCACCAGATTCCCCTCACTGGATCCCCCTTTACAAGTACAGCTGAACTGCTGAAGTGGTTCTGGACCAGCTGGTTCAACTGAACCGGTTCGGAAGCATGCGGTCCGATTCGAATTTGATTCGGATTTGAACCGAACAAGGAATTCTGGTTCATGCGCACCCCTAATTCAAGGCAGCCATCCGGGAAGGCGCCCAGGCGGCATCCCTGCACCAGAACGCCTCAGAGGGAGGAGGCAGAGCTGAGCTTTATCGGTCCTGGTGGGCAGGTATTGGCCCACAGGGGTCAGCTGACTGGAGGTTCAGGCAAGCTGGGACTGCAGCCTAGGGGGTGCCCTTGAAGCACCTGAGCTGGGGCAAAGCAGGAGGGGAGGGGCTGGGACCCCAAGCCGGAGATTCACCCCGGGTGGGTCTTCGCTCCAAAAAAGAAAGCCAGGCTGCCCTGCCGGCTTCAGGATGAGAGCTCCCTGTTCTGTTACTGGGCCCATAATGCTGACTTATGACCCTTCTCTTGGGAAAGAAACATAAGGGCTCTCGGGGCGGCGAACCGGAGAGCTCGAAAAGGAGAGCGGCCACTGAGCCAAGGCGCTGAGCACGCTCAAACCTGACCTGGTTTGGGGTCAGCCTCTCTTCCTCCCAGCATCAAGCTTTGCACACACCTCACTTGGCTTTTGGCCTCCCTGAAGGCTTCCCTTTCCTTCACACATGCACAATGGACTGATTAACACAACAACAGTAATCTGTGCTGCTGGTCTGAGAGCAGAGCCTGTGTTCTCTTTCTTCTTCTCAGGGCGTTTAAAAGCTCGCACCTCCTCCTCCCTCCTCCATGGAGGGTGTGCATTCACATATCAGCCAGATTTACCCCAAGTCCCTGCCAGCTATCCAGGAGCACTTCACACAGGATTCATTCTGTGTTAAAGTGTAGCCCAATTTATGTCCGGGGTAGAAAAAAAATCCACTTTTTGTGTAGTTTTGGGGGGCAAATTCAAACTCACAGTAAAGCCTCACAGTGAAGCCTTCTCTGTGGGGGAAAAACCCCTGGAGGTATTAATTGGGGTCAGGGGCCTCCAGCCAGAGGAAATTACAAAGAAGAGACAAAATGAATGGGGTACAATATGAGGGGAAACTGTGATGGGGGAGAAGGAAAATATGAAGCCAAGGAGAAAATGAAACATTTTCCTCTGGTCTTTCTTTGCTTCGCCATTCTGGTAAAGAACTTTCATTCATTGGTGTGAAGGCATCAGCGTTTCTGTGTTCCAGTTGGTGTATCCTGCCTCTCCTGAAGGTTTTCCATCACTTGAAGGAAGCATGCACCCCCGTTTTTTTGGCGGTACCATTTACGCCTGTGAAGTTTCACTCTAGAACGTTTTTTCCTGTGCCCTTTGTTTCTGATACGCTCTCTCTAAACGATCATCTGAAATATCTTGGCATATGGAAGAACTACGGGGGCTGAAGTGACAAGGTAGACGACTGGAGTGCAAGTGGAGAAAGACTCGGCTCCAATCAGACAGACTACAACACGGAGCGCATTTGAAGACCTAGGCTCAGGCCAGATGTGCAGCAGCAAAGAAGTGGTTCTTTTCTGCCTGCATTGCATCCGCAAGCTCACTTCTGGCGGAGTTGTTCAGGATTGTGAGAGGGCTAGTGCATGCCCCTCCTCCCTTGAATCAAAAGTTGGAACCATCAATTACCCTCTGTGATATGTTTAATGAGTTCTTTGTGCATAAAATCTCTCATATTCGGGCCAATGTGATTCCGTCTCCAGTTACTTCAGTGTCTGATGCAGAGGTGTCCAGCGACCCTCTTACGTGGTTAGGCTGGATGAGTTTCAGTTTGTGACTCCTGAGGATGTGGACAAGCTGCTTGGGACAGTGCAAACTACCACCTATTCTCTTGACGCTTGTCCGACGAGGCTTATTCTAACTGGCGGGGGGAGGGGGGTGTTCAGCTAATTACATGGCAACAGCAATTTAACAGGAGGGTCCTTACCAGGCGTCTAATGCACATCCTCACAAGTCTAGTGACTCATGAGGATGTGGACAAGCCGCTTGGAGCGATGCAGCCTACCACCTGTTCTCTTGACCCTTGCCCGACGTGGCTAATACTATCTGGCAGGGAGGTTGTTGTAGAAGACCTGGTAGAGATCATAAATGCTTCCCTGAGGGAGGGCAGGATGCCTCCTTGCCTTAAGGAGGCAATTATTAGACCACTTCTGAAGAAGCTTGCCTTGGATTCCTCGCAGTTGAGCAACTATAGGCCTGTCTCCAACCTTCTGTCACTGGGCAAGGTGATTGAGAGGGTGGTTGCCTCTCAGCTCCAGACAGTCTTGGAGGAAACTGATTATCTAGACCCGTTTCAGACTGGCTTTCGGGTGGGCTATCAAGTGGAGACTGCCTTGGTCGGCCTGATGGATGATCTCCAATTGGGAATTGACAAAGGAAGGGTGACTCTGTTGGTCCTTTTGGACCTCTCAGCAGCTCTCAATACTATCGACCATAGTATCCTTCTGGAGCATCTGGGGGGGTTGGGGGGGGGGGAGGCACTGCTTTGCAGTGGTTCCACTCTTACCTCTCAGGCAGATTCCAGATGGTGTCTCTCGGGGACCATATCATCTCCAATGTTGTTTAACCTCTACATGAAACCACTGCGAGAGATCATCAGGAGATTTGCTGCAGGGTGTTATAAGTATAATGATGATACCCAAATCTTTTTCTCCATGCCAACATCATCAGGAGAAGGCATAACCTCCCTAAATGCCTGCCTGGAGGCAGTGATGGGCTGGATGAGAGGTAACAAGCTGAGACTGAATCCAGATAAATCAGAGGTACTTATTGTGTGGGGTCGGAACTCGGGAGATGATTTGGATGGGGTGCACACTTCCCCAGAAGGAACAGGTACGTAGTCTGGGGGTGCTTCTGGACACAAAACTCTCCCTGGTGTCCCAGGTTGAGGCAGTGGCCAGAGGTGCCTTTTATCAGCTTTGGCTGATACACCAGCTGCGTCTGTTTCTTGAGATAGATTATCTCAGAACAGTAGTACATCTGCTGGTCACCTCCAGACTTGACTACTGCAATGAGCTCTATGTGGGGCTGCCTTTGTACATAGTCCAGAAACTGCAGTTAGTCCAGAATGTGGCAGCCAGGTTGGTCGCTGGGTCATCTCAGAGAGACCATATTACTCCCATCTTAAAAGATCTACACTGGCTGCCGATAAGTTTCCGGGGTAAAGTACAAGGTTTTGGTTATAACCTATAAAGCCCTAAACAGCTTGGGCCCTGGGCACTTAAGAGAACGTCTTCTTTGCTATGAACCACACCGCCCATTGAGATCATCTGGAGAGGTCCGTCTGCATTTGCCACCGGCTTGTCTGGTGGCTACTCAGGGACGGGCCTTCTCCGTTGCTGCCCCAGGGCTTTGGAACACACTTCCTGCTGAAATAAGAGCCTCCCCATCTCTGACAACTTTTAAAAGGGCAGTCAAGACACATCTGTTCACCCAGGCTTTTAATTAGATATTGTTTTAATTGTGTTTGAAATGTTTTAATCTTTTTATTGGTTGTTTTGTTTTGTTGTAAAGGGCCCAGAGAACTTGCATTTTGGGCGATATCAAGATGTGTTAAATAAATAAATAAATAGATAGATAGATAGATAGATAGATAGATAGATAGATAGATAGATAGATAGATAGATAGATGCATTGTTCCCACCCCCGAAGGCCAGCCCCCTTTGGCAGCCACCTGCAGGCGGCTCGTCTGCTGGAGACCTGCCGGAGGCTGTGCCACCAGCAAAGGCTTCCTTCTGTTAAAGACCACAGAGTTGGAACAGTCCAATCACCTGTCTTCTTCTTCACTATGAACCTCATCACCCACTGAGATCATACGGAGAGGCCCATCTGCAGTTGCCACCAGCTCGTCTGGTAGCTACTCAGGGACTGGCCTTCTCCATTGCTGCCCCGAGGCTTTGGAATGTGCTCCCTGCTGCAATAAGAGCCTCCCCATCTCTGAAAACAGAAGGTCCTTGCTCCAGAGGCAGCCCTTTTCAACAAAGTTTCCAAAGTTCACATAGAAAAATAAAGAATAAGTAAATAAGATGGTTCCCTGTCCACAAAGGGCTCACAATCTAAAAAAGAGTTATAAGGTAGACACCAACAACAGCCACTGGAGGGATGCTGTGCTGGGGATGAAGAGGGCCCTCTGCACGCAAACCAGATGCTCTGTCACTGAGCTGCAGATCACATCCTCTGAGCTACAGGGTTTTCTCCCCCCTAACCCTATGGGTCTAGGAGTTGGCTGGGGATATTCAATGTGGAGGGCAGGGCACTCTGTACTTGCTCAGAGATGTTCCTTTCCCTGCATTTCAAAGCTGTACCCTGGGCCAAAACATTGGTCCTGGGGTTCAAAAAAAGCCCTGAAGGAGAGAACCCTAACCCTAATTCTTTCACACGAGTTACAGCAAATGACTTGCTCGCCTCCCTTTTCCAGCTCTTACCTTCTGCAGCTCCAGGTAACTTTCCTCTTGAAGCCACTAATTCTAGTCCTTCAGCTCCTTCTCCTCCAAGTGGCCAACCCCCTTCTTCTCCAGGGCCTAGAAGCAACCCAGAAACCAGGTGAGACCAAGAGCTACGAAGTTAGCCCCCGAAAAGGTCCAAGACAGGCTGCATCAAAGGGACTGGAATCATGGTGTCCTTATACAAATCTAGGATGCAGCCACATTTGCAACACGGTGTCCAGTTCCGATGGTTGTGTTTCAGGAAAGGACGTTGAAGGGCTGGAAAAAACACAGAAAAGGGCAACTACAATGAGCAGGCAGCCAGAGCACCTCCCCCCCGAAGAAAGACTCCCAACATGAATGAATGAATGAATGAATAAATAAACATTTAGGCCTTTTTAGATGGCAGGGGGGGCAGGACAGGGCAGAGATTTATAAAGCAGCACAGTGTGAAGGAAAGGGAGAGAAGTTAGACTGCCCCTCTCTTAACACAGGTACTCAAGAGCTATCGAATGAGATGGATGGGCACAAATTCAGGACAGATGAGAGAAACTTTCACACAACAGAACTAATTTGTAAAAGTTAACTGACAAGCTGTAGGGATGGCTACTAGATGGCTTTAAAAGGGGATCAGACAAATTCATGAAAGAGGAGATGATTCTCACTGGCTGTAATCATGAGGGTTCTGTAGAGCCTCCATGTGCAGCAGCAGTCTACTTCGGAATACCAGTTGCTGGGAAGCAACAGCAGGAGAGGGCTATTGCTCTCATTTTATTTATTTATGAAATTTGTATGCTACCCAACTAATAAATGCCTTCAGGGTGGTTTACAATCAAGAGAAAAGCAAATCAAGTTGGCAATACGACAAATTAAAAACAACACGTAAAACATCCAAGAACAATAAAGCCACCAGTAGGGCCGGCAAGACCAAAAAATAAATAAAAATCCATTGCCTGCTTGTGACTGTCTCAGAAGCATCTGGCGGGCCACTGCGGGAAACAGGATGCTAGACTAGACTGGCCTTGTGCCTGATCCAACAGGGCTCTTATATTTTAAAGGATATTAATTTTCTTATATATTTTATTCATACATAAATAAAATATTATTTTATATATTTGAAGATGATGTCATTTTATATATTTGAAGATGATGTCACAAACCGCTTTGGGATTGTTTTTAATGAAAGGCGGTATATAAATTTAACAATAAATAAAATAAATTAATTAAAAATTTTAACAACTCACAGAACAGTTAAAAACGTGTTCGGTTTGTGAACCATTTCTCCAAGCATCTTGAGCCAGATTTCAGCTACCGACACGAGATGACCTTGGGTTCCGGTTCGAGACTCGCCTTGCTCCAGATGAAAGCTCCCAGCAGGTTGTTGTCCCCAAAGGGGTGGTCAGTGTTGGTGTAGCCCATATACTCTTCCCCCCAGCCCCTCTTCTCATGCTTCTTCCGTTCCTTGGCCTCCTTCTTGGCCAGGTGCCGGGTCCGCTTCTCTTCGGGGGTCTCGAGCGCCTTCAGCAGCTCCTTCTGCTTCTTGTCCTCCTTCAGCTGCAAGCGCTCCTGGAGGTTAAGCTGCTCGCCCAGGTCTTCCCTGGAGCCTTGGGACCACGGCAGAGAAAGCGATGAGACGGAGGACACTGAGGACCTGGACCTGGAGCGCTTTCGGCTCCTCTTCCCCCTCCTCTCGCTGCTGTGGCCTCGCTTTTCCAGTGAGGAATCCAAGCTGAGGGAGCGGTCCTGGTGTGTGTGGGGTGGGTGCACTTCTTGTGTCTCTTGTGGTGGTGGTCTCCACTTTTTTCTTTCTTCTTCTGCCATTTCTGCCTCTGAAAAGAAAAATATTAGAAACCATGTGCACTTTTAAAAAAAATTAACCAAAACAAAGATCTCACAGTTTAGTCCAGGAATGCTCTCAAAGGCTTGGCAGAATGAATAATCATCCCTATCCATAAATGTGTCCCAGAAATTCTCCCTGGAATTTCCCCCAGTTGAACCTTTTCTAAAATAATTAAACAACACTAGAAATTAACAAGGCCGTTTTTTAAAAAAACAAAACAAAAAGCAAATATGTATATAACGCTTTTCAACAAAAGTTTCCAAAACGGTTTACAAAGATAGAGCAGGCCTATTCAACTAAGGCCCCCCAGGTGTTTTTGAACTATGGCTCCCATAATCCCCAGCCACAATGGCCAATAGCCAGGAATTATGGGAGTTGTAGGCCAACATCTGCAGCAGGGCCGGAGTTGAGCAGCCCTGAGGAATATTAAATAAAATAAATAAATCAGATGGCTCCCCGTCCCCAAAGGGCTCAGTCTAAAAAGAAACATAAGGCAGACACCAGCAACAGTCACTGGAGAGATGCTGTGCTGGGAGTGGAGAGGGTTAGTTACGCTCCCCCTGCTAAATCAAGAGAATTGCCACTTACAGAAGGTGCCTCTTTGCTCAGTTAGCAGGAGATATTGTATTGTGGGTTGATCATCCCTTTGGCTGGGAGGCAATTTCATCTATTAGCACTTTTAAGTCCGTGCTAACAACATAACGGCATGTTCTTCACCCATCCGTACTTGCTTTCTCCCCCTTGTGTCAGGCATGGACTGTGAGCCCCTTGGGGCAGGGAATCGCCACATTTAAGGGGGCCTCTTTGCCCAGTTAGCAGGGATGAAGCTGGGGCCACTAGCCATCCATGACAGCAATTGATTTTGCCAACCTTTCTGGAGAGAGAGAGAGAGAGAGAGAGAGAGAGAGAGAGAGAGAGACCAGATCAGGCACATGGCCTAAGTCTGTTGCAGCAGCAGAAACAAGAGGCAGTGGAGAGGAGGGATCAGAGCAGACGAGGACTGCAGGGACCCGGGTTCGAATCCCCACTCAGTCACAAAACTCACTGGGTGGCTTTGGGCTATGCACCACCTGTGAGGAAAAGGGAGAGGAAAACAGGTCCTCCTGGGGCTCAAGCACCCCGCTCTCATCATCATCATCATGTCCATCTTTTCAAGCAGGCCCTGAACCTGAGCTTTAAACACCCTTCCCAGGCGACCAAATCCAGCACTGAGCCCCAGGAGGACCCGTCACAATCATTATAGGCGCAGAGGCACTGTTCCCCTCGAACAAGGATCCCCAGATGGGGTTCACTACAACTCCCAGCATCCCCAGCTGCAGTGGCCTTTGGCTGGGGATTCTGGGGGTTGCAGTCAAAAGCATCTGGGAATCCCTGTTAGAGGGAACACCCACACTCAGCTGTGCACACGGGCCCTCCAAGATAGGCACCCATGGAAACAGGCCAGGGGGTTAAGCTGCCTCCTTTGGGGGATAAGAGGTGTGGGGGGGGCTTAGCTTCAGCCCCCTCCCCTATTAAGCCTCCCAATGGGGGAGGCAGCAGGTGGGGAGAGCTCCATGCCCTCTCTATCACAGATCAACTCTATGATCCTCCTAAACTCTATGGTGACAAGGGTGACAAACAAAGCCTCCCCACCTCCTTCCCCTCCACAACTCTGCACCTTTCTTCCCGTCCTCTCCGCCGCCTCCCTCTCTCCTCGGATCCGGACCGTCTTCTCCGCTGTCGTCTTTCCCTGAACCGGGAGCGAGGGCCCATGGCCGCTCTAGGCCGGCCCCCTTCGGCGCGCGCCCCTTGCCTCTCGGGCGTGGGGTCCTTCCCTCGTCACGTCGCATTACTAGGGCTGGCTCCAGTGATGCCTGGACAGAAAAAAAGGAAACCTTCCCTGCTCCCTTTGCAGACTAGGGAACCTCACATAAAAATTATCTTGCTTTCTGGTGCTCTTGTTGGGGGTCAGAGCAGATATTTAAAATGGAGTGTAGAGTTGATTGATTGATTGATTAATTAGGTGCCATCAAGTGGGTCTCAACTCTTAGCAACCAGCGTGGTGTAGTGGCTAGAGTGCTGGACTAGGACCGGGGAGACCCGAGTTCAAATCCCCATTCAGCCATGATGCTTGCTGGGTAACTCTGGGCCAGTCACTTCTCTCTCTCTCAGCCTAACCTACTTCACAGGGTTGTTGTGAGGAGAAACCTAAGTATGTAGTACACTGCTCTGGACTCCTTGGAGGAAGAGTGGGATATAAATGCAAATAATAATAATGATAGATAGATAGATAGATAATCTCCAGGATTATCTGTCTTTGACTTGGCCTTGAAGGTCTCTGGTGCATTCATTGCTGTCGTAATTGAGTCCATCCATCTTGCTGCCGGCCGTCCTCTTCTTCTCTTTCCTTCCACTTTCCCCAGCATTATGGACTTCTCGAGGGAGCTGGATCTTCGTACAATGTGTCCAAAGCAGGATAGTTTGAGCCTGTTCATTTGTGCCTCGAGTGAGAATTCTGGATTGGTTTGTTCTAGGATCCATTCGTTTTTTTTCCTGGCTGTCCATGGTCCCAGCACCAAAGTTTGAAAGCATCAATGTTTTTTCTGTCTTGCTTCTTCAAAGTCCAGCTTTCGCATCCATAGAGTGTCACAGGGAAAACCATTGTCTGAACTATTCTAATCTTTGTAGGTATGGACATATCACGGCATCTCAATCTCCTTTCCAAGGCCTTCGTGGCAACCCTACCAAGTGCTAGTCTGCGGCGTATTTCTTGACTGCTGGATCCTTGACTGTTGATGGTCGGTCCTAAAAGGCAGAAGCTCCCCACCACTTCAATGTCTTCATTGTCAAGTCTGAGGCTGCTTGCTGTGTCTGTTGTCATTAGTCTTCTTGACATTTAGTCGTAGTCCCATTTTCCCACTGTGCTGTTGAGTGTAGAGTAAGGAAAACTAATATATATTTTGTGGCAACACTTTTTAGACCAGGGATTCTCAAGGTTGGGTCCCCAGATGTTATTGGACTCCAACTCCCATAATCCCCAGCCAAAGGCCACTGGGCCTGGGGATTATGGGAGTTGAAGTCCAATAACATCTGGGGACCCCACGCTGAGAATCTCTGCTTTAGATGATGGCCGGGGTCAATTGGAGGGGAAAGCCCGTTGGGGATATTTAAATTTTTAAAAAACAGCCACAAAGGTGCTCTGTGTGTGTGTGTGTGTGTGTGTGTGTGTGTGTGTGTGTGTGCGGAGTCCTGCTGCTGCTGGATCAGGCCTAGCCAAGCTGCCCACCCCCTGTGACCACCACATGCGAAATCTTACCCCAGCACAGTTCAGTCTCCAGCCTGGGGTAGGCATGGGTGGGGCTGGACCTTGCAACTATGGGGAAGAGGTCAAGGAATACCCCCAGAAGAAAAAAGAGCTGCGGGAGGAACCCAGGTTCCAGGCAGAGGCGGAGAAACCAAAAAAGGTACCCCAAGTTCTGGTCAGGGAGGGCCTGTTGCACAGCAGCCCAAAGAGCCAAGCACTGATTCATTCCTCTTCTTCTTGCAGACAGAGAACACCGCCTCTGCCTCCGCTCTGTTCTCACATGGATATGGGACATCTTTGACAAGCTTAGACCCGGCCCCAGGACAGAGGCAGGGACTGCTGAACTCTCTGCTTCTTAAAACTATGGTTCAGAGTAGACCCACCCTCAGAGAGAACCTGAGCCATGGGAAGGAATCCAGGCAGAGGCAGCGAAACCAAAAAAAGGTACTAAGCTATGGTCAGGGGAGGGGCAAGGTCAGCAACCAAAAGAGAGCGAAACACTGAATAATTCTTCTTTTTGCAGAACAATTCAAGAGTGAAGAACTGCCCCCCGCCTCTGCTTCCATTCCATGATCCTGCGGCTTTGAAACCTCTTCCCACAATGACAAAGGCAGGTATTTATTTCTTTATTTATTACATTTATAGTTGGGACAGAGGTGCACTTAGCCATGGACCTTGGGAGGGAGAGGCTGTCACAGAGCAGCCAAAAGAGAGCGAACCATTGACCTTCTTCTTCTTCCTCTTCTTTTTGCAGACAGAGAACACCACCTCTGCCTCCGCTCTGTTCTAGCATGGATCTGGAACATCTTCGAAAAACTGAGGCCGGGCCCCAGGAGAGAGGCAGGGAGCTGGGACTTAGCCATGCTCAGAAGACCCCATCGAAGGGGGAAGGAAGAAGAAGGAGAAAGGCAAATTGGTGCAAAGAGGGAGAGGCAACGGCCTGATGACCCAGTTCCCAGAAATCCCCAGCCCAGACAGCTGTGGGTGGAGGAACAGGTAGAGGGACTGACCCTTCAGTGTGCTGGAAGTTAAAGGACTTTGCGCTGTCTCTTTGTCTCAGACAGTGGAGGACAGACTAGTAAGTCAGAGGGCTAGAGGGTCAAGACATTGGTCATCCCTTCTCCACTGCTCTGATGCTATCCCTTTGATGTGTAGATTGCTAATCTCAGGGACTTCCCTCCTTCCTCTCTCTTCCTACCTGGCCTCCTACCTTGCAACACGGCAAGCTCCTCTCCCTGCACCATGTGTGCAGAGAGGATGCAGAATCCGTCTGCATCCAGCTAGATAGATAGATTAGAGATCCTAACTCCCCACTTTCCTATCTAGAATGGAGTTCCTTAATAAATGCCTTTTATACTGATTTGAAACTATGAATTGGCTCCAAGTTACTTTACTCTCAGCACACACGCATGCTTAACTAATCCACTGTGTTGTGCCTCTGTGCACTCTGCTATGATGAGAAAGGGATTCTCTCACCACAGAGAATTTCCAACACAGTGGACGGCTGGGAAACTGATTCCTGACTCCGTTCCCGGACTGCAGTCCTGCCAGTCTTGCGCTGCTGGGTCTTTGCAGGAGGAGGAATGCTTTGACCCACACAGCGGTATCATGTCAGGCAGAGCAGGTGACAACCGAGTGGTGGCAAAGAGGAGGATGACTTGAGCGGTGGCAAAGAGGAGGACGACTCTGATAAGGACTTTTATGGTTAGCGAAAAGAACTTTACTTGAAAACTTTGCAGTTCCTTACAAATTTCTACAGAATTATTGTGATTTTGGAGTGTTTCCTGCAGATGAATGCTTTTAAAACACTAATCAAGTAATAAATGTTGCCATGGGAAAACTTGCTTTTTTCTTTTTTCTTCATCAGTCTGTTACTTCAGATAGAAAATGTTGGATGAGTAATGTTGTTTGGCCTTCGTAAGCTGTTGCTTATTATGCATTTGCAAGCTATTTTTTTACACAATAAGCTGGTTGTTTGGGGTGAAAGCTACTCATTATCAAAGGTCGTCATGGCTAATAATTCTCCTGAGGTCAAAAGCAATCCAAAACCACTATTCCGGTTATTCACTCAAAATGTACCAATCAGCCCATTTTTAGACCTCTGACCCACAGACTATTGATACTAATAACAAAAGGGCAGATCAGGTCTTTGAGCAAGTCGAATTGATTTGTTTGTTCATTTGATTGATTGATTGATTTCTATACCACCCTTCCAAAAATGGCTCAGGGTGATTCTTATTTGTTTGTTTGACTTGTTTGTTTGTATTATTTAAAATATGAATAGCCCGCCCCTCCAATACACTATTGCTCGGGACCTCTCACAACACTAATAAAATAGAAACAATGTAAAACAAAAGATTGATAAAGTTAAACAACTTAAAAGTCCAGACTAAAACCACATTTAGAATTACATTTTGTTTTTAAAAAGTTTCAGATTAAAAGTTATTAATAAAAAGATAAAAACTGAGAACTATAAAAACTAAAGAGCCTACCGGATATAAGCAGCAGATAAAACATTTAAAAGCCTCTTTTGAAAGATGTGTTTTAAATTGCTTTTTAAGAACACTGAGGGAGGAAGCATGGCAAAGCTCTTTGGGGAGGGCATTCCAAAGCTGAGGGGCCACAACCGAAAAGGCCCTGTCTCTAGTCCCTGCCAACTGGGGCCAGCTCATGAGCAGAGCTGAGTGGATGCTGAGCGGAGGGCCCCAGCAGGTTCAAATGGGCGAATGCGGTCTGACAGAAACCCCAGCCCCAAGCTGTGCAGGGCTTTAAAGGTCAAGACCAGCACCTTGAATCTAGCACGTAAGTGGACTGATAACCAGTGAAACTGCCACAGGATGGATGTGACACTCATGAAGCGACTTGTTCCCACAAGCTTCCTTGCAGCAATGTTCTGGACCAGCTGAAGATTCCAGTCTTCAAGGACAGCCCCATGTAGAGTGCATTGCAGTAGTCCAGTCTGGGTGTCACCAACGCATGAGTGACTGAGGTCAAATCCAACTTCTTCAAGTGGGGTTGCAGCTGGTGTATTAGCCATAGCTGGTAAAAGGCACCTCTGCCCACCAACCTTGAGACTCCCAAGGACAGCATCGGGTCCAGAAGCACCCCCAGGCTACAGACTTTGTCTTTCAGAGGGAGCGTGACCCCATCCAAGACCAGATTTACCTCACTACTCATAAGAACAGCCCTGCTGGATCAGGCCCAGGAAGGCCCATCCAGCCCAGCATCCTGTTTCACACAGTGGCCCACCAGATGCCGCTGGGAAGCCCACAGACAAGAGGTATGTGCCTGCCCTCCCTCCTGCTGCTGTTGCTCCCCTGCAACTGGTATTGTGAGAAGCATCTTGCCTCTGAGGCCAGAGGTGGCCTGTAGCCCTCCGACTAGTAGCCGTTGATAGACCTCTCCTCCATGAAGTTATCCAGACCTCTCTTAAAGCCATCCAGGTTGTTGGCGGTCACCACATCTTGTGGCAGAGAATTCCACAAGTGGATTATGCATTGTGTGAAAAAGTACTTCCGTTTGCTGGTCCTAGGTTTCCTGGCAATCAGTTTCAGGGGATGACCCCTGGTTCTAGTGTTATGGAAGAGGGAGAAGAATTTCTCTCTCTCCACTTTCTCCACACCATGCATGATTTTATAGACCTCTATCATATCTCCCCGCAGTCGTCTTTTTTCTAAACTAAAAAGCCCCAAGTGTTGTAGCCTTGCCTCCAAAGGAAGATGCTCCAGGCCCCTGATCATCTTGGTTGCCCTCTTCTGCACCTTTCCCAGTTCAACAATGTCCTTTTAAAAATGTGGTGACCAGAATTGTACGCAGTACTCCAGGTCTGGCCGCACTATAGATTTGTATAAGGGCATTATAATAGTAGCAATTTTATTTTCAATCCCCTTCCTAATGATCCCTAGCATGGAATTGGCCTTTTTCACAGCTGCCGCACATTGAGTCGACACTTTCAACGAGCTGTCCACCATGACCCCAAGATCCCTCTCCTGGTCAGGCACCGACAGCTCGGATCCCATCAGCATATACTTGAAGTTGGGGTTTTTGACTTGAAGGATCAGTTTTACCAACCCAGAGTACTTCCATCTTATCTGGATTAAGTTTCAGCTTGTTTGAAACTTGGGAAGACCCAGAAGGAACTACTGCAACTAAGTCTGGTATGCATATGCCAAAATACCCACTGAACCTTAGAGGCAATTCATTCCTCGGCCAGAGCAATTTTGCCTGAGGCATGAGCTCAGCTTCCTACAACTTACTGAATTAGCCCGGAGGACTGGAGGAGAGCCATTAATCAGGGCTAGTTGCACACCTAGAGAGGGCTCTCTGCCCTGAAGCGCTCAGCCAACCTCCTCCCTGAGGCCCGTCAACCTCCACACTTCCACCTCAATAGGAAGGAGAGATTCCTTCCTGACAAGAGATGATGGTCCCCCTTCTCAGAAGCCCCCTACCCATGAGAAAAGAATTTTGGGGTACCCCAGCTCAGAGCTAGCTGGGGGGGAGGGAGAGCGAGAGAGTACTCCTGTGGACTGTCCCCAGAGACCACCACACTGGTCTCTGCCCCCCAAAGAGAGCCATTGCAAAGGAGGGGGAGAGAGAAGGAGAGTTCGTTCTGTGGCTCTGTCTGACTCCTAAGGAGCGGATTTCACTATAATCTGGATCCTGCCCTGACCCACATGGCAAACTTCAGCCCAGATGCCTGGAGTTCCCTCACTAAGCAGCTCTCCAACCTCTTCATGCCAGCCCAGGAAAGCTGGAATGGTGAGAACCAGTGGGGCACGATTATTCCTGGATATAAACTCTACAGAAGGGGCAGGGAGGGGAGGATTGGGGGAGGAGGGGCACCCTATATCAAAGAAGGGGTAGATTCCAACAAGCTAGGAAACCTAGGTGGACCGGAGTCCTCCACAGAATCATTATGGGTAACATTACGAGGACTGAAAGGAAATGTGTTACTAAGGACGTGCTATTGCCCTCCAGATCAAAGCGCTGAGAGTGACCTGGAGTTGGAGAAACAGATAAGAGAGGCATCAAAGAGAAACAGAGCTGTAATAATGGGTGACTTCAGCTACCCACGCCTAGACTGGGCAAATTCACATTCAGGTAATGACAGAGAGGTCAAATTTCTAGATGTGCTAAATGACTGTGCCTTAGAACAGTTAGTCACAGAACCAACCAGAGAGATGGTGACCTTGGATTTAATCCTGTGTGGTGCCCAGGACCTGATGCGAGATGTCAGAGTTGCAGAACCATTGGGTAGCAGTGACCATAGTGTGATCCAATTCAGCATATATGCAAGTGGAGAATTGTCAAGGAAGTCCAACACAGATGCGTTGGACTTCAGAAGAGGAAACTTCTCAAAAATGAGGGGACTGGTAAGAAGAAAGCTGAAAGGGAAAGTCAGGAGGGCCAAATCACTCCAGAAAACATGGAACGAATTCAAAACCACAGTACTAGAAGCACAGTTTGAATGTATCCCAAGAAGGAGGAAAGGGACCACCAAGTCCAGGAGGATGCCAGCGTGGCTAACAAGTAGAGTCAGGGAAGCTATAATAGGGAAGAAGACTTCCTTCAGAAAATGGAAGTCCTGCCCAAATGAAGAGAACAGGAACGAGCATAAACTCTGGCAAAAGAAATGCAAGGACACAATAAGGGATACAAAGAGAGAGTTTGAGGAGCATATAGCTAGAAGTGTTATGGGGAATAACAAAAACTTCTTTAAATATATCAGAAGTAGAAAACCTGCCAGGGACGCAGTTGGACCCTTAGATGAGGGTGTGAAAGGGATTGTTAAAGAGATTGCAGAGAAGCTGAATGAGTTCCTTGCATCTGTCTTCATGGCGGAGGATACTGACCATATACCCTCTCCAGAAATGAGTTTTTCAGGTTTAGCGGCTGAGGAACTGGGTGAATTTGAAGTGACAAGGGAAGATGTTCTAAACTGTCTTGAAAAGCTAAAAATTAACAAATTGCTAGGGCTAGATGGCATCCACCCAAGAGTTCTTAAGGAACTCAAATGTGAAATTTGAATCTGTACCAGAGGACTGAATCAGATTTGAATCTGTACCAGAGCACTGGAAAGTAGTGATGTGACTCTGATTTTCAAGAAGGGATCCAAGGGGGATCCATGAAATTACAGGTCAGTCATCTTAACTTTGGTGCCGGGTAAACTTATGGAAAGCGTACTTAAGGACAAAATTGTTAAGCACATAGAAGAAAAGGCCTTGTTGAAGGAGAACCAGCATGGCTTCTGAAGGGGAAAGCCTTGTCTCACTAACCTTTTGGAGTTCTTTGAGAGTGTCAACAGGCATGTGGATAAAGGGGATGCGGTTGACATAGTATACTTGGACTTCCAAAAATCTTTTGACAGAGTTCCCCATCAAAGGTTCTAAAGTAAACTTAGCAGCCATGGGATAAGGGGACAGGTTCATATGTGGATCGGTAACTGGTTGAAGGACAGGAAAAAGAGAGTAGGAATAAATTGACAGTTTTCACAATGGAGGTAGGTACGAAGTGGGGTCCCCCAGGGATTGGTACTGGGATCAGTGCTCTTTAACTTGTTCATAAACTATCTAGAAGTTGGGGTGAGCAGCGAAGTGGCCAGATTTGCAGATGACACTAAACTATTTAGGGTAGTGAAATCCACAACGGATTGTGAGGAACTCCAAAAAGGGACTGGGCGACAAAATGGCAAATGCGGTTCAGTGTAAGCAAGTGTAAAGTGATGCACATCGGGGCAAAAACCACCAACTTCACATATACATTGATGGGATCTGAGCTGTCGGTGACTGGCCACGAGAGAGATCTTGGGGTCATGGTGGACAGCTCATTGAAAGAGTCATCTCAGTGCACGGCAGCTGTGAAAAAAGCTAATTCCATGCTAGGAATCATTAGGAAGGGGTTTGAAAATAAAAATGCTAATATTATAATGCCCTTATACAAGTCTATGGTGTGGCCACCTCTGGAGTTCTGTGTACAGCTTTGGTCACCGTTGAAGGATGACCAGTTTTGGTCACACTTAAGAAGGATATTGTAGAACTGGAAAAGGTGCAGAAGTAGGGCAACCAAGATGACCAGGGGCCTGGAGTAGCTTCCTTATGAGGCTAGGCTACAGCAACTGGGGCTCTTTACCTTGGAAAAGAGGCGACTAAGGGGAGACATGATCAAAGTGTATGAAATTATGCATGGAGTGGAGAGGGTGGACAGAAAGAAATTCCCCCCATTCACCACACTAGAACCAGGGGTCATCCCGTGAAACTGAAGGTTGGAAAATTTAGGACCGATAACAAGAAGTACTTTTTCACAAAGTGCGTAATTAACCTATGGAATTCACTGCCATGGGATGTGGTGATGGCCACCAGCTTGGATGGCTTTCAAAGGGGCTTAGACAGATTCATGGAGGACAGGTCTATCAGTGGCTACTAGTCTGGTGGCTGTGGGCCACCTCCAGCCTCAGAGGCACAATGCCTCTCAATACCAGTTGCAGGGCAGCAACAGCAGGAGAGAGGGCATGACCCTTTCAACTTCTGCCTGTGGACTCCCCAGAGGCATCTGGTGGGCCACTGTGGGAAACAGGATGCTGGACTAGAGGGGCCTGCTTGGTTGGGCCTGATCCAGCAGGGCTGCTCTCGTGTTCTTATTTGCAGACCTAGGGAAGGTATTGCTTTCCCCCTTATGTTGCTTAACTAAAGGAGCCCAATCTGCCCGATCATGTCGCTCTTTCTCTCACAGGGATCCTCAACGTTGGGCCCCCAGATGTTCTTGGACTTCAGCTCCCAGAATCCCCAGCCAAAGGCCACTGCAGCTGAGGATGCTGGGAGTTGAAGTCCAAGAACATCTGGGGCCCCAACGTTGAGGATCCCTTCGCTAGGACATGACTCCTTCCTCGCCACCCTCTTCCTCTCCTTTCCTCCCAGGACACGTTCCCACCTTGCTTTGCAAAATGGCCAGCCTAGCTAGACCCTCTAGGAACTGCAACTCGCGGGTTTCACCCCATTCCTTTCAGGTGCACGGTTTGAAGGCATTGCTCCTCTGAGCTGGCGCTTCTTTCCCACAAGGTGGTCTGACTGCAGCTCTCCCAAACTCCCCTCCCCCTGTACATAAGAACATCAGACCAGCCCTGCTGGATCAGGCCCAAGGAGGCCCCTCTAGTCCAGCATCCTGTCTCGCACAGTGGCCCACCAGATGCCTCCAAGAAGCCCACAGGCAGGAGTTGAAAGGGGCCTGCCCTCCCTCCTGCTGTGACTCCCCTGCAACTGGGACTCAGAGGCATCCTGCCTTGGAGGCTGGAGGTGGCCTATAGCTTTACAGATCATTTAAATCTGTAAATGATTTATTTTGCTAATTCCCTCATCAGACTGTTTGATTGCTTTCTCATAAATGCGACACGTTTTGCATTGAAAACCTGTCTCCTCCTCGCTCTCGCAAGTCGCGGCTACAGACAGGTTAGCCTTGGGGCCACAGAGATCCCTTTGCAGCAGGAGCTGGGAGTTTATCCCTGCATGCGTGTCGTAACCGGGGTAGCCACCAGACCAAGGACGGGCCTTCTGAGCGAGAGACGGGCAGCTGAGCAGGGCCCGCTGCTCTTTCAACCCGCATCAGGATGAGCTGGGAGGTCCCCCGCCTGCATTGGCTGACTAGTCTCGGGCCCTGCACCTCACCAGGGTGCTCTAAGAAAGGACAGCTCTGTGGGCAGCTGCTCTTTCCCGTCTCCAAGATGAGGCCCGCTGTTTCCACAGGGGGTAGAGAAACACTGTGAAAAAGGGATGTGGCTTCCTTCCTTCCTTCCTTTCTTCCTTTCCGTTCTTTTTTTGTTGAGCGAGGCATTCTCCCTACCCTGACAACGTCAGCAGCATTCAAGCTCAAAGCAAGTTTCTCTCTCATTTTTACTAGAAGGTAGGATCTGGTTCTTACAGGAATCGTGTCTTCTGCTTTCTCCACAGAAGCAACTGAAAGTGACAGAAAGGGAGGTGGCCGGGTGCATGTCTTGTGGCAGCAAAGGAAGGGGAATTTTGGCCACCTCAATGTGTGTGTGTGGCGGGGCGGGGGGGAGAAGCACACTTTAAACAGAAGGGAAGACAGACCCGTAGAGGACAGCTCTGTCCATGACTCTTAGTCGCAAGGAGGGCTCAGTAGAACCTCCATGTCCAAAGGCATTCTACCTCTGAGCACCAGTTTTATTTGTTTGTTTGTTTGACATATTTGTATAATGCCCCAAACTTTTAAAAGGTTAAAACTATCTAAAAATCAAACAATTAAAACAGTACCTAATGAAAAGCCTGGGTGAACAAACGTGTCTTGACTGCCTTTTAAAAAGTTGTCAGAGATGGGGAGGCTCTTCTTTCAGCAGGGAGGGAGCGCATTCCCAAGCCCTGGGGCAGCAACGGAGAAGGCCCGTCCCCGAGTAGCCACCAGACAAGCCGGTGGCAAATGCAGACGGACCTCTCCTGGTGAGCTCAAGGGGCGATGGGGTTCATCCCGAAGAAGGCGTTCTCTTCTTAGAAGAAGAGAAGACAGCGAAGAAGACGGTTCCAGAGGAACCAACCGCATGCAAGGGTCATCAAGCCCACTGGTCGCTGGACAGGACTAGCCGGCCCTTTGGCCTTGCAATGGCCTGAGTCTGACCCTTGGTCCATCTAGTTTGCTATTGTCTGCAGGGACTGACCCCGGAACTTTTTGCAGGCAAAACGGGGGGTGGGAGGCTATGGCCCCTCCACTTGGCCTGACCCAGCAGCAGGGCTTTCCTTGTGGTTTTACAGACATAGGTTCATAGGGCGTAAGCTGATCCATGGTTTGTTTATTTTTTTATTTTTGCATTTATATACTGCCTTTCGTTAAAAGACAACCCCAAGGTTGTGGGTGATGAGTACCGTAGCTATCTGGAAACTCCTTAGGCTGAGTGATAGACCTCCAGGCAGGGGGGTAACTATAACAGGGCGAGGGGAGGCAGTCGTCTGGGGGCCCCCTGCCTTGGGTGGCCCCCCAGAGGCAAGTCACATGATGGACTCCCCCAGCCGCACACCTGCCTGGGCTTCCTTCAGTTGCATTCATCCTCCAAAAGGGATGTGAGTGTGAAGACCTGGAGCTACCAGAACAGGATGTCTTTCTCTAGTACCATTAAATGTCTTGCATTGTCCACAGTTTACAAAACCTTTTAAAAAATAATTTAGGATGATGTTCTATTGTGGCACATAGGTGTTTTATATATATATATATATATATATATATATATATATATATATATATATATATATAAAGAGAGAGAGAGAGAGAGAGAGAGAGAGACTGTATAGATATAGATATAGATAAATTTAACTATGCTTTTTGTTACCACTATTCAGCCTTGTTTAAGATTTCTTTACTTCATGAGCTGAGCTTCAGTGAGGGGGGGCCCATTTTGAAATCTTGTCTCTGGGCCCGCTCCAACCTTGCTACGCCCCCACCTCCAGGAGGACACTATGGGGTGGCAGCGTCTTGGGGTATGTCTCCCCCCCCCAAATCAAAACAGACATGAGTGAGGTGGCCCAGGGGACGGGAAGAAGAGGATGGCCAGCAGCCAGGTGGATCAACTCGATGACGACAGCCATGAAGGCACCCCTGAGAGACCTTCTTCAAGGCCAAGTGGAAGGCAGATCATCATCCTGGAGGGAATCTCTCTCTGTGGTCGCTAAGAGTCAACACCAACTGGATGGCACTTAATCAGCCAATCAACCAACCAATCAGGGGCTGCTGCTTTGGGTGTGGAAAGCCCCCAGACCCTTATTCCTCAGTGCCGCTGGGAGTGGTGTGGGGCGATCACGGATTAAAAGGTTTTACACCAGAGCCAGATTTGGAGCCAGATGGAGAGCTTGTGCCCCTTGAAGAAGACAAGCTCCCAGTGATGGAGGAGGCGGCGGCATGCAGTAGAGGGTGGCCCAGGGCTTGCTTGGGGGGTGACTGGGACAGCAACCCAGGAAGCGGCCATCTGCCTACTGAGTCAAGCCACCAGTCCATCCAGCTCAGTATTGCCCGCACCGGCTGGCAGCAGTTTGCCAAGGCAGCCCTGCCTGGAGAGATCCTGCTGCCAGGGAGGGGAACTGGGACCTTCTGCATGCAAAGAAGATGCTCTGCCCCTGAGCGACGAGGCCCCCCCCCCCCATCTCCATGAAAACGTCCGCTTGCTGTCCAGGCAGCTCTGAGGTGGGCCCCTGGCTGGGGAGGAGGGAGAAGAGGCTGGGGACCAGGGGCCGCTCTCGGGCAAGGCAGGGCAAGGGCAGCTGCCTCCCGGCCAAGCTCCCCCGAGGCGGCATCTGCCTCCCACTGCCCAGGTCCAGGGTGCAGCAGAGGGAGGGGGAGCGAGAGGTCCTCTAGACGGGCTCACACGGTGGCCAGGCAGGCGGCCGTCCTGCTTTGTGGCAGGAAGGAGCGGGGGGGCCGGCCGGGGGAAGAGCGCAGGTGAAGGAAAGTGAAAGAAAAAGAGAGAGGGAGGGAGAGAAATCTAGGGCAGCAGACGAGTGACACGGGGACACGCAGGCCCCTCCCTCCTCGAACCCGGCCCGTGTCAGCCACATGCCCCATTGGGGAGCGGGGAGGAGAGCAAAGCGGCCCTGGGCGAGCCCCGCGCAGGATGGCGGGGGCCCCTCCTGCTGGGAAGACCCGCCGAGGAGGACCCCAGGCTGGCGGCGGCGGCGGCGGATCTCTGCCCGCCCGGCTGCTGCTGCTGCTGGTGGCGGTGCGGTTAGCTGCGCCGGAGATGCTGCGGGGCGGTGAGTCGCTTATCTCGGTCTGTCTGGCGATGGAGGCGAGATCAAGAGTGGAGGAAGCCCCGAGCAGGCGGCGAGCAGGGCTGGTGGGCGAGCAGGACCAGGGGCTGCTGCTGCTGCAGACGGGGGGTCCCTGCCCCTGCCCCTGCAGGATGGGGCCGGCCCAGCGCTGAGGCTCCCTGGAGCAAAGCCCCCCCGCCCCCCCCGCAGTGGGACCCACCACCACCACCTGTGCGCCCTTCCTGTACAAGTTCCTCGCTTCTGATGGGTGGGGGAAGAGGAGGGACCCCCATCCCCCCCCGCGATGTTCTCTTTTGGGTGATCCCGGGGGGTGGGGGGGTGGGCTCGTTCTCATGGGCTCCAGGAAATGGCCCCCTCCTCAGGGAGACCCCCTCGGGGACCAGGAGGCGCTTCCGACTCCGAGCAGCCCAGCCGCCGGGCAGGAGGCCGGAGGAAGGAGCCAGCCAGCCCCGCAGCGGCGGCCACGCGGAGACCTTGCTGGAGCCCCGCGCCGGCTGTTCCCCCGCGTTTCCCCGGCGCGGCTGCTGCTGCTGCCGCCCTGCTGGAGGAGAGGCACCAGGGAAGGGGGGCCGTCCTGGGGGGGCAGCAGCAGCAGGCGGGCGGCCCCCTCGAGGAGCTGGGTGCTGCCGCCCTCCCGGCCAGGCATCTCCTCGGAAGGCTGCTGCTGCTGCAGGCTGAGCGCCGCAAGTCCTGGGGTGGGGGGGGGGGTGCTGCTGCTACAGCCGGACGGCACCCTGGCGGGCCTGCCGCGAGTGGGGCAGGATCGGGCCCCAGCAGCCGGTCTTCGTCGGCCCTGCGGGAGCAGGAGGACCCGCTTCCGAGGCTGTAGCTCCCGGCTGCTAGCCGGGCAAAGACGAGGCGCTTTTTCAAAGGGGTGACTGCTGCTCCCTGGACGGGGCGGGGGGGGGAGCAGCTGGCCCACTCCGTCCCCAGAAGCACAGCAGCATCCCTCCCGTGGCTGGCGTCTGCCGGAGGCGCTTGTCTTTGGAGGTGGGAGCCCTCTGGGGGGGGGACAGCGAGCCACTGAGCTCCTGCTGATGAGTTCTCCAGGCAAACCGCTTTGGGGGGGGGGGGGACTCCTGTGGAAAAGCGGCCTCCACAGATTTGCCCTCCTGGTTGTTGGGACCGAGCAGCGCACCGTCCGCAGTGCAAGGGAGCAGCCGGCCGGCCGGCCGCCGCTGGTCCCGCCAGCCCCGCTCTAGCCGCCGCTGCCGGGAGGGCGCGGTGGCGGCTGCTCCTCCGTCCTCCTCCCTCCCGGAGGACCCACGTGGAAGGTCCGTGGGAGGCGGCCGGCCAGAGCCCGCGAGCAGCAGCGCGCAGCAGACCCGTGCCTGGCAGCAGCCAGCGCCGGCAAGGCAAGCCGCAGGCCGGGGCTGCCTGTTCTGCTCTGGCGCGCGCAGCCTTTCCCCTCCAGCCGCTGGGAGTACCTCCTTCCTCCGGGCTCTCCCCTCCCCAGCAAGGGAGAGCGCAGCGCCCCCCCCTTCCCCATCCCCCCCCCCCAGGGATGAGGACACCAGCAGTTGTCCCTTGAGGGCGCAGCGCAGCCTTTCCTTGTGCGCCCCCCCCCACACACACAATGCAGCGCTCGGGGCATGCAGCTGCCCACACTGGCCATCCACGCCCCAGAGGTGCTCCTGCCCCTGGACTTTGGGGCCGGCCCAGGGCCTCCACAGCCCCTGGGGGGGCCCCAAAGCCTCTTGAGTCCGTCGTGGGTGGTGTGGTCGCCCGGCCCAGCTGAGCATGAGGATGCTTAATTTGCACGGAGGGGGGCCTCCCAAGCCCTCTGGGTCCAGGCTCCAAAATCACCTAGGTGCACCTCTGCTCAAAAAGAGGCGTCTGCGGTGGTGCCGGGGAGAGAGAGTGGAGGAGGAGGAGGCCAGGCAGCAGGGAAGGCACCTCTCTGGCAAAAGAGGACACCAGCCAGCGGCTTCGTCTTGCCAGGGGCCAGGCCGCAGCAGGCCTCCTCCTCCACCACACAATCGCTGGCCTTGGGCATCAGAACAAGGTCACTGAGGGGTCGGCTTGGGAAAGGTCCCGCCCAGTACAGCACCCTCTTCCCCACCGTGGCCAATCACATGCATGCTCTGGGAAGCCACAAGTAGGGCAGGGTAACCACAGCCTTCCTGTTGTTTGCTTCCCAGCAGCTCTGTCCAGGGATAGACTGCCCCAGAGCAGGGAGGCTCCATTGAGCCATGGCGAGAACTAGGTTTGCCTTATAGTCACCCACCACACAAGCAGGACCACCGCTTCCTCCCCTTTGGCTATTCTTGAGGTGTTCTTCAATTACAAACATTATTTTAAAAAATAAAATAAAAATCTGGTTTTACATTGGAGGTGCTTTTGAAAAAATGTGGTGTGCTGCCTTGGATGGATACCTAGTCCTGACAGGTGTTTGTGTGGGAGTTGGTTTGTTTTGTTTTGTTTTTGGAGGGGGTGCTTAAGTTTTAAATACAAGACAAAACTTGGAAACTTTTAAAATGTGTTTTTAATACGTTGGACCTGCATTCGAAACCCTTTCCCACAACTGCTTCTGATACATAGATATATGCAGTGTTCAAATTTAAGCCGCCTTGAGTTCCTCTGAAAAGTGGGCACAATAGAAAGGTTTTGGAGTGGGAAATGGATCACCCCTGGGTCACGGTCTCTGCCCACCTCCTAGGCCCCGAGGAGGACGTGGGTGCCACCTGGGGCCCCCGGAACCTGCGTTGCCACAAGCCGTGCTGCCGAGCGACCTTCCTCTGCCTCCTCACCTGCTCCTGGGAAGCCGGGAAGAGCCCCGGAGCCGACCACACCCTCTACTTCTGGTGAGTGCGGCTGTTCTGCTCTTGGCGTGCAGAGGTGCTCTGACCCCGGGACCTCCCTTGGGGCCAAAGTCCAGGGCCTCCACAGCCCCCAGGGGCCCCCAAATCCTCTTTAGTCTGTCCCGGGTGGTGTGGTTGCCAGCCGAGCATGATGAGGCTTAATTGGCAAGGGAGGGGGCCTCCAAAAGCCTGGAGGTCCAGGCTCCAAAATTACCTAGGGGCACCTTGGTTTGCATGCCACAGTGCCCCCCCTCCGGCCAGCCCCCTCTCCCTTCTTTCAAACCTGGCCCGCTCCTCTGCCTTTAACCGAGGGGAATCCAAATATGATGGGGGTTAGAGTACCTTCCCTAAGGAGAAAGGCTGCAGTGTGGGGAGAATAGCAGCCTCGGGGGGGGGGGGGAGTCCATCCCTACCCATGTGTCACGGTTCTGAGTGGGGGCTTCCCTCCTCCCTGCAATGGCCATTTATTTAAAAAACAAGGCACTCTCCTGGTCATAGGAACAGAGGAAACGACCATCAACTGAGTCAGACCCTTGGTCCATCTAGCTCAGGATTGTCTACCCAGACTGGCAGCGGCTTCTCCGAGGTTGCAGGCAGGAATCTCTCTCAGCCCTATCTGGAGATGCTGCCAGGGTGAGAACTTGGAACCTTCTACCTGCAAGCCAGCAGGTGCTCTTCCCAGAGCGGCCCCATCCCCTAAGGGGAAGAACTTACAGTGCTCACACATGTGGTCTCTCATTCAAATGCAAACCAGGGTGAAACCTACTTAGCAAAGGGGACAATTCATACTTGCAACCGCAAGACCAGCCTACCTCTGTCCAGTGTGGTTAAGTTCCTACGGAGAGAGAGAGAGAGAGAGAGAGAGAGAGAGAGAGAGAGAGAGAGAGAGAGAGGTGTGTATTCGGTCAATGGCCAGTAAACATTTACAATAAAACAGTACACATTTTACAATCCTATGCTAATGATATGCTGTTCAACATAATGATATGTTGTTCAGAGAGGAGAGCTGGTAGGGGATGGAGCTGCTCTGGCAAGAGCAGAAGGTCCCAAGTTCCCTCCCTGGCAGCATCTCCAAGATAGGGCTGAGAGAGATTCCAGCCTGTAACCTCGGAGCAGCCGCTGCCAGTCTGTGAAGACAATACTGAGCTAGATGGACCAAGGGTCTGACTCAGTATATGGCAGCTTCCTATGTTCCTAACTGGGCTGCAAAATGATAGCCCTGCTGGATCAGGCCCAAAGCAGCCCATCTAGTCTAGCATCCTGTTTCACACAGTGGCACAACAGATGGTGTCGCTGGAAGCCACAGGCAGGAGTTGAAAGGGGCAGGCCCTCTCTCCTGCTGTTACTCCCCTGCAACTGCTACTCAGAGGCATCCTGCCCTTGAGGCTGGAGGTGGCCGATATAGCCCTCTGACTAGTAGCCATTGATAGACCTCTCTCTCCTCCATGAAGTTATCCAAACCCTTCTTCAAGCCATCCAGGTTGTTGGCTGCCACCACATCTTGTGGCAGAGAATTCCACAAGTGGATTATGCGTTGTGTGAAAAAGTACTTCCATTTGTTGGTCCTAAACCTGGCAATCAATTTCATGGGATGACCCCTGGTTCTAGTGTTATGTGTGAGAGAGAGAAATTTCTCTCTGTCCACTTTCTCCACACCATGCATGGTTTTATAGACCTCTCTCATGTCTCCCCGTAGTCATCTTTTTCCTAAACGAAAAAGCCCCAAGTGTTGTAGTCTTGCCTCATGCAAGACAAAAGATGCACAATGTGGGGATTTTTTGTGTGTGTGTGGGGGGGGTGGTCTTTCCTCCAAAATGTTAGACCTCTAATAAGAAGGCTCAGGTTAGAGAAAAGCAGGTTCAGCTTTGCACAAGGCATTATCAGCCTGCGGAATGGGCCACCACAAGGTGGTCCATGGCTTCAGTGGTTTTAAGAAGGGATTTGACAAATTCATGCCTAAGAGCAACTTGCTGCAGGCAGAAGTTCAGACAGTGAAGCTTCCCTGGTACAAGAATAAAGGGAACAGGGGAAGCTTCTCCGGCTACATTCCTGCCTGTGTCAGGCTGATGTTAAAGACACAGAGAGGAATTGTAAAAATCTCTGTCGTTTCCCTCATCCGCAGGTACCACGAGGAAGAGACCAAGCAGAAAAAATGGGCCTTCCAAGCTGGGAAAAACACCTTCTTCCAGCTGAACCAGGATAGAGTGTATGCTCTGAAGAACGCCACCATCTGGGTGGAGAGCCGGGTCCCTGGCGGCCCACGGCTCACTTCGGAGAATCTGACGCTGCAGATCAGCGAAGCCCGTGAGTCGGAAGCCGGAGTGGTTTTTGCAGGGTGGAACACCTCAGGCCCTGCCACGCGCTGGCGTGGCTTCCTGCCACGTGGGTTTGGGGCCTCCAGGAAGCACAGGCCACAGCAGAGTCTGGGGGGTGGGTGCCCAGAGCAGCCTCACACACAGACAGGAAGGGGGCCAGCCCCCATCCACCCGGGGGCCAGGCTGCCTGGCTTGAAGCCAGATGGTGTGTCATCATTTCCCCACAAACCAAGCTGGGAATTTGGGTGACGACAAGGACCTTCAACGGTGGCCCCAGAGGCAGGCCCCTGCCCTGCCTCCTGGGGCTTCTTCTCCCCCCTCTCGCAGAGTCTCTGCACAGTGGGGAGAACCAAATCCAGAAGGCAGCCGCCCAAAGGGGATGGGGGAGCCCTGGCCCCACGGCGGCCCACCCAAGGGCAAGCAGGACCCCCTCATGCTGCTCTCTCCGGAAGCTGCCTTCTTTCTCTGGAGCTTGGCCCTGGCTTCATCTCGCTGGCCGTTGCACCCCACTTCCCCGACCCCAAGCTTGCGCCAGCAGCACTCATCCTGCCGGAGGCTCAGTGCCAGGCAGGGGCCTTTCCCCTCCCATGCCTGGAGATGGGTAGGGACTTCCCCAGGCCTTGTGCCAGCTTCAGAGAGGCCCAGAAAGAAAGGGAGACGCCAGGCTGGTTTCTGAGCCTCCCCCACTGGTTCGCACAATGCCTGGGGGAGTCCCTCTCCCCTTGCTGGGATCAAACCAGTGCTCCCCGGGGGGGCGGGGGGGCGGCACCTCTGTGGTGGCCCTCTGAGGACCCGGCTGAACATCGCTCGGAGGTGCAGGGAGCGAGACAGAGAAGCCAGAAGGAGGACCCACCCTGCCCCACCCGCCCAAGCCCCATAAGGTGTGGGGTGGAGAGAGAGGAAGGGGAGCCTGATGGGAAAGGAAGAGTTGAGAGTGTCGACAGTGTGCGGCAGCTGCGAAAAAGGCCGATTCCACGCTGGGGATCATTAGGAAGGGGATTGGAAATGAAACGGCTAAGATTATCATGCTGTTATACAAAATGATGGTGGAGCCACACTTGGAGTACTGTGTCCAATTCTGGTCACCACATCTCACAAAGGACATCGTAGAACTGGGAAAGGTGCAGAAGAGGGCAACCAAGATGCTCAACCAAGGGGCCTGGAGCACCTTCCTTAGGAGGCTCTTTCCTTTGGAAAAGAGGCAGCTAAGGGGAGACATGAGAGAGGTCCATAAAACCATACATGGTGTGGAGAGAGAGGGATTTCTCTCGCAGACACACACCACACTAGAACCAGGGGTCACCCCATGAAATTGAAGGTCGGGAAATTTAGGACTGACAAGAGGAAGTCCTTTTTCACACACACAGTGCCTAATTAATCTATGGAATTCCTTGCCACGGGATGTGGTGATGGCCACCAGCTGGGATGGCTTTCAAAGGGGCTGAGACAGATGCATGGAGGGCAGCAGGTCTATCAGGATGAAGTCCAAGGTGGCCATCTCTCTGGTGGGCTCCGCAACTAACTCTTCTAAGGCACAGTCGTTTAGCAGGTCTAGAAATCTGGCCTCTCGGTCAATACCTGCGCTTGAATTTGCTGAGTCTGTGTGAGGGTCACCTCTTTGAGACAAGAGCTGGAATAAATCCACGGTTGGGTCATTGACACCCGACCTCAGCATACACGGGGAGACAGGGGCGTAGCAAGGTTGTAGTGGGCCCAGAGACAAGATTTTAAAATGGGCCCCCCCTCACTGAAGCTCAGCTCATGAAGTAAAGAAATCTTAAATGAGGGTGAATAGTGGTAACTCTCTCTCTCTCTCTCTCTCTCTCTCTCTCTCTCTCCACACACACACGTATGTGTGTGTATGTATAGTGTGTGTGTGTATAATACATATAACCTATGTGCTACAATAGAACATCATCCTAAATTATTTTTTTAAAGGTTTTGTAAATTGTGGATGATGCAAGTCATTTCATGGTACTAGAGAAAGAGATGCCGTTCTGGTTGCTTCAGGTCTTAACACTCACATCAGTTTGGGAGAATGAATACAACTGAAGGAAGCCCATGTGGCTGGGGGAGACAGTCATGTGACTTGCCTCTGGGCGCCCCCAGGGCAGTGGGCCCCCAGACAACTGTCTCCCCTTGCCCTATTATAGTTACGCCCCTGCGGGGAGAGGGGTCAGCAAAGGGTTAATTCGAAGTCTCCGTGAGTTCAGGACAGCCAGAAACGATCTCGGAGGTCATCTCCATCTGTCATTTTAGGAAGAAGAGCCGTTTTGTGGCTCATTTGTGTAAACCAACAACAACAACAACAACAGAAAACCATGCTAATTTCCCTGCATTTGGGACTTTGGGGAGGGTGGGGTGGATTGCTGGGTGCCCGGAGACCTGTGGAGTACGGCAGGGCCCCTTTTCGCAGCCCTGACCCACTTCCCGCACCTCCAGGAACCAGGGCTGTTCTTAGGGCTCCGTCCTGCCCTCGCCCCCCCTCCCCACCTTGAGCCGCTGTCCTCTCATTGCAGTGAAATTTGACCCCCCTCCCAGCGGGTCCATCCGCCTGTCTAGATCAGGGAGCATCCTGACCCTGACGCTGCCGGACCTGCACGACTGCCGCTCCTCCCCCATGAAGAAAGAAGCCAGGGTGAGGCCCAGGGGGGGCACAGCGTGGACTCTGGTGAGTTGCCTGCTGGGGCACAAAGCGAGGGGTGGGTGGGTGGGCTTTGCCCCCAGTCGGGGGCACATTGGCGAGGGTAACGGTGGTGGGGGAGACTATTTCGGGATGGCATCAGATGTCCTGAGGGGCTCAGCACAGTTCACCCCCCAGCCCAGGTCAGAAATGCCTAGGAAGATCGGAACTCCGGGAGCTGCCTGCTACGGAGTCAGACCCTTGGTCCCTCTCGCTCCGTATTGTCTTCACAGACTGGCAGCGGCTTCCCAGAGGCATCTGGTGGGCCACTGGGTGAGACAGGATGCTGGACTAGAAGATTCCTCTCGGGTCTGAGTCAGCAAGGGCTGCTCTTATGCTCTTTTCCCCCTTTTAACGTGTATACCCCACTCATCCTCCAAGGAGCCCAGAGTGGTGTGCATGGCGATGTCTCTCCTCACAACACTACTGTGAGGTAGGCTAGGCTGAGAGCTAAGTGACCGACTGGCCCAGAGTTACCCAGCGAGTCTCATGGCTGAATGGGGATTTGAACTCGGGTCTCCCTGGTCCTGGTCCAGCACTCGAACCACTACACCACTCTGGCCATGTTCTTATGATCTCCCAGGCTGCAGGCAGGAGTCTCTCTCGGCCCTACCTGGAGATGCTGCCAGGGAGGGAACTTGGGACCTTCTGCCTGCAAGGTGCTCTTCCTGGAGGGGCCCCATTATCCCCTAAGGGGAATACCTTACAGTAGGTAGTCTCCCATCCAAATGCAAACCAGGGTGGACCCTGCTTAGCAAAGGGGCCCCTTCATGCTTGCTACCACAAGACCAGCAACCCTCCCATTCCTAACGATAATAATGCGGTCCCCTCAAACTCCATGGTGTAGGGAGATACGGTACAGAGTATGGGGCGGGGGACAGTTCTGGTCTCTGCCCCGAGGGGCTTACAGTGTCAAGAGGAGGCAGCATGCTGAGTGCAGGGATCTCTAGGCCCATTCGAGCTTTCGGCAGCGAGGGCTGTGAGGAAGCCAGATGCGGTGGAGGGTCCTCGTCCTCCCCCCCCCCCGGCTGCCTCCCCCGACCCCACCCTGGCCCAGACGCTTCCCAACAGCGGCGGCTGCTGGAGAGGCCACCGTTACGTAAATGCTAAGCCCACCCCCGGAGCATGAGGGCGCCTGGGTGACTGGCCCGCCCCACGGCCAGCTGCTCTCCGGCCGTCACAAAATAAACCCCCCACGGCCCCACGCCGGGACTTCTGCAGAGACGGCGGGATTATGCAGCTGGACGTCACAGGACCGAGGAGGGAAGCAGGAGTTGTTGGGCGGCGATGATGCCTGGCTGCTGACACGTCAGGACCACGTAGGCACGCTGCCTGCCCGTGGCACGGGTCCGTGGGTGTTGTGGCTGGCGCTTGCTGGTCTCCTTCGGCATGCCACGTGGATCTGGCTCGGTGGTGGTGGGGGCTCTCTCTGGAGCCCCAGTTCCCTCAGGACCCCAGTGATGCTCGCTTGCCTCGTGGGGGCCTCATTTCCAAGGACCGGGGGGGGAGGCGGGGTCTAAGCAAGGGCGCTTAGCTGAGGCAGCTAAAGGGAGCCTCCATGTCCAGAAACTGTCTACCTGCCAGTACCAGCTACTGGAAATAGAGGAGGCAAAGCCATCGCCCCTGGTACCCTGCTTGGGAGCTTACAGGATGCTGAACTACTTATGGCCTGAACTGCCCAGGCAATGTATGTATGTATGTATTTATTTAGCGAATTTGTTGAGCGCCTGACTCCCTTAGACTTGAGGTGGTTTACATTAAAAAACCTATGCACTGCAAGCTGACAGAAGCGTGGTGTAGTGGTTAGAGTGCTGGACTAGGACCGGGGAGACCCGAGTTCAAATCCCCCTTCAGCCATGAGACTTGCTGGGTGACTCTGGGTCAGTCATTTCTCTCTCTCAGCCTAACCTACTTCACAGGGTTGTTGTGAAAGAGAACTCAAGTATGTAGTACACCGCTCTGGGCTCCTTGCAGGAAGAGCAGGATATGAAATGTAGATTTAAAATAATAATAATAATAATGTCCTTGCAAACTGTGGAACTGCCCGCCACGTGACCCCCAGCCATCGGGAGCAGCGGCAAGCTCCAAAGAGGGCCGTGCACAGCTGGATTCTCAGCAGCGGGGCCATGAGGTTTCCCTCCTTCTTCCTAGAGGGCCTGGCAGCCTCTCTCAACAAGGTCTGTTGCCTGGGCGGGTGGTCTCTCCACAAACCCAAGCGCACGTGTGAGGCGGGCGTGACCTGGAGGCACAGGAGCAAGCACACTGGTGGACCACGTTGCTCCCAGGCAAAACCAAGACAGATCCAGGAACCCAAGGCTCCACCAATCCCCCCCCCCCCGCCGCCTATGGCTGGTAGAGAGGGACCAGTTGCAGGGAAGCCACAGCAGGAGGGAGGGCCTGCCCCTTTCAACTCCTGCCTGTGGCTCCCAGCGGCATCTGGTGCGAAACAGGCTGCTGGACGAGATGGGCCTCCTTGGGCCTGATCCAGCAGCGGGGCTGCTCTGATGTTCTTATCTCACTGAGTTAAGAACTCAAGGCAGGGGTCTCCGAACCAGCCGCCTTTCCCCGGTCGGAGCGTTGGCCTTGGTCAGCAGGTGGGGCTCCTCCAACAGGCAGGACCACTCCCCAAAGCTGGGGAGAGCATCACTCTGTGCAGCTCTGAGCGAGGGCCGGTCCTGCAGCCCAGCCGGGCACCCGCAGCAGCAGCCAGCCGCCTCCTGATGCTGAGCGTTGCCTTTCAGGGAAACTGCAGCTCTGACGAGGACGACCGAGCCACACGGAGGCTACAGGGTAGGTGGGCTTCACCCTGCACCCTCTCGGCATCTCTGCGTACCAAAGGCCCCCAGGGAGCTCCTGGGGTTGTGGTCCAGCGACTGAGTTCTGAACCAGAAAGTCCCTGGGTGGCCTGGCCTGGGCTGGTCTGGGGGTCAGCCGCTCCCTCCCAGCCTCAGTTGCAGTAGAGCGCGCTACAGTTACCGGTTGCAAGAGAAAATTACATACTCTTCAGGTATTTTGTGAATGGCAAGAATACAACACATAACATGAAGTGCATTAAACAGCTGGAAGCACTATACCAATGCCAGCTATTATTATTTTTATAAAAATACATATGTGACCTGTGGAACTCACTGCCACAAGATTACAGACACTAGCTCAGGTGGCCTTTAAAAAGACTAGAGAGATTCAGAGAGGAGAGACGTATCAACAGCATTTGGTATTTTTTAGTTTAGGAATAAGACGATGGTGGGGGGGGCATGAACATGGTTTATAAAATCATGCGTGGGGTGGAGAATGCAGATTGCGGGAAGGTCTCCTCCCTTTTGCAGAGCACTAGAATGCAGGGTCACCACATGAAACTGATTGGCAGTAGATTCAGGAGGGACGAAAGAGAACTTTCTCCACCCTGTGTACAGCCGACCCATGGAACCCACTGCCACAAGGTGCAGGGATGGCCACTGGCTTAGGCAGGTTTAAGAGGAGAGTACAGAGAACTCAGCGGTGTATGAATGTATGGGCAACTCACTGGGCCACGATCCTGGGGCCCTTCCATTTGGGGCCCCCTTGTGGGCTCACTGCGATGTTATCCACGGCTCTCCCTAGTCACCTGTTACCTGGGGGAAAACCTCCGCTACGAGGTGCAGGTCCGGTACCAAACCTCCCACTGGAGCAGTGACTGGAGTGACTGGAGCGGATCTGTCTGGGTCCCGGCAGGTGAGTCCTCCTCTGGGCAGCCCCCCCCCTCCGCGCTGCTCTTCCTCCTCCTCCTCCTCCTCCTCCTCCTCCTGCAGCTGCTTTGGTGTGGCCGGGAGGGAGCCTGGGCCGGTCCTCACAGCCCTTCTCTGGGTCGGGGGGGGGGGCAAAGGCTTGTCTGCGAGTCAAGGACGGAGGCGGGCAGCAGCTCCAGAGGGCGTTTGGCGGATCCTGCCTCTGGACCCAGCCCTGAAGAGGAGCTAGGGAATAGCCCCATGCAAGGGGGAGGAGGAGGAGGAGGAGAATTGGGCTGCAATGCTGGGGAGCGGGGAGTGAGACCCCCGGGATAAACTGTTGCCCCTTCCAGAAATCCTCCAAAGCCCGAAGGTGAACGTCACGGTGGAGCCCCTTCTTGGGCAGGACGGCCTGAGGAACGTGACCCTGGAGTGGGAGGTAACACCGACCCCCCCCCGTCGCACCTTGCAACAGGCTGGAGGGCCCAAGCCCCACCCTCGGAGCAGGCCAGACCAGGCTCCCCCCTGGGACACATGCAGACCCCACTTCCCGTTCAGAGGGCTGCCCTAGGAGGCTGCTCAGGGCCCCAGCTGGGGCACCCCACGGCAGGTCGACTCCCGGCAGGAGCGTGGATGGAGAAGAGAGTGCGGGACTCCAGTCTCCATGCTGGGAATGGGCCCCGGGGCGCTTTCCAGCCTAGCTGCTCAACAGCAGCAAAATGCCTCTGTTCAGGCAAGCCGCATTCTAAACGTGGCCAGCAGGGGGAGCAGCAGTCTAAAAACGGCAACTTCCTTACGCTGCCGGACAAACCACGTCCTCGCTTTCTAGCGCTGCGATTAAATCCGCAGCAAGGCATGGGCAATGTGAATGGCCCCCTGCTGTCCGTAGGGACTGTGGTGTCATGACGCAGGGAGTGTGGACGCACACTTCCCAGATCCTCCGTGACCCCGCTGCAGGGTCTGCTCTGGAAAGAGCCCTGGAGACCAGCGTGGCTTCTGAGCTCGCCATGCCTGCTTCTGTAACTGCTGGCTCATTTCTGTAGTCATCGTTCATGTTGTTAGTTAGCTGCTGGTGTCTCAATCCAAAGCCTACCCAGAAGAGGTCCCATGCTCATCACCCGGGGCAAGCACAGAGATGCCCGTTGCAATTGCAGGGCCCTCCGTGAACAAGACGAGAGAGTGGCCCCCCCCGGCAGAGCTCTTGGGCTCATCACCAAAAAAACCCCTCTCCAGCAGGAAGCTGGCCAGAGAGGTGAGCTGGGAGGAAGAGCCGGTCTCTCAGAAACGCCCCCCTTTTCTGCCCCCTTTGCAGAAGCCCAGCGTGGAGCAAGGAGACGTGAGCTACAGCCTGACGCTGGTTCTGCTGCCTTGTGCCTGTGAAAAGGACCAGGACACCTTCCAGTTCCAGGATGGAACGCAGTTCGCGATTGACATCTCTGGGGCCGGATATCACGTGTCCCTGGTGCCGTTCAACAAGGCGGGAGCTCCTTTGGCCACCTCCTTTCTGCTCCCACCGGCCCAAGACGCAGGTCGGTATCGAAGTGCAGCCATCATAGGGACATAGGAAGCTGCCGTAGACTGAGTCAGACCCTTGGTCCGTCTAGCTCAGTATTGTCTTCACAGACTGGCAGCGGCTTCTCCAAGGTTGCAGGCAGGAATCTCTCTCAGCCCTATCTTGGAGAAGCCAGGGAGGGAACTTGAAACCTTCTGCTCTTCCCAGAGCGGCTTCATCCCCTGAGGGGAATATCTTGCAGTGCTCACACATCAAGTCTCCCATCCAGATGCAACCAGGGCAGACCCTGCTTAGCTATGGGGACATGTCATGCTTGCTACCACAAGACTGCTTGGCCGCCTCACTCTGTCTGTTGTGCAACGGGCACCTTTTCCCTGGGTGCAGTGTGGATTTCATAGACTGGCGGCCCCAGCCGGCCCAGAGGAGGGGGGCTGCCCCTTCCCTTTCACCCCACGGCTCCTCCTCTCGCCAGGCCAGCGTCCTCCTCAGACAGAGTCAGGAACAGAACAGCTGCCGTTGATTTCCCAGGAAGTTTTTCACAAGGGACTTTCAAAGCCCTTGAACTCGCATCTCTTCCGGAATGGAGGGGGTGCGTTCACATATCGGCCAGATTTACCCCGCAACCCCTGCGAGTTATCTGGGAGCCGTTGACACACAATGCGGGTTTTTCACCAGAGCGTAGCCCAATTTATATCCGGAGTTTTAAAAAAAGCCACTCTTTGTGTCAGTTTTTTGGGACAACTTTGAGCTCGCAGTAAAGCCTCTCCATAAATTTGCAGTCAAGCCTGCTGTGTGGAGAAGCCCCCGGGGGTCTCAGAGGGGTCCGTTTCTCGCCCGCCACCACTATTTATTTATGTGTTTATTTGTCAGATTTGTAGACCGCCCCAACGCCCGTCTCTGGGCGATTCACAATCGAGTCACGTTGTAACGAATCCACTAATCAACCCGTCCACCCTTCTAATGAATCCCTCTAGCTAGAAAGGTTAGAGGTCCTGTGGCCGGGCACATGGGTCTTTATTCCAGTCCATCCCGCCCCCCCAAAGCCCCCCCCCCCCACTGGCCGCAGTCTGAAGGCAGAGAAGCCCTTCACCTTACCGGGCTCTTTTCCGATTGCGACGGAGCTGCTTTGCTGAGACGGTGCCACGGAATCCGTCCACGCGGCCCAATTGGCTCACAAGCCAGCTGGACGCTGGGAAGGCGGGGTGGGCGGCTGGGCCACCCCTGGGCCAGCCGGGGGCCTCCCCGCACCATCTCGACTGCTCACCCCTCTCCTCCTGGCCCGCAGCCCCAGGGGCCGGCTTCCTGAACCTCAGCCTGGCAGGGGGGCGCTTCACTCTGGAGTGGGAAGCCCAGGCGGACGACGTGGAGTTCTACTGCCTGGAGAAGCAGCAGCTGGGGCAGACCCCAACGCGGCGGGAGCCTTGTGTCGAGGAGGCGCAGGCCGCCCGCTCAGGTGAGGCTGGCCACGCTTGCTGCAGCGCGGCCCTGCTGGGCGGAACAGCCCCACTGTGTCCGGCAGGGGCTTCCTCGGGGAGGGTCAGCATGGCCCTGGGGTGACCGTGCCTCCCGGCTACAGGGTCAAAGGGAGCCCTGGGCCCAGGCAGGCCCCCCCTTCTCCAAAGACTCTCTCTCTCTCTCTCTCTCTCTCTCTCTCTCTCTCTCTCTCTCTCGTCCGCTTTGATCTTTTAGGGGCGGTGGAGCCCAACAAGTGTTACCGCCTGGCTGTGCACGGCTTTCTGCCTGAGCGGGGAAGCTGGGCCACGCTGGGATTCACACACCTTTTCTCCAGAAACGGTAAAGTGTGCCGAGGCTCCACTTGCCCCGGACGTGCCGCTCCGTGGCTGGCGTGGCCGGACAGTGGAGGAAACGGGCCGCTCGGCCTCTGGCCACAGAAGAGCGGCCTCTTCTCCTGCCTGCCTGCCTCCCTCCGAGCAGCTTGGAGCCCTTGGCTGACGCTCTGCACGGGCCCCGTCAAACTTCTCCCTTGCCCCTCCAGGGGTTCTGCACAAACACTCCCCCCCCCGCAACAGCCCTCTTCCCCCCCCGGCTACGGCCCCTCTGCATTCTGCCCCACTCTGCGGCTTGGCCTCCCCTCCTCCCCTCAATTCACGGGGCCACCCTAAGGGGTGCGGGGGTGTGACCCACCCGGAGGTCGGTCCGTGTCCCCCCCTTTGTCTCTTGGAGAGTGGCGCTCTCTGTGGAGGAGGGAGGCACGTCCCTCTCTGGGCAGCAGCCAACAGAGAGATGAGAAAGACTTCTCTCCAAAAGGGTCGAACGGCAGTGCCAGAGGCAACCTCCCAGAAGGCGGGCAGAGGGGAGCCCCGTCCCCCCACCCTGGGAGTGCCCGTGAATCATTCACCAGCTCTGCTTTGAGCAAACAGGCCCAGGAGGGGCTGACCGGGGTGGCGGTGGGGGTGGGCAAGCATGCTGAAGAGCAGGGCTGTGTGGGGAGAGGTGCCCGCCCAGGGCCCTTGAGGACTAGCGCTTTGTCACGTCTCTCTCTCTCTCTCTCTCTCTCTCTCTCTCTCTCTCTCTCTCTCTCTCTCCGGCTGCCTCTCCACAGCTTCTCTCGAAGACTCCATCCGCATCAAGGTGACCAGCCAAAGCGACTCCGTGGTCGTCCAGTGGGAGCCCCCTCAAGACCTCGCCGCCTGCCCAGGCGCCCTGAAGAAATACGTGATCTGCTGCCGAGCCCTGCAGGACAGCGACGTCATGTGTGAGTGCTGAGTCTCACACACTGGCTGCACACAGCCGGTGGACGGAGCCAAGACCTCGGCAGGCTCCGTCCGCCGGGCTGCCTCTGTTCTGGAGGAGGAAATGGACAATCCACCTCCTGTTTCAGCTGCTGGTGGGTGTGAGTGGAAGGCAGAATGCCCGGTATTTCAAGAAGGCAAGAGGAGCCCAGCTTCTCTCTTAGGTCTCAGCATCCTGTTTCCAACCGGGGACAGCCAGAAGCCTCCAGCAGGGAGCCCACGAGCAAGGCAGGGAAGCACCCAGCTGACAGGGTGCCTGAGAACTTGGAGAGCCGCTGCCGGTCAGAGCAGGCAGCCCTGGGTTAGATGGGACAAGGGTCTGACTCCGCAGGCAGCAGCGGCACAGCTGCAACTTGGGGGCACTGCAGCAGCCACCAGCAGCTCGGGACCGCTGTGACGATGTGAAAAGAGGCAGGGCCCAGCAACTCTCACCCTTGTTTCCCTCGTTCAGACTATGAAGCCAACGCCTCGGAAACACACTACACCATCCAGGGCCTGCAGCCCAAGACCGCCTACCAGGTTGGGGTTTGGGCCTCCACCACCTGGAACGAAGGGGCCTGCAGAGCCCACCTCCTGTTTGCCACCAGCCCCCCAGGTACGGCCACCCCCCCCCCACTTTCCCTCCCAGGATGCCCAGCGCAGCAGCAGCAGCAGCAACATGCCTCCTAACCCTCCTTCTCCCTCCTTAGATCCCAGGCAGAAGACCGTGGCACGGACCTTTCTGTCCCTGGGGGTGCTGCTGGGGTTCCTCCTGGCCATGGCCACCTTCCACTGCGGCAAGAAAAGGTGAGCTCACCGTGGCCACGAAAGAGAGCAGCAGCAGTTTCCCCTTCCGGGACGGGAGGCCCGGCCAGCTCACGGCCACCAAGTGTCGGAAGCAGGCGTCCCCCGAGGGAGGTGCCCAGACGCTCCCTTCGCCCTCAGTTGCTTGGCTGTGGCCCCCAACAACAACCCCACCTTTCTATCCATCATATCTTTATACGGCCTGATATGGACACCTCTAGGCGGTGTACAAAATCTAAAACAATCTCTAAAAATCAGCACAGATTACAAGACACGCAACGATCGAAACAGTAACATCCTCAGACGATTATTCAAAGCAATTATTATAATGTATTCTTTAGCATTTATAGACTGCTTTCCCACAAAAGTTTCCAAAGCGGTTTACCGAGAGAATCAATCAGTCAGTCCGCCAATCAGTTAGAGGGCTCCCTGTCCTCCAAGGGCTCACCATCTAAAAAGAAACAGAAGCGCGACACCAGGAACAGTCCCCGGAGGGGGGATGGCCCCCCCCGTGGCTCTCCCCCCCCCGACTTCCCTGCTTTAAAGCATTCCTTGCAGGAGCGTCACTATAATAGGACAAGGGAGACAGTTGTCTGGGGGCCCCCTGCCTTGCCCCCCCCCGGCAAGCCACATGACGGACTCTCCCAGCTGGGCATCCGCCCGGGCTTCCTTCAGTTGCATTCATCCTCCGAAACTGATGGGGGTGTTAAGACCTGGAGCTACCAGAACAGCATCTCTTTCTCTAGGACCATTACGTGACTTGCATCGTCCACAATTGACAAACCCTTTAAAAAAATAATTTAGGATGATGTTCTATTGTATTGTATTCAGCCTCATTTAAGATTTCTTTACTTCATGAGCTGAGCTTCAGTGAGGGGGGGCCCATTTTAAAATCTTGTCTCTGGGCCCCCTCCCACCTTGCTACGCCCCTGATTCCTTGCTTTGCAGAGGGCGTGGGGGTCCCAGGCCCAACCCCAGGCGGCAGCACGTGAGATCTCGGGGCGACAGGCTCTGGGGAGACCGTGGGACACGCGGCACCGGGCAGGTCCAAATCCTTGGCCGATGGCTGCTGGGAGCCACGAGGGGCTGGTTCTGCTTCGCGAGCCCCCCCGGGTGGGGTGGGGGTGGCCTGTCCCGTGTCAAAAGCAATCAGCCAGCTGGTTTCGCTTCCAGGAGAGAGGAGAGCTAGTCTGGGGGTCGCAAGCAGGACTTGTCCCCTTAGCTAAGCAGGGTCTGCCCTGGTTGCATATGAAAGGGAGGCTAGAAGTGTGAGCACTGCAAGATATTCCCCTCTTTGGGGATGGAGTTGTTCTGGGAAGAGCATCTAGGCTCCAACTTCCCTCCCTGGCAGCATCTCCAAGAGAGGGCTGAGAGAGAGATTCCTGCCTGCAACCTGGGAGAAGCCGCTGCCAGTCTGTGAAGACAATACTGAGCTAGAGGGAGCAAGGGTCTGACTCAGTAGATAGCAGCTTCCTATGTTCCTATGAGAGTCCGTCGACTCGAAGCAGGCCACGCAGCCAGTGCCATTCTGGATCTCACCACGGACTGGGCTTGCTCAGGCCTGGTGGAGTGTGTGTGTGTGTGTGGGGGTGCTGTATCTGAAAACAAAGGTCCCGATGGATTTATAAGGAGTTTTTTAAAAGGGAAGTCGGTTGGCATGTTGAACTCGTTCAGAGTGACGACGTGCACAGAAGTGGACAGGCACATGGCAAGAGCCAGATCTACCTGGCAGGGTTGTTGTGCAGAGCACAAGACCATGGATGCAAAGCGCTTTAAATGCTGGCAGCGTGCTATGAAGGGCCTGCCCCCCCCATACCTCCAGAGCAAGGGGGCCTACTTTTCGGTGAGAAAAACAACGGCCTTCCCCAAATGCTATCCTGCTTGCCTACCCGCTCCCCGCCCCTCTTTTCCAGGGTCAAGAAAGTGCTGTGCCCGGCGCTGCCAACCCCAGCCAACGCAGAGGCCGTTAAGATCCTCACCTCTGCAGAGACAGCCCAGGTGAGGCTCTGAGTTCGGCCCAGGTGAAGGGCCCGCTGGCCAACCCTCCCTTTGCTAGCCCAGGATCTCCATCTGATAGATCACATCCCTTGGGGCTCCTGATTGCTGGAGGTCTCTCAGAGTTTTGGGATGGGATACCCGAGACTTGGAGAAGGCAACGCCCTTTCAGCTGAGGGCAGAAACACAGCAGGAGAAATGGCTGGGGGAGGGGGTGTTGGAGAGGGTTCTGGAGAGGCAAGGCCCCTCTCCGGGGCTCTGATGTGGGCTCAGCCAGATCTTCCGCCTTCCCGAAATGCCCCCTGGCCTGGTCACAGGCCCTGTGTGGGATCTGCCTCTGCGCCTGCCCGTCAGGTGGACTGAGCCCCCTGGCTATGACCCCTTCCAGGTGAAACCCCTGCAGGACTTTCTGGAGCCCTTGGAGTCCAGCAGCCCCCCAGGACCGCTCAGCATTGAAGTGCTGCCTGATGAAGAGGAGGAGGAGGAGGAGGAGGAGGAGGCCGCTGCCGAGACAAGGGTGGACCCACCAGGCCTCCTGGAGGCAGCAGAAGGAGGACCCCCGTTGCCCAAGGAGGGGTGGGCGGGCTCCGACGACGCCCTGCCTTCGGAGTACAAGGGCCAAGGGCTTCTGAGCCCCCCGGAAGAGGACAGGCCCAGGGGGGGAGGAGAGGGGGCAGGGGCCTCCCCCGAAGTGGGCGCCCACTTCTCCCTCCTCCCCGCCGGCCAGGGCCTCCCTCTGGTGCCGGCCCCGCTGTCTTTCCGGCTCTGGGACCAGCTGGTGATGCTCCAGAGCGGGGACCCGGGGGCTGGCTCCCCCTGCCCCGAGGGCGCCTCCTCGGCTGAGGGCAGGCTCCTCCTTGCTCCCCAGACTGGCCTGGCGGGCTCGCGGGTCAAGCCGGCGGGAGGGGGGGCCTCCGGGGCTTGGCTCGCCCCGGACAGGAGGACAGCGGGGAGTGGCAGAGACGACTGCATGGACTGACCACCGGGGGGGGGGGGCGGAGGCAGAATCCGCCCAAGCCAGGTGGCCCTGGATGCTGGCTGGTGGGGCGGCCTGGCCGGGCCCTCACGTTCTCCCCACGGAGGCGTGGGGAGCTTCCCGGGAGCGTCCACCCTCTTGGCTTCCACGCTCCCCCACCCCCCCCAAGGAGAGAGGCAATGCTGAGCCCTGGCTTTGCAGGCAGACGGTCCCCGATTCCTTCCCCGGCATCTCCGTTTTGAAAGGTTTCCGGGAGAAGGGCTGGAAGGACCCGCCTCTGATTCCTTGGAGAGCTGCTACCAGTCAGAGTTGTCGTCACCGGCGAAGGGGTGGCCGGACTCACGAGAAGCTGGTGGGGCTGGAGCCAGAGCTCAGCACCAGGGGCCTGCGTGCAGAAGGCCCCGGTTCAGACCCTGGCACGACCCCCTTCGTTTGAGCTGCTGCCAGTCAGGGTTTTCCAAGGCCGCCCCCCCCCAAGGGAGCGCAGAGCTTCCAGAAGTCCTATCCTCCCCACTGGTCTCTCCTGGCCCCTTTGTAGACTCTGCTGCCCACCTCCCAAATAAAGGCACCTCGGCGGCACTTGCTAGGACGCCCCGGACTCAGCCTTCCGCCTCTCCCTCCCTCTGTGCTTGGCACCGTTGGTGGTGGCCAGCTGGTCTGCGAGAGCCTCCCTGGTTGCCCCCGGCTGCTGGCCACTAACCCTTCTGCCAGAATGTCCGGTCAGCAGGCAGGAGCTGGCCTTGTGGTGGCCAAAATGCATGCTCCCCTTTTCTAAGCAGGGTCCACCCTAGTTTACATTTGAGTGGGGGACGACGTGTGTGAGCACCCTTAGGGGAGGGGGCCGCTCTGGGAAGAACGTCTGGCCTTCCCTCCCTGGCAGCAGCTCCAAGATCGGGCGGAGAGAGACTCTTGCCTGCTGCAACCTTGGAGAAGCCGCTGCCAGTCTGGGTAGACAATCCTGAGAAAAATGGACCATGTCTCTGACTCGATATATGGCAGCTGCCTATGTTCCTAGGACCCCGATGGATATATTGATAGGCACTTCTGCAGAGCCTATAGGGGATAAGAAGGGCAGGGACCAAACGACAGTCATGAAATACAGAAAACGGTTGCATCTAATGTGCTAGTAAGATGCATTGTAATATCATTAAGAAGAGAATATGTGCATAGGCAAGCGATGGACCTCTTGCAGGATACGAGAGCCAGCGTGGTGTAGTGGTGAGAGTGCTGGACTAGGACCGGGGAGACCCGAGTTCAAATCCCCGTTCAGCCTGGGTGACTCTGGGCCAGTCACTTCTCTCTCAGCCTAGCCTACTTCACAGGGTTGTTGTGAGGAGAAACTTAAGTATGCAGTACGCTGCTCTGGGCTCCGTGGAGGAAGAACAGGATATAAAATGTGACATTAAAAATAAATAAATAAATAAGGGACCCAATGGGTGATGATACCATGGACAAAATGCTGAGTCTTGGAGCGCTCAAGACGGAAGTTTAGGGCGGCACACAAATGTGATAGATTCAATCAATAAAGTTTTGCAAGCTTCAGTCAAATGAAATCTTCTCCAAGATTCTTATTTATCGTTACATTTATTCTTATTTATTGTTACATTCGTATCCCGCCTTTCATTTAAGCAACCCCAAGGCGGTTCACACAGAAGAATTAAAACAAGACTATAAAAAAGTATACAATTAAAATATTAAGCTAGAACATAAAAACATAGATCTGACTAAAACCATACAAAATGCAAAGAAGCAGCAGCAGAGTCAATCATATAAAAGCCAAGGTTTCACACACTGTGATGGAGACCGAGGAGCAAATTAGCCACCGGGAGAGCATTCCAGAGTCTGGGGGCAGCCACAGAGAAGGCCCTGCCCCGCATGCATATATCAGCCGCTCTGTTCTTCGTTCTAATTGTCCTGGCATCTCACTGGCCTGATCCAAGAGGGAGTTCGGGATCTTGGAGTCCACCATCTGTTCTCCATATCTGAGCAATGTCTCTCTCTGTCATCAGATGACTTCCCGAGAAGCAGAGCCGAAGAGTGCCTTGTGCCTCCCAGGGAGCCTCACAAAAAGAAAGTGGGTCTCCCCGCAGCTCCCCCTCCCAGGGGCATAGCAAGGTTGGAGTGGGGGGCCCAGAGACAAGATTTTGAAAGGGGCCCCCCCTCACTGACGCTCAGCTCATGAAGTAAAGAAATCTTAAATGAGGCTGAATAGTGGTCACAAAAAGCGGAGTGAAATTATATCTCCTATGTGCCACAATAGAACATCATCATCCTAAATTATTTTTTTAAAGGTTTTGTCAATTGTGGACGATGCAAGTCATTGAATGGTGGTGCTAGAGAAAGAGATGCTCTTCTGGTAGCTCCGGGTCTTCACACTCACATCAATTTCGCAGGATGAATACAAACTGAAGGAAGCCCGGGTGGGTGCACAGCTGGGGGAATCCGTCATGTGGCTTGCCTGCGGGGGGGCCCCCAAGGCAGGGGGCCCCCAGACAACTGTCTCCCCTCGCCCTATTAGAGTTACGCCCCTCCTCCTCCTCCTCCTCCACAGTACTGTTCCCTGTGAGTGTCCCCCCACCCCACAAGGTCTTTGTCTCCCCCCCATATCCCTGTCCCTGTGCTGGCTTTGACCTCAGCGGCTGGCAGGCCAGGGAGAGAAGGCAGCCCAGAGGCGGACATGTGGCTCGGCCCAAGACAGCCCGCTGGTGACCGCCTGACCAGAGGGGCTCCGACCCCTGGACTTCCAGGCTGAAGTCCAGGGCCTCCACCGGGGGTGGGGGTGGGAATCATTTCCAGACTGTCCCAGGGGGTGCGGCCATGTTGAAATGTGTTTCAAAAGCTGAGTGGGTGGGGGGGGCCCTCCTAAAGCCTTTAGGTCCAGGCTCCGAAATTACCGAGGTGCATCCCCTGCTCCTGACCCCCCCCCGCCGCCACCACCAGCCTTCTCCTCCCAGGGGGGACCAACCCCCTCCTCTGTCTGCCAGGGTAGCCGCAGTGTCCCCATCCTGGACGGGCTGGCTTCTCTGTGAGGTCATAATCCGTGAGGTCACATTCCGCCCCAGGGCACCCAGGAGGAGGGCCGGCCTTGCCTGGGGGGCGTCCCTGAAGCCACGGTGCACATGGACCCGTCCTCCAGGACGACCCTTGGGATGAGTTGGGGGGGAAGCTTCGGGGGCCGCTAGAGGGGGGCCGCCCCCCCCTTGCGGAAGGAATGAGTATAGACGACTTGCAGGTCCTAGGCCAGGGAAGAGTCTGTCCGCAGGGCCCAGGAACCCACCCCCGCGCCCAGCTTGGCAAAGGGCTTGAGCCCCCCGGCCAGGATCCGGGCCTCTTGGCGCCTGCCGGCCCCTCCCTGCCAGATGCCGCGCTGCGTCCAGTGCCTCGTGCCCCCGCCCGGCCGGGGAGCACCAGGAGAGCAGGGCCCCCCTCGCGCTCCCTGCAGGCCCGAGGCCCCCCGGCCTCCGCGGATCCCGGCCCCGCTGGCCGGAAAAAGCTTCCTCCTGGCTTCCCACTTCCAGGTGGGCTTCGAGCGCCGGCCCCAGGGCAGCACGGTGGTCTCCCCCTACCGCACCGACTACCCTCCGCGCTGGGGCAGCTACCGGCGGGAGTCCATCTTGCCCCCCAGGTGCGCTGGCGTCTTGAACCAAGACCTGGACGGCTCCTGGGAGCCCCGCTCGGAGATGTGCCGCGCCTACCCAGCCTGGCCGCTGGGGCCGCGCCCCGGGGTCTGCGGGCCCTCCTCCCGTCTCCGCATGCACACCGACCCCCGCCAGCGCACTGCCCACTCTGTCACCCGCGACAGCTACCCTTGCCCTGCCGGCACCCCGCGGGGGCGGCCCTGCCGGGTGGACAAGTGGGACGACAGCTTCCCCAGCGGCGACCAGGAGAAGATCCCCTTGCCAGAGTCGCTCTACCAGCAATCGTACCCGGCCCACCAGGACGTGCCGCCCGTGACCAGGGCCCCCAGTCAGCATCTGGGTGGGTGGCGGGGCTGTGGGGAGGGGGGCAGCCGCTGCACACCCGGCCCCTGGGGGCTCCCCTGGGGCGGCCAAGGAGGGGCACTCGAGCAGGGACTGGAGCCGAGGCCAGGGCTCCCCTCTTGGCTTCCAGAAGGGTGTGCTGCACGTCCCTGGGCATGTGCAGAGGGCCTTTCCCCTAAGCTTTTGAACAGGCCTTGGGGGACAATTATTATTATGCAAACTGAAGCTGCTTTGTTGGGGACCTGCCCTGGCTGAAAAGCAGGGTAAAAACATCCCAGGCCAATAAAGAGATTGTAAGCATGTGCAGAGTGCATTTCCCTGCCGGTGGGAGGCAGCAGCTGACAGCTCTGCCGTGGTGCACGGGTGTGACCTGCAAAAAGTCCCAGACCCAGAGGCCAGAGTGTCGGGCAGCCCCACAGGTCTAGGGGGCTGCCCCTAGCAGAAGCGCATAGGCCCTGCATGCCTGTGGGAGACACCAGGGGAGAAAAGAGGCCACGCTTTTCAGACCAGGCAAGTCTCTCCCTTCTGGGGGGAGCCCTTGCCGATGGGCACCCAACGGTGGCCTGTGGCTTGCAGACCAGTGGGTTGGGCTCAGCAGCACCCAGTTCTGGCTGTGTGGGTTCTGGCGGGCAGCGGCGGGGGGGGAGACCCCTGCAATGCCAGCGGCAGCCCAAGCACAGGCCGGCCGGCCGTAGAGGAAGAGCCCTTGGCCAGGAGCCCCTCTCCAGACAACCCCCACCCCTTCCGGGAAGGCCAGGAGATGGGGGGGGCCCAGGGGCAGCAGCCAGCTCTTCTTTTTCCGGCAGGGGCCTGGGGGGGGGAGACTCAAGGCTCTCTCTCTCTCTTCTCCCCCCCCACCCCCGGCAGGAGGCGACTCCGTCCTGAAAGGTGATGGCTGCAGCCGCCATGACACCTTGTACCAGTCCCAGTACAGGGCCGAAGGGGGGCCCCCGGCCCAGGGCTGCGAGAAGGTAACTCCGGCCGTGCCGCCCGCTGAAGTCGGTTTCCACTGCCAGGGTTAAGCTTTGCAGTGGGGGGCGGGGGGGGTGGTTGGCAGGGAGGGCAGAGGGGGCCCCATGGCATGTGAAGACCGCTTTCCCCTCGCCTCTGGCGTGGGGCGGGGGGGGGCCCAACCAGCCTGCACACATCTAGGTCCAGGGGGAAAGACTGTCGGGAAGAGCAGGGGGGGCTCTGCAGAAGACGCCCCCCGCACCCCCAGTTTCAGGCCAGACAGAGTGGAAAGGACTGGGCTAGTGGCACAGCGGGGAAATGCTTGACTGACAAGCAGGAGGTTGCCAGTTCGAATCCTCGCTGGGACTCTATTGGGCAGCAGCAATCTAGGAAGATGCTGAAAGGTCCCCACATCTAAAAAAGGACATTGTAGAACTGGAGAAGGTGCAGAAGAGGGCAACCCAGATGGTCAGGGGCCTGGAGCACCTTCCTTATGAGGCAAGGCTACAACACCTGGGGCTGTTTTGTTCAGAAAATGAGGCCTGAGGCCTGACATGATAGAGGTCTATAAAATCATGCATGGTGTGGAGAAAGTGGATAGAGAGGAATTCTTTTCACTCTCACACAACACTAGAACCAGGGATCACTCCATGAAATTGACTGCCAGGAGGTCTAGGACCAACAAACGGAAGTACTTTTTCACACAACGTATGATCCACTTGTGGAACTCTCTGCCACAGGATGTGGTGACAGCCAACAACCTGGATGGCTTTAAGAGGGGTTTGGATGACTTCATGGAGGAGGGGTCTTTCAACGGCTACTAGTCAGAGGGCTGTGGGCCACCTCCAGCCTCAGAGGCCCAGTTGCAGGGGAGTCACAGCAGGAGAGAGGGCATGCTCTCAACTCCTGCCTGTAGGCTTCCAGCGGTATCTGGTGGGCCACTGTGCGAAACAGGATGCTGGACTAGAGGGGCCTTCTTGGGCCTGATCCAGCAGGGCTGTTCTTATGTTATGTTCTTATGGACTGCAATGGTCAACCCCGCCTGTAACTACCCAAGACAACCACAGGGCTCTGTGGGCTCCAGGAGTCAACAAAAGCACACTTGGCCTTCAGATGGCCCCAGGGTCTGACTCAGCCGTGCCGCAGTGCCCCTGCTTTGCACACAGGCGGCCTCGCCAGCAACAGGGTGCTCTCCTCTCGGAGGACGATCCTGGCTGGATCAGACCGACACGGGTCGGATCGGGCCCCAGCGTGCTGAAGCAGGGAAGGCTCGCTGCGGGTTGCCCCCTCGCCGGGCCTTGTCACTGGCATTCTGGGGTGGACGGCTGTTCGTAAGAAATATAGGGGGGGTCGTGCTACACTGCAGAATACATTCAACTCGCCCAGCACCGCCATCTCTAACAGGGGCCAGCGGGCTGCTTCAGCAAGCCCTCCAGCAAGGCATGAGAGCAACCGATCTCCTTTGCTGTTTGCCGCACCACTCCGAGCACTCAGAGATAGCCTGCTTCTGCCTCTGGAGGCTCAGCTTAGCCATCATGCCAATGGGTGGGCCAGTCCTCCATGGAGTGACTGTCCTTTTTTTAATTCCAAAGGTGCCTCTGGTCCTCCTCACCACCAGTGTTCCCGCTAACGGACCCCCAGATGTTGTTGACTACAACTCCCAGAACCCCCAGCTGCAATGGCTTTTGCATGGGGATTGTGGGAGTTGTAGTCCACAACATCTGGGGGTCCCTATTAGAGGGGATACTGTTCTCACCCTATCTTAACAGCCCCAAATGCCATGCGCTGGTGATGAGGCTTTGTGCATGGAGAAATCCTCGCTCCGGCAGACGCAAGGGCCGGCTGCAGCCTCTGTTTATGCCACTCTCTCTCTCTCCCCTGCAGGACGCCGTGTCTGTGGTGTTGGGTGATCCCCGGTACCATGAGACTGTGAGCGAGCAGAAGCGGGCCTATACTGTCCAGCGCCTTGATGGCTGGTAAGCCCCATGCTTCAGGGAGCCGTGGGTCTCACACGTGACTGACAAATGCCGTGAAACTCACTGGGCCACTGGGGCACGGTCACACTTTCCCGGCCTGGCCCACCTCACAGGGTTGTTGTGAAAATAAAAGGGGGCAAAGACAACCTTGCACTCCTCCGCCATTAAGGGATTACATCAGTTGGCCGAAGGAGGCCTTTTTGAAGAGCTGATTAGGTCATGTTGTGACTCTGTCTTTGAGCAGCAGCTGCGAAGGAGGTGAGGCGGAGAGAGAAGTGACTGGCCCAGAGTCACCCAGCAAGTCTCAGGGCTGAACGGGGATTTGAACTCGGGTCTCCCAGGTCCTGGTCCGGCACTACGACCCATGGAAGTCCGGCGTTGGCACCGACTTGTAGGGGAACTGCCTGGTGGTTCTGGGAGGAGAGATTTCAACCCGAGGCCCTGTGTCCAAACTCGGGGCTTAGCGTCTCCAGCTTTTAACTTGACACGATGCTGTCCATCTTGTTCAAAAAGGTGCCGATTCCATCTTGATACACACCCCAGCCTCCCCTCTCTGCTCCTCCTCCTCCAGCCGCTATGACCCCGAGAGAGCCGCTGCTCAGGTCTTCCAGACGAACATCCGGCCTGGGGACGGATGCCGACGTTTCTCCACCATCATGTCCGAATCGTTCCGATGGAAAGAGCCTGGTACGGTGGGAGGCAGTCCCGCACACCGGGACCGATTCCTCCCCTCTATTACCCGGGGCGACTGTATCTGTTTATCTTGGCTCAGGGGTGAGGGAAAGGAACTCTGCACACCCTCAGAGGCAAGATTGTTCCTAGGCATCACCACAGAGCCCCGATCTGAGCTCCGTCTCTTTTGCGGCGTTTCTAGGGCCGGGGTTTGCTTCGCCCGCCGACAAGAATGCTTCCTCCATTCTCCGAGGGGACTCCAAGAATGAGAACATCGGCATGACCACCCACCAGTTTTACTACGGAGAGGTCTGAGAGGCAGGAGACGAAGCCCCTCCTGTCCCACACAGCAAGGAGTTCTTGGCAGGGCTCCCTGCAGTGATGGCTTGAAGGGGGGGGCTAGACAATTTGGGGGAGGGAGGGGGATGCCAGTCACACTGGATGAAGCCAGGCAGCCGCCAATGGTTGGGTTGGGCCCTTCGGTCTTCCGACTGCCCAGGATGTTTTTGTTTTTTTAATTTACATTTCTATCCCGCTCTTCCTCCAAGGAGACTACATACTAAAGTTCCTCGTCACAACAACCCTGCGAAGTAGGTTAGGCTGAGAGAGAAGTGACTGGCCCAGAGTCACTCAGCAAGTATCATAGCTCAATGGGGATTTGAACTCGGGTCTCCCGGGTCCTAGTCCAGCACTCTAACCACTACACCACGCTGGCTCCCAATGTTGGAGAGCCCCAGCCGGTCAGAGCAGCCAGTACTGGGCTAGGTGGGCCAAGGGTCTGATCCAGAACCAGGCAGCATGCCCTGAGGGCCCACAGTTCAGGGGGACAAAGACTAGCTGCCCTCTGCACATGCCCATGAGATCTGACAGGCCTGAACTGCCCCCCCCCTTGCTAAGCAGAGTTTGCATTTGAATGTGTGAGCGGCACTGGGAGGCATTCTCCCCCAGGGGACGATGGGGCCGCCTACTGGGAAGAGCCCCCCCCCCCGCCTGCTTGCCTGCAGACAGTTCCAAGTCCCCTCCCTGGCGGCAGCATCTCCAAGACAGGGCCTGGAGGGACTCCTGTTTGCAGCCTTGGAGAAGCCGCTGCCCGTCAGAGCAGACCGTGCTGAGCTCCATGGACCCAGCCGCCTCCTGTGTTTCCTCTGCCCAGCCCAAAGCCGAAGACCAGCCAGCACGCGGCCCAGTCAAAGGCCGGGCCAAGCTGTGCCTGGGGGACCAGCGCCTTGCGTCCTTCAGCACCACCCAGCACTCCGACTACCTGCCGCTCCCAGAGGTCCGCACGGCCAAGGCCCCGAACCGGAATCTCCAGAGCAGCATTCGCTTCGACTGTCCTGGTACGGCCCCCTTTGCTGGTGTGTGTGTGTGTGTGTGTGTGAGAGAGAGAGAGAAAGACCCCCTTGACAGCCCGATACCTAAAGTGCAGCTCTTGCCACCGGGCGGGGAAACCCGCCTGGGAAAGCTCCCAGTTCCGTCCAAGCCCTTGAAACAACCCCCCCCCCACTTAAGGGACCTTTGTGGTGTGGGTGGAAACCAATTCACCCTCATAGACTTACCGCCTCTCCCAGTAGATTCGGGAGAGATGAGAGGAGGTCTTTTCTCACGCATGAACATTGATTTCACAATGCATGATTTAGCATATGGAATGCCCTGCCACAAGAGGTGGAAATGGCCACTGGCCAAAAAGGCAGAGAGCAGGGTGGGTGGGGAAGGAAGACCAGACACAACCACGGATGGTGATTCACGACGTCTCTCCATGGCTATTCGTGATGGCTTGATGGAACCCCAATGTCCAAAGGCAGCCTACCGCTGCACCCCAGTCACTGAGGGACAGACACCGGGGTGGGGTGGGGTGGGGTGGTCGCTGGGGCCTTCATCCTCTGCTTGTGGGACTCCCAGCGGCATCTGCTTGGCCACTGTGAGACTCAAGATGCCGGCCGGCCAGCCAGGAGAGTGGGAGGGCTGACCCACTGGAAGGGGCCCTATCCTGGGCTCTTCTGTGTGGGCGGAATGCAGGTCTCCCTCTTGGCTGCAGGGCGCCCGAGGGAACATTCCTTCCTCTCCATTCCTTGCCTCTTGCTATGGAAGGAGCAGAGCCATCTCGGTGTGGCGTCTTAATCCCTTTTTCATAATAGGCAACTTGGTCCTGGCTTGGTCCACCTTTACAGTGTTGGAAATTCTCTGTGGTGAGAGAATCCCTTTCTCATCATAGCAGAGTGCACAGAGGCACAACACAGCGGAATTCAGTTAGGCATGCGTGTGTGCTGAGAGTAAAGTAACTTGGAGCCAATTCATAGTTTCAAATCAATATAAAAGGCATTTATTAAGGAACTCCATTCTAGATAGGAAAGTGAGGAGTTAGGATCTTTAATCTATCTGTCTAGCTGGATGCAGATGGATTCTGCATCTTCTCTGCACACATGGTGCAGGGAGAGGAGCTTGCCGTGTTGCAGGGTAGAAGGACAGGTAGGGAAGAGAGAGAGGAAGGAAGCTCATCCCTAAGAGTACCAATCTACATTTCAAAGGGATAGTGTCAGAGCAGTGGAGAAGGGGTGACCAATGTCTTGATCCTCTAGCCCTCTGACTGGCTAGTCTGTCCTCCACTGTCTGAGACAAAGAGACAGCGCAAAGTCCTTTAACTTCCAACATACAGGAGGAGGGACAGCAAGTTTGGTGGGGAAACCTTAAATCCAAACTGGCCCCAAACCAGCCTGACGGCAGAGAGATGCTGACCCTCCTCATTGGATCCAAGAGCGTGCTCTCTCTCTCTCTCTCTCTCTCTCTCTCTCTCTCTCTCTCTGGAAGAGTGGTGGGAGATCCTTTCCCCTCTTCCATCCCAATAATCCTAGGGTCCAAGGGCCTTTTGGGGGTAGTTAATTTCACCCCCAATAGGTAAACATCCAAGCCACTTTAAGTGGCACAGTGGGGAAATGCTTGACTAACAAGCAGAAAGTTGCCAGTTCAAATCCCCGCTGCTACTAGCAATATCGGAAGATGCTGAAAGGCATCATCTCATACTGCCAACTCCTCCTGTATCCTACCAAAGACATCCACAGTGCTCTGTGGGTGCCAGGAGTCAAAATTGACTTGACGGCACACTTTACCTTTAGGTAAACAGCAGAGCACTAGGGAAGAGAGCACCCACTCCAATGACAGAGTAGTTGGCTCAGAGTTTAGTTGTTGCAGCTATTTAGAGAAGACACATGGAGATTCTTGTAGAACTAAATACTAAATATTTATTGCTTAAGTACACTTTGGATAGGAAAGACCTAACCTTCACCTATAGAACTACATAATGAATAGGGAGGGAGAGAGATGTTTCCATCTGCTCTCTAAAAGGAACATAGCAAGCTGCCATCTACTGAGTCAGACCATTGGTCTATCTAGCTCAGTATTGTCTACACAGTCTGGCAGCGGCTTCTCCCAGGTTGCAGGCAGGAGTCTCTCTCCGCCCTCTCTTGGAGATGCTGCCAGGGAGGGAAGTTGGAAACCTTCTTCTGCTCTTCCCAGAGCGGCTCCATCCCCTGAGGGGAGTATCTTACAGTGCTTCATGCATGTAGTCTCCCATTCATATGCAACCAGGGTGGACCCTGCTTAGCTAAGGGGACCAGTCATGCTTGCTGCCCCCAGACCAGCTCTCCGCCTTCTCTTCAGGAAGGGAATTTGACTCTAACAGGAAATACTTGAGGAGTCCAATCAGGGGTCATAGAGTAGAGACCGGTAGATCAGCTAGAGAGACCCTTACTCACTATCTCTCCTCCCAATGCCGCTAGTGGTCATTAGGACAGTTGGCGCAAAAGGCTGATGAACTGGAACTCCATCTCCAACAGGGCCTGGCCATTTTGTCACCAGTTGGTTAGGGTTGGGTTGGTCACCCTGGTGTTTGGAAAGGGAGGTGCTATAGAGATTAACGCGCGCTCGCAGGCAGAGACCCACCTAATTGCTGGACTCAGGTGAAGCTCAGCGTTAAGCTCTTTATTTATATTTTTATACCAGCCTTCATCCTAAGACCCCAGGGCGGTTAACAGCAAGATAAAAACAATCCAATAACAAGTTGTTCTAGTAAGAACTAATCAGCCTATTTTCCTTTCACTGTCTCTATATCTGGACTAAATTTGGTGCAAATCGAGGTCCACAAGTCAGATCTCTTGCACTACAAATGTTCATGTGTCTGCCACCTTGGATCGGGGTGGATGTCATCATTACAAACTGCACCAATGAGGGTTTGGACGGCAGCCTGGAATGCCCACACACACAGAGCAGCTGGGTGGGTGGGTGGATATGTGTGTGTGTGTGTGAGAGAGAGAGAGAGCAGGATGGGCCCAAGAAATGCCCAGCCCTGCCCCGTCCCTTGCTGCCTGCCTCCAGCGGACGGGGCTCCTTGCTGGGTCCCCTCACGGCCTCTCTTCCCTGCAGCTTCGGGGCCGTCCACCACCTCCACCCAAGACATGCTCGTTCCTCACCGGCAACCAAAGCACCAGCTCACGGAGGAGGATCTGGAGACGGTAGGGAGGGCCCTCGTGGCCTTGCGGCCTGCCCTGAAGCGCCACGAGGCGGCCCAGGCCCCCAGCACCCCCCGGGCCAAGGGGCAGGTTCCCAACCCGGGCGCTGCCCTCCAACCACCGGGAACGGAGCGGCAGCGGCTTCTCCTAGCCAGCTGGGGGGGGCGCTAAGGGGGGCACAGCTGCCTCTGCTTCCCGCCAGCAGCTCGGGCGGCCCCTCCCTCTCCCAGCCTGCCCCACCCGTGCCACGCCGCCTGCAGGCGGGCCGCCTGTCAGGTAGAGCTGCGCGGTTAACCACTCCCTGCCACCTCTGGCTCCCTGCCAGCTCGACAGGGTGAGCTGCTGGTGGAATGGGGCGAGCCCGGCCTCTGCGAAATGAATCCACAGCCCCACTCTCAGATCCAGCGCTTGGCCATGCGAGGGTGTGCCAGAGACAGGATGCCGGACATGGGGAGGTTCTGCCGCCTCAGGTGATGAGATCCAGTTTCCTATGACGGAAACGGAGTGCCCTGGATACTTCAGGGTGTGATATCGGCCTCATTTACAAATACACTGGCAGCGCATGAAAAGAGGCAAAGGGGCGCTCCTGCAAGGTGGAAGTGCCCCCAGAGCACAGCACATGGTGCCCCACACTTGGCTAATCCCGGCTAAACCGTCTGTCTCCATCTCCAAACCGAAGGCTGCCCACCTCCTCCCTCTGCTTCTCCCCTTCAGCCCGAGAGGGTGTCAAATTCCCTTAGCTGTTATGGGTGTCTCATTCCGAAACACAGAGAGACAACCAGTGATCAAGAGGCCGCCTCCTAATCTTGAGCTTCCACTGAGCAAACCTCAGCCAGCTGTTCTGTACCATTGGCCAGTGAAGGTTTGTGCCCCCCCCCGCTCTCTCCCCACACCCCAGATTAAATATTCCCACTTGGTCCACCCATGGAGGGAGCTGCGCTGGTTCAGCACGGAGCAAAAGGATGCCTACACAGACAAATACGCAGGGCCGATCACCCTCGCGATGGGAGACTTCCAGTGCAGCAGCCTCCCGCTCGGCACCATGAAGAAGTACCAGCACCGGCTGAAAACGGGCCCCTGAACCAGAACTCCGCGATTCTTTACATATCTGGATGAATAAACCATATCTCTGCCTATCTGCCTGTCCGGGGTCACAAATGGCCCCTCCGTGCAGAGGGGTGAGCGGTGCCCCACCCCACCCCCGGCCTGGCCTGGCAGAATTCGCCTTGCCGGGCTGGACTGATGGCCGGATGCCTCCCCCGCCCTGGCTCTGCCCCCCCCCTGCACCTGGCCCGTTCCCTTCTCACCCCCGCCACCCCCAGCACACACCCAGGGACGGCACCTTTTGCACGTAGCTCTGCAGCAGCACGTCAGCAACTTCTGCAGCCCAGAGATAAGGGCAACGGCCTGACTTCTCAAGTCTTTTTATTTTTTTAAGTGTTTAAAGGCAGCCCTGGGAATTCCCTGGCAGCTGCCCAGACCTCACGAGAGGCCCCCCCACCCTATGGTGCTTGCTATAAGCCCTGATACCCGGGTGATGGGCCCCGGCCAGAGCAGGGTTGCAGGCGGGGGCTGCATCTCCCCCGTGGCCGGGCTTTTCTGCTTGCCCGGGGGTGTTGTCCGCCCAGGCTTCAACCACGATGTGTGTGTGTTTGTTACTCATTTAAAGTATTTCTCTTCCTCTAAAAGGATGTTTATTTTTAAGGGACTGGTATAGAAGTGTTTTAAATAAATCTTTTAAATAGGGATTCAAAGGAACCCTTCAGAAAAAAGAAATACTGTGCAGATATGTTTTAAGTAATATGCATATATGCCAGGGTTTGGGCCCCCAGATGTTGATGGACTACAACCCCCATCACCCCCAGCCACAATGGACATGGCTGGGGATGATGGGAGTTGTAGTCCATCAACATCTGGGGGCCCAAGGTTAAGAAACCCTGGCATATACATATAGAAACATTTTAAATGAAATATTCCTATACCCCTTCCCTAAACACACAGTTTTACCCGAAATGGGGCCAAAATGTGGACCAGGCTTTTTACCCAGATGCACAGAGAAGGAGCCTCCCCCGCCCCCACAGCCCCCCCCCAAGACCCCTTGCGCCTAATGAGAGCCCCCCCCTCCCAGATCAATAATACCCGACACCCATCTACTGCTTTGTCCGGCACATGCTAAGAGGCTGCACACACAAACACACACACACGACCTCAGCAACCATAAAGATCACCCTGTAAGGCAAGCCCAGCGTCAGTCACCCTACAAGCCCCTGCAGAATTCCTGAGGGTTTGCGTACAGAAGAGGCACTCGAAGGGCTGTTCGCCTCTTGGAGAGAAGCGGAGCGGAAGAGATCCCTGCATCCCCGGCTGCAGATCAGGGGTGGCTCATCCCAGCGAGCCGGGGGGGGGGGAGGGCCAAGGACTGGCATGGCCAGAGAGAGAGAGAGGAGCAAGCTCCGCTGCTTCCTTTGGTGTCTCTGCGATATAAGAAGAGCCCTGCAGGATCAGGCCCAAGGAGGAGGCCCCTCTAGTCCAGCATCCTGCTTCACACAGTGGCCCATCAGATGCCTCCGGGGAGCCCACAGGCAAGAGCTGAGAGGGGCCTGCCCTCCCTCCTGCTGTGACTCCCCTGCAACTGGGACTCAGAGGCACCCTGCCTTGGAGGCTGGAGGTGGCCTGTAGCCCTCTGACTAGGAGCCATTGATAAACCTGTTGTTGCCCCCTCTCCAGTCTGGAATTCTACCCCCCCCCGCCAATTTGATCCGCCTCCTCCTTTAAATTCTTATTGAAGACATTTCTTTTCCACCAGGCGTTTGCTCTATAATTAAGTTGGTTTCTTTAAAAAGAAAAATTTTGGCTGCTGTTCTTGCCTTGTACTGTCCTGAGTCTGTGGATTGGGCGGTGTACTAAATCTTTTAATACACAGGTGTGTAGGTAGGTAGATGAATGAATAAAATGAATCTGTCCAAGTCCTTCTTCAAGCCATCCAGGCTGCTGGCTGACACCACATCCTGTGGCAGGGAATTCCACAAGTGGATGATGCGTTGTGTGAAAAAGTACTTCCATTTGTTGGTCCTAGATTTCCCGGCAATCAATTTCATGGGATGACCCCTGGTTCTTGATGTGAGACGGAGAAGAATTTATCTCAATCCACTTTCTCCACTCCATGCATGATTTGATAGACCTCTATCATGTCTCCCTGCAGTCGTCTTTTTTCCAAACTAAAAAGCCCCAGGTGTTGTAGTCCTGCCTCGTAAGAAAGGTGCTCTAGGCCCCTGATCATCTTGGTTGCCCTCTTCTGCACCTTCTCCAGTTCTACAATGTCCTTTTTTTAGATGTGGTGGTGACCAGAACTGTACGCAGTACTCCAAGTGTGGCCGCACCATCGTTTTGTATAAGGGCATTAGAATATTGGCATTATAATTGGGCAGAGTGAGAACTTTCCTGGCTCTGACACCCGAGATGTTTTTCTCTGGAAGATGCTGCATGTGTTGAACCTGGGGCCGTCCAAATGCAAAGCACTCTCCCCACTGTGCCGTTATCCACGGCATTTCCGGACCCCATGGCATTTCCCTAGATTTGTGGACTGCGAATGCTGAGCAGTTACTACGCCGACTTCCTGATGGGTGAGCCCTCCTGGAGGGGTGATAGACCTCGATCATGTCTTCCCGCAGTCGTCTTTTTTCTAAACTAAATAGCCCCAGGTATTGTAGCCTTGCCTCCTAAGGAAGGTGCTCCAGGCCCCTGGTCATCTGGGTTGCCCTCTTCTGCACCTTTCCCAGTTCTACAATGTCATTTCTGAGGTATGTTGACCATACTGATCATATAAGCAGTACTCCAAATGCAGCCGCACCGTAGTTTCATATAAAGGCATCACAATGTTAGCAGTTTTATATTCATTCCCATCCATTAAAAGGAGGGCCTTTTTAACTGCTGCTGCACATTGACACTTTTAATGAGCAATGGGCTGTCCAACATGATCCCCAGATCCCTCTCCAGGTCAGTCACCGACAGCTCAGATCCTATCAGCGTATATGTGAAGTTGGGGGGGGGGTTGCCCCAATGTGCATCACTTTACACTTGCTTACACTGAACTGCATTTGCCATTTTGTCGCCCAGTCCCTGTTTGGAGAGGCCCTTTTGGGGCTCCTCGCAATCTCTTTTGGATTTAAAGTATGACATCTAAGTTTTCTCAAGATTCTTTGATGAGGAACTTTGTCGAAAGTCTTTTGAAAACCCAGGTATACTATGCCAACTGGATCACCTTTATCCACACACCTGTTGACACTCTCAAAGTTTTGGAGAGTCAAGATGTCCCTTTGCAGAAGTCAGGCTGATTCTCCCTCAGCAGGGCCTGTTCTGCTGTATGCTGAACAATTTGATCCTTGGGGATGCTTTCCATCAACCTGCCTGCAACAGACGTTAAGCTACCTGGCCTGCCATTTCTCGGATCTGCTCAGATCCCTTTTTGAAAATCGGTGTTACACTGGCTGCTTTCCAGTCCTCTGGTACAGAGGACAAGCTGCTTTAGCATAAGCTAGAGAGGCTGGTTTGCCCACGGATCACAGCAGAGGGGAGCGTCCTCCTGGGGGCTTCCTGTTTCCAGCTGGGTCCTGGCCACTTCCTTGAGTTTCAGTGTCCAAAGTGCGACTTGCAGGGGCTCCAGTTCACGACCCTGAATCCCATGTGTGGTGAAGACCATGCAGGCAGTGGCTGCCAATAAACTCTGCCTCTAGGAACAAGGTGGATCGGTTGTATTTTTCTCTTTTCCTTTTGAATTGCACAAACACAACAAAATCTGCTGTAGCCAGAGGCAGCACCATTGCAAGACCCCCTCCCAAACAGATTAAGACGAGCCTGGCTGAAGTGGCATTTCTTGGCCTCAGCCCAAGAGCTCTGTGTTAACTCAGAAGAAGCCTGCCTGTTCTGGTGCTGAGAAAGAGGATTTGTTTTGTTCTTTTCCTTGCTCTCTCCCTACAGCATATTACTCTATATTGTTCAGACTTTTTAAAATGATAAACTGCTCTGGGCCACTATTTTTAGGGAAAGTTGGGTAACTTTCTATAAATAATAACCCTAAACCCGCCGCCATTTTTCCCCCCTAGCATTTATACCCCTCCCTTCTAAGGTAGATACTCAAGGCGGCTAATTCCCATTAAAACACACACACACACACACACACACACAGAGTCATTCATTATTGAAGTTACCCAAAGAACCAAACAGTAGGATGGGCTTTTTAGAAACAGTGATCGAAAGAGGACTGCGTCCAGCTGCAGGCGGTGGAAGACAAACGGCCAACTCTTTGGCTGGGCGCTGTAAGCAACAGCAAGGGATGGGGGGTCCAGACCCAAAGGGGTGCGTGTGCTGCAGACCGCCCCCCCCCTCTCTCTGGGCCTCCGCCAGCCCCTCTGCACAGGCTGCTGCAGCCTTCTTGGGAAGCCCCTCCCTGGGAGGAGGAGGAGCAGCAGCGGGGAGAGGGAGGGGTCCCCAGAAGAAACTCTGCCTCCCGCGGCTGCCTGTCAGTTCCTGTCAGTGGCCGAGTCAAGACACACAGCCGGAGAAGACGGCCAGCCCAGCCAGCAGGCCGGCCCTGCCTTGGCTGCCTGCTTCCCATGCGGGTGAGCCGGAGGCCTTCTGGGCACACGGCGGGCTCTGCGCCACCCCTGCGAGGTGGAGCAGCCCGATAGAGGCCACCTTGGCTGCAAGCGGAGTGGGGCTCGGCACCCGCCGCCTGACGCCGCCACCACCCTCCTTTGGCTTCCGGGACGCGGCTCAAGCCTGCAGCCCCGTCTCCGCCGCCGCCAGCGGGCCAAGGCCATGCAGCACCTCACCAGGATCCGGAGGTTTGCCCTGGAGCTGGACCGAGGCCGGAGCCCCTACCGGGGAGGGGAGCTCCTCTCCGGGAGGGTGGTGCTGGACGTCACCAAGGGGCTGAAGGTGAGGGCGCTGGCCGTGTGTGCCCGGGGCCTGGCCACGGCCCACTGGCTGGAGAGCAAGAGCATCGGCATGAACACCGTCTACAGCGACTACACCGCCTTCGAGTCCTACCTGCGGAGGCAGCAGGCCCTGATCCGAGGTGAGCGCCTCCTTCCCCCGGTACCCTCCGGGCCTGGGGTGGCGAGGGTGGAAATGCAGGAGGGGGCCCCCTTCCCCCCCCCCCCGATGCCACTTCACCAGCTCCTTTGTCCCCGCGTCCAACTCCTGCTCTCGGCCGGGCTGACCCAGTTCTTCTCCTCGCTGGCGTCGCGACTGCTCCGGCCGCCCTCCAACCAGCCCAGCCCAGGCCTGGTCCTCTGGGAAGCCCTGCTGCCTTTCCGCCAAGGGGCCTGGATTTGGACGGCAAAGTCCAGCGCCAGCACAGCCAGGGCTGCTGCAAGGAGGCAGAGGCTGCGCGCACACACACACACACACACACGGCTGTTTGCAGAGATCTTGTCGTGGCGGCAGCGGGCAGGAAATGGGGCAAGGAGGAGGGCCCCCCCCATGTGTCCCACCGGACACGCCTGTTGTTGTCGTCGGCTTGCGAGGTGGGAGGAAGGAGCTTTGGCCCCCCCCCCCAGGATGGCAGAGGCCGGCTGCAGGCTTGCCTTGGCAGCCACCCAGAGCCACCCGGGGCTGCTCCAGTCCTGGACAGATGGCAACACCCAAAGGGCACAGATGGCCCTCCCTAGCAACCACCCAGGCACAGAAACCACCCCAGAGGTGCGGGCCACGGAGGGAGGCAGCCGGGAACGCCACCTGTGTGGGGCGGAGGGATGGGCAGCCTGCCAGGAGGGGTGTCTCGGCAAGTCCAACGTCCCCCCACCCCAGGGCCGACCAGGAGCCACGGAAGAGGCCGCTGGCAGCGCCAGGGATTGGGGTGGTCCCTGGGGGGGGGGGCTCCTCTTGCACGTCCTGCTCTCCGCGGCGAGGGGGGTGGTGGCTGGTGGTCTGAAGGGCTGGCCCAGGCGGCTGGGAAGCGCAGAGGGTCCCTGGCCGGGTCACGGCTCCGCCTGGCTCTCTCTCTCGTGGCTAGAGGCGGCCTGCAAAACCATAAAGTCGCTCTTGAGGACAAGGATGTCCTAAACCCCAGGCGGAGAAAAGAGCAGCTCAGCAGGCCAAGCAGAGCAGGAGAAAGCTGGTCTCTCAGATGTGTGTGTGTGTGTGGGGGGGGGCATCACCGGGACAGCTGACCCCTTTTGACCCTCCTCACTATTACCAGGTCACTCTGCAGAACACACGGCGCAGCATTCACAAGGCGGGGGGGTCTCTAACTGCCCATCCCAGCAAGCCAGGCATTCTCAAATCTGGGCCCCCTGATGTTGCTGGACGACAACTCCCATCGCCCCCCGTCACAGCGGTCACAAGCTGATGGGAGTTGTAGTCTTCCATCAGTTGTCTCTCGGCATTCAGCACCTCGTTAAGGCTGGCAGGCCGGTTCCCCAGGCAGGGCTGCACAAAGATGGCCCGCCAGCTGCCTTGGGATGGCAACTCCCATCACCCCCCAGCTACAGCAGCTGACAGTCAGGGGTGATGGGAGTTGTAGTGCAGCAACACCGGCGGGAGGGCCGAAGTGGTGCAGCCCGGCTTTATACCCGCTGACAAGCGGCCACATCTGGATGGGTGCCGCAGTGTGTGGGGATTTCACCCTTGGCAGCCCTGCTGCACAGCTCGGGGGCCTGTATTAGGAGGGAAGGAAAGACAGGGTCTCTGCCCCAAGGAGGCTACAAACTAAATACCCAGAATGAGAAGCAGTGGAGAGGAGGAGGGCACAGTGGAGGGACTCAGCTGTAGTGGCTGGTCCTAAGAAGCCGGGGGTGAGGTTGAGGGCTAAAAAAGGAGGCACAGCTGCCTCCGGTTCCCGGCAGCAGCTTGAGGCGGGGTGTGTGTGTTTCCCCTCTCTCCTGCCCTGCCTGAGAGGCACGCTGCCTGCAGGCTGGCCATTCATCAGGCAGCGCTGTGTTTGACTCGCAGCTGTTGGCAGACTACAGCGCCCATCATCCCCGACTGCTGCAGCAGAGGGTGATGGGAAACGTCATCCAACAGCTGGAGGGCCAAAGCTGTCTCCCCCCCCCCCCGCTGGTGCCTTCTCCCTTGTGTGCTTGAAGGTGCTTGCAAAAGAGAGGCGCTCTTAAAAACACACATGGCCAAGCGCGGCTCGATTGCCAGTTCTAAAGAAGAACGCGGAGAGGAAATGGGTGAAATAACGGAGAACAGCCCAGACGAGGCGGCGGCAACCTTCAGACAAGATTGGGCTTAGCCAGAGTCAACGAGCGTTTGAAGAGCAAGGCCACGAGACCAAACGGGCAACGGAGACGGAGTGAGAACGACGCGGGGCTGTCTCTGGGGAGGTCGATGGAAAGGTGAGGGGCCACCACAGAGGAGGCTCTGCTGCAGGAGCAGCTCCTCCAGACGGGCACAGCTGCCTCTCCTTGCCGGAGCTGGGCTTGCTCCTCTCCCTCCCCCCTCTCCTGTGCGCTGTCTGCCAGGCCGGCCATCTGCCAGGCTGCGCGCTCTACCTGACAAGTAGCCAGCCTGCAGGCAGCACAGCGCTCTTTAACACTGGGTCCAGGTGTGTGTGGGGGAGGAACAAACAGGTCTCCGGAGAGAAGAGGCAGCGGTGCCTGCTTTGACCACCCCCCCCCCCCCCGCGCTGGATCAATCAGCCTTAGGACCAGTCGCTCCTGCTGGGCTTCCAGACGCCGCCGGCCCACTTGCCCCCTGAAGGCAGAGAGGAGGGGGTCTGACGCTGGTCTCAGTGGAGAGGCCGGTTTGTGCCCGAGACTGAAAGGAAGCCCACCCTTTCCAAAGAGGACCTTGGAATTTGGAGCAGGAGCAGGAGGAGGCGGCGGCTGGAGGAAGAGCGATCCAGGCCCCGGCCACTCCGGCAGGCCTGCTGCTCCGCCTCTGCAGAGGCTCTGCTCCGTTCCCGGCCAGTGAGCACTGCTAGGATACCCAGCCTGGGACTGTTTGCACAGGGACAGGTAAACACAGGGGAGCTCTTTCGAGGCCGGGCTGGGAGCACCCAGCCAGCTCGGTCAACATCCACCTGCCCCTTCGGCAGCACAGATCCGGCGTCCAACGTTGATCAGGCAGGCTGGTGAGTCAGCCTGGGAGGCACGGCCTGGCCACCTGTCAGGCTGAAAGGCCGAGCATCTGCACGCCGTATCCGGAGGCAACCAGGCGGCTGGGATCTACTGCCCTCCGATCCAAGCAAGGCGATCCGGGCGCCTCCGGGGACGCTGCTAACATGGGACAAAGGAGCCGCCATTCGTAAACAGGGTTCGCTGCTGTGACCGTTGGCCCGAAACACTCCGATCCGCATCTGCAGCACTGCAGTTTGGCCGAAACGCCACAGGGGCTCTGGATCTGCAGGGATGGGAAACCAGTCCCGTTTCCCCAAGAGACGGCTGTTGGTAGGAGAACGCAAGTTGTGTGGAAAAGAAAAGCGTCAGAGGGACATCGTTCTCACGGATATTAGGGCTGGAGGGAGAAAGCTCCTGCCCTCTGGAAGCTCCCTAGTGGTCGCAAGCATGACTTGTCCCCTTAGCTAAGCAGGGTCCACCCTGGTTTGCATTTGAATGGGAGACTAGAAGTGTGAGCACTGCAAGAGATTCCCCTTACTAGGGGATGGAGCCGCCGCTCTGGGAAGAGCAGCAGAAGGTTCCAAGTTCCCTCCCTGGCAGCATCTCCAAGATCGGGCTGAGAGAGATTCCCACCTGCACCCTTGGAGGAGCCGCTGCCAGTCTGTGAAGATGATCCTGAGCTAGATGGACCAAGGGTCTGACTCAGTATACGGCAGATTCCTATGTGACTCTCCGCAAAAGTAAAACAAGGTTGGAGGTGGAGAGAACGCTCGTGTGCTAAGCTCCGGCTGGGCAAGGTCAAGCACAGATCCTGCCCCCAGCTTCAGAATGAGGTAGGAGGGGAAACTGTCTTCTCCTGCCCCTAACAGCAACCACGAGGCAGAGGCTTGGGGAACCACATCCCAGAGGAACGTTAGTCTGCTCCAGCAAAAGTTAACAGCCTTGGGAAGACGGAGCGAGGAGCTGCAGCAGCACTCTGCAGGTGCGGGGGGGGGGGGCGCTAGTCCGTCACGCCCCCCACCCACCCCCACCCCGTGCGTCCAGGCTCTTCCCTGCACTGGCTGCCCCAGACTAAGAGGAGGGCTGCTGGCCCTCTGGAATGATTCTGCGCTCGACTCAGAGGCCTCCGAGCCCTGCACGGACCTGCAACCCCCCCACCCCCGTGCATGTTGCATGTTGGTACCGCTGCAGGAAAGAGAAAGAGAGAGTGAGATGGTGGGAAGGAAGGAAGTCGGTCTGCTGGCTGCGGAACACCCTGCCTGCCTCTGCCGAAATGAACTCTGGGCTGCAAAGGTTTCTGCCACACACAAGCAGCTGGGAGCTGTCCCAGGACACCCCAGGTGGTGGCGGGTTTTGTGCATCACGTGCTGGCAGCATCCTCCACCCCACCCCACCCCACCCCACCCCACTCCCCCGATGCTTTTGCCGGGGACACCTTAAGTGGCGCAGCAGGGAAATGCTTGACTAACAAGCGGAAGGTTGCCAGTTCGAATCCCCACTGGTCTGTTTCCCCCACATAAATCGGACCGCAGCGATATAGGAAGATGCTAAAAGGCATTGTTTCATACCGCGCGGGAGGAGGCCGTGGCAAATCCCTCCTGTATGCTACCCAAAGAAAACCGCAGGGCTCTGTGGGCGCCAGGAGTCGACATCGACTTGACGGCACACCTTACCTTTACCACTGGCTGTCCACTATGTGTCGCCCCTGCCTTTGATCAAGACACCAGCGCGCCGAAAGTTTCCAGCTACTTGCTCTTCTCCCTTTCCCCCAGGAGGAGGTGGTGTCTGCCAAGAGCCCGAGGCACTCCCTGCCACCCCGCCCCCGCCCCCCCCCCCCGCACACAGACTGTTTTCCTGCAACTTCTCTTATGTTTTGCCAGGAGCTGTTTTTCCAGAACGTGGCTAAACAGTTCTCCGCCGTGTCCCTTCCTGCTCATTCGCATGCCCGCCAAATGGAACCTCCATATGCAGGGGATGTATACCAAATGTGCTGTGAGAGGGCCAAACCACAACTGCTGCCCTCAGGCCCTCCCAGGGGCACCCAGCTGGCTGCTGCTGCCAGGATCAGAGCTGGAGGGCAGGGGGGTGGATGGGGGGCAGTGCCGATCCAGAAATGCATCCCGGGAGTTCTGTCTGCATGCCCACTTGCCTGCACATAGCGCATGGCTCTTCAAGAGCATCCTAAACCCATAGGAGCATAGGAAGCTGCTGTATACTGAGTCAGACCCTTGGTCTAGCTAGCTCAGTATCGTCTACACACAGACTGGCAGTGGCTTCTCCAAGGTTGCAGGCTGCAGTCCCTCTCAGCCCGATCTTGGAGATGCTGCCAGGGAGGGACTTTGGAACCTTTTTCTGCTCTTCCCCGAGCAGTGGCTCCATCCTCACAAGGGGGAATCTCTTCCAGGGCTGCTCACACTTCTAGTCTCCCATTCATATGCAACCAGGGCAGACCCTGCTTCGCTAAGAGGATAAGTCATGCTGGCTACCACGAGACTGGCTCTTCTCTCTCTCTCAGACTGAGAAGAAGAGACACTAGGCCGCCTTTGGGCATTTCCACACACACAAGCACCCTGCAAGGCAGAGACTGGTGGCTTCCAAGCCCCACTGTGAAGCTGGGGTCGCCAACCCTCCTCCTCCAGAGGAGCTCCTTTGCCTGGGTTTAAAGAGGTTCCCTGCTGCTGCTCCTCCAGACTGACCCCCTGAAGCGAGAGGGAGGCATATTGGCTTCCTGAGGCCCGGCAACCTCTTTCTGAAGAGGGCTACTCCAGGTTCCTTGAGCAAAGGGCCATCAGGGCTGGGGAGCCGCTCTTGCTTGTGCCTGCCAGTGGCTTGGGAGGGGGGAACGGGCAAGTCCGCAGTGTGTCTGGCGGGGTCAGAGGGCGCCCCCCCCCCACTCCAGCCCGGCCCAGGCCAGCCCGAGAATTCTGCCAGAGGCATCGCGCGCTCCGGGGTGGTCCTGCTCCGCAGAGCGGCTGGAGAGCGCGGCTCAGCTCCGGAGAGCGAGCCGCGGGGTGGGAACCACCTGGGAGTGATGTAAGCCTCCCCCGGAGAACATCCAGCGGGTGGGCGCAGGCCAAGGCAGGAAACAAGGCGGGCCAACAGAGCGGGCTCGGGACGGACAGGCCCCTCCGCGCCGCTCTCCATGCGGCTCAATTGGGAAAGGTCGCTGCCGGCGTGCCGGAGCAGAGTCGGGGGGCGCGCGGCGGGCGGGATCGGGACTAAGATGCGGGCGCAGATGTGGCGGCGCCCCCCGCCCCGTGCAGAAAGATGCAAGGCGGGCGGGGACCCCCAGGCAGCAGAAGCGCCAGAGGGGCAGCAGTCCGAGGCTGCAGCGGCAGCAAAGGCTCTGGGGAGGATTGCTGCGGCGGCGGCTGCTGCCCTCGAGGCCCCCAGACTTGGGGGGCTGGTCTTCCTCCGCATGCCTCCTCCCTTTGGGCCCTCCTTTTCTCCCCCGCAACGCGCACAACAGCCTGCCCTTCGCCCAGTGGGGGAAAGTTGAGCTCCCCGGCCGGCCGCCGCACGAAGTTTGCAGACCCAGACCCAGTCCCAGGCGGGCGACGCCGGCTTGCGGGCTTGCTCGCCCAGCAGCGCAGCGCCGGAGGAGGAGAGGCGTGTGCGCATGCTCGCCGCCTTGTTTTGCCACGGTTGCTCCTCCTGCGCCCCCATCCCCTGGTCCGGCCGGCCCCCTCGCGCGCCCATTGGCTTCCCGTCGGCCGCGGGGCGGGGCCTCGGCGAGGGGCTGGGGGCATTTAAAGGGCTTCCGCGCGGCGGCGGCTCCAGAACTGAGTGCCAAAGCGCCCCTCTGGCTCCTCGCAAGCAGCCGCAGCCACAGCCGACGTCTGTCCCGCCTGCCCGGTGCCTGCTGCCCGCGCCATGATCTTCGACCGGCTGAAGCGCTTCGCCATCGTGCTGGACTGCCCTGAGCTGGCCTCGCCGCCCGTCTTCAGCTCGGGCGAGAGCGTGGCCGGCCGCGTCGTGCTGGAGCTGTCCGGGGAGGCGCGCCTGGGCGCCCTCCACCTGCACGCCGAGGGCTGCGCCAAGGTCCACTGGACCGAGTCCCGCAGCGCCGGCTCCAGCACCGCCTACACGCAGAGCTACAGCGACCAGGTCGACTTCCTCAGCCACCAGGAGACCCTCCTCGCCCCGCCAGGTAGGGCGCACGGACCGGCCGCCGGGCTGGGTTGGGGGCTTGCAGGGGGAGGAGGAGGAGGCGGCCAGGAGGGTCCCCTCCGTATCGGCAGCCGTGCCAGGCTCCGCCGTCTCTCCAGCAGGAGGGAGCCAGCCAGCCCACCCCAGACTGTCGCTTTGGACGCGGCTGCCAGCCGGCCCTCCTGGCCGTCTCCCGGCTGGCAGGAGGGGGCCTGGGCGAGCCCCCTGCCCCGCCGCTCTCTGGATCTTCCCGGGGGCTGGCACGGCGGGGCAGGGGGCTCGCCCAGGCCCCCTCCTGCTAGCCGCGGGAGCCTGGGAGGGCGCTTGGGGTGGGGTTGAGGCCGGGATCTTCCTCCAGTGGCCGCTGCCGGCCCGGAGCGGTTGCCCGAGCTCGGCTCTTGCAGCTGGCGCGGGGCGGCTTCCTTTGACAGCAGGCGACGCTCCTCTTTTCCGCCCTTCCGCGCCCCGCCAGCGTCTCGCAGCAGCAGCGCGCTCCGCGGGCGCCCCGGCCCGGCTCTCTGCGCTGCTTGCTCACCACGGCTCTCTCTCTCTCTCTCTGTTCCCGGCAGACCACGGAGAGGTCACCGTCCTCCCGGCCGGCCACCACGAGTTCCCCTTCACCTTCCAGCTCCCCGAGTAAGTCCTGCGCTCGAGGCGGGTGTGCCCTGGCAGGGGAGGGCGGGGGGAGGCGATGACACCCACCCACCCCGCTCCCTGCGCCTGCCCGCTTGGCCTGACAGACGCCCCGCTCTCCTTCGCGGACAGGACTCTGGCCACCTCCTTCGAGGGCAAGCACGGCAGCGTCCGCTACTGGCTGAAGGCCAAGCTGCACCGGCCCTGGGCCTCGGTCAAGAAGGCCAAGAAAGAGTTCACCGTCATCGAGCCCATCGACATCAACACGCCCGCCTTGCTGGTAAGCCCCGGGGGCCCTTCAGCCTGGCTGTCTTTCCCTGACTGTTCCTCTGGAAACGGGGCTGCTAGCCTGGCTGGTCTTGTGTTAGCACTGGGGCTAAAGGTGTCGGTGACCCGCCTTGAGAGGCTTTGAGCGAGAGCGAGCCGAGAAACCCAGCACTCCATAAGCCCCCCAGAAGGTGCCCCGGTTTGTTGGGTCCCCCAGGCAGATGCGGCACCCCACCGCCAGCGTGCCGGTCCAGACCTTTCCAGGCCATGGTATGACAGTTCATTGCGCTTGGGGCCAAAGAACGCCAAGGTGGCCTTTGGCCCCTGCTCACCCCCGAGCTCAGCAGGGATTTGAGCTGTCTTCCAACAGGACATGCAGGGCACACCTGCTGCTGCTGGCAGACAGGCCTCCCGGAGAGCCCGGGATGCTCAAGGCCCCAATCTGGTCCCGTGGTGGTTCCCAGCAAGGGTGTTGCTGCCACTGTATTCAGCAGCCCTGACTCGCATGGGCTGAGCAGAGTGGCCCCCCTCCATCGTGGTTCTTTCAGAAGAACCCGAGCACAAGGCCCCCCCGGGGGACACCGAGGGCAAGCCCCTTTCTGCAAAGAGACAGGTGCAGGCAGTGGGAGTAAGGAAAGGCGGCGAAGCGATACAGGGTGTTAAAACCTGAGGGGGAAAAGAGGTGTCTTGAAGCAAAGAAGGGGGGGGAATCCTGGAGGTACCTGGAAGTCCTCCTTCTGTAAGTTTCTCTGGAGGCTCTTCCTTAGGACAGAGGAAGGATCCTCGCCAAACGCTGCCAGCTGGCCAGAGGGCTGCACTGTGGAAGGGAGTTGCTCAGGGCGTGGAGAAAGGAGCCCCTTCCCCTGATCAAGCGCCTCTCTTCTCCCCACAGGCGCCTCAGGCTGGTGCCAAAGAGAAGCTCGCCCGTGCTTGGTACTGCAACCGTGGCCAAGTCTCCATCTCCGCAAAGATTGACCGGAAAGGCTACACCCCAGGTGAGTTGCCCGGAACTTGGGAAGCAGAGAGGCAGCAAGGCCTCCCGTCCCCCTCGCTCCGCGATTCCCTGGCCATGAAGAGCTCTGGGGAGGATCTGAGTGGATCAACAAACCACAGGCCCTTTCTGCTCCTTCCACAAATTGGTCTAGTCCCTTTTTAAAAAGCCATCTGTGGCTCGCATGTTGTGGCAGTGAGTCCCCAAAGTTAACGCCGTGAAGCCGCTGGCCCGGGGGTCAAAGAAGAAGCCTAACGCTGCTCTCTCCCGGCTTTCCCTCTCGGCAGGTGAAGTCATTCCCATCTTTGCCGAAATTGACAACTGCACCACACGCACGGTGGTACCCAAAGCTGCCATCATCCAGACACAGACTTTCATTGCCCGAGGAAACAAGAAGCAGAAGAAGTCCATCGTGGCGAGCATCGTGGGAGACTCCATTGCGGCGGGGAAGCGGGAGGTGTGGCACGGGCGTGCGCTCAAGATCCCCCCCGTGGGACCCTCCATCCTGCAATGCCGCATCATCCACGTGGAGTATGCCCTCAAGGTGAGTGACGGACGCAGAGGCAGATGTAGGCGGGCAGGCTTTTATTCCTGACTCTTCTTTCTTTCTTACCGGAGATTTGTCAGGTTCATGGCCCTGAAGCAGAGCCAAAGGGCAGAACATCTTCCAATGCTCTATTGTAACACAGAAAAACTTCCATTTCTAAAAATGCACCCCGCCCCCTCACCATGAAATCAGTAATCTGATGGGTAGATACAATACCAGTCAAGGTTATAATTGACTCTATAATGTAAATGCATAACTCTTTGGGCATGAGGGAGAGAGAGAGAGAGATGTCTGAGGCACGTGAGTCCTCCAGCTCTGCTTACGGAACAACTCAAGCTGGCTCAGTCCAATCCGCTTAGGGAACCGGGTCTGCAAAAGCTTCGGATCTGAAACGTTCCCCCAAACCCACATTGCTGCTCCTAGGTTTGAAAAGCCTGTGGTAGCACATGTAACATTTAAATGAATTTAAATATCTGAGGGCCGCATGAGGCCAGGGCTTCTGCACCTTCTAGAACTGCCTGCCACGCCCAGCAAAGGAAGCCCCAAAGCAGCTCTGCAGAAGGGGGAGCTGGGCTCTGCCAGACAAAACCAGGTTTCTGAGCCACCCTCTCCTCCTCCCTTGCTCTGGCAGGTCTGCATCGACATCCCAGGGACTTCCAAACTCTTCTTGGAGCTGCCGCTGGTGATCGGGACTATCCCGCTCCATCCCTTCGGCAGCCGCACGTCCAGCATCAGCAGCCAGTACAGCGTCAACATAGACTGGCTACGGATGGGCATCACCGACCAGCCGGAAGGTAAGCGCTTGATGTCAAGGCCTTGGAGGGTGGGTGGGTCGTTCTTAATCCAGGGATGGAATCCAAGGCCGAGAGGCCGCTTGGAGGGCCTCGAGCAAAACGAATGGAGGCGTAGGAAAGGTCTGAGCCGCTAGCAGCCATGATGCCTAGATGGAACCTCCAGGTTCCAGGGCAGTCTACCTCAGAATGCCAGCGACCGAGGAGCTAGGCCAGGAGAGGGCTGTTGCCCATGCCTTGCTTGCAGAATTCCTGGTTGGCTGACTGCAGGAAGCGGGGGGGGGGCGCTCAACTAGAGGGGCCTTGGGTCTGATCCAGCCGGGCTCTTTGCTCGATGCTAAGAAACCCTCCTCTAACTGAAGCCCCTGTGTCTTTCTCTCCAGCTCCGCCAGAGTATTCTTCCGTGGTATCCGGGGAGGAAACTGTTGGGAGCCTTTCACCTCCTTGCCCGGAAGAAGCCTCCGGTATCCTCGAAGGGCCTTTCTTTGCTTACATCCAAGAATTCCGCTTCCGGCCTCCCCCTCTCTACTCTGAGGTGAGCCCGGAGGGAGGCCAGGGTGGTGTGGAGGTGCAGGGGGTTGGGGGTCCTCCTTGCTGCCCCATCCAGCTCCCCCTGGGCAGGACCTGCCACACTGATCTCGGGGCAGGGGGGCGTACCTGGCGTACTTCCAGCAGGGCTTGGGGATGGAGGACCTCCAGGGCTTCCTGGACCGGAGTGCCTCGCCTTGATGCAGTTGCTATGATAAAGCAGCAGTTGCTGGGGGGGGTGGCCCAGCTCCTCTGCTCCTCCAGCCAACTCTCTGTGCTCTGGGGGCTGACCTCTGCCTTCTCCTCTCTCTCTCCCCCCAGGTGGACCCCAACCCCCCCTCCGACAACAGCGCCCGCCCACGCTGCATGACTTGCTGAAGGAGGCGTCGTCGTCGTCCAACTTGAGATCATCGTCTTCTACAACGGAAATCCCTTTTGCCGAGAGAACCGCAGCGGACAGGCGGTGATGGGGGTGTGGGGGGGGGGAATCGGCCCTCGCCCCCGAAGCTGCACCTGCCCTGGGACTGGCGTGTCGTGCGGAACGTGTGTGCCAGACGCTCCACGCCGTATCGGCCGGTGCGGGAGATACGAAGGGAAGGGAACTCCGGAGCAGCAGTGGCGGCAGCAGCAGGCAGCACCTCCTCAGGATTATGCCCAAGACTTGAGGCTCCGAGCAGCACTCCCTGCAGGGGGGCCACGATGATGCCTTTGGGCCTGCTGCGTGGCTGGCGCCACCCCCAGCTTGGAGAAGCGGGGCCCGCCCCTCTCCCCCAGGGAGGAGGCCTCTGCTCGGTCCTCCAGGACAAGCCATATGTGCCTTGAAGGAAGAAGCCCACCCAGTGCCTTCGGGGGACGCCGCCTTGCCACTTGTGGCATTCTTGGGCCACCCACTCAGGTTCCTCTCCAAGACTGGCCAGACCTGCCACACCCATCGGGGTGGGCGAGGGGTGGGCGGGAAGAAACTCGCCCACCTGCTCGAGCAGAGATTGTGGGCGGCCCGTGGCGAGTGGGGTGTGTGTGTGTGTGTCTGTGTGTGCACGCACAGCCTCCTTTCTCTGCCCTCGCTGCAGCAGGGAGTGGGTCTGGCTTCGCCACAGATGAAAGTTTGACTAATTGCACTCTGTGGGGGAGGCGGGAAGAGATGGCGACATCGGAGATGTTGTGTGCAGCCTCTGTTTCCTGCTGCCGTTGAGCAGAAGAGCAGCCCCTTGCAAGCCAGGAGGCAGGCCTGATGGCTGATCGTGCAGTGGGAAAGGCAGCTCTTAAGCGCTGGTTCTGTGAACCCAGCAAAGGACAATGGAAAGACATTTGCAGAGCAAATTCCTTGGGGTGCTCCTGCCCATTTGGAGGAGGAAGGTGAGGAGGGAACTCTCTCTCTCTCTCTCTCCCTACAATGCATTCCACGAGCTTCAGACACACAACTTTCCAAAGCTCCAGGAGTATGAAGATTCCCCCATAACAGGCCTCTGGGCCGAATGCTTGTACCTCTTTTTCTGACGTGCTCTGGTTTGATGCAGATTTACAGCAACCTGTTTCTAGGTTTGCATATTTTATATACTTGGTGCCTTAAGCTGTGTTTGGAAATATGGCTGTATTTGTATGTCTTTTAAAATGCCTGGTTTTGTACAAGTGATGCAAAATAAATTCATGAAAACTACCAGTAACCAGCATTCTCCTGGATGTCTCTTTACGGTCAGGCAACTATATACTAGTGTGTAAGTCCTATTCCACCCCACCATTACTATTTTTTCTTTACTACTTACCCTTTGATCCTTTGGCTTTGAAATGGACCCTCCAAAGCTGCTACCTACTGAGTCAGGCCCTTGGTCTGTCTAGCTCCGTATTGTCTACACTGACTGGCAGCAGCGCTCCATAATTTCAGGCAGAGAAGGGTCTTCCCCAGCCGTGCCTGGCAAGGATTCGACCCCTGAAGTACAATCCTCTCCTATTGAGTCACACAAGGAAGCTAAAAAAAGTACCACCACAAAACCATTATCAGTCAGACAGAGCAACAGAGGCAAATCCCAAGATAAAAACTAGAGCCCGAGCAGCCTGCTTTGAGCTCTGCCTGGTCAGCACTTTCTGGGGCGAGAGCCAGAGAGACACCAGTCCATCAAAACACAGCCCTTGACACATCTGATCAAAACCAGGCTCGTCTGCGACTTAACGTTTAAACTCCTGTGGGAGGGAGTTCCCTGGGTGAGATTGTGGCTTGGTCTTCCGCTTCCCAAGTGTTAAGGGCTGCCATATCACCCGCTCGGCTACCCTGCCACCCCTTGCATGCTTATGTCCATGGCAGGGAACCTCTTGCATTCAGTAGGAAAGTTCTCTAACCCGGGAAATGCAGTTGGGAGGTCCCGGAAGCCAAACCTAGGCTGCTAGGTAGCATATACTGAAGGACAGGACCCCCAAGGTGGCATTCTCTGAAGTGCTACCTGTTCCACATGCAGAGCCAGCTACAGAGGTGGAGCTGCGGGCAGATGGCACCCACCTGAGAACCCTTAAAAGAACTCAAATGTGAAACTGCCAACTTCCTCGCAAAACGTATCCCTGCAATCAGGCTCTGTACAGGAGAACTGGAAAGTAGCAACAAGTAACACCGAAAGTAACACCGATTTTTAAGAAGGGATCCCAGGGGGGGGTCTGGGAAATTACAGGCCAGTGAGCTTAACGTCTATTTCAGGCAGATTGATGGAAAACATTCTCAAGGATAAAACTGTAAAGCACACAGAAGAACAGGCCCTGCTGGGTTTCTGCAAAGCTAATCCTTCAGAGTTCTTTGAGAGTGTCAACAGGCATATGGACAAAGGTGATCCAGTTGACAATGTTTGCTTGGGTTTCCAAAAAGCTTTAGATCCTCATCAGACTGTTGAGAAAACTTAGCAGTCATGGGATAATGGGGCAGGTTCATGTTCATGGCTTGGTAACTGGTTGAAGGACAGGAAATGGGGTGGGAATAAATGGAGAGTTCTCTAAATGGAGGAAAGTAAGAAGTGGGGTCCCCCAGGGATCTGTACTGGGACCCGTGCTTTTTAATTTATTCATAAATGATCTAGAAGCAGGGGTAAGCAGCGATGTGGCTAAATTTGCAGATGACACCAAACTCTTCCGGGTAGTGAAATCCCAAACGGATTGTGAGCAGCTCCAAAAGGATCTCTCCAAACTGGGGGAGTGGGCGACAAAATGGCAAATGCCGTTTATTGTATTTTTATTGTTCCATTTTTATACCACCTTTCATAATGCATCTCAAGGCAGTTCAATGTAAACAAGTGTAAAATGATACATATTGGGGGCAGGGGGGAACTGCACATATACGCTGATGGGATCTGAGCTGTCGGTGACTGACCAGGAGAGGGATCTTGGTGTCGTGGTGGACAGCGCGTTGAAAGTGTGGACTCAGTGTGCAGCAGCCGTAAAAAAGGCCAATTTCCTGCTAGGGATCATTAGGAAGGGTACTGAAAATAAAAATGTTAACATAATGCCCTTATACAAATCTATGGTGCAGCCACATTTGAAGTACTGTGTACAGTTTTGGGCACCTTAGCAGACATTATAGAACTGGGAAAGGTGCAGAAGAGGGCAACCAAAATAATCAGGGGCCTGGAGCACCTTCCTTATGAAGCAAGGCTACAACACCTGGGGATTTTTAGTTTGGAAAGAGAGGTGACTATGGAGAAACATGATCGAGGTATATAAAATTATGTATGGAGTAGAGAGACTGGACAAAGATAAATGTTTCTTCCTCGATAACAACATCAGAACCAGGGGTCATCCCATGAAACTGAAGGCCAGGAAATTTAAGACCAACAAAAGGAAGCACTTTTTCACACAGCGCATAATTAATCTATGGAATTCTCTGCCACAAGATGTGGTGATGGCCACTAACTTGGATGACTTTAGAAGGGCTTAGACAAATTCATGGAGGACAGCCAGGTCTATCAATGGCTGGTGGCTATAGGCCACCTCCAGCCTCAGAGGCGAGATGCCTCCAAATACCAGTTGCAGGGGAGCAACAGCAGCAGGAGAGAGGGCAGGCACATCCCACTTGCCTGGGGGCTCCCCGGAGGCATCTGGTGGGCCACTGTGGGAAACAGGATGCTGGACTGGATGGGCCTTCTTGGGCCTGATCCAGCAGGGCTGTTCTTACGTTCTCAGGTCACTCGGTCAGGTCTCCATGCCTGGAATGGTGCCTGTCCTAAAAACCCAATGTGAGTGAAAGGGAGCAGCTTATGAACAGTAAGTCTCTCCCCTTGGGCTAAACTCGGAGACCCCTGAAGCCCCCTGCCTTGGACACCTTGGCTGCTCCGCTACAACCCTTGGGAAGGGAGGAGTTTCACTCCATGGCGCATAAATCTCTTTCCTAGGAATCAGGGCATTCTCGGTTCTCTTATCGGACATTTCCGAGTTCGTTACGTTATTCCTGCCTCGGGAGGTTCATTTTGCTATCTTTGTCGATTTTCCTTTTACCCAGTTGTAGGACTTGGTACATTTCATTTATTTATTATTACATTTCTATACCGCCCCGCCCAACAGCTCTGGGCAGTTTACAAAACCGAAACAGAATAGAATCATTTAAAAATCCATTGTAAAACCATATAAAATCTAAACAATTCAAACCCAGTTTAAAACAGTTAAAACAATTTTAAAACCCTGGAAGGCCAGACCAAAAAAGAAAGAAAAAAGAAACACCTCCCCCCATTTCTTTCCCCAGGCATTTGGAATAAAGATTTGGGAAAGGGGTGTGGAAACCTTTTTCTTCTTCTTCTTCTTCTTTTTGCAGGAGGGGGAGGGTTGTCGGAAGAGATAGGATTGCACCAGTTTGTTGGTTTGTTTAAAATATTTATATCCCACCCCGCCAGTGCAATATTGCTTGGGGCGGCTTACAGCAATAACATAGACACAGATACAAGTAATAAAATAAAATTTTTTAAAAATTCAGATTGAAAACAATTATTGGGTTCAAATTAAAACTGAAAATTATAAAAATGTTATATAAAGATGTATTTTAAAAACACGGAGGGAGGGAGTGTGGCAAATTGTCAACTCAACCGATGCAAGCCTAGTTTATTTATCACCTTGATTTTTGTTTCAGTGCTATCCAGCGAGGGCTCAGTCAAGAGCAGATGGGAGCTGGCCTTGTGGTCGCAAACACGACTTGTCCCCTTAGCTAAGCAGGATCCGCCCTGGTTGTACTTGAATGGGAGACTTGATGTGTAAGCACTGGAAGAGATTCCCCTCAGGGGGATGGAGCCACTCTGGGAAGAGAATCTAGGTTCCAAGCTCCCTCCCTGGCAGCATCTCCAAGAGAGGGCTGAGAGAGATTCCTGCCTGCAACCTTGGAGAAGCTGCTGCCAGTCTGTGCAGACAATACTGAGTGAGATGGACCAAGGGTCTGACTCAGTAGATGGCAGCTTCCTATGTTCCTATGAGCAGGTTCTGCCTCATTCCTCATGAGGCAATCCTTATGAGGCACTCCTGGACACTCAGCATCTGGGCTGCCCTTCCATTATCAGTTGCAAGTAGGTCACACCCACTCTGGTGGGAACTCAGGCATGCTTCAGGCGGGAACTCACTGGCCCCTGTTCTTCCGTTCAGCACACACCTGTCAGCCACCTGGCAGCAGGGCCGGCTTCTGGCCTCCCTTGGCAACCTGCACCTTCCATCCCTATAACAGGGATCCCCAGATGCTGTGGACTACAACTCCCAGAATCCTCAGCTGCAATGGTAGCCCACAGCATGTGGGAATCCCTGTTAGAGGCAACACGGGTCCCTTCTCGGGTCTTTATCCTTCTCTAGGAGCTGCCGGCTGAGGAGAAGCCTCCACCGTCGGACCAGCGAAAGGACAGCCCTGCTGCTGGGTCATGCCAGGCGCTTGGGAAATTTCTGAGCCATTCAACAACCCTGTGACCTTTTCAAGAGAGCGTGTGGCTCTCTCTCTCGCTCGCTTGCTCGGTGGCCTCGTGGGCCCTCCCGGTATGATCTTCCCCTCTGCCCTGGCACGGCCGTTCTGGTTTCCACAGCCCAAGGCAGCTTTTGGGCAGAGAACACCCTCCCTAACACACAGACACACAGACACAGACACACACACACACACCCAACTCACACCTGGCTGCTGATGGCCCCCTAGCTTGAAATCCCAAATATGTTCCTTGGCTGGGTCCCCCCTGGCCTTGTGATCACAGAAATAGCCGTGGGGAAGGGGGAACACAGCCAAGGACAGTATCTGCCTGGCCATCCCAGCAAGGTGGAGCAGATCCTCCCACCCCCAAAACGGAGACTCCAGTTTCAGCCACGCTATGGGGAGCTGGCCTGGTAACTTTCCGCCCTGCCCTGCTGCAATTCAGGCCGTGATGGCGCTTTCTCTTTTCATCAGGAGAGGTGGGCGGGAGGGCGGGACCCAAAAGGTCTCCCACTTCAATCCAGTTCAACGTGCCCGGGCTGGGCAAGATTCCTCCTCCCTGCCTGAAACTCTGGAGTCAGAGCAGCTGCCAGTCCGTGCAGATAACGCTGAGCTCCAGGGGCTGGCCTGGCTGAGCAGAAGGCAACGAAGGGCCCTCCGGTGCTCTCTCTCTCTCGGGAGAGAACAGAGCCCAGAAGAAGGGCCACCGGGCCAAGCCTTTTAACATCCCCCACGAGCTCAGACAGGGACTGAGCAGCTTCGAGGCTAGGACATGGGGCGCTGTGGTGGGAAGCACTCTGCAGATGCTCAGGAGCCTGCCAACAATTCGGGGCGTCATCCACACCTGCCCTTGGCCCGGCCCTTCGGGAGCACCCAAATCTGTGCTGCCCTCGCCGCCGCCGCCGCCTTCCTGCGAGAAACCCAGCGAGGAAGCACCTGGCCTGTTCTCGCCACCTCAGCAGAATCCAGGGCGGCCGTCGGCCACTCGTGATGTGTCGGCGCTTCGCCAGAGCAAGCACGACGACGTCACCCACCAGACCGGATCGTCAGCGCCAACGCCGCGCGGTCAACTTCCGAGGGGCAACCTCGAGGGTGGCTCAGACAGGGCTTACTCAGAACCCCACACGGCCATCCAGGTCCTGGCAACAGGAAGGTGCACAGATTGGTTTACATCAACAGGGATGGCGGGCGGTGGGGGGGAGGTATTTATAGTCCTCAGGCCCCAGCAGGAGGGACATACTTTCAAGACCACCTGGCTAAAAATAAACGGCACTTACTATGTATATTTCCACCCGGTGGCCTTCCTGCTTTCTCTTTTCACTGTTTATTCTGGCGCTTCCTCTCCGCTGTACACGAGCAATGAGGAAACCTCCGGGTGGCCTTTGGAGAGCAGAGCACGGCCAGACCTGGTGGGGGTTTCTGGTAAATATTGGCCTTGTTTGCAAACCTGCTGTTGAGAAAGAGCAGGCGGTGAGGTGCTGGGCACGCCAGAAGCCAGCCGGCACCAGGAAGACCCTCCCCACGCTACTTGTTTATTTCATTTTTCATATTTGTAGACCGCCCCAAACTTCCATCTCCGGGTGGCTTACAGCAACATAAAACGGATTAGAATAAAAACCACTGAACACAATTTAAAGCCACAGCTGAGTTTAAAAGCTTGGGTGAGAAAAGAAGGCTTTAAAGACTGTTTAAAAGTTGTCAGAGATGGAGAGGCCCTTATTTCAGCAGGGAGCGCATTATTCCAAAGCCTCGTAGCCACCAGACGAGCCGGTGGCAACTGCAGACGGAGCTCTCCAGACAATCTCAGTGGGTGGTGGGGCTCATGGTGAAGAGCAAGTTCTCTTAAAAACCCAGGGCCCAAGACATTTAGGGCTTTGTAGGTTATAACCAGCACCTTGTATTTTGCCTGGAAACTTATCGGCAGCCAATGTAACCCTTACAAAACAGGAGTAATATAGTCTCTCCGAGAGGACCCAGAGACCAACTTGGCTGCCGCATTCTGTACCAACTGTAGTTTCCGGACTACGTACAAAGGCAGCCCCACATAGAGTGCGGTGCAGAAGTCTGGAGGTTACCAGCATACGTACCACTGTTCTGAGGTTATCTCAAGAAATGGATGCAGCTTGCAGCTCCCTGACACTAGGGAGAGGTTTGGATATAGAAGCACTCCCAGACTGCATACCTGTTCCTTCTGGGGAAGTGTGATCCCATCCAGAACAGGCAGATCAAAATCGTCTCCTGAGTTCTGACCCTGAACAATAAGTACCTCTGGATTCAGTCTCAGGTTGTTCTCCCTCATCCAGCCCGTCACCGCCTCTAGGCAGAATTTAGGGAGCTTATACCTTCTCCTGATGACGCTGACATGAAGAAATAGATTTGGGTGTCATCAGCACACTGATAACACCCTGCACCAAACCTCCTGACGATCTCTCCCAGCAGTTTCATGTAGATGTTAAAAAGCCCTGCAGAAAGTATGGAGCCCTGGGGGCATCATACAAAAGTGCAGATTTTGAAAAACAAGCGATACCTTCCAAACAATACCTTCTGAAGTCTACCTGGGAGGTATGAGCGGAACCACTGCAAAGCAGTGCCCCCTACACCTAGTCCCCCCAGAGCCATTTTTGGAAGGGCGAGATATAAATCAAATGAATCAAGGAAGGAAGGAAGGAAGGAAGGAAGGAAGGACGATGATACTGAAAACCGCCGAGAGATCCATAAGGACCAGCAGAGTCACACTCCCTTTGTCAATTCGCTGTTGCAGATCATCCATCAGGCCCACCAAGGCAGTCTCCACCCGACTGATTGACTGATTAAGAGCCTTCAAGTCAGCGTCGACTCTTAGCGACCACATAGATAGATTCTCTCCAGGCTGATCGGTCTTCCGCTTGGCCTTGAAGGTCTCTCAGTCAGTGGTGCATTCGCTGCTACCGTAATCGAGTCCACCCACCTTGCTGCTGGCCGTCCTCTTCTTCTCTTTCCTTCACCTTTTCCCAGCATTATGGACTTCTCAAGAGAGCTGGGTCTTCGCACAATGTGTCCCAAGTATGATAGTTCAAGCCTGGTCATTTGTGCCTCGAGTGAACATTCTGGATTGATTGGTTCTAGGATCCATTTTTGTGGTTTCCTGTCTGTCCATGGTATCCTCAAAAGTCTTCTCCAGCATCCAAGTTCAAAAGCGTCAATGCTTTTTCTATCTTGCTTCTTCAAGGTCCAGCTTTTGCATCCATAGAGTGCCGCAGGGCAAACCATCATTCAGACGATTCTAATCTTTGTAGGTGTAGACATGTCACAGCTTCTAAATATGCTTTCCAAGACCTTCATGGCAACCCTACCAAGTGCTAGTCTGCGGCGTATTTCTTGACTGCTGGATCCTTGACTGTTGACGGTCGATCCTAAAAGGCAGACGCTCTCCACCACTTCAATGTCTTCATTGTCAGTTCGGAGGCTGTTTGCTGTGCCCGTTGTCATTAGGTTAGTCTCCTTGACATTTAATTCTAGCCCCGTTTTTTCACTGTGCTCCTTGACTTTCATTACTAGAGCTTGCAGATCATCCACCTTCTCAGCTCTCAGAGGGGTGTCATCAGCGTAGCGCAGGTTATTTGGTATATACTATTGGATATATACTACTCCACCCCACAGCCCGCCCCAAAGCCGGTTTGAAATGGACCTAGAAGATAATCAGTTCCCTCCAAGACTGTCTGGAGCTGGGAAGCCACCACCTTCTCAATCAGCTTGGACAACCACAGGAGAGGGGTGATGGGCCTATAATTGCCTAACTCTGAAGGCTCCTGTGAAGGCTTCTTTAAAAGAGGTCTAATAATTGCCCCCTTTAAACAAGGAGGCATCCTGCCCTCCCTCAGAGAAGCACTTATCTCTCTACCAGGCGTTCTACAACAACCCCTGTGCCAGACAGTATAAGCCATGTCGGACAAGGGTCATGGTGGACAAGGGTCATGGTGGACAAGGGTCAAGGGGACAGGCGGCAGAGGCTCCACTGTCCCAAGCAGCCTGTCATCCCTGTTCTGTTCCACAGGCGGAGTCAAAATGCTCTTTACTGGGGGTGGGGGCACCTTCATGTGTTGGAAGCAGGTCCTGTATTTAAAAAATTCTGTAGCACCACCAACCTGCACAGCGCCGTACAAAGCAGAAGAGGACAGGTCTCTGCCCTGAGAGAATTACAATCTACATTCTGACACAGGGAACAACTGAGAGGGAAACTGAGGCAGATGGGAAACAGCAGAAGAATATGCATTTAGGAGAGTGGATCGGAAGAGAAATGTGATGCATTCTAGTCGCCTTACAAGGGATATTTAGCAGGATTCTTGGGTTTCAGCCTCGTGGCAAGGAGTTCCACCAGACTTGCAAAGTCCGAAGGCCCACGTCAGCAATAAGACGCATCCCCACCACCGCCATGGAGGACCACTTGGTCCTCACACACTAACAGTGAAGCATGGGTGGAAAGCGCGGCCAGGGGAGTGGGGAAGAGGGGTGTGCCCCAGCCAAACTCATGAAGATGGAATGTGGGTGGGATGTGGTGTGGCAGGGCAGGCATTGGGAACGGAATGTGCGGGATTCGGGGAGGGGGAGGCGCACAGCTCAGCAGGGTATCTGCTTCCCGGAGTCGCCTTGTTGATTTTCTGCTGCCCGGTGGATTCCTGAATGGCAGGGCTGGCAGCTTCGCAGCTCCCTCTGCGGAAAAAAACCAGGCGCCCTGGCCGAGCCGAGCCAGGCGGAGGGCCCAGCCTGTAAACAGCTGCTGCTCTTGGGGCGGCTGGCAGGTGGCTCTAGTAGTTCCAGGAGGGCTTACAGTGAGGGAGGGCTCCAGACTCAACTTCCCACAAGGCACCCCACAGGGCAGGCAGAAGGAGGAAGACGACGACGAAGGAGCAGCCCTCTCCACCCCGTCCCAGGCCGTGTTCCGAAGAGCTCCATTCCCCACCCAGGGTCCGAGCCCTCCGCCTTCTGCCCACATTCCGGGGACTAGCCAATATTTCACAGCAGGGGATTATTAGGACCGCTGCCGGGTTTCATTGGCTGGATCAATCCATTAAAAAAGAAACTTGCGATCAACTCTGTTTTCAGTACAGGAAGGTATGGAACTGCCGGTGAGAACAGAAGAACAGCCCTGTTGGATCAGGCCCAAGAAGGCCCATCTTCTAGTCCAGCCTCCCACCGTGGTGGTGGCCCACCAGATGCTTCTGGGGAGCCCGCAGGCAGGAGCTGAAAGGGGCAGACCCCCTCTCCTGCTGTGGCTCCCCTGCCACTGGCTGGAGGTGGCCCACAGCCCTCCGGCTAGTAGCCGTTGAGAGACGTCTCCTCCCTGAATTTGCCTAAGCCCCTTTTAAAGCCGTCCAAGCTGGAGGTGGGGATTCCATGGGTTAATGATGCGCTGTGTGAAAAAGGGCTCCCTTTTGTCTGCCCTAAATTTCCTGGCTTTCAGTTTCAAGGGATGGCGAACCCTGGACAGTGGTCCCTTCATTTCACCTCTGTGCGGAATGAGTTTTGTTCTGGGCGGGAGTATCCAGGCAGTGTGTGTGCTCACCATGTGTATTCCTTCCTGATTCCACCTGAGCGGGATCTAAATTGAACTGAGCGGACATCCCAAAACTTGTGAGCGCGCGCAGGTGCACACGCCTTTGAGGGATCAGTGCCCCCGGAGCTTGCTTTTCACCAAACCCCTCCTCCTTGAGAAGTCTCCTCTTTGGAAAGGTCCCCTCGGCAATTCCCCCCTCGCACACCTGCTCCACTGCTCCCAAATGGGTCCACCCCCACACTGAGATCTCCTCACCCACCAGCCTGTCCTCAGCCATGGATCACTGGGTGCCTCCAGGGCGAGGCTCACCAGCAGGAGAGGAAGGCAACAGCCACCCTGTTCCCCTCCTGCCACTGTCTGTCTGTCTCCAGCCGGTGATAGGCTGGGGTATGCTGCCCCTGAACCTGGAGGCTCCATCCATCTATCGGGTGGGGGGGATCCATCAAGTGAGTTCTCCTTCTCCACCTTTGTTAGCCAGCTGAGCTGTAAATGCAACCAATAAATGAGCATTCAGCTGCTTTCTAGCACCTCTACAGGATCTGGGATGGGGCCAGAGAACAGGGTCCCTGGCCTGAAAACAGTTCCTGAAAAGAGTTCTTTCCTTCCTTACTTTTACAACCAGTTGTCTGAAAACAGTTGCTTCCTTCCTTCCTTCTGCATCACCTGGCAAAAATCACACCTGTGACTGTAAAACACAGTCGTCCGTCCAGAGAATTGCACGCGCGCACACACACACACACACACTCACACACACACATCGTCCCCGCCGCTCTGGTTGTGCAATTCTCTGGACTTCCCACCCGATGGACAAACAAGACAAGCTAAATGAGTTCTTTGTGTCTGTCTTCACACCAGAGGATACTGAGCATATACCTGTCCCCGAACCAGGCTTTTCGGGGATGGAGGCTAAAGAACTGAGTCAGATAGAAGTGACAAGGGATGATGTTCTAAACTGTCTGGAAAAACTGAAAGCTAACAAATCACCAGGGCCGGATGGCATCCATCCAAGAGTCCTCAAAGAACTCAAACGTGAAATTGCTGACCTCCTTGCTAAAATATATAACTTATCCCTGCAATCAGGCTCTGTACCAGAGGACTGGAATGTAACACTGATTTTCAAAAAGGGATCCAGGGGTGATCTGGGAAATTACAGGCCGGTTAGCCTAATGTCTGTTCCAGGCAAATTGATGGAGAGCATCCTCAAGGATAAAGTTGTAAAGCACATAGAAGAACAGGCCCTGCTGGGAGTGAGCCAGCATGGGTTCCGCAAAGGTAACTTGTGCCTCACCAACCTTTTGGCGTTCTTTGAGAGTGTCAACAAGTGTGTGGATCAAGGTGATCCAGTTGACATAGTATACCTGGACTTCCAAAAAAGATTTTGACAAAGTTCCTCATCAAAGACTCCTGAGGAAATTTAGCGGTCATGGGATAAGGGGACAATGTGTGGATTGCTAACTGGTTGAAGGACAGGAAACAGAGGGTAGGGATAAATGGAGAGTTTTCACAATGGAGGGAAGTAAGAAGTGGGATCACCCAGGGATCTGTACTGGGGCCAGTGCTTTATTAATTTATTAATTTATTCATAAATGATCTAGAAGTAGGGGTAAGCAGCAAGGTGGCCAAATTGACAGATCGGTGTTACATTTGCTACTCTCCAGTCCTCTGGTACAGAGCCAGATTTCAGGGATAAGTTATATATTTTAGCAAGAAGTGGATAGAGAGAAATTCTTCTCTCTCACACAAAACACTAGAACCAGGGGTGATCCCATGAAATTGAATGCCAGGAAATCTAGGACCAGCAAACGGAAGTGCTTTTTCACACAATGCATCATCAACTTGTGGAATTCTCTGCCACAAGATGTGGTGACAGCCAACAACCTGGAAGGCTTGAAGAGGGGTTTGGATCACTCCATGGAGGAGAGGTCTATTATCGGCTGCTAGTTGGAGGGCTAAAGGCCACCTCCAGCCTCAAAGGCAGGATGCCTCTGAGTACCAGTTGCAGGGGAGCAACAGCAGGAGAGAGGGCCGGCCCCTTTCAACTCCTGCCTGTGGGCTTCCAGCGGCAACTGGTGGGCCACGGTGTGAAACAGGAGGCTGGACTAGATGGGCCTCCTTGGGCCTGATCCAGCAGGGCTGGTCTTGTGTTCTTAAATCTCTAGAGCTCAGTTTCCATCCCTGGAAGTGAGTTGAGTCACTCAGGGACAGAGAGCAGCAACTCCCTTCCTTGTGAAACACAAGCTCCTCGGGACAAACAGCAGCACTCAGGAGTGGAAAGTTTTGGGGAACATGTTTCCGAGAGCTGCAGGTCACAGCCTCTGGTGCCCACAGAGCCCTGTGGTTTTTCTTTGGTACAATACAGGAGGGGTGTACTGTTGCCATCTCCCGCGCAGTATGAGATGATGCCTTTCAGCACCTTTCTATATCGCTGCTGCCCGATATAGGCACACCAGCAGGGATTCGAACCAACAGCCTCCTGCTCTCTAGGTAGGTTACTTTAAGAGTAACCTGTTTCACACAGTGGCCCAACAGATGCCTCTGGGGAGCCCACAGGAAGGAGTTGAAAGGGGCATGCCCTCTCTCCAGCTGTGACTCCCCTGCAACTGGGACTCAGAGGCATCCTGCCTCGGAGGCTGGAGGTGGCCTGTAGCCCTCCAATTAGTAGCCGTGGATAGAGCTCTCCTCCATGAACTTATCCAAACCCCTCTTCAAGCCATCCAGGTTGTTGGCTGTCACCACATCTTGTGGCAGAGAATTCCACAAGTGGAGGGTGTGTTGTGTGAAAAAGTACTTCCGTTTGTTGGTCCTAGACCTCCTGGCAGTCAATTTCATGGGATGACCCCTGTTTCTTGATGTGAGACGGAGAAGAATTTATCTCAATCCACTTTCTCCACTCCATGCATGATTTGATGGACCTCTGTCATGTCTCCCCGCAGTCGTCTTTTTTCTAAACTAAAAAGCCCCAGGTGTTGTAGCCTTGCCTCCTAAGGAAGGTGCTCTAAGCCCCTGATCATCTTGGTTGCCCTCTTCTGCACCTTCTCCAGTTCTACAATGTCCTTTTTTAGATGAGGTTGTGACCAGAACTGTATGCAGTACTCCAAGTGTGGCCGCACCATCGTTTTGTATAAGGGCATTAGAATATTGGCATTATAATTGGGCAGAGTGAGAACTTTCCTGGCTCTGACACCCGAGATGTTTTTCTCTGGAAGATGCTCCAGGCGTTGAACCTGGGGCCGTCCAAATGCAAAGCACTCTCCCCACTGTGCCGTTATCCACGGCATTTCCGGACCCCATGGCATTTCCCTAGATTTGTGGACAGCGAATGCTGAGCAGTTACTACGCCGACTTCCTGATGGGTGAGCCCTCCTGGAGGGGTGATTCAAATGGTTCCCTCAACAGATGAATCAACTAAAAACATTAGCTGATTAACTGACGTGGGGGCCCCTTGTAATGTCAGGGAAGCTGAGAGCGAAGGCCGAGAGGCAATCCCATAGGAGGGAATGAAAGAAGCGGCCGGAAGCGGCCATCCCTTCAAGCAACACGCTGTGGCCTCAGCTGTGGTTGCAAGGGACCTTGTGTTTCGAAAGGGTCCCTGTACCAGGAGTATATGCAAATATATTGGCACTGAATCCAATCCAAGCGAGGGAGGAAGCCGCCAACCAGAGCCCCACCCAGCTCAGTACATATCATCTTCCCGGATTGCCAGCGGCCTCCCAAGGAACTGGGCAGAGTGAGAAGTTTCCTGCCTTTGACACCTGAGCTGTTTTTCACTGGAAGATGCTGCAGGCGTTGAACCCGGGGCCTTCCAAATGCAAAGCAGGGAGTGGGATTCTCTCTCTCTCTCTCTCTCTCTCTCACCAAGCGATGGACCCTCTGGGTCAAATAAGCACACTGCCGGAGGAGACTTTGGCCACTGTCCTGCAAGAGTGTGGTTGTCTCACACCAAGTCAGACTTTTGGAGCGGACGGGACAGACGAACCTTCCCGGCCCTGAAATGTCTTTAAGCAAAGATGCTGCAGGGGTTGAACCTGGGACAGGCAAAGCAGGGGGCTCTCCCACTGAGCTGGGCCCCCTCCAGCACGGGAAGCTCAGCTGCCTCCTGGGGAGACAGACAGCCTTTGGTCCATCTCGCGCAGAACTGCCTCCTGCACGGACTGGCAGAGGTCACCTTAAGTGGCACAGCGGGGAAATGCTTGACTAACAAGCAGAAGGCTGCCGGTTTGAAACCCGACACACAGGTGGGAAACACCAGGCAGCAGCGATATAGGCAGCTGCCGAAAGGCATTATCATCTCATACTGTGTGGGAGGAGGCCATGGCCAACCCCTCCTGTATTCTACCAAAGAAAGTCAAAGGGCTCTGTGGGAGCCAGGAGTCAAAATCAACTTGACGGCACACTTTACCTTTTTAACTAGAGGTGCTGGGGATTAAACCTTGGATTCGTTTAAAGGCTGTTAGTTCGAATCCCCGCCGGTGTGCTTCCCAGACTGTGCCTAGTAAATACATATATTTGTAGCCACCTATATCGGGCAGCAGCGATATAGGGAGGTGCTGGAGGCAGATGCTCACTTCAGTGACAAGGGCAAAGGCATCATGTCACACTGCACAGGAGGAAGGAAATGGTCCCTAACCCTCCTGTATTCTCCCAAGAAAGCGACATGGCTCTGTGGTCGCCAGGAGTCGACGGCACAATCCTTCCCTTCTTTACTAACCTTAAAAGCCAAGCGCCCTTCTGTTTGTGCACAGCCTTAATCTGGAGCATTTCATTGGCGGTGGGGCAGACACCCCAGTGGCGACGAGAAATTATGAGACATGCTTGCAGGGAAATTCCCAAGAGCAGGTACATATGGGGAGGAACAGAGAGGCTGAGAGGGGACGGAGGGAGGGGCGGGATGAAAAAGCCCCGAACGCAAGTGGGCCCCCATGCCACTGACATCCAGAGATGACAGATGGGCAGCCCTCTCTCCAGAGGGCTCCCCACCCCAGCTGCCTCTCTCCGAGAGAGTCTCCTGGGCTTGGCCTCTCTCAGGACAAGGTTCCTGCACTTTTTGCTTTTTGCCTTTCCCCTCTTCCCAAAGGCCCACCGATTCACCCTTGCTGTTCCTTTGGGGCTTTCCATTCCTCCCTCCTCTCTCTGATAACAGCCTCCAAATATTATTTGCCACACCAACCCTGACGTCACTGACCAGGACCCGTTCCTCCTTGGCCTTTCACTTGGGTGAAAAGGGACCTGGAGCGAGAACCGAGGGGGCCTGAGGCCCACAGGGGCTTCTGGAAGGACAGGCCCACCTCTCCTACCCCACTGGCGGCGGGGTGGGGGGGAGATGGGCTGCCAGGGGTCACTTTCGCCTTGAGCTTCCTCTGGGGGAGGGGGCTGGAATCTCCCCTTTCTCCCCAGGCCCTCGATTTTGGCTCTGAAAACACAGTCCCTGTGTTTGCCGTCACCTGTTTTCCTAAGGTGTAACTGGCCGCATTCCCGAGAGAGCCCTGACTTGGAGGCTCAGTCGCCCGGGGCTGCTGGACCTTGTTTATGGCCTGTTTCCTCCGACAACAATGATGGAAAAATTTTTTACAATGCTCAAATCTTGCTTAATTGTGTGTGTGTTTTTCTCTCTCGCTCGCTTTCTGAGTGAGCCGGGAGGCTGCGTACGATGCCGAGAGTGAAAAACAAACTTGTCTATGGATAAACAGAGCGGGCGGCTGCCAGGGCAGGAACCGGCCCGGTCCACGGGGCCGCTCCGGCTCTCTGCTCTCTGGGCTGTTTGGGAGAAATGTTTTCAGCCCCGAAACCCCACTGGGCGGTGAGTCATGCCACTTGGTGGTGTGTATTGACACTCGGGAGGAGGAAGCTGCCAGGCCCTCCAAGGGCAACGGGGATCCAGATCCGATTCACCAACCTGTCCATCCAGACCCTGGAGGACTCCAAAGCCAAAGTGAGCAGCTGAGGAAGGCTGCTTTCTCCCAGCAGGCTTCCCACACCCGGCTTTTAGTTCGCTTCTCCTCCAGAATGGAGGGTGTGCATTCACCTATCGGCCCAATTCACCCAGAAGTCCCCGCGAGCGATCAGGGAGCACTTCACACACCATTCGGGATTTTCATCGCGCGTTAAGAGTGCAGCCCAGTTTATATCCGGAGTAAAAACATCCCATTTTTGTGCCGGCTTTGAGGGGCAACTTCGAACTTGCAGGACAGCCTCGCAGAAAACCCACGGCAAAGCTCCTGCTGTCTAGGAAAGCTCCTGGTGGCCCCGCTCCTTGGGAAATGGGGCGGGAAGAGAACCGGATAAGGAAGGCATATACCCCAACAGCAGACTCACAGGGATTGTACTCGGCGGGAACAAACCACCTTAAGCAACTTCTAAAAATCCTCTTTCAAGACACCAGCTGAAGTTTCCCCACAGTGAAACAAATGGGGTCCAAGTATCTTTGCAAACAGATCAGGCAAACCGACCCACCTCTCTTCTACCCACGGCTTTCAGGTATGACAACTTAATAGAGCCTCCTTGTACAGAAGCAGTCTACCTTTGAGTATCAGCCCGCTGAGGGCCGACCAGTAGGCAGGGGCGTTGCCTTCACTCCTTGCTTGCGGGTTTCCCACAGGGCTTGGGCTGTCCGTGTTTGGAAACAGGATGCTGGGCCAGAAAGACCCACTTTGGTCTGATGCAGCAGAGTCTCTTCTTGCTAAAAAGGCAATCAGCCACATTCATGGAGGAGGAGGAAAGATCGATCAAGAGTTATTTTCTGCCACAGCTAAATAGAACCTCCCTGTTCAGAGACAGGCTATCTCTGAACACCAACTGCTGAAGTGGGGCGGGGGCACTTTTTGCTGAGGCCGCCTTTAACAGCCCCTCAACGGCAGCCCCTCACACAGATGCAGGGACTTTGGTTACTGTCACCCGCAAGGGGGTCCCTTCCGAAGAACACGGAGCTGGCGCTCTGGGGCAGACCCTCCAGGCCTGGTCTGGTCAGCTGAGCAGGCAGCCTGCAAAGAGGCAAGAGATTAAAGGGTGGGAAAGCAAAACACCCAGAGCCAGCCTGCTCTTTTTCCCTAGAAAGGGCTGGGCGAAGCGGGCCCTAACAGGGATCCCCAGACGTTGTGGACTACAACTCCCATAATCCCCGAGCAGAAGCCATTGCAGTGGGGGATTCTGGGAGTGGTAGTCCACAACATCTGGGGCATCTCCCCACCTGGGTCCTCCTCCCCAGGACCTGCGCCCACCCCCCAGGGCCGGGGTGATGAAGCCCCGTCCAGCTCGCCAGCCGATCTCCCTGAAAGGTCAAGCATGCATCTCAGCCCCAAGGGCACCGTTGTTTTTGAGAAATGTTGCACCTTTCAACACAGCGATAAAACTTCAAACTGGTAGGAAATGTGTGTTGCCCCAAGCTAAAAATGATCTCCCTCCCTCCCTCTCTCTCTCTCTCTTGAAAAACAGATTTCCAAAGGCCCAGACCATCTGACTTTCTCAAGGCACATGATGTGTTGACATAAACAGAGCGGCGATCCCACGGTCTGGAGGGCGGGTGAGAAGCACGATGCAGAGCAGGAAACAAGGTCCAGCTTTCTATCTCCCTCTCCGGGTGCAGAACAAAATTACAGACAAATATCTTGGGGCATAAGAAGATATATACAGACGGACAGATATAGATATAGACGAATATAGAGACAAATATATCACATACAGACGGATATGCTAAATGGGCAAAGAGGCACCTTTTAACGTGGTGATTCTCTTGATTGAGCAGGGGGAGAGCAACTGGCCCCCCTCTCCACCCCCAGCACAGGACCCCTCCAGTGACTGTTGCTGGGGTCTGTCTGATGTTTCTTTTTAGACTGCGAGCTCTTTTGGGGACAGGGGGCCTTCTTATTTATTTATTTATTATTCCTCTGTGTAAACTGCCCTGAGCCATTTTTGGAAGGGCGGTATAGAAATCAAAATAAATAAACAAACAACATACAGACGAACACACACACACACACACACACACACCGATATATAGACAAATATATAACATATATTGGGGCATAAGCTATAGCGGACGATGGTGAATCGTAGCCCACGGAAGCCTCTTAGTATTTAGGACCCCTCAGAATATCTCCCTTTTCCTTGCTGCCACAGAGGAATGCGCTGAAGCCCACTAGAAGTCCCCTCTCCTCTTCACACAGGGGTCTCTGTATTTCCACCATGCTTGCTCCCAACACATACGGCGTATTTCCAGAGGTTTCCGAGGACGTGCCCTGCCGTTCAGAGGCACCACACAAGTATGCTGGAGTGTGGCACGCTGTGTCCCCCGCTAGCTGAGGAAAGAGGCACTTTTTAAAAGTGGAGCTTCTCTTGATTGAGCAGGGGGAGAGCAACTGGCGCTCTCCATCCCCGGCACAGCACCCCTCCAGGGGCTGTTGCTGGTGTCTACCTCCTCCTGTTGCTTTTTTAGATGGTGAGCCCTTTGGGGACAGGAGGCCATCTTCTTGGTTGATTTCTATCTATGTAAACTGCTTTGGAAACTTGCGTTGAAAAAGCAGTATATAAATCTTCGTTGTGTTGTGTTGTATTCTGAGCACGTCCCTGCCATCTGGCAGCATGCAGAGGGAACGGGTCTGGGAAACGGAGATTCCATTGTGCTTGGCAGCCTCCTCCATGAATTTGTCTCACTCTGTCTATGCCAGGCCCTTGTGGCAAGGAGTTACCCAAGCTCATTGTGGGTAGGATTGAAGCTCAGTGGTAGAGTCCCTCAATTGTATGTAGAAGGGCCAAGTACAACTCCTGGCAGCGTCTCCAGCGGGTGGAGCTGCGAAAGGCTGTTCTCTGCCGAGAAGCTGGAAAAGGGGCTGCCAGCCAGTGCAGACGATAGTGAGTGGGAGAGACCAAGGCCTGACAAAGAAACCGACCCATTCGATTCTTTCCCACTCACTGCCATCAACACCTCCAGCACCATTCGCTTCCCCTGCACCCACGCTCATCCTGGGCAACAACACGGCTCTCCCCTGCCCCTGAGCTCACAACTGTGTGTGTGTGCTGGGGAGAAGGGGGGCTGCTGCCTGCCTGGGCCCTAGCCAAGCTCACCTCCCCTGCTCTCCTCTCGCTTTTCGTTTCCTTCAGCTGGAGGTGAGAGAGAACAGGCGGCCAGGGGCTGGGCGAGTGGGCAAGGTGGCCTCGGCCTCCTCCTCTTCCTCCTCCTCCTCCTCCTCCTCCTCCATGAAACAGGGGTGGGTGGGTCAGGCGGGGGGTCCTGTTTGCTTTCGCATGGTCCTGGGAAAGCAGAGTAGGGGGCTGTGCACAAGTCCAGGGGCAACCAAGGAGCAAAAAGGCATCTGAGCTGGGGGCCAGGCCCAGGGGCAGCACAGACAGCCCAGCGCCCCCTCAGAGGTGGACACTGCTGCAGCTGCTCTGCCTCAAGACACCCCTCCTGGAGAAAGGGGGAGGCTTCTGTTGCCAAAGCAGCCTTGGCCTCTGACCCCCTGAGATCAGGCCTGGGGGGGAGGGGGCTGATGGAGTGACCACCCCCCTGTTTGGGCCTTTTCTGTTTAGAAAGGAGGCAAGTAAGGAGGGGCGTGATGGAGGCGTATAGAATCATGCACAGGATGGGTCAAATGGACACAGAGATGTTCTTCTTCCTCCCTCGTATCTTGCAGAAGTGACTAGACCGGCATCAGAGGGGGGCCTGCCCTGGACACCCTATGCTGGGAGGAAGCTCTGTGGCTTTCCCCTCCTGTTCGGAATCAATCTTTACTCTTCCCTCCTCCTGAAGAAGAGTTCTGTTCTACTCCAAAGATCTCCAACTGTTTTATGGTTTGGGGTTGGTCCTAATAAAGCACATGACTATATCATTCCTGTTCCTCTTTACATACACACACACACAAGGGGAGACAAAATGAAGTCCTGCACATCAAGTACAGTTAATTTGTGGAACTCGCCGCCACAAGACGTGGTGAGGGCCCACTGGCTTAGATGGCTTCACAAGGGGATTAGAAAATGCATGGAGCAGGAGAAATGGGAGGAGAGGGCTATCGCTGGAGATTATTCATGACCATCCTGCTCAAAGGCAAACCCCGCAATGTATATTCCTACCTATTCTTGGGAGGAGGGCTGGTCTGGTGGTAGCAAGCATGCATTGTCCCCCTTTGCTAAGCAGGGTCCACCCTGCTTTGCATTTGAGTGGGCGTCTGCATTCAAAGTGCGCCTACTTGGTCACAGACCCTGCCGTCTATTAAGATCCTCTGGGGAGGTCCGGTTATGGTTGCCACTGGCCCATCTGGTGGCAACTTGGGGCTGGGCCTTTTGTGTGGCTGCCCCGTGACTTTGGAATATACTCCTTGTCAAAATAAGAGCCTCTCCATCTCTGACTGCTTTCAGGAAGATCCCCGAGACGCACCTGTTTTCTCAGGCTTTTAATTAAAATGAATTGTAAACTGTTTAACTGTTTTTATGCTGGGAAATGGTTGCGTTTTATCCTGTTTTATATTTGTTGTATTTTGGATTGTGCACACCGCCTATTGTTAAATGTGTTTGTTTGTTTGTTTGTTAAATTTATATACTGCCTTTCATTAAGACAATCCCAAGGCTGCCTAGAGATGCAGGTATCAGCCAGCTCACAAACAAACAACATGTGTGAACACTTAGGGCTGCTCTGGGAAGAGCATCTGCTGGCTTGCATGCCGAAGGTTCCCAGTTCCCTCCCTGGCAGCATCTCCAGACAAGGCTGAGAGAGAGATTCCTGCCTGCAGCCCTGGAGAAGCTGCTGCCGGTCCGGGTTGACAATACTGAGCTAGACGGACCAAGGGTCTGACTCAGCAGAAGGCAGCTTCCGATGTCCACCACACCCGCCCAGCCTCTCTTTCCACCTTGCCGGCCACTCCACTCACCCACCCACCCCTCTCCACCTGCTGTTTCTGTCTGGGCCTCTGCGGTGCGCCCTCCACTGGCCCACCGGCAACACAGGGGCCGTGACCCACCCCTGTCTGTGTTGACCTTAGGGATCATAAAGCGCCTCCCGGGGACCAGGCAGGGCTGATCCCTCAGATCAGCCAAGGCAGACAGAGGGGATTATATCACAGCCCTGCCGAGGCCAAAGGACTTTCTCCTGAGAGGGACAGAACTGCGCCCTTGGCTTGAAAAGGCCCCACTTGCCTTCTGCCCGGCTGGGTTGCAGATCGCTGGCCACAGGCAACCCCGGGGACGGAGCGTCATCGGGGCCAAGAACTGGCCTCTGGGAGCAGCTCAGGAGCCTGCTCGGTTCTCTGGGTCCAAGAGGGGCCAGCAGCGGCGGGATGCCTCTGAGAAGCCCATCAGCCACAGGCCTTTCAGTAGCTATTAGCTGTGTGTGGCAGCGAAACGGAGCCTCCAGGTTCAGAAGCAGTCTACCCCGGACCGCCACTTGCTGCCTTCATGTCCTGAGCAGGGCCGGGCGCTTGCCCGTCAGCCCAGCAGCGACCTCCCCGCTTGCCTCCAAAGCCAGGGCTCCAAGAGCTGACGCTGGCCAGCCGCACGGTACCCGAAATCGCTCCGCGGGTTCCCTCAGGGCCAGTCCTAAAAACAGCCGCCGGCCTCATTGAACTCTCCGCGCCCCGTTCACAGCCTGGTGGGGACGCAATACGCGGGCTGGCAGGCAGACCCCTTGGCTGTTCCCAGCAAGGGCGGGGGAGGAGGCCATGGAGGAACCAGAGAGCAGAGCGGGGGGGGGCAGTCCTGAGAGGGCCTTAGCTGGGGGGGGCCACGGAAGGGGGAGAAGGCCAAGAGGCACACAACGAGGGGGCAGGCAGAGCAGCGGGGGGAGGAGGAGGAGTCCCCCTTTCTGGTTCCCAACTGGCCGCTTGGGAAATGGGGCGGGAGGGGGGGTTTCCTCCGATTCCCCTACTCAAGAGGTGGCCCAGAAGGATACCATGGTCGATGGTATCGAAGGCCGCCGAGAGGTCCAGTAGAACCAACAGGGACGCACTCCCCCTGTCTAGTTCCCGGCGTAGGTCATCCACTACAGCGACCAAGGCAGTCTCAGTCCCATATCCGGGGCGGAAGCCAGATTGAAAAGGGTCCAGATAATCCGTATCATCCAAGACCCTCTGCAGCTGGGACGCCACCACACGCTCTATCACCTTGCCCCAAAAGGGGAGGTTAGACACAGGTCTGTAGTTGACCAGGTTGGAGGGATCAAAGGAGGGCTTTTTTAGTAGTGGTCTCACCACCACCTCCTTGAGGCACGGTGGCATCCTGCCCTCCCTTAACGAAGCATTAACGATCACCTCCAGCCATCTGCCTGTCCCCTCCCTGGCAGCTTTTATTATCCACGAAGGGCAAGGGGCAAGAGCGCACGAAGTCGCCCGCACGCTGCCCAGGATCTTGTCCACATCCTCAGGCTGCACCAGCTGAAAAGAATCCCACACAACAGGCCCAGATGATCCCAGAGGCACGTCTGCCGGAACTGCCAAAACTCTGGAGTCCCAATCGGCACAGACGAGAGCGACTTTATCTGCAAAGTGACACGCAAACTGGTCACAGCGGGCTGTGGATGGTTCCTCCCCCATTACCTGGGGCGATGTGCGTGCAGTAATGTCTTAGCTGCACGAAACAGCTCTGCCGGTCTGCACTGAGCAGATGCAATGGAGGCGGAGAGAAAAAGCATTTCTTCGCCGCCCCCACCGCCACGGAGTAGTCCCTAAAATGGGCTCTAGCCCGTGTTTGGTCGGATTCATCACGACTCTTCCTCCAGCGTCATTCCAGCCGTCTCCTGAGTTGTTTCATCGCCCTAAGCTTCGAGGAAAACCAAGGAGCCGAACGGGCTCCACCAAGCCCGAGAGGGCGTTTAGGAGCAACCGTGTCGTCAACAGCCCGGGCCGACTCTCCATTCCAGAGATTCTCCAGGGCCTCGACAGGGTCACCAGCTCTGGACACTGGAGAGCGGAAACTCCCCGAGGGGCCGAGGGCCGTCTGGAAACCAAGCGGATCCATAAGCCTCCGGGGGCGGACCATCCTAATCGGTCCAGCACCCCTGCAGAGGGCCGACGGAGCAGTCAAACGAAACCCCACCAGATGATGGTCTGTCCATGACAAGGGAGTTCATGCATTCATTCGATTTATAGACCACCCTTCCAAAATGGCTCAGGGCCGTTTACAACAGGATAAGACCACAACGAAGAGCCCTGCCGTTTCTGCTTAACAACTACCCCACTTATCTCAAACTCCAGGTCATTTATTCCCTGGTCAGCAAAAACCAGATCCAGAGTATGTCCTGCCATGTGGGTAGGGCCCGATACCAGCGGAGACAGGCCCAGGGTTGCCATGGAGGCCACGAAATCCTGAGCCGCACCCTCTAGGGGGGCCTCCGCGTGGACACTGAAATCCCCCCAAACAATAAGCCTGGGGGAACCCAAGGCCGCCTCTGTGACCACCCCCGCCAGCTCAGGGAGGGAGACTGAAATGCAGCGGGGTGGTCGGTGCACCAGCAGAACCCCCAGCCTGTCTCGGAGGCCCGCCCTCAAGGACAGACACTCGAAATTCGGAGACCGCCTGACCTGGAAATGGGGAAGATCTCTGGATAGGTGACTGCAACGCCCCCTCCAGGCGGGGCTGTTGCATGATCTGGAAACCTGGAGGCCAGCGCTGGGAGAGACCAACCCCGCCCAGCTCATCCAACCGGGTCTCCTTCACACAGACCAGGTCAGCCTGCTCATCCATAATCAAAGCGTGGATGAAAGAGCCCTGCCCAAGGTGTCCTCTCTTCCTGCCCCAGGCCCTTGGCTCAGCCTGCTCTTTGGATCGGGAGCAGCCCCAGCCCCACAGATGACAGACCTGGAGCAAGGAGGGGCAGAGGCAAACACCAGCGCCAGTGCCCCGCCCAATTCCCAAGCAACCTACCCCCTACCCACCTCCCTGGGATCAGCTCCGTACAGGGAAGGGTCCTCAGGGGTGGAGAAGGCCCAGCTGGCCTTAGGGCTGTATTTTAACAACGTCTGATCCGCCATCTCTCTTTCTCATGGGGACACAGGGAGCGGCCTTGTTGTGCGGAGTCAGACCCTGGGTCCATCTAGCTCAGGATTGTCTGCACAGACTGGCAGCGTCTTCTCCAGGGCGGCAGGCAGGAGTCTCCCTCTCAGCCCGATCTTGGAGAGGCTGCTGCCAGGGAGGGAACTTGGAGCCTTCTGCAGGCAAGCGGGCAGGTGCTCTTTCCAGAACGGATTCCCCACGATCCCCTCAGGGGAATATGTTGCAATGCTCACACACGGAGTCTCCCATTCAAATGCACACCAGGGCAGATCCTGCTTAGCAAAGGGGCCTTTCCATGCTTGCTACCGCAAGACCAGCTTCCCCCGCTGTGGAGCACCAGGCTCGCTTCCAGCACAAACACCGATGCGGGACCTGCACTTGCCTTCGCCTGGGGGGCGTCCCCCATTGCTGGGACCACAGCCTGTTGTGTGAGCGTGTGCAGAGCGCCCCTTCTCCACCAGCACACTGCCCCCTGGCCAGTGGCGGCGGATACGGTCCGGAGGAACCATCGCCACCCCGAGGAGAGCTAAGGTGGCTTTCCAAGGGGGCTTGGAAGACGAGGAAGAATCACAGCATGTCAGCGGCAGAAGGGACCCTGGAGGCCTTCTAGACCAACCCCCTCCCTGCTCAGGGCAGGAAGCCGCTGCCGTGGCATCCCTGACAGGCGGCCGCCCAGCCTCTGCCCACCACTCATGAGGCAGGCTGTTCCACTGTCCAGCAGCAGCTCTTGCAGTCCTAACGCCTAGCCTAAGTCTGCAGGCTCTGGGCTCAGAGGCAGCCTATCTGGCAAGTCACGGTGGGAAACAGGGTGCTGGGCGAGGGGGCCAGGGGCCTGACCCAGCAAGGCTCTTGGGATGCCCTGAAGTCTTCCCACATGGGCAAAGCACCTTGCTGCGCGCAAACCAGTGCAAGGGGAGTGGCCGCCACAGGCACACGGCAGCTGCAAGCCATCCCTCAGCACCCCCCGCCGGGACCCCCCCCCCAAAGACCCAGGCGCCGTGGGAGGCTCAGCATTCATCCTGCAGAACTTTCTCCCCGGCTGGGGCACAGATTCACCCCACCACCACCACCACCACCACCAACTCCCACGCCCTCCTCCGCCTCTGGGCCAGCCGTAACATCCCGGCTGCTGCTATAATTAATTTCATTCTGGAATGAAAGCAGAGACGGGAAAGGGAGAGGAGAGGGAGGGCTGCGTGGCCAGGCGGCTGATGGCACAGGACACCCCCCCCCCCCGCCACCCGACCTCCGCAGGGCCTTTGCCTGGAGTGTCCAAAGAGCAGCAGGGCTGGGGTGTGGAGAATGACGTAACATCGCCCGAACTGACCCCAGGCAGCCGGGGATAAACAACAACATCAAAGCAGCTTGTGGGAACTGCAGCCATTCCTGCTGGCAAGATTCTGACTCAGAGCACCTTACAAAGGAGAGCCCCGGAGCCCTTCCCCTGCGGAGCCTGGGGAGGGGTCGGGCGACGGCATCCCTCAGCAGTGGCCGCCCGGAACATCTCCAGCAAAGGGGAGCCCTCCACGGCATGAGGCAGGCTGTTCCACTGCCCCACAGCTCTTGCAGCCAGGACGTTCTCCCTAAAGCAGAGCCCGAACCGGCTTTCTTGGAATTCTAACCTGTGGTCCCTCTCTAGGGCAACACCCTCTTCCCAACAGCAGCCAGCCAGAGGCCTCCAAGAAACCCACACGCAGGGCCTGAAGGAAACAGCCCTCGCCCGTGCTCTGTCCTGCCAGCAACTGACGTCCGGGGGTAGGCTGCCACTGGGCATGGAGGCTTCATTTAGCCCTCCTGACTAACAGCCACTGGTAGGCCTCTCCTCCCCATGAATCTGTCTCTTTCCAACAGCTGCCGAAGCTTCTGTGGATGGCTGCCTCATGGGGCAAAGGTTTACCACAAATACCCTTCAGGTTTTATTTCTGTCCAAAAAAGAAAGGAAGGAGAAGTTGGGGGAAGAGCCCATCATGTCCTCCTCTCTTCCCCTTGAAAGCCAACTTGGGGGCCCCCATTCAGAGTCCGCTGCTGCTGCTGCAGCCACCTGTCCACCCAGCTCTCTGCCCTTCCTCCCCCCCACCAACACTCCCCTTGGCTCAAGAGCGGCCAGCCCTTCCCCTTAACCACTTGCACCTCCTGGTGGAGAAGCCCTTCCAGGAGCTGGAGGGAGGGAGCGTGAAGGTCCCCCCCCCCCGCTGCTCCCTACAGGCGGAGACTGCCAGTGCTGCCCAGTGCACCGTCCCTGGGGGGCTTCTGTTAGAGGTTGTTGATTTTGACCCACAACAGGTAAAACAGCAGAGCACGAAGGAATGAGCACACACACTCCAGTGACAGAGTAGGTAGCAGAGGATGGTTTGGGTATTGCAGCTGTTTGGAGAAAACACATGGAGATCCTTGTGTGACTAAACACTAAACATTTATTGGTTAAATACACTTGGATAGGAAAGACCTATCTCTAATCCAAAGGACTACATAGTGGATAGGTAAGGAGAGAGAGAGAGAGATGTTCCCATCTGCTCTCTAGGAGGAAAGGAAGGATTGTGACGCAGCACAGAGTCAGTTCAGGGGTCATGGAGTAGGGACAGATAGGGAGACCCAGACTCACTGTCTCTCCTCCCAATGCCCCTGGTGGTCATTAGGACAGTGGGTGCAAAAGGTCGATGCACTGGAAGTTCATCTCCAACAGGGTCAGCGTGTGCATGGTATTAATCCGTGCTCTGAGCCACAAGAGGAGGAGGTCATCCTTAAAAAGGATGAGACACATTTGTACGGGAATGGTCAGTTACCTCAACAGTCAAGTGGAACCTCCCTGTTCCGAGGTAGTCTACCTCCAACCCACAGGTGCTGGGACATATAATTATCAGGGGGGCGACCACTGCCCTCAGAGCCCCCCTCTAAGCCTCCCAGCTGGCCACGGTTAGGAACCGAGTGCGGGATGCGACGGGCCTTTCAAGGTGTTCCAGCCATGGTGGCTCATAACCTCCGTGCCATGCTGGGTGCACGGAAACACAACTGGCGAGGCGGCCTTTGCCCCTGGCAGGGAGATGCAGGTGGCCCAGCAGCTTGGCATCGGCCTGTGTGTCAAAAGGACACACACCAAATCTTGAACCCGCAGCGTAGCTGGGGAAAGCAGGTTTTATGGGCATTTGTGGTAAGCCGCCCCGAGCAGGAGTGAAACACTCGAAGCAGACAAACAAAACTGCCTCTGAGAAGATGCAGAGTGCTTTTGAGGGCAGCTCCCCAGGCCAAGAGTGGCACTGCCCAGCAGACCCGCCCGCCGGGGTGGCCCTTTGGAACTGGGGTCACGGAGGCCTGGGCCGCTGCAGACGCCGCCTTGCCCGGGGAGGGCAGGGTGGGGTGGGGATGGAGCACGGCCTGGATGCTTGAAGTCCAGCAGTGACCGGCTACCTCAGGAGGGACAGAGTTTGTGGCCCCAAGGCGGCACCCTCAGGAGGGCGTCGGCGTCACGGCCAACTCGCCGGCCTGCACAATGTTGCCCGGGAGGACCTAAAGGAGGAACGGCGGCACGGAAGACAGGGCTTGGCATCTCTGGGCAGTTGCTGAGGGCCCCCCCCCCCCGGTCCCAGTCCCTGAAGCCACCTCTGGGCCCAGAGCTGGAGCTGGCCCTGAGCTGGTCTTGTGGTCATAAGCATGACTGGTCCCCTTAGCTAAGCAGGGCCTGCCCTGGTTTTCATTTGAATGGGAGACTACATGTGTGAGCACTGGAAGATCTTCCACTCAGGGGATGGAGCAGCTCTGGGAGGAGCAGAAGGTTCACAGTCCCCTCCCTGGCAGCATCTCCAAGATAGGGCGGAGAGAGACTCCTGCCTGCAACCTTGGAGAAGCCGCTGCCAGTCTGTGTGGACAACACTGAGCTAGAGGGACCAAGGGCCTGACTCAGTAGATGGCGGCTTCCTCTGTTCCTCTCTGGTCTCTGCCACATCATTAGCTTGCACCAAGCTAATTTCCTACGCTGCCCCTCCATCCGCCTCGAGCAAGGCCTGAACGTGAATCCCTTGGAGACGGGGAACACGGTGGGCTTAAGCAAACGGGACAGTGAGTGAGGGGAGCAAGCAGGTGCTCCTGGGAGGGCTCCAGATCACCCTGCAGACGCTGGGCTACAACTCCCCTCGCCATTGGCGACAGGGACTAGGGATGACGGGCATTGTAGTCCAAGACACCTTGGACTAAACCACACTAGTCCAAGGTGCACAACTGAAGGGCAAGGAAGGAGGTCCAGCCGGGAGGGGACTGAGAGGCCCACAAGGATGAGGAGACTCCTGCCTGCAGCGGCTTCCGCATCCAAGACTGGCAGAGGGGAAAACGCCCTTCCCAACGGCGAGAGCTCCTGAGGTCAGCTGGCCGAGAGCGACGCGGACATCTCCTCTCCTCTCGGCTGCCTCTGGCTGCCCGCAGAAGGACAAGAAGATCAGAGCAGCTCGAAGGGGAGGCTCGAGGGCGATCTACGGGGGCCTCCGCTTCTGCCGAGAAACACGGCGACCAAGTGCACTGAGTCAGGATTCCTGCCTACTCTGCGGGCAGCAAAACACACTCTGTACATGCACAAGAGGAACTGCCCTCTTCGGTCACTGTGCTGTGGGCACTCCTGAAGGAAAGGTTGCCCCGGAGGGTCTGAAACCTTATACTGAAAACAGGTCTCTGGGGCTGATCTGTGAAATGCCACCCAACGCGATTGTGCAGGGACGACACAACATCTGTCCGTTGGCCCACAGAAGGGAGGCTTTCCAGGCCTCTGTTGTTAGCCACAGGGTTAGGCTCCATCATTCCTGGAATGGTGCAGGGGGCAGATTTTGCAAAGTGCAACTTCCCACAGCAGGAGAAAACCCCCGTATCCGCTGAAGAGCTTCTCTGGGCAAACAAACACGGCCTTCGGTCCACCCTGCGATTGCGATTCCAGTTCCAACCCACCGAGGACTATTTTCCGTGCACTAAAAGATCCACCTGACTCCTCTGTTCCCCTCAGCCGACCTCTTGCTTATTAAACAGAGCAAGCAAAATACACGGGGCGGGGGGGGGGGGAGAGGCCGGGTGGCTCAATGCTGCCCCTGCTGAGCCCACAGAGCAGCCAACAAGTCCTGGTCTGGGCAGAGGGAGGCCAGGCCGATGCGTGTGGGGCGGAGGGCTGCTCTCTCTTGATGCCTCGCCCAGCCGCTGTGTGACCATCACGAAGACGCTGAGGACAAAAGGGCTGGAGGCGGTTATGGGTCACGTTTGGCTCCGCTCACGTGAAAAAAACAATACTCCCGGCACGTGAAGCAGAGCTGAACGGCCGGAAACACAGACCCACCATGCCCAATATCACGGCTGCCACTTGCAGCTGGCTGCAAGGGAGCAAGTCCCACTGGAGAGGCCCATGAAGAGCCCGTGCAGGCAGCAGCCCATCCCTGCTGCTGGACCCCACCAGCCAGGAGTCAGACATCCCCAGGATTCCGATGGTCACTGCTCGGAGCCATCGGCAGACCAGTCTTCCTCCTTCGAATTTGTCTCACCCTCTTCTAAAGTGATCAAAGCCAGGAGCCATCGCCCCATCTGGTGGCTGTGAGTTCCACAAGCTTAATTCTGTGTTGTGCTCAGACAACCTTCCTTTGGCTTGCTCTGGATCTATGGACCTTGCATTTCACTGCATGACCCTGACTGGTAGGAAAGGGAAGTAAGAAGTGGGGTCCCCCAGGGATCTGTACTGGGACCGGTGCTTTTTAATTTATTCATAAATGATCTAGAAGCAGGGGTAAGCAGCGAGGTGGCCAAATTTGCAGATGATACCAAACTCTTCCGGGTAGTGAAATCCAAAACGGATTGTGAGGAGCTCCAAAAGGATCTCTCCAAACTGGGGGAGTGGGCGACAAAATGGCAAATGCGGTTCAGTGTTAGCAAGTGTAAAGTGATGCACATTGGGATGAAAACCCCCAACTTCAGGTATATGCTGATGGGATCCGAGCTGTCGGTGACGGACCAGAAGAGGGATCTTGGGGTTGTGGTGGACAGCGCGTTGAAAGTGTCGACTCAATGTGCGGCAGCTGTGAAAAAGGCAAACTCCATGCTAGGGATCAGTAGGAAGGGGATTGAAAATAAAACGGCTAACATTATAATGCCCTTATACAAAACGATGGTGCAGCCACACTTGGAGTACTGCGTACAGTTCTGGTCACCACATCTAAAAAAGGACATTGTTGAACTGGAGAAGGTGCAGAACAAGGCAACCAAGATGATCAGGGGCCTAGAGCACCTTTCTTATGAGGCAAGGCTACACCACCTGGGGCTTTTTAGTTTAGAAAAAAGACGACTGCGGGGAGACATGATGGGGGTCTATAAAATCATGCATGGTGTGGAGAAAGTGGAGAGAGAGAAATTATTCTCCCTTTCACACAACACTAGAACCAGGGGTCACTCCATGAAATTGACTGCCAGGAGGTCTAGGACCAGCAAACGGAAGTACTTTTACACACAACGCGTGATCCACTTGTGGAACTCTCTGCCACAGGACGTGGTGACAGCCAACAACCTGGATGGTATTAAGAGGGGTATGGATGACTTCATGGAGGAGAGGTCAATCGATGGCTACTAGTCAGAGGGCTGTGGGCCACCTCCAGCCTCAAGGGCAGGGTGCCTCTGAGGACCAGTTGCAGGGGAGTGACTGCAGGAGGGAGGGCATGCCCTCAACTCCTGTCTGTGGCTTCCAGCGGCATCTGGTGGGCCACTGTGCGAAACAGGATGCTGGACTAGATGGGCCTCCTTGGGCCTGATCCAGCAGGGCTGCTCTTATGTTCTTATGACAACTTCCACCTGCCTTCTCCACGCCAGCCTCTCCCATGCCCTCTGCCTTCCTCCCCACTGTCTTTTTTCCTAAGCTGTTCTTAGAGCCAGGACCCGGGTCTTGGAGGCCTGGCCCGAGAGTCGCCCCCGCCCTCTGAGAAGGTGCCTGGCCTCAGGGGCAGATCTGAGACTAGGTGGGGGCGGCCCCCAGATCAGCCGCTGTCTTCTCTGATGGCGAAAGGGCTCACGGTGCCCAAGCCCAGAGGTTCTTCCAGAGGTGAAAAACCCAGCCAGAAATCAAGCCGGGTGCACGGTCTCCCCTCGCAGCTCCCACACCCAAGGCCTCCGGTTCTTGGCATGAGACCTCAAGGCAGGGTCGACCGCTGGGGGTCCACCCCAGTGAGAACGTCTGTACAAATGTCACAAAGCGTGGGGTGGAATCCCTCTGGACGTCAAGCAAGCCCAGCTGGTTCACCTGCACCACAAAAGCCCAAGCCCAGAAACTCAAAAGTGATTTCATACAGATGTTCCCACCACCCGCCACACAACTCATGCCAAGGCATGTGAAACGCTGGCCGGGCTGGCCAGGTCCTGGCTTCTGGATCCAAGTCTGAATGTTAATAAAATGTAGGAGATGCACTGAAACCAGGCAGCAGCAGCTGGGGGGAAAGAGGCACGGCTGAGTTCAGAGGCGGCTTGGCTGCCCACAAGAGCTTGCTCTTTCCAAGGAAACCCATCTTTACAAAGCGACGGGCCTTTTCGGCGAGAGCCCACTGGCGACGTTCATACTGCTCTGACACCAAACTATTTAAGAGGTTGCGAGGAGGTTCCAAAAGGATCTCTCCAAACTGGGGGAGTGGGCGGCAAAATGGCAAATGCGCTTCAATGTTGGCAAGTGTCAAGTGATGCACATTGGGACGAAAAACCCCAACTTCAATTCTACGCTGATGGGATCTGAGCTGTCGGTGACGGGCCAGGAGAGGGATCTTGGGGTCGTGGTGGATGGCTCGTTGAAAGTGTGGACTCAATGTGCGGCTGCAGGGGCATAACTATAATAGGTCAAGGGGAGACAGTTGTCTCGAGGCCCCCTGTCTTGGCCCCCTACAAGGCAAGTCACATGACTGGTGCACCCGCCCGGGCTTCCTTCAGTTGTATTCATCCTCCGAAACTGATGTGGGTGTGAAGACCTGGAGCTACCAGAAGAGCATGTCTTTCTCTAGCACCACCATTCAATGACTTGCATCGTTCACAGTTTACAAAACGTTTTAAAAAATAATTTAGGATGATGTTCTGGGGGCGCATTTTAAAATCTTGTCTCTGGGCCCACTCCAACCTTGCTACATCCCTGTGCGGCAGCTGTGAAAAAGGCCAATTCCATGCTAGGGATCATAAGGAAGGGGATTGAAAATAAAAATGCTAATATTATCATGCCCTTATACAAAACTATGGTGCGGCCACACCTGCAGCACTGAGCACAGTTCTGGTCACCATACCTTAAGGAAAGAAGGTGCAGAAGAGGGCAACCCAGATGACCAGGGGTCTGGAGCACCTTCCTTAGGAGGCAAGGCTACAGCATCTGGGGCTTTTGTGTTTGGGGAAAACACGTCTGAGGGGCGACATAACAGAGGTCTATAAAATCATGCATGGAGTGGAGAAAGTGGAGAGAGAGAAATATTTCTCCTTCTCGCATAACACTAGAACCAGAAGTCATCCCACGAAATCGATTGCCAAGAAATGTAGGACTGACAAAAGGAAGTACTTCTTCACACAACACATCATTCACCTATGGAATCCTCTGCCACAAGATGTGGTGACAGCCAGCAGCCTGGATGGCTTTAAGACGGGCTTAAAGCCATTCATTAATTCAAGGAGGACAGGGCGATCAATGGCTACTAGCCGGAGGGCTATAGGCCACCTCTAACCTAAGAGGCAAGATGCCTCTCCCCTCAACAGCAGGAGAGAGAGCGAGCACGTTCCTCTTGCCTGTGGGCTTCCCAGAGGCATCTGGTGGGCCACTGTGGGAAATGGGATGCTGGGCTGGATGGGCCTCCTTGGGCCTGATCCAGCACAGGGCTGCTGTTATGCTTTTCTAGATTGCTGCAGACTCTCTTGGCCACGCGGAGTACGTCTTCCCTGCTTCCGCAGAACTGGCTTGGGATGCAGTCCCCCCTTCCCGTGCCCAAAACAAGCCCAATATTGTTTGTTCCACACTGGACTTCCGGCTGCTTTCCCAGAAGCTCATCCCGGCCGGCTGCTGGCTGATTCTTGACTTGGCCGCCCGGCCCCAACAGCCCTGGCTGATTCCAGCTCCGCTTCCTCTCCCCACACATCCTCTGGGGCCACAGCCTATCAACAGCCGCCTCTCTGGTCTCCTCCGGCTTGACTGGGAAGCCAGATGTGTCCTTGCAAAAGTGAGTGAGAGAGAGAGAGATTCCTTTCTCTGCTACACAGAAGGCCGAGAAGCAAAAGAAGGGGGGAGAAACTCTCCAGGCTGCCTGCACATCTTGTTGCAGAGATACCAAGCAGGCTGGATCTGGTGGCAGCCGGGCCGGGAGGCCAAGGATTGCGCCCTCTGTGTCAGGGGCCGAGAGCCCTCCGGCAGGTAGGCGCCAGCACGGCTGACCAGCTCCACGCAGCATCGCTCCGTGGCCTCCTCCAGAGCCGCTGAACTCAACTTCCTCGGGCTGGACTCCTTTCGTCAGTCCATCTGAGCATCGGAGAATCCAGGTCATCTTGCAGTTCTCTCGGCAGATCCCCGAGGGCTGCCATGTCAGTCCGCTGCAGCACAGAGCCACTCCGCCCGCACGCCCCACCTCAAGCACTCAAGCAGCGGATGCGGCAGACACCAGAGTGGTGAACTAGAGCTTGTGTCGTAGATAACGAGTTCATGCACCTACATAAGCAGCTGCCATATGCTGAGTCTGACCCTTGGTCCATCTAGCTCAGTATTGTCTGCACAGACTGGCAGTGGCTTCTCCAAGGTGGCAGGCAGGAGTTTCTCTCAGCCCTGTCTTGGAGATGCTGCTGCCAGGGCGGGAACTTGGGAACCTTCTGCTCTTCCCAGAGAAGTGGCTCCATCCCCTGATGAGGGGAATCTCTTCCAGTGCTCACACTTCTAGTCTCCCTTTCATATGCAACCAGGGCGGACCCTGCTTAGCTAAGGGGACCAGTCATGCTGGCGGCCACCAGACCAGCTCTCCTCTCTTCTGATGAAGCCAGTTCTTCTCTGTAAAACCGGCTGCCACAATAAAGCTGCTAGTCCTTCAGGAGCTTCGAGGCTCTTCTCTGTGTTTGCTGCACCAGACAGATATCGGTGTTGGGCCCCTCTGGAATGCGGGCTCTTCTTGGACACTTTTGCCCAGAAAGGTCGCAGGTTGGGGCCTCCGTCCCGGGACCTTTTGGCCCCCCTTCTTCCTTCCTTCCTTCCTTCCTTGCTTCCTAAAGATATCGATGGCTTTCAGCAGCTGGTGAACTGCAGCTCTTCAGGGAAAGCCAGAGCGTCTGCTGTCTGAAGGGGTGCTGGGAGAGACCTGGAGAAGAGGGGTGTGAAGAGATGCCCAGAGAGGCCACCCCCAAAGTGGTCGCCAGAGAGGAACATGACGGAAGCACTGCTGGAGCCCAGCGGAGCCGATGAGGACTGCTCAGAGGAGGACAAGCCCACGCGGCCTCGAGGAGGTTCAGAGGAAAGGCCCTGGGAAGCCCTTTGCCCACCGGCCCCGCTTCTGCGCTTGCCGGAGGCACCTGCTTGGCAGTCGCGGGAATCACGATGCTGGACTAGACGGACCCCGCTGTGGTTCTGCTCCCGCGGGCCTCTTCCGGGGTCCTTCTCATGCCCTCCCTCTGCCTGTGGCCCCACTGCGGCTTCCAGTTCGGCACACGCGAGCCACACCCCGGGGGAATCCTGGGCAGCCGTGGTTGCTTCCGGGGGGGGGGGGGCAGGCAGGGTGCTAGGAAGCCTTGACCCCCAACCCTCTGCACCCTCCACCGTCCTCGTGAGGAAAAGCCAAGGAGAGCCACCCACTTTTCTAGGCAGCGCTGGCCACGTCGGGCTTCGCTTTCGGCCCAAACGCATTCACGGTTGTTTAAAAACCCCAAAGTGCCAACGGGTTGGTTCTTCTGTCCCCTGCAAAGCGGACCCTTCCCCGTCCACTCCCGACGGGACTGCAGCCCGGCCAAGTTTAAAGGCACACATGGGGTGTGTGGTGGTTTCTGGGACAGTCCTCACGCCCCTTCGTGGCCGGCTGCCACCCTGTTCCAGTTCTGCACACTGACGGATGGAATGGGCCGCCATAAAGATGCAGTGAGCATCACTCTAGCATCCAACGATTCTACGGAACCCCTCCCTCCCGCTCAGCCTAACCTACCTCACAGGGTTGTTGTGACGAGGAGGAGGAGGAAAGGAAGCCCCCCCCCCGCCAACTGCATGGAGGAAGGTACAAAAACCGTAAACTGTTGTGGCCGGTGCTGCCCCATTCCAGAAACCCTGACAGGCGTCTGCGGTAACTAAATCAATTAATACTGCCAGTGGAGAATGCGCCCCAGGCTGGCACAGAACAGACAGGAGCCACTGCAGGGTAGAGAGCCTGGCCCGTTTCCGCTTTGCAGAAGAGAGGGAGCTTTTTTTAAAATTTTGGGGTGAGAACTTTAATAGAAAGCTGAGAGCGCTGGCAGGGAGGGAGGCCGGCGGATTAATCTAAGCAAATGAGCAACAGTCATGCCTTCCCCTTCCTCTCTCAGCAGCTCGGAAGACACACACAGAGGCACACACAGAGGCACACACAGACAGCCCGCAAGCTAGCCAGAGGAATCTCTGTCCACTCTTGGCTCTGTCTGGAGCTGAAACTGGTCTGGGCCGGAAGAGACGAGCTCCAGCGAGGCCCCTGCAGATAGGCAAAGCCACCTCCCAGAGCCCAGCAGCGCCAGCAAACAAAACAGCCCCCCCGCCCCCCCCCCCCGGAAACCAAAACGTGCATAAGCGGCTGCCCTTTTTTTTCTGTCTCTCTCCCCGCACCCAATCTCGTGGCGTTTGGGTGGTGGGTTTTTTGTGGGTTTTTGTTTTGTTTTGTTTAAGCAACTGGAACTCCTCAAACTTCCAAATCTGTTGCTACTGCAGATTCAGCGCCTCAAGGAATACCTCTGACCTTCTGATTCCTAGAAAGGGAAGGATTCAAGGGACCTCTTTTGGAATCCCTCTGTGTCCTGCTGGGGCCGTTTGGCCAACTTCTTGCCGCCCACTGAAATAATTGGGAAGATCCCGTTTGCTTTATGTACAGGTCCCTGCCAACTGGGCAAAGAGGCACTTTTTAATGCGGTGATCCTCTTTATTTAGCAGGTGGGGAGAGTAACTGGCCCTCTCCACCCCACAGCACAGCACTTCCAAGTCGGGGCCTCACTAGAGGGGGGGCCATGTTCACCCCTCCCAGGCTGCAGAGTTGCCATGTCCCCCGAAATCCTGGGTTTCACCTGGATTTTAAGCATCTCACCCAGCTTGTTTAGGCCACCCAGATTCTCCCAGACTTCAGATTTCTTTCTTTCTTTTAAGCTAAGCTCTAGGCCTTGTAGAAGCGGAGTTCTGGTGCAAAACGAGCAGTCACTCTTCTGCTCAGAAATTATTTTCCATAATATGCAAATTAGGCACCCAGATTTGGAAAGCCAGGAGAGGGCCAACCTAGCCAGGCGGCCCCTTGGAGTGAGGGAGGCAATGAAGGAAATCGAGAAGGGTGGAGCTGGGGGCCCCCTCAGGAGCTGGGGGGCACCCCATCATCCGTTCAGTTACAGCTACGCCCCTGACTTCCAGGGGCTGTTGCTGCTGTTCTTTTTAGATTGTGAGCCCTTTGGGGACAGGGGTCCCATGTGTTTGTTTCTCTCTCTATGCCAACGGCTTTGGAAACTTTGGTGGAAAAGCAGTATAGAAATATTTGTTTGTGCATACAGCATTTTGCATCTGCAGCCCACGGCCCACATGGAAATAAAAGGAGCTGACTGACTCTAAGAACACCGCACACCCTCCGCTTGAGGACATTCCCCAAAGAGGCTGCGGTTTTGCTCAAACAGGCTCCTGCCAGAAATGTCCAGTTCCCACAACGCAAACTTCTTAGCAAGCCCAAAGAATGCAGCAGAATTGGTTCAAGCATCGAGCGATGTCCCTCGGATAGCTGGCCGCCTTGCCATGCCTGGAAAGAGGAGTGCTTGGAGTTGCTGCTGTGCGTGGCACAGGAGGGCAGGCCTGACTCTCTGCCCCGAGGGACTTACAATCTATCAGCAGCGACTCCTCCTAACGAGTGGGGGGGGGAGGAGGCACCAAAGGAGGCCCAGCTGCCCCTCCGTTTTGGAGCCCCCCCCCGCCCTGCATCATCCCCCTACACACACCTACACACACCCTGTGACACACGCAGTATGAACATGTGGGTTCCCGAGGGCACAATCAGCAACTGAACTCACGAGAAGGTAAGAATATTTGAAAGGTATGTTTACGCAAATCTGCACGAGCAAAAACATTCCAACACGCAACTGAACATATTCCCATCCCACCTGTTTGTTCCCCCCCTCCCTCCACCTGTCCCTAAAGCAGAGGTCACACTCAGCCGCCTGGCACAGCACAGGCCAGCGGTGTGGCAACCATACCACCCGGGACAGTCCAAAGAGGATTGGGGGTGTGGGGTGTGTGTGTGTGTGTAGGCCCTGGGTTTCATCCCAGAAGTCCGGGGGGGCGGGGGTAAGAGTACCTCCACCTGCAATCTATAACCCACCCAAGGGATCAATCCGCTTTTATTGACTGTCTGAGACCAGGAAAGGAAAACACAAGAAGCACAGTAGAACACAGTATTCTCAACCATGGGAGGAGAGCTGGGCTGGTGGTGATGGATGGATGGATGGATGGATGGATTGGTTAAATGCCACTCTTAGCAACCACATAGATAGATTCTCTCCAGGATGGTGATCTGTCTTCAACTTGGCCTTTCAGGTCTCGCGGTGGTGCCTTCATGGCTGTCGTGCTGGAGTCCATCCACCTGGCTGCTGGCCGTCCTCTTCTTCTCTTTCCTTCTACTTTCCCCAGCATTATGGACTTCTCAAGGGAGCTGGGTCTTCGCGTCATGTGTCCAAAGTAGGATAGTTTGAGCCTGGTCATTTGTGCCTCGAGTGACAATTCTGGATTGATTTGTTCGTTTGTTTTCCTGGCTGGCCATGGTCTCCTTAAATGGCTTCTCCAGCAACAAAGTTCAAAAGCGTCAATGGTTTTTCTATCTTGCTTCTTCAAAGAGTCCCCTTTGCTAAGCAGGTTCCACCCTGGTTTGCATTTGAATGGGAGACGTGTGAGCACCGGAAGGTATTCCGCTTAAGGGATGGGGCTGCTCTGGGAAGAACACCTGCCTGCTTGCCTGCAGAAGGCTCAAAGTCCCCTCCCTGGCAGCATCTCCAAGATGGGGATGAGAGAGATTCCCGCCTGCAACTTTGGAGAAACCGCTGCCAGTCTGCGTAGACAATACTGAGCTAGACGGACCAAGGGTCTGACTCAGTCTATGGCAGCTTCCTATCTTCCTGTGCAACTGTCACTCACCCGAGGGAGACAAGAGAGGAAGGAGGAGGAACTGGCAGTTGGGGTGAGCAGGGGAGGAGGATGTGTTGATTGCAGCAGAAAAGGACAGGTCTCTGCCCCAAGGGACTTACAATTTAAACTGACACAGCAGAAACCTGAGAGGCAAATGGGGAAGCATGTGCAGTCATTTCAGTGAGAGGTGACAACATGCTTCAACTACTGATGGCAGGGCAGTGGGGAGTGAGGGCGGACCAGGCTAAAGGTTTCACAGAAAAGGTGGGGTTTTCATGGAACATGGAAGTTCCACTTAGCATAGTACTGCTAGACTGACTCTGACCACAGAGCTTCCGTTCAGCTGTAATCAAGCGAGCTGTTGACAGATCTAAAAGTAAAGTGTGCCGTCAAGTCGATTTCAACTCCTGGCGCCCACAGAGCCCTGTGGTTATTTCTGGGTAGAATACAGGAGGGGTGGACCATGGCCTCCTCCCGCGCAGTATGAGATAATGCCTTCCAGCCTCTTCCTATATCGCTGCTTCGCGATATAGTACCAGCGGGGATTCGAACCGGCAACCTTCTGCTTGTTAGTCAAGCATTTCCCCGCTAAGCCACTTAAGGTGACCGATCGGCCCTCTGCTAATCGGCCCGTCTTTTTTGTCTTTGTCTTTCAAGTAATCCAGTGCCTCTCTCACTACACCTTGATGGCAGCCAGTTCCATCCGTTAATGTGCAGAACTGGAACAGAGGTGTGAGGACTATCCTGGCTACCACCACATGCCACATGCATGCATTTAAACTTGGCCGCAGGGCAGTCACATCACCAAGCATCTGCTTTCTAGCAGGAGAGAAGATGGTCGATGCATTTGCGTATAAATATAAAGTTAAAGGTGACAGGCAAGTGCGATCCCTCAAAAAGTCGCGGCGGGTTCTTCCAGGATGACTTGCATTAAAAGCAAAGCCGTGCTGCAGTCTGCAGCATCGGCATCAGTAACGAGCAGTCGTCGTACTTTAAGTTCTTTATTAATTCTTTCAACCCTTCTTGTATTTCAATAAATGTTCCTACTACTACTACTAATAACAACAAGAAGCAGCAGCAAAATCCTGCCTCTGGCCGGCCCCCAGCAGCACGACCCCCTTGCAAAATCCTGCCTCCGCTCTCAGGCTCTGGGTGTTTACAGCAGCAGGGAGAGATCCGTCCACAACCTCAAAGTTCACTGACTCCGGTACATGGAAACCTCCTCCAAGTAATTCCCAGAATCAGTCTGTCCTCACGGCTCTCCCTCTCCCCGCTTGGAGCTGGGCAGCAACTCAAGGCAGGTTGGCACGACTGACTTCCCACACTGTTTATTTTTTCCGCTCCTGATGCATCAGAGGTCCTGAGGCCCATTGGCCCCCCTGGCCGCCTGACAGCCAAACCTCTCCTGGTCTGCTGCTGCTGCTGCTGCAGAGGGTTTGCCCCCAAAACGGAAAGGGCAGCCGGGCAGGGCAGGAAGGCACAAGCGGGAGCGGCTGCAGCCGGCCCTGAGCTCTCACTATGTCAGGGGCAGGGGAACCACAGGACACTGCAGCAGCTCTTTCTCTGGGCATGCCCTCCAGGCATCCCCCAGATGGAAACCAGGACCTGCTTAGAGAGGTGTGGGGGCCAAAGGACAGCAGCCAGCTCCCCCTCCCCTCCTAGGCCACTGGCGGCTTCCACACAACCCTTTCCTCTGCCTTGGTGGCTAAGGGGGCAACAACAAGGAGGCCCTTCTCCAAGGGGTGGCACCCCCTTCTCTTGAGTGGGGGGGGAGAGGGAGGGAGGGAGGGAGGGTCCCTCTTAGTCCAGCCCCAGCCCAGACGCCTCCCTTGGGCTGCTTTTCAGACCCTCACCCCTTTGTGGGACTTCCTTCCTTCTGCGGCCACCACTTTGAGAACTTTTTTTTTAACCCTTGCTCACTGAGCAAAGAGGGGCCTTTTAAAAGGGGTGACGCTCTTCCATTTAGCAGGGGGAGAGCAACTGGCCCTATCCAGCCCCAGCACAGCATCCCTCCAGTGGCTGTGGTTGTTGGTTAACCTTCCTTAGGTTTCCTTTTTAGACAGTGAGCCCTTTGGGGACAGGCAGCCAATTAATTAATTAATTTCTGTATGTAGACCGCTTTGGGAACTTTGGGTGAAAAGCGGTATATATATATATATATATATATATATATATATATATATATATACTCGTCGTATTCATATTTGTATTTTCTTGCTGAAAAGCAGCCGGGCCTTTCCTCCTCTCGCCTCTCCAGCAGAGAGGGCATGTGGTTAAAACTAACCGACCCCTTTTTTCCCCAACCAGGGAGGGCTAGCCCCAGGCTCACCCAGAAGCCACTCAGGGCACCCACTGAAAGGCAGATTCGTGGGCACTTACTATCCAGAACTTTTCCAACCCCATCCTTCCTCAAAGGAGACCAGGTTGGCATTCATGGCCTCTTCCCACCCGGTCTCCTTTATCTTCACAACAGTTCTGCAGGGTAAATGAGGCTGAGAGAGAGAGACCAGGGTCACCCCCAAGTGAGCTTCACGGCAGAGTGAGGACTCGAACCCAAGTCTCTCTGCCCCAAGTATTTAAGAGAATGTCTTCTTCACTACAATCCCCACCGCCCATTGAGGTCATCTGCGGAGGTCCATCTCCAGTTGCCGCCAACTCGTTTGGTGGATACACAGAGACGGGGCCTTCTCGGTCGCTGCCCCGAGATTGTAGAATGTGCTCCCTGCTGAGATACGATCCTCCCCATCTCTGGCAATTTTCAAAAAACACCTGAAAACCCATCTTTTCGCCCAAGCTTTCTCAGCTTTTTAAATTTTTAGGTTTTAATTTCGGGTTTATTTTTAAATTGTTAAATTGTTTTAAATGTTTGTATAAGTTTTAAACTTGTTTTATGCTATTGTTAACCGCCCAGAGACGAAAGTTTGGAGCGGTGTACAAATTTGATAAAATAAATAAATAATAATTATTATTATTATTATTATCAATATTATTATTCTCAATGTTGTTATTATTATCATTATTCTCAATAATTATTATTATTCTCAATGGACTCAGTCTGGATAAAACAAACTTGTCTATGACACCTGTCTGACTATGTAAACAAGAAATAATAATAATTTTGGAGCCTGGTAATTTTGGAGTCTCGACCTAAAGGTCTTTGGGGCCTCCCGCCCTGCAAGTTAAGCATCATCCCCCTACACACACACACACACACCTGCACACACCCTGTGACACACGCAGTATGAACATGTGGGTTCCCGAGGGCACAATCAGCAACTGAACTCACAAGAATGTAAGAATATTTGAAAGGTATGTTTACGCAAATCTGCATGAGCAGAAACATTTCAACACACAACTGAACATATTCCCACCCCACCTGTGTGTTTCCCCCCTCCCTCCACAACATTCCACACCGGCTGTCTCTGGAGAGCCCCCAGGGTGGGGATAGGCTTCCTCTAACTGGGGTTGCCACATTCAAACTTCCCAAATCTGGGTGGCCTAATTTGCATATTATGCAGGAGCTAATTTGCATTTTATGTATGTATTTGTTTGACTGATTTGTATACTTTCCCCTCCTTCTCTGCCCTCCCATGTGATCGGATCCAGAGTGAAATCCAGGTAGCACACTTGAAATCCGTGTAAATCTGGGTGGGATATAGCGGCTGGGTGGAGAAGCCAAAATCCGGGGGTGACCTTAAATTCCGGGGGACATGGCAAGGCTACCTCTAACACTACACATTTCTCCGCGATGGCCCCGTTTTAACAATTCCCTTTTGCTGCTGGACTTCTGTGATTTTGGAGGCTGCTTTTTTTTTGCTGTGCTTTGAAATGAATCTCGCTGTAAATTGCCATGAATTCAAGAATGAAGAACGGTGGCATACAGACCTTTTAAATAAGTCTGGAACTTGGTAGATTTGGAATAGATTTGGAACTTGGGGACGCGAGGAAAGCCGCCCCATTGGCCTTGTGTGTCCATGCACAAGCAGGCAGGGTCCAGGGCTCGGGGTCTGCGTGCAGGAGATGGAAAGGGCCGCTCTCTGCTTTGAAGAGCAGCTGCCAGTCAGAGCAGACACGTCTGGGTGGGATGGACTGACGGAGGGTCTCTGGGCCGAAGACAGCTTTGTCCACTCACTGACAGGCATGAGAGTCAAGGGGGGACCCAACACCCAACTCTAGCTCAGTCTGCATTTGTCAGTCTGTGCAGCGAAAGCAACGCAGGATCTCAGAGCACCACCGTAAAGGCAGAGAGAGCTGCTGAAGCGGTCTCTGGCAGCTCACCAAAGTCCATGCTTCAGTCCTTAAATGTGCCACAAAACGCGTGGCGGTTTCCTCCAGAGACAGAGCGGCAGAAATGCAGATAGCAGTCAGAAGGACATACATGAGAGCGTCAGAACAGCCCTGCTGGATCAGGCCCAGGAAGGCCCCTCTAGGCCAGCATCTTGTTTCCCACAGTGGCCCACCAGATGCCTCCGAGGAGCCCACGGGCAAGGGGTCTGTGCCTGCCCTCTCTCCTGCTGCTGCTGCTGCTGCTCCCCTGCCACTGGGATTGAGAGGCATCCTGCCTCTGGGGCTGGAGACGGCCCCCAGCCCCCAGACCAGTAGCCATCGATAGACCTGCCCTCCATGAATCTGCCTAAGCCCCTTTGAAAGCCATCCAAGCTGGTGGCCATCCCATGGCAAATAATTCCATAGATTATTTATTTATTTATTTGATTGATTGATTGATTGATTGATTGATATTCCGCCCCTCCAAAAATGGCTCAGGGTGCTTTATGACAAATAAAAACAATTAAAATCAATTAACAGTTAAAATCAAAACTAAATCAATTAAACAACTGAAATCACTGAAACATTAAAAACATTCACATTAAAATCATTTAAAACCAGCATTCAAAAAATTTAAACCATAAATCTAATGAAAAGCCTGGGTGAGTAAATGCATCTTCAGTGCCTTTTTAAAAGCTGCCACAGATGGGGAGGCTCCAATTATGCCCGGTGTGAAAAAGGACTTCCTCTTGTCGGTCCTAAATTTCCCGACCTTCAGTTTCATGGGGTGACCCCTGGTGCTAGTGTGACGCGAGAGGGAGGAAAAATCCTCTCGGACCACCCTCCCCTCTCCATGCATAATTATATAAAACTTTATCATGCCTCTTTTGCAAGGTGAAGAGCCCCAGAGGTGTAGCCTTGCCTCACAAGGCAAGTGCTCCAGGCCCCTGGTCCTCTGGGCTGCCCCCTTCGGCACCCTTTTTAGTTCTACAATGTCCTTCTGGAGATACGTGGTGCCGTGAAGCTGTACGCCGCACTCCAGATGTGGCCGCACCATAGATCTGTACAAGGGCAGGATAGACTCTGTAAGAGTCTATAAACTGGCACCCACAGGGGGCTCAGAGGATGCTGGATTACCCTGCCCCGAATCTCCCCCTTTCCCCAACACAGCAGAGAAGGAAGCCTGCTGCTCCTCAAGCCGTCCTGCCCGGCCGGCCAGCGTCTCCACCCCAGGGCCCCATCGAGCCCGTGTTGTTGGTGAACAGAGCGGGCACGGCACGTGCGCTCAGCCAGGGCCTCACCCTCCCTCCGGCTTCGTCCCAGAGCATTAGGAGGCAGCCGTGTGGTTTTGCAAGGCAGGCTCCCTACGTGCTCCAGTTGCCTGCCGAGGGAGAGCAGGAGGAGAGAGGCCGGCTGGGCAGCCCTTGGCAAAAACAACACTTCCTGCCCCACGGAGTTGGAGGAATGGGGCTGGGCCCCGTGCTCAGGTTGGCAGGCAGCCCACCCCAAAGGCTCTGCTGGAATCCTGGGCTTCTCCTGGCAAACGGCTCATTCCCTGTCCACTGCTCCACTCCACGCCCCGTGTGCGTGCATGCGTGTTTCCTTATTTCCTCCGCGGAGGAGAAGCGCTTACAGCCTCAAACAAGCAACCCCTTGACCTTCCTGCCTTTATTTTGCAAAATACTTGAACAAGCACAGCATCTGCCCTGCAAACCAGAGAGAAATACTCAAGACGCAGTTCTGCTGCCCCCTACTGGTCAGCCGGAGCATTTTCACCACCGGCAAATTATTCACCCCACACAATTCCAAGCCTCAGAGGCTAGAGCCTACTTAGACTAACGAACTTGCCAAATCAGTCCAAGTCACCAGTTAAATTGCTCCATACCCTCTTCCGCCCTTCATTTTTGTTCAAGGCTCCTCCATTGTGGTGTAGTGGTTAGAGTGCTGGACTAGGACTGAGGAGACCCGAGTTCAAATCCCCGTTCAGCCATGAGACTCGATGGTTGTGACGCTGGGCCAGTCACTTTTCTCTCAGCCTAGCCTACTTCGCAGGGTTGTTGTGAGGAAAAATTTAAGCATGTAGTACACCGCCCTGGGCTCCTTGGAAGAAGAGTGGGATATAAATGTAAAATAAATACATACATAAATAAATGAAATCTGTTCCTGTTTCTCAGGAATTCCTCCTTTAGTAATCGCATCTCTTGACACCTCTTAGCTTCCCTACCTTTTGGGAATTGTTTCCTAGACCTCACCTTAACCCATAAAGCTAGTCAGAGGAACATAGGAAGCTGCCATATACTGAGTCAGACCCTTGGTCCATCTAGCTCAGGATTGTCTACCCAAACTGGCAGCGGCTTCTCCAAGGGTGCAGGCAGGAGTCTCTCTCAGCCCTATCTTGGAGATGCTGCCAGGGAGGGAATTGGGAACCTAGATGCTCTTCCCAGAGCAGCTCCGGGGAATATCTTACACTTCTAGTCTCCCTTTCATATGCAACTAGGGCAGACCCTGCTTAGCTAAGGGGACAAGTCACGCTTGCGACCACAAGACCAGCTCTCCTCCTGCCCCTAGGGCTTGCGTGAGGTTGAATCCCAACCAAACGGACAACTTCCCCTTCTCTCGGAGAAGCTGGACTGCGAGCATGCCAACATTCTTTGTTCCTCGAGCAGCTGGAATGTTCAGGAACGTTCCGTGCCATCACGCCAGCTCAGCCCATCCATGCCACAAGCAGCACAAAAGAGTAACAAGCAAAAAAACCAAAGCAAAAACAAAGCAAAACAAAACCCCGTGTGGCGCATCATGTGCTGAACGGGGCTCTCCTTAAATTTGACTGAGAGCCCAGCCGAAAGGTTACGTTTACACAAAAAGTCATGAGTTACAAACCCCACACAATGTTTGTCTCCAACATTTGGTAAATAAGGCTTTGCGGGCGATTACCACATCGCGGCCCAGTTGAAACTCTGGGAAGCCCGAGTGGGCTAAACATACAGGAGAAGACCCCAGCCGGACCCCGCAGAGTGCTGGCCCCACAACAGCACACCTGCACCCACCTTTCCCCTCCCTGCCAGAGCCCTTGAAATGCTTACAATTCCCAGCATACACAAAAAAAGCCCAATGGATAAAGCGGCGGCGGCAGCAGCCCGTGGCAAGGAGAGGCCTCAATGGTGCTGTTCATGGAGGGCTAATCCAGAAACGCAGAACATTCCCGGAACGGGATAGGAAAAGGAGAAGCACTGACCTGACCGCTGGTCCACCGCCCGGGACCACCACACACGGACTCCAAGGGACGGGAGGGCCCTGAAACGGCAGGAATAAGAGAGGAGGTGGGCACCAGTTCACAGCAAGACCCAGCTTCCCGCATCTGCGGGATACAGATCATAAAGCCAGCCTACTTTACAAGGCTGTGTGGTAAAAGCATGGATAGGAAAATCCTCAGGGGTCTCGGTTGTGGAAGAGACCCCACTGCATGTTTTTATTCAGTGTCAACTCCTGGCGCCCTCAGAGCCCTGTGGTTGTCTTGGGTAGAATACCGGAGGGGTTGACCATGGCCTCTTCCCACGCTGTATGAGATGATGCCTTTCAGCATCTTCCTATAGTGTTGCTGCCCGATATAGGAGTGTTCCATAGACTGGGAAGCATACCAGCAGGGATACGAACCAGCAACCCCTTGCTCCCTAGGCAAGTTACTTCCCCGCTGCGCCTTTAGGTGTAGCAAGCATGAATTGTCCCCTTTGCTAAGCAGGGTCCACCCTGGTTGGCATTTGAGTGGGAGACGACATGTGAGCACTGCAAGATATTCCCCTTAGGGGATGGGGCCACTCTGAGAAGAAGAACACCTGCCTGCTTTGGAACATAGGAAGCTGCCATAGACTGAGTCAGACCATTGGTCTGTCTAGCTCAGTATTGTCTTCACAGACTGGCAGCGGCTTCTCCCAGGTTGCAGGCAGGAATCTCTCTCAGCCCTATCTCGTTGGAGATGCTGCCAGGGAGGGAACCTGGAACCTTTTTCGGCTCTTCCCAGAGTGGCTCCATTCAGGACAGAGCCTGCTTAGCTTAGGGGACAAGTCATGCTTGCTAGACCAGCTCTCCTCCTGCTTGCCTGCAGAAGGTTCCAAGTTCCCTCTGTGGCAGCATCTCCAAGATAGGGCCGGGAGAGACTCCTGCCTGCAACCCGGGAGAAGCCGCTGCCAGTCTGTACAGACAATCTTGAGCTAGATGGACCAAGGGTCTGACTCAGTAGAATTATTTATTACTATTATTTAAAATATTTATACCCTGCCCCTCCAGCACACCACTGCTTAGGGTGGCTCACAACAATAAAACAGATACCATGTGAAAGGCATTGCAGAAAGAAGCCCCTTATGTTCCTACGTAATGTGAATTTGTTTTGAACTGTTTTAATGTTTTAATTATACTGTGTTGGTTGTAAACTGCCCAGAGACGCAAGTTTGGGGCACTATACAGATCTACCAAATAAGTAATAAGTACACTTTCCTTCTCTCCCCTTTACCTTTTCTAAGGAGTCATATTTGTCTGCCCTATTCAGAGTGTGCACTGGCCTTCAATATATGTACAGAGCCTAGAAAAACGATATTTTCTTAAAACACCAGTTTCTCTTCAACCGCCTACGGACTTCACTAGTGGGTGGTTTACAAATAAATAAATAAATAAATAATAAAATTATCTGATGGGGGAAAATGAAGGAAAGTTTGTATTTGTATTCAAACTCCCTATGGGGAGAATATATCTATGTGGTCACTAGGAGTCGACACTGAGGCAAGGCTCTTTAGTTTAGGAAAAAGACGACTGCAGGGAGACATGAGAGAGGTCTATAAAATCATGCATGGTGTGGAGAAAGTGGACAGAGAGAAATTCTTCTCCCTCTCCCATAACACCAGAACCAGGGGTCGTCCCACGAAATGGATTGCCGGGAAATCTAGGACCAGCAAATGGAAGTACTTTTTCACACAACGCATAATCAACATGTGGAATTCTCTGCCACGAGATGTGGTGACAGCCAACAACCTGGATGGCTTTAAGAAGGGTTTGGATCACTCCATGGAGGAGAGGTCTATTGATGGCTACTAGTCAGCGTATCTTTTTAAATGTTAATTGTTTTATGATGTGTGTGTTTTTATTTTAATGTAAACTGCCCTGAGCCACTTTAAGAAGGGTGATCTATAAATTAAAGGGATAAACAAACAAACAAATATAGAAAGCTGAGTCTGATGCTTGGTCTATCCAGTTCAGTCTGGTCTACCCAGACCGGCAGCAGCTTCTCCCAGGTTGCAGGCAGGAGTCTCTCTCAACCCTATCTTGGAGATGCTGCTGCCAGGGAGGGAACTTGGAAGCTTCTGCATGCAGGTGCTCTTCCCAGAGCAGTAAGTACAGCCTTCTCCTGCCGTCACTCTCCCCGACTTGCCCAGAAGATTCGGTCCAGGTGATGAGCCTCACCAAGGCCACTAGGCAGAACCAACGTGTTCCCTCCCATTGTAGGGGTTCGCTTTCAGGAAGGAGCCATCGCTCCGTCGCAGAGGACCCACCTGGCATGCAGAAGGTCCCAGGCTCCGTCCTTGGGAGCCACTCCAGAGAGGGCTGGCAAGGACACCCGTTTGAAATCCTGCTAGTCAGAGTCGGTGATGCGGAGCTAGATGGGCCAAAGGTCTGACCCAAATAAGGCAGAGAGGAGAGCTGGTCTGGTGGTAGCAAGCATGACTGGTCCCCTTAGCTAAGCAGGGTCTGCCCTGGTTGCATCTGAATGGGAGACTTGATGTGTGAGCACTGCAAGATCTTCCCCTCAGGGGCTGGAGCCGCTCTGGGGAGAGCAGAAGGTTCCAAGTTCCCTTCCTGGCAGCATCTCCAAGATAGGGTGGAGAGAGACTCCTGCCTGCCACCTTGGAGAAGCCGCTGCCAGTCTGTGTAGACGATCCTGAGCTAGATAGACCAATGGTCTGACTCAGTAAACAGCAGCTTCCTTTGTTCCTATCCCCTAAGGGGAATCTCTTGCAGTGCTCACACAGGCATGCAGTCTCCCATCCAAATGCAAGACAGGGTGGACCCTGCTTAGCAGAGTGGACCATTCCTGCTTGCTCCCACCAGAGCAGCTCTCTGCTCCCCATCCTCAGGAGACATCTGGACCGAGACAGGATACTGGACTAGGCAGGCCTTGGCCCTGATCCAGTAGAGCTATCCTTGCGCAAGCATACAGGCAGCAGTTTCTCGCAGCCTATCTGGAGATGCCAGGGAGGGAACTTGAGGTCTTCTGCATGCAAGCAGGCAGGTGCATTTCCCAGAGCGGCCCCATTATCCCCTCTCAGGGGAATCTCTTTGCAGTGCTCTCACACACACGTAGTCTCCCATCCAAATGCAAACCAGGGCAGACCATGCTTAGCAAAGGGGACCATTCCTGCTCGCTGCCCCAGGACCAGCTCTCCTCCCATAATCGCGGGGCTTTTTGACCGCACGCTCCCGCCGTCCCACCGGGGACTTCCCCGGCCGCTTGGGGGAGCTCTTCCTTCCTTGGGCATCATGCGGAGCGACACTTCTCAGGGCTGGGTTGCTGCCATTGGGGCAAGGAGGGCGCTTCCCACCTGGGGCAAGTTTCAGCGGCGGGGCGGCGGCTGCTGCTGCTGCTGCTGCTGCTGCACAGGCGGCCCCAGTCTCCAGCCTCCGTTCGTGCGGCTAATCCAAAGAAAGGCAAAGGCACCGTGCCTCTACGCATGTGCAGAGGGCCTCGCTTCCTGCTGAATGGAATCAAAGTTTGCCGTTCTAAATCAAAAGAATGCAAAAGCTCTTGACTTGGCGAACAAACCGCGAAGCTCCAAGCAGAGGAGGGAGCAGAGGAGGGGGCCCCTCCCTCCCTCCGGCTCTCGAAAGGGTTAAACGCTTCCCCACGCAGCACAAACGCGCAGGCGCGAGCGCGCGGCGCCTCCTGGGGGTTGTAGTCCGCGCCTTGCCCGGCAGGCTCTGCGGACAGGCTCCGCCCACCGCCGCGCTTTTGGGCGGCGGGGATTGGACGGAGAGGAGAACCCGGAAGCGTTGCCATGGCGGCGGTGGCGGACCTATTGGGCGGCCTGGTCTCGGTGCTGGAGACCTACCGGGGCAGAGACCGAGTGGTGAGGGGAAAGCGCGGGGAGGACAAGGGGGCGCAAGCGAAGCCCCCCCACCCCGAAAGCCACGGGAGGGGGCAGAGCAGGGTGCTGGCAGCAGGCACGCGAACAAGAAGCATTCTGATACATTAATTAAATTGTATTATTTTTATTAAACTTAAAAAGTTGCCAGTAATGAGCAGCTACGACAGTTAAGCGAATAGTCGGAATAGTCACAGCAATAGCGACATGTTACTTTTTAAATATAAATATATAACATATGAAAATCATCAGAACTAAAAGAATGAAAAGCAAAGATTGTTTAAAAAAAGGAACAATAATAATTAAAAGCAATAATTAAAATCAAGAGTGATGGAAATTAAAAATAAAAATGATTAAGAGCAACAGCAATGATCATTATTAAAATAATAATAATTAACAATGATATGACTCACTCAGCTCAACAAGGGCAGCTCCTCAGCTATATTCATATTACTAGCTTGGGATATCCAAAATATGTATTGTATTTCGCCCAGAATAAAAATTATACTGCTAAATCAATAATAGAATGGTTATGGAGATCTGATTGATTGATTGATTGATTGATTAAGTGCCGTCCGGTCGGTGTTGACTCTTAGCGACCACATCGATCGATTCTCTCCAGGATGATCATCTGCCTTCCACTTGGCCTTGAAGAAGGTCTCTCAGTGGTGCATTCATGGCTGTCGTCATCGAGTCCATCCACCTTCCTGCTGGTCGTCCTCTTCGTCTCTTTCCTTCCACTTTCCCCAGACTTCTCAGGGGAGCTGGGTCTTCGCATAACGTGTGAGAATTCTGGATTGATTTGTTCTCGGATCCATTGGTTTGTTTTCCTGGCTGGCCGCCATGGTCTCCTCAAAAGTCTTCTCCAGCACCAAAGTTCGAAAGTATTAATGCTTTTTCTGTCTTGCTTCTTCAGGGTCCAGCTTTTGCATCCATAGGGTGTCATGGGGAAAACCATGGTCCGAACGATTGTAATCTTTGTAGGTGTAGACATGTCACGGCTTCTAAATATCCTTTCCAAGGCCTTCATTGCAACCCTACCAAGTACTAGTCTGCGGCGTATTTCTTGACTGCTGGATCCTTGACTGTTGACGGTCGATCCTAAAAGGCAGAAGCTACCCACCACTTCAGTGTCTTCATGATCAATCCTGAGGCTGGTTGCTGTACCGGTTGTCATTAGGTTGACAACCTTGACATTTAGTCGTGGTCCCATTTTTTCACTGTGCTCCTTGACTTTCATTACTAGAGCTTGCAGATCATCCACATTCTCAGCTCTCAGAGTGGTGTCATCAGCGTAGCACAGGTTTTTGATGTTTCTTCCTCCAACTTTAAAGCCACGCTCATCTTCTTCCAATCCATCTTCTCTCAGTATATGTTCAGCATATTAATTGAATAAAGAAGGAGAAAGTAGACAGCCTTGTCTTACTCCTTTGCCCATCTGGAACCAGTCTGTTTCATCATGTTCTGTCTGGACTGTGGCTTCCTGTCTTGTGTATAGGTTTCCCATGAGAACAATGAGATGTTCTGGGATGCCCGTTTCCCTAAAGATATTTCACAATTTGACATGGTCGATGCAATCGAAGGCTTTTCTGTAGTCAATAAAGCACATATTGACTGCTTTCTGGTATTCTTTGGCTTTTTCAATTATCCAGTGTGCATTAGCAATGATGTCTCTTGTTCCTCAGCCTTTCCTGAAACCAGTTTGAACATCCGGCATTTCCCTTTCCAGGGCTCTAATCTGCGTTGGATGATCCTGAGCATTATTTTGCTAGCATGTGAAATTAAGGATATTGTGCGGTGGTTTGCGCAACCTGTTCAGTCTCCTTTCTTTAGTATGGGTATGTAGACTGACCTCTCCCAATCTGTTGGCCACTGTGTCGTTCTCCAAATTTCCAGGCATAGTTTGGTTAGAGCCTTGACTGATTCTTCTTCTGTTGCCTGTCATATTTTTGTAGCTGTTCCATCAATTCCTGTAGCCTTCTGACTTGGTAATGACCAGAGTGCTGATCTAACTTCATCTTCCTGTACTAGAGGTTCTTCCAAGTAGGGAATATCTTCTAGAGCAGGGATTCTCAACGTGTGGGTCCCCAGATGTAATTGGACTTCAACTCCCATAATTCCCAACCAAAGGCCACTGGGGCTGGGGATTATGGGAGTTGAAGTCCAATAACATCTGGGGACCCACACGTTGAGAAACCCTGTTCTAGAGTATCTTGGATGTTGATGTCCCTGCTGTACAGATTTTCAGTATACTCCTTCCATCTCTGTTTGATCTTCACTGTGTCAGTTATTATTTGTCCTTTGGCATCCCTCAACATACCAATTCGAGATTGGAACCTCCCTCTAAGTTCAGAGATCTTTGGAAAACCTTCCTTGTTTTTCTGTGTCTATTTCCATCCTCAAGGTCTTTACAAATGTCATTGTAGTATTGCTCCTTGTCTCTTTCTAACAGCTTTCTAAAATTCCCTGTTAAGTTCCTCTCTGAGGTCTTTATCTTTCTTGACTTTGGCTTCTCTCCTCTTCTTGGCAATTTCCACCTGACATCCATTTTGCTTTCTTCTGTTTCTTGGTCTTTGGCAGTCTCTCTTCACATTCATCCTTAGCAACTTCTTTGATTTCATTCCACGGTTCCTCTGGTTCCCTATCAATGAGGTTCAGAACTTCAAAGCGGTTCCTGATGTTCTTGAAAATGATGGGTACATTCTCAAGATCATATCGCAGAAGCTGGATAGCTTCCCCCCCCCCCTTTTTAGCTTCACTTGGAACTTGCACATGAGCAGTTTATGATCTGTTCCACAATCAGCCCCAGCCATGTCTTCTGTTATAACTGAGCTTTTCCACCTCCTTGCACCAATAATGTAATCAATTTGATTTCTGTGTACTCCCATCTGGTGAAGTGTCTCTCTCTCTCTCTCTCTCTCTCTCTCTATATATATATATATATATAGGCGCTGCTTTGGTTGTTGGAAGAATATGTTAGCAATGAAGAGATCATTGGCTTGGCAGAAATTAATAAATCATTCTCCTGCTTCATTTCTGTTTCCTAGGCCATACAGTCTGACTATGTTTCCCTCCTTCCCTTTTCCAATCTTGGCATTCCAGTCTCCAGCCACCACCAGCACATCTTGCTTGCATGTTTTGTCAATTCATCAACTTCCTCTTCTTCTGTATCAGTTGTTGGGGCATAGACTGGAAGAACTGTCATGTTCAAGGGCTGTCCATGAAATCTAATTGATATTAGTTGGTCACTGACCTCATTGTATGCAAGTACTGTCATTGCTGTCTCCTTCCAATGAAACCAGCACCGTTCCTGCTTTGTTTTTCATGTCCTGAGTAGTAAATGGTATGATTTCCTGGCTGAAAGTGTCGTATTCCAGTCCTTTTTAATTCACTGATGCCCAAGATGTCAATCTGTAGTTGATTCATTTCACCTGTCACTGTGTCCCTTATTCATGCTTCTTACGTTCCACGTTCCCGCCGTAATTCTGTCTTTGCAGCTTTGGATTTTCTTTTCCCGTACGGCAATATCAACTGCTAGATGTCCAAAAGGCTTTAATCTAACTGTGTCATAAACACCATCGGTACTCTGAGAGATCCTCAGCTCTTCCTCAGTAGCATGCTGAGTACCATCCGACCCGAGGGGCCCATCATCCGGCACTACATCGACAATCATTCTATCTTGTCTATCCATGTGGTTTTCTTGGTAAAACACAGGAGTGGTTTACCATTGCCTCCTCCCGCGCAGTATGAGATGATGCCTTTATCATTGTCACTGAAGTGATCGTCCACCTCCAGCACCTTCCTATATTGCTACTGCCCAATATAGGTACCTGATTGCTTTGGCTGGATTGCTTTGACCTTTGCACTTTGGGTGACCCTACTGGGAGTATACCTCCCGGCATCCTTCGCTCATCCAGGAACACCCCACCCCACCACAATGAGGCAGCATAGTAGGACTTGGGGGTGTTATGGAGATAGATTAGTGTATATACAGGTAGAGAACTGTAAGGTGTAGGCCTTTTTTTTTTGTCCATAAAGGGCTTTCAGAGTGATGCATGGAGGATAAATACAATGCAAAGTGAATGAAATAATAATAATTAATAACAAAAACTTAAAGCAAGACTAATTGGGATCTGAGAGAGAGCCGAGGGGGCAGGTGAGATGAGAAGAAGGAGAGGAAATGTTTCTAGAATATATCACAAGAATATTGTGAGGTTCTTAGTCAAATCTTGTACCCTGCTTCGCTCCTTTGCACTTAGGGGGACAAAGCATTGAAATAAACAAACACTTTTATTTATTCTTTTCTCTTCCTTGTTTCATTCCTTTTGTTTGTTTGTTTGTTTTCACAGAAAAAGGATTTAAAATTGCCTGTTAAAAATAAAAGCAATACTAATTCTCTTTTCCTTTCCCCACCCCAGATACGGACCCTCTGCTATGGCTGCCAGTTGGCTGGGGGGACCCTTACCTGGAGAAACCCCACAGAGTCACCGCTGGGACGCAGCCTTCTGGCCACCTCGGCCCAGCTCAGCCATTGCCGGACTGTCCTGCGCCTCTTTGATGACCTGGCGATGCTGGCTTACAGCCGCCAGTATGGGCTGGGGCCTAAGGTAAGCCACCCCAGGACAGGAGCAAGGGAGCAGGTGTGTTAGCACGGCCCCTTTTGCTAGGGACAGAGGCTCTGCTCTTTGGCTGAGAGAATGGGTGGGAAATTATATAGACCCCTTTAATTTTAATTTAAACCCCATCACTGTTCTCACTGATAAGGTAAAGTGTACCGTTGAGTCGATTTCGACTCCTGGCGCCCACAGAGCCCTGTGGTTGTCTTTGGTAGAATACAGGAGGGGTTTGCCATTGCCTCCTCCCACGCAGTATGAGGTGATGCCTTTCAGCATCCTCCTATATCGCTGCTGCCCAATATAGTACCAGCGGGGATTTGAACCAGCGACCTTCTGCTTGTTGGTCAAGCATTTCCCCACTGTGCCATTAGGTGGCCTCTTTGATGGGAAACTCTATATACATACCAAAACAAACCAACATTCATTCTCCGTGACAGCAAAGGAGCTGTCAGGCATGCTAAGCCTCCCTGGGTACACCGAGGGCCGTATTTCTGGGTAAACAAGCAGTTCCCAGCATCTATGTTGCTGCAGGATATTCCTAATTGGGGGCCAGGGGGAAAAAAAATCTCTCTGAGCTGGATCCGGCCCCCGGGCCTTATGTTGTGCAGGCCTGAGTTACAAAAAGCAACTTGGCAAAAAGCAACTGCTGTGAAGAAGATGATTTTTAGCGGCTAGGGTGGAGGGGGGCTGTCACCAAGGCCCCTGGTTTGAACTCCGTGGAATCATTAAACTGTGCTTTTCCCCTGCCACCGCGACACGTGCACACCCTAGCTGCTCTTGCCAAACCTTGCAGTGCACCCCTAAACAGGTTTACCCCGTAGCGAAGGCCCACAGATCTCAGCAGAGCTCGCAGGGGCTGAAGCCAGCCTCAGCCTGTTGCCTCTTCCAGCTCCTTGACGGCAACTCTGGGACTCCACCGGCTACAATGTGGAACGTCAAAGGGGCTCGAGCTGTCACCCAGCTGAGTCCATCTGGGGTCCTACCAGCAGCCCAGCAGGGTACCCCTTGGAGAGGGGCAGATCAGCACGGCGGCAGGCGGGCAGGTGCTGGAGCCGCCGGTCCATGCAGCACCATCCTTTCGGAGGAAATGTTTGGCAGTGCCCCCGTGCGATTCAGTGACGGATCAGTGCGATTCCCTCAGTGTGATTCCAACACCAGCAGGATGGCACGGGGAGCCCTGTGGGAAGCCCCACCATGCAGAAGAAGCCTCTTCCGTGCTAATATTCTTGGTAATCCTGCCTGTCTGGTGGTTGAAAGAATGAAGCTGAGGGCCCACACGTGACAAGCTTCAAACACGAGTAGAGAACACGGACAGAGAGAATTTGTCCTCCCTCTCTCACCACACCGGAACCAGGGGTCATCCCATGAAACTGAAGGCTGGGAAATTTGGGACAGATAGAAGGAAGTGCTTTTTCACACAGCGCATAATTAATCTATGGAACACTCTGCCACAGGATGTGGTGATGGCCACGAGTTTGGATGGCTTTAGAAGGGGCTTAAATTCCTGGAGAACAGGTCTCTCAGTGGCTGCTAGCCCGCGGGCTACATGCCACCTTCAGCCTCAGAGGCAAGATGCCCCTAAATGCCAGCTGCAGAGAAGCAATGGCAGGAGAGAGAGCTCTTGCCTGTGGGCTTCTCAGGAGCATCTGGTGGGCCAATCTGTGAAGCAGGATGCTGGACTGGATGGGCCTTCCTGGGCCTGATCCAGCAGGGCCGTTCTTAGGTTAGGGTGGCAGCCTGGAAACAGCAGTGACTTGGGGAGAGTCTAGGATGCTGCATCTGTTTGGGGCCAGCCAGTGTGCACTCCAGGGGCCCCACGGACTGAGCAGGGTCAGGGCCCCACTTTCTGGTCACGATCCTTGGTTAAAACTCTGGGTGCCTTAATTGCGGGGGGGTGGGGATCCTCAAGTAGCTACTAACGCCTTTCATTCGTGTGAATCAGTTTTAATGCAGTGACAATGGACCGTGTGTCCCCACACACCAAGTCCAGGTTGGTTCCTGCCCGCCTGACCCCTTGAGTCACGCAGCCCTGAGGAATGGCAGGAAGCAGGAAAGCCACGAGTGTCTCTCTCCTGCCCACCGCCAAGGGGCTGGAACCTCGCAGGCAGCTGTTTGCACGGAGGGAGCGACCTTGCAAGAGCCGCATGGAGCGGGAGGTGCCCTTTGACCCCCCCAGCACGAGGGCGTTGCATGGGGAACGGCCTTTGCCCCTGCCCCCCCCGGCTGCTGGTGCTGCTGCTGGGCTTCCTTCCAAGGGGAGGGGTGCTGGAGTCCGGCAAGCCAACCTCTGCCCCAGAAACCCTGCGCTCCCCAGGCCTTGCTTTCTGGGGGCCCCAAGCGTCTCCGCTGCAGTTCTCCCCACCGCCCCCATAAATCCAGCTGGCCTCTGCGCACACACACACCCCGGGGCAGAGGGCTGGTTGTGAGGGGGGGCGTCCTGCGTGCCCCTCCCAGAGGAGCCTCCCAGGGGGCAGGGGGGGCCCTTGACCAGTGTGGCCGGCCTGTGTCTTGCAGGAGGAGGACGTGGCGGTGCGCGGGCTCTCTGTCCTCAGCAACCTGGCTGACCAGCTCTACTACCCCTGCGAGCACGTGGCCTGGGCTGCCGATGCCGGGATTGTCCGTGCCGACTCCAGCAAGTGGTGGGCGCTCAGCACCGCCCTCTGGGGGGCCTCTCTGCTCCTGGGGGCTGCTCGGTAAGAGGCAAGGAAAGGCTGCGGGATGCTGGCTGCCCGCCCCACGGGGAGAGGGGGACTCCGGCCAGCCCCCGTGGTTGGGTGGGGCTGGTCCCTGCCCTGCTCGAGGGATGCCGCTCCAACCCCCCAGCCCTGTCTCTTTCACCTCTCCCTTTCAGCTCGCTGAGGATTTTGGCCCAGCTAAGAAGCAAGCTGCGGAGACAGCCCAGGTAGGACTCCTCTTCCCCCAAATATCCCCCCCCCACGGCCGCCGTATGGTACTCCCCAGCTGTCGAGCTCTTCCCCTCTGCAGACTCAGAGTCCAAACCTGAGAGGTCACTGCAGGTCAAGCCGTGTTCCTCAGCCTTGCTGCCACCCCCACCAGCAACTTGCCCCATCCCCACTGACGGGAGGGAGGCGCTCCATGGCCAGAGGGGTGCCCAGTGGGGCATAAGGAGTGGGGATAGGGCTGCAGCCCCATGACAAAGCCCCCCCCCAGTGCAGTGACCAGCCCTCTTCCTTTGTCCCCCCAGCGACACCTCCCAGCTGAGCTGCAAGAAACTGAGGGCCCAAGCCAAGACCGAAGCGTTGACCCTCCTCAGCAACCTGGCCGACCTCTGCAATGCCATCCATTGGCTACCGCCAGGAGTGCTGTGGGCCGGGACGTTCCCTCCGTGGCTCGTGGGCTTCATGGGGACCATCTCTTCCCTCATTGGGGTCTACCTCACCTATGCCGGGGACAGCGCTGGGGCAGTGTGAGAGCGGGCAGGAAAGGTGCCCCACCAGGCCGCTTGGGAGGAAGTTCAGACACGAATCTCCGGGGAGGTGGGCGGTTCTGAACTGCAGGCCTGCTGCTCCCAGGCTGGGTGTCGCCCAAACCCTTGCCTGTGGCACCATCAGCAGGGAAGGGGACTTTTTGCTGCTACTGGACACTTTCCTCCTCTGGGCTGGAGGCTGGGCGGGTCTCCTTGGGAGAGCCATGCAGGGGGGCCCTTGGGCGGAGCAAGGCAGCAAGCTGTACCTGCCGCTTCTCCAGTGTGTAATGAATCCGAGCCAATTATTAAAAACCAGCCAGTTCCACAAATGGCCTCCCTCCTTGGCAGCTTGTTCCTGTGGTCAAAATGGAGCCAAGACCCCCCGTCCTTCCCCTAATTTCCACCCACAACTCCCGTTTTGTCTCTGAATAAGCACACCATCCACACACAAGCAAGAGAGAAACAGTTTTGGAGAGACCGCAGGCAAAACAAGGACGCCAACAGCCAGTCCACGGAGGACACGATGCAGACACAGCCACTGCCACCCCAAAGCCTTTCCGCTGGGCCTGTGCCTAGAGCCTTCGCCCTCCTGCCCCTGCCCCCGTTGACTGTCAGCTCTGCAGCGGGAGCTATTCCACTGGCAGCATGCCTGGTGCAAGCAGCAGAATGCGGATGCTGCAATTCCAAAAGTAAAGTTGTGCCCTCGAGCCGGTGTTGACTGCTGGCCTGCCGTTCCCAGTGAGGGCTCCTTCCCCAGCGACACTGAATGCCAGTTGCAGGGGAGTAAGAGCAGGGGGGAGGGCAGACCCTCAGCTCCTGCCTGTGGGCTTCCCAGCAGCAGCATCCGGTGGGCCACTGTGCGAAACAGGTTGCTGGACTAGATGGGCCTCCTCCTTGGGCCTGATCCCACAGGGCTGTTCTTAGGAACACAACCGCACAAGGGTCCCTCTTGGCCCTGAACCGTGTATTCCCCCCCCATTGCATGTTCATGAACTGCCTAATAGGAGGGGGGCATGTGCATCCTGCAATGTGCGCTTTCACCGGTTCTTAATGAGCCGTTCATCAACTAACTAACTTGTGGTTTAGTTTCAAATGGAAGTAACAGCAGCTCAAGACAACAGCGGGTTTTCAATTTTTAAGATTCTTTTTTATTTTAATTGCCAGGGTTCAGTTGCATCAGAAATTCCAAAATCATCCTGCAGTGAATACAGCAATCATTGCTTTAAAAATGAAAAGTCACTGCCGTAATTTAGTGAGGCAGGATCCCATCTGATTGTTGAAGTAGTGCACAAGTTTGACAAAAAAATAGTTGAACATTTAAAACCATTTAAAAATAGTTGAATATTTAAAAACACAACAATAAAATTAAAAGGAGGGCTACCAACGGCGGCTTCCATGGAACAACTGGCAAGGCAGGAACTACATACAGTGTCTGTGGGGGGTGCGTGCAAAGCCCCCAGGGCAAAGCTTGAAGAAGCAGCTGGCCAGCGTCATCAAGCGGAGGCAGAGAGGGCCGGACGTTTCTTCTGGAGGCAGGCGACAGGGCAGCACACAGCAGAGTTCTGACCCAAACGGGGCTCCTTCGACAGGGGAACGAAGCATTGGTTAATCACCGTGAGGGCTTCTTCTGGTTGCTGCGGTCAAGGCGTCTCATGAAGATGGGTGATCCTCGCCACGGGCTCCTGGGCAGGACTATGCAAATTAGTTAGAAAAAAACAGTCCTGTATCGCTCTGACGGGGACAACCCTGCCCCAGTCCTTCTAGGCCGAGTAAACCGGAAGGATAAACATAGGAAGGAATAAACAACAACATATTTGAACGGGCGGCCACACGCCCGTCGTGTGAGAACTAGGTTCAAATGAAGCAGGGCTAGGCGGATGGCCCTCCGTTCGAGCCAGTTTATAGACTGGGATTGCTCGTGTGAGTCCCGTTTCCCCTGCGCGGCGTGTTGGAGGCAGTGGGCTCCCCAGCCCCGTTGCTGGCGTCGGTCGTGAGGAGGTCTTGCCAGGTTTTCGTGGGGCAGACGGCATGGTCTTCTTTTAATCCTTAGACTCGACTCGGGCCTTTTCCAAAGCTGAGTCGCCGAAAAGCTTGGACCCCTCGTAAGGCAGGGCGCGCAGGTTATTTGGGGAGGCGGAGTCCGCTTGCCAAGCTTTCAGCCAGAGGTACCTGCCTGCCGACTACTGATGCTGCGGAGGCCCCTGATGAATAGCGGATGGAATAGAGGGACGGGTCTGCGATGAGTGCTTGTGCGCGCTGAAGTTTTAACAGCTGTTGCCTAAGACGGACGGCTTCTGGGGGAGTCTGGTCGAGGAGGTCATTGATCCCTAGCAGACTGGCTCTGGCCGTCATTGAAGCCACGGCAGAAGACCGGGTGGCCAGGGAGGAATTGTCGCGGACCCGCCGGAAGGAGAATTCTGCCTTTTTGTCGGAGGCGTCCTTCAAAAACCCTTCCCCGTCTCGCGGGACCAGAGATCCGCTGCTCAGCTGGGAGATGTGAGCGTCGGTGGTCGGAGTCTGCAGTAGCGAGGAAGGCTCTTGCTGGGAGGTGTAGAATCTGGTGGCCGACGAAGTTGGTTTCTCAGGAACACTTGGCGCAGCCCACTCCGCCTTGATCGCCTCTGAAAAATAAGGTGGCAAAGGCAGAGGTAATTCACGTGGCCGAGGCCTAGGAAAAACCAGGTCACCCTTGGGATTCAGGCTTGTGTCTGGGGGGGGGTTTCGCCTGAAGACCAATAGTGGTTAAGACTTTGGTCATAAGGGGGTTAAAATCTTCCGGTGTGAACAAGCGTTGAGGAACCTGAGATTGCTCCAGGTCCTCCGCCCCTGACCAGGCTCCCTCCTCTCTATCGGGATCAGGATTTTCCTCCTGGCCCCCTTCTCCCTCTCCAATTCCCCCGGGGTTGTCCTCTGCCTCCTCCTCCAGGGGAGGGGCCGTGGTAGGGACCCCCGAGTTTCTCCGTGGGCTCAGCTGACCGTGGGATCAGCCGACTCCGCGCCAGAGATTTCTGAGGAGGGCACCGACATGGTGGTCCTAGGGGCTTTCCTGGGCCTCTTGGTCTTTTTAAGGTGTTTCTTTTGGGACTTCGCTTTTCTTGGGGGGAGGGAGGGGGAGGAGACCGTTGATGATTCCTCAGAGGAGGAGGAGGAGGAGGAAGTTTGCCTGCGCCACTTTGAGCACTTTCCCTTTTTTGATTTTTTAAATTGAGACAGTGACTCAGAAATGGCCGTTTTGCACCAGGCCTGCCATTCCTGGGGAACCTGGAGGGGGGAATGGGCTGAGCAACCAGACAGGGGAGAGCCCTCCCGCCCCTCCGATAGGGTTGCTCTCACCAGGCTTGCAGGAGTAGAGGTGGAGGCAGTAGTGGCCGCCGTTCCCGCCCTTTCTGATTCAGCGTCCGCTAGTGGTGCGCGGTGGTCGGACGAAGAAGCCGCCATCTTGGCCGAGGAGGGCTGCAGCTCCGCTTGTTGGCGAAGCTCCGCTGGCGAGGGAGGCGGGTTGGGGGCCGGTCTCACCGTCCCCGCTCTGAGGCGCTTGTTCAGGGAGGCAGAGAGCGGCTCCGCTTGGGCGCTGCCGCGCTGGGAAGCCGAGCTGCGCCTCCCGCGCCTTGGGAGCTCTGCGCCCGCTCTCTCCCCCGTAGTGCCCGAGGACTCGCCCCTCGAGGGGGCGATCGGCCGCAGGACCGCTCCCACTGCCTGCCCGGACAGGACAGTGTCGGCCGGGGCCGGGGCCGGGTGGGTAGGAGCGCGCCCGTCAATGGAGGCTAGGAGAGCGGGAGGAGGAGGAGGATCGCCCGGTCTCCTCGAGTGCCGGGGAGAGCGCTGGAGATGGCGTCCCGTGGGCACGAGGATGTTAACAGCCCTCCTAAAACTGTTAAAGCCCCCCGAGGAATGCTCCATAAGCGCCCCCCGGGGAAGGAGGGGGGGGTTGGGAGGGCTGAACACACGAGGACCGATACAAACAGAAAGAAAATCTCTCTCTTTTTTTGTTTTGTTTTTTTAATATAGAAATATATATATATACAACAACGACTGGGGAAGACTGAACAGCTGGCCAAGAATAAACAACAAACAGAGGAATACAGGGCTGAACTGGAGAGCAAGAAGGAGCAGCCTGCCAGGAGCAACAGGACCAGGACTGGGGCGGGGGGTTTCTAACTAATTTGCACGTGAGGAGGCTAACCCATCCAACCGAGAACGTTCGTGTTCCTTGGGAGAGACAGGAGGGCAGGACACGAGGCGAGCAGGATGAAGAAACCGGCTTTTAAAAATGCCCCCCACTCTCTAAAGTGCTCCAATTCTTTTCAGTAGAAAAAGTTTTTTAGATTGGTAAAAAAACAACTATCAGCATGGCACAAATGGTACTCGGGATGCGGCCCACAGAGACTGCCAAGACAACAGAAAAAGCAAACGGGGGCAACGCTACTGGCAGCCCCAGAGGAAGGGGGGGGGCGGAGGGCTTCTTGCCAGGACACGGTCTGGGGCTCTTGTGGGGACCTGACAACAGCGGCTGCTCAGACTCTGCAAGGGGCAGGAAGCTGGTGTCGCCCTGCCCCCCGGGGGGAAGCCCAGAGGGCCCCCCCACCCCGCCCCAGAGTCTTGGGAGAAGCTGGTCCGAGAAGCTCAGCGGCCGCCCCGGTGCCCATCAGAAGAAGATCACGTCCTCCTCGCTGGTGTCATCCGAGGCAGGTGGAAGAGCGCTGACGCTGTTGGGCTTGAAGAGGTTGGCGGAGGCGGGCAGCAGCCCTTCCGGCTGGCTCTCCGCAGGGTCGGGCAGCTCTCCTGGGAGAGGAGGGGAGAGGAGGGCAAAGCTTGGCCTCAGAGCGCGGGGTGCAGCAGGGCAGGGCAGGGCGGGACAGGGCACCGGCTCCACCTACCTGGCAGGCAAGCCGCGCTCTGGCTGGGCAGGAAGACCGGGCTGGTGGAGCGCCTGGGCCAGGGTGCCAACTCCTCCTTGCTGGCCATCCGGGGAGGGAGCAGCTGCCTCAGGTCCACCGACGACGCTAGAAGCCAAGCGCCAGACGGGCACCGGTTGGCTCTGGAGAGGCCCCAGCGGCCAGCTCGGAGCCTGAGGGGGGGGGGCGGGCACGGCTGGCCGCCGGGCAACGGCCCAAAGGCAGCCCAGGGGGCGGTGGCTGCTCCTGGGAGCGGGTTGCTCCTCTGGACGCTGCCACGGCCCCCAGTTCCCTTCGGCCTCTCAAACCAGCCATTTCCCAGGCAGAGGTGTCTGAACCCCAGAAAAAGAGGGGATCCCAAAGCAGGCCGTCTGCGACACAAAAGCTCCCCGAGGACGTCGACAGCACCCAACACAACGGGACGCTGGGAGGCAGCTCTGAGGTGGGCCTTGGAGGGCACCCCCAGCCCTTGCCACCCACCCTTCTGGCGGCAGCCCAGAGCCACCCGGCCCCCTTCTCCGCCTGCAGGTCCCCGTCTCCAGGCCCAGCTGCCCCCCCCCAAGCCACGCTCCCCACCAGCTCACGGAGCCAGCCGAGGGCCCCACGCCCACCCCCTGGCACTGCCCCCTGCCTGGCGCCCTGGAGAGTCACAGTCCATCGGTGCCTCCAGAGTCCTGGAGAAGCCTCGCTCCCTGCCCGGACTCTTCCGCCCCATCGGGCCCGGACTCTTCCGCCCCATCGGGCCCACCATCCCCGGGGGGCCCTGCCCCACACCCAGGCCCTCGGGGCGGCAGGACTCACCCGCGCTGTCGGCCCTGTGGGAGGCCTTGGGGGCTTTGCCGCCTTTCTCCTTGCCGCCCTTGGTGAAGGCGGCCAGCTTGGTGGGGATCTGCTGCTGGACGGCCGCCTGCTTCTGGATCTGGTTGGTGGCGCTCAGGAGGTGGATGGGCACCTCGCTCTTGAGGGCCAGCAGGGGGCGCCCTTCCGAGGCGGCGCTGTCCCTGCGGGCCAGCTCTGCCCGCTCCGGGGAGTCCCTCCTGGAGACGCTGCCTCTTGCCCTGGGGGTGGCCAGAGCGCCCCCCAACTCCAGGCCTTCCCCGTTGAAGCTGGCCGAGTGGCTCAGGACGGTGTGTGCCTGGCAAGAGAGAGGAGGAGGGGGGGCTGCTCAGCCGGGAGGGGCGGCGCCTGGGGGAGGGGCGGCGCCTGGGGGAGGGGCGGCGCCTGGGGGAGGGGCGGCGCCTGGGGGGGGCCTCCCCCCGCCCCCCGCCCGGGGAGTGCACTCACGTGGCCCGTCATCGTCATCATCATCTCGCGAGAGGTGGCGGTGGTGGCGGTGGCGGTGGCAGTGGCGGCAGGGGGCGGCTTCTTGAGCTTGCGCAGCTGCTCCAGGCGCTCCCGCTCCTTCTCCACGGCCCGCTGGGCCTCCCGCAGCCGCTCCAGGTCGTGCTGGTAGGCCTCCCGCTGGCGCTCCAGCTCCTCCCGCTCCTGGCCCAGCCGGGCCTCCAGCTGCCGGCCCTCCTCCTCCCGCTCCCGCAGCCGGGCCTCGGCCGCCTCCAGCTCCCGCCGCTGGCGCTCCCGCTCCCGCCCCCAGCGCTGCTGCTCCGCCTTCAGCTGGCTCTGCAGCCGCTGGACGCTGGCCTGCTCCTCCCGCTGCTTCTCAAAGTTGCGCTGCCGCTCCTGCTCCAGCAGCAGGCCGCCGCGGGTGGACTGCAGCAGCAGAGCGCTCCGCTGCACCTCCACGTAGCTGTCCTGCTGGGCCAGCACCGCCTGGGCGGGAGGAGGGATGGAGGCGCTGGCTGAGCCCTGCCCCTCCTGCCTCTCGCCCCCCTGCCAGGAAGCTTCCAAACACAGACACCCCACCGGCCCCCACGCTCCGTGGCCACAGGGCCACCTCCAGGCTCGGAGGGAGGCCGGGCAAGAGCAACAGCCGCCGAGGGGGCAGCCCGCCCCCCGCCCTGTGGGCTTCCCGGAGGCATCTGGGGGGCCGCCGGGGGCTGGACTGGAGAGAGCTCCTCTTCGGAGTCCCCGCCCTGCTCCTCCCGTCTTCCCCAGTGGGCTGCAGGGAGGGAGGGAGGGAGGGAGGGGAAGGGCAAACTCACCTGGAGGCTGAGCAGCAGCTGCAGGAGCATCTGAATCCGACGGACAATCTGGGGAGAGACACAGAGCCGGGGGCGGGTGTCAGCCACAGAGGAGAGAGGCGGCTGGGGCTGGGGGGCAGCACTGTCTCCTTCCCTCTGCCCCGCCACCCCCCGTGGGAGACTGTGGGCAGGGCGCATGGGTGGTCTCCCAATCTAGATCATCTTGGGGCAGCGCCCAGCGCATGCGAGGCACTGGATGAAGGACTGGGAGGGTGATCCGATGAAGCCCATGCTGTCTGGGGATGATGGGGGTTGTAGTCCAACAAGGCCTGGGAACCTCTGGTCTACATGGGGACAGGAAGGAAACGGAGCAGGACACGCCAGTACCTCCGACTCTGTCTCCAGCGGCGGCTGGAAGAAGCTGCTGCTGCTGCTGCTGCTGCTGCTGCTGCTGCTGATCTCCAGTCTTGCATTATCACCCTACGGGGGGGGGGGCAGAAACAGACACATTCCTAAGCCACAGGGGTGTGTGTGGGTGTGTGTGTGTGTGTGTGTGTGTGTTCCTTCACACTCTATGGCTGGCCTTGTTCCCCACCTCCTGCCTCTTCAACCCCCCCCCCCGAAGGGGCTTCTACACCGCCACCACAGTTTGCCTTCCTTCAAGCCAGGGGCTGTCGCCACACTGTGGGAGTGAGTTCCACAAGCTAACCAAGCACTGGGCCCTGCCTGACCCTTCTTGCTGACCAGCTTCACTGGGTGACCCCAAGTCCTCATCAAGGGCGCCCCTCGGAGGGCCTCAAGGTACCACACTCCTCCGCTGACCCCTTTCACGGCAGCCTTTCGCCTTTCAGCGGAACAAGCACAACCACGTTGCTGCCACAACTCCGCCCAAGCTCAGAACCCGCCGAGAGCACGGCTTGGGACACGGAAGCTCCGCCATCCTGTGAGAAGGACCGGCGTGTGTGGCCAGAGGTGGGAGGGCTGCAGGGAAAGGGCCGGCACATGCCCCCCGCCCCCCGTCCCCACTGCCTGCCCTCTGCCCTGGCCTGCCAAATGGAAGAGGTTCTGCTCACCATGTGCAGCCCTGCCTTGAAGGCAGAGGGGGGCTCCTGCAGCGGGGCTTCCGGCTTGGCCGAGGGGGGTGCCTGGCCCTCCGGCCCCCCGGGCTCTCCCCTGCAGACTTTCTTCTGGAAACTGCCAGCTGAGAGAGAGAGAGCGAGCGAGAGAGAGCGAGCGCCATCAGCCCACAGAGGGAGAGCTGGCCCCAACGGCCTCTGGACACTCCTGGGCCGCTGCAGGTGCAGCGCTGGGTCCGACTCTGGCAGGGAGGCCCAGCCTGAGAGCGAGGAGGGTCTGGCTGGGCCCAGGAGGGGCAGGCAGGGCAAGGGGAAGCCCAGGGGCTCCGGCTGCAGCACAACACAGCCCAGGTGGGAGCAAGACGGCAATGCCAGCTCGGCCTTGTGCAGCAGCAGCAGCAGCAGCATTTGAAAGGAAGGGGGCTGCTTTGCCCTGGCCTGGATTTCAGGAGAGAGCGGACGAGGCCCCTCCTGGTGGCCAAGAGTGCTGGGGGGGGGGTTCCAGAGGTGGGGGCTGAGCAGCTAGGAAGGGCCTCTGGCTTGCCTCTGCTGGCGGCCCGGGGGAGGCTGTTCCGGGGCTCTCCTGCTCCCAGCATGGCATGACTTACTTCTGGCCGGATCCGCCACGGCAGCACAGTCATATCCCCCAAAGGTCTCCGCTCGCCTCAGCTGGCCCGAACCACCGGCGTCCTCCGGGCGAGAGGCCACGCTCCCCAGCTGGGCCAAGAGCAGGGTCTGCAGGCTCTCCGCTGGAAGGTGAGGGGGGCCGGGTCAGAGAGGAGGAGGAGGAGGAGGAGGAGGAGGGGGGGGGGTCAGAGAGGAGGAGGAGGAGGAGGAGGAGGAGGAGGGGGGGGTCAGAGAGGAGGAGGAGGAGGAGGAGGGGGGGGTCAGAGAGGAGGAGGAGGAGGAGGGGGGGGTCAGGGAGGAGGAGGAGGGGGGTCAGGGAGGAGGAGGAGGGGGGATCAGGGAGGAGGGGGGATCAGGGAGGAGGGGGGGTCAGAGAGGAGGAGGAGGAGGGGGCGGGTCAGAGAGGAGGAGGAGGAGGAGGAGGAGGGGGGCGGGTCAGAGAGGAGGAGGAGGAGGAGGAGGAGGGGGCAGGTCAGAGAGGAGGAGGAGGAGGAGGAGGAGGAGGGGGCAGGTCAGAGAGGAGGAGGAGGAGGAGGAGGAGGGGGCAGGTCAGAGAGGAGGAGGAGGAGGAGGAGGAGGGGGCAGGTCAGAGAGGAGGAGGAGGAGGAGGAGGAGGAGGAGGGGGGGGTCAGAGAGGAGGAGGAGGAGGAGGGGGGGGGTCAGAGAGGAGGAGGAGGAGGAGGAGGAGGAGGGGGCAGGTCAGAGAGGAGGAGGAGGAGGAGGAGGAGGAGGGGGCAGGTCAGAGAGGAGGAGGAGGAGGAGGAGGAGGAGGGGGGGGGTCAGAGAGGAGGAGGAGGAGGAGGAGGAGGAGGGGGGGGGTCAGAGAGGAGGAGGAGGAGGAGGAGGAGGGGGGGTCAGAGAGGAGGAGGAGGAGGAGGGGGGGGTCAGGGAGGAGGAGGAGGGGGGTCAGGGAGGAGGAGGAGGAGGGGGGATCAGGGAGGAGGAGGAGGAGGAGGGGGGATCAGGGAGGAGGAGGAGGAGGAGGGGGGATCAGGGAGGAGGGGGGATCAGGGAGGAGGGGGGATCAGGGAGGAGGGGGGATCAGGGAGGAGGGGGGGTCAGGGAGGAGGGGGGGTCAGAGAGGAGGAGGAGGAGGGGGCGGGTCAGAGAGGAGGAGGAGGAGGAGGAGGAGGGGGCGGGTCAGAGAGGAGGAGGAGGAGGAGGAGGAGGAGGGGGCAGGTCAGAGAGGAGGAGGAGGAGGAGGAGGAGGAGGGGGCAGGTCAGAGAGGAGGAGGAGGAGGAGGAGGGGGCAGGTCAGAGAGGAGGAGGAGGAGGAGGAGGAGGAGGAGGAGGAGGAGGGGGCAGGTCAGAGAGGAGGAGGAGGAGGAGGAGGAGGAGGAGGGGGCAGGTCAGAGAGGAGGAGAAGGAGAAGGAGGAGGAGGAGGAGGGGGGGTCAGGGAGGAGGGGGGGTCAGGGAGGAGGAGGAGGAGGAGGAGGAGGAGGAGGGGGCGGGTCAGGGAGGAGGAGGAGGAGGAGGAGGAGGAGGAGGAGGAGGAGGGGGCGGGTCAGGGAGGAGGAGGAGGAGGGGGCGGGTCAGGGAGGAGGAGGAGGAGGAGGAGGAGGGGGCCCTGTGCCCACGGCAGGCCTAGCTGCTCCTCTGTCGCCAAAGGCTGTGGGAGGCTGCGGGCCCCCTTTGCGTCCTCAACAGGCTCCCCCCCACGCGCAGCGGAAGCCGGAGCTCCCTCCCCACAGCTGTCCTGGTGGGATCCCCTTCTGTGGCTGAATTCTGCCATTTCTAGCAGGGATGCAACTTCAGACCCATTCACAGGCCTAACTTATTCTCCTAGCCTTCCCGGGTCCCTGGCAATCTTGTGCAGCTCCCCACACAATCCCACCCTGAGCTCTTAGCAGGCACAGACCACAGTCACTCGCACCGGTGTGTGCAGAAACCATGAGATCTAGAACCTTTATTTCACTGGCAGGCAGAAGCCCACCGTGCGCACTTCGAAAGGGCTAACAGGGGGTTCAAGCCGGGCTGGAGGGAGGCTGACCCCTCCCCTCCCCATTCTCCCCATTAAAATCCCACCCCCAAGGTTATGAGGAGCCCTGAAAGGCGCCTGCACACAGTGGCAGACGCGGCTCCCGGCTCTCGCGCCTGGCCCCCCAGAGGGGCTCACCCCTCGCCCTTACCTTCCATCACGGCGCGCCTGAGGAGGGCCTCCCCCTGCAGGTTCTCCGGGGACTCCGCTCTGCAGATGAGCCGGGGCGGGCGGAGGTCCTCACAGCTGCTCAGCTCCACCATCTCCTGGTAGATCTGCTGCTTCTCGTTCAGGCTCTGCACAATCAGGGCATCCTTCGCGCTCAGGCGGTCTAGGGGGGGGGGGGCGGGAAGCGAGAGCTGAGCCGTGCGGCAGCCAAAGCACCGCTGCTGGGAGGGCGGCAGAGCCCTGCCTCCCGGGGGCCTCCACAGGAGACCGGCCCGCCTCGCCCCTCCTCACCTTGGAACTCCTTGAGCTTGGCTGCCCTCACTTCCACCTGCCTCCTCTCCTCCTTCGGGTCGCCAAAGGCCCCCGCCTCTTCGTCAGGACAACTGCAGCCAAACACACCCCAGGGGTCCGGCCATCAGGCTCCGGCCAGAGCGTGCCCCCCCCCCGCCCCCCCGCCGGCCACCCCCGCCTGCAGGGCTCTCTTCTGGCAACCCAGCTCGAGGGACGGCCCCCTCTCCTTGCGGGGGGGGCGAGGCACGCTCACCTCTCCACAGCCTGGCGGATCAGTGCCATCCAGGTGTTCCGGTCCTCCTTGGAGTTGGTGTGGATCTCGTACATCTCTGGGCCCTTCAGGGAGGCGCTGATCAAGAACATGGCGCGCTCCTCGTTGGCCACCTCCCGGACGATCAGCTTCTGCAAGGAGATCACCGGCGGCTTCGCATCCTGCAAAGGAAGCAGCGTTGTCAGCAGCGTCCACCACCCACCTCTCCGGCGCAGCCCGGGCGGCCAGAGGCCCTGACCCCACTCGGCCCGAGGGGAGCGCCCCTGCTCTCTTTCGGGCAGCTGCAGCGAGCAGACGCGGGGCTCGCCTACGGCCACCTGGGGAACCCCTCACAGAGGCGAGATTCGCACTTGGGCCTTCCGCGGCCACAGTCGCGCTCCCCCTTCTGGCCCGCCCTGACGTCAGGGGAAGGCCTCGGTTTCCTGAGTCGCCCTGCACACAGAGGAGGTGCTCGCAGGCAGAGTCAGGCCGTCGGTCCCTCCGGCTCAAGACTGCCTGCCCCGAGAGAAGCCCCTTGCCCAGCCCTCCCCGGAGGGACGTACCACAGAGGCAAACGTGTATTTCTGGTCCTTCTCTTGCAGCAGCAGCAGCACATCCGTCAGCAGGACCGCCAGAATTTCTGTCAACATGAACGGGGGCAGAGCTGACTCCCTGGGCGGCAGCCTGGCAGCCTCGTCCTCTGGAGGGCCTGCCCCAAGCGCCCACCACGCACGCAGCGGAAGCCAAAGCCTGCCCCCGGCCCCACGGAAACCCTTCAGCCTGCGGCTGCAGCACTGGGCTGCCACGTGGGCAGAAGCCTCTTGCTCCAATTCAGCACCGGAGGAGTAAAAACCGGCCTGGCTTAAATGCACCGGCCCGAGGGGGCTGGAAAGGCGGAGGCGACATCACGCTTCCAAGAAGTGTGAAGTGGCCTATCGGTGAGGAGGGATGAGTCAGCGCTGCAGCACTACCCCCTGCCCACCGCGAGGGAGGGAGGGAGGGGGGAAGCTGGACTCTCCTGCGGCGGCATGGCTTTCCAGGGTCCACCAGGGCAGCTGCATGGAGCCTCCATGCCCAGAGGCAGTGTACCTCTGAATCCCAGTGGCGGCAGGGGAGGACTGCTGCCTCCCGGCCCCCATGGAGGCTTCCCACTGGGGCGCTGGGCTGTCCCCTGTTGGAAACAGAGGTTGGGTGGGGCCAGGAGCACACACCCCCACCCCCACCGGCCACTCCTGAGGCTCTACCTTTCAGCCTCCCCGAGGCGGCCTTCCAGTGCAGCATCCCGTCCACCAGCAGGCGCCGCTGGAGCATGTCCTCCTTCCGGAAGACCAGGCCGTTCTTGAACTTGCCCAGGGACTTCAGCTCCATCCGGGCCACGATCTCCCGGAGGCGCTGCCCTTTCCCGCACTCGTTGACCTTGGCGTCGACCGCCGTGAGGACCTCCTTGATCAGCGAGAGGGCCTGGCTCAGGTCCTCGTACTCCTTGGTGCCGGCTGCAGCGGAGAAGGGAGGCGGCAGGGCGCCCGTGAGGCCAAGGAAGGGCCGTCCCCTCCGGGCGCAGGGGGGGGGACCCCGGCCCCATCCGGCCCCCTCGCCTCCCCTCCCCCCCCCGTTCTGTTTGCCAGCCCGGGAGGGAAGCCGCCCCGCCCCGCCCCTTCCGCGGGAAGAGCCCCGCACCTTCTGTGTTCTGAATGAGCCGCTCCAGCAAGATGGGGTACTTCGTGATGCGCTGGGTCACCAGCAGGTTGCACTCCTGCACGCCCAGCCGCCGCACAATGGAAGACTGGCTGATTTTCTAGGGGAGGCAACGAGGAGGAGGAGGAGGAGGAATGGCCTGGCGTGATGAGCCTTGCACGGACTGCTCGGCCCCTCCAGCCTAGGGCCGTCTGCTCTGACCGGCAGCAGCTCACGGGGAGCTGCTCCTGCAGGCCCAGCAGGGACCCTTTGCCGCCGCCGCCCCCCCCCCTCCGCCGGGGCCCTTACCCGGATCAAGGCCTGGAACCTCTTGCTGTGCTGCATCAGCGCCTTGTAGTGGCCGCTGGCCTCGGTGCTCCTGCTGCAGAAGAGGCCGTACTGCTCCGTCATCCGCTGGCCCGGCTCGCCCGAGAACTGGAGGGGGAAGCCCCACAAGGGGCCGCCTGAGTTCCGGAGGGCAGAGCCCAGCCGGGGGCGCCACTCCAGCGCCACCCAGAGGGGATGGCCAGGCTCCCCAGAGAACCGGGGGCGCCCTCCTTAGGGGGCAGAGGCGGGGCAGGAGTCACCCCCGAAGGAGCCAGGGGGTGGCTTGCCGCACCAGGCCCCGGATCCCAACGCTTCAGGAAGGCCCGGCTTTCCAGGAGACCCCCCCCCGCCCTCTAGCATCAGGCGGTCACACACCCCGTCCCCTTCGGAGGAGGGACCCCCCCTCTGCCCCGCCCCGCCCCGCCCCGCACCTGCTGCACCAGGAGGTCCCCGATGCTCCGGATGACGTAGTTGCGCTCGCTGCCCTCCTCCAGGGCCTCCCGGCGCCGCTCCTTCAGCCGGAGGAGGAAGGCCGCGTGCAGCTCCAGCAGCTTGTCCGCCCCGGAGAACAGCCGGTGGACGACGGCATTGCCGAACTGCAGCTCCTCCCGCATGGCCCGCGAGTAGACCTTCAGCATGATCTTCAGGGTGCGGACGTGGTGCATCTCGGTCTGCATCAGTTCTGGGGGAGGAGGAGCGCCCACCGGGTCAGGCCCCCAAGGCTCCAAGAGGGTCCAGCTCACAAGCAGGGCTGGCAGGGACGGCCTTCCTCCCACTAGCCCGTTTCCAGGGTGGCCTGCCCCTGCACACGGGGCTCCACCACTGAGCCAGCGGAAGAAGAGCCCTGCCACAGCCACCTGCTGCAAATCCCGGAAACGGCTACCGACAGGAAGCCCACCATTTAGGGCACAAAGGCATCAGCCCTCCTCACAAGCACAACTGTGGGCGGGGGGGGGGGGATTCCATCGAGCCATCATGACTAACAAGCCTCTAAATAATGGACTCCTCCTCCTCCTCCTCCATCATCATCAATTTTCCTTGCTCCCTTTTAAAAGCATTTCAGCCACACCTAGAGGCAGCGAGTTCCACAGGCTCTTCACGAGGGGATGTTCTTTTGCCTGTCCTGAAGCCTCTGCCAGTCAGCTTTGTCCTAATATTACGGAAGAGGCAGAACACCTCCTCTTCCTCCCCCACCCCAGGGAGATATCAGGCGCTTTCTCCCACACCTGCTCGAAAGGCCCTTTTGCTAAGCGGAAGCATCTCAAGCACTTTTTAACTGAATTTTAATTGAATTGAATTTTAATTCTTGTTAAATTGATACCCCGCCTTTCATGAGGAAAACCCCAAGGCGGCCTGAGCCTTCCCCCGTGGACTAGTCCCCAGCCACACTCCAGCGGCCGCTCCCTCCCCGTGGAGTCGCAGGCCAGAGATGCGCCCGGAGGCCTCACCGTAGATGACGTCCTGCCTCTTGAGGACGTTCTTCTGCTTCTTCGCGTACAGCGGATCCACAGCCAGACTCCAGGACTCCGCCTCGAACTCGCGGGCGTCGGCCTCCAGCTCGTTCTGCAAGGCGGCCAAGTGAGCATCTGGGAGGAGAACAAGCCGCGCTCAGTTATTTCATATCCGGCACTCCTCAGACACTGGCCTGCGGTGATCTGCACGACAGCCCTGTAAGGCGGGCCAGCAGCACCACCTCCACGTTGGGACCCGGAGGGCAATGCTGTTCTCGCTCACCACACGCCCCCAAGGCACCGGACACGGCTTGGTGCTGTACAAAAATGAAAACAAAACCCTGCTCTGCCTGCAGACACCATGAGTGCATGGGGGCAACAGCTGCTGAGAATGAAAGGAGAGCCCTGCTGGATCAGGCCACGGGCCCCTCGAGTCCTGCTTCCCACGGGGAAGACAACCGAGAAGCCCCAAGGCAACAACCTGCCCCTGTGGCTGCTCCCACGTGAAACTGGTATTCAGAGATAGACTGCCCTGAACCAGGAGGCTCTCTCTAGGCATCATGCCTAGCAGCCGTTGCTCAGCCTTTCCTCCAGGAACGTGTCCAGTCTCCCCCTGCCGAGGGGGCCCAGCCATCTCCCCTTGGGCCCAGCCAGGCAGAAGAGGTGCCGAGAGAGAGCAGCGGAGGTGCCGGGTTGCTTTCTGCCACCATCGGGCCCGGAGTCTCCCAGGCAGGCAGCTCCGAGTGGCTGGATCTGGGCCTGACACTTGCTGCGTCCCTATTGGGGCTCCTTTCTCCCCTCCACCCGGCCTGCCCCACAGGGTCCCTCTAAGGAGGAAGGGGGTGCATCCGCTCGAGAGGAGGCTCTCTCCCCTGCCCTCCACCCCACAGCCGCCCCAGACACACCCCTCCCTCCCTCCCTCTTGGGGCAGTGAGCCCGGCCGAGTCCAAGCAGCCCTCGCTCACCTTCCACGAAGACAGGCTCAGACGCGGCCGGCACCAGCACGTCCTCGGAGGCCGGCTTCAGCCCAGCGTCGGCTTCGTCCATCTCTCCACTGAGGAGCCTGAGCCAGCCGGAGGGAAGGAGAGGGAGGCCGGGCAGGTGAGCGCTGGCGATTGCGGGGCCCGGGCTGCCCTCCTCTCTGCAGGCCCCTGCCAAGGGGCAGCAGCCCCGGGGCCAAGCCAAGCCACCCCAGCCCAACTCGGGCCAGAGAGGCCCAGAGGGGAGGCCCCGGCAGCTGCCAGAGCACACCAAGTCAGGCTGCCTCAAGGACGGCAAGCAGGCAAAGGGACGCCCGCCCTCCCCGCCCCACCGAGGGATTGAACCCGGGACAGGGGTGTGCTGCTGCTGCTGCTGCTACTGCAGGGGGGCGGCGAGCACAGTGGGCACCAAGACAGGAATCCAAAGAGCCAAGGATCCGGCCCACCCAAGCCGGGCTCACCCCCCCCCCGCCCTGGTTTCAGCCTCGGCCCTTCCCACGACGCTCACTAAGCCGAGGGGCCGCCTGCTCCCCCGGCTGAGTCCGTGCCTCTGCCGCCCGCCACCTCCTGGCCAGGACCTGCCCGCCGTGCTCAGATGTGGCAGGCTGACCCTGTCTCTGCCATGCCCAGCATCGGGATGCCTGCTGCCAAGAGCAGCAGCAGCAGCAGCAGCAGCAGCAGCAGGCCTGGATCCAGCGGCAAGAGAGAAGAAAGAGGGTCCCTTTCCGGCCCATTCCTGAGCCTGGAGAAGCAGCAACGGAGAGCCCGCCCGCCCGCCCCAGACTGTTTGTTTCCCGCCGGAGAGCAGAGCGTGTGTGTGAGAAAGGCAGCACAGCTGCCCCCGCAGGAGAGGCGGCGGGCCCTCCCCCGGGAGCTGGAGAGGCCCCCCGAGAGGCGCGCCTACTCACCTGAGCTGCCCGACAGCACCTGCGGAGGTGCTCAGCGGAGGCGGAGAGCTCCCCCTCTGCACGATCGTCATGCCGGGAGGGTGCCGGGGCGGGCCCGGGGTGCCATCGGGGCCCAGGAGGGCACTGCGGGGAGGGGGCTCCTTCAGCGCGCTGGCTACAGAGGCAAAGACAGAGTTGGTGCTCAGGAAGTGGGGAGCCACCCGCAGGCTGCCGGCCCACAGCCCCTGGCTCTCCGAGCGCGGGCGGAGGGCGGACAAGATCTTGGAGGTCAGCAGCTCGTTCTCCAGGAAGACGCTCTCGTTCCACTTGTGGGAGAAGGAGCCGCAGAAGAGCAGCTCGGAGGGGGCCGCCTCGCCACCGGCGCTGCCCTTGGAGTGGAGGTTCCCCATGGCCGCAGTGGCCAGCGTTGCCTAGGGACGCCCTCTGCCTTTATACTGCCAGGGCAGCCTTCTAGAAATGTCTGGAGGGGAGAACTGTCACTCCGGTGCACCTTATTGGCTGAACCAGCAGGGCCCGAGAGCAGGAAATTGGTCCCTACTGTGTCCATCTGCTCTGGAAATTGCAAACTCTCTCTTTGAGCAAGGGGAGAAAGGCAGGCGGGCAGGCAGGCAGGCAGGCGCGCGCACACACACACACACACAGCCCTCAACCTACAACACAATCATTCACAGCCTTCCATGACGGGGAGAAAATGCCTTGCCTGGAAGCCAAGAATGATCCGAGGGGGCCAGGAAATCAAGGCAACTCGCGGCCTCCAGAGATGGACCCCCCGGCACTCCAGAGGCCGGCCTAAGAGATACTGGGACGAGGGTGCATTGAAAGATGGCCGCCTCCCCAGCCATTTCCCACCGGAAGGCTTTGCAAAGCTGCGGCCGTGATCTCGCAAGACCGGGAAGCCGGAAAGATGGGGTGTCGGGCCAGGGAGATCTCTGGGGGAAGCCAGGGGGAAGCCTCCGTCCAGCAACCCAACCGCAGCTCCCAGCCACCACGCAAACTTTGGTCCCAACGTTTTGGACTTCAAGTATAAAGCCGGCACAGCACTCCATGAGGAGGGGCGGGCCATGTCTCTTGCCCAGCCCGGCTGGGGTGGAGTGGGGGCCGGGCCAGCCCAGGTCAGGTCCCTCACGATTTATTTAGCGGCATTTATAGCGGCTCCACTCCTCAGGATTCATTGACAGCCGGCAGTTGAAGGCAGTCCCCGTCAGGGTGGCGCTTGTGCTATCCTCCCCGGTAACATGCTATAAATTAGAGGGCCTTGCCCAAGGTAAACAAGGCCTTAAATGGAGCCCTGCTCTTAAGGAGAAGATCCCGCGGCAGTTGGTGAAACGGAGGCAGCTTCCAACTCCCACCCAGCTCAGACCTTTGCGATGTTTGTTCTGAGGTCGTTTCTCTAGTGAGCCCCCAAGTTGACCACCGCAGATCAAACTCAGAGGGGCCATTCAAGGCAGGGCTGGTCTGCCGAGGAAAGAGCCCACTCTGGCCTCCTTGGAGGAAGGGCGGGATATAAAATGTAAAAAAATAAAATAAAATAAGATGCACATATCTCAGCGGAGACCTGGTTTCAGTACTTCTGGGCCATCTATGGCAGCACTTGGAACGAGACAAGGTATGAACCCCCAGTTCCTGAATGTGGCCGCCTTCCCGAGTGGCCGGCAATCCCAGCACTAGTGTGGAAGCAGCCGATGGGCGCCTTGGCCCTGGAGGAAGCCCCTGGAGAGGACCTTTCCCCTGAAAGCCTCCGGAGGCATTGACACTGAATGCCCACCGGTGGACTCCCCTTTAGAGAGCCTTTTCTCCAGAAATGGTGAACGCCTGTGTGGTCCCCCGCTACCCCAAACTAGAAACCAAGTATTATTTATCCACTGTATTAAAAAGGCAATAGGCAGGAGCCTCCTAATTCCCGTCCGGCCTCCTGGATGAATCCTCCAAATTATCCACTCAACACCTTTTAAATAAGTCGGAGGATTGGGCAGATATGACGGTATTGTTTCATGCAGAGCAAGCAGGCTTCTGTAGGGGTCACAGCAGAATACATCACTCCATCACCTGGAAGGCCTTGATCCAGAAATATGCCAACCGTCATTTAAAAAAAAACACCTCTATGTGGCGTTTATTGACCTTTCATCAGCTTTTGACTCTACTGATAGATCAAGATTGTGGGGAAAGCTTAAGTTGATGATAATGATGATGATGATGATGATGATGATGATTAATGCTTAGGAGGACCGGCATGGACAGACGGCTTCACAGGTGACTGAGTGAACTGCACTCTAATCTGACAGCCAGGTGCGGAGTGGGCCGACAAGGATCACTACCCAACCCCATTTTATTAAACAGAGAAGTCAAAGAGGGTAGCCTACAGGCTCCCTTTTTATTTAATTTTTATATCAGCGATAGAGTACCGGCCATGGAGTCTCAGAAATCCTTCTCCCCCTCACTTGACGGGTGCAAAGTATCAAGTTTGATGTATGCTGATGATATGGCACTTACATCATGTGTCAAGATCGGGCTTAGAAGAATGCCGGTCAAACTGGCCGATTACTCTAAGGAGAAGTTGAGGCTCAACCAAGATAAAACAAGCGTTTTTAGTCCCCGTATAGGAAGATGCTGGAAGGCATCATCTCATACTAAGCAGGAGATGGCAATGGTCAACCCTTCCTTTATTCGACTAAAGAAAGCCACAGGTCTCTGTGGGTGCCAGGAGTCGACACCGACTCAACGGCACAACTTTACTTTTTAGAATCAAATACAATTAACACTCAGCAAATAGAGCAACGCCCCTCCTTTAAATGTTTGGGTGTCTCCTTTCAGAAATCTTTTTCTTGGTCAGTCCATTTCAATGCAGTCTATTAACTGCACGACGTACAGTGGGAACCATTTTTAAAATATTATTCTTGGGGGGGGGTCAATTAATAACTCCTGCACTCAAAATATTCCAAGGCAAAGTAATTCCACAGCTTTTGTATGGGGCAGAGATTTGGGGGTAGAATGTGGAAGTGAATGAGAAATTAGAAATAGTCCAGAACCATTTCCAGAGGAACATTCTGGGCCTTCCCCCAGGCACCCCTGCTACGCATCTGAGAACGGAAGCAGGGCTGGCCTCCATCTCCATCTCCATCTGCTAAAATATTTAAAGAAACTTGACAACCTCCTAGAAGACCATCTAATTAAATCCTGCTACTGGCACTACCCAGAGGGGAATCAGAGGGCAGATTTTCTGTCCCATATTTTACAAATGTGCTCTCTGCCTTCACTATAGGAACTTAAATACTGGAGTAAGTGGGGGGGGGAATCTGTGATAGGGTCCTTGAGCTGGACGCCAGCCGAGATGATATTATTATTATTATTATTATTATTATTATTATTATTATTATTATTATTATTACTACTACTACTACTACTACTACTACTACAACAACATTTTTATACCGCCCAAAACTTGCGTCTCTGGGCGGTTTACAACAAAATAAAACATTCGTTAAGACAAAAATGGGGGGTGGGGGGGACGGACACACACATTACAACAATTTAAAAATTTAAAATAATATTTTAAAACAGCATTAAAACCAATTAAAACAACATTAATTAAAAGCCTGGGTGAAGAGATGTGTTTTTAAAGACTTTTTAAAAGCTGTCAGAGATGGAGACGCTGGTTTGGTCCAGCATCCAAAGTTATCCCTGTGGGACCCTCACTTCGAGAAAAGCAGATCCACTCTGCAGTACCTACTCAACCTCACCACTCAGGAAGGCATTTACCAGTTTGCGTTTTCAAACCATGCCCTTAGCGTGTCTGGAGGGTAGATTTTACAAATTCCCAGGGAACAGCCCAGGGGCAAGTGGAAGACATCAAACCTTATGTCATACACTGCTCCTTTTATGGAAAAATAAAGAGAAAAAACACGGGGCCGGATCACTGATGAATTCCCAGGTTCTGAAACAGAACGTGTGAATTACTTGCTGGCGGATGAGTTCCCTTCTGTTAGTTATCAAGAGGCCCTTTTTGCTTGATCAAAACCAGGGAGGGGGCTGTATCTGCTAGCCCTGCTCCACATCGGGCCACGTGGCAGCTCCAGGAGCAGCTCTCTTGCTCAAGTTGAGCCCCTCCGTGCTGCAACGGCTACACTTCGCCCTTTAGGACGGCATCTCTCTTTACTTGCACGCGTGCCGTTCAGCTAGTTATTGTGCTTCTCTTACTCCCGGATTATTACTTGTTTTTCTTCAAACATGATGTATTAATGATTATGATTTATGCTTTATGATGCGTGTGTTATGACCTGTGGTGACAGCAATAAATTCGCTTACTCTTTTACAACCGCGCAACCACCCCGAGGGAGCAGGTGGCTGGCAAGCGAAGGGGCAGGATACAGACACACACACACGCAGCCGCCACCAGCTGCAACGACATGGGGGTCCACCCCACAAGGGTGGGTGGGGTGGGGAGGAGGAGCACCCCCACCGAGAGTGCTGCCCCCCTCCTGTCTGCAGTGGGAGGGCAGCTAACGCCAGGAGGAGCCCTCGCCTGCCGCATCTCCGGCCTGGGTGTAGGGGCACGGCTGGGGCACGATCCCCGCTGCCTCCTCCTCCTCCGAGGCTGGGCTGGCTGCTCTCTGGGCAGGCAAAGCACACGCAGAGCCAACCGCCTGACCCAGTCCTCAGGACAGGCGGGATGGAGTGAAGCTGGAACACTTGCCTCGAGGAGCCAAGCCCAGTTTTTTCTGTACCCCGTTTTGGAAGCAGCTCCCAAGTTTTCAACCGGCAAACAAGTGAAATATTGGGCAGCCTCCAGGCTCAACCGGTTGTGACTCCATCCCGCCGAAATTAACGGGAGTGGAGCGAGCCACAAGGAACGGATCTCAACGGGGCCGAGTCCTGGCCAGCCAATCGGGACGCCGGCCCTTGGGAGCCCACGAGCGACTGGACTACCACTCCCGGGGGTGATGGGAACTGTAGTCCAACAGCATCTGGGGAGCCCAGTTTGGCCTCTCGGGCTCCACCGGCTTCCGCAGTCCTGCCGGCCACAGAGAGCGCATCCCATGGAGGAGGAGAGGAGCCCCCCCCCCGGGCGCTGGCCGAACAGGGAGGCCATGTTCCGCGTTCAATTAGCACAGCCTGCCCTCCGCTGAGAGCCGGCATTGATCGCTCCTCGCCTCTCGCGGCAGACCAGACTGCGCACCACAGAGCGGCCGCTCCCCGTCTCCCGCCCTGCCAGCAGACCGGCTCCTTTTTATTTATTATTATTATTATTACTATCATCATCATCATCATCATCATTATTATTCCGATTTCTATACCGCCCTTCCAAAAATGGCTCAGGGCAGCTTACACAGAGAATAAATAAATAAGATTTTTGAGCCCAGCCCCCGCCCCTCTCCTCCTCCTCCTCCCCCTGCCTCAGAGGAGCCTGGCCAGACCTCCTCCTCCTGACTGGGGAGCCCGGAGGGGGTGCTGTGTGAAGACTCACGACCCACTGGCCTGAGCCCCGAGGAAACAGCACCCCCCTGCTCTGCCTGCGCCCAACGCCTCCCCCCATCGCATCCCCAGTCCTGTGGCTCTAAGTGGGAAGCTGCCGCCGCCGCCGCCGCCTCGGGCAGAGGCCAGGTCCCTTCCTGGTCCTGCAAAACAGCCAGACACCCACGGCGAAGAGCTACCCCTCTTTTTCTTGTATCCATTCCATTTAAAAGCAACCACCATTTAAAATGGGCTCAGAACCCACATGGCCAGTCATGGGAATGAACAAACTTAACTTCTAATGAGTCAGGCTGCTGCTCTGCCTGGTCGGGCATTTTCCGCTCTGACTGGCAGCTGCTCTCCGAGGCCGGGTGTGGGGGGGTGCTCTTTCCAGTGCAAGGGACCAAATGCCGAGAACTGGGCCTGGGACCTCCATGCACAAACCACTGAGCTATGGACTGCCCCCCCACCACACACACACACACCGCAAGGTCCCCTGGGAATGACATCAGCCCCCAAGATCCCAGCATATGAATAGGAGACTTGATGTGTGAGCATTGCAAGAGATTCCCCTCAGGGGGATAATGGAGCCACTCTGGGAAGAGCAGAAGGTTCCACGTTCCCTCCCTGGCGGCAGCATCTCCAAGACAGGACTGAGAGAGAGACTCCTGCCTGCAACCTTGGAGAAGCCGCTGCCAGTCTGTGAAGACAATACTGAGCTAGATGGACCCAGGGTCTGACTCAGTCTATGGCAGCTTCCTGTGTTGGCAACCAGGAGAGGCAAGTTCAAAGCATCGCAGAAGCACGAGAGAGGACAGCTGAAGGCTGCCCACTACGCCAGTGTCCTCTTGGGAAGGATCCCAAACAGGAGGGTCCCTTCGCCAGGGGGCAGTGCCAAGAAGAACCCCCAGCCCCAAAAGGGAAGAGGCTGCTCCCACCTCCCTCCAGTTTCCCCAGCTCCCATTTATCCCTAGGGTTGAGGGCCTGCGTGTCTGAACTCCGCCCCCCCCGAGCTGCTTTCTCCACAGAAAGTCATTCATTCATATATATATATATATATCCCCCCCTCCAGAGAAACGGCTCCTTTAACAAGCCCACAAGCACGATTTGACGGAAGCAGCCCAATCTGGTCCTCTCTTTCCATTTCACAGCTGCGGAATAAGCAATCAATGCCTATCGATCCGTCCTGCCCTGCGCGTGGTCCCCCCCCCCCCGGTTATTGCTACCGTTGTTGAGGTTACACAGCCAGGTAGGATGAAGCGGCAGGAAAAAGACGGAAAGAGACGCGGACAGACCCTTCAAGAGCATTCTAGAGCCTTCCCTCGAGAGAGAGAGAGAGGGACGCGCTCCAGCCCGAGTCTTCACACAGGCGCATGCGCACACCTGCACGCGGTCAAAGAGACGCCCGGAAGCCGCCCACAGAGACCCCGACAGGCTCGGCGCTTGCATACCAACCTGCACAGGAGCTCTGGAGCGAACTGTCTGGGGCGCCCCCCGGGGGCCGTGACGGCGGCTCCTTTGGCTGCAAGGGGGAAAGGACAGGCGTAGTGTTTTCACTCTGAGGGACGCCACGGCCAGCCTGGGCTGCGTGCGCGAGGGAAGCGGGGGGGGCACGCTGCCCAGGCACTGGTCCCCACGGCGGCCCACAGAGCAGGAGACCCCTGGGGGGGGGGTGCCTGGGTGGCTCTCCCACACGCGGAAGCGCCCGAGGCTCTGCTCCTCCCCCGCCTGCCACCCAAGGCCCACTCGGGTTGGAAATGGGCCCTCAGACCCCCCTGCCCCCCGAGCCCCCTCGGCCCAGGGGGGTCCCCGACCTTGCTGGACTCCCACTCCCTGCCACAAGGGCCTGTGGCAACAAGATGATCGGGAGGGGCCAGAGTTGGGAGCTGCTGTGCACAAGGGGGAAGCGTGGCCCAAAACCGACTGGTCCTGAAGGTGCCAGGATCCCGCCCCCCCCCCCCCCGGCCCCCGGCCGCATCTGCTGCCCTCCTCTGGCACGGAGAGAGCTTTCCCCAGAGAGGCCTCCACCCTGCCTGGGCATTCAGAGCTGGGGAGCGGCCTCCCTGCTGACCGCTGGGCCCTCGAGAGCCAGCGGCCATCACAGCATCCCCAGCCAGAAAGCCATTTGCCGCTTAGCGGCTGCCCCCAAGTGCTGCAGGGCTTCGGCGACTGCAAGGGGCCGTGTCTTGGCACTGGAAGCCGCCCAGGGAAGTGTCTCCCTGGAAGGCAGGATGCAGCGGGCCTCTGCAGGGACGGGCCAGGACTCTGCCCCCCTCCGCCTGCCCACGGAGAGCAGCCGATGCCCAGGGCCATCTGGCCTTCCTGGCCAGGGACGGAGCGTCCCTTCCTCTCCCCAGGGATCCCGGCTGCAGTCCCAGGCGCAGTCGGAAGAAGCCCCCTCCCGTTCCCACACAGGCCTCGCTGCCCCAGGAGGAGAGCCGGGGGGGGGGGGCGGCGCGGTTGGCATACCTTGAGCTGGGCACCCGGGCACTCCGGCAGGAGCTCCTTGCAGTTCTTGTGGACGTTGACGGCACAATCTGGAAGTGGGGGGAAAGACACAGCTGGCTCTCGGGCTTGGTGCTGGGCTGGTGGCCTTTGGGGACAGGCGGAGAACCCGCGCCACACATCCCCACAGCCCTGGCAGGCGCCAAGCTCCGTGGCTGGGGAGGAGAGGGGGTGCTGGGGGGCCCACCCGCCACGCCCTACACTCTCAGAAGGGCTGTCTCTGTGTGTGTGTGTGTGTGTGTGTGTGTGTGTGTGTGTGTGTGTGTAGGGTCTGTGACAGAAGCCGGGGGTCTGCGACATGGCTGGACAGCGGCTGAGAGCCCCTGGGGCAGAGAGCACCGGACCGAGAGGGCCCAAGGGCCAGACTCCGCCTAAGGCCGTTCCCTCGGAGCCTGCGCCTGCTCTGGCCATCGCATGGGGACAGCAGCCGGCCACGTGCCAGCACTGCCATCGGGAGGAGCCCCCAGGCAGAGAGGGGCCGTGAAGCCCGTGGCTGGGTTTCCACTCTGGCAGACACTCCCGGCCCGCTTCCTGCTTCCATGGGAAAGGCTACTCCTGAAGGCCCCTTGCTGAGGAGGCCACCAAGGCGCAGGCCTGGCGGTAGCCAGCCTGAAAGGTCCCCTTGGCTAAGCAGGGTCCACCCTGGCGTGCACTTAAATGGGAGACTACATGCAAGCACTGACAGGTATTCCCCTCAGGGGACGGAGGAGGAGCCCCTGCCTGCTTGCACACAGAAGGTCCCACGTTCCCTCCCTGGCAGCATCCCCAAGAGAGGGCTGAGACTGAGAGGCTCCTGCCTGCCCCCACTGCTGCCAGTCTGGGTAGACAATCCTGAGCTAGAGGGGCCAAGGATCTGACTCGGTAGACGGCCACTTCCTGTGTCCCTCTGAGGAAAGCGAAGCCCCCACTGAAGTGGGCCCCCAACGTCGCCTGGCATCCCCTGCATGGTGCAGAAGGCCTCTTCCTGCCTCTTCCACGGAGCTGCCTTGCGCAGAGTCAGCATGTCCGTCCAGCCAGCCTCGTCCCTGCCAGGCCTCTGGCCACGCTGCTCTCCCAGCAATGCTCCACCCGCCAGCCCCAGCAGAAGGGGGGAGCTAAGGAGACGCTCCAAGCATCAGGCTGGCAAGCCAAGGCGGGTGCCCTCGATGGCCCCAGGTCCACTCGGCCACGCTGCTCTGCTCAGACTGGCGGCCTTCTTCCGCCCCCCCGCCCCCCCTCCCCACAGCAAAGCGGTCCAGCATGGAGATGACAGAGGCCGTCTCCAAGGCAGGCTGAAGCGGCTGACGTCATTCACACAAGGAGGGGCGGCACCAGAGAGCGGCAAGGCTGGGGCTGCACACGGCGTCCTTGTCCTTGGCGTGAACTGCCTGAACCAGACTGATCTGGGACAGCCCTCTTGCCGGCAGGGGCGCAAGGCCGCCTCTCAACAGACCGGGCGGGGGGGGCAAGCAGCCTTGCAAGGCAGGCCACAGCTGCTCCTCCCTCACAGGGACTCCTGGGAACAGCACACCACTTTAAGAGGGAGGGAGGGAGGGAAGCCACCTGGTTAGGCTTCCTGGCCTGGTCACCTGGAAGAGGCCTTCCCTCCCCACAGTCAATCAGGGCCACCTGGCTGGGGCCCGGGCGTGCATGTCGGGGGCGGCTGCCCCTCGCCCGAATCCGCTCTCTTTCTCTGCCCCTTGAAGACTGCCCGACAGGCAAGGTCTGGGCCTCAACCCCCCCCCTTCCTTCCACCATGACTCCCAGGGCGTCAGCTACGCCACACCTACCCCAGAGAGGGACAAGGCAGACGTCTGCAGGGAGGCTGGCCGGCTGGCCGGCCGGCCACAGAGCACCTCCACAACTCTCAGCCTTCCACAGCCACCAGATTACGCTTCCTCCTCCCAAAGGGCTCAGGGCCTGGGTGCTTCTGGTGAAGACACACACACACACACACACCCCTCTACCCCAGTCCAGCTCCCACTTCTGGAACCGGCACACGTCACAACCCACCAAACCAGAAAGCAGCACAGTTCAAGTGGCAGGGAGACCAGGAACTCAAGGAACAAGGAGGATGACCTCACCCCCAAAGGCATTCAGAGCATCTAGGAAGTGAAAACACCAAGAACACAGAAACCAGCCACAAATGCTCGCCTGAGAGCTCCGTCCGGTTAAATGCAGACAGATCTGCCCCCGGGGCCTTGGTGAAGGCGAGCCGAGCAGGGATCCAAGCCTGACCTCGGACCCCGCTTTGGAATCCCGGGGCTGTGGCTTTTAGGGCCACCAGCAAGGAATCTGGGGCAAACTGACCAGGCTGAGCAAACCAGCCCTGAGTTGCCAGTGACTGAGCAGGAGAGGGATCTCGGGGTCGTGGTGGACAGCTCCTTGGAAGTGTCGACTCCATGTGAGGCAGCTGTGGAAAAGGCCAATTCCACGCTGGGGATCATTAGGAAGGGGATTGGAAAGAAAACGGCTAATATTATCATGCCCTTATACAAATCTATGGTGCGGCCACACCTGGAGTACTGTGTACAATTCTGGTCGCCACATCTAAAAAGGGACATTGTAGAACTGGGAAAGGTGCAGAAGAGGGCAACCCAGATGATCAGGGGCCTGGAGCCCCTTCCTTAGGAGACGAGGCTACAACACTGGGGACTGTTTCGTTTAGAAAAGAGACGACTGCGGGGAGACATGAAAGAGGTCTATATAATCATGCACGGTGTGGAGAAAGTGGAGCGAGAGAAATTCTTCTCCCTCTCCCATCACACTAGAACCAGGGGTCATCCCATGAAATCAATTGCTGGGAAATTTAGGACCAGCAAACGGAAGTATTTTTCCACACAAGGCATCCTCCACTTGTGGAATTCTCTGCCACGAGATGTGATGAAGCCAACAACCTGGATGGCTTGAAGAGGGGTTTGGATAACTCCATGGAGGAGAGGTCTATCAACGGCTACTAGTCGGAGGGCTATAGGCCACCTCCAGCCTCAAAGGCAGGATGCCTCTGAGTCCCAGTTGCAGGGGAGTCACAGCAGGAGGGAGGGCAGGCCCCTTTCAAATCCTACCTGTGGCTTCCAGCGGCATCTGGTGGGCCACTGTGTGAAACAGGATGCCGGACTAGACGGGCCTCCTTGGGCCTGATCCAGCAGCAGGGCTGTTCTGATGTTCTTAAACACTGCCCCACACAACCATGCCAGACCTGCAGCTGTGGTCACGGGCATCTTACACCTATGTGACTGAAGCCTGCACACACAGCAGCAGCAGCAGCAGCAGCAGCAAAGGCGACAACCAGCCTGTTTCTGGACTGCACCACTTCAGCTTCCAGACACTGCTGGACTGCACGTTCCAGCAGCTCAGCCACCCTCCCCAAAAACCAAGAGACGGAGGCTTACGTACAAACGACCTCCACAAGTGCACTCAGCACTGGAAAAGACAGGCTCCCTTTGGGCCGAGCCAGCTGTGCTCAGCTGAGGTTCCTACCGCAAGGCGGGGGGGGGCCTCCTACACCACGTCCATCTGAGCTGCAGAGGGTCAGCCACAAGTGAGGGCAGGACCCCGGAAGGCCAGAGGAGCCAGACCCCAAACAAACAGAGCTGCCCCCAGGCCAAGGGGATGGGGAGGCCTGCTGAGCGGTCCTTCTAGGGTCGCTGCCTGGGGCCTCCACCTCTGGCCCCGCTTGCTGCCGTCTGGGTTCCGGCCGGGCTTTCCATGCGTCATCTTTGCAGGCAGCGGCCTGTACAAATCATCCCACTGGCCTTGTGTGGCCTCGGCCTGTTTCGTTTGGCTTCTCTTCAGGAAGGGATCCCCAGGCATTTATCACTCCAAGAGTGGGGAAGGAGCCAGCCCTCCTCTCCTTCCCTCCCTCCCTCCCCCCTCTAGACGACAGCAGCCTCTTGGCGCGGCTTCAGAGAGCCCTGTTTTTCGCTTGGGTTTTGATTTTGCTCGCTTGCCCCCTTGCACCTGCCTCTTTGGACACTGGGCTCTGTGGGGCAAGCATCTCAAGCAGAAATCAAGACTGGCACATTTTAATTCACCTGGCTTCTAGTGAAATCAGCCAAGTACATCTGTATGAGCCTGCACAGGCGAAAAGGCCACTGTGTTTAACAGAGGGAGGCCTGGTTGCTGCAGACATGATCTTGGAAGAAGCATCCCCCCTCTCTTTCACACAAGGAGGAAGACTTTGCCTAAGAAGAGGCATTCATCCCTCCTCTCTCACTGGAGGGAATGCCTCTTCTGCCATTTTATAAGAACTTACATTTAAAATAGCTTGATTTTTTTTAAGTGTCTGCAGCCCAGTAACCAAGGACTCTTATGTAATGCTTTCAGTTTACCAGTTTCAGTTTAAATGCCTTCAGTTTACCAAACCGGATGTCATCAATAAGGGCATAGGCCAAGCAGCCCAGAAACAGGCTCCCTGCCTTTGACACTTTTCAGCACACATTCAGAAACACCAGGCACAAAAACACAGGGTGGAAAGGGGTGGTGGTGGTATGTTTTCTGAGCAAAGAGACGCCAGGTCTGGTCTGTGAGCTAAGAGGATGAGCAAGAGCCTTCCCTGGTCTTGGCTTACGTTTCGCAGCACACCCTCCACACCCATGTTTCTCTTTCGCAAAGCATGCTGGGATTTGGAGGCAAACCAAGTGGGGGGCAGACGAGAGAGCATGAAGTCCCAGCGCCAACCCAGCGCCAACTCACTCAACCTCTGTACTTGCATGCATTATAGACAGCAGCAGGAATATCCGAAGGCGAAGGAGAGCCAGCCCCTCAATCCTGCAAGCTCACAGGGGAGATCCAGCCCTGAGGGCGCCTTCCTTTCTCGAGAGGGGGAGGCTCGGGCCAAGAGCAGAGATGCTGAACCCCTCCCTCATTCTCACGCGCGGCCCCAAAGGAGGGGCCCTGGCTGATCCCACAGCGCAGCACTGTCAACACACTGGCCTGCCAGGCCCTCCTGGGATCCATCTAACTCCCACTAAATAAACATGGGAAGAGTCTGTTTATGAGAAGGGATTAACAGCCCGCAAGGCTCTTTGGAAGGGGCGGGGCAGCCTGGGTGCCCCAAGGTGGCAAACAGAACCGTTGCCAGATAAGCCCGGCCAGGGCTTTAAGAGGGGGTTCAGAGAAATCCACAGAGAGGGCTATCCATGGCTACTAGTCCGAGGGCTATAGGCCACCTCCAGCCTCAGAGGCAAGATGCCCCTCAACCCCAGTTGCAGGGGAGCCACAGCAGCAGGAGAGGGGGCAGGCACAGACCTCTTGCTTGTGCGCTTCACGGAGGCATCCGGTGGGCCCACTGTGGAAAACAAGGTGCTGGACTAAACGGGCCTCCTTGGGCCTGACCCAGCAGGGCTGCTCTGAGATCTGCAAGGCACCCGCCCTGCCTTGCCACTGCTCCCCTCCGCAGGAGCTGTTCTCACAGCCCTCTCCAGCCCTCAAAGCAGTGCTTCTGTGCCAGAATCTCAAATACACCCACCTACACGAAGCTGCACCAAACAAACCAGCTGCCGCTGCTGCCGCCACCACAACGATATAGTCCTATGATGATATTGCCAGCATCATCACTGACAGCAACAATACCCAAACTACAACTACTACAGATATTTCTATACGGCTTTTCAACGAAAGTTCCCTCAGTCAAGAGTGGTAGAGGCAATCAATCACATGTCGCTTCACTGCTCGTTTTATAGAGATATTCGGCTAACACTTGTGTTACCTATTTTGTCTAGATTCCCAGGTAAGCCATCGGCCTTTTACGTGTCATAAAAGTGATATTGTCGGACAGTGATATTGATGGGTGGCAAAATTTTGTGACATTGCAAGCCATGTAAGGAAGCAATGGATAAAATCATGAATGTCGATTGCACTACATATTGTTATATTGTAAATGTTTTGTAGGAAAGCACTGGCAGAACCATGAATGCTGGAGGTTACTAATCTATTGTGTTGTATTTTGTCTGGTCAATGACTGAAATAAAGTTTCCATTCAATTACAACAGAAGTTCCCAAAGCAGTTTAAAGGTAAAGTTGTGCCGTCGAGTTGGTGTCGACTCCTGGCAACCACAGAGTCCTGTGGTTGTCTTTGGTAAAATACAGGAGGAGTTGACCTTGGCCTCCTCCGGCACAGTATGAGATGCCTTTCAGCACCTTCCTATAGCGCTGCTGCCCAGCGGGGATTCGAACCGGTGACCTTCTGCTTGTCAGTCAAGCATTTCCCCGCTGCGCCACTTAAGGGACCATAATAAATAGGTGTTGCTCCCTTGTTACCATGTGGATTTTTCTCTCCTGAGTAACCTAGGAAGTGGCCTTCTACCGGGTCAGACCATCAGTCCCTCTAGCTTGGTACTGCCAATACCAACTGGCAGAATTTCTCCAGGGTTTCAGAGAGGGAGAACTTTCCCAGCCCTACCTGGAGATGCTGCTAGGGAGTGAACTTGGGACCTTCTACATGCCTAGCCAATGCTCTGCCCCGCCCCATCTCCCAAAGTGGAATACATGAGTCTCCCATCCAGGTATGGACCACACCAAGACCTGCTTAGCTTCGCAACCACCTGCCGTATTTGCTGGCCTTACAGAACAATAATAATGGAACAGGAGGAACCTACAAAGAAGCTCCGGCGAACCAAGCAACGGCTCTCCAGTCTTCTGAACAGGCCGGTACCATCCACTTGCATTCAATGACCGGGCTATAACCCCTTCACAATTAACTTATGTAATTCACAGTAAGATGTCACAAGGTGTAGTGACAGCTGGTAAGTTAAACAGCAGGTTTCTTTTTACAAGACTGGGTAACTTGCAGAGAATAGCTATTAGGCTATTACCAGATGCCAGGGACTTGCACAAAAGCAGTATGCCAACACTGCTTATTCTTGTGCCGATCTTAACTACCCTGACACTGGACATCTTACACCTGCAAAGCATCACCTCGACCCCTGACAACGGCTCTCCCTGCAGCACCTCCGAGGTTTCTGGGTGTGGACTGTCAGGTGACACCAGACGCTCCTTTCAGAAGAGAAGCCTCAGAATCACACACAGTTTGCAGTGGTGATGACAGGTACAGAGATACCTCTCAACAGGAAAAGGGCCCACCAGTAGCCTGGCTATCCTGTTTCCCCACCCCTAATTTGGAACCATGAGGCCCAGCAGCTTGACTAAGCTCTTTATAAACTAATAATAACAATAATAATAGTCCTCACAGTTCCAAATTAAGGATAAAGGTAAAGTGTGCCGTCGAGTCAGCGTTGGCTCCTGGTGCCCACAGAGCTCTGGAGTTGTCTTGGGTAGAATGCAGGAGGGGCTGACCATTGCCTCCTCCCGCGCAGTACGAGATGATGCCTTTCAGCATCTTCCTAGATTGCTGCTGCCCAATAGAGGCGTTTCCCTAGTCTGGGAAATACACCAGTGCGGATTTGAACCGGCAGCCTCTGGCTTGCTAGTTATAAGCATTTCCCTGCTGTGCCACTTAAGCTGTCTAAATATTAATAACAGCAATAGTCCTCACAGTTCCGAATTAAGGGACAGGCAGTGAAACCCAGGTAGCCCTGCACGTGCGCCTCTCTATTCAGCGGGTTTTGCGTGTGTGTGTTTTTTTAAATCAAGATCCTCATGCACTGAGCCTAGTTTGGAAAGAAACGGAGAGAGACACACGCAGGCGCAGGGAGCGACCTGGGCAGCCCCTTATAACGGTCCCCTCGCCCACTCTGAAACCAAGAGGACCAGGAACTTGATTTTTTTTTCTTCATTATTTAAAATCAGAACCCAACCGGAGCCTGTGGTTGTTATGCGCAGGCACACAGCCACACACAGAGCCCGTAGCAACCCCGGGTCTGTCTGGTGGAGGGCTCTCCCGGCGGCTCCCCTTCCAACGTGGGTTCAATGGGGGAGGGGCGGAGCTGGCAGCAGGCACTGACCTTTGACGTCATCAAGCCGCGCCCTGGCCGAGAGTGTCGGCCAGGCCCGCTTCAGCCCCTCTCCCCGGGTCTGACCCCGAGGTGCCTCGCGTGTGGGCAGCGTCGGCGGCGGCGACTCCCCTCCGGCTCCCAGTCCCAGGAGGCGCGGCCTAGCCCAGCCTCCTCGCCATGCTAAGCCCCTTCCTTCCCGGCCCCGCCCATCCTCTCGCGAGACAATCCAAGCCGCGCGAAACCGCCCCCGAACTCTCGCGGGATCTGGCGGCCCCCTTGGGCTCGGCACCTCACGAGGAGGACACAGGAGTTCGAGGGCGGAAGACGAGAGGCCGGGCGAGGTGAGCAGAAAGCGGGAGCAGCGGACACCCGGCCAGGCCCGCAGAGGCCGGACCACGAAATCTCGCGAGACGCCCAGGCGGCGCGCGGGGAGAGGAAAGGAAAGCGAGCAGCCCTGACGAAAGTCATACGCCCCGGCCCCTCGGGTCTCGCGAGATCTCGGCGGGAGGCTCGTCTGCCTCCCGCGGGGAATTTGGTTTCCTTCTTTGCAGCCCTCCGCGCGAAGCCTCAGCGGGGCTCCAAATCTCGCGATACGTCAAGAGCCTTCCGGGTCCGTCCTCCGCCCCCCCAAGCGCTGGTTACCCCTAGCAACGAGGCCCTAGCAACGAGGCCCTAGCCCCTCGAGCGGGCAGCAGCGTTTTAATGCAGGAGTTCTCCAGCCTGGGCCCCTGGGTGGGCTTGGACTACAACTCCCATCATCCCCAGCTGCTGCTGCTGAACAGGCGGGACGCTGCGCGTGCCCCTTAAATAAATAAAACTGACCCCTTTTAAAAAGAGGGCACGGCTAAGCCATTCAAGAAGGACTCAGAAGGGCGCGGCTAGCCGGGACGGAACAAGCCCCGTTAGCCATCAAGCCGAGGAGTGTGAGGGTGGCCACCTCCGACTCTGGCGGAAGCCGCCCGTCTTCCTGGGGACCTGCCCTCCACTCCCACCCCGTATCCGGCCCCGTGTCGAGCCATTCAAATCCCCAGATCACTCCCCAGAGCCGCCTGGCAACTGTGGCCAGTCAGCTCCCAGGCCTGGCAGCCCGAGGGAGCAGAGGCCTCCCCGAAATCAGGCCAGCAGCCCCTCTCTGTCTGGGGGGAGAGGTGGCGAGGGGACCAGCGGTTGGCCTTCCTCACTAGGCCCCCCCCCCCCCCCGTCCGGGTTCCTGAGAGACGATGCACACGCTCAGACCACCCACACTGGAGACCCCACAGGTGCTTATTAAGAGGCTAGGCCGATGCCCAACGGTTATTCCTCCCAGGCGAAGCAGCATGGCCAGCCCTGGCCCTCAGGCCTTGCCCAGACCCTCTCTGGGCTCCCTTGCAACGACCCCAGTCACGAGGTTGCATTGGTAACCCTCTCCCTGCCCTGCCCACACAATCCGCTCATTCTTTCTGGGCTATATCGGGCAGCAGCGATATAGGAAAGATGCCGAAAGGCATCATCATCATCTCATACTGGGCGGGAGGCGGCCATGGTCAACCCTTCCTGTATTCTACCAAAGGCAGCCACAGGGCTCTGTGGGCGCCAGGAGTCGACACCGACTCGACAGCACAACTTTACCCTTAAGAGGGGGAGGAAGCATTCTTTGGCAAAAGACGCAACGAGGGTAAGTTTATAGAAGGGGCTTTCTACCTGGGGTCCCCAGATCTTGCTGGACCGCCTCCCGTAATACCCAGCCACAATGGCACCACTATGTCTGGGGATGATGGGAGATGTAGTCCACCACTATCTGGAGACCTAAGGTTGAAAACCCCTGGCTTATAGTCATGTGAACAAAAACTCTTATATGTAAGCTCCCAAACAAGAAAGCTTTACAGCTCAAGGGAGAGCAAACCAACGAGCCGGGATAGTATAAGGGGGTGTATGTCAGGGCATGGGCGGGATGCACTCTGCAGATGCTCAGAAGCGCCCTTGCCCCCAAGGTGACTGGATAGAACTTTTTAAAAACGCAACAAAAACTGTGATCTCCAGATAAGGGGAATGTGCCTGAATTTTGGGTCTGCAGGACAGTGAATCATAGCCTAAGTGAAGCTTTTCTCAGCCTGTAGGGGACAAGGTGTGTGATGTGGCTTTTTAACAACCCTGCAGGATTTTGGCAGCTGTAGTTGGGAGATCTGGGGGAAGAACTGAGACAAGGGGTTGGTGGCTGGGGCAAGGATGTGCGGAGCAAGGGAGCACCAGGGGAGCCCTGAGACAGTGCAAGCCAAGCCAGGCCAGGCCAGCTGCGGGAGGGAGGGCGCTACTCACGCAAGCACTGGAGCCCGGTGTTGTTCAGCAGCGCCTTGCCACAGAGGGAGCAGCAGGTGTGACCTGAGAAAGCACCCCGCACCAGCGCATGCCCCTGCACGGCTTGCCTCTGCTCCTGGGCAGCCTCCGTGGCCTCCTTCTCCTGGTCCTTGTTCTTACCCTGCACAAGGGAGGAAATCAGAGGGGCAGGGATCAGGACTCCGAGCAGCCAACCCCCTTGCTGCAAGCCCCCTCGCTCACTCACGCCCCTCCCTGGGGCCCCTCCAAAGCGCCACGGCTCCTCCTCCGAGGAAGACACTCTCATGGGCAGCCCCTCCAAGCCAAAGGCCGCCTGGGCAGGGTCAGGGAGGTGAGCCTCGCTCTCCCCCACACACACCCCTCACCTTCTCCTTAGAGCTGGTGACGCGGCTGCGCAGATTGCTCAGCCGGCGCTTGACCTTGATGCTGCCCGGTTCGGCCTTGTCGCTCTTCCTGCTCTCCTCACTCCTGTGGCAAGGAAGGAAGGAAGATGGGGACGCGGCCAGTGAGGGCTAGCGCTGTCCTTGGGGAGCCCCAGTGGGGTGCAGGGCCCTGGGGCAAACCAGCCGTTACGTGTCGGGGCCCCTTCCAGTTCATGATGATGGGGGTCGAAAGAGTGGGGCCCCGGGGCGGTTGCCCAACTTGCCCTGCCCCAAGGACAGCCCTAGAAGCAGGAATGGGAGAGCCTGTCCCACTGCTCCAGCTGCCCCCCAGAAACACAGTCCTGACTGGCTCGCCTTGGGACTGGCTCGACTGGGAGCCCTCCAAGGCGTTTTCCACACAGGGCTTCTCACTCGCCTCCTCCAGAATGGAGGGTCTGCATTCACAGATCAGCCAGATTCACCCCAAAGTCCCTGCGAGCAATCAGGGAGCACTCCACGCACAATTCGGGTTTTTTACTGCACCTTAGAGTACAGCCCGATTTATATCTGTTGGTTTTTTTAAATCCAATTTTTGTGTCAGTTTTGGTGGCAACTTTGAACTCACAGTAAAGCCTGCTGTGTGAAAAATCCTGGGGTGTGGGTGTGTGTGTGTGTGAGAAAGCCTCGCCAAGATCCAAACCAGCTGCCAGCTCCTGCCAGAGCGACTCGTACCAGGCTCCAGAACCCGGCAGAGTCCGCACTGCCTGGGGCGATGCAGCAGAGAGTGTGTGGCCAACCCTGACCGAAGCTCTTCCTGGAGGGGGGTGGGTCCCCCCGCAAGAGGAGGTCCCCCCAGTATGTCCCCCAATCAGCAAGCCATCCCCACCTCCAGGCTTGTGCCCACGAGTCGCCCAGATGCCGACCCCTGGATTCTCCAGGCCAGGCCTGCAGGGCTTAGCAGTGCCCGCTGCAGGGTCAGGAGCCGCAGGGCTGGCGTGCCTCCCCCCGAAACCCACCCACGCGGCTCCCCCAGCTTACTTACTCATGCGCCAGGAACTCGAACCAGGTGAGGTTCTGCTGGGCCTCAGCGCTGTCTTCTGGTGCACAGGACCCTTGCTTAGCACTAGCCGTGGACACACCAAGCGAGACACGTGGTATTTGTAAGCGGGGGGGCAGCATGCATGTGCCGTCGGCCCAGTCCCTGCTCCCCAGACACTGAGGGACAGGAGGCCCGGGACCAGAAACTGCCTCGCTGGCAGCCAGCCCTTAACCCTCAGGCCTCCCTGGGTGGGCCCTCCTCCCTGCGAGACGCACCTGTGGTACTGCTCTAGTTCCTTCAGCACCTGCTGAACCATCAGCCTGTTGGGAGAAGGAATGGAAGTCAGGCCTGCCGTCTGGAGCTCCTGCTGAGGCACGCTCCAAGCCCGGAGGAGGAGGAGGAAGAGGCCTGAGCTCCTGCTCAGAACCCCCGGCTGGCTCCCAAAACGGCATTTCTTGTTCGTTTTCTGCCCACTTTACTCAGCCCCGTCAACGGCTCCTGCAACAGCTGACAGCTGTTACAAACCGCCCTGAGCCATTTTTGGAAGGGCGGTATAGAAATCGAATGAATGAATGAATGAATGAATGAATGAATGAATAGAATTCATATGCAGACCCCCCCCCCCCAAAAAGCCCTTCTGTAAAAAGCCACCCACCCCACCCACCATCTCTCAAAAGCAGCCCCAGGACACACGGAGCTCCTCCACAGCCTTCTGCTTGGCTGGCCGGGCATGTCACAGCCCCAGAGGGAGCCCTCCGAAGCCTCCAAGCTGAGCAGGGAGCTTAGATGTGCAGAGCAGCTGGGTAAAGAGATGTCTGGGGAGGCCGGGACTCATCCAGTTCAGGATGGTGCTGTGAGCTGGGGCTTGTGCCCCTCGGGGCACGGGCGGGAGGGGACCCCAGCTGGATACCTACACTTGTTCCGGGGGGATGTGCTCCTTCTCCACCATCTCCAGCCCAGGCGACACGATTCCTGAAATGTTCCCCCCCCCAAAAAAAGGTAAGCCACGAGAAGGGGGGCTCCCCAGACAGTGCCCTGGCTGATCAGCCCCACTCACCACCCCATTTGGTCCCCGCCCTGGCTAGGGTTGCCATATTCAAGATTCCCAAATCCAAGCGGGAACTAATTTACGTTTACATTTGTTTATTTGACAGATCTGTCTACTTTCCCCACCTTCTCCACCCTCCCGTGTGATCGGATCCCAAGTAAAATCCGAGCAACGCCATGTGAAATCCGTGTGAATCCGGTTGGGATTTAGCAGCCAGGTGAAGGAGCCAAAATCCGGGGGCTGCCCTAAATTCCGGGGAACATGGCCACCCTACGAGTCGCCCCTGCCTTCAAGCTGCCAGCTCCCGAGCCTGAAGGAAAACCTCCCTCCCCTCAGGGCAACTTCTCCTCATCCAAGTCCCTGCCAAGCTGAGAAAACCTGCCCCACGGAGCACCTCGGCTTTGGAAGGCGAGCGAGAAGCATCCTCTGGAGCTGGCAGCCCTCTGGTCTCCGTCCACTTGGTGCAGTGCCATCACACACACACACCCCGTTTGACAAAGGATCCAGCACGCCGCCCCCCCAAAGGGCTACCCACCCACAGTGTCTGGGAGCGAGACCTCCGGGCTTCGGGACATTCGTGGAGAGGCGACACTGTCGGCGGGGGACGGGACCGACTGGGACCTCAGGCCCTTGCCAGGGCTGCCAGACTCCTGTAAGAAGAAGAGGAGGAGGAGGAGAAGGCGCCCCTTGGCGGGGCCCTCACTGGTTTCAAACCCCTCCTCGGTGCAGCCCGCAGCAGCAGCAGCAGCAGCAGGACAACCGCCATGGCATGCCCGGTGCCACTGCCACCCCAGGATGGCCAAAAAAGAGGCTCCCACCATTTTGTGGAGCTACCAGCATCAAAGATGTGCCACCCCCCGGACCCCTTCCGAGGGCGCCCTTTGAGGGGAGCTTGCTCTGGTCTCCCGCAGTCTCCAGTGGCGGAAACCGGTGAGCACAGCAGGCCCCGAGAGCCCCCTTGGGGGAGGCCTCGCCCCAGGCCCCGCAGCCGCCCGCCCACCCCTCAGAAGCCAGAGGCAGGCTGCAGCCGCCGGACGAGGCTGCGGCCGACTGGAGGGGCAGGCTCTCTGGGGTTCTCGGGCAGCGAGGAAGAAGCCCCGTCACTGCCGCTGCCGCCTCCCAGTGCCCAGCCTCCGCTTCCCGCAGCCCAGACTCACCCCATCGTCCGGATCGCACACAAGGTCCAGGCCCAAAGGCTTGATCTGCACCTGGATCACGGTGCCTTCCCCAGTGGCCAGCCCCGTCTGGGGCAGGGGCAGAGGTGGGGGCAAGCCCAGGGAGCTCTGGTCCCTGCTGTCCTCCTTCTCTGCATCGCTCCCGGGATCTGAGGCGCTGAAGCTGAGCCTGAGGGGGCAGGGAGGAGAGCATCAGAGCCGGAGGGGCACAGCGGCCTCCAGAAGACCTCCCGGAGTGCCCCACTGCCCCCTTGCCCTTGGCTAGGGCCGCCTTCTGCCACCTGGCACATGACTCCGGTTTCCAGTCTGAGAGCTGGGCTGGTGGTGGTGACAGGGCGCAGATTTCTCAGCTGAAAAAAAAGTCTGGATTTGCCTCGTCCTCTCAGATGCAGCCATGTCCTGTTGGGGACCGGCGTGAAGCCCGGGAAAGTGTGAAGGGCCCCCCGCCCCGCCCCGCCCCGCCGTGGGTGCCTGCATCCGCTTTATGGCTGCCTTTCTTTCTAACGGTCAGACTGGGAGGCCCCTCTCCGTGACTGCAGCCCAATGACTTTATTTCCATGCTGCACGCGAGGCTGTTTGGGGCTCTGGAGCACCCGCCGAAGACAGGAGAGACCCAGCGCGGTGCCCGAGAAAGGGCAGCCTTGTGCCGGGGGCGCCTTCTCTCTCCGCCTCCCTGCTCCTCCCCGGCCGCAAGGGGGCCTGGAGCGCCCCCCCCGGCCCAGCAGGCCTTTCTGCTGCTGCCGCCAGTGGGAGAGGGGAGCGCTGTGGACCCCCGATCTCGAATCACTGGGCTGCAGCTTTGCTCCTGCCCCGCCCGCAGCCTTCCCTGTGCCTGGCTCCCACCGGGGCCCAAGAGGAAAGAGGCTCTGCCCTGCCAAGCCGCCATTTCGCCTCGGGTCCCCCCTGCCTGTGAGCCACAATTCGGCACCTGTCTCCAGGCTGTGGACCCAGAAGGAAGGGGGGACACCCATAATATGCCTGAAGCCTGCCCAGCCCTAGAGCCCAGGTCCCCAAGCAGCCATGCTTCTCCCCCCCCCCACCAACAGCAGGACAATGGCTGCCTGCTTGTCAATGGCTAGGTAGTCAATGGCTGCCTACTAGTCTGGCGGCTTGGGGCCACCTCCAGCCTCAGAGGCAAGATGCCTCCGAATCCCAGTCACAGCAGGAGAGAGGGCCGGCTCCCCAGAGGCACCTGGCGGGCCACTGCGAGAAGCAGGAAGGACGCCGGCCGAGAGAGGCCTCCTTGGGCCTGATCCAGCAGGGCTGCTCCTCTGTTCTTCACTGCAGAGCCCTGGAGGAGACAGGAGCGCCTGCCCCGTTGTGACCGAAAGCCCTGCCAAGATCCCAGGCAGAGCGCGTTCCCCCAGGCACCTTATAAGGAGGGCCAAGTTAAAAATAGACCCCCCACCCCATGGCCAGGCAGCCAGATCAATAGTGCTGGTTCGGAGCTGGCAGGGATGCAGGGAAACAGCCGTCCCCTCACGGGATCGGCACAGCCTTACAAAGGCATCTGGCCCTGGCGGGTTCCGGAGCACCACGGGGCCACTTTCCACTGCTCTGATGACCGTCCAGGGCCCTGTCAGCCCTCCTGCTTGGAAGCTCGGCGGGGGGGGGGAGAGGCCTCCCCCTTGGAAAGCTGCTCTTTGTTGGCCTTTTGCTTGGCTTGTTTGTGCCTCCAGGAAGAGGTGCACCTAGGCAATTTGGGAGCCTGGAGCTCAAGGCTTCTGGAGGGGCCCTGCCACCCAGTATTTGGCCCCCAGGGGGTGTGCAGGCGCTGGACTCTGGCCCTGAAGTCCAGGGGCAAGGGCGCCACTGCCTGCAAGCTTCAAAAAGACAGGGTCCACCACCCCAGCAGGGGACCTTCAAGAAGCCCACATTTCAAGCAGCAGTGGGGTGGGCATTGGGGCGGTGAAAAGGGGGCCCCTGACGCCCACACAGCACATGTGTGGGCCCAGCAGGCTGGGCTACACATCGCCCTGCCCAGGCAGGAGGGGAGGGGGTGGCATCTTCCAAAGCCAAGCCCCGGCAGGCAGCCGGGTGTGTTTGCCCCTCCCTGCCAGAGACTCACCTGCAGAGCTCCGAGAAACAGCCGCCCATGGCTCGCTGACCTAGAGCCCCGCGTGGCTGGTCACTCGCGTCACCAAAGGACAGCCAACCTCCGAGATGCTGCCGCTTCTCGAGGTGGCTGCCAAATGAGCCCTTGGCAGAACCCTGGCAGGTCTCCTTGGAGAACCACAATGACAGGATTCTGCGGCTGATTGTGAGGTCACCAGGTCAGTTACTGGCCACACTGGTTGTGGTTTGAATCGGTTCTGTGTCTCAGGGCTTCAGGGGAGAGTCGTCCCTGTCCTGCCCTCCCAGCTCCTCATGTCCCCCACCCCACTCCGCATCACATGCTGAAGTCCCTTCTCTAGGAAACTCCTCCATGTTCCTCTTGGCACGGAGACCCCGTTTCTGTCCAGAGTACACAAAGAGAAAGCCAGTAAACCCATGGAACTCACTGCCCCTAGATGTAGTGATGACTACTCACTTGGATGGGTTCGAAAGGGGGTTGGACACATTCACCGAGTAAGAGAGGCCCCTCAGTGGCTAGAGAAAGAACCTCCAAGTCCAAAGGCTGAATCTCAGATCGGGGAACATGCAATGGCCGAGACTTTTTGCCTTGGCACTCTTACATGTTGCGTTCATTATGAACGTTGTTTCCTCCTGCACAAGCAGCAGGTGCAGCCCGCCCCTCTCCACAAGCATTCCCACAATGCAATGCGGGACACTCAAGTTGCATTGGGGGATTCTCCCAGGATTGGGCACTCTAGGTGTCCCTCTCTGTGTGCGGCCGGGCTGGAAGCAGTCCGTTCTTGCACATGAGCAAGTAGCCAGGGTGAACAGCACCTTGCTGGGATCGGGCCCGATGCTGGCACTTTACACACACCAGCTAACCCAGGCTGGGCATCCCGAGCTGCACATGAGGACAGCCTCATGGTCTCCCTGTTCATTGCTTATTCCAGGTTACGCATGATCCCAACATGACAGTTCCCTACCGTGCTGCCTGGTGAAAGCAAGGAAGTGTAAGCAAGTGTCCCATACTCTGAAGGAAGTCAATATTGCTATTTTTCTGTGTGGCTCTGTTGTAATGAGAGGCCGTTGGCTGTAATAACAATGAAGTTGAAGTATATTGCTATTTATTTTTATTTGTTTACGTTTCTATCCCACTATTCTGCCAAGGACCACCTTGGGGTTATCTTTTTAACGAAAGGCGGTATATAAATGCAAAAATAAATAAATAAAATAAATAAAAATAAAATAGTGTACAGGCAGCCCTCGTGGTTAACAACCGTAGTTTCACATATCTGCGGATTGGGCTTTAGCTAGAGACTGGTTTCCTTATCCAAGGTGAAGAAGAAGAAGAAACCACAGGCCAAGTCACCTATTTGCAGTTCTAAACGGCTGGAAATGATTTCCAGTGTCATTTCTGGCTGCCATTTTACAGTGCAGAATCATTTTGGCAGGGGGGTGGGGTGGATCTGGATCTTAATTTGGTTTACACCCCTGCTGGAGCGTTTGTCATGGTTGACGTGTCTATGAGGAAATAGTTCAGGAATAAGCAGTGTTTTAGCACTGCAGTTTTTATTAGTATTAGTGTTTCCCACCACCACCACCAAAAGTACTGCATATGTGTAAAAACTGTGCAGCAATAATAGGAAAATAAGAAACAGAAAAAACTCAAATATTTGCCAGAAATTAAGAGTCATTTGAGGTGGAAGTGTATCTCCTAGACCAGGGATTCTCAGCATAGGGTCCCCAGATGTTATTGGACATCACCTCCCATCAACCCCAGCCCCAGTGGCCTTTGGTTGGGGATTCTGGGAGTTGAAGTCCAATAACATCTGGGGACCCAACGCTGGAATCCGTCCTGGACAACTCACAGCCAGCAAGCTTTGCAAGACCTGAGCTGGCAAAGAGAGCAAAGCCGAGGCCTCTGAGCAGAGAAACAAAACTGGGAAGAGGGTCCTTCACCCAGGATCGCCTGCGCTGACTGGCAGCAGCTCCCCACCCGAGATCCTTCTAGCTGGGGATCCCTTCATCAAGGGGAGTTGTGCTTAACCTCAGCTGCCAGACAGGCCAGGGTCTTCCAGGATTAGAACCCACGATGGATACCCCCAGGGGTTGCAGAGTGGCCAGAGAAAGCATGTCGTGACGGAGCAAGACGCAATTATGTCCGCTGCTTAATGGCCCAAAGAGCAGCTCAGGGTTGCATGTGTGGCTCTCCCCCTGCCACAACAACCCTGTGAGGTAGGCCAGGCGGAGAGATCATGATTGGCCAGCCCGCCCCCGATGAGGCGGACCCAGCCAGGGCAAAGCCCCCAGCCCAGCTCTCCCCGAAGGGGGACTCGGGAGGGAGAGCCGGCCCCAGCCACATGCCGCTGACTCCGCGGCCTCCCCGCCAACAGCAGCGCTGCGGCCAGGGCTTGCAGCAGGGAGCCCCCAGCCCCGCCTCTGCCAGGCTCACCTTTGCTGGGCTTCTGCGGGGGAGAGGGGGCTTCCCCAGCTGTATCGCCGTGAGGTGGACATGGCCCTGACCAGCACCGGGAAAGCCACCTCCAGGGCTCCAGCCTCCAGCGCCACGAAGCCCCCCTGGCTCCCGGAGCTGCATGAGCAGGCACACGCCGTGTCCAGGTAGTGGCCCCCCACGGCCTCCTGGAAGCCCCCGGGGCTTTCTGCCGAGGAGCGAGGGGGTGGCCACTCCGGCTGCTTGGCCATCAGGGGCTCCAGGGGGCCGCCGAGGCCCAGGTCCTTGTAATACTCCGAGCCCTGGAGAGCCGAATCGATGGAGAGGAGGTCCTCTGTGCTGCTGTGGGGGGCGCCCAGGCAGCCGTCCGGCTCCGGAGAAGAGGCCGCCTCCTCCTCCTCCTGCCAAGGGAAGAGAGGCCCGAGTGGGGAGCTGCTGAGGGGCAAGCAGGGGCTCCCACCCATCCAGCCCTCCCCTTCCAACCCGCGGGGGCTGCCTTGGGAAGGGGGCCGGACTCCTCCGAGCACCACAGCAGAGGCTTCTGGAAGGCGCAAGCGTCTTCTTCCAGATCAGGGTTCCTTCACCTTGGGCCCCCAGACATTGCTGGACTACAACTCCCAGAATCCCCAGACATGGCCTCTGTGGCTGAGAATTCTGGGAGTTGTAGTCCAACAACATCTGGGGGGCCCCAAGCGCCGCCATCCCTCTCGCCCTCCTGACCCGGCACTGGGGGCCGCCCTCGCCTGGGTGGAGGATGCGGGGAGGGAACTGCTGCACCCCGAGGAGGGGAAAGGCAGACCTGGGCGCTCCAGGCAAGCCCTGCGCCCTCCACCCAGGGCGGGGCTGTCCCAGCTGGGCTCACAGGTCTGGGCGCCCCCTCCCCACGCTCCAGATGTGGGCCTGCTCTGGCTCTCTCCTGGGCTGCCTCCGGGCAAAAGGGCAGGGGGCTTCCGAATGCTCCAGGGGCAGGAGAGCGGGTGGGCATCGGGTGGGCCCCTTTGCGGGGGACAGGCTGCTGGCCTGGAGAGGCCTCCTTGGGCCTGACCCGGCAGGGCCATCATACCCTCTGCTCAGGGAATCCTCCAGCCTGGGAGGCCAAGGCACGGACCGCCCACTCCCTGGAGGAAGAGCCTGTGTGGCTGGCCGCACATACTCACCCTCTCCTCGGCCATGCTGCCAAAGAAGACCTCGTCTTCAGCAATCTGGGGGGGCGAGAAGGCCTCCGGGCTGCTGCAGGCTGAGGCGTGGCCGGCAGGGGGCTTGCATTCTGACCCTGGGCGGGTGGGGAGGGAGAGAGAGAGAGAGAGAGAGGAGGGGGCAGGAGCAGCCCCTTAGCAGGCAGAAAGGCTGGGCAAGCCCCCTTCCTCTGCCCTCCAGCTGGAAGAGGTGGGAAGAAGAAGAAGAAGAAGACCCACAAGTCTCAGAGCTCTGGCTGGGCAGCCATCCTCACTCCTTGGCCCCCTCCCACCCCCTTGCTGCCCCAAAGCCTCCGTCCCTGCACATGGCATGACTGAGATGCCTCCCCCTGCCCCAGACCCCCAACCCCGCCACCGCCATTGTCTCTGCACAGTCAGCATAAACAGGCCTGAAACCGAGACTCCAAACCACAACCCAACAGATCCAATAAATGTCCCAAACGCCTGAGAAATGAAATATATTAACCGTATCAGAAGTCATGGAAATGGTGATGATCATGCCAGGTAAAACGACTAATTAAAACATGAGACACATTAAATAAAACCTAATCCAAAAGAGAACAATATAGTCCATAATTTATAGGTCAGAATAACACACAACAGCCTCTCAGTGATGAACTGTTTCGAACCACTTGATCAAGTGTCCACATATCCGTTGGTATTGTTTCTAATGAAAACCAGTGTGCTGTAGTGGCTAGAGTGCTGGTCTAGGACCGGGGAGACCTGAGTTCAAATCCCCATTCAGCCATGAGACTTGCTGGATGTGACTCTGGGCCAGTCACTTCTCTCTCAGCCTAACCTACTTCACAGGGTGGTTGTGAGGAGAAACCTAAGTATGTAGCACACCGCTCTGGGCTCCTTGGTAGAAGAGCAGGATATAAAATCATCATCATCATCATCGCACAGACTGACTATAAACAAAGGCATGACAAAGTAGCAGGGATGATACACTGGAACATCTGCAAAAAGTACAAGCTACCTGTAGCCAAAGATTGGTGGGACCATACAATTGAAAAAGTGGTAGAAAATGAAGATGCAAAAAAGTTATGAGACTTCCGACTACAAACAGACAAACATCTGCCACACAATACACCAGATATAACTGCAGTCGAGAAGAAAGAAAAACAAGTCAAAATAATTGACATAGCAATCCCAGGGGATAGCAGAATAGAAGAAAAAGAAATAGAAAAAAATCACCAAATACAAAGATCTACACATTGAAATTGAAAGGCTGTGGCGGAAAAAGACCAAAATAATCCCAGTGGTCACTGGCGCCCTGGGTGCAGTTCCAAAAGACCTTGAAGAGCACCTCAACACCATTGGGGCCACAGAAATCACCATCAGCCATAGACAAAAAGCAGCTTTACTGGGAACAGCCTCTATTCTGCGACAATATCTATAACTGCTGACAATAAAATTCTGGCATCCCAGGTCCTTGGGAAGGACTCGATGTCTGGATAAAACAAACCAGGCAATAACACCTGTCTGACTGTGTAAACAAGAAATAATAATATCAATATCTTCACTGCGACGCAAATACCATGTTGTTGAAAAACTCTTTCAAGACATGGAATAAATCCTCTTTGTAGGGAACTTCATAATCTTCTCTCGTAATGTAATATATCCAGATTTCTTTGCAACCTTGCTCCTCCCAAATCTCTGGGATATGGAGCAAGGCTGCAAAGGAATCTGGCTATATTACATTACGAGAGAAGATTTTGAAGTTCCTTACAAAGAGGATTTATTCCACGTCTTGGAAGAGTTTTTAGCCTACTTTCCAGGAGGCTTATGAGATCACCCGGCATTCTGTCCGTGTGTCCCCCGCTATCAACTTCGCAACGCCTGGACCAATATGAACCACATTGGGTACAGCTGTAGGGACACATAGGGACATGTGATGATGTCATCCACCCTGATCCAAGATGGCAGACGCATAAACTTTCAAGGCGCAAGTGGGCTAACCTGTGAACCACCTAACCGATTTGAACCAAATATGCTACAGCTGTAGGGACACATAGGGACACCTCAACAGTGTAGTTTGTGATGAGGTCATCCATTCCAATTCAAGATGGCGGCTGTGTGAACATCTGAGGCACAAGTCCAATTTGTGGACTGCCTAACCCATTTGAACCAAACTGGGTACAGCTGCAGTGAGTGACACACAGGGACACCTCATTGGCATAGTTTGTGATGATGTCATCCACACCGATTCAAGATGGCAGATGTGTAAACTTTGGAGGCGAAAGTGGGCTAAGTTGGGACTGGTTAACTGGTTTGAACCAAATTTGCTACAGCCGTAGGGACACATAGGGACACCTCAATGGCATAGTTTATGATGATGTCATCCACCCCAATCCAAGATGGCAGATGCGTGAACGTCTGAGGTGCAAGGTGGTGCAATCTGTGGACTGTCTAACCCATTTGGACCAAATTTGATTGTAGTGAGTGACACCCACAGGGACACACAGGGACACCTCAGTGGTGTAGTTTGTAAGGATATCATCCACCTCAACCCAAGATGGCGGACACATGAACATTTGAGGTGCAAGAGATCTAACTTGTGGACCTCGATTTGAACCAAATTTAGTCCAGTTGTAGAGACAGTGAAAGGAAAGCAGGCTGACCAGTTCTTATGAGAACAACTTGTTCCCACATGGTCTTTGCATCACAGTGAAGATACTGTTGATTTGCATTAGAATCAATACGAACTTATACATGGACACTCGATAAAGCGGTTCAAAACAGTCCATCACTGGGTTGCTGCCGTGCGTCATTTTGACATGACATATATTATGGCCAATATAGTTCTCTCTTAGAATGGAAGTTATTTAGTGTCTCTCCTGTTTTAATTAGTCATTTTACTTTGTATGATCAATTATTATCACCATTTCTAAATGATTCCATGATTTATGATTCCGCTAAGGTTAACATATTTCATTTCTCAGGCATTTCTGGCATTTCTCGAATTATTGATCTGTTGGGTTGCTGTTTAAATCCCCTGCTGTCTCCTCCATGTCATTTTCCAGATTGTAAGCCTTTGGGGCAGGGGCCTGACCTCTCATTCCCTGTAGGTGGATGACACAACCATCCACCCTCTAGAAAGAGCTTTGCCATGTTCCTCCCTCAGTGTTTTTAAGAAACAACTGAAGATGCGTCTTTTTAATATCCTCTGCCATCATCTGGTAGATTCCTTAATGTTTGGCTTTTCAATGACCACTTTTAATTTCAGTTTTTAAAACACGTTATTTTAATTGTGGTTTTAGCCTGGTCTTTCCATTTTTAACTTTATTAATTTTTTATTCTATATTAATAATTCTTCATATATTACCCTTCCCTGATCTGCATTTAACTAAGACACAGAGCAGCCCAGGTCTTGCAAAGCTTTGCTAAAGATGCTCCTGGCTCCATTTCCTTCCTGCCTAGAATAGGGCAACATGTGTGTGTGTGTGTGTGCGCGCGCGCGCGCACGCACACACACACACACATGCGTGGGTGGGTGGAGAGAGCTCTAGACGCTGAATGAGTGGCGTTGTGGGCTGACAAGGAAGGCGGGTGGCAAGAGTCAGGGATGCTGAGAGAGGAGAGACCCGGGTTCAGATCAGGCTTGCTGCTCCCCACCAGCCTCCAGGACCAAGCCCAGAGCAGGCAGCTTCAGTGGGAGAGGCAGAGCACCTCAGGCTCCAGGCCTGGGAATTTGGGCAGAGACGTGGCTGCAGCTGCTGCTGCCCACAGTGCCCAGTGCTCTCCCAGGAACTCTGCACTTCTCCTCAGAGCTCACCCCCCTCCCAGAGATGAACCTGCCACCAAACGGCATGATAAGTCAGACCCTGTGTGCTCCAGGACAGGCCAGGCGCAGGAGGGGCTCTACCAGGGGAGCGAAGGGGGAGAACGAGAGAGGGAGACAGACGGGGCCGAGGGGGACCAGCCCAGGGAGGCCTTTTTAGGCAATGAACAGGCCTCCAGGGAGGAGAACTATCAGCCTGCCTGCCTGCCTGCCTCCTCTTTTGCTTCTCGGCTCTGCCGGGGGAACCAATTCCCAGGCTGTAGCGCTGAGAGGGAGAGGGAGACCTGGGCAGAACTGGAATCTTCCTCTTCCCAGCAGGTTGCAAACAAGACAGGAGGACAGGAAAGGGCCAGGCTTGGCCTCTGACTCGGGCACAGAGGGGCCCTTCCAGGGCTGGCTGACCCCGGGGCTTTCTGGGGGGCCTTGACAGAAGCTGCTCCTGACCAGAGCCAGCCCAGCTAGCCTGACGTGGTCTACTTGGTGGTGGTGGCGGCGGCGGCGGCAGCTGCCCAGACCACTCCCCTCATCACCTGCTTCCTCTCCGAACTGGAGATGCTGCCCGGGATTTGCACGTGGGGCCATCGGCAGGCCAAGCCGGGGCTCTGCTGTGGAGGCGCAGCCTAGAATGGGGGAGGCCCAGACTCAGCCACGAAGCTCACCCACTCCCACCCCCCACTCTCAGCCTCACCGACCTTGCTGGGTTGTTGTTTCTGCAAGGATACAAGGTGGGGGGGAGGGAGGATGAGCATTCTGCGCTGCCCGGAACTCCTCGGAGGAAGCAAAGCAGGCCGGGCAGGAAGGAGAGGTGCAGCGGGTTGCGTCCCCCCCCAGAATCTCTCCCCCCCACACACATGGTGCGGGAGGCTGCCCAGGAGAAGACAGGCCTTCCTGGCCCCCTCCCCACCCTAGGCGGATAGCAAGTGGCCTCTGGAAGGGGCTAGGCCCCAATCCTCTGGACTGGCGGTGGCTGATCAGGTGCCAGTTTCCGTGGAAGGGGAGGATGGGGCAGGGAGACCCCCCCCCCGGAGCAGAGCTCTCTTCCCCATCCAGACGCATGCAGAGGAGGAGGAGGAGGAGGCCGCTCTGCTGAAGAAGGCCCCCTCAGAGGGCCCTGCATCTTGGATCAGAGTCTGGCTCACACTTGCCCATCGCAGGACGACGGGGGCCCCATAAAAGGTCATGGCGGCGGCAGCAGTAGACCCAGCAGCCTCCGCTCCCAGGAAGCAAACCCCCCCCCCCCCCGAGGCCGGCTGAAGTGGCCCCGTCCTCTGCCCCAGCCGAAGAGGGACAGGAGGAGGAATCTCCATCCCCACCTGGGGACTCAGACAGAGGGGGGCACCTGCTTCTTCTTGGAGAGACCCCCCCCCGATCTTCTGGCAGGTAAGACAACCAGTGGAGCCTGCTTTCTGTCTCCCACCTCTGTCCTGGGACATGTGCAGAGTGCATCCCCCCCACACACACGCTCCTCCAGGGGGCTGAGGAGGCCCCCTTCCCGGCCTATCGGCCACAGCAGGCCAGTCGGAGCTGAGGCTGCTGCGCTCCCGCCAGAGCCTCCTGCCCCCCACCCCACCGGGCAGCCCCCCCGCCGCCTGCCCCCTGCCTACCTCGCTTGAAGGACCACCTCTTCATCCAGCGGCGGGAGAAGGAGGGCCAGGAGTGGTTGAGGAGCGAGTCGGCCATGGGGCAGCCGGGGCGGGGGGTCGTCCCTAAATCGGGGCCGCCGCGCAAGAGCCAGGAGGAGGGAGGCGGCGGCGGCGGCGGGGCTGCAGCAGCCCAGCGCGCGAGTGGAGGAGCAGCCGAGCCAGGACGCCGTCAGGGGCGGCGGCATCAGCTGATGAGGGGAAGCCGAGCCAGGCGAGGCGCCCGGGTGGAGGGTGAGCCCAGGAGGTGGGACTTGGGCACCTGCTGCTGCCTGCCTCTCTCTCGGGAGCCAAGGGGAGGGCGGGCGCGGCTGCTCCCACGCAGGGTGGTCTCCCCACTCCATGACCCCACCCCGCAGGGCAAAGGTGCTTCGGCACCCAAAGGACTAGGAGGCGCTCCCGGTTAGTTTGAAAAGTCCCCGCGTGCAGCGAGCGAGGAGACAGCGGCGGGGGAGGGATCGACCAGCCACCGGGGGGGGGCTGCGGACCCGCGTCCAAGGAGCGAGCCAGCTCCCAGAGGGCCCGGCTGGATGACCACCAGGGGTCCCGTCTCCTCGTTGCCCTTCGCGGCCCTGCTGCAGCCCGCCCCGGCCCATCTTCTAAACAAAGCCGCCCCCTCGGGCAGCAGGATCCGTGAGGATCGGAAGGCAAAGGTGCCGCGTCAGTCCGCTGGTGGGGCGGGCGGGGGGCGGCACATGGTCTGGCCCAGACAACCCAGACGCCGCCGCGGCACGTGGTGGGCATCCTCGGGGAAGGGCCGGGCCAGCAGCGCCGCCCCGAAAGGCAGGCGGGCCCCTGCTCGGGCCCCTGCCCAGCCCGGCTGCTGCTGGTCCGGGCTGGGGGGCGAGTGAACCAGCTGCGTCTTCCTGCCCAGCGCCAGCGCTGCCCGCCTGAGCCGCCGCCTTCTCGCTTGGCCCGGCAGGGGCTCCTCGGCTGCGGCTGCCGGGCCGGACAGAGACGGCGCTGGCGGTGACCCCGGGGAGGCGGGGCGGGGTGGGGGGGGAGAGGTCTAGGGGGTCATGGAGAAAGACCTCCCGCTTCTCCCTCCCCCCCCCCGCACGCTGGGACCGGGGGCCGTCCCGGGACACTGAAGGCCGGGAAATCCACCCAGGAGATGCCCCTGAGAAACCCAAAGGCTAACGGAGGCTGAGGGCTGCAGCGGGTGGGTCCTCCTCCCTCTCTCTCTCTCTGTGGGTTGCAGAGGCACCAGGCCTCTGAGGCTGGAGGTGGCTAAGCCCCTTTTAAAGCCATCCATTCCAAACTCGTGGCCATCGCCCTCACCGCATCCTGGGGCAGCGAATTCCACAGGCTAGTTAGGCACTGTGCAGAAAAGGACTTCCTCTTGTCGGTCCTAAATTTCCCATCCTTCAGTTTCATGGGGTGATCCCTGGTTCTAGCTGGGCTGAGAGAGAGAAATTTCCCTCCATCCGCTCTCTACCCTCTATGCATAAGGAGCCCAGGAGTGGCCTATAGCCACCGGACTAGTAGCTGTAGTTCAACAGCACAGCGGGAAAATGCTTGACTAACAAGCAGAAGGTTGCCGGTTCGAATCCCGCTGGCACTATATCGGGCTGCAGTGATATAGGAGGATGCTGAAAGGCATCATCTCATACTGTGCAGGAGGCAGCCATGGTCAACCCCTCCTGTATTCTACCAAAGACAACCACAGGGCTCTGTGGGCGCCAGGAGTCAAAATCCACTTGACGGCACACTTTACCTTAGTTCATCAGTGTGGATGGCTTTAAGAGGGGTTTAGACAAATCCATGGCGGACAGGTCGATCAAGGGCTACTAGTCTGGTGGCCATGGGCCACCTCCAGCCTCAGAGGCACAATGCCTCTCAATGCCAGTTGCAGGGGAGCACGAGAGAGGGCCTGCCCTCCCCTCTTGCCTGTGGGCTTCCCAGCGGCATCTGGTGGGCCACTGCGTGAAGCAGGATAGGGACCCTGGCAGCTGCCATATATCGAGACAGAGCCTTGGTCCATCTCTCTCCGGATTGTCTACCCAGACTGGCAGCAGCTTCTCAGAGACTGCAGGTGGGAGTGTGTCTCAGCCTGATCTGGAGCTGTCAAGGAGGGAATTTGGAACCTTCTGCATGCAAACAGACAGGTTTTCTTCCCAGAGCAGCCCCATCCCCTTCAGAGGAATATCTTACAGTGCTCTCACACTTATTTATTATTAATTTATTTCTTTATTAGATTTATATACCGCCCTTCCAAAACGGCTCAGGGTGGTTCACAACATGATAAAAACAGTTAAAAACAAATTAACGATTAAAATCAAACTATTAAAACACAATAAAACAAATAAAACAGCTAAAAGCCCTGAAAATCAGGGCAACAGTTTAAAACAATCATTTAAAACTCTGGAAGACCAGGCCAAATTAGTACATTTTAAGGGCTCTCTTGGAGGACAGCAATGATCTCAACTGTAGTCTCCCACTCAAATGCAAACCACAGCAGACCCTGCTTAGCAAAGGGAACAGTTGGCGCTTGCTACCCCAGCCCAAGCTTTTTCAGTCTTCCTTTTAGAAAATAAAAGAGTTGCAGATCTGTCCCTTTTCCATGCCTTGCTCAGAGATGGCACCATGAAGCCGCTTCCACTGCATCAGGGTTGCCCTGTGAGGCGCTCCCCTAGCCCCCTGGCACCATTTCTGGGGAGGGGTTTTCACCCTACAGCCCCTGCCAGACAGGTGACTCACCCACTCCCTTGGGAGCCGGCTGCACACGGAGCCCCTTCGCTGCCCCGTACCATTAAGCACACCTTGCAGATGTGCTTTGTACACATTGGTCCATGCGGGGGGGCCCCTAAAAGGGTCACCATTGCGCTCACAGGATCTCACCCTCAAGCTGAATGTTAAGCAAAACCAAAAGGCCAGGGAAGGGAAGAGAGTCCGATGTTGCCAGGCCAGGCCTTGGCCACGGGCTCCTTGGGTCGTGGGTAGCCATTAGGCAGGGGGTGGAACATAACAATGCTAATATGATCATGTCCTGATACAAATCGATGGTGCGGCCCCATCTGGAGGACTGCATTCAACTTTGGTCAAAGTCTCTCAAGAACTGGAAGAGGAGCAGAAGAGGGCCACCCAGATGACCAGGGGCCTGGAGCACCTTCCTTAGGAGGCGAGGCTATGGCATCTGGGGCTCTTGACCTTGGGAAAGAGGGGACCAGGGGAGACATGACTGAGGTGTATAAAATGATGCATGGAGTGGAGAAGGTGGACAGAGATAAATTTTTCTCCCTCTCTCACAACACTGGAACCAGGGGTCACCCCATCGTTCAGGAAATGTAGGACTGACAAGAGGAAGTCTATCAGTGGCTCCTAGTCTGAGGGCCACCTCCAGCCTCCAAGGCAGCATGGCTATGAGTACCAATTGCAGGTGAGTCACAGCAGGAGGGAGGGCCTGCCCCTTTCAACTCCTGCCTGTGGGCTCCCCAGCGGCATCTGGTGGGCCACTATGCGAAACAGGATGCTGGACTATCTAGCATCAGGGCCTTGGGCCTGACCCAGCAGGGCTGTTATGTCTTTTTTGCACCGGGCGGCACTCTCAGACCAAATTCCACCTGCAAAGGCCCCCCCCGCCCCCCCTCCATTCCAAGCAGCAGCTGGTGATTTCCACTATTCTCTGCTTTTTTACACCCACCCCATACAAGCTGCAGGCGCCCCTGAACAGCTCTGTCACTCATTTGTTTTCGTGAATAGCCAACCTGAAGCGTTCCGTTCAACACATTAAATTACTTTGTGAGGTTTTAGTAACGCAAGAATCACCAAGAAAACTTACCCAGGACAGGCAGAAACCCTCAGCAGCAGCACTGCCCCGGCAGCGTCGGTGTCGCCCTCCCTGGTGTGATGATGATGTTGTCGGGAGACGCCGGCTTGCGGGCTCATTGCCAAGGGCAGCTGATGCAAACCACTTCCCCTCTTCTCCGAAAGGCCGCCCTACTCGGCCCCTGCCGCTGCTGCCACTGCCACCGACAACTTGCCCCGCTTGCTCGTGGGGAACTCCATCCCTGCCCAGCCCGCTCACGATTTGCCCCCTTCTCTTCTAGGGCTCCACAAAGGCTGCTCCCAGCTCCTGCCGGTCACAGGAAGCCTTGTGTGCGGACAAAACTGAAGGGCACCCCAAGACCCGAGCAGCAAGTGGCTGAATTCTCAAGACGTCTTCATCAGGCTGAAGGGGGGCAGGGGGCATGATGGGGCAAGAGCCTGAAAGAGCCTAAAAGGAGGGGGAGCAGGAGCAACCATGGAGACTTAGGAACAGCCCTGCTGGATCTGGCCCGTCTAGTCCAGCCTCTGTTTCACACAAGAAGCAGCCCAAAGGCGGACATGCCCTCTCTCTTGCTGTTGCTCCCCAGCAACTGGGATTCGGAGGCACGATCATGCCGCTGAGGCTGGAGACGAATAGCCATTGATAGACCTGTTCTCCATGAATCTGTCTAGTCCCCTTTTAAAGCCATCCAAACCAGTGGCCATCACCACATCCTGTGGCAGGGAATTCCACAGGTTAGTTATGCACTGTGTGGGAAAGTATTTCCTTTTGTTGGTCCTACATTTCTTGGCTGTTTAATGGGACCGACCCTGGTTCCAGTGTGAAAGGGAGAAAAATTTCTCTGTCCACCCTCTCTACTCCATGCATAATTTTATGGACCTCTCTCACGTCTCCCCGCAGTCGTCTTTTTCCTAAACTAAAAAGCCCCAGGTGTTGTAGCCTTGCCTCGTAAGGGAGGCGCTCCTGGCCCCTGGTCATCTGGGTTGCCCTCTGCTGCACCTTCTCCAGTTCTACAATGTCTTTGATTTACCCCCATTAGTTGAGCAGCTTTTGCCTTCATCTTCCGTCCCCCCCCCTCACTAATTGGTCACTCTGAAGGAGGGAGGGGGAGAGCTCTGAAGGCCAATGCAGACTAGGGCCAGAAGCAGCCCCACAGACGGCGGCTAGATGACGACAGCACCAGGCAAAGAGATTCCTCCTGCAGACCGAGGAAGACAAGGCCTCACCGTGACCTGAAGACCCGCGGCTTCCCTTGGGGCCACTGTGGTGGGGGACAGGATGTCTGCCCCCCCCTGCTGGCTCTTAACACATTAGGCACACAAGAGCAAGGAGACAGAGAGGGACACTCTTCTTTCTGCAGGATTGTGCAAATCCTTGCTCCGATGGGGGATTTTTGGGTGATCGTCATGGGGGGAAGCGTGCAGACAGCCAAACCGAGGAGGAGGAGGAGGAGGAGGAGAGGGCGGCCAAAAGCCAGTTCCGGTTCCCAGCCACCAGTTAGTCAAGAAAACAGTAAGGAAGTTGGGCAACCAGAGACCCGGTGGTGTTGCAAGGAAGCAACGCTGCCCGTGGAGGGGAAGGTGCCAAGGCAGGCTCCAGCCAAAGCCAGGAATGCTGGCCCGAGGGAGCTCCAGGGAAGAAGCCAAGCACTCCGGAGCCCATGTCCCCCTGCAAAGGGGAGGGGGTTACGTGAGGGGCACCGCCCACCTGGATAGCTCTTGGGCCAGCTTGAGAATGACCAGAGATGGACACCCAAGACTCGGATGTTCTTGGATAATTTATTCAGAATTGGTTTTTTTAAATATATAAACAGTTAATTGTTCAATATTTTACACACAGCAAGTTTTACACTTTATATTCAAAGATACTCTCTGTACACTTCACTGCTTGGCTCTTATATGAAAGCATTGAAAAAATAAATCAAGTGGATATTTTCTATTAATTCCATTTTCAAAACCATGGCACATGTTGATCCTTTATTGTAAAACAATGAGGTATCTCTTTATTTTTGCAGGAAAAAACCTCTCCGTGTTCTGGGACCATCTGCACACATGAGAAGCAGCAAGGTGGGCACAGAAGGAAAAAAGGGGGCTGACCTCCCAGGGAATCTATCCTGCGGGGCGCTGCGTCTGGCCGCTCTGCCTTGCCTGGTGTGCAGCCTTTCCAGGACTTCAGCCTCCCAGGAAAGAGAGGAGTCAGGTGCTGGGTGCTGGGCACAGCAAGGGAAAGCCAGCCCAACTGCCCCCGTGTGAAGACCTGCAGCAGGTCTCTGAAGTTCTGGCAGGTGCCATCTGGATCTTTTTGGATCTTCGATATGAAGACAAAGGATCAGGCTTTTTCAAAAAAATAAAAAATAGAAGAGGTGGCAGCCGAGCCACGGTGTGGGTGACGCAATCCATATCCGAGAGTGATGTGAAGAAACCGCTCTGCTGCCGGGAGGGAGGCCACGAAATGCTTCAGGCTTCTCACGGGGGGGGGGGGTTCCTGTGCTCATCTCCGCTGGCCCTTGCTTGCCCCTCGCCAGGTCAAGAGGGGACACTTTCGACACGGAGACGGAAACCAAAACCCAAGAGCTCCACTGGGCCCTCTGGCTTCCACCTCTCCTGGCGCCTGCAGCCACTCCAGCCAGAACGGAGCAGGCCAAGGCACAGCAAGTCACCCGGCGGCAGCAAAAAGGCTCACACAGCCGGACGCCTCCAAGTGGCGTCTGCCTCCAGCCCAGCCGCAAGACAATTGTCACAGCAGCCGAGCCAAGGGGAAGCAAACCTCACAAGAGCAGCGGCCAACCTTGGTCTCAAGAAGCCCAAAGGCATCATCCTTCAAGGGGCTCGCGGTTCCTCCTGGCCCACTGGGAGCTGCTCCGGGACGGAGACCTGGGCGGCGGACCCCGCCCGGAGGGAAAGCCTGGCCGCCTTCTGAGTGCAAAGAGGCATTAAGGCAAGTCAATGGGCAAAGCCCGTCTGGATGCAAAAGGCGCCCACCCAAGGCAAGAGATCCCGGCTGCCCCAAACCACCCCGATGGCAGCCGGGAGAGAGATATTCACCCCAAGCCCCCTTCTCCACAGAAGAGAGAAGCCACACAAGACCAGGCCACGGCCAAGAGAGCTGCGACTGGAGGCGAGGCGGGTGCCAGGACCCCCAGCGCCTCGACACTTGCCACGAAGGCACCGGGGAGGACAGGCTAGCTGGCACCACCGGCGCTGGGTGGTGTTTTTTTGGAGGCAGAAAAAGCCACCGTTTCTGCTGGGGGGGTGGGGGTGGATAAAGAAGAGAACCCCCCTGCCAGGTGGTTTGCCCAAAGGCCCCCCAGTTTCCAGAATGCGTGAGAAGTCCAGGGGTGGGGGATGGAGCAACACAAGCCTGACTTGTCCCCTTGGCTAAGCAGGGTCTGCCCTGGTTGCATCTGAAAGGGAGACCAGAAGTGTGAGCCCTGGAAGATTCCCCCACTCAGGGGATGGAGCCACTCTAGGAACAGCATCTAGGTCCCAAGTTCCCTCCCTGGCAGCAGCATCTCCAAGAGAGGGCTGAGAGAGATCCCTGCCTTCAGCCTTGGAGAAGCTGCTGCCAGTCTGGGTAGACAATCCTGAGCTAGACAGACCAAGGGTCTGACTCAGTATGTGGCAGCGTCCTCCTGCGTCCCACTTCTGCCACTCTTGCCTTAAAAAGCAAGAGAGCTTCAAGCAGTTCTGCTCGCTTCTCACATGCGCCTTGGCGGCCCAGGACACCGGCCCTTTCCCCAGCATCCCTTGGAGGCCGCTCCTCCCTCGCCTGGCACCCAAGAAGCAAGGCCTGCGGGTAGGCAGCCCCAATGCAGAGCCATGTACGAGGGTAGCAATCCGGAAACCCCGCGGGGGTCTGACTCCATGGGGCAGGGATCTGGCTGTGGGGAAGCCCCTTTGGACCGAGACGGCTGGCCCACCCTGCCAGGCAGCCCGTCACCCTCACTCGCACACATCCCAGCAGCCGGCTTCGGACTCTGCTTGCTTCCCCCTGACGCTGCAAGACACCTGAACACGGCCATGGAGGTAGTCTCAGGGAGGCGCTGGCCAAGGCAAAAGGCCAGGCAGGGGATGGCCGAGGGGCCGCGAACCTGCCCAGCCTGGCATCATTTTGTTTTGTTTAAAAATCCATTGTTTTTACAAGGCCTGAACTTTGCTTATCATCAAGAAAACAAAAATGTTTGATTTTGTTTCCTCTTAACACGATTCACATTATATGGAAAGAAAATTAAAAGCTTATTTAGAAAATAGACACACACACACACACACACACACACACAGAGATGAAGCAGCACTTGGTTATGCCTTATTTCCTACATATACAAGCAGATCCACATAAGGTCATTAATTCAAGAGCACTTGAAATGTGATCTAGGAGCGGACAGGGAAGGAGGCAGGGACAGGCAACAGAACCACGTAAAGTGCACCATTTGGAGGGGGACGAGAACCCTCCCCCCCCGAAAAACACTGTCATGAAAGAAAACCAAGAACTGCTCAGAGAGGAAGAGGAAGGTCCTTGTGCACACGCACGCACACACACTCACACTCTCAGAGGTGGGGGGGCAGACACACTTCGGGACAGCCCCCCTGGCCTGAGGACTTTCCAGTTGGCCAGGGGATGCTGGCCTCGATGGGCCTCGGGACTTGTGGAGGGCAACCCCAGCCAGGCAAGGTGGCCCATCGGTCTAAGGAGTGTCCCCCTTCACTCCCATGCCCAGGATGCAAGGAAGCGGTGGAGAGGAGGGGGCGGGGGCACCTCAGGGCCCCACGGAGCAGGCCTGGCCAAACACAGCCAAGGGGGGAAGGGGGCCTGGAGGGGGGGCCCAGCCTGCTCTCCGCCTTCAGTGGCACAGAGTGTCCCGCCCAGGGCCAGGCTGCCCCCCTCAGCCTTCCTGACTTGCTGCTTGTGGGGGCCCCCACCCCACCCCACCCCACCCCTTGAAGACTCCCGTCAGCCAAAAGGCATTCCCTTTCCCCGCAAAGAGCAAAAATAAAAACAAGCCTCACAAAGGCATCAATAATGTAGAGGAGGTGCACTGCCGGAAATTTAAACCTGTCGCAACAAACATATCTACAGGGCTGGCCTGGCCTGGCCAGCACTCGCAACATCCTGAACCCAGAGCTGGCTACTGCTGTGGCTACCTCGTTGGCTGAATGGGGCGGAGGGACCCCCTCGGGGCCCCCAGGCGACTTCAGTATAAAAATAATCTGTTCAGGTTTCATTCATGGGGGGGGGGAGGCGTGACGCCAAGAGGACAGCAATGCAATCGCCTCCCCCCCACCTTGTGGTTAGGTTTTTAGAAACCTGCCATGTACAAAAAGGACCTCCCCATTTTCACACAGACCTCCGTGTATATGTACACACACACACTACACACACGCACTGAGCAGGAGGAGGAAAGCAGCAGCGATTGGTCGAACTGGAGGATGAAGAGAGACGGGGCCCTACGCATGATGCGCGGCCGTAGTGGTGAAGATCCTGCAGCCGCCTCCAAGTCCCCTGGGACCTTCTTCCCCCCAAGAGGCCCGTGGAAGAGAAAAGCTCCCGCTCGGGAGGCAGAGCTCCCCCACGGCCCACCGGCGAAGAGGGGCTGTGGGGAACCCCTCCCTGCCTGGGGCCCAGAGTGGCCTGGAGGGGGATCAGTGGCCACGGCGTGGCCTGTCCAGGGTTTCACAGATGATGCAGGTCCACCGACCGCCATCCCCCACACTTGCGCCCAAACCAACACCGCAGGCGCCACAAGACACCCTGTGCCCCCCCCCAACCCCACCCCTGAAAGGTCATCACAATCGTCGGATGATTAGAAATCTGAATAGAAAGCGAGTCCGTGCGCCTCGTAGGCGGTGGCAGCAACACTGCAGGTCCTGAGATTCGTGTAGAGAAGAAGCAGCGAGAGCGGGAGGGGGGCGCAGTCAGAGAGGCGCCCTTAGGAGGGGCTGGGGCGAGGCAGGGAGGGGATGCGCCCGTTCTTCTTGCCCCCGTTCATGTGGGTGTAGGGGATGTGCTCCTCGTAGTTCCCCTTGAGCCCCACGGAGGGCCCGTTGTCCCGCCCCTCGTCCCACTGCAAGGAAGAGGCCGGGTCGAGCGGGATGCTCTCCATGTTCTCAAAGTCCAGCTCAAACTCCTCCGTCTCGGGGGGCTTGTTCTCCTCGCTGTAGAAGAAGGAGACCTCTTGGAAGGTCAGGGGAAGGTCGTCTTTCAGTGTCTCGATGATCTCAATGAAGGTGGGGCGCGTCTTGGGGTTGTACTGCCAACACATCTGCATGAGGTTGTGGCTGGAAGGGCAAGCCGGAGTCCCGGTCAGGGCTGGGGGAGGCTCCCGCCCGACCCCACCCCCAGCACTGGCGGCTCCGAAAAGGCAGAGCCCTGCTGCAGGGCGAGAGTGCCCCCTTCCGCCCGCCCCCCCGGCACCCCACTTCCTTGCTCAAAGCCACCCCGGGAATCCCAGCCCAAGCCCACAGGAGGGCCAATGGGGCCCAGGCAGCGTCCTTCCCGCAGGGATGCCCAGATGCTGTGGACTACAGCCCCCGAGGAAAAGCCATTTGCAGCTGGGCATTCTGGGAGTCGTAGTCCACAACATCTGGGCACCCCTGTGAGAGGGACACTGGACCCAGGGCCCAACGAAAGGGAGCCTGCACAGGCTTGCCGACCGCCCCCTTCCCCCAACTTCTCTCTCAGTGCACTGGAACTGTGTGGTCTGCATGGGGAGCCCATCTTGGCCAGAAAACTGGTGTAAATTCCAGCTGAAATGGGGGGGGGGGGGCGCGGCAGGGCCCAGGATGGACGCTGGAACGTGCCTCGCCATCCCCGGGGCTCCCGCCCTTGCCACAGCCCAGCCGCCAGAGAGCCTGCCAGCCACCCGTCCCAACCCAGCCTGCAGCAAAGGCGGATGGCGGCCCGGGACTTACAGCCTCTCGGTGCAGTGCTCTGGCCGCTCCAGGCAGCCCCCGTCCATGATGAACTTCAGCACCTGCTCGTTGGAGAGGCCCTGGTAGGGCTGCTCAGCCAGGCTGTTGATCTCCCAGAGGACCACGCCGAAGGACCTGCGGGGAGGGGGAAGCGGGGAGGGGGGGAGTCGGGGGGGGAGCCCTGCAGGGCTCACCGTCCCCAGAAGCATCTCCTGCTCTTGGGGGGGGGAGAAGAGCTGGGCAAAGCCTCTCTGCCAAGGGCCCCGAGGAGGAGCAGCGGCTGCTGCTGGGCTGGGCAGCCACTCCCTGGCTCCTTCCCCCCCCCCGGCCCCAGCTCTCCTCCGTCCTCTCCTCCTAACCCAGACGGAGCAGGGTTCTGCGAATGCCAGCCAGCCACAGCCCTTGGCCTGCTCTACAGGGCAGGCCTTTCCCACAGGGCCCTCAAAAGCCCCTGCGGGGTGGGCTTTCCAGGGAGGGCCAGCAGGCCCGTCTAGGTGGGCTCTGGAAACCCCTGCACTTGTTCAGCGAGGCTTCCAGCTGTGCTGAGACTGCTTGAAGTGGCTGCCGCTGCCGCCTCTCCCCTTTGAGCAGGACGCTTGTGCTCCACGGCGCCGATCAGCACTGCCACCGGAGACTCCGGCTTGGGACCCCCCTCTCTGGGGAGAGGCAGGGCAGCGGCCAGGCGAGACAGACAGCCCCCAGCCCCAGGGCCGGGCTGGAAGGGCTGGAGCCCCCCCCACGACTCACCAGACGTCCGAGCAGGCTGTGAAGATCCCGTCCTTCAAGGACTCGGGGGCCATCCACCGCACGGGCAGCAGCCCCTTCCCCCCCTTGCGGTAGTAGTCGGTCTCGTAGATGTCCCTGGTCATGCCAAAATCTGGAGGTGGGGAGGAAGGGGCAGCTCCTTAGCTGGGAAGGCGGCCTCAAGCAGGCCGTCCGCTGCCGGGCAGCAGCGCCAGGCCCCGAAGCAGCCTCCGGCCCAGCGGTCCTCTCTGCAGACCCCAGCCCAGAGTGAGCCCAAGGACGCTGCCCGGGCCCCCAGCAGCCACCTCGGGGCTGGCCCTCCCGCCCTGGCAAGGAGAGGGCGCACCTCCAATCTTGACGGTGAAGTCCTCCGCGACCATGCAGTTCCGGGCAGCCAGGTCTCTGTGGACAAACTTCTTGGCGTTCAGGTAAGCCATGCCGTCCGCAATCTCGGCCGCCATCTGGACCATCTCTCGGAGAGTCGGAGGCGGGCAGCCCAGGTCGTTCTGCAAAAGCCAAGCCAAAGGCATCGCAGCCAGAGCGGCGCCAGTGCACCTTCCCAGACCCAGCCCTTTCCACCAGCCCCCGCTGCTCCCGCGGTTACCTCTGCCTTGGGGCGCAAGGAGCGGAGATAGCTCTTCAGGTCCCCGTGGGCCATCAGCTCCATGACCACCAGGGTGGGCTGCCCTTTGGACACCACCCCCAGGAGGCGAACCTAGAGGAGTCAGCAGGGGGGAGAGAGAGAGACAGGCAGGTCCTGAGACGTGCCAGAGGACGCTCCTCGCCGGGGGGAGAAAGACATCCCCTTCCTCAGCCGCAGAGGGCCCCAGAGCCCGAGAGGGAGAAGAGGGCTGCCTGGCCCAAGCAGGCTGCTGCGGGCCGGGACCATCTCCTCCTTGCAGCAGCCCTCTAAGGCCTCAGGCTGAGAGGGGCCTTTCCCAGCCTCGGGAGCCAGGGGGGCCCAAGCATGAGCCCAGGGGGCCCTTCTGCAGGCAAAGTAGGGGGCTCCACCATGGCGCTCGACCTGTGAGGTGGCTCACTGGTCCCGTCCACCCCAAAGCTATGACAGGATGTGACAGAGGTCTATATAATCATGCCTGGTGTGGAGAAAGTGGAGAGAGAGAAATTCTTCTCCCTCTCCCATAACACTAGAACCAGGGGTCATCCCATGAAATGGATTGCCAGGAAATTAAGGACCAACAAAAGGAAGTAGTTTTTTCACACAACACATCATCCACTTGTGGAACTCTCTGCCACAAGATGTGATGACAGCCAACAACCTGGATGGCTTTAAGGAGGGTTTGGATAACTTCATGGAGGAGAGGTCTCTCAATGGCTACTAGTCGGAGGGCTACAGGCCACCTCCAACCTCAAAGGCAGGATGCCTCTGAGTCCCAGTTGCAGGGGAGTCACAGCAGGAGAGAGGGCATGCCCCTTTCAACTCCTGCCTGTAGGCTTCCAGCGGCATCTGGTGGGCCATTGTGTGAAACAGGATGCTGGACTAGATGAGCCCTGGGCCTGATCCAGCAGGGTTGTTCTTATGTTCTGTCTTAACTGGTTGCGGGGAGCTTCACATGTTGTCCTTCCAACTGGGACGAAGCCATGCACAATATGTGAGTGATGGTACGAGTGGTTCTCAAATTAGGGATGGGATCAGAATTTCCTCTAAGGCCATTGTGTGCATTTGCATGGTTTATGTCCGCTCAGTTCATTTTCAATCCTGCTCAGGTTGAATCAGGAAGGCCCCACTCTGAATGTGTGGGTGCCCACACTGCCATGATACTGCCACCCAGAACAAAACTCATTCCACATACAGATGAAAAGAATTAGAGAACACACTGGATGGGACCATGGCTCAATGTCATGCAGAAGGCACCAGATTCAATCCATAGTAGCATCTCTGAATAGAGAAAGACCCCTGCCTGACATGCTGGGGATCTGCTGACAGTCAGTAGACAATATTAAGCTAGATGGACCAGTGGTCTGACTTGGTATAAAGTTTGTTGGTTCTTCGACGTGGTCTCTGTGCTTTACACGAATGGGCTTTGCGCCTGTGCAGAGACCACATTGGAGCTTCCAAGCTAGAGTTCTTAACTTTTGGCAGTAACCCCGCCCCCTTGGTATATAGTCGGCTGTGCGGGCTTCCTTCCGCGATCGAAGGGCTAGTTGGAGGGCTGTGGGCCGCCTCCAGCCTCAAAGGCAGGATGCCTCTAAGTACCAGTTGCAGGGGAGTCACGGCAGGAGAGAGGGCACGCCCCTTTCAACTCCTGTCTGTGGCTCCCAGTGGCATCTGGTGGGCCACTGTGTGAAACAGGATGCTGGACTAGATGGGCCTCCTTGGGGGGCCGGATCCAGCAGGGCTGGTCTAGTGTTCTTAAAGCGCCACTTGTGGTGCAGACCACATGGAAGACTCTTCCCCCCTCTAAGACCTTGGCGAGCCGACCCACCCGCTGCACTCCCGAGGCCCCCTCCCTGCAGAGCCACGTGGCCCAACACGGCCGCCTCCCTCACCACGTGGTGGCAGCTGAAGCCCTTCATGACGGAAGCCTCGTTGAGGAACTCGATGCGCTCGTGGAGGCTGGCCGACTCGTTCACCGTCTTCACCGCCACCCGCGTCTCCGCCTCGCCCTTCACAATGTCCTTGGCCACGCCCTCGTAGACCATGCCGAAGGAGCCCTGGCCCAGCTCCTGCAGGAGCGCAATCTTCTCCCGGGGCACTTCCCACTCGTCGGGGATGTACACTGCAAGAGAGGAGCCGCTTGAGCGGGAGGCAGAGGCCGCGGACCGGCTCACGGCCTGGAGGAGGAGGAGGCGGCGGCGGCGGCAGATCCCAGCCGGGGGTCAAGCCAGCCCTCTCCCGCCAGAAGGTCAGTGCAGAGACAGATGCACCGGCCCTGTCCAGGGGCCCCGACTCGGCCTTGCTTCTGGCGCTGGAAAGCCCGGTTGCTTCTGCTGCCACCCCTACCGCCCCCCCAGACTCCGTATATGGCCGCTTGCGATGTCCTTTTGTAAGAAAGCCAACCCAGAAAACACACACACACACACACACACACACACACACAGAGCCCGCTGGCAAGCTGGATCGGGATCTCCCCAGCACTTCAAAACAGAGGGAAAGCACGGCCGAACAGGAGAAGGGCGGCCGGTTCCTTACCATCACTGGCGCTGAGGTACTCTGGGTTGGAGGAGGCATAGAGCGGCCCTGTGGGTCCTTCCGTTTGCCTGGAAAGGGGGCGAGAAGCAAACACAGAGGACATATCTGTCGCCGCTCTTCAGAAGACAGCAGCCCAGAAGCCGGCCACGGGGGATCCCAGCCCAAAATGGGGCCACAAGAGGAGTGCTTTTGCTTAATCCAAAGGGTTTCATCATTTGGGGTTTTCTAAAACATTGATTTGTTACTACACATTTACAAAGGGGAAAACGCCAATTATAAATTGCCATCCGAACGCCACAACTTAGTCCAACAATAAAACCCTGTCTATAGCCTCATGGCTGCCATCTTCAAAACCCACTAAGGCTTCTAGTCTTCATGATGAAGGAAAACTTCAGCACTTGCCCTAGACCAGGCCTGCTCAACTTTGGCCCCACCCAGCTGTTTTTGGACTACAACTCCCATAACCCCCAGCCACAGTGGCCTATAGCCAGGGATTATGGGAGTTGTAGCCAACATCTGCAGGAGGGCCCAAGCTGGGCAGGCCAGCTTTAGGACGAGAGAAGGCAATCGGCTGGTCCATGAAATAAAACTTCTTGTCCTGCCCCCCACCCCCCTCGCCCCACAGCATCTCTCTGGGACGTGGGTATGGGGGCGGGTGTGTGTGTGTGAGTGCGTGCGGGGAAATCCACTGATGGCTGCTAGACAGTGCCCAGCAAGTCTCGGTTAAGCGCCAGGCGCCCACTCTGAGCCACCCACCTCTTTTTGACAAAGGCGTAGGTGCCTCCAATGACGGCTGCGAAGACGATGGCAAACACGATGGGGACAAAAATGCCCACAAGGTTGTTGGGAGGATTCACTGGAGGTTGGGAAGAAGAGGAAGTGGGAACAGAGGGTCAGGAATGCTTCCGGAGACACACACACACACCCCGCCCACCCGCCTGCCCAAGCAGCCCTCCCCAGAGTGGACAGGCCCAGGGGGTCACAGCCCCACTCGCCTCTACCCCACTGGCCTCATGCCAGGCAGCTCTGGGGGTGCCTCTGCTGAAGCCCCTCAGCTCCAGCGGAAGATCTGCCAAGGAGCTCTCTCCCTCTCCCAGGCCAGCAAGGAGGAGGAGGAGGCGGAGATGCCGCCCACCTGCGGAGTGGGGTGAGGGTGGCAGGGGAAACCCGGTCCTCTCCGCATGCCCCCGCCCCCACCCGCTACTCCTTCCCACCCCCAGATTAATACGGAAACAGCTCCTGGAGGGCGGAAGACCTACAGTAATCGGCAACGTAGATGTAGGTGGGTTCCGTCCAGGACCCGTTGCCCGCCAGCGAGGTGGCCCGGATGCGCACGCTGTAGTTGCCAGGCTGCAGGCCCCTCAGCTTGCAGCCCTGGTCGTTGGAGAACTGCTGCCGAGACACGCAGTGGTGCTGCTCCTGGGGGGGGGCAGCAGGAGAGAGACGGTGAGGCCCCCGGCGCCCCCTCTCCCCAGGCAGGCAGGCAGGCAGGCAGGGGGCCCGCCAGGCCGAGAGGCTGCAGCCGTGGGGCTGGCTGGGAGGAGGGAGGGAGCTGCTGCCAGGAGCCCGGAGAGAGGGAGCAGCAGCTGGAGGGCCAGGGGGACGCCGTGGCCAGAGCCCCACGGCTTCGGAGCCCCGCTCTGCCACGGAGCTCCCTTGGGGTGGCCCTGCGCCCCCTGCAGCCGCTTCCTCTCTCGCTGCCCTAGCTTGCCCCACAGCGATGCTGTGCCGTGGGGCAGGGGAGAAGAACCCTTCCTGGTGGGAGGGAGGGAAGGAAGACGACACAATGAGGAGGAGGACCCGGGCCCAACAAGGCAGAGCCCACTCCTCAGGGCGGGGGAAGTGGCCGTCTCCTTCTGGCCTGCCTCCACTGACCACGGCCCCAGGCCCCGCTTCTCCCCCAGGGAGGCCGGAGGAACAAGCCTCCAGGCGTGCGCAACCCCCACTGCTGCTCCTCTGAAGAGAGCCAGGCCGCCTCAGCGAAGCTCCGGCGGGGAGAGGCCCTCACCTCCGCGTCCCCCAGCCGCCCGTAGTGCACTTCGTACAGCACAATCAGCCCGTTGGGGTTCCGGGGCTCTTGCCATCGCAGGTGGACGACGTTTTTGTCAAACACCTCGTGGCTCACAGGCCCGACCACGTCGTCTGCTTTGGCTGGGGAGAGAGAGAGAGAGAGAGAGAGAGAGAGAGCGCGCGAGCGGGGGGTCACTCAGCGCCACCCGCCAGGCTGCCGGCCTCCGGGCACCCAGCAGGAAGCGGCCTGCTTACCTTCCGGCATGGTCCTGGCGCTGACGTAGGCAGACACGCTGCACTTTTGGGGGGCTTCGCGGTTGCAGGCCTGGATCTCGATCCGGTAGCCCGTGAAGTGCCGGAGGCCAGAGATGACCAAGGACTCCTTCAGGACCACCTTCTCCAAGGGCTTTGGCGCCCCGGTGCTCTCCGGCCCCACCATGGAAGTGTTCACGGGAGCTGGGATGGTCGGAGCCACCACGGTGCTGTTGGCAAAGCGGCCTGGCGCCTCCCTCCGCTTCCGGGATGGCCTGCAGAATGCCACACGTGGGAGGAGTCAAGGGGAGCAGGGCGGGAGGGCGCGGCACACACAGGGCGTGGCAAAGGCCTGGGGGTCCGCCCCCGGCATCTTTCTCTCGGGGTGGGGCTGGGCAAGGCCTGTCCGCCGGAAGCCCCAGAGAGCCGCAGGGCAGCTGCCAGTGGGACTGGGCCCTGCTAGTCCCACCAGTGCTTTGCCCTTGGACAGGGCGGCAGCCTCCAATCGGTTCACCAGAATCAGAGCCGGGGTGGGCTGGGCTGGGGTGGTTGGGTGGGGACTCAAACAATTTATTCAGCTTGCATCTCACACACACACACACACACCCCGCCAAAAAAATTAAATCTATTTTATACTCTTAATTTGAAGTTCCCCCCTCACCATTCCCAAACAGTGACAAGAATTTAGGGATTTTTAGGTGGGGTTGGGGGGAAACTCCCATAAGTATCAGAACTATCCATTTTAGCAAAGCGGTCCTTGACAGTCTTGCTTCAAAATCCATCAAAATACTCCAGATTTCTCCAGTCTCCCTCACAGATTAATTCCAGAAGGAGAAGCGGGAAACGCCATCCAAGTTAAAGACGAATTCCAGGGTGGATGTTTGGCCAGGTCTCCAGATGTTTGGCCAGGTCTCCTGGGAGGAGAAGAGACACTGCCCTCCCCACCCTCCGCCAGCCAGACGGATCGACATTTAGCTTCCCAATCTCTGAGCTGCTGAGAAGGAGAAGTGGGGAGACCAGAGGAGCTGCATGAAGCAAGGCAGCAGCTCTGTGTCACCAGGCAGAAGGTCCTCTTCCTGCCCCCTATGGCCCCCCAAGCACACCCAGACTCTGCCCCGAGAAGAGACCAGAGAGGGCCGTGGGGTCAGGCAGCCCTTGCTTTTCTGGACAGCACAAGGCCTAGAGAGGGTGTGTTTAATTTTATAGAAACTGCCGGGAGATGCTGGAGATCAGGTGGTTTCTACATCTAAAGAAACCAACTCTGCTGGACGGAAGGCAGGGCTCTGGGGGAAGAGAGGCGCTCCGGCCTCACCTGAATGACTAATCCACGCCATGGAAACTGCTGTGATCATGAGCACACACACACCCGTGGTTCCCAGCCTGGCCTCCCTCTGCAACAGGCAGACCATCCCAGGAGACCACACGGCCTGCCCAACCCCAAAGGTCGACTCCATTAAGAAGTAAGGAGCAGCCGAGTGGCCAAAGCAAGGGAAGAGGCTGCAGGATGCCTCCGAGTCCCACTTGCAGGGGAGTCACAGCAGGAGGGAGGGCCAGCCCCTTTCAACTCCTGCCTGTGGCCTCCGGCGGCAGCATCTGGTGGGCCACTGGGTGAAACAGGAGGCTGGACTAGAGGGGCCTCCTTGGGGGGCCGGATCCAGCAGCAGGGCTGTTCTGGTGCCATTCTGGGCTTGGCTTGTGGGTGGCCGAGATGGGCTCGGAGCCAGGGGGCCTGCTCTCCGCCCCCAGCCCCCTCTCACCTTGGAACAAACACCTCGTTGTGCAGGTAGTTCTCGAAGGTCTTCCGGAAGGCAGACTCCTCCTGCTCCTTCTGGATCTGGGAGTCCGTCTTGGGACAGGAGCAGCATATCCCCCCCAGGTCTTCCTTCTCGCTGACGTTGTGCTTCTGGAGGTCCTCGGATTCCAGAGGAGGCGACCACGTCCGGTAGGGGCGCTTCAGGCCTGAGAGGCAGCAAGGGTCCCCCCTCAAGTGCCTGCCGGAGCCAGAGCACACACCCCCCACCCTCACGCCCCTGCGCCCCACGTCCGAGGCCAGCTCCCGGGAAGGCAGGAGGCCGCTCTCTGGGCAGGCAGTGCTGCTGATGCTGCGGAGGAGCCTGGGAGCCCCTGGCTCTGGAACGCAGAGAGTAGGCGGCATCCCCTACTCGGAAGGGGCCTGCTTGGCCCAGAGCCGCCTGCCCCCTCCCTCCCTCCCTGCCCTGCTCTCAAGACACGCTGCTGCAGCAGCAAAAGGCACCTGCAGACAGCCAGCTCCCTCCTGCTGGTCCTCAGCGATGAGCTCTGCCAGGGCTAAGGGGCACACGCTGCAGGCTGGGCCATGCCATCCCTTGCCAGGCCACACACACAGGAGAGCCAAAGTGAGGGGCTGGCCAAGCGGGCCTTCTCTCCCAAGGGCCTCCGCCAGGGGGCAGCTCCTCTTACCCTTCAGGCAGTAGTCCAGCTCAAAGAGCTCGCCGTCTTCTGCCTGCTGCTCCCAGGAGACTTTGTAGTGCGTGATGTTCCCGTTGGGCTCGGAAGGCGGCTTCCACATCAGGATGATCTGTGACGAAGAGTCGGAGACGGAGATCGGGTCCAGGGGGACGGAAGGCACTGGGGAAGAGACACATGAGGGTGTTGGCAGGGAGAGCCCCAGAAGAGCCTGGCCGCTGGATCAGGACAGGCGGCGGGAGGGCAGGGCAGGGCGACAAGGGCCTTCCTCCCCAACCGCTTTGCTGGCTCGGGCCAAAGTGGGTCACCACCAGGGGGAGGCCCACGAAGGGCCGGGAAGCCAGAGCCCTCCCCAGCAACACGCTGGTCAGCATTCGTGCATCAAATCCCCTCCCCCAAGGCGCCTGACCTAGCCACCCACCACCACATCCTCAGGCAGCACATCCCTTCCATGAGTTCCGCTTTCTCTCAAAGCATCCCTGGACTCAGGAATCAGCCGCTGCTCACCGCCTCCCCCCCCCCACGACTTCTGCAGTGGTTGGGCCCGCTTGCCCTCCCGAGCACCCCCGCACAAGTCGGCTCTGCTCACTGGTGGCGTTGGTCTGGACGTAGATGATCTTGCTCTTGGCCCCGTAGTTCTTGCGCTCGTCGGAGTAGGTGACCAGCGTCTTCACAAAGATGGCGTACTGCGTCCAGGGCTTCAGGCCCCGCAGCAGCCACCCAGGCTGGGCAGGCACTTTGCCATCCGTCGCCCGGGGAGGAGGGTCAACGTCCACCACCGTCCAGCTGTTTGAGCCACAGACATCCTGCCCGTCAAACTCCGTCACGTTCCGGAAGGGCCTGGTCCCAGAAGGCGGGAGAAAGGGAAAGGGCCGTTACTGCCAGAGGCAGCGGCATCCTCCGCCCACGAGGAAAGCCCCTCCTGCTGGCCACCTCCTGCTGCTGCTGGCCTCTCCAGGCACGATAAGGAGTACCACAAACAGGCCCAGCAGCAAAGGACCTGGGCCTGCATTGCCCATGCCCATTTTTGGCCTTTTGCTTTATTTCAGTTAATTTCATTTCAGTTTTGTAAAGCTAATTCTGTAGTTTCACATTAACTCATGTGAACTTCAATATGCTCATGACACCCAAATCTATTTATCCGTGTCAACTTCATCAGGAAATGCCTGCCTAGAGGCAGTAATGGGCTGGATGAGGGAGAACAAACAGAGGCTGAATCCAAGCAAGACAGAGGTACTCATTGTGGGAGGTCAAGACTTAGAAAGTGGTTTAGATCTGCCTGTTCTGGATGGGGGTTACACTCCACCAAAAAGAGCAGGTACGTAGTCTGGGAGTACTTCTGGTCCCAAATCTCTTTCTGGTCTCTCAGGTTGAGGTAGTGGCCAGGAGGGCTTTCTATCAGTTTCGGCTGATACGCCAGCTATGTCCATTTCTGGAGATAAACGACCTTAAAACAGTGGTGCATATGCTGGTAACATCCAGACTTGACTACTGCAATGCACTCTTCCTTGGGCTGCCTTTGCATGCAGTCTGGAAACTGCAGTTGATACAGAATGCAGTAGCCAGGTTGGTCTCTGGGATTGCCTGAAGAGATCATATTACACCCATTTTAAAAGAACTACACTGGCCGCCAGTAAGTTTCCGGGCGAAATACAAGGTGCTGGTCATTACCTATCAAGCCCTGAAGGACTTGGGTCCAAGGTATTAAAGAGAGTGCCGCCTCCTTCATGAGCCCCACCGCCTATTAAGATCCTCTGGGGAGGTCTGGCTGCGGTTTCCACTGGCTTGGTTGGTGTTGACTCACACCGGGCTTTTTCTAGGGTTGCCCCAGGACTCCGGAATGCGCATCCCAATGAAATTAGAGTTTCCCCTTCTCTGAATGTTTTTAAGTAGGACCTGAAAACATAGCTGCTTAGGCAGGCTTTTAAGTTTGTCGTTTTAAAGCTCCAGGTTTTAAAAGTTCTTATTTGTATTTTTAAATTGTTTTAATCGTGTTAATGTTTAATGGTTGTTTTTAGATTGTGAAACGTCCAGAGACTTCTGGATGGGGCGGTACAGCAATGTACTAAATAAATAAAATAAAATAAAATAAACTCTGACCTTTTTAAAAATCAGCACAAGTTTCAAACCTGCTGATGATGCAAGCATCAGCTTTTATCGTCTTAATCAATGCTTTAAAACTGCTTCCCCATTATTTGAGAATATCCAACAAGCATTCGACTGGGAAGATATGGCGGTGGGAGGACATGGCAACTGAGGGGAAGGCGGGCAGGCGGCATCAAAGCCATCACCTCCTGCAGTCCTCCTCCCATCCAAGGAGACCCCAGTAACAATCCCAAGCAGCCCACCTTGCCTGCAGCTGGTCCATAAAGGCAACGACCACAACCACCCAAGAGGTTATCCTCGATGAGCATGCTGACCTGGCGTGCATTACGGAGACCTGGTTGGATGAGGAGGGGAGACGTACAACTCTCTCCCAGCTGTGCCCACCAGGTTTCCGGGTGCAGAGCAGCATCAGCTAAGGCAGAGTGGGGTTACTCTGGTCACCGGTCTGCTTCTGGGCTAGATTCAAGGAGCTGGTCTTGGCCTTTAAAGCGCTACACGGCTTGGGGCCGGGGGACCTGTCGGACCACATTCGCCCATCTGAACCTGCCAGGGCCCTCCGCTCAGCGTCTCAGGCCTGCTCACGGACCTGCCACCAACAGAGATCTGGTTGGTGGGGACTAGAGTCCAGGGGTGTGCACAGACTGTTGGCGGCGGTTCGGTCTCAATTTGGACCGAACGACCGATTCATGAACTAACTCAGTTAGACCAAGCCTGTCGAACCAACGAACTGGCTCAAAATGGTTTGTGTCAGAACAATTTGAACCAACTGGTCCGTGCACACTCATACTAGAGAGACAGGGACTTTTCAGTTGGGGCCCCTTCACTTTGGAATGCTGCAGAGCTTCTCCATGCTCCCTCCCTCAGTGTTCTTTAAAAAACAATTAAACACACACCTTTTTAAAGAGGCTTTTAAATGTTTTATCTGTTGCTTCTGTCTGGTAGGTTCTTTAGTTTCTATAGTCCTCAGTATTAAGGGTTTTTATGAATAACTTTTCATTGGAAGATTTTAAACCGTCTGTCATTCTAAAATGTGGCTTTCTCTCTCTCTTGGGCCTTCACAGCCAGGCGGAGCAGGGAGCCCCACCCTCGCACCTCCCTCACTCCCTGGACGCCGCCCCCTGCCCAGCCTTGCCCCCCACCCCGGGCGGCACAGCCAAGGGGAGCCTCGACTCACGCTTCCTTGTAGAACAGCATGAAGCCCAGGAGGTCCCGGAAGTCCTGGGGCCAGTATGGCTCCCACTTGAGCACAATCTTGTCGCTGGCCGTCTTGAGGAAAGAGAACTTCAGCACTTCCTTCTCACCTGTGCAGAAAGTAGGCAGCGGCCGGGGGGGGGGGGGACACAACAAGGCCCATTTTTTGTGATTATTTCCTTAGTGCACTTTTATACCCCCCCCTCCCCATGTTCGAAACCTCTGGGCAGCTTAGAACTTTAAAACATAAAACACAATTCACACATTCAAACAGAGACAACATACAGATAAAAACAAAGAGTTAACAGGCTGATCAAACAGGCCTGTTTTCAGATTCTGCTTAAAAACACCCAGAGACGGGGAGGCTCTAGCTTTGTGCGTTCCACCAAGTTGCACGTGGAAGAGGAGGACCGCCTTGCCCAGGTCAGGAAGGGGACTGTAAGAGCAAAGCTGCCGAACAGGCCTGTGGGAAGACAAGGGGAGCAGCAGGGGGAGTGGAGAGGCGGCTGCTGGCCAGGCCAGCCCTGCCAATGAGAGCCAAGCAAGTGGACCAGGAGAACCGGAGGATGGAGTGAGACAGCAAGGCCAAGGCCAAGCAGAGGACCAGGCTGAGCGCTGGGCTGGATCTCCAGTTGGGTGGTGGGACGCGGGGCTGGGGTGGGGTCTGCTTTCCGCCAGGCGCGTGCACACACACATACACCCCAGTGGCCAAGGGACGTGGGTCCAGCCCAGGAAGCGGGCCCCTCGGGAGGGTGGGGAGGCCGCGGTGGCGGCTGCTCCTGGGGGTGACGCACATGGCTGCCCCGTGCTCCTTGGATCTTCAGGAGCGAGGGACGGACTTGCCTGCCTGCCTGCCGACACTGAGCAAACACGTATCCTACACCAACAGGACGCTGGGCTTGCGGGTGCAGGGCCGCCCCTCCCCGCTGCCCCGAAAGCAAAGCCAAGGCGCGGCAGCAAAGGCCCAGCTCTGGGAACGCGGCCCAGGACGGTCCTCCCGTCATCTCGGCTCCAGCCGCCCCAAGCGGGGTCCCAGCTCACAGCAGAGCAGGGGCGGCCAGCCGAGTCCTCGCTTGGCAGAGGGGGGCTTGCACTGCCCCCCGCCCTCACCTCTTTTCAGCCAGGGGCACAATCCACCGGCTGCCCAGCAAAACATACTGGTACAGACAGAGCTTCCTTACAAGAGGCCTGGTCGCCATTGGTCTTGGGCGCAATGTCGTTCTTCTCCTGGCGCTCCCTCGTCCCAGAGATCTCCTCCATCTTGTGGATCTCCGACAGGCACAGCTTGGGGTTGTAATGGAAGAAGAGCTTCCCCCGGGCAATGGTGAGGTTGTGCTTGCTCCAGTCCCAGAGCTGGCGGAGATTCTGGTTGTCCAGCGCGTAGAAGGAATAGTTCCTGGGAGGAAGGAGGGACATCACCACCACCACCACCACCACCACCGGGGGGGGGGGGGCTGCCGGCTATTTTTCTCCTTCCTCCCACACGGAAAGCAAGTCCTACCAATCCAAAAAGGCATCGTCAGGGGGAGGACAACTGCCCCCCACCACTGGAGCGGGCTTAGTGGCACGCCTGGCTCCCCCGCAAGGCCGGGCAAGAGAGGCCAGCCACATCTCGGTGGCCAACCAGAAGGAACTCTGCTGCTCTCAAGTCCCAGAAGGCCAGACCGTCACTGTTGCCCCCCCACCCCTCCCTGAACGGCAGGCAAAGCAGCCCGAGAGACACTTCCGAGAGCCGGAACAGCACACGGGGAAGCTGGGGTGGCCAGCTTTTCACTACCAGCCTTGCTCCTCTGCCTTTAACAGCAGCCTGACCAACGGAAAGGACGTTCTTGAAAGTTTACAGCAGCTTATAAGCAGGGCAGGAAAAGCCTCCCTCCTCCCCAGAAACGTTTCCAAGGGTCAATGCCACACCAAGACCTACCTCGAGGGAAGAACCTACCCTGCTTCCAAAGTCTGCCCTCTAATCAGCTGGAGCTTGCGGAAGAAGGCGAGCGAGACCAGGGCATAGGAGCGGCGGATTTTCAGGTAGCCCGTGATTTCTTCAATCAAGCCGAGGTTGGCCTCCAGCTCAGCAGCAATGTTGCCTAAGGAGAGGGAAGGGAGGGGTGTGGGGAGTCAGCTGGAGAAGCGGCAAGGCTCTGGAGAAGGCTGTCCCTCCCCTCACGCTCTGGGACCCTGGGGGTGGGAGGCGGGCAGCGTTTCCTCTTAAGAGGGAGTGTACAACCCCCATAATCCTGAGCTGCAACGGCCTTTGGCTAGGGATGATGGGAACGGTAGTCAACAGGGAAGGTGGCAGCTCAGGGCGACCTCCCAAGTCTCCTGTCTGCAGACAAACCCAAAAGGCCAGTTCTCACAACCAAGCGCCTGTGAGTGAGAAGCCAGGTGGGGCGGGCAGGCAGGCAGGGGTTGTCTGCTGGGCAGCCGCAGGGTCAGAGAGGGCTCGGTCTTTCACGAGGTAGTCGGAAGAGCCCTCCTCCCTCCCAGCGGCCTCATGGCAGACCATCAACCACCCCCCCTTGCCCTGGCTGCCTTTTTACTCACAGGCAACCAGGAGACGGGAGTGTGCAGAGCTCCAGAGCCTGGGCAGAAGTCAGAGATGCTGAGAACAGCCCCCAAGTCAGACCAGAGCAAAGCAAATGGGTCCCTGCGACTAGCTTCGGGGGCTCCCACGTCAAGAGAGGCCTGCTCTGCTCCCACGAGGGCTCTGGTCTCTCTCTCTCCCCCCCGCCCCGAATCCTCCTCTCTCTCACGGGGGGCAGGAGGGGAGGGTGGCTCTTCTTCACAGACACACCCTCACCAACACCGCACGGAGAAATGGGTGGGGTGGGATGTGGGGGGCGCCACACTCACTGCCTCCACGGATGTTGACGATCAAGCTCCCGTTCACCACCGTGCAGCCTCGCAGCTCCTGGGCAGCCGTCACGGAATCGATGGTCTTTTCCTTGCGGAACTCGCAGACTTTGGGGCAAGGCCCTGCACAGGGAGTGCAGTGCAGGCTGGAAGACACAGAGCCGAGGAGGAGGAGGAGCCGCTCAGGGCAGGAATCGGAGCAGCTGGCCCCGCCCCGCGCACAGGCCGGCAGCCGTCCTAGGGAAGGCCCTGCGGAGCCCCCAGAGGGCAGGGCCCCAACCCCGGAGGCTCGCCCTCGCCACGAGGTCACAGTGGGAGCATGCCCAGCTCTGCCTCTGGGGATGGCTCTCCTTGGTTCCCAGCTGGCAAGGCGACACACTGCCCCCCCCGCCCACCGTGGCAGGGGGCTCTCTGGGCTACGGACCTGCTGCACTCCTGCCATGCAAAGCTGCAAGGAGGGCTCCGGGGCAAGGGGCCATGGCTGGCTCAACTGGGCCATGAGGCCTGGATCCCGCGGGAGTGACTCTTGCCCTCCCACGGAGCCAGGAACTGAAAAGACCTCCCTCGCTGAGCTGCTGCAGGCCGTGAGGCGGCCAGGTGCAGGCTGGGGAGGGCCAGAGCAGGACATGGACCCCGGAGCCAAAGGAAGGGCCCAGCCATGAGCGAGTGGCCAACACTGACCAGGGGGAAGGAGGCTCCCTGCAATGAACAGCAGTTCTCTGCCCTTTCCGGAGGATGCTCCTCAGCCGCCTGTCTCCTTTCCCCTGGGGGCACGCTGGTCTGGTTTGCCACTTTGCTCACTCACGCCAGGAGCAGCCGGGAAACAGCTGAAGGCCCCATGCCATAAGAGGGATCCCCAGATGTTGTTGACTACAACTCCCATAATCCCCAGCCAAAGGCCATTGCAGCTGGGGATTATGGGTGTTGTAGTCATCTGGGACTCCCTCTGACAGGGAGGGAACACTGGCCCCAGGGAGAGGGAAGGGGGCAAGTCGGTGCAGGGGAGACAAGCACCAGACGATGGAGGGGGAGGTTTCTCAGACAGGCAGAACAAGAGCAAGCCCCACGGCAGAAGACGGACAACGGAAACCTCAGCAACACGGAGCTGCCTTGGAAACCCAGCTTTCTACAAACCACCTGGGTGGTATCTCCAAAGAAAAATAGGAGGGACACTCACACGCTCGACACTCCGCTTTGCAATTATGACAAGTCCACTCTGTACAGCTGGAGGAGTCAAACATCCTATGAACATCCCACTGCTCGGGGCCAGCAGATCAGATCTGCCCCGTTTATTTAGAACCTGCAGCCCCAACTCATGTGGGGGCCCAAACATGCCTCCGAAGGAGAGTGTGGGCCGGGGCGCCACCTTTCACGGCAGGGAGTTCCTTGTTTACCCTGGGACTTCTTCTGTGGAAGCCGGGGCCACAGAGCGCGCCTGAAACCTCCACCTTCTTGGGGTCTACACTCCCACGGTGATCTCTGCCTGTCCCAGAAGTCTTCAAATATGGCCCGGAGGGAGGGGGGGGGGACCATCAACTCTTTTCGGTCTGCTGGCCTAGACAGGGCCGATTTCCACTTTCTCCTGAAAATCACCAGCAGACGGCAGCAGCAGCAGGCAGCAGCCCCTACCAGAAAGGGCTCCAAGTGGCGCTCCTTGGCTGAGCTGGCAGCCCCCTCTAGTGCCCAGAGTTTGCACAGACGCACGCTTTGGCTCCAAGTCGCTTCTCGCTACTAGGCACCGTCAACGCGGCTCCAAAATGAGACTCCCAACCTCTTCACCACCCTCATCCCAATGTCTCCTTCCCCTCCCTGTCTCTATGGCTCAGGAAAGTGACTCTGCATGGATGAAGCTGGCTGCTGCTGCTGCTGCTGCTGCTACTCAGACACTGCTTTTCAAGGCTACCCTCTGCCGGGTCAGAGCCTTTCAGAGCCCACACTGACGGGCAGCAGCTCTCCAGAGCAGAGTCGTTCTCAGGGGTGCAGCCTGAGGCCTTTTGCACACCAAGCCAGGGCTCGAAGCTACGCCCCCCCATGCCTTTGAGTGCCGATACACTGTCATTTCACACCCCTCGGTTTTCGCCCTGCTGGGGGGCGCGGAGGGCAGAAGAGAGACAGAGCCCAAGCACCTCCTTAAGTGCCGCCCCCACTCCGCCCGCCCCCCAAGCCAAAAGGCCTCCCTGCAGGATGGCGTGGCGTCTCCCCACCCTGCCTTGCCACCGCCCTTCAGCTGCTCACGAGTCTTGCCCACGACTCCAGCGGGCAGCTTCCCCGCCAGGGAGCACCAGGGGGCCGGAGAGGTGGGGGGCCGCCGCCACTCACTTGCTGGCGTTCATGGTGTAGCCGGAGGGGCAGCCGAGGGCACACTCGCCCTGGTGGAGGGCGTAGCAGCTGGTCTCCCGGGCCAGCTTGCACTTGCTGTGGAGCTCCTGGCAGGCCTCGAAGGTCAGGCAGCGCCAGTCCCAGAAGCGGAAGTAGCCCGGCGGACACGTCCCCACGCACTTGCCGTCCAGGTTGAAGTTCCGGCACACCACACAGCGCTCCGGGTCGTGGGGCTCCGAGCAGCTGCCCAGGCACTCCGGGTGGCAGCACCGGCCGTCTGGGGTGCAGCCGTAGGACTTGCACGCAGCGGGGCAGACTGGGGGGAGAGAGGGAGGGAGGGAGGGGTGAGCTCTCCAGCGGTGGGGGGTGCCTCCGCCTGCTGCTGCTGCTGCTGCTGCTGCACTCCCCCCCACACCCCTTCTCCCCTGCCCCACAGTGGGGGCACACTCCCCCTCCCTTGGCTCTGGGGAAGCCACTTCCGCCCCACACAAGGCCCTTCTCACGCATATGAGGGGCAGGGCGGCTGCCGCTGGAAGCCAAGCCAGCATCTCAGCACCAGCCTAGATGCTCCTCGCTCTGGAGGCGAGGAGGTGCCAGATGCTGCCGTGCCCCATCATGCTCCCAGTGGGGCCAGACCCCACCCGCTGGGGGCAGGAGGCTTCCAGCAGCCTCTTCCGAGCACCATCAACATCGCCTCGGTCAGGGGGCCGTCGCACCGGCAGCCTTGGACCCCAGGGTTGCACGGAGACTGTCCTCCCGCTGACGCGCCCACCCCCACCCGCCTCGCCACCCCTGCAGGGCAGAGCAGAGCTGCTGCGGGAAAGAGGGTGCTGGGGGGCCCGCGCTGGATCCCAGCCTCACCCGGAGCTTCTCCAGCGTGCGCCGCCTCTGCCCCGACAGCTGCAGCGGGGCCCAAGGTCTTCCTGGCCAAACACAGGACCCCGACCCCTCCTGCATCCATGCAGCTGCCTCTGATCAAGCCCCCCCCCCCCCGCACACCAACCATTTGCCTGCAATTAAGCCGCCTCTGGAGTCTGAGAGGAAGCAGCACAGCCTTGGCCTCCACTCCAGGGGCCCCAGGTCACATTCCCGGGGGGGGGGGCAGAGTCTGGCCTGGTTCATGGAGGGGTTTCGGTTTCTGGAGGCTGACCCGCAAATGCTCCTTTCCAGCCTGAAGGGCTTGCTGGGGAGGGTGGGGTCCAGGGTCCAGCTCCCCCTGCTTCCATCGGCCCTGCCCTGCCCTGCCCCGGATGGCGGGGCCGGGCCACGGGACAGCGCCCCCACGTCTAGGTCCTTCTAAGGAGGCCCTACAAGGGGAGAGGGGCTTCCCAGGCGGGCCCGGCTCCTCCTCCTGCCCCTCAGCGCAGGGCCTTCTCCAACAGGCAAGAAACTGCTTGGCAGCAGACTGGGAGGCCAGGAACAGGACGCCAGAAGCCTTTCCGGGAGGGAGGGAGAGCCGCAGGGCCCTGCCCCGGGCCAAGCGGCAGCCCTGGGCTCTGCTCCACTCCCCACTTGGGCGGGGGGGTCACCTGCTGCCCTGATGTCGTTCCCCAGCCCACCATGTCCGTGCAAGCCAGCAGAGCCTGCTGCCTCCCAGTGCTGCTGCTGCTGCTCATCCCAAGGGCCAGCCCCATCCTGGGCAGGCAGCCGGAGGGTGAGAGCCAGGGCTGGCTCCTGAAGCGGGCGCCCCGGAGCAGGCCCTGGCCGGGAGGGAAGCTCTGCTGCTACAGCGCTGTGAGTGGGGAGCAGCCAGGCGACCCTCAGCCTTGGGGCAGCTCCTCCTCCTCCGAAACATCTGCCCAAGGCCGCAAAGAAGGCCCAGTTTAGAACAAAGGCTCCTCCGGGTGGATATTTTAAGCCCCTGGGCAGAGGTTGCCAAAGTATGTTCCGAGAAGCCACAGGCTCCTTGGGCCGCCCATGGCCCCAGAGGGCTTGAAAATAGACCCTGGGGAACCATGGTGGGGCTTCCGGCACGACGGCGATTGATGTGTGTGCAAGATACCCAACCACAGGGCATTTATTTGTTGGCTGCCCCAGAACAGATTGTCCTCTGGGTGGCTCAAAAAGTAGAACAAAACATACAATTAAAAAGACATAAAACAAAAGATTACAATATAATTCAAAAACATTTTTAAAACTAAAAAAACCCACCCTTTTTTTTAAAAAAAGGGGGGGGCCTGGATGAATACAAAAGGTCTTCTCATCTGGTGCCAGGCAAGCCTCACCGGCCAGGCTGTTCCACAAACAGGGCGCCGCCACCGAGAAGGTCCTCTCCCTAGTAGCCCCCTCTCCCCGCCTCACCCGATTTGTCAGGGTGCTCTGAGCAGGGCCTCTGAAGGAGATCTCAAAGCCTGGGTAGGGACATTTGGGGCAAGGCGCTCTCCCAGGTAACCTGGTCCCCAGCCACTGAGGGCTCCAAAAGGTGAAACCCCCCAGCACTTGGAAATGGACTGGGAGCCAGCACGGCTGAACACACACAGGCACGACAGGGTCAAAATGCTCAGCCCCAGTTGCGGCCCCGTTTTGGACCGACGGCCTTTTCTGAACCCTTTTCAAAGGCAGCCCCGCGTATAATGCATTGCAGCCATCTCAACAGGCGGTTGCCAGAGCATGGGTAGCAGTCGCCAAGCGATCTCCATCCAGGGAAGGTCACGGTCAGCATATCAGCCGGAGGTGATAAAAGGCCTCCAGGGACCGTGCTGGGTCAAGGAGCACCCCCAGATGGCGAACCTGGTCTTTTAGGGGGAGCGGGCTGAACCTCCAGCCCAGACCGAGGAGCCACCAACCAAAACTATTTCCGTCTAGTCTGGACTGAGACTCTGCTGGTTCACCCTCATCCAGCCCATCCATTACCGCACCCAAGCACTGATTCTGGGCAGTCACAGCCTCATCGGCTTCTGATGAGATGGGGGGTGTACAACTGGCCAAGTCTCTAGAGGACCTCTCCATGCCCATGTCAAGCAGCAGGAGGGAAAGAATGGAACCCTGCAGAACCCCAAAGCACAACTGACCAGTGACCCCCGACAGCACCACCTTTTGGAAACAGCCATCCGAGGAGGAGCAGAGCCACCGCCAAGGAGGGCCTCCCACACCCAACCCAGACAGCCTATTCAAAGGGGATGCCATGGTCAAAACAAATCGAATGCCCCTGAGAGGTCCAAGAGAATGAACAAGGTCCCGCTTTCCCTGTCCCGTCGCAAGCTGCGAAAAAGGCCAGTCCCAGGCTAGGGATCATTAGGAAGGGGACTGGAAATAAGACAGCTAATATTAGAACGCCCTTATACAAATCTATGGGGCGGCCATATCTGGAGTACTGCATACACCTTTGGTCACCGTATCTTAAGAAGGACATTGTAATACTGGGAAAGGTGCAGAAGAGGGCAACCAAGTTGATCAGGGGCCTGGAGCACCTTCCTGATTCCTCTTTCATGAACCTTGTCACCTATTAAAATCAACGGGAGAGGTCCGGTTACGGTTGCTGCTGGCTCGTTTGGTGGCAACTCGGGACCGTGCCTTTTCTGTGGCTGCCCCGGGGCTCTGGAATACGCTCCTTGCTGAAATAAGAGCATCTCCTTCTCGGCTTGCTTTTAGGAAGAAGCTCAAGACATTCCTGTTTTCCTGTTTTAGATAAATACAACTCCCATTGACTATTGTCCACTGTGGCTGGGGATGATAGGAGCTGTAGTCCCATCAGCAGTGAGAGGGCCGAAGTTGTGCAGTGCTAATCTAGAGGATCCCGCCCCCCACCACCCCTGCAAGAGTGTCTGGGGCTGCTCAGCCTCCACCCACTCCAGCACCTTGCCCAGGAAGGGGACACGGAAAACCTTTATGGACGGGGGGCTCAGCCTTGCCGGCAATCTTCACTCAGGCACTGATGCTCAGCTGAGAACACACAGCTCCAGCGTGTGCTTGGTGTAGATTTTTGTAAAAGGCACCGTATTCCCACTGGAGGCCTGGCAGGCCTCGCCCTCCTTCTTCGGGGACAGGCGAGGCCGGAGCTCGAAGGAGCATGCAAAAGGCAGCAGGCTGCCTCCCTATGCAGAAGGCAACAGGCTGGGTCCCAGGCGGCAGCATCTCCAGGGAGGGTGCCTCTCCATATAAAGCCCAGTGCTCAAGGGACTAAGCGTAGTTGGGGGTGGGGGGGGGAGAAGAGGGTTTCTTGGGGGTGGCCCCTGCAGCAAAGCGAATGAAACCAAGCAGCTTTCACTGTAGTTAGAGCAGAGAGCACTTCACCATGGAAGGGCTCGCCCTCCAGCACATGGCAGGATTTGTCCGAGGGCTCTCATAAAGAGGCACGGGGCAGAACAGCAGCGCCCCAGACTTTCAGAGGAGGAGGCAGGCGCCAAGATGGACATTAAGTGCTGTTAAAATGGGCATGCCAGCCAAACCGCATCAGCTGACACACACACACACACACACACACACACACACACACACACACACACACACAATCATGGTTAAACATTGTCCAATGCTCCATGAAGCCCAGAAGACCCCTGGCGCGGAGGCAGCGGTCCACGTGTTTAATATTTCGCTGCAGAGTCCCTGGACAGCCAGAGCAGAAACGAGGGCTTCCTTTGCCCCATCAGGGGCAAAATGCCCCCCCCCCGCTCCCCACCCCCTGGCTCTTGCTGCAGGCATCTCCATGCAGGAACAGGCACCCACAGCAAGAGGCCGCTGCTGTTTCAAGCACCTTGCGTGTGTAAACGGACTGCAGGCGATGCAGGTGTTCCAGGATAAAAGCCAAGGAAGTGGAACCTTTAGTGAATTATTCACAGTTATGGAAACCTTTCATAACATTGTCAAGACAGTCATTCACGACGGCAGTCTTTTAAAACTGCAACTGCAATGGTGAAACAATGAAATGGACCAAGTAGCATAAGTATCAAACCAGTTGATGATTTACGTATCTTTGTTTTTGTTCTAATGCTTTGCCAATATTTGACCAGTCAGCTGACAGAAATCTTTCCTGGCGATCAAGCGCCCAGCCCTAGGATAATTCAGCAGAAAGCCAAGAGAGCAGCGCCTCCAGGGGGAAAGGAGCCCCCACAAGCCCAGCAGCCTTGGCCCGGGGGTCTGGCTCCATCCAGGCCACAGTGGTCCAGGTGAAGCCCCGAACGCAGGAGATCTCCTCAAACCGGGGTCTCCAGATGTGGTTCGACTACAACTCCCATGATCCTCTCCAGCCTTTGGCCAGTGCAGCAGGGGACGATGGGAGCTGCCAACTGACAATATCTGGAGAGCCCTGAAGATCAGGGAGCCCTTCTCCCCGATCTCCAGCCTAGCCCCATCCTGGGGCTAGCTATGGGGGAGGGAAAGAGGCACCATTCCAACTCTGATACGGCGCTATCAAGAGAAGTTCTCACAAGAGCCGGAAAAAGAGAAATGGGTCAAGGAGGTGAGAGTCCCAAAGCGGGAGGCACAGCAATGGCAGGACGCCACCCGGCAGCTTCCAGCGCATATTGGAGTTCCAAAATATTTTGAACAGAAAGCGGGACTGCTGCCAGCTCCCTTGCCCCCGTAGCTCCACCCTTCTCCCCCGCCCCGCAGGAAAGAACGCTTCTGCAAAGCCTGGTTAGAAAGGGGAAGGGAAGACAGGGTGGGAAAGCCAGCTCAGCAGGATTTCCAAACCTTTTTCAGACGGAGCAGTTGTGGTGGCAAACCCACACATGATTAAAAGAGCGGCAAACGTTCACTTGGGGATCGTGCGAAGCAGTCAAGGGGAAAACCACTACTAATCAGAATAGCAAAGCATCCCGTGAGCCTGTGCTTTCAATCAGCCCGCGCTGGGGTGGGAGGATGCCTGCTTGGAGGACGCGCCATCCAAACCCCGAGCTGCCGTGTTCCTGCCATCACACGGGACGGCTTTTCTACAGCTCGCCCGGGGTTCAGGCCAGGAGTCCCACCACTGAGATCGCTGCCGCCTGACTACGGAAGACAGGCTGCACATCTGGAGCCAGGATTCTTGGAAGGGTCGACTGGGTGGCCCCACATCAGGGGCCGCCAAATCAACCCCCCACAGGCACAAATCCTCTTATATTGGTCTGTGCAGAGGCCATGGAGAACTTCTTCCCTTAGGAAAAGCAACCCTACCGCTTCCGAGTGGAGGAGCCAGCCTCCCACGGGAAGCACACCCTAATCTCCACGAGGACCTTTTGTCAGCAAAAGATGCAGCCACCCCCGTTTCACACCAAGAGTAAACACACAACACACGTATCACCGATAATTCAAATTAAACAGTGGCATGTGGAACGGTTTTCTTGGTAAAATACAGGAGTGGTCTACCATTGCCTCCTCCCGCGCAGTATGATGCCTTTGTCCTGGTCACTGAAGTGATCGTCCGCCTCCAACACCTTCCTATATCGCTGCTGCCCGATAGAGGTGCCAGCTTGCTTTAGCTGGGCACAAATGACCAGGCTCAAACTATCCTGCTTCGGACACACGATGCGAAGACCCAGCTCCCTCGAGAAGTCCATCATGCTGGGGAAAGTGGAAGGCCAGAGGAGGAGAAGAGGGCGGCCAGCAGCCAGGTGGGGGGACTCCATCATGGCAGCCACGAAGGCACCCCGGAGAGACCTTAAGGGCCAAGTGGAAGACAGATCATCATCCTGGAGGGTATCCATCTATGCACTCACTCGATCAATCAGTGCGGAATGGGAATGGGGCCGTAGCAGCTCAGCAGTGGAGCAGCTGCTCTGCAGGCAGAAGGCGCCAAGTTCAATCCCGGGCAGCATCTCCCGGAAGGGCCGCGAAAGGAACCCTGAGCCCGAAACCTTGGAGAGCTGCTGTGTAGACAATACTGAGCTGCATCCGGGTTGCACAACTCAAGTGCCCTGGTGGGCCAGAACCATCCACAACTTGGCATGTAGGGTCCGAGGTCAGTGCTTAGCACATTACTGCATTCAAATTAAAAATATTGTTAGTTACTTGTGGCGCTCTTCCCCCTAGTTTCAACCAAGGAGAGTGTCCAGAGAAGAGGTCCTGCCCCTGCTCAGTGAGTGGGGCCCCTGGAGTGCCTGCCAGCCCCAAACAAAGGCCAAGTCCTCTCCTCTCCCTAAACTGTTGTTGCTTCCAGGCTGCAGTGCTAGGCATGCTTACAGGGGAGTAAGCCTCACTGGGCACGCCATGGAGCATATTTCTGAAAAAGCAGGCACAGGAGGGCGCTATAAGGCCGTTTCCAGGTCCTGTCTTGCCGCAGGAGACCTGGGGGCCAGGAAAATAGTCACTGAGGGCCGAATCCAGCCCCCGGGCCTTATGCCGTGCAGACCTGAGCTAGACGGACCAATCAGGGCCTGACTTGGCAGAAGGCAGCTGCCTGCGTCCCTATGAATGGATCCGAAGGGCTAGGGACGGCGCGCGCAAGTGAGGATTCCCACCCATGCTCTGCGGTCTACTTGTGCCCCCGGCGGCCCTTGAAAGAAGCCCGGTGAGAGGCAAGAGAGGAGGGAGAGGACATGAGCGTCAGACTCAGGGCTCTTGGGCTCTCGGCCAGCAGCACGAAGCACCCGACTTCTCAGGGCCCCGGGGGGGGGGCAGATCGAGTTACTCCATCGCCCAAAATACAAGCCAGGCAGAATTGCTGCTTCCCTGCATGTGGACTGAAGGGGCGTGAGAAGCCCAGGCAGCAAAAGGAGCCGAAGCGGTCCAGGTTTCGCTTCTCACAATCGGACTCTGCCTGCTCACACCGCAGGGAAGGAGGACGAGACTAGGACAGCCAGCACACAGCACGGGAGAGAAGGGCTTCCTGTGAGCAAGAGGCAGGAGGAACTCCAGGGGCTCCCGGTCCTTAGAAGTCCAGGTCAGGAAATGCATCCAACCAGAGAGCCGCCCGCCCACCCCCTCAGCCAATGTGTGGGCTGCTTGGGGTGGGGAGCCATTCAACACTTTTCCCTACCTTTGCCCAAAAGAGACACTTAACCCCTTACGCAAAACCAAGGGGGAGGGCAAAGCCAGGGCCCCCCCTGTGTGCTCCCAGCTCATAAAATCCCCATGAGGAGAGTCCGTAGTTTGACAAGGGTTTTTTTTAAAAGCCACGTTGCATTTGTGGCTGTAATAATACCCAAGAGCCAAGAGCCAACTGGAGCCAAGGGCCAAAAAGAAAAAAGAAAGTATAACTTGAAAGATTTGGAACAGCTTGAAACAGCTTGCTTTGGCCAAGATCCACAGGCGTCCGCGCCAAAGGGAGAGCGGGTGTGTGCTGTTCCGACAGAGACACCCATGGCAGGCAGGAACACCCGGCCAAATTGAGTGGGTGGGCGGGACCACCCTTGCCCTCCAGCAGCCCCGGCAGAGGGCAGGGAGGCCTGACCAGCAGCAGCAAAGGATCCAGCAGGACGCAACAGGCAAGGGGCTCAGGCTGGGCACTCCACCGCCGCGTAAGACCCAGAAGAGAAAAACGCCCCCCCCCCCCCGTAGGGAGGAAAGACACAGACTGAGCCTTGTCCCTGGTCATGACCCACCAGCCGGCTGCAGTCTGAAGAAGGCGGCCCAGCAGTGCCCTCCTCCTCCTCCTCCTCCTCCTCCTCCGGCCGCAGGGCTGTGAACCCCTCCTCGGGCGCGGCCTTGAAGAGCCAGAGCGGCAGGCAATGGGAGACGCCCTGTGAGCACTGCCAGAGGCTCCCCTGAGCGGGTGGCCCCGCAGCTCCGCGCAAGACCCTCTGCTCCCAGGCAGCGGCCGGACTCCACTTCTCCCACTTTTCAACTTTGTGTTTTCGTTGGCTTTTAAAGCTGCCACTGCGCGGCGGCGGTGGCAGCGACACGGCGGGAATGTCGGCGAGCGCTGGACGCCTGCCTCCCAAACCATGACAGGGGAGGGCGGGGTGGGCAGGCTGGCAGCAGGCAGAGAGGCAGCAGCAAAGGAGCTCCTCCCTCAGGCCCGCCGCCTTCCTCCCCAACGAGGCTGATCGGGCGCGTGCACAGAGGCCTGAAATCGGCCCAATCCGCCCCATAGGGACATAGGAAGCTGCCACCTACTGAGTCCAACCCTTGGTCTATCTAGCTCAGGAGTGTCTGCTACCCAGAGTGGCAGCGGCTTCTCCGGGTCTGCAGGCAGGAATCTCTCTCAGCCCTTTCTGGGAGATGCTGCCAGCCGCGGAACCTTCTGCTCTTCCCAGAGCGGCTCCATCCCCTCAGGAGAATCTCTGACACTTCTAGCCTCCCTTTCCTGTGCAACCAGGGCGGACCCTGCTTAGCTAAGGGGACACGTCCTGCTTGTGGCCACCAGACCAGCTCTCCAGTCACTTGGGAGGAAGGTGGGCCCAAGGGAGGAGCTCCTTCACCGCTGTCTCTCCGCCGGCTTCCAGCGCCCCCAACCGCCCACTGCGGCCTCTCCGGTCATGGTTTGGGAGGAGGGTGCTGAGCTCTCGCCCCCACCGTCCCACGGCAGGCACGGCCACTGGCAAGCGCGCGCGCACCCTTGACACTGGGGCCAAGCCCCGCCCCAAGGACTCCCCAGGGCTTGTGCCCTGATTTTGGCCAAGGCAATGTGGGCAGCCCCAGCTGGGAGAGACTCTGGCCTGTGCCCTTGGAGAGCCTCTGCCGGGCCGTGTGAGCAAGATGGACCGAGGGCCTCTTCCCCACGGGCGAGGCCAGGAGCAGCCTGGCTTTTCTGGCCCCTGAGGCACAGCCCAAGAAGGGCAAGCGGCAGGGCCGCGTGGCTCACGCAGAAGCCTCACAGGCAGGGCCCAAGGAGGTACTGCAGCACCAGAGGCGGCGAGGAGGTGCCCGATGCTGCTGTGGCTGCTGCTGCTGCGCCCCATGCTCCCGCTGGAGCCAGACCCCTTTCCAAGGCCCCGCGGCAGGCATGGTGGGGGCAGGAGGCTTCCAGCCCGCAGCCTCTTCCCAGCTTTCCAAAGTGTGTAAGGAGAAGAGGGCAGCCTCCGCTCTGCTCCCCACCCTCCGGGCCAAGCTGGCAAGGGCCAGGTCAGTCCCACAGAGCGCCTCCAGTGAGGGCAACAATGGCGGGGGGGGGATCTTGCTGCCCTGCTGGCACCCCCATAGCCCCTCGCCCGAGGGGACTGGTCTCAGCCGGCCTCAGGAAGCCTCCGCTCGAAGGAGGGCGGCCAGCCTGAAGAGCCTCCTGCTGAGCTGCCCACTGGCCCTTCTTGGCCCCGGCTGAGCAGGAGCCTAGAGGCCTGTGCCCAGAGGAGGCCCCCGCTGAGTCCACGCTGCCAGGCTCTCCTCGCCTGTGCACTGGCTGCAGCAGGGGCGTCGTGCAGAAGATTGGGCGGCCGCGAGCCCACTCCAGACAACCCTCGCCAAGAGCACACCCACAGGGGGAGAGGGAGGGTGGGCATCCCACGCGTGCCGATTTTGCAAAGGGGGCTCCAGCTGCGAACGCTCCTGCCACAATGCGTCTCTTCCTCTTCCAGGGGCCACAAGGATCTTCTTCATTGTTTCTAACACGAGACAGATGCTCCTCTCTTTGGGATGTAAATGCCGTTAAAGGCATTTGAACCCTCCTGCCCAGAGCACGGCTTCCAGGTCTAGGGACCAAGGAGGACCTTGTTTTTGCAAAACAGTGGTGCAGAAGAGGCGCTTGGGCTTCAGTGTTTCTTAAGCTAGTGACAACACAGGGGTGAATCGCCTTTTGTTTACGGTACACAGTGTGCATGGAGGAAGAGATCAGAATCGGAGCCGGGACATCACCACAGAGGACAGTTCTGTTCAGAAAGCCGACATCCAAAGCTGGTGTCTGGATTGGCCAGTCCAGCCGCCTTCCAGAGGAAAACCGAAAAGGCACGGAAGCAGGCGGTTAAGGAGGATCAGGGGAGCGAAGCCAACTGTGTGCTCGCCTGCAGTTACCAACCAGGGGATTTCTTAACCGCGATCAACGGCTTTGCTTTTGTAAAGGCCTCGCGTGCATTTAACCAAACAGTGAGGAATTCTGGCCTGCAGAATCTTCCCGCCCAAGAATCTCAGCTGCTCTCAAGACATTCAGAGTCACAAAGAGCCTCTGCTCTTCCCCTCTTGCAACGGGGCCAATTCACAAGGGCAGGCATGCCAGGATGATGCCCTTCCGCCCCTCAGCGTACCATCAGGAACCACCACCAACGGAGGAAGGGGCCACTTTATAAGGGGGCCTTCCAGCAGAAGCCAAACCTCAGAGTAGGGTTAGGCATCTGGCGGGTCAAAGAAAGAAAAAGGAAAGGCCAATCAGTGATGTTCATGCATTAACTAAAAGATACTTTAATCAACAGGTTTGATATTTGCACCAATTATTAGGGATGATTTAGTTAAGTGCCGGGGGAAAGCTCAGCTCTGCTACTCAAGGGGGCAAGAAGCACTGCCCGCACCGCATTCAACATCTCTGCAAGCGGGGGGGGGGGCAAAAAGGGGCACAGCCACCTCCACCACGGGCCTGCTGGGCTTCATCGTGGCCTATTCCGCAATACCCGACACACAGCCCATGCCAACCCGGCCCAAGAAGCAGCAGCAGGCGCACCCCTTGATAAAGCAGAGCTCCCACTAACGCCTGCACAAGCCACCTGCTGGGCCTCTGCCTTCTTGTCACAGAAACACAAGGCATCACCCACAGAGCCATCCCAAGCATCTCCTCTTTGGTCTGGACTGGAGGGGGGCGGCCAAGGATATTGCACGTCACTGTGGGGAAAGGCCAGGGGTTCCTGCTACCAGATGTTCATATAAGAGTGAGAGTGTGTGTGTGTGTGTGTGTGCAGACACACACACACACACACACACACACACACGAGTGCTACACTTCTTTGCATAAGAGACAACTTCACACAAGGCCCCCAAGAGCCGATACAGACAAAAGAATCATCCCCAATTCTTCCACAGCCTCACACTATGCATTCCGAATAGCAAAAATACATCCATCCCCAGTGGGCCTTCTCCTGCATATTATTATTATTATTATTATTGATTTGATTTCTATACCGCCCTTCCAAACATGGCTCAGATGGACAGAGCAACGCAGTGCTCCAACTGAGCTCTCCAAGGGGGGCGGGGGGGGGAGAGACACACACACGCACACACGCTCCCCCCTCCTCACACAGCCCCCGGTCAGTTTTGGTGCTCTGTGCCTGGTCTTTGGCTAGCAGTGCCTGCCCGCCCCCCCTGCCCCCCTTCACCTCACTGGTGTCAAAATGTGTTGCTGGCTCTTAAAAAGGAAAACCACAAAGAATGTTGCATGTGCAGGAGGAAAATACTGGGAATTGTTAGGATCGAGAAGCAACCCGGAAGGATCAGGGAGCCTCTCTGTATGTTTCAGAAATTCCAAATATGCATCACGAGAAAGCAGCAGATACGGCAGCGGTGTGGGTGTGTGTGTGTGTGAGGCACTCTGCAAGGGGGAGCGCGCTGCCTTTGCGGGAGACTTAAGAGGGCTGCTAGGAAGAAAGGGAAAGGCGGGGAGCAGCAGCAGCAGCAGCAGCAGGGCGCTTCCGTGAGGCCAAAACTGGGCCCATCACAACCCACCCGTGGAGGAGTGCATCGCTGAGCAGTGGGAGGGAAGGCAGGCAGGCAGGCAGGCAGGCAGGCAGGCGGCCCCCATTCCAGGAGCCAACAGGCGAACAAGCAGAGAAGGCCTCCAGAAGCCACAGGCAGGCTGGCCAGGTGCCGCGGCAGCAGAAGGGGGCGACCCACCTCCTCAGGCACCCTGTGTGGGCGACGTCAGCCAGCCTGCTCGAGCCGCGGCTTCGGCAGGAGCAGGCTGGGAACAAGAGGGAAACCGCACCGCCCGGGGAGGGCGGCGCGGACATGGGCGCTGAGCTCCCAGTCCACAGAGCCTGGTCTCCCCTCCTCACCCCAAGTTCCTCCCCAGTTCCAGCCTCCCTCCCCACTGAGGGTCCGGCACATATTCGTTCCAAAATGTCAGAACGCTCCACACGGACTCTGTGACCACAAAACTGCCACTCAAGGATTACCCCCCACCCACCCCACGTTATCAGCACTAAATTGTTATTTATAAATAAATGTCCAGAACAGAATGCCATGACCCTCCGGAACTGGGGGTCAGGCAAGCGGCGTGTTGACTCAGAAAGCAACGAAATCCACTCCGCAGGTGCCTCCTTCCCACAGACAAACATGCCCAAGGAAGGCATGCCCAGGACTGACTCAGGGAGCCGCCCCCCCCCGCCGCTCCTCCTCTCCTAAGAGCCCGCGAGATGAGACCCAAGCGGGTCCCCCTCTGGCTGGGCAGAAGCCCGTGACAGACCTCTTGCCTGTGGGCTCCCCAAAGGGGGCACCTGGTGGGCCACGGTGTGAAACAGGAGGCTGGACTAGATGGGCCTCCTTGGGCCTGAAGGCTGCTCTGATGTTCTTATCCACTCCTTGGTTTTTTTGTTGTTGTTGTTGTGTGTGGTGTTTGCTTTTTTTGGGGGGGGGGTCCGTGGCCCCCAGAGGAGGGCCATCTCTCAGCACCACACAAGGGCCCCACCCACCCCCGCCTCACTGGGGCAGGGTCTCGTGTCCCATTGCTGAGCTTTGGAGCAGGCAGAAACAGACTGGCTGCTTCTATGAACATAGGATGCTGCTGCCTACCGGGTCAGACCTTTGGCCCATTTAAGTCAGTACCGCCTATACTGACTGGCAGCAGGCAGCCCTCCAGGCAGGGGCCTTTCCCAGTCATCCCCCTGCCTTCCCCCCACCCCAGGCTTGGTTTAGGGCACTTTTCCTGACTTGGAATGCAATTCCAGCAGCAGCAGCACGCCACACATGAGTAGCAAAATGCAACAGACCCCGCTGCAGAGCAGGCAGAGGGGCAGAAAAGCAGCCACAGGGGCGGCTCATTCGCCTCCTTCTTGCCCCGCCCGGCTGCCTGTCTCTCTCTCGCCTCTCCCCACCATGGGGTTAGCCGCAAGCATGTGAGCTGATCACGCGCCAGAATGACGGGGAACCCGGCAACGGAGCAGCCGTACCGGAGGCTTGTGTGCCACCTCTGCCAGCTGCCACTGGCCATGCGGCAGCTTGACGGGAGGGGAAGCGCTGTCTCTCCAGGAGCGTCTTGTCCCACCACTGCTGTGTGCCCTGCCATGGGGTCCCTGCTCACCCCCCTCCCCGCAACACTTTCCCACAGCTGGCTTTGGCTTCTCTCTATTTTTTAAACTTCCAGTTCCTGCCAGCGCTGCAGGGCAAGGGCTCCAACACGGAAACAAGCAAAAGTTCTAACTTTTGCACTTGGGATCATTAAGGCTGATGTAGCAAAGCCAGTTTCCCCACCTTCTTTGTGTGGGAGAGACGCTGCAGGAGTGTAAGGAGGACGAGGCCGCTGAATATTTATTAAGCACTGTGCGGAAGAACGACAGGTTGCTTACCTGTAACTTGGGTTCTTCTAGTGGTCCTCTGTGCTCTTACACGAATGGGCTTTGCGCCTGCGTAGAGACCGCATTGGAGCTTCCAAGCTAGAGTTCTTAACTTTTGGCGGTAACCCCGCCCCCTCAGTATATAGGCGGCTGCGCGGGCTTCCCTCTCCAGTCTTCTGAGTCCACCAATCTGAAAGACTAACAGAAAAGACATTAGAAGAGGGGAGGATGGGTGGGCATGTAAGAGCACAGATGACCACTAGAAGAACCCAAGTTACAGGTAAGCAACCTGTCGTTCTTCGACGTGGTCTCCGTGCTTTACATGAATGGGCGCATAGCAAGCTGCACCTGTGCCATGCTCACCTGGAGGCGGAATCAGGCGCAGATGGATTGTAACACTGCCCTGCCAAACGCCATGTCTTTTCTGGCCTGGACATCCAGGGCGTAGTGTTGTACGAAGGAGTGTTTCGACGCCCACGTAGCCACCTGGCAGATGACGTCCAAAGGAATGGACCTGTCAAAGGCAGTGGAAGCCGCGATCACCCTCGTTGAATGCGCCTTGATCGAGGGTGGGAGAGGCTTCCTGGAAAGCTGGTATGCTAGAGAGATGGTGCAAACCACCCATCAGGATATAGTCTGTGTAGAAGCCTGCTTGCCTCTATTGGGTCCAGAGTGAAGCACAAAGAGAGAGTTAGAGGTGCAGAGAGCGGAGGTCCGGTCTACATAGAAGGCAAGCGATCTACGAACATTGGGAGTGTGGAGACGTCGTTCGGCCTCAGTCAACGGCTCAGAGAAGAAGGCAGGTAAGGAGACTGGTTGGGAGCGATGAAACAAAGTGACTACCTTCGGCAGGAAGGCAATGTCCGGCCTAAGGATGACTTTTTCTTTGTGGAAAACCAGGTAAGGTGGATCAATTCTAAGTGCCCTGAGTTCACTCAACCGCCTGGCAGAAGTGATGGCCGTGAGGAAGGCTACTTTGCAGGAAAGTAGGTCCAGAGAAATTGTAGCCATGGGTTCGAAGGGAGGGTGCATGAGAGAGGAGAGCACTAAGGTCAGGTCCCATGCAGGTGCCATGACCGGAGGGTCCAGACAGAGGTGAGTGAGTCCTTTGAGGAAACGTTTGACCGTAGGGTGTTGGAACCATGATGGCATAGATGGCGGGGAGTTAGCCACTATGGCTGCAAGATGAATGCGCAAGGTAGGCATTTTAAGACCGGCCTCCTTGAGGGAGAGCAAGTTGAGCAAATATGTTCCACAGAGACAGAGCGTAAGGGGACGTCTCTGTCCTTTAGAAAGTTCTGAAAACGTGTCCATTTATGGGAATAGGAGGCGACGGTAGCAGGTTTACGTGAGGCATTGACTGTAGATCTACGGGCAGGTTGGGACTATGTGCCAAGCCATGAGATGGAGACGCTGTAGGTCTGGATGTAGGAGGCGACTGCCCTGTAGGGAGAGGAGGTGAGGGGTGTGTGGTAGGTGGTGGTACTGATGTTTGGATAGGCGGAGGAGGCAGGGGAACCCACCAGGGCCTCCTGGGCCACCATGGGGCAATGAGTAAGCAATACGGTCGGTCCTGGGAGATTTTCTGAAGGACTCAAGGAAGTAGAGGAATTGGAGGGAAAGCGTAGACTAGATGTCCCGCCCAGTTCAAGGCAAACATTTCCCTGAGGGAGTTGGGTCCAATCCCAGACCTGGAGCAATACAGGTGGCATTGTGCGTTCGTTTCTGATGCGAAGAGGTCTATTTCTGGGAGGAACCAGCGGTGGAAGAGGGAGCGGAGCGTGGGGGGATTTAGCTGCCATTCGTGGGATGTTGACTGAGTCCTGCTCAACCTGTCTGCCGTGATGTTGTCCTGGCCCTGAATATGGACCACCAGTGGGGTGACAAGGTGGCGAATGCACCAGAACTACATTTCCATGGCTAGGAATAGGAGGAAGGTGGAGGAGGTGCCACCTTGCCTGTTCAGGTAGGCCTTGGCGGTATTATTGTCCGTTTGGACCAGAATGTGAGAGTCCCGTATAAGAGGGAGGAAAGCTCTTAGAGCCTTGAAAATGGCCATCAGTTTGAGGTAGTTGATATGGTGAGCGGCTTCGGTCGGGGAACAGATGCCGTGGATGCTGTGGTTGTTGGCGTGGGCACCCCAGCCGTCCATGGACGCATCTGTAGAAGAGCATGACGCGGGGTTTGGAAGGGGGAGCAGACGCTGAGGTTGGCAGGGTCCGTCCACCACAGCTGGGCATGCAGGATTCAAGGCGGGAGTATAAGGGTGCGGGTGAGAGAATCTTCGTGTGGGGAGAACACGGAGAGGAACCAATGTTGTAGAGTCCTGGCACACAGATGAGCATGAGAGAGGACGTAGGTGGTGGAAGCCATGTGGCCCAATAGGCGCTGGATCGTTCGAGCTGGCTGACAGGGGTGGTAGAGAAGGTGGGATGAGAAGTCCAGGATAGCCTGGATCCTGCGCTGAGGTAAGAAGATCTTCGACTGGAAGGAGTCGAAGATGATCCCAAAAAATTCTATGGTTCTGGAAGGGCTGAGCTTTGACTTTTCGTAATTCACCTGGAGCCCCAGGTTGGAAAGCAGGTCGATGACTGTGTGTAGATCCTCAGTAGGGATTATGGGTTGTCAGCTACCATGAGCCAGTCGTCGAGGTATGGAGAAAATTGAATGTTTTGTTGTTGCAGGGCCGCCACCACTGGAGCCATGCATTTGGTGAACACCCACGGAGCGGATGCCAGTCCGAAGGGGAGGGCGCAGAACTGGTAAGTGGTGTCCACTATCTGAAAGCAAAGGAAACGACGGTGCTGAGGTCTGATGGTGATATGATAGTAGGCATCCCTGAGGTCTATTGAAATGAACCACTGGTTCCTGTGCAGGAGGGAGATGATGGTGGGAATGGTGACCATATGAAACCTCCGGTATGTGACATAGGAGTTCAGTTCCTGGAGATCCAGGATAGGGTGGAGGGAGCCATCCGGCTTGGGTACGGTGAAGTATCGGGAATGAAAACCCGGGAACTGTGGGTTGTGAACCAGTTCTATTGCAGATTTTGCAAGCAGAGAGTCGACTTCCGCTAGGAGAGCCGGGGTGGCCGTGGTGGGAAGTGGGGGATTGTATGGAGGGTTGGATGCAAATTCTATAGCATACCCGATCCGCACAATGGTAACAGCCCAAGAGTCGGTGGTGTTATCTTCCCAAGTGGAGATGAAGGGGGAGAGTCTGAAGGGGGAGAGTGCCCCAATGGGGAGGGGGGTTCAAGTCAGTGTCTCTTAGTTTGGGGCTGGGAACCCTTAGAGCATTGCTGTTGCTTGGAGCCAGTGAAGTTGGAACACTTTCTGTATGGTTGATACCTGGCAGAACAAAAGGATCTGTCTTGTGGTTGGTAGTACTGGTGTTTAGAGGAGTATGGCTGCTGCTGCCATTTCTGAGGCCTCTAAAGCTGGGATGAGGATTGTTGGAGCCCCATGGAGCGGGCCGTGTTACGAAGTTTCTGCACTTTCTGAAGTGTGTCATCCGTCTTTTCTCCAAATAGGGATGAACCATCAAAGGGAAGATCTTCCACTCTGGATGGAGTATCGGGCGTAAAGCCGGAGGATCTGAGCCAGGCGTGTCGACGAAGAGCGACTGAGGATGCCATCACCTTAGCAGCGCCTTCTGTTAAGTGACAGATAGCGTGAAGTTCCTGTTTTGAGACCTGTGTGGCTTCACGCAGGAAAACTTTAGCTGGGCCCTGCTGTTCCTCAGGCAGGTGGTCTAAGAAGGGGGCAACATGGTCCCACAGAAAGGACTGGTATCTGGCGTAGTAGGCCTGATAATTTGCAATTCTGGTCAATAAAGATGAAATTGAGTTCAAACGCCTCCCAAACGTGTCCAGTTTCTTTCCTTCTTTGCCGGGTGGGGTGGAAGAGGTATATCCACGGAACTTAGAGAGTGAGGATTCTACTACGATGGAGTCAGTAGAAGGGTGTTGTTTCAGAAAGGAGTCATCCTGGTCAGCAGAAGCGTGCACCTTGTAGAAGGAATCAAGTTTCTTCGATGTCTGGGGAAGGGAGGAGGGTTTCGACCAAGAAGCCCTGGTGACCTTGTGGATGGACGGATTCAATGGAAGTGATACCGATGGACGGGCATAATCTTCGATCAATTGGAAAAGGGGGTCCGGCTCTGACTTATCCCCTTGAGAAAGTTGAACACCCAGGGAGGTAGCCATATGGGACAAAAAGTCAGTATATATCCAGAAATCTTCCTAAGGAGAGCTAGGCCTGGGTTCCATAATAAGAGTGGGGGCAAAGAGCCCAACGATATCCTGTCTGAGATCAAGGACTCTGGTCCCTCTTCATCTGAAAATGAATCTGAGGAGTCACTAGAGACCAGAGGTGGAAGGGGCTGGATTCGAAGCCAAGTAGGGGGTGGTCTAGAATCTGGGGTGATCATAGCCGTGGCCGCTTGCACAGGAGAACTCCTCAGTGGAACCTGTGGTGGTAGCAGAGACGTGGTTTGGGGTGGAGGCGGAGGAGGAAGGGCCATTGCCTCCGAGCGTGGATTCGGTATTGATGCCGGAACCGAGGTAGACGGTCGGGGTGAGGCAGAGCGCCGAAGGGGCGGCTCAGTAGCAGCCGAGGCTCGACGGTGAACCTCTGCCTCTTCTTCAACCTGACGGGCGTAGTGCTCATCGAGGGTGGCTTCAAGCTCTCAATTGGACCATCGACAGGGTTGTTCTGGAGGAAGGTCCTCGGGTTCAGAGTCCCGTTTGGACTCATACACGGCATCATGGGGGCTAGAAGCACAGACCACCTCAGCATCCAGGATGGTCTCTGTCTAGAGCGTACGGGATCGGTGTTCGGTATTGTATGTCGATTTATGCTTTTTCTTAGGAGGCTCTTGAGGAGCATGATGGGCCTTCTTTCTCTTTTTGGCTGATTGGACGGAGCACGGTTCGATGAGTGCCGCTGTCAATATCGACACTGCCACCGAGTTCTTCAGTACCGAGGTCAAAGCCCGAGCCACGGGATTGACCGGTACATTGGCCTTTGGTGTGTTCACCGAGATCCCCGGTGAGGAAGAAACAGACTGTAAGCCCCGGACCAAAGGAGAAGCGCTCAAAGAGGCCAGCATAGTAGGCGGTTTGTCCAAGCCCGAACACTTGAAGGCTTGTTCCCAGAGCCAAGAACGAAGTCGAGAGGCCTGATTCTTACGTGCCTGCTTAGTAAAGGCCGCGCAATGCGAGCAAGAGCCAACTTTATGGGCTTCACCCAAACAAAAAAGGCAAAGTTTGTGGCCGTCAGTGGAAGAGATCTTAGATTTGCAGCGACCACACTGCTTTAAGTTTGTAGTCTTGGCCACAGGCCGGAGAAGGACTGGAGAAAACCAGAACACGCCGTGCCCGAAGGCCACGACGTAACGGTGAATTCGAGAAAAAACTTCGAGGGTAGGAGTGGGGGGTACCGGGGAAGAAATAAAAACGCTAACGAAGGGGAATACTAAACAAAATATCAGGTAAAAACTAGCAAGGGTAATACTCAACAGCGTGATCTAGCAAGGAGTAGCTCAACTATGTGTCTTCTATCGCGGATGAAGAAAGACGAGAGGGAAGCCCGCGCAGCTGCCTATGGGGGCGGGGTTACCGCCAAAAGTTAGAACTCTAGCTTGGAAGCTCTGATGTGGTCTCTGCGCAGCCGCAAAGCCCATTCGTGTTAAGCACAGAGACCGCGCCAAAGAACAATGAAAGACCTGCTTCCTGGATCCAGAAGGGGAACTCCTTTTTCTTCTTCTTCTTCACAACTGTCGACCCACAAGCCAAGTCCAAGCATGACACAGGAAGAAGAAGAGCCTGCTGCTGTGAACTGAGGCTGCAGCACTCGACTCCCCAGAACCCCGACCTAAAAGCCACCAAGCAGAAACACAGAGCCAAGCCCTTAAGAGTGGGAAGGGTCCCTGGAGGAGGTTTTCTAGTACACTCCCATTCTCAGTGCAGGCATCTGCTCCACATCCCTGGCCTCCCTCTGCTTGGAAGGAGAGAAGAGCTGGTCTTGTGGTCGCAAGCCTGACTTGTCCCCTTAACTAAGCAGGGTCCACCCTGGTTGCATTTGAATGGGAGACTTGATGTGTTAGCACTGGAAGATATTCCCCTCAGGGGATGGGGCTGCTCTGGGAAGAGCAGAAGGTTCCAAGTGCCCTCCCTGGCTTCTCCAAGATAGGGCAGAGAGGGATTCCTGCCTGCAACCTTGGAGAAGCCGCTGCCAGTCTGTATAGACAATACTGAGCTAGACAGACCAATGGTCTGACTCCGTATATGGCCGCTTCCTCTGTTCCTATGAAGTCTCCAGCTTAGGGGAGAGGCAGCCTGTGCTGAACAGCTCTTACAGTCAAGGAATCCCTCCTGCCTGCAACATGGGAGAAGCCGCTGCCAGTCTGTGCAGACAATACTGAGCTAGATAGACCAATGGTCTGACTCAGTAGATGGCAGCATCCTATGTTCCTATGACCTGGTTTCCAGACCCTCTTGGCTGCCATTTTCTGGACCAGTTGACGACCTCTGCGGTTAAAGCAGGAAGCTGCCTCCCCTCCTGGCACAAGCCCTTGGCATCGGTGAGGCGTGGATGCCTCCGAGACTCCAGCCCAGGGAGCTGGCCCCACTGCCATGATGCAAGCACTTTCCCATCTGGCCTGCTGGCTGCTCTGCTCCTCGGAGGCCAAAAGGAAGAGAGGCCCTATATTCCTACCAAGTCTAATGAGTTATCTCTATATATGATTACTGCCGCTAGGCTTCTCTATGCTACTAATTGGCGTATTTCAAATATCCCATCTTTAGATGATTGGTTTTTTAAACTATGGGACTATGCCTATATCCATTTCTAAGGTTGGTCTCTGCCAGGTTGGTCTCTGGGTCATCTCGGATAGACCATGTTACTCCCTTGTTGATAGAGTTACACTGGCTGCCAATAGGTTTCCGGGCAAAATACAAAGTGCTAGTTATAACTTATAAAGCCCTAAACGGCTTAGGCCCTGGGTATTTAAGAGAGCGTCTTCTTCACTATGAGCCCCACCGGCCATTGAGGTCACTTGAGGAGGTCCGTCTCCAGTTGCCACCAACTCGTTTGGTGGCTACACAGAGACGGGCCTTCTGGGCTGCTGCCCCGAGATTGTGGAATGCGCTCCCTGCTGAGATACGATCCTCCCCATCTCTGGCCATTTTCAGAAAACACCTGAAAACACATCTCTTCAACCAGGCTTTCTCAGCTTTTTAAAACTTGTTTTTAAATTGATTATTTAATTGTTGTTTTATGATGTTTTTAATTGTTAATCATTGTTTTATGTTTTATAATTTTTGTTTAATTATTAATTGATTTTAATGGTGTTTTAATGTAAACCGCCCTGAGCCTTTTGGAAGGGTGGTATAAAAGTTTTAATAATAAATAAGATAATAAATAATAATAAAGTCACTGCTTATATGAATAATACCTCTAGAGAGTCATTTTGGGAACCTTTTATTAGCTTTAATATTTGACAAGGTCATCATTTATCTTCAAGATTAGGGTTTTATTTGTAATTTGTTTGGTACATCTACTGTAATTATTCTTGAACCTCGGTCAGTGGAGAGTAAAAAAAAAAGTATTCTCTGACTTGCTTTCTAGTTTTTATTTTGTCTTATAAAAAATCTTTTTTCTTTTCTTTTTTTTTTTAAGGAAGAGAGGAGGAGGAACAAGAGCCAGCCAGCACTGCCACATGCCAGCCGCAACTAGATTCAGCCACGATCAGGGAGCCCCGAGGAGCCACCGATTTCACAGCTGAATCAGGACTGATTAGGGGTGGGGAGCTAGGATACAGCCACCTGGGACAGGAATACACAGGGGCTTCCAACATGCCCCCTGCCCCGGAGTGACACACACTTTCCGGGCAAGCGACTGCGGCAGCAACCATATGCAGGACACGCCAGGCAGCTTCCTTGCACTTCCTCGCTGTGCCGAATGAGTTGTGGTGGACTCCTCTCCTCTCTGTCTCCCCACCCCCTCGCATTTCCCCTCCAGCCTTTTGTTCCATTAGGAGCCTGGGCACTCACTGCTCGCACCTGGGTAAGCGGGACGCGGCACTCGGCATCCATGGAAACGGCAGCGGAGAGACTTGGTGGCAGAAGCTTGCCTCCCTGCTCTTCTCCATGCAAGAGATGGCCGGGGTGGGTGGGCGAGTCATCACAAAACTGGCTCTGTGTGTGTGCGCGCGCACGTGTGCACACACCGTGTTAAAAGCAGGCAACAGCACACACCAACACAGGCAGACAGAAGGGCCCAGGAAGTGAGGAACTCCCAAGACACCCCGGTGGCACCTGGCAAGAGAGGGCAAGACCCTCCTCTTGGCCCTGTCCTCACGCTTGCAATGCAGGGAGGGCTCTCTGGAGGCGGCACAGGCGGCTGCTGCTAGGGAGGGCTGGGCTGGGCCCGTGAGTGCTGTGCTTAGAGCAGCCCCCCTCTACGGCAACTCCACCGCTGAACCAACGGAGCGACGTGTGCCAGGCAGGGGCCCGTGGTTCCCCCAACCCATGGGCTGAAAGGCGAGAAAGGTCTTGCCCTGCCTCCAGAAACTGCATAGCTCTGCCCTCCTCTTTGCTTGGGGGCGCAGGTCCTTCCAGTCTTCGTTTGCCTTTGCTTACCTTGGGGGGCTTAAGAGCAAGAAAGCTCCTTGCATGGAGACCCAGAGCTGCCCTGCTCAAGCAGACCACTGGAGGGTCCACCACGCTCAGCAAGGTTTGTCTGACCGGATCTTGCCGGCCCAAATGCCTGCTAGTACCACAGGGACTGCACCTGGGACCTTCTGCTTGCAAACACAAAGCCCGTGCTCGGCTCCTGAGCGACAGCCCCCGCCCCCCAGGCGACAGCTGGAAGGGGTATCCCAGCCCCCACCATCAGCCACCCAACGCTGCCACGTTTCCCTCTCCTTGCTCCTAGGGAAAATCTCAGGTCAGGTAGCCAGCCCAAATTTATTTTATTATGCAGTATATTTGTATACTGCCCCAAACTCATTCCTCTGGGCAGTTGACAACAAACATAACACATTACAACAGGAATAAAAACATTCAAAGCAAGCCAGAACTCTACCAATCTAATTAAAAGCTTGGATGAATCCATGGGTCTTTAGAGAACTTTTCAAATGCTTGTCAGGGATGGAGAGGCTCTGATTTCAGCAGAGAGCACGTCCCAAAGCCGCGAGGCGGCAACAGAGAAGGCCCGTCCCCGAGCAGCAGCCACCAGATGAGCCAGTGGACCTCTCCAGAGGATCTCCAGGGACAGCAGGACTCGTGGCAAAGGAAGCAGCCATGTCTATGCAGGAGATTTCTGGGAGCACAGAAGGGTTCCTCCGTGAAGCTCTTCAGAGAGAAGGCCTTCAGAAGAAACCCCTGGGATCAAAGGAACAGAGGAGTCTCAAGTCCACAGCTATTTGGGTTGCCACCTGCAGCCCCAGACCAAGTTATGGAGCAATGGAGAAGGCTGGTCCCCGTTCGCGTCACGGAGAACATTTAGATGGACAAGGCTGCCTGTGGGATCAGGATGGAGGCAGCTGAGCCACAAGATGCGCAGTAGCTAGAGCCACTTTTGCCTCATGCGAGACCGGTTCTAAACAAACCCCCATCCTGCAATTACTTAACAATCCTGGTTAGTTTAATAGGAGTATTAAGTTGCTGTCTGGTCTGCAAAAGGCTATTAAAAACCCATAAAACCCTCTGAACATGCAAGCAGAACATTTTATGAGTTGGCAGCATCAAGAAACGGAGCGCTGGTTTGCTTCCCACAGCCATGCCCTCGTCACAGGGAGCAGGGCGGCACCCTCACATCCGCTGGGGGGCCAGGTGGGCCGGGTCAGAGGACTCCGTTCCACACCGACACAGAGACTCTCCAACGCAAGCGAGGCAGCCCCGCTACCCGCAGGATGAAGCAGCCGCTCTGGCCGACCTTCTCTTGGGAAGGGGGAGAAGGCCTGCTGGTGCCACTCTTCCCAGCTCCCAGAGTTGGACATCCTGACAACAGCCACGCACCATTTCACACCACGACGAGATGGAGGGGCTGTTGCGAAGTTGAGAAGAGGACAAAGGCCCTACAGTCCAGGAGAAGAGCCCAACGCACGGGCAGTGCTGCCCTTCCTGGAGAGAGAGAGCTTTGCCACCGTTCGCCACGCCCTGTTTGCATGGGGGCTGGTGACTGTCCCATGCTCTGTGCGGGGCTGACTGAGAGAACTGCGCAGAAACTCTCACCGGCTCAGGATGATGCAGCTGCCAGACTAGGGACGGGGGCTCACGGCTGCCTCAGAGATCTCTCTCCAACTTCCAAAGCTCTCCACAAACTAGCAAACTCCGGGCTGACGGCTCAGGGCCTGGGTGCTGGACTGAAGCTGCCTGGGGCTTCCGGCCGGCCAGCCAGCCTCAGGTGCCCCCCCCCCCCGCCAGCCTCCAGCGGCAGACATGCAAAGGAGTGGCCTCTGCACTGCCTTCCTTTTGGCGCCTGGTTAAAGCTGTTGGGTTCACAGAGGCTTTTAACAGCTCGTTTGTGATGTGCTGTTTATATTAGTTTTATTGACTTCATTGGTTTGTGTGATGCTTGGCTTGTGGATTGCTTCTGCCTTACATTTTATTGCTTGTTTTATCAGGTTTTAGGGCTGTTGGGGGGACAGGACACACTCAAAACAGTAAAAAGAAATAGTTGCTGTGAGCTGCATATTAAAAAAAAAACCAGGAAAATCAGCACAGTAGTATTTCAACAAAAACAAGCCACCACTCACTGGATTTCTGTAAAATTAAAGTTTCCCAAGGAAGCCAGGTGATCGCGAGGGCTCTCGTCTTCAAAGCCCTGGCCCCCTTCACAGCTACTCAAATGTAAACTTGGCCAACAGGCAAGAGCCCCCAGATCCTGGGGCCACACACATCCTGACAGGAGTAGCTGCAGGAAGGGTCTCAGCCTTGCCATCCACAGAGCAGGAATTGCTCTGAAACAATTGCCTGCTCCACCAGGTCACTGCAAGCACAAGCCATGCGGGAAGCGCTCGCTGGGAAGGCCAAAGCATTTCTCTTTCTGGTGGTGCCTTCAGGCCCCTCAACTCGCCCCGCACACGCCTGGCTGTTCTCCTTTGGCATGCAGAGCACATTCAGTTCCACCAGCAGCAGCTGGCTTTCACCACAAGCCCACACCTTTTTCCAAAGAAGGGTTACCAAGCGATTGCTGTTCTTCAGCTTATGCAAGCTCGGGGGGCGGGGGGGCAAAGGCCACGTCTTGCCTTTTCCTTAAATGCAATGCTAAATTTAGAGGATATTATTCCCGCAAAGCAATTGCACAAGCTAAGACACTCGAGTGCAGTAAACAAAAATGAGTTATGAAACTTCTTACTGAGAAAAGTTGGTGAAGAGCTGACTCAAAAGGCTGCAACAAGACTGTTTTTTGAGGCAGGGGGGTGGGGGTGGGGGTGTCAACAATGCTGCTTCTCCTCCTCCTCCTCCTCCTCACATAATACACATGTTCACTGATACGATACGATAAATCTTTATTGTCATTGTCCTGTACAGAACAACAAGATTGAAAGAATCTACAACAACCTCTACAGGACCTAACAAAGAATAGCTGAATATATCCCAATATACACCCCCCCATATACCCATTACTCTAAAAACTCTAAAAGAAACACTAAAGAACTCTGAGAACTGGAAAAAAAACTGAACCAGCAGAGGTAAGAATAGCACACTTTGAAGTCAACAAAGCCACTTCATAGGCATTTGGGGCCAGCAGTGAGCATGAGAAGAAAACATCTGCCTAACCTTTGCTGCGACCTAATTAAGTCACGTTCAAAGCCCAGCTTCTCAAGAGTTCACGTGCTAAAAATAAAGCAAGGAAAAACAGCGTACAGCATCCAACACTGGGAGCTGTTCATCCACAGTAGCCAAGATGACCTTCAAGCCCACTCGGGCATCACCCGGCTTGGAGCTTAAGAGCACATCCGACAATCAACGATGCTAGAACGCCCGGATGCAATATTCCCCGAGAACAGGAAGCAAGATTGCCACGCCAGCTCCAAGCTGACAGGCAACAAGCGCTCTGGGTAAAAAACAAACAAACCATGCTCTCCAGTCTGACCCGTGCGAAGCAAAGGGAACAGGCTGCACCTCTGGGCTGATCTCCCCAGCGCTATGGACAGCGGCTGCCCCCCCAGCCAAGAGAAAGACACAGTCAGGTTGGAGCTAGCTGCAGAAAGGTGATGCAAGGACCTCATCGAGCCCTTTTCTGCAGCCCGCTCAGAGACAGAGAGGCCTGGTGGGTCGCCCTACTCTCCCAAGAAGGGCTGCCAGCACAGAGGCCTGAGCTCTGCCACAGAAACCCCAGGAGAGGGATCTCCGGGTCGCGGTGGGCAGCTCCTCGTTGGAAGTGTCAGCTCAGGATGTGGCAGCTGTGGAAAAGGAAAAGGAAATCCCATGCTAGGGATCCTTCGGAAGGGGGCTGAGATTATAACGCCCTTCTACAAATCTATGGTGCGGCCACATCTGGAGTACTGCGGGCAGTTCTGGTCACTGTATCTTAAGGAGGGCTTAGTTGAACTGGGAAAGGTGCAGAAGAGGGCAACCCAGATGATCAGGGGCCTGGAGCACCTCACTTATGAGGCAAGGAGTCTGGGGCTTTTGAGTTTAGAAAAGAGATGACTGAGGAGAAACGTGACAGAGGTGTATAAAGTTAAGCACGGAGTAGCAAGAGTGGGCAGAGAGAGATTCTTCTCCCTCTCTCACGACCCTGCAACCAAGGGGCACCCCATGAAACTGAAGGCCGGGAAATTTAGGGCCAAGAGAAGGAAGCATTTTGTACACAGCACATAAACCATCTATGGAATTCCTCGCCATGATGTGTGGTGACGGCCACTAGCTTGGGTGGCTTTAAAGATTCATGGAGGACAGGTCTATCAGTGGCTACTAGTCCTGATGGCTAGAAGCCACCTCCAGCCTCAGAGGCAAGATGCCTCTCAATATCCATTGCAGGGGAGCCACAGCAAGAGAGAGGGTGTGCCCTCCACCCCTTGCCTGTGGGCTCCCGAGAGGCATCTGGTGGGCCATGGTGGGAAACGGGATGCTGGACGAGGGAGGCCTTCTTGGGCCTGATCCAGCAGGGCTGCTCTTCTGTTCACACAAGCACTTATGCAAGCCCTCCTCCACCCCGCCCAACACCCTTCGTCATCAACATGAAGGAGGATTGTTTCCCCTCTTTCAGATAACATGTGACCAATTCCCCAAACCTCCTACATCGGATCAGTGCTCATCACTGGGCATCACAAACTCCCAGGCGTCCCTTCGGTCACACGAGTCAAGTGCCGTAAGCCTTTCACTACACAGCATAACCACACTTAACAGATGCAGATCTGTTAAAAAGTACAACTTGGGTTTGTTGTAAAGACACACAACGTACGCAACAGCATTGCAACAGAGCAGCACATGGGAGACTGCGGAGTTTTAGTAAGAGAGACTGCAGCTACTGAGAATGGAGATTTTATTTAGACTTCCCCCTGCCCCGCCCGCTCACGTAACATCTACAAGGGAGCGACCTACTACTTATGCAATGGAGGCAGGGGGGCAGGAGGAATCCCTGTGTCTTCTTTCTGGGGTCTGGGCCATGCAGGACGCAGCCCTGCAAAGAGCTTTGCTTGTCCTCCGGGCTGTGGTGGGGAGCTTCCCAGAAGGAATCCGAGGAGGCATATGCTCTGCTTGAATTGGCCCCAGGGAAGCGGAGCCAGTCCCACTACCAAAGGAGGACTTTTAGCAACAACTGCATACGGCAAGGAAGCAGCAGCAAGCCACAAGGAGGACCCAGAGCCAAGAGCAGCATTCCCGGGCAAAGCTGCTGTTCATGCCGCTCAGCCACTGACACCAGGCCCAACAGCCAGCAAACATTTTCACCTGAAACAGAGGCACTTCATGAATCAGCTCACTGAGGGGGAAAACCCCACACAACCCACACAGCCAACAGTGAGGCATCAGGTTGACAAGCCATTGGTAGGTACCTCAAATCAACGGGAGCTCCCAACACGAGAGTCTGGTGGCTACTGATCCATTTGGCCCCGAAACGTCGTCTCCAACGGACAGCAGCTTCCAAGGCCTTGGGGGGGGAGGGGGGGCCTTCCCACCCCCTGCCTAAAAAGCTTCAACGGGATGTGCTGAGGACCGCACCCAGGACCTTCGCTCTGGGCAGTGATCCCTCCCCGCCTGACAGCCAACACGGATCAGTGTTTCGGGTTTCGCTGCTGGCTAAGGCGGACGCCTCTGTCGCCTCGGAAGGATGTCCACTCCTCTGAACATGAGCTGAGCAGCCCCATCCAGCCACAGCCCCCAAGTGAACATTTCCAGGCGCGGACATGACTTTTGCAAAGGGAATGGGACAAGCTCAGGGAGGCTTACAGGCCTGTCACTGCCCATGAGTCACTGCCTTTGGGCAGAACGCCACTGAATGCCAGTTGCTAGGAGGGCCAGGAGCAGGGGAGGGCCGCTGCATTCATTCCCACTTGTGGGTTTCCCAGAGACTCCTGGCTGTGTCCTGTTGGAAACAGGATACTAGGTGAGGTGGACTTTGGGTGGGATCCAGCCAGAATCTTCTTGCACTGAGGAGAGATGCACAGAGCCCACACTGGAATGGAAGGAGAACCTACTTTCTGCAGCAACACAAGGAGGGCTCCAGGATCTTCCCCTGGCCCTCGGCATTTGGCTCCTGAGAAGACAAGACACGATCATCCCTCCACCACCACCCCGTCCTGGGAGCTTCCCCACTAATCCCGGCTAGGGGGCAGGCTGTGGTCCCACAGGGCTGGCAGAAAGCTAGACTGCATCCGACTATCTCAACCCCAGAGGTGCTCAGACTCAGCGCTTCCTTCTCGCTTCCTTGCCCCTGGCTTTGGCCGGCGCTCTCTCAAGCTGCTCTGCCAGCTCTCCTTCACAGATTTAACACGGGAAAGCTGTCGCCGTCCCCTCCGGGCACCCTGGCGGCAGCGGACGGCCCCACAGCCTCACGTCAGGGCTCTGCAATCCCAGCACAGCCACATAACCAGGATTCCACAGGAATGCCAGAGCGACAGGCTGCAACACAAGCGCCAACAGCCCCCAGCGATAAATGTGTGCGCTCTGGTAAGTGGGAAAACATGCAATGCATGAAATTCTGCAGAGATCGCAAAGAAAACAAGGAGAGGAAAGCCTCGCCACGGACCGCCTCTACAGCAGGGCTCCGGCTCCCTTGCCCGAGAGAGCACCAAGCGCGGAGCAGGACACGGCCCCCGCCGGGAGGATTTGCTCTCCGAGCTGGCCTAGAGCGGCGAAGGGAGGCAGGAGGAGCTGGGCAGCCTCTGCAGACATCCTTCCCTTGCTAGCTGCTGCGTGGCTTCAGCTCCGCGGCAGGCAGGGCTCCTACCCTGGAAGGGAGTGAGGGAGCCTGGCAGGTGGTGGGGTCCAGCCCCCTGGTCCACACTGGCAAGCCAGAGGCCGGGGACCCCGAACACAGGGCTGCCCAGCCTCTGCCAGAGAGCCTCCCTCCTCAGCCTGAGGGCACAGAAGACTCCCCTGCCGAACTAACCTTGCCATCGAGAAGTGTCTCCTGATGGTCAACCAAGACCTCCCCTCCTGGAGCTTGGGCTCCTCATCGGCCCCACCACCCTCTGGGGCAGCAGCAGGGAACAAGGAGTCTCTGTCCTCGTCGGTGCAACCACCTTCCAGGCATGTGGAGGGCCTCACTGCGGCCCACCCTGGCCTCCCTTCCAGGCTAAACAGACCCAAGCTCCTTCAGCCTTTCCGCAGGGCTTGTTTTCCAGAGCCCTGGCCCTCTTCACAGCCCTCCTCTGAATCTGCTCCAATCCACCCCATCCTCCCTCAAGTGTGGTGCCCAGAACACAGTACTCCAGACGGGATCCCTGCTCACTGGGCAAAGAGGCACCTTCTTAACGTGGGGATTCTCTTGATTGAGCAGCGGGAGAGCAACTGGCCCCGTCTCCACCCCCAGCACAGGACCTCCAGTGATTGTGGCTGGTGTCTGTCTGATGTTTCTTTTTAGATGGTGAACCCTTTGGGGACAGGGAGCCATCTTATTTTTTAATCTATTATTTCTGTAAACCGCTTTGGAAACGTTGGCTGAAAAGCGGTATATAAGTTGTCGTTGTTGATCCCATTCGTGAGGAATAAAGTGGAACTAAAACTCCTCCCGACTTGGGAATTATGGTCCCAGTAATGCAGCCTACAGTCACATTCGCCTTTTTTTGCAGCTGCATCACACCAACGGCTCAAGTGCGACTGTAGCCCCAAGAGCCTTTCCGCTCTCCCTGAGGCACGCCTGCACATCTGTGCTTCTTCCCCAGTGCTGCCGCCGCCGAAGGAAGCTGAAGGCAGCCGATGCCTCAACTCCTCCTGTGAGCGCCATGCAAGAAATGAATGGAAAGCAGCAACCGGCCACCTCCGCCTCCTCCTCTCTCCCTTATGAAGCAAGAGCATCCCATCCTCTTTGCCAGCTCCTGCATCTGCAAATCAGCCACCTTGGAAGTGGCTCAAGGCAAGGCAAGAGAGAACTCCTCTCTAGCCTCCCCGTCTGCTTTGTCCACTTCTCAGAACGCTAGAAAGATCGTCAGGGAAGCCACAGCTGAAGGAAGCCCATTGGAACGGAGTGGGGCCTGCTGTGTGGGCTAAAGGGTCAGGACTAGGGCAACGGCCACGGCCAGCCTGCAGAGGCAACACGCTTGCACCTGTGCACCCACAGATTCAGCACACCTCATGGCACTGGACAGGATCCCACCCACTGGGTCACTGGTGGAAGGGCGCAAGCTCACTTCCCCGCAAATGCTTCCAGGACGGGAGGGGGTGGAGGGTAAGTGAGAGAGCACGGAGGGGTTCGCCGCCACCTCCTCTTGGGACAGGCGTCTTTAGCTCCATGACCCCCCACCTGCCCCAAAGCTGCTCAGCAAGCCAGGTGAGGGGAGACATGATGCTTTGTGCTCCAAAGAGCCAGGGGGCTCTGCTACTAATGAAGGAGCACAACTCCCCCGTGGGTTCACTCAGACCCTGCCAGGAGGAACTCTCACACAAGGGGGGCGAATCTGACTGGGAAACACAGCAGCCAAACCCTGTAACCAGCAATGCTTGGGGAGCTGAGAAAAGCTGGGGAGCCCTCCCTCCCCTGAGACAGACGGCTCCAAGGCATGGCAGCAGAAAGGCCAAGAGGCCAAAAGGCCAAGCCGCGAGCGGGAGACAAGTCCTAGGCTTTACAGGGCCACACTTCAAAGCTGGCGCTATGGACGGAGACAATCCTCCTCAAGTTCTAGAGAGGTTCCTGATCAAGGAAGAGGGCTCAGAAAGGTTCACAGAAGGACAGCGACAACAACCACCAATATTTATATACCACTTTTCAACCAGTTTCCAAAGCGGTTTACACAGAGAAATAATAAATAGATAAGATGGATCCCTGCCCCCAAAGGGCTCACAGTCTAAAAAGAACCATCAGAGAGACCCCAGCAACAGTCACTGGAGGGGTCCTGTGCTGGGGGTGGAGACAGGGCCAGTTGCTCTCCCCCTGCTCAATCAAGAGAATCGCCATGTGCCTCTTTGCCCCATTAGCAGGGAAACACCCTGGAGAGGAGCTGACCAGCACTGTGCACAACGCCAGCCCTTCTCGGCAGTCACACGGGATTTCCCCGCATTCATCTTCCTTCCATTAACCTTTGCCACTCTCTTTGTCCCTCTCAGTCCTGCTCATCTGCACTTAGGAACACGTCAAGAAAGGGCTGGATCACCACTCTGCCCTGCACGGCATCTAGCAGCAGCCAACACCAGCTGCAATGGTCTTCCAGACAGCCAGACGCCCCTTTCAACAGGCGGGGTAAACACCCTCCTAGACTCTAACACTGTTCGATTGTCACAGGTGCTGCAAGGACACGAGGAAGAGATGCTGCTGCCATGAACGAGTATGGAAGAGAGTGAATCCTGATTTCCCTCCACACTTTGGATAGCTTGGCTTGGTTGTCTTCTCCTCACCTTCGTCTTAACAAGAGGGCTCTACGCGTGGCCAGGTGTCCTCCCACAACCATGGCAGTGAAGACAGCCAGAATAAGCCACAAAGTCATGCACAATCACAATCCTCCTGGCCCCAAACGGCTGCCAGCCTCTTCCCGAGTCAAAGGGCTCCTTGCGATCTTCTTGTGACCTTGCCTCTTCTCCGTGTAGTTTTAAATCACTGACCTACCGAATATGATAATATTATTTTATTTATCTAGATTTATAGCCCGCTCTTTCTCCAAAGAGCCCAGAGCGGTGTACGTAGTTATGTTTATCCTTACAACAACCCTGTGAGGTAGGTTAGGCTGAGAGACAAGCGGCTAGCCCAGAGTCACCCAGTGAGCTTCATGGCTGAATGGGGATTTGAACTCGGGTCCTAATCCACCACTCTGCCATGCTGGTCCACGCAGGCAAATAAGCATACCGCTAGCCGAGATCTCCTTCCTCCACTTCCAGGCTCCCCAGATGCCCCTGGCCAGTGGCCACTGCACAAGGCAGGATTCTGGACCGGATGGGCCTCTGGCCGGATCCAGCAGGACTCTTCCGGGATCCCTCTTTCCAGGAGAATGCATAGCTCAGGGGTAGGGCATGTGCTTTGTGTGCAGAAGGCCTTGGGTTGAGATGCCTGCCATCTCCCGCCTTTCAAGGTTCTCAGGTTGGTGTGGCTGGGAGAGGGTCCTCTGCTCAAGAGCTGCTGCCGCTGCCCGCCCAAGCACAGCGCCCTGGACGAGACGGGCTGGGGATCGGCAGCGCAGGTCCTCAACGTGACCGTTCCAAGCGGCTGCCCTGGCTAGGGACTGGCTGGGAAGGAGACATGCGCTCGGCAGACACCACCAGGGCTCTGTCAGCTGGCACCTGCAAAGTGTCCAGGGAGGGAGGTGGGAAAGAGAACAATTGCTTCTTGCTCACCGCCCAAATAAGAAAGCGCTCCTGCCGTCTTTTGCATTCACAACGGGAAACATTGCTTTGTCAACGTTCCAAAAGTTCTAAGAAATAGCACACTCTTGGGAATGGCTGAGTTAATTCAGAGCTATCTTTAAGGCTGGTTTCCCCTAATAATGGGAGGGGGTGAGGGAGGGAAGTGGCGTGCGATAAAATCTAGCTTAGGGTTACAAAAATTCCCAGGACATTTAATAGAATTTTTTTTTTAAGTCACGGAAACTGTTGCTAAGTAATATTCCTACCTAAGTAAACATTACAGAGCACCATTTCCCACACACAGAGCTCTGAACCTTGCCACTCTCTGAAAGGCAAGACTGTGCAGCCCTGGGAGGAACTTTTACAGAGCTATAAAGCAAAGGACTCTACCATCGCAAAGGTTGGCCAAAGGGGTCCTTTTGGCAAAGGCCCCCAGGCAAGACAGCCCCTCCCACGACATCTTGGAAGAGGCTGACCCGATGGCTCAGTGGCGAAGCACCTGCCCGGCCTGCAGAAAAGCTCCAGTTCAACGCCAGGCAACATCTCCAGTCAGTGGGTCAGAGGTGGCAGAAACTGGCTTCTTCTCAAAAGACTGAAGAGCTGCTGCCAGCCAGAGTAGACAGCCCCAGGACTCCATCAAAGGTGGCTTCCTAGGAAGTGGAGCCATTGCTCCGTGGCAGAACGTAAGAATAGCCCTGCTGGATCAGGCCCAAGAAAGCCCATCTAATCCAACATCCTGTTTCACACCGTGACCCACCAGACGTCTCTGGAAACCCACAGGCAGGAGTTGAAGGGGGCCTGCCCTCTCTCCCACTGTGACTCCCCTGCAACTGGTACTGAGAAAAATACAAGGGTAAAATACAAGGTGTTGGCTATAACCTCTAAAGCCCTAAACAGCTTGGGCCCTGCTAGGTCTTTAAGAGAAGATCTTCTTCGTCATGAACCCCAGCAGCCACTAACCCTCTTAAAGCTATCCAGCCTGGTAGCCAGCACCACATCCCAGGGCAAAGAATTCCACAGATTAATGATGCGCTGTGTGAAAAGGGACCTCCTCTTCTCGGACCTTCGGCATGCATCCGCTCTGCATGCAGGAGGTCCTGGCTTCACTCCCTGGCAGCATCTCCAGGTAGGGCTGGGAGAGGATCCTGCCGAAAACCTTGGAGAGATGCTGCCAGTCAGTGCAGACAAAACTGAGGAGGAGCCTCTCTTCTCTGCCGTGAATCTGCCATCATAAACCAGCCCCTGAGAAAGCTGAAGAGCAAATCAACTCTTTTCTTAAGCCACTCAAAACTCAGAGCAATTAACAAGGAGTGCAGCAAAAACGGCTTCCTTCAGTGGAAAGACGGACACGTGCAGAGCTTGAAAGGGTGGCGGGGCAGATAGACAGTTACAAGAGAAAGAAACGGAAAACACACACCAAAAAACCCCAAAAACCCTGTGCCGGAGGAAAAGCCTCCCCTTGCCAAACGCAAGGTCAAGGCAGCAGCGGCAGCACCTTCCCCTGTTTTGTCTGAGGGCTCAGACAGAGGCGACGAGGCGAGCTCAGGCAGAACGGGGGGAACGGTGTGTCTGTGGCGCTGGGAGGAGCATGTGCCGGCCGGCCTCTTCTGTGGAAACAAAAGCCATTTGGTGCAGCACAGCAGAATGCAGCCAGGAGACTGCCAAGCGACCTTTGCTGAGCACTGTGCACTTCGTCCCCGGTAAACAGGCAGCGCTGGAGAGAGAGAGCAAGGAAAGCCGGGGGGTTCTGGGGGCTGACCTTTTGCAAGGGGCCTTGGCCAGGTCTCTGGAGCAGCGCTGCAAGCCACAAGCCAGCCATTCTGGCACATTCCAGAGTTCTTTGGGGAGGAAACCGTGCAATGCCAACTAAAGGAGACGCTTTGATGACCCGGGCACACCTCGCACCCAGCTCTCTTGGTGTCTTGAAGACACCCTGGATCCAAGGGAAAACGTCAGGATACTTCAGCTCAGGGCCAGACATCTAGATGGCCACCCGACGGACTGTGCTGGACTAGAGGAAGCTGGGGCATGTGCATCATCACCACATGAACATCACACGCATTCAAAAAGTTGATTTTTGCCAACGCACACTTAGTGAGCGCAACCAAATCTGATGGCTTTTCAAGTTACGTCTCTCCCAAGCAGCAAGAGCGGCCACTTCGGCCTTTGTTACTTTTACAAGGGGGGGAAACCCACAAGGAAGTTCGATTGTGTTAGTAAACTTGAGAATGAGTGTAGCAATCAATCAAAACCAAAGTCTTTGTTTTCCCTCCTCTAGCGGGCCCAAAACACCGACACAAGAGATTTCCAGTGGACAACAGTGCGATAAACACGTTTTAAAGATAACCAGTGCATACACAGACACCGCCTATTACTAAGCAGTTTCTGCACTTAAGGGGGGGAAAAAAAACAATTCTCACACACACCCTCCAGTGGCTGTTACCAGTGTCTATATTATGTTTCTTTTTTAGACTGTGAGCCTTTTGGGGCACGGAGCCATCTTTAATTAATTAATTATCTATGTAAACTGCTTTGGGAACTTTTGTTTAAAAACAGTGTATAAATCTTCGTCGTATTCATCTCCACAGACACATGGCTTCAGACACTAGATTTGCCTAAGATGAGATTTAACTGTATGAGAAATCCCCCGGCTACAAGGTGGGGGTGTTTGTATTTGTTTGGAAGAAACAGAAACAAGCCCTCTGCCCACCTAGGATGCCGGGGAGAAGCTGCCAGAGAGCTCGCCCAAGAGGAAGGCCCTGCTGGATTCTCTTCCTGCACTTCTGGGTTTGGTATGCCAGGGCCCCATGGAAAGTGTGGGGGGAGATGCCATCTGGACCCATTCGGAGCCAGACAGGCATATCCAGTAAAGCAGCAAATCATTCTGCACGCACAAGAAGCAGCTGCAAAAAGGTGACGTTCCTTTAGGAAATACAACCTCCATACATCAGACGAAGAAGCTTCTAGGTACAGTCAGACCTCCCTCCTTCAAAGCATGGCCAAAACCACCCAGGGGCCAAAAGATGTGATAGCTGCAAGTGGCAGCGGGCCTGAGGAGGTTCTGCGAGGCGCCTACGAGGCAGAGACTGCCAACCTCAGGCCATGGCCTCAGCGATGGCGGCAGCCTTCTTGCTAGCAAGGACGGCGGGCTACAGCTCTGGCCCTGCCTGGCAATTCCAAGGAGGCTACCTGGCTAAGGTGGTTTGTGTCTGCCGAGAGACCAACGCTCCAGCCCAGCCCCAACCGGTCCGGTTCTTCTCCACTGCTGGGTGGAACTGACCAGCCAGTGAGACTTCCCAAGTCACTACTCCCCCGAAAGGCCAAGGGGCTTCCAGACAGCTGGAAGTGAAATACCCACACAGTATTAACCCTGGCATGGAGCGCATAGGAGATGTTACCACGCGCCCTCTCTTTGGTTTTTTTTTAATCCAAACATTGCAGCCCTAGGGATAAGCAGCCCCAGGGTTGTCACCCAGATGTAGGAGTCCTGCCCCTGTTGACGGATGAGGGAGGGGGGTTGAAGGGCAACCACCGTCGCTGGGCCACGCGGCCCTAGAGGCAAGAGGCATTGGGGGGCAAGCGGACAGACCACCACACGCCCGCCCCGCTCCACAGCCCTACCTCTCTGGCAGTGCTCGTGGGTCCAGCAGCGCTCAATGAGGATGCCATTGATCACGATGGGAGAGCAGCTGCTCTTCCCCTGGACGGTTCCTGGGCACACGTCTCCACACTCCTCCTTGTTGTCCTTGTTGTCCACAATGTCATTCGCCGCCACCGAGTCCAGGATCAGAGACCAGTCGATGGTCAACAGGTAGCAGAGTTCGTCGTTCTTCTCGATCCGCACCGCCCCGCGCGTGATGTTCATCAGGTTGTAGAGGCCGATCTCTTTCAAGTGGACCATCTCGAAGATGACCAGAGCGTAGTTGAAGAAGAGGCGAGTCCCTCGGATCACGGTGAGGTTGGGGAAGAGCTTCTTGAGGCTCTCCAGGCCGTAGACTCGGAAGAGCAGCAAGTAGTCCGTTATCATCGTCAGCAGGGGAAAGCTGAGCTCCCGGAAGTCCTCCGATCTGGTTTTGAACAGGAGCAGGATCTGCAAGTGCCCCTCAATCACCGTGCAGTTCTCCAGCAGGCTGAAGTAGGTCAAGCTGTTGCGGATGTCCACACTCGGGCAAACTGAAAGGGAGCCAAAGCGAGAGTTAGCACAAGCCAGGGTGGGCGTTTGTTTCCTAGGGCCAACAGGGGCAGACCCCTCCGGCCTGCTCCTTCTGAATGCAACAGAGCTCTTTCAGAAAGCCCCTCTGCCTTATAAATGTGTGTGCTGCCCTTCAATATATGCATTATGCCAGAGCTGCTCACAGCAGGGAAATAAACACGCAAGCACCATCATTTCTTCTCACTGTACATTAAATGGTCTCCACAAGGCACCTAGGAGGCATCCAAGTAGGCGCTTACAGCTCAGCCACGTCGGTTTTAACAATTCTATATCAAATTCAGCCTTCATTTTAAAACCAGGCTGTTGGAAATGCTTCCTAAAACCAATGTTCTAAAAATAAAGATGACAATCCGAAAGCAGTACAGCTACTGCTAAGCCCGTGTGTTTTTCAGACACACAAAACCACCTCCATGATCACACAGGCTTTTCATCTCCAAATTGTGCTGCATGCGGTTGGTTCTGCTCTCTCGGTGATCGAGCCATGCATCTAATTCAGTCAAACAGCACAAACCTCTACAGCTGCATCAGACAGCTCGAAGAGAAAGACCACACGTGCCTGAATCAATTTGCCACCCCAGTAGTCGAGGTTTCCCATGCAAAGCTTCGAGATGGATGCGTGCTAAGCAGGTCCCTGGCTCTAGTACAGAACTTTTGTTTGTTTTTAAACAAAGCACACCATGTACAGGTGGAACCTGCTTGCACGTCACAGAACTGTTCAGACGGGAAGCTATTGTGCCTGTCTATAACACTCTAACGGAGTCTCCTGCCGACACAACATGAATGAAATGACAAGGAACTGCTCCCGGGTAGTACCACCAAACGGAAATCCAGGATTTCAGGCAGGCTGCCTTCGCAACACCAGGGAACTGGGACAGGTTCGGTCTGGACAAAGCACTGCACACCTCTGTGTCTTAACTTCTGCAGGGCACCTGACACCTTTAAATCAAGGGATTGATCTCTGGGGCATCACAGATGGCTTATTTTTAAAAGTTAATGCATAAAGCTTATTTTACTCAGCTACCTTGATAAGCACTTATAACCAGGATCTGTAGGAATTTTTGCTCTCTCTTCAAGTTAAGATTATATATTACATGACATTTAGATTTCTTTCAAAACCGAAGTAGTCCAGCAGGCATCACTCTGAAGCAGCAAAACCACGTTTTGCTTGTTCTCCCGTCACGGGTACCCCATCCCCCACTAAAAGCACCACCACCACCCCGAGAGAACAAGACACTTCAGGAAGACACCGTATGTATGGACAAGGGCTATAAAACCAACGTTTCTGGGAAAGTAGTAAACATCCACAACAAAAGAGGAATTAACTGTACCAATGGGAGACAACAGTGCGCGGAGGGCAATTCTAGACAGAGGATTTTTACAGGGTCCGCTGCCATCTGGACAAACTTTCTCTCCTCTCAACAGAGACTAGGAAGAACTGATCAGGGTGCACCTGAGACCGGGCCGCACCTATGAGGCTGCCTGCCTGGTCACCCACACAAGTCTCGACGGCAAACAGTGGCTGCAGCGCACACACGCGTCAGAGGTTTGGGAAGTGCTTCCCAGTCCTCGAGAGAGAAATGGCACCGGGGCATTGCAACCGAGGGGCGTCAGAAACACACTGGCGGCTTGGCTGATGCAACGCTCACTTTTCAGCGGAAAAGTTTATATCCCAGTGTCTGCTTCTTCATTCTTACAGCTTTGATACTGCTCTAATGGTGCTGCTGCTGCTGTGGCAATATTTTTTTTAAAGGAAAGGTCCCGACTTTGCCTGCTCTTTCAGCAGTCGAGTCCAAAGGCCAAATCCTCGGAATGCAAAAACAGCCAGCTGACTGCTGTGAGCTTTCCCCCTCCTCCACACCAATGACGTGCAAGAGAGAGAGAGTGTGTGAGTGAGTGAGTGCGCGCGCGCGCACACACACACGCATGCACACAGAGTCTGCTCCCCATTTCTTGGGGGGGGGGAAGCAGCAGGGATTTTCACGCCTTGGTGAGGGATGGAAGAGGCTCCAGACTCCGAAAGGCAAGTGAAGTCTGCAGATGAATATAGGATGAACTGATCACCCTCCTCCTCATCGGTCAGACTGCCTAGCAATGGTCCTGGAAACTTGTCTTTGCCTCCCTTTCTGCTGTGTGGCCTCCTTCAGTGGTTTGAGGCACCTGCAGGGGCCTTTGGCCTGGTGAACACTTGCTGGCGTGGGACACCCTGCAATCTGGTCTATGCACTTTGATCTGTAATGGCTAATCACACTTGGAATCAAAGGAACATCCCTTCCAGGCTTATAAACTCCCCACACTCAAGTTTCTATCTAAACAGAACCTAATATTTATCTTGCAGACTTTTCTGTTTCTTCAGCATTCAAAAGGTGACTCTCGTCTTTCTGCTTCTGAAGGTTTGTGCCCAGAGGCGGGGTGTGTGTGTGTGTGGTTATTCATGTGTTAAACATCAGTTCGTGGTTAGAGAAAGCTTAGTATATACCACACACAAGCCTCATCACAACATGATGTGTTAATCAGCCCTGAAGTGAAACCGATTGTACTTTGGGCTTACTCAAATGAAGACGTGTGGAGCAGAGGGAACCAGCCCTCTCACCACAGCTGCTTGGGCTACTTTTGTGCTGACAGCAGTTGAGGCAAAAGTGCATAGTGTCGTGCAGACCATAATTCTGTGGTGTTGCTTGTGGTTATAACAACTCAGGAAAGTGAAACCACAGGCTGGTGTGGTGTATGAACCCTGAAGCAACCCGATTCCACACAACATGCTCCCAATGAGCAGCGTCGCTAAATGGCTCAACAGGTACAGGGAGCAGTCGGGAAGAATCGGCACTTCGTAGGACTGCAGGCTTTCTTCCTTTTATTTAATCACTTCTATGTTAAGCCACCATGGTTTTAAGTGTAGACTTCACCAGCACACAAGTCCTTTGCCCAGGGGGTGAACCAAGCACTGGGATAGGCCAGAGCTCAAGGGCTACAGCACAGCTTTGCATGCAGGGTGTGTGTGTGTGTGTGTGTGTGTGTGTGTGTGTGTGTGTGTGTGTCTCCGTCCTAGGTTCGATCCCTGGCACCTCCAGTTTTAAAGGTTCTCAGGTACCGCAGGAAGATCTGTGCTCGAATCCTTTGACTACCACTGCCTGCTTCAAAAGGCAGTCGTGTCCGTTCACAGAGTGGAACACCAAGGCTGTCCACACCTTCTGGGGCGTCAGCCCCATTGAGCACAGAACTCACAAATGGGCGAACATGCATGGGGCTGCCCCCCACCCCGCCCTGAGTGAAATTAGGTAGGACGGCAGGAGTGAAACTAGAGGCAGAGGCAGCCAAGCAACCAAATTTCCGCAAAGGTCACTCCTGCTCAGCCCTGACAAATGTCACCACCACCACCACCGGGGTCCCCTCCAGCCCACCATCATGTGCCATTTTGTGGATGAAAAAGTCGTAAATGCCAAGTGAACACACAAGGCCAGCGGCCAGGGACTTCGCCTGCTTTGTTGAAGTAAGTTCATAAGCTTCATCTCCACAAAGTTTAGCTAGTTTATTACTGCAACCTTGAGCTTGTAACCTGAGCCAAATAACCACTCGACTCCATCATGGGAGCATCACTGATGGGACCCCACAGGAAGTGCACACCCCCCCGCCCCGAGCCCCTAGTAGACAGCCCAAAGGACATCATGGGGGAGAACACCAGAGCTGCCTTCTATTGTTAAAATACGAAAGCTACTTTGAACAATCATTTAAGACTAATTAATTACAAATGAAAATAATAACTTGGCAATGCTACTGTGAAATCTAGAACAATATGGTTGCTCAACCAGATTCCTTCCTGCATCGTATCCAGGTTGTCTCATAAATCATCAGTGGAATTCTCCCCCTCACCCCACCCTTTTAAAGCAACACTCCATAGATCTTGAGCCTTTAAAGGCAACTCTGAAAGGGCTTTTGGAGAGTTAACTATCTCCCACTTCAAACATTTTGACAAGGGGTGAAAATAAGCCACGTATTTTGCCCCAAATCCAGCAGCAAAGCACTAACCACTTTTAGGGCACAGTTACTGTATCTACTGATTTCTGTTTTCAGCCAGTCTTGTGCCCACGGCTCAGGGTCGATAGTCACAAATAAGTAAAATGTCCAAGTTACAGAAATATATTGCATTTGATTGATTGATTGATTGAGTGTCGACTCTTAGCAACCACATAGATAGATTCTCTCCAGGACAACATGTTGCATTAAGAAAGAAAAAGATTTAGATTGCCTTCCACCTGCTTATCTCTAAGCATTAAAAGCTTGGAAGGAAGGAATTCTACAGCTGGCTCTATTACTGGGCAGCAGAAGATGAAGCTATACACAAAGCTGCCATATATATATATATATACATACATACACACACACACACACACACACACCCTAGATGGGTGAGTCCAGAATTGCCCAGAATTGCCCAGAATTGCCTAATTTTGACTGGCAGTGGTGGGTCTCCAGGGACATGAAATTTTTGGTTGGAGACCCTGAAGATTGAACTTGGGACCAGTGTTCTCTCTCCTTTTCCCCCATCTGTGCGCGGAATGCATTTTGTTCTGGGCAGCAGTATCAAGGCAGTGTGTGCGCGCATGTGCATTCAGAGTGGGGCCTTCCTGATTCAGCCTGAGCAGAATCTAAAATTAACTAAGTGGACATAAAAAATGTTTGTGCGCGCGCACGCCTTAGAGGGAACACTGCTTGGAACCTTCCCAACACAAAGCATGTGCTCTGCTACTGAGTTATGGGCCCTCTCTCCAGATTTTGCTGTAAATGTCCCTGGGGAAGTGGGTGGTTGAAGACGTTATGAAAGATGAAAGCAAGCATGGAGGTCCTCCACGTAGCCCCGGGAACAGGAATGGAACTTCTTATGGTGGCCTCTCTCCCCCTCAAGCCCTGCACAGGAAAAGCACAAGAGATTCACACTTCCCAGGGCTTTTCAAAAATCATACTTGCAAGCTGCCCTGAGTAACAGTCTGCTGGAGAGTAGAGTAGAAGTATTTTACATAAATAATGGATTTTTTTTACACAACCCTGGCCTCCCAAGCTTTTCAAATTGTTTCAAAGCATTTTGATTGGTTTTAAATGGTCCTGAGCTGTTTAAAATTTGTTTGTATATTGTTTTAATCTGTTGGTTTTAAATCACGTTTGGTTTTGTATTTTACTTGTGTGCACCACCCTGAGACTTTGGATGGGGTGGTATAAAATGTAATTAATTAATGCATACACAGTTTGACTGGTCCTACAGAAAGTAAGGCCAAAAAGCAACCACACATGTGAGCAGGGCTGGTGGGCATGGCCCAGGGAGCTCTGCGGAAGCGATGCCGGCACTACCCTTGGAGCCGGCCACCTTCGCCTGCAGAAAACAGCTCTCCTGCCCCAGGAACAGCAACTGGCCAAGCCGAGACCTTGACTGGCACATGCTCCACTGGCAAAAATCAAGGAATTGGCTAGATAAGAGAACATTATCTCAAGTGGTGTATTTTTCTCAAGGATTTGTTTGTCAAGACAGTTGTGCTGCACCTTTCAAGGTTAACAAATCAGTCTAACCTTGTGCTTTAAAGAAAGTACGCATACACATATACGCACCAGGGTATTTTTTTTTAGGGGCAAAACTGAAACAAGCTTGGAATTGAATCAGGCAGTACAGGAAAAAGGGCTCTGCGGGGAGACATGAGAGAGGTCTATAAAATCATGCATGGGGTGGAGAAAGTGGAGAGAGAGAAATTCTTTTCCCTCTCTCATAACACCAGAACCAGGGGTCATCTCATGAAATTGATTGCCAGGAAATCTAGGACCAGCAAACGGAAGTACTTTTTCACACAAGGCATCATCCACTTGTGGAATTCTCTGCCACAAGATGTGGTGGCAGCCAACAACCTGGATGGCTTTAAGAAGGGTTTGGATAACTTCATGGAGGAGAGGTTTATCAACGGCTACTAGTCGGAGGGCCGTGGGCCACCTCCAACCTCAAAGGCAGGATGCCTCTGAGTAAGTACCAGTTGCAGGGAAGCAACCGCAGGAGAGAGGGCCTGCCCCTTTCAACTCCTGCCTGTAGGCTTCCAGCGGCATCTGGTGGGCCACTATGCGAAACAGGATGCTGGACTGGGCTTCCTTGGGCCTGATCTAGCAGGGCTGTTCTGATGAATTTCTTATGAATTTCCAAGTAGGGGAAGCCCAATTCTTATGAATTTCCAAGTAGGGGAAGCCCAATTAATGTTACCAAGAAATAAAGTAAAGTGTGCCGTCGAGTCAGTGTCGACTCCTGGCGCTCACAGAGCCCTGTGGTTGTCTTTGACAGAGTACAGGAGGGGTTTGCCATTGCCATCTCCTCCCGCGCAGTATGAGATGATGCCTTTCAGCATCCTCCTAAATCGTTGCTGCTTGATATAGGTTTTTCCCATAGTCTGGAAAGCACACCAGCGGGAATTCAAACTGGCAACCTTCTGCTTGTTAGTCAAGCATTTCCCTGCTGCACCACTTAGGTGTCTACCAAGAAATACCGCCTAGTTATTCACAGCACAGCCTGGGCCTTCAACAGGCAGCTCAGGACACACCACTGGGTTGTGCCCTAACCTAAGGTGGGCTGAAGAAGCGAAAGCATCACCATTCTCCTTTGTTTGGTGTTTTTAAGAGGGACAGAAGGTGACCAGAAGCCACCAAGGACAGGCCTCCTGTGGAAGAGGGAATCCCAGCAGATTCAGCTTCTCTCACCTTTGCACAGCAAGCTACAGCTACCAAAATGCTCTCTTCCAGGCAGTTTTTAAAGGCACAAGAAACCTTGCTTGCCCTATTATCTGCCCCCCCTAGAGAGAAAGCAGGGGGTGGGCCAAAAAAACTCCAACCAACAACAACCCTGGGCCCCAGGTTTGAAAAGATGGGGGTCTAGTGCAGTGTTCCCTCTCACAGAGATTCCCAGCTGTTGTTGACTACAACTCCCAGCATCCCCAGCTTCAACAGCCTTTGCTTGGGGATTACGGGGGTTGTAGTCAATCCCTGTGAGAGGGAACTCTGGCTTAGGGGCCTCTAGGGCCAGCTCTTGAAGGATGGGCCATCCAGTGTTCCATCCCACCAAGCGTAACATGGGTTGAGGCCGCCTCCCGATGCTCAGCGATACGGAGATTAAAGCACCGAGGGGCTGCGGTGAGGGCGAGAGGGGCAGCCTTTTCAGTAAGGGCTGGGCTGCTGCTACGAGGCTCAGACTCTCCCCAACTCTCCCCAGGACACTTCCAAGAGATACCGGGGCTTCTCACTACTCTTCAAAAGGGACTTCCTAACCTATTTGTCATTCAGGGGGCCTCACTTAGGATCTCTTTTACTGCCTGGCCTGTGAAGTCCATCAACTATTTTTAAACTCAGATGTTTTAAGGGAGAGAAAGCATCATCAGTATATTTATTTGCGGAATCCCACTTGGCAGCAACCTCCCCAGCCTCGGCCATGTTCCTCTTCGCCCCAACACATGGCTGTCCTAACCAAGCTTTAACCCCACAGCTCTAAGCAAAGCAACAAGTCAAAATGTCTCTGTTGGATACAAAGCTATAGATCCTGCCTATTACAGATCCCTGCCTTCTGCAGAAGAAGTGTTTCAAACTAGGTTGATTCTACTCCCAAGCGGTGGCAGGGGTGGGGGGGAGGTGAAGGATCGGAGAGTCTAGAAGGCAATTTGGCTGCTTGAAGGCACAGCACTAATCAGCAGCATCCTGAAGAGAGGTACAGTCAACAGTCAGTCGACACACCTGCCTGAGAATGCAAAAGAAGATGGAAGGGAGGAAGAGTCATCAGGCCTCTAACACCTGCCCCAAGGCGGAGGCATCCAGATCTTGCCCCCACCTCCACACGCCTGCCACAAGGCAAACCACACATAGGACGGGGGCACCAGGGTGCCTGTGCCTGAAAAGCAGAGAGCTCCAGAGCGCCCAGTACAACCACTTCCCCTCTGCTCAAAGCAGGGTCTGGTTTTTTCTAAGGCAGATGCCTAGATGTCTGCCACAGCAGGCTGGCACAGCCCCTCCTCTTTGCCAAGGGCCAACTGCAGGGAGGGCGACCCCATTCTTGGCTCCACTGCTCTCACGACCCAGATTTAAGAAAGTGGGGTCCTGAAAAGGTCCAGCAGTGCATATCGACACCACAAAACCAAAGCAGAGCTTCTTGCGTAAGCAAACTGGGTAGCAATACCCTTGAGGTATCACAGAGCGAGAAGTCGATGTGCTGCCTCTCTAGGGCAATTCTGGAACGCAAGAGCATGTTTATAGTAAACAATTTGGATAACAAACCTTAGTGACTCATGCGAGGCTTTGGCTCTTTGCATGGAGAAGCAGGGAGAACCGGGCGGGGGTGTGTGTGTAGATATGTATAGAGAGGGGACCACAGACGACCGGCAATGGAAGAGGAGAGTTTATATCACTAACTGAATTCTGGCCTTGTGTCCCCAGGGTTCATTTTCTCCTGTCTTTAAAAAAAACAAAAAACATCAGTAGCAAATCTCCTACAGTTTAGCCTACCAATAAATATTGTCAGATTGGGCTGCATGCCCCGTAAATTCATTTAAGGGAATCGGAGCCAGTTCTCCCCTCACAATCCAAAATGCGGACAGAGTCCATTTTCAGTAGCACTTCAGTGGGTAAGGGAGGGTGAGAGCCCTTCCCCTCCCCACCTCTGACCTTTTCCCAACAGACAAAGCGCTCACCTTCCTGATACCCAATTCTAGAAAGAGAAACATTGGGACCGTCCATTACATTTGACAACTCTAAAAAATAAACCCTTTTTCCTTCCTGACCATCTTCTTAACGAAAAGGAGCCAAGTGTTATTAGAAGTGGCTTCTTCTCAACACTGCCACTTTGATTCACTAATGACATGTACACCCTTCAGAACTTACCACCCCCCAAAAAATGTTTAGAGTTAACTCTGCATTACACTAACCAGCTTGTTCTGAACTTACTGTAGAGTATGACTGCTGGCGGTGGGGGTGGGGGGGGAGAGAAACCCTTAAAACGGAAAGCTTTGCTTTCTTGGTCCCAGAATGCCATCCGCATTTTGCACATCAAGAACAGCAGCGCTAGCCCCATGGCGATGTGCCACCTCAGCTCCCTCTTTTATATATAGCCAGTTACGGATATATGGATGTGCATGGCACAATTACACTCCTTCGCGTTCCAAATGCCACATTCAAGAGAAACTCTTTTAGAACCTGATGCAGCAAGCAGTTTGGAAGCATGGCGTAGAGACCCACTTCATCCTGTTTGTGGGGAAACAATTCAGCCAAGCTGTCCTGTGAAGCATGGAAAAGAACAGCTTTCCTGCTTATCGTCCAGTTAAGCATTCAACATCCAACGTAAAACTTAACTTGGTTGAACACAAAAACAAATCCAGATATATTATGCCTAAATCAGGGCAAAAGTCACTTGCTCATGAATATTAAAACTGTTGAAGTACTTCTAAAGCAGCAAAACATTATCAGCCTATCCTATCCAAAGGCCTGTTGCTGTGTAGTCATCAGAGCACTAGAGCCAGGGTCACCCCATGAAAATGAAGGTTGGGAAATTTAGGGCCGGCAAGCGGAAGTAGTTTTTCACACAGCGCATAATTAATCTATGGAATTCCTTGCCACGGGATGTGGTGATAGCCACCAGCTTGGGTGGCTTTAAAAGGGGCTTAGACAGGGTCTATCAATGGCTACTGGTCTGGTGGCTGAGGGCCATCTCCAGCCTCAGAGGCAAAATGCCTCTAAATCACAGTTGCAGGGGAGTAACAGAAAGAGAGAGGGCATGCACATACCTCTTGCCTGTGGGCTTCCCAGAGACATCTGGTGGGTCACTGTGTGAAACAGGATGCTGGACTAGATGGGCCTTCTTGGGCCTGATCCAAGCAAGGCTGTTATGTTATAGGAACATAGGAAGCTGCCATATACTAAGTCAGACCCTTGGTCCCTCTAGCTCAGTATTGTCTTCACAGACTGGCAGCGGCTTCTCCAAGGTTGCAGGCAGGAATCTCTCTCCGCCCTATCTTGGAGATGCTGCCAGGGAGAGAACTTCGAATGTAGATGCTCTTCCCAGAGCAGCTCCATCCCCTAAGGGGAATATCTTACAGTGCAAACACTTCTAGTCTCCATTTCATATGCAACCAGGGCAGACTCTGCTTAGCTTAAGGGGACAAGTCATGCTTGCTACCACAAGACCAGCTCTCCTCTCGAAGATGTTCTCTCCTATTGCATAATGAACAAAGAATAAAAGTTTGCGCTCACTCAGCTGCCTTCTTCCCACTTCCTCTATTTTCTTGAGAAGAACTAGTCTTAAACAAGAGGGCTCCTCTGCAAAAGACCCCTGCACAGCCCCACAGCACACTCCAAAGTCATCCCTATCACAGTAAAATTCTCCAGTACGTTACATTCACCAAAACGTCCAAAGAAAGCATGTTAGAAACAGATCAGGTCACAACTGAGATTGCCAAATACGCTTCTCAGATTAATAGCTTCATTTTTCTAAAGAAGAAATAAGCAAAATGAATAATTTGGGGAAAAGACAGATCCTACATTCATGAGTGGGGACAAACAATGACACAACACATTGGTTATCCTAAAGTTGTTTGAATATTTCTACTGGGTTGTTTTTTTTTAAGACTGATTGGTTTTATTTTTAGCTATACCAGCTTTTCTATGTTATTCTTTTTAAGGAGAGGTAAGAGGCACCTAGGGGTTCCATTATTACTATTTTAATACATATTGAGGTTATGGGGGTGAGGGGCGTGATATATATTCCACTACTAAGAACTTTTAAATCTAGCCAACTCTCATATTTGTTGAAAGGAGGAAGATAAGCAAGCAGGCCATAAGACAGACCAGGTTTAATGCCTCTCTAGATCTTTAGAGGGTTGCCTAGAAAACCCACAGGCCTCAAAAATTTAACACAAAACACAGATTGGATATGGTAGCTGAGCTCATCAGAATGCCATGAGCAAAATGTTGGGAAAGGAGGTGGTTAGGCTCCGAATGCAGCAGCCCTCAGAATTTTCAAACTGAACAGGCTGTTATGGCTTAAGGCCAAACACATACAAGCATGCACGCTGCTGCTGCTGCTACTGCTACTACTACTACTACGATTAAACAGGCAGATCTCCAGAATTAGTCACCTCTGGGACACAGCACAGGCTGCTGCACAGAGGTAAGCAAATCTGTCTTCTGCTTTCTAAGGACAGAATAGGTGTCTTCTTTCTAAAGGAAACAAGACAAGTTGAGAGAGACTGTCACCTGGCAGAACACGCTGTCAAGGCTTTAAAAAATACTGGCGGTGGGGGGTATCAGGGAAACCACCTTTGTGTCCGATTACGTTGAATAAGAGTATTTCGTGGAAAAGGGGTTGTTTGTGTAGGGAAGCATGGCCAAAGCAATAGCTGTTTTGATTAAAAATAATGATAACTGTTTGTACCAGGGGACAGAGATAAATATGGCTGAAAGCACACCCAAACTGTAGCACCCTCCACAGGCAGTCCAAACTGGGAGAAAAGAAGAAACACACACTCCATTCATACAGAAGAGTAACCTCACAGACAGATCTTAAGATCTTTACCTGTTGTATTGTTTTTATGCCTGTTTTTATATGTTTTTATATTTTTTTAGCTTGATGTTTTTATTGCCTTTTTGTTGTATGTTTTAACTTTTGTAAACCGCCTTGGGGTTGTCTTTTAACGAAAGGCGGTATATAAATGCAAAAATAAATAAATAAATAAATAAATAAAGGGGCCACCCCTCTTGCCTCACAAAACAGCACCTTTCCCTGAAATTCCACAACACTCTGTACATCCACAGTGGTGTACAATGAAAACTTAGAAGCGGAATATAAATCTTTGAAATAAAGTAAAGTGTGCATGGTTAAAAAAAAGCACCTTGTGAAGTAGGTCTTTTCCCCCTGAACAAGCAGAGATCTGCTTAATATTAGGATATTAATATTTCAAAACAAGTTCTAAAGAAGATTCTATTCCACATGGGGAATAGTTAATTGATTTTGCTGAATTGATTTTGCTGAATTCTGCTAGTTTTTAAAATTCTGACGAAGCCTGCTCTTAACAATTTATACCACTGTTTGTATCTTGTTTTAATGTTTTGTAGCTCTCTTGCGCGCTATCTATCTATTCGAATTTGTGTCTACTTTCCATCATTTTACCGTTTACTGCTCTGAGAAGGTTCTCTTAAAAGCAGTCCACGCCTGTTTAAAATAAATAATATCTGTAAGGTAAGGTGAAGTTGTGCTGTTGAGTCAGTGTGGACTCCTGGTGCCCACAGAGCCCTGTGCTTGCCTTTGGCAGAATACAGGAGGGGGTTATCATTGCCACCTCCCGCGCAGTATGAGATGATGATGCCTTCCAGCATCTTCCCAGATGGCTGCGTACCAGAGGGGATTCGAACTGGCAGCCTCTTGCTCGTAACAGCTAAGTCCCGTTCTGTCCTCTTCTAGGAAGTCCTGTCCTGCTTCCAAAGGAGTCCCCGGCAGTCCGTCTCTGTGTGTTGACTACTACAGCCAGCACAGAGAGGGGGGTCCCCTGGCAGCCCCAGGTGAGGGCCTCCGAGCCACATCTCCTCTCCAGGACCGACTATTCCTAACTGCAAATTAGCAGTGAGACACAAGCAATGGCCGGGCGGGGGGGGGGGAGAGCTCTCCTCCAGGGGCGGCCTCCTCTTCCATGCACGAGGAGTTGGTTATTCCTGATCCATCCGTTCTTCGCTCCGCTCCGTGGAGGGGAGACCCCGGGGAGCCCCAGGGGCGCTGCTCTGCTCTGCTCGCTCGCTCGCGGGCACGTGCACCCCCCCACCCACCCGGGAGCAGGCAGGGCCCCCCAGGCAGCTCTTCGGGGCAGCCCAGCGGCCGTCTCCGGGGGGGGGGCATTCAGCTCCTCTAAGGACCCCTCCACCCCCCCCCCGCAGCAGGCCGAGGGGGGGGCAGGCGGCGCGGCTGCTGGGAGGAGGCTTCGCGGGGGGGGGCCGCTGGCTGCTCCGCTGAGACTGAGCCCTCCTCGCTCTGCGCGCCCGGCCTCCACCCGCCTCAGGGGGGCTGCACGGAGGAGCCCGGGGACCTCGACCCCCCCTCCCCCTGCCGAGCTCCGCTTCCCAGCTGGGGCGGCGGCGGCTGCTGCCCCCCCCTCCTCCGCCTCCTCCTGCCCCGCACGCGCTGGCTGCTGCCGCCCCGGAGGAGGCTCGGTCAGGGGCGCCCCCGCCGCGGAGACGCGCAGCGCAGCGCACCGCCGCCGCCGCCGCCGCCCCCACCCCGCGCCCCCCAGGCCTCCCTGACTCACCCTTGGCGCGGCAGCCGCTCCAGGCGCCCATCCCGGCCAGGGCCACGGCCAGAGCCAGGGCCAGCGCCGGCCCCGGCGACGACGACGACGGAGACCCCCACCACCTCCCGGGCGCCATGGCCGGGCCAGGTGGCGGCGGCGACGAGAGGACGAGCGGACGAGAGCGAGCGAGCGAGCGGCGTCTCCTGTCAGAGCCCGCGGAGGGGGCGGCGGCGGCGGCGGCGGCTGCTCCTCCTGCTGGGCGGCGAGGCCGCCTCCCGCTGCTGCTGCTGCGTCCCTCCCTCCCTCTCCCTCTCTCTCTCCTCCTGCCCCCCGACCCAGCCACGGCGGAGGACAGCGGCAGCCTCCTCCTCCTCCTGCCTCCGCCTCCTGCTGCTGCTGATTGGCGGGGAGACTTGGGGGCAGCTACCGATTGGCCGTCACCGCGCCCCGAGGCCCCCGATTGGCCGGGAAGGAGGGACTCCGGCGCCCCCCCAACACACACACACACCCCGAGGAGGTTCTCAGGGCGGGAGGGGGGGAGTTCGGGGGGGTGGGGCTGGAGGGGCTTGGCCCGCTGATTGGCTGGATTGCCGCGGGGGGGAGGGTGCCTAGGAAACCCCGTGCGGAGGAGTCGCCCCGAACTGGCTGGGGGGTGGGGTGGGGTGGGCGGGTGCTCGGTTTCGGGCTCCCCGATTGGCTGGATCTGGGGGGGCCCTCACGGGCGGGCTGGGAGGAGCTAGTGGAGGGGGCGGGGACTGCTCTCTCCTCCCCGCCCTGCTGATTGGATGAGGGGGCCGAGCGGGGGCCCCGCGTGTGCTCCTCCCCGCCCCTCTCCTTCTGTCTGCGGGGGAGGAAGGGGGGGCCTGCAGGGGGGGAGGGGCAGGCAGGGAGGCCGGTAAACAAGTCGCTCGGGGGGGGGGGAGGAGGCGGCCACGGCTGGGTCGTCCCCGCCTCCCTCCCTGGCCTCCTCCAGCTGGGAACCGACTCCAAGACGACACTCCGCATTTAAGACGCCGGTCTTGAACCCAGAGCCCTCTCCCTTCCAGACAGATGCCGATGGTGGAGTGCTGGTTATCTAGAGGGCTCTGGGTTCAAGATTCGGACCCCCCAGAGATTTCTAACAGCAAAGAACTTGCTGGGGGGGCTGGAGGGAGAAGACCTCATCTGGGAACAGTGTTTACTAGAGGTGTGCACGGGACTACTATACTACTACTGCTGCTGCTATCTATATACCGCTCTTCAACCAAAGTTCTCAAAGTAGTTTAGTACATAAATAATGCATCAACATCTGGTCACACCGGATATTTCGATAGCAGAACATTCTGAAGGTCTCCTGTGTTTCAGCCATAGGGAACAAGGGGGAAACTGGAAATACCCCAATGTTCCCCATGGGCAGCTCAGGCTAGGGACAAACCCCACTATGGGGGTTTGGCGGAAAGGTTGAAAATGTGTTAAAGATCACCCACTTGCCCATTTCTGGGTTGGGTGGTAGTTTTGCATTGCAATTTGCAATGCAACCCTGCTTTTCAAAACATTGCAGAAGCACACTGTAGAAGGGAATCTGACCCTCACAACACACATTTCAAACAGTCCAAGAATGGCCAAAAAAGAATCACTGGCCCAGAATCCGCTGCAGTCACATCATTCACACAAGTTGCTCTCTCACACACAGGACTCCTTACTTCCTAGCATTGCAACAACTGCCACAGCACCACCCTTACTTAGCAGCGAGCAAAGCCATAAGCTCAAGCAGAGCAACCTCACCTACATTTTGACTGAGTGTGAGTACCCCTTGCAATGCAGATTGCAGAGCAGAGCATTGAGTGAAGCACGAGTTAGTCACAAGGCCAGACATGGAGCTCATCACAGTAATCACCAAGAAGTATTACACACACAGCTGCCACTGTCCATTTCTTGCCACAACACTATCTCAGAAACAAAACACACCACGACTCAAGGAAGGAAGGAAGGCCCCAAAGTTCTGCCTTTGCCAATTGGTGACCAAACAAAACCAGATAGTTTTCACAACAATAGCACAGCATAATATACTCGGTGCTGAGAAAACCACAGAACCAAACCTTCCATCCTGCCTGCCACAGAGAGACAGGAGGACAAAGCAGTCGTGGCTCTGAGCTCAGCTGTCTGAAGACTCCGGACAGGATGGAAGCTGCAGGAGAAAGAAATGTGAGCAGCACTAATGTATCCACATCAGAACAGCCCTGCTGGATCAGGCCCAAGGAGACCCATCTTGTCCAGGCTCCTGTTTCCCACAGTGGCCCACCAGATGCCTCTGGGAGCCCACAGGCAAGAGGTGTGTGCCTGCCCTCTCTCCTGCTGCCGTGGCTCCCCTGCAACTGGTGTTGGGAGGCATCGTGCCTCTGGGGCTGGAGGTGGCCCACAGCCACTAGACTAGTAGCCATTGATAGCCCTATACTCCATTAATTTGTCTAAGCTCTACTTAAAGCCATCCAAGCTGGAGGCCATCACCACATCCCTTGGCAAATAATTCCAAAGGCTAATCATATGTGGTGTGGGAAAAGTACTTCCTCTTGTCGGTCCTAAATTTCCCCACCTTCAGTTTCATGGGGTGACCCCTGGCTCCAGTGTGGTGAGAGAGGGAGAAGCATTTCTCTCTGTCCACCCTCTGCACTCCATACATAACTTTCTGCACCTCGATCATGTCTCCCCTTAGTTGCCTCTTTTCCAAGGTAAAGAGCTTGGAAAAAGAGGCACACTATAAGGGCTCTCTCCGCCTCCCCCCCTCCCTTTAAAATACATTTAAAAACTCCCTCCTTTTGTGTCCCCCCTCCCTCTCCCCAGCCAATGGGGGCGCAGTTGCCCATGAGAACACTGGATTTGTAGGATAACAAACCAACCAAGAAGCAAGGAGATCGCAAGCCAATCATTTTTTTTTTTAGAATATATTTATTTATTGAGAGATAATAAAAGAACAAAGCATAGTTACAACTCTTGAAACAAAGAATGAAATAAGAACTTTAAAGCAAGTCGGAGATCAAGAAAGAGATGAGTTTACACCACCTGCTGGGCTGAATCCAGGTATGATTACAATGAATATACAGAGTAGATTACTGATCAAACCCAGATCTCGGGGAACAGACTGCAAGACAATCAGAAGCCAGTGCCAGAAAACCAATCAGCAAGGGGGGGGTGGGACAGGCCTCCAAAATGGCACTGGAAACATCAAACTCTTTTGAGTCAAAACAGAGTTCTTTTGGGTTTTGGAAACAAGTATTCCCTCCCTGGCAGCATCTGCGAGACAGGGCTGAGAGAGACTCCTGCCTGCAACCTTGGAGAAGCTGCTGCCAGTCTGTGAAGACAAGACTGAGCTAGCTGGACCAAGGGTCTGACTCAGTATATGGCAGCTTCCTATGTTCCTATGTTGTTCCAAGCTTGAAATAGGCCCTTTATTTAAAAGGTGTTTTGTTTGGAGCTTGAGCCCCTTGAAACAGCCCATTCCAAGCTGAAACGTTTCTGCACATCCCTCGTATTCACTCATCCTGTGGTCCAGAGAGGGACGTGAGTGGCAGGCTGGCAACATGAGGAGGATATGGAGGGGCAGGGCTGACCAAGAGGCTGGCTTCAGCGCTAGAAACCCATCAGGTACCGAGGACAGGCAGGGCTTTTCTGAAGCTTTCCCCTGAACTGCGCAAGAAGCTACGGTGGTGGCAGCCCCACACCACCGCAAACCGGTTAACTTTTTGTTAACTTAAAAAAAGGCTGTACATGTGATATAACGCGAGATAAGGTGTGGCTGGTGGCATGATCATAGAGGCCTTTTTTACTTACTGCTAGGTAACGGGGATATGCCTACACACACCATGTGTAATATAAGCACTCCCCGACTTACAGACACCCGACAAACAACCCATATTGACAAAGCTCCACATCATATTTATTTATTTATTTATTTGACATATTTTTATACCGCCCAAAACTTACATCTCTGGGTGGTTTACCACAAAAACAGAAAAGTTAAAACAGATAAATGACAACAAAGAAATCAAAACATTGATTAAAATAAGTGACAGCAAAAGGGTAAAACATTGCAACAATTCAAAACCTTAAAACCATATTTTAAAACAATGTTAAAACTATTAAAATGGTACTTAATTAAAAGCCTGGGTGAACAAATGTGTCCTTAAATATTTTTTTTAAATGGTCAGAGATGGGGAGGCTCTTATTTCAGCAGGGAGCGTGTTCCAAAGCATCGAGAAGGCCTGTCCCCGAGTAACCACCAGAGGAGCCGGTGGCAACCGCAGACGGACCTCTCCTGATGATCTCAACAGGCAGTGGGGTTCATGACAAAGACGACGTTCTCGTAAAGACCCCGGGCCCAAGCCATTTAGGGCTTTATAGGTTATAACCAGCACCTTGTATTTTGCCCGGAAACTTATCAGCAGCCAGTGTCGCTCATGTTAGCAATAGCAATAGCACTTACATTTATATACCGCTCTATAGCCGGAGCTCTCTAAGCGGTTTACAATGATTTAGCATATTGCCCCCAACATTCTGGGTACTCATTTTACCGACCTCGGAAGGATGGAAGGCTGAGTCAACCATATTAAATTAATGAAGCCCCCAACGTACAAACGCCAACCTACATATACAAACCAGTTGTCCCTCATGGGAACTATATGCACTTCAAGTTATGAACATCCAACTTAAGAACATCAGAACAGCCCTGCTGGATCAGGCCCAAGGGGGCCCATCTAGTCCAGCATCCTGTGTCACACAGTGGCCCACCAGATGCCTCTGAGAAACCCACAGGCAGGAGTTGAAAGGGGCCTGCCCTCCCTCCTGCTGTTGCTCCCCTGCAACTGGGACTCAGAGGCATCCTGCCTTTGAGGCTGGAGGGGGCCCACAGCCCTCCGACTAGTAGCCCTTGATAGACCTCTCCTCCATGAAGTTGTCCAAACTACCAGCCAACACCACATCTATATAAACGAACATTTGGGACACAAGCCATTTGTAAGTTGAGGACTCCCTGTATAGAATATGCAATTATAAGTGAGGAGAGCTTGTCTTGTAGTAGCAATAATTAATTGTCCCCCCTTGCTAAGCAGGGTCCACCCTGGTTTGAGTTTTAATGGGAGACTACATGTGAGCACTGTAAGATATTCACCTGAAGGGGTGGGGCCACTCTGGGAAGAGCACCTGCATGCTTGCAAATGCAGAAGGTTCCAAGTTCCCTCCCTGGCAGCACCTCCAAGTTAGGACAAGATTTTTATAGGACAAGATTTTTTTATTGAACCAACAAACTACCAAAGCATACAGTACGTTGCCAAAGCACAATTCTATACAAAGTGGTTGGTTGTACATGATAGATCTACCAAGATTTACACACAAGGATTTGGAAACCCACAAGGTTATGAAGTATATTATGCAGGCAGTACTGTAACTCGGGGGGGGGGGGATTACAAAGCACATCAGGCAATCGGGGTGGGGTGGGGCGTTATGTCCAACGTCCATTTCCACCATTTGTCCCATTGCTGTTTAGAAGAGATACTCTTGTCTTTTTGCACATAACCATACAAACTTTTCCAGAAGAGATTTACTGTCTCATCCGCGTGAACCTCTTGGTCGCGTCTTCCCTCACTATTCCTATGCAGGAGCATTGCATAAATGACATAGAGGTTTACTAACCTGATTACGAGGAGGGGAACGTTCAAATTCCCTAGTATGACGTTCCGTCCCGTTTCCTTGAAGGTTTCTTTCTGGGACCTCGAAAGGAGGTTCTATCGCTCAAACCCGAGGTTAGTTCTTCCCAAGTCTGTTTTTCCAAATCAGGCCACTCTAACAACTTGCTTACTCCCTGCCACACTCTTTTGGCTACCACACACTCTTTTAAGAAATGTGAGTGGGTTTCCCTGAATGTTTTGCCTAGCTCACTAACTTTCTGTTTGCAGGTGATTTTAGGGCACTCTTGCTGGTCCTCTGGGAGCCATGGCTTAGCTGCATTAAGTGGTAGTACTTTGTGGTATAAGCGCCACCTTGTTTCCCATAAATGGAAAGGGACTTTTTTCTCCTTAAAGAGAGCGATAGGGTGATCGGGTTCCTGCCTGCAGCATTAAAGAAGCTGCTGCCAGTCTGTGTACAAGACTGAGCCAGATGGACCAAGGGTCTGACTCCGTATATGGCAACTTCAGGAGGTGATCCCAATACTATACTATCAATATGATGTTATGATGATTGAAAGGAAAAAATGGGAATCTGTCTCGTATTAGGAATACTGTTCCTACTACGAAACAGTAGGAAAGGAAACTGTCCATAATAATCCTATTGTTCTATTATTTCATTTCCACCCATCTATTTCTACAACTCTGTTCTTTATGAAACCTCCATTAGAAGAGACCTGCTGGATCAGGCCTATCTAGTCCAGCATCCTGCTTCCCACAGTGGCCCACAAGATGCCTCCGGGAAGCCCACAGGCAAAAGCTGAGAGGGGCCTGCCCTCTCTCCTGCTGCTGCTGCTCCCCTGCAACTGGGATTTGGAGGCATCTTGCCTCTGAGGCTGGAGGTGGCCTGTAGCCAGCGGAGCAGGAACCACTGATAGAATATTCCCCACTGCACAAAATGTATCCAGCTGCACATTAGAATAAACCCTGCAATAAAACATTGGACGATACCATCTGAGTTTAGTGGGCATTGCCAGCACCTGGGCCCGTTCCTCATGACGTTGTGCCATGGAAACTGCGGAGGCCAGAGAGGAGGCAGGACAAAACTGTGTACCTATCAGCAGGCAACATCCAAGTTAAGGCAACATCCAAACATCAGCAGACAACATCCAAACTAAGCAGGCAGCCAACCCAAGAGCTTGCAGGCTGCCATTCATCAGGTAGAGCTGCATGGCTTTGTGCAGCTCTACCGGATGAATAGCCAGCCTGCAGGCAGTGCAGTGCTTCTACGGGGCAAGAGGGAAAGGTGCCATCCCAGCTGCTGCCGAGAAGCAGGGGCAGCAGCACCTCCTTTGGGAGTCCCCTGGCTCTTAGGACAAGCCACTACTGACTAAGCACCACGGAAAAGCTTGGGGGTCCCATGAGCCATTCACTGCCACATTTACATCTATGCCCTACTTCCCCTATCAGATTGATGCACAACAGCAAGACAACAATCTCACTGAAATGTGATGGGGGGTTATTCGTCATTGACTGAATTTATATCCCACTTTCTCAGCATATCTGGGGGTGCTATTATTTCATTTTCCATTTAAATGAGACATTTATGGATGTATCATGTTTATACTCCACTTTCCCAGCAAATCTATGCTCTCCATGGCATCCAGACAAAGTCCTGTTTAAATGCATGGGCATTTGATTTCAGTTCAGTTCATCATGCCTGACTTAGTCTGGATTTTGCCTTTTAAACAGGTCTACATACCTTGTCAGTGCAGCAAAGAGCAAGAAAAAAACATACAATAAAAGCCCATATTAAGAAAAAAAGATCTACAAAACATCCAAACAAAATAATAAAACGAATAATTGGGCCATGCAATAGAAGAGAACAAGAAGCCCATCAGCTAGTTTGAAACAGCCTGCAGCACCCTAGTCGCCCCCCAAATGCCGATGAAAAAAGTGTCTTCAGTTGCTGCCTGAAGGAGAACTGGGGGGTCAAACTGACCCCCAACAGAAGGGTATTCCTCAGGGTTGATGCTCTGGGAAGAGCATCGAGGTTCCAAGTTTCCTCCCTGGCAGCATCTCTGAGATAGGGCTAAGAGAGATTCCTGCCTTCAGCCTTGGAGAAGCTGCTGCCAGTCTGGGTAGACAATACCGAGCTAGATGGACCCATGGTCTGACTCAGTATATGGCAGCTCCCTATGTTCCCATGCCATTTAAAAGGCACCAAGTTCATACAGAAAGGGCTGTTCTGTTAGGAAGTATGTCTGCATCTCCTGATGGTGGGAGAGCTGGCAGTTCCAACTGGAGTAGTAATTAACTAGCTATGGGGTGGAGACTGCCTTGGTCGGCCTGATGGATGATCTCCAATTGGGACTTGACAGAGGAAGTGTGACTCTGTTGGTCCTTCTGGATCTCTCAGCAGCTCTCGATACTATCAACCATAGTATCCTTCTGGAACGTCCGAGGGTGTTGGGGGTGGGAGGCACTGCTTTGCAGTGGTTCCGCTCCTACCTTTCTGGCAGATTCCAGATGGTGTCGCTTGGAGACTGTTGCTCTTCAAAAAAATCTTAGCTTTTATATAGGGTCCCTCAGGGCTCCATACTGTCTCCAATGCTTTTTAATACCTACATTAAACTATTGGGAGAGATCATCAGGAGATTTGGTGCTGGGTGCTTTCAGTATGTTGATGACACCCAAATCTATTTATTCATGTCAACATGGATAAATAGATTTGGGTGTTATCTGGTGGGCCACTGTGCGAAACAGGATGCTGGACTGGATGGGCCTTGGGCCTGATCCAGCAGGGCTGTTCTTAACATCATCAGGAGAAGGCATATCCTCCCTGAATGCCTGCTTGGAAGCAGTAATGGGCTGGATGAGGGATAACAAACAGACTGAATCCAGACAAGACAGAGGTACTTATTGTGCAGGGTCGTCACTCAGGAAGCGATATTGATCTACCTGTTCTAGATGGGGTCACACTTCCTCAGAAGGAACAGGTACACAGTCTGGGAGTACTTCTGGATCTACACCTTTCCGTGGTTCCCCAGGTTGAGGCAGTGGCCAGAAGCGCTTTCTATCAGCTTTGGCTGATACGCCAGCTGCGTCCGTTTCTTGAGGTTCATGATCTCAAAACAGTATAGCACACTTGCTGGTAACCTCCAGACTTGATTACTGCAATGCATTCTATGTGGGGATGCCTTTGTACATAGTCCGGAAACTGCAATTAATACAAAATGCGGCAGCCAGGTTGGTCTCTGGGTCATCTCGAAGAGACCATATTACTTCTATATTACAGGAGTTGCACTGGCTGCCAATAAGCTTCTGGGCAAAATACAAAGTGCTGGTTATAACCCATAAAACCCGAAACAGCTTAGGCCCACGGTACTTAAGAGAGTGTCTTCTTCTGCATGATCCCATCGTCCACTGCGTCCATCAGGGGAGGCTCGTCTGTGGCTACCTCCATGTCTCCTGGTGGCCACCCAGGGACGGGTCTTCTCTGTTGCCGCCCCGAGACTTTGGAACGCACTTCCCGTGGGAAGAAGAGTCTCCCCATCTCTAGTGGCTATTTAAAAGTGTCTGAAGACACATCTTTTTTACCCAGGCCTTTTAGCTTTTTAACTTTTTAAATTTTAGATTGTTTACTGATTTGCTTTAAACTGTTTTAAACATTTAATTGGTTTTAATGTTTTTGTTTTGTTGTGAACTGCCCTGAGACCTTGGGTTGGGGCAGTACACAAATACGTTAAATAATAAATAAATAGATAAATAAACTAGCTGTTAATGAGGATTAACCAAACATTGGTTCATGAGAATGGGAGGGCTAATTTTAATAGAGATGAATTAGTCATGAGTGTACGGGGGTTAAACTGTTAAATTTATTAATTACAGAGCTGTAGGGTGTTGAGAATTATTCATTACGGGGGCAAATTCAGTCTAATTAGTAACAAGAGTAGCAAAGGTTAAGTGGTTGATGACAGGTGATGACGGAGTGCTCCTTCATGGAAGCAGTGAGGGCTGACCGAGCAGGCCAGAAGGGCAAGAATCCATCCACTCCAGCTTCCTCCGTCCCCACTACCAGGCAATTAGCTGGCTTTTCTGTTTCTGAGTGGACTCCCTGTGAGCAGGCTCGGGTGAGCACCCCGGCTCCTTTGGATCCTCCCAGTGGAAATGTTTGCTGGCTCCCAGGACACCTGGAGCAGAGTCTGGCCAGCTCCTTCTCCATCTTGGCTCACAGCCCGTGGTGCTGGCTGCCGCCACCTCCTCCATGAATCCACCTGGTCGCCTTGAGTGGTTGTCTTGGCCCATGCTTGCTTCTGTCCAAGACGGCCATCTGGCAAGGAAGAACAGCGTCCCTTCCGGTGTCATGTTACTAGCCTTCTCTCCCCGATGATGGCCTTGTCCTGGTCAAGCAAGGCCCACATTCACAGCCATGGAACGCATCATCCTTGGACAGCAGGTGGCTGACCCGCTGCAGATCCCACAGGAAGGGCTGCGTCTGGGTGGTATCTCTGACCTGGTCCAGCAAAGCTCCAAAACGTAACCACTGGCTAGCTCAAGAGCTGGGTGTGGGTGTGAAGAGAGAATGTACTTCTCCCTGCAAGCAGAAGGCAAGCCAATGGGGAATGCCCCTGCTGCATAATGCATGCCCCACCTGAGCCTGGCCATCACCAGGGCATGGCAGCTGGTTTGCCAGTGGCTGGATTCTCAGGTGGGCCTCCGTGCCCATCAGACTGACTGCCTCCCTAGGAGACAGAGGAGGTTTCCCAAGGCGGACCTGCTCACACAAGGCACAGGAGTTTTCCTTCTCCCCCCTCCTAGACAAGAACTGACGCCATTAGCACACCATAAAACTGTTTGGGACAAAGAACTAGAACTCACGCATGGAAATGATTCATCCCACCTCTGAAATTCCCACAAGGTGGGCCACAGAAGGCAGCTCTGGCAGGAGTGGTGTGTGTGTGTGTGTGTGTGATTTCCTTACCGCACCAACCCTCACCTAACAACAGAAACAAGCTTTTTCCTTTGTTGTGGTCTGTTTCCTCAGAGGGCGACTGAATCTTCTTGAGCCCTTTTTGAGGTCACCTCTTTGTCCTTTTCCTTTTTTAACACAGCTTTGATCCGTTTCCTTAGTGGATGCCCGACGTCACCCACAGCCATATATTTAGGTGTGTCCAATACACACACACACATACACACACACACACCCTTCCAGCTGTTTGTTGTGGGCGTCACACGCAGAGAGAGAATGAGCCAGTTTCATCACCCTGATCACACGGCGCGTTCCAAAAGGTCGCCCTGCCATAGCAAGAGCCATGCCCAGCTGTGGTGGCAAGAGGTGTGAGCACAGTGCAAGGCCGACGCATCTCCATCCAAGCTTCTCCGACAGGATGGAGACAGGGCTCCTTCCTCCAAGGTGCAACGGCGCCAGCCTTGCTGGTGTGGTGAGGCATTGCTCTTCTCCACAGCCCTCTGGGTAGGACCCGTCAGCCAGGTCCCCAGAGTCAGAGGATATCCTTGTCAGTCACCAGCCCCAGCGTCAGAACCTTGGGAACGTGACCCTTTCCTTGCTCCGCAAGATCCTGGGCAAGGCTGGAGCCTGCGAACAAAGACACTTCTGTGTCACGTTCCATCCATCTTCCTTCCGGCTGGCCACTGAGGGGAAAATGCTGGGAGGATGGAGATCCTGTCACATGGCGTGCGAAGGGGAGACTTCCCTGGAGCATCCCGTAATTAAGACAGGAAGCACCAGATCCCTTCCGATGTTCCCATTACTGTGGCCAGGATAGGTCGGAATGGGAGTAAATCGTGGTGTGGGAGAGTAACCCATTCAAGCCAAGGTCCTTTTCAAGGAAGGGATGGAGCCCTTCCCAGAAGACCGAACCCGCCTGCCCCCCACAACACAAGGGGGGGCCACTAGTGTTAGGGTTGAACGTCAAAGTAATTGCAATAAAAATGAAATTTGGTTTTTTGTACTCGGGGAGAGACCCCAAGAAAATATCCAAGGTCTACCAAAATGTGAGTCAGGCATTTATTTATTTGTTTGTTTGTTTTGCGGGAAATGCTTTTCTGGGCCACCATTGCTGGTTTTTACTCAACATGACATGAACTTGGAAAATCCAAGCAATCTTGAATAGCTCACACAAGGAATACACAGAAAGATCCAGCGCATGTTTAAATGAAGAAGGAACTGGCACCTGCACCGCCCCGCCCCGCCCCCCCGCCACATAAGCCTTGACCCACCTCAAACCACACACCCCCATGACCAGAAGACTCTGCCCTGACAGATGGACAACTAGCCTCGTGTCTGACCCAGTGCTTTGCTACTGCACAGGACATGGCCAAATGCACGGGCAGACCCTGCGCACACACACACACCCCGTCCATAGTCATTCCCTTCCCTGCTTGATTTCACCGGATGCTGCCTGACAGTTTCCCTCTCCTACACCTGCCGCTGTTTGAGCTGCATCCAGTAGAGCAGCCACATGAGATGATTCCAACGCATCCGGCAGGTCTTCCATTGCATTTGGCCCAAACCATTCTCTCACGTAATGCTCAGTTTGGGACATTACAGGAGTCTTCCGGCCCTGTGGATGCGTGGTTGCCTGGGTGGGGTGTGCAGCACAGATCTCTGACTTGGCAGTCCACCATCTAACACACAACAATTAACACACACAACAATTTAGAATACAGATTTAAAAACCTCAAACTTAAAAGCTATACGTTAAAAGCCTGGCGAAACAGGTATGTTCTCAGATTTCTCTTAAGAACATCCAGAGAAAGGGAGGCTGTAATTTTGTTAGGAAGCGCATTTCCAAAGTCCCGAGGCAACCCTATAAAAGGCCCAGTTTTGAGTCAGTGCCAACGGATTGTGAAAGGGTAGCTCCTCTCAGCAGAATGAGCTGCAAGGAGGTGTGGATGAAGGAGGCCACATCAACCCAGCAAAAGGGTTTCCCTGCACACACTGTCTCTTTACATCAAAATGCAAGATGGCAAAATTTAGCCGGGTACACGGCTTTTTTTGCATAATCCAATTGAGGGCAAAAACAGAGCAAAGTTTACACAAAGTTTGGGGTGTGTGGACCCCTGTTTCTTATCCATTTCAACGTACTCCGGATCTTTCTGCATACTCCTTGTGTAAGCCATTTGAGATAGCATCTTAGCTTAACAGTACAATCAAGAACTATTTTTTACCTTTAATTTGAGATGAGTTTTAGGCTAGGCAAGTAACTCGTGAATGAATGGGACCAACAGAGGACCAGATATGTGCATTTTCCCACGTCCATGTCATTTTGAGTAAAAACCAGCAGTGTACTATACTCAGGTATAGGTAGACCAGTACAGGTTCCTGGGGACACCTTCCTGACTACACCCCCCCGAATGTCACTTTTATTGCCATGGGAGGTTGACCACTCCCACCCCCCACCTCTTGAAATGGCTGGCCTAAACCCCCTCCTCTGGCAGAGAGTGTGGCCAGAGGTCCCAGTGGGGAGCGGGAAGCGACAGGCAGCTGCTGGCCCCCGCCTTCTCCACGACCACAACACAGGCTTGTTCCAGAGAGAAAGCACCCACACCCCCGCCTGGGGGCGACCCCACTGTGCTCCCCCAAAGGGACACCTAGCTCCCCTCTGAGACACGACGGGGAGCGCATTTCCCATAGCTGCCTCCCGCCAAGAGTGGCGTGCGCAGGTTGCGACAGGCAGGCTGGCAATGGAGTTCGCATCTCCCCGCGATTCTGTTCTTCCCGGCCCCTGCCAGCCTCCCTGCCCTCTGCTTATCAGTCCCAAATCAGTAGGCAGAGACACTCCTTCGGAAGAACCTTTTATTGGCCGGGGACAAGAGGCCCTCCTCCTTGCAAGGTGAGGGAGGGGCAGCGGCAGGCACCCTCCTCCACGCCCCCCCGCCCCCTCTCTGCCCTGCGTCCCTGCCAAGCTCCGGTGGGGCCCAGAAAGGGAGAGGCGGCTTGCCACAGGTGTTTGGCCACGCTGCCAGCCCTTTCCCTGCAGGGTTGTTCCTGACGGGGAGCTCTTGATCAGCCGCAGAGAAGACCGGCTTTCTCCCGCAACGAGGGAGGCGCCTGCAGCCAGGCCTGCCCAGGGCCCACTCCCCTCCAGATCCCACCACCCGCCACGTGGAGGCTGCGAGAGGAAAGGGAGCCTCGTGGAGTTCCCGGCCACTGCTGGCAACCTGGGTGCTGGCGAGGGGGTCCCACACCACCCGGTGTGTGCAGACACCGGCAGCAGCAGCCGGCGGCGGGGGGGGAGCAGCCCTGGCTCCCGGGGAGGCCTTCCTTCCCATGAGGCACAGCCCAGGCACCACTTGCCTGCAGTTGGAGACGAGAGAAGCTCATGCCAAGGGAAGGAGACGAGAGCAAACCCTCCTGGCCTTAGGGCCGGCTGCCGCCAGGCGCGACCACGGAGCTGCTGCCTCAGAGCTCAGGGGCCGCGGCCAAACCGCCCAGGGGCGTGTGGCCGAGTTCTCACAAGCAGAGGCCAAGCGGCAGGCCTGTGCCTGGACTCTACCGCTTCAGGCAGTGGGGGGGGGGAGCTCACAGGTTGGAGGACCCCTGCCTATAGGAAACGAGTAGAGACAGAGGAGGGTTGCCGTCTCTCCTGTTCCCTGATGCGTGAGCTGTGTGCCTACAAGGCTCCCTGGGTGTGTGAAGGAGGGATCCGGCTCTGCGATCTCAGCTCAGCTCAGCAGGGCACAGGGCTGCGCTGAGCACCAGGCCTCAGAAGCGGCCAGTTCCTCCTCTCCCCCGTCCCACAAGAGGCGCCATTCTCTGCACCAGCACACTGCCCCCCACCCCCCGGCAGGCAAGGGTCTCCGCCTGCCTCCTGCCACCACGCAAGGCGTCTCTCCTCAGGCCCTGCCAGGCTGAAGGGCTGCTTCTCCCGCTGGGAGGTCCCTTGCGGCTCTTCCTCACACAGAGAGGCGTTTCAAACAGGGCCAGAGGCTGGCCGGCCAGCATGGAGCTGGAGCCGGGGAGCGAGGGCTTGGCAGGGAAAAGGGGAGCCGGGCGGGGGTGGGTGTGTGTGTGTGCCAGGGCTGCTGCTGCGGCGGCGGCGAGGCAAGAAGTCACCTCAGCTTGGGGAAGATCCTGATAAACAGGATCATGCTGATGAAGATGAAGCAGACGACGATCAGCATCAGCCAGAGGAGCCAGTTGACGGACTTCTTGGTGTGCTGCTCCAGGCGGTCGGATTCGTCCTTCAGCTTCTCAAAGTTCTGGTCAGCCAACTTGAGCGAATGCGACAGCGTCTAGAACAAACCCGGCATGGAGGAGGGGGCACTGCCCTGAGTGGCAGGGAAGGGGGCGCCTCTCGGGGGCGGGCACACCGCCAGGGGAGGGCGGGAAGGTCAGGGCCGCGCCAGCCCTCCCCGCTCCCCCAAGCGCCCCCCCTCCCCCGTGGCCTCCCGCAGGGGCCCAGGGCCTTGCCGCAGCCGGTCACAACCGCAAGGCAGCCTGGGGGAGCCCCCACCAGCGCCAAGGCCGCACCTGGTTATCTTGCTTGATCACATTCTGGGCCACCAGCGTGCTGTTCTTGAGGTTGCGCGCCAGGTGCAGCATCTCCTCGGCCAGCTTCTCCTGGATGCTGTGGTGGTGCTGCAGGACGGCGTCCAGCTCGGCAGCTGACTGCTTCTCGTCCGGCAGGGGGCCCCTGGGGAGCACCGAGGGGAGGTTGAGCGCCTTCCCCACCGCAGGCGTCGTCCGGTCGACTATGCTGCCAAGAGAGACGCCTTCCCCAAAGGCGTCTTTATGACGGAGGCTTCTCCCACAGTTTAAGCCAAACAGCACTGAATCGGCCCCAGAGCAGTACTCCGAATCTCCCTGAGCCAAAGCCGCTTGGCAAGCAGCCCCCCCGCCAGCTCCCCGGCCAGTTGGCACCAGGGCTGAAGGGCAGAGGCCCAGAGCATCCTGGGAGCAGAGGGGCACACCAGGGATGTGCACGGAACCAGTTGGGAGGCCCTTTATGGGCCTCCATTCGACGGCAGCGGGGGTGCTGCTTTAAGAGTGGGGGAGGGTGCACTTACCCCTCGCCCCGGCATCCTTTTTTTGCGTACCTCCCTGCCGCCCAGAAGTCCCCGATGCGCCTGCGGGTGCGAGGTGCGCACGCCTGTGCCGGTGTGTGCAGGCGCGCCGGGGACTTCCGGCCATATCCGGCCAACAGAGAGGCTAGCCCCTCAACCCTTGAGGGGCTGCCCTGTTTTGCTCCCAAGCCCCCCAGTGAGCCAAGCCAACGTCTGTGCCCCTCGCTCCCCGAAGCAGGCAGTGCCAGATCCAGGGCACACACCTGGAATTCCTGGCACTGGCGAAGGGGCGTTGCCCGGCTTCCTCTTTCCTGCCTCTCCAACTCAGCAGAATCCAAGTTCATCTGAGTTGGAATCAACAGAGACAGTCTATCCGACCAGAGACCACAACACCCCCAAATGCCCCCGACACTTACGTGCGTTTCCGCAAGCTCATCTCTTCCAGATCTGAGAAGGGGGAAAGAAAATTGCTTTCAGCAGCTTGCAAACGCCCTTTCCCCAAAGAGGCTTCTCCAGGAAACCGGGAAAGGCAGCTGAAGCAGAGCAAGGGCAGCAGCAGAGGCCAGGCAAGAGACGGTGCCCAAGGAGGTCACCCCCCAAGAGTCGAGGGGAACAGGAGCACGATGGGAGCGTTGCTGAAGCGAAGCCAATCCAAAGGGCTTGCTGGGTGGGGGATTCTCCGAGGACGGGGCTGCCAGCGGGAACTAGCCATGAAGCGGACATGCTGCCTCCGGGTCCAGAGGAAACCCCCTGGGAAGCGGCCGCGGGAAAGGGCTCTCTGCCTCCGCGCTTCTGGGCTTGCCCGAGGAATTGGGTTGGCAGCCGCGAGAAACTGACTCCCTTTGGTTTGAGCCGGCGTGGCTCTTGCTATGAAGCCACTGGGGAAGGGGGCGCTACCAGTGCAAGGCTTAAAAATAAAATGCGATGTTTAATGTTTCTTTTTAAAGAGGAGAGATGCTCCAGTCTTGCCTTCAGTGAACTGCAGCTTCCCTGAATGTGAGGAACGGTCAGCAGACACTTACCAGCAACACAGGAGGGGTCCTGGGGAAGCAGAAAGAAGTGTGGCCGCGGGGGAGAGAGAGAAAGAGGTTAAGGGGTGATGCGAGGGCAGAGGGAGGCACTTGTGGGGGCCCCGGTTCTGGGGAGCCCGGGCGCTTGCGCCAGACCCGCAAAGCAGAGCAGCGGCACCCTTCCTGCTTGCCTGTCCCCACAGAGGCAGCAACGACACTGGCCAAGTTAGCTAAGCTGCCAGCCTTGGCTGAACCCTAAAAGTGTGGGGTGTGTGTGTGTGTGTGAGAAAGCACCCAGAGGAAGAGCAGGCAGACGGAACTGGGGTGAAGACGACCACCACGCCACCCTCGTCGCGGAGGAGGAGAAGGGCGGCTCCTTCCAGCTTGGCAACAGGCCCCTCTGGGGAGAGGGAGTGGGGAGGGCTGTGGCCGCCTGGGCCAGGAGGACATACTGTACCAAGCAGCTCGCTCCTCATCTCGCCCGTGTAGCGGGCTTTGGTCTGCAGGTGCACCGTCTTGGTCGCTGGGGTCCGCTCCTTGGTTGTGGTGGGGGTCCGCCCGGGGGCCAGGAACTGATTGGCCAGCACCTTTTCAGACAACGACGACTGGAAGACAACATTGGTTAAAAGAAAAGAAAAGGAAGCTAGTCCAGTGCCCCGTTTCCTACGGTGGCCCACCAGGCGCTTCTGGGAAGCCCACAAGCCGGACGTGAAGGCAAGAGACCGGCTTGCCCACGATGACCCCTCGGCAGCTGGCCTGATGTGGTGAGGCTGGTGAGGCTACTCCACCTGGCCCTCAGGACGCAGCCTCTACCAGGCCAGGGGGCCGGAATCTCGTCTCCACCCCAGAGGTAACCATGCATCGCGCCCAAAGTGCGCCCGAGGACAGAACTGAGCCGGAAAACCTGTTCCTGGGTGCCCAAGCCAGCCGGGAAGTGCTCACCAACTTCTCTGCTTCCAACATCCCTTTCAAGAAATCCACCTTGCGGGAATATTCATTCAGCACCTCGGGAGCTGGCTTGCTGAAAGAGACCATCCCAGGACAGGTCACCACGCAGGGGCCTCCCCGCCCCGCTCGCCCAAGTCCTTCCAACCAGGCGAAAAGAGCCCACACAGCCGGGCCAGGCCGGGCCAAGGCGACTGGGGAAGAGCCGGGGACCCCCGCAGAGGCAGCTTTTCTGTGGGAGGCACTCGCTTGGCACTGCAGAGCACCCGGGGCCAGAGGTGGGCCCCGTCGTGTCTCTGCTGCGCTTTCGAGCACGGTCGGCTCCAAGGGCGTTTTCCCGCCTGACAGCCGTAACGTTTTACTGGGCGGTTTTATGGGCAGGTTAACTCAATGCACTACGCAGAAAGCCAAACTGACAACAAACGGCAGCAAACACAACGCTTCAGATCTGGGCGTGGGGGGGGGTCCGCCCCTCACCTCCCCACTGCCGTGCCCCCTGCCGTGTGTGGACTCATACAGCCTGGTTTCCCAGGCCCAACTGCAATGTCTTTGGACACACAGCAGTTTAAAGCAGCCACCAGAAACCGAGGGCCACCGATTTTTTAATTTTTTGTACTTGCATTTTTAGGGGCTTTTTTTACTGCCACAGAGCGTGACGGAGCCAGCATCTGAACTAGGGCCCACAGAAGCTACCACTAAGCGCTACTTTTCCGGGCTCATCACGCCCCTCCCCTTCACTTATGGGCAGCTCAGGGTCAGCCCAGTTCCAAGCACAGCCTGCCGTGGGGTGCCCCGCCTGTCCCATCTGTGCCTCGAGAGGGCCCTGCCGACACCCAGCGCAACCAACTCACCTGGCGTGCTTCTTCAGTGCGAGCAGCATCTCCTCCAGGGCAGCTACGTACTGGGGAGAACAAAAGGGATGGCAGGCCTGAGTGACGGAGGCCCAGGCCTTGCTCTCCAGTCTTGGGGCCTGGTTTGGAGGTGGTGGTGGCGGCGGCAGCAGCAGCTCTAGCTGGAGGCAGCTTTGGCTGAGCCACTGTCTGTCAGCTTAACCCTACCTCGCAGGGTTGTGGTGAGGGCAAAACAGGATACAGGTACAGAATCGACACTCCCCCCAACCTTTGGGAGACAGAAGAAGAAGAGGTGGCCTGAACCAAGCTCTCTGTGCCCTTCCCCTTGCCACGGACACCAATCCCGCCAGTGGAGTTTCCTCCCAAGCCAGCCGATGTAATCAACATGGCAGCTTTGAGTGGGCAACAGCCCAAGACAGTTCCGGAGCACCCTTCTTGGGTTAGCAGGCTGGGTGGCACAACCGCTTCCCAGAGACCTCCTGCTTCCCAGGAACTGAGGAACGGCCAAGCCCGACGCCAGAGTCGCCTGAAGCTGGCAGGTGGAGCAGCAGCTCAGATGGAGGAGGAGGAGGAGGAGATGTGCTCCCCTGGCAGGGACACCACCCACCCGGTTGGCAGCCCACAGGAATCCACACGTCTCCCAGGCACCAGTCCAGATGCCAGAGCGTGGGCCAAGGATGCCCAGGTGGGAAGGAGGAGGAGATGCCATGCTGGGGGGCCGGGTGGGGGCGCGGATGCCTTCCTGGGATGCAGGTGCCACCGGCCCCCAACCCTCTGACCCTGGGAACTCTCCTTCCAAGGAGCATTTGGGGGGGAGCTGAAGAGAGACGCAAGCTGCTCTGGGGCGTGTCTCTTCTCTGGCACGCAGGAGCCGAGGAGACGCCTCTCCAGGCAAGAGCGCAACTGCGACTGCTATTTCTAGCCCGCTCTTCAAGCAAAGGTCTCAAAGCGGTTTACAAAGAACACGACATAAATCAGAGAGTCTCCCGTCCCCCAAAAGCTCGCCATCTAGAAAGAAGCATAAGGTAGACACACCAGCAACCGCCACTGGAGGGAGGCTGTGCTGGGGCTGGAGAAGGCCAGTTGCTCTCCCCCTGCTCAGCCGAGAGAACCGCCGCTTTCCCAAGGTGCCTCTGGGCTGAGTTAGCAAGGTGAGCTAACCGCCCGGGGGGGGCACGGAAGGGGAGGCCTGCAGAGGAGAGGCTGCAGCAACTAGCCAAGCTTGGGGTGGGGATCTCAACGGAGTTCCTTGTTGCATCCACAAGCGAATGGGCACCTCCCCGGCAGCCGGGCATCAGCACTCCAGAGGACGACGTGAAGCCATGCCCGGCTGGCTCAGAAAAGAAGGCCCTCCAAGTCCGGCAGAGGCCTCTGGGAAGCCCACAAGCAGGGCCTGGAGGCCGCAGCCAGGCCTCCCGGGGATGCTCCCTCTGGACTGAAGCAGGCAGGAGGCTCTGCCACAGCTCAGGCTCGGGAGAAGACCAGTCCTCCAAGAATCGGGCTTGCCCTTTCCAAGGCCCCCTCAGCCCCCTCGTGGCCCTCGCCAGAGCCCCGTGACAGCAAACCCCACCAGTTAAACACCGTTAGCGACCGGGAAAGGACACAGCCCCCCCCCACCCCCACCCCGCCAGCCACTGCCTGGGCTGCTTTCTCACAGCGCAGGCACCTCGACGTGCCGGGGTGCGGCTTTTCAAACGGAAAAGGGCAGGCTGCCAAACCCGCCCCAACTCAAGAAGAGCACCAAGGCTCTCCTCGGCAGGCAGCGGCAACGTGAAAGGCCACCGCCAGGAGAAGCCAGCCCCTCTTGGAGCATCAGCCCGTGGCGGCTGGAAGTCTCGGCCTGCCAGTCCACAACGCCGCCCGCAGTGAAGGAAGCAGCCTGTCCGCAGGAGGCTCTCTGGGGCCACGGCACCCACCCTGCCTCGGGGAAGGACACCCACACCTCAGGGTGTCAGGAACACCTCCAGGGGAGCTGGGCAGGCGAGAGCTCACTTTCTTCCCGGCGGGATTCTGAAGTCCCAGGGCCGAGTGCTTGGAAAAGCCTCTGGCGGCTCAACTGCCGTGGAGGAACACGGCGGAACGGGCCGACTGGATCTCGGGCGGAAACGAAGAGGAGTCTTGACGCTGAGAGCGCAAGAGAGAACTGCACGGGACTCTTCCCTCTCCACCCCCAAGCCAGCCACGGAGGCAGTTTGCTGGCGTCTTGCGCCTCACAACAACCCTGCGAGGTCTGCTAGGCTAGCTGGTAGGCAGCAGCTTGCCCAGCGCAATACCAGGAGCGTCAGGATGGAGCGCAGGCCCAAACCTGGCTCGCCGCATCCCAGTCCCGAGTCCACCACCGGCAGCCCTTCACCAGGAGGCGCCTTGACAGCCAAGCGAGGGGCGGGCGGGCTGCCCCTAGCTCCCCCCCCACCCCCCGAGCTCTTGCCTGCCCCGCCATGCCACAGGAAGGCATCACGACAGACTGCATGCGCAGGAGGCCGGGCCAAGGGGGGCAGCCACCGGGCAACACTCCGTGGAGACCCGCTGCCTGACTGGCCCCAGTCTGTGGTGAGGGACCAGCCGGCCCCCACCTGACTGGGAGCAGAGGGCAAAGCGGCTCAGGGAGAGGGCTTGAAGAGTCGAGGCAACGCCCAGCCAGGGGCAGAAGGGAGGGAATGGGAGCCGCCTCGGCCCACTGGGCCCGCTGAGTCCCCGCCTGGCTGTGAAGGCGCCTGCCTCCAGCTTCCGTGTCTGCGTCTCGGCTAACTGGGCAAAGAGGCACCTTTGTACAGGGGTGATTCTCTTGACTGAGCCGGCGGAGAGCAACTGGCCCTCTCCATCCCCAGCACAGCATCCCTCCAGTGGCTGCTGCTGCTGCTGCTGCTGGGGTCTATCTTCTGTTTTGGGTCCCCCCCCCTCGCAGATTGTGAGCCCTTTGGGAGACAGGGAGCCATCTGATTTGTGTGATTTCTCTATGTAAAGCACTTTGGAAACTTTCTTGCAGTAGCAGCAGCAGCAGTAGTAGTAGTAGTAGGGTCTGTGTCTAGACACCATTCCTCTTAGGGGGGACATCACACAGGTGCTCCTGAGCAAGAAGTGGGAGTCACCACCATCGCCCTCCCCCATCCTTTGGCAACTGCATGCCTGCCCCCCCCCCCCAAGGCCCACAGGCGTAGCTCTTCGCTGCACGGAAACACAGGGCTGGAAAAGCGCTTCACCGGATGAGCTCACGGCCTGCCACGCGGGTGTCAGAGGACAGGGGAGCTCTGCCAGGGGCATTTGGGGGACACGTGAGCATTCATTCGCGTGGCTGCCTCTGAAGGCCCCCAAACAGGCAGCAAGGCCACAGGTGCAGCACCGCCCACAGGCACTGGAAAGGGCTGCTCCGGGTGAATTCCTGCCTGCCGGGAGGAAGGGAGCGACCCTGGGGGCTCCCGCGCACCTTCTCCAGCCGCCACTCGCCCGGGCTCCGCCTGTCGGCCGCCAGCGCCTCGCAGCGGCTCAGCAGCCGGACCAGCTTCAGTTCCGCCCGGGGGACCGGCGCGGAGCCCAGCCCGGCAGCCAAGGCCATCGCGGCGGCTGCCTCCTAAGCCGGAAGTGGGGCCGCCGAGCGGCGCGCCAGTGCTTCCGGGTTAGTAAGCCCGACCCTCCTCTTCAGCGGCTGGTTGGCCCCGCCTCTTCCGGGGAGGGATACTCTATGGTTTCCTAGCGTCCGGAAGTTCTCCTTTCCTTTTTCCGGCGCGGCCTCCATTGCACAGCAACAGCTACAGCAGGTGAGCTCCGGGAGCCGGCGGCGGCGAATCCGAGCCCATCCGCCCGCGGGGAGCAGCCGGGGGAGCCCCAAATGCAGCAGCGGGGAGGGCGGCTGTTGCTGGAGGGGCGAGGTCCTCGCGGGGCGGCCTCCTCCTCCTCCTCCCGGGGCTGGCGAGCCGGCGGATACCCGGGCCCGGCTGCTTGGTTGTGGCTTCTGGGCGGGGGGGGGGAAGCTTCTCGCGCTGCAGCTCGGGGCGGGGGCCGTGCCTCGCCCGCCCGCCTGCCCGGATCCTGACGACCGCCCTGGGAGAGGAGGCGCCTGTTGGGTCGGGCCCGCTGCGCAGCTCGCCCACCTCTGGGGAGCCCACGAGCAGGAGGGGATGGGGGCAGGCCGCGAAGAGAGGCTTCCCGAAGCTGCTGACTACAGTTCCCAGCATCCCCAGCTGCCATGGCCCCTTGGGTTGGGGATTATGGGAGTTGTAGTCAACCACATCTGGGGGACCCTAGTTAGAAGGCACATGGGCCGGCCCTCTCCCCTACCCGCGCCCCCCCCCCGCAGCTGGGGTCCGGAGGCTTGCCACCCCCCTTCCCCACAGTGGTCTGGGCTGGAAATGGCAAGGAGTGGGCTGAAGACCCAGCTTGGGGCAGGCGGGCTCCCTAGAGGCCTCCTCACCCCTCCTCTCCGCCCTTCCTTCCCCAGCCATGGCGGTCCGCTACCCGATGGCCGTGGGCCTGAACAAAGGCCACAAGGTGACCAAGAACGTCTCGAAGCCGCGCCAGTGCCGACGCCGAGGGGTGAGTCGGAGGGAGGGAGGGAGGGAGCACGAGCCTCGGCCTGCCCCTTGCACCCGCTCGGCAGCGGAGCCCAGGCTGGTGGAGTCCCGCTGGACATGCTGTGGGTTGCCAGGAACTTCGGCCAGGATGCGGCCCGGAGCAACCCACCGGTGGGAACCGTAGCAGGGGTGGGGGGAGACACTTGGCCCCCTTCCTGCTGCTCCTGGGCTGCTGACTTGCACTTGCCCAGTGGGCTAGGAACATGGGAAGCTGCCGGATACTGAGTAGCAGCTTCTCCAAGGTTGCAGGCAGAAATATCTCTCCACCCTCTCTTGGAGATGCTGCTGCCAGGGCGGGGACTTGGGACCTTCCCAGAGCGGCTCCATCCCCTGAGGGGAATCTCTTCCAGGGCTCGCACTTTCATCTGCAATCGGGGTGAACCCTGCTTAGCTAAGGGGACCAGTCATGCAAAAAAAGGAGAAACTTAATATCTTGCCTAAGTAACTCTGCAAGGTCTCAGCAACACAGATCGCATTGGGGGAGTCTTACATAAGAACAGCCCTGCTGGAAAGGGGCTTAGACAGATTCATGGAGCACAGGTCTGTTCTTGGCTACTAGTCTGGTGGCTGTGGGCCACCTCCAGCCTCAGTGGCAGGATGCCTCTCACTATACCAGTTGCAGAGGAGGAGCAGCAGGAGAGAGGGCCTGCCCCTTTCAACTCCTGCCTGTGGACTCCCCAGAGGCATCTGGTGGGCCACTGTGGGAAACAGGATGCTGGACTAGAGGGGGCCTTCTTAGGCCTGATCCAGCAGGGCTGTTCTTATGGATCTAGTCCAGCATCATGTTTTGCACAGTGGCCCACCAGATGCCTCCGAGAAGCCCACAAGCAGGGAGTGAGGATATGCCCTCTCCCCTGCAGCTGGTATTGAGAGGCATTGTGCCTCTGAGGCTGGAGGTGGTCTATAGCTCTTGGACTAGTAGCTATGCATAGCTCTGTTCTCCATGAATTTCTCTAAAGCCATCCAAGCTAATGGCCATCACCACATCCTGTGGCAGAGAATTCCACAGATTAATTATGTGCTGTGTGGAAAAGTACTTCCTATTTTTGGTCCTAAATTTCCTGGCAATCAGTTTCATGGGGTGGCCCCTGGTTCTCGTCCTGTGAGAGAGGGAGGAGAATTCCTCTCTGTCCAGGCTCTTCTCCATGCATGATTTTATACACCTCTGAAATGTCCCCCATAGCCTCCTTCAAAGCAGAGGGCCTGCTGCTCTCTACAGCTTGTTATGATCATGTTCGGAGCAAAGCAATATTTTTTAAAAAGTAATCCATATTGGGGAGCAGTGGTCCCTCGTAATTTTTTCCATCTGTGTGTGGAATGAGTTTTGTTCTGGGCAGCAGTATCAAGGCAGTGCGCAGGCACATGCATTCAGAATGGGGCCTTCCTGATTCCACCTCAGTGGGATCTAAAATTAACTGAGCGGACATCAAAAAACTCTTGGGAAGAGGCACCAAGTTCATGTTTCCCCCCTTGTCTTGTAGCGCCTGACCAAACACACCAAGTTTGTCCGGGACATGATCCGGGAAGTGTGTGGCTTTGCACCTTATGAGAGAAGGGCCATGGAATTGCTCAAAGTCTCCAAGGACAAGCGGGCACTGAAGTTTATAAAGAAAAGGGTGAGTGGTGTGAAAACTGGATCCAGAATGCTCTCTGGTCCCTCAGGTTGAGCAGCGGCTGGGGCACTTCTGTCTTGTCAGCTGCGCCCACTTCTGAAGGAAATGGTGCATGTGCTGGAAACCTCTTGGCTTGACCACTACAATGCTCTCTACATGGGGCTGCCTTTGTATGTACTCTGGAAACTACAGTTGGTGCAGAATGCGGCAGCCAGACTAGCCTCTGAGAAAACCCCAAGGGACCATAGAACACTGATCTTAAAAGAACTGCACTGGCTGCCAGTATGTTTCGGAGCGAAATACAAAGTGCTGGCTATTACCCAGAAAGCCCTGGATGGCTTGGGTCCAGGATATTGAAGAGCGTGCCTTCTTTGTCATGAACCCTCCTCTCTATTCAGATCAGCTGGGGAGGCCACTTGCAGCTTCTCGGGCCTGGGCCTTCTCGGGGGCTGCCCCGGGGCTCTGGAATGCACTCCCTGTTAAAGTCCGGGTCTCTCCATCCTGGCTGTCTTTTAAGAAGACCCTTAGAGCACACCTGTTTTCTCAGTCTTTGGTTTCCTATCATTGTTTCAGGCATTTTAGGTCTTCATAGTTGTATTAATTTGCGTACACTGCCTATGGATGCACTTGTCAGGTGGCATAGAAATATGATACAGAAATCCAACAGTGGGTGGTGGTGGGAAGGAGTGGAGGCAAGGTTCAGGGAGCCCAGATGTCACAAACCTTTCAATGGACCTGCCTTGGAAAGAGGCGCCTCTCTGCTTGGGGCCTTGGAGTTGAAGTCCAATAACATCCGAGGACCCAACGCTGAGAATCCCTGTGCTAAACTATACAACAGCCAGCTGGGACGTAGCCCTTGTGGCCAAGATGCTGGAACTTCCAGCTGTTTGTAGCACTGACCTTGATGGCTCTTCTGCCCAACAGGTGGGGACTCACATCCGGGCCAAGAGGAAGCGTGAAGAACTCAGCAATGTCCTGGCGGCCATGAGGAAGGCAGCAGCCAAGAAGGACTGAGCTGCCTTGTCCTCCTCTCTGTCCCAATAAAGCTTCTTTAAGACATTCCCCAGGCTGCCTAGAGTGCTTTTCAGGGGTGCTGGGTGGGCCCCCGAGAGGAATTCTTTAGAGCCCAGCCACTGTCTTGGACCTCGTAGCAGAAGTGAGTGGCTTCATACCTTCCATGCTGGAGAGGTCAGCCTGGGGAGTCTGCTGACTCTGACCCAGAGAGAAGGCCCCAGGTTCAGCCCTGGACTTCACCACCAGCCTGCCTTGTAAGTACTGCTACCTACGAGGCAAGAGGGAACAGTGGTCTGAGGCTGGAGAAGTCAGGTCTCAGGGCTGCTTTGCAAAAGCTAGACAAACATTGTGGTTTTCACAGGATATACTTTTAATCAAGTTCATAATTCAAATCATTTGGTGTGGGAAATGCTTTGCAGCGACCAAGGCATGAAGAAACCAATCCCTCAGTGGGGCAGCGACAGCTACTTAGCAGCAAATCCAGTCCACTGCAGCCCCAGGCCCTTCTGGCAGTGGGGTGGCAGAGGGCCAGGCCCCCACCGCGGAGGCATTTCAGCCCCAGCAGCTCACCCTCCTGGGGAACTGGGCTTTGGGAAAACAATGTCAAAGATCTCCTTGTAGTGCTCCACAAAATGCACTTCGAGTCCTTCGCTGATGAAGGCAGCCAGGTCCGAATAGTCCTTCCTGTTCTCTGCGGGGAAGATGATGCAGGAGACGCCAGCTCGCTTGGCCTGGGGAGGGAAGCAAAACACAGGCTCAGCCCTGGAGCATCAGCCTAAAAGGGGGCTCCCAGGATCCCAAACAAAAGCCATTCTAGCTGAGAATTCTGGGAGCTGTAGTCAACATCTGGGAATCCCTGTGGGAGGAAACACCAGACCCAGCCCCCCTTCTGGCTCGGATACTCCAAAAGGGATCTCCCCAGTTCATATTTGGGTGGATGGGCTGGAATTTGCAAGGAGCTGGAGGGCTGCCCCAGTTGCAGGTAGCTCGGCTCACTCCTTCGGCACCCCTGGACTAGTCCCATGCCATCTGTTTCCAACAGGAGAACCCTGCAGAGGGTGGGTGGTGATGTGTGCCCAACTTCTTGGTGCCCAGAACCCCTTTTCAGTAGCAGAGGGAGCTTTATTTTTATTTTATTTTTTAAATCAAGAATAAGTTGCAACAGCCAAAAAAACCAGAGTTGTGGGGGGTCCTGGACTTGTTTATTCCAGCAGAAACATTTAGAGGGCGACATGTTTTTAAACACGAGTGACCACCTATGAACTCTACAGAGGGAACGTAACAGCCCTGCTGGATCAGGCCCAAGAAGGCCCAACAAGTCCAGCCTCCTCTTGCCCACCAGATGCCGCTGGGGAGCCCACAGGCAAGAGGTGTGTGCCTGCCCTCTCTCCTGCTGCTGCGGCTGGAAGTGGCCTACAGCCCTCAGACCTGTCCTTGGTGAATCTGTCTAAGCCCCTTGGAGAAGGGACGACATCAAAGCAATCCCTATTACCCGATCCTGAGTTTGCAGCCCCTGCCAAGTTCCTTGAAGGATCAGCACCCTTCACAAAACTGTAGCAGAGTCAGGTTCTGTCTTCTGGCCACCCACCCCATTTCGGGGAGGAGATGCTACCCACACATTGGGGACTGGAGGTGGAACTCCTGGCCACAGCAGGAGGGAAGCGCTTTGCTCTGGGACTCACCGCAATGGTTTTCTCCTTGATCCCCCCAACAGGAAGAATCTTCCCCGTCAGCGACACCTCCCCGGTCATGGCCACGTTTTGCCTCACGGGCTGATCCATCGCCAAGGAGAGCAGGGCTGTGACGATCGTGCAGCCTGCGCTTGGTCCATCTTTGGGGGTAGCTCCCTAGCGGGAAGAGACAGAGTTTGACCTTCTAATTTCTTCTTTTTCTTCTTTAATGTTTTGGGGGAAACCAAGAGGAACCGCAGAGCCAGGAAGCAGTCAGTGCGATCATCGCTCTGCTGCTCCAAAGCGACTGCACAGCACACAGCCGCTCTGCTGCCCAGAGGCCAGGCACGAGCCGGGTGCCTGCCCACCCCGTCTGCACACTTGACACCGCTGACCTCTGGCACATGGAGGTGGATGTGGGAAGACACCAGGTAGTCGTTGGCGGGCTCCCTCTGCATCAGGAAGGCCCGGGCAAAGGTGTAGGCGATCTTGGCGCTCTCCTTCATCACGTCTCCCAGCTGGCCGGTGACTTCCAGGGAGCCCTCCTTGTTCTCCTTCTCCTTGGGCCGCCGCAGGGAGGTCTCGATGAATAAGGTGGAGCCCCCTGCGGAGGGAGGCCAGGCCAGGGTCACAGCAGCCCAGGCAAGGCTGGCCCCAGCGGCAGTCCAAGCCAGGCTCTCTCATTACATGCGGTTGGACTACAACTCCCCTCACCCCTTTGGCCACCATGGCTGGGGGAGATGGGCTCTGTAGTCCAACCTCTACATTAAGCTGGTCCAGGCTGCTGTTCCTCTGGGCGGGAGGAGGAGGAGGGGCAGGGTGTCTCTTCCCCAGGGCAGCTGGCGCCAGCACAGCCTTATTCCCACAACCGCCCTCGGAGGGAGGTTATGGCAGAACGAACACGGTCAAGAGCAAAGGGCCACTAGCCCAGCCTCCTGCTTCCCATGGCTGCCACCCACCAAATGCCTCTGGGGAGCCCACAGGCCGGGCAGAAAAGCAACTGGAAATGAAAAGGTAGACTGCCTTGGAAGATGGAGGTACCATTTAGCGGTCATGGCTAAGAGCTCCTGCTGAGCCTCTCCTCCTCCCTGTACGGGTCTAATCCCCCCTTTTAAAGCCATCTGGGAGAGTGCCAGTCACCATAGCTTGTGGCAGTGAGTTGTGTGAATGTCTGTCCTGGCAGTCCTTTCTTACTGACTACAAATATGACTAATAGTCCTGCCTATTAGTTTCACTGGGTGACCCCAATCCTGGAGCGAGGAGGAAGTCTCTCTCCCTTTCCCCACCCAATTTGTACCCTCACTTTTGCCTTCTCTCACCCCCTTATCATCAGGGTCCCCCTCCTGCTTCTCCGGTGCTACGGTGTCCCTTCTGAGACAGACCCACCAGAGGAAGAAGCCCAAGGGGCGTCCAGCCCAGCATGGGGCCCAAGCAGAGCTCCGCGTGGCCCCCAGTGGCCCCAGCCCCCTGCTTCTCACCCATGGCTGTCCAGGCCAGGCCCATCACCACTCCTGGGGGAGTCACATTGTACATCCGCTCCACGGTGAAGATGGGCTTCCCGACAAAGTCCTGGAGGTTGCCAGGCGTCACGTCGACTTTCTCGACTTCCCCGCTGACGATCTTGTACGCAGATTTCCGAAGCACCTGAGGGGAAGGAGGGAGGGTTGTTGTGTACTTCCAGCAGAAGACGGGCACACATGGCGGACAGGGGGAGAGACGGCCCCTCCGAGGCCCCTCCGATGGGCTCCCTCACCTTCTCCACTTGCTTCTGGAGGTTCCTCACTCCGCTCTCTCGGCAGTACTGCTTGATGAGGACAGTCAGGACCTCAGGGGTGATGCTGGCCTTGCTCTCGTCCAAGCCGCACAAGATGCGCGCCTGAGGGACCAGGTACCTCTGCGGGGGGAGGGAGAGAGAAAGAGCCCCCGTCACCCAACGCCGGCGGCAGGAGGAGAGGGCCCCGGCCTTTCCCCGCTGACCGTGTCCGGCACCCCCAGCACCGTCCTCACCTCGGCGATCGCCAGCTTCTCTTGGGCAACGTATCCCGAGACGTTGATCATCTCCATCCTGTCCCGCAGGGGCTCGGGGATCGTTTCCACCACATTGGCAGTGCAGATGAAAAGCACCTGGGGGGAGGAGAGGCTGCTTCGGGAACCAGGCCTGGCCCTCGCTCATCACCCAAGAGCCAGGGGTCATCCCTGGACACTGACGGGCAGGAGGAGGTTTAGGACAGACGAGAGGAAGGACGTCCCCCCGTGTCCCCCCCCACATGGCACAGAGCTCAACGAGGGAATTCTCAGCCCTGGGAGGCAGTGATGGCCACCTGCGTGGCTGGCTCCCAAAGGGGCTTCGCAAACGCACGGAGGTCAGGGCTATCGGGGGCTAGGGGCTGCCTCCAGGCTCACAAGCAGGAGGCCTCCGAAGGAACGCCAGTGGCAGGGGAGCCGTAGCAGGAAAGGGGGCAGGCCTTTGTCTCCTGCTTGCGTGGCTTCCCAGGGACCTCTGGGAGCTGGACTAGAGAAGCCTGATGCCCTGGCCCAGCTGGGCTGCTCCCCTGTGCTCTTGGCCTCTAGCCCGCGACAGCCTGACAGCGAGGCCAAGGCTATCCTCCCTTCTGGCTCCGCCTCGCAGCTCGGCTACACCAGACAGCAAGCCACCGGTGGCCGGGGCAAGCGTCTGAAGGACCCCCCAGCCCTGGGGGAAACCATCTGGGGGGGTGGCGGCAGCGGGGGGAGAAAGCCACACCTTGGACAAGTCCACTGGCACATCAAGATAGTGGTCCAAGAAGTTGGAATTCTGCTCCGGGTCCAGCAGCTCGAGGAGTGCCGAGGCGGGGTCCCCTTGGTAGCCCCTCCCCATTTTGTCCACCTGTGGAAGAGAAGCGACAGCCCGCTGCGGTCACCCACCATCTAAATCCAGCGAGCCCAGACAGGGCCCCATCGGAAAGCCACCGAGGGGCTGCCAGCGCCTTCTTACCTCATCAATCAGGACCAGGGGGTTTTCCGTCTTGGTCTTCTTCAGGCACTGGATGATCTTCCCTGGCATCGCCCCCACGTACGTCCGCCTGGAGGGCAAGAGACCACGCCTGGGGTCACACCCCTGGCCCTCGCCCCCAGACAAAAGTGTGTGTGCAGGTGCTGGATTTCGGAGCGCGGTCATGTTCAGCAGCCACACCAACCGACCACAAGGCACAAAGCAAAAGCCACAGCAAGCCAGCAGTTCGTTTCTCTTTGTTCCTCTAACCCCCGACCTCCTGTGGCTCCAGTTCTAACTCTCGGGCAGAGATGAAGCATTTCCCGTTGCATAGAAGAGGTGGAGACAGTGGAGGATGGGGCCTGGGCCTCTCTTCCCCTTCAGAACCTCTACTTAATTTTTTAAAAAGACGACAATGACAATGACGTCAGCTTCTACAAGACTGGCATGCCTAAGAAACACATCTCAAGGGACGAAAATCTCATGACACAAAACTGGATAGAAATATAGGAAGCTGCCATATACCGAGTCAGACCCTTGGTCCATCTAGCTCAGTATTGTCTGCACAGACGGGCAGCGGCTTCTCCAAGGCTGCAGGCAGGAGTCGCTCTCAGCCCTATCTTGGAGGGAACTTGGAACTTTCTGCCTGCAGGCATACAGGTGCTCTTCCCAGAGTGGCCCCATCCCCTGAGGGGAACATCTTACAGTGCCCACACATGTAGTCTCCCATCCAAATGCAAACCAGGGTGGACCCTGCTTAGCAAAAAGGACCATTCATGCTTGCTCTCACAAGACCAGCTCTGCAAGTGACTGTATATACATGTGGGATGTGCTACAACGTCTGTCACCAAGAGAACTTCTGAAATAGGACAACCAGTGAAGGGTGAAGAATAGGGAAGGGGTGTCCTCACTTGCTTTGGAAGCTTCCTTTTAATTCTGTCTCCCCACCCACCCCTGCATTAAAAATACCAGAGAGAAGTCGGCCTGAAAGTGTGCAGAGGGCACCCCCTGCCAAGATCTCAGAAGCCAGGGGGTCCTAGGGCAGCCGAGAGAGTGGTCCCTTGAATCCACAGAGCCCCCACGCCCTGCTCCTCATGGCTAAATTGCAAAGAAAACATTATGCCGATTTCCCCATGCCGCTTTATTGATGCGGGCTGCAGAACGGAGCTGCTCTCGGCACACGACTTGGCCTGGCTTGGTGCGGCATTTCAGGCCCACGGCACCGAGCGCATATTCCCAAGCGGCAGAGAAGAGAGAGGTGAGCAGGAGTCCCGTCCACTCACCGGTGCCCTTTGATTTCCGCCACATCCGTCATCCCACCCACACTGAAGCGGAAGTACTCCCGGTTGAGGGCTCGAGCGATGGAGCGGGCGATGCTGGTCTTGCCCACCCCGGGAGGGCCGTAGAAGCACAGGATCTTGCCTTGGGTGGACCCCCGGAGCTGGCTGACGGCAATGAATTCCTGCGGGGGAAGAGAGTTAGAAACCTGGCCTTGGGTTTACGGAAACTGGGACATTTGTGATCCCACGCCACCCCAAAGACCCCAAACCTTCTGCTTCACTAGGGTTGCCTGTGAATGCAGCCTTCCTTTCCAGGCTGGAGCATGGAACCCCAACTCAACAACTGCTATAAGAAACAATACACTTTGAATATCTTTAGTACAGAATGTACAAGGCGATATAAACAAGGTATCATCATAAATGCATAAAATGTGCCAAGGAGGTGAAAAAGAGACATGTGTAGTGTTAGAGATTCCATGTTTTGCAATCCTTCATCAGTCAGGAACAGAAGGGTGCCCGAAGGCTTTTCAATACGACACCCAGCAACTGCATGTGAAACAGGCACTCACAAGAGGTTACGGCAGTGCATGGGACTACGATTCAAAGAAGAATTCTTGAGCATGGGCTACTGGCCATTGGATGCGCTGAAGACAGCAGCTGGCTTCAACATGTCAGAAGCCTTATGGTGTTTTATCAGCACAGAAGAGACCCATTTGGGGCCCTTCCGTTCCTGACTGATGGGAGGATTGCAGAACGTGGAATCCATAGTGCTACACTTGGGTCTCTTCTGTGTTCTTACATTGTGTTTATACTTAAGCTTGGCACGTTTTATGCATTAATAATTATACCTGTACATGTTGATACCATCTTTTGCGTTTTGTATTTAAAATATCCCAAGTGCTCTATTCCTGGCAGCACTCACTGTGCTTGGGCTTCGTACTAGCCCTTAAATGCTACCCAGTTGGTTCTGCCATCCAGACCTGGAGCAGCTTTTCCAAACTGCATCTTTGCAAGTTATGGAAACAACATATTCACAGGTTCAGAGTGTGGACCGTCCCGGCTGAGGAATGCGTCTCCCGTAAGGCACACCTCTAGGCAGGAAACACACTCCTGTGAGGCAGGGCTGCTCAACCTTGGGCTCAGGATTCCCACTCACAGGGACTGCCAGATGTTGTGGACTACAACGCCCAGAATCCCCCAAGCAAAAGCCATTGCAGCCAGGGATGCTGGGAGTTGTAGTCAACAGCATCTGGGAATCCCTGTGAGAGGGAACACTGCTCGGGCCCCCAGATGTTGTTGGACTGCAACTCTTCACATCCCCAGCGACAGGCCCAACACTCTCGCTAGGCAAGGACTCATCTCTTGGCTACGGCGTGCACGCATCTTTTCTCAGCCAGAGCGCTTCACACCTTATAAACGTGATCTCTGTTTCCTGTCCCTCTTTATATTCCAACACTGATCTGTTTCTCTTAAGGCAGCATTAGGGATGGGGCCGGAACGGTCCAGAGGCCATTGAAAAGGCCTCCGGACCGGTCCTGGGTGGTTCGGTTCGGGGGTGGGGGGTCGCTTTAAGAGCGGCGGGAGGGTTTACTTACCCCTCCTGCCGCTTTCCCGCTCTGGCGCCGTAAATTTACGAGTAATTGGGGGGCGGCAGGATACCTCCCTGCCGCCCCTTCCCCGATCTTGCTCTGAAAAAACCTCCCAGTAGTCCTTTGCGTCTCTGACGTGTGTGCGCGTGCAAAGGACTACTGGGAGTGTTTTTAAGAGCAAGATCGGGGAAGGGGCGGCAGGGAGGTATCCTGCCGCCCCCCAATTACTCGTAAATTTACGGCGCCAGAGCGGGAAAGCGGCAGGAGGGGTAAGTAAACCCTCCCGCCGCTCTTAAAGCGACCCCCCCCGTGCTGGACCGCAGTGTGGCGGTTCTGTGCACACCCCTAGACAGCGTGCACGCACACGGTTTCAGTCCAGATGCCACCAGGCCATTACCAGGATCCTCTTTTTGACGTCCTCCATCCCGTAGTGATCCTCCTCCAGGACCGCCTGGGCTCGGGTGAGGTCCAGGTTCTCCTCGCTGCACTTGCCCCAAGGGATGGAGGTCAGCCAGTCCAAGTAGTTCCGGGTGACGCTGAGGAAACACACACACACAGAGCCGCCCGACGGCGTCAGAACCGCCCCAGAGCCTACCGGAGGACCTCCTCCTCCTCCTCATGCAACCCCCAGTCCCCACAGGGGCCTCCGCCCCCACCTCACACTCGCAACCGGGGAGGTTTTCTTTTCTGCAGAGGGGGGCAAGAGGGGCCCCCACCTGAACTCGGAAGAGTGGTTGTCCAGAAGCCCGAGCTTGCTCAGCTCCTCGTCGATCACCTCCGTCACATGCTTGGGCACCACCAGCTCCTTCAGCCGCTCCCGGAACTTCTCCTCAATGGCGTCCTTGTCCTCCTTCTCCAGGCCCAGCTCCTTCTTGATGATCTTCAGCTGCTCCTGCAGGAGGTACTTGCGCTGCGTCTGCTTGATCTTCTCCTCCACCTGCGGAAGGGACAACGGGCAGCTGCTTTCCCGGAAGAACTCAAGAAGGGCCCTGCCGGATCAGGCCCAGGGAGGCCCGAGTAAAGAGCCGCGGATGCTGCAGCCTTGCCTCCTAAGGCCCCGACCATCTCGGCTGCCCTCTCCCAGCTCTGAGCCCCTCCCGAGAGGGAGCCCCCACCGCCCCACCCAACCATCTGCAGGCAGAGACGCGCTCCGGCCTCACCTCTCGCCCCAGCCGCTGCTGGAGTTTGCTGAGCTCATATTCCTTCTTGAGGAGAGAGAGGGCTTTGTAGAGGCGCTTGGGGATCTAGGAGAGAGAAGCAGACACACCACCCGTCGGGCTCACCCAGGGCACACAGCCCGAGCCGCTGCTCAGGGGACAGCCAGGCCCGGGACGCCCCTGCCCTTACGTTGGTCTCTTCCAGGACGTCCTGCAGCTCGTGCGACTCGGCCCCCGTCAAGGCCGCGCCCATGTCGCTCAGGTAGATGGGGTTGTCCACCACGCGCTGCCCTGCCTGCATCATCTGCAGCACCGACTCTCTGGGGAGCGAGAATCAGCAGTCAGAGCCCGGCCACTGTCTTCCCATGCCACCGTGTTCAGTTACAACCCGGTGAGCTGGAGTCATCTGCAGTCACTGCACACCCTGGCTTCAGTTTCCTGGAAAGAGCCTTTAGTAATAACTAACTAAAGGCTCTTTCCAGCAAATTAAAGCCATATGGTTATCCCCGATTGAAGCTTTAGTACGTAAAGCGATAAATATGCAACCGCAATGGGGTACCTATAGGGATCTGTTGTGTTTTCAAGAAAAGGGCTGTAAGTTAAAAAAATTAATCGAAGTACAAAATCTGGTTAGTAATTGGTTTCAGTACCATCAGTTAAATGAAGTTTTTAAGAAGGATTCCAAACTTGGATTTGAGGATCAAATGTCAAGATTTGAGAAGGAGCTATGTGAAAATGATGAAAAATTAGTGTCTAAGATGTATAGGCTGTTGCTTTTGGAAGAGACAAGAGATGAAGTGGGTCATAATATAGATATGACAGCTTGGGAAAAATTATGGAAAACTGATTTAAAGTTCACTGCATGTTACACTTTAAAAGAAAATTATTATAAGATGATGTACAGGTGCTATTTGACGCCTAAAAATTGGCGATAATGTATAAAAATGTTTCAAACAAATGTTGGAAATGTGGACATTGTGAAGGAACTTTTTTTCATATGTGGTGGTCTTGTAGGAAGGCAAAGGCCTTTTGGGACATGATATGAGTTAAAAAAAAAAATTTAATGACATTTCCTAAGAGCCCAGAATCCTCCCTGTTGGGAATAACGCAAGGAGAGTTTTCCACAAGCAATTTAACATTCTTCATGTATGCAACCACGGCGGCCAGAATAGTATATGCACAGAAATGGAAGGACAATGAACTGCCCTCAAAAGAAGATTGGCTGATAAAAATTTTGGAATATGCGGAGATGACAAAACTTATAGTACTGATAAGAGATCAACATTTAGAAGGTTTTAAAGAAGATTGGAAACCATTCTTACTGTACCTAAAGAACTATTTTCCTAATATTGATTTTTCAATAGGGTTTGAAATTTAGTAATATTAGCAGGTTGAGTAGACTAAAATAGAGTTTGGTAAGATATAGGATATATGTTTTGAATTATTATAGCAAGGGTTAATTGTATAGTTAGTGATTCACGCTGATTGGTGAGCTGGAAGTCCATTTTTGTTTAATTAGATGTAATGAGATGTTCAAGATATTGTTAAAATCAATAAAAATTTAAAGAGAAAAAAAAAGGAAAGAGCCTTTAGTAATGGCTTGAAGTGTGTGTGTGTGTGTGTGTGTGTGTGTGTGTGTGTGTGTGTGTGTGTGTGTGTATGGATCCCAGATGCGTTTACATCTTGATGTATGGCAAGAGTTCTCAAACTTGGGTCCCCAGATGTTTTTGGACTACGATGCCCGTCATCCTTAGCCACAATGGCCAATGGGATGATGGGAGGAGACGGAAGCCTATTTGACAACTCTGAGTCTGCACGGACAGTCTGGTGGCCAGCACAACCAGCTCGTTTGTTCTCCAGCCCTCCGGCCCACTCCCCTTTCCTGCTGCAAGAGCACCAGCCCACCACCCACAGGCTAGAGTGACAGAGTCCCTTCTGGAAACCTGCCAGGTACAAAGTGCCTCCAGGAAGGAGCCGGGGGCATTTCTGAGCCCCAGTCAGAACAGCTGTTCTTCAGACCCAGGCGGCAGTGGTGGCCAATTCCAGTGCTGTAGTGGCCAGCGGCTAGCTGGGCTGCTATGCTCCCCCCCAACTCCTGATAAACTCGGCACTCCGAAGAACCAGCCACCCCAATCATCCTCCAACAGACGAGCCCCACAGCAAAAGAGGGGGATGACTTTCCAAGTTCAGGTTGACAATGGTGGGGCGGGCGTGGGGGAGACAGACCTGTAAAGAGGGTTCAAGGCAATGATGTCGCGGATGGTCTTGACAATTTCTGCCGTCAGAGCCTACAAACGAGACACCGGGGCGCGGTCTGAGGAGCGGAGCCGAAGGACGCAAGGCAGCCCCCAAGGGTGACCCAGGCCTTCCCCCAGAAGGGTCGGCCTCTCCTCTCCCTCTCCCGCCCTCGACCCAAACAGAATCATCGCTGTCTGTGCGAAGACTCACAAGGACAAACGGGAGTCGCGAGGCTTTCCCCAAGAGAGGCTGCCTCCTAGTGGACCAAGCAGGGAAGGGCCCCGAGCCACATGCAGGGAGAAGGGCCTTCTCTAGCCCGGGCTGGAGACGCTGCCGGGGACCTCCTGCGTGCCCCGCGGGGGCCCGGCCCGGCCCGGCCCGGCCCTGCCCTCCCTTACCTTGACCTCTTCCGTGACCTGGAACTCCTCATGGGCGACGTTGTCCACTTCCACCATGAGCACCTCCCCAAGAGAGGCCTCCAGGGGCTCCAGCACCCCCTCGCCTGCCTGCTCTGGGGCCACAGGCTGCTCCATCGCCTCCCTCTGGGACCGCTTCTGCCTGCCCCGGGCCTTCTGCTTGGCCTCGGGCTCCGGCTCCTCGGGCTCCACCTCCAGCAGCTTGTTTATACGGATCCTGCAGCAAGACACACGGGGGGGGGGGCAGCTGAGCAGGGCCAGCTGCTGGTGCAGAGACTCCCTTTTTGAGGGCCAAAGGGGAGAAGAGCTGCACGTCTGGGAAGGATCTGGCCCCTCCCTGTCGCAGGAGGGCAGCGGTGAGCCCGGGTCGTGTCGGGCTGAGCGTGCTGGACTCAGCCGGGCTCCCAATCCCTGCTGTCGTGTCCCAGAGGCATTGGAGGTGGCCAGACGCCCCCAAGGAGCATCGCGGAAGTTGCTCCAGAAGGAAGGAGATCCGCCTTAGGCTAAGAACATGCGCAGTTACGGCTCAGTTGGAGAGCCGGCAGGACAGAGTGGTCGGTTCGAGGAGTGAGACCTGAATCCTCACTCTGTCAGAAAGCACACTGGGCAACTTTAGTCGCCGAGGGCTATTCTGAAGATTGCCCGGGGGGGGGCACCTTTGGGCAGAGAGGGGGGAGAAAAGTGCAAGAAGAACTCTTCACACAGTTCACATGCAACACAGCAGCTGTGCCCTCTCCTCAGAAAAGTCACAGGAACCGCACGGAGGCCAGCAAGAAGAGGAAGCCAGGATGCCGGGGCGTGTACCTTCGGTGCCCCATGACGATCATCCGCAGCCTGTCTCCCAGGTCTTGCATTTCGTGGATCTGGACAAAGGTCCCCGTCTGGTAGATTTCGTTCAGATTCTCCACCACATCCGATTCATTGCTGGCAACAGAAACAGGGGTTGGAATTGATGTGGGGAGGAGGGACCAAACTCTGCCCCTGACCCCACCCGGATCTGCACTTGTGGAAATGCATCCTGCAATTAGCTGAGCTCCCAACGACAACCATTTGGACCAGACCCAAAGGACGCCTTTTAAGCCGGGGGGAGGCAATGCAGAGGGTGCTCCAGAACAGGACAAGCTGCCTCCCTGTTCTCCGAAAGAGCTGTGGGGCAGCCCTTGGGGGCACACTGCCTGCTGCAGGCAAAGGAGGCCTCGGGCAGCGCGGCGCCAGAAGCGGGGCCCTTACTTGTCGTCTTTCTTGAGAAAGACCCCCGCGTACGGCTGGGCAAGGCGGACCTTTCTCCTCAGCAGCTCCACCAGCTTCTTGTTCTTCACCTGAGGAAGAGGTGGAGGAGACGGACTCATCACAAGCGGCTTGGCAGAGAGAGAGCCGAGCCCTTCAACAGCCCCTTGGCAGCCAAGGAAAGGCCTGGATTACAGCCCGGAGCCCTCCCATATCTGAGCGCTGGGACTGTGTGCCTCCTTGACAATCCAGCCAAGCGGAGTGGTGGAAGGCAAGTGCCAATGAAGCCACGCTGACGGCCACTGGTGTAGGTTGCCTGACCCCTTTCTTCAGAGCACCGTCATGGAGGAGGCTGACCGATATCACTGCTCCGTCTGCTTCTGATGACCAGGGGCTGAGGGAGCAGACCCACAGGGGAGGCCGGTGGCCTTGCAGGACACGCTTGTGGGCTTCCCCAGGCATCTGACGGGACTCACACACACTAGGATGATGCCCATTGTGCTTGGCCTCAGAAAAATGACTCCAGTGACACGGAAGGCGTCCTAGGAGAACTCTGCAACCAGAGGGAAGGGTCCCCCTCTTTGGAGCTGTGCAGAAGTGGAGCAGGAGGCAGCCCTGCAAAAACCTCCCAGCCACCCCAGAAGTCGCCAGGAAACACTCCGTTCTCCCTCCCGTCTGCCCTCCATTTCACAACGCTTGGCTATCGCATCAGCCAACGTCCAGGGAAAAGGAAGCACCCTTCCAGCCAGCTCCTGCTTCAGGGCCATCTCTCCCCTGGCCTGCCAAGACCTTCCTAGAGGATGCAGCCTTGGCATTCTCTGGGGCTATCAGCGTCCTCACTGGGGGGTGGATCGCATTTTTCAGATGAAAGGATTGCCAAAGCAACTCAAGGGGAAGGGCAGGAGGAGAGCCGTCCTGGGCTAGCGGCAACGCCAAGGTTAAAGGCCCATCTCTGCCTGCAGATGAGCAGCGCCCTGCCAACTCCTCAGCCCAGAAGCTTTCAAGGGAGTTTCTAGCAGTGAGCAGCTACGCCTGAAGGAGATGATGAAATACAGTGAAATCCCAGCAAGTGGCCGGCTGACGTGGCCTCCTGAGAAGCCTCCTCCGAGAAGGAGAAGAGGAAAGCAGATTCCCCCCGCCCGGGTGGTTAATAGGGGCTGAAGGTCACATCTGCATTCCAAGCACAAACTGCTGCTTCCAAGCCATGGCTCCTGCAGCCAAGCAGAGACGAACCAACCCCCAAACTGAGCGGATGCTCTTTGAGAAGGAACATCTCCCATAACCCTAACCCTAACCCTTTCCTATAGGTCCCTTTCACATATATTAGGCTGACTTGCAAAATACCACCCCAGCTCCGACAGACCCCTGAGAACGAAAGCACGAGGGCAAACAGTTGTTTGGAGCTGCGTCAAGGACTCAGCCGCGGGACGGGCAGGGAGCCAGGCCAGATTTATGACAGGCTCAAGGACTGTGCCTCCCCCAAGGGCAACCGACTATCATGCAATGTGCCAAATTCACACAAACACCTCAGGCTAGAGCAGCGCACAATCGGACTGGGGAACTGTGGCCCCCTTTGCTAGGCTCTCTCTCATTCAACACACCAAAAGCAAAGGAGGTGGCACCCTTGCAGGGAATGTGGATGTACTGAGTATTACGAAACCCCGCCGCAAAACTTTTCACCGCTAGAGAACTGCTGAGAGTCTAGAATTCAGGGAAGCTGAATCCAGATCAGAGGGTGGCACTCCCAGGCACAAACAAAAGCCCCTCATACTGAGCCTCTCTCTTTGCTGGCACTTATGGAGAGCGATACATCAACAACTGCTGTACATGTGACTTCACAGAGTGAACATACACAAACGTGCCCCCGCCCCAAATACTTAAGAGTCTAGATTTGGAGAATGGGGCTGGAGAGGAGACTCTTTAGGGTGGAGATGCTAGGACTGAACTGAGGACCTGGCGCTTGCTCTGCAGGGGTTGGTGTGTTCAAGCTCTGACCCAAGACGGTTAATATCCTCTTAGCTTTGGGAAAGAATGAACGAGCGAGAGAAAGAGAGACAGAGACAATGAGCAGGACATCTTGCCCTCCTACTTGGAGCTAGGCCACAGACATAGGAAGCCTGCCAAGTCAGCCCCTTGGTCCATCTGGCTCAGTATTACCTGCACTGACTGGCAGCAGCTCTCCAAGGGGCCAGGCAGGGGCTCTTTCCCAGCTGCCAGGGACCGGACCCAGGACCTTCTCCAGGCACAGCAAGGGAGCCCCAAGCTCTGCCTCCATCATCACAGGATGCCCCCCGCCCAAGTCGGGCCACTGGTCCATCTAACCTGGCCTTCCCTACTCTGACCGGCAGCAGCTCTTCAAGGGCAGCTCAAGCAGAGGGAGGTCCTTCCTCCTCCTCCTGCACCCCCAAGATCCTCTGCATGCTCCTCGGGGCAGGGCTCTGCCTCTCTCTCTCCCCGCCCCCACCGGCTGTGCCGCAGCTGCCCCTCCCAGCCCGCTACCCACCTCGATGATCTTGATGAAGCGGGGGAAGACGGGGGTCTTGGTGACAGCGATCAGCGGCACGTGCGGGACATGCTCGGGCACCATCAGCGGGGCCAGTGCCGTCACCACCGGCGCCCCTCCATCCGAGCTGGAGCCGGGCATCCCTCCGCCGCCGCCGCCCCCCTCGGGGCCCTCCAGGCCGCCTCCCTCCTTCTCCTCGCCGCCCCCGGGCCCGCCGCACAGCAGGTGGAGGCAGCGGAGGGGCGGTGGAGGGGCTGCTGGGGGCGCCCAGAGGGACCAGGGCCTTGCCGCCGCCCCCGCCAGGGGATGCGGAGAGGGAGGCGCCCGTCGCGGGGCCGGGAGCGAGCCGAGGCGGCCGCGGCCCCGCCAGGCCCGGGGAGGCGGAGGCCGCCCGCACCGCCACAGCACGGCCCGCACTGCCGCCGCCATCTTGCCAGCGCGGATTGATGACGACATCGCGACGCGCCAAGGGAGGGAAGCGAGGAGGCCAGAGCGGCGCCGCTGGGCACGAGACCGCGGGGCATAGAGATGACGGCAGATAGAGCGGCCCGGGAAAGACCGCCCTCTCTCCCCATTCTCTCTTTGTGGCGTCGCTCTCCCCTTCAGCATCTCTATGGTTAAGCCCCTGGCCTCCGCGGTTCTCCGCGTTCTTTATGGGCACATAGAGTAAGGAAATCAATAGAGTCATAACCCAGTTGTCCTCCAGAGACAGAGTTCTCTGGTTCCTTGGGAAAATGAGAAGCGGCCCTGCAGGAGCCCATAGAACAGGCAAAGGAAAAGAGTGCCGTCGAGTCAGTGTCGACTCCTGGCGCCCGCAGAGTCCTGCGCTTTTATTTTGGTAGAATGCAGGAGGGGTTGACCATTGCCTCCTCCCGCGCAGTGTGAGATGATGATGATGATGATGATGATGCATTTCAGCACCTGCCTAGATCGCTGCTGCCCGATAGAGTTGCCTCCCATAGTCTGGGAAGCATACCAGCGGGGACTCGAACCAGCAACCTCTGGCTTGCTAGTCAAGTCATTGCCCGCTGCGAGGGAGATCGTTTTTTAGAAAACAAGTAACAACGCAGCTCCTCACACTGGCTTTTTCTGTGTGTTCACAGTTTTATTCTATATGTTTTTTTAAAAAAACTTTTAAAATAGAGATGCATTTTTTAACATTTAAATTTAATATTTGTACTTTTGATTGTGCATTGTTTTAATTATATTGTAAACCGCTTTGGGATTAATTTTAATGAAAAGCAGTCTACAAATTCAACAATAAATGAATATTGCCCTGCAACCAGTTTCTGTGCCAAGACGGGAGCAATTAAGCAGTCCTCTATTATTGCCCCTAGGCTAATGAAAAGGGATGGTGTGCACACAGGCTGAGCCCGAGACGTCTCCGGACTACACTGCAAGGCTGTTGTAAGACACACTCCCTGTGTCTTAGCCTCTCTGCCTCAAGGACACTCCATCTGCCATGCAGAGAGAATCACAGCGTCTCTCTCCTCCCCCACTGCAGGAGGGGTCTGAAAGGCAGTCTTTAAACTGTGTTTGACCCCCCGAAATTTTTTTTTGAAAATCCCCACCATGTTTCTCTCCTCCCTTGGAAGGCCTGAGTTTCCACGGGGAAACCTCCTCCTCCTCCGTCTTTACTTCTGCGGTTGCTGAACCAAGGAGCCACGCCTGAATTCCAGCCTTCTCCTGTGAGCCGCTGTCAGCCCAGCTCCTCGCAACAGCCAAGACGTGCAGAGGTCCTCTCTCTGCACTGAGGCCACTGATGCACTCCTTAGCAATGGGGTGTGGTGGGGGGCATTCAATTGGCCAGTGAGCTCGGCTTATCTGTTTGCAGGCAGGAGTTTGGAGGAGCAAGCGGAAGGGCTTTCTTTGACGGGCTCCCAAACGGTCCACGGAGGAGAAGGGCCCACAGCCAGGGAGGGAGCCAAAGGGACTCTGCAGCTGCCCACCGATTTCCAAGGTGCCACCAGCTGGGCTAGGAGTGGCCGGGCCTCCTTCCAGAGGAACTAGAGAGAGAAGGCGGCCAACAGCCCAAGAAGGAGAGCAGGGAGGCTGGCTCTGCCCGAGGCCGGTCCAAAGGCGCCGAGCAGCTGGTGAGGGAAGCCAGCGACCAGGGAGGGCCGGGCCCACAGAGGTCTGCAGCTAGAACTCCTAGGCCTCCAGAGCTGTTTGGGATCAATAAGAATGAAAATATATATGTTGAGGCCTGTGTGAGGTGAGAAGAGAGGAGATCTGCAGCAGGGTTACACCAGAACAGCCCTGCTGGATCAGGCCCAAGGCAGTACATCTAGTCCAGCATCCTGTTTCCCACAGTGGCCCACCAGATGCCTCTGGAACCCTACGGGCAGGAGTTGAAAGGGGCAGGCCCTCTCTCCTGCGGTTCCTCCCCTGCAACTGCTACTCAGAGGCATCCTGCCTTTGAGACTGGAGGTGGTCTATAGCCCTCCCGACTAGTAGCCCTTGATAGTTCTCTCCTCCATGAAGTTATAGCCAAACCCCTCTTGAAGCCGTCTGGGTTGTTGGCCGTCACCACATCTTGTGGCAGAGAATTCCACAAGTGGATGATGCCTTGTGTGAAAAAGTACCTCCGTTTGCTGGTCCTAGACCTCCTGGCAATCAATTTCATGGAGTGACCCCTGCTTCTAGTGTTGTGTGAGAGGGAGAAGAATGTCTCTCTCTCCACTTTCTCCACGCCATGCATGATTTTATAGACCTCCATCACGTCTCCCCGCAGTCGGCTTTTTTCTAAACTAAAAAGCCCCAGGTGTTGTAGTCTTGCCTCATAAGGGAGGCGCTCCAGGCCCCTGATCATCTTGGTTGCCCTCTTCTGCACCTTTTCCAGTTCTACAATGTCCTTTTTTTAGATGTGGTTGTGACCAGAATTGTACACAGTACTCCAAGTGGGAAGGAATTGGGAAGAAGCCCAGCCTAATCAGACAAACCCTCCCCAGTCCTTGAAGGTGGTGTTCCTCCTTCCAAATTAATTCCAGATGGAAGCAGAGGAGTGTATTGTGCAACTGCCCTCTGGAGATGTGCACAGAGTCAGGTGCCAGGGCCAAAATCTGAAAACTGGTTGGAATGGAGTCCTGAGCAATTCTTATTAGTTTAAAATTGTACTATTTTAAACAACAACAACAATTTATATACCGCTTTTCAACAAACGTTTCCAAAGGGGTTTACACAGATAAATAAACAAATAAATAAATCAGATGGCTGCCTGTCCCCAAAGGGCTCACAATCTAAAAAGAAACATAAGATAGAAATCAGCAACAGTCACTGGAAATACAGTGCTGGGGATGGATAGGGCCAGTTACTCTCGTCCCGCTAAATACAGAGAATCACCACGCTAAAAAGGTGCCTCTTTGCCCAGTTAGCAGGGGATATTAAATACTGTTTACTTTTTTAAAAAAAAGTAATGTAATTGGCAAGATTCTGCCCCCAAGGTCCCTGGATGTGAGAAATTGTCACTAGGGCGCTCAAGAGGGACATCAGGCATTTGGGAGGCTATCCCAGGCAGAGCCGGCCTCCCTCGCCCACCAATATGCCCCGTGGGGCAGCCCACAACTTCCCCACTGCCCTCAGGTACCCAATGGCCTCGATGAACATCCTCCCTGCTAGCAGGTGATGCTTTGGCCCAGGCATGGCCCGCAGCTGTGAGAGCGACGCTTTCTCCCGGGAGTGGTGGCGCGGGGGGGGGTGGGGCTGTGTCCCGCCTTCTGTCCCAGGCACAAAGCCTGCAGCCTGTCTGACCGCTCAGGCCAGAAGTCTTCAATCTGGTCCTCCCCTTCCACTAGCCAGTTAAGCCTCTCCGAAGGCCTTCCCTGGCTGGGCTGCCTGGAGGTGCTTTTGCTTTAGTGCGATTGGACAGAACTTTCACCTGTGGGACCTTCTCATTGGCGGGCTTTTGGATTCCACCCCAACCCCTAAGCTTTGTCCAGTCTGCCATGGCAACTCTAGATGGAAAACTCTTTCTGGGCAGGAGCTGGCTATGCCGTTCTGCCCCCCCCCCTACATTGTGACTTAATGTTATTCCCCCTCAGGGGGGGCTGAGGGCAGACTGGCACTCAGCAGGGCAAATCTAACAGCTGTGCAACCGGCAGAAGTCAACATACTGGGCTTTTGCCATCATTCTGTGCGTGGAAAAGCTTTCCCTGTTAGAATGCCCGGGGCCACTGAGAACTGCTGCCTGCCAGTCATAGGACCCTGCCTTCTACTGAGTCAGACCCTTGGTACAGCTAGCTCAGTATCGTCTACCCAGACTGGCAGCGGCTTCTCCAAGGTTACATGCAGGCAGGAATCTCCCTCAGTCCGATCTTGGAGATGCTGCCAGGGAGCGAACTGGGAACCTTCTGCTCTTCCCGGAGCGGCTCCATCCCGAGGGGAATCTCTTGCAGTGCTCACACTTCTAGTCTCCCTTTCCTATGCAACCAGGGTTAGGGTTAGGGTCATGTTTACAACCACAAGACCAGCTCTCCTCTCCTAGGACAAAGGTGCCTTTCCCAGCCCAGGCAAATCAGATCCTTTTAAGTGGACACTAAGCCCGGGCTGACCCGCTTTGGCCCCCCCAGCTGCTGTCAAGACTACCCCGACTACTGGCCGCTGTTGCTGGGGATGATGGGAGCTGTAGTCAAGAGAGCAGCGGGAGAGCCAAAGCAGGACAAGCCCTGCTTAAGTGGAAGCTTCTGCCTGCAAAGCAATTCCTCCGCCCCAGAACTCTCCATTTCAGAAGCAAAACCAGGCACCTGCCTTGCACAACCGCCCCTGTTGTGTGCAGCTTCAGGCCCGCACTGAAGCCTAAAAGTGGAGGGGGGGGTTGTAAAAACCAAGGAAGAAAGGCGGCTGCCTCATACGCCTTACTCGGGCCTCCGCCAATTGCCAGCCAGAAACTTCTGGGAATCTCCCCAGTAGCCCACAATGAAGAGAACCCACCACCCCCACCTACCCCCCTGCATCTGGTATTTGGTGATAAACCGTGCCTGAACATGGTGCTCTAAAAGCAGATTGTCTTCACCCATATCTTTTGCCCACCCGCCTGAGCGGACATTTAGTTATCTCTGTCCTTCCATTATTCATTATGGTCGGCCTGATGGATGATCTCCAATTGGCAATGGACAGAGGAAGTGTGACTCTGTTGGTCCTCTTGGATCTCTTGGCGGCTTTCGATACTATTGACCATAGTATCCTTCTGGAACGTCTGAGGGGGTTGGGGGTGGGAGGCATTGTTTTACAGTGGTTCCGCTCCTACCTCTCGGACAGATTCCAGATGGTGTCGATTGGAGATTGTTGCTCTTCAAAATCTGAGCTTAGGTATGGTGTTCCTCAAGGCTCCATACTCTCTCCAATGCTTTTTAACATCTACATGAAACCGCTGGGAGAGATCATCAGGGGATTTGGAGCTGGGTGTTACCAGTATGCTGATGACACCAAGATCTACTTCTCCATGTCAACTTCTTCAGGAGTTGGCATATCCTCCCTAAATGCCTGCCTGGATGCAGTAATGGGCTGGATGAGGGAGAATAAACTGAAGCTGAATCCAGATAAGACGGAGGTACTTATTGTGCAGGGTCAGAACTCTAGAGACGATGTTGATCTGCCTGTTCTAGACGGGGTCACACTTCCCCAAAAGGAACAGGTTCGCAGTCTGGGAGTACTTCTGGATCAATGTCTCTCCCTGGTTTCTCAGGCTGAGGCGGTGGCCAGGGGTGCCTTCTATCAGCTCCGGCTGATACGCCAGCTGCGCCCGTTTCTCGAGATCAGTGACCTCAAAACAGTGGTACATTTGTTGGTAACCTCCAGACTGGACTTCTGTAATGCGCTCTACGTGGGGCTTCCTTTGTACGTAGTCTGGAAACTTCAGTTGGTCCAGAATGCGGCAGCCAGGTTGGTCTCTGGGTCATCTCGGAGAGACCACGTTACTCCTTTGTTGATGGAGTTACACTGGCTGCCAGTAGGTTTCCGGGCAAAATACAAAGTGCTAGTTATTACTTACAAAGCCCTAAACGGCTTAGGCCCTGGGTATTTAAGAGAGTGTCTTCTTCGCTATGAGCCCCACCGGCCGCTGAGGTCACTTGAGGAGGTCCGTCTCCAGTTGCCACCAACTCGTTTGGTGGCTACACAGAGACGGGCCTTTTCGGCTGCTGCCCCGAGATTGTGGAATGCGCTCCCTGCTGAGATACGATCCTCCCCATCTCTGGCAATTTTCAAAAAACACCTGAAAACACATCTCTTCAGCCAGGCTTTCTCAGCTTTTTAAAATTTTGTTTTTAAATTGTTTGATTAATTGTAGTTTTATGATGTTTTTAATTGTTAATCATTGTTATGTTTTATAATTTTTATTTTAATTATTAACTGATTTTAAGGTGTTTTAATGTAAACCGCCCTGAGCCTTTTGGAAGGGCAGTATAAAAGTTTTAATAAAATAATAATAATAATAATAATAAATAATTCAGGCAACACAGGAAGCTGCCATATCCCGAGTCAGACCCTCGGTCCAGCCAGCTCAGTATTGTCTACACTGACTGGCAGCAACTTCACCCAAGTTTCAGGCCAGAATCTCTCTCAGCCCGATCTTGGAGATGCTGCCAGGGATTGAACCCGGGACCTTCTGCATGCCAAGGAGATGGGCTCTGCCACTGAGCTAAGGCCTCCTCCATAGGGCAGAGAGCTGGTCTTGTGGTAATGAGCATGAACTTTCCCCTGGGCTAATCAGGGTCTGCCTTGGTTTGCATTTGGGTGGGAGACAACATGTGATTTTAACCTGTGATTTTTACATTCTAAGGCTTTCTCCTTAGGGTAGGGGTTCCCATTTATTGTGGCAGGGGGTGCTGGGAGTTGTAGTTCAGCAACATCTGGAGGAACCCTGGTTGGGAACCGCAGGAGTAGACAATACTGAGCTAGAAGGTTCAAGTGGATAAAGCAACTTCCGATGCTCATCCCCTAAGAAGGGAGGTCTTACAGCCCTCACGTGTAGCCTCCTGTCCAAATATGAGACTCATGGCTGGTGTTTTCCATGATTTTAATACTTTAATATAATTTTAGGGAATTCGATTGTATTAACTTTTGTATCGATAACAATTGTATTAACTGTATTGTATTATTTGTATTAACTTCTGTACTCCGCCTAGAGATTTCGATATTGGGTAGTATATAAATTGAATTGAATTAAATTGTGAACTTTTGTGAACCGCCTCGGGATAATTGTATGAAAGGCCGTATAGAAGGTTAACGACACAGTAAATCAAGAAAATGCAAACCAAAAGCAGAGCAAAGGGGACAATTCAGGCTCACAGCCACAAGCGGACTCCTCCCCACGAGGCACGGATCCGAATAATGCTGGGCACCAGCCCCCCTCCTCCTGACTGCAACATTGAGTACACAACCTCACCCCTACAGAAGCGAAAACCGATTGTGCCGTTCTGCAGGAAGCCCTCTTACAGCCACGGGGACACCATCAGAGACCTTGGCTGTACATAATTCTTCACTTTAATGACCTGTATAAATAAACCACAACTGTTTTATTGCAGACCAGCAATATACAACCGATAACTTCTCTTTCAATTTGGTAGCAGCTTTCTTTTCCGTCGCTGTTCATTCAAGTGCTACAAAGAGAGTGTATGGGGCACTCTCATGGGCAACATGGGCACCATTCATAGCAAACATGGGCACCATTCAAAACAAACATGGGCACCATTCAAAACAAACATGGGCACCATTCATAGCAAACATGGGCACCATTCAAAACAAACATGGGCACCATTCAAAACAAACATGGGCACCATTCAAAACAAACATGGGCACCATTCAAAACAAAACGGGCAACAAGAGCGAAACGATTCGGTCGGAATTTGCACGACAAACGCACATTTTTCTTGGCACAGAAACATGGCACTTTCTCGGGGCAGGATAACGCCGGCTGTGTTTGAGGGGTGGGCGGGCGGGCGGGAGGTCAAACTCTGCTCCGTCTGCGGCAGGCCATCCCCGCAGGCAGCTGAGTCTCTGATGGGAAACTTTTCTGTTCTTTTCCCCGCCGGTGGCACAGATCTGCACCAAAATGCTGGGGGAGGGGGAGAGAGAGAGTATTTGGGGGCAGGCCTGGTGGGCGGCTCTTCCATCCCTCGGCGGTTCACAGTTGCTACGTGCCTATGGGCCCGATCCTGGCGGCGCCCCCCTCCTGGGCTTCACATCGAGGTCTCGCTGCTGAGGTGTTTGCGGGTCTCGTTCTCCTGGTAGATCAGGTGGTATGGCTTCTCGTTCTCCTCCAGGACCGAATTGCTCAGCTCCGCGTCCTGCACCTCCAGCTCGTGCCGGGAGAGATGCTCCACCACCCCGGCCCCCAGCGAATCCCCCAGGACGTTGATGGTGGTCCTCAGGCGGTCCCTGAAAACAGCAGAGGGCAAGAAAGGGTCACTCTTGGGAACCCTTGTTTGCCCGGCCCCAAAGAGCCCGGTATGCTTCTTCATGTGACCAGTCCTCAAGAAGGTAAAAGGAACCCCGCCGGATCAGACGGAAGGCCCAACTATAGTCCAGCCTCCAGATTCCGACAGGGGACAGCCAGAGGCCCCAAAGGGCACAAGGGCCTTCCCTGGCACTTGCTTTTCAGCAGCCGGCATTTGGAGGCAGACTGCCCTGGACATGGGAGGCTCCATCTGCAGCTACGACAGCTAACAGCTGCCATTAGATCCATCGACCTTGGGCTTATTGAACCCTTAAGAATGTAGGAGCCCCACTGGACTGGACTAAAGATCCATCTAACCCAGCATCCTGTTTCCAACCGGGGGCAGCCACATCTTCAGTGGAAAGTCCCCAAGCAGGACGTGAAGGCAATACACACCTCCCCAACCCCAAGCAATTAGTATTCAGGGACAGACTGCCTGGGAATGTGGAGGCTCCATTTTGCTCTCCCAGCCAATTGCTTCTCCTCTTCCCCTTTAAAAGCCCTGCAAACAGGGGGCTACCCTCACCCACCACCTGGGAGAATTAACTGTAGCTGTGCTGCATTAGCCCTAGAGGCCCCCTTCACAGACCAGGACTAGCAGCTACCAAAGGGCGGCCATACATCAGAAACGAGACAGCCGCAGTTCAGCAAGTGAGCACATAGTTTTCACACAGAAAGAGTCCCAGGTTCCCTCTCTGGGTGGCAGGACGGGACACAGCTCTGCCCGAGATACTGACAAGCTGCTGCCAGCCAGAGCAGACAACCACAGGCGAGGTGGCCCAAGAGCCAGACTCAGTATAAGGCCGTTCCTTATAGGGAGGGAGGCTGCAGGGCCCCTTCACGGCCTGCAGAGCATCCTACCTTCAGCCCCCGGCATCTCCCGCTAGAAGGATCTCTGCCGGCAGAGCTGCGGCCACTCAGGGCCCCGTCTTTACCGAGGCCACCCCTACAACGTCCGGTTCCCCGGGCCCTGGGGCAGCCATTGTGCACGGACTCTGCTTGGCAAAGGCGCTTCGGGAAGCCAGCCTGCTCCAGCCTCCAAGGCGGGAGGCACAAAAGGGGACCCCAGCAGACCCCGCAGGGAGGACTCACAGGAACCAGTCCACGGCCATGATGAGGGTGATGTCCTCTGTCGGCAGCCCCACAGACGTCAAGACGATCACCATGGTCACCAGGCCAGCCTGGGGGATGCCAGCTGCCCCGATGCTGGCCGCTGTGGCAGTGATGCTGCAAGGAACACGCCACGGCCCAGTTATTCATTCATTCATCATTATTATTAATTATTATTAATTATTATTTATTATTATTATTAATTATTCATTCATTCATGCAATGCATTCGTATACCACCCCAAACGCAAGTCTCTGGGCGGTTTACGACAAAACAATAAAAACAACAGATAAAGAGATTAAGACATCACAACAGTTAAAATGTAAAAGGTTGCAACTATTAAACACACAATGAAAACAAGGTCTGATGAAAAGCCTGGGTGAACAGATGTGTCTTGACTGCCTTTTTTAAAGTTGTCAGAGATGGGGAGGCTCTTTTTTCAGCAGGGAGCACATTCCGAAGTCCAGGGGCAGCAACGGAGAAGGCCCGTCCCCGAGTAGCCGCCAGAAAAGCCGGTGGCAACTGCAGACGAAGCTATGGGGTGCTCCACTGCCGGGGGGGGAGGGCCGGGGGGGCAGACCCTTGGCAAAGCGCCCAAGAACCCGTGGCCTCTCTCGCCCGCGTGCAAAGCCACGCCACCCGCAGCAAACACCTGATGGTGATGATCTGCCCGAAATCGAGCTCGTAGTTGTTGACTTGCGCAATGAAGATGGCCGCCAAGGCTTCATACAGCGCCGTCCCGTCCATGTTGATGGTGGCCCCCACCGGCAGGACGAACCTGGTCACCCGCTTGTCCACCCCGTTGTTCTCTTCCAGGCATCGGAACGTGACGGGGAGCGTGGCAGAGCTGCAAGCAAGAAACCACGCTCAAGCCGAGAGGGAGAACGCGGAGGAGTTTCCAACACAGGTAACCCTTCAAGGTTCTGACTCTGACCTACACAGCCCTCTCCAGCAGGGGAGAGGGATCCCCAACCTGCCCCCGCTTCAAGGTCGGCCTTGGGAGGTCCTGCCACAAGACTTGCAGCCTTCAGAGCCGAGGCAAGCCATGGCCGGAAGCGGGGCCTTCTTCGGGATGGCACCCTAGTCCCCAGATTCTCTCCAGAGACACTCAGCGGCCACCTCCTCCTCAGACTCATTTCTCCCAGGGTTTTAAGGGACGGCTGATTGTCTCTTCGCTCTGCTCTCACAACTCTGCTTTACAATTTTAACTATTCCGTGGCTGGATGTTAAAATAGTTACCGCAACACTTTTTACTGAAAAGTGGCCTGAAATGGTCCCCACCTTTCATGGCCCTGTCAGGGATCGTGCCCCAGATGGGCTTAGCGCTGGGCCCCCACCGACCCCCGCCCCACTGCCTCCCCCCACAGGGGGTCTGTCCGCGGTCCGCTCTACCTGGAAGAGGTGCCCAGAGCCGTGACCAGGGCCTGCAGCAGGCCTGTGATGAAGAGCCAGGGGTTCTTGTGGGTGACGATGAAGTAGATGAGGGGCAGGACGCAGAGGCCGTGGATCAGCAGCCCCACGATGACGGTGAGGGTGTACATGCCCAGCTGGCCCCCCATCACGGCCAGGTCCTCCATCTCCAAGATCTTCCCGGCGATCAGGAAGAGGATGCCCACGGGGGCGTACCTGCCACAAGGCACAAACCGGTCAGGGGGTCCTCCCTGTGTCTCCCACCCCCCCCCCGCCTAGCTCAGCCAGGGCACGCCGCCCCACAGGCCCCCCCCCGGCCCCGCTTCCAGCCCCCCAGCCTGCCTCACCAGATGATGATGGACACCATCCGCAGGATGGCCTCGTTGAGGCAGTCGAAGAACTCCCGCAGGGCGTGGCCCTTCTGCTTCATGCGGCCGATCACCAGCCCGAAGAAGATGGAGAAGACCACCAGGCCCAGGGCGTTGACCCCGTTGACGGAGCCGGGCCCCGGCACCACCTCCTCGTGGCCCAGCACCTCCGGGAGGCTGCCCAGCGCCTGGCTGACGTTGCGCCAGACGCCGCCGGTGGCGTTCTCCAGCAGCCAGAGGGGCGTGCTGGTGGCGGCAGGGGGGGCCGTGGGGCTGAGGCTGCCGTTCGGGGTGGGCAGGGGCAGGGAGAGCAAGGCGGCCGCTGTGGTGGCGCTGCGCACGGCCGTGCGGTTGACGACGCTGTACTGGGTCTTGTACTGGAAGGCAAGCGGGAGCATCAGCCACCACCCGGGAGAGAACCACCCTGGGGGACTCTCAGGATTGGGACCGCGGAGGAGAGCTGGCCTTGGGGTAGCGGGCGCGAATGGTCCCCTTGGCTAAGCAGGGTCTGCCTTGGTTTGCATTGGGATGGGAGACTACGTGGGTGAATTACCCTGTAAGATAATCCCCTTATTAGGGGATGGAGCCGCTACTCTGGGAAGAGCATCCAGGTTCCCTCCCAGGCAGCAGCATCTCCAAGATCGGGCTGAGAGAGAGACTCCTGCCTGCAACCCTTGGAGAAGCCGCCGCTGCCAGTCTGGGTGGACAATCCTGAGCTAAACGGACCAAGGGTCTGACTCGGTAGACGGCAGCTCCCTATGGCCCTAGGCCGCGTCGTCCAACTGACGCTTTCAGATCAGGAGAAGGTTAATCAACTCAACGCCAGGTAATCCAGCTGGTGGGAGCCACATTAACGAACAGACAGGGTGATGCTCAACGGGATTGCTCAGGAAGCCAGAGAGACGAGGGAAGGGAACGTGCAGCCACAAGCGCCCAGGGGCAAGAAGCCGAAGTGGCCGTGTCGGATGTGGGTCAGCCCCCTCACCTGTCTGAAGCAGGCCTCCACGAGGTTGGGCGGGAACATGTTCCTGTTGGAGGCAAGAGGCAGACGGTCAGACGGTCCCTCTCCGCACCAGGAGGGCTCTCGGGGCCCAGCCAAGCTAGCCTGCCCCATGGCTGCCCCCCAATCTCTGCTCACTCTGACGGCCAGAACCAGTCCAAACCACCTGGATGCAGAGCAAGGAGGTTCGGGAACTGGGATGTGGGGAGGAGGGCTCCTAGCCAGCAGAAGGGCTTGGGTCCAAACCCTGGCGGCAGCAGCACCAAGCTGGGCTGGGCAAAGCCCCCCGAGTCTGAGATCCTGGATTGCTGCTGCTGGTCAGTGCTGACAACACTCAACCAGACAGACCAAGGGCCAGACTCAGCGAGAGGCAGCTTCCCTTCAGGGCTGGAGCTGCAGCTCAGGGGCAGAGCCTCACCGGATCAGGTCCATGAAGGCGTCGGTCGTGTGGACTTGCTCAATGGTGCCTTCACGGTGAAGCTTCTCTTTGCTGCCCTTTCCCGGGTGGATGATGATGACCATGAAGATCCCAATGAAGACAGCAATGATGGTGGTCATCATGTAGTAGATCACGGCACGCAGGCCCATCTTACCAGAGGCGCTGCTGTCCAGCGACGCCATGCCTGGAGAAGACATGATATGGGGAGGGAAGGGTGGAAGAGCCCCCTCCTTGCACAAAGGGGGAAGCCGCCCAGCGCGTCCGCCACAATGGGTGACGAGCCGAGAGCGAGAACTGACAAGGCGGAACTGCGGAACTCCCTGCCACAGGGAGCTGTGTCAGACCACTACCGTCATCATCATCATCTGGGGAGCCTCTAAGCGACCCCCTACAAGGTGTGGCACAGAAATGAAAATATGCACCTGCTCTTACTGAAGCTTTCGGAATATCTGAACGGTAGCCAGAGGTCCTCAACCTCGGGTCCCCACATGTTGTTGGACTTCAGCTCCCATAATTCCCAGCTACAATGGCCTTGCCATCAGGGCCGTCCTTAGGGTGGGGCGGCCGGGGCGACCGCCCCCAGCCCCACCCTCCCACAGGCCCCACATTCTCGAGCCCTCCTGTCAAGAGGTGCCGTGGTGCTTCCCCCCAGCTCTAGGTCCCAGGAGGGCTGCCACAGAGACCAGCCCCAGCTCAGGGTAGCAAGCGGCTGTCTGTCTTCTCCAGGCGCCCAGCTGCAGCCTCCGGGAACCTGCAGTGGGGCCCAGAGGCTGCCACCGGGTGCCCAGATCTGGCATCGATGCCGCCCTTCCTCTCCTGTCTGGTTGGCTGCACCAGCCCCCTCCCCACTGATCTGCCCCCTAATACTGGTCTCCCCCCACCCCACCCCAGTTCATCTCCCTAACCACTACACTATGCTGCCTCTCAACTGGATGCACTTGAATTCAGAGAAGAGCCGGTCTGGGAAGGAGAGCCAGTTTTATGGTAGCTAACATGAACTGTCCCCTTTGCTAAGCACAGTCTGCCCTGGTTTGCATTTGGATGGGAGACTACACGTGAGCACTGTAAGATAAGATATACTGTACTAGACAGACCAGTGTTCAGACTTGGCATACGGCAGCTTCCTGTGGGGATGGGTCCACAGCTCAGGCGGTACAGCGTCTCTTGAAAGCGTTCTCCAAGCAGAGCAGGGAAGACTCTTGCCTGCCCTGAAACCTTGCAGAGCTGCTGCTGTTCATCACAATTAATAGGCTACCAAGTGGGGGGCAGTGGCAACTAAGAGAGAGAGGTGTTGACCTGTGGCCAAGGACTCGTCATGCTGCTGCTGAGGACAGCAGAACGAGAGTTGCTGCTTGCCAGAATGTTGAAATCAAACTAATTTTGGGGGGCTACAGGATATAACAACTAAAACGTGTCATCCGGGTGTCCACCTTTGGTAGAAATTCTCTCCCTCCTTAGTCCGGGTTGTTTCGGGGAAGACTTTTCCACCCACCACCAAACTTCCTTTCCCATCGCTTGTGAGACTCGCTTGGCATTGCGGGAGCGAGCGAGAGAGAGAGAGAGATTCGGCAGAAGAGGAGCCGGAGCGAAGTCGAGAAGCAGAGAGCGCCCAAGCAGCGGAGAGGTCTTCTGTCCAGCGAAAGAAGAGGCAGGGCAGCCCCTCGACAACCACTGGCTGGATATTTCCTCTCTCCGGGCCCCGGGCCCCCTCCCTCCCCCACCTGCAGCTTGCTGAAACGTCCTTAACTTGTGGGGCAGGAGGGATGATGGCTTGGAATCCCCTACTGAAGGGGCTACCCTGGCTGCCGACATGTTCCCAGGCAAAAGACAAAGTGCTGGTTATCACCTATAAGGCCCTAGCTTAGGCCCTGGGTCTTTAGGAGACCGTCTTCTTCGCCATGAGCCCCACCGCCTGCTAAGGTCATCTGGAGAGGTTCGTCTGCGGTTGCCACCGGCTCATCTGGTGGCTACTCGGGGATGGGCCTTCTCCGCTGCTGCCCCGAGGCTTTGGAATGCGCCCCCTGATGAAATAAGAGCCTCCCCATCTCTGACAGCTTTTAAAAAGTCTTTAAAGACGCATCTGTTCACCCAGGCTTTTGATTAATATTGTCTTAATGGGTTTTAATGTTGCAACCTGGTTTTCAGGGTTTTTTAATGGTTCTGATCGTTTAATTGCTGTTTTATGATGTTTCCGTTGTTAATTATTGTTGTTTTACACTGTTTTATAATTTCTGTTTTAATCATTAACTGTTTTTAATGGTTTTGTTTTAAGGTAAACCGCCCTGAGCCTTTCTGGAAGGGCAGTATAAAAACTGAGCAAACCAACAAACAATCTGTTGGCGTCAGGCATGGCCCTCCGCGTCCCCTTCTCCTCCCCCTCAGTGCAATCCTAGCAGGCATGTTTGCTCGGAAGAACACCCTCGGGCCATTCATTTAGGAGATCCTGCTCTTCCTCCAAGGAGCTCAGAACAGACACATGGTTATCCATATCCTCACAACAGCCCTGTTAGGTGGGCAACACTGGGGTGTACGTGGCTGGCCTAGAGTCACCCACCCAGTGAGTTTCATCTCTGAATGGGGATTTGAACGTAGGTCTCTCCAGCCCTACTTCAGGACTCTAACCACTGCACCACACTGGCTCTCTAAGCTGCAAAGTTAACACTGCCCAAACTCTTTGACATCTGCAATTCCAGAGCTTTTGGTTATGTTCCGCCTGTTTAATTAATTCCAGTGGGAAATTATCATTAAACATCTTTTTAAAAAAAATTTTAAGGTGGCATGGCGCGACTGTTCCTATCTACATATTTATTTGTAGGCTTACTGACTGCAAATTAAAGGCTTTCCGGATTTGTTCGGCTAGGCTAGAGATGGCTCTTAGCGGTTTTGCATGCACTTGTGCAAAGGGTCTTGTCCGTCTCAAAGCGGTTTACACTTAGCAAAAGCGCCAGAAGAAAAAACTCTGCTCCAAAGGAGCGTACAACCAGTCCACTCGCTCACTCACACTCTGGACACAAAAGGTCATCAGTCGGCAGGATTCTGTAACCACAGGAAATGTTAAGGAGGCAGGAGACCCCACACGGGCTGATCCGCCCCCAGCCCCGCCTGCTTGCCACTGTGGCCGGGGATGATGGGAGTTGGAGTCCAACAACATCTGGAGACCCAAGCTGCAGGCCGCTTTGGGAGCCCACCCTGGCTGGCAAGCAGAGGATACGTTTAGGAAAAACACGGCTAAAATAAAATGAGCCAGGAGCCCTGCCTATGGGTCTGTATTGTAAGCACACAACATTACAGAAAGGGGCGTGTGTGTGTGTGAGAGAGAGAGGAAACGGTGGTTACTAGCCAAATCAGGTAAGAGTGGAACCTCCCTGTTCAGAGGGACTATAGCTCTGATGTGAACCGGACACTTGGGATAAAAAACTTAAAATGTAAGGAAGAACCCTTCTGCATCAGTCTCTTGATCCCACAATTCACACCCCATCAGGGGCAGTTCAATGCCTTCCGGGATCTCACAACCTTGGTGGTGTCTCCCCAGCACCCACGACTCAGGGATAGACTGCGGTTATACAAGGAAGCTCTTGAGCTCCCTCTGGCACCCGGCTGTTGGGAGACAGGGCTGCCAAGCTGGGCAGAGCACAACTGATCTCATCTCACCCACGGTGGGGGTCCTTAGGGACCCGGGACCGACCACCCCTCCCCTCCGGCCAGGACGCAGGGCCACCCACCTGTGATGAGGCTGGAGACGATAAGAGGGAGGACCAGCATCTGGAGCATTCGCATCAGCAGCTCTCCTGGGAAGGAGAAGTACTTGATCTGGCGGTGGGTCATCTTGTACGGCCGCAAGCAGAGGGCCAGGCTGATGCCTGCAAGGCGGGCGGAGAGAGTGAGAGAAGGTCACGGGCCCCTCTCCAATGCCGCGCTGCTTTTAAAACCGGGGTGGGGTGGGGGGGGTGTTTCAGGAACCGCTGCGATGCCTCCTGGCACACCCACCCGTCCTCGGCAGACGCCCCAGTTTGGGCCAGCTGCTCAGCCCTGCCGGCAAAGGCGTTTCCAGCTGGGTTCTCGAAGCCAGAAAGAGATCTCTTTTTGCAAAGGGGGCCGGGGGTGGGAGAGCGGCCCGCTCGGGCACTGCAGCTGTGTGGCAAGCCCGCTCAACCCCCCCACCCCCCCGGGGCGCCTCTTTCCTCGCTGGCTCGCCCTCCGCCCGCGTCAAGCTGAACCGACTCGTGACGGCTTAATCCCCGGGCTTCTCCTCCCCCCCCCCACAAACGGCCAGCTTGCCCCGAACGTGTCTGGAGGCTGCCAATCCCGAAAGCTGGCAGGGCGGGCCGGGCACCTGCGAGGGCCCGTCTGCCAGGGAGGGAGGAGGGGAAGGGGGACCCGGCGTGGGTCGCCAGCCCGGCTCGGCGCTTCTCCCTGGGCCTCCGACCCACCCTTTCCTCCCCCCCATCCAACAGGAGGCAAGCGGCCAGCCAAGGACTCCTAGGGCCGGGTTCGGTGACCAGAGAGAAGCGCTCACGCCAACTGCCAGATGCCAGCCAAGCCAGCGGCTGCATGCACAGAGGGCAGAGAGCCAGCGGCCATGTGTGGGGGGGTCATGCCACCAGCAACAGCCCTCCCCGCCTCTGGGCTGTTCCCCAGCACACAGAATCCGGAGGTAGACTGCTGCTGAGCCTGGGGGTTCCACAGAGCCGCCACGGCCAGCAGCTGCTGGTAGCCCTCTCCTCCTCTTTGGGTTGGTCTGGTCCCCTTTTCAAGCCGGCTCGGCTGGTGGCCATCACCGCAGCTCCGGCTCCAGCCTTTCCTCCCCCAAGGGGAGGTGCTGCAGCCCCCGGACCATCCGGGCCGCCCTCCTCTGCTCCTGAGGCGGAAGAGACCGCGCCGTTCTCCACGGGATGAGGCTGCCCCCCAGAGTGGGTGAAGGGCACGGAGGCCACGCGGGGTCCTCTGCTCTCGGGCGGAAGCGCCTGCCAATGCCAGCCCGTTGGTCCGAGCCACCAGGCCCCCAAGCCCGTCGCCCCCCCGCTCAGGGCACGGCTCGCCTTTTGGCCCTGGGCCCCGGACCAGCGACAGGGCCTCGCGGACCCTGTGCGGGCCCCCCCCTCCCCGCAGCCGCGGCATCCCCTACTACCCACCCAGCAGGACGGCCAAGACGGTCAGCAGGACGAAGGCGTTTCTCTGGAGGGCGCCCCGGACGCTCTCGCGGGTGACGCCGTAGAGGCGCTTCCGGCCCCGCAGCAGCCGCTTCTCCAAGGCGTGGTGGAGGCGCTGAGCCCGGCCCCCGGAGCCCAGCCGCTTGGAGGACCCCTCGTTCAGGAAGAGGCTGTTGACGTGGCTCTGGCGCTCCCCCATCGTCCGGCGCAGCCCCCCCGGGGGGCCCGGTGTCCCGGGAAGCTGTGGGGAGAAGCAGCCGAGGGGGGAGGAGCGTGAGGCCCGGAGGCTCCTGTGCTGCGCGGCGCGACCTCGATCCCGCTCCCTGAGCCGGGGGAGGACGGAGGCCGGCTGCTGCAAAGCCGATCTAGGGCGCCACGTGACCCAGCAGCACAAGGAGGGTCTTGTCTGCTTCCTTCGGGTGGAGGGCACAAGGCAGGCGCTTTCCCCCCAAGTGGCAATGCTCTCGGGGGGGGGCAGCGATGAACGGAGCGCAGCTGCCTGCTCCCGAGTCAGACCTTTGGGCCACCTCACTGAGCACGGCCGGACTCTGACCAGCAGTGGCTCTCCGAGGTCCCTAGCCAAGAAGCCACTCCTGCAGACCCGACAGACCCTTCAGCCGGGGCATCTTCTGGGCACGAAGCAGGTGCTCGACTGGTGAAAGGCGCATGCGCACGTGCCCACCCACGACCCACAGGCAGGGCGCTCAGCTGTCTGCTCTGCCCCCCACCCCACCCCACGGAGGCAAGCGAGAGAGCCAACCCAGGGGGAGAGCGGCAGGGGGAGCCTTGATCCTCAGCCCCAAAGGACGAGCCACACTGGCCACCCTTGGCCGGGATGTGGCCTGCCTGGCTGGGCTTCCTCGGAGGGTCCTTCCCTGCAGGGCAGCCCCCGTCCCTCCCAATACGGGGCAGGCGGCTTCCTCTCCAGATTCTTGGAGTGCTGCCGGCCAGAGCTGCGTGGCTAGCCCTACTCAAGCCTGCCCCAGAGGAAACGGCCAGGATACACCCTGCCACCCTTTCTCGGCAGAATCCCCACACCAGCTGCTCCCAGGCCTGACTTTCTTCCAGCCCCAAGACCCTGGAAAGACCGCCGGGGGAATGCTGCCAGTCAGAGTGGACAAAGCTGAGCCGGACAGACCCGCTCCAGACACAGCTGCTCCGTATGAATCAGATAAAGATATTGCCAGAACATTTATCATGATAAAGCACAATAAGAGCACGACAGGGCTGGAGATCTGGGGTGGACATTAGCCAGGGGTGGTTGTTTTTTTAGTATAGTTATACCTACAACTACAATTGCTTGTCAGAGCATAAGGAAGCCAGGAAAACCATCAAGGCTTACATAACCCCACGTCCCGGCAGCAGGGAGCAAACGGCCTCTAAGACCAATCTACTCCCCCTTCTAAATCGCCCTCTAAGCGTGCCCGTTTTCCCCCCAGACTTATGGCTCTTGGGGTCCGCTTTTCTGGGCTCCAAGAGACCACGTCCAAGTTGCCAGCCCCCAGGGGGTCTGGCGTGCCATTCCGTCCGGCGTGGCCTCTCTCTCGGTTTCTGCCTGCAAGGATAAAGCTCTGGCCATCCGGGGGTCTCCCGAGTGGGGGGCACGTTTCTCTCGGGCACCTCCGGGGGTCCGCTTGCAAGGCTGGTGCAACCTCCCTTTGGAGAAACGCTTTCCCATCTCCCGAAGAGCGCAGCCGGAAGGGGCCCTGGCGGGTCCTCCAGCCCAGACCCCCCGATCCGTGCAGGAATCTGCCCCAACAGTGAAACGGACACGGCCTTTGTGTAGGCTGAATCTCCTCCGGCAGCGCCTCTCTACCCTGGCCGCACTCTTCTTGCCGGGATCGCTGCCCTTCTGGAGAGGAACGGGTGTCCCCCACCCCCCACCCCCATGAAGGAAAGAGCAACCAGGACCCCCTCTTGCTAGCCCCCTACGAGGCGAGCAGCCCATTTCGCAGAGGAGGCGGACCGAGGCCCGGCTGCGGGTGGGAGCTGCTGCGTGGGGACTTCCAGCTTGCTGGAGAGTCGGCTGAGCCGGCCCTGGGCGGGAGGGCAGAGAGCAGCTGCCCCCAGAAGTGAGGGGTGGTGGTGGTGGCGGTGGCAGCAGAGGACTCAGGATCCTCGGCCCGGATGCCGCTGCTGGCAGCTGACGCAACCTACCTGGAGCAGGATCAAGAGCAGCAGCAGCAGCAGCAGGTCTCCGGTCTCCTCCGCCGCCGCGTGGCGTCCTCCTCCTCCTTCCTGCTTCCACGGCTCTTGGCTAAGGAGGAGAGAGAAAACCAGGCTGGATTAAGAAGCGGAAAGGTGCCGAGCGGCAGGAGGAGGAGACTCCACTGGGCACCTGGGGCTGCCGAGCTGGGGATTAACCCTCACAGCCCCTGAGCGGAGGCTGGAGGCGGAGAGGGAGGCACCCCACGGGCACCCTGGCCTCAGGCAAGAGGGGCACGTCAGAAGCGCCCGGCGGGATCAGGTCAGAGGTCCACCGAGACTAGCCTCCTGTTCCCAACAGAGGACAGCCCGACCCCCCAAGGGGAAGCCCACACCTCTTGGAGGCAGGCGGGTCCTGCACAGGGAGGTTCCCTGTAGCGGCCACAGGCAAGAGGTGCCCAATGGCCCCGCTTGCACAAAGAATTCCCTGGCGGAGGCTGGGTCAGGCTACTGGGGCCAGTGGGCCTTAAGCCTGTTTCCAGCAGAGGTCAGCCAGAGATGCCAGGAAACCCTCGAGCAGGGCACGAAGGCAGCAACTTGACCCCCGATACTGCTCACTCACCCACACCTCCTGTGCTGGCAGAGGCAGACTGCGCTGCAACATGGAGGTTCCATGCATAAGGAAACCGGGAGCCCTTCAGGGCAGGGACCTGCCTGCTCATCACGCACCACACATAGGGAGGGTGCTTTATAATCTGAGTCCTCCTGGATCGGATCCCAACATCTATCTGGCCCTGCATCCTGTTTCCAACAGGGGACAGCCAGATGTCTCAATCCCAGTTGCAGGGGAGCCACAGCAGCAGGAGAGAGGGCATTTCCTCTGCTCCTGCGTGTGGGCTTCTCGGAGGCATCTGGTGGGCCACTGTGTAAAGCAGGATGCTGGACTAGATGGGCCTCCTTGGGCCTGATCCAGCACAGCCTGTTCTTAGGCCCGGAAGGCAACAGCTCTCCCCTGCCTTTGCCTCCCCAGTATTTCTCAACTGCCGGTAGACTGTCTTTGTACATGGAGGTTCCATCTGACTGGCACGGCTCCTAACCACTGGCCGCGCCCCCGCTTCCATGTGTCTTGTCCAACCCCGTCTCAGCTAGCAGCCATCAAGCTCTCATGCCGAGGTGCATGTGCTGAGCAATATCAAGCATTTCCCACCCCCCCAGAGAGAATTTGCACATCAGAAGCCATCTGCCATCCTCCCCACGGAAACGGGCAGCCTTCCCAGCGCGGCAGAAAGAGCCAGAGGGACACTATCCGTACGCGCGCACCGCACCACTGAGGCACGACGGTCCAGCAAGACAACAGCCACCACCTGGAAGATGCCAGAGACCTCCCCACTTCTGTCTTAAAACAAAAACAAACCAGGGGGCTAGTCCTCATGGTTGTACAGACAGGTGTCATCAACACAGGAACATAGGAAACTGCCATATACTGAGTCAGACCCTTGGTCTATCTAGCTCAGTATTGTCTACCCAGACCCGCAGCGGCTTCTCCAAGGTTACAGGCAGGAATCTCTCTCAGCCCGATCTTGGAGATGCTGCTGCCAGGGAGGGAACCGGGAACCTTCTTCTGTTCTTCCCAGAGCGGCTCCACCCCCTAAGGGGAAAATCTTACAGTGCTCACACATCAAGTCTCCCTTTCAAATGCAACCAGGACAGACCCTGCTTACCGAAAGGGACAAGTCATGCTTGCTACCACAAGACCAGCTCTAAAAAAGGAAGCTGCCATATACTGAGTCAGACCCTTGGTCCGTCTAGCTCAGTATCGTCTACCCAGACTGGCAGCGGCTTCTCCAAGGTTGCAGGCAAGAGTCTCTCTCAGCCCGATCTTGGAGATGCTGCCAGGGAGGGGACTGGGGACCTTTTAATGCTCTTCCCAGAGCGGCTCCATCCCCTGAGGAGGGGAAGATCTTGCAGTGCTTACACATCAAGTCTCCCATTCAGATGCAAACCAGGGCAGACCCTGCTTAGCTATAAGGGGACAAGTCCTGCTTGCTCCCACAAGACCGGCTCTCCTCTCCAACACGCAGTACCCCTGACGCATTCAGAGTGGCGAGGCTTAACCGCCCGCAGGGAAGAGGATGCTTCTGACCCACAGCTGGGGAAGGGAGGGGCGTCCACTGAGCAGAGGCCGGGGCACCCTCCTGAGAGCAGCGCCACACCTCCGCTTCCCCCCACCCCGCCCAACCATCAGCACTGCACGGCCACTCTGGGCAGCAAGATCCACGTGGCCGCATCCGGATGGGAACGGTTGCTCCACAGACCCCCTCCAAGCCCTCCCTTGCTCATCACCCCACAGAAGGGCACCCTTCGCTCCACAGGACACCCAGCAGAGCCCTGTGGAACCAAGTCAAGGCAAGTCCACCTATCCCAGCATCCTGTTTCCAACAGGGGACAGCCGGATGCCCCTGCTCCCTGGATCTGACAGCCCTCCCCACAAACCTCCAACCCGGCCAGACAAATGTCATCTTGGAATGAAACCCGATTCATGCCTCTCCAGCCTCCAGAGCATCTCCTAACAAAGCAGCCAAGGATCTGGGGAGGAGAAGCACGTTTGCGCCGTGGGTGGGGCAGCGGGATACACATACAAAGTCGAGGGATACTTATATGCCTCTTTTCAACAGAAGTCCCCAAAGCAGCTTACATATAAATAAATGCATAAATAAATAAAATGGCTCGCTGTCCACAACCCCACCGGAGGGATGCTGTGCTGGGGATGGATAGGGCCAGTTGCTCCCCGCACTGCTCAATACAAGGAGAATCGCCACTTCTAAAAGGAGCCGCTTTGCCCTTTTAGCTGGAGCCTGGTCTCCTTGGAAACTTGAAGGATTGTCTATGGAAGAAGCCGCTTCCAGGCAAAAGCAGGGAGAAGGCAGGGCAGGAGACACACACACACACACCCCTACCTCTGCCCGGGCAAAACTGCCCAGAGCTTTATCTGCCCTCCTCGTGGTTATCAGAATGCCTCAGCCGCTGAACCAGGGAAGAGGCACAGCCCTGAGGCTCCTCCCACCCATCCGCGGCACCAGGGAAACGGCTCACAATACAGGCTAATCTTTGGAAGCTCAGGCTGCACAGGACCGGGCCTGCCATGGGGTCTCGCGGCCTCCTGAAGCAGTCCATCTGCAGCCCGCAGCAGCTAGCAAGACGCCGCCCCAAAAGCCCACAACATGAAGGTCATGGCTCTCCTTCGCCGCTTGTCTCCCTGCAGCTGGTATTCAAAGATAGACTGCTCCTGGACTGGGAGGTTCCACAGAGGCGCATCATAGATAAGAGCCACTGACTTGAGTCCGGCCCTCTAGTAACTGGTCTAATCTGTCAAAGCCAGTGGACATCGCCACATCTTGCGGCAGTGAGTTCCACCCCGTAATTCTGTGCTAGGCGGAGGAGGACCCTCTGGCTGGGAAGGCAGCTCCCAGGGAGGTGTGGGAAGTGTCTCGTGGATTGTGGCAGCCTGGCGGATGAAGCCAGGAGGCTAAACAAGTCCTCAGCGGGCGAATTTCCCTCCACTCCTTTGCTAGGCTGGGAGCAGAGTCCTGAGGACGTCACCTTTGGCCCAAAGGCCCAGCTCTCCAGAGGTGCTCAGTGGTCAGTTCCCATCACGGCTTAACTCTCACGATTCGCAAGCGATCCCGAGATTTTAAACCGACAGCACCTCCCTGCCAGCCAGACCTGAAGGGCTTCTGCTTTGGAGTGGGTCCACAGCCACCCCAAGCCCTACCCAACGCTGCCTCCCTGCGTTTTTCCTCCCAAAAAATATTTTAAAAGCTCTGAGGGAGTCAGGCCACTCACAGCCCCCCAAAGGGTCCACCCTGGGCAGGCAAGGAATCATTTTGCATTCCGAGCTGAACATGGTTGAGGGTTCCGATCTCGACCACCTCCAAAACAGCCCTGCGAGGTGGGACACATCCGCTTCCATTACACCCCTTGCTGCCTGTGGAAACAAGAGAAAGCAGACCTGGGCTCACAGTCTGCAGCTGCAACCCTTCGCCCAGCCTACGCCAAGAATGGGGAAGAGCATCCGTATCATGTTCTCCTAGCACAGGGCAGAAAGAGTGCCTCTGAGCATATTCCCATGCAACACACACACACCCCCGCCGCCTCCAAACACACACCTCCAACCAGGGTGCAGAAACAGGTCTAGAACGGAGAGGCAGGGAGTGTCGGAATTGCACACTGGCATGCACAAAGCTTTTGGCCTGAGGGGGCCCAGCACGCTTCCCAGTTACCCGGTGAGAAAACCCACAAGCAGGCATTTACCCTTGCTTGGCCCGCCCAGGAGTGGGGCAGCCCCCTTGGTCCCTCTCTGGAGCCAAGCCCCAAGAGCCGCTCTTCCGACTAGGCCCAAGAGTTCAGGAGGGGACTCCAGCCAGGGAGGGACGTGGAGACCACCATCTTTGGAAGCCTCCAACGGCTCTATCGGCTCCGAGGGTGCTGCCAAGTCTATTCTTACAGCAGAGCATCACTCCGCGGTGGGGGACACACGCCTGGCAGGCAGGCAGCTCAAGTCACGGGGCTGGGGAAGGCCCTTCTCTCGCCTCTGCCAGTCGAGGGGCTCTGGGGAGGGAGCTGCTGCCAGTCCGAGTGGACCAGGCTTAGCCTGAAGAGCGGGAAGTCCGACTCAGCTTCAGCCACCACCACCACCATCATTTTAGGCACTGGAGAAGAGAAGAGCTGCGGGGGGAGGAAGGGAGGAGGAAAGGGGGCGGCAGCAGCAGGGCCCCAGGGAGCGCCCCTCCTGGCGGCTGCGGCCGCGAGGCCATGGCCCACCCAGGCGGGGCCCCAGCGGGCGGTAGAAGGGGGCGCCCCCGGCCGGGAAGGAAGCCGAGAGGGGCGGCTGGCTGCAGCAGGCGGAGCTCCGACCCGCAGCCAGCCGAGCCAGAAAAGCGCCGCCAGACATCGGGAGCCAAGCCGCCGCCGCCGCGGGGCATCCGCGCATTTGGCCAGGGCGCTGCTGGGGCGCATCTCCCTCCCCCCCTCCCCCCCCGCCAGCCACCCACCTGCCCTAGTTCTGCAGGCACCGGTGGGGAGTCTGGAGGGAGCGGGCGGGGGCGGCTAGGAAGGGGGGGGGGACTTGGGGAGGGGCGTTTGCCCAGCGACCCCCGCCCCGGGCAGTTTGCAGAGACGCCGAGAGAGAGAGAGAGACGCAGACGCCCAGCCCTAGCGGGACCGCTTCGCACGCGCGTGGGCGGGCCGACGAGCGAAAGCCCCCCGCCCCGGCCAGCCCCGCCTCTCACCGGTTGCTGGTGGTGAGGGAGGGGGCGCCCTCGGAGCGGCGCGGGCGGAGGGGCCTCCGGGCGCAGGAGGTGGCGGCGCGCGGGGCGCTCGGCTGGGCCTTTTGCGCCGCGTGGCGCGGGGGGCCCCCCTGGGGGAGGCAGGCAGGCAGGCAGGCAGGCTGCTGCCGCTGCTGCTGGGGCGACACCGCGGGGGGCTGCTCGCTGGCCTCCGGTACCTGGCCTGGCCGCGGCTCGCTGGGTCTCCGGCCAGGCGCGCTCCGCCCTGCGGCGGCTGCGCTCCTCTCCACGTGGATCAGCCGCCGCCGCGGTCACGCTGCGCTCCTGGCGCTGGCGAGCAGCAGCGCTCCTCGCTCCTCCTCCTCCTTCCCTCTGCCTGGCTGCGGCGGTGGCGGGAGAGGCAGCCGCTTCTTCCCCACCACCTCCGCCTGCGCGGACGGACGGCTCGCAGGGCTTGAGCGGTGGAGGGTGCTTCTGAGCAGCTGCAGAGTGTCCTCGCCCCCGGCCCGGGGTCCCAAGCGAGCGTGAGCCCCGCCCACGTCTCTCCCTTTGCGTATCGCTGCCTGCCCTCCAAAACGATGCCTCTTAGGCCAGTTTTGGGGGGCCAGCCGGGAACCCTAGAAGGAGCTCAGCCGCTGGAGATGGGAAAGACCGCCCCGCCGTGCCTGAAACCCTGGAGAGCTGCTGCCAGTCAGAGCAGACAATATTCGGCCAGAGAGCCTGGGCTGCGGGGGTGGGGGTGGGCAGAGCCATAACTCAGTAGAAGGGAACTTTGCACTCCACATACAGGTTCATCATCATTTCGGGCTAAAAAAGGCTCAGGCTCCAGAGGTGGGAGTGCTCCTTTGCTGCTGCCAGTCAGAGTCCTTATGCCGAGGGTGCAGCTGCCCACACAAATGGTGGCCAGCCTGCCTTGGCGCCAAGCCGATTCGAATGGAGAGTCGGGGGCTACTCACCGGGCCCTGCTTTGGACTACCAAAAGGGGCGTCCCCTAGAAAGGCCGCCCAGCTGCCCAGAGGCTTCTGCCTCTCTTTGAGCTGTAGCATTCCTGCATGTGTGAACACTGTGTGTTGCTGGCAGAGGGGGGGGGAGGCTCAGAAGGGCCCCTTCCTCTGCAGGCCCACTGCCTTTCCTCTGGGGCAGCGCCAGCAGCCCCCCAAGCCAGAGAGCCCTGGCCAGCTGGGAAAGGCCCCGGTGCTGCCCCCTTGGCCGAGAGGAGCTTCCTGCCCCTTGCTAGGGTCGCCTCTCCCCGTTGTGCCCCCTCCCAGGGCCTGGGCTTTTGACCCACAGCCAGAGATGGCTCTTCCTCTTCCCTTCTCCGCGGCACGTTCAGGCACCCCTCCCCCCTAGGGGCAGCAGCACAGAGCCCTCCGGGGCAGAGGTCTGGGGCAGAGCTGGTGCTCTTGCTGCCCTGCCCCCCTCCCTGTGCCCGCAGAGGCCCCTGCAGTCTTAAACCCCCCCCCCGAAAGAAATGAGAGTCAATTCACGCGTTAACCACTCAAGTCAAGGACGACTCTGGAGGAGGAAGAGAAGCACCCAAAGGTGTGCATCTGCCCTCAAGCAGGTCTTGGAAGAGGCATTCCCTCCTGCAGAGAGAAGCGGGGAAGGCCTCTCCAAAGGGGGTGCGCGTTAAGGCTGCACTTTCAAGTGGATTAAAAAACCTCTCGACTGCCGGGACGACGGAATCCCACCAACTCACAGGCCACAGGCAGGCTGCAGCAGCAGGCCGACGGTAAGCAGGGTGCAGCTGGCTTCCGGAGCGTGCCCCGCCGCGGCTGCCATCCAGCCCACCTCGACTGCGGGAGCCGGCTCACCTCCAGCGCAAAGTCACCGTGACATCTGGGCCAGCTCCCGCCAGAGAGCCCGAGCGCTGCGCCTCCCGCTCTTCATCAGAGGAGCGGCCCCAAAATAGACACCCGCCGCGGCCACAGGAGAGCTGCGGCCCCCTTGCAGGGCGTGTAATTAATTGCCAGGAGTCCAGAGGGAGAGGGAGGGAGAAGGGGGCAGCTGTGGCGCCCCGCCCTCACGTGCCAGCCCGGGGCCAGCAGAGCCCCATTTCCAGCCGGAGGGGGGGGGGCTGGGAACTGTGTCACGGTGACCCCTGCCGTGTCACGGTGACTCCTCCCTGGCCCAGCTCCAGAGCCCGACCCTTCGAACCCTTCCCACGGGGGCCGGGGGCACCTCGGTGGGAGCTTTGTTCCACCGCTTCCCAAGAAGGGGAAGAGACAGCCCAGCACAAGGGGACCCAGGCCTGCTAGGGAGCCAGCTTTAGAGCGGCACAGAACGCTTCCCCTTGGCCCGAGAAAGGGGCTCCGGTGTGAACAGGGCGCAAGCCCAACCCTGCCAGACCCCCACACCCCTTGCTCTTTGAGGGGACGGGCGGAGGGAGGACTCTTTCCCCACCCGGCAGCAGCAGCTCTGCGAGATCCTCATCTTTCCCCTCCTGAAACGGGCGAGAGGAAATGTGAAGAACTGGCGGGGGGGGCAGGGAAGTGGGGGGGGTTGTATTACAGACACTCTGTCTTTCAGTAACCCTCCCTGCAGTCTGAGAGGCATGTCTCACCTCTCCCCCCGCCGCCCAGCCCCACATATACATATGCAGCCATCTTCCGCAGGAGCGCCAGACCCCTGAATGAGGTGGACACCCAGACGGGACCGCAGGCCCCAGCCACTGGCACCCAGCACTGCCCTGCCTCTGCCCACGGAGGCCCTGGCTAAGCACAGCAGCTGTGACCGCAAAATGGAGCCTCCAGAGGCAGGGGTAGTCGAGGGCCCAGCGCCTGGGAGAGGCCTGCTGCTTTCCGGCGGGGCTTCTAGATGTGCCGGCTTCAGGCCTGGAATCTACAAAGCAGTCGTGGCTCATCCTAAGGAGAAGTGCGGGGGGGGGGTGAAATGACGCTGCGTGGCTGACTCTGCTTCCTAGTGGCAGAAGCTTGAGTGGCTCTTCCCTCCCCCACGCTGCCTGCAGGCAGGTCATTCATCAGGTAGAGCTGCGCAGTTGACCTGCAGGCAGCATGGCTTTTGGGCAGGAGAGCAGTCAAGCCGAGCAGCTGTGCCTCCTTTGCCCCCCACGCCGCCCCCCAGCTTGTTAAGAGGACCTGCAACTGCCCCCCCCGCCCCCGAGGTAGGCTGGAGTGGGACCCCTTCCGCGGCAGCGTCTTTATCGGGAGAGGACAAAGTGAGGGTATGAAGGACCACACAGGCAGTCTCTTTTATTGGCGCGCAAGTTTCCATCAGAGCGGACAGTCCAGTGAAACGCCAGCTCCAGCACCTCGGACAGGGAGCTCCCAACGCACTCCACCCACCCATCAAGAACTCTGCACGTGCTCAGCTTACTAGCATCCACGTGTCTTGGCTCGCCTCCCGGGGGGGCGGTGTACGGAGCAACGTGTTGCACGGGAAGAGGGGGGCGGCGTGCGGGTCTAGTATCGGGGGGGCCCTGCATACCGCCAGCCTTCCAGCTTGCCCATCTTGGTGAGGGTAGCCGCCAGGCCAAGTCCGACACAGGCCGTAGTTCCAGTGGCGAAGCTGTGAGCTGGAAAACATCAAGCAAGGGCGCGAGCCGGGGTTAGGGGGAGGGAGGGCTCTGGACGGGGGGGGGGGGGGCGCTAGTGCCCTCAGCTGGAGAGAGCTGGTACTGACCTCTGGCTCCAAGGATGCTGCCCGACATGCACCCGCCAATGAAGTAGTTCATGGGGTCGTCCGGTGCGTCTCGGATCTGGGCGCTGAGGCAAGTGGTCACCCCAAACACAGCTCCTATCGTAGCTATTCAGAGAGAGTGGAGGGACATGAAGCACACACAGGCCAAACGCCCCGGCGGGACTAGCACAGAGCGGGCGCCAAAGGCCGGAAGTCGTGGCAGAACTTTCCCAAGAACCAACGCTCCCTTCGCAGGAGCGGCGCAAGGAATGGCCATCCTGCTGTCCTGCCCACAAGGGCGCTGGAAGCAGCACACCCATTCCTAAAAATCCGACAAGCAATCAGGGCAGTCTATTCAAGCAGCACAGGTAAAATCGGAGGAGAGCTCGAAAGGTGAAGGGTGCCGTCGAGTCGGTGTCGACTCAGGGTGCCTGTGGTTGTCTTGGGTAGAATACAGGAGGGGTTGGCCATTGCCTCCTCCTGCACAGTATGAGATGATGCCTTTCAGCATCTTCCTGTGTTGCTGCTGCCCGATAGAGTCTGGGAAACATACCAGCGGGGATTCGAACCGGCAACCTCTGGCTTGCTATTCAGGTCATTTCCACGCTGCGGCATTAGGTGGCTTTCGTCTTGTGGGTAGTGAATGTGAATTGTCCTCTTTGCTAAGCAGGGTCCACCTTGGTTTGCATGTGAATGGGATACTACCTGTGAGCCCTGCAAACTATTCCCCTGAGGGGATGGGGCCATTCTGGGAAGAGCGCCTGCCTGCCTGCATGCAGAAGGTCCCAAGTTCCCTCCTTGGCAGAATCTCCAAGATGAGGCTGAGAGAGACTCCTGCCTGCAACCTTGGAGAAGCCGCTGCCAGTCTGGGTAGACAATACTGAGCTAGATGGTATAAGGCAACTTCCTATGTTCCTAAAATGGATTGTCCTCAGCATTTGATGTTCAGGGGTACACTGCCTCTGCAGCCGGAGGCTCCATTTGGTGATCATGATAGAAGCATGTAGTACAGATGGATGCCCTCCCCACCCCATTTACACGGCTTTGCAAAAGTTCCTAAAAGTCTGGGTGGTGGCAACCACCAAGAGAAAATTGTGTCTGCTTTGGCCACCCTGCCAGCCCTGACCTTTCCTAGACAGCAATTGGCCCAGCCACAGTCATTCAGGTCTGGCTTCATTCCAGGCTCGACTACTGTAATGCGCTGCTTTTGGGGCTGCCCATGGAAACTACACACTTGGCTGAAGACGCAGCCAACAGACGACCAAATGGGATAAACGGCTGGGGAGACGTTCCCCCAACCCTAACTCAGCTTCACTGGCTCCTGGCTGCTTTCTGGGCCCAAATCAAAGCACTGGCTGGCCTTACATAGTAGAGCGCCACTTTTGACAGCAGCCCTGGAACTGTGGAACTCTCTGCTAAGGGAGGTTCGCTCTGTCCCCTTCTTTCGCTCTGTCCCCTCCTTCGGGCCGGAGCCTCAGCCTCCTTCAACCAGCCAGGCCAACACTGGACTTCCCCAGAAAGCTTTTGGAGCTCACTCCAGTTCCAAAGAATCTCTCCTTCCAGGCGGTTCTTGCCAGGCTCCCGGCCATTTCAAGTTAATTGATTGGGGGCGGAATGTTTTGCATGCGGTGCTTTAACTTTGGGTTGCCATTCGCCGACTTGTCATTCGGCCCCCAAAAGGCGCAACACAACGAACCAAACAGAGAAACCAACAAATTGCCCTGGGAGGGGGGCAGGCCTGCTACTTGGGGGATCTTTGCCAGTGGGGTGGCCTAGGGCTGGTGCAAGAAAGCTTGCCTCTCTCCCCAGGCGGGTCGGAGCCTCAGCCTCCACACGGCTGGTGGATGGGGCTGCCCCACTGGGAGGAAGGGGGACTTACCCATGGTGACCGTGGTTGTGGCCGCCCGCTGCAGCCCCTGCAGGGCCGTGTCTGGAGGGAACAGGACGATGTGATACACGGAGCCCAGCATCCCTGCAGCAAGAACGTTTTGAGGGCGGTTGTTAAGGGGGGGGCGGCAAGGGCCCCCAGAACACAATCCCCCCCCCACACCTCTTAAGTGAGAAACAGACCCTCACCCCGTCAACAACAACAACAAGGCGTTTCTCTAGCATGTAATCCGTTTTGAATGTTTTAACTGTTCTTGTTAAACAATGTTTTACAACCTCTGTTTCTAACTGCTAATTGATTGTAATGGTTTCATTTTAATGATGTAAACCGCCCCAAGCCATTTTGGAAGGGCGGTATAGAAACTGAATAAATAAATAGCAAGTACATAAATAAATAAATAATAGATTTGAAGCAAAGGCTCTTGAACTCAGGTCCCCAGAAGGTGCTGGATGACAACTCCCATGTTCTGCGCCAACAGGGCCTTTGGTGTCTGAGGCTGATGGGAGTTGTAGTCCCTCACAATCTGGGGGCCCATATTAGAGAGCCCCTGCTGTCAAGCACACACGTTATTTGGCTATTCCTGCTTTAGGATGACTCCCAGAGACATACTTGGCTCATTCCATGTGTTTAGACACCTCTACACACAAGATGTGTGTAGAGCCAGCGTGGTGTCGTGGTCAGAGTGCTGGACTAGGAGCAGGGAGACCCAAGTTCAAATCCCCATTCAGCCATGACACTAGCTGGGTGACTCCGGGCCAGTCACTTCTCTCTTAGCCTAGCCTACTTCACAGGGTTGTTGTGAAAGAGAAACTCAAGTATGTAGTACACCGCTCTGGGCTCCTGGGAGGAAGAGCGGGATATAAATGTAATAATAATAATAATAATAATAATAATAATATCCTTTAATCTTCACAACAGGCCTGCAGTGTAGGCCAGCACTAGGACTCCCCCAGAGACACTACAAATCAGCCCACTGAAACTCATCTGTAGCCTGCCTTCCAGGTGCAAAGAGAGAGACCTTCCCTTCTAAGTGCCCCTCACAGTATGAAGACAGCAATAGCAATAACAGCATCCTTGTTTATATGGCTGCCCCATAGCAAACTGTGCTGCCGATCCGCAGTCACTCCAGATTAACTGCTTAAATAAATCCAAAGCCACTCCACCATGCCAAGGCCACCCTGTGCTAGGAGAGAATGGAGAGAGAGGCCTTTAGATGGTTAGAGCAATGTCCGTGGCCGCCGCCAAGGGCATCTGGAGTCACTCCAAATGGGCCGGTTAAGAAGGCCCCGGAAAAGAAGGCGCCCCTGGGATGGGGCACACAGAAAGAGGCTCGGAACCGCTCCCCGTGTAAACAGAGCCAATCCGGAGTGACTCCGGATTAAGGCCCAGGAACGGGGGGGGGGCAGACCTATGCTTGCAGTGCTGCTGGTCCCAGGTTCCCTCCCTGGCAGCAGGATCGCCAAGGTGGGGCTGGGAGAGAGATTCCTGCCTGCAACCCTGGAGCAGCCGCTGCCAGTCCGGGTTGACAATCCTGAGCGAGCTGGACCGAGGGTCGGACTCCGCACCAGGCAGCTTCCTAGGCTGCTCTCACCACCGCCGCCGCCAGCCCTCCTCTCGCTTCTCACCGATGGCGGCCCCGAGGCGCCCCGTCAGCCAGGTCTTGCGGGCGCAGTCGGTGCCCTCCGGGATGTCCCAGTAGCCGGGCGCAGCGGGCGGAGCAGCATCAGCGGCGGCCATGGCTGCAAGCCTCGCGAGACTTGAGCGGCACACTCCCGCGAGAACGGCGGCTCGCGCACGCGCCGGGGGTGGGAGGAGCGGGGCGGTGCAGGTGTCCGCTTACTTATTCAGCCAGCGGCGGAGCGCGGATTGGACGTCGCGGGCGGGGGGCGTGGCCCAGGCCTCCAGGCAAGGGCGTCGCGCGCAGCCGGTGGGCGCGGCCTCCGAGCGGGTGGGCGATTGGACGCTGCCCTCGGCGGGCGTGGCCCGGGGCTCCGACGGAGGGCGGCGATTGGGCGCGACGCGCGGGCGGGGGGCGTGGCCAGGCGGGATGGCGTCCTCCTCGGCGTCGGGGTCCCCCTCGGCGGTCCAGATCCGCGAGGCCAACGCCCACCTGGCGGCGCTGCACGGGCGCGTGGCCGAGCTGGAGCAGCGCCTGGCCGCCGCCGAGGAGACCGTGCGCGGCCAGGCCGAGAGCCTCATCCGCAAGGACGGCCAGATGCGCCGCGCCCTCGCCCAGCTCCGCCAGAGCAAGGAGCGGTGCGTGCTGGAGCCCCCGAACCCCCCACCCCACCCCGCAAGGCGCTAGTCCTCAGGAGGCGCCCCGGCAGGGAGCTGCTGCTGCTGCGGCTGGCGCCGGGCCGGAGCACTGGCCCCCTGGGGACCCTACGAACTAGGCTCAAGGCGCCAGTCCTCTGGCAAAGGAGGCGGTAGCGACACCCCGCTCCAGAGGACTAGCGCCTTGAGAGAGACGCTGCGGACCCAGAGGGCTAGCAGCTTTAAGGCCAGTCAGTGTTTAGGGTCCTGCTTTTTCGAGGGACCCAAGCTGAGGAGGAGATGATGATGCGTTTAAACTTGAACTACTAGTGGCTTGAGAAAGGTCCTGTCAACAAGGCTGAAGATGCGAGTCCTCTCTAGGACTAGCACCTTGAGATCGCAGCTGTCATTTTAAGAGCAGGAGCCTCCAGGCGCTTCTCCTCTGAACAGGAGTTTGAGTGATAATACTGTATGTAAATCTGGGCCTAGAAGACAGATTGCCTGGAATCATGTGACTGAAATTGAACCCCAGGGACTAGCAGCTTGAGGCTACTTAAGAACCTAAGAACAGCCCTGCTGGACCAGGCAGCAGGCAACTGGGCCTTCTCTAGCCCAGTTCTAATTAAAAGGGAAGTTTCTCACCATGTGAATTCTGCAGCTTTTGTCAGATGGGTTAGCAAATCCTGCCTCTTTGTCCCAGTGGTGCAATGGCCCCCGCACCCCCCACCACCACCACCACAGCACGAGATGCTGATGGGCGTTTTTCTTCTTTTCCTCAAAGGGAAATTGCCGCGTTGGAGGAGAAGCTCCAGTCCTCCGAGGACAACGCCCAGAAGCTCCTCGGCACCATCCAGGAGAAGGACCACTTGATTGCCCAGCTGAGCCACCGGAGTCGGCTGCTGACCAAGATCTGCCGCAGCCGGCCCGTGCTGGACAATCTCCTGGCCTACATGGCCGAAGGGGAGCAGCTCAGCCCCATCCCGGGAGCCCGAAGCGACGCCAGCTCTCCAGACGGCGGCCTCCTGCCGGAGACAAACTGCACCCTTGACTCGGACACCCAGGACTTTTCGCTCTGTGACGACGACCAGGATGCGGATAAGACTCTCTTTGGGACCACGGTGTGAAGTGGCTCCGTCGTGGGCTGCCGTCTCTCTGGGAACCCCTCCTTTGAGTCCTGCCCCCTCCCCATTCTGATCGCCTAAGCCGGAGTTGGGAGGTTTTTAGTGACCCCCTTTAACCCCAGGCGCTCCGACTTCTCTGGCTTGCTGGGTGCAAACCACTCGGTACTGACACACACACCCCACTTGTTACTCAGGAACAATCTGCCTTCCCCTTCTGTGCACCTCCCCCCCCCCCTTTCTAGCTGGGTGTAGGGCACCCCCAGCCCTCTAATCTAGGAGAAGCAGGAGGGATGGCCCCACATGGCAGCTTGACAGCAGAGGTGGTCAGACCCTGGGTCCCAGGGGGTCTAACAGTGCTGGACACTTGTAAGGCTGGCTGGTTTAAATCTTGACTCCGTTTCCTTCTCCTGGTGGACTGGAGTTTCCCAGGATAGTTCTGCTGGCCCAAATGGGAACAGTTAGGAAAAACTCATGCTGCATTTTGCCAATGGGTGGCAGGGGAGCCCCCCCCCCCGAACCCACTGAGAAAAAGAGCTAACTTTGCATGTAATCTCTGGGGTTGTTTCCTCCAGAGGCAGGCGACTACCTCGCACCAGCCCCCAAACTGGAGCAGAGCCTCACTGGGGCTTTAAGCAAAGGAAGGGGTTACCTTTGTAGGAGTTGTTCATTGTAAAAAGAGAAAAGGCAAAGTTTTGCTGTCAACTGGGTGTCGACTCCTGGCGCCCACAGAGCCCTGTGGTTGTCTTGGGTAGAATACAGGAGGGGTTGGCCATTGCCTCCTCCCGCGCAGTATGAGATGATGCTTTCCAGCATCTTCCTATATATCACTGCTGCCCGATAGAGGTAACCACGGTGGGGAAACCAATGCTCTTTTATTGTGAGTAAAAGGGAAGGGAAGGCGGTCACCTTAAGTGGCGCAGCAGGGAAATGCTTGACTAACAAGCAGAAGGTTGCCGGTCTGCATCCCCACTAGTACTATATCAGGCAGCAGCGAAGGAATCGAAATCGACCTGATGGCACCCTTTACCTTTAAAAGGGAAGGCGACGCTGACCTCTTGCTGAGGGTCCTGTGCCCAGATTCATTTCGGGGGGGAGGGGAGCACCAGCAAGCACCTTGTCCTCTTTCCTGGTCCAGCAGGTGGCCGTGATGGCCCTGCCTTGCCTGCACGCAAAGGGCGGCCATCCTGGTTATTTTTCTATTGGAGAAAGTTTCCCTTTTTAAAAAATAGGAAGTCAGAAATGAAATATTTAAAACTTAGGTAGTTTCCCTGTCTTTTTTTTTTTTTAACCACACTACTCGGTAATAATCTGCAGCACTGATTTCTCTTGCTTCTCACCTCCTAATCTGTAAAGGTTAGCCCACTCCGTCTCTATGCACAGAGAACCTTTTCTCCCCGAGGTTGCTAACTACTTCAGGGGTGGCTAGTGGGCAAGGAATTTTGTTACAGTCTTAGGAGAGGGGGGCATGACAGGGGAGCTAGGCTAGTTGAGGCAGATCAAGGAGCTAGACCTCATGGGAGAATTCTGGTGGTTCAGAGTGCAGGAGTTTCAGGGTAGTGCACACTAAGAACATGCCCTTTATGTGCCTGTCTCCAGGGCTGTGAGCAGCTGTGAACTCAGGATGCTGGTGTGGATGGTGGCAATTTGATTTCCAAGACTTTCCCTTCACTGAATCCTCTCTTCCCTAAGCTTCTGTCTGCATTGCTCTTTAACTCACCCCTTTTCCAGCCTTCCTAAGGGAATGTTGACCTTGAGAAACTGGCTGCAGTCCAAAGCAGGTTTGCCAGGAAGCGCGGTCCGGTGGAACTCAGGGGGACTTGCTCCTGAGCAGATGTGCTTAGGACTGAGCTGTTTCCACTCAGCTGTTACTGGGTCCATAACGAAGGCAGCAGCCAGAAGCTCTGGTGAACTTCCAAGTGCCTTCTGGGGTTTTGTTACATGATGTCCTCAATTTAACTTCTCCTCACTGGAAGCAAAAATAAACATATTTTGGTATTCTTGATCTCTGTGTTATGCTTTGTCTATAATCATTGCTTCCAGGGTTGCATGTTTTGAGACTGGTTCCCATTTAAAACCCGAGGCACAAATCCGTCCTTAAAACCCAGGCAGGGTAGCACAGCTGGAGAAAAGCTAGGGCTGAGACACCACAATGGGTTTAATCTGGTTTGGTTTGCTGGCCACGTGCGATTCTCTCTCAGCACCTTCTCAACAAACCAATGCAGCAGCTACGCTGGGACCACTTTACGGTAAACATAATGCGTTTCTGGGCACTGCTGTCAGCTTTGAAATACAGAAAACAAAGTACCTAATGGATAGCAAGATGTATTGTAACAATGACAACAACAAAATATTTAGATACTGCTTTTCAACAGAAGTTTCCAAAGCGGTTTTGCAGAGAGAAATAATAAATAAATAAGATGGCTTATTTATCAGTAGAAAGAGAATAGATGCATGAGCAAGAGATGGGCATAACAGTATCAGTGACCCACTGGGTGATATTACCACCCAGTGGGCCCCTTTTATTTGTTTGTTTGTTTAATTTATTTGAGACATTTTTATACCACCCCAAACGCAAGTCTCTGGGCGGTTTACAACAAAACAAGAAAAACAGATAAAAAGATTAAAACATAAAGTTTAAAACGTTAAAACTATTAAAACACAAAACAATATCTGATTAAAAGCCTGGGTGAACAGATGTGTCTTGACTGCCGTTTTAAAAGTTGTCAGAGATGGGGAGGCTCTTATTTCAGCAGGAAGTGTGTTCCAAAGCCCCCGGGGCAGCAACGGAGAAGGCCCGTCCCCGAGTAGCCACCAGACAAGCCGGTGGCAAATGCAGACGGACCTCTCCAGATGATCTCAATGGGCGGTGTGGTTCATAGCAAAGAAGACGTTCTCTTAAGTGCCCAGGGCCCAAGCTGTTTAGGGCTTTATAGGTTATAACCAAAACCTTGTTCTCTGCCCCGAAACTTATCAGCAACCAATGTAGATCTTTTAAGATAGGAATGATCTGGAACCTGGCTGCCGCATTCTGGACCAACTGCAGTTTCCGGACTATGTACAAAGGCAGCCCCATGTAGAGCGCATTGCAGTAGTCAAGTCTGGAGGTGACCAGCAGATGTACTACTGCTCTGAGGTCATTTATATTGTATGCTCATCTCTTACCTATGCATCTATTCTTGTTCTACTGATATTACAATACATCTTACTATCAGTTAGGTACTTTATTGTTCTCTGTATTTCAGGACTGTAATTTGTTGCCCCATTCCAAGCACCAGACTGACACATTCTGCTGTCGGCTTCCCGAGAAATAAAAATTTCTCTTGCCCAGAAGTGAGGATAACTGCACAATGATTATTTAATAGTCCAGAACAGGGTTTCTTAACCCCGGGCCCCCAGATGTTGTTGGACTACAACTCCCATAATCCCCCAGCAAAAGCCTTTGCAGCGGAGGGTTCTGGGAGTTGAAGTCCAACAACATCTGGGGGCCTAAGGTTAAGAAACCCTGGTCCAGAATGCTTCCTGTCCTTTCTCTTGCTGCAGCCCTGACACAACAGCCCCCAGAAGGAGGCCGGGGTTTATTTACTTTTAATTCTTTTTTACGAGCTCTATGTTGCAGATGGGGGAAGCTGAGACTGAGACGGCACTCCCTTTCCACCTGCCTGAGAGAGGGAGAGGGAATGCCTCTTAGGGGAAGAGGCCTTCCCTCCCGCCTGAGAGCAAAGAGAGCCATGCTTCCTGGAAGAGGGCACTTGCTTGAACAAAGCCACCAGTATGTTTTTCTGTTTCCAGACAGCCGTTTGAGGCAAGTGTGTCGAACACTCGCTTCCTCCTGCCCTGAGGATTTCTGGCACAGGGGAGCAGCCTGCCGCCAGCCGCCTTGGGAAGAAGCCTTCCTCGGGAGGACGGCTGCAGCAGCAGCAGCCCTCTCCTGGCCGGGCCCCCTGCGGCCTCCTGGGCACTCCTGTTGCCACGTGGCTGGCCAGCCTCCCTGGGGCTCCTGCCAGCTCCCCGGCTGTCCCGCCCTGAGCGCAGGCAGCCTGGCAACCAGCAGGCCATTGCTATAGAGACAGAAGGCTCAGCGGCGGTGCTGGTGGGGCCAACAACACAACAGCCGCCCAGCCTGGAAACCGGAGGGAGCAGCAGAGACGCAGCCTGCCCAGGTAGGAGCAGAATGGAGCAGCTGCTGCCCCGGGGGGGCAAGCCGACCCAGACCAAGCCTTCCTGGGGTCTGTGGGTGGGGAAGGGAGAGGAGTCCTGGGGGCCCCCCGGAAGGGCAGGTGGTCTGGTTGGGGCAGAGGCTTCCCCGGACACTTCACAGCCCACTCGTCATCCCTTGGAGGGGGGGGGCAGGCCTCAAAGGCTTCTGCCCCTGCAAAGCTGCAAGCCTCTGAGCTGCCACAAGACTCTTGGCCCCCTTCGCTACAGGAGACCAACAGGGTGCCAGGCCTCCCTCACGGAACACAGCCCGGGCCAGGTTGAGTCTTTCCCTCCTCTTCACCGATGCGTGAGAGAGAGCAAGGCAGAGAGGGTGCTCTGCCCCCCCCCAGGAGAAGGCTCTGCAGCCACAGAGAGGGGCTGACCCCCTTCCCCGACCAGAGTTGCTTTCAGCCCCTCTTGAAATCCTGCCAAAGGTCTCTGGGCAAACGGGAAACCCCCCCCCCCAAGGCCCCTTGACTCGATCCACACACATTTGTGTCGTCCTCCTGGGGCCTGGACAGAGAGAGATGCAGACCTGCAAAGTGTGCAACGCATCCGATGAAGGCAGGCCGATCAATCGGGGCTGTGTGAAGCGGCTTCACGCTGCCTGGCTCGGAGCTGAAACAAGAGGACAGCTCTGAGCATGTGCAGAGTGCATTTCCCGCACTCTGCCCAGGCTCTGTGAGCCTCCAGCCACCCTTTGGGACTGTGCTGGAGCGGAAGTGGCCCAACGGAGTCCTCCTTTCTTCCCTCCCCAGATCGTCTTGGGTGCAGAACGAAAAAGGACCTCAGCATGGAGACGGGTTCCAGCGCCATCGCGAAGCTCAGGGCGAAGTGCCTGCAGAGAGGCGCTTCGGGCATTAAGGGGCTGGCCAGGTACGGAGGGGCTTGGGGGGGGAGCAGTCGCGAGGATGTGCAAGGAGGCAGAAGAGGCGGAGGGAAGCTGGCCCCGGGGCCCCCTTTGCTATGCAGGGTCTGCCCTGCTTTGCATTTGAAGGGGACACTCCATGTGTGAGCCCTGTCAGAGATTCCCCCCTCAGGAGATAATGGGGCCGCTCTAGGGAGAGCAACTGAGGTCCCCAGTTCCCTCCCCAGCGGCATCTCCAAGACCAGGCTGGGAGAGACTCCTGCCTTTCACCGTGGAGAAGCTGCTGCCAGTCTGGGTAGACAATCCTGAGCGAGAGGGACCAAGGGTCTGACTCAGTAGCAGGCGGCTTCTTAGGAGAGCCTAAGAGCCGGGCTTGTGCTTGGTGGGAGTCCCCCGCGGAGCGGCATTGGGCGGCAGCCAAAGGGGCAACCTGCGCTTCTGCTCCGGCTCCGCTGGCTGGCCGGACCCAAATGCCAGCGTCCAGCGCCAGCCCTCCGGCTTCAGGCCAGTCTCTCTCTCTCTCCCTCCCCCCACCCACCGCCTGCAGGTTTTTCCGCATCATGGACGACGACAAGAGCAAGTCCTTGGACCTGGAGGAATTCCTGGGGGGCCTGCGGGATGCTGGGGTCCCTCTGGAGCGGGGCGAAGCCGAGGAGATTTTCCGCCTCTGTGACAAAAACAAAAGCAGCACCTTAGACTTCGACGAGTTCCTGGAAGCCTTGAGGGTGAGTGGAAGGGCCGTCCCCCAGAAGAGGAGACGTCAGGGAGGCAGCCGGGGTGGGGGGGGCGCAAAGTCCATAGCCATCCCTCGACGCTCGCTTGCCCGCCCCTGCAACGGGTGTTCTCGGGTAGACTGCCCCTGAAGGAGGGGGCTCCATTTAGCCAACTGAAGGGCGTAAGAGCCTTGCGGGGCCAGGCCAGGGAGGACAACACCCTCCTTCTCGCCGCTTTCGCCTCCAGCCCCCCATGTCTAAAGCCAGGAAGGAGATCATCGGAGCCGCTTTCCAGAAACTGGACCGGACTGGGGACGGGTTGGTGACCGTCGAGGACCTCCGGGGCGTCTACAACTGCCAGTCTCACCCCAAGTTCCGGAGCGGGGAGTGGACGGAGGAGCAGGTGTTCCGCACCTTCCTGGACAGCTTTGACTCCCCTGAGGACAAGGACGGGGAGGTGAGGCACCGGGAATCCTCCGAGCCCGTTTCTGCCCCTGCAGGGGCAGCAGACCCAGCCCTAGGCTACTCCTGGGCCTCTAAACTCCCAAGGGAGAACGGCCGTGGCACGGGCATGGATCATGCCACCTGTTCAGTCAAGGAGCCCCTTTTGCGGCCCATAGCCTAGAAAAGCAGGTGTGGGTTGCCTCTGGAGAGAGAGAGAGACTTTGCTCCGCAGATGCTTCTTCACACACCTGAGTGATTCACGGGTGGAACTCACTGCCACAAGCTGTGGCGGTGTGGCACACATCCCTCCTCAGGAAGGAGTTCATAGGAACACTGTATGGTTAGGAACATAGAAAGCTGCCTTCTGCTGAATCAGACCCTTGGTCTATTGAGCGCAGTATTGTCTGCACGGACCAGCAGCGGCTTCTCCAGGGTTTTCGCAGGCAGGAGTCTCTCTCAGCCCTATCCTGGAGCTGCCAGGGAGGGAACCTGGAACCTTCTATATGCATAGGAACATAGGAACACAGGAAGCTGCCATATACTGAGTCAGACCCTGGGTCCATCCAGCTCAGGGCTGTCTACCCAGACTGGCAGCGGCTTCTCCAAGGTTGCAGGCAGGAGTCTCTCTCCCAGCCCGATCTCGTTGGAGATGCTGCCAGGGAGGGAACGTGAAACCTTGATGCTCTTCCCAGAGCGGCTCCATCCCCTAAGGGGGATATCTTACAGTGCTCACACTTCTAGTCTCCCTTTCATATGCAACCAGGGCGGATCCTGCTTAGCTTAAGGGGACAAGTCATGCTTGCTACCACAAGACCAGCTCTCTTCCCCTGCAAGCAAGCAAGCAGGCAGGCAGGTGCTCATCCCAGAGCAGCCCTATCCCCTAAACGGAATATCCTACAGTGCTGACATACATAGACTCCCATTCAAATGCAAACCAAGGTGGACCCTACTTAGCAAAGGGGACAATTCATGCTTGCTACCACAAAAACAGCTCTCCTCCAGAGGCCTAATGGCTATGATAGAGGGTCCGAGCTCTTAGGAGAGAAAAACTCTCCATAAGCGCGAGATGGAACTTCCAAGAGCAGCAACCCTCTACCTGAATGTTGTTGCTTTCACGTCCTGCTCCTGGGCTTCCCAGCAGCACCAGGTTGGCCTCACTGGATGTGGGGTTCAGGCACGCCGGACTGCCGCTCTTCAGAGAAGGCCTCCTGGCCGTGTTCTTCTGGGTGGGGAAGAGATCACTTCCACCCATTCCACCTGCCAAACTAGGAAATAAGAGCGTGCCTCTCCCTTCCAGCCCAGTGGACGTGCTTCTGAGGGCCACGTTTATTTTTTATGTATTATTTACTTAAAATATTTATATCCTGCCCCTGCAGTACACTGCTGCTCGGGGCGCCTCACAGCAATAAAATAGATCCAGTATACAAAGTAATAAAATTAAACAAATTGAGTCAACAAATTAGAAGTTAGGTTAAAAACCACCATCAGTATTAAGTTCAAATTAAAAGTTATTTTAAAAGCTAAAAACGAAAGAACCTACCAGATATAACCAAAGATGGATGGAGCATTAAAAAGCCTGCTTAAAAGGTGTGTTTGTGGTTGTTTTTTAAACACACTAAGGGAGGGAGCATGGCGAAGCTCGTCAGGGAGGGCGTTCCAAAGCCAAGGGGCCACCACAGAAAAGGCCCCGTCTCTAGTCCCTGTCAACTGGATCTCTGTTCGTGGCAGGGCCATGAGCAGGGCCTGAGACGGTGAGCGGACGGCCCTGGCAGGTTCAGATGGGCGAATGTGGTCCGACAGGTACCCCGGCCCCAAATTATGTAGGGCTTTAAAGGCCAAGACCAGCACCTTGAATCTAGCCTGGAAGCGGACCAGCAACCAATGAAGCTGCCGCAGGATGGGTGTGAGACTCATGGAACGACTTGCGCCCACGAGCATCCTGGCGGCAGCCTCCCACCCCTTGCCTCTCCAGCAAAAGGAGATCAGCACCGGGAACGCTGCTCCTGGGAATGCGTCCCTGGCCGGCGGCTACCAGACTCCTCAGTCAACACTGAGCTCCGTGGACCAGCTCTGTTGGCCGTCAGGCCCTGTGACCTCCGTGCTTGGCTCTGTCCCCTTGGAGACACCCTCTTCCCTCTTCCTCCATCCCCTTGAGGCACAGTCTCTGTTTTTGCAGTCATTGCACTCAGTGGCTGGACGCTTCCGCTAAAACGAGACCTTAAGGGGTGCTTCGTGAGTTCACAGCCCTGGACATGAGCCGCCCTGGCTCTTCACTTAAGGTGGGTGGGGAGAACCACACTTCCCCAGCCCGATGGTGCAAGAGCGGGGGGGGGGGGGTCCTGTGGGGAGGGGGGGATGCAGGTCAAGGAAATCCCACAGGCTGCCCAGCCTGGAACTCGCCTCTCGCTTCCCTGCAGGTCACGGCTGAGGAGTTCCTGAACTACTACAGTGGAGTCAGCGCCTCCATCGACAGCGACGAATACTTCGTGGACATGGTGAAGAGGGCCTGGAAGCTGTAGGGGTCTAGGTGTGGGGCCAGCTGCCTCCCCCCACCAGCCGCTTGCTCCGAATGGCAGGAAAGAGGCCAGTAGCAGCAGCGCCTCCCGCTCCGAGGCCCACAGAGGAGGGACCCCCCTCTTCAAAAGCACATATGCACCCCCACCCACAACCAAACCCCCTGCAAGCAGGAAAACCAGACGGAGAAGGGGGTAGGGTACTTGCTCAGCCCACTTCTTCCTGGGCTATTTTTCAGCCTCCAGGAGTTTTGACAAAGGAGGATAGGACTAAAAAAATATCATCCCCACCCACAGTCTGGAGTGCTAAAGTCTATTTGTGGGGTGGGCCGTTGATTTGATTGATTGATTAATTTGATTTCTATACCGCCCTTCCAAAAATGGCTCAGGGTGGTTTACACATAGAAATAATAAATAAATAAGATGGATCCCTGTCCCCAAAAGGCTCACAATCTAAAAAAGATTGCGGGATCTATCCCTCACCCCTTTAAAATGTGGAGGTTGAAGTAACAGCAAACAGGTACAAAGTGGGGCGGAGGGTGCGAAACACAGAACCCAGAGAGGATGTTGCTGCTCTCCACTGCAGGGTAGGGATGTGTGAACCGGTTCGAATTCGAACCAGGGTGGTTCGAAGGTTCGAATTCGAACCAAACCAGGGGGTGGTTCGATTCGAACTGGTTCGGACATCAAAAAATTGGTAGGATGGTAGCTGACACCCAGGGATACCTGCCACCCAAACCCCAAAGCAATCGGACCCTCGTACGATTTTTTATGAATCGTATGAATTCAAACCGAACCAGGGGGAGGTTCAAGCAAAACCAAAACTGAACCACCCCCTCCTGGTTCGAACCTGGTTCGAATTTGAACCAAACCGGGCAAACCGGTTTTGTGCACATCCCTACTGCAGGGATGGGCAACGTCGGCTCTCCGGCTGTCCAACTACAACTCCCATCATCCACAGCCACCCAGGCCTTTGGTTGGGAACCCCACCCACTCCACTGCACTCCATCAGCCCTGCACTGGGGTGATTTGCTGACGCAAGTACCAAAGTGACCCCTAAGTGGCGACAGGTCAGAATCGAATACCAGCCCGCAGCGCTCCCCCAAAACCCAGCCAAAAGCCAGCCCCCCAGATATGGCTCTTCTTCCTTGGAACGCCACGGCTGACAGCTGATCCACTAGCAGCCAGCCAGCCAGCCAGGGGACGGAGTTGTTTGTGGCTCGCAGTTCTCAAGGAAGAGCTTGTCTCGGCCTTCGGCGCTCTGGGGCATTCAGTCCCCCTTCTCCAGGTCAGGGAGACAGAGATTCTCTGCCCGGAAATTAGGCTAGGGAGCTGGCCGAGAACTGGAGAAGCTGCGGCCACAGAGCTGCGAGACTGGCACTCATCCCGGTCCCACTCACCCACCCACCCACCCGCTCCACTTTTGCACTCCGCACCCCCTTTTGCTGCAGAGGGGACCCCCTGCTAGTTAAGACTCACAGACTGGGGGGGGGCGGCTTACTCCTGAGTAAGCGAGGCCCAGTTGCTGGTCCTTTCCTAGAGAGTCTGTCAAGCAATCCCCTCGCTGTTCCTAGACAACACAAAATAAAGGCGTCATTGCCACATACTGTAGGTGCAAAACGGATCTCCTTTTGTTTCTTTAACTTATGTACCACCCATCAAAAAGTGGCCGGGCGGGGAGTTTGTGGAGTCCCCCAAGCTCCAGTTTTGACGAGTAGCTGTCATCAGGCGGCTCCATCTGAAATCTATTATTATTATTATTATTATTATTTTACACCGTCAGACAGGTGTTATTGACTGGTTTGTTTTATCCAGACATTGAGTCCTTCCCAAGGACTTGGGATGCCAGAATTTTATTGTCAGTTGTTATAGATATTGTCTCAGAATATAGGCTGTTCCCAGTAAAGCTGCTTTTTGTAATTGGCTGGTGGTGATTTCTGTGGCCCCGATGGTGTTGAGGTGCTCTTCAAGGTCTTTTGGGACTGCACCCAGGGCGCCAATGACCACTGGGATTATTTGGGTCTTTTTCTGCCACAGCCTTTCAATTTCCGTTTGTAGATCTTTGTATTTGGTGATTTTTTCTATTCCTTTTTCTTCTATTCTGCTATCCCCTGGTATTGCTATGTCGATTATTTTGACTTGTTTTTCTTTCTTCTCGACTACAGTTATATCTGGTGTATTGTGTGGCAGATGTTTGTCTGTTTGTAGTCGGAAGTCCCATAAGATTTTTACATCTTCATTTTCTTCAACTTTTTCAATTTGATGGTTTTTCAATTTTATGGTCCCACCAATTTTTGGCTACAGGTAGCTTGTATTTTTTGCAGATGATGATGATGATGATGATGATGATGATGATTTCAATTTCTGTACCACCCTTCCAAAAATGGCTCAGGGCAGTTTACACAGACAAATAATAAATAAATAAGATGGCTCCCTGTCCCCAAAGGGCTTACAATCTAAAAGAAATGTAGGATAGGCGCCAGCCACAGTCACTGGAGGGATGCTGTGCTGTGGGTGGAGAGGGCCAGTTACTCTCCCCCTGCTCAATCAAGAGAATCACCCTGTTAAAAGGTGCCTCTTTGCCCAGATAGCAGGGGTCACTAACCCTGCTAACTAACCCTGCTGTCTACCCGAGAGATAGGAGCAGAACCATTGCAAGGCGCTGCCCACCCATCCCCAGATTCCCCAGGCGGTCCAGGAGGATACCCAGAGGACAGGTGGTAGGCCGCCCCACCCCAAGCAGGAATCACAGTTTGAAGCCGATCCAACCTAATCCAACAAGAGCGATTTGCTGGACATCCTCGTCATTGACCCTGCAGGAATACTGGAGTCGAGGTCGGCCTGGAGGTGAGAGGTTTTAGCTGCAAAAGGACCAGAAGTGTCACAGTGAGACACTGTCTCCGCAAACAGATTTGATGCAGAGCGGGCCTGAATTGGGCTCCTGACAGCCTAGGACAGCTTGCAGGCACAGAAGAATGTTCTGTTGGCCACACGCATTGCCAGAGCATCGATTTTTCGGGGTCTTCTGTGTCGTTATCCGCCAGATTCGCGTGGCGTCCTCTTCCACTTGCACTCCAGCCGCCAACCTTGCCGCTTCCGTCGCTCTTCTATACGCCATGGAGCTAGTGCCGAAGCAGGTCCGAGACGACACTGAGGCACGATTCTGTCTCCCCGCCCTGGTGAGTTCCCTGTTCCAGGGAGGCACCAGGCATCAACAGGATCACCAGCAGAGCCAACCGCGAAGCCTTCCAAGGCCTCTTGGGATCGGACGGGATCCCGCAGCCTTCTGGGGTGGACCATTCTCACGGGTGGCCCACCAGCCCTGGAGGGGCCCGTGGCGACCATAACGGGAAAGGGTGACCCTCTGCTTCCCAGCCTGCAGCCCTGGGGCCTCTTTTGGCAATCGATGCAAAGCGGGAGGGCCGAGATATTTGCTGGTGGGGCTTTGGAGGGGCCCCAGTATGAAGGCAAAGCATTGTCCTGGTCCCCTGCTCTCTGAACAGCCAGCTACACTCCTCGGCAGGTTGAAGAGCAGCTAAATGGCACTGGGGGGGGGGGATTTGTGCACAGCACGGAGACAGAAGTGGGCCAAAGGCTCCCATGTCGCCAGTTAATTAGGCGAGCCACCCTCACTCCCCTGCCGGCTGCTCGTGCTGCAACCTTCAGGGATTCTCACGGGGTCTTTCTGAGCCACACACAGACTGCCCTCCTTACCAGCTGCCTCCTGAATTAGGATACCCCGAGCAGAGTGGATGTTGCTGCGGATGGATCCGCACGATGGTTGTTGCTGGAGTCTGCTTTGTGCTTTTGATGCTGGGAGCCCTTTGGGGACAGGGAAGCAACCGCATTCTTGACTTCCACGTCAACCACTTTGCGACTTGGCTGGAAAGCAGAATATACCTATTTATTTATTTCTCGATCAAATGTGTACACTGCCCCAAATGGTCATCTATGGGTGGTTGACAATGACATACAAGCAAGTTTAAAACATACAAAAAAGAAAAGGGGGAAAATAAAGGGGAAGGAAGGAAAAACTTAAAACAATTTAAAAATCAAACACAGATTAACACCTGAAATTTAAAAAAAAACTAGAAAAGCTTGGGTGAAGAGGTGGGTTTTCAAGTACTTTTTAAAAATGGCCAGAGATGGGGAGGATCATATTTCAGTAGGGAGCTCATTCCACAGTCTGGGGGCAGCAGCCCAGAAGGCCCGTCCCCGTGTGGCCACCAGCCAAGCAGGCAGCAACTGGAGATGGACCTCTCCAGACAACCTCAATGAAAGAGCTGGTATTGTGGCAGCAAGCATGACTTGTCCCCTTAGCTAAGCAGGGTCCACCCTGGTTGCATATGAATGGGAGACTAGAAGTGTGAGCACTGCAAGATATTCCCCTCAGGGGATGAAGCCGCTCTGGGAAGAGCAGAAGGTTCCAAGTTCCCTCTCCGGCATCCTCTCCAAGATAGGGCTGAGAGAGACTCCTCCCTGCAACCTTGGAGAAGCTGCTGCCAGTCTGTGCAGACAATACTGAGCTAGATGGACCAAGGGTCTGACTCAGTAGCCGGCAGCTTCCTATGGGTGGTGGGGCTCATAATGAAGACGTTCTCTTAAATGTCCAGGGCCCAAGCCGTTTAAGGCTTTATAGGTTATAATCAGCACTTCGCGTTTGTGCCGGAAACCTATTGGCAACCAGCGTACTCTATCAGCAAAGGAGTAATGTGGCCTCCCCAAAATGACCCAGGGCGGCTCATGTCCAGGGCTGCTGCATTCTGTACCGACTGGAGTTTCCGTACCATGTACAAAGGCAGCCCCACATAGAACGCATTGCAGTAGTCAGGTCTGGAGGTTACCAGCAGATGTACCACTGTTTTGAGGTCATCCATCTCAAGAAACCGACAGCTGGCGTATCAGCTGAAGCTGATAGAAAGCCCCTCTGGCCAAACTGAAATACCAGGGAGGTGTGTGGATCCAGGAGTACTCCCAGGCTGCGTACCTGTTCCTTTTGGGGAAGTGTGACCCCATCTAGAACAGGGAGATCAAAACAGTCTCTGGAGTTCGGACTCCACACAATAGGTATCTCCGTCTTAACCTGGGTTCAGTCTCAGTTTATTCTCCCTCGTCCAGCCCATTACTGTTTCCAGGGAGGTGTTCAGGGAGGTGATGCCATCACCCAATGAAGTTGACATGGAGAAGTAGATCTGATAACACCCTGCACCAGATCCTCTGATGATCTCTCCCAGCAGTTTCATGTAGATGTTAAAGAGCAATGGAGAAAGTACGGAGCCTTGAGGGCCACCATACTTAAGCTCAGATTTTGAAGAGCAACAGTCTCCAATCGACACCATCTGGAATCTGTCCAAGAGGTAGGAGCGGAACCACTGTAAAACAGTGCCTCCCACCCCCAACACCCTCAGACGTACCAGAAGGATTCTATGGTTGAGATCATCCATCCGGCCGACCAAGGCAGTCTCCACCCCATAGCCCGCCCAAAAACCAGTTTGAAATGGGTCTAGATAATCAGTTTCCTCCAAGACCGCCTGGAGTTGGGAGGCCACCACCCTCTCAATTACCTTGCCCAGCCATGGGAGGTTGGAGACAGACCTATAGCTGCTCAACTCTGAGGGATCCAATGCAGGCTTCTTTAGAAGAGGTCTAATGATTGCCTCATTGCGCCCTCCCTCAGAGAAGCATTTATGATTTCCACCAGGCCTCCTACAACAACCTCCCTGCTAGATAGAGCAAGCCATGTTGGACAAGGGTCAAGAGAACAAGTGGTAGCCCTCACCGCTCCAAGCAGCTTGTCCACATCCTCAGGAGTCACAAACTGAAACCGATCCAGTCGAACCACATAAGAGAAGTTGCTGGACAGTGTTGGAAAAGTGGACACCTCCAGGTCATAGGAAGCTGCCATATACCGAGTCAGACCCTTGGTCCCTCTAGCTCAGTATTGTCTTCACAGACTGGCAGCAGCTTCTCCAAGGTTGCAGGCAGGAGTCTCTCTCCCAGCCCTATCTCGATGGAGATGCTGCCAGGGAAGGAACTTGGAGCCTAGTTGCTCTTCCCAGATCAGCTCCATCCCCTGAGGGGAATCTCTCGCAGTGCTCACACTTCTAGTCTCCCTTTCATATGCAACCAGGGTGGACCCTGCTTAGCTAAGTGGACAAGTCATGCTTGCTACAAGACCAGCTTTCCTCTCCTAAAAAGATCTTAAGTACAGAGCCAGGAAAGATCTTAGGGAATACCGGAAGCTGCCATATACTGAGTCAGACCCTTGGTCCCTCTAGCTCAGTATTGTCTTCACAGACTGGCAGCAGCTTCTCCAAGGTTGCAGGCAGGAATCTCTCTCTCATCCCTCTTGGAGATGCTGCCAGGGAGGGGACTTGCAACCTTCTGCTCTTCCCAGAGCGGCTCCATCCCCTGAGGGGAATCTTGTACAGGTAATTCAGACAATACATCTGCCAGGCCTCTCCACCACATGAGGAAGAAGGCATGGCATGCACGTCTTCCTTTGCATCCAGACACCCAAGTAACTGTGGCGTCTCCATCTAATATAAGATTTGGTGCTGGGTAAAGATTCAGCTTCCTGCGAAGTGCAGGCTTTATTTTTATTTTATTTTTAAAACAAAAGCAGCAGGCTTCTAGACCTTATGAAGGCACATGTGCATGTGTGGAGAACACTTGGAGCTCTCAGAAGCCAGAGAAAGATGTCCAGTCGGGGAGATGGGGCATCTGAGGCTCCCTTACCCCTTGACAAAACTGGCAGAAGATGCGAGGAACAGCCCATGCAAGAGGAGGTTGTGCAAATCGACCAAGTTTGCTTAATTTACACGAGTGCAGAATCTGGGCGATCTGGGAAGTGCTTGTTTCCTCTTTTAAAATTCAGAGTTGAATATACACAAAACTCACTCTTCTCCTGCTGCTTGGCCCCCACCTCACCCGTGGAGTGGGATTGGGTGCCAAAGGTCCTGGGTATTCAGCTCATGCACCTGAGCCTCCCCATCACTGCCACCAGCGACATAACTGGTGTGCACATGGCGGGGCGGTCCCCTCCACCCTCATTAGGTGTGTGTGCACACGCCTGTCTTCAGATAGAGACCACCTACCTCCAAGGCTGGCTTCTACAGACCTGGTCCCCAAAGTCTGCCTAGCTCAGTTTCAGTGGTCTGAACCAAAGTCCTGGTTTGATCTCCAGAACCAAGAAAAACCAATAAGCAAAAGGGGTGTGTGTGGTGGTGGTGGTGGTGGGGGAGACTCATGCAGAGCAGCCAGTGGGGGTTCCCTGGAGAACACGGGTTGGATCAGGCATTTCTGGGGAGAGAAAAAAACCCAGAATGCTTAAAAATTTTTTAAAGAAATCACCGATTCCCTTAGACAGGGCAGGATGCACCATGAATAGGGGGACCAGTTCTAGAATATCCCTGGGGCAGCCCCCCGACCTCTTTGGGCAGGGGGCCTTGTTCCAAGATCCTACCCCTCAGCAAGTAATATCTATGGGGGCTCAAACAAGGCCCCTCCCAGCATCAGCCTCAAGAGTTGGTGAAATAAGGCAGGCCCCCCTAGGCAGTTAACCTAAAACATGAAGGTGATGATGCTTAAGGGTTTGAAATCCATCTTGTTTTAAATGGGAAGGCAAGAAAAAAGAATCATCCTCATCATTGAATCTGGCCTCTATCTTGAGGCGGGGAGTTCCACAACTCCCAAAGCAAAACGAGACATTTCTTCCTCTCTCCCCACTAGCCACTTCCTTCTGCCAGGTCAGAGAACCAAGAGGCAAGCAGGAACTTCTGTTACAAGTTTTTGTTTTTTTTAATGTAATTCCCAAATACATCTGATATGACAATTGTACAGAAATATTCCAAAACACACGGGCTTTGCCTGGTCTTTACTTGTCGCTAGTTGGCTACGGTTTGAAGCGGAAAAGTCAACGTTCAAGTCCGTCCCCAGCCCAGGTGGCCTCTGTCCCCAGAAAGCGGCCAAGTCCTGGCCAGTCACGGCACGTCCCGGAATAAGACACGGACTCTCCTTCTCTTTGCCACCGGCGGGCTGTCCCAGTCCAAGCCGCCACCGGCTCCATGAACAGCTGCCAGATCTTTTAAGAACGAGCTCTGGGGGGAATCACTGAAACATTCCACTGAACGGGAGACAGTTCTCGGGAAACCGGCCGGCTCTGATCCGCCGGGCGCCTGCCGTCCGGCGCCTCCTTCAACGTCACTAACTGACACGCCGTCTTCCACACATGCACGAACATACCCAAGAGAAACCCGCATCGTGATCCGGCTGTTCCGGAGAAGCAGGCAAACGGGAAACAACACCCCCCCCCGCCGCCCCAGCCCACCCCCACCCCCTCCCCACATACCTGCGAGGCCACTCATGGGGGTCTCCCTCTCCGGCTGGGACTCAGAAAGCCAGAGGCGGCGGCGGCCAGGCCCTGTCTGAAGAGGGGCTGCTCGGGTCAGCAGGCCAGGCGGAGAGCAGAGCTCCGCGCCCCCCCCCCCCCCCCGCCGGGCCCAGACACCCCACTGTCCTAGTGCTCCTGGGCAGGGGTCCAAGCTCCACTCGGCAGCCCGTCTGCTGCCCACCCTGGGTGTCTGGAGACGGAAACGCAATGGGAGAGGTGCCTGGGAGGCAAGCGAGCGAGCAGAGAAGCGGGAGAGGGGGCTGCGGAAATGCCGGGGGGTGGGAAGCAGAGGCGAGGGAGAGTCCTGCCCTGAGAGCGACTCCTTCAAAAGCAGCCAGAGGGAGAGAGGTGGGGGGGGGTTCCTTCGCTCCATGGAGGGGGGCTTGGGCTTCAGCCCCTCTGTGTCCCCAGCTGCTCCTGGGGTCGGTCTCCCCGCCTCCTCTGGAAAGTCTCTGGGGCATCCGTCCCCCTCTGCGGCTTGCAGCCCCCAAACATACCACCCAGCTCTCTGCCTCCGACAGGCCTGGCCAGACCCTTGCCGGGATTCCTCCTGTGTGGCTGCGGGGCCAAAGCGGGCCAGCCACCTTTCCCCCGGGGCCAGCGCCCAGCACCTCCTTTGCTCTGGGAAGAGGAGCTTGTGCTGGGCCAGTGGAATGCTGACCTAGGTCTGGCCATTGGGGGCTGCTACCGCCACCGCTGCCACCGCCAGGGCTTCCCCACTGCTGGCTGCAGAGGACCAGGGTCCCCACGGCAGGCTCTGCCATTCTCCAGCCAGCAATGGGAAGCTGGGGGTGTGGGTTTTGGGGGGGGGGGCCCACCACAAAAAAATGTCCCTTTCCTGGGTTACGTGTCTCAAGCCAGACCCCGAGCTGGTCCACATTCCTCCGTAACAAGGGGGCTCCCAAACGGCACACCTGCTGAGAATGTGCCCAAACACCCCCCCAAAACGAAACCCAGCAATGGGTCCTGCCGTTCACGCCGCTCAGGCTTTGACACCAGCTGAAATCCCTCGAGGGCCAAGCGAAGGTGCTTGTGCCAAGAGGGGAAGCTCTCCCTGCACAGTCCCAAAGCAGATTGGGGGTGGGGAGGTTGCTCTCGGGAGGGTGAGGCGGCCGCTTCCTACTCGGCTGCTAAGCACCTTGAGGAGACCAGAAGGAAATCCAGCATCTGAGGAGGAGCAGAAAAACACAACCTGGTACATTAACACCTGTTATATATACACATACATACATATATACATATATGTGTGTGTGTGTGTCTGTGTATGTATATATATACGTAAACATATATATATTTATATAGTGGCTTTGCTCTCCCTTAAATTAGTAACAGGTGGGGGGGGGAACATTACAAAACCAGGAGAAGGGCTCACTTGCTCAGCACCCAAAGAGCATCTTGTTTCAAAACAAAATTTTTTAAAGAGGTTATTGCCACAACAGAAGTCCCAGGACAAATAACCAGCGAAAGGAAGAAGTTGTTAGCAAGAACAAAAAAACCCAAAACCTCTCCCCTCCGGAGCTTAAAGTCTTTCCCAAACTCAGCGAATGGCTTTCCCAAAGAGCCACAGTGTTGCCCTTTTAACGAGGAAATTAGTCGGGCTAAAAACGCCGGCATCCCCGTGGAGTCCCAGGAGGGTGAGTGTTTTAGAAGGGGAGAAATAAAGCCCAAACCCACCTGGCCTTCTCCCTGCAATCTCGTGAGGGTGGGGCCGTCGAAGCGCTTCCTGTGAGACAGACGAGAGCGGCCGCTTCCCTGCAGGGATGGTGGGAGCCCACCCAGGCAGGGGAGGTGGCGGGGGGGGGAGGAGGAAGAGGAAGAAGAGGAGGAGGAGGAGGAGGAGGAGGAGAGGGCTAACCCAGGAAGGGTTCGAGTGGCGGAGGCCGGTGGAGCTACCAGAGACGAGCGAGCGCAGGCAGAGAGCCGGGGGTCCCTCAGACAGACAGGCAGGGCCCCGTCTCAGCGGAGGCCTTGTCTTCCTGGCACCGTTACCAGCAAGTGTGGGGGAAGGAAAATGGCGAGGTTGTCCCCCTGCTCATCAATATGATGAGCGTTTTAAAAAAGTGTCCCAAAACCACGTCCAGCCAAGCGATGTCCAAAAGTCTGCGGCTGGGTTTTTTTGTACACATGGATGCTTGTCGGTTTGTTTTCTTTTTTAATATGGAATCAACTGATCCAGCCCCTCCCCCCCAAATCCAACACGGGGAAAAAACGAAAAACAGAACCGGGATGCAGAGTTCTTCGAGCTCAGCGCCTCCCAACGCTGCCCGGGGCAAGAGTCGGCCTGGGGTGGGGGTCCCACGGAGGAGCCTGCAAGCGGGCAGCTCTCGCAAGCGGGCTGGCTTCTGGGCGCTATGTGCTGCCGGCCGTCTGCCCGTCTCCTTCATTGGTGGGACCTGCCAAGGGAAGAGGAGAGGGAGGAGGAGGAGGAGGAGGAGGCCTCTGGTCAGGCAAGGCGGGGGCCGGCGGGAGGAAGGGGGGGCCGGCCGGCCGGCCGGCGGCTGCTCTAGGACGGGCTCGGCACGCGAGGTGCGGTGAGCCTTCCAGCCGACCCAGAGGACAGACAGGCCAGGCGGGTCTTCCGATGGCAGCAAGGGCTCTCCCGACTCAGTCTTCTAGGACTGCCTCAGCTATTACCGGGCTGCCACGGGAAGGAGTTTCGCATGCCGCGTCTCACCCTCCACCCCCCTGCCCAGCCTGGCTTATCTGTCCCATCTTCAAATCCCCGCCCCAAGAAGGGAATTTCGGGAATACAGGTCCAAGGGGAGCCTGGAAGCCGGCCTGCTCTCCCCCTTCCATCAAGCCCCACACTCTCCCATGCAAGATCTGGCACAGCCCCTTCGGAGCAGAGGAAGCGGCATTCTCCCCAGCCAGGCCCCCTAGCTCAGGACTGTCTACCCAGACTGGCAGCGGCTTCTCCAGGCGTCTCTCTCAGCCCTCCCTGCCTTCTGCATGCAAGCATCTTTCCAGAGCGGCCCCATGATCCCCTCCGGGGAATCTCTTCCAGGGCTCACACATGGCGACTCCCATTTGCACACAAACCAGGGCAGACCTTGCTTAGCAAAAGGGACAATTCACACTCGCTACCAGAAGACCAGGGGCACTCCCAACCTCGAGTCCCCAGATGCTTCTGGACTACAACTCCCATCATCTCCAGTAACAATGGCCTCCACTTGGCTGGGGGTGATGAGAGTTGCAGTCCAACCACATCCAGGGACCCCATCTGGGGAACCTCAGCCTTAAGGTAACCTGCCCTAAAGACGGGCAACAGCCAACAATTCTTCCCCACTCCACCCACCCTGCCTCAAAGCAAGAACAGCCCTGCTGGATCAGGCCCGAGGAGGCCCCTCTAGTCCAGCATCCCGTTTCACACAGTGGCCCACCAGATGCCGCTGGGCAGCCCACAGGCAAGAGCTGCGAGGGGCAGGCCTTCCCTCCTGCTGCTGTGGCTCCCCTGCCACTGGCATTAGAGGCGTCTTGCTTCTGAGGCTGGAGGTGGCCCATAGCACTCAGACGAGGAGCCATAAACCCGTCCTCTGTGAATTTGTCTAAGCCCCTCTTAAAGGGGCATCCAGGCGGGTGACCATCACCACATCCTGTGGCAGAGCATTCCATAGATTAATCATGAGCTGTGTCAAGAAGTAGTTCCTCTTGTTGGTCCTAAATTCCCCAACCTTCCGTTTCATGGGGTGACCCCTGGCTCTAGTGTGGCGAGAGAGGGAGAAGAATTTCTCTCTGTCCACCCTCTCCACTCCATGCATCATTTTATACATCTCCCCTCAGTCGCCTCTTTTCCAAAGTAAAGAGCTCCAATGTACATCACTTGACACTTGCCAACATTAAACTGCATTTGCCATTTTGTCGCCCCTTCCCCCAGTTTGGAAAGAGACTTTTGGAGCTCCTCACAATCCGTTTTGGATTTCACTACCCGGAAGACTTTGGCATCATCTGCAAATTTGGCCACCTCGCTGCTTACCCCTACTTCTAGATCATTTATGAATAAATTAAAAAGCACCAGTCCCAGTACAGATCCCTGGGGGACCCCACTTCTTACTTCCCTCCATTGTGAAAACTCTCCATTTATACCTACCCTCTGTTTCCTGTCCTTCAACCAGTTACTGGGCCACCCATGAACCTGTCCCCTTGTCCCATGACTGCTACATTTCCTCAAGTGTTCGATAAGGAACCATATAGTACCACAGGCAGTGATGGTGTTACACCAGAAGCCATCATGACATGATTGGGGCATGCTTTGGCCCGTTCTGTAGGGATGTTCAGGGGTTCGACGGTTCAAGGTCAAACTGAACCCTCCCCACTGAAGTTCGAGGGGTTCGCAATCTTAATTTTAAAAAAAATATTTAAGATCATGAACCCCACAAACTGAACCGGGGCAGGAGGACATGGCCCAGCTGGGTTTGAGGCCGGTCCAGCCTCGAACTGAACCGGGCCAGCCGGTTCCATGCACATCCCGACCGTTCTGAGGAAGCCAGGGCAGCCCCGGGAGCGATGCTGCTGGGCCGAGGGAGCTGTCTGGCAAGCAGGCCACTCACCGCTTCCGGGCGACCCCGAAGGTGCCAGGACGTCGTCATCGCTGTCCTCCTCGTTGGACTGGGAGACCTCCGGTTCGGGGGCTGCGCTTTTGGCCTCTTGCTCCTGCTCCACGTGGTTCCGCAGGGCCAGGATCCGGTGATGCAAGGCTGCGTAGAGCTGGCCCGTGTCTTTGGAACTCGCCTGAGGTTCGGGGCAGGGGCGGGGGGAGGAAAGAGCTTGCGTCAGAGGCCAAGAAAGCCTCCTGCTAGTTTGTCTCCAAGCTGACCACGAGGGCAGCCGACGGAGGCAGAGATCAGGCGGGACGTTACAGAACTCGCAGTGCTGGCAGGCACCAACTCAAAAGGCTCCCCCCGCACACGCACTGCAAAAAGGAGTGGCTCGATTCATAGCGGAGATGGTCCCTACAGGGAAGAAATACAAATGGAGCCTCTACAGCCAGGGGAAGTCCACCTCTGAGCTGGGGTTAAACAAAAAAGGCTCTTTCCTTCCTGCAGGTGTCTGGCTGTCCCCTGTTGGAAACAGAATGCCAAGCAAGGTGGCCGGGCTTTGGCCTGATCCAGGAGGGCTCCCTTTTACATTCTTATAGAAAGGGCATTAGATCGAGGTCTAGCAGCGGTTAATTGCCAAGTAAGGCAAGTGGAGCCTCCACATACAGGCGCATAATATCTCAGAAGGGTAGTTGGGTGACCAGGTCTTTCTGAGAGGGGGAAGCACCGGCCCCGCCCTCCTGCCTTTACCGAGATGAGAAAGACTTTCACGCCTTGGTCCTCCGTGTCCATGGCCGTGATGCGGATGCTCTTCTCGCTGGCTTTGTCGATCTGCATCTGAGCCCAGAGTTTGGTGTTCAGGATTAGCCGGAGACTCCCTTGAGTCCTCATGACTGGGGCAAGAGGAGAGCACAACATTCAAAGCCACGGCAAGTGCATTCCTTAGGCATACCCAGGGGTTCCCCCGACGTGGCTGGACTACAACCCCCATCATTCCCAGCCACAATGGCCTTCAGTTGGGGATGATAGGAGTTGTAGTCCAACATCATCTGTGGACCAGACTTTGAGAATCCCTGGTTCAGAGCATCCCTACTGCCCTTGCCACCATCTCTGCCAACTGAGCAAAGAAGTACCTTTCAAAGCCATGATTCTCTTACATTTAGCTGGGGGAGAGCAACTGGCCTTCTCCAACCCCAACACAGTTTCCCTCCAGTAGCTGTTGGTGTCTACCACTCTTTCCTTCCTGAAAGTGTCTGGCTGTCCTGTCGGAAGCAGGATGCCGAGCAAGGTGGACAGGCTTTGGCCTGATCCAGGAGGGCTCCCTTTTTAACATTCTTATAGAAAGGGCATTAGATCGAGGTCTGTCAGCGGTCAATCGCCAAGTCACATAAGTGGAGCCTCCATGTACAGAGGCATAATATCTGAGAATGCTAGTAGCCGGGAGAGAAAGCACAAGGCCGGGCTGCTGTCTTCACGCCCCACCTGTTGGCTTCCCAGAAGACGCTCTCTGAAGACAGAATCCCAGACTAGTGGGGCTTCTGCCCTGGCCCGTGGGGGCAATGCTCAACAGGAACCCTGGCCATCACAACTGATTATGGGGCGGGAGGCTAACAAATAAAGTCTGTTACTACCTTATGTTTCTTTTTAGATTGTGAGCCTTTCCAGACAAGGAATCGTCCTATTTCTTATTTATTTTTCTATGTAAACTGCTTCTCAAACTTTTGTTGAAAAACAGTAAATATAAGTCATTGTCGTCCTTCGTCTGCCACAGGGTGCCTCCGACCCTGGAGAGCAGAGGGTACTGAGCTAGGCAGACCAACGCACCAAGGGCCACTTCGTACTCGGACATCGGTCACCCTGGAAACCACCTCTAACCTTTCTCCTCTAACGGAAGCACAGGGAGCGACTGGCTAGGGAAACACACTGTGGACTAGCAGCTTTGGAGGCCTTGCTGGGCAAGGTTGGCCCTTTGGGTCCAGGTTTCCTTGGGGCCTGATCAACTGAGTGGCCCGCGCCATCGACTCCTCAGGTGGATCTTTTCTCGGAACGGACTGGCAGCAGGGCTCACGAGGAGTCCGGGGCTGGGCTGGGCTCCTTACCGAGGCGGGATTGTAGCGTCCCGTCATCTGTGGAGGCCATGTCGTTCAGGCGCAGGAGTCCCCGGCCTCTTTCCACCCAAGACTGGGCGTTCTTGTCAAAGACAAACAACTTGCACTGGATCTGAAACAGAGAAGAGGCACCCCCTTGCTGAGGGCTTGAACCCGAGGAGGGCAGGAGCACCACACCGGTCTTGACAAGGGACCCAGCAGCAGCTCTGGGGAACGGGCCTTTCCAAGAGGTGGGGTGGGCCGCCAGCGCTTTCCTCCCCTGCAAGGACTAGACCAATTCAGCAGCAGCAGCAGGCGGCGGCGGCGGCTACCGAACGAAAGTGCATCGCAGCCGAGTGGCCTCCAAGTCTCCTTCAGCGGAAGGGCTGCAGCCGTGGGGCAGAGCCCACACTCTGCCTGCCGTCACTGGCAGCATCTCCAGGTGGGCCTGGGAAAGGCTCCTGCCCGAAACCTTGCAGCGCCGCTGCCAGTCCGTGCTGAGCTAGACGGACCGAGGGTCTGACTGGGCCGGAGGCCGCTTCCCATGGCCCTAGAAGGCAGGCGGGCAGGCAGGCGGGCGGGCAGACGCCCCGGGAAGCAAGGCGCTCCGTCCCCTGCGTGGCCCCCCGGCAGGCCTGCTCACCTGCAGGACGTTGCTCTCGGCCTCCTCCCCCGTGATCACCTCCACCTTCTCCAGCAGACACTTCCGGGCGGTGGCCTTGGTGTAGGCGGCAGCAGACTCAGCCAGCGACTCTGAAATGTTATTGGCTGGACAAAAACGGGACAGGCTGGGGTGGGGTGGGCGGGAAGGCCGGGGCTGGCAGCCCACACCGCTGGGGAGGAGACGCCGGCGCCCTCCGCCGGCTCCAGACGCCTCCTTGAGAGCGGGGCCTCCAGAAGGGTGTGGGTGCCCTGCTCGCCAGGGGTCACCCCGAGCCCCACACAAGCAGAGGTGGGGAAGCAGAGTTTGCCAGTGCAAGGGGACTGGTTTTGAGCAGGGCTGGACTAGATCCCCGGCTCTGCGAGGTCCTGCCCATCTTGCAAGGAACAAAGCCCTCTGGGAAGGGAGGCTCCGGCTCTAGGCTTGCTTCTCTGTGGTGTGCTGGAGGGCAGCGGGCCACAGGCGAGGGAGGGCGGGTTTCGGGGGGGGGGCCCACCCCAGCACTAGGAAGAGGGCGGCTCACTCTCGTACCTTTCTCCGGCGTGGCTTCTTGTGAGGACGATTCGGAGCCCGAGTCCCCGGCCGTGTTCTCCTTGCTGCCGTCTGTACTGGCTTCGCTCAGCTTGGGGGGGCTCTGCAGAGCGCGGGGGAAAGGGGCAGAAGTGAGCGGCCAGGCACGAGGCCTCCTCCTCCCCGGCTGCCAGCGACACACCTGCTTGAACCTCTGGCCCTTCCCAGAGGCCCGGAGAGCCAGACCCGGCCAGGCTTCCCCTCGGCTCAGGTCCAGAGCAACTGCTGGCCGGGCAGCCCCTGCAAGAGCTGGGCCCGCTTCCGTGCAGCCCACGGCCCAACGGCTGTCCGCCTGCAGCGCCAGGCCCGGCCCAAGTATCCTGAACCCGGACCTTCCTTCAGACTCTCTCTCTCCCCGCCCCCCCGCTTTTGGCCCTGGGGAGGGGGCTGGAGCTCAGGAGGCCGCAGGCGCAATCCCCAGCCGCAGAATGGCCGCGAGAGGGCTGGGCCGCAAGCCAGTGGAAAGGTCCCTGCCAGGCCTGCGGCTAGTCAGAGCAGACCCTGCTGGGCTAGAGGCAGCTTCGACAGAGAGAGGGAGAGCCGGAGAACCCACGGGTTGGGCGTGCAAGGGGCCCTGGGATCTCCAGGAACAGAGCTGGGGAAGTCCTCCAGGCACAGCTGCTGCTGCCAGCCAGAGCACAACAGACTGGCCAGACAGACCCCGAGCTCGGTTCGGAAGGAGGCGGCCTCCGAGGCCTCAAGTTGCTGGAGCCCAACTGCTCCAGAATCCCAACCCGCCCCCCAGGACCTTTGCAGCTGGGCACACCCACTCGGGGTCTCTGTCGGAAGAGAGCAGGAAGAGGAGACACACAGGGCCAGCGCGAGGGGGGGGCCATCCTTGGGGTCCCCACCCCACCCACCCCGGCCCGGGATCTGTCTTTGGGCCTTTCCTCCGGTGCCTTTCCTTGGGGCAGAGCTAACGAGGCTTTAGCTTAGAAGAACAGGCAAGCAGCCCCGCCCTGCCGAGGAGGAGAGGGTTGGCGTAAGAAGGGGCAGACACGCAAAAGTGGTGGAAGGGCCGGAAAAGGGAAGTGGGGCGTCCACACACGGAATGCCGCATGAGGGCTACTTTGCCAAAGATCAGCCCGGGTTTTAGGACACAACTGGGGAGGGGGAGGAGGAGGAGGAGGAGGAGGCATGAACAAGACCCCCCCCCCGCCCAGCCACCGGATACTCACCAAGACCCTCTCGCTCATGTTCTGGCCAAACACAAACTTGTGGCTGGAGGTGTCCGCGCTGTGCGTGGAGTTCTCTATGCTGCAGGCAAAGGGCATGCTCCGCTCAGCTCTGCGGATCCGCTGACCCCAAGGGCTGCCGCTGCACCCCACCCCCGGAGGGAGGGGGCTCATGCCGAGGCGGCAGCAGTGCCCACAGGGGGGCAGGGTGGGGGGGGGAGAGAAGAGGGTCTCCTCTACCTGGAACTGATGTACTGAAGAAAATAGTTGGTGGCCGGAGGCGTCTCGGAGCTGGGCAGCCGGGCATTCTGCATGCTGGCCGAGTCGTCGCCTTCGTCTCCTAGCTGGGGGGGAAGATGGCCGAGGCTCAGAGACTGGGGGGGGGGCAAGGCCCCGCCAGGGTGGAGGCACCTCAAGCCAGCCCAGCCAGTTCAACACTCTGACTGGCAGAGGCTCTTGGGGGGACCTAAGTGGGGGTGGGCAGGGGTGTCCCTTCCTCAGTCCTGCCACTGGAGATCCAGTGACCTGGAAACGCCCAGGGGGCTGGGCCTGGGAGCTTCTGCAGGTCCACTGCTGCTGATCTATGGGCCCTCCCCACACAGGCATGTGGGGCAGAAGGAATGAGGGGGCCTCCCTTTCCCAAGGGCAAGAGCGAACTCTGCACGTGGAAACCAAGACACAAAGAGGCACATTTCCAGCAGGCACAGCACAGAAGCAAGACAGGCAGCGTGCCCAATGGTAGAGCGAAAGAATGCAAAACAGGAAGTGGCCCCAAGGCACCACACAGCCTCCACACAGAACCCGGGGTGCTTGAAGTTAAGGGTCTGGGTTGCCTGCTTGGCAGAGAATTCTCGTGTAGAACAGGGTTCTGGAAGCTCAGAGCACACACACACACAGACCACGCAAGAGTCGAGATTTCGGCTGGCTGCCCAGGCTGGAAGGAACAAGCCACACGGGGAACTTTCACTGACAGTAGCCAGACGTGAAGTTATGGCTCCCTTGGGGAAAGTACCTTCACTCGGTCTCTTAGGTTCTGCCCAAATACGAAGGACTGTTGCGCGTTTTGCTCTTTTTCACATTTTTCGGCCTCTGAGGTGTTGTTAGACTCATTTTTCTGACACTGTTTCTCCTAGCAAAAGGGAGGGAGAAACCGTAACCACAAGGCATCGAACAGCCCAAGCATTCTCTCTTTGGCGGGGGGCTTACTGCATTTGCCAGAAAAGCGTTGCAGCGCTGAGATTTTTGTTGTGGGTAAAAGGAGGATAGTAGTGATGCAGAATCGGGGCATCTCTCTTTCATACGAGTCTTCATCTCCCACCCAAACTTTCACTCCATGCAGGGGTGTGCACGAACCAGAACTCGCGGTCCAGTTCAAATCTGAATCAAATTCAAGCCTCGGAACCAGCCTGCTTCAAGGCGAACCGGTTCGGCAACTAGATGTTCATGCACACCCCTAACTCCGTGTATTACTTTTTAAGGACATAAGAACAGGCCTAAGGAGGAGGCCCTTCTAATCCAGCATCCGGTTTCCCACAGTGGCCCACCAGATACCTCTGAGATGCCCACAGGCAGGAGCTGAAGGGGGCCTGCCCTCCCTCCTGCTGTGGCTTCCCTGCAACTGGGACTTGGAGGCACTGTGCCTCTGAGGCTGGAGGTAGCCCTATAGCCACCAGGCCAGGAGCCATGGATAAGATTTGTCCTCCCTGAATTTCGGGTCCTTCTTCAAGCCATCCAGGTTGGTGGCTGTCACCACATCCTGTGGCAGAAGTGAATTATGTGAGGTGTGAAAAAGGACTTCCTTTTGCCGGTCCTAAATTTCTTGGCAATCAGTTTCATGGGATGACTCCTGGTGCGAGTGTCTCGGGAGAGCGAGAATATCCTCTTTCGGACCACGCTTGCTACTCCATGCATGACTTTATACACCTCCAACACGTCTCCCCATAGTTGCCTCTTTTCCAAACAAGAAAGCCCCAGGTGCTGTAGCCTAGCCTGCTAAGGAAGGGGCTCCAGGCCCCTGACCCTCTGGGCTGCCCTTGTCTTCTGCAGTTCCACCATGTCCTTCTGAAGATAAGGTGACCAGAACTCCAGTTGTGGCCACACCAGAGATCTGTCGAAGGGGCACATGGGCTGCCCATTGCCGAACTCACTCACCCGGCCCATAGCCCAAGGTGCTCCAGGCAGCGTGCACCCCCCACCCCCCAAAACAGCTCGGCCGCAGGAGCTGCTGCAGGCAGGAGTCTGGCTGGCTGAAGGACTGCAGGGTGGGGGGGGGGGTGGACAGTGAAGGGAGAACTCCGCTGGCTCAACCCCGCTCGGGCTCTGCCCAGAGGCCCGGCGGGAACCCCAAGGGCCACAAACACGCAGGGCCCTTCTGGGCCAGGATCTTCATATCGCAAGACAAGAGCACATGGCCGCACACCGCAGAAGCATCTGGTGGATGGGGGGGACGCACACGCACGCACACTCCCCGCTCCACCCCCGGGGGCTCCTCCTCCTCCTCCTCCTCCACAGCCTGCTGCAGACTCACCTTCTCTTCCGGCTCGGGACTTCTCGGGGCCGTACTGCTTGCGGAGTCAGACGTGGCTGCCACGGGGTCTGGCGGGGTGCTGACGCCGTTGGTGCCGCTGCTCGGAACTGCAAGGACAAACCGCACGCCGAGTCAGCGGCTGGAGCAGGGGAGCCCTTCCCAGCGGGGGGAGACGGCCTGGCGCCCCAGGCCACGGAGCCCCACTCGCCTGTTTGGGAAAAGGCCTTCGGCTGCGGGGCCTGCAGGACCGCCGGGCGCAAGACGCTCCGCTGCTGCTCCTTCGGCTTCTGGCTGGGGACCCCTGCGGAGGGAAGCAGAGACCTGCCTGACCGGCCACGGCAACGGGGCCAGCCAGCCAGCCAAAGGCTGCTCCACCCATTCCCAGGGAGGGAGGGAGGGAGGGAGGGAGGGGTAGGAAGCCAGCCGGGTCTGCCACACGGGCGGCTTCCGGAGGGCCCAGAGCTCTCCAGGGCAGCTTTCCCTCAGGACTACCATTCCCAGCGCTCTTTGGGAGGGGGAGCCGTGACTATGGAATCCCCGTTTCCAATCTAGGGCGTGGAGCGAGTTGGGAAACCCATTTCAGGGGCCCATCGGGAGCGTCAGGAAGTTCTGGAAGACAGAGTGGCCACCTTCCATGCTCCTCTGCAGGGACAGAGCTATGACTGAATGAGAGAGTGTGTGTGTGTGGGGGGGGAGGTCACATGTCCCTGAGGGAGAGGGGCCCCCCAGCGGAGAGAGGGCTTGCCTCCCGCGTCCCCCCAGGAGGAGAGGGAAGCAAGCAAGCAGGCAAGCAGAGGTCTCCCTCCACATGTTGCCCCAGGGCCTGCTCCCCGCTTGCCACACCCCTTCCGAGGAGGAGGAGCTGCTGCTCACCTGCGCTGGGTGCCTGGCCGTGGATGAGGGTGGGTGGCTTCAGTCGGAATCCCGTGGTTTTTTCCTCTAGAATTAACCGGGGGAAATAAAATCGCCTGGTGGGCCAGGGACTGCGGGCGGTGGGGGTGGGGAGGCCCCCGTGGGGCAGGGACCCACCTGCAGGCTGCACTGCTACCGGGGCCAAGAGGCACCTTCCTAAGAGGGGGCTCCCTTGTTCAGCGTGGGGGAGCAACTGGCCCCATCCAAGCCCCCTTCCAGTGCGGTGGCTAGAGTCCCGCCAGCCTCCCTTTTGAGTTTATGAGCAAGGGTTCAACGCAGGGGAACATCCCCTCCGGCTACGTAAGCCGCGTTGAGGACGTGTGTGTGTGTGTGTGTGTGTGCGCGCGCGCTGAAAAGCAGCCTTCCAGCATCTCTGGGAGGGGACAGGCCGCCCGGAGGGGAAGCTCACCTGGCTCCGAGTCAGAGTTCCCCGCCGAAGGTTCGCAGAAGCTCGATGGCATGAAGACATTGTTCTTTGTCACTGCAGCCCGGGAGAGAGGAAGAGCGAGAGCTCAGGGGGCCGGCCGGCTGCATTCTCCTCCGCGAGGTTTCTGAACAGGGAGGGCGTTCGCACGGGACACAAGGCCTGCCAGGGGGCGGGCCCCAAAGGGCGGCCTCCTCCCTGCGCGACTGCAAATGCAAGGCCAGCTGGGCCTCGAGCTTCTGCAGCAAAGCCAGACAGGTCCCCGTCTGCAAGGAACTTACAATGTCAAACGGGGAAGACCCCAGGAGGGAGACCAGAGTGGCCAGTACAGTTACGCAGAGCGTGTTCTCTCCAAGGCCAGTCCTGGCCGACGGGGGACGGGGACGGCTCCCCTACCTGACTGTGAAGGCGGAAACTGCGTTAGCGAAGAGGTTCTCTCGCGCTTCACCGGGGGGCAGTAACTCCCATCCTCTCGGTCCGACTCTGCGGGAAGAAGCAGGAAAGGTTTACGGGGGCGAAGAGGCAGGGAGTGCAGATGCCGCCATTCTCACCCTCGGGATGGGAACCCGGAGAGGGGATCCGGCTGGGAAGGGGCCGATGAGCCCACACTCCTGCAGCAGACGGCCATGCGCTGAAGGCAAGGGCCCAAGCCCAGAGAGGCCCGCCCGGCACTCACTCACAGTGGTGTGGCTATAAACGCCCACCCGCCTCCCCTCTCAGCAGTCACCAGACACCAGGGGTGGCACTTGGGCGGTGGCTGCTGCTGCTGCTCTCTCACTCGCCCCGCCTGCCACCAAAAGGCTACATCTTCCAATACTACTGGCCATCCTCTCCCTCTCCATGTGCTTTTCCAAGTCCACTTCCTTCCCCCCCCTTAAGAACAAAAGAAAATGGCGTTGTTGCTATTGGCGGAACCCACCTTAGGACAGCTAAAATGGGAGGTCCAGAACCAGTCTGTGGAACTCACTGCCACAAGTCATGGCAATGGACTCCCTGCGGAGATACGATCCTCCCCATCTCTGGCAGTTTTTTTAAAAAAATCTGAAAACCTACCTTTTCACCCAAGCCTTCCCAGCTTTTTAAAATTGTGTTTTAATTTTATGGTTGATTTTAAATTGTTGAATTGTTTAAAGTTCTTATGTGTGTTTTAATTGTTTTATGTTAACTGCCCAGAGATAAAAGTTTTGGGGGTATAGAAATTTGATAGATAGATAGATAGATAGATAGATAGATAGATAGATAGATAGATAGATAGATAGATAGATAGAGGGCCACCTGCAGAGATGGCTTCCAGAGGGGATTAGACAATTTCACAGAGATCCGTGGATAACCAACAAAGGCTCATAGCAAGCACAGTTTCCTGTACTTGGATGAAACTGTGGCTTGCTACAGAAAGAGAACAGAAGATTCTAGTGGCATGCCGAGGAGGGACGGGGGAGAAGGTGAGGCCGAGACTCACAGCAACCCTCTGGTCATGCCCAAGGCTGGACGGTCATGCCCAAGTTGCAGACCTGCTGCTGGCATCAGGTCAAGGGACTTGCGCAGACTGCCCTGGCCCCAACAGCCAGGGATTCTGCACTCCTGTCCTGCCGGCTTGGAGCACAGGATCCGGCACAGGAATTCACCCCCCCCACACACACACACACAAGAAGAGGGAGGAGCTTTTGCTTGGGATGCCTCTGGCCCTGGGCTCTCTCTCGACCGCAGACAAACTCCCTCACCTTCCCCATCTTCTGGGCTGGATCCATCTGCTGATCTCTGCAACAACAACAACAACAAGAAGAAGATCTCTGAATGGACAGAGGCAAGAATTCGTATCCCCCACCCTTCTCCTTTCAAGGCAGACTCAAGAGATGGACCATTTCAAGTGAAAAGCAGATTTCTTTAAGATTAAGATAAATCTGTCACAAATGAATGAATTAAGAAGCAGGCAAGAGCAGTTAAAGCCACCCCCAGACACAGCCCCAGGCCGGATCAAGCCCTCTTCGGCAGCGGACAGGCCCTCCTCAGGGAGAGGGTGCCAAGCCTCCCTCTCTCTCTGCAGCAGAGAAGGGCCTCGTGAGCCACCGAGACGGAGGCAGGAGGTGGAGAAGAGGCCACCCTGGCGGATCCAGAGAGCCAGGCGGCCTCATGTGGGAGGAGACCAACCTTCAGGCAACCCCGTCCCAAACTGCCAGGGCTTCCAAACACACCAGTCGGCCCAGAAACAAGCCGGCAGCTCAGTGAAGCTGGCACCTCCTCTGGCAAAGCAGAAGAAGTTGCCTGTTCTCTGGGCAGGGTGTTAAAGGCCTCAGGCCTGCGTGCGGCTGGATTCGCCTTCCAAGGAAACACCCCCTTGCCTGCAGCTCCCAGACACGCCACAAGGGAGCAAGCCCGAGGTGGCTGTTTGGGTCTGGGGTCGCTACCGAGGAGCAGGGATGCCCGTCCTGCGCACCAACAGGAGAGGCACCCACCTGCTCGCCCAAGGACCTTCGCAAGCAAGCTCCAGGCTGCCAGGCTGCACCTGAAAGCATCTGCCTCGGTTCCCCTTCTGGGCCAGCCTGGCCCGCAGCAGAGGGGCGGGCAGGGAGGCCGGCGAGGGAAAACCAGGCAGATGGTAGGCGGCCAGCTTTGGTGAGCCCCTTCACCAGCCACTGTGCCCGTCCAGACAAGGGCTGCAGCCCAGAGCCACGTCCCCAGACGGGCAGGCCCTCCAGGGAGGAAGCGGCTGGGTGGCGAGGGGTTGATTCCGATCCCACCCGAGCATCGGAGCTGCAGCTGAGCTGCCATTTTTAACCACTGAAGGGACACACACACACACACACACACACACACACACACACACACACACACACTCTGTGGTGCTCACAACACTCTTACAGCCTTCACCACCCATAAGAACAGCCCTGCTTGATCAGGAAGCTGCCTTCTACCAAGTCAGGCCCTGGGTCCATCTCGCTCAGGATTGTCTTCACAGACTGGCAGCGGCTTCTCCCAGGTTGCAGGCAGGAATCTCTCTCAGCCTGATCTTGGAGATGCTGCTGCCAGGGAGGGAACTTGGAACCGAGATGCTCTTCCCAGTGCGGCCACATCCCCTACGGGGGAAATGCAAACCAGGGCAGGCCCTGCTTAGCAAAGGAGATCATGCATGCTTGCGACCACAAGACCAGTTCTCCTCCCTAAAATCACAATCTGAAGGAACCACTAGGCTCAGTTGGCCCAAGCAGGCCTCTCAGGCAGCGTTCATTCTCTCAATTTTTCCATCTGTGTGTGGAATGAGTTTTGTTCTGGGCGGCAGGATCAAGGCAGTGTGTGCACACCTGCATTCAGAGTGGGGCCTTCCTAATTCAACCTGAGTGGGATCTAAAATCAACTGAGCAGACACGAAGAAACTTGTGGGCGTGCACACATGTGCACGCCTTTGAGGGAACACTACTCTCTAGTCCAGCATCCTGTTTCCCACAGTGGCCCACCAGATGCCTCCGAGGAGCCCACAGGCAAGAGGTCTGTGCCTGCCCTCCCCCCTGCTGCTGTTGCTCCCCTGCAACTGGGATTTGGAGGCATCGTGCCTCTGGGGCTGGAGACGGCCCCCAGCCCCCAGACCAGTAGCCATCGATAGACCTGCTGCCCTCCATGCATCTGTCTCAGCCCCTTTGGAAGCCATCCAAGCTGGTGGCCATCACCACATCCCACGGCAGGGAATCCCACAGATTAATTAAACTACTTCCCCTTGTCGGTCCTAAATTTCCTGGCCTTCAGTTTCATGGGGTGCCCCTGGTTCTAGTGTTGTGAGAGAGGGAGAAGAGTGTCTCTCTCTCCACACCACGCATGGTTTTAGAGACCTCTCTCATGTCTCCCCATAGCTGACACTTTTCCAAACTGAAATGAGCCCCAGGTGCTGCAGCCTCGCCTCACAAGGAAGGTGCTCCAGGCCCCTGGTCATCTTGGCTGCCCTCTTCGGCACACCTTCTCCAGTTCTACAATCTCCTCCTGGAGATACGGTGACCAAAGCTGTAGGCAGTTCTCCAGGGGTGGCCGCACCGTAGATTTGTAGAAGGGCGTTCTCGTATTCGCCGTTTCATTTCCCCAGGTGTCCTGGGAAGCCCACAGGCCTGAGGGGAGGGCACGCACCTTCTCTCCTGCGGGTCCTCCACGGCCCCTGGGATGGGGAGGCCTCCAAACATGGAGGCAGCCTACAGGCTGCCCCTCAGGACTCGCAGCAGCCACGGATAGCCCTGTCCTCCCTGGCCACAGGCCCCTTTCAATCCCATGATCCCACATGCCCCGAGCCACCCCAGGCATATCGAGTGGAACCCTCAGCCCCAGAGCTCCAAGACAGCAACCCCGCTTCCTAGCATCCCAGTTCACTGCATGCCCAGCCCAGCCCCTCCGGAGCTGGATGGGGCCAGAGTGGAGGCAAAGGGACACCTGGGGCTCTTCACCTGCGATGATGATGATGCCGCCTGCTGGGAAGTGCCAAGGGAGGGGAGTGAGCCTGCCCCACACGTTACACAGGCGCAGTAAAACATAGGAGAGCCCTGAAGACTTATTTGTTTGGCCTGGCCTTCCAAGGCTTGCAAAGTGGTGTTGTTTTTTAAAAAAGTATTTTAATTGGTTTTAAATGGGTTTAATTGTTTTTGAATTGTTTTTACCACTGTGTTTTGAACTGTGTGTTTTTATGTCTTTTTATAAGTTGTTGTACACCACCCTCTGGATGGGGCAGTTTATAAGTGTAACAAACAAACAAGACGCTGCCATATACTGAGTCAGACCCTTGGTCCATCTCGCTCTGGATTGTCTACCCAGACTGGCAGCGGCTTCTCCAAGGCTGCAGGCGGGAATCTCTCCCAGCCCTCTCTTGGAGATGCTGCCAGGGAACCTTTTTCTGCTCTTCCCCGAGCAGTGGCTCCATCCCCACAAGGGGGAATCTCTTCCAGGGCTGCTCACACTTCCAGTCTCCCATTCATATGCAACCAGGGCGGACTCTGCTTAGCTAGGGGGACCAGTCCTGCTTGCTCCCACCAGACCAGCTCTCCCCTCCAGCACCGTCCTGCTGAGATTACATTCCAATGTCTGTGTGCTTTTTCCAACGTGCATGCCGTACTTTTATCCTGAAAAGGATTTGGGATTCGGGGAAGAAGAGCCCTGTGTGGCTCTGCCACAAACACTGCATATATTTTCCACACAAGTTGCAACTCATCACAATTCACTTCCAACTACACTGCCCAGGTTGCAGTGAGCAATACCGACTCCAGACCACCTTCGGCTACACAAACCTTAACTCTGCAGCCAGGCCCACCACCCCATTAGCAACAGGGCTCCTTCTTTCCTCGCCTGATCACCTACAATGACTAGAAGATCATCCCAGGTGACCAGGAAGAGAAGTCCTCAGAAACGGGAAGACAGCTGGGGTGCCCTTTTCTACCACGAGAGAGCCCTGCAGCCTTCTTCGCAAAGATCCACGCCAGACGACAGGAGTGCCTTTCTTCTGCACCCCTTTGCTTCCTTGGAGGCCCCTCTTCGGACATCTCCCTTGTCAACACTGATCAGACAGCAAAATATTTAAAAAACCCGAATAAGGTTATAAGCTGCTGCTGCTGCTACACCCTCTAACCAACAGGCTTGCTCTCCTGGTGTGTCCAGCTGCAGCTCTCTGGTGGATATATATGACCAATATTTAGAGACTGCTTTCCAAGGAAAGACCCAAAGCCGTTTGCATAGATATATTATTGTTATTATTATTCATTCGATTTCTATACCGTCCTTCCAAAAATGGCTCAGGGCGGTTTACACAGAGAAATAATAAATAGATAAGATGGATCCCTGCCCCCAAAGGGCTCACAGTCTAAAAAGAAACATCAGAGAGACACCAGCAACAGTCACTGGAGGGGTCCTGTGCTGGGGGTGGAGGCTGGGCCAGTTACTCTCCCCCTGCAAAATCAAGAGAATCACCACGGTAAAAGGTGCCTCTTTGCCCAGTGAGCAGGGATATAAAGAGATACAGATGGCTCCCTGTCCGCCAAGGGCTCACAGTCTCAAAAGAATCACAGGACAGGCCCCAGCCCCTGGAGGGATGCTGCGCTGGGGGTGGAGAGGGCCAGCTGCTCTCCCCCGGGGGCTCAATGCAGAGGGCTCATCTCTGCCACCACTACTGCTCAAGGGGGGGGGGCGTGGCTGGGGAGAGAAGGCTGCCTGGCCTTGCAGTCTGATCAACACGGAGCACGTGCAGGGCCGGTGAACGACAGGCCTCCCGGCCCTGGGCCGGCGCCAGCTTGGAGCCGCCTGCGCCAAAGAGCAGGCTCCGCAGCCCAGTCTAAATATACCCCTGGCTCGTGGCGGGAGGCAGGAAGCTGCTCCCCTGTACGGCTCACAGAGACGGGCTGCTGTTGAGTTCCTGCCTGGTCCAGAAAACAGGGGTCCTCTGCTGTGGCCTGCGAGGGTGGCTGCAGCCCGCCAACCCGGAGGGACCCTGGCAGGATGGCCCTGCACAGCAGCTAGCAAACGTGGACTTCCCCTTGCGCCTGTCCGGAGACCCAAGGCCACCAGGCCGGCCCATGTGCTGCTGGAGAGCGTCAGCCCCGAGCTCTCCCCGGCAGAGAAGCAGCAGTGGATGCCGCCCCGATGCTTCCAGGGGGCTCAAAGGCATCCGGCCCCCTTCTCGGCGCTGCCCAAAGAGAAGCGAGGGGGACACCCACCCCCGGACTCATTTGCTTGGGCCAGGCGAGTGATGGGGGGAAGGAGACCTGTGGAGCTGGTCAAGTTTATCCCCTTCTGCGTTAAGCTCTCCATGGAAGCCCAGAAGGAAGCCCCGCTCGGGCCCCAAGGGGCCGCCTGCCCTCTTGCACTGCAGGCCTTTTGCGGAGGAGGAGGAGGAGGAGGAGAGGAGAGGAATCCCTGGGGAAATGGGGCCGGGGAGCAGGACTCAAGCGCCTCGCCAGAAATACGTGGTAGGTTCTGACTTACCCCCGCCAGTTCTGGTGGAACAGGAGCAAGTTGGGCCCCAGCACTGACCCCCCCAGCAACTGGGGGGTCGGGAGCCTCCAAGTTGCACTCCCCAGCCGATTTGGGGTGGCCCATGGCCCGGCAAGGTGACTCGGCTTCTCCCCGGGGGTCCTCGCCTGAATCCAGCACCCCTTTTGCTCTGCAAGGGACTGGGAGCAAAGAAGAGAGCAGCCCTTCAGTGCCTGGCAGCAGGAAAAAGAGAGCAGGCCCACAGGCGGCCGGGCGGGGGGAGGAAGGCTCTGCCTAGCCTTGGGCTTCACCTTCTCGGCTGCTGGGACAAGCCAGCAGGCATCAACCTCTTCACCCAACACTTAATCAACCTCTGGAACTCTCTGCCACGGGATGTGGCGACAGTCACCAGCCCGGATGGCTTTAAGAGGGGCTTAGCCAGATCCATGGAGGACAGGTCTGTCCGTGGCTACTAGTCTGGTGGCCTCAGAGGCAAGAGGCCTCCCAAGACCAGTTGCAGGGGAGCCACAGCAGCAGGAGAGGGGGAAGGCCTTCCTCACCAGCCTGGGGTGGGCCACTGTGGGAAACCGGGTGCTGGACTAGAAGGGCTTCCTTGGGCCTGATCCAGCAGGGTTGTTTCTGTGTTCTTAAAAAGGAGGGCACAGAGTGGCAGTTAGGGGGCAGGAGCTGAAGACCCATCTTCGAGAGATGCCCCAGTTCTGCATTGCGACAATTCCCCTTTTATTTCCTTTTTTTAAAAAACCGAATTTCTGCACCATTTCCCTAAAAAATGCAACATGGCAATAAGTTTTTCAAAGTACATTCTCTTAGTCTTCAGTTCTGAGTAACGATTTTGTAAGACGGCGACAGCGGAGATTCAGAAGCTGGCTTCCCCCTGCAGCCCTGCCCGGTTCTAGCAGCTCTGGGTCACCCGGGACTTCCGGGGAGCCCCCAAGCGCAAGTCTCTCTGTCTCTTGGGCCGCGACAGAGCAGTTCCCGCCCCTGGCCAAGGCAGCCTCCCGGCCAAGAGACGGGCCCACCACGCCTGCCCAACTGGGGCCACCGCCATCCAGATTCCCCACTGCAGCCAACGACTCCTCGCAGCTCCTTCACGCCGCACTTGGACACAGGAAGCGGCTTCCTGCGGAGCCTGGCCCTGGTCCCACCTAGCCAAGCCTGTGCGGACTGGCAGCGGGTCCCCAGGGTTCCCAACGGGGATCTTTTCCTAGCCCTCTGCGGAGATGCTGCCGGGGACTGAACCCGAGGCTCTTTGCAGCGAGCGCGTCTGCCCTGCTCCGAAGCTGGTGCCCAGACGGAGGAGGCTGCACAGAAGCCCACCATCCAGCCAGGTGCCCGCCTCTCTGGAGCGAGGCACTGCCCCTTGCCGGAGGAGTCGGCCACAGGCCACCTGCAGGGAGGCGCCCCAACCACCCCGGCCTCCCCACGGGGAGCACCTCCCTCTGCAGCAGGGGGCTCCCGCTTGAGGTCTGGCTTGCCTCATTTGGCCACTGCTCGCCGGCCCTGCCGCCCCCCGTGGCCAGGCTGAACAAGCAACGCACCCCAGCGGCCGGCCCGCCCACCCAGGCACACGAAGGAAGGGCTGTGTGCCACATCGGCGGCCGGTGGGCGGCAGCGGCGGGAGGGAAGGGGCCAATTCCGCTCCAGCCTGCCAAAAACCGAGCGGTGGTCTTGGGCAGGCAATTCTTCCTCACCAGAGGCGAGCGGCTATTCAGCCACGGGAGCGGAAGAACTCAGACCCGAGAGGGGCTCCCAAGAAAGAAAGAAAGAAAGAAAGAAAGAAAGAAAGAAAGAAAGAAAGAAAGAAAGAAAGAAAGAAAGAAAGAAAGAAGCAGCTCCGCTCTGGGAGGCAGGGAGCTTCCTTCCGAGTCGACATGCTTCGGATCAGCCCACCGCGGCCTCTGCCACCTCCCTCTCCGTTTCCTTCAGCCACGACAAGATACATTCGACTTGGGCTGCACAACCACCCTGCGAGGAGGGCCCCAGTTGGCTGGATCACCAACACGCACACACGCACACACACTGCGTGCAAGGCTAAGCCTGCCCTTCCGCGACTCCTCTGCCGCAACACCCCCCCGCCCTCAAAAGAACCAACACAAAGAGGCCTCCAGCTTCCAGTTCCTCCCCCCAAACAACCGCCATCACCACCACACGGCAAGGCAGCATTTCACAGAGAGCTCTCGGAAGGGGTGCCAGCGCTGGGCAGGGTGCTGCTGTGCGCCCATTCCCCAAGACGCCTCCAGCACCAGCCTCGGCCACAGCAGGAGCTTGCGACGCCCCAAGGAGCCCACGGAATGCCCGCCCCACTGCTGGGGGAGTGCTGAGCCTCAGCCTTGGGGCCATTCCCCTGAAGGCATCCTGCCTGGAACCACCGCTCCTGTGCCCCTGTGCCCTTCTCCTCTAACGGGAGCGCCCGTGCAGACGGTGAGGGACACACACCTAGGGGGCAGCTCCAGTTATGCGGGAAACAAGCGCCACACTTACGAGGGAGCAGCACAGCTCGAGCCCGGCCTGGGTGCACAGGCCGCGCGGCTGGAGGGGAAGGCAGAGCCCAGACCCACCTTCCTCCAGGCAAGGCATCCAAGACTTTCCCTCCGAGCATGGCAAGACAGGCAGGGAACGACGGCTGGCCACCGCCTCCCTGGAGCAGCAGATCCTCTGGCGGGATGTGGCACTGCCCTCTCAGCGCAAGGCCAAGTGTGCCGCAGAGTCGGTGCCGACTCCTGGCGCCCCCAGAGCCCTGCGGTCGTCTTTGGCAGAAGACCGGAGGGGCTGGCCATGGCCTCCTCCCGCGCAGTGGGAGATGCTGATGATGCCTTCCAGCAGCTTCCTAGATCGCTGCTGCCCGGTATACTGCCAGCGGGGATTCGAACCGGCAACCTTCTGCTTCTTAGTCAAGCCTTTCCCTGCTGCGCCAGTAGGTGGCTTCCCTCCACGGAGACCCCGGAACTCCTTGGCTGATCCAACGCTGCACCCCAGACATCATCACTCCTCTGCCCACAGCAGAGAGGCTTTGCTCTCCCCACCCCACCCCCTTCCGGGAGTAACCCCGCGGGCTTCCGAATCCTGGGGATCCTCGGGGATTCCTCAGCTCAAGACCAACCACAGTAGACGAGCCCCTCGGAAGGACAGCAGGCCTCACCGGGACCAATCTCTGCTCACGATCCACAGCCGCAGGGAAGCCGCCGGGGGGGGGGGGGGGCGCTCGCTTCACGAGGGCCCCACGGCCCTGGACAGTGCCCTGCCCGGGCGACGAATTCAGGACGCCCCCTAGACGCCCATGCGGCGTTTCCTCAGCGGATGGATCAACGTGGAAGTGACCGGCCCCATTCCCACTGGCAGCCTCGACTTGCAGGCAAGACTGCGCCATCTGCCGACTGGGGCGCCCGGGGAAGAGCCCCCCGCCAGAGGGTCTCTCTTACCTTCTGCGCTTTATCTTTCTGAAACACGAAGACGGGAGGTGCAATGGCTGGTTTTTCTGAAAGGAGAGAGGGAAACCAAAAGAAAGGGCTTAGCTTAGCATTCGCTGTTTACCAAACGCTTCGAGTCGCGGTTGCTTCCGCCGGGGATATATTTGGCAGCCACCATCTCTGAGCCAACACCACTGAACTCCTTATGCCAAGTGCCCCTTTGCATAGAAGAACACTCCCTCCCCTGCTGTTGCATCCTCAGCAGCAGGTATCTGGAGGTAGACTGCCCCTGAATGTGGAAGCTGCACACAGCCATACCCGGCCACAGATTTTAATGCAGCCAAGCATAGCTGGGGCTGCAGGATGAGGCCCTCCTTAGGTGTCCAGATTTGGAAGAGGTCAGAAAATAACCCAGCCGTGTTAGGACCACAGGGTGACAAACGCCCCTGCACACCTGGGCACAGTTCTGGAGGTTGCTGTTGTTGTTAAGTCCCACCTACAAACTTATCTGAATGTAAGCAGCTGCCTCTAGCCAAGCTGGACTCTTGGTCCACTTGTCTCAATGCAGTCTACACTGGCTGGCAGCAGCTTGCCAGGGTCTCAGGCACAGACGGGTCTTTCCCAGGCCTAGCTAGAGGTGCTGCCAGAGACTGAGCTCGGGGCCTCCTGCAGGCGGGGGGGCGGGGGGGCTCTACCTCCGCGCTAGAGAGCCTCCCTTCAACAGAGGAAGCGGCCTTCTCTGGAGTCGAGGTCAGGATTGCCTGGCATGGCAGGCAGAGAAGCGTCTCCCCCAGCCCTCACGGGAGATGCTGCCAGGAGAACTCTGCCTGTCTCTGGGCCAGGGAGGCTCCGATGGGTTGTGGGCAGAGAAGAGGCGCTTGGCCCGAGCTCTTTCTCACCAGAGGTGCCAGGAACTGAACCCAAGACCTGCGGCACGCCAAGCGGGCACTCGGCCCCCGAGCGGCAGCCTCTCCCTAACCCACCACCTCTCCACTGGCCCGTGCGCTGCGGGGTGTCCGGGAGCCTGCCAGCCCCAACGGCCTGGGCTGCTCAGCCGCGCTCAGCGAGACGCAAGCATCCAACCAGTCTGGTCAAATAGGGTGAGAGGATTAACCGAGGAAAGGCCTCTCAATCGGGAGCGCGCACGGGGGGGGGGGGGGATAATCAGCTGCTCCCATTCACAGTTCTCTGGGGGATGCTGGATCACGTCACCAGCGCAAGGCTCACATGATGGGGTGGGAGGGTGCGCCGGGGGGGGAAGAGGCTCACCCCGATCAGCTGCGGAGCGCGTCACGTGAAGGCAGCGCGGCCATCAATGGAAGGCGCAGAAGGAGCTTAGCCTGGCTTGTGAATGGATGGCAGGCTCTCTCCAGCCCAGGAGGGGGCTCTGCTAGCCCAGCGCAGAAGGCCAGAGCGCGGGGGGGGGGGTGTGTGTCGCAAAAGTAGAAGCAGGCCCGACCCCAAGGCGGCCACGCTGGCCTCCAGCATGCAGAGGAGTCTTGTTAGGGTTGGAAAGCAGAGGCAGCTGCAAACTGGGCGGGTTCCTCTATTCCCACATACATCTCTGACCCAGGTTGGCTTTGCACGTCCGAACAGAACGCGGCAATTGCTGCTTCTGCAGGACCAAAACACATGAACTCTTCATGGGGCACAACTTCCACACCAAGGGCTTGGCACTGAATAACTGTCAGAAGATGCTGCAGGACCTTCCTTCGAGTCTTAGAGCACAGCAACCAGGGATTGCTTTTGCACTCTGCACATGCTCCAGTGCATTCATCTTGTGTTAACTGTTTAGGAACGTTTTTGTTCTGTTCAGGAACCAACGGGAAAGAGGGGGGGCCGCTCCCCTTGTCCCAGATGCAAGAGTGGAGCCCGGCACTTTGCACAGACTCAGAGGCCCTTTGCCCATACATTATGCTAGACTGCGGTGCCCAGCGTTTATTCCCGGGCAGCGCCACAGGTTCTCTCCCCCTCACTCCGTCTGGGAACCCGGGGTCAGGAACGGGTCTGCCTGCTTGCCTCGGCAGAGTGCTCTACGGTCAGAGGCACACTCCCTGGGGCCACCCATCCACATATTTCTCCCCCCTCACATCTCCCGAGGACTCTGAAGCAGCTCTTGCTACGGAGGAACTGGGGGGGCGCATGGGCCAAACAGAGGGCGGAAGCCTGCCCAGAGGGCCGTGCTGCCCCTGGTGAAACACGGATGCTCAGAGGCACCCTCACCCACAGCCACAAAGCTCCGTGCCCCCGCCATGCCTTCCCGCTGTGGAGGGAGAAGCGAGCCTTCTGCTCGTGCTCAGGAGGCACTCGTGTGTCACCCCAAGCCCACGCATTCCAGGGCATCTAAGCAGCAGCCCGGCAAAGCCAGGGCCGGAGGGTGTGTGCGAGAGAGAGAGAAAGAGCCACTCCAGGCAGAAGCCCAACTTGGTTGCCCTCCTCTACTCTGTCCATGCTCAGAAGCACCACAGTTTTTAGAGAGAGACAGAAAGCAATACCCATAGGGAGGAAAATGGGGCAGGGGTGGCAAAGGCGGCCTCTGGGAGCCGCAGCAGCCTCTTTGGCTACAGCACTCTGCCCATGCTCAGAGGCACACAACTCCCAGCCCCATTACACAGGCAGAAGGTGATATTGGTGTGAATGAGAGGGAGGCTGCTGCTGCGGACCGGGCTCCTCTTGGGTGGCTGCAGCTCCCTGCACACGGCACTCTACCCATGCTCAGAGGCACCTACGCCACTGGTCAGGACGAGGGCACGAACCTTTGCCAACGGGGGGGGCTGGAAGGAGGGCTGCCTGCCTGGGGCCAAGCACTCCAACCACACTCAGGGGCACGCTCGCCTTTTTTACCCCGCGGCGGCCTGGGGAACTCCGTGCCACGGGAGGCTCCCGCCGCCTGCGCTCTGCTCATGCCCAGGCCCCCCCTCGCCTTCCCTGCCTGGTGGGGCGGGGGGGGCGGCCCCTCTCACCCGGCCGCGCCTTCCCCACCCCCCACGGCCCGGCCTCCTGCCTCCACCGCCTACCTTCGTTGGCCAGGTCCGCCATTTTACTTCCTTAATCACTCCCACAATGCACCGCGCCAACGACGGGCAAAAGGCTCCTGCCCGCACTATAGGAGCGCGGCGGGCGCCAAGACGCATGCGCAAGAGGAGCGGACCCGAGGGGGCGGGCAGCAGGGCGAAGGAGGAGAGCGAGGGAGCTCTGGCCACGCCCCGCAATCGCCCCAGCGCACATGCGCACCGGCTCCTCCGCGCTGAAGGGTTGAAACCGCCTCGCCCGTTGCTCCCCAGCGAGTGGAACCCCTCCAGGCGGCAAGGCACGCGCATGCCCACCAACGCCGCGCTCAGCGCCGCCCGCCGAAGCCCTGAGCGCGCGAGCTCTAATACGCAGGCGCCCTCCCTCTCTAGCTCTGCCACGCCCCCATCCCGAGCCGCTTTTCTTCGTTTAGCGGAGACTGCGCTTGCGCAGAAGCGTGAGCAGGCGCTGTAGAAGCAGCGCCCTCTTACGAGCAAAAGGCGGAATTGTTGCGTCTAATAACCTTATTTGAATCTGGAACTCCGCATGTGTACACCATCCCATAAAATTAATTACTATGGCTACTAATTACTATTAGCAGCAGTCGATAGGACCCAGCGTGGTTTGCATTATTAGCAATACTGCATTGTTTATTACTGCTATTTATTATTATTGGAATTATACAAGCAACCAGGAGGATGCCAGCATGGCTAACAGGTACCGTCAAGCAAGCCATAAAAGGGAAGAAGATTTCTTTCTGAAGTCTCACCAACCTTTTGGAGTTCCAACAAGTGTGTGGATCAAGGTGATCCAGTTGACATAGTCTACCTGGACTTCCAAAAAGCTTTTGACAAAGTTCCTCATCAAAGCCTCCTGAGGAAACTTAGCAGTCATGGGATAAGGGGACAAGTACATGTGTGGATTGCTCACTGGCTGAAGGACAGAAAACAGAGGGCAGGTATAAATGGAGAGTTTTCGCAATGGAGGGAAGTCAGAAGTGGGGTCCCCCAGGGATCTGTACTGGGACCGGCACTTTTTAATTTATTCATAAATGATCTAGAAGTAGGGGTAAGCAGAGAGGTGGCCAGATTTGCAGATGATGCCAAACTCTTTCGGGTAGTGAAATCCAAAACTGATTGTTGACACTCATAGACACTCTCAAATAAGTCCAAAAGGTTGGTGAGGCAAGATTTACCTTTGCGGAAGCCATGCTGGTTCACTCCCAGCAGGGGCTGTTCTTCTAGGTGCTTGACGATTTTATCCTTGAGGATGCTTTCCATCAATTTGCCATTTCCCGGATCGCCCCCAGATCCCTTTTTGAAAATCGGTGTTACATTTACTACTTTCCAGTCCTCCGGTACAGAGCCCGATTGCAGGGATAAGTTATTGATTGACTGTTAAATTTATATACCGCCTTTCATTAAAGCAATCCCAAGGTGGTTTACAGCAAAAAAATTAAACACAAGATGGTAAAAAAGACACAATTAAAATATTAAGTGAAAAAAAATTAAACAAATCTGATTAAAAATTTAAAACAAAAGCATAAAGGCAGTACAGACTATAAAGAGCAGCAGCAGAGAATCAAATAAATGCCTGGGCAAAAAGCCAAGATTTTACACTTTTTCTAAAAGCTGTGATGGAGACCGAGGAGTGAATAGCCTGGAAGGCCAGGAGAGCATTCCAGAGTCTGGGGGCAGCAACAGAGAAGGCCCTGTCCTGCGTGTACGACAACCGAGCCTCCCTCATTGTCGGCACCCGGAGCAGAGCCCCCTCGGATGCCCTCGTCCAGCGGGCAGCAACCCTTGGGAGCAGGGTTATATATTTTAGCAAGGAGGTTGGCAATTTCACATCTGAGTTCTTTGAGGACTCTTGGATGGATGCTATCCGGCCCTGGTGATTTGTTCGTTTTCAGTTTTTCCAGACAGTTTAGAACATCATCTCTTCTCACTTCTATCTGACTCAGTTCTTTAGCCTCCATCCCCGAAAAGCCTGGTTCAGGAACAGGTATATGCTCAGTATCCTCTGCCGTGAAGACAAATGCAAAGAACTCATTTAGTTTCTCTGCAACCTCTATATCCTCCTTAATAATCCCTTTCACTCCCTCATTGTCTAATGGTCCAAGTCCAACCGCCTCCCTGGCAGGTTTCCTGCTTCTGATAAGAAGTTTAAAGAACTTCTTCTTCTTCTGATAAAAACTTTAAAGAAGTTTTTGTTATTCCCCTTGATACTGTTGGCTAAATGTTCCTCAAGCTCTCCTTTTGCCTCCCTTATTGTCACCTTGCATTTCTTTTGCCAGAGTTTCTGTTCCTTTCTGTTCTCTTCATTTGGACAGGCCTTCCAATTTCGGAAGGAAGTCTCCTTCCCTTTTATGGCTTCCTTGACATTACCCGTTAGCCATGCTGGCATCCTCCTGGACTTAGTGGTACCTTTCCTCCTTTGGGGTATACAATCTAACTGGGCTTCTAGTATTGTGGTTTTGAGTAAACTCCATGCACTCTGGAGCGAAGTGACTCTCCTGATTTTCCCTTTCAGCTTTCTTTTCATAATAAAAGAATAAAAAGAAGAATAAAAGAAATCTTTAACATTAATTTAAAAACCAACAGGGAAGCGCAAGACTAAGATCAAGTGGCAGGGAGTTCTGGGGAGCCAGGGCCACCACTGAGAAGGCTCGCCCATCCATCACTGACAGTCGTACTTCAGAAGGTGGCAGGACACACAGGAGAGCCCCTCTACATGATCTCACAGGCCAGGCGGGCAGAGCTTTGTGGGCGCAGGTAGTCCTTGATCCTAAGCCATTATTTATTTATTTGTTTAAAACATGTATATATCACTCAAAACGCAAGTCTCCGGGCAGTTCACAACAAACAACAAAAACAGATAAAAAGATCAAAACATCACAACAATTAAAATTTAAAATGTTAAAACTGTTAAAAACACAATTAAAACATCTAATGTAATTAAAAAATATTTTATCTAATTAAAAGCCAGGGTGAACAAATTGTCTTGACTGCCTTTTTAAAAAGTTGCGAGAGATGGGGAGACTCTTATTTCAGCAGGGAGTGCGTTCCAAAACCTCGGGGCAGCTATGAAGAAGGCCTGTCCCCAAGCAGCCACCAGACAAGCAACTGCAGACGAACCTCTCCAGATGATCTCAATGGGCGGTGTGGTCTATAAAATCATATGCATGGTGTGGAGCAAGTGGAGAGAGAGGAATTCTTCTCCCTCTCTCATAACACTAGAACCAGGGGCCATCCCATGAAACTGATTGCCGGGAAATCTAGGACCAGCAAATGGAGGTACTTTTTCACGCAACGCATCATCCACTTGTGGAATTCTCTGCCACAAGATGTGGTGACAGCCAGTACTGAGCTAGATGGAGCAAGGGTCTGACTCAGTATGTGGCAGCTTCCTATGTTCCTATGTTTCACAGGGAATGGTATTGCAAACCCCACTCACCTGGTCCCAAAACATCCCCGTTGTCCCCCTCTCCACGATGGCTGGCCCTGTCCATCCTGCCCTAGAGTGAGGAGGCTCAGCCCACCACGCACCACCCACACCCCCTCTTTATGATGGTAGCAGTGGCTTTGTTGCCTGTTGGGAAGGCTGGTTGTAGCCCCATTGTACCCATCCAGTGCAGTGCTGGCAAGGACTGGGGCTCATTCTCCTCCTCCTCTTCTTCTTCCTCCTCCTCCTCCTCCTCCTCCTCCTCCTCCTCCCCCACCACCACCAAGGTTCTCAGTATGCCGCTGGGCTGCCTCAGCAATGTTCAGCTTTAAAAATAAATAAATTCACAGCAGTCTATAATAATCTCCGGTTGTTGCAAAATAGGCAGTCTTTGGTTCAGGCATCTTGGTGTCCTGCAATGATGCTGCGCGCAGTGCCTGCTCGCTTTATCTCTCACATTTGTCCTGGACATGGAGGGTTTTATTCTGTGTTTTCCTCCTCACCACAACCCTGCAAAGTAGGCAAGGGCGAGAGGGTGACCCCCAAAAGTCACCCGGAAGAGGTTGAGCGATGGACACTGGGTTTGAAATGTGTGTGTGTGTTTCTGTGCAGCATTCCGATGACTGCAGAAGGCGTTTATTTCCATCTCTCTTTCGCTGCCAGCATCTATAACCACTGTATTTACATTCAGAACTTCCTGGCCTGGTCTTTCTATCACGGAGGTGATGTGGTGGGCTGATCGGCGTGGAGTTGCACACCGATTTCTGATTTAGTTGAACGACAGACGTTTATTTACAGGGTGTAATACACGACTGAGAAGCGGGGTTGCTTGCTTGTGACGGTGTGGCAACAGTGGCCACATTAACACCCCGGCTTTTGCAGACAGTATGTATCAGGGACATTTGTACATCATAACCACGCCCTGTTTTTCCTCCTGCCTTTTTTCAAGCAGGCTGTTCTCCTCATCACTTCCTTCCACTGTTTCTTTTCTTGTCCCAGATTGCCAATACCCTCTCGGCCTTCCACCGGAGATTTCCTAACCTGGCAGTGAACCTCTTCTAGGCAAAGTGACATGCTAAATGTAACACAGTTCCACAGGATACAGCCTTCCTCCTTCTAACTTGTTTCATCAAGTTTCATCACTACTCGACTGGCAAACAGACAGACACAGATTCAAATCTTAATGATAACACCCAATCAAGCCGATCAAACAAGATCATTGTTTGTTGACAGCTGCAGTTTCCAAAACACAGATGGTGTTCTGTGCTCTCGCCATCCGTCGATGGCAGCAAAGGCATGTTGGAGTGCAGAAACAGGGGCTTCCTCCCTCCCTTCCTTCCTTCTGCCCCTACATGACAGATCCTCATTACTTCTTGTCCCCAAGGCCCCTAACGGATTGGATGACTTTCTGACTTTCTGCAATGGTTCCATTGCTAAATATCCCACTGGTGTCTTTTCATTAGAGCCTGTCTTTTGCAAGGAGCCCAGCACAGGGCACAGCCTGGTCATGAGAACATCAGAGCAGCCCTGCTGCTGGATCAGGCCCAAGGAAGCCCATTTAGTCCAGCATCCTGTTTCACACAGTGGCCCACCAGATGCCTCTGGGGAGCCCACAGGCAAGAGGTATGTGCCTGCCCCCTCTCCTGCGGTTGCTCCCCTGCAACTGGTACTCAAAGGCATCCTGCCTCTGAGGCTGGAGGTGGCCCACAGCCACCAGACTAATAGCCATTGATATGATAAAGAAATGTTTGATCCAGGCCCCAAAATAGGTGTATAAAAGTTTGGTTCAGGCTCCTAAACAGCATGTAAACCCAGTAGGCCAGCATGAAATGGTTCGAGTCAAGGATGTGAGGCCCATTGGCCAAGAGGCAAAAACACAAGAGCTGGCAGGAGACAATATATGTAATCAGGGTCATGGGACAAATTCCCCACTCAGCAGAAAGAAAAATAGCTGCTAAGGAGTAGAGTCAGCGGAAAGGCCAAACAGGAACTCATGTCCAAGGCTCTAATTGGCACCAGAGGCAAGCATATGTTTAATCACAAATGACATGTATTGATAGATTTACCGATTTGCTTGCTTATTTTTACCGACATAAACTGGCAGCTGCGTTCCCTGAGTGTGGAGTGCTTGTCCGACTTCTGGCTTGTACTCTGCCTTCATGATCATGAATGAAAGCTAATTTGAGCACACACCCTCATTGTGTTGACTTGTAAAAAGGGAATTGCTCCGTCAGGCAACGGGATCTATTGCGGGAAGCTTGTCTAATCCTCTTTAGTTCGGTTAGGCGCCCCATTCTCTGCCAATTTGATGGGAGGATGATTGCAAGGGGCTGAATTAAACAGGAGGGCAAGGTTCCAGAGGATTTCCCCACAACAGATAGACCCGTCCACCATGAATTCATCATAGAGCACATGTGAAGATCTATGCTCTGGCAATACGTGCAGCAAAGAAGCAATTACTTTCTGCCTTCTCCCATTGCATCCACAAGTTAACGTCCAGCAGAGTTGTCTAGGGTTGTGAGAGGGCTAATACGAGCCCCCTCAACCTTTAATCCGAATTTGGAACCATCGGTTACCCACTGTGACGTAGGGGTGTGCACCGAACCGCCACACTGCGGTCCAGCACTGGGGTGGGGGGTAGCTTTAAGAGCGGTGGGAGGGTTTACTTACCCCTCCCGCCGCTTTCCCACTCTGGCGCCGTAATGTTACAAGTAATTGGAGCGGCAGGATACCTCCCTGCTGCCCCTTCCCCGATGTTGCTCTAAAAAAACTCCCAGTAGTCCTTTGTGCGCGTGCACAACATGCGCGCGCTTCATGTCTCTGACCGCCCCAATTACTCGTAACATTAAACCGCCCCAATTACTCGTAACATTACGGCGCCAGAGCGGGAAAGCGGCGGGAGGGATAAGTAAACGCCACTCTTAAAGCTACCCCCCACCCCCGAACCGAACCACCCAGGTCCGGACCGGTCTGGAGGCCTTTACAATGGCCTCCGGACCGGTCTGGGCCCATCCCTACTGTGACGCTTTTAATGATTTTTTCCACAGACAAAATCTTTCGTGATCAAGCCGAACCGGATTCTACCATTAGGGCAGAATCTGTTATGGAGGTATCCAGCAACTCCTCTTATGTGGTCAGACTGGATCGCTTTCAGTTTGTGACTCCTGAGGATGTGGACAGGCTGTTTCGGACTGTGTGCCTTACCACCTCTTCTCTTGACTCCTGCCCAACTTGGCTTCTTTTATCTAACAATCAAATTGTTGGGAAGGGTCTGGCAAACAGACCCTTGTCTTAAGGAGGCTATCATTGACCACATTTGAAAAAAGCTAAATTGGACCCCTCAGAGTTTGGCAAATTTAGGCCCCTCTCTAATCTCCCATGGTTGGGCAAAGTGATTGAGAAGGTCATGGCCTCTCAGCTCCAGACAGTCTTGGAGGAAACGGATTATCGAGACCCATTTCCAACTGGCTTCCGAGTGGGCTATAGGTTGAGACTGCCTTGGTCGGCCTGATGGATGATCCTCAATTGGCTCTCGACAGAGGGAGTGTGACTCTGCTGAATCGGGAAGTATTACTTCCTTGCACACAAACATACCCACAAACTCTTCAAAAGATATTATAGAAATGCTCAAAAACCTTTTGGGGTGTGTGTGTGTGTGTGAGACATTATTTTCTCAGGGAGTGGGAAAGCTCTCTGCACGTGCACCAAAATACTCGTATCCTATCCTATCATATATTGTATTGATGTTATTTGCAGCACCAAGAATTGGTAGGTAATCAGGAAGTATAACTTTATTTTGCACAAACACACCCACAAACTCTTCAAGATATATAGCATATATGCTCAAAAATCCCTTTCAGTGTGTGTGTGGGCGGGGGGCAGCAGGAAGAAGGGCATTGTTCTTAGGGAGAGGGGAAACTCTCTCTGTGTACCTGTACTTGTATCATATCTTATCGTATAACATATTGAGTTTATTTGCAGCACCGGCCTGCAAGCCAAAGTTTACCCTCTTCCTCTGGTCCCAAGACACCGAGGATGCATTCTTGCCCAGGATATTTGCAAATAAAGATATTTTATTGCGCAAACCCTGTCAGACTGCTGTGTGCTGCTCTCTCTGTCCTGGGTGCTTTCTAGGCTAGCTGCTCAACAGCAGCAAAATGCCTCCATTCAGGCAAGTCACATTCGAAACGTACACAGCAGGGGGAGCAGTACTGCAAAAAGTAACCCCCCCAAACCAGCAACTTCTTTATGCCGGATATGCGACATCCTCGCTCTATATCCCTCCCAGGAACACACACACACCCCCCACCATGATGAGGCAGCATAGCAGGACTTGGTGGGGGGCAATTCCTGGGAGGGATAAGCAAAGTACGCCGGGAGGTATACTCCCAGTAGGGTCACCCAAAGTGCAAAGGTCAAAGCAATCCAGCCAAAGCAATCAGGTACCTATATTGGGCAGCAGCAATATAGGAAGGTGCTGGAGGTGGACGATCACTTCAGTGACAATGACAAAGGCATCATCTCATACTGCGCGGGAGGAGGCAATGGTAAACCACTCCTGTGTTTTACCAAGAAAACCACATGGATAGACAAGATAGAATGATTGTCGATGTCGTGCCGGATGACGGGCCCCTCAAGTCGCATGGTACTGAGGAAGAGCTGAGGATCTCTCAGAGGACCGGTGGTGTTCATGACCCGGTTAGATTAAAGCTTTTTGGATGTCTAGTGGCTGATATTGCCATGAGGGAAAAGAAAATCCGAAGCTGCAAAGACAGAATTACAATGGGAATGTGGAACATAAGAAGCATGAATAAGGGAAAACTAGGACACAGTGACAGGTGAAATGAATCAACTACAGATTGACATCTTGGGCATCAGTGAATTACAAAGGACTGGAATACGACACTTTCAGTCAGGAAATCATACTGTCTACTATTCAGGACATGAAAACAGAGATCCAGCTCCCTTGAGAAGTCTATAATGTTGGGAATAGTTGAAGGCAAGAGAAGAAGAGGATGACCAGGTTCTGTCGGTGACAGACCAGGAGAGGGATCTTGGGGTCTTGGTGGACAGCTCGTTGAAAGTGTCGACTCAATGTGCGGCAGCTGTAAAAAAGGCCAATTCCATGCTAGGGATCAGTAGGAAGGGGATTGGAAAGAAAACGGCTAATTATTATAATGCCCTTATACAAATCTATGGTGCGGCCACACCTGGAGTACTGCGTACAATTCTGGTCACCACATCTAAAAAGGGACATTGTCGGGGGCGTAACTACCATTAGGCAAGGGGAGGCAGTCGTCTTGGGGCCCCACTGCCTCAAGGGCCCCCCCAGAGGCACATCACATGACTCCCCACCCACCCATGTTGCACCCCCTATGAATTATGTTGAGTCTCTTGGAGATCGGCAGGAGCAGAGAGTAAAAAAAAACTAGATCGTGAAATGTGTTTGTGTGTGTATATCAGCGAGGGGCCCATTTTAAAATCTTGTCTCTGGGCCCCCTCCAACCTTGCTACGCCCCTGGACATTGTAGAACTGGGAAAGGTGCAGAAGAGGGCAACCAAGATGCTCAACCAAGGGTTCTGGAGAACCTTCCTTATGAGGCTCACCTGGGGCTATTTAACTTAGAAAAAAGATGACTTAGTTTAGAAAAATAGCCTCCGAGGCAGGATGCCTCTGAGTACCAGTTGCAGGGGAGCAACAGCAGGAGGGAGGGCATGCCCCTTTCAACGCCTGCCAACAACATCAGGTGGGCCACGGTATGAAACAGGATGCCTGACTAGATGGGCCTCCTTCGGCCTGATGCAGCAGGGCTGCTCTTCTGTTCTAACTACCTGTATTTCTCTTAGTCTAAACTGCCTCACAGGGTTAACCCTGTACTCTGCTCTGGGCTGCTTGAAAGAAGAGCGGAATATAAACAGAACAAACAAATAAGTGCTTGGATCCTCGACATTGCTCCAGGACAGGGCTTGGTTAAAGTCTTCCTGCATCATCACTCTCTGGCTCTTGGCAGTATGTTTCATGAACTGGGAACCGTTCTAGAGACCCAAGAGAGAAAGCTGTTAGCCTGAGTCTGGCCCTCGGGCCCTCTAGCACAGCATTGTCTGCCCTGACTGGCAGCAGCTCTCCTGAGTTTCAAAACGAGCTGAGCGTGAGCCGGCAGTGTGATGCAGCTGCTAAAAAGGCTAACACAATCTCAGGCTGTGTTAGCAGAGCATTGCATCTGGACTGAGAGAAATCACTGTTCCAGTGGTCAGACCTCACTTGGAACAATGTAATTTGGGGTCGGGTCGTTTAGCCGGACTCACAAGACTCACCGCCCTCCAGCACCACCAAACTGCCAACCCACGTCCCAAAACTTTGCCAGAATAATCCACGGCTGCAAGGTGTCGCTCTGGCCTCGAGGGTCTATTTCTCCCCCTCACCTCCATTGATCAGGTTTTGGGTGTTGTTGTTGTGCTGCTGTATGAGCCTCATGTAGGGAAAAGCAGTTAAAACGAATTCCCAGGCGCCTGGGGAACTCTGGACACGACTGCCTAGGACAGGTTCTGCTCAAGAGAGCATTGCCTTCCCCAGGCATGTTCAGAGCTGGGAAACCTTCTGCTGGACGGGGCCGTCGCTGCTCCCCTGTCCATCCAGTCCTGTGTTCTGCCTCCAAGAGGCAGAAGCCCCCGAAAGCTCACCCCCTCCCCCTTATTTGTCCCCAGCAGTGGGGCCAATACTCAGAGGTAGACTGTCTCCGAACATGGAGGTTCACTAGTATCCTGTGCGCTGTATCCACCCACCTACCACTCAAGTGCTCACTGCTGCCTGTGGGGCTGTTGTTTAACATCAGCAGCAGAGGCCTGTCCCCCCGCTGGCTTCGAGCTCTTCGATAAAATCACACAGGAGAGTCGTTTCCGAGACTAAATGCTGCTACACTACTACTACTAATAATTAATAAATAAGCTTTATTAGTTAGCCGCCCCATAACAAATTGTTCTCAGCTAGCACATGGTCACAAGGATGAAGACAGGCAGAGCCTACAGACGGAGCCTTTTATTCTGATTCGCTAACACAGCATAATGGTTAGAGTGCTGGACTAGGATTGGGAAGACCCGAGTTCAAATTCCCATTCAACCACGAAATTAACTGGGTGACTCTGGGCCAGTCATGTATCTCTCCGCCTCACCTACCTCACAGGGTTGTTGTGAGGATAAACAAAACCATGTACACCGCTCTGAGCTCCTCAGAGGAAGAGCAGGATATACATGTTAAAAAGATATATAAATACATAAATAATAAAAATAATATATGACTCACTAATGAGAGGCAGCATAGCGTAGTGGTCAGAATGGTCAGAGGCCTGAGTTTGAATCCACATGAAACTCACCGGGTGACTCTGATGCATCTGTTCAGCCAGGCTTTTAAATTTATAGTTTTAATACTGTTTAAAAATATTATTTAAAATATTTTTAAATTGTTGTTACGTTTTTACCTTTTTTTTTTGTTGCCCTTTTGTTTTAACGAATGTTTTACGTTTTCTGTTTTTACTGTGTTGTAAACTGCCCAGAGACTTCCGTTGTATGCAGTCTAAAAATATGTCAAATAAATTTAAAAGAATGTATCTCTCAGCCTAACCTAACTCACAGGGTTGTTGTGAGGATAAAAATAAGCATGTACGCCGCTCTGCGGTCCTGTGGGGAGAAGCGGGATATAAGTGTGAAAATAAAATAAAAATAAACAAAATATTCTTAGAATGGTTCCTAAGCCTGGGTTCCCAGAGGTCGTCAGACTACAACTCCCATCATGCCCAGCCACAAGGGGCTGGGGGTTGTGGGGGTTGTAGTGCCTCAACATCCGGAGACCCAGGTTTGAGGCTCCTCCGGCAGCGGGAGGACGGTGTCTGGAAGCCTGAAAGGCCGACGACCAGGGAGGGCCTCTCTAGGCACTCAGTCGATGGTTCGCCTCTCCCCCCCGCCAATCCGGAAGTGGGCGGGGCTCCCGTGGTAAGCGGCCGGAAGTCGGTGCGGCCTACTTCCTGCCGCGAAGCTCATCCTCCTGCTGCCGCTGCGTCTGCCCTCCGCGTGCAGGCCCAAGCGCTCCCGAGGCCGCTCATGTCTCGGGCTCCAGAGTCGCGCGGGGCTCTTCGCCCGCGGAAGCGCCGGCGTCCCGGGCCCTTCCCGGGCGGAGAGAGCTTTTGGGAGGGCTCTGCTTGGGGGGAGCCTCAGGGCGGCGGCGGAGCTTGGGCGCCGCCGGGGCCTCGCCTGCCCTCGCTCCTCGAGGGGCTGTGGCGGCCGCCGGGGCAGGGCGAGCTGGAAAGCGCCGAGATGCCTCCGCCCGAGTGGGGGGACCCCGCTTGGGAGGAGGCCGAGCCGGGGCCCCCTCGGGGGTGGGGGGGCGCCCCCCCCAGGGAGCAGCAGAGGGGAGGGGCCTGGGAGCCCCCCGAGAGGCAGTGGAGCCCCCCGCCGGACGGCAGCCGATGGAGAAGGCAGGGCAGCCCTCCCGGGGCAGAGGACCAGCCTAGGGCCCTCCCCAGGGGAGAGGCGTGGGACAGGCAGGAGCCCCAGTGGGAGGGCAGCCCCCCGAAGGAGGCCAGGCGGGGGTACTTGGGGGCCACCGGCAGCAGGGGCAGGAGCTCAAAAGGGGCTGGGGGTGTGGCGGGCCCCGGGAGACGGAGAAGCCGTTGGGGCAGCCCCCTGAAGGAGACCAGGCAGAGTCACTCCGAGAGCTGGAGCCCACCTGGCAGGGAGCCATTCCAGCCAGACCCTGGGGTAAGTGAGTGGGGCAGCCCTGAGAGTAGGGGAGGGGAGCACCCCGGCCCCAGCAGGCGGGAGAGGCCCAAGAGGTGGGAAAGGAGCCCCAGTGGTGAGAACAGGGGCTGGGGACACCCCCAGAGAGAGCCCAGAGGGGAGCCCTCGGGCAGCCAGGGCCAGCCTCTCAGGAAGCCATTCCAGGCAAATCCTGCCAGGGACGGAGACAGGTGGAGGGGTCCTGAGGGGAGGGGAAGAGTGGATCCAAGCCCCGATGGAGCTTGGAGACAGAGGAGCCCCACCGGAAGCCAGGAGAGGAGGGGCAGACCCAAGCAGGAACGCTACACTGCCCTCACTAGCCACAATTCTCCTGTCTGGGAGCAGAGCCAGGAAAATCTGAGGGGAAGCGGCTGGGGCAGCCCCAGAAAGGCAGACAGAGAGCCGAATTCGAATGGAGATCAACGAGACTGGGGCAGCCGCACCAAGCATGGTGCAGTAGAGGATCCAGATGAAGGCAGAGGAGATCCAGGCCTCTATGAACAGGGAGCAGAGGAGGAGGAGGCGGCGGAGGGAGCGTTTGTTCCCAGGAGGGACAGTTCCCCAGCCAATGAGGCATCTGGCAGCCCCACAGATGCCCCTGCTGACACCCCAAAGCAGTGGACGCCCTGTGAGGCCGTGGTGGAATGGTGGATGAAGTCACGGTGCGTCATGCAAAAGAGGGTGCGGGAGCAGTACCTGTCTTCCTGCCCCCGCCCCACTCTGCCTGACAGAAGCTCTGAGACCCCTTGCCTCAACACCGACATCCTGAACTTGCTCAACAAGCAACAGGTCGCTGAGTTCTCCTCTGCAACCCACACTTTTGGCCGGATCCAGGAGGAGGTGTTGGACATGCTGGCGCCAGCCTTGACGATCTATGAGATGGCGGAGGAAGCGATGGAGGGGGAGCAGCAGCTGGACCCAATGGAGCTGCGCGAGTGGGCCCGGCGCCTGGTCAGCTACATTGGCAGCATCAACCAGAGGCTGACCCTGCACCGCCGCATCCAGGTCCTTGGCAGCATCAACCCTCGCCTCAAGTCCGTGACTACCAAAATGAGCAGCCAGAACACTGGCGGGATGCTCTTTGCAGAAGACAAAGTCAAGCTCTTGAAGGAGATCATAAAGCGATTCCCACAGCTGACAGTACCCAAGCTAAACCCAGGCCTGAGAAAATACATCCCTCCTGCCAGGCGTGGCCAATATGTGGCCAACTACTTCCAGGCCCGCAGGCGGCGCCCTCTGAGGCCTGCTTCTCACCCCGATTTCAGCAGGCAGAGTGCAGGTAAGGCCTCCTTCCCTAGTGCTGGGGACTCCTTCCCATAAGGCCTTGGTGGGCTGTGTCAGGAAGCCCAGAATGCCAGGTGCTCTTCTCACTGCTCGTGGGAAGGAATTTCTCACCGAGTCCAGTTTTGAGAATAACATTGTTTTAAAAACATGGGGTGACTCTGGCAAGGAATACATGCCCCAAGCGCTTTGGTCTTTGGCAAACCTTCGTGCTGGCAAGTCTGGCATCTGGCTGCAGCTTTTTGGTGTTAGATGTTCTGTCACACTTGCAAACTTGAGGCTTTAAGCATAAAAGCCGAGAGCGGCAAGAAGTGAAGAGGCCTGCAAAGTGTAAGGAACAAACTGAAGATCCTCTCCTTTGCAGCCTCGGAGGAGTCGGCTTGCAGCCGTAGGAAGCTGCCTCGGGCAGAGTCAGGCCAGAGGTCCCTATCCAGCCTCAGGCTTTTGGCTGAGAGCAGCAGCAACAGCTCTCCAGGATCTCGGGCAGAGCAAGCGCTTCCCCTGCCCCACTGCCGGAGAGGCTTAATTTGGGGGTGATGGCCATCGGACACAGAGTTAGTCCATTGGCCCATCTGGCTCAGAGTGGTCTACACTGACTGGCAGCCGCTCTCAAGGGCCCAGGGTGGGTCTTTTCCAGTTCTTCTCCCTGAGATGCTACAAGGATGATTCCTGGGACCTTCTGCATTTAATGCCTCTCCCCCCAAAGTGCTGTTGGGGCTGCTTGTCTGCCAGGTGCAGGCTGGCTCACTGGCACCGCTCCATCCTCTCCCCTTTGCTGTGGGGTTCATTAGCTCCCCAGATGCGCCAGGAAAATGCCCTGGGGAGGGCCGTGGCGGAAAAGCTTCCTGGGGGCAGAGCAGCCACACGGGGACTGCCGCCCTCTGGCTTCGGGCCCCTGGTGTCCCACTCCTGCTGAGAGCTCTCACTTGTCTTGCAGCGAGCCGCCAAGCTGAGCAGAGCCACCACTGAGGAGCTGGAGGGCCGGGTCCAGCAGAGCACTGCTCGGGACCCCGGGAGACGCTTGCTGTGTCCTCTCACTCAGCAGCTGCCGGCCCCAGGACTTCCTTGCCGCTGGAAGGACCCACCACAGCGACTCGCACGACTAGCAGCTCCCGCCCTCCCGGCCCACCACAGGGCAACGCAAGGAACCCGGTCCGTGCGGCAGCAGACTAGCCTTGACCTCTTGGCCGCTTCAGCCCATCAAGGCCGCCTTGGCTGCTGATGCCCAGGCTCCGGCCACTTCCCATAAGAAAGGGGTCTGGCCACTCCTCTTGGCCTGCTTTGAGTTTCTCAGGTGGCCAAACGGTGGATTTGACCCAATGAACATCTGTATATTTGTTGAAGAAAACTGGTGCATGAACCATCAGCACTTTTTCCTCTCTAGGGTGTCCTCCATGCAGCTTCCAGGATAGAGAGAAGCACCAGGAGATCAAGACTGATGCGGTGGTGGTGGTGGGGGTTGTCTGTCTGCTGGATCTGAGGGTTGTTTTTTCCTCCCCACCCTGGCTGCGTGTTCAGTGGCAGGACGCACCTCCTTGACTGATGGCAATCCACCGGGAATTCTTGGGGGAAGAGAGCCAGCCAACCTTCTCCCCTTGTTATAGCAGCCAAGTTCCTGTCTGTGTGGAGTGGGGGGAACGTTTCTGGTTTGGCCAATTAAGTTCAGTTCTGAAAGGACGCTCAGAGGGGGATTGTCAAGCGGGCCTGCACCTTCTGATCGGGGACCTGTGAACCGCCTGCTGCGTGTCGGCAAGGGCTGGAGAGGGTCAGCAACAAGAAGCAGTCCGTGAGCAACCTTCCCGAGAGCCTTTGTGACGTTACCTGTAGTTGAATAAAATTTTTCATTCTTAAAACCTCCCTGTCTGAGTTCGTGCCCGCCAGTCGCTACCTGGGCCAGCAAGCAAGTGGCCACCGGGCACTCCTGCCCTCCGCTGTCTGACGCCCAGAGCACGCCCTCTGCCACAGGAGCCTTTCCACCACCCCCTTGAGGGAAGCCAGCAGGGCTCCCCTCTTGAGGAGGAGAGAGGACAGCTTCCCGAAGGCAACGTGGAAAGCCACCTTTCCCAGCATGATGGATTCTCCAGCTGGTCGTGGTTGCACGGTCCCATCCGGCACCTTTGGGTCAGGGAGTGGCTGGGCCTCCTCACCACTGGCGTCTCCTGTCTTTGTAGCCAGATATGTACAATCTGTTCGCAGGCTCCCCTCGTGCCTTAAGAAGTAGTTCAGTCTTCTTGCCTTCTCGGTCCCTGGTTCTCAGGGCCATCTACCAACAGCATTTTTGGGGGGTGGGGGCGGAGGTTTAGAGTAATCTAGATCCATGGTAGGCAAGCCTGGCCCAAGTTTCTCCTCACAACAACCCTGCGAAGTAGGTTAGGCTGAGAGAGAAGTGACTGGCCTAGAGTCACACCTAGCAAGTCTCATGGCTGAATGGGGATTTGAACTCAGGTCTCCCCGGTCCTAGTCCAGCACTCTAACCACTACACCACGTTGTGGTTGAGCAACAGCTGGGGGAGCCACGTTTGCTTACCATGGATCTAGATTAACGGATTGGTGTGGATGAGTGACTAATCCAAAGAAGTATCTTATTATCGTGATGGTCTTAAAAGAGAAGCAAAGTCTACATCTTCATTTACCCCTTGGGTGCAGTCGTCTGCCGTCTCCAAATCCACGGCATCTCCTCTCAACAGCAGCCCTTCATTCTGACTCTCCACCTGCCCAAGAGATAAATTCCATCGGTTTGTGGTTACCTTTTAGAAAATGGTCAACGAAGGGTTCTCCTCTTACGCTGGGTGACAGCACTCTTCACTTGCTCAGAGGCACACAGTTACAGAAGAAGCCAAATGCTTCTTAAATACTGCTGACACACTAGTCCACAGATTTTTCTTTGCCACCAGCTTGCACAGGAGCATGGAGCTGTGCATGGAACTTGGAGGACCCTCGCCAAATTGTGTCCCTGGTAATGGTTTTGTGAACCAGTACACTGTGTCTCAGACTAGACACCAGGTCTAGTGGCCATCACGAGCCATCTCATCTCCTTGCTTTTTGGAGTTCAGATAGAGCTGCCACACCCATAATAATCCTGTAAACCGGAGGTTTTTTGCTTTAATCACATTTATAACCTACCCTTAAGCACGTAAAAGGCAGGGAAGCTCTCCATGTTGGTAACTGAGCTTCTCAGGCTCAGAGGCTCAAGAACTGGGCCAATCTGAGGTGAAAATGGAAGATGTTCCAAAAACCTCCAGGGCCAGATGGCATCCATCCAAGAGTTCTGGAGGAACTCAAAAGGTTAAATTGCTGATCTAGCAAAAATGTGCAGCTTATTCCTACAATCAGGCTCTGTCCCAAAGGACTGGAAAGAGGCCAATTTAACTCCAGTTTTCAAAAAGTGACTCGGGGTGTGAATCTGGAAAATTACATTCCAGTCAGCTTAACTTGAGTGCTGAGTAAATTGATGGACAGCATACTTAAGGACAAAATTGTCAAACATATGAAAGAAAAAGCCTTGCTGAGAGAGAATGAGCATGGCTTCTGCAAGGGCAGGTCTTGCCTCACTTGGATTTATTTGAGAGTGTCAGCAGGCATATGGTTAAGGGTGATCCAGTTGACACAGTGTACTTGGATTCCCAAAAAGCTTTTGACAAGCCTCCGCACCAAAGACTCTTGAGTAAACTTAGCAGTCATGGAATAAGGGGACAGGTTCATGGGTGGATTGGTAACTGGTTGAAGGACAGGAAACAGAGGACTTTAAACTATTTAGGGTAGTGAAATGCACAACAGATTGTGAGGAGCTCCAAAAGGATCTCTCCAAACTGGGGGACAATATGGCAAACGTTATTCATTGTAAGCAAGTGTAAAGTGATGCACATTGGGGCAAAAAAAACCCAACTTAACATATACAATGATGGGATATGAGCTTCTGGTGAATGACCAGGAGAGAGAGTTTGGGGTCGTGGTGGACAGCTCATTGAAAGTGTTGTCTCAGTGTGTGGCAGCTGCGAAAAAGGCCAATTCCATTTTGGGGATCATTAGGGGCTTTTTAGTTTAGAAAAGACTAAGGGGAGACATGATCCAGGTGTATAAAATTATGCATGGAGTGGAGAGAGTGGACAGAGAATCCCCCCCCCTCACAACACTGGAACCAGGGGTCACCCATGAAATGGAAGGTTGTGAAATTTAGGACCGACAAGAGGAAGTACTTTTTCACATTGCACATAATCAACCTATGGAATTTTCTGCCACAAGATGTGGTGATGGCCAGCAGTTTGGAGGGCTCTAAAAGAGGTTCAGACAAATCCATGGTGGGCAGGTTTATCCATGGCTCCAAGTCTGGTGGCTGTGTGGGCCACCTCGAGCCTCAGAGGCAAGATGCCTCTCAATACCAGTTGCAGGGGAGCAGCAGCAGGAGAGGGGGCATGCACACACCTCTTGCCTGTGGGCTTCTTGGGCATCTGTTGGGCCACTGTGTGAAACAGGATGCTGGACTAGACAAGCCTCGGGCCTGGTCCAGCAGGGCTGTTATGATAGAAATGTGAGATTTCTCCCCTCCTATTATTCTTCACAGAGTGATGGGCGTGGGTGTGTACGTGCTTTTTGATGGTATTTATTGTAATATAATTGTAATATTTTGTAATATTTAACTTTAAAATAGTATTTATTGTAGTATTATCAGCCCACCATTGATTGATTGATTAAGTGCTATCCAGTCAGTGTCAACTCTTAGCAACCACATAGATAGATTCTCCAGCATGATCTGTCTTCCACTTGGCCTTGAAGGTCTCTCTGTGGTGCATTCATGGCTGTCGTCATCGAGTCCACCTTGCTGCTGGTCGTTCTCTTTCCTTCAACTTTCCCCAGCATTATAGACTTCTCAAGGGAGCTGGGTCTTCGCATCATGTGTTTGAAGTATGATCGTTTGAGCCTGGTCATTTGTGCCCCGAGTGAAAATTCTGGTTTGATTTGTTCTAGGATCCATTGGTTTGTTTTCCTGGCTGGCCATGGTCTCCTCAAAAGTCTTCTCCAGCACCAAAGTTCAGAAGCATCAATACTTTTTTTATCTTGCTTCCTCAAAGTCCAGCTTTCGCATCCATAGAGTGTCACGGCGAAAACCATTTTCCGGACGATTCTAAATTTTGTAGGTGTAGACATGCCACGGCATCTAAATCTCCTTTCCTTGCAACCCTACCAAGTGCTAGTCTGCTGCGTATTTCATGACTGCTAGATCCTTGACCGTTGACGGTCGATCCTAAAAGGCAGAAGCTATCCACCACTCAATGTCTTCATTATCAGTTCTGAGGCTGTTTGCTGTGCCCGTTGTCATTAGTTTAGTCTTCTTGACATTTAATTCTAGTCCCATTTTTTCACTGTGCTCCTTGACTTTCATTACTAGAGCTTGAAGATCATCCACATTCTCAGCTCTCAGAATAGTGTCGTCAGCGTAGCACAAGTCATTGAAGTTTCTTCCTCCAACTTTAAAGCCACGCTCATCATCTTCCAATCTAGCTTCTCTCAGTATATGTTCAGCATATAAGTTGAATAAAGAGGTAGAAAGTATACAGCCTTGTCTTACTCCATTGGAACCAGTCTGTTTCACCATGTTCTGTCTGGACTGTGGCTTCCTGTCCTGTGTATAGGTTTCTCATGAGAACAATGAAATGTTCTTGGATGCCCATATTCCTAAGGATATTCCACAATTTGACATGGTCGACGCAATTGAAGGCTTTTCTGTAGTCAATAAAATACATATTGACTTCTTTCTGGTATTCTTTGGCTTTCTCAGTTATCCAGCGTGCATCAGCAATGATGTCTCTTGCCTTTTCTGAAACCAGCTTGAACACCCAACATTTCCCTTTCCACGTAGGACTCTAATGTGCGTGATGATCCTGAGCATTGTTTTGCTAGCATGTGAAATTAAGGATATTGTGTGGTGGTTTGCACAATCTGTTAAGTTTCCTTTCTTTGATATGGGTATGTAGACTGCTTCCAATCTACATATGTGTCGTTCTCCAAATTTGCTGGCATAGTTGGTTAGAGCCTTGACTGATTCTTCTTCTGTTGCCTGTCATATTTCTGTAGCTATTCCATCAATTCCTGTAGCCTTCCGACTTGGTAATAATGACCGGAGTGCTGATCTAATTTCATCTTCCTGTACTAGAGGTTCTTGCAAGTATCTTCTATCTTCTAGACTATCTTGGATGTTGATGTCTCTGCTGTACAGATTTTCAGTATACTCCTTCCATCTCTGTTTGATCTCCTCTGAATCAGTTACTATCTGTCCTTTGGCATCCCTTGACATACCAATTCAAGGCTGGAACCTCCCTCTGAGTTCAGAGATCTTTTGGAAAGCTTGCCTTGTTTTTCCATGTCTATTTCCATCTTCAAGGTCTTTACAGATGTCATTGTAGTACTGCTCCTTGTCTCTTTTAACAGCTTTCTGAAATTCCCTATTAAGTTCCTCCCTGAGGTCTTTATCTTTCTTGACTTTGGCTACACTCCTCTTGGTAATTTCCACCATCTGTTCTGACATCCATTTTGCCTTCTTCTGTTTCTTGGTCTATGGCAGTCTCTTTTCACGTTCATCCTTAACAACTTTGATTTCATTCCACAGTCCCACAGGTTCCCTATCAATGAGGTTCAGAACTTCAAAGCGGTTCCTGATGTTCTCCTTGAAAATGGTGGGTACATTCTCAAGATCATATCGTGGAAACTGGATAGCTTTGTTTTTCCTTTTTAGCTTCACTTGGAACTTGCACAAGAGCAGTTTGTGATCTGTTCCACAGTCGGCCCCCGGCCATGTCTTTGCTGTTATAACTGGGTTCTTCCACCTCCTTGCACCAATAATGTAATCAATTTGATTTTTGTGTACTCCCATCTGGTGAAGTCCATGTGTATAGGCTCCACTTTGGTTGTTTGAAGAATGTGTTGACAATGAAGAGATCATTGGCTTGGCAGAAACTAATAAATCATTCTCCTGCTTCGTTTCTGTTTCCTAGGCCATATAGGCCGACTGTGTTTTCCTCCTTCCCTTTTCTAACCTTGGCATTCCAGTCTCCAACCACCAGCATCATGTCTTGTGTTCATGTTCTGTCAATTTCAGACTGAACTTGAGCATAAAACTCATCAACTTCCTCTTCTTCTGCATCAGTTGTTGGGGCATAGACTGGAAGAACTGTCATGTTCAAGGGTTGTCTACGAAATCTGCCCACCTCTACATTTGTCAAATGCAGAGGAGTCTTCAGTGTTGGTGGAAACCTGAATATCCTTCGTTTCCCCCCACAGAGTAATGAGGAAGAAAAATGATTATTCTGTTAAATTAAATTGTATTTATTTATTTAGGAACTAGCAGTGGGTGTTATGGGAGAGTTTGATGTGAGCAGATTTTGTGAAGATTTAAGTACAAAAAAGTGTAGATTGGTTTTATTTGGAGGTTTTGTTTTTTTGTTTGCTGATAAGAATTTTTTATTTAAAGATAGAAAGAAACAAGAAATTTGCATTATACATTCTTGAGTTTCATACAGGTACATGTGGAGTATTTCAAAAAACAAACACAATGTTCAAACAGAAAAGCCCATTGCAACATTAAAGTTCTTCAAATCTTCAGATATTCCAGAGCAAAAAAACAGAATGCAGAGTATACTATGATTACATAATTTGTGCTACGTTATAATTTATCCTTTATAAAGTGCCTTTATAACTGTTCTATCCTGCTCCTAAGAAATTTTAAAAGCAGAGAAGCACTCGTTTGGTGGAAATCTGAGGTTTCTCTCCATTTGGTCAGCACAGAGTGCTGAGGCAAATAAAAATAGTGAAATCCCTTGGATTCACTTAATTTAAAAAATGTATTCCCTGCACTTAAACATTAATATTCTCAGAGCAGCTAACAACAAAAACTGTCCAAAACCTCCAGATAAAACCAATCTACACTTATTTGTATTTAAATCCTCACGAAATCTGCTCACATCAAACTCTCCCATAACACCCTAACTGCCTGCCTAGAAAAACAACAGTAAAAGGTTCCCTGTCTGCTAGGGGCTCACAATCTAGTTAGGTAGAAGGAAGCAAAAATGGAGGGGAGGGGAGACCAGCTCTGTGTCTTCTCCTCAAGGAAGGTGGGCATCCATCCTCCACCACCCAGCCCATTTCTGGGCTCCAGCGGCAGCAGCCCTGCTGTGTGTATGGGGCCCAGTCACAGCAAGACCTGCTTGAGCAGCGAGGAAGAGAGTAAGCAGTGTGTGTAGCTGCTCTGGGGGGTTATCGTTGAGGTCTGGAATTCCTGTCTGCAGCTGGAGGAAGATCGTTCCTGGCGGTCCCAAGACAAGAGCCTGCTTGGAAGGGTGGTATAAAAATCGAATAAATAAATAAGAGACCAGCTAAGACGAGGCCAGCCATCATTTGTGGGGAAGACGGACACTGCTCTCCCCCTGCTAAATATCAGAGAACCACCCTTAAAATACATAAAAAGTGGTTCTTCTAGGCCCATTTAGTGCTGGGAGGGCAGACTCCCCCCCCCCAGTATTTCTGCCTTGCCTCAAAAGTATTTTTGCATTTTTATTGTGAGGATTAACAAAGAGAGTTGTGATGTGAACCGTTCAGGGTGGGCCTGAAGGAGCCCCTGGAAGTTGGCCTAATGGGCTGAAGATCTTCAAGACCTCTTTCCATTTCAAGTTCTGTTGTTATGGGGGGGGGGACACTGTCAGGGGCCAATCTAGTGGACCTTCAAAGGCCCCACGCTGCTCTCAATTCCATTATGTGTCCGAGGGGGCCCGTCTAGTGGACCTTCAAGGCTCCCACGCTGCTCTGAGTTCTCCTGTTTGGGATGCCACGTAGCTGAGCTCTGCACTGCAAATTAGTGATGTTGTTATCGTTAGGAGGGGTGTAGCAATGGGGACCTACCCTGGGCAGCGGGGGAGGGGGCAGCCCCTTCTCTTCCCTCCCCCCCCCCGCCTGTGGCCCTCCTGTCCTCTCTTCACATGGCAGGTTGGATGGCGGTGCGTTGGGTGGGGGGTCAGTGGCTGCCTGGCCTGCGCATGCCCATTGCCGCAGCCTGGCTCCTTCTGCACTGGCGCCCACAGCCCAGGCTTCGGCATGCCCTTGCAGAACTGCACCCCTCGCAGTTCCAGACCCCCGGCCCTGGCAGCTGTAGTGGGTGCCTGCAAAAGGGCAGGGCTGTCCTTCGAGAGCCCTGGCGGGGCCCGGGGCCAATCAGCCAGTGCGGGGCCCCATTCCAGTTAATTCTAATGGGGGTTAAAAGAGCAGGGCCTGGGGAGATTTGCAGATGATACCAAATTTGCAGATGATACCAAACTCTTCCGGGTAGTGAAATCCAAAACGGATTGTGAGCAGCTCCAAAAGGATCTCTCCAAACTGGGGGAGTGGGCGACAAAATGGCAAATGCACTTCAATGTTGGCAAGTGTAAAGTGATGCATATTGGGACGAAAAACTCCAACTTCAAGTATACGCTGATGGGATCCGAGCTGTCGGTGATGGACCAGGAGAGGGGTCTTGGGGTCGTAGTGGACAGCTCCTTGAAAGTGTCGACTCAATGTGCGGCAGCTGTGAAAAAGGCCAATTCCATGCTAGGGATCATTAGGAAGGGGATTGAAAATAAAACGGCTAACATTATAATGCCCTTATACAAAACTATGGTGCAACCACATCTGGAGTACTGCGTACAATTCTGGTCACCACATCTTAAAAAGGACATTGTTGAACTGGAGAAGGTGCAGAAGAGGGCAACCCAGATGATCGGGGCCTAGAGCACCTTTCTTATGAGGCAAGGCTACAACACCTGGGGCTTTTTAGTTTAGAAAAAAGACGACTGCGGGGAGACATGATGGGGGTCTATAAAATCATGCAGTGTGGAGAAAGTGGAGAGAGAGAAATTATTCTCCCTTTCACACAACACTAGAACCAGGGGTCACTCCATGAAATTGATTGCCAGGAGGTCTAGGACCAGCAAACAGAAGTACTTTTTCACACAACGCGTGATCCACTTGTGGAACTCTCTGCCACAGGATGTGGTGACGGCCAACAACCTGGATGGCTTTAAGAGGGGTTTGGATGACTTCATGGAGGAGAGGTCTATCAATGGCTACTAGTCAGAGGGCTGTGGGTCACCTCCAGCCTCAAGGGCAGGGTGCCTCTGAGTACCAGTTGCAGGGGAGTGACTGCAGGAGGGAGGGCAGGCCCCTTTCAACTCCTGCCTGTGGCTTCCAGCAGCATCTGGTGGGCCACTGTGTGAAACGGGATGCTGGACTAGATGGGCCTCCTTGGGCCTGATCCAGCAGGGCTGTTTTGATGTTCTTATGAGGTCGTCCCGCTTGCCCTGCCCTCAGGACTGCCCTGTGCAAGGGGTGAGTCAGCCAGACCCTCCCCCCCCACTGGGGCAATTGGACTTCATCATATTCCCCCCTCCCCCCATGAGGGATGGGATCGTGTGGCTCCGTCCCAGGACAGAAAGTCAGCAAACGGGGCCACGTGGGGACCTGCCACTTCGCCTCTGGCAGCAGCAGCAGCAGTCTGTGGGGAAAGGGCCAGAGTAAAGGGCTGCCAGGGGTCATCCATGCCCTCTCTCATTTTCTCCATCTGTGTGTGGAATGAATGGCGCTCGGGCTGAGCGGCCGCCTCAAGGCGCTGTGCGAGCGCCTGCATTCAGGATGGGGCCTCCTTCTCCCTTCAACCTGAGCAGGGTCTAAACTTGTGGGGATGATGGGAGTTGTAGTCCAGCCGCGTCTAGGGCAGAGGTGCACCTCCTAGGCCATTTGGGAGCCTGGACCTCGAGGCCTTTGGCAGGCCCCCCCCTCCCACCCCCTGCAGATCAAGCCTCCTCATGCTCTGCTGGGTGATCACACAACCTAGGACAGACTAGAGAGGATTTTGCAGGCTCCAGGCCCTGGGGAGGCCCCGGAGTCCAGGGCTCAGGGCGCCTCTGGTCCGGGGACCCAGTTCAGAGGACTCCTGGATCAGCATCTAGGCTCCTCCCTGGCAGCATCTCCAAGATAGGACAAGATTTTTTTATTGAACCAACAAACTGCCAAAGCATACAGTACGTTGCCAAAGCACAATTGTATACAAAGTGGTTGTTTGTACATGATATATCTACCAAGATTTACACACAAGGATTTGGAAGCCCACAAGGTTATGAAGTATATGCAGGCAGTACTGTAACTCGGGGGTGGGGGATTACAAGGCACATCAGGTAATTGGGGGGGGGGAGAGATCACGTCCAACGTCCATTTCCATAATTTGTCCCATTGCTGTTTAGAAGAGACACACTTGTCTTTTTGCACATAACCATACAATCTTTTCCAGAAGATATTTACTGTCTCATCCACGCGAACCTCTTGGTCGTGTCTTCCCTCCCTATTCCTATGTAGGAGCATTGCATAAATGACATACAGGTTTACTAACCTGATTACGAGGAGGGGAACATTCCAATTCCCTAGTATGAGGGCACCCGTTCCGTCCCGGTTCCTTGAAGGTTCCTTTCTGAGGTTAGTTCTTCCCAAGTCTGTTTTTCCAAATCAGGCCACTCTAACAACTTGCTTACTTGCTGCCACACTCTTTTGGCCACCACACACTCTTTTAAGAAATGTGAGTGGGTTTCCCTGAATGTTTTGCCTAGCTCACTAGCTTTCTGTTTGCAGGTGATTGTAGGGCACTCTTGCTGGTCCTCTGGCAGCCATGGCTTAGCCGAGTTAAGCGGTAGTACTTGGTGGTGTAAACGCCACCTCGTTTCCCATAAATGGAAAGGGATCTTTTTCTCCTTAAAGAGAGCGATAGGGTGATCGGGTTGCAACAAGTACTGTGAAGTGAGGTGTTTGTAGCGTTTACGTTCTAAATCAGGTTTTAAGAAACCCGCTTCTAGAATCTCTCCATAAATTGTTTTCCTTAGCTGCTTAACTGAGGAGGATCCTTTAAATAGATCCGGTTCAACTTTCCATTTCTTAAGTGTGAATAACAAATCTCTCAAGTAGTCCGGGTGTTCTTTTTTTAATACTTGTGTGATATTACCGTTGAGAAATCCTTTCCCCCACCATGCTATGCCCCATGCTGACTTTCGCCAACACAGAGAGAAAAGCAAGACCCAGTTTTTTTGCAGGAGGTTGGACATATTATGGACATTCACGAAGATCCAGTTTCCAAAATTGTAGGACATGAATTCAGTTACAAAATAGGGTTGCAGGGCAGGTAGGGCTAGGCCTCCCCATTCAACCTCCTTAAATGCTACCGCATGGGCCAAAGGGAAGGATGCTGTGTGCCGTACTAGACGGAAGATCTGGCTTTCAACTCCGAAGGAGATCGAGCGGAGGAGGATAGACTACCGCCAGGTTATGCACCGGGGATATCAGGTAAGTCCAGATGTAAACCGCTTTCTGGTACATGGCAAGGTTCAATTTTTCCTCACATGGTGATTTTAAGCATTACTTTTTCTTCCCAATCTGTCCAATCCCCCCCCTCCCCGATTTTTTCCTTACTCCCATATTCAATCCCCAAAATATTTACTGTATCTACCCACTTCAGTTTGGACTCTGGGGGCCCTTTGCTTTTACATTCAGAGATGGATAGGCATGAGAGTTGCTGGCCTCTGGGGTCCATTTTAACAAACCCACTGTTGTCAGCATTTAATTTTGAGCCCGAGATCTTGCCATATTCCCAGAAGATGTCTAGTATTACAGAGATTTCATTTTAATCTGATAGCAGTAATGAAACATCATCGGCATGAGCTACAAATTTTACCCTAAACTCAGAGTGCGGTTCTGAGTGGACAGGTGGTTCGGCTATCCCATCACTCTCCCTCCTCCTTCCTCATGGGAAGATCTCGCAGGGCGGAGGGATAGAGACTGAGAGTCCTCGCAGATGGGTTTCTCTCTGGATCCTGATCAGGTTTGGATCTAGGGCAAAAACATAAAGTAATGGGCTCAGTGGGCATCCTTGGCAGACACCCGAATGCAAAGTGATCGGCTTGCCCCGCCATCCATTAATCTGCGGTGTCACCTTTGCATTCACATAGAGCAGCTGTATCCAAGTAAAGAAAAGAGGTGGTATACCTTTAGCTTTCAACAACGTCCACAGGTAATTGTGGTTCACTTTGTCAAAGGCCTTAACTTGATCCAATAAGCAATACAGCTTATTTTCTAAATACGTGTGCCACAGCTCATTTTGAAATGTCCTGATTCTCCCCTGTTCATCTTATTGACAATAAGACTTTCTGATAATTTTTGACCCATAACTTATATGTCCGGCTGGTCACTGCCCTAGTACAGCAGCCCACCCTCTTCTTAAATGTCTCCCAGGTTCCCAAGAGATCATCTTCTGCCTCTAATAGCCGAGGGATCTGTCACCTCAGTTCTGATAACAGGACACCTTTGAGATATTCTCCACTTAAATTTTTTGGGTGTAATCGCCACAAGGCCTTACCATGTGGAATTACCTCAGAGAGATTACAAATAAATCCCACAGCCGCATGGTCTGACCATGGGGTAAGTACTAGTTTACACCTGTAGACTTCAAAAGAAGGGGGAGCCCAAAGTCTATCTAGCCGGCTAGCTGATCTCGGGTGGTAATATGTAAATTTGACTCCAGTTTTAAATTTATGTCTATACTGCGATTTAAAGTTCTCTTCGTGACGGATGGGGAAAAAATCCAAATCATTATATTCTCACTCAGAAAATGTTGGAGAGCTTTTTCCTCAGTCATTAGAGAAGGATTTGAGGGGGAGACTGGGAGGCCTCCCGAAAAGGCTTTCCTGTCGCTCAGTTGGGCTCTGGGAAGAGCACCTGCCTGCTTGCATGCAGAAGGTTCCAGGTTCCCTCCCTGGCAGAAGCTCCAAGATAGGGCTGGGAGAGATTCCTGCCTGCAACCTTGGAGAAGCCACTGCCAGTCTGTGCAGACAAGACTGAGCTAGATGGACCGAGGGTCTGACTCAGTCTATGGCAGCTTCCTATGTTCCTGAGGAACTCAATGGAGAGGAGAGCTGGTCTTGTGGTAGCAAGCGTGACTTGTCCCCATAGCCAAGCAGGGTCTGCCTTGGTTGCATATGAATGGGAGACTTGATATGTGAACACTGTAAAATATTCCCCACAGGGGATGGAGCCACTCTGGGAAGAGCATCTAGGTTCCAGGTTCTCTCCCTGGCAACATCTCCAAGACAGGGCCGAGAGAGATTCCTGCCTGCAACCTTGGAGAAGCTGCTGCCAGTCTGTGAAGACAATACTGAGCTAGAGGGACCAAGGGTCGGACTCAGTATATGTTCCAGTATATGCTCCCCATGTTCCTGCAGCAGGCTCTTAAAGTGCTGGGCATTTCCACCATTTGTTTTGGACAATGTCTTGCTGGATGTTGACACCAACACTTGGCAGGCGGGACTCAATTCTAAAGCCAATTCACTCGGACTCGCCTTGATTCCGCCCACGGAAGTCGAGGAAGACCCCGCACCCCCCGTGGCGTTCTAGGCGCCCGCTCTGTCGTCCCGGGCCGGAAGTGAGTGGTTCGTTTCCGCGGCAACGCTAGACAGCCAATGGAAGCAAGCCTCGATAGCCAATGGGAGCCCCCCAGGACCCCCTGCCCTGAGACCTGAGTGGCGTTCTAGGCGCTCTCTCGGTAGTCCCGGGCCGGAAGTGAGCGGAGCGTTTCCGCTCGCCGCACACGGGAGTGGGCGGGGCGGGAGCCCCCTGGCAGCCATGGCGACGACCGCCTCGGCCCCGCCGCAGCCCCCCTGGCTGGCCGACCTCAGCCTGTGGCTGCAGACCCTGCGGGGGCAGCAGCAGCAACAGCCGACGCCACCACCGCAGCAGCAGGCGACGGCGCCGCCGCTGCCGAAGGTGCCCGGGATGCCCCCGCTCTGGCTGCCCGGCCCGGCGTCAGGCGCTGCGGGGCCCGCGCAGACTCAGCTGGTCCCCGGCGGCGGCGGCGGCCCCCCCGCGGGCGTGGAGGTGCAGTGGGTCCCGGTCCCTGTGGGGTGGGCCTTGCCTCAGTGGGCCTCCGCCCGAGGAGCGGCGGCCCGCCCGCCCCCGGAGAACCCGGACAGCGGCTGGGCGGGGCAGGGGGAGCCCCCAGGCCCGGAGGAGCCCCGGAGCCAGTGGGGGGGCGGTGACAGCAGCAACCTGAAGGAGGCCCGGCGGGGACGCTCCAGAAGCAGCAGCAGCAGCAGCAGCGGCAGCGAAGGCAGCCTCGCCTTAGGATGGGGCAGGAGCTGGTGGGGCCTCTCTTCCAGGAAGGACCGCTGGGAACGCTGCAGGAGGAGCTGGAGCTGGAGCAGCAGCAGCAGCAGCAGCTTAGAAGGGGGCCGGGGCCAGTGGGGCAGCCCCCTGAGGAAGGCCCAGCACTCCAGGAGCCGGAGCCGGAGCAGCAGCAGAGGAGGGGGCTGGGGTCGGCGGGGCAGCCCGCGGAGGAAAGCGCAGTGGGGACATTCCAGGAGCAGGAGCTTTGGGGAGGATGGGGACCGGTGGGGCAGCCGCCCGAGGACAGACCGGAGGGACCGCTCCAGGAGCATGAACGGCAACAGGAGTCCAGGAGAAGACAGGAGTCCCAAAAGGAGGAGGAGAGAAGAACATCCCAGCCCTGATGGAGGCAAGAGGTGTGAGCGCCCCACCAGAGATCAGAGGGATTCGGGGAGGAACAAACGCTCACCAAGCACCAGTAATCGAAACCAACCAGTCAGGGAGCAGAGCCATCCAACGTCTGGGGGAGCCAGGCGGAGCAGTCCCAAGAGGAGGAGAGAAGAGCATCCCGGCCCTGATGGAGGCAAGAGACGCGAGCGCCCCACCAGAGATCAGAAGGATTTGGGGAGTGAGAGACGTGACCGATCATCAAGTACCAGTAGGCAAACCCAACCAGTCAGGGAGCAGAGCCATCCAACGTCTGGGGGAGCCAAGCAGAGCAGTCCCAAGAGGAGGAGAGAAGAGCATCCCAGCCCTGATGGAGGCAAGAGACGTGAGCGCCCCACCAGAGATCAGAAGGATTCGGGGAGTAACAGGCATGATCGCTTGTCAAACACCAGTAGGCAAACCCAACCAGTCAGGGAGAAGAGCCATCCAACTTCTGGGGGAGTCAGGCGGAGCAGTCCCAAGAGGAGGCAAGAAGAGCATCCCAGCCTTGATGGAGGAAAGGAGGAGAAAGGAGAAGGGAGTTGTGTTGAGGACACTGGCTGCCATCAGCCGCCCGTCAGTAGATGCTTTTTCTCAAAAGACGGCCAGAAGTGGTGGACGCCCTGCCAGACTGTCACGCAGTGGTGGCTGCAGTGTCAGAGCACCCTGGATGCCCAAGCCTGCCAGCAGCTGCTCTCCACTTGTCCCCGTCCCCTCCTGCCTGGCGGGACGTCCAAGTCCGCTCTCCTCAACGACAACATCCGAGCCTTGCTCACACAGGAGCAGTCTGACAGACATGTTGCCGCCATGCACGGCTTCTGCCAGGTCCAGGAGGAGGCCCTGGACATGCTGGGGCCGGCCATGAAGATCTGCGATGCGGTGGAGCGAGGCCTTCGGAGGCAGGAGCAAGTGGATCCCCTGGGGCTGCAGGAGTGGGTCCGGAATCTCATCCGCTACATCGGTGGGATCAACCAGCGAGTGATCCGGTTGCGGCGGGTGGATGCCATTGGTGCCATCCATCCCCAACTCAAGGGTGAGCTCTCGGACTTGATTGGCCCGGGGACAGCGGGGAAGCTCTTTCCGGAAAACACAGGAGATCTCCTAGAGAAGCTGCTAAGGAAGATCCCGGGGCAGGGAAATCTCCAAGCAGAAGATGTGGATGAGTCCCTTGGTGATGCCTAAAAGCTGGGCCGGGAAAGGACAGAGACCCAGCCAGTCTCCAGACCTTAATCCCATAGAAAATCTGTGGAGGGAGCTGAAGGTTCGGGTTGCCAAACATCAGCCTCAAAACCTTTCTGACTTGGAGAGGATCTGCAAAGAGGAGTGGGACAACATCCCTCCTGGGTTGTGTGCAAACCTGGTGGCCAACTACAAGAAACGTCTGACCTCTGTGATTGCCAACAAAGGTTTTGCCACCAAGTACTAAGACATCTTTTGTGAAGGGATCAAATACTTATTTCCCTCACTACAATGCAAATCCATCGCTGACTTTTGGGCACTGGGCTTTTGAGGGTTTGTTTGTTGTTATTCTGTCTCTCACAGCTACAATAAACCTACCATTCCAATTATAGCCTGGTCATTTCTGTGTCAGAGGGCAAACGGACAAAATCAGCAGGGGATCAAATACTTATTTCCCTCACTGTAGATGAGGGCTGGGCTACCCACCCTGACAGTTCCTCTGTAGGCAGCCTGTCCCCATCCCACGTGCAGCATGAAGGGAAGTGTCCCGTCCCCCCCCACCCAAGAACCTCCCGGAAGAGGCCTTCCTCTGCTGCTCCAGGGATCCGTCTTGCTCAGCATTCTCTCTTCTAAGTGGTGGCTGCTCGCAGGATGCCAGGTGTGCGGTTGGAGGAGTGATGGTCAAGGCAGACAGAAGTCGGCAGCCTCTCCAGTCTGCCCGCCCTCACTGCATGGATTATGGACTCCCCTCCCCCTCCCACAATGAACCAGGAGCCTTATTGAGAAGAGGACTGAACCCAATGGCAAGAAGATTGTCTTGCACCAGGAGGGGTTAGGGTGGGGAAAGTCACTTTCAAGCAGACCATCCTTCTTGGGCTCAGAGTCATCCCTGGTCCCAGTGGCAAGGGTGCTCTCTGCTCCTCCACTGCCAGCTGCTGCCACTGAGAGTTTTCGCTTGTTTTGCAGTGAGCCAGTGAGCCAAAGAACACGGCTCTTCAGCGGCTGGAGGGCCGAGTGCAGCCTGGGAGATGCTCCCTGTGTCCTGTCCTTCCGCAGCGGCTGTTCCTGGGGTTTCCTTGACTTTGGATGACTTGAGAAGTGGCTCCGTCTCTAGACACCCCCCCCAACAGTATGTGAGGGAGAAGATTTGGTGCAATGCCAGCGCACCTGCCTGGACTGCAGCAGAGGGTGGGTTTGGCCCCGCATCAAGGCTGTCTGGCTTTGGCTCATGCCCAGGTTCAGGCATTTGGGGCCTAGCCATGTTTCCTTCCAGGTATGGAAGAGGAGCAAGGTCTGCCCAACAGATCCACAGCGGACTGATAAGACTTCAGGGGGAGGTGTGAGTTTCTCCAGTGAGCAGGATGCAGTTCTCACCGAGGGTGGCTTGGCACCATTTACTCCAGGGTTTCTCAACGTGTGGGTCCTCAGATGTTATTGGACTTCAATTCCCATAATCCCCGGCCCCAGTGGCCTTTGGTTGGGAATTATGGGAGTTGAAGTCCAATTACATCTGGGGACCCACACGTTGAGAATCTGCTTTACTCCAAAAGGGGACACTCACACAGCCCACAGCTTGCAGAAAGGTGAACGATTGCTTGCTTTCTTCTCAAAGGTGTCCTTGGAGCACCTGCTGTTCCTTCTCACTCCTTTCTGGGGAAAAGGCTGGGACATGAGCAGTTGTTGTCATGCAGAGCTTACCAATGGGGCTGGTTTGATGCGGGGTGGGGGCAGAAGTGCCTCCTCCCGTTTGCAGGGTGTTTTCTTTTTTGTCCTCTTGGCTGCAAATATAGTGGTAGGAGCGTATCTCCAGCAGACCTTTCGGAAGGAGAGCAATCCATATTGAGTCTTGGGGAAGAAGGGGGAGCCAGTCGGCCAGCTTTCCTGCTCACTGGCCTTGCTGCACAGATTCCTGCAGTTGGCCAATTCCATTCCTGAAAGAGTTGCCAGGAGTGGGTGGGCACAGTTTCTTCACCAGAGAGGCATACAGGCCTACCACCTCCTGTGGCACTGCAGCCTGGAGTGGGGTGGGGCCCCCCAAGCGCTTCCTTTTTTCAGTGATCTTTAGTTGAATAAAGGTTTGATTTAAAACAACAACACCGTGTCTAGGTTCATGGATTTACACATCAGGAAGCTAAGCTGGTCTGGAAGGCAGACCAGCGGAGAAGTCACAGGAACACAAGTCCACCTCCAGACGCCTTGCCTTCCATGACAGAAGGACACATGGATGGGATCACACCTACGTGACATGGCAGGGAGCCAGGATTGCCACTGCTGAATGTTTTGGAGAGACACTCTTGGGTTACGGACCTGGCTCTTGAGAGCACCGCCCTTGGTAAACCTGGTTTCTGGACTTGACCTAAGCAGATGCTTCAAAGGAAAAAAGAGGGATGGCCACTTGGGCAGAGAGTAAGGTTGGAGGTCATGCTTTCCATACCCAAAGCAGAGAGAGCCCCTCTGGAGCCAAATGTAGCTCATGTTCTCCCCTCCCCCTCCCCCGCTTGCTATATGAACAGGGGGCTACCTTACAGGCTAAGGCCCTCCCAGGGTGCCACCAACTAAAGTGTGAGGATGTTCCAAAGGCACTCCAGCATCCTCAGCCTAATTGAGCTTTGTTCCGGTTAGAAGTAGAATTGGCAGGGTAAATTGTTAATTACTGCAAGGGAAAACACAAACATCTGCAGGTAGGATTAGACTGGAGTGTGAACGAGCAGACCCTCCGCTTTCTATTGCTACCTGTGCTTCGTTTGGGAGGGGGAGTGATATATGGCGACCCTAAAACCCCGGCTTTCTCCACTGATTTCTATAGGCAGCAGCGCTCACCCATATTTTCTCTGGTTCTGTACATAATAGAATATATTTTCTGGCTTTGTTACACACACAAGGAAGGTCAGCCCTGCAGGAAAGGCCTTAGCCTGGCCAGCCACCCAACTGAAAGGAATAGGGAAGGGGTCTTCTCCAGGCTCTTTCTCCATGGGGGCACGCTCTGTAATGCACTCCCAGGCATGGCTCCGGCGGGCCAGCTTGAACCCCCCTTGAATGCCTTTCGTGGCAAAGAGTTCCGACAAGCTACTGCCCGGTAATGGCCAGGGCCTCGGCATCTGCACCCCTTGGAGCTGTTGTGAGGGTCTGCAACGGGCGAGGCAGGACGGGCTCCATATGCCGCCCCCTGAAGAGGGGGGGCCTTGGTCGTCCTGTCCCGCCCCATGGCAGGAGGGAAGCAGAGGGGGCCAGGTGGGGACTCGAGGCCTGCAGCCTTGCCTGCCCAGCCTGGCGGTCTGGGAGAGGCCGCAGGCACCCCCTCGCCGGATCCCTCACTCCTCGGGGGAAGGGGTTGGGGGGCGCCCCTTGCAGAGGGGCTGGCGGGCTGGCTGGTGGGTCGCCCGGCGGAAACTCTCTTCCTTGACCCAAAGCGCGGCGCGTGGAGCGGAGCGAGGCGGCTTCGCGGCGGCACGCCTTCGGCCCTCCAGGGGCTTTGGACTACAACTCCCATCGTCCTCGGTGGCCGCCAAGTGGGAATCCGGTGGGGGGGGGTGGAGTAGCGCAGCGGCCCAGCGAGGGGCCGAGCCCATTAAGAGGACGGACCCGGAAGTAGGTCGGGCCTGCTTCCGGTGGGGGGCGGCCTTGGCCAGGGAGAGTGCGGAAGGGGCGCCCTCCCCGGAAGCTGGCGTCGCGGTTGCCGCGGTAACCAGAAGCCAACGACGGGGCCCGGCGCTCTCCGGCGAGGGCGATCATGTCGGCGCCCGGCTGCTGCCCGGTCCAGGCTCCGCCGCCGCCCCCTTCCTCCTCCTCGGGGCTGGGCGAGCCCCCTGGCCGGCAGCAGGACCCCTGGGACCCCCGGGGGAAGGCCGCGCAGAGGCCCGCCCTGGCGGTGCTTCCCTTCCCCAGCGGGGCGACCACCACAGCAGCTGCAGCCCCGCCTCCGCCTTGGGGGCCCGAGCAGGGGCGGGCGCTGGGCCCAGCTGCTCCCGTGGGGCAGGCCCTCCTCCTCCCTCCGCCAGCCCCGAGGAGGAGGAAGGGGGCGGCGGCGGAGCCTGGACCGGCGGCGGAGCCTGGACCGGGCTCCCTCCGCCAGCCTCCAGAGAGGTTGGGCCAGGGCTGGGCCCGGGACGGGAGCCTCCCCCGCAGAGAACTGCCGCCGCTGCCCCAGCCAGAGCGGGAGGGCAGCCCCCCCAGGAAGACCCCGCGGGGGTCCTTGGGGGGCACCTGCGGCCTGCCTGTCGGGGGGGCGGAGGAGGGCGAGAAGCACAGGAAGTGGTTGGACATCCCCCCGTGGGTGATGCCGGGGCACCCCGGGGACCAGAGCCAGCCCCAGGGAGCCCCCTTGGGGAGGGCAGGGATGAAAAGGGAGTGGGGCAACCCCCCCAGGCTCTCCGGGCAGCCCAGTCCAAGTGGGGAGAGACGGGGCAGCCCCAGAAGGCTTGGGAGAGCAGAGGAGGGTCCCTGGGAAGGCAGAAGAGAGCCAGCCACCCACAGACAAGGACAAGAGGAGGAGAAAAGCAGCCATGCTGCGGCGGGGGACGGCCGCTCCCCTCTGGATGGGACACCCAGCTGCTCTGTGGCTTCTCCCTCTGTCTGCCTGGAGCCATGGAGCCCGTGTGAAGCGGTGGTGCGGTGGTGGCTGATGTGCCACAAGGTTGTGGCTTCCAGGGATGTGGAATACTTGACGGAAGATTATTTCAGGAATATGGTCTCCCCTTGCCCGCGTCCCCTTCTGCCCAACAGAGCATCCGAGCTTCCTGTCCTGAACGAGGACGTCCAGCGCTTGTTCAAGCAGAAGAAATCAAGGCCGAGTTCTGTTGCCGATTCTTCTTTCTGCGCCATCCATCACGACCTGCTTTCCATGCTGGGGCCGGCCATGCTGATCCAGGAGAAGGCTGAGGAGGCGGCGGCGAGGGCTGAGCGGCTGGACCCCAAGGAGCTGTGGGATTGGGCCCGCCTGCTCCTCTACCACATCAGCAGCATCAACCAGGCCGTCAACCGCATGCGCCGCTGGCATGTCCTCTGGCTCATCGACCGCTGGCTCACCACCTTCTCGTACTTGGGCCTGGAGTCTGAAAGCACCGAGGGGAAGCTCTTTGCAGAAGACAAAGCCAAACAGCTGGTAGCTATGGTGGCCTCACAGGTCTCCTTCAACCGCAGACTGCCGGCAGCAGCTGCAGCAACCTCCAGGCCAGGAGATCAGGCCATTGTTGCCACCTGTCACCCCACGGATAGTTACTCTGCGTCCCATGGGCCAAGCACAGGTAAGGCAGTCTCCAGAATTAAGGACTTTCACCCCATAGGCCCCTGGGGTATGTTAGGAAGCCCAGAAGTTCTGCCCCCCTTTGCCCGGCTCACTGAGTCCTTTCAAGAGAATGTAGGCCACCTCCAGCCTCAGAGGCAAAAGGCCTCTAAATACCAGTTGCAGGGGAGCAACAGCAGGAGAGCGGGCATGGCCTGACTTCTTGCCTGTGGGCTTCCCAAGAGGCATCTGGTGGGCCCGTGGGAAAAAGGATGCTGGACTAGATAGGCCTTGGGCCTGATTCAGCAGGGCTGTTCTTATGTTCTTCATGCCACACTTTAAATAAAAAAGTGGGGTTCATGCCCTGAAGACTCACATTCTTGACAGCAAATGGTAAACCTTACTGCTGGCATCAAGTTGCTGCTTTCTGGGTTGTCTCTTTACTAGTAGGTGAGGACTGTCATTGGCTGGGCAGAGTTGTTTTGCATAGATGGTTATTATATCAGATTAACTAAATTAAGCTTATATAATAGAATTTTTTTATTCCTGTACTTGCAAAAGGGAAGTAGCAGCATAGTTTTGAATTTGTAGGACTTCCAACACTATTCATTTTGTTGAGTAGTGACACACACACACGCACAAACACACAGAGAGATATTTTATTTATATATTTAGATGTTTATATTATATAAGCCGTACCCATGGCTGATCCCGTATGTGGGAGCTCTCGCGAGATTTTGTGAGCAGAAGCACCTGATTGGGCAGTGGGGATTCCATATGCAGATAGGGAGGAGGAGCCTGTGATGGTTAAAGAGTGGTCAGATGTTCTTGATTGGAGAGGAGAGGAATTTATATTGTCGAAGACACAATGCTTCACTCTTAGGTTAGATACCTTGAGTTACTTCATTTTGCAAAGTCTAACAAGTACTTCTCATGTAAGAGGGACCAGTTGGCCAGTCACTTCCCCACCATGCTCTCCAGGCCAGGCCTGGGTGCATCTTGAAAAGGGACCTGCAGAAATGGCATACCCAGCAGTGACTGCTCCCCTTTCATTCCTCATGGAAGACCCATCAACATATAATTGATAGCTCAGCTGAGCTATCCCAGGTTGTGAGGAGTTTGATTTCTGCTCCTTCTACTTCAGATCAGTCCCTGGGGTCGTTCTGCTGTGATGCCTTTAATGGGTTTTTTGCAAACAAGATCTCCTGTATTCGGGCCGACTTGGACTCCACTGTTTTTGCAGGATCTGTGGAGGAGTCCAGCAATCCCTCTTGCAGTATTAGATTGGATCAGTTTCAATCTGTGACTCCTGAGGATGTGGACAAGCTGCTTGGGGCGGTAAGGCCTACCACCTGCTCTCTGGACCCTTGCCCGACTTGGCTGCTTCTATCTCACAGGGAGATTGTTGGAGATGGCCTAGTTAATATCATAAATGCATCACTGAGGGAGGGTAGGGTGCCTCCTTGTTTGAAGGAGGCATTGATTAGACCACTCCTAAAGAAGCCTTCTTTGGATCCCTTAGTGATGGACAGTTACAGGCCAATCTCCAGTCTCCCTTGGTTGGGCAAGGTGATTGAGAAGGTGGTGGCCGACCAGCTCCAGGCAGTCTTGGAGGAAACTGATTTTCTAGATACATTTCAAACTGGCTTTAAGGCTCGCTATGAGGTTGAGACAGCCTTGGTCGGCCTGATGGATGACCTTTACCAGGGAATCGACAGAGGGAGTGTGACTCTTCTGGTTCTTCTGGATCTCTCAGTAGCGTTTGATACCATCGACCATGGTATCCTTCTGGATCACCTGGGGGAGTTGGGGATAGGGGGCACTGCTTTGCAGTGGTTCTGGTCCTATCTCTCAGGTAGATTCCAGATGGTGGAGCTTGGTGACAGTTGCTCTTCAAAACGGGAGCTGCTATATGGAGTCCCCCAGGGCTCCATTCTGTTACCAATGCTTTTTAATATCTACATGAAACCGCTAGGTGAGGTTATCAGGAGATTTGGTGCTGGGTGTTATCAGTATGCTGATCACACCCAAATCTACTTCTCCTTTTCATCTTCAGGAAATGGCACTCCTTCTCTAAATGCCTGCCTACAGGCAGTAATGGGCTGGATGAGGGAGAACAAATTGAAGCTGAATCCAAGCAAGACGGAGGTGCTCATTGTGGGGGCTTAGAATCTGAGGGGTGAGTTAGATCTCCCTGTGCTGGATGCGGGTTACACTCCCCCAAAAGGAGCAGGTGCACAGCTTGGGAGTATTATTGGACCCAGGCCTCACCCTGGTATCTCAGGTGGAGGCCATGGCCAGGAGTGCTTTCTATCAGCTTCGGCTGATCCGACAGCTGCGCCCATTCCTTGGAGAGGATGACATCAAAATAGTGGTGCATCAGCTGGTAACCTCCGGGCTTGACTACTGCAATGCACTCTACGTGGGGCTGCCTTTGTACGTAGTCCGGAAACTTCAGTTAGTTCAGAATGCGGCAGCCAGGTTGGTCTCTGGGGCAACCCAGAGAGACCATATTATGCGTTTTTTGAAACAGCTACACTGGCTGCCAGTATGTTTCTGGGCAAAATACAAAGTGCTGGTTATTACCTTTAAAGCCCTGAATGGCTTAGGTCCGAGTTATCTAAGAGAGCACCTTCTTATACATGATCCCCACCGCACCTTAAGATAATCTGAGGAGGTCCATCTCCAGTTGCCACTGGTTTGTCTGGTGGCGACACAGAGGCGAGCCTTCTCTGTAGCTGCTCCTGGGCTGTGGCATGCACTCCTGGCAGAAATTCGTAATTTGAGATCATTGCCATCCTTCAGGAGAGCCCTTAAAACCTACTTATTTGGCCTGGCCTTCCAGGGTTTAAAATGATGAACTGTTTTAAATTGTTGCCCTGATTTTCAGGGCTTTTAGCTGTTTTATTGTGTTTTAATAGTTTGATTTTAATTGTTAATTTGTTTTAATTGTTTTTATCATGCTATGAACTGCCCTGAGCCATTTTGGAAGGGCGGAATATCAATCAATCAATCAATCAATCAATCAATCAAATAAATAAATAAAACCCCTTGTTTTGAGACTCAGGAAGGAAAGAGAGAGCAATTGGATACTAAACGCATGGCCCTGGACATAGTGACTGCAGCACCAAGTGGTGTTTGCGCTCTAATTGGACGTGAATGTTGCGTGTAGATCCCTGACAGCTCAGGAAATGTCTCAAAGGCTATAAAGAGTATCCTTGAGGCAATAGGAGAGCTCATTCACCCTGAGCAGGAAGGAAATTGAGATTTGTTTTCTTGGGTGACAGATTGGTTGGGAGCATGGGGTTAGGCTATTTTATCCTGGGTTGTGTGTGATACTGTTCCTTGTGGGACTGTATCGTCTGTTCCTCTTAATAAGCTATTGTGCCCAATGTATTTGCACTCAAGGTAACAAGTATATGAATAAGGGGGCACACACTGTACATGGCCCACAACCCGGACCAGCAAGGGAACCGGAGTCTGTCTATGTAGCCGTACAAACCTTGACCCTGGATGAAGACTATGAAAGTCTCAGATTAGAGGAGGCTGACGAAACTATATCCGGCAACACAGTGGAGCGGACTAAATCAGAACCAGTTTTGTACAGGAAGTACAGAGCAGGGAGATTGTGGTGGCAAATAACAGGTGTACCTGTCTACTGTATGAGCCTGTTGGTCATGGAAAGTCCCCAAATGCTGCTGGCTCACTGGAAACTGTATTGCTCACACAAGCAATCTTGAAAGGGGAACTGGGCTGAACATGGGGTTATCGCCCCAGACATCTCCCCAGACATGGCAAAGCAAAAGTTGCTTCACATATACAAATAGCAATAGCAATAGCACTTACATTTATATACCGCTCTATAGCTGGAAGCTCTCTAAGCCAGTGTTTCTCAAACTTTTTGGAGTCAAGGACCGCTAAATTCTTCGTGCAGAGTTTCAAGGACCGCTACATTCTTCATGCGCAGTTTCCCGGACCAGCAGTTAGTAAAGGGGTTGGTTTCAAGTCTATCTATCTATCTATCTATCTATCTATCTATCTATCTATCTATCTATCTATCTATCTATCAGACTTCTATACTGCCCCAAACATGCATCTCTGGGCAGTTTAGAATGAAAATAATATAAGCATTAAAATAATTAAATTTGGAATCTTTTGCGAACATGGAATATTAGGGGTTCTTAACCTTGGGTCCCTCAGTTAAACTCCCATAACCCCCAACAACAATGGCATTTGGCCATTATGGCTGGGGATTATGGGAGTAGAAGTCCACCAACGTCTGGGTACCCAAGGTTGAGAACCCCTGAATCTAAAAGCCTGGGTGAACAAATTTGTCTCCAGTATGTCTTCAGTATGTGTGGGGTGGGGGTGGAGGTGCTTCTGATTACTCAGTGGAGAGGGTATGTTGGGCCATTAGAAAAATTCAAAAGCTACATGGGGCCAATGAAAACAACATACAAGCAAGCCCCACTGATGCAAAAGGGAAACAGTGTTCCCTCTCAAGGCGCCTCGACCACAACAGGCAGCTGGGTTTCAATCAACCAACCTTTGGCTGCAAATAATGAGCATGCAAGAACCAGCAGCTCTTCAAGTGGCGCCCACTGCCATACTTTTTCCTCCATGCCCCCGCACCGCATACAGTTTGAAGCTGTAAAGATAGGGAATAAGATAGCTGTAGGAAGATCTCAGCAGCACATGGAGACAAGGCACAAGAAGGGTTCCATGCCTCCGTGATACTCTTCCTCTTCCGTGCCATGTGCAAAATTGAGGAAGTGAGTGCCTTGATTTCAGTTGGGGGGGGTTGACTCCCAGTCAGGGACCGGCACTCAAGCCTTCGGGGACCGGCAGCGGTCCAGGGACCGGTGGTTGAGAAACACTGCTCTAAGCGGTTTACAATGATTTTAGCATATTGCCCCCAACATTCTGGGTACTCATTTTACCGACCTCGGAAGGATGGAAGGCTGAGTCAATCTTGAGCCCCTGGTCAGGATCGAACTTGTAACCTTCTGGTTACAGGGCGGCAGTTTTACCACTGCGCCACCAGGGGCTCTTATACAAAATAGTTGCTTAGCTAAGAGGGGGTTATAAGAGTTTAATAGGAAGGCCCTTTCCAGGTTGCGCACGCACCTTGTTAATCATGGCGGATTTTGATTTGTTTCTCACAGTGCCTAACCTTGTATGGAATCATGAATCTACTGCTAACTTGCTTCCCTAAAATCTGTGTAAAAGCAGGCTGCATCCTGTCTTTGGGGCCCTTTGTGCAGGTCCCTTTTCAAGATGCACCCAGGCCTGGCCTGGAGAGCATGGAGGGGAAGTGACTGGCCAACTGGTCCTTCTTATATGAGGAGTACTTGTTAGACTTTGCAGAACTCCAGATATCTAGCCTAAGAGTGAAGCCTTGTGTCTTCGACAGTGTGTGTGTGTGTGTGTGTGTGTGTGTATATATCTATATATATATCTATATATAGATATATATATTCGTCAGTATACGTATTTGTTTGGCCTGGCTTTCCAGGGTCTTAAAATCGGTTTTAATATTTTAACCCGGTTCCGGGGGTTTTAATTACTGCAATTGTTTAATTCTTGTTTTGAAATTGTTAACTGTTGTCACATTGTTTTTAATCTTTGTTTTAGCTCTTTATTGTTCTAGTGGTTTGTTTTTAATTGTAACCCGCCCTGAGCCATTTTGGAATGGGCTTTATATATATATAAATATATAAAAGGATAGTGGGCAGCAGGGGTCTGCCCAGAGAGGGGTGGTGAGGGGGGAAAGAGGAGAAGGAGGAGGCTGCCAAGATGAACAAGACCTGTTAACTCAGGGAGAGGGAGAGGGAGAGGAGGGAGGGGAAGAGAGAAAGACCGAGAGGGGGGGAAGAGCGGGTGGAGGAGAGAGAAAGAGAGAAAAGGGAGGGAGGGGAAGAGAGAGAGAAGGGACGGGGCCGGGCCTCTGTCAGTGGCCGGAGGGGAGCGATGGGCCATGGTGGTGGCGGCAGCAGCAAAGAAGGGCCCAATCCACCGCCGCTGCTGCTGCTGCTTGGGGCTACCGAGGCCATTGGTGGAGGGAGGGAGGCTGGCAGGCAGGCAAGGGATGGCCGGGCCATCCGTGGCCTGAGGGGAATGAGTGGCCATGGGGGGTGGTGCAGTGAGGAAGGGCCTGGTCACCCTGCAGGGCTCGGGTGAGGAGGTCTCTGGGGATGGGGGCTGCAGCTGGGCCAATAGGCGCCCACCACGCTGCAGCCGCGGCCAAGAGGGGTGAGGGGGATGGAAGCAACGGGATGGAGGAGCGGGGCAGGAGTGCGGCTCAGGGGAGGGTGGAGAGATCTCTGAGGTGAGGGGAGCAAGCAAATGCTTCATCAAGTGCGGGTTGAGTGAGAATCTGAGAACGCTCTTCTGCTTCTCTCAGGCCTAACATCATTTTTTAATGACTGAGCTGATTATCGAGTGTTAAACATATTCACAAGCACAGTTAATATCTCATGATTACATTCAAAACTACCTTTGAACAAGACCCAAGAGATTCTTTAGACCTCCCTTCCAGCATATTCAGATGTAAAAAGCAATGCATGCGGCTAAGGCAGGGTTGTGTGTAGGCAACATGAGGTATCGGTAGGACTCCACCCACAAATTTTGCACACACCAAATCCTGACATTCTTCAAAAGGTGGACTAGATCAGAGATTCTCAGCGTTGGGTCTCCAGACTTCAGATCCCATAATCCCCAGCCCTAGTGGCCTTTAGTTGGGGGTTATGGGAGTTGAAGTCCAATAACATCTGGGGACCCAGCGTTGAGAATCCCTGGACTGGATTATCATTATTATTGCCATGGCCGTCTCCTCCTCCTCCTCCTCCACCACCACCACCACCAGGACTGTGATCTCGTGGAGACTCCAGAGGCGGAGAGTTGCAGCCAGTGACTCTGGGTTGTTTTGCAGGGAGCCCGCCAGCCGAGCAGACCCTTCCCGACCGTGCTGCCTGTCCACAGAGGGTCCGCGCTTCAGGGAGCCAGGCTGGGAGCACCAGGAGCAGCCCTGAGAGCAGAGGAAGGGAGAGTCCTGGACCCCGCGGAGCCGGGAGGCGGGAGAACCCGGCTGGGAATGAAGGAGCCTGGGGGGATCCCGCGGGGGACCCATCCAGGGGCATCGGTGGCCAGAACCCGCTGCCCCTGCAGTGCCGCCGCCTTGAGGGAGCCGGCCGAGAGCCGAGCTGGGCAGGAGAGCGGCTGGTCTGGGGGGGCAGCCCCACGGGACTGGGGCGAGGCGAGAGGCCAGAGGAGGGCAGAGCACCGCTGGGGAGCTGTGAGGAGGTGGCAGGGGGCCGGGGGGCCGGGCAGTTCCCTGAGTGGAGCAGCGGCCCTCCCAAGGGGGCCTCCCGCTCCCCGGCGGCTCCGTCCAGCAGCCAGCAGGAGTGGGGCCCCTCTGAGCCGGCCCTGCCGGGGCAGCCGCAGTGCCAGCCGGCCCCGGCTCACCCAGCACTGCAGCCGCTGCCCTCTTTCGGCCCACACCCCCTCCAGCCTCCCCCGAGCACTGAGCCCACCCCCTTTGTGCTGCTGCAGAGCCCCCCCGCTCCTGGGTGGAGGCTCCCGACCCCCTGGGGTGGCCCCCTCTGGGAACCAGGAAGGGAGCACCCCACAAGCTGGGGCCAGACTGGGGAGGAGCTCCAGGCTTTGCCCCAAGGGAGGGGGCAGGGGCCCCTTCCTGGAAATCCAGGGGGCAGCAGAAGCCCTATGTGGGGACCGTCCTGGGCCACCAGCAGCCCGACACGACCACTCGGGGAACAAGGCCAAGCCGATCCGGGAAGCTCCGAGGGGGGGAGCGGAGAGCCGGCTTGGCAAGGTCCGGGGGGCACCCCCCTGAGGCTTGGGGGAGTGGGGAGGCCCGAGGGAGGCCCAGCCGGGCCAGGGAGCCATGGGCAGGGAGAAGAGGAGGAAGAGGGAGCGAGGAAGAAGAGGAGGAAGAGAAGTGGGGCTGGGGGCCAACCCGAGTTCAGCAGCTGCCCCCCCCAGGAGGCCAGTGACCAGCAGGAGTGGTTGCCTTGTGCGCCGGTCGTGCAGTGGTGGCTCCAGTGCCAGGAGATCCTGGATGCCCCGACGCAGCACCGGCTGCTCGACCTCCTGCCCCACCTCCTGCCCGACGAGGTGGCTGAGCCGGCTGTGCTCAACGGGGAGGTCTGGGCCCTCCTGAGCCAGGAGGGGAAGAGGCAATACCGGAGCGCCGTGGCGCCCTTCTGCGAGATCCAGTGGGACGCGCTGCGCCTCGCCGGGCCCGCCCTGTTCCTCCACGACACGGTGCAGCAGGCCGCCAAGAGGCAAGAGAGGGTGCACCCCGCGGCCCTCCGAGAGGGGGCCCGGCTCCTCCTCCGCCTCGTGGGCAGCCTCAACCAGAAAGCCATCGCCCTGCGCCAGGCCTGTGACCTGGGGCGGCTCCGGCAGGGGCCCCCCCGGGGGGGCGGAGAGGAAGCCGCCCCTGGTGGGCAGCCGGGCAGCTCTGACCAGCTCTGGCGGGCCGTCAGCAGAAAGGCCTCTGGCAAGCTGGCCACTTGGGTGCCCTCGAAGGCCGCCCTGCAGTGGTGGCGGAAGTGCCAGACCGCCTGGAACGTCCCGCAGAGGAAGAGCTTGCTGGCCGCCTGCCCGAGCCCTGTCCTGCCCCCGGGAGGAGCCCCCGTGCCCTACGCCTGGGTCTGCCCGCAACACGGCAGCCAGAAGAAGCAGCGCGGGTGCTGCGGGTGCTCGGCCTGGAAGTTCTGGTTCTTCAGCCAGCAGGAGCTCTTTGCCCTGCTGGGCTCGACCATGGCCATCTACCAGAGGGCGGTGGAAGCCTATGAGCCCCTGGAGCCCCAGGGCCTGTGCAGGTGGGCCCAGCTCCTCCCCAACCACGTTGGCGCCATCAGCTGCCAGGCGAACTGCATGCGCCGCTGGCATCTCCTGCACACCCTCCAGCCGAGCCTGGTGAAGCGGCTGCCGCAGATGTTCCGCCCGGGCCCGGCCGGCCTGCTCTTTGCCGAAAAGGACGTCCGGCTGCTGATGGAGGCGATGAGCAGCCACCTGGAGGAGCTCCGAGCCCGGCCCTCGGTCTGCCTCGAGGGCCTCCTGGAGTACCAGCAGCGGAGTGGCGCCTCCCCCGCGGCCGGTGGCCCAGAGCCCACCGCAAGGCCAAGCCCAGGTGAGGGGCCGCTCCGCTCTCCCGTTCCTGGCCCTGGGGTGCGTTGGGGAGCCCAGGGCCGCTGCCTCCCCCCCCCACTGAAATTGAGGCCTGACTGGGCGGAGCAGCCCTCATCGAGAGCAGCTTGTCCTGTTGGCTTCAGCTGGGCCTAGTCCTTGCGGTGCCCCAGCTTCGCCAGCCTGGCTGAAGAGCCTTTGGCTGCCTTGGGAGAGAGCAGCGGGACCTCTCCAGCACATTTGTTCCAACGGCCAGTGGCTGTGAGTTGCGCAGGCCGCTTGTTCTCTGTGTCCCACCTCAGCCTGCTGAGTGGAATTGGTTCCCCTCGCTTTTTTGTCAGAGCAGGTTCCCCCCCATGGGGCAGTTCAGTGGGCTCAGGCAGCAGGATGTTTGCTGGCTTCTGAGAGAGACCAAGAGCTGTCCTCTGCTGCTCTGGCCCATGGCGTTGGGGAGGCAGCTGCCGGGTGGTTCTGGGAATGCTTCTGCCCCAAGCAAAGGTCCTCTGAGCAGTTTGAGCAGCAAAAGGGATGCAGAAGTCCATTCCCGGTCCCAGCAGGGCTCTCGCACCCCCCCCCCAGCAAGAGCCATTGAGCCGGGCCCAGGGGATGGGGCCCCTGTCAGGAGGATGCCCTCGGCGGCGCCTCACCGAGCCCCCACCTGCTTAGAATTCTCGCTTCTCTTTCAGGGGACCACCAAGTCCAGCAGAAGCACCACGGAGGACCTGGAGGGCCCTCGGGAGCCTGGGAGTGACTCATGGGGCCCTCACACTTGGCGGCTGCCCAAGACTCTTCCCCGTGACTCCCGCAGGGCAGCAGAAGGGGATGGCCCCGTGTGGCCGAGCAAGCCCATCTGACTGGACTGCCTCTTCCGCCTCCGGGGCACGTGACCCACAGCTGCCCCACGTCAAGGCCCGGCGAGGGGGCTGGAGACGCCTCCCGCCAAAGAGGGGTCCCATCCCTCCCCCAGCCCCGTGGCTCCTCCTGGGTGGGCTTCAGTGGGAGGCGTCTGCTAGGAGGCAGTTCTGGCCAAGGGGCGCTCAGCATCCTCCAGGAGGGGAAACCACACAGAGTTGGTCCGTCCCGGCAACCCTGTCTGGAATTGCTGCCCAGGAATTAGTGGTGTGCACGGAACCGGCAGTAGCTGGTTCGAAGGTGGGGGGGGGATACTCTTGCCCACCCCCACCTGCGCTGTGATTTAAAATGGTCCTGTGGGGCCGCAGTGCACCTCCTTGTGCCCCCCCCTGCCCCGCACATTGGACCAGAAGTACCTGGCGCCTGCTGGAGCTACTCGTGACGTGCGGGGGGGGCAGGGAGGTGCTCTGCTGCCCCATGGGACCATTTTAAGCCCCATGGGACCGTTTTAAATCACAGCAATCACAGTGCCGGTGGGGGACATGTGGTGGGTGTGTGGGTGGGTAAGTGCCCCCCTGCTCCTTAAAGGTATCCCCCCCACTTTCAGACTGGTTTGGAGGTCTGTAAAAGGGCCTCTGGACTGGTTCCTGTGCATACCTACTGGCAAGCAATGGGTTAAACTAGAGAGTCCATTAAGGGAGGGTGTTGCCCGGGGTGGTGTTAGCTCTGGCCTGGTCTCCCCCCCGCCTTCCTTTGGGCAGCAGGAGCATCCTTGCAGGCTCCCTGGTGGGATGAGGGTCTTGACTCCTGTCCTGAATCCCGGGGAAGGGAGAGGAAGCCAGGCCCCCCCCTCCCGGGGCTTTGCGGGGTTCCTGCGCTGGTTGCGGGGAGGGGGCTCTTGTTTCAGGGCACCGCTGGAGTCCAGTGCCTGTACTACTTGGGGCGCGCCTGGGGGGGGGGGTATTTCCTCCCGGTGGGACCGGGCATTTGTAAGAGGGCTGTGTGTGATACTCCCCCCCCCAAGAAGGACTGGAGGGGGCGTAGCAGAATCAAGGGGGAGACCCACCGACAACCCCCGCGCGTCCCGTCCCATCCCGCGGCCTCTTGCGCGAGTTGTTGTCAGCTGCATAAAGGTGGTTGGTTTCTTTGACGTCTGTGTCCGGAGTGGATGCTTGCCAGGGCCCGGCGGCGGCCGCGGGGAGGTAGGGGGCCCCTTCGTGCCCGGGTTGCCGTCCGCCGGGGTCAGTGGGCTCCGGCCCTCAGGACCGCCCCCCCCCGCGCCCCAGTGGAGCAGAGGAGACCAGCCTGTTGCTGAAGGCGGAGGTGCGACCGGGCCAGCGGTGGGCCCCCTTCCAGGAAACCGAGCCGGCCACTTGGGAGCAGCCCCGCGCAGGGTGGGGGCAGCAGGGCCTGCAGCTCCGCCGTAGATCGAGCCCCTGGCAGCATCTCCAGGCAGGCCTGGGAAAGGCGCTTCCCTGAACTGCTGCTGCTGCCTGTCCGCGCCGACGGCACTGGGCGAGATGGACCAAGGGCGGACTCTCCGGGAGGCGGCTCCGCAGGGATGCCTTGGCGGTGCTGCCCGTCAGAGTCCTCCTCCTGGCCCGGCTGCCCCCTGTTCCCCCGACAACTAGCTGGCCCGCCGCCGCCGCCTCCCTCTCTGCTGCTGCCCCGGCCTGGGAGACCGCGGCCTCGGCTCGGGCGGCGGTGCTGCCTCTCCTGTAGGCCGGGCCGCGTGCTGGAGCGGGCCCCTCGGGCTGCCGCAGTCCGACCCGCGGCCTCAAGGAGGGGCAGGTGGGAGCCGCTCTTGGGCGCGCGCCCCCGACCCCTCCGCAGGCAGCAGGGACCGGGCCCCGGAGCCCCCCGCAAGCTGGACTCCTTCCTCCTGCCCCCCGGGGCGGGGGGGCGCCCGTCTCTGGTGCCCGGCATGGATGGGGGACCGGGCACTCCCAGGCCAGGCGGTCCCTCGAGCTCAGCGCTGCCTACCCGGCCCGGGCGCGTCTCTCCTGCCCCCGCGGCCGCAGCGCTCCCCCCGGCGGGCCTTTGTTCTGCGGGGGACAAAAGAGACCGAGCTGGGGCGGGGGCGCGCCTGGCAGGCCCGGGCTGCCCTCTCGTCCTGGGGAGGGAGCGCCCCCTCCTGCTCCGGAAGCGGCCAGGAAGGGGGTTCGGTTCGCTCGCTGGCTGCCGCCTTGGCCCCTCGGTGGCCGGGGACTCGTAGGAAGAAGAAGAGCCCCCGCCTGTGCCGTCGCCCGCCCAGGTCGAGGCCAGATCCAGCCCCTCTTGGGAGAGGGAGAACACGCCGCGCGGCGGGCCCCAAGGGATGGCGAGGGTGGCCCGGATCCCGGGAGCTGGCTGCGCGCTGAGGGCTGCGCCTTCCCCGGGTTCCAGCCCGAGGCGACGCCCCTCCGCCCGCGCTGACACAGGCTCGGCAGCGGCCCTAGACCGAGTCAGCCCGTCGGTCCCTCGCGCTCAGCACTGCCGGCCCGGCCCGGCCGCGGCTTCTGCCAGGCTGCAGCCAGGCGTCTCTCTCGGAGATGCTGCCTGCCAGGGAGGGGACCTGGGAGGATCTGCTGCATGCCAGTGCTCTGCCCCAGAGGCGCCCCATGATCCCTCCCTCCTCAGGGGAGCATCTTCTTCCAGCGGGGCTCGCACGACGAGGCTCCCCTCCGAATGCAAACCAGGGCAGCCCTGCTTAGCAAAGGGGGCCAGCTCTCCTCCCCTCCTGCTGATGAAGCGGCCGCGTCTGGCTCTTGGAAGCAGCTCGGGGCTTTGCAGAACCTTCCCGGCCCCCGACCCCAGGCGCGTGCGCGCGCTTTGACAAGCGTGTGGATTGCAGCGGCGCGGTGGGGGGAGGCGCCTCCCTCCCCCGTCCGGCACCGCGGGGGGGCGCCCTCCGCCAAGCCCCTCCCCCGCCCGGCCGCTTCCGATCTCGCGACAGCTGCTGCTGCTGCTGCTTCGGCTGCTAAGATGGCTACAAGGTAACCGCGGGCTGAGCCCCCTCGGATGCCGCCGACGCCGCCGCGTCTGCCCGACTCGCCCGCCCCCGCTTCGGCCGGGGGCCTGTCCTGGCCGGACCTGCGCCGAGCGTGCTGGGGGAGCCGCCGAGGCCCGCGAGGAATTCCGCCCGGGACATGGTGCGTGGGGGCTCTCCGCGCGCGCGCGCGCCTTCTCGCTGGGGGGGGGGCCCGGAGATTTCCCAAGCCTGCGCGCCCCCGCCCCCACTCCTCTCGCCCCTGCGCTTTCCTTTGGCTGCAAGGGGGGGGGAGCAAGGAGTGCGCCTTGAGGAAGGAAGGAGACGCGGAGGGGGGGTGGAGAAAGTGACTAAAAGTCAAGCATTCAGGGTGGGGGCAGCAGGGCCCGGCGGGTCCTTTCCACCCCCGCCCCCCGCCCAGGCCAGTCGGTCTCTTTGATGGGGCTGCAATGACCCAATCATTCTGATCGCTGAACAGGTTTCCAGTGGGGGTGGGGGGCTCCCCACGGTGGGCCAAGACCGCAGGCGCTCTTTGATCGGGATGCAGCCCCCAGGCAGATGCGCAGGGGGTTCACCCTGCTGCCCTCTCCCCCCCGCCGCAAACCCTGACGATTGCATCTCGCAGGGGTGTGTGGGGGAGGGGGAGGCAACATGGGTCTAAGCGGGTGGCGACCTACCTTGCAGGCTTGGCGTGAGGGTGACGAAACTGTGGGGAACATGGCGGGCGGCTGTGTTGGACAACCGGAAGTGAGAACTGCCAGATGCTGCCATTCGATTCTGCTTCTCTTGGGCCCAGCGGTGTGTGTGTGTGTGTGTCCCAGAGGGGGTCAGTTGTGTTACCCCAAAGTCGACAGAGCTGATTTCAGCTGGCCCCACTTTCTGAGAAAAGTCCGTAGAAGGCCAGCCCTGCAGCAGAGTCCTCCTAGGGTGGTTTAATCAGAATTAAGTCCCACTGCATTCTGTGGGGCTGACTCCCAGGAAAGGGTACGCACGATTGTGGCTTGAGCAGAGTTTAATCCAAGGAAGCCTGCATGAAACCTCCCGCCCTCCATCTTAAGAGACTTGCAACCTGGGGGGTCCAGCTTTCTGTTCGGGTTCTGCTTAACAGGTGTAGTCTCAAGAAGAGTTCTGTGATGCTTGAAAGCTTGCTTGCTGCTTTGGCGTTTTACTTAATCTCAATGAAGGTATTGCCCCACTTTGGCACTGTCAGTCAATCCGTTAGGCTTCCGAGTGCCTCAGGACTCCGGCCAAACGCAACACTGAGATTAAAATCCCTGACCCGACCATTCTGTGCACCATGAGTTCCCCGGGTCAGTCCCCACTGAGAAAATAAGGCTATGAAAAACCACCCAAGAGCATGCATGGTGTTCTGCAGCCAGAAAAGAGCCCGAGCCCAGGGAAAGGGCACCCGAACGGCACCTCCCTCAGCCTCGACACGATGCACACAATCTCCCAAAGCGAGCCGCTTCCTCAGAAGGAGCCCCACAGCATTAGGTGGGTGACGCTTTCCGGGATGGGAGTTTCAGCCCGTCTAGAGCCCCAAATCAGCAAGCGGGGGGCGGGGGGGGTCAAAAAAGGAAAAGTGTCCCGAGGTGTTGAGGTGCACCTTCTGAGGTGCTGCTGTGTGAGTCAGAGAGGTGCTAAGATTGCCTCTGGAGAGGGGTAGAGGGTGTGTGTGTGGGGGGGGTGCGGAGTTAACGCATGCTTTGGGAAAGGGGGAACCGTCTCAGGGACGGCTGGGCTTGTGCGTCAACAAGAGAGGCCTGTGGCACCTTAAAGGCGAGCGTAGTTCCTTTGCTCCTGTGCAACAAGGAGTGCACAGCCCTGCACACAAACAGCCCTGCCAGGACCGGGGGTGGGGGGGGGGGGCAGACAGTCAGCTGCAGAGTTAATTCTCGCCCAGGAAGAGGGAACAGATGGAGGGTTGTGGGGCGGCCTTTTCTTTTTTTTTTAAATGCCTTTTGTTTACACGGCTTCCAAACCGGAACAGGCAGCAGGGTGGAGATGTGGGTGGAAGCCGGGAGCATCCTGTGTGAGGAGCCCAGCGAAGGCAGGAGCGTGCAAGCCCCTTCCGGGCGAGGCCCTTTGTCTCCCGTCCCTCCCAGCTGGGAACTGGAGCGCGGCCGGCGGCTCTGGGGTCACCCCCAGTTTGGCCGCAGCTCCCACCTGCGCGGAGGCCGCCTCGGACTTCTGCAGGCCTCTCTCTTTAAAAGAGAGGAGGCCGGAATCCGAACAAAGGCTCCGGGGATGTGCCTGGAGCCACGCGGGGAAGCGCCCCCCCCGCCCACTCGGGGGCAGAGCTTCGCTTGTGTGTGGGGGGGGGGACCGATTCCTCCAGTTAAAGATCATGGGTGGCGGGTATGGAAAGAGCCCCCCCCCCCGGACGCACACATACACACCCCTTTGCCTGGGCGAGAGAGGGACCGGGCTGGCTCTGCGCTTGTGGGGATGCTCCCTCCTGAAGCCTTGGAAAAGGGCGGCTTCTCTACCATTCCTGCAAAAGCCTCTTGGCATGTGGCGGGGGGGGGGGGACTGATCTGGCGGCTCCTCCCGCCCCCCCAGGGAACAGCTTCTAACAATCCTGCAACCCTTTTGCAAGGCAGACCCGCTGCAAACCCCCAGCAGCAAGCGTGCTGTCTCCCCTTTGCTAGGCAGGGTCCGCCCTGGTTGCATATGGGATGGGAGACTCCATGCGTCAGCACTGTGAGAGCTGCCCCCCCTCAGGGGTTGGGGCCACTCTGGGAAGAGCAGAAGGTTCCCAGTTCCCTCCCTGGCAGCAGCATCTCCAAGATCGGGCTGAGAGAGACTCCTGCCTGCATCCTTGGAGAAGCCGCTGCCAGTCTGGGTAGACAATCCAGAGCGAAATGGACCCAGGGTCTGACTCGGTATAAGGCCGCTTCCTATGTTCCAGTGTGTCTTGGGCTCAGACAGAAGTGCCCCTCCCAGATTCTTGGGCACTTGTATCCCAGTACCCTGTTTCCAAGGAGGGACAGCTACACGCCTCCGGGAAGCCCACAAGCAGGCGTGATTAGCAGCCCCTCCGCTGTTCCTTTTGCTGCACCTTCCCTGACTGGCTCTCTCTTCTCTCTCCCCCGCCCCACTGTGCCCCACCAGGAGGAGAAACCCTCACCAGTGCCCAGCCTGCCTGCCCTTTCGGCTGCCTCGCTTGCCTGCCATGACTTCAGCGCCTCAGCCAGCCGCATCCGAAGCAAAGCCGAGAAGGGAGATGTGCTTCCTCCAGCCCCCTTGCCGGTGCCCTCCTTGGGAGGTATGTTTGGTCTGAACCGGGGTGGGGGAATGTGGGATTTATTTATTTATTTATTTATTTTTACATTTCTATACCGCCTTTCATTAAAAACACAACCCCAAGGCGGTTTACAAAAATTAAAACCTACAATAAAAAACAATAAGCTAAAAGGATATAAGAACAACCATAAAAACAATACAACAGATAAAAACACACAGAAGCCGCAGTAAAATTATGTAAAAGCCTGGTTAAAAAGCCAAGTTTTTACAAGCTTTCTAAAAGCCGTGATGGAGTCCGAGGAACGAATGGCCACTGGGAGAGCATTCCAGAGTCTAGGAGCAGCCACAGAGAAGGCCCTGTCCCGAGTGCATGACAGCCGGGCTTCCCTCATTGTCGGCACCCGGAGCAGGGCCCCCTCAGATGTCGTCGTCAGGCGGGCAGCAACCCTAGGGAGCAGGCGGTCCCTCAAATACCCCGGGCCCAAACCGTTTAGGGCTTTAAAGGTCAAAACCAGCACCTTGAATTGGACCCGGAAACGAACCGGCAGCCAGTGCAGCTCTTTCAAAATGGGGGTGATATGTTCCCAACGGGCAGTTCCGGATAAAACCCTCGCTGCCGCGTTTTGCACTAGCTGCAGTTTCCGGATATTCTTCAAGGGCAGCCCCACGTAGAGCGCGTTACAGTAATCCAGCCGCGACGTGACTAAGGCGTGGGTAACCGTGGCCAGATCTGCCTTCTCGAGAAAGGGACGCAGCTGGCGCACCAGCCGAAGCCGTGCAAAGGCACCCCTGGCCACCACCTCCACCTGAGCTTCCAAAAGCAGAGCCGGGTCCAGTAGTACCCCCAAGCTGCGTACTTGCTCCTTCAAGGGGAGTGCAACCCCATCCAGAACCGTAAAATCTCCTCATCCCGATTGGCTCTCCTACTGACCAACAGTACCTCCATCTTGTCCAGATTCAATCTCAGTTTATTAGCCCACATCCAACCCATCACGGCCTCCAGCCCCCGATTCAGGACATCCACCGCCTCCCTAGGATCTGATGACAAGGAGAGATAGAGCTGAGTGTCATCCGCATATTGCTGACAACTCAGTCCAAATCCCCGGATGACCTCTCCCAGCGGCTTCATGTAGATATTAAACAGCATGGGGGACAAGACCGAACCCTGCGGGACCCCACAGGCCCACGGCCACGGGGCCGAGCAGTAGTCCCCCAGCACCTCCTTCTGGACCCTCCCCTCAAGAAAGGACCGGAACCACCACAACGCAGTGCCTCCGAATCCCCTACTCGAGAGGTGGCCCAGAAGGATACCATGGTCGATGGTATCGAAGGCCGCCGAGAGGTCCAGTAGAACCAACAGGGACGCACTCCCCCTGTCTAGTTCCCGGCGTAGGTCATCCACTACAGCGACCAAGGCAGTCTCAGTCCCATATCCGGGGCGGAAGCCAGATTGAAAAGGGTCCAGATAATCCGTATCATCCAAGACCCTCTGCAGCTGGGACGCACTCACGCGCTCCATCGCCTTGCCCCAAAAGGGGAGGTTAGACACAGGTCTGTAGTTGACCAGGTTGGAGGGATCAAGGGAGGGCTTTTTTAGTAGTGGTCTCACCACCACCTCCTTGAGGCACGGTGGCATCCTGCCCTCCCTTAACGAAGCATTAACGATCACCTCCAGCCATCTGCCTGTCCCCTCCCTGGCAGCTTTTATTATCCACGAAGGGCAAGGGGCAAGAGCGCACGATGTCGCCCGCACGCTGCCCAGGATCTTGTCCACATCCTCAGGCCGCACCAACCGGCATTGGGGGTGATTGTTGCTGCGGTGGGGTGGGGTGGGGGGCTCCATCACCAGCCTCCCTTTTCTTGTGGGTGCTTAGTTTTGGCATTATTTTTATTTACTGATTTAGCACAGTTGTATACCGCCCCAAACAAATCCCCCTTCAGCCATGAGACTAGCTGGGTGACTCTGGGCCAGTCACTTCTCTCTCTCAGCCTAACCTACTTCACAGGGTTGTTGTGAGGAGAAACTCAAGTATGTAGTACACCGCTCTGGGCTCCTTGGAGGAAGAGCGGGAGATAAAATGTAAATAATAATATCCTCTCTGGGCAGTTTATTATTACATTTAGATGACCCTTCTCCATGTGGCACGAATGGGTTTCTCCGGCAGTCCCCCGTCCCCTCCAGGAGCCGGAGAGAGCTAGACCTGTTTAGTTCAAGAAAGCGGGCGGCCTCATGTGCACAGGAAGCTCCCTTCTGCGGAGTCGGGCCTTTGCTCCCTCTAGCACAGGACTGTCTACACAGACTGGCAGCGGCAGCAGCTCTCCAAGGTTTCCGGCAGGGGTCTCTCCCAGCCCCACTTGGAGATGCTGCCAGGGAGGGAACCGGGGACTTTCTGCAGGCAGAGCGGGAGGGGCCCGGCCCCTGAGCTGTAGAGAGAGAGAGATGTAGAGATCCCTCAGGGATTCAGGCCTCACCTCAGCCAGGTCTTCTGGCCTGCCTTGAAATCCCATAGTTTTGGCTTCTTTCACCCTGAACACACCACTTCCCTTCCATCAGGTTGCAGTGATCCAGGACTTGTGGGCAGCCAGACACACCCAACATTGAGTGCAGGCAGCAGAATTCGAAACCAGGACCTCCGGCTCCCCAAGCGGAGATCTATCCCAGGTAGGTTTTCCAGGGTGGTATCTTGTTGCCGCCAGGTGTTCTTGTGCGTGCTCTCTCTCTCTCTCTCTCTCACGCACACACACACCCCTACCTACACCTGGGTGCACGGAGCAGCTCCAGCTCCCACAAGCTGGATCAGGCCCAAGGAGGCCCATCTAGTCCAGCCTCCTGTTTCACACAATGGCCCACCAGATGCCACTGGAAGCCACAGGCAGGAGTTGAGAGGGGCATGCTGTGACTCCACTGCCACTGGTCCTCAGAGGCATCCTGCTTTTGAGGCTGGAAGTGGCCTGTAGCCCTTGATAGACCTCTCCTCCATGGAGCTATCCAAGCCCCTCTTCAAGCCATCCAGGTTGTTGGCTGTCACCACGTCCTGTGGCAGAGAGTTCCACAAGTGGATCACGCGTTGTGTGAAAAAAAGTACTTCCGTTTGTTGGTCCTAGACCTCCCGGCAATCAATTTCATGGAGTGACCCCTGGTTCTAGTGTTGTGTGAGAGGGAAAAGAATTTCTCTCTCTCCACTTTCTCCACACCATGCATGATTTTATAGAGCTCTATCATGTCTCTCCGCAGTTGTCTTTTTTCTGAACTAAAAAGCCCCAGGTGTTGTAGTCCTGCCTCCTAAGGAAGGTGCTCCAGGCCCCTGGTCATCCTGGTTGCCCTCTTCTGCACCTTCTCCAGTTCTACAATGTCCTTTTTTTAGATGTGGTTGTGACCAGAATTGGACGCAGGGCTCCAGGTGTGGCCGCACCACAGTTTAGTAGAAGGGCCTTCTGATACAAGCAGTTTTACTTTCAACTGCGTTCCTCACGCTGCTGACTGTCCGCCCCACAGCCCTCTGCCTTGGTCCCTGCCTCGCCCCCTCCCCAGCATTCACACGGCATTCCCAGGACCTGCCTTTGGGCAAGTGGGGGGAGAAAGCAGCTGCCTGCGAAAGGCCCCGGCTGCTGCTGCTGCTGCTGCTGCTGCTCTTAGAGGTGGCGGGGAGCAAATGAGTTTCTGGAGGTCTGGGGCCCTGGCAGGACTTGAACCCAGAGCTGGCCGGCCTCAGGGGCTCGTGACGGCCAAGCGGGAGGGCTGCTGGTGCGCGGGGCCTGCAGAGCGGTTGTCTGTCTCCTGCCAGGGAAGCGCCACCAGTGCTCGGGCGACGGCTGCCGGCTCGCCTTCCGCAGCGCCAAGGAGCTGCTGGAGCATCTGCAGGTCCACTACAGGCCCACGCAGTCCCTGGAGGGTAAGCCTTGGGCTCCGAGGGCGGCGGGGGGGGGGGGGTCCATGTTGCAGAGTCTTCAGGCAGGAGGGGCAAGCCCTTCTCCTCCCCCCGAGGCGTGGGGGGGCCTGGGGGCCGCCTCCGGGCCCGACCCCCACGGCGCTCTCGCTCTGGCTTTGCCTAGGGAAGACCTTCCTCTGCTCCGCCGTGGGCTGCCTGGCCTCCTTCCCCAACATGCAGAAGCTCCTGGAGCACAGCAAGACCCACTACAAGCCCAACCGCTATTTCAAGTAAGGCCCTGCTCGCCCGGCTAGGCATCCTTGCAAGGGGAGCGTTGGGAGGTGGGCCGGCCTCGTCGGTTTCTGCGCTTATTCCCTTGGCAGTCGTCGGTCTTTGACTTCTCTTACAATCCGGTGGTGGGAGACCCCCGAGTCGAAGGAGAGGAGAGCTGGTCTGCAGGGAGCAAGCCTGACCGGTCCCCTTGGCTAAGCAGGGTCCGCCCTGGTTGCAGATGGAGGGGAGACTTGGTGTGTGTGAGAGCACGGCAAGAACTTCCCAGTCCCCTCCCTGGCAGCAGCATCTCCCAGATAGTGGGGCTGAGAGAGACGCCTGCCTGCAACCTGGGAGAAGCTGCTGCCAGCCTGTGAAGACAATACTGAGCGAGATGGACCAAGGGTCTGACTCCGTATCCAGCAGCTTCCTCTGTTCCAGGGATTCTCAGTGTTGGGTCCCCAGCTGTTAATGGACTTCAACTCCCATCATCCCCAACCAAAGGCAGCTGGGGCTCGGGATTATGGGAACTGAAGTCCAATAACATCTGGGGCCCCGACACTGAGCAGCACCTGGTCCTGAGGAGCCTCCCCCTCCCGCTGGCTGGGCATTCACCAGGCTCAGCCCACGCAGCTCTACCTGGTGGATGGCCAGCCTGCAGGTAGCGTGGCTCTTGGGCTCGGCGGCAGAGAGAGGGCTCGTCCTTGGCTTGTGGCTCTGGAGGCAAATTTGAAGCTGGAAGTTGGGCGCGTTCTCTCTGCTGGGGGCTGCGAGGTTGGTTCGGTGCAGAGAGCCGGAGGCCTGGCCGGGAGGGGGTCGCGCCCCCCCGCTCACTCCCCCCCCCGGGGGGCCCCCTCTGTGCTTTCTCCCCTGCGGCTGCCCAGGTGCGAGAACTGCCTGTCGCGCTTCCGGACTCACCGCTCGCTCTTCAAGCACCTGCACGTCTGCTCCGAGCACAGCAGCCCGGCGGTGGTGGCGGCGGCGGCCCTGATGGCGGAGAGGCCCGGCTTGCCCCCCGCCCCGGAGAAGGACCCCCCCGGGAAGCTGCCGGAAGGGCTCCCCAAGCTCCCGAGCGTCATCCCGCCCGTCAAGAAGGAAGCCCTCCCGCCTGCTGCCGGCCTGACCACGGAGGCGGCCTCCGCTCTGGGGCCGGACCCGCTGCCCGCCCCCGCCCCCTCCTTGGAGGCCCCGCCGCTGCCCCTGCCGGCAGCCCACTCCTACCCGCTGCTGGAGGCCTCCTTCTTCGGGCCCCCCTCCGCGGCCCTGGCGCGCTTCTCCGGGCCCCCTCCCGCTTCCGTCCCGGCCGGGCCCTTCCTGCCCTTCCTCCACCCCTGCACCTTCGCTTTACCTCCGCCTGCCGGGCCGAACCGCCTCAGGCCTTACCTGCCCGCCCAGGGGCTGCCCGTCTCCAACGCCGTCTGGAAAAAGAGCCAAGGTGAGCCACCTTCTTCTGCCCCCCCCCCCAACCGGGAGGTCAGGCCCTCCCCTCCTCGAGGACTCGGTCTCTCCCCCTTTGGGGCCCCCTAAGCCTGCAGCACCTCCTGGCAGGGAGTTCCACATGCTATTCGCACTCTATCCTGTCCTGCCCTGCGCAGGAGCCAGATGTAGGTCTGAGGGGGTCCATGCACCTTGGGGCCCCCCCAGGGAAAGGGGGTGGGGAGCCGGCAGACACGGCCAGCTGCCTGTCAGGCCTTCGTGGCTTCCAACGCAGGGGAAGATGCCAAGGAACCCCCCGCCCAGGGCCCATTTGTGCAGGCTCTGCTCGGCTCTGCCCCATGGACTTCAAACCCTGCAGGAACGTGGTGGGGCCTTCTAGTGCAGGGGTTCCCAAGTGCTGGACTACAATCCCCATCACCCCCAGTGACAGTGTGTTGCAGCTGGGGATGAGGGGAATGGTAGTGCAGCTCTGCTCCAGCCTCCGCCTGGCATCCTCCAGTGAAGGAGAGGCCAATACGATGTCGTATCGTCGTAGCCCACCCCTGCATGAGGCAGGCTGTTCCACTGGCTGTCGGGGCAGGAGGCCTGGGATTGGGCGGGGGGGGGCTCCCAAAGGGGCCAGAGTACACGGGGCTCTTGCCCACTGGTGTGTCCTCTGCCCCCCCCACTGCCCCCCGCAGGACACTCCTCCAACAGCCGCATCGTGTGGGAACACACCCGGGGCCGCTACAACTGCCTGCAGTGCTCCTACTCCACAGCCTCGCGGGAGGAGATGACCCAGCACATCGAAGACCACCGCAAGAACTCCTCCCCGCCTGGCCGCCTGGAGGGCGAGATTGGTGAGCGGGGAAGGGGAGCCTTGCCATGGGGCGGGGGGTTCCCCTCTGTGCCGCCGAGCCATCCTGCCCCCCCCCACGAGAAGCGTTGCCAGAGCAGGCTCTCTCCTCCCTCTTGCTGGGCACGAACAGGCAGGCAACTCCTCCCGGTCAGAGGGGGCTTCTCTGGAGCGGCTGGGGGGGGGTCCTGCAGCGCCTCCCCCCCCCGCCAGCTCTTTCCCAGTTCCCCTGGTTTCTGGAGTGGGTGGGAAGTGGGGCAAAAAAAGAGCCCCGCTGAATCCGGCTACCCCAGCATCCGGCTTCCAGCAGGGGACAGCCAGGTGCCTAAATGGGAATCCCGCAAGCAGGGTCTGAAGGCGACCAAGAGGGGCTCACCAGTCTGCCTGGCTGCACAAAGCCTCTCCTGGGGCCAGGCCCGAGTCCTCGGCCCTGGCTGGGTTGGAGGCGGCTACTCTTGGGCTCTTGTGCTTCTGCGGTTTGAGTTCGATGTTGCATTTGATAGAGATTTGTGAAATGCTTTTCGCTCTCCGTTGCAAGCCGCTCTGGAGGGGGCACCCTCGCTCCACCGGCAAGGACCCCTCTCAAGGGATTCCTTTTTTTCCTTCTCTCACCCAGATTTCGGGGTAGGCCCCCACTCATTCCACCCAAAGCTGACACAAGAAATGGAGAACTACTCCTTCTCTCCGCTCTGAGGGCTCCACGGCGCTGGTCCACGTTTTTTCCTTCCTTCCTTCCGACCCCCCCCCCCCCCCGCGGCCCCCAAAGGGCTAGAAAGGCTGACGGGGAAGCGTGTGTGCGTGTGAGAGAGAGAGAGGGTGTGCAGATGTGCCCGGCAGTTGGCAACACGCTCTGTAGAGGGAGGTTTAGTGGGGCTGGAGAGGCCGAGATAGGACTTCTCCTTTAATTTAATCTAGAACAACCTCCTGTGCATCTCTCCTTCCTCCTTTTGGGTTTCTCTTGCTTTAAGGCAAAAGCGCCTTCCTGCTCCACGGGGCCCTTTTTTGTAGACAATGATCAGGTTTGCTCAGGGTTGGTCGTGGGGTTACTGCTGCTTTTGGAGACAGAAAGACGACAAAAAAGATGTTCTGGAGAATAAACAGGTCTTGTACAGACAGGCTGCTCTGGCTCTCCTTTCTGGCTTCCGGCATCGGGGAAACCCTTCCAGGGAGGGGATCCTTCCGGGTCACCCAGTGGGGTGGGAAGCAGCCCAACGCTCAGGCCTCGGACGCCGGGCTGGGGAGGGACAAGCGGGCAAGAACCACCCGGACTCAAGAATAACTCCCAAAAAAGTGCAATGTATTTATAGAAACATTGATAACAATTTTTTTGGTCACGATAAAGCACGCCTTACAAAATTTAAAACTTCTGTAAACCAACAGGAAACTCGTAACGAACACCGGAGAGCGCCAGACCTCGGCCCCCGGCCCGCCACTCTCCTTGGGGCCCCGCTGGGGGCGGGGGGAAGGCACAAGACCAGGAGCACCCTGGGGGGAGAGGGGAGGAGGGGGTCCGCCCCCCATGGCTGGCCCCAGAGCCAGAGGCCTCCTTGGGCAGCTTTGCGCTGGCCGCCATCCCCACACTTCCTGCTGCTGCCGCTTCGTGCGGGGCGGGTCCTTCCGGGCAGGGCCGGGCCGCTTGCGCGCTGCATGGAGGCCGCCGGGCCGGGCCTCTTGGGGACGGGAGACGGGGTCAGCTTGTCAGTCGGGCGGGGCAGCCCCCAGCTGGCTGTGGGGCTGGCGGAAGCTCCCTCCCCTGGAGCAGCAGCAGCGCTGAGCTGGGTCCACACTGGGGGGCTACGGCGGGCAGGGGCGGGGGCAGGCTGCTGGGCGGCCCGGACTCCTCTTGGGCGGACGGAGGCTCAGAGCTGCCTGCGGAGGGAAGAGTGACCGTCAGAGCGCGGCGGCGGCGGCGGCGGCTGCCGGGGCGGGGAGGGGCCAGCGTGCGCGCCCGTCGTACCTTCGGGGTCCGGGCGCCTCCCGCGCGCCTCCAACAGGCTCTCCGTGCTGGCTGACGTCTCCGAGTCGAGGTTCTCCTCGTCAGAGCCGCGCTGGTCCAGCTCCGGCAGCCGGTAGGTGATGTCTTCCCTGCAGCGGAAGGAAGCGGACGCAGGTGGCAGCAGCCCAGGCCAGGCAGCCCCTCAGACGGGCAGGGAGCTCCCCGCAACCCCGTCCTCAGAGGTGGGGAGGACACCAACGGGGACCTTCCGGGCGCAAAACCCCTGCTCCACCCCTGGACTCTTGTCCTCCTCTACGGGAGGCAGGGAGCTGCTTTTTGCAGAGCCCAGCGATGGCTCCAGCTCCACCAAGGAGGTCTGCTCTGGCAGGCAGCAGCTCTGCAGAGAGGGGTTTCCCTCAGCCCTGAAACCCCAAGCGCTTCCTTCTTCCTGGGAGTTGCCTACACACCTAACACGTTTGCCCAACCCCTGAAGCGGAATCAGGGGGGCTGCATCGCCAGAAGGGGCCCTTCCCGTTCTTTAAAAAGTGGGGTGTGTGTTGGGGGGGTGACGCTTAAGGTGGGGCGTCTGGTGGGCCGCCACTGTGCAGAACCGGCTGCTGGACTGGACGGGCCTCCTTGGGCCTGATCCGGGAGCAGGGACTTGGCGAGGGGCGGGGGGGGGCTGGGCCGGCACTCACTTCTCCTCCTGGATGGACTGGATGTGCTCCATCAGCAGCTCCTTCTCCCGGCTGCTGGCCGCCAAGGGCTCCTCCTCGGGCAGGAAGCACAGCGGGGGGGCGGGGGGGCCCTTCTCGCTGGGGCCGGGGGCGCTGGTGGTCTGCGAGGCAGAGAGGGAGATGCGGCGTCTGGCCTGGCACGCAAGGGGCCGGCCACCCGCCCGCCTGGGGCCACCAGCCCTCGCCTCCCCCCCCCCCCGGCGCATGTTGCAAGGAGTGGCAAAGCCCCCGCGGTGCCGCTTCCCGCTCCCACGGGCCAGGGGGAGGCGGCCCAGAGCCAGGGGGCGTGAAGGGAGCCCACCGGGGCCGAGCAGAGCCACCGAGGAGGAGGAGCCCTTCCCCCCACGGTCTTTGCGCTCTCCAGGGCTGCGCTGGAACCCAGGAGTGAGTGCAAGTGATGCCAAAGGCGGCCTCTGAGCACGTGCAGAGGAGCAAGCTGGCCCCCAAGCCGAAGCCCAAGCCAACCAGCATGCTCTGCTTGAAAGACGAGGGCAAGGCAGATTGACGCAGCCAGGACCTCAGGGGTGGGGTGGGGTGGGGGGGAAGCACCGGCTAGTCCCCCCCCCCCGAGAGGCCTTGTGCCCCGAGGAGTGGAGCAGCCACAGCATGCAGGGGGCTGGGGGAGCTGCAGCCCCTCCCGGGCGATGACCAAGCCAAGGGGGGGGGCCTGTGCATGCCGAGGGCGGGGCGGGGTGTCACTGCCCATGCACCGGGGACCAGGCACCGGGCCTGAGACCTACCCGGGCTCCCTCGCGGGGAGACGAAAACCCCAGTTTGACGGGCCACAGCTGGAGAGGGAGGGAGAGAGACGGAGAGCCGGTTCGTTCACGAGGCGCCTGCGGGCTCTCCCGGAAGCACACGCGGCAACGTGCCTCACCCACAGACACACAAAGCGGCCCCCCCCCCAAGGGGGAGCGACGGTCAGGGAGAGCAGAGCCATCTGGGAGCAACACACATGCAGGCCCAGGTGGTGGAGATGGCCAATGATTCCACCATATGATGCTAGAAGCAGACCCGAAGGAGTCTCCCGCCTCCACTGGGCGTGGTTCCTCCAAATCAAGATGATCTCCCCCTTCAGCTCTGGGAGGCGGCTCCGCCAGACACTCAGCCCCCCCCCCCCCGCCGAGGAAGGGAGAGGAGCCCACCCTTGGAAGGACTGGCGCCGAGGGAGGCGTCAAGAGGTGCTTGGCCAAGGCGACCAGAGGGACGAGGTCTTCCTCCACCTTCCAACTGGCTACGGCAATATCCACCCACATTACAGGAACATCGGCAGCGGCCATCTACGGAGTCAGACCCTGGGTCCCTCTCGCTCAGTATTGTCCGCACAGACTGGCAGCGGCTTCTCCAGGGTTGCAGGCAGGAGTTTCTCTCCCAGCCCCATCTTGGAGACGCTTTCGGGGAGGGAATTGGGAACCTGCTTCTGCTCTTCCCAGAGCAGTGGCTCGACCCCCTGAGGAGAAGACCTTCCAGTGCTCACACTCCTAGTCTCCCATTAAAATGCCGCCCAGGGCAGACCCTGCTTAGCTAAGTGGAGAAGTCGTGCTTGCCACCAGCAGACCAGCTCTCTTCCCACATTCCTCCCCCAGGCGGGCCGCCGACTGAAGACCTCCTTGGACTCCGCTCTCTCAAGCAGGTAGCCCAACGGACACTCTCATGAGACCTCACTTGCTGCTTTTTAGGTGGGAAACAGTTAACTCCGGGATGCATTTTATGAACCTGGTTCTGTCCTATGGCCACACGTGGATCTGGAGGAGCCCGATCCAGCGGAGTCAGGATGCTTGTTTATGGCACGGTCCTGTCTATGGTCTCCTCATTATGGGCAACCTTTGCAGGGCCGGTCTGGTGGTAGCAAACAAGCCAGCATTGACTGATGGATCGGATTGGATTTGTATACGGCCCTTCCAAAACGGCTCAGGGTGGTAATGGCTTGTCCCCTTAGCGAAGCAGGGTCCGCCCTGGTTGCTTTTGAATGGGGGACTAGAAGTGTGAGCAGCCCTGGAAGAGATTCCCCTCCTCGGGGGATCATGGAGCTGCCACTCTGGGAAGAGCAGGAAAAGGGTCCCAGAAAAAGGTTCCCTGGCAGCATCTCCGAGAGAGGGCTGAGAGAGACTCTTGGAGAAGCCGCTGCTGCCAGTCTGTGAAGACAACACTGAGCTAGCTAGACCAAGGGCCTGACTCAGTCTAGGGCAGCTTCCCATGTTCCACCCCGTTAGATGCTTTTTTTGGGGGGGTGGGCAATGGTTGACTCCACATGGGGGTCCTTGTGTTTCTGGCCCTCCCCAGCCGGAGCGGCCAAAGGCTGAACTGCAGCCCCGCAGGGGCTTCAAGGCGCCCAGCGGCATTTCCTTCTGGACCGCCCCGGAAGCCGACTCTGAGGCCAGGCCAGGCCACACCAGCTCCGGCTCCAGCACACGCCCCCCCGCCAGGTGCCAAGGCGGCTCTGGGCCGGCAGACGCTTCTGCCCCAAGGCCCTTCCTTGTGCTGCTGCTGCCGGGGGGGTGTGTGCCCCCCAGGACGGACCTTGAGCCTCTTTCGAGGCCTGTTTCTGACCCCGCTCTTGGCCACTTGTGGGGGGCTGTGGGGCCTGCAAGGAGATCCAGCTTGGACAGGTTCAGGGACCCTCATCCGTTTTCACTCCTTGGGGTTTTAAGCCAGGCCCCAATGCTGCAAAAAGAAGGTGCCTCTTGGCCTCCCCCGCTCCATGGGAGCATGGTGGGAGTCATTAAGGCCCAGCCCCACATCCCACTGCCAAGGCATCTGCCAGCCCCCCAGCCCTCCCCGCCGCGCCAGCTCACCGAGTTCTGCCGAAGCAGCGAGAGCTGCCGGAAGGCCAGACTCTCGGCGGCCTCCAGCTGGCAGATCTCCTCCATCTTGAGCTTGTACCTTCTCATCTGCTCCTTGATGATCATCTCCACGCACCTGTGTGCGCATGCGCAGGAGAGAGGGAGGGAGGGAGGGGAGGGGAGGGGAGGGCGCTGATCAACCCAGGGGAGCAGGCGAGGGTGTGGGCGGGCAGGGGGCTCATGCACGGAGGATGTGGGGCCGGGGAGGCAACGGACACCACCACTGCACACATGTCACACTACGGGGCGGGGGGGTCATGTCACTGGATGGCTCCATGGACTCATGAAATGCTGCTGCGGCTCTGTGGGCAGTACCTGTCCGTCCTCCCTCCTCCAGCAGGGAAGGGTCCTGGCCTCACGGCCCCTCAGAGGGGAGCAGTCAGTTCCTGGGGGGCAAAGTGGCTTCAGGGGGGGGGGCGTGGCGTTTGGCAGGAGGGGGCCTGGGTCTCCCTGATCTGGAGCATCCGCCTCTTCGGGGAAGCCATCCAAGTAGCCCCCGCGGTGTCTGCCCCCATTTGCAGCGCTCGTGCGCGCACACACACCCACCCACCCCCTCTCCCCCCTGGAGCACCGGAGAGCCCGTCCCCCCTCGCTCCCCCCGCCAGCAAGGGGCCAGCCCCTGCCCTGCCCTGCTGCCCCCCTTCCCTGTCAGGGGCAGAGGCCTGACCCTCGGGAGTGGCTTGGGCAAACTCACGTGGTGGTTTTGGAGACGTCCTTCATGCTGGTGAGGGGGTCGGAGGTGTCCGGGCAGCGCAGGAGGCAGGGGGCAAAGACGATGGCCAGCGCGTTGGGCGACATGCGGTTGACCTCCTCCAACAGGGCCACCCTGCGGGGGGGGGGAGGAGAGAGGTGCGTGGGGGAAGGGAGACCCCCGGCTGCATGGCCTGCCCCTCCCCCTGCCGCCAACCTTTCGAAAGCGCCTTTCCACCCAAGTGATTTACAGGAAGGAAGGAGACAGGCAGGTAGGTAGGTAGGTAGAGAGATAGCCAGCCAGCTCCCTGTCCCCAAAGGGCCAGCAGTCTTCTAAAAGGAAGCAACCCGGGAGAGCCCAGCAACAGCCACTGGAGGGGTGTTGTGCTGGGGCTGGAGAGGGCCAGCTGCTCTCCGCTCTGCAAGCAACGGAAAGCCCTCTGTCTGGAGAGGGGTGGGGGGGCAACGCCTGCCCTCGGGGAAGCCCTGGAGAGGGCCCTGGAGACGAGCGATTTTGTTCCACCGCCCAAGAGCAGCTTTCTGTTCTGCTTTCAAAAACTGCTCTCGTGGCTTCTCCACCCACAATTCCACCCTTAACCGTTGCAAGAGGCGCCTTTGGGACTAAAGTGTCCCCCATCCGAAAGGCCGCTCTCTCTCTCTCTCTCTCTGCCAATCCAGCCCCCCCTTGCCCCGATTGTGGGGTTCCAGCCCCAGGAGGCGCTTACTTGACGAGGTGGAAAATGAGGCGCTCCAGGGTGTCGTGGTGGGCGCGGGGCAGCTGCTCCAGGACGCTGTAGATGGCGCAGAGCTGCTCTTGCTTCCCTGGGAGCTCTGGGGGGCCGGAGGGAGGGGGAGTGAGGGAGGGGCACGCAGACCGCCTGCCTCCCCCCCCCCGCACGGCAAGGGCCCCTGTGGGGGCCACACACCCGCCTGCGGGACGGGGCTTCCTCCGCGCCCTCCCGGGACACTCACTCACCCACTGCCCGGAGGAAGTCGTGGTACTGGGCAAAGGTCATGAGGGGGTCGGGCAGCTCCCGCAGCCACTGCTTGAAGATGCCGGTGATGGTGTGGACGGGGTAGTTCTCCAGGCGGGCCGCATTTGGGTCTGGGGAGAGGAGAGGCAGCCGAGCGGTCAGCCCACACCCCCAGGCGGAGGGCCGAGGGGAGGGGGGGCAGCCATGCATGCTGGGAGAGCCCGGCTTCCGCCCTCACCCGCCTGCAGCGACTGCTTCAGCTCCCTCATGCGGTTGGCCGAGCCAGACTTGCGGTAGATCCCCTCGGTGTAGAGGCCGTGCATCTCCACATATTCCAGCAGCTTCTCCATGACGAGCGGGACGGAGTTCTTCTCGCCCGTCAGGGCACTGACCGGCAGCCCGAAGTGGCGGGGCTCGGGGTCCTGGTCGCCCTGCAGAAGCAGCCGCCAGAAGAGGCCCAGCGTCACCCCGGGCGCTTGGGGTGCCCTGGCCCCTCGCCACCCCCCCCCACCCTGGCCAAGAGTTGGGCCCGCTGCTGTGGGGGCGGAGGAGGCCTCTTCCTCGCGCGGGCCGAGGGTTCGCTCCAGAACGAAGCAAACGTGGCTTTGAACCGGCCCCGACACGGAAGACGACCGAACTGCTGCTCCGTCTCTCTGTCCTGAGGGACACGCAGCTCACATGCCGGAGCGCCGTCTCCCCACGGCTGACTTACTGGCAGCCACTCCCCCCACACCCCACAGCCACGCAGCCCTGACAGGCTCTCCTGGCTTGATGCTTATGGCCTGAAATGCTCGATACGCCCGGCTCAAAACAAGATAGTTCTCTCTCCGTAGCCAAGCAACACATCAGGGGCAGCTAGGCCGGGGCCCGGTTCATGCCACACAAACGTCCTCTCCGTCTGGGGAGGAAACTGAGCACTGACAAAAGGGAGTGCTTTTTCACACCACCCATGAACGCACTGTGGAACTCTCTGCCACGGGATGTGGTGGCAGCCACTGTCCCCTCTGACAGGGATTCCCAGATGTTGTTGACTACAACTCCCAGAATCCCCAGCTGCTTGGGGATTATAGGTGATGTCGTCCACTACATCTGGGGATCCCTGTGAGAGGGGACACTAGTGACAGCCCCCAGCCTGGAGGGCTTTGAAAGGGGTGTGGACCAGTTAACGGAGGGCAGGTCTGATGGAGGGCTAGCCGCCTGGATGCCTCCAAGACGGCAAGATGCCTCTCCACGCCATTTGCAGGGGGGCAACGTGCCTGCATCCCCTGCTCGCTGCTGCCTGTGGGCTTCCCAGAGGATGGGCCTCGTGGGGCCTGATCCAGCAGGGCTGTTCCCCTTGGGACCTCCCTGCCAGGAGCATCTAGCTACAGACGAGCAGGCCGCCACGCACAGGGGAGTCTGGCTGGACACTGGCTGGCTGCCGCCTCCGGGAGGCCAGGCCCGGCCCTGGGCCCCACGCCTGCCCGCCCGGCCCTCCCGGCTCACCTTCCTGGCTGCTGAGGAGGTGCACCCCGTCTGCACTCGGCTCAGGCATCTCTTGTGGCAAGTCAGCTTGCAGACTAGGGCAGAGAGAGAGGGAGGTTGGGAGACCCGCGTGGCTGCCGCCGCCCTCCTGCGCATCTGCCCCCTGGAATCGCATCCCCACCCCAAGGGACCGGTGCCGTCTCCTCCACGGATCAGGCCAACGCCTGGTGGTCCCGCCTGCTTTGGAAAACCCTTCGCCGTGGGGCTGCCCTCCTTTCGACACCTCTGGATTGTGGACTGCCCCATGGAAGGAGAGCGCTGGCTGCTTCTGGGACAGGGGCGGGGGAGTGGGCCGGCCCTCCCTCCCTCCCCCCCCCGAGGAGCAGACCCCTGCCCCGAGGGACGCTCTGGGCGGAGTCTCCGCCCCGCAGGGCTTCTCTCCCCTGTAGGCAGGTCGGCAGATCCAGCCGGGGTGTGTGTGTGGGGGGGGAGTTCCCCTCCCGCTGCGTCCGCCGAGCAAACACCCCCCCGCTGTGCCCCCCCCTCCTGCCGGGCCCCACTCACTGCGGCAGAGGCAGGCCTTCTCCATGGGCCAGACGTAGGAGCAGCACTGCTCACAGGACTGCAGGATGTTGACCTGGTAGCTCACGAAGACGTGTCCGTTCAGCTCCTCGATCTGCCGGGGGGGGGGAGGGGGGATGAGGGGGCTGCTCCTCGGGGGGCTGTGCAGCCCAGGCACCGGGGGGCCCCTCCTGGGGCAGAGGCCAGCAGCAGACGCCACCCCGGCCCCACAGAGCACGCAGGGGGAGTCCGCCCAGCTACTCACCACCCGCTCCTGCTTCCGCTTCTTCTTCTGCGCCTTGCCTGGCTGTGGGGAGAAGGAGCCGTTGGAGTCCCTTCCCCACCGAAAGGCCAGCCCAGCTCGGCCGGGGGCCCTCGGCGGAGCCTCTCCGGGACCTGCCCCACTGGCCTCGGGCTCCTTCCGCTGCCACACCAGCGGGGGCCGGGGAAGCCCCTCTGAGCCGTGGGGCTCTGGATCTCTCTGGCTGGGATGAGCAGGGAAGCCAGACGGCTCCAGCCCCCGACCCCTCGCCCAGGAGCAGAGGCCGGTGGGGAGAGGAGCACCCAGGCCAACCCAAGGAGCGGTGATTTCCCCACATTCCTTCGCGCCCCCCGCCGGGGTGTGTGTGTGTCTCAGACCTTGGGGTGCTCGGAGTCTTCCTTCTTGGCGTAGCCCCGGGAAAACTCGTCCAGAAGGGCCTGGAAGAGGTTGAGCACCAGCTTCACGTCTTTCTCCTCCCTCTGCTTCGCCAGGTTGACCACTAGCAGCTGGTAGTTCTCCATCAGGTCCCGGTAGCCCACGTGGATCTGACCATTCTGCAGGCAGACGGCGCAAATGGGGCAAGTGGTCAGAGGCAAGAGTCTCGTGGGCGGGGGGGGGGGGGCGCTGAGTGCACAGCAGGGGGCTCAGGGGGCAGCAACAAGGCCCCTCTGGCCCAAAGGCCCTGCACAAGGGACTTACCGGGGAGGAGTACATGGTCTTGATGTTCCCGCGGAACTTCTCGGTGGCTTCAAAGAACAAGCACTCGATAGCCGACTTCTGGGATTGGAGATCGTTGATCTGGAAAGCAGCAGCACAGATTGGCCACCAGCACAGGGTGGATCAGGCCCCTAGGGCTGCCTGTGGTTTGGCGGGACAAAGGTGGTTTGGGCAGATCCAGACTTTACTCAAATAACGGGCGGGGCTGAGCTGGAAGGGCCGACTCGGTTCTTTGGAAGCCATTTTGGCATGGGCGGAAAGATGGGGGGGATGAAGGGAGGTGGGAGAGGCAAAAAGCGAGTTTGAGGAACATTTTGCTAAAAGCATCAAGGGGAATAACAAAAATATCAGACACAGGAAACCTGCCAGGGAGGTGGTTGGACCATTAGACAATGAGGGAGTAAAAGGGATTATTAAGGAGGATATGGAGGTTGCAGAGAAACTAAATGAGTTATTTGCATCTGTCTTCATGGCAGAGGATACTGAGCATATACCTGTACCTGAACCAGGCTTTTTAGGGATGGAAGCTAAAGAATTGAGTCGGACAGCAGTGACAAGAGATGATGTTCTAAACTGTCTGGAAAAAAATTGAAGTCTAGCAAATTGGATGGCATCCATCCAAGAATCCTTAAAGAACTCAAATGTGAAATTGCCGACTGCCTTACCAAAATATATAACTTATCCCTGCAATCAGGCTCTGTACTGGAGGACTGGAAAGTAGCCAATGTAACACCGATTTTCAAAAAGGGATCCAGGGGCGATCCGGGAAATCACAGGCCAGTTAGCTTAATGTCTGTTCCAGGCAAATTGATGGAAAACATCCTCAAGGATAAAATTGTAAAGCACCTAGAAGAACAGGCCCTGTTGGGGGAGAACCAGCATGGGTTCCGCAAAGGTAAATCTTGCCTCACCAACCTTTTGGAGTTCTTTGAGAGGGTCAACAAGTGTGTGGATCAAGGTGATCCAGTTGACATCGTCTACCTGGACTTCCAAAAAAGCTTCTGACAAAGTTCCCCACCAAAGGGTCTTGAGTAAACTTAGCGGTCATGGGATAAGGGGACAAGTCCATGTGTGGATTGCTAACTGGTTGAAGGACAGGAAACAGAGGGTAGGTATAAATGGAGAGTTTTCACAATGGAGGGAAGTAAGGTGGGGTCCCCCAGGGCTCTGTACTGGGACTGGTGCTTTTTAATTTATTCATAAATGATCTAGAAGTAGGGGTTAGCAGCTAGGGGTGTGCAAACTGGTTCAAATTTGAACCAGTTCAGTTCGATGGTTTGAGTTCGATTCGAACCAGCCATTAAGTTCGAGCTGCCAGTTCAAATTCAAACCGAACGGGGGGGTTCGAGTCGAACTGGTTTGAACTGGTTCAAACCTCCCAAAGTGAGTGGGGTGGGAGTTGACACCCATGGGTGCCTACCACCCAACCCCAAAAGCAATCAGACACTTGTACGATTCTTTACAAATTTTTGATTTTTTTAAAAAAATTCTCATAGGGTATAATGGGACTCAAACCAGCCCATTATTCCCTATTGTGGAGCACCCATGGGTGCCAACTTACACCCAAACCCCGAACTAATGGGACACTCCTACGATTTTTTATGAATTTCTGAAATATTTTTAATTATTTTTCTCATAGGTTATAATGGGACTCGAACCAGCCCATTATCCCCTGTTGTGTAGATTCTCTGGTAGCAAATGAGAGTGGATTCATGGTTTGTCACTGAAAATCTCATATTCTACCAGAGAATCAACACTCAGAACACCTCAGGAAACAACAAATCCCCGTACCCCATGGGTTAGCAACCCATGGGGATGGTTGGCACCCTCTGTGCACTATATCGGCACTCACTCTGGGCCACGCCAGGACCCCGCAAGTGCAGTTATGGGGCTGCTGAAACCTCCATTTTTCCCTATGGAGAAAAACCTTAAAGACATGTAAACTTAAAAAATCACTTAAAAACCAGACCTTTGCCCAATTTCTTTGGAATAAATCTGGTAGTTTCCTTGCCCACTTTGGGCACTACCACCACACTCCGTTCTAGGCCACCCCTCCCCCCCCCGCCCGCCCCAATGTGAAGCTATACATTTGCTGGAATCCTCATTATTCCCTATGAGGAATTCAAAAATACTTTAAAAATTCACCAGTAATTGGAGGAGTGTCCGATTGCCTTGGGGTTGAGTGGGTGGTAGGCACCCCTGGGTGCCTACCACCCACCCCACTTTTGTGCCCCTAGGTGCTTCACAAAAGGGGATAATGGGCTGGTTCAAGTCCCATTATACCCTATGAGAAAAATAATTTAAAAGAATTTCAAAAATTTGTAAAAATGCGTACGAGTGTCCGATTGCTTTGGGGGTTGGGTGGTAGGCACCCATGGGTGCCAACTACCATCCCACCCACTTTGGGAGATTTGAACCAGTTCTAATTCGAACCAAACCGGGTGGGGGGTTTCAAGCAAAACCAAAACCGAATCACCCTCTCCCAGTTTGAACCCGGTTCAAATTCGAAACGAACCGGGCAAACTGGTTTTGTGCACATCCCTATAAGCAGTGAGGTGGCCAAATTTGCAGATACCACCAACTCTTTTGGGTAGTGAAATCCAAAATGGATTGTGAGGAGCTCCAAAAGGAACTTTCCAAACTGGGTGAGTGGGTGATAAAATGGCAAATGCGGTTCAATGTTGGCAAGTGTCAAGTGATGCATATTGGGACGAAAATCCCCAACTTCAAGTATACGTTGATGGGATCTGAGCTGTTGGTGACTGACCAGGAGAGCGATCTTGGGGTTGTGGTGGACAGCTCGTTGAAAGTGTCAACTCAATGTGTGGCAGCTGTGAAAAAGGCCAATTCCAGGAAAGGGATTGGATATAAACCGGCTAATATTATAACGCCCTTATACAAAACTATGGTGCGGCCACACCTAGAGTACAGCATATCATTCTGGTCACCACATCTAAAGAAGGACATGGTAGAACTGGAGAAGGTGCAGAAGAGGGCAACCAAGATGATCAGGGGCCTGGAGCACCTTCCTTATGAGGCAAGGCTACAACACCTGGAGCTATTTAGTTCAGAAAAAAAGACAACTGCAGGGAGACACGAGAGAGGTCTATAAAATCATGCGTGGTGAGGGGAAAGTGGATAGAGAGAAATTCTCCTCCCTCTCCCATCACACTAGAACCAGGGATCATCCCATGAAATGGATTGCCAGGAAATTGAGGACCAACAAATGGAAGTATTTTTTCACACAACGCATCATCAATTTGTGGAATTCTCTGCCACAGGATGTGGTTGGTGACAGCCAACCACCTGGATGGTTTGAAGAGGGTTTTGGATATAACTTCATGGAGGAGAGCAGGTCTATCCACGGCTACTAGTCTGAGGGCTATAGGCTGCCTCTGAGTCCCAGTTGCAGGGGAGTCACAGCGGGAGAGAGGGCAGGCCCCTTTCAACTCCTGCCTGTGGGCTTCCAGTGTCATCTGGTGGGCTATTGTGCGAAACAGGATGCTGGACTAGATGAGCCTTCCTGGGCCTGATCCAGCAGGGCTGTTCTTATGAGAACAGTGCGAAATGCTAGTTGGCACAAAACCCAGTGAGCGAGTCTTGGCGGAGAGATAAGGGCTCCAAAGGCCACCTAACTCCTATGACCTACTGCTATTCTTTATATGTCACTTAAAAAAACAAGATTACAAGGGGGCTCAGGTTGGGGGGATGGGAGGGGAAGACGCAGGTGCTTCCGCGTCCCAGAAGGGCTCACAAACGGAGAAGCCGCAGCCGGAGGCAGAGGGAGCTGCTGATCCCCCCCCCCGGGAGAACGCGAGTCCTCTCCCGGCCCCTGGCCCACCTTGTTCAGGAGGAATTCGTCCAGGTACTTCAGCTCGTTGGCGTTGGCGATCTCCCGCAGGAAGGGGGCCCTCCACTTCTCCGGTGCCGTCTTGGCTTTGCTGATCTTGATGGTGCGGTTCCGCTTGGCTTTGCCGGGCTCTTTGGCGCGGGATTCTTCTGCCGGGGGCAGAGTCGGAGGCCCGGAAGGAGCTGGGGAAAAGCAGGAAGAAGGGTCTCTCGTGTGGCCTCTGCTCCTGCTGGCCAGCCCGGGGCGCAATGTCCTGCCGGGTACCCCTTGCCCAGGCAAGACAGCCAGCAGGGCAGAGGAGCCCGCGCACGGCATCGAGCAAGCCTTTGGCATACAGATGTGCCTCCTTGCAAGGACACAGCTTTGCAGATGCTCAGACGGCACGTTTCACAAGATTTCGGACGAGTTCAATGAAAGAGTCAAAGCATTCTGACACGGCTTTTCTGAAGGGCTCCCTCAAAGTCCGTCAGGAGTGTGCAATTAAAGATTCGGGGGCCCCAGCGCAGAAATTGGGCTTCCTCGAGTGGGAATGCTGGCGGCAGAGAAGCCAGCTCGAAACCGGGGCCAACTGGTAGCACACGCCAATTTACTTCTAAGTGGGATCGTTTGGCTCTTGATGGGAGCCCAACGTGGTCAAGTGCCCTTGCAAGGCACTAGGACACCCCCGGCTTCCTTGTCCCGGCCAGCCCCCCCTCTGCCTAGCCTCACCTTCTGCCTCCATGGGGAGCACGCAGGCTAAGAAGGGGGAGGGCTCTGCCTCCTCCGTGGCATCGGCATTCTCCTTGAGGCTCTTCTTCTCCGGTCTCTTGCCCAGCAGTCTTCGCAAGGGACTTCTGAAAGAAGATCTGAGGAGAGAAAGCGGGCGGGAAGGGGGATTCGTGGGCTGTTGGGCCGAAGCGGCAGCTGGTTGCTTCAAGGACAGCCGCCAAGCGGAAGAGGGCAGTCTGGCCCAGGGCAGGGGGCAGACAGGGCCGGGGGCAGGGCCACGGAGCTGCCAGACACGGAGGCCCCGGGGCCCCGTAACAAGTGCCAGGACAAGAGAGGAGGCGGCGGCCAGTTCTTGCCCGGCCTTGGAGACGGATGACAGCCCTGGGAACCTGTTCTGTTCCCCCTTTGACAGCAGCGGCAGCCAAGTTGCTGGAAAGTCGACACAGATGTTCAGCCTTGGAAGGGGTGAACTTCTCTGCTCCCCCGCTTTTGTGCCTGCTCCCGGCACCGTCTCCCCTTGCCCACGGCACTGCTGGCCACTGTCTTGGCATGAGGGGCCAGGGAAGAGGCTTGTGTGTGTGCATGCGCGCATGGATGAATGAAGAGGGGCGCAATCTTGTAGAGGCAGCTTGCTGGGCTCCCCCCCCCCGACCCCCCCACCCCGGGCAACTGCCCAACGATTTCCTGGCCCCAGTTCTGAGCACTCAGCTCCCGTACTTGGCATCCATCTGTTGGCCGGGCACTGGCACCGGAGGGGCCGCGTCGAGGAAGGCGGCAGGCGGCTCCCCGGCTCCTCTCGGCAGGACCTGCGTCGTGCTGCTCCCGTCACCCTCCGTTGTGTCCGGAGACTGCTAGGGGATGGGGAGAGGCAGTGAGCCTTCCGTGGCCACCACCCGAGCCCCAAGAGGCCTCCTCCTCCTCCGAAGAGCTGCAGCATGACCCAGGGACACGCTCCACTCCAAGTGGGGGCTGCAACGTGGCGCTCCGGCCCCAGAGTGGGGCTTGCTGTGCCCTGCAGCCCTCCCAGCGTGCCCGGGTAGGGTTGGGAAGGTGGCCCTCTCCGGAGCAGCAGCAGCAGTACCTGGCCTGCAGAGGTGGGCCGGGCGAGCCGGTAGAGGTCGTCCAAGGAAGAGGCCGCCCCTTTCTTCCTGCAAGGGGGCAGAAGGGGAACTTCAGGACAGAGACCCTGCAGACTGCCGGGGAGGGGTCACCCTCTGGCCCAGAGACCCTTCTCCTCGGCCTGCCACGGACAAAGGAGGACCCTCTGGAACAGGGCAGGCGAGCCGCTGGCTTCCTCGCTGAGCCGTCAGGGCTCAGCTTCCCGGCACTCCACAGGACTCACCGCAGCAGGGGGGAGGGGGAGCGGGCGGCGGGCCCCCCTCCCGGCCCTTCTTCCAGGGACTGGCTGAGGGGGTCGTCCTGCCCGCGGGCCAGCTGCCTCTTGCCTTTCCACCTCTCCCGCTTGTCCCGCAGCCTCTCCGGGTCGTCCTGGTACCGCTGGATGGGGAAAGCGGTGGGGCTGCCCAGCTCCTTGGGAGAGCCCCGCTGGCTTTTGCTGCCGGGGCTGCGGAAGCTCCTGCTGCTGGTCAGATGGTTCGGCAGGCCCAGGGCCAGCTCCAGGGGCCTCTCGGGGCAGGTGAAGCTCTGGCTGGTGCGGACCCTGGTGCCCTCCAGCCTCCCCGGCCCGGCCACCTCCTGCTGCGGTGCTGGGGGCGGAGCAGAGCCGTCCGGAGGAAGGGGGCCCTCGCCCGGCAGGCCCCGCACACCCACTCCGGGGCTGCCTAAGGGAGGGGCTGGGCTCTTTTCCACGCCCCGCACAGGCGCACAGCTCTCCTGCTGCTGCTCCTCTTCCTCCGGGCGGCGGGGGCTGCCTTCCCTGCTGGGGGCTCCGGCTTGCCCCTCCAAGACAAAGGCCACGTGCTTGTTCTGCAGCGCGTTGTGCTGCAGGCCCCGCTGCCGGCGGGTCTCCCGTTTCTCCCGGCTGCTGGCCAGGCTCTTCTGGGAGGGCGGGAGGGCCGGCTGCCCTACCGACTCCCCCCCAGTTCCCGCCGACGCCTCCTCCTCTTCCGGGCCCGCCCCCTGCTCTGGCTGCCCTTCAGCTCCTCTGGCCACCTGATGGGAGGCGAGCTCTTCTGCCGGGCTCAGCCCATTCTCGTGCCCGACAGCCGCCTGCTGCTGCTGCTGCTGCCTGGCCGCCTCCAGTTTTTTCTCCAGGAGCATAAGACGAAATCTAGACAAAGGGTTTTTAAAAGAGGGAGAAAGCAACCACCGGTAACCCAGCGAGAACCAAAACACAGAACTACCTCAGGGAGCACAGGAGGGATGGCCCCACTTCTCGACTGGTTTTGGCAAGGATTTGGGAGCCTGTGGGATGCTTGGCTGCTCTGAACCAAGTCTGGCCACAGTCAGCAGCCTGACAGGAGCAGGTGGGACTTCATGGGCACCTTACATCACCTTGTCCCCCCTCTGGCCTGAAAGCGGCAGTACCGCCCTCTGGCCACTGGTGGTGGCGGCGCTGTAGAGCAGCAGGCCAACGTGCAAGAGGCCTTGATGGCACAGAGAGTGAAGGTCCCGCTTCAGGATGCACGGGGCACCTCGCACCCCTCACCTCTTGCGCTGGAGGAATCCCCTGACCAGGGCCTGAAGCAAGCAGATTCTCTTTCGCTGCTGCCGATAAGATCGCCACGCTCTGTACCTGCGCCACGCTGCCTGGATGTAGGTGGCAGCGCTCTCCCTCATGAGTGCCCGCTGGACACGGCATGAACGCCAGCAAGCCTAGGGTCGAGAAAGCACCGGTGAGAGGCCGTCCACGGCCCTTCTGGAGTGGAGATCAAGAGGGCCGGGGAGGCTGGCAAGGGCCGGGAAGCCCAGTACCTGCAAGGTGATGGCCGCCTGCCGCATGTGGAGGAAGTGCCGCCTCTCGGCCGCCATCCGGAGCCAGCTCTGGAGGACGATGATCTTCCGGATGACCTCCTGATGCAGGGTGTCCTGAAGCACCTGCCGTGCCGCCTCCTTCATGAAGACCTGTGTGGCAGAGGCGCTTATTCGAAAGAGTTGCCATCCCGCCCCCCTCCAGGGCTACAGGGAGACTTGCCACCAGGACAATCCAACAGGCAAGAATGAGCGGGACGCTGGGACCCAAATGGAGAACCCCACGGGACGAAAAACTGTAGGCCAAAAGCCTAAAAGGTCCCACTGGAAAGGGGGTTCTTCAACAGACGACAAGAGAAGGTATTGCAGACACGAGCCTCTTCCATCATGGAGATCCAGTAATATGTTTTTTTAATTAGGGAAGACAGAGGTGTGTGTGTGTGTGTGTGTGTGTGTGTGTGTGTGTGTGTGTGTGTGTTCTAGGCTGAACACTTTGGGAAAGAAAATGGATTTCACTCTTTCGGGTCGTGAAATCCAAAACAGATTGTGAGGAGCTCCAAAAGGATCTCTCCAAACTGGGAAAGTGGGCCACAGAACGTCAAATACGGTTCAATGTTGGCAAGTGTAAAGTGATGCATATTGGGGTAAACAATCCCAATAACATATACATGCTGATGGGGTCTGAGCTGTCGGTGACGGACCAGGAGAGGGATCTTGGGGTCGTGATGGACAGCTCCTTGAAAGTGTCGACTCAATGTGCAGCAGCTGCGAAAAAGGCCAATTCCATGCTAGGGATCAGTAGGAAGGGGACTGAAAATAAAACTGCTAATATTATAATCCCCTTATTCAAAACTATGGTGCGGCCACACCTGCAGTACCAGATGTGAATTCTGGTCACCACATCTGAAGAAAGACATTGTAGAACTGGAAAAGGTGCAGAAGAGGGCAACCCAGATGATCAGGGGCCTGGAGCCCCTTCCTTAGGAGGCAAGGCTACAACACCTGGGGCTATTTAGTTTAGAAAAAAAGACGACTGCGGGGAGACATGAGAGAGGTCTAGAAAGTGGACAGAGAGACCCCACCCCCACCCCCACCCCCAGCACTAGTAACAGGAGTCATCCCATGGAACTGATTGCCAGGGAATTTAGGGCCAATAAAAGGGAGTACTTCTTCACACATCACCTATAGAATTTTCTGCCATAAGATGTGGGAAATGGCACTCATCCTTTAAATGCTTGCCCACAGGCAGTAATGGGCTGGATGAGGGATAGCAAATTGAAGCTGAAACCCAGGAAGACGGAGGTGCTCAATGTATGGGCTCAGAATCTGAGGGATGAGTTAGATCTTCCTGTGCTGGATGGGGTCACACTCCCCCAGAAGGAGCAGGTGTGCAGCTTGGGAGTAGTCCTAGACCCAGGCCTCACCCTGGTATCTTAGGTGGAGGTCATGGCCAGGGATGCTTTCTGTCAGTTTCAGCTGATTCGACAGCTGCACCCATTCCTTGAAGAGGATGGCCTCAAAAGAGTGGTGCACTAGCTGGTAACCTCCTGGCTTGACTATTGCAATGCGCTCTACATGGGGCTGCCTTTGTACATAGTTCGGAAACTTCAGTTAGTTCAAAATGCAGCAGCCAGATTGGTCTCTGGGGCAACCCAGAGAGACCACATTATCCCTGTTTTGAAATCGTTATTATACTGGCTGCCAATATGTTTCCGGACAAAATACAAAGTGCTGGTTATCACCTTTAAAGCCCCGAACGGTTTAGTTACCTAAACTGTTACCTTAGAGAATGCCTTCTTCTGCATGACCCCCACCGCACGTTAAGGTAATCTGAGGAGGTCCATCTCCAGTTACCACCGGTTCATCTGGTGGTAACTTAGAGGCGGGCCTGCTGCTCCTGGGCTGTGGAATACACTCCCAGCAGAAATCCGTAATCTGAGTTCATTATTGGCCTTCAGGAGAGCCCTTAAGACCTCTCTGTTTGGCCTGGCCTTCCAGGGTTTTTAATTTGTTGTAAATGGTTTTTAACTGCTGTCAGTCTTCGGCCTGGTTCTCCAGGGTTTTTAACTGTTTAAATGTTTTAACTGTAAATTAGTTTTATGCTGCTTTTTTAGTTTCGATTTTAACTGTTAATTGATTTTAATTGTTTGTAGTTTGATGTAAACCACTCTGAGCCTTTTTTGGAAGGGTGGTATATCAATCAATCAATCAATCAATCAAATAAATAACACCCACCAGCCTGGATGGCTTTAAAAGGGGCTTAGAGAAATTCACGGAGGACAAGTCTATCAATGGCTGCTAGGCTGGGGACCGCCTCCAGCCTCAGAGGCAGGAGGCCTCTCCATCCCAGTTGCAGGGGAGAGGGCGTACCCATCTCAGCACTTGCCTGTGGGCTGCTTCTTGGAGGCCTCTATCGGGGGGGGGGGCACTATGTAAGACAGGATGCTGGCCTAGATGGGCCTCCTTGGGCCTGATCCAGCAGGGCTGTTCTGATGTTCTCGCTCTCACACATGCACCCCTTGCCCCATGAAGGGCAGAGAAAAGGCGACAATCCAGAATCCCTGTACAGTCTGCACTGCAAGGGCGATGCTGTTGGCAAGGACAGGTGTGTGTGTGTGTGTGTGTGTGTGTGTGTGTGTGTGTGTGTGTATGCAAGTGGGGGGGACCTTGGTGCCTTTCTAGATCTGACATCCAGGGAGGGGCACCCACACACATGCGGCAAGGGTTCTGGCGGGGGCCTTTCCCCGCTTTTGACGCCGGAAGCAGACCTTGGTCTTCCCGATCTGGTAGCTGTTGGGGTCCAGCTGCAGCCTGGTCAGCAGAGCGGAGATCTCCTCCGGGCAGGCCTGGGCGTTCTTGGGCAGCAGGACCTGGAACTGGTCCACAAAGTCCTGGGGAGGAGAGGAGCGGCTGAGCAGGGCGTGCCCGGCCTGGACATTCCTGGGGCTTCTAGTGTGCCATACCCCGCCCCCCACCCCAATCCTGGCTAGGACCAGAGGGCCTGCAAGGGGGCTGGGGCCCAAGAGAGAGAGACCCCCTTGGCTCTGCCGAGGGGCCGCCCTCCCAGCCAGGACCAGCGTCCCCTGGGAAGCAGGCTGCGGCAGCCACGGACAAGGCTCTCCGGCTCCAGGGCGAGCTGGCCTGGTGGGAGCCAGCATGAAGGGTCCTCTTTGCTAAGCAGGGGCTGCCCTGGCTGGCATTTGGATGGGAGGCCCCATGGGCCAGATCTTCCCCGGAGGGGACGGGGCTCCGCCGGCCTGCTTGCAGGCAGAAGGCCCCCAGTCCCCTCCCTGGTGGCAGCAGCACCCCCAGGTAGGGCCGAGAGAGACTCCGACAGCCTTGCAGAAGCCGCTGCCAGTCTGGGTTGACAATCCCGAGCCAGATGGACCCAGGGTCTGACTCAGGGTCTGGCAGCTGCCTTACGTGCTCCGCTGCCCACACAAACGTCTCCCTGTGCACGGCTGGGACTGGGGGGGGCACTCTGGAGCGGGGGGGGGGGCTTCTACACACACACACACAGAGCCACTGGCAGCTTTTCGCCCAAACGCCCATTTCTGGCGCCTGGTTCTTCCACCGGGGTGGGGTGGGGTGGGGAAAGCCCCCTGGCCCCACTGCAGGGTGGGGCTCTCCTGGGGGGGGTGAGGGGCATCCGGGCAACCTCTGGCAGGCGCCTCTGGGGCCAGCTGAGGCAAGGGGAGCGCGGCAGGCCCCGGAGGGGAAGGGGCCGGCAAGCAGGTGGCAGTACCTGGAAGGGGAACTTGGCACTGTAGCCCGACTGCCGGATCCGCACCGTCTCCAGCATCCCGGTGTAGCGCAGCTGCTGGAGCACCAGGGCCTCGTCAAAGAGCAGCTCCCTCTGCGGAAGGAGAGGCAGCCGAGGGCTGAAGGCGGCTGGGGCTGGCGGCGGGGGGGGGTGCACCTCCCGCCCCCACCCCCCCGGAGGGCCAGGCCCACCTACCTTCTCAGCGTTGGAGCGGATGCAGCGGATGAAGAACGGCTCTGCCTTCCCCAGGGTCTCCAGGAGCTTGTTGAGAGAGGTCTGCAAGGAGCCACAGAGGCTGGTCGGGGAGGGGGGTGGGGGCCCGGCCGCCGGAGAGCCAACTGGCCCCCCCCCGGACGTGGGCTCCTGCTCTGCTCCCCCGGCCAGGGCCAAGAGGGGATGCCGACCGACCGGCCGCCCGCCCTCCCGCCTCTTGGCTCCCCCCTCACTCTGCCCGTGTGGGGGCCGCTGGGGTGGGGGAGGAGGGTCCCAGCTGGGGAGGTCCCTGTCCTGGGGAGGCTTGCCTGGGCCGAGGCTTGGGGCTCCCAGGCCCCCAGCCAAGCCTTTCCTCCGGCCTCACCGCAGCCGGCCACTGGCCCGGGCAGCCTATTTCACGATCCAGTCTCTGGGCCCCTCCCAGGCCGGCTTGCTGTGCCCTGGGAGACGGGGGTTGGCGTTTCGGAGCCCTGCGGGTCAGCGCCAGCAGCCGGCCCTCGCGAACCGCCCGGGTCTTCCCAAGAGGGCCGCTAGCCGGTGGCCCTTCTCGGGCGCGGAGGAAGCGTGGCCCCCGCCCGAGGAAGGCAGGTGCGTACCTGGAACTGAGCGCTGATGCTGGGCGGCTTCTTCTTCTTGTGCAAGTGCAGGAGGGACTTGGTGGTGCGGTCGTGCAGCGTCATGCTCACTATCAGCTTCAGGGACTTCGAGTCCAGCAAGTTCTGCACCCCAAGGGAGGAGCCGCCGTTAGGACGAGGGGGCCCTGCCTGCATCCTGCCCCACGGCTCTGCACGCTTGTTGGGGGAGGGGAGTGAGAGGAACCAGGCAAGCCCGCCTCCCCAGCCCTCCAAGGATTCATCAGCCTTATCATAAGGACTAGCAGCTTTGGTTCTAAACACGAGCCAAAAACCTGAGGGGGTTGTGTGCCACCCAAAGGCCCCCGAAAGCTGGCGTGGGGAGATGGTGGGTGGAAAGAACCCCAAACAAATCCTCCCGCCAAAGGGCTACAGGAAAGGGCTGGGGGAGGTCTCTGAGGGATATTACAGGGCCCTCCCGGAACGACCAGCCTGCACTGAAGTCATCCCCGGAGCCGGCAGGCAACGCGAGGAGGGGGAAGGTGTTAGCCCACTACAGGGCCCCCCCCCCACCTCTGAGACCCACCTTGGGGATGAGCTGCTTCTGCCTGGCCCCCCGGCTCCTCCTGTGGGAACAGCAGGGAAGAAGTCTGTCAGGGAGAGACAATGCGGGCACGCCGGGGGCGGGCGGCTGCTGGGTCCGCTCAGTGGGTGGGGGGAGCATGCTGGGGGTGAGGGGTGGGGTGGCGGGGGCTTCCTCTGAACTTGTCCTGCTTCCTCCCACGCACGAACCTCGACTCCTGAGCAAGCAGACCAGCCCCTCGCCCTTGCCAAGAAGGACGCTCTCGCGACCCCTTCCGAACTCAAAAGCGGCGGTTAAGCAAGGGAGAAAAGGTGCCCTCGTGGGCAAGAAAAAGGGAGCAGCCACCCACACCCTGGCAGGCGGAGCGATGCCATGCTAGGTGCCAGGGGGCTGCCCCCACAGGCAGGCCCTTGCGGAGGCAGATGGCTAGGAAGCCCAGCGGGCATGTCTGACCCCCTGCCCCCGCGGGCGGGCGGGCGGGCACAGAGGTGCTCCTGAGCAGCCGCAGCAGCGGGAAGCCTCCAGCCGCCTCTCTGTGCGGGGAGGGAGGGAGCAGGGCCCCACTTTGCCCAACGCAGTCCTTCCGGCTGTGCGCGGTTGGCCAAGCGGGGCCTTCTGCCTCCCCCCCCCGGCTGACGGGCGGTGGAGCGCCGGCAGGAGTGGGCAGCCCCTTGATGCTCCTGGCTAGCTGCTCAGGCAAAGCCCGAGGAGGCGAGAGAGGCAGACCCCAGACAAAGCAGACACCGGACAGCCGAGGGGGGGGGGGAGAGGGAGGGGAGCGCCACCGGGGGGGGGGGAGCCACTGGGGGCCGCCTCGCCATCAGCCCAACATGCTCTCCCGAGGGCGGAAGACGTCCCGGGCCAAGCTGGCCGCCATCACAGAAGCTCGGGGTGCAGAGAGCAGGGAGGGGCCCCAGGAAGCCGCGGCGGCGGCGGGTCCTTCGGGAAGCGTCTCCGCGGCCCCGGGCACTCTGGAGAGCAGCCAAGGAGCCTCCTCCCAGGGGAGGTTTCCCAAGCAGACCTTGGGCCCCAAGGGTGTTCCACCGCCAGAGTCAGAGGGTGGGGCCGCCCCCAGCATGCAGCATGCCAAGGAGAGTCTCACAAAGCCACACCGACACCGACACACCCCCCCCCCAAGCCAACCCCCTTACCTGGGACACTCTCCAGAGGGGCACAATCCAGAGAGAGCGAGAGCAAGAGAGAGAGAGAGAGAGAGAGGGAGGGAGGGAGGGAGGAGGACAGCAGAAGGGTGGAAGGTCACTCCCGAGGTGCCCGAAGCCACAGACGGGTCAGCCGGGTTTGGGCTCCCAGTTCCTCTGAAATGCCACCAGTGCCAGCTTAGGGCTCACTGGACAGAGAACGGGGCAGGGGCGCCAACGTGGATCTACAGCCCGCAACGTCCCCCGTTCCCTGGAGGAGCCCCACTGCCGAGGGGAGGGCCGGGCCTGGCGTGTGCTGCCCATCGGCGGTCTCGGCTTTTTCTGCCTGGGGCATCCTCAGAAGGTCCACCTGCCCAGGATCGTGGCCTCTCTGGCCCCGAGGGCGAGATCCTCCACGTCTCTCTCTGCAGGCGTGCGCATAGACACACACACACCCCACACCCCCCCACTTACTTCTTGCTTTCGTACGAAGCTATGATGTCTTCAAAAGCGTTTATATCAAAATCCTCAGAGCAATCAAAGGAGAAATCAAGCACCGCGCAGCTGCAGAGAGGACACATGCAGAGGAGCCGGGTAAACAAGCCGGAAGGCGAGGAAAGAGCAGCGGCACTGGCGGCGGCGGCAGCAGGTGGGGGAGATGAGCCTGCCCCCCCCGCCCACGGTGGGCTTCACCTCTTGCAGCGACTGCTGATTCCCTGGGAGTTGGGACCCCTGGCGTCCTGCTACGCCGGAGGATTGCCAATGGGGCACTTCTGGGAGAAGTCTAGGCAGTGGGAAGAGGAGACCGCCAATACGGAGGGACACTGGAAGCTGCCTCCTACTGAGTCAGGCCCTGGGTCCATCTAGCTCAGTATTGTCTGCACAGACTGGCAGCGGCTTCTCCCAGGCGGCAGGCAGGAATCTCCCTCAGACGGGTCAGGAGATGCTGCCAGGGAGGGACCTGGGAACCTTCTGCATGCAAGCCGGCAGGGGCTCCTTCCCGGAGCGGCTGGCCCCATCCCCTCAGGGAACTCTCTTCTAGCGCTCACACATGTAGTCTCCCCTCCAAATGCAAACCAGGGTAGATCCAGCTTAGCAAAGGGAATACTTGAGTGTAACCTAAATTCGGTTTTATTATCTGATCTTTGAACTCATTTTAAAATGAGTTTTTAATGCCGCTTTGCATTGTATTTTGTATTTCATGATTTAATGTGTTACGTGTCCTTATTGCATGTTTTAATCCCCTACACTGTGAGCTGCCCAGAGAACAATTTGTTATGGGGTGGCTAACAAATAGAGCTTTATTCTTATTAGGGGGCTGACGCAGAAGGCGGGCTGCAGAAGCTTGTCGGTCAAGGGCACCCCCCCCGAGGCTCTCCAGCGGTATTAGACTACCACTCCCATGATGCCCTGGGCCACAAGGGCCACTGCGATGGGGGGGGTGATGTGGGTTGTGGTCCACTTGGAGAGCCTCTGGTTGTGCCCCCCACCCCTGGGGGCTTCCTCCCAGAGGCTTCGGAGAGGCAGAGAGGACAGCAGCCGGGGGAGCCCCTCTGCCCCCCGCCAAGGGCAAGGAGGGGGGGCAGGGCAGGGGAGGCAGCAGAAGCCCGGGGGGGGGGAGAAGCGCCTGGCCGACAGGCAGCAGCCCCAGCAACCTGCCCCCTTTGGCTTGGCCGCTGGACCCGCTGGCCGCCCCCTCGGGGCTCCGGTGCCCCAGAGAGACGGGTCCTGCTCCTGCCCTCCTGAGCGCGTGTCGCCTTCTGAACTGCCCAGTTCTGCAGAAGCCGCTTCAGCTTTGGAGAAGGGGCAGCCGGCAGAAGCCCCGAGGAGCCGGCTGCAGGCCAGGCTCTCCTCCCGGGACCCGGAGCAAGGACGGAGGAAAGCAGCCGTGGGCAAGAGGCGGCGGCCCCTACCGATAAGCCTTCTCGAGGGGGGTGTTGGCTTGCTGGAGCTCTCCCAGCGGGGTCCTGGGCCCCTGGCGCACCACACCTGGGGGGAGGAAGAGGAGAGACAAGGGGGTTGGCAACCAGCAGCTCGGCCTCCCTTCCACGGGAGGCTCGGCAGCTCTGGGCGGGGGAGAGGCGCACCTGCCGTCTTCCGGGCTCTCTGGCGGCCCGCTTCCGCAAAGACGGCCATGGCCCGGATGGCTGCGCGCAGCGTGGCCCAGCGGAAGACCGCCACCGGGTCCATCCCGATCAGCTCGCGCACGTAGGCACTGTCACTGCCCCGCAGCAGAGCCACGATGTCGGGCCGCATGTAGTCCATGTTCTTCTCGCGGAAGTCCTGCAAGAGAAGACCGCCACAAAAGGTCAAAGGCTCGAGTCGGACAGGCAGAGCAGCCGGGCTGCGGCATCTGGACTCTCGCCCTCCCCAGCCCAGGCTGGCGTCCACAGCCACTCCAGGAAGCTGACTGGCAGTTGGTCCCGGGCAGAGGAAGCCGTGGCTCTTCACACCCCACACCATTCATTCATTCGATTTCTATATTAGCCTCTGGAACTCACTGCCACGAGAGGTGGACAACCGTTCCTAGCTTAGAGAGCTTTAAACAGGTTTAGACTCGTTTCACGGGGCGGTGATAAGCTCTATCGGGCACAGCGGCCCAGGAACAGGGTCCCCTCTAAGGCGTGCACACAAGTGCGCATGCACACGGTGTTTGATGTCCGCTCAGTTAGTTTTAGATCCCGCTCGGGTGGAATCCGGAAGGTCCCACTCTGAATCCATGTGCGAGCGCACTGCCTGGATACTGCCGCCCACTGGCAGGGGAAAAGACCAAGAATAAATTTTAAGAATTTAATAGACGCAAAGGAAAGAGGTGGTCCTACCTTGCCAGACCTAAGGTTGTATTTTGATGCTGTTTGTTTGATATGGTTAAAGGAATGGATAACATTGAGAAACCCCAGAGTTCTTGATCTGGAGGGATTTGACAGAAGGTTTGGAAGAAAGACCTCAAAGTTGGATTTGAGGATTAGATTTTGAATTTTGAGAAGGAATTATGCCAAGATGATGAAAAATCAATTTCTAAAATGTATAAAATGTTACTTTTGGAGGAGACAAGAGAGGAAGTGGCATTAATGTATAAAAATGTTTCAAACAAATGTTGGAAGTGTGGGCATACTGAAGGTACTTTTTTCTCCCCCCCCCCCTTATGTGGTAGACCTGTGGGAAGGCTAAGGCCTATTGGGACATGATATATAATGAATTAAAGAAAATATTTAAAGTGACATTTCCTAAGAAGCCAGAAGCCTTCATGCTAGGAATAATTTTGGTATATGCAGAGATGGCAAAACTTATAACACTGATAAGAGACTAAAGCTTAGAGCGTTTTAAGGAAGATTGGAGATCTTTTTTGTTGTATTTAAAGAATTATTTTCCTACTATTGATCTTACAGCAGGATTTGAAATTTGAAATGCAGGTTGTGTAGATTAGTGGTTCTTTTTCTTATTTTAAAGGTTTAAATTTGTGTTTTTTATTAATATTACAATAAGGGTAAACTTTATAGTTGTTATTTCACGAAGGGAGGTGCGCGGGAAGTCCATTTGTGTGTATTACGATTGTTAATGGTTATTATTGTTAAAAATTAATAAAAATTGAATTTGGAAAAAAAAAAAAAGATACTGCCGCCCAGAACAAAATTCATTCTGCGCACAGATGAAAAGAGTGAGAGAGAGGACACTGCCCAGGACGGCATGTTCAGAGGCAGGAAAGCCCAGCTGCCTTCTTGCCCTGCTGGCCGGCTAACCCCACTGAGTCCCCAGTCTGGCCATTGTGGGAAACAGGATGCTGGACTGGAGGGGTGTGATGGTCTTGAGGAGAGCCGGTCTGGTGGTTGCAAGCAGGACTTGTCCCCTTAGCGAAGCAGGGTCTGCCCTGGTTTGCATTTGAATGGGAGACTAGAAGTGTGAGCAGCACTGGAAGAGATTCCCCCTCAGGGGATGGAGTCACTCTGGGAAGAGCAGAAGAAGGTTCCCAGTTCCCTCCCTGGCAGCATCTCCAACGAGATAGGGCTGGGAGAGAGATTCCTGCCTGCAACCTTGGAGAAGCCGCTGCCAGTCTGGGTAGACATTACTGAGCTAGATGGACCAAGGGCCTGACTCAGTAGATGGCAGCTTCCTATGTTTGCAATTTTTTTAGTATTGGTCGCTATATTTACTTATTGTGCTATTAATGCGCGTTTAAAGGTTATGCTCACAGCAATGTGTAAGTCTGTGCAGGAGGCTGATGGACAGTAGCAGCAGCAGCGGCAGCAGTAGTGAGACCCCAGTCGGAAGGATGAAGGAACCCTGCTTGGGTGTGGAGGGGGTGGGTGGGAGAGGTGGTAGTTAGAGACTAGTTGCTCAGATCAAGAGAAGAGTCGTGAACAGGAGGGACTTTTCTGGAGAAGAGGGAAGTGAGACGCAGGGAGAGGCAGAAGGCAGATCTGCCTGCATTGCTGTAAGCTGTCAGTGATAAGGATGTTGACACCACTCTGAAACCACGACACTTATTGTACATCTAGAACTTGTAACCACCACACTTAAGAACTGTTGTTAAAACAACATTTTAAGCCCCACCTCAACAGAAGAGCGACCCCCCACCCCCACACATGCTACTATACAAACAAGAGTAGGGAGAAGTGCGATGTTCTTCTTGGGATCAACAAGAGGAAGTCCTTTTTCACACAGAGCAAAATTAATCTATGGAATTCTTTGCCATGGGATGGATGGCGTGTGAAACAGGATGCTGGACTAGATGGGCCTCCTTGGGCCTGATCCAGCAGGGCTGCTCTTAGGAGAGGTGGGTGCTTTCCAGATTAACCCCACAACGGTGTCACAACGTATCTGCTAAGTATGCTTCTGTACTTCCTGTGTTGTGACACTGCAGTCCCGATGCTGTCAGCAGGGGGCCGTTCACATTTCCGATGCCTTGTTTCGGATTTTATCTCAAAAAGTAGCTGTATTTTCCGTTGTAGATTCTGGGGATCGTTTTCAATCCGATCCTGCCAAGCTGAAGCATATTACCACAGCTGTAGCAGGTAATCTGGAAAGCACCCTGGTCTTCAGGGTGCTTTCCAGGCTGTTCAGCAGTAAAATGATTCGGATTTGGAAGACAAACAGCTTGCACAACCCTCTACAACAGGGAAATACAGTTATTTATTTGCAACGGACATGCCACGTTGTAGGACTAAGACACTTGGATAAAACCCGAAAGGCGGCATGGGCAATGCGAACGGCCCCCTGCTGTCAGCGCAGGGACTGCGGTGTCACAACACAGGAAGTGCGGAAGCCCACTTCAGAGATCCGTCCTGACCTCGTTGCAGGGTCTAATCTGGAAAAGGCTCTGGCCTCAGATCCTGCCTAATCAGAGCTGAGTGGTGGCAGCAAAGGTGTCTCGAAGCAGGGTGGCCTCTCGCAACGGGCGTTTGGCCCGATCCAGCAGGGCTCTTCCCAGGTTCCTAGGATCAAACGAGAGCAAACGCTGGGCCCCCCCTCCTGTACCTTGATCTGGTATTTCACTTTGCCTGCAAAGTGCTGGATGATGAAGGCGGGCTCCATGACGGGCGTACCGATGAAAAACTTGTTCTCCTCGTGCTGTTGCTTGAACTTGGCCAGGAGCGTCTGGCTTGTGGCGTGTGGGAAGCTGTGGGCAAGAAGAGGGCAGGGGAGGGTCAGTCCTTCACTGGGCACAACTCCTCAGGGGGGAGAGGTCACTCCCTATGGCCCCGGAAACCGTCACCTCCCTGGTCCCTCCCCCCCGCCCAGCTTCACCCAGGAAAAGGGGGGTTTCTTTGCCCTTCATTGCATGGGGCAAACTGGCCTCGCTGATCTCGTTTCTGCAGCTGCCGTCCTGCAGTTCTGTTGTGCATCATTTATGCTCATCGTGCGAGGGCCAGGGGAGGGCCAAGAAGCCGCGAAGGGCCCTAATGGGGTCTGGTCCAGACACCGGCCAGCCAAGCCAGGGGACCATATCATGTGGCCTCTGGAGTGTGCCCAGGGGCCAGTTTGTAACCAGCAACTCAGCCCTGCTGGGGCCCTCCGACCGGTCCTCAGATGAATCCCACTTGCAGGGGAGCAACGGCAGGAGACTGGAAGGGGGTGGGTGGACGGGGTGGGTGGGTGCCTTCCCCATCTCCTCTTCAAGGACTTCCCAGAGGCACCTGGCGGGCCACCGAGGGAAACAGGAAGCTGGACAAGAGAGGCCTTCTTGGGCCCGATCCCGCAGGGCTCTTCTTATGAACCTACTCTGAGACAACTCAAGATTGTCAACAGAAACGACAACATGTCTGCAAGTTGGCATAAGCCCCGGCGACAAGAAGGGGAAGGCAGCCGGAGAGGAGAGGAGAGAGGCCGTCTGACTCCTGGGGCGGAGGGGAGAGGGAGGGCTGCTGTGGAGATGCGGCTGCGGACGCCTGCCCAGGGAGTCGGCCTCTGGAGGAGGATGCAGCCAGCCCAGCCTCCAATGCAGAGGGCACAAGTGCCCCCCGCTCCCCCTGGGCATGCCCGCCATCCCAGCGGCACAGAAGGCTCACTTGCTCTCCTCGTCGAGGAGGTGGAAGAGGCCGGTGGGCTTCTTGCTGATCAGGTGGATGCAGGCCACGTTGTCCGTGTAGTCGATGTGGTGCCAGGGGATGCCCTCGCTCCGGTACTCCTCCTGCAAGGAACCCAGGAGACAGGCATCAGTCCAGAGGCCAGGCCATCCAGTGAGTAGCTCAGCCCTCCTCATTGGGAAAAGAGGCACCTTCTTAATGTGGGGATTCTCTTGATTGAGCAGGGGGAGAGCAACTGGCCCTATCCATCCCCAGCACAGCATCCCTCCAGTGACTGCTGCTGGTATCTAACTTAGGTTTCTCTTTAGAATGTGAGCCCTTTGGGGACAGGGAGCCATCTGAGTTGTTGTTTCTCTGTGTAAACTGCCCTGAGCCATTTTTGGAAGGGCGGTCTAGGAATCGAATAAATAATAAAAATAAATAATAAATAATTCTTGGGTGCAACCTCCCTCCCTCCCTCCCTCCCTCTGAGACGTCGGGATGACACATGCCTGAGAATTCATGGCGGGAGGAGAGAGACCTCAGTTGAGTCTCTGTCCCAGGTGGATCTATTGCTTTTCAGGATTTAGAGACGGCTCTTCTATTTTAGAAATACACCAACCAGGCTGCAAAACTGAAGCCCTGCGGCATATGTGGGGTGGGGACCTCTGGCTTGGGGGCAGAGCAGGCCCTGCCTTGCACGCATGGAGGTCCCAAGGTCAGCATCTCCTCCAGGTGGGGCTGGGGAAGAACTTCTCTCTTGGAGCCCTGGAGGACTGCTGCCTGCCTGGGCAGGCAATGCTGAGCTAAACAGACCAATGACCAGACTCAGCAGAAAGCAGCTTCTGACGTTCTTATCTGCTGCAAAGGGTGGCCAGCGGAACATGAGGTATTCCGCCCTCCACCTGCTTTCCCCTCACAACCACCCTGTAAGGTAGGGCTTTTGCTGGGAGTGAGAGCGATTGTCCCAAGGCCACCTCCAGGGCGCTTCATGGCTGGATAGGCGTTTGAACCCGGGCCTCCCTAATCCTGGGCCCGGCCACATCAGCACAGGGGCTACGGTTCAGAGGCATGGCTTCCATTAGGGGTGTGCACGGAACCAACACACTGCGGTCCGGCACTGGGGTGGGGGGTCACTTTAAGAGCGGCGGGAGGGTTTCCTTACCCCTCCCACCGCTCTTAAAGCGACCCCCCCACCCCCAATCCGAACCACCCAGGTCTGGACCAGTCTGGACTGGTCCGGAGGCCTTTTCAATGGCCTCCGGACTAGTCTGGGCCCATTCCTAGCTTCCATTTCGCATGAGCTGCTGCCACCCCCCTGCCCCCCTGAATTGTCGTAAGCAGTCTCGTGAGTTGTCGGCAGCTGGGAGTCTATACAGATCCTACATAAAGGTAAAAGTGTGGCCGTCAAGTTGGTGTCGACTCCTCCTGGCGCCCCCAGCGCCCTGTGCTTTGTCTTGGGTAGAATACAGGAGGGGTTGGCCATGGCATCCTCCCGTGCAGTATGAGAGGATGATGCCTTTCAGCAGCTTCTGATATCGCTGCTGCCCGATAGAGTCTGGGAAACAGACCAGAGGGGATTCGAACTGGCCGTCCTCTGCTTGCTGGGCCAGGCATTTCCCGCTGGGCCATCAGGTGGCATATCAAGCAAGCAAGCAGCAGCACAGGCCCCACCACTCCCAGCCCATCCCCTGCAAGGCAGGCTGGCACTCTCCCCGCCCCCCGAGTGCCAACACACAGACCGGAGGCCCCCCCGCCTTCCCACCGCTGCAGCGAGAGTCGCACCACCGGCCGGGGGGCCCAGTGGCCAGAAGCGCCCCCCCCCCCCCGCCTCACCTGCTCAAGCTTGAAAATGTGCTGGTTGAAGTAATACTGCAGCTGCTCGTTGGCGTAGTTGATGCAAAACTGCTCGAAGCTGTTGGTCTGGAAGTCCTCGAAGCCAAAGATGTCCAGCACGCCAATGGACAAGCACTGCGTGGGGCGGAAGTGGGGCGGGGGCGGAGGTCAGGAGAGGGAGGGAGGCCGCCTGTGCCTCTCTCTCGACAAACCGCTCCCAGCTGGGGGGGGGGAGACCCCCGCCCTCACCCTCCGGGGCCTGGGGCAGCAGGCAGGCCCAGCTCCCCCCCCGGGCAGGGGGAGAGAAGCCCGCCCGGAAACGCACCGTGACGGACTCCTCCATGTCCTTCTTGTTGAGCAGCGCGTGGTTAATCCGCAGGACGATCCAGTCAAAGAGCGCACTGTAGAGAGACTTCGCCATGGAGTCACGAGCCGTGAGGGCCTGCGGGGGGGGGGGGGGGACAGAGCCGTGAGTGGCCTTCTCTCCCCCCACACTCAGCATGGCGTTGTGCCCTTGGGGGCTCCCTGACCTCCACGGCCCAGAGTGGATTGTGGGATGCAGCAGCTTTCCCAGGAAGCCAGTTCGCCAGCCGTGAAACACCACCCTCGGTGGGCTCCCCTCGCTAGGGTAGAGTGCCTCTGGGAGTGGAGGCTCTCCGCCCCGCATACTCGCCTCGCTGAGGCTGTAGGGCAGGATCAGCTTGTCGTTCACGGTCACTGTTTTTCTTTTGGTCAGCACTTCCACCAAAATTTCACGCTTGACCTGGGGATGGGAGGGAATTGCAAAAAACTGTTGTGTTGTTTTAAATTTTTTGTTTTTGTTTTAACTAACGTTTTACTTTTTGTTTTTATTTTGTTGTAAACCGCCCAGAGATGTAAGTTTTGGTGGTATAACAATATGTTAAATAATAAATAAACAGATAAACAGACAAATAAAGTGGGCTGAAAGGAGAGGGGCACAGCAACCCATGGGGCTGGGCAGAACGGCAGGCCCCTCGAGGGCCCCGAGAGACACGCAGCCGGACTGGTGAGGGGAGAGCACCCCACCCTTTGGGGGCAGAGACCCAGAGGCCGAGGGTGCCGGAGCGGGCACAGCCCCCCGCCCCCCACGATTCAGCCCACTCCCCCCCCCGAAGCCTCCTGGCGCTTCTCTCTCTCCTGCGCAGCTGGCAGCCTCTTTGGCCCCCGCCCCCCAGAGCAGCCAGCCCCATCCCGGTACCTTCAGAAGCTGCGAGAGGATGTCGAGCACTTCCGGGGGCCCCACCTCCAGCCCCTCGTCTCGGCCCGCCGCCTTCTTTTTGTAGGTGACGTTTCCCAGGTAGAGGATAGCGGAGAGGATGGAGAAAATTCTGGAGGAGAAGAGCGGGGTGGGGGGGGGAACACAACACCCCCAGCGTAGGTAGGTAGGAAGCTGCCCTGTGCCGAGCCAGACCCTTGGCCCAGCGAGCTCAAAGCCGTCTGTGCCGGCTGGCAGCTGCTCTCCAAGTTTTCGGGCAGGGACTCTTCCCAGCCCGACCTGGAGATGCTGCCAGGGACAGCCAAGACGCTGGAGGGCTTGCAGAGGGGTCTCTGGATCACTGCATGGAGGGGAGAGAGGTCTCTCAGCGGCTCCTAGTCAGAGGGGGCTATAGGCCACCTCCAGCCTCCCAGGCAGGATGCCTCTGAGTCCCAGTGGCAGGGGAGTCACAGCAGGAGGGAGGGCCGGCCCCTTTCAACTCCTGCCTTTAGGGTTCCAGCGGCACCTGGTGGGCCACTGTGCGAAACAGGAGGCAGGGCTGGATGGGCCTCCTTGGGATCCTGCTGTCCCGATGTCTGAACCTGGGGGGTCTTCTGCCTACAAGGCAGGGACCTCCATTGAGTCACAGTCCCCCCCCCCCCAATGGTGGAGTTGTGGCTTGGTCCAAACATGACCCCAAAGCTGCTTGCATGCCCCAGCGCTGAGCAACCCAGACCAGACAGACCCCACCTGTGGCAGGGGCCAGCTCTCTTCCTCTTCGGGGCTCCTGGCTAGAGCAGCAGCCACAATACCGCCCCCCCCCCGTGAATTCAAGCCCTGCTTTCTGCCCTGCCCTCCCCGTCTCCTGGCAAGAACGCTGTGGCAACAGGAAGACCGGCCTGGCTTCAGCCAGCGGCCAGGGAGGAAGGAGCAGCAGCAGGCGGCAGCTTGCCTCCCGCGCTCCCTGCCCGATAGAAGAACACCGGCGGGCCATTCACCCAGGGACAGCGGGAGCCAAGGGGAGCACCCTCAAGTGGGCCCTGCTGCTGGCCCCGGGCGGGTGGGGGGTCAGCCGCTGCCAGTGTTGGTCGCTGCTGCTGCTGCTGCTGCTGCTGCTGCAAGGGACCCCGCGGGAGATTTGGACAGGAGGGGAGGCGCGACACCCCCTCCATCCAGAACGCGGGGGCTAACCGTGGCCCAACACAACGCCCGGCTGCAGGGCTGGACCGCTGACGTCCGGCCAAGCTGGACGCGTCCGTCAGAGGGAGGGAGGGAGGGAGCAACCCCGCTCAGGGGCGCTCCCGGCCAGGCTTTCGTTTCCCTCCTCGTGGTCCCCCATCAGCAGACGGGAATGCTGGGCTTGCAGAGCGACACGGGGTGGCCTCGGAGGCCAGCGGGCCCCCCGGACAACCCTGGGCGCAGCCCCCACTGGGCGGCCCCGAGACAAATGGTCTTCGTTTGCTCTATGTTGTTGCGAAGGGCCCAGAGGCGGACGTTTGGGGCAGTCTACGCATCCGAGAAAGAAACCGGCCAAGCAATCAAACTCGGCTGCCGGCCTCCGAGAGGCGCCCCCCGCCCCCTCCTCTCCGCCCAAGAGGCATGCTCAGGCTCAGCGCTGCCGGGCGGTTTCCAGGCGCGAGCCTCACCGTGCAAAAAGAGGCGTCAACGGCAGCCCTTGTGTGCGTGCCAAATTCAAACTACAGTTGAAATCCGTTGCAAGCTACAACGGGGGGAATACAGCTATTTTTCTGCGGCAGCAGAGCAACCAAATCCGAAAGGCGGCCATCGGAAATGTGAACGGCATCCTGCTCCCAGCACAGGGCAGTGCGGAGGCCCCCTGAAGGGCTATGTGGCGACACGGGGGCTGCGTGCAATCGGGAAAGCGCCCAGGCTCTGCAAGGGACCGACTTACTGTTTCTTGGTTGCCGGAAGAAAACCGACCATCTCCATGGCCTGCTTTAAGCGCTCAAAGTCATGCTTGAGGTCCTCCCCGTCTTCGATCTTCAAATTGTGCTTTGAGAAGAACAAAACCAAGACACACGTGGAGAGAAGAAGCGGGACAGAGGCAAGAATCCTGCACCGCTCAGGCAATGGCAACCACCAACCAAACCAGGAGTATTTATATCCCGCTTTCCAACAAGCACCCCCAAAGCACTTTACATAGAGAGAGAGAAGTAAATAAGTAAATAAAGTGGCTCCCCTGTCCCCAAAGGGCTCTAAAAAAAGAAACTTAAGGCAGACCCCAGCAGCAGCCACTGGAGGAATGCTGTGCTGGGGACGGAGAGGGCCAGCTGCTCTCCCCCGGCTCAGTCAAGAGAATCACTGCATTAAAAAGGTGCCTCTTGGCCCAGTTAGCGTTCAGACCCCACCCCACTGGAAGTAGTGGGACTCGTGAACACTCCTGAGCCAGAACACGAGATGTTCGTGGAGCTTCATTCCGACTAACCTCTCTGGACGCTGCCCAAGACAGACAGGCCTGCCTGACCCAAAACAAGACCACAAGATCTTCAGAGGAATGTCCTGACTGTGAAGAGCCATCGGCCGGGGGGGGGGGGCAGCCTGCCTCATGCCGGGGGCTCTCTCCCACGCTGGAGGTTCCCAAGGGTTCCCGCGCTGAGCAGGGAAGGGGCTGGCCTAGCACACCTCCAAGCTCCCTCCTAACCCTCCGGTTCTAGAGGCCTCAGACAACTGGAGGCCTCTCTCACGAGACTCCGAGGGAATGCATCGGTTTTGGAAAGCAGAGGGCCGTGTGCTTGCCAGGAGTTGGCCCCCCCGCCTTGGTTCTAGACTAGGGTGCCTCAGTTCTAGACAAAATCCAGTTCTAGAGGGTGCCTCTGGGATCTAGAGGCCACCTCGGTTCTTGATGCCTCTCTCACGAGACGGAGGGAATGCATCGGTTTTGGAAAGCAGAGGGCCGTGTGCTTGCCAGGAGTTGGCCCCCCCGCCTTGGTTCTAGACTAGGGTGCCTCAGTTCTAGACAAAATCCAGTTCTAGAGGGTGCCTCTGGGATCTAGAGGCCACCTCGGTTCTTGATGCCTCTCTCACGAGACGGAGGGAATGCATCGGTTTTGGAAAGCAGAGGGCCGTGTGCTTGCCAGGAGTTGGCCCCCCCGCCTTGGTTCTAGACTAGGGTGCCTCAGTTCTAGACAAAATCCAGTTCTAGAGGGTGCCTCTGGGATCTAGAGGCCACCTCGGTTCTTGATGCCTCTCTCACGAGACGGAGGGAATGCATCGGTTTTGGAAAGCAGAGGGCCGTGTGCTTGCCAGGAGTTGGCCCCCCCGCCTTGGTTCTAGACTAGGGTGCCTCAGTTCTAGACAAAATCCAGTTCTAGAGGGTGCCTCTGGGATCTAGAGGCCACCTCGGTTCTTGATGCCTCTCTCACGAGACGGAGGGAATGCATCGGTTTTGGAAAGCAGAGGGCCGTGTGCTTGCCAGGAGTTGGCCCCCCCGCCTTGGTTCTAGACTAGGGTGCCTCAGTTCTAGACAAAATCCAGTTCTAGAGGGTGCCTCTGGGATCTAGAGGCCACCTCGGTTCTTGATGCCTCTCGCACGAGACGGAGGGAATGCATCAGTCTTGGAAAACAGAGGTCCGTGTGCCTGCCAGGGGTTGGGGGGCCAGAGGGTCCTTCTCAGCACCCCAACGGCTTGCTCCCAAAGAGGGGCCTGCCGTGACCCCGCTCCGCAGGGCTGCCCTCGGCCGGCTAGGACGTGGCTTCCCTGCCAGCGCCTGTCCCCAAGCTCGGCGACTGGCTGTCCTGACAGCATGGCATGTTCTCTGCTCCGTAAGCGGCTCCAGCCAGGGTGAGCCAGAGGCTGCAGCCGGGCCTGGCCGCCAGCAGAGCGAGGAAACCCGACCCAGGAGGGCACCCGACCTCTGGCCCTCTGGGGCTGGGCAAGGCTCCCGGCCGGGCGCGGAGCAGGGACAAAGGCGGCCTGTTCAGGCAGCTGCTCCCTCCCTCCCTCCCTCCCGCCAGAGCGCCTCCCCGGCCCGGCCCGCACACAAGGAGGGCCTTTGTGTACCTGGTTGAGGTAGAAGTAGTCTCTGGGCTGCCCCAGGTGGAATTCCTGGCGCTCCTCTTCGCTGACGCCGAGAAGCAAGTAGTAGAAGACGTGGTAGTTCCTGCCGGCGGGGAGAAAGAAAGAAAGAGACACCCCTCTGGGCACCGGAGGCCAGCCCCAGAAGCTCCCAAACGGGCAGACGCAGCACCAGGGGGGCAGGACCCACCCCCACCCCGGCCTGAGAAACCCACACGCCCAGCCTCCCCTAACCGCCTATCCGCCAGCAATGTGTGGGTCGCCTCAGTGCAGAACGGACGCCCATTCCCTTTCTAACTGACCCACAGCCCAAGTTCAACACCGGGGCCACGCAGAGAGAGTCCCCACGACATGTCCCATGGTAAGAGCAGGAGGAGAGCTTCCTCCTCCCCACAGAGGCCCACCAGATGAGAAGCCCACAGGCAGGACCCCCGCTCCCGCCCTGGGTCCCCTGCAGTGGGGATCCAGAGGCCTCCTGCCTCTCGGCAGCAGATGGCCACTGAAGGGCGGATGTATCAAATCGCCTTCTGAAGTCATCATGGCTAGTGCCCACCACCACGTCTTGTGGCAGTGAGTCCAACAGATCCATTCTGCACTGTGCGGAGGAGGACTTCCTTTGGTCCAGCCGAAGTCTCCGGCCAGTCCTGGCTCTAGCGCCACTGAGAGACGCGCCCCCTTTCTCCGGACCATGCATCCCTTCCGAAGGTCTCTTACCTTTCGTTCTTTTCCCGAGACACCAAGCGGGATTTCTCAAGCAGGTACTTTTCGACCACAGCCCTGGAATCCGCCCAGAGAAACAAGGCTGAAGCGGGAGGCGGGAAGGCAGCCAGCACGGAGCCCCTCCCGCTCCCGCCGCCCCGGCCGTGCGGGCCAGTCTGGCGGCTTCCCGCTCTGAGGAACGCGCCCCTCCACCCCACCCCCTGCCGCCCAGCGGGCCCCACACTCACCCCCGGACGATGCCATTCTCCAAGTAGTTGACCTGGATGAATTTCCCAAAGCGGCTGGAGTTGTTGTTGTGGGCAGTCTTGGCATTTCCAAAGGCCTGCAGGAGGAGCAAGGGAGCGCATGGCCGCCACCGCCTTGGGCCCTGGCTTCCGGGCAGCCCTCTCTGCCCCCCCCCACCTCCGGAGGTCTGGACTGGGTGAGCCGCCCCCCGCCTGATCGAGGCAGGGGCCCTATCCCCAGCCAGGCCCTGGGTCTGCCCCGTCTGCTCAGGACGGCCTCTTCTGACCGGCCGGCCACAGGCTCGGGCACAGGGGCCCCTTTCTGGCTGCCGAGCGGAGCCTTCTACCCAACGGGGTAGAACCAAGCAGCCTTCTACCCAACGGGGCTGCTGGCCTGCTGAGCCCAGGAGAGTCTGCTCTGACCGGCAGCAGCAGCAGCTCCCCAGGGGCCGCCCCCATCCCTATGGCTGCAAAGATGCTCGTGGGCGCAAGTCGCTTCAGGGGTACCACACCCATCCTGCGTTGGCTTCGCTGGCTACCGGTCCGCTTCTGGGCTAGATTCAAGGTGCTGGTCTTTACCTTTAAAGCCCTCCACAATTTGGGGCCGGGGTACCTGTCGGGCCGCATTTGCCCAGATGCACCTGCCAAGGCCCTCCTCCGCTGATCATCTCAGGCCCTGCTCATGGCCCCGCCACTAACAGAGATGCGGTTGGCGGGGACTAGAGACAGGGCCTTTTCGGTGGTGGCCCCTCGGCTTTGGAATGCCCTCCCTGAAGAGCTTCGCCATGCTCCCTCCCTCAGTATTTTTAAAAAACATCTTGAAACATACCTCTTTAAAGCGCAATTTTTTGGTTATATCTGGTAGGTTCTTTTTAACTTTTTATAATTTTCCGTTTTTAGCTTTTAAAATAACCTTTAATTTGAACTGAATAACGATTGCGGTTTTTGATCTGATGACTTTTTTGTATAATTTAGTTAATTTTATTACTTTTGTTGTATATTTATCTTATTGCTGGGAGCTGCCCCGAGCAGTAGTGCACTGGAGGGGCGGGGCATAGATATTTTGAATAAATAAATAATAATAAATACGACTTGGAGACGGAACCTGGGCCCTCTTGCGCTTGAAGCGGGGGGCTCTCCCGCCAGCCTACAGCCCCCTCCCCATAAGGATTCTTGACCCTGCCGGTCCAAATTCCCAGCTTCCTCCCGCCCCCCCGAACAAGCTGCCCCAGAGCCCACCTTGGCTGAAGAGCAGGGCACGCCTCGGCCAAACCAAGGGCTCTGGAGGAATCCATCGGGGGGGCCTCTGCTCCGTGTGCTGACCCCGAGAGAGGCTCGACTGCCGGGCACGCAGGACGGGGCCTTCTCTGGGGCTGCCCCCCACAGGCTCTGGGGTGCTCTCCCAGCGAGTGCCCGCTCCTTGACGTCTGTGGTTGCTTTTAAAAACAACTACAGAGCTTTTTTTAACTTGCAAGGGCTTCCTTGGACCCCTAAGGGGCTGCCGGGTCTCTCAGCTCTCCTGCTGGTCTTTTTAGTGGGTCGAGTGCTGGACTAGGACCAGGAAGACCCGGGATCGATTCAGCCATGAAACTCCCTGGGTGACTCTGGGCCAGTCACAGCCGACTCTCAGCCCAACCTACCTCGCAGGGTCGTTGTGAGGATAAACATAACCATGTACACTGCTCTGAGCTCCTCTGAGGATGCAAAAAAATAAAAATAAAGCAAGAATAAAAATAAAGCAATCGGCCCTGGGAGGAGTCTTATGAAAGGCAGAAGAGCAAGTGAGCAATCCAGAGAGAGATAAGAGAAGGTCCCTCCTGGCTGCCCCTGTGAGCTCGACACCAGTGTGTGTGTGTGTGGGGGGGTTCTTGCTCAGGCTGTGGGTCTGGGCCAATGCGGAGAAGCCGCCCCCCAGCCCCCCATCTCACAGGCACACACATGGGCTGCTCCCAGGCTGCTCGGCAAACAGCTCCCGTCTGGGGAGGGGAGGAGAAGGAAAAGACAGACGCCCCAGCCCCAAACGGGCTGACTCATTTATCCGAGACTCACAGAGCCCGGCAGCATCCGAAGGGTGGGCAGAGGAAGCCCCCCTCTCCCCCCCGCACAAGAACGTGCCACCGCAGTGACCGCTTGCCGGAGGGCCTGGGCTGCAGTCTGCCAGGCGGAGGGGGCAGGCAGGCAGGCAGGCAGGCAGGAGACCGAGAGCCTCCCCGCACCCCCCCGCCTTCTTGGGCAGGCCCCAAGCCACCACTGGCCCTCCACGGAAGAGGCAAGGCAAGGCAGTGGCCCCCGGAGCCCCCCCCGGGCCCCTCCCCTGCCGCGCAAGGGCCAGGGCTGCTCGGAGGAAACGCCAGGCACACCACAGGCCGTGGTCTTCGCGAAACCAGCCAGACTGGATCAGACGCTAAGGGGCGCCTGCGAAGGTTTTCTAAAAAGCGTCCAGCAAACCTTCCCCAGCCCAGCACCTTCCAGAGACCCTGAAGCAGCAGCATCACTGGGGAAGGCGCTGGACGCTGGCAGAGCGAGAGGCTGGGCAGGCGCGGGCAGAGGGCGGCAGCAGGCGGGGCTTGCAAGTGGGCCGTCCGGCTGAGGCCCTCGCCACGGGCCCAGGGCGGGCCAAGCCAGCGGGCAGAACTGCGCAGGGCCGAGCCTCTGGGATCCTGCCTCCTGGGGAGGAGTTGAAGACCCCGCTTCAACTGCAAACCAACAAGCTTGGGCCGGCAGCAGCCACCCAAGGACACACACGTCAAAACTGATGTGACGCTCAGTCTGCCCTGCCCACCTTGGCCCATCAGTACTCAGAGGGCAAGATGGCCTCATGCGTGTGGTATCAAGTTCAGCAGACAGGTGGGGAGAGAATCACCAAGGAAGTCTAACACAGACACTTTGAATGTCAGAAGAGGAAACTTCTCCAAAAAGAGGAGTATGGTGAAAAGAAAGCTGAAAGGGATATCCAGGAGAGTCACTTCGCTCCAGAGTGCATGGAGTTCACAGTACTAGAAGCCCAGTTAGATTGTATACCCCAAAGGAGGAAAGGTACCACTAAGTCCAGGAGGATGCCAGCATGGCTAATGGGTACTGTCAAGGAAGCCATAAAAGGGAAGGAGACTTCCTTCCGAAAGTGGAAGGCCTGTCCAAACGAAGAGAACAGAAAGGAACACAAACTCTGGCAAAAGAAATGCAAGGTGACAATAAGGGAGGCAAAAAGAGAGTTTGAGGAACATTTAGCTAAAAGCATCAAGGGGAAGAACAAAAACTTCTTTAAATACATCAGAAGCAGGAAACCTGCCGGGGAGGCAGTTGGACAGACAATGAGGGAGTGAAAGGGATTATTAATGCTCCATTATTGTGTTGTTATATCTGGTAGGTTCTTTAGCTTTTTATAATATTCAGTTTTAATTTGAACCTAATAATTGTGGTTTTTAATCTCTCTCTCTCTTAATTTAGTTAATATTATTTTTATTGTATCTGTGACTACCTTATTGTTGTCAGCCGCCCTGAGAAGTAGTGCACTGGAGGAGCAGGGTATAAATATTTTAAATAAACAAATAAATAAATTAAGGCAGATATGGAGTCTGCAGAGGAGGTTCCAAAAGGATCTCTCCAAACTGGGGGAGTGGGCGACAAAGTGGCAAATGCGGTTCAGTGTTAGCAAGTGTAAAGTGATGCACATTGGGATGAAAACCCCTAACTTCAGGTATATGCTGATGGGATCCGAGCTGTCGGTGACAGACCAAGGGAGGGATCTTGGGGTTGTGGTGGACAGCGTGTTGAAAGTGTCGACTCAATGTGCGGCAGCTGTGAAAAAGGCCAATTCCATGCTGGGGATCATTAGGAAGGGGACTGAAAATAAAACAGTTAATATCATAATGCCCTTTTACAAAACGATGGTGCAACCACACTTGGAGTACTGCGTACAATTCTGGTCACCACATCTTTAAAAGGACATTGTAGAACTGGAGAAGGTGCAGAAGAGGGCAACCAAGATGATCAGGGGCCTGGAGCACCTTCCTTAGGAGACGAGGCTACAACACCTGGGGCTATTTAGTTTAGAAAAAAGACGACATGATTGCGGGGAGACATGATCGAGGTCTATAAAATCATGCATGGAGTGGAGAATGTGGATAGAGAGAAATTCTTTTCCCTCTCACACAACACTAGAACCAGGGGTCACTCCATGAAATTGATTGCCAGGAGGTCTAGGACCAACAAACGGAAGTACTTTTTCACACAACGCGTGATCCACTTGTGGAACTCTCTGCCACAGGATGTGGTGATGGCCAACAACCCAGACGGCTTCAAGAGGGGTTTGGATATAACTTCATGGAGGAGAGATCTATCAAGGGCTACAGGCCACCTCCAGCCTCAAAAGCAGGATGTCTCTGAGTCCCAGTTGCAGGGGAGTAACGGCAGCAGAGAGGGCCTGCCCTCAACTCCTGCCTGTGGGCCACTGTGCGAAACGGGATGCTGGACTAGATGGGCCTCCTTGGGCCTGATCCAGCAGGGCTGCTCTGATGCATTCAGTCTGAGCAGAGACCCATGGGGGATCACACACATCGCACAAGCTCCGGGCGGGTTTTTGGCCAAACAGCACCCACGGCCAGAGGCCTGGCTAGTTTGGCGGTGGCAGCAGCAGTGGGTGGGGGAATGGGCCAGAGCCACCCTTCTTCTCCCTCGTTGCTGACTCCTCACCCCAGAGAGGCCCTGCTGTGCCGTGGCTGGGCTTCCCGAAAGCACACGAGGAGGACTTGAAGGGAGAACCCCTCCCTTGTTGTCTGGCCTTCCGCTCTTGCGTCCAGAGGTAGACTGCCCCCAACCAGGGAGGTTCCACTTAGCAATAATGAAGAGTGGACCGGCAGCCTGACTCAGCAGGAGGGCTAGGGCAAGGGTTCGCTCCCCATATTCTCCCCGCAGAGGATGCTCAGCCCCGGCTCGGTCGCCAGCAGCATCTGGAGCTCAGAGGCTGCCTGTCTCCAAACACGGAAGTTCCAGAGAGCCCGGCTGACTCATCCGGGAGGGCCGGGGCCTCGGTTTCTCCTCCGCAGCCCCTCCAGGGCCTGAAGGAGCGAAGAGCGAGAGATCAGCTGATGCCAAGAGGGGCTCCCCACAGCGACCTCTTCCTGTTTGGGGTTAGAAGCCGCAAAGGCCAAGGCCTGAAGAGCCCAGCCAGGCGCTGAGGACTCCGCTTCTGCTTTCTGGCAGGAAGAGGAAGAGGAAGAGAAAAAGAAAAAGAAAAAGGAGGCCCAAACGCGGAGAGGCCCATTGAAGCTGCCAGCAGGAAGCTGTCACTGAAAGGACAAGGCAAGGAAGAAAGGGAGCAGCGTTGTGGTTGAGAGCCGGAGCTACGGACCAGCCAGTCCCTGGTTCGAATCCCGCCTGGGCCACTAACTCCCGCTAAGGCAAGGCCTGCGCCTGCAACAGGAGGCCAACAGTCCAGCCCCCCGCCTACCCTACAAAGTTGTTGTCTGGATTCAAAGAAGAGAACACATCTCGAGGGCTTTGTATAGAATTAATAATAATAATAATAATAATAATAATAATAATAATAATAGGCAGATTCCTGGTTTGCAAGCAGAAGTTTCTCTTTGGCAGGAGAGCTAGTCTGGCCGTAGCAAGCATGACTTGTCCCCTTTGCTAAGCAGGGTCCACCCTGGTTTGCATATGAATGGGGGACTAGAAGTGCGCGCAGCCCTGGAAGATCTTCCCCTCAGGGGATGGAGCCACTCTGGGAAGAGCATCTCGGTTCCCAGTTCCCTCCCTGGCAGCAGCAGCATCTCCAAGATCGGGCTGAGGGAGAGACTCCTGCCTGCAACCTGGGAGAAGCCGCCGCTGCCAGTCTGGGTGGACAAGACTGAGCGAGACGGACCAAGGGACTGACTCAGTCTATGGCCGCTTCCGATGTTTCCTAAGTCCCTGGAACGCAAAAGGTGAGCTGCAGCAGGGAGCCGGGCGCAGCTCAGAAGCAAGCCCAGCATCCCCTCGGCGTGCCGGAGGGGGAAGCGGGAGCAGCTCGGCCTGCGGGAGGGCCCTGGGCCAACCCACGGCGCCTCCAGTGCTCCGCCTCGGCCGGGACCTGGCTGGGCTGCCGCGCCCAGGATCACCCACAGCCTTGGGCCACTGGGGCTGGGGAGGGTCACGGCAGCCCCACCTCAGCCTCACTGGGGGGGCCCAAGCTGGAGGACGAGGATCCGAGCCCGCCTGCCCGGGTAGGGGCCGCCAGCTGCAGCCGCCAGCCACTGGAGGAAGGCCGTCCGCTGGCCTGGAGAGCCCTGGGAAAGCCAGGCCGGCCTTTCTCCCGTGCAAAACCAAGTGCTACTACCCCTGTGAGGTAGGCCAGCGCTGGGAGCCCCATGTTACAGGTGAGCTGGCTTAAGCCCCAGGAAGAAGCAGCTCTCTGCCTGCTCGCGGGTCTCCTGGCGCTCCAGCCCACGCGCGGAAAACAGATGCCCAGGCCCGTTTTCAGAAAAGAGGACTCCGCGAGGCTGCAAGAGCGGTTTGTGAAGTCACACACGGGATGGAGAAAGTGGAGCAGGAGAGAGAGAGAGAGAGAGAGCGCCCTTTTTGGCCCCACGTGACATTTGAACTCGGGGTCCCCTGATGAAACTGACATGCCGCAGATTCAGGCAGCCACATTCGTCTGATGATGAGGAAGATGGTGTTTGCGGAACTCACCACCACAAGATGTGGCAATGGTCCTGGCTTGAAGAGCTTTAAGGGGGAGGTCCGTCTATTAGCTGAGTGGAGACTCCATGCCTCGGAGGACCAGATTGCTGTACACAAATACGGGGGGGGGGGGGGGTGTTGCCTTCATGCTCGGCTTGTGAGTTCCCTGAAGCTGGAAATCAGGTGCTGATGGCATGGACTGGGGTGAGGGGTCGTGAGAACAGCCCTGCTGGATCAGGCCCAGGGAGGCCCCTCTAGCCCAGCATCCTGCTTCCCACAGGGGCCCAAGAGATGCCTCTGGGGAGCCCACAGGCAAGAGGTATGTGCCTGCCCTCTCTCCTGCTGCTGTGGCTCCGGTATTTGGAGGTCTTTGAGGCTGGAGGTGGCCTAAAGCTGCCCTACTAGGAGCCACTGAGAGACCGTTAATTTGTCTAAGCCCCTTTTAAAGCCATCCAGGCTGATGGCTGTCACCACATCTTGTGGCAGAGTGTTCCATAGATCAATTATGCACTATGTGAAAAAGTATTTGCTTTTGTTGGTCCTAAATTCCCTGGCCTTCAGTTTGCAACATAAGCACAGCCCTGCTGGATCAGGCCCATCTAGTCCAGCATCCTGTTTCACACCGTGGCCCACCAGATGCCTATGGAAGCCTCCAGGCCGGAGTTGAAAGGGGCCTGCCCTCCCTCCTGCTGTGACTCCCCGGCAACTGGCATTTAGAGGCTTCTGGCCTTTGAGGCTGGAGGTGGCCCGTAGCCCTCTGACAAGTAGCCGTTGATAGACCTCTCCTCCATGCAGTTATATCCAAACCCCTCTTCAAGCCATCCAGGTGGTCAGCTGTCAACACATCTTGTGGCAGAGAGTTCCATAGATGGATTACGTACTACGTGAAAAAAGTCCTTGCTTTTGTTGGCCCTAAATTCCCTGGCCTTCAGTTTCAGGGGGATGACCCTCGGTTCTAGGGTCAAGAGAGAGGGAGAGAAATTCCTCTCTGTCCACTCCTCCTCCTCCTCCTCCTCGAAGGGCTTCCCACTTCAGTGCCTGCCTGCTTAGCCGGTTCGAGAGGGTGGTGGGGCCTGGGTGGGGCCGCCTTGCCCACCGGGAGCAGGGCAGCACCTGCAAGGGGAGGCCGGAAGTTGCTCGCCTGGTTTGTGAGCAGCCTGTCTGCAGGACGGGGTGGCTGGGGACCCGGAAAGGGGAAGGAGCAAGCGGGGAGATGGAGGAAGGGGAGACCCAGAGGCCACCGGGAGGGCCGAGAGCGAGCCCAGGGCCTGCCCCAATGAGGACTCTCCTCCCCCCGGCCGCGTGCCACTTCGCTTCTGCTCAGGATGCCCAAAGGCGCGCAGGCAGCGGCCCACCCCACACCCCACGGCTCACCCCCCCCCCACTCCTTTATCTCTAGTCGGGAAGCCAGCAGGGCCCAATGTGACTAAATAAGGCAAAGTCTCTGGAAGCCGGAGGAGCAGCCGCGAGAACACCGAAAAGTGGGAGGCAGAGGCTCTTCTGGAGAGGGCCAGGAGAGCCGGGTTGAGGGTCCGACGCTGTTTTAAAAGGGTTCGGTGATGACCAGTTTTGAAAGGACCGATCTGTGGGTTTTATTTTGGGGGGTTGTGATGGGGCGGTATATCAATGTGATAAATCAAGAAGATACCACAAACAAAGCCAGGCGGGGGGAAAGGCAGCCCTCAGGACCCCAGCCCAGAAAATAAGGGCCAGCAGCAAGAGGGGAAAGGGAGCTCAGGGGCCCGCAGAAGGGTTCCGGGTCAAGCCCCGGCAGCAGCATCTCCTCCAGGCAGGGAAAGACCCCTGAGCCCGGAAACCTGGGGGGATGCTGCCAGCCAGTGCAGGCCACACTGAGTGAGGGGACCTCCGAACAGCCCCACAGGATCAGGCCCCTCGAGCCCAGCATCCTGTTTCCCACCGTGGCCCACCAGATGCCCCTGGCAAGAGCGGAGGGCCTGCCCTCTCTCCCGCTGCTGCTGCTGCTCCCCTGCCACTGGCATGGAGAGGCATCCAAGGCTGGCTAGAGGTGGCTCATAGCCCCTGAACTAGTAGCCACTGCTGATAGACCTCTCCTCCATGAATTTGTCTGCATCCTTCTTCAAGCCACCCAGGCTGCTGGCTGTCACTACATCTTGTGGCAGAGAATTCCATAGATCGATTATGTGCTGTGTGAAAAAAAACACTTCCTTTTGTCGGTCCAAAATTTCTTGGCCTTCCGTTTCATGGGGTGACCCCTGGTTCTAGCGCGGTGGGAGAGGGAGAAACATTTCTCTGTCCACTCTCTACACCCCTTGCATGATTTTATCCACCTCTATCATGTCTCTCCCAGTCTTTCTTCTAAACTAAAAAACCTCCAGGTGTTGTAGTCCTGCCTCCTAAGGAAGGTGCTCCAGCCCCTGATCCTCTTGGGGGCCCTTTGCTGCACCTTCTCCACCTCTATAATGTCCTTCTTAAGATATAGTGACCAGAACAGTCCACCATACTGTAAATGTGGCTGCACCGTAGTTTTGTGCAAAGGCATTATAATACCAGCAGTTTCATGGTCAACCCCCTTCATAGGAGCATAGGAAGCTGCCGTATACTGAGTCAGACCCTTGGTCCCTCTAGCTCAGCATCGCCTTCCCAGACTGGCAGCGGCTTCTCCCAGGTTGCAGGCAGGACTCTCTCTCTCTCAGCCCGATCTTGGAGATGCTGCTGCCAGGGAGGGGACTGGGAAGCTTCCTAACGATCCCTAGCATGGAACTGGCCTTTTCCACAGCTGCCGCACATTGAGTCAACGCTTCCAACAAGCTGTCCAACCCCCCACCCCAAGATCCCTCTCCTGGTCAGTCGCCAACAGCTCAGTGTATATGGGAAGGTGGGGTTTTTTTTGGCCCCGACATGCATCCCTTGACACTTTCCTCCACTGACCCGCACTGGCCGCTTTGTCGCCCCCAGTTGGAAGAGATCCTTTTGGAGCTCCTCGCAATCCCCTTTGGACTTCACCACCCTGAACAGTTCAGTGCCACCTGCAAATCTGGCCGCCTCGCTCCTGAGGAGCAGCAGGGAGGCAGCGGCAGGGGGCAGACCCCCCGATTTCCCTGCACGAGGTCCCCGGTTCAACCCCTCGCTTCTCTGCTTGTAAAAAAGCTACCCTGGTCACAGGACTGGGGGTGGCGGTGGGGTCTAACCACCAGCTTTTAGGAGGACCCACGAAAGTGTCACAAACGTCTCTCCACTCGTCAGTCCGACTACAGCAGCCGCCCTGCCTCGGCTTCCGGAACGCCTTTCCCTCCTCCAGACCCACACACCTGCCTGCCTGCCCTCGCGACACGCCTGGGAAAGCCCTCCGCCCAGCCCAAGGCCCCGGGGAGCTGCTGCTGCTGCCAGCCCGAGCCGACGGACCCGGGGTCTGGCCCCGCAGGCAGCCGCGCGTTACCTCCAGCACCGGCCCGGCTCCCAGGATGGTCCGCTCCACCCCGCTGGCGTAGCCCTTCTGGCTGAGGGCCGTCAGGCAGTGGATCAGGAAGTGGGTGCTCTGGGTCTTGCCCGAGCCGCTCTCCCCGGAGATGACGATGCACTGGTTGAGGCGCTGCTTCAGCATGGCGTGGTAGGCCACGTCGGCCACGGCGAAGATGTGGGGCTCCAGCCGGCCCAGCGGGTGGTTCTCGTACATCTGGACGTACTTGGGGTTGTAGATGGGCAGGAAGTTGAAGGGGTTGAGGGCGATCAGGATGCTGCCCACGTAGGTGTAGATCTTCTGCTTCTGGAAGCGGCGCTTCAGGTTCTCCAGCAGGCTGCTCTCCGTCAGGTTGGGCAGGCTGCAGAGGTCGCTGAAGTCCTCCTGCTGCCAGGGCAGGAAGCCCCGCTCCACCAGCCGCCGGGCCGCCGCCGCCTCCTCCTCCCCGGCGGAGGCGGCCAGCGGGGCCGGGAGGTACCGGATGCTGCCATCGCGGTTGCGCTCTTGCAGCAGGAAGTAGTAGCCGTCCTGCTGGGGGTGCTCGTCCTGGGCCCGGCGGGGCCACAGCAGCACCCGGTGGACGGGGGCGTCACTCCCGTCCAGCACCCACTGCTCCCCGCCGGACTCCTTCACCTCCACCAGCGCGTACTGCCCGGAGGGGTCCAGGCGCAGGGAGGCCACCGCCTGCTGGATGACCTCGGCGGCGGCGGCGTCCTTGGTGGCCACCACCCGGCAGCAGGAGGCGCTCTCCGCCGAGAGCTGCGGGTAGATGTGCAGCGCGTAGGCCCCCGGAGGCGGCTCTGGGCACGCGGCCGAGTCCATGGCACTCATCCTGGCCCACGCCCGGCCTCGGCATGCTGGGCCACAGCCGGTCTCTGCGGGAAGCAGGCAAGGGAGGCCAGCGTCAGAGTCGGGGCCAGCACAGGCAGCAGCCCCACCCCGAGAGAGAAAGGGGGGGGCTGGCCAGCTCCGCAGGGGAGGAGGTGGCCGAGGGGTGAGCTGAGGAGACCCGGGGGGGGGCAGGGGGGAAGGAGGCGGGGAGAGGACGCCGGCCGAGGTCGGGGATCAGGGCCCAGGAGCGTCCTGGCGGAGCCTCCGGAGGTGTTCCCTGCCAGAGGGGCTCCCGGACGTGGCTGACTGCAGCTCCCATCATCCCCTGCCAAAGGCCACGGCCGCCAGGGGTGCTGGGAGTGGTAGTCAGCCACGTCGGAGGCCCCCCGAGCACACTGCCGTCAGCCCCTCGGCTCTGGGGCCGCAGCGGTTCCAGCGGAGGTCTCGCCAAGCCCCCGCCCGGCACGGGGCCCCCAATCTGCGGCCGCCCCACCATCCCTGGGCAGGAGGAGGGTCCTCCGGCCAGCGCCCCCGCCCCTCCCCGCCCCGGGACAGGACCAAAGGGTGGGTCCGAGGTCTCCCCACTGCTCCTCCTCGGCAGCCACGTCGTCCGCGGCGCCCCAAGCGCTTCTCCTCCCCACACCAGGCGTGCTGTTTTGGGGAAGTCAGGGCCGCCCGGGGACACTTCCACGCACCCAGCGTCAAGGCCGAGGCCGGAAACCGTCGGTTCGGGGGCCGCCCGCTTGGCGCTGCCGGCTCTGGGGAGCTCCCAGCCCGCTCAGAAAGGCAGCCGGCCATGGCCCCCTCCCTCCCCCCCCATGTCACACCCAGGGGGCGGAGGCCACAGCCACACTCGCCGTCTGGCATGCAGAAGGCAGCGGGCTGAGGCTCGCCAGCAGCAGAGCTCGGCCTCTCTCTGGCCCAGACCTGGAGGGATGCTGCCAGTCAGAGCGGGCAAGCCTGGGCAAGGTGGATTTCTAGATTTTGTTCCTGGTGGTCACACTCCAGCCAAGCCAAGCCACACAGACACACACACAGAGGGCAAAGATCGGCGGGGTGTGTGTGTGTGCGCTGTGAGGAAGGAGGGGCTGCTGAGCCAAGCGCGCTCCCAGGAGGGGCACTGATTGGCGTGCGGCTGTGACGTCCAGCTGACCGGGGGCCCGGCAGCTTCTTGGTTCCGCCACAAGATTCTGGGCTCCCGGAAGGAGGGAGTCAGTCATTCCCAGCCGCTGGTTTGTTTACAAGACGGAAGCAGAAAGCAGCACCCGGCCTTGATGGCTTCAAAGAGGCCAAGCCGGCAGCGAGTTTGTCTTCTCTCTCCCTCTCTCACAGACACACACACACAGACACACACACTCACGAGCAGGAAAGGAGGAGGTCCCAGCCTGCCCTCCGCAGCCCCCAAGCCACGACCCCTCAGCCCCCCCCCCCGCTGCCACTAGCCCAATCTGCAGCCTGAGGCTATGTGCACAGTCCACAGCGCCCTTCCCCCCGCCGCGGGCATCCTGCCCCTCCCACCGGGAGGCCCCCGCCTGGGAACCTCTCAAAGCCCCGAGCGGGTCCGGCCCCAGAGCAGCCAGGGAAGGCCTTTCCACACAAGCCCGCCTGCTGGCCGACGGCAACCCACGCGGCCAAGCGGCCAGAAATGATTCTGGGGTCACCGCCCCGCTTGGAAGCCAGGGAGGCAGCGGACAAGCCGGTCACCCCACAGCAACAGCCGCCTTCAGCGCCGGCCCTGGGAAGCCAGCAGGAGGGGGAAGGCCGGATCCAGACAAGCACCACTGACCGGTGGCTGAGTCCAGTATTTCCCGACACACACACACACGGTCAGCATGTGTAGGAAGAGATCCAAAAGGAACAGCCGGACAACGTCTGGAAAGGTCAGCAAGACACAAGCCAGTTTACAAGGAAACAGGCCTGCCCTGTGACCTTCCTCCAGCAGCCGGTATTCGGAGCTAGACTGTCTCCGGACCTGGAGGTTCCATCTCCCACTCTTGATCAACAGCCACAGGCAGACCCAGGAATCTGCCCAACCTGCTCTTCCTAAGAAGGTAAATGTAATCAATTAATCAACCAACCGATCAAGAGCACCTCCTCCCTGGCTCAGAAGGCGAGTCTCCTGTCTCCAACAGGGGTCAGCCATGAAGCCTACAAGAAGAGCATGAAAGACAGAGCGCCCCCCTGCTCTTCATCCCCAGAATCTGCTAGCCACAGGTAGACTCCCTCTGCACGTGGATGTTCTACTCAGATCCCATCACTCCTATGGTGACTCTCTCTCTCTCTGAGGTCCTACTCCGTTCTCTTTCCAAACGACAGGTTTCTCTCTGCTGGGCGCTTTCCAGAGCACCCGCTACAACACGGTCACTACATGTCTGCTTCCATACAGCCTGTGTTTCGACCTCGCAGTCCCTGCACAGGCAGGCAGGGGCCCCACACATTCCCGATGCCGGGTTTGAGCCTTGTGTTTTAGTCCTACAACGTTGCAGGTGCATCACAAACACACAAATAGCTGCATTCCCCCCATGGTCGGAGGATTGCGCAAGCTATTGACCTTTTCAAAACGAAGCATTCTACTGCTGAACAGCCAGCCGTCTGGGAGGCCCCCAGGGGAGGAGAAAGGAGCTTCTCCCCACTCCCACTGGAAAAGGTAGCCCGGTTTGCGCAACCCGCCCCCCCACCCCCAGCAACACCCCTGCATGCCTTCAGAGGGGGCCCCCACCTCCGGCAAGGCCCGCGACTACCCAAGCCTGGGAGGCAGCAGGCAAGGAGGGGCCTGCAGGATCGCGGAGAGCCAGAGGGAACCGCCCCTCCCTGGAGGAGCAAAACGAGACGCTGCGGATGGCATCATCTGCCCCCCCCACCCCCACCCCCGGCGCTGCCACAACTCACGTGGCGGTCGGAACAGGCACCGCTTTGTGCCTTTGGGCTCCGGCGGAACGAACCGGCTGCAACGACCGACACGGCTCCGATTCGGGAGAAACGAAGGACTCGGCGCGTTCAGGCCGGGCGCGAGGCAGCGGTTGGGGGTCAGCCTGTTTCCCACCCAGGTGGCTCCATGACACGCTGGAGGCTGGCGTCCCTTCTCCGGCCCACGCTGCTGCTGCTGCTGCTGCTGCTGCTGCCGCCTCGGGAGGCTGCTGGCCAAGGCGAGGAATGCTCCGGAATCCGGAGGCCGAGACCTGGGCTCTCTCTGGGTCCGCCCCCCGCGTGCCGGGCGGCCGCTCCTTCCACCTCCCCCCGCGCGAGGCAGGAATCACTCACAGGAGAAGCGGCTCCGGCGCTACCTTCTCCAAAACGGGAAGAAGCGCTTCTGCCTTGGCCGGCGGCGCGCTGGAGGGACTTCTCCCTTTGCAAAGAGCTCTGCCAGCCCGGGTCCAAAAGCTTCTTGGAGCGGGCCTCCTGCAGACTCGGGGTTTCAGCGCTCTGCCGCCCCCCCCCCGCCAAGCGCCTCAGAGACCCTCCCCACGTGAGTCTCTCCAGGAGGCTGGAAGAGGCGGCAGGCAGGCAGGCAGGCAAGGTCTGTCCCCTTGACGGGTAGCGGTTTCGTCTACCCAAACCCATAATTTCAAGCCGCATGTTTGACTGGTGAATCATGCCGGAGCTAAAAAGGGAAAGCTACCATTAGGACCCAACAAAATGGCCCAGCTTGCACATTTTCTCCTCGCGCAGAGTCCCCCATTTCTCCACGGGGCTTTTTCACCCACGGGGGAGGCAGCCTCCAACGGCTCATTATTGATTTGCGTGCATGCGCAATTTCAGCACGCACACTCTGCAGTAACCTCGGCCTCCTCCCGGTACGGACAAGAGCCTTCGCAGCAGCCCATCGGCATCTTCGGAGCAGGGACCACAACATTTCCCTGCCTCGGGCCCGCAGGTGTTGCTGCACTACAATTCCCATCATCCGCCGCTGTGGCTGGGGATGATGGGCTTTGTCAGCCAACAGCCTCTGGGGGCCCAAAGGGGAGAATCCCTGCTTTTAACCCTAGGCCAGTTTGAGGGCCCTGGCCGAGAAGACTGCAGGGAAGAAGAAATCCCCAAACCACGAAGAGCTTTTTCTGCTCTAATTCCCCCCAACGAAATCTGGCAGAGGCATTTTGCCTCTCGCCTTGGACTTTATTCAGCTCTGGCTGAACCCACGGCCCAACGAGGCGGCTTTCATACGTGTGCCTGCCTGCGCATGCGCGCACACACCCCCCCCCCCGCAGGGTCTGAAATACTCAGAGGGCTTCCTCTCCAGAGCGCAGCCTCTCTCTCACCTTGGTCCGGGATCGGCATTGCATCGCGGGCCACAGGCCGTGTGTGGCCTACAACACAAAATCCCGGCCGAGACGCTCCGCTTCGCTACCAAAGAGGCACCCGAGAGCTTTCGGAAACGGAGCTGCCCACCCGCAAGAGGACCTTGACATGAAGGGAAGGGAAGTCAGAGGCCAGACATCAACAGCAGCCTTTACAAGGCTTTGCTAATCACAAGGCAAACATCGGGCCGGTCCATGCCAAGGTGAGGCAGAGAGACTCTCTGTGTGTGTGTGTTGTGTGTGTACACATGCATACACACACACACACACACACACACAAATGCACCCTAGAGCAAGCAGTCCAGGCTCCACAGAGGGTGCCAGGAAGGCGGCTTGAATGCAAACGCCTGTTGAGGTTTCCAAACTGGGCGTTGGGGGGCTCAGTTTCCAGATGTCTCACCGCCACTTTCGCCCTTGGTCAGAACTGAGCTACAGCAGCGACAGGGTGAAGGCCTTTCTTCTTCCTCACCGGACGCCTCCCCCTGCCTAGTCCAGAGTCTCGCTTCCCACAGCAGCAGGGCAGAGCCCTCGGGGGTCGGCAAAGCAGGGAGACAACACCTCTCTCCTGCCCAGCAACCAATACTTGGGGATAGACTGCTACTGAACACGGGGGCTCCACTTAGCTATCACGATTAATAGCTGGGAGGAGCCTGATCCCCTTGTAAAACTGCCACCATGTATCGTGGCAGCAAATTCTGAGCACTTCACCGAGTGCAGACGGCCGGCCGTTAAACGGCTGCCCCAAAGGCAAGCGGCTCCTCCAGCAGGAACTACGAAGACGGGCCCTTCAGACCTGTGACCAAAAACTCTCCCTGCTCCTGAACGCTTCTCTCTCCACGGCCCCAAACCACTAGACTCGGACGCTGCTTTGGAACTGAGGAGCCGAACTTTCTCTACCCTGAACGTGGCAAAATGCAACCGAGCCTCAGAGAGCAACCAGGACTGCCAGAAGGGCTGGGAAGGGAGAGGACAGAGGCCGGCCGGGTGTTTTCGGAGTGAGGAACAGACGCCTCAAACAGCTCATCCACCGTCTGCTCCGCCAACTCAGCTCACCCGTGAATCACAGTTTTCAGTCAGAGAGGCCGGCCTGCCCGCCCGATGCCAAGGCCCCCAGATCCGTGCCCCCCTCTCTCTCTCACTCTCCCGCAGACACTTTTCAGCACACGCGGAGTTTAGCTGGCTTGGAATTATTCAGCGGGACGAGCCTTTTCGGCTCTGGGAGCACCGAGCCCCAGATGACGGAGAAAGAACCGAGTCCGCTTCTGGAAGGGGGGGGGGATCAGGTCTTTGTTTAGCCAGCCAGGCGGGTTGCCTCCGCCAGACGCAGCAGCAGCAGCAGCAGCAGCGTGAAAGGTCCAGCTCATGTTGGAGCAGAGCGGAAGTCACAGCATCTGAGCAATGCGGGGGGGGGGGGAGGAGGAGGGAGGCCCCCTCCCACAAAGGTCCCGAGGGAGCTTGTTCCAAGGAGGGGAAGGACGCCGCTCAGACGCACAGAGGGAGGGGCTGCCCCCTCCCTCCAAGAGGAAGCCCTTCTGAAGTCCAAGGCAGAGGCGAGACAGAGGCGAGGGCCAAGGGAGGGAGGCCCCGGAGGCACCCTTGCTTCTGGCCAGAGTCACCGGGGGGGGGGGCCCCTGCCGCAGGAGGGCGGGTGGACCAGCGGGGGGGGGCACCTCTCATGGGGCAAGCCCTCCATGCCTCAGGCCCACGCAGAGGACGACTCCCTTCCATCCTCACAACAACCCTTTGAAGGAGGCTAAGCTGAGAGCAGCCGGGGGGGGGGGTGCATTCCAAGGAGCCCAGCCGGCCGCAGAGAGAGTCCCGTTTTATGTTCTCTCGGCATGCACAAGCACACTGGACTTGGCTCACCCGGCCACTCTCCGTGGGAAGACCCGGGGAGGCCTGCGGCTGTCTAGCGAAGCTTTGGGAAGAAAAGCGGTGCAGGCTTTTCCGAGGGCCCCTTATCCCTACAGAAGGCGGGGAGAGGAACCAAAACACACACCCCGAACACCAGCTGGGAAGGCGAAGGGGCAGGCCGCCTGGGCGGGAGCGTTCCTGCAGGCAGAGGCGTTTTGGGACGGGCCGCTTGGCCAGCATCTCCTCACCACAAGCCCGAAAGTCTCCGGGGCCGGCAACAAACTTCAGATGCAGATGGAAGAGAAGAGCCCGCACCAGAGGGAGGGCTTTGCCTGCCCGCCAGGGACGAGAGGCCGCCTCCCTCCCGACAGCCTCCAGACGCCCAGATCCCCCAAACGGGACAGCCCAATTAGTAATGCGCCTGCGAGGCAGGCTGATGTCAGACGGCCTCTGCTGGGACCGTGCGCCGAGCAGGCTGGATCCCTCGCCCAAGGCCTCACCGCCAACTGGCAGGGCCTCGATTGCAGGGCAGGGAGCAGAGAACCACCCAGCGGGGTGGGGCCGCTTTCTGAAGCACCAGGCTGAGCATTCGGGCCCCCCTGCCTCAAGCAGTCCCGAGCAGCAAGGGGGACACTGAGGCAGGCCAAGCCAGGCGACCCCCCCCCCACTCAGGAACCATTTCATTCCTTCCACACCACTGGTCACAGCTGCACTTGGGCGGCACGGCAAAGCTAGAGATAGAAGTACATTTCGGCCTTCCCCCGCCCACTGCATGAAAACACACCGAGGCACTGACATCCACACACAGACAATTCCGCTGGTAAGCCATGAAGCCGGCAAGGAATGAGAGTCTCTGCCCTGAGGCGCTTGCAATCTGCATGGCCCACCCTCAGGCCTCCAGTTGCATCAGAGGCAGAGAAAGCATTTGCCACACGCTCAGATGTGAATCCCGCCCCCCCCATGAAGTTATGAAGCGAGGGTTGGGGGCCAAGCAGCTGGGACCACCCAGGCCTGCCTCGCAAGGCCCTTCTGAGGAGAAAGAAGCAAGGGAACGCCTGGGGAGCACGCTGGATGTTTGATGCCTTTAATGCTGCACAGGCTGGCCCGTCCTTAGGGCAGGGCGACCAGGGCAACCGCCCCGTGCCCCGCGCTGGGACAGGCCCCATGGGGGAGCAGCCTGCCCTGCTAAAGCTGAACTCCCTCCCCCCGCCCAGCTGGACTGACCTGTAGAGCTGCAGCCTGCAGGAGGAGAGAGGCTGCCCCAGTTGGAGGGACTTCCAGGGGCTTCTCTGCCGGAGCAGCAGCAGCAGCAGGCCCCTCGGAAGCTCTCCAGCCAGGAGACAGATCAGCCCGCGCTGGGCACACCCCCTGCCTTCCCTGCACACCCTCTTCCCCCCAAGGGACTCCCCACAGAGGGAGCCGCCCCCTGGCAATGCCCTCTGAGCCACAACAGCACACTCCCCACCACCCAAGGAAGCGCCACCCCCAGCCTCCAAACCTCACAGCAGCTCTTCCATGGGGACCCCCGCTGCTTTCACCGCTCCCCACAAGCTCCCAGGCCCAATGCCCACCGTCAGGAAGACCTCCAGACACACGGGTGTCCCGTCCCCCAAGCAGCTGCTCTCCACGTGGATCCCCCCCCTCCATCACACTCCTCCATCCCTCACGGCGAGGCTCGGCCCCTCCCTCCTCCGGGGAGCCCGGTCCTGAAACGCCCCCTCCCCCAGAAAAAACCCCAGAGGAGCCGCTGCCTGCCCCACAGGTGGCTCCCCCCCCAGACCCCAACCCCTGCAGACATCACCCTACCCTTCCTCCTCCACCTCCTCTCCCCACGCAGCCCGAGCAATGCTGCCCAAATCCCCTCCTCCCAGCTTTGATGAGATCCCCCCCACCAGGCCCCCCTCAGGATAGATCCACCCCGACCTCCCCCCTCACTCCTCCCCCATGCACGCCCCCCCTTTGGGGGTCCTTCACCCCATGCACTCCATCCCCCCAATCTCCAAGGAAGCGCCCCCACGTGCTCAGACCCCCCAGATCTCACGCACCGCACAGCCCCCCATGGGACCTCCTCTCCCCCCCCCTGGCGTCCCTCCAACGGCGGGGGCGTCCTCCTCCTCCCTCCCCCGTCTCCCCCAGCCCTCCTGCAGCCCCCTTCCATGCACTCGCCGCCCCCTCGCCCTACCTGGACGGAGCGGAGGCGGCCCGCCCGCCCCCAGCCGCCGCGACGGAGCAGCCCCGCTCTCGCTGCCGCTGCTGCCTCCCGAGTCCCGCCCGGCCAGCCAGCCCAGAGCCCCTTCCGGATGCGAGGCGGGGAGGGCAGCCGCGTCGACGCACGCGCGGAGGGACGCGCCCGGGCCGGGTGGGATCGCGCGTGCGCGCCGGAGGCTCACGAGGCCGCCGCCGCTGCCCTCACCCTGGAGGCGGCGGGGGCGGGGCCTGCTGCCTCCCCCCTCCGGTTGGGCGGGCCTGTTGCGTCGTGCGTGTGTGTGAAAAGCGGTATATACATGTTTGTAACCACAATGATAAACGCGCAGAAAGGCTGCGTGCAAAAGGAGTGGGACTACAACTCCCATCATCCGGTGGGACACCCACCAGAGAAGAAGTGGTGCCTACCTCCTGAGAGAGAAATATCCCGGCCCAAAGCGAGCGGGGGGGGAGGATCTCAGAAGACTGGGGTCCCCGGATGTGGCGGGACTACAACTCCCATCATCCAGAGCCACGGCGGCCTCTGGCTTGCTCCATTAGCAGTCCTCCCCTCCTAACTGGGCAAAGCAAGAGGCACCTTTTTAGAGTAGCCTTTTTAGAGCGGGGGAGAGCAGCTGGCCTTCTCCATCCCCAGCACAACACCCCTGCTGGATCAGGCCCAAGGAAGCTCATCCAGTCCAGCCTCCTGTTTCGCATGGTGGCCCACCAGATGCCGCTGGGAGCCAGTTGAAAGGGGCAGGCCCTCCCTCCTGCTGTGACTCCCCTGCGACTGGGACTCAGAGGCATCCTGCCTTGGTGGCCTGTAGCCCTCTGGCCTCTCCACCATGAAGTTCTCCAAGCCCCTCTTCAAGCCATCCAGGTGGTTGGCTGTCAGCACATCTGCAGTGGCGGCTGGTGGTGTGTCCTCTGCCTTGTTTCTCTTTCAGAGGGCGAGTGCGGGACGGGGAGCCGCCTTCATCCATAATTCTCGGTGTGAATTGCTTTGGGGACGCTTGATGGAAAGCGGCCGATCCATCATCTTCCCCGTGTTTGTGGTCTGTGTAAACAGGCTTCAGGCCTGAGGGGCGTAGCAGGAGAACAGCCCTGCGGCTGCAGGATCAGGCCCAAGGAGGCCCGTCCCATCCTCTGGGGAGCCCACAGGCAAGGGGTGGGGGGAGAGGGGCAGGCCCCTTCCCGTGCCCTGGAGAGGCTCTAGCCCTGCTGGCAAACGGAATTCAAGACAAGCCCTGTAAAAAGAAGGGGTTAAATGCAGGTGTAACCTGTATTTTCTCAAAAGGAACAGGACTCGGAACTTAAGACAATCTTCCGATGGCTAATACTAAAAAACCTAGTCTTCGATTCAGGTAAATACAGTAATTGAGCAATTTTAATTCTTTTAATTTTTATGTAGATCGCCTGGAGATGTTTCATAGCAGGCTGTTTATAAATGCAATAGATGAATAAAACAAGTCGTCCAGCCTCCTGCTCCCCTCAACAGCCAGCCAGGGCCCCCTGGGAAGCCCCCCAGCAGGGCAGGAAGGCAAGAGCCCCCCCCCGCCTGGGGTTCAGAGATAAGCAGCCTCTTATCCCCATAGCAATCATGACTAATAGCCAGCCACACACTTCTGCTTGGACTTGTCAGAGTGGGAAGGTGGGTCGGAAGTGTCTAGACAGAGCGCAAGACATTTTGACTCTGCATTTTAACGCAAAGAGGTTCCAGGGGTCTCTGCCCTCTTTTGCTTTCTGCCACCCAACTTGTAACAGCAGGAGTCAGCCCCAGAGAGTCCCCCGGTGGGGGGGCGGGGAGAGCAGGTTAAAGAAACAACCTCCGGAGGAAGAATGCAGAAGTCAAACTTGCAAAAAGGAAGTTTAATGTGAAAATAGTTTAGTTTGTACACACACACACACACACACACACACACACACACATAGACACACAGATCTCTCTCCAAGACAGACCTCCGACACACAGAGGAAGGAGATTCAGATTCCACCACCCGGATCCTGGAAAATGTCGCTCTGATCCTCATCCAGCCAGCAGCCAAAGGGACACGCAGGGCCAGGCAGCCATGGGGTGCCCCACATCCAAGAGCGGCTGCCCACCCTAGCCAAAGTACCAGGGCTTCATGGCCTCCAGCCCCAGAGCATCCTCACACAGCTGCTGATAATGCAGGGACACTTCCTTGCTGACGTCCGCAGACAGGTCCAGCACCTGCTGAAAGGTCCTGGAGAGGAAGAACCCAACAGAACTGAAGGGGAGGGGAAGCTGGTCTTCGACTGAGTCAGACCATCGGTCCATCTGGCTCCATGTTCCCCACACAGGCTGGCAGCAGCTCCGCCAAGGTTGCAGGCAGGCAGGCGTCTGTCTCAGCTTTGCGGCACTGACCACCTTTTTACCAGTTCATCTAAGAGAGGAGCTGTCAATCCTGGGTTCCCAGGTGTTGTTGGACTACAAACCCCATCATCCCATGGATGGGGATGATGCGAGTTGTAGTCCCAACGTCTGGGCAGCCAAGTGAGAGAAATCCCCAACGGCCATTTCCAGGACGTAGGCAGCCCTTTGAAAATGGACTTTCAAAAAAAAGTTTCTAAAACGTTTTTGCACTTTTTGTTTTGTTATTGTTTGTTGTGTTTCGTGTGTTTTTATTGGATGTTTTTAAATGGTGTGTTGTGAGCTGGCCAGAGAACAATTCATTATGGGGTGGCTAACAAAGTTATGATTATTCCTGCCAGCCCCCAAGTTGGCATAAAGCAGCTGGATTTTTGTTAGGAAATTATACCCAGTTGTTTCCCCCAAGGAACTTGAGGCAGCTTAGCAAAGTTAACAAGACTACAAACGAACAAGCCATCGCTCCGAAAGCAGCAGCCGGCCGGCCGCTTGCAGGAGCTCCAGGGCGGGACGGAGGGGCCGTATCCCAAGCTCTCCCCCCCGCCAGGCCCTCCTGCTGCCCCCCTTTCCGGAATACCTTGGCAACTCCACGTCCAGCTGCAGGGCGGCCTGCTGGAGGTCTCGCATGAGGCTCAGCGCCTTGGCGTTCTCTGGGGAGTTGGCTTCCAGGATCTCCCCCAGCGCGCCCAGAGTGCCGGCCAGCAATCTCTCCAGTTCCGCTAGCCAGGACAGAACCCGAGAGGCAGCTTTAGCTGGGATGCACTGAGAGCCCACGGCCCTGCCCCACTGCGGCCAGAGGGAACGGCCGAGGCCCCTTGGGAGTCTTCCAAGGAGCCGGCGACCGGAAGGAGGCGCCCTCGGTCAGTGGGGGAGCCCTGCTGCTGCGTCACACTCGGAAGACCCCCGACTCAGCCCCCCCCCCACACGGCCAGCGGCAGCGCATGGGAAGCCCCCTCTCTGCTCGGGACCCGGGAGGGCACCTTCCCCTACCTAGGAACTGGCTCTTGTCCTCTCCCACGTGGACCCCTCGGAAGGGCAGCTCGTGCCGGGTCGAGTCCAGGGCGGTGGCAAAGCTCTTGTACTCCTCTTGGAACCGGAGGCTCCGCTCAGAAGCAGGGGAAAGCGCTTCAGTCTGGAAACAGAGGTGGGAAAGCAAGACGGGAGGCAGCCGCGGGACCCGACCCAGCCCAGCACTTCGCCGAGTAGCTTCTCCTCCCCGTTTCAGGAGAGCCACAGAACAGCCACTCCGCCAGAGGCTCACCTGGCCTAGCCTCCCTCTCCCCACAGAAGACCGTCAGAGGCCTCCAAGGAGGGCAGGGGTCCAGGCGGCTTATGCTCTCTGAACCTGGGAGGCTCCATTTGCCGCCTGGTTTAGCCACCACTGGTAGGCCGCTCCTCCTCTTTGAAAGCCGCCGTATCTTGTGGCAGTGAGTTGCACAGATTAACAGGAACCCTCCAAACCAGGACTGGGTTCTAACAGCATACATCAGTGAACAGTGACAGATCTACGCGATAGCTGCATGGTCGACAGAGTTAGGGCCCCGTGACCGTGAAGAGAGGACGGCCGTACCATCTCCTCCTGCTCAGGAGACCTCTGCTGCAGCCAACAGTTGCCCTGTGGCCTCTGCAGCCGCAGGGAAGAGGGACGGGGCCTATTCATTTCAGCTCAGCAACCCCTGCCCCCAAGGGCAGCCTGTAGGCTTCCAGCACAGGGAGGGGGCTGCAGCTGGTCGCCCAGCCCAGGCCCGGCAGCAGCCCCCGGCCCCAACCTGCGTCTCCAGGGCTTCCGAGAGCTCCTGCTGCTTCTCCAGCCGCCTCAGCCGGCTCTTCTTCAGCTGCACCTCCTGCCGAAGCCTCCCTCGCTCCTCACAGAGCGCCAGCAAGTTCTTTTCGGCCTTCTCCTCAAAGAGGGCCATGTTCTTCTCCATCTGGCACAACAGAACAGCTCCAAGTTCAAAATCGAGCCACAATAATTATTATTTTTTTAAAGAACCCTCCTCAAGGCTGAAGGTCTTGCAGCTCTGTGTATGGCTGCCCGCCACTTACCTTCACGTTTGCATAGGTCAGCAGGAGCGTCTGCGACTCCAGCATTCGGATCAGCATCTCGGGATCGGAGGGCACCTGCAAGAAACAGAACAGCCGGCGGGGTGGAGTGGTGCGAGTGTCAGACTAGGGCCAGGGAGACCTGAGTTCAAATCCCCGCTGGAACTGCTGAGGGTAACTCTGGGCCATTCACTTCTTTCTCTGCCCAACCTGGTTGTGAGGATAAACTGAACTCTGTGCTCCTTAGAAGAAGAGCAGGATATAGATGCAAATAAATACATTTCCTTCCAGGGCTGCATTGACACAGGAAGAGGCCCTTAAAACGGCTGGCAAAGCAGGTCCCCAGAGTTATGGAGACAGCAACAACTCTGAGATGTCCCACCTTCACAGGCACAGAGAATGGGGAACCTCACCTGTATTCTACCAAAGACAACCACGGGGTTCTCTGCTGTGGTTGCCAATTCAACGGTACACTTTTACCTTACCGCATGACCAGCTCTCCTCCTTGAACTGGAAGATTTCCCTAAAGGCGAAACCTCAGCCAGAAGAGGGGTTTCTTCTCTCCTCCCCCCGCCAACCAGGTAATGACAGAAGCCTGGATGGGAGCGGGGGAACTCCCGCATCCTTGTAGCCAGGAGGCCCAGGGGAAAAGCTGCTCCCCACTGGGCTCCTCTTCCCAAGACGCCGCTCACAGGCGGCACTCACCAGGGTCTGCTCTTTCCTGGAGCCAGCTTTTTCGACAGGCCTTGAGAGCAGCGTCCGGTGGCAGTTCTTGCCTAGAGGCCCAGGGGCCACGGGAGAGACATGGAAGCCGCGTTTAGTGACAGGCTAGAGCCTGCCTCGACGTGGAATAGGTCGTTGTAGGCCATCCAAGTGAGCCGCCTTGCTCTCGGCAGCAGCCAAGAGCAGCCCGGCAGGCGGGCGGAAGGCCTCCTAGGTTCCAAGGGCTCTTTCCTGCACGGCACGCACAGGGGCTGCACTTTGAGAACCAAACACCACCCGCTCCGCCTGGCAGCAGAGACCTAGCCGCCTCGTTCTCGGGATGCTGGGCTTGGAAGAGGGCGCCTACCTTTGACGACAGAAAATTCCAGGTCGGGTCTTGCAGTTCCATGGCCTTCCAGCACAGTTGACTGCAACAACCCAGTGGCCGGTTCTAGGGGCAGGAGGAGAGGAAGAGAGAGAGAGCACACCCCGCCATCAGCATGGATAGTCTGGGGCTAGCTCCTCTTTCCTTACAGTGGCCAAGAACCGCCAACTGCCTTTGAGGGAGAAGAGAAGAAGTCAGCTAAGTGAACAGCTGTGACGGCTACCACCAGTGGTGGCTATTCATCTGTTTTTACGACACTGATTATGCTTTCAAAACCACCTTAGGGTCCTCGGACAGAAGCAGGCGTATAAATGCAAAGAACGGTCCAACTTCCTCTCAGGGTTCCAAAGGTCCAACTGCAGCCCAGCGGTTTTCTGGACGGGCAGGAGCTTATCAGAGCTGGTCTTCAACAAGAAGATCCGTCTTGGAAGAGAAACTCCCCCAAAAGGGCAGCTGGCCTAGAGGACTGAACTTGCCCTGCAGTGCTCCTCTTCACTGCCCGTTCCTCCTGCTCCAGGGCCCCACGGCCAGGGCCCCACATTAGCCAAGTGTGTGCTCCCCTCCACCTTTCCCAGGATTGCCTGCTCTATTCAGGAAGCAGGGAAGCTTCCAACCCACCATTGTGTGGACAATAAGGCATTCTCCGAGAAACAGGGGTCGGCTGCACAAGCCAAAATTCACCTGCCAAGTTCTTCTGCTTCCGGATCCAAATGGACGGTCTCTTTGGAGAGGCTGCCTTTTCCAGCTCGCTGGTGTTAGAGCTGGCCTAGCAATAGGAAAAGGGGGGCGGGGGGACAGACATGCTGAAGCCAGCGATTCTGAAGTCATTTCATGCAGAGTCAAGAGCATAACTGCTGTCGAAATTTAAAGAGGGGAGGAGACCTTGAGGCACACAACACCCCCAATTCACCACACTCTTTGCACCCCGTTCCAGAACACATCTACGTGGAAGAAAGCCTCACTAATTTCAGTTGGCATGACCCCCAATTAAAAGAGATTTGAGGCAACTACTCAAAGGTGTCTTAATTCCAAGTGCAGAGGGCCACCCCCATCGTTTTGAAGAAGATCCACATGGTTCTTTGGGGTGTGTGGGGTGTGCAGCACAGGCACCATCAGAAGAGGCGTTTCCCATTGCTCTCATACAGACAGGAGGGCACAGGTCTCTGAAGGTGGCTCCTGCAACACTCTTACGAAAAACTCTGAATTTTCTCTTCATGCTGCTGTTTCCTTTTGAAGGATCCGTCCCTCGTTACACCAAAGACCCAGCATTGCTTGTTGAGAAGAAACAGAACTCACCTTCCCAGCTCCCTTTTTATCATATTGCAGATAACGGGAAGGCACAATTCTTCCCCCTGAAAGAGAGTAACACAAAGATGGAGCCACGTCTGAAATGCCTCTGAGCACACACAGAGTAGCTTTCCACCCACAGATACACAGACACCTGGTAGAGGAGGAACATTGGAAGCGGCCATCGACTGAGTCAGACCTTTGGTCCATCTAGCTCAGTATTGTCTGCACAGACTGGCAGCGGCTTCTCCAAGGTTGCAGGCAGGAGTCTCTCTCAGCCCGATCTTGGAGATGCTAATAGGGAGGATGGAACTTGGAACCGAGATGCTCTCCCCAGAGCGGCTCCATCCCTTAAGGGGAATCTCTTGCAGTGCTCACTGCTCAGCCCCAGATATTTCTGAGATTCCTGCTCAGCCCAGACATTTTTTGCTCTGAAAGACCCTGGGCAACAATGGAGTGCTTCTGAGCATGTGCAGAGTTCCTCACTCCCTCCGCCCCCGATGCTTTTCGGAGAAGCCCGTTTTTTAAGCGGTTTCTCAAGCCTCATCAGTAGTGCAGCCCCTGAAAAGCCAAGGCCCGTGGCATGGGGAGGGCGGGGCCATCGCGGGGTCAGGGGCGGAGTGTCTGGAGGACACAGGAGGAGGGGCCCGGGGGTCCCAGCGCCAGGCCCTCCCTGCTGGCGGCAGCCTCTCCGGGCACGCCCATCCCCCCAAGGGGGAGAGGAGCTGCTGGGCGTGCCTCTGAGGGCGTGCAGAGTGCAGCCAGCCCTCACCTCTCAGCTTCGGCGGCCGGACGCTCTCCGATGCCTCGGCCGCTGCAGGTTCCCTGGAGAAAAAGGAGAAACGGGGGGGTGAGTGGGGAGCCCCTCGGGTGGAGCCCAGCCCCCCACCCACTTGGACCCCGCCTCACCCGCCCGCCGGCGGCGGCAGCGCCGCCTTTCCCGCCATCGCGGCTCAAACAGGAGCAGAAGAAATGACACGCCTAGAGCGGGCCACTTCCGGGACCCTCCCGCTCGGCTTCAGACTAGAGCCCGGGGCACTTCCGCCACCTCTGTCCCGCCGCGCCTGCGCAGAGGCCGCCCCTTGCCCCCTCGGGCAGCCCAGCCAGCCACCCGCTGGCTCCTCCTCCTGCCTGCGGCGGAATGCGAGTCAAGAGAGGCCCCGCGCTTAGAGTCGTAAACCGGCCGGTATAGACATGTGTCCGGTGAATAAGAATATACATATACATATATTTGGTGTTTGCAGATGATTCAGGAGGCGTGTTTGATGGTGACAGGCGTTCTAAGCGCTATTATTGTAAGTAGTTGTTGGTGGTGTGCGTATGAGAGACAGGCGCGGGGCGCGTCTAGTACGGAGAGCTACCGCCCCGCCCCCACTTCCGCCTCGGTAACCGTCATGGCGGCTGCGCCAGTCTCACTTCCGGCGTGTGCTTCCGCCTCGGCAGCTGTCATGGCCGCCCCGGCCCGGGCACGTGATCCCTCCTCCCCTCCCCGCCCTTAGAGAGACAGCTGGAGCGGCGGCGGCAGACAGGTGAGCTCCCCTCCCGGCGCAGAACAAGGTCCTCCTGAGCGTGTGCAGAGCGCCGCCCCACCCCAACGGCGGGGCACACGTGCAGAGTGCCTGCCTTGCCCCATCAGCGCCCCACACGAGCCCGTATCGGGGTCTCCAGGCTGGATCCCCAGAATGCTTGCAGCTCTTGTTCAGTGGGGAAGGGCCGTTGAATCAAGGCGCTGGCTAGCTGGCAGGCAGGCAGGCATTCAAGAGGTGCGGTCCTCCTCCGCCCTCCCAGGGAAGAACTTTATCCCTGGATTTCTGCCTGGCTTGGCGCTGCAGAGGCACAGAGCCTTCTTCGGCCACGGGGAGGGAGGGAGGAAGAGGGGCAATCCTTCTCCAGCCCCCTAGATTGTGTGAGCCCTTTGGGGACAGGGATCCATCTTATTTATTTATTTATCTATCTATTTATTTATTTATTTATCATCTGTGTGAACCGCCCTGAGCCATTTCTGGAAGGGCGGTATAGAAATCAAATAAATAAATAATAATTTTAATAATATAATATAAGCCAATGGGCTGTGAGTCAGACCCTTGGCCTATCTAGCTCAGTATTGTCTTCACAGACTGGCAGCAGCTTCTCCAAGGTTGCAGGCAGGAATCTCTCTCATCCCTATCTTGGAGATGCTGCTGCCAGGGAGGGAACGTGGAACCTTCAGCTCTTCCCAGAGCGGCTCCATCCCCTGAGGAGGGGAATCTCTTCCAGGGCTCACACATCAAGTCTCCCATTCCTATGCAATTAGGGCGGACCCTGCTTAGCTAAGGGGACAGGTCAGGCTTGCTGCCACCAGCCCAGCTCTCCTCTCCTCTGATGCTCTCACTTTCTCCCCCAGGCTCCCTCTCTGCAAGGATGCAGGCCCGGGGCAGGCAGCTCCTGCGGGGATTCTCCATCTACTGGAAGCCACTCTTCAGAGGCCGCCTTCTGCTAGTGACGAACACCCTCAGCTGCGGGGGGCTCCTGGCGGCAGGGGACACGCTCCGGCAAGCCTGGGAGATGAGGCAGGACCCCACACGGAAGCGCAACTTGGCCCGCACAGGTGGGGCTGCATTCGGGGGGAGGGCAGGCGGAGCGGGATCTCTGGGCAGTTTGCAGCCGCTCCACAAGGACCCTGCGATCCTACCAACGAAAGGGCACCAGTCCTCAGCTTGTCTTGCCCACGATGGGCCAGTTGTCTATTTCTGAGCCTCAATCTTCCCAGCTGTGAAATGGGCCCTTGCCCATCAGAAGAATTTGCTGTTCCTTAAATTGGCGTATTAATATTAATAATAATTTAAAAACTCTCAGTGTTACAGCTGGCCTTGAGCAAACAGCTTCTCTCTCCTTTGGCTGTCTTTGTGCCACTCTGAGGAATACTTGTAGAGTTTTGTGTTGGAATCTCTGATCTGTCATAACTGGGGGTGTCGGTTTCTTCTTGGTTATGCAGCTCATCCCAAGTGCCTGGCTGATTTTGCCCCTAGTGGTGGTCTTGAACTTTATAGTCCATGGTCTATTGCAAAGGGGTTTATCATAAAAACAAAGCAGATTCTGCTAACCTGAAGATTTGCATTTTATTCATTCATTCATTCATTCATTCATTCATTTGGTTGCTGTACCGCCCTTCCAGAAATGGCTCAGGGCGGTTTACAAAGAAAAATAACAAACAGATAAGATTGCTCCCTGTCCTCTCACAATCTAAAAAGAAATGTAAGATGGACACCAGCCACAGTCACTGGAGGGATGCTGTGCTGAGGGTGGAGAGGGCCAGTTGCTCTCCCCCTGCTAGATAAAGAGAATCGCCACAGTAAAAGGTGCCTCTTTGCCTGGTGAGCAGGGGTGCTTTAGTCAGCACACCCCAGCCTAAATTCACTGTGTGCAACAACCCGAGCTTTAAATGTGAGGGGTGGGGCGGGGGGGGAAGAGAAGGGAATAGATCAACACCTTTTGCCCTGGTGTTGATCTGGGGCTTTGTTGAAGCAGGGAAGCGGTTCACGTGGGCGCTGCTGAACTCTTGCTGGCTGGATTTGCTTTCAGAAGCAGAGCCTCCGTTCTGGACTCTGGATGGGGCTTGCTTTCCGAAAGAGCAAAGTTCACACCTCCCCTGCCAAGGAAGAGGACGTGGAGTTTGCTCCTTGTCGCAGGCAAGCCAGACGCCTGCGCTCGGTCTGAGTGGAGTCTTATCTTGCCCGTGGCCTCTCTTGGCCTGGGCAGCTCAGGGCTCCTCCAGCTGGCCTCTTTGGCTTCTCGCGCAAGGAACTGGCGCTGCAGTAACCTCTCTCTCCCCCAGCTCGGATGTTTGCCATCGGCTGCAGCATGGGCCCACTGATGCACTACTGGTACTTGTGGCTGGATCGTGCCTTCCCCGCTGCAGGCTTCAGCGGGATCAGAAACGTCCTGAAAAAGGTTTTCATTGACCAGATCGTGGCCTCCCCGGCCCTGGGGGTTTGGTATTTCTTGGGTAAGGGTAGCCACAAATGGCAGATCTCATCTTCCCCAGTCCATTGTGGCTGGGGATGATGGGAGTTGTAGTCCAATGACAGAACCGCACACAGTACTCCAAATGTGGCCGCACCAGAGAGTTGCATAAGGGCATTACGATATTTGCAGTTTTGTTTTCAATCCTCTTCCGAATGATCCTGAGCATAAAAGAGGAGATCCTTTTGGAGTTCCTCACAATCTGTTTTGGATTTCTTTACCATAAATACCGCCCAGGGACTTCTTTGTATGGGGCAGTATAGAAATGTAAGAAATAAATAGTTTAGTGTCATGTGCAGATCTGGCCACCTCACTGCTTACCCCAACTTCTGGATAATTTATGAACAAGTCCCAGTACAGATCCCTGGGGGACCCCACTTCTTACTTCCCTCCACTGTGAAAACTCCATTTATTCCTCCTCTCCGTTCTCTGTCCTCGAACCAGTTACCAATGGTGAAAGCTACTGGGCTGGATGACTTTACAAGGAGATTAAAGGAGGGCCTTTCACCATACCTGGGAGGGCCTCAATTCTCACCGACCTGGTGCCAGGCAGAGCGGTTAGGGCAGCCTACTGTCCACGCTGGGCCTAGATGGTTATTGTGCATCCTCTAGAGGAGGAAAGGAAGGCATCTTGTGTAATGGAAACTTGGCTCAATTCCGGCCCCTGATTCTGTACTGTCTGCCTCCAGGCATGGGATCCCTCGAGGGCCAGACCCTGGAGGCCAGCTGGCACGAGCTGGAGGACAACTTCTGGGAGTTCTACAAGGTGAGGCCAGCTGCCATACCCCCTCTGCTCCCATCCTGCCCCCCAGGCAGCCGCTGACCTGCTTTCCTCCCCCTGCCCACAGATGGATTGGTGCGTGTGGCCACCTGCGCAGCTGGTCAACTTCCTGTTCCTGCCGCCCAAGTACCGCGTGGTCTACATGAACGTCATCACTCTCGGCTGGGACACTTACCTGTCGTACCTGAAGCACCGCGTGAGTTCGGCCTCCCTCTCGCAGCGACGGAGGGCAGGGAACTGAGACTGTAGCCCAGAAACCAACGGGGCTTCCCCAGGACAGCGGTTCTGCTCTCTCCTCCAAGATCATTTGACTTGGAGATGAACCCAGGACCTCCTGGGCGTGAAGCCTTCTCCTCCAGTTTCCCTTGAACTGGTGAATCTCCAGTTTCTATGGAGCCAGACCCTTGGTCCGTCTTGGCTTCTCTGACTAGCCCCCGCTTTCCAGGGGCTTTACCCATCACCTGCTACCTTTGAACTGGGGGTTGAACCTGCGGTTTTCTACATGTAAAGCCTGGGCAGTGTCCGTTGGTCCCCGCAGTCTGGGCTTCCTGTTCAGAGGAACCTCTCCCTTTCCCTCCAGGGATTATCCCACTTAATCCAGATAATTACTGCAAATTAGTGGTGGAAAATTCTGGCTGGTGGGAGGACAGCAAGCCAAGGGAAATGGTCCAGGAGAAGCCCCCCAGACCACCAGTCCCACAGAGGGAGACTCCCCCTTCCTCTCTCCTCCAGCTTGTGATGGAGCACACAACTATTCCCCCGCCCCACTCCCCCCCCCCCCCGCAAACAGCCATTCACTGGGATTAAACTCTGGGCCATCCAGCATTGCGTCTCTGGAGTTGACTCAGCCCAACACAGAGTGGCAGAAACCACAAACAAGGACCTCATTCCCATTTGGCCATAAACGGTCTTTATCTGCAGGAGATTTTGTCTGAGTTTTTCCTGTTCTTTTCAGCCTAAGCAGCCGTCCGTCACTCTGGAAGAGGATGCCAAAGCCTGCGCTGTCGAAATCCAAACCGCTGGGTGAAGAGGACCATTGGAAAATGCACTGAAGGATCAAAGACGGAACCTTTTTTGGTCTTTTTAGCTGGAGCAGGTCTCTGCTTTTCTCTGGGGGAAAGGAGCTGGGACCTTTTCCTGCAGGAGACATTCGGATCATGCAAGGAACCGTTGCCATGGAGAGAGCACCCCACCGCTGAGGAAGCCAAGAGGTGGGAGGAGAAGGCCCTTGCTCCAAGAATGATCGCTCTGGAGCAACGCGGAGGACTGGGAAAGGGTTCTCTGTAGGATCCGATTTGGCACTGGAACTGGCCTTGTCTCTTCACAACTTCTAGTTGTTCTTTTTAAAAGTGCCAAATCTTTGATTTTTCCTAATTAAAGAAAAACGTGATTTCCTATTTTGCAGTACAGGAGGCTTTTTATTTCTGCAAATAAAAATAAACTGGGGTGGGGTGGGGAAGTTGCCTCTTTTGGAAAAGGAAAGGTGGTGCCGTTGAGTCCGACCACCACAGAGCCCTGTGGCTTTCTGGGTAGAATACAGGAGGGGTTTCCCATTGCCTCCCTCCCGCACAGTATGTGAGCATCCGCCTCCAGCACCTGCCCGATATAGGTGGCTACAAATAGTTCCTAGGCACAGTCTGGGAAGCCCACGGCCGGGGATTTGAACTCGCAGCCTCTTGCTCCCTAGGCAAGCTGCTTCCCCGCTGCACCCCCTTTGGGACAGAACAGCTATTCAGGGTGGCCAGTCTGCCAAACCCTTGAGACAGATGGCAAGGCTCTGTTAGGGATATGCTAAACCAAGCACCAGTGAAGAATTCATCTGCATTTGTTGGGCTGATTTAGCATGGTTTAAGAGCGGCCCTTGCAACGAGGCCGGTTCAACCTTCTTTGTTTACAGGCAGGAGTTTGGGTGGGATCCACAACTGTCCAGTGAGAAGGCCCCACAGGTAAAGGCCCTGAATATCAGATTAGCGCAACACACATTCTGCAGGTGCAGGCTTTGGCCAATCAGTTTCAAAGGTGACGGGTGGGAAGTGATTGGCTGAGCCTCCCTGAACGTTCCAGGGAGGGGGGTATGAACAGAGGGGCTGCAGGGCCTCCCCGGAGGCAGCCCCCTGGCAGAGCGCTGGAGCAAGCTCACCTCAAACTTGCAGGCTTGGTTCGCGATGTGAAGAAAGGCAGGCTGCTGCTGCTTTGTGGAAAGGGAGCGCGGCTGTCTGTGTTGAAATTCCGCAAGGCTGGTAAACCTTGGATTGGTGCTGGATTTCAACATGGATGCAGGGAAACTAAAACCACAGACATCCCGCGGGTGGGCGGAGTGGAACACGGCCGAGTGAGGGGCTCTCTGGGTGGAGGGGTGCTTGAGTAAAATGCTCCTGACTTGGCGGGAGACCCAGTGAGGAAAGAGGCAGCGATGGCCATCCGAAGGCATGAGATGACGCAGTCGAGGTGGCCAGGGGGAGCCCTCGGCCGGCTGAGCAACACAGCGGTGCTGCTGACTGCTCTGGACTGGGGCGAGTTCTGAAATAAAGGCTTGCCGGACACGGAGGATTCTCATCCTTTCGTGGCGGGCTCTGAGAAGAAGCTTGCTCGGCCGTCAGGGTCCCTTCGCTACCTGAGACAGCTGGACCCTTTCCTAACTCAAATCTGATCTTCCAAAAGCTGGTCTGTGCTCAGGCCAAGCTCAGGGTGGACCAGCGACTGATACACTGAAATCCTGCCAAATTCTCTCACACTGGTATGTAAAGGTCCTTTTTTTGACAGCACAGAGCTGGACTGCGGAAGCAAGGCGAATCTCAGAAGAGGAACCCCGACAGGTGAAGCCAAAGAAGTCGGGTTGCCTGCAGCCCAGGTAGCCCCACAAGCAAGGCACAATGGCCATCCTCCACTGCTTGCCCTCAGCACCAGGCATCCACAGGTAGATGCCTCTGGACATGGAGGTTCTACTACGAGCAAACTACTGCAGCTCAAGAGCTTCACAAAGCTACAAGCCCAGCACCAGTACCAACATCAGGTGCTTGATGATCCCACCTGGCATGGCTTTCCCAGGGACACACACACTCTTGTGATCAGCCACTTTTATTCACAATATCTCCTTAGTACAGTGATTTTGTCATTTTGTTTTTTAGGAAACTGAACTTATTTTGACACTTCTGACAGGTTTGATTTTTTTTTTTTTTAAATACAGTACAGCATTCCCCCCCCCCCCCCTAGAAGTAAACTTCACTGAAAAGGGGAGAGAGAGAGAGAAAGAGAGAGAGAGACGGGACATCTGATGCCCAAGCATCTGTAAAACAAACACTGTAGTGTTCCCTTGAAAATAAGTTAATTAAGAGGAGGGGGGGGGGCACGCATTAACAGCGAGTTTGGTCATCCAGAGAACTCAGCCACGGAACAACAGCACTGTTGAGTCGCTGGAGGGAAAAGTTGCTGCACTGAAGGCGAAAGGGGGCAAGAGGCAAGGAGCAGAGGGGAGGCTCAGCTGCCTTCCTCTCCAACAGCAGCAGGTAAGGGGTTAGGGAGAGAAATCCTCCGCTGGGGGGAAAAGGAAATATGCACCCCTGTGATTTTCTCCATTTCCCAACCAAGGAGGCCACCGAGCTGTGGCTGTTTCCACCCCACCCACCTGTTTTCCTTTCTCCTTCTGAATAATATATTTTAAAATAAATATTGTGTCGTGAGCAACTGGAAGAAGAAAAAAGGTTGTTCCTTTTTTTAAAAAAAAAGAGAGAGATGAAAATAAATAAAAACACCACCAGCACAACCACAGCACAGCAATGGGACAATCCACACACGCGCACATCACTGACTTCTATTTACAGGGGGGGGAGAGAGAGAGATTGAGATTGCTTTTTCCCCCTTTTTCTGTACACGGAGGAAGACGGGAGGAGGAGGAGGAGGAGGAGGGAGCACAGCAGGCGCTTCAAGCAAGGCGGGGGCGTCACCCTCCTCCTCCGTCAGACAGAGGACCGGAGGTAACGGGACTGAAGCCACACGGACTCTCTCCTGCCTGCCGGCCCTTTCTCGAGTGGGACCAGACAGGCAAGGGCCTCTAACTGGGGGCCCAAATCCTGCCTGTTCCTTGCAGCCAGCCAGTGAGGTTAGACCTGAAATGGCAGAGGAGTGGCTAAGCCTGGACTGCACCACGGGAACTCCAGGCTCACGCGGCAGAATATCCCCGACCCCCAACCACCTTTGCACGCAAGAACAAGGGGCCCAGCTTGGCCTTCTCCCTGAGACGCTAGATTTCTCTCTTTGGAGTGTCTCATTCCAATCTCCCTGCACGTGGAAAAGTAGCACCTCAGGCAAAATGGTCCCAGGCTACCGGGCCCTGCTTGTTCTCTGCCCAGGGAAGGGTATCCCACCTGGAATGGGCCGGCTCACGCTGCCCTCCTCACCTGCAGTTTGTGTGAACTCAGGACCCACAACAGCAAGGCTCACGAAGCTCTGGCAAAGCCCACCCCCCACCCCCGGGCATTTATGGGGCTCATTCTGCATAGCAAGACACTGCACTCCACAGTTTTATTACTTCGGTCCATGTTTGTGGCGGGGGGAGGAGGCAGCATGCAAGAGGCACGAGAGAAGTCGGGGCAGCCGCTGTCGGGGGGTGGGGGGGCGCTAACTTGCAGAGCATCACCAAAGGTGGGGCTCATCCCAGGACCCAGCTTGGATCACAGCCAAGGCTATAATCCCTCCTCCCAGCCCCATGAATTAGGTGAGGATGGAAGAGTTTTCCCTCCCCACCAGTGCTCAAAAACAAAACCCACCTGGGAAATCGGGGGTTGGATCAGCCATCCTTGTACAGATACCAACATGGGGAGGGGAGAGATGGGGACGGACACACACACACACACACACACACACACACACACACACGGGTGGGAAGGTCCTGGTCCCCCAAGAAAGCAGCAAGGAAATGTCTGAAACTGCAAGACAGGCGAGGGGGGGGAGATTATAAATATATCTGTCTCTATATAAATAAATAAATAAATAACAAAACTTACTAGCACACTTTAAAACTCCTCCTCCTCCTCTACAACATCCCCCCCAAAGGGAGGGTTTTACTCTTCCAAAAGCGGCGAGGCCCACACAGAGTCGGCGGCGCTCTGGGTTCGAGTCCTCCCCTGCCAACATAAAAGATAAGCAATGGGATGGCTAGATGGGGGGGTGACAAGGAGGGAGGAGAGCGAGCACAAACCCTCCAGGATCTCGGGCTCTGGTTACTCGGGGATGCGAAGGGCGTGGGGGGGGGGCCCAGGAGGCAGAGGGGGCCACTCCGAAGTCTCTCTAGCAGGCACAGTCCTGGTGCGGAGGGGCTTGTTGGTCAGCCAGCTGGGGGCCCTGCTTGGCACCGGTGACGGCCGGGTCGGCCGCGTCGAGGGACTCGGACATCTTTTCACAAATTATGTCCACCAGGCGCTCAAAGGTTTGCTTGACGTTGATATTATCCTTGGCGCTGGCCTCGAAAAATTCGAATCCTGGTGGGGAGAAAAGGGGGGGAAAGACACCCGGGAGGGAGGGGGGGAGCTTGAAAGCCAAGGCCTGACGGGAGAAGAGCCAAGAGCAGCCCTGCTGGACCAGGCCGCAGTCGGTCCCTCAAGGCCCTGCATCCTGTTTCCAACAGGGGACAGTCAGGCGCCTCCAGGAAGCCTGGCACTGGTGCCTGTCCCGGGGCCAGAGAGTTCGTGCGCAAGCTCCCCCCACCCCCAGAGCCCACCTAGGCAGCCCCCTGCCCCTGCCCCTCGCCCACCCCTCACTCACCCAAGTGTTCAGCCAGCTGGCGCCCCCTCTCAGACGACACCACCCGTTCGTCCTCCATGTCGCACTTGTTGCCCACCAGCAGCACCTGGGCGTTGTCCCAGGAGTAGGTCTTGATCTGGGTCGACCTGGCAGAGGCCCCCGGGAAGCAGATGCGTGAGGAGGCGCCGTGTCCAGAGCCGTGGGCAGCCTCCTCTCCCAGCCCCAGGCAGCAAAGGGGCTCTCTCCAGGTGCCAGTGGGAGCCAAGCTCGGGCCAAGCAGACACCCAGGATCCAGCCATGCAGATGCAGGAAAGAGACCCACCCGCCCCGCCCTCCTGGCCCGGGGCTCCTTCAAAGGGACTCACCAGTCCTGGACGGCATTGAAGGACTCTTCGTTGGTGATGTCGTACATCAGGATGAAGCCCATGGCCCCCCGGTAGTAGGCGGTGGTGATGGTGCGGTACCGTTCCTGGCCTGCCGTGTCCTGCGGAGGAGAGTGGGCGAGAGGAGAGGCTGGATGAGACCCACAGTTGTTGGCTTAGCAGCCGCCAGGCACACATAAAATCTTTAGGCTTCCTTCTCTGGAAATCTGCACAGGACGGCATTGTTAGGGGGCAAACTCTTCATACACCTTTCAGAAAGCCTCTCAATAAAGTTATTATGTCTAGTAGACGTGCCAAACTATCCTGCTTCGGACACACGATGCGAAGACCCAGCTCCCTCGAGAAGTCCATCATGCTGGGGAAAGTGGAAGGCCAGAGGAGAAGAGGACGACCAGCAGCCAGGTGGGGGGACTCCATCAAGGCAGCCATGAAGGCACCACGGAGAGACCTTCAAGGCCAAGTGGAGGACAGGCCATCATCCTGGAGAGAATCTCTCTCTGTGGTCACTAAGAGTCGACACCGACTGGACGGCACTTAATCAATCAATCCAGACATGCCAGTCAGTTGGCCACCAACGACCTGACCTGTCAAATATTCCTTGAAGAAATCTGCCTCGTTGCCACAACTGGCTTTAAAAACCGACTTTAAAAGGTGGGTGCAGTTGCCTTTTTATTTCTGTTTCCATTTCATTTCATTTCTGTTTGTACACCGCCCCAAACTGCCGTCTCTTGGCGGTTTACAGCAACATAAAACAAATTAAAACAGAAATTAAAAATTTAAAACCTTAAGTCTAGTTAAAAAGCTTGGGTGAATAAATGCGTCTTTAGAGACTTTCTGAAAGTTGTCAGGGATGAGGAGGGCTCCTCTTTCAGCAGGGAGCCCATTCCAGGGTCTCGGGGCAGCAATGGAGAAGGCCCGTCCCCGAGTAGCCACCAGACGAGTCAGTGGCAACTGCAGACAAACCTCTCCAGATGATCTCAGTGGGCAATGGGCCTCCTAGCGAAGAAGACGTTCTCTTAAATACTCTAGGGGTTTAATGCAGTTGGTTTATTAGAAAAATAAACAGTTCTACCTGCAGTCTAAACTGGGTATTCCAGAATAAATACCAAGGAAAAGGACTGTTCTGTAAGCCATCCACAGAAATAAATAGTTTACTTAACATGGTTGAAAGTCGTAATATTTTTTAAATGTAGCTCTACCATCCACATGACAAAATTCTGTACACAACTTCAACAAGACTGTATCTTATTCTCAGTAAATCACACAGTTCCCACATCTGCACAACATTAAATCTCTAACTCCCTTGATACTCTTCTGTTCATTAAGGGTCTGTTTGGTTTTTTTGGGTCATTCTAATCAAGCTCATGCTTGTAAAATGTTTGACAGTTCCACTAACTGATCCCCAAACAGACAGATATGGACAAAAGTTCCGCCCTGTAAAGCTGAATCCATCCCAGTCAACTGGAAATCATTTGAGATATACTGGCTATTTGGTTGATTGATCTCTTAAGTCTGTAATTTCTTGCAATGTTCTGTTGACACAAACATAAGATTAAACTATCTGTTATATATTTTGAAGAGTTAGTTTGTGGGTTTGTTTGTGTAAAATAATGCAAAACTTACCGATTACCTACAGATAACAAATTTTGCATACACAGTCCTGTCACTGAAGTTACCTGAATGCACTATTTTATTTTAAAACACAGAATATGCCGGAGGAAAGGTCTAAATAATAATAAATAATTTTTTGTATTTTTAAAAGAAGAAATTCTGAACCTAATAATAATATCTTAACTGATATTGTTCTCAATTTTTTTTACACTTAATAATCAGATCAATAATTAACAACATCATGCCCAAGAGAAGCAGAAGATCGTTCTCAGATTCAGATTTACTAAGATTCAAATTTGCCATATGTGGTCATTATTCAATAAAATGAATAATGTTTGAAGTGGAAATTCCACGAATTTAAAACTGTTATTTTACTTCCCTTTTGCAAGCACATTAATAAAAATTCTATTACATATATTTCATTTCTTGAACTTCTTTCTGATAAGATGGGCCTTCTCGGCTGCTGCCCCGAGACTGTGGAATGCGCTCCCTGCTGAGATACGATCCTCCCCATCTCTGGCAATTTTCAGAAAACACCTGAAAACCCATCTCTTCGCCCAAGCTTTCTCAGCTTTTTAAAACTTGTTTTTAAATTGTGCTGATTATTTAATTGTTGTTTTATGATGTTTTTAATTGTTAATCATTGTTTTATGCTTATAATTTTTGTTTAATTATTAATTGATTTTAATGGTGTTTTAATGTAAACCGCCCTGAGCCTTTTGGAAGGTTTTAAAAGTTTTAATTAATTAATTAATTAATTAATTAATTAATTAATAATAATAATAATGTGTAATCTACACAAAATGACTTTGCCTGGTCAACGACAGGCTTCACCTCCTAGCCTAAACATGGTTCACTGATCCAGAGAGAGAGAGAGAGAGAGAAGATCTGGGCACACGCTGAAGCCTAGAGTGCACTTCACCAGCATCAGAAACGCCCGTGGCCTGCCACGCCCGGCGGGCCCCCTCACCCAGATCTGCAGCTTGATGCGCTTGTCGTTGCGGTAGATGGTCTTAACTTTGAAGTCGATGCCGACGGTGCTGACGAAGGCCGGGGTGAAGGAGTCGTCAGCGTACCGGAAGAGGAAGGAGGTCTTCCCCACGCTGCTGTTGCCAATGATCAGGATCTTGAACATGTAGTCGAAGTTCTGGTCGGAGGACTCCTTCTGGCCATAGCGGGCATCTGTCGCGGAAGCCATCTGGGGAGGAGAGAGAGGTGGTCAGCCGTGAGGGGCACGAGGCCCCGGCCAGCTCACGCCTCGGGGTGCCCCTTGCTGGGGGAGGGAGATGCTCCCCAGCACGCAGGGCAGCCACATCCATGAAGATCTCTCGCTTCTCCAAAAGTGGGGGCCGCTTTTGGCTCACCACCGAGTCCGTCCCCTTTATCCTCCCCTTCTCACCAACACCTCCTAAGCAACCTCGTTTTAAGCAACTAAAGAAAACCCCCACCCAATGGTTTGCCTTGCTGCATTTCCTTAAGAGAGTGCATATGCGCAATGCTGCAAGGGATCCTTGCGCATGTGTGTGTAAGACTGTAACTCCCAGGGCTGTCGTTTAGAGAAGCATGATGCCGCCATCAGAACTGCCCTGCTGGATCAGGCCCAAGGAGGCCCATCCAGTCCAGCACCCTGTTTCCCACAATGGCCCACATGAGGGCTGGCCCTCCCTCCTGCGGTTGCTCCCTTGCAACTGGTACTGAGAGGCTTCTTGCCTCTGTGGCTGGAGGTGGCCCACGGCCACCAGACTAGGAGCCATTGACAGACCGGCCCTCTGGGAATTTGTCCAAGCCCCATTTAAAGCCATCCAAGCTGGTGGCCGTCACCACATCCTGTGGAAGAGAATTCCCTAGATTATACGATGTGTGAAAAAGGACTTCCTTTTGTCGGCCCTGAATTTCCTGGCCTTCATTTCCAAGGGATGACCCCTGGTCCTAGTGTTGGGAGAGAGGCAGACAAATTTCTCTCTGTCCACTCCATGAATAATTTTCTACACCTCTATCAGGTCTCTCCGTAGTAGCCTCTTTTCCCAACTAAAAAGCCCTAGATGCCTACGAGCCTTGCCTCATAAGGAAGATGCTCCAGGCCCTTGACATTGTGGTCGCCCTCTTCTGTACCTTTCCAAGTTCTACAATGTCCTTCTGAAGATACGGTGACCAGAACTGTACACAGTACTCCAAATGTGGCCGCACCAGAGATTGGTATAAGCGCATTATCATATTAGCATTTTAATTTTAAATCCACTTCCTAATAATCCCTAGCATGGAATTTGCTGCGTTCACAGCTGCCGCACACTGAGTCCACACTTCCAACGAGCTGTCCACCACGACCCCAAGATCTCTCTCCTGGTCAGTCACCGACAGCTCAGACCCCATCAACGTAGATGTGAAGTTGGGATGTAGGTTTTTTGCCTCAGTGTGCATCACTTCACACTGGCTTACACTGAACCATGTTTGCCATTTTATCGCCTACTCCCCAAGGTCGGAGAGATCTTTTTGGAGTTCCTCACAATCCGTTGTGGATTTCGCTGCCCTAAATAATTCCAGTATATGGAAGTGAAGCCGGGATGGGTCTGCTCAGTGCTTGTATAGGAGCAGTGGTCCCTCCAATAGGGAATTCCAGCTGCTGTTGACTACAACTCCCATAATTTCCATCCAAAGGCCATCACGACTGGGGATGCTGGGAGCTGTAGTCAACAACATCTGGAAATCCCTGTTAGAGGGCACCCCAACGGGCTCCATTTTAAGGCCAAGCCAAAATACTGAATAAATGAAAGGAGGCTACAATGCCACTGCCTTGCTGAAAACATGGTCTGACTCTGGTCTTGCTTGCTTGCTTGCTCCAGTTGGCAGCCCCATCCTGACCACCGTGTTTCCCCCTTCAGTTATGAAAGGTATGACTTTCAACGCAGGGTACTGACTACAGCCAGACTAAACCAACACAGCCACGTCACACTCCGGTGTGGCCAAGGGACTGTTGAGGGGTGTGAGGAGAGACATTAAAACCCTCACACAGCGGAGTATGCTCTGATGGGAAAGAAGTTCAGCCCAGAAGATTATCTGGGGACATTAGGTTGAGCTCAAAAATAAAGAAAGATCTGTGAAGGAACTATCCCCTCACTTACTGAGCGAGAGAGCCACAGAACAGCAAACCCAAACAGGCACTAGCCTTCAACTGACCAATTCTAACTCTAACTGATGCAGAGACCTACCAGCATCTCATCAGGCCTCTAGTGGCCAGACGGAATTATTGCGGCGTTGAGTGTCGGCCCAGGCCCGGGGAGTGGAGAGGAGAGCTGGTCTTGTGGTAGCAAGCATGACTTGTCCCCTTAGCTAAGCAGGGTCTGCCCTGGTTGCATATGAAAGGGAGACGAGAAGTGTGAGCACTGTGAGATATTCCCCTCAGGGGATGGAGCCGCTCTGGGAAGAGCAGAAGGTTTCAAGTTCCCTCCCTGGCTTCTCCAAGATAGGGCTGAGAGAGAGATTCCTGCCTGCCACCTTGGAGAAGCTGCTGCCAGCCCGTGAAGACAATACTGAGCTAGATAGACCAATGGTCTGACTCAGTATATGGCAGCTTCCTATGTTCCTATGAGTGTCTGATCTATTGTGCATTGACCATAGTGATCCTTGCATGAGAACTGAGCGGGGAGACAGTGACACTCATTGGATTTCTCAGGGGGTGGACCCTCACGCCCTCCCCTCACTCAGAGGCTGTTTCCTGAAAAGAGCTAAATTCCACCTCCTCTTCGGAAACAGATTCAAGGGGCCACAAAACCCTCACACCCCAATCTCTCTCTGCCCAAGAGAGCCCCCAAACCCTGGAATCCAGCCCCTAATCGGAACCGGAACCCTTCAAGATGGGCACAGATGGAATGCTGGCTGCTGGGGCACGCCATGTGCACTCCGAGTGGGGCCTTCTCGACTCAACCTGAGCAGAATCTAAAATGAACGGAGCGGACACCCAAAAACTTGTGAGCGCAGGCACGTGTGCATGCCTTGGAGAAAAACACTGTGCCAGGCTGGCTCCTTCACGCTTCTTAGATCTGCAGTGAAGAGGGCAACTACTCATGACGACTAATAATCAAGCCCCCAGATGCAGAAGCAGTATACCTCAATATCTGGGCACAATCACCTCCCTGCCTTGCCGGCGGGCTTCCTATCCGAGCTGGCCACTGGGCTAGATGGATGGACCCACTTGGGCCTCGTCCAGAAGAGATGCTCACACAGTGCTGAGAATCCTCCCTTGGGGGTCTGCAGCCTGCACCACACAACTACGGTTCCCTGGAAGAAGAGAACCCCCCGTGAACCTGTGGAAATCGGGAGTGCAGAAAGGCCTCCGTCCTGCCCTCGTCCCAGAAGGAGGGCGGGCCAAGGCTGGACACCATCTCTCTGCTAATCAGCCGCCTGCCAAAAGGCACTAAGCAAACTGGGGGGGGGGGGGGGCAGCCCTCTTGGACCGGATTAGCCACCTAAACAAGTTTTAGTCGGGCAAAAGACGACCGGCTGTGCCTGCTTTTCTGGGCCCCGGAAGGTGCCTGGGCTGGCAACCGGTTATGGCAACTGGGAAGAGGCCTGCGTGCCCAAGGCGGGCTCAGAGCGCAGCCTGCTTGTGGCTACTGACTGTGCCCAAGAGACCCTTGTGACCTGGCGTGTGGCTTGCAGCGTTTCACGAGGACTCCGGGCAGAAGGATAAGGAGGAAACGGGATTAGGAGGGAGCCAGGCAAGGAGGGAGTCTCTCGGCCTCTGAATGAGAAGGTGGGGGTGGAGGAGGGCTGGCTTGGCACTAGCCAGCCTGAATGGTCCCCTTGGCTAAGCAGGGTCTGCCCGGGTTTGCATTTGAATGGGACACTAGCTGCGTGAGCACTGGAAGATCTTCCGCTTGGGAGACGGGGCTGCTCTGGGAAGAAAAGCACCTGCCTACTTGCATGCAGGAGGTTCCCAGTCCCCTCCCTGGCAGCAGCAGCATCTCCAAGATCGGGCTGAGAGAGACTCCTGCCTGCAAGCTTGGCGAAGCCGCTGCCAGTCTGTGAAGACAAGACTGAGTGAGGTGGACCAGTGGTCTGACTCAGTATATGGCAGCTCCCTCTGTTCCTAGGGTCAGCCATTTCTCTCTTTGCCTTTCTTGGTCGCATTTCAGAAAAGTCTGAAGAGCGCTCAGCCATGGTGCCGCCTCCCAAAGCTGCCACAGAACTGTCACATCTCTCGCCCGGCCGCCTGCGGTGAGCAAAAATGGCCCCCCAGGCGACCTGGTAGGGAATGTTTCAACTTGAAAGAAGCAGGCGGTTCTTGATCTTTCGGGCAACAAGTGTGCTGGAAATGAGCAATGGAAGAGAGAGTATGCCTGCCTGCATACTGAAGGCGACAGGCTAGTAAGATTCTTTTTGAGGCCAGCAAGTTTTCTGGACCAATTTGCAAGGCTGACAGCACTGCACTCCGTGACATCCATCCTTGTTCTGGAGAGCTGCACAATTTCAGCCCTCCAGCTGCCGTTGGACTACAGCTCCCATCACCCCCCGCCACGGTGGCCAACAGTCAAGGATGATGGGAGTTGTAGTCAACAGCAGCTGGAGGGCCGAAGTTGCTTATTGCTTTCTCTGTTAAAATGTCATTGTAAGCCCATCGAGGCAGGGATCTGTCTGGCTCGGCTTATGGGGACTCTGCAAAACTCCACACGGGAACATTATCAGGGTCAGCCATGCTGGGCAGTTGACTGGTGACCTATTGCCCATTGTTCTGCAAAGACAGGACACCAGATATGCCCGTAAGAACAATCTTGCTGCAAGCTCAGTAAAGTGTGCCGTTAGTCAGTGTCGACTCCCGGCGGCGTCCACAGAGCCCGGTGGTTCTCTTTGGTAGAATACAGGAGGGGTTGACCATTGCCTCCTCCTGCGCAATATGAGATGATGCCTTCCAGCATCTTCCTATATTGCTGCTGCCTGATAGAGGGGGTTCCCATAGTCTGGGAAACACACCAGTGGGGATTCAAATCGGCAACCTTCTGCTTCTTAGTCAAGCATTTCCCCACTGTGCCACTTAAGGTGGTACCTTAAAAACAAAAACAACCCCCTGCTGTTATTTGGCATTATTTATATGGCCAAATAACTATTTATTTGCATATAAATAATTATTTATATTTGGCATTATATGACTATTGCAATGCGCTCTACGTGGGGCTGCCTTTGTACGTAGTTCGGAAACTTCAATTAGTTCAGAATGCAGCAGCCAGATTGGTCTCTGGGGTAACCCGGAGAGACCATATTATCCCTGTTTTGAAACAATTGCACTGGCTGCCGATATGTTTCCGGGCAAAATACAAAGTGCTGGTGATTACCTTTAAAGCCCTGAACGGCTTAGGCCCGAGTTACCTTAGAGAGCGCCTTCTTCTGCACAATCCCCACCGTACATTAAGGTCATCTGAGGAGGTCCGCCTCCAGTTACCACCAGCTCGTCTGGTGGCGACTCAGAGGCAGGGCCTTCTCTGTAGCTGCTCCTGGGCTGTGGAAGGCGCTCCCTGCGGAAATCCGTAATCAGAATTCTCTATTAGCCTTCAGGAGAGCCCTTAAAACGTATTTCTTTGGCCTGGCCTTCCAGGGTTTTTAAAATTTTAACCTGATTTTGGGGCTTTTAATTACTGTAAACTGTTTAATTGCTGTTTTAAAATGTTTTTAAATTGTTAATTGCTATATATTTTTAAATTTGTTTTAGCTTTTTATTGTTTTAGTGGCTTGTTTTAATTGTAAACCGCCCTGAGCCATTCTGGAAGGGCGGTATATAAATCAAATAAATAAATAAAATAAATAATAAATTATTTCCATTTTAATATCTTTTTTTTTAATGGTAACAGCAGGCCAACCCTGGTATCCCAAGATAATAGCTAAAGGGAAGAACAGTTCACCTTTACATTCTCCTCACTTCAGGTTGTAAAAACTTAGAAGAATTCACTTATTTAAAAACTGCTAAGTTAGCCATTATTGTGAAACAAGGCAGACCAAGTTACTAGTCCTGAGTAGTCCTGTGGAAATCAAGCACATCTTTAAACCAGTGTTGTCTCTAAAGCGTGTGCACATGCCTGCACTCACAAGTTTTTGGAGGTCCGCTCAGTTCTAGACCCCACTCTGGTTGAATTAGGAAGGTGCCGCTCCGAATGCATGGGCACACACACACACTGCCTTGATACTCTTGCCCAGAACAAAACCCATTCTGCACACAGATGAAATAATTAGAGAGAACTCTGCTTTAGACTACTGAGTAGTACTATAAGCTACTATCTGGATGTCCGCCAGTGAAATTAATGAAGTTGTTTTTGTAAGTAGGTAAGGATACCACTGCATTTTTAGCCTACTTTCCAGGAGGCTTATGAGATCACCTGGCATGCCATGTGTGTGCCTGTCTCCTGCTATCAACTTGCAACGCCTGGACCAATACGAACCAAATCGGGGACAGTTGTAGGGACACCTCAATGGCGGAGTTTGTGCTGATGATCCAACCCAAATCAAGATGGCGGACATGTAAACATTTGAGGCGCAAGTGGGCTGACTTGTGGACAAATTCAGTCCAGTTCAGTGTCCCCCTCTAACAGGGATTCCCAGATGCTGTTGACTACAACTCCCATAACCCCCTGCCAAAGCCATTGCAGCTGGGGATGTTGGGAGTTGTAGTGAACAACATCTGGGAATCCCTGTTAGAGGGAACACTGGTCCAGTTGTAGGGATCGTGAAAGGAAAGTAGGCAGATTAGTTCTTACTAGAACAACTTGTTTTGTATGGTTACTGGAAACATTGACATGCTGTTGGAATCAGAATTCAGTATCAAACCTAATATCCAAAATATTAAGATCTTTTGGAGAGGAGAGCTGGTCTTGTGGTAGCAAGCATGACTTGTCCCCATAGCTAAGCTGGTTGCATTTGAATGGGAGACTAGAAGTGTGAGCAGCACTGGAAGAGATTCCCCCTCAGGGGATGGAGCCGCTCTGGGAAGAGCAGAAGAAGGTTCCCAGTTCCCTCCCTGGCAGCATCTCCAAGATTGGGCTGAGAGAGATTCCTGCCTGCAACCTTGGAGAAGCCGCTGCCAGTCTGTGAAGACAATACTGAGCTAGATAGACCAATAGTCTGACTCAGTATATGGCAGTTTCCTATGTTCCTATGCCGATGATGCAAGGATCCATTTTCTTCCGATATAAGCTGGTGCTCTGGGGCTGCAATTTGCAATGCTTCCTTGGGAGTAAGCCCCACGTACAGTGGAGTTTACGTCCAGGTTAAGTTGGGCAGGCTATTTCTGCAAATGATCTCTTTTTGCTGCTGTTTTAATGCAATGAGCATTTTATACCAATGTGGCCGTCATTTTGATTGGCCGAGTCTTTTTGAAACCAGTCCCGGCACCCTAATTAATAGCTCTAACCGTGACCCCGTGTGAATGCCAGGTCCTTTCATGAGACGGCCTTTGAAGCAGGCAGCTTTGTCACCCCGTCTTTCCCAGGGAAGTGGGGGCTGCCTGCGTGGAGATGACAGAGAAAGAGCCCATTCTGCGTCAGAGGGGGCTGACGGGTGCTAATTTGGTACAAGAGATGTTCTTTCTCCCATCTGGTTGACATCAACCGGGCCGGGGGTTGGGGGGGGACTCCAGACTGGTGCAACCTACTTTGGGGGGGGGGACAACCTTCCCATGATCCACTGCTGCTTCTGCAATTCAATGAGGCAGGACCTCTCAACCATCAAGGCCCAACCAGTCAATTTATATAGGAAACCGGCTGTTAAAAAGGCATGGCTGAATCCAGTGGTCTGCAGATGTTGTTGGACTAGCACTTCCTTCGGCCATTGTGGCTGAGGATGATGAGAGTTGTAGTCCAACAACATTTGGGGACCTGGGTTAAGCGATGCCAAGAGGGAGAGGGGCAGAAGCGAGACAGCCGTCCGCCAGCATGTGGGTTGCAGGGATTCTAGCAAAGCATGCCCGGCTACTTTTTCAAGTCTCCTACCCCACTCAAGGCACAATATAAAAACTGGATGAAGTAAACGGGACCTTCCATTTCGACCCAGGAAAGTTCTCCCAACATTCTTCCACGAGTCTATTAGGTCCTATTAGCCCTAAGAGCTGGGTGGAACCTCCCTGCACAGGAGGAGTCTACCTCAGCAGGCAAAACACAACAGGGCTTCCATTGCCTTCATGCCATCATCACTGCAGGCTTCCCAGAACGTAACAGCAGCCTTGCTGGATCAGGCCCAAGGAGGCCTCTCTAGTCCAGCGTCCTGTTCCACACAGGGGCCCACCAGATGCCTCTGGGGAGCCCACAGGCAAGAGGTAAAGGCATGCCCTCTCTTCTGCCACTGGTATTTGGAGGCCTCTTGCCTCTGAGGCTGGAGATGGCCCACAGCCACCAGACCAGTAGCCACTGATAGACCTGTCCTCCGTGAATTTGTCCAAGCTCCTTTTAAAGCCATCCAAGCTGGTGGCCAGCACCACATCCCGTGGCAGAGAGTTCCATAGGTTAATTGTGCGCTGTGCAAACAAGGGCTTCCTTTGGCTGGTCCTAAATTCCCCGGCAATCAGTTTCATGGGATGACCCATGGGAGTCCGGACGGCTTGAAGAGGAGCTTAGACCACTTCACGGAGGACAGGCAACTGCATGGCCACTCGTCTGGTGGCTGTGTGGGCCGCCTCCGGGGCAAGACGAAGCAACCCCAACCTCTGCGGTGATGCCTCTTAGGCAAGGAGGCTGGTCTTGCTTGAGTGCTTCACGGGATGTGGGGCTGGCTATTTTATCCCTATTATTGCTGTTCAGTAAACTCCCCAAAGGACGTCCGACAATATGTTGTAATTTACAAGACAAATTGCAGGAGCCCTTAACGCAGGAGTTCCCACCCTTGGCTTTGCGGATGTTTCCGGACTACAACTCCCATCACCCCATGTCCAGCCACGGTGGCAGGGGATAATGGGAGTTGTAGTCCAACGCCATCTGGAAACCCAACACTGGGACCCCCTTTCTTCACTGAGGCCTCCAGCTCTCAGTTTGCTCCCTGCCCCCCCCCCGTTGGACAGACCACGGAGAAAACGTGATTCCGCTTCCAGTAAACAAGCAGGTTTGCCTAATTACGTAACGGCCTCATTAGCTTCCGTATTCAGCGTTTGGGGGCGGCTGCTTTTGGATGGGGGACGGCGGCATCTGCAAAACCTTTGCCTCCATCCTATGGAGGCAAAGGAAATCTACTCCCCTCCCAGAAGGAAAGCAATGGGGTGCCTGGGAGCAAGCACCCTTCCTCAGCCGGTAATGGGCTGGGAGAGCCGTGAAAGAGCCGGACGGAGTCAGACCACGGTTGGTCTGCCGGGCCCAGCATGCTGCTTCCAAAAGAGCAGGGCCCCTCGAAGGCAGGCGCCCGGGCACACGCTGAGCCGTTTCCTGCTCTCCGCTCAGTTCCTTCTGGATCCCGCTCAGGTTGAACCAGGAAGGCCCCACTCCGAATGCAGGTGGGCACACACTGCCTTGATGTTGCTGCCCCGAACAACACTCACTCCGCACAGAGATGAAAACCATGAGAGAGAGAGAACACTGCAGCAGAAGACAGGCAGGGCATGAGGATAAAGGTTTTAGGAGAAGAGCTGGTCTTCTGGCAGCAAGCATGAAATGTCCCCTTAGCTAAGCAGGGTCTGCCATGGTTTGCATCTGAATGGGAGACTTGATGTGTGAGCACTGTCAGATCTTCCCCTTAAAGCAGGCATCCTCAAACTGCGGCCCTCCAGATGTTGCTGAACTACAATTCCCATCACCCCCAGCTACAATGTATTGTGGGAATTGTAGTTCAGCAACATCTGGAGGGCCGCAGTTTGGGGATGTCTGCCTTAAAGGATGGAGCTGCTCTGGGAAGAGCACCTGAGGTTCCAAGATCCCTTCCTGGCAGGATCTCCAAGATTGGGCAGAGAGAGACTCCTGCCTGCAACCTCGGAGAAGCCACTGCCAGTCTGGGTTGACGATACTGAGCTAGATGGACTGAGGACCTGACTCAATATATGGAAGCTTCCTATGTTCCTAAGATTGACATAGTATACCTGGACTTCCAAAAGGTGGTGAATTTTTGACAAAATTTTGACAAAACTCCCCACCAAAGGCTCTTGCACAAACTTAGCAGTCATGGGACAAGGGGACAGGTTCATGTGCGGATCGGTAACTGGTTGAAGGACAGGAAAAAGAGAGTGGGAATAAATGGAGAGTTTTCACAATGGAGGGAAGTAAGAAGTGGGGTCCCCCAGGGCTCTGTACTGGGACCAGTGCTTTTTAATTTATTTATAAATGATCTAGAAGCAGGGGTAAGCAGCGAGGTGGCCAAATCTGCAGAGGATACCAAACTTTTTCGGGTAGTGAAATCCAAAATGGATTGTGAGCAGCTCCAAAAGGATCTCTCCAAACTGGGGGAGTGGGCGACAAAGTGACAAATGTGGTTCAGTGTTGGCAAGTGTCAAGTGATGCACATTGGGACAAAAAACCCCAACTTCAAGTATACGCTGATGGGATCCGAGCTGTTGGTGACGGACCAGGAGAGGGATCTTGGGGTGGTGGTGGACAGCTCCTTGAAAGTGTCTATTCAATGTGCGGCAGCTGTAAAAAAAGGCCAATTCCATAGGGAGGGGATGGAAAATAAAGTGGCTAATATCATAATGCCCTTATACAAATCTATAGTGCAGCCAGATTTGAAGCACTGCGTACAGTTCTGGTCACCACATCTGAAGAAGGACATGGTGGAACTGCAGAAGGTGCAGAAGACAAGGGCAGCCCAGAGGGTCAGGGGCCTGGAGCACCTCCCTTAGCAGGCTAGGCTACAACACCTGGGGCTTTTTAGTTTAGGAAAAAGACAACTGTGGGGCCTGGAGCATCTTCCTTATGGGGCAAGGTTTGTAAGCTGCTGGGGCTTTTTAGTTTGGAAAAGTGGTGACTACAGGGAGACATGATAGAGGTGGCCACTAGTCTGGTCTTGTGCTAGCAAGCATAGCTAAGCAGGGTCCACCCTGGTTGCATATGAAAGGGAGACTAGAAGTGTGAGCAGCACTGGAAGAGATTCCCCTTATTAGGGGATGGAGCCGCCGCTCTGGGAAGAGCAGAAGGTTCCCAGTTCCCTCCCTGGCAGCAGCATCTCCAAGATAGGGCTGAGAGAGAGACTCCTGCCTGCTGCCTTGGAGAAGCCGCTGCCAGTCTGTGTGTAGACGATACTGAGCTAGATGGACCAAGGGTCTGACTCCGTAGATGGGTTAGGGTTAGGGTTAGAGGGTTAGCCCTCCGTAGATGGCAGCTTCCTATGTTCCTAGTCTGGTGGCTACAGACCACCTCCAGCCTCAGAGGCAAGTTCCCAGTTGCAGGGGGTGGGGGCAGCCACGGCAGGAGAGAGGGCATGCCCCCCTCACCGCTTGCCTGGGGCCTTTCCAGAGGCATTTTGTGGGCCACTGTGGGGAAACGGATGCTGGGCTAGATGGGGCTCCTTGGGCCTGAAACTGCAGTGCTCTTCTTCTGTTCGGGACCCACCAGCAGGGCATGGAGGCAAGAGGTTTCCCTTTCGCAGTCTGTCGCCCAGTTTTCCCAGGCAGGCTGCTCCTGAACAGGTAGGCTCAATTTAGCCCAACGTAAGAGCCCTCCTGCATCAGACCGAGGCCCATCTCGTCCAGCGTGGAGGCAGAGGCCTCCGAGGAGCTCAAAGGAGGGCCTTTCCCCACAGTGTCCGCCCTCCCAATAGATGTTCAGCAGCAGACTGCCCCTGTCCATGGAGGCTCCTTCTAGCGATCACAGCAAATGCCTGAGGTCGCCTCCGGAGCTCTCCTCAGTCCTTTTTCAGGGCAGGAGAGGAGCACCGGCAGGAGGAGAGCGAGACGGTGGCGAGAAGGTGGCGCCCGGCTGCCTGCAGAGCATCAATCATTCATTGGCCAGAGCATCCGGGCTCCTCTGGCCTGCCCTCCTCTGCACGCTGGCCGAGCCCGATCTGGTTGCAAGCAAGCGGGACGCCCTGGGGAGGCAGAGGAGCTGCTCGCTGGGCCCTGGTGGTGCCCAGGAGGGTCCCGTGTCTGCCTGCCACATGCAGAAGGCTCCTGCTGGGGGGCGGGGGGGGGCTGCAGAACACACACACACGTTTGCAGACGCTGCCCCCCCACCCCCCCGGTCATGCCACTGATCCATCCTGACAAAGACCGGGCGAGCCCACTTGAGCAGCGGCCCAGAAGTCAGGAAGGCCGAGGGGGGGTGGGGGGGCAAGCCCTCCCTCCCTCCCTGCCCAGAGGCCTCCCCTCCCCAAACGAGCCTCGCCGCAGTGCCAGCCAGTTGAGGGGGGGTGGGGTTCCGTGCCTCCCCATGTCCAATAAATGGACCGGGGCGTCATCAGACAGATTGGGAGGAAGCGGGCGGGGGGGGGGAGCAGAGAAGGCGCTGGAAGCCACCCCCGTCCGTGCATCCGCGCGAGGGGAGCAAGGAAGGCGGCGACTGCGGAAGCGGCCCCCTCGGAGGAGATTCGCGGGGGGGCGGCGGGATGTTGCCGCTTCTGCTCCCCCCTCCACCCCCTCGCGCGCCTTCGCCTTGAAGATCCATCCCGGGGGGGTTAGGGAGGGAGGGGGACCCAGCGGGACACCTGGTGTCCCCCCCCCGCCGCGCCTTTGCAAGCTGCCTGCTGGGCTGCCCTCCCTCCGCCCCCCCCCGCAGGATCCCGTCCGCTCTGCCTCCTCCCGAGCCGAGCCGCCTGTTTACCAGCTGCTGCAGCGCGCACAGCCTCCCTCGCGAGGACGGCGCCCCCCCTCGCCGCCCCCCCCGGCCAGCTGCTTCTCAAGGGCCCCCCTCCCCCCTCTGGCGAGGCAGGCAACCATCTCCGCAGGCAACGCCACGCCGCCTTCGGCTCGCAGCCCCCCAGCCCCCCCCCGATGGGGGGGCGGACATGAGGGGTTCTTTCTCCGCTTTTGCAACATGCGCGCACAGCCCCCCCCGCCGTGCATTTCCATGTGTCAAATGAAGGTTATTAAGCCTCCCCCCCCCGCAGGCAGGGCAAAGGCAACCACATGCGAAAGGTGCAGCGCAGGAGGAGGGGGGTGCAAGGGGGGGCTGCGGGGAGGGGAAGGGGGGGCTGCACCGGGCGCGCACTCACCTCGAGGACGCGCTTCGGATCTCGCAGCAAACGCGGCGGCGGCAGCAACGGCGCGAGGCGGCGGCGGCGGCACCTGCCTGCAGACCCCGGGCTGACGTCACCAGCGCTCCAGAGGGGAGGGGGGAGCATGCAAATGAGCCGCAGACGTCAGGCGGCAATGCACCGACTCCTCCAGGAGAGGCGGGATCGGAGCGCTGTCGCCTCGCCACGCGATTGGGCGAGCGGGGATGATGGACAAGCAGCGCCGTAGTCTGCAGCCGTCGCGAGATCTTCCCTCCTGTCGCGATGATTCCTTTCCCTGTTGTTGTTACTTTTCTTGATTCATATATTAATTTTGTATGCCGCCTGGCAATTCAGTCCCTGGGCGGTTTACAGCAAAACAAAACAAGTAAAAATTAGATTTATAGTTTCAACTTAATTTGATTTATAGTTTTAATACTTTTAATGTTGGGTTTTAAATTATTTGAATGTTTAATGTTTACATGATTTTAGTTGTAAACCGCCCAGAGAAACACAAGTTTTGGGCGCTATAGAAATATGTTAAATAAATAAATAAATCTTGAACCAAAACCTTAAAACAATTTAAAGCCACAAGTCTAATTACAAAATTTGGGTGAAGAAATGTGTCGCTAGAGACTTTTAAAAAAGGCTTGATAAACCTTTTTCCTTCTCCGGAGGCTCCCGGAGAGCATCCTTAACAGATGGGTAGCCCGTCCTCCTGGAGCAATAGCCAGAAAGTCCAGAAAGGTAGGTGCCTCCCGAGGGAGGAGCAGAGGTGCCTCTCGGTCATTCTGGCGTCTTGACCTAAAGGCCTTTGGAGGCCCCCACCTTGCTGGAGGGCCCCCTCCCCTGCAAGTTGAGCATCATCCCCCTATACACAAACACACACACCATGACACACGCAGTATTTTTGACACAAGGGTTCTTGAGGACATGAACAGCAACTGAACTCACAAGAATATACAACAGGTATATATATGCAAATATGCATTCGCAGAAACATTTCAACAGGCAACTTAACATATTCTCACCCACCCCCATATTTCTTTCCTCACTCCCCACTCTGTCTCTCAAGCAGAGCTCATGCTGGGCTGCCCAGTGCAACACAGGGCAGAAGCACAGCATGGCGACCACACCACCCGGGACAGACTAAGGAAGGTTTGGGGGCCTCCGGGGTGGGGGGAGGCCCTGGACTTCAGCCCAGAGGTCCAGGGGTGGAAGCGCCTCTGGGGAGGCACATCCCCTCCTTCCCAGGTTGGCAGCATCCTCTGGAGCTCCTCAAGCTCCTCTGGAAAAGTTGAGTGCTTTCTCCTCCCTCCCTTCTTGGCATCCAAGCCATAGAACCAGTTCCCAAGCAGTGCACCCGCTCAGGGTTATATTCAGGGGTTTTTTCCCTTGGTACTGAAATGCAATGGAGACACAAGAGCCATATTGGGTCTCAAGGGGCTCAACACGTTTCTGAAGAAGAAACACTTCCGCATGACGAGAGTGTCCACCTTTCTGTACTTCGAGGACATCGTGACCAGCTCTCCAGCCATGGAACAAGTACAGAGGGATGTAGAGGCCATGATTCTTTGCTTCCAGACCCATGGACTGGACGTCAACAGGGAAAAGAGTTCCCTTTCTCCCATTCAGCCACTGGCTCACCTCGGGGTGATCGTGGACACAAGCAAATATCCTTGGTGAGTCTAGCTCGCCAAGGAGCATCAGGACAGGCTAGTCCAGCTTCTCCATACAGTCAAGGGACAACTGAAGGTCAGCCTCATGGTTCTGGCAAAATTGATGGGGAGGATGGAATCCTACCAAGACCTGGTCTGGTGGTCTCATTGTCACTCTCGCCCATTGCAAACATTACAACTCCCTTTTCAGAAACAGATTGCTTGCAAAATAGCAGCCACTGATTCCTGTTCCCTGATAAACTGGGATGTCTCTGGACTGGTGGCTGTCCCCACAGCGACTGTCAGCCTGAGATTCCTTGCTGATGGATTGTTTCCACAGATGCCAGCCTCTTCGGATGGGGAGCTCATCTAGGGAAGAGCACGACTCGGGATGTCGTGTCAGGAAGGCCAGGAAAAGCATCAAGGGGCCAGGAAAAGCATCAGTTGGCTGGAGTCAAGGGTGATTTGATTGGCACTTCTGCATTTTCCGGAGGGCCTGTCTGGCTCTCAGATCTTAATTTGGACAGACAACATCTCGGCAAAAACCTATGTGAAGGAACAAGGGAGTACTAGGTCCAGAGCCCTACACAGGGAGGTATGCTCACTATTGGAGTGGGCGGAACAACACCACCCATTACCCACCAGAGTGGGACCCCTGGCGGGAGTTTTTTTGTCAGATCACATGTATGTCCGGACAGCCGTTAGTGGATCTTTTTGCCATGGCAGAGAATGCCCGAGCGCCTCAGATTTACTCTCGCACTCTGCGCCCCACAGCTACGGGAATGGATACGTTGACACAAGCTTGGCCCAAAGGCCTGCTATATGCCTTTCCCTCCGGTGCCCAAAGTCCTTCAGAAGGTGAGGGTCGAGCGTGCTGCAGAAGTGATTCGGGTTGTGCCCCACTGGCCCCAGCAGCCGCGGTTCTTCTCTCTCAGGCCCATCCCTCACCCTGCCGCTGGAACTTTTCCATCTGACAGTCTGGAGGCTGAGCAGGAAAGTCTCTGCCTAATGGGATCTCTGGATGCCTTGTGGTCTACCATGTGATCCTTTTGCTGGGCATCCACTAAGAAGATCGATGGCCGTACCTGGAGGCAGGGCCGGCTCTGGGGGATCTGGTGCCCAGATGCAACATTCTGTTGAGTGCCCTTAGTTAAAATGTTTCTGGGAGGGCATGTGGATATATAACCTCCTGATCTAGCAAGAGTGGTGAGCGGCCCGCTAGGAGGAACACAAGCATTGTAGTTGTTGGCAGGGCAGGCTCTGATGCCCCCCAGTAGGCAGCGCCCCGATGCGGCGCATCGCCTGGTTACGGGGATGAGCCGACCCTGTGAGGGCCTTCCTGGCATGGTGACAGGCGCAGGGAAGGTCCCAAGGCAAAAGGTCGGGGAGGTCTCAGAGTTTCTCCAAGCTGGTCTGGACGGGGGCCTGAGTACCCTCAAAGGACAAGTGGCTGCTGCCGATGGGATTCTGGGTTAAGAACAGCCCTGTTGGCTCAGGCCCCTCAAGGAGGCCCATCTAGTCCAGCATCCTGTTTCACACAGTGGCCCACTGGATGCCTCTGGAAGCCCACAGGCAAGAAGTGAGGGCATGCCGTCTTTCCTGCTGTTATTCCCCTGCACCTGTTACTCAGAGGCATCCTGCCTCTGAGGCTGGAGGTGACCTATAGAGGAGAGCCAGCGTGTAGTGGTTAGAGTGCTGGACTAGGACCAGGAAGACCTGAGTTCAAATCCCCATTCAGCCACGAAACTAGCTGGGTGACTCTGGGCCAGTCACATCTCTCTCAGCCTAACCTACTTCACAGGGTTGTTGTTGTGAGGAGAAACTCAAGTGTGTAGTACACCGCTCTGGGCTCCTTGGAGGAAGAGCGGGATATAAGTGTAATAAATAATAATAATAATAATAATAATAATAAATTAATATAGCCCTCCGACTAGTGGCCATTGATTGATCTCTCCTCCATGAACTTGTCTAAGCACCTCTTAAGGCCATCCGGGCTAGTGGCCATCACCACATCTGATGAGAGAGGATTCCATAGGTTAATTATGCGTTGTGTGAAAAAGTACTTCCTTTCGCCAGTCTTAAATTTCTTGGCAATCAGTTTCATGGGATGACCATGGTTCTAGTGTTAGGAAAGAGAGAGGAAAACATCTCTATCCACTTTCTCCACACCATGCACGGGTTTACAGACCTCTCTCATGTCTCTCTGCAGTCGTCTTTTTTCTAAACTAAAAAGCCCCCCAGGGGTTGTAGCCTTGCCTCCTACGGAAGGTGCTCCAGGCCCCTGGTCATCTGGGTTGCCCTCTTCTGCACCTTCTCCAACTGTGGGGAGGCAAAAGCGGCTCCATCAGCAGCACAGAGCAAGGAGCAAGAGAGAGAAGGACAGACCCTGCATGACATTCCCAAGGCTGCCAGCTCATCCAGAGGGGGTCTCTTTCATGCATCTGAGGGAAAGAAAAGCTTTGCCTTGGTGTCTGGACTCCTTCTGGCCACTAGGTGGCAACCTGACATCACGAGGAAGTTTCTGGGGACCAGCCACCAACTGGGATTTTTAGCCACAAGGCAAGTCTGAGTTGGTGTGCAAAAATTAACAGACGTGGTGTGGGGTCACGGTTGCCGCCGGCTGCATGCTGTGATGGCCCCTAGTCCCAGTTGTGTGCCAGTGGCGAGGGGAGCCAGGACCGGACCCATCGCCACTCCTGCAAGGGGGGAGGCGGTCTGCCTATGCTCAGAGGCACTCCTCTTTCCCTTGTGACGCCATGTGCCCCAGAGCTGAGCTGCTCCAGACCCCGGCTCGCTGGTGGCCTCCAGTTCCTCTTCCTCCATCCGCAGCTCCTTGACGTAACACCAAATGCAGCCCCTTCCGGATCCTCTGCCCATTGCAAGAGCCTAGTGGCGTTCCCTTCCATGGGCTCCATTATATGACTATTACAACTACTATGGATATTTATACACCGCTCTTCAACCAAAGTTCTCAAAGCAGTTTACATAGAAAAATAAACAATACATAATTAAGATGGTCCCCTGTCCCCAAAGGGCTTACACGACCTCATTCCTAACCCGTTCCTGCCGCAGGCTGAAATGCTTGTAGCTCAAAGGGTGGTACATTTGTTGGTAACCTCCCGGCTTGACTACTGCAATGCGCTCTACGTGGGGCTGCCTTTGTACATAGTCTGGAAACTGCAGTTGGTTCAGAATGCGGCAGCCAGGCTGGTCTCTGGGTCATCTCGGAGAGACCATATTACTCCTGTATTGAAGGAGCTACATTGGCTGCCGATATGTTTCCGGGCAAAATACAAGGTGCTAGTTATAATGCCCGAAATGGCTTTGGCCCTGGGTATTTAAGAGAGCGTCTTCTTTACTACGAGCCCCACCGCCTACTGAGGTCATCTGAGGAGGTCCGTCTCCAGTTACCGCCAATTCGTTTGGTGGCTACACAGAGACGGGGCCTTCTCGGTTGCTGCCCCGAGATTGTGGAATGCGCTCCCTGCTGAGATACGATCCTCCCCATCTTTGGTAATTTTCAAAATACACCTGAAAATCCATCTTTTCACCCAAGCTTTCTCAGCTTCCTAAATTGTTTTAGGTTGTAATCTCTGCTTTATTTTTAAATTGCTAAATTGTTTTAAGTTTTTTATATATGTTTTTAACTTGTTTTATGATATTGTTAACTGCCCAGAAATGAAAGTTTGGGGCGGTGTACAAATTTAATAGATAAATAAATAAAATAAAATAAAGGGTGGCATTTTGTTTACTCATGTTGAGGACAACACCAGCTTTCCCCCCCACCCCCCAGGACTAGGAAAGTGAGCGACCTGCTACTTGGGAGGGACTGGTGTGAAAACCCACAATTTATCTTGTGCAAATCTTACAGAAATGAATGGGAGTTGCAGAAAAAGAGAGATGTTGGTGGAGGATCGAGTCCACCAGACGTCCCCAAACCCCATGAAGGCAAGACTGCCCTGTAAGGCCAGGCCCACACGCTGATGTCGCAATCCAGAGTGTCGTGGGCAGGGTTGCCTTATGCAGGCTCCCCAAATCTGGGTGGCCTAATTTGCATGTTATGCAAATTATGCGGAAACTAATTTGCATTTTTGTTTATTTGACAGATTTGTATACTTTCCCCGCCTTCTCTGCCTTCCCATGTGATCGGCTCCAGAGTAGAATCCGGGCAGCGCAAATCCAGGTGGAATTTAGCAGCCGGGTGGGGGAGCCAAAATCGGGGAGGGGCTACCCTAAATTCTGGGGGCCATGGCGACCCTAGTTGTGGGACAAGCAAGAGACAGTGGCGAGCCTGGAGAAGTGAAGGCCATGCACTCCAGGAACAAAGACTGACCTTAGTTTGGAGCCGGGTTTGTCGGTGGTGCATTTGCTGGGACAAATGGAGGGATTGCTTGGGACCCTCGGGATTGACAGACACCAGCCGCACCAACGCCCTTCTGAGGGACTTCTTGACTACCCCCCACACACCTCAGAATGAAGCCGCCAGCCCAGCCTCCCACCTTGCAGGACCCGTGTGCTGCTGGGAGCGTCACTCTGGGGGTCAGAGCGCGAGGGTGGTTTCCAGGCCGGGGGGCTGAGGCCCGGCCCCTCCTGCTTGAGGAAGGAGACGCGCCAGGAAGCTCAGGCCTTGCCTCTTGCTTAAACCGACACACCAGGAGGAACCACCGGCTGTGCCACCCTAACTCCTGCAGGGCAGAGGACGCAGCCTTCCCTTGACCCTTCCTAGGTCGGGGCCCTTATTTCCCAGAGGCCCAGCTGCCCCTTAGGCCTGCAACCCCCCCATCTTCCCCTTCACGTTTCCTCCAGGTTCCCCCTCCCTCCCGACATCCTTTGCGTACCCACCACCACGTCTCCCTCTCCAAACCCCCACACAGTGGGCAGAGTCAGGGCTGGGGTGGCGTCCAGCCAGCCTGCAAGCGCCATGGGCGCTCCTGAGGAACGGTCCAGGGGTCAGCAAACATGGAGGAGGAAGTGATCACGTGCTGGCCGCAATCTGGCCCCTTCCCCCACCCCCTCCACGTCCGCCGACCCACGTGGCCATTTCTGGGGAGTGCCCATGGGAGGAGGGGTGGGCTTGGCGCCAAGGGGGTTTCCAGATCAAGCCTTCCCACAGGGTCACTACGGATCTGCCAGGTGTGCTTCCCGACTTCCTGTGTGGTGACAGAAAGGGGCCCCCCATTCACATTTCCAGTGCCTGACTTCAGGTTTTATCTTTGCAATTTAGTGCTACGACGGTGCAAGTCCGTTGCGGAAAAATAGCTGTATTTCCCTGTTGTGGGAGTTTGAGATTCTGGGGGTCGTTTTCAATATGACCCCATCAAGCCGAAGCATTTTACTGCTGTTCTAGGGTGTCATCTGGATGAGCCCCCCCCCGCCCCTGCAGCTGCCTCTCCCCACAGCCAGCTTTTCTGTCACTGTAGCTGCCTTGGGGCAGAGCTTCAGTTTCAAGCCCTGGAGCTTTATGGCACAGAGAGAGAGAGAGATGGGAATTTTTACACTGAATCAACACTAGAAAGGTGAGGGGAGGTGAGAGAAAACGCCGGAAGGGAAACCCAGATGGCAAAGAAAACCATGGTCTCTTCCCTGTAATTATGACGGTGCTTATTCCACAAAGAAGCTGGTAGCCCAAGCCTGCCACTGAGGAGCGGCAGCTCAGCAAACGCAAGTGCAACGTGAAAAAACCAGCAACATCAGCAACAGCAACAACAGGATTCTACAGACTGCAGCATTTCTGAGTGCAAGTGACAGTAATACCAGTTTCTAGGAACGAAACATGGGTGGGCAGGGATATTATGCTCCTCACTCTTATATTATTATTATTATTATTATTATTATTATTATTATTATTATTATTAACCATGAAACTGCAGTGGGGGTTTTGCTCTAAAAAACAAAACAAAACGCACCCCACACCCGCTTCCCCCACTGCAAATAAGTTAAAGGTGTTCGCTCTGCCAACCATGACATGGCATCCCCCTTCCCAGGAGGTCTGTGGAGGGACGGGGGACGGGATATTCTGAGCCCAGAGAGGCCCACAGAGTCCTTCCCCGGACACACTCCCTGAAGCCCCCATTCTTAAATTAGACAGAGGTGCAAAACAGTCCCAGCCACGCGAGGGCCATTTCGGTTCCTTCAGTGGCCATCAAGTGGTCTGGAAAGGTTCTCCCGTCCAACCTCCCGTCTCCATCTTCTGGCAGCACCCCCCCCCCCGGCTATTTGTGGTGGCAGTCAGTTCCACGGCTAACGTTGTCACCTGATGACACTCTGCGAAACAGGGGCGATGAACCCCCTCAAGCCTCACAGGCACGTCTCCCCGCCCACCGTCCCCACCACCAGACAGCAGATCAACACATCAGTTGACCCATCCTGGTTACGGGGTAGGCGGACCTTGTGCGCACAAGAATATCGAATTTGATGGCCGGAGTGGAGATTTGGCCTGGAATGACCGGTGCCCTTCTTTCAGCAGCCGATCTCCATTTGTAACACCGCTCCTTTGCAGAAACCACCGCAGGACGCGTGAAGCAGAAATCCCAGGGCTAGAGGGACACAGCGCGTCTGCGTCTGGTGGCAGAAAAAGGAGGCGGCGGGGTGTGCGCAACTCACGGATCAGACCAGCCTGGCTTGGAGCCCCCAAACAGGCCCTCCTCTCCAGATCCGAAAGTCGGCTTGGAAAGTCTTCCCCATTCTGTGGGATTTAGGGTTGAAACCCCCTTTTTAAAAAACCACAGGGGCCCCTGGGGGCAGAGGGTGTCCGTGGTGGTCTCCTCAAAAGCAAAAGCAAAAGGCTCCCGTGAGACAGTCGCCAGCCGCTCTCCGTGCATCCGAAGGCACCCACAGTTTGCTTCAGTGGAGGGGTCACCCCGAAGAGACCTCTGGAAGCGGGCCATCGTTTCTTCAGGCTGCAGAAGAGGAGGCCAAGGGTTTGGAGCAGTCCGATCTCCTGGTTTGCTTTCCCAGTGAGAAACGTGATATTGTCTGGAAAGCTCTCCAGCAAAACTCTCGCTTGCCAGAGAGGTGATGCGCCTGGGAGGCAGTTTAATTAAGGATGGCAAAAACACGGATCTTCTCTCCATTTCGTTCTCAAGAAACCCAAAGGGGAAATCACGGAGATATCACAAAATCCGACGCTTTCCCCGGAAAGCGTAATGTTTCCCACTCAGAACATGGGCTTACAAAAGATTTGAAAACTATGGTGGATCTTTACAGCTTTCTATAAGTATTTCTACGGAGGAGAAAAGGGAGCGAGGTAATTTGCCTGCAAGTTCTCCGCCGCTCTTCTGCCTCCCTTCTGAAGGCTGAATTTGGCCAAGGAGGACAAACCCAAGGGGTGGGCTTTGTATCTCAAGGCTGTGAGGAGGCTGGCTTTGGTGATGCTGAGGAGAGCTGCAGGTGGGGGGTGGACTCTTTTCCTGCTCAGTTCCCACTCTGGAAGAAGAGGAGAATCAACCTCTGAAGCTGCCGGGAGCTGAGTCAGAGCCTTGCTCCATCCAGCTCAGCACTGTCTGCTCTGACCGGCAGCAGCCACTGAGCGGCTATGGCCCCTCGGCTTGCCTGAAAACGCAGAGCTGGCCTTGTCCAAGCGGCAGCCCAATGGAGGGGGGTGTTGAGAGGCGGATGGGAGGGGGCGGGGGTGGTTCTCCTCCTCCAGGTGCCATGGCTGGGAAGAGCTGGGAGGAAGACCCACCCACGGTGTGGGGCCCCCCCTGAGAAACACCCTGCAGTTCAGACCTGGCATTCTCCCACAGACTGCTTGGGGGAGGAAATGGCCCCAGTGGCCCCCGCGGCTTGTGACGGGGGCAGAGCCAGAAGCGGAAGGAAGCAAGGCACCCAGATCTCCCCGTTGGACCCCCACCCCTCTCCGCCCCCTGCCCCCCAGGATGGAGCGTCAGGAGTGCCTCTGCCCACTACGTCGTCCCAAGGGGCGCGAAGGTGACGTTCCCTTCCTGGTCCAGGCAGGGCTCTGCCCCGGCCGTGCTCCCTCTGCTGGGCTGCGAGAGCGTCCTTCGGTTATCCAAGTCCAAGGCCTCCTTCTGCTTGACCAGGGCGTTCCTGTGGGGGCTGCCCGCTCGGTCCGTGGCGGGGGAGGGCGGCTGCTCGTTGGCCGACTCCGAGTCGTCGGGGGTGCCCACGGTTCGGGACTCGCTGCTGTCCTCCTCCAGCGGACTCCCGACCTCCTGCTCCGTGCCGGATCCTTCTCCTTCCTCTTCCTCCAGGGTCAGCGCGAACGGGAACTTCTCGGAGCCCAGCTCCTCTGGGGGCGGCGAGGGGCTGCGAGGGACCATGCTCTGGTACCACTCCCGGTTGTCTTCTAGGGTGTCCAGGATTTCTTGGGCATCTGGATGGACCAGATCCGCCCAGGTTTCCCACAGCGGGTGGGCGATGTAGTCGATGAACCCCACCTGGGGAAAGAGAGACGGCAGGAGGCCTGATTCCTGGACTCTGATGACGACGTGCCCCCTCCCCCTTCTGGAATGGCTTCCGTGGCCGTATGCCCCCCACCACCACCCCTGCAAAAACCCCCAGGCAGCCAAGGGCTCAGCCCGGGCATGCCGACACCCCCGGTCAGCAAGGCCTCCCTCTCGGCAAGGGTCCCCGAGAGGCGTCTCTTCCTTGCTGTGCACCCATCCAGGAGGGCAGGCTTCTTCCTCGGGAGCCTTCAACCGCCCTCTCCCTCCCCCCCGGGCCACCCAAGGTGCCCACCTGGGACTTCTCAATCGAGGCGTTGTGCTTGTCACACATGGGGCTGATCTCCATGCCCTTCTCCCGCTCTCGGTCCCCCTGGTGGAAGAATTCCACCATGATGCGGTCCGTCCACTGGCGGTAGAGTTCCAGCCGCTTGGTTGGGTTGCTGAGGTCGGCGCAGTGGACGATGTTTTGCAGGACCTGCGAGGGGGCCGAGGAGACGGCCGTGAGCTCCCCGCCAGGTCACCACACTGGGGTGCCTGGTGCACCTGGGGGTCGTGCCCACGCCTTCCACCCAGGCCCCGCGGCAGCCTTCAGGTGAGGGATGTGCAAACCGGCTTGACGTCGAGCCATTTCGGTTCGATGGTCCAGGGTCAAACTGAACCACCCCCTGTTCGGTCAGACTCCGGACCAAGCACTCCCCAACTGTTCGGGGGTTCGCGAACATGTGGTTTGTTTTTTTTAATGGAAAAAAATTTCTTGGTACCTTTACTCCCTTTGGGGGAGTCTCTTGAGGCAGCAGCGGGGTCCGCGGAGGTTCCCCCTCCCCCCCACCGGCCTCAATGTAGGCCGAACCAGCCCATTGGGCCCAAGGGGCCTTCCCCCTTGGTGCGGCAGCCATTTTGGATGCCACCACGCCTGCACAATTGGGCTCTGAGAGGCCTGGGTCAAAGGCCACTGCGGCAGGGGATGATAGGAGTTGTAGTCCAACAACATCTGAAGACCCAAGTTTGAGAAACCTGGTTTCCATTCCATCTGCCTGTGCTCTCTCTCTCTCTCTCTCTCTCTGCGCCCCTCAACTACCTTCCTTGCAGTGAAATTGACTAGACCCTAAACTGGCCCACGACCGCACAGGAGAACATTTGATGGCAAAATGTCCCGTCCAAATCTGGATTTTGAATGTTGGAACTTGGTCCAACTGTGGCCTTCCCCCAACTCCCCCCCCCCGCCGCCTTCTCCCTCCCCTCCCACAACACACCTGGATGCGGTCTGAGTAGTTGTCTAAGAGCAGGACCCCCAGGCTGGTCACCTTCTTGGTCTCCACCATCGTCTTCAGGTCAGCCAGCAGGCTCATGTGCTTGGACATGTCCGTCGCCAGCACCTGGAGGAGCCCACGGAAGACATGGCAGGCTTGTTTTGAGTGGCGCAGTAACAACAAGAGCCACCGGCAGAGAGCAGAGCAGAGAGGCCGTTTCCGGAACACACAGCCAATTCCCAGAGACTACGAGATAAACTAAGGCAGGGAAGACGCCACACTGATGGCTGGGCTACCTCGTGGCAGCCCCGAGAAGAAACTGCCGGTGCTTTTTTCCCCCAGAGGTAGCGTGTGCATGACCCTGGAGGCTCCATGCAGCTCTCATGGCTTGCAGCGGTTGAGAAGTTTCCCCTCTGTGAATGCATTTAAATTCTTTGCAGGAACATGAGAAGAACACTCTGGGGTCGGACTGAGGGCCCATCCAGCCTAGCATCCAGTTCCCAGCAGTGCAGGGCAAGAAGGGCCCTTCTGGGAGTGTTTCCTCCCCAGAAACTGTTACTTGTAGGTAGACTGCTCTTGAACACTGAAGTTCCAAAGAGCCATCTTGACAAACAGCATGTGAGGGAGGCCTCCGCGAATCTTTCTAATGCATTTTGCGAGCTTTCTGAGGCAGGGGCCACCGGGTGGCCCTGGATGGTGTGTAGGGAGAAGAAGGCCTTGCTTCTGCCCCCCTCAAATCTCCTGCCCACCCTCCAAGGTCATGGGGGTACTCCCGAGTCCTCCTCTTATGGGGACAGAAACGCCTCTCCTTTCTCCAGGCCACGCATTATTCTACAGCCCCACCCTGTCCCCACCTCCTGGCCTTTCCCCATGCCGTCTTGCCTCATCTGAGGCTGTCGACACATGGCTCCCAAGGCCCCCCAGTGAAACCCCCCCCCGCCAAACTCCCCTGCTCCTCCGACTGAGCTCCTCACCATGTCAATCGCCATCTTGCGCAGAGACTGCCACTGCTTCTTGGAGAGGTTCTGGAAGATGTCGCAGTTCTCCTCTTGCAGGAGCTTGAAGCCGACGGCCAGATGGTGGTTCTCCAGCACCGAGGCGTCGTTGTACATCAGCGCCAGCTCCGAGTCTGGAATAAACATGAGGGTGAGGAGGGAAAGAGAAGGGGCAGGCCTGCTGGATCAGAACAGCCCTGCTGGATCAGGCCCAAGAAGGCCCCTCTAGTCCAGCATCTCATCTCACACAGTGGCCCACCAGATGCCCCCGAGAAGCCCACTGGCAAGAGGTGAGAGGGGCAATAAATTAAAAAGCACCGGTCCCAGTACAGATCCCTGGGGGACCCCACTTCTTACTTCCCTCCACTGTGAAACCTCTCCATTTATCCCTAGCCCCAGTTTCCTGTCCTTCAACCACACCATCTTATGTATCTGTTTTTCTACATTTTTGCTGGTCAGTGACTGAAAATAAGTTACTACTAATTCACACATGAACTTGTCCCCTAATCCCATGACTGCTAAGTTTACTCAAGAGCCTTGGGTGGGGAACTTTGTCAAAAGCTTTTTGGAAGTCCAGGTAGACTATGTCAACTGGATCACCTCGATCCACACACTCGTAGACATTCTCAAAGAACCCCAAAAGGTTGGTGAGGCACGATTTCCCTTTGCAGAAGCCATGCTGGTTCTTTCCCAGCAGGGCCTGTTCTTCTATGTGCGTTACAATTTTATTCTGGAGGATGCTTTCCATCAATTTACCCAGCACCGCAGTTAAGCTAACAGACCTGTAGTTTCCCGGATCCCCCCTGGATCCCTTTTTGGAAAATGGGAGTTACATTAGCTAATTTCCAGCCTGATTGTAGGGACAAGTGACATATTTTTGCAAGGAGATTGGCAATTTCACCTTTGAGTTCCTTCAGAACTCTTGGGTGGGTGCCATCTGGCCCTGGAGATTGGTTAGTCTTCAGTTTTCCACATCAGTTTAAAACATCTTCCCTCGTCACCTCAAACTCGCCCAGTTCTTCAGCCTCCAAGCCTGAGAAGCTCAGTTCCAGGGAGGGTATAAAGTCAGCCTCGTGAAGACCCATTCCTGCAGCCGCCTTCTCCTCTTTAATAATCCCTTTCACACCATCTAAGGGTCCAACTGCCCCCCTGGCAGGCGTTCTGCTTCTGACATGTTTAAAGCAGTGTGTGTTATTCTCCTTGACCCTTCTAGCAACCTGCTCCTCAAACTCTCTCTTTGCACCCCTGACTGTCTGGGGAGGGGGGGGGGGTCAGAGGCAGTCAGGCCATGTGGATAATCAGCTGGGCAGAGAAGCCAGGGACCTGGAGGGGCACAGCACCCTCGGGCCAGGAAGTCCAGGATTTGAAATATCCAGCTGAAAACCCTATACGCAGGCATCAGAGCTGTATACACCGCTCCCCAATAAACGGATGCTTTCAGTCCATCTTTCTGGTAACCAGGAGGTAACGTCCACCCTAGAATCTCGGTCCCCGTATAAAAAGCTGCTCAGAAACTGGGGTGGACCACTCGCGGGTTTTCAGGGGGCCGCTGCGTGGCCTGCCCAGGCAAGGTCGCGGTATGCTCTGAAGCAAGCGGGCTTCTCCCTCTCCTCTCTCCCCGGCATGCCTTCCATTAACCAGGCAAGCAGACAGACCCTGATGTATCGTGAGTTTCGAGCCAAGTGGTCCTGCTTGGGAAACCGAGGAAGGCTTTGCTGGGTCAGGCCAAGAGACTCTCCGTGGCCGGGGCGTCCCTCCCTCTTCTAGCCTGCCCGAGTTCTCCGCGCTGGGCAGCTCCCTCTCGACAGGCGCTGCCTCTTTTGCTCCTCCTGCCTTCTACTCATGGGCATCATCGCAAGGGGCCAGATCTCGCCCTCTCAGGGAAGACAGGCCGGTGATGGAACCAGATTAGAGGGCTGGAGGTGGGCAACCCCGAGCGGGCCCGGAACTCTGTGCTGCCTAGCAAACGCGGCTCACTCACTGGTGTTGATCAGGAATTGGTTGGAGACACCGGGGTGGTCGACGTCGTGAATGGCCGCGGCAAAGATGGCGGCCAAGATCTCCAGGTCGGTGAAGACAGCCTGGGAGGGAGGGAGGGGGGCATGGAAGAGGGGGGAGGGAAGCCGTAAGCATTGGAGGAAGCCGGTGAAGAGCCTGTCGGATCAGGACCCCTCCCCAGCATCCCTCTCCATTCACCTCCAGAGCCGGCATGGAGAGGAGGACGTGGGTGGACTGAGCCACATCGGCTGCGTGCACGTTGTTGTGATAGGCGACGTCAGCGTGGTAGTGGTCTTCCAGGGTCATCATGAAGGTGATGAAAGTGTCTGCGGGGATCTGGAAAGATTTCAAAAGCTCCCTTTCCTGCAGGATGGGGGGGAGAGGAGCTTAGGAGAAAGTCTGTTCCCAAAATGTACTGATAGGCTTCTGCCCTGTGAGCAATGACGCTCTCAAACCGGGGGGGGGACACGCTTTCACCACTGGGGAATCTTGCAAGAGGAGGGAAGTACTCAGCGCTGCCACCACCGCAGCTGGCCAAAGGGTGGTACTGCGCCTCAGTGGTGGTCAGGGGACAGGAAGAACCAAGAGGAGGTCCATTGCGGTGGGGTCTAGAAAGCCGTGTGTGTGTGTGTGATGTTGCTTGTATTTTGTTTGTAAAAAAAACAAGTGCTGCCACTGTAATCATGTTATAGAGCGACACTGCAAGCCAAAGAGGTGAGGTAAGTCTGCACGGAACAAATCTAAACCGGTTACCAAACCACTTTGTCAACCAGGGTCTGAACTGGTTAGGGCTCACACGCCCTGATGAACCTGAAGGGGAACGAACGCAAATTCCAAACGGTTCGACTCTCATCTTGTCCCTGGCATGTCCTGGATGGGGCTACTTGCCTCTGGCCCCTCTGGACTGAGAGCCAATCCCCTCGGAGGCGGAAACCCGGCCCTCGAGGGACCCCAGTGATGGCTCGTAGGTTTCCTGAGCCCTCCAGCCCTGGCAAAGACAGCCTCCCCGTCCTCCAGGAGTCCAGAGCGGAGAGAATCCCGAGACAAAGACGTTCTCTCCGGGGGAGGCCGCTCACCTGGAAGATGCTGTACATGAGGACGGTCAGTGGCCGCTGGCCGGAATACTCGGAGATCTTGAACACGTCCAGACCCCACTTGTTCACGTCTTCCACTTCCTACAGAGGGGAGGAGGGCAGAGGTGTCATCCTGGCCAGCAGAGCGCACGGGGGCCCCAGGCCAACTTCAACACGCAGGGATTCTCAGCGTTGGGTCCCCAGATGTCACTGGACCTCAACTCCCATCATCCCCAACCAAAGGCCACCGGGGCTGGGGATTATGGAAGTCCCATCGCAGCTGGGGACCCAACGTTGGCACGGGAGGAGGCGTAGAAGCCCCATCCTGTGGGCGCTGGGAATGCTATGTCCTCTCACCCCTCTGGCTGCGTCTCCAACCTCTGGATTCCTTTCCCTTTCTCTCTCTTGTTCTCACTTTCTTTAGGGGTTCCTCCAGCTTTCCTGGCTCTCCTCAGCGTCACCCTCCCTCCCTCTGGTTTCCTCTCTCTTCTTTCTTCCCTTTGCCCCCCCCCCATCTCAGTTTCCCATTTGGTGCCCAAACCGCACAACACGCCGTGTTAATCAGTGGCGGGGGGGGGGCCTCGAAGTGAATAAATGGGTTGCAGCAAACCTGCTTGTGGGGAGGGCCGCCCCAGGGCCGCAGCGCCCTAGACGCTCTTGCCGCTCCCCCCAAGGCGGCTTCCCAGAGTGGTCTGCAGCCAACTCTCTTGGCCTGGCATCTCCTCGCCGGCAGCCGCTGGGTCCAGAGCTCCAAGCCCCCCTCGGCGGCAGTGGAGATACTCCGGGGGTCGAGTTCTGCACTGGGGGGGGGCACAGACAGAGGTGTCCCCGGCCCCCTCCCTCACCTTCGCCAGGAGCGCCTCCTGGTCCGTCTTGACCCCGAAGCGAGGGATGGCCGCGCAGCCGAAACTCGAGCCGTGCGTCAGCTTCTTCACGCCGCTGATCTGCGACATGGGCCGCCGGGCCTCCTCCTTCTCCTTGGGGCCGGCGGGGGCCGGGATCTCCACCTCGTGCTGCTTGTCTGGAGGGGGCAGCACACACACCGGCCGTGAGGCAAACCCTTTGGCGGGGGACCCCCGAGCTCAGCCATGAGAAGGCCCCCGATGGCCGACGGGTTGCCTCGGGAAGGGAGCCGGCCCGCTCCGACACCGGGAGGAGAGCAGACCTGGCCGCGTTGTAGGGTGTCACTCGTCCAGGGGGGGGGGCGGTGATGCTTCGCCCAGCCTGACCCCGCTTTGGAACCTCCTCTGGCTGAGAGGTGGAAATGGCCGCCCCAGGGCCAGATGACCCAAACCCTCCGAGAAAGCAACTGACCGTAGCCCCCAAGGAATGCATTTTATTATTTGCTGAAGCAGGCTCATGGATGAGTCCCTGTCCCGAGGGGCTTACAATCCAAAATTCAGTCTAAGGGAGATGAGAGAAGAGGAGGCAGGAAAGGGAGGCAGGGGGGCATTAATGGAGCCTCCATAACCCCCCCACATGCCCCCCCCAGTAAAGAGTCTGATTTGTCTTCCTGGGACCAACATTTCTGGGGCCAAGGAGTTAAGCATGCTGGGAAAAACCCCGCCTGAACACTCCCGCCCTGGAGGAGCCCTGCACAAGCCTCTCGCTGTTCTGAGGGAGATTCCCCCCCCCGCCCCGCAATATGACTAAGACACAGAAGAATTGACGTCAGCAGAAAGTGATAGCAAGAGATGCCGGTCCTTCCCTGGGGAGGGAGGGAGGTTTCCAAGACCAGACTGGGTCTCCCTCCCCCCTGCCCCCCCAACACACACACACGGAGAAGGGAGAGGGGTCCTCTGGTTAATCCATTTTTGCAGAACAGAAGGGACTTCTACCTCTGTGTCACTGGAAGAATCACTAAGATAAATGGCTGTTGATGAAAAGCTCAGGGATGGTCAGCTCAAGGTGTATTCTTGGTCAAGAGAGGAAAGAGCTGAGCGATAGCAAGGGCTCTGTGAGAGCCAGCGTGGTGTAGTGGTGAGAGGGCTGGACTAGGACTGGGGAGACTCGAGTTCAAATCCCCATTTAGCCAGGAGACTTGCTGGATGTGACTCTGGGCCAGTCGCTTCTCTCTCAGCCTAGCCTACTTCACGGGGTTGTTGTGAAAGAGAAACTCAAGTATGTAGTACACCACTCTGGGCTCATTGGAGGAAGAGCGGGAGATAAATGTAATTATTAATAATAATAATAATAATAAACAACCCATCCCCACCCTAAAGAACTCTCTAGACCAAGTTTTGCAATTGTTCCTGACACGCCTGTGGCAGCTCCAAGAGTGGAAGAGACATGATCGAGGTTTATAAAATGATGGACGGTACGGAGAAAGTGAATGCAGAAAACTGCCACCTACTGAGTCCGGCCCTTGGTCCACCTAGCTCAGTCCTGTCTACTCTGACTGGCAGCAGCTCCCCTGGGTTTCAGACAGAGAGAGAAGGCTCTTCCGCAGCCCTGTGGGGAGATGCTGGTGGGGGCTGAACCGGGGACCTGCTGCATGCAAAGCCGATGCTGCCCCGCTGAGCTCTGGGCCTCTCCCCAAAATGGAAAGAGAGACTGTCCCTGGGGCCCAGGGCTCACTCCTGCTCAAGGCGGACCTGCATTGCCCACCAGGGGCTGTGCTGGGGAAGGCCCCGCCAGGGGCTGACCGTCTTGGATCTCCTCCACACCCCCTTTCATTCCCATAAAAGAAATGAAAGGTGGGTAGGGCTGGCTTCTCACCCCAAGCAGGTCTCCCCCACTCTGCCCTGACCGCCCCCATGGACATCTGCGGGATCTTACCCAGGGCTGGGGGGCAAAGCTGCCCTCCTCTACCCTCTTGTCTGGGAGTATGCCCCACTGAATTCAAAGGGGCTGGCTCAGTCTGGGAGGGGGGAGCAACTGCCCCCTCTTGCCCCCCCCACTTGCTGCCACCTTGCCGGATGCCCCAAAGTCCTCTCACCCAGGAAAGTGTTGCAAATGTACTCGGAGACTTGGTTCCCCGAGCGGCTGGTCTCTGACAGATGGGTGAGCTCTCGGTTGAGCATCCGCTTGAACTGGGGAGAGAGAGGGGGGAGGATTGTGAGGAGCCCTCGAGGAAGCAGGTCTGCCGCCTCCCCCACCTGGCCAGCCACCACCACCAGGCAGGGAGCCGTGACACGATGGGAGGAGGAGAAAATGCCCGGCTAGTCCTCAAGGTCCCACCAGAGGAAGGGAGGGAGGAAGAAGAGCGCCTCTGAGCTCAGGGCAGCCCTGCACTTGGCTCTCCGGGCCAGAGGAAGCTGCACTCTCTTCTTGGCACTTTTTGTCTGGAGGCCACTCTGCGTCCCCTTCCCAGAAATATGACCTCCCCCCCCCCGCCAGCCCACGCCTGCTTAAAAATGTTGTGAAGGAGCCCGTCTGAAGAAGCGTTCTGTGCAGCTCAGAAGTGCACACGAGGGATCCTGGCCGGTCACAGGACAGGCAGGGTTATTTCCTCCCCACTGCTTCGAAAAACCCTCTGAAAGAAAGCAGGAGGGCGCTTGAAGGAAACACACACAGGCATTGTGGGGAGAGCGGCAGAAAGTGGGGCGGCAGCCAGGTGGTGTGCCGGCTTGGGGGTGGCCCAGGCTGGGACCCAGAAGAGGCTGCTTGTTCCAGAGCCAGCCGGGGGGGGGGGGTTTCCATCGGCCAGCCCCCTCCCGGAGATGCTCCAGCGCACCCTAGCCCCACCCGGCTCGGGGGGGGGGGGAAGAGTCGCTCTCTTGCTCTGCAGGAGCCCCGCGGCTGCCCCCCCCCCCCGGGCCCAGCCCGCGCCCTGCTGCGTCTCTGCCCGGAGGAGCCCCCCTCCCCCCCACGCTTACCTTGGGCGGGGGGGCTGCCAGGCTGCATGCAGCGAGAGGGGGCTGGCATCGTGGGGCATTGCAACGCCAAGGCGGGCGGCTGCTGCGGCTGCCGGTGGGGGTCCCCGGTGGGGGTCGGGGTCCCCACCCCCCCTCCCCAGGAGAGCCGAGCCCGGGGAGTGGGCAGGGGGTTCCCCCGCAGCAGCATCACGGCCAGAGGAGGGAGGGGATTCCGAGGGATGCCGCTCTCCCACCACAGGTGGCTCGCCTCCCCTGCCCGCCCAATCAGGCGCAGCAGCCCCAGGGGCAGGAGCCAGCCCGGCCCTCTGATTGGCCGGCAGATCAGGGATGCAGACCCGCCCTCAGCCTGGCCGTCCCTGGGCAGGGCAGGGTCGCCCCTCCGGCCAGACTCGGCTTCGCTTGCGGGGGGGGCGGTGAGGTCCCGCCCAGGAGGCTGCCTGACCGGGAAAGGGGCTCGGCCGGCACCGGCCTCCAGGGGGCTGGGAGAAGCACTCCCTTGGATTTCCCGACGCCTGCGCCACATGGCTTTCTTGGCCAGTGGTCCAAGGGGTCCAAGGGGTCAGGGCTACCGGGCCACAGAGCCCACCAAGGTCCACCCGTGGCAACCGGGGTGGGTGTCTCCATAAGAGGCAGGCATTCCCAACCAGAGCGGCAGCACTGCGGGGACCCGGGTTCAAATCTCCATGCGGCGACGGAGGCTTCTGGGTGACCGTGGGCCAGGCACTCCCTGTTGGCCTGGCCTACCTCACAGGGCTGTTGTGAGGACCCAGCGGGGGAGGGGCAAGCCCAGCAGGCTACCCTGCCCTGAGCTCCTGGAAGGAAGGGTCGACAGAGACGGAAGGAGACACACATTTGCCCGGAGGAGGCGAGAGGGCAGAAGCCCCCCGAGGCGGGCCCGGGCCGAGCGGCCTACCTTGTTGGAAGCCATCTCGCTGACCGAGTGGCGGGTCTGCAGGGTCTCCAGCTGGTCCAGGCACCAGTCCAGCTCCTCCAGGGTCTCCACGGCCAGCTTTTGGTAGGCATCCTCTGCGGAGAGCAAGGGGCGCCATGCGGTGGGCAGCCGGGCAGCCACGCTCCTCCTCGGGGTGGGCACGGCAGCCTCCCGCTGTGCGGGCTTCAGGCCGGTCCCAGTTCCCCGCCCCCAAGGCGCTTCCAGTCTAGACTGTGTGTGTGTGTGTGTGCGTGTGTGGCCCCCACGGAGCAAGGGGGAGCAGAGGCCAGGCCGGTCAAGCAGGGGGAGAGCCATTGGAGCCCCCAGCAGAGGAGCCCCCAGGTGCCTGCCAGGGCCCTGCTCCGTCTCCCCTCCCCAAGCTCCTAGAGCTCAGTAAACCTCAGCAGCAAGAAGAGCCCGGGGGGGCAGGGGCGTTTTAATGAGGCACCCCCCCTCCCCAGAGGCAGAGATTGGGGCCAAAGTGGGGCTGATCAGGGACAAGGAGCCCACCCCATATGTGGGGGGCAGCAGGTGGGAGGGATGCCTCACACTCTTGGGGTCGGCCGAGAAGGGATCAGCTGGATCATGCCAGGGGCGGGCAGGCTGGGTTAGGGTTAGGGTAGGCTGGGGCAATCTCAGGAGGGAGGCAGCCGCCAGGGGCGGGGGAGGAGGAGGGGAGGAGGAGGGGGGGCGCCCGGCTGAAGGCCCAGGGCAGGGCAGGCGCTTGTGGGCCCCGGAGTCGCCAGCCTGCAGCCAATGGGGGGGGCGAAAGGGGGAGAGAGCCGCGCTCTGCTCTGAATAATGGAACCACTGACGTCAATTGGAGACGTTCCACCCTGCAGAAGTGGCATGAAAGAGAGCCGGAGAAGGCGGGCGGGCGGGGGGAGCAGGGGAACCCCCCCCTCCCGGCTGGGATCAAAAGCAGGCCGGCAGCGAGGGCTGCGCGGTGTGTGCCAAGGAAGCCCCCAGCCAGGGTCCCCCCCCCCCGCTGGCCACATCTTGCAGCTGGCCTGGCTTTGGTGAGGTCAGGCCTGAAAAGCGCCCTCCTGCCTCTCCCTCCAGGCAGAGCGCCCTGGCCTTTGGGGCGAGGGGAAAGGGGTCTGCTCGGGCCGCCGCACTAGAGGGCCGGAGGGACCTGGGGCCGGCCCCCTTCAGTTCCAAGCCCTCCAGATGGGGATCTCACACATGAGGGCCTCCCTCACAGGGTCGGCGTCTGCCGGTGCTGCTCCTCACACCTACCTGAGAGGCTGGCCCGGCACGGGGAGGGCGCAGGAGGGTTGCTGCCGCCGCCGCCCGTTGCTCTCCTGTAAAAGCAGAGGGTCCGGATCCGTTGCTCAGAGCCCCCCCCCCAGCAAGGCAGGAAGGGGCCCCCCCACGCCCACCACACAGGCCGGGCCGAGCCCCCCCATGAGCCGGGCCTGACACACACACACACACCCCGCCTGCCTCTGCCAGTCCCTGTGGAAGCAGAAGGGGGGATTTGGCCGCTGGGAGGGCAGCCCTCTGAAAAGGAGGGGGTCGGCCACCTGCCCCCCAAAGGAGACCCCCCCAGGCGGTCACACGGCGGAGGGGGGGCTACAGACCTCCTCACTCACTTGTGGGCGACGCGCTCTTGCATGTGCGTCAGGAGGGCAAAGTTGCTCCGCACAGTCCTCAGGCTGGCCAGAACCTGGGGGTCGGTGGGGGGGTGGGGTGGAAGGGGGAGTCAATCCTGCGAATCGAGGGTGTGGGGCCCTTACCGCCCGCCCCTCCACCCCCCCAAAGCACACTGATGTCCCTGGCCAGAGCAAGCCCTGTGCCCACACGGCGTCTGCCTGTCCTCACCTGTGGGCATAAACTCACTCCAGAGGTGGGCGCTAGTCCACATGAACTCCGGCCTGTCTGCACAGCCTGGCAGCGGCTTCTCCAAGGTCCCGGGCTTCGAGGTCTCTCCCAGCCCTACCTGGAGATGCTGCCAGGGAGGGAACCTGGGACCTCCTCCCTGCCCCTGAGCGATGGGCCCGCCTCAAACCCCCCCCGGGCTGTGACCTCCCACATGTCAGAGGGCAAAAATCTTTCTGTACCGTGTGGGGAGAGTGCGTGCGGAGTGAGCCGAGTCTCTCTCCCCCCTAACTCTAGTGTCTCCATATGGGCCACAAGAGCTTTTGAGGGAGGAGAGCTGGTCTGGCGGTAGCAAGCATGAAATGTCTTCTTGGCTAAGCAGGGTCTGCCTTGGTTGGCATTTGGATGGGAGACCACATGTATGAGCACTGTCAGGTATTCCCCTTCTTAGGGGATGGAGCCGCCACTCTGGGAAGAGCAGAAGAAGGTTCCCAGTTCCCTCCCAGGCAGCATCTCCAAGAGAGGGCTGGGAGAGAAACTGCTGCCTGCAACCGTGGAGAAGCCGCTGCCAGTCTGTGCAGACAATACTGAGCTAGATGGCCCAAGGGTCTGACTCAGTAGATGGCCGCTTCCCACGTCCCTCTGCCACCCTGTGAAGTTGGCTGGCAGCAGCTCCAGTTCAGACAGAAGCAAATACTTCTTCACAGCATCCAGAATTAACTGATGGAACTCCCTGCCACCGTATGTGGGGGGGATGGTCACCAGCTTGCCCCCTCTCTTCCTCAACACAAGCTCCCAGCTCCAGAGGCCTTTGTACCTGTGCAAAAGGGGTGACGATCAGGTCTTCTCCATGCCTGCAAGCAGAGAGGGGGGAACGGGTTAGAGGCCCCCAGCCCCGAGCCGGCCTCCACGGACAGGGCTGTGGTGACACTGCAGGCCGATGCCCCCCCCACACACACACCCCGCCCCACTTCCACGCTTACATGTCGCTGGCCACGGAGGAGTTGCGGGACATGGCTTTGGGCGAGAGGTCGTAGTCGCTGTCCGAGCGATAGAGGAAGGACTCCCGCCGCTGGCCGTGTGGGGGGGCGCCCGGCAGCACCAGCCCCAGCCCCAGCCCCAGCCCCGGGTTGGCCTGGGGGTCCAGCGGGCAGCAGTTTGGAGGGAAGCCATTCTCCAGGTCAAAGCTGGGTGGGGGGAGAGAGAGGGAGAAGAAAGCCCCGTCAGGGAACTGCCCCTTGCCCGGAGGGGCAGGCCAGGCCCTCCGGCTGACCAGGCTTCGTCCCCGACGGCTGGTCTTTCCAGGCAGACCGCCTGTGGCCATGGAGGTTCCACTGGAATTAAACATCTCTAGCCCATTTTAGAATTCAAGGCATTCCTGAAAGAGCGACAGGTCTGTTCTGGGTGGGTTGTTGGTTTGGTTTTAGTCCTGCTTTGTTATTCAGAGAGACGGGCACCACAATTCCAGTAGTAACCGAGAGTGAAAGCTACTCCCTGTATTTAGATTGCAATTCAAATACTTACCATACAAATTATCAATTTTTATTTTTTATTTTTAAGGTGGTGGTCCCCCCCTCCCCCCGCCCGAGGCATTACTTTGACTAAATGAATTGTTTCTACGGAGCATGTCAATATATCTGGGGATCAATATATCTGGGGAACCCCAAGGAAACCGCCTTGGGGTTTTCTTTTAACAAAAGGCGGTATAGAAATGTAAAAATAAAAAAATAAAAAATAAAATCTGGGGGCAGGTGAAGACACCGGCTGCAGTTAACTTAGAAACAGATTCCAATTCTCATGAAAGTGGTCTAATCCGGAGCAGTGGGGAGGAAAAGCCAGTGGCCCTTTCCACATCATGTGGCATCGAGTTCCACCGCTGAATTGCACAGTGTGTCAAGGAGATTTCCTCCCGTCTGCCCTGAACGCTGCCCAGCAGTGTCAGTGGGTTTTCGCGTGATGGCCAAAGGAGAGAAACGCCCCTCTCCAATCTTCTACACCGCCACCGTGCCCCCCACTTAGCCGTCCTGGCTTGTGGGGCAGTTTCCTTCCCCCCACGGATGTAGATGGCAAGATGCCAGGCTGCTTGGCCAGAGGCGAGGAAAAGCCCCGGAGACGGCAGCCCCTGCCCTCTTCTGACCCACCTTTCCCTGGCATGAACGGGGCCCCACACAAGCAGCCAAACTCAAGAAGCGCTTCTCTCTGGTCGGGCGGCACCGGCTCTGGGTCCCAAGAGCCGCCACCCCACAACCATTTCCTCCTCCTCCTCGCTCCAGAAGGGCCCCCCCTCCCCGCACATGTTCCTGGCCGAGTCCCTTTGGCTGGGCTGGCCGGGAGGACTCCCTCCCTCTTGGCTCTGCTCCCGTTTCCATGATGCCGTGAGAAAGTGGCGTGTGTGCCCCGCCAGGGACAAAGGGATGCAGGAGGCAGAGGGCCAAGAGACGCCCGTGGGTATTGGCAGCGGGGGCAGTGGGGGGGGGGAGGCAGGCACCAGGAGTTCATAGGCTTGTAAGAGGCAGGGACACTTGGAGGTCATCCAGTCTAACCCCGGCTGCCCAGAGCAACTCTCTGATTCGTCTGGGGGCCGGAGAAGGCTGCCCCTCTTGCTCTTTTCCCAGCCTCCCCCTCAGCAATGTGGAGATAAGCCTGAGCAGCTTTGCAGGGCTAATGTAAGGATTCCCGAGAGAGCGTGCAGACAGTGCTGTGTAGACACTGAAGCGTGTGATGTGTGGGGTTATGAAATATGCATCCTGGGTGGGGACCAGAGAGGTGCTGCTGTGGTGCTGAGAGTCCAAAGAGACAGAGCATCTGTGCTTCTTTCCCAACGACCCTCAGGCCACCCCCATAAGAACCTAAGAAGAGCCTGCTGCACCAGGCCCAAAAAGACCCATCTACCCCAGCGTCCTGTTTCCAACAGGGGACAGCCAGACACCTCTGGGCAGCCCACAAGCAGGGCAGGAAGGCAAGAGCCCTCTTCCATGGTCCCCCCCCAGCGACTGCTATTCCAGAGGTAGAGTGCCTCTGGACATGGGGGTTCAACTGAGGCAGCATGGCCATCCAAACAGGCTGCTGACCCGTGAGTCAGGACACAATCAAACACAGAGCTACCGTGAAGCCCTTCAGGCCTATAAGAGAAAGGCGCCCCTCCACAGAGCAGCTCCTCGGACATCGCGAGCAGCCCGAGGGATCCTAGCTACCTTCCCCCTCTGCGCATCTCCCCTTCTCCAGCGCTGGAGCGCACAGCTGCCCGGTCCACTTTTCAAGGAGCTGCAAACAGGAGCACAGCTACCCCAGGAGGTTATAGCCGCCCCCCCCACCGCCCCTCTTCCGTGGGGATTAGCTCCTGCGTGACTGACACCAACTGGGGATTGCAAAGGCCTCTCATAAGAACATCAGAACAGGCCGTGCTGGGTCAGGCCCAAGGAGGAAGCCCCTCCAGTGCACAGTGGCCCACCAGATGCCGCCGGAAGCCCACAGCCAGGAGCCGAAAGGGGCAGGCCCTTTGCTGTGGCTCCCCTGCAGCTGGTCCGGGCAGGCCTGCAGTGGGGCACCCCCTGCCCACACGGGCAGGCCTGCAAAAGACTTTCCTGGGTGTGGCTCATGGGCTTTAAGCCCCGCCCTCAGGTGGGTGGGGCTTGGGGAGTGTCCCATGACCCACAGGGCTGCTTGCGCGGGTGCCAGGGACAGAGCTCGGGGTGGGGGGCAAAGGCCTCCAGGTGCCCTTGTGGGGGGGAGGAGCTGCTCCTCGGTGTTCCTCCCGGCCGATACGTACCCGATGCAGGAGTGTCTCCGGAGCGGGGACCGGCTACGTGACAGCATGGTCCTCGGGCGGCACCCGTCTGCCTCCCCTGCCGGCGATCCGGGCGGCTCATCCCTCGCCAGCTGGGCCCCCCCCGCCCCGGGCCACGTTGCCCGCTCCCCCCATGCCCCCTGCAGCCTCCTGTCCCGATGAAATGCATCTGACTCCGACACAATGGCCCCGCTTTCAGCCGGCTCACGTCAGCGCCAAAGCCTGGCCGGGTCACATAATCGACCGATTGTCTCCCCAGCGCCAGGCCCGAACTGGGTCACCGAGTGCATTTGGGCAGGGTGGGGGCTGCGCTCCGGAGAGGGGGGTCTCCCCCACCCAGACCACCCCAGAGGCGCGGCGGGGGTCTTCTGCAAGGCGGCCGCCCCCTCAGGCATCCCCGGCCGCCTGCCCATCCTGCCCGCGAAGGGATCGCCAAGGGCCGCAGGGCTGTCGAAAGCCCAGGAGGACAGAAACTCGCTTTCCAGACCGCGCGTGGTCTTTCTTTCCTTCGGGTTCATCTCTCCGCCGGGACCGGAGGGACAAAAGCATCCATTGTGGGGCCGAGTCTTTCGGAAAAACAGTCCGCCCTGGTGAAGGTCGGAGGGACGGCCCTTCCTCCCCCCCCCCACACACTCCGATGCCAGGCTCCGGTCCTCATGGACGCCGGTTGCGCCTGGCCTGGGCCTCATCCAACCAGAACTCAGGACCGCCACCCGGAGATGCTCCAGAAGGGAGGGCTGCCCTTTCTGCGCAGACAAGGCTGTCGAAAGAGCCCTGCTGGAGCAGACCAAAAGCCCAGCCAGAGGTCTCTGGGTGCCTTCCCCTCTTGTCTGCTCCCTCAGCAGCTGGTACTTAAGCTAGACTGCCTCTGCACAAGGAGGTTCTGCTCAGGGATCCTGGCTAAGAGATGTTGAGAGGCGTATTCTCCACCCATGGTTGGTGGGGAACCTTTACAGTTGCAGTAGGCCAGCTCCGGGGCAACGGAACCGCACACAACTTTGGCCTCAGGCACGAGGAGACGGAAAGAGGTGCCACCTTCTCCCAGAGGGCCCGTGTGCCGTTCCCTCGAGGAGGCCGCACTCTCTCAGGCTGCCAAGGAGCAAGGACAAGATTGTGGGCAAGCGCAATCCAGGGGAGAGCTGGTCTGGTGGTCGCAAGCATGACTTGTCCCTTTAGCTAAGCAGGGTTTGCCTTGGTTGGCATGTGAATGGGAGACTTGATATGTGAGCACTGGAAGAGATTCCCCTCAGGAGATCATGGAGCTGCTCTGGGGAGAGCAGAAGAAGGTCCCAAGTTCCCTCCCTGGCGGCATCTCCAAGCTAGGGCTGAGAGAGATTCCTGCCTGCAACCTTGGAGAAGCCGCTGCCAGTCTGTGAAGACAATACTGAGCTGGACAGACCAATGGTCTGACTCAGTATATGGCAGCTTGCTACGTTCCTCTGTTCCCCCAGGCTTGACTGAGGAGAGCTCGCCTCTACGGAGATGACGACAACAACACCTACCACTGATATTTATTTACAACAGAAGGTCCCAAAGCGGTTTACAGAGCGAAATAACCAATCGATACATAAGAGGCCTCCCTCTTCCCAAAGGGCTCACCGTCTAAAAAAGAAACACAAGATCGACCCCAGCAACAGCCACTGGAGGTTTGCTGTGCTGGGGATGGAGAGGGCCAGTTGCTCTCCCCCTGCTCAACGGAGAGAACCGCCACTTTGAAAAGGTGCCCCATTGCCCGGTTAGAAGGGCCGGCTTGACTACGGCCGCCTGCATCTGGCCTAGGTCTGAACAGGGCAGTCTCTCAGAGAATTCTCGGGTGGGAAGGGACCCTAGAGGCCATCTAGTCCAACCTCCTGCCCAGCGTGGGGATCTGCGACAGCATCCTGAGCAGCCTAGAACGGAGCAGGGCCGCCTCCTCGCTGTCTGGCCGAGGGCTGGGCCGGGCCGGGCCTCTTCCTCTGGCCTGTGCTCTCTTCTCCCGGATGGCCGTCTTCCTGCCTCCCATCCAACCCTCCCTGCAAGCTTCACCAGAGCCGTGAGCGGCACCCTGGGAAAGCGACACACCAGCCTGCCACAGCTGCAGCAGATGTGCCTGCGTACGTGTCGGGACGGAGCCGGCCCTTGGAAGCACAGGAGAGTGCGTGGGCTGGAGCGGCATCCCCCCCCCCGACAAACTGGGGGGGGGCAGGGCGGTTTGCATTTGGCTGAAGTCCTGCCCCTGTGTGGGTCTTTGGGAAACATTTTCCATCCCGTGGGGTGTTTGCTTTAATAGTGTTTGACCCGCCAGGGGAGGCGTGTTGAGAATCCGGCTCCCTCCTATAAATAGCCGCTGATATCGCTGGGAGCGGCTTGGCCAGAGGAGCAAGCGGGGGGGGGGGGCGGGGGGGAGGGAATCTGCGTGTGCACGGAGAAGGCAAGAGGCACTCACTTTGGTAACGGGGGGGGGGGAGGCACAGCCCTGTTTCTGCTGCCCTCAGGTCCAAAACAGCCACACAACAGTCGTGGCGAAACCCACACTCGGCCACACCAGGCCGTGGCACACACACACACAGACCCACAATCTCTTGTGCAGTGCTGAGATGTGTTGGAATGTAAGGAGTTGCCCCTGCAGGTCAGAGCAAAGGGTGTCTCTCTTGCCCAGCATCCTGCCTCCAGCGGGGGACAGCCAGAGGCCTCCAGGAAGCCCACCGGCAGGGCACAAAGGCAACAGACTTCCATACAGGTCTGGAGACAAGAGGCAGACCAGACCCCTTGTCTCCAACTGCTGGCCTTCAGAGATAGATGGCCTCTGGGCTTGGAGGTTCTACTGCCACCTGTCATGGGTGGCAGCTTGAGACAGGCCAGCGTACGAGCTGTGCTAGACCAGACCCAAAGTCATAAACAAGGAGAGACGAGCCCTGTTGGATCGGGCCAAGCCCGCATCTGGCTTCCACAATGGCAAACACAAGGCTTCCAGGAAACTCACAAGCAGGTGTGACGGCAACATCTCTGCTCTTTGTCCCCAGCATTTGGTATTCGGGGTAGAGCACCTCTGTACATGGAGGTTCAATCTGGCTGCCACAGCTAGTAACCATTTAGAGAGCCACTAAGCATACATTAAAAAACAAAAAACAAACGTGCAGGCATCGACTGCGGGGTGCTGGGCTTGGCAGCAATACAGTCATCCCTCACCAGCCGCTGGGATTCGGTTCTGGCAAAACCTCGCCCCTGGCAAAACTGTGGTTGGCGAGGCATTAAAGTCTATGGGAAACAGGGGTTAGGGGAACCACAACTGCAAAAAGACCTAAAAAGGTGGGGGAGAGACCAAAGAAATGCTAAAAATATCACCAAAAATCCTGTAATATCACCAAGCGTCACCAAGAAGAATGAACAGATCAAACCTCTGGAAATATTTTGAAAACGCCCCCCGCCCCCCATCACTCAAAGGCCTCTGAAATTGGCAAGGGACAGCCAGTTCAGCAAGATTTAGCAAGGGTCACCCAGAGGAATGAGCAGATCGGTCCTCTGAATCCCCCCAAAATCGCTGAAACCCCACCAAAATAACAAAACCCCCTAACCCAACACAGATACTCCGGTCGCTGTTGGCACGAGCTGCCACCATGTCCCATTCACAAGTACTCAAAACCGTGGTTGGTAAAACTGTGGTTGCAAGGGATGACTGTACATCTGAAAAGCGATTTGGGGGATCACAGTCGATCACAAGCCAGCAGCGTGATGCAGCTGCAAAAAAGGCCAAAGCGATTGTTGGCTGCATTAATAAGACCAAAATTTCCAGGCCAACAGCTCCACTTTATTCGTGCTCACAAATGGGATCCCATCTTGGAGTATCGGGTTCTGGTCACCACACTTTAGGAAGGATGAGACAGATTGGAACAGGTTCAGAGGAAGGCCGTGAAGAGGGGCAGGGGTCTGGAAAACAGGCCCCGAGGAAAGGCTGAAGGGACTTAGGCATGTGTAGCCTGGAAGAGAGGCCAGAGCGGGCCATGATGACACACTCCGAATGCCTCTTCCTACGTTGTTTTGACAGCTAAAGGGAACCTCCATGCTCAGAGGCAGTCTATCTCTGAATTCCAGATCCTAGGAGCAGACCCACCACAGGGGAAGACTATTGCTTCCAAGCTGGGAGCCTTTGTTTGTCCCCTGTTGGGAACAGGAGCCTGGGTTAGAGGGACCCACCGTGCTCTTGCCCGGCGATTCATTGCATCTCATAAGGTTCATGTCTTGCGAATCCTGCCCAAGCCCCTTCCCCAGTCAGAGGCGGGGGCTCTCGCTCGCCTTGCGCCAGCCCCCCACCGGAGCTGCCCCCAGCCCGCCCCCAAAGCTCTTACCCAAGCGGGTGGGCGACGGTGAAGCGCCGCCGGAGGCGAATGCTTTGGTTCATCATCATCTTCCTGAAGAGGACGGGCGAGTCGCAGGGTGAGGGGCTCGGAGAGGGGCCCGGGGAGCCCTGCTGCTTGGAGGGCAGCATCGCCCCACGGGAGCAGAAGACTCGGGGCAGCAGCTCCCAGGACTTGCTGCCCTGCTGCTGCTGCTGGCAGCCAGGGTCTGTCGGACGCAGATGCTGAAGCTGCCCGGCCCCGGCTGCGGTCTCTGCCGGGCCCGGCCCTACTCCACGCCGGGGGCCCCAGCAGCCTCAGGCTGCCCCGGAGTGGCTTCCGTGCCGGGGATCTCGCTCAGGGCCCCACAGGAGCCGTGCCGGGCCTCCCGGCGGGGGGGGGGGGGCTGCTGCTGCTGCTGGCAGAGAGGCAACCTCTCCGCGGCCCGAGCGGGGGCTGAGTGCTGGCCCAGCCCGAGGAGAGGCTGTGCATTGCACCGTCCCGTCAAGCGGCTGCTCCCAGGGAACTCGCTGCGGCTGGCCTCACCCCCAGCTGGGAAGCTAAACAAACGCTTTGGCTGGGGCCCAGCGGGGAATCTGCGTGGCCGGCCAGCACCCGCTCTTCTCTGTCTCCGGCAGAGGTCAGCCCGGGACAGGGGGGCAAGTGGCCCATCACTCACATGCCCGCCCCCCCCCCCGAGCCGGGGCTGCTGCCGGCGTGGGCCCAGAGGGCTCCTGGTCAGAACGAGGGGCCTCCCCACACACGGCGAGCAAACAGGAAGGAGACGAGGGCCAAAGGGCCGAGGCACCACCCCGCCACCCCGGTGCCCTTGCGAGTCCGATTACACCGAGGGATGGCCTCCGCGGCAGGTCTGCCCAGCAGCCCCCGCGCTCCCGGCAAATGTAAACACTTGTCCTGACCTTTAGCTGCGGCTCCGGGCCACTTGCAAATCGCTGGCACCTGCCAGGGGGAGGGCAGCGAAGCCAACGGGCTCCCTGCTGCAGAGGCCAGCCGGCCGGGCTAATGCCCAAAGGGAGAACGGCTTGTGCCCTGCTAGGTCCGGCACAGTTTATCCAGGCCACAAGGCTTGAGAAGAACAGGCTCTGGCCGGCAGCAGCAGCTCTGCAGGGTCCTGGGCAGAGACCAGCAGGGACACCCCCCCCACTGATCTGAGGCTGGGGGCTGCTCTCTCTCTTGATGAAGGGCTGGGTGGGGGAGGCACATCGGGGGGGGGGCTAGAACCTAGGCCCCTCCCCTCCCTTCCAGAAACCTTTCCCTTTCCCCCCTCGGGACAGAGCTGCAAAGCAGCCAGGCTGTGGCACAGGAGGGTATGGAGGAAGAGGAAGAAGAGGAAGAGGAAGGAAGAAGAAGAGGAAGAAGAAGAGGAAGAAGAAGAAGAGGAAGAGGAAGAAGAGGAGGAAGAAGAGGAGGAAGAAGAAGAGGAAGAAGAGGGAGGAAGAAGAGGGAGGAAGAGGAGGAAGAAGAAGAGAAAGAGGAAGAAAGAGGAAGAAGAAGGAAGAAGAGGAGGAAGACGAAGAGGAGGAAGAAGGAGAAAGAAGAGGAGGAGGAAGAAGAGGAAGAGGAGGAAGAGGAAGAAGAGGAAGAGAAAGAGGAGGAAGAGGAAGAGGAGGAAGAGGAAGAGGAGGAAGAGGAAGAGGAGGAGGAAGAAGAAGAAGAGGAGGAAGAGGAGGAAGAAGAAGGAGAAAGGAGGAGGAAGAAGATGAAGAGGAAGAAGAAGAGGAAGAGGAAGAGGAGGAGGAAGAGGAAGAGGAAGAGGAAGAAGAAAGAAGGAAGAAGAGGAAGAGGAAGAGGAAGAAGAAGAGGAGGAGGAAGAAGAGGAGGAGGAAGAAGAGGAGGAAGAAGAGGACGAAGAAAGAGGAGGAAGAAGAGGAGGAAGAAGAGGAAGAGGAGGAAGAAGAAGAGGAGGAAGAGGAATGCCTTCTGCCCACTTCCCCCCTCCTGCATCCCAGGGCCCTGGATCCAGGCTGCCCCCAATGGCGGCGGCGGCAGCAGCAGCCCTGCGAGGCAGGCTCTGTGGCAAGTCTCCATGGGCGAGGCGGGATATTCCCCAGGGGCCGAGAACCCGCTGCGAAAAGCGAGAGAGAGAGAGAGACAGGCCCACCCACAGCCAAGACCAGGCAGGCCCCACAAGGGGACGCTGGGCCTGGAGGGGGGTGGGTGGCGCTGGGCTGAATTCACGGCATTCCCAAACTGGCGGATACCTCGCACCTTGCCCTTTGAAGCCGGCCCCCTCTTCCCAAGAGCAGGGTCCAGGCCTCAGGGTCCCCTTGTTTGTTTATTTATTTATTTTACATTTCCCATCCCGCTCTTCCTCCATACTTAAGTTCCTCCTCACAACAACAACCCTGTGAAGTAGGCTAGGCTGGGAGAGAGAAGCGACCGGCCCAGAGTCAAACCCAGCAAGTCTGATGATTGGAGGGGGATTTGAACTCGGGTCTCCCCGGCCCTAGTCCAGCCCTCTCACCACTACACCACGCTGGCTCTCGGTCTGCAGCAGCAACCCGGAAGAACCCCAGAACAGCCCTGCTGGGTCTGCCCCGAGGAGGCCCGCCCAGTCCAGCCTCCTGCTGCCCACAGGGTCACACCAGATGCCGCCTCTGGGAAGCCCCCAGGCAAGGGGGTGGGAAGGGCCGGCCCTCTCTCCTGCGGCGGGGATCCAGAGGCATGGAGAAGGTTCTTTCGGGGAGGCCTTCGGGGTGGATGCAGGCCAGGAGGAGGTCGGAGAAGGTTCTGCCCCAGTCAGCCCACCAGCCCTGAAGTAGCCACAAGAGACCCTTGGAATTTAAGGGTGGCCACAACAGGCAGGCCGATGTGCTGCTATTCCAACAGGCCCCACTAGATGGCAGCACCTTCGCAGGCCAAACACCCACCTGCCCCTTTCCCAACCGGCTGCAAACCCAGTGAGCTTTTGCCACCCCTGCTCCCCAGAAGTGGCACACAGAGGGACATGTGGCACCTGGGCATAATAACACACTGCCTGGCAACGGACCGCCAACATTGCCTGTTTTAATTGTAGGGCTGATTTTAAATTGTTGCATTGCTTTAATTTTTTATATGGGTTTTAATTGTTTTTACGTTAACCGCCCAGAGACGGAAGTTTGGGTGGCACAGAGGTTTAACCAATCAAGTAAAGTGAAGTAACATAAAATAAAAGGAAAGGAAAACGGGCTTGGCAATAAGTGCTCGGAGAGGGACTGGCAACCTGAGCTCTGGCTGAGTCACTGGAGCCCCAGTGAAAGACCGCCCCTGCTCTTGCCAGCGGCTGGGCAGCCACTTCAGCCCGGACTGCAGCTGCTGTGCCTTGGCCGAGCAATCAACCCAAGCAACATGGCGCACCGCAAGACAAGACTCGAACCCGCATCTCCTCGGTGGCATGGCTGAGCCTGACGCCCTTTCCGAAGGACTGGAGATTATAACCCGCATCTCCTCGGTGGCATGGCTGAGCTCGACGCCCTTTCCGAAGGGCTGGAGATTCGAACCCGCATCTCCTCGGTGGCATGGCTGAGCTCGACGCCCTTTCCAAAGGGCTGGAGATTCGAACCCGCATCTCCTCGGTGGCATGGCTGAGCCTGACGCCCTTTCCGAAGGACTGGAGATTCGAACCCGCATCTCCTCGGTGGCATGGCTGAGCTCGACGCCCTTTCCGAAGGACTGGACTGGCTTTCTGCAGTGGATGGTGCTGCTTCTTGAGAGGTGGGGCAGGGGGGGCAGCTGCCCTGAGTCGCCTGGGCTGGGGCATCCATTCTGCTTGGCCGCTGCCCTGGCTGAATCCAATTAGCTGCAAGCAGCCACTTTGGCCTAATTGGGTTAGCCTATGAATCCAATTCATTCTCGTTGAATGCACGGCCTTGCCGCCAGCGATCTGCTCAGCCCCAAAGGATGCTGGGTGCACATCTGAACCTCCCCGCCCCCCATATATGGTGGGGGGGGAGAGAGAGAGAGAGAGAGAAGGCTGGGAGTCAGAAAGATCATCACTTGCCAGGTCCGGCTCCCCGCCAAGAGCTCTGGGAAGGGCTTCCATGTGGATGGCACTCACTGACCACAGCTTAGAGGCCAAAGAGACGCCACACGGCTGGAATCCCCAGGATCTTTTCCTTTCTCAAAAATCAGCCACTGGGGGCCGGGTGGGAGAGAGCCAGTGATTTGGCTGCAGAACAGGAAGAGCACAGGGGGGTGGGGGGGTGAGCGCTAACCCTTTCCAGATACCGATTCCCCAGTCTAAATAGCCTCCTCTGAGGTTGCTATTGGTCACGGAGGGGGAAAACGTACCCCCCCTTTTTAACTGGAGAGATGCCAGAGGTTGGACCTGGGACATAGGAAGCTGCCACAGACAGAGTCAGATCCTTGGTCCAGCTAGCTCAGCATTGCCTACCCAGACTGGCAGCAGCTTCTCCAAGGCTGCAGGCAGGAACCTCTCTCAGCCCTGTCTTGGAGATGCTGCTGCCAGGGAGGGAACTTGGGAACCTTCCTCTGCTCTTCCCCTGAGGGGAATCTCTGACAATGCTCACACATGTAGTATCCCATTAAAATGCAAACCAGGGTAGACCCTGCGTAGCTAAGGGGACAAGTTATGCTTTCTACCACAAGACCAGCTCTCCTCTCTAAAAGGCGAAGCGGCCATATACCGAGTCAGACCTTTGGTCCATCTAGGTCAGTATCGTCTACCCAGACTGGCAGCGGCTTCTCCAAGGGTGCAGGCAGAGGTCTCTCTCAGCCCTCTCTTGGAGATGCTGCCGCCAGGGAGGGAATGTGGAACCTTCTGCTCTTCCTAGAGCGGCTCCTTCCCCGGAAGGGGAATATATCTTCCAGGGCTGCTTACACATCAAGTCTCCCCTTCGTATGCATCCAGGGCTTCGCGAAGGGGACCAGCCCAGCTCTCCTCTCTGCATGCCAGGCCCTGCTTCCCAGCCAGAAGGGACGGAGAAGGTTGCCTCCGACTTGGTCCCTCTGGGTCAGTCTGCACAGGCTGGCAGCGGCTGCTCAGGGCCGCAGACCTCTCTGAAAGAGAGGGATCTTTCTGAGCCTCCTTTTCAAGTGGAAATGTGGCAGATTGTTGACCCCCAGGAGGAGGAGCGCAGGTCTTGAGGTAGCCAGCATGAATGGTCCCCTTTGCTAAGCAGGGTCTGCCCTGGTGTGCATTTGAAGGGGAGACCCCATGTGTGAGCATTGCAACATATTCCCCGGGGGGGATCGTGGGGAATCCGCTCTGGGAAGCGCACCTGCCTGCCTGCCTGCTTGCTTGCAGAAGGCTCCAAGCTCCCTCCCTGGCAGCAGCATCTCCAAGGTAGGGCTGAGAGAGACTCCGGGAGAAGCCGCTGCCAGTCTGGTCGGCAACCCGGAGCTAGACGGCCCAGTGGGCTGACTCCGGATCAGGCAGCTCCCTCTGTTCCTGTCCCCAGAGTGCAAGGCCTGTGCTTGAGGCCAGCCGGCTTCCAAGGCTCTGGAAGCTCACGCTGCGGCGTCTTCTCCCTGTGAACCACCGCCCCCCCACCCCCCGCAGCCTGCCTGGTGGAACCTCGTATACCTCCAGAGGGGTTGGCGGGCCGCAGACTGAGCCGGCCGCCAGCCCTGGGTTCTCCCGGCTCCTTGCCGAATGGAAAGGGCTTGTTTTACAAGCCGCCCACCCGAGCCGATGTTCCTTTCCCTCTGTGCGAGAACAAACAGCGTCTCCAGAGGCGACAAGCACTAAGTTGATTAAAAGAAAATGGCCAGAGGGCTCCAGCTATATGAGATTTGGATCCCACTCTCCTCCGATCAGGACCGGGAGGCAGCTCTCCCTCCCTCCCTGGCGCGGAGACGCGGCCACGGATCTGCACATCCGTGGGAGGGCCCGAAGCCTCCTTCCGACTCAGCTGAGCCTCCTGCCTTCCCCCCCATCTGGGGGGCTTTGGGGGGTCGTCGCCCTCTGCGTGGGGTGTGTGTGTGTGTCCAGCAGAGCTGCCCAAGACCGCCCCGCGGGCGAGGAAGGACTCAAAGCGGGGAAGGCATCGATTGGAGCCGCCCTCGGCCAAGCTGAGCCGCTCCACTTGATGATGCTCATTTTTAACATCCACCGCCAGGCAAGCAGGCGGCCTCCAGTAATTGGATCCAGCGACTCTTCGGGTGGCCTCTTAATCGCGCGGACACGACCCGCTGCCCCTCCGCTCTTCAGGCCTCCCACGCAGCCAAGATGGGCCACGGCCGAGCAGATTCTCCTCCGGAAGTGGGGCGCCCAGTGCCAGCTGCCCGTGCAATCCCGGCGGGGGGTGGTGGTGGTGGCACAAAACCATGCAGGGTCTTTTGAGTCCGATGGAAGACGCCATGAGGCTGGCCAAGGAGGGGCCCGGAGAGCCCAGGGGTTCCCGTCACTCTTCTCGAACTGCACCGCTTGAGCTCCGGCATTCTGCTAAGTGATCTTTGTGTGGAGGCCCTGATGGGGAGCCCGAGAGGAGAGGGGCAGCCGTCTCCAGCCGCAGAAGCCGGCTCATCTTTGACGGGGCTTCGCAGAAATGAGTCAGTTGCTCTTTCAGCCGCTGAGAGGATTCTGTCTCCAGTCAGAAATGAATTTCCCTGGCCTCCGTACACACCGAAGAGAAGGGATGGATTTTATGGAGCGATATCCTAAGGAAGGTGCTGAATCCTGCACCGGGGCATTGCATGCCGCCTCATTCGCAGCACAAGCCTAAGCTGGCTGACTCTGGAGTAAGCACTGGCTTCCATGCAAGAGAGTCTGGTCCGCTGACACCCTTCATGGCTTAGGACCAGGACCCCTGTGGGCTGCCTTCCCCTCTGCGCATCTGGCCAGGAGGGTCTTTCGCTTGGCCGGCTCCCACTTCGCCTTCGGAGGGGCTTGCTTGTGGTGGTGCCCCCTAAGGAGCGGGGCGCGCTGCCCCAGGAGTATGGAGCCCGTAGGGGAACTGGCGACAGAGCTGGAGGAGGCGGTCAGCAGGAACTCAGGAGGGGGACCAGGCCAAGAAACAGGGCCAGGACCACGGACAGGTCTCTGCAGACTAGAGGGGTCCCCAAACAACATGCTAGGACACTGATCCAGCAAGGGATCAGGGGTTCCTTGTCCCCCATCCCCGCCCAGCCCAACCGCCCATTTTTTGTTTTAATTTTGCCACTGGATTGATTTCTGGCCGTTTAAATCCTGTTTGTAAACCATCTCGAGCTTCCTCGTGACTAGAAAGACAGGACGGGTTCTTTTAAAAATATGTATCCATAAAATTAAACAGAACCTCTACGACGCCAGCCTCAGATTTTCACGGCAAGAGGAGTCAATGCTATAATCCACAAGGGGCTTAAGCACACTAGTCCTCTTTCCACTACTCCAGATCTGAGCACCCACAAACTCCTCCTGCCCACAAGAACCCTCAGACCCCTGGAATTTTAAAGAACTCTCCCACCTCCTGCCACTCTGCACCAGAGAAGGACGAGGCGGTCAGGCAGGAACTGCTGCTGCAGAACCACCAGTGCCTTCCCAGAACGCCCCACCTCATCCCCACTGGGACAAAGGGTCCCATTTCAATTGCTACCCCACCAAGGATCTCAAGCCACCGCCGCCCCCCCCCCCCCCGCCGGCTGCCACAGAGGCAGAAGGTCCGCTCTTTTGCTGGGAAGAGGCATTCCTGGGCTTCATGTTGTGACAGCGAAGTCGGAAAGAACACGGACGGATCTGCATCTCCGGGGCCATGACGGAATCATCCGCCTGGGGGTTTAATGGGCAATGGCTCCAGATGCCAGGAAGAGCCTTGTTCATTTCCTGGCTCTTTGATCCCTTCCTGCCTTGTGTGCTTACAGATTATTTCGCCTCTTTCGAGTGGCAAGCTGGGGAACTCTTCCCTGAGCAAACCTAATTTCTCAGCGAATGGCAACGGCACAGCCGAGTTCTCGCCCGGAGAATAATCTCTGGCTTGCCCCCTCTCTCTTGTAGCTCTCAGGAGCACAGAGTCAAGCAAGCAAGTGGAGCGAGAGACATGCTTGTCCCTCTCTCCTAACTCTAGAACCCAGGTTCCAGAGTGTGATGGGCAGGAGATCCAGCACAGACCAAAGAAAGCCCTTCTTCACACCTTGTGGAATTCATGGACGGAACTCACTGCCACAAGATGGTGGTTACTGGCCCAGATGCCTAGAGAAGGGGATTGCAGAAATTTAGGAGGGAGGAGGAGATGCTCCCTTTCTTGGAGCATCCTCCAGAGGGCACCAGGTCACAGATCCTCCAGCCAAGGAGGCCTGAGTGCGAAGTCTGCGCATGCTGCACTGGCCATTCGGGATCCCAGCTGGGTCTCATGGCTTTCTCTGCTGCTCCTTGGAACCCCGGGTGGGGGGGGTGGCTCAGCAGAGGCTGACTGACCAGCCGGGGACCCACAGGCTCCAAGGGGCCAGCTGCGTGCTGGCCAGAGCCCGCTCCCCCCCGCCGGGGTCCTGTGCACACACCAAGGGTGGGGTCCTCCTCCTCCTCCCCCCAGGTAGGCCCGTTCACTTCTGGCTATGGGCACAAATGGGTCCTGGCAGGAAGGTGGCAGGAGAGGGCTGTCTGGTGCTGGGAAGCAACCTGCTCTTGTTCTCCATGGCCACTCGGACGGCAGCACCATCAATGAGCCCGGTGGGGCTCACACCGTCCAGAAACCTGACAGCCTCTGCGAGGCACTCAGAGACCAGGTCTCTGTCCACATCCACGCAAGAGCAGAGGGACAGAGTCAAGCAGAGACACCTCCCCCCCCCCACCAGCCAGGCGCCACCGTTGATGCCTGCCTGACCGCTGGGTGCCGCCTCCTGCTTGGTCCCGCTTCAAGGCAGCAGAGCAGGAAAGGGGCCTCGCTGGGAGAGACCCGGCCTCCTTCCACTCCTGGGCACATTCAGACAACAAGGCGACACGGAGGAGCTGCCGGCATGAAATCCGTGCTGGGTTGGGGCTGCTTTTGAAATGTCGTCACTGGTTTTTATGTCTGATCCCCCTCCCCCCGCATTGTACTACCGTTTTGGGGAAGCCATGTTGGCCTTTTTGTTTATTTTTAAAGCAAGATCTGGACAAATTAAAAGCAATGAACAAGCAAACAGACCAAGCCGTGCATTCCCGTGGAGGCTGGCCAGACGTCCGGGCTGGTGACTCAGCCGGTGCTTTTTCAGGGAAATCCAGGCATTGCGGGATGAAGGCTTGTTCCCAAACAAAAAGCACAGGCATGAGGCTCGGGTGATGGCAATCCTGGACTGGGGTGGGGGTGAGTGTGAGGGGGAGCTCCTCTCCCTTCACCTCACTCCCCCCCCCATAAATGGGCACCCAGCAAGGTCTCTGCCAACTTGGTCCTTAGAAGTGGATGCTGCTGAATGCTGCGTGCTTATACCGTTTTTACACCCAGAAATCTCCTCCGCGCAAAGGACCCATGGACCTCACCTTCCGTTCCTTTTGCTCATTTGCATCTCCTGCCAGCACACTCCTGATGCTTGCAGCAGTGCTGACACAACTGTGGACACAAAACTCACTGTGGCCCTGCACACAACTGCATCAGGGCTCCCCCTGTGCCATGTTTAAGGGATGCACCCCTATGCTCCTGCACATCATTGAAGGACAGGAAACAGAGGGGAGGGATAAATGGAGAGTTTTCACAATGGAGGGAGGTTGGTAGTGGGGTCCCCCAGGGATCGGTACTGGGGCCGGTGCTTTATTAATTTATTCATAAATGAACTAGAAGTTGGGGTAGGCGGCAAAGTGGCCAAATTTAGCAGACGACCCCAAACTATTTTGTGTATTGAAATCCAAACGAGGTTGTGTGGAGCTTCAAAAGGCCCTCTCCACAGTGGGGGAGTGGGTGACAAAATGGCCAAAGCAGTTCAGTGCAAGCAAGTATAAAGTGATGCATTCGGGGGCAAAAAACCCAACTTCACATATATGCTGGTGGGGTGGAGAACTCATTAAAAGTGTCGACCCCAATGTGTGACCAGTGTGGAAAACGCCTATTCCATGCCTTTTCATGAAGAGGATTGGAAATAAAACTGCTAATATTATGATGCCCTTATTAAAAAAAACGATGGTGTGGCCACACCTGCAGTACTGCGTACAATTCTGGTCACAACCTCATCTAAAAAAGGACATTGTAGAACTGGGAAAGGTGCAGAAGAGGGCAACCCAGATGATCAGGGGCCTGGAGCACCTTCCTTAGGAGGCAAGGCTACAACACCTGGGGCTATTTAGGTTAGAAAAAAGACGACTGCGGGGAGACATGATCGAGGTCTATACCATCATGCATAGTGTGGAGGAAGTGGAGAGAGAGAGATTTTACTGCCTCTCACAGAAGACTAGAACCAGGGGTCATCCCATGAAATTGATTGTAACAGGACTGGCTAATTACTGTCAGTTTTGCTGAGTCATGACATTGGTGTTGTATTTAAGAGCACAGTCACCACTGTATAGCACTGAAGCTGATGTGAAACGTCAAAACGTTTGCTATTTTAACATCTGTCTTATGTTTTGTTTTATTTGTGCATGAAAGAGGTCTTGAAAAGTTTGTGTTCTTTTGGGGGATGCCTATTTCATCGCTGTTATACCATCTTATTCAAATTTAGAACCAACAAAAGGAAGTACTTTTTCACACAACACATGATTAGCCTATGGAATTCTCTGCTACAAGATGGGGTGTCAGCCAACAGCCTGGATGGCTTAAAGAGGGGTTTGGATACATTAATGGAGGAGAGGTCTATCAAGGGCTACTATGGGTCTGAGGGCTATAGGCCACCTCCAGCCCCAGAGGCACGAGGCCTCTCAATGCCAGCTGCAGGGGAGCAGCAGCAGCAGCAGGAGGGAGGGCAGGCCCTCCCCTCTTGCCTGTGGGGCTCCCCGGAAGCATCTGGTGGGCCACTGGGTGAAACAGGAGGCTGGGCGAGAGCCGGGGCTTCCTTGGGCATGAAACGGCAGGGCTCTTCGGATGTTCTCAAGGCATGGCAAGCAGTGGCCAATGGCACCTCTGCAGCGCTGCTCTCCCCAAATCCAGAAATAAGCAGTGCCGATGCGCCAGTTCCACACTGGAAACAAGAACCAGTAATCTGGATCTCCAACCTCTGCAGAGAAGATTAGATGGCAGCTTCAGAAGCCGAGAGGAAGAAGAGCTGGCCAAACCAGGCCCTGGAGCTCAGCTGGTCATGCCCAGCAGCAGGCAGCCTAAGCCCAGAAGGTCTCCCTCTCCCTGGCTGCCCTCCCTGTGCCAAAGGGCCTGCGGGGGGGGGGGCGGGGGGAGAGGCAGCCAGCAGCTTTCATGAGGACTGGCTCTGGCAAGAGGGGCCCCCCGTCCTGCCTGCCTGCCGGGCTTCTGACATGCAAAGGGGAGAGGCTCCATCCTCCGCCTCCCACGCCTCGGCGGCCCTTGTCCAGCACGTACTCCGGGCACCATCTCAGAGGGGATCCTAGAGCTGGAGAACCTTGAAGGGGGAGGCGGACGTGTCTCTGAGGCTTTCCTGTGGAGGGAGGGGAGGCAACGTGGCAGAGTTTGCTAAAAGGAGGCAACGGCGAGGCTGGGGAGACCGGATGGTGGGGCTTGTAAATGGACGCAAAAAGCAGGGGGACGTTTTCCTCCCGCTCTCACCACACGAGAAGCCACCCAACAAAAGTGATGGGCAACCATTTCGGGGGGGGGGCACACACACAGAAGTCTCTCTTCACACAAAGCAGAAGTAATGCACGGGATCTGGTGGCCACAAGAGGTGGCGACGACCCTCCGCTTTCAGAAGATCAGACAGATTCATGGAGAAGAAATCTATTGGCTGTTCTTAGCTGGGATCACTAAACGGAACCACCAAGCACAGAGATAATCATGCATGGAGTGGAGAGAGAGGCATTCTTCTCCCTCTCCCATCACACTAGAACCAGGGGGCATCCCATGAAATTGATTGCCGGGAAATCTAGGACCAACAAACGGAAGTACTTTTTCACACAATGCATAATCAACTTGTGGAACTCTCTGCCACAAGATGTGGTGACAGCCAACCACCTGGATGGCTTTAAGAAGGGTTTGGATATAACTTCATGGAGGAGAGGTCTATCAACAGCTACTAGTCAGAGGGCTATAGGCCCCCTCCAGCCTCCAAGGCAGGATGCCTCTGAGTCCCAGTTGCAGGGGAGTCACAGCAGGAGAGAGGGCCTGCCCCTTTCAACTCCTGCCTGTGGGCTTCCAGAGGCATCTGGTGGGCCACGGTGTGAAACAGGACGCTGGACTAGAGGGGCCTCCCTGGGCCTGATCCAGCAGGGCTGTTCTGATGTACCTTGGAATACTAGCTGCTGGGAGTGAACCCGGGGAAGGGCTCTTTCCTCCCCGCCCAGCCGGCGGGCTCCCCAAAAGCACCTGGCTGCTGCCCACTTCAAGCAACACAACGCTGGACTAGATGGGCCTCCAGTCTCCCAGCAGGTGACATTTGGTGTGAGCACAATATCCGCCCCCCCCTCCCGGTTCAGAGGCGCCTGAAAGGGCCTTCAAGCCTCTTGGTCCTGCTTTCGCCCCAGGCAAGCAAGTCCGGCTGCACATCCCAGGTGAAGAGGGCCAGTTTAACGCCACCCATCGTCCGAGCTGTCCTGGCAGTGAGTGGAGGAATTCCTTCTTGGCCCTGCATATGGCAGCCTGCAGCGAGCCGAGCCAATCCACAGGAGTTGGGAACGGGGGGGGGGGGCTCTGTCTTTCGGAAGCAGCGGGGTCAGTCGTAAGGTGGGGGGGCCCCTTCAGATGCACCCTGACTCAGCAACTAGAGCACCCAGTTAGCCATGAATCATACGCAGAGGAATAACTGATTACTCATATCACGTCAGGCTTCTCAGCCTTCCAAGCATTCAGTGACCGAGCACTGAATCACAACGAGCAGCACATACACACACACACACACACACACACACACACACACACACACACACACCCCATAAGAGGGACTGGGGGATGCCATCAAAATCCAGCAGAAGCAAAATGCGCAATTCCATTCTATGGGACTCATACTTCACACGGGGGTGGAGCGGATTTCCCCCTCCTGTACTGCATTGGCATTTCACTCTGGGCTGTGTTCTGCTGCTCCTGAATTTTTGTCAAATTAGGAGGATCTCTACCTAGCGTTCTTGGAATGTGCGTTGCTGACCACAGCTTTCAGCCACCAGCCTCTCTATTCCCTTTGCGTTACCGAAGTGCACGGAGAAAAGGAGCCAGTCCGGCTGTGATTGTACATGGAACTGTGTTCGAATTGTGCGTGTGTTGGGGGGGGTTCTACCCATGTGTGTGCACTCCTGTGCATCAAGAAAGCACCACACCAAGTGAATGTGGACGCATTAACGTCACTAAGTCTTCACTGGAATGGAAATCGGTTAATCCACTGAACCTTCTTGAAATCCAACGAGAGCCCAAATTAGGAGCCGGACGTTTGTTGGGGACGCTTGCGGTGTGGTCCGTGGTCGTGGCTGCCAACCACAGGCAGGTCTACCCATCCAGACATGCATTTGCTGTTCTTTAAACCAGATGCGTGGAAGGCTTCTGCACAGCAAGCCACCTCTGGAGCATCCGCGGGCAGCAGGTTGACGAGGGTCTTCTCCAAAGAGGAGGCGGTGTGCCAGCCCCAGTCAGTGATCAGCCCCCTACCTGTCCACAATGCAAGCTCCTCCCAAAGAGGACAGGATGGGCATCCTCCAAGAGGATCAGCAGGCCACCTGCTACTAGCTGACCATGATGGACCACCTTAGGAACAAAGGAAGCAGCCTCCGACGGAGTCAGAGGTCCATCTAGCTCAGTATTGTCTACCCAGACTGGCAGCGGCTTCTCCAAGGTTGCAGGCAGGAGTCTCTCTCAGCCCGATCTTGGAGATGCTGCTGCCAGGGAGGGAACTTGGAACCTTCTGCTCTCCCCAGAGCGGCTCCATCTCTTAAGGGGAATCTCTTCCAGTGCTGCTCACACATCAGGTCTCCCCTTCCTATGCAACCAGGGCAGCCCCTGCTTAGCTGCGGGGACCCGCCACGCTTGCCACCCTAAGACCACTCTCCTCCCTTCTGCTCCAAGGCCAAGCGGAAAGCCAGGCGCTGGTCCTCGTCAGGAGGAGAGACGGGCTCTGTGTGCAGCCCAGGGGTGAAGACAAGAAGCCATCCCCACGGGAGGGAGCACCCGGTGGAAATGAGATGTGGGGGCCGAAGGGAAGGAGGTTCGTGGTGCCAGTTCCAGAGGGCCCACAGCACTGGCACGCTTGGCTGGCGGAAGGTCCCAGGCCCAGTCCCTGGCATGGGGACGGTCTGCCCCCCAGGTCGGCAGCTGCAAGGCAACTAAGGGCAGGTGCTGGAGGAGGAGGAGGGCTGCCCCTGGCCGAGCAGTGGAGCAGGCTCCAAGCTCAGTCCCTGGTTGGGAAGGAGCTCCGCAGGAGGAGCAGTGCTGGCCAAGGCTCCCTTCTCACTCTGGCAGAGAACTTGCAGAGCTGCTGCCGACCTGGGCTGAATTCTGTCTTGGACGGAGCAGGGGGTCTGGCTCAGCGCGGCAGCTTGAAATGCACCCTCTCTCTCCCCGCTGTCTGCCCTAACCACATGCACACAACCCCCATCGCCGAGTTTCAAAGCGGGAGTGCTTTTTTGAAAAAAGCCATTTTTAAATGAAGGTTTTAAAACGCACACGGGGGGGGGGGCTTCCTTCCCTGCCAGAACCACAAGCGTCATCGTGGGGTCCCCTCCCTTGACTCAAGGCAGCAGGGAGAGGCAGGGCAGCCCCCCCCCGCTTATTCCTGGGAGCCACCAGCCTGAGGCCCTCCTCAGAGCAGCCTCCCCCCCCACAGGCCCAGCTGAGTCACGCGGTGGGGGGGGGCGGGGGGCGGCTGGCACTACGCTGGGGGTGAGTTTTCCCTGCAGCCCAACAGCACTCGGTGAGTCACAGCTCCAGCGGCAGAGAAGGGGAAGCCATCCATCCCGGGGCGGGGCGGGCGGGGGAGACAGAAACCTCTCTCTCTCTCTCTCTCTGGCTGGCTGGCTCCAGGTCCAAGCCCCCCCCCCCGCCCGCCCGGCCATGGAGAGCAGCTGCAGCCGCTTGAGGCCAAGTGAGGCTGCCGGCGGGGAGGGGGCGGGCGAGGCGCAGCAGAGATGCCCGGAGCCCCTTCGCCTCAGCCGGCGGAGCGGCAGGCCTTGCTCGGCCGGGGCAGGGGCCCTGAGCCGCCGCCGCCGCCATCCTGCGCTGGGCCACCGTCGGCACAATCAGAGGGCTCAGGGAGCCTGGTGGGTCGGGGAGCCCAGGGCAGGGCAGGGCAGGCTGGCTGCCTCTTCCCACACAGCTGGCAGCAGCGCGGGGTGGGCCACGGCAGCCTCCAGCCCCTGAGCAGAAGCCCTGGGGGGCGGCTCTCCTCCGCCCTGGGGACCCCACCCCACCCCTTGCCCAGGGTGCAGGCAGAGCGCCTGCTTTGCACACAGAAGGTCCTCCTCCGTTCCACCATCCTCGAGACCTTGAGGAAGGCGAGTCTGAGGGGCTGGAGAGCTGCTGCCAGTCAGAGCCCGGCCAGCCTGAGCTAGAGGAACCCAAGGCCTGACTCGGGAAGCAGCTGCTTCCTATTTAGGGGCGGGGCGTAGCTCTGTGTCTGTGCAGCTGCTCTGCAGGGAGCAGGACTGGGGGAACCCTCTGGAGAGCTGCTGCCAGTCAGAGCAGAGCATGCTAGTCCATGCCAGAGTCCGACTCAGCAAAAGGCAGGGCATCCCAGCCTGCATGGGCAGCGGTTCAAAGCGGCAGAATGCAAGAGAGGAGAGCCGGTCTGGGGGTCGCAAGCATGACCTGTCCCCTTGGCTAAGCAGGGTCCACCCTGGTTGCAGATGAAGGGGAGATGCGATGCGTGAGCCCTGGAAGATCTTCCCCCGGAGGGGATGGAGCCGCTCTGGGAAGAGCATCTCGGTTCCCAGTTCCCTCCCTGGCAGCAGCATCTCCCAGAGAGGGCTGGGAGAGAGACTCCTGCCTGCAACCCGGGAGAAGCCGCTGCTGCCAGTCTGTGTTGACAATACAGGGTGAGATGGACCGAGGGTCTGACTCAGTAGATGGCAGCTCCCGATGTTCCTAGACCCATGTGCCAAGTTCATCCTGAGCACCCTGGGGCAAGCTGGGGGTTCTGTCAAGGGTCCCGGCCCAGCCCTGAGCACCATTTCAGCACCGCCACTCTTCACCAGCGGTGCTGGCAAGATCCATGAGAGGCCCTCCCAAGGGCTGCGCCGTGGTGCCAAAGGCCACGGGGTCAGCGTCGCCCCGGAGCCCAGCCGAACTGGCAAGCAGCCCTTCCCTGGACTGGCGGCTTTGCGGCTTCTGCAGTCAATAAGTTCTCTGTCTGCCAAGGGGTCACAGACAGGCCAGCAGAGAGTCCCGGGGCGGGGGGGGGGGGCAGGAACAGGTTGGATGTCATTGGCATGTGTCGAAGGATCTGGAAGCCTCCGCGGCGGCCGGTCACGTCACCGGGGAACGTAAAGTTGAGCCAACCACGTCGGTGCCGACTCCTGGCACCCACAGAGCCCTGTGGTTTTCTCTGGTAGAATGCAGGAGGGGTTGACCGTTGCCTCCTCCCACGCAGTGTGAGATGATGATGCCTTTCAGCATCTTCCAATATCGCTGCTGCCCGACAGAGGTGTTCGGACTAACAACCTCTTGCTCCCTAGGCAAGTTACTTCCTGGTGGTGCCACTAGCGAGCCAGCGTGGTGTAGTGGTTAGAGGGCTGGACTAGGACCGGGGAGACCCGAGTTCAAATCCCCATTCAGCCATGAGACTTGCTGGGTGTGACTCTGGGCCTGTCACTTCTCTCTCCACCTAACCTGCTTCACAGGGTTGTTGTGAAGGAACTTGTGGGCTTCTTTGAGAGGCACCCAAAGAGTCCGGGTGGGGAGAGCCGGGTTCAAATCCTGCCCGGCCACTGCCTGTCCCAGGGTTGTTGTGAGGGCACAGTTGGGGGGAGACAGATCTTGCAAGGCGTCGGATCTCCTCCGGGGAAGGGCCGGGTGGAGGTCTGAAAGCAGAAGGCCGGCAGCCTGGGCCAAGCGGGGTCTGTCTGGCCTCCCAGTGCCCCTCTCCCTGGAGGCTCGCTTCGCCCCAGAGCGCCACCCAGCCCTGCCACGAGCGGCAGACGCAGCCTCTACCCAACGGGGAACGGCGAGCAGATGGACTTTGCAGCAGGCCCGGCCGCCGCCGCTGCCAATCGAACCCGACTATTTATAATACCCAAGTCTATCATGATTGACGCTGGCAGCGGAGCAGGAGGGGAAGGTGTCTGCACGCGCACCGCACACACACACACACACGCAACCCGAGCAGGGTTATTTTCTCCGGGAACAAGCTGTTTCCTCCCATCTGAGACCATAAAATCTGGCCTAACTCGTCGGGTTGGTTGCTGGCAGCCTGTCCTCCTCCCCCCCCCGCCCCACTTTCTTTTCTAAATGACACGGACTCCTGTTCTTTCTGTGCTGCGGTCAATTTGCCCTGCATCCGAAAGAGAGGAGGACAAAGAGACCGGCCCGTTCCATGTGAGGGGGCACCCTGGGGTGTCGGGCATGCAGTGTCCAGCGAGGGCGCGGGGCGGTGGGGGGGGGCGGGAGCTCAGGAGGAGGGAAGGCAGCAGACTCGCGAAATTACAGACCCCGTCATGGCCTCACCCATCCCGATGGCCAAGGGGGCCCTGTTGGGTGAGCCCAGAAGGTCCCTCTGGGCTAACAGCCTGTTCTCGTGCCAGAGGCCACCAGGAACCTCACAAGCAGGCCACAGAGACAGCAGCCCTCCCTCCCTCCCGGGAACATCGGACAGCCAGAGGCAGACTGCTTCTGGACACGGAGGCTCCACTGTGCTACCACCGCCACTAGTCCATGAGTCCCAGGAGCACATCCAGTCCTTTGGCAGAGCCACCCAACGGCCCCACCTAATCGCAGGGGCCGCCCACCTGGTTGGACTACAACTCCCATCACCCCCCTGCCACACATAGCTGCGGGAGCACCGCAACGTCCTACTTATTCCTTCGGGGAAGTGGGGATTGCTTCACCGGATGCTGCTGAGGCTTCTTGCCAGCAACCTGCTTCCCCACAGCAGGAACCCCCCCCGAACACTCTGGGAAGCCCCTCCACAGGGAACAGGCACAAGAGCAGCCCAGGGCTGTTTGGCCCTCAGCACAGAGCATGCCAAGGTACACTGCCCTCATCCACAGAGGCTCTTTTCATCCTCACCACCCATTCAGATCGGCAGACCGAGCGCAGCAGTGGCCAGAGGCCCGTTTGGCCCCACGCCCGGATACCCCGGGGGGGTGCTGCTTCCCCGCACGCTGCCTGCAAGAGCCCTTCCACTCCCACACCCTGGTGCTGACGCCGCCTCTGGATAGACGCCCTGCAAGCGGCCGAGGGAGGCCCGCGTGTCTGCTCTCAATCCCGGGCGGGCGGTTTCATTCCCCCAGTCAAACCCGAAACGTGCCTTGCCCTCTGTGGGCCCTGCCGGAGCCAGCCAAGCGGAGAGCACGCCGGGCACGGAACGCGCTCCCAAACGCAAGGGGCGGGGCTTGCTTGTGCCCTCCCTGGCGACGAGGGCAGCGGGGGCAAGTGCCAGCCACCCAAGAGCAGACACTAGCCGAGGCGGACGGAAGTGGCTGGGAGAGGGGAGTGCTTGGCGGGAAGGCGGGGGGGGAGGAGGAGGACCCCCCCACCCCCAGGCAGTGATGGGCACACGGCCCGGCAAAGGGCCGCCCAAGTTCTGACGAGGAGCCTTGTGAGGGCCGGAACCGGCCTGCACTCGTCTATTCCATGGGGAAGCGCCTCCATTCGCCTGGATGGCCATCTCGGGGCTTTCTCCGTCCAGGGCGACTTGGGGATAGGAAGCGAGCCTGGAGGGAAGGGCCAGAGGCCCACAAGGCCAGCCTGCCAGGCCAACCCGGCTCACAAGAGCACCAGGCTCCGGGCTCAGCCAGCCGCACGGCCGGCCGCCAACGGTGAAGAGACCCCGGTCCCACCGTGCTGCGAACTTGTGAAGCTGAGCCCAACGCGCGTTCCGGCCGCAGCCGCCTTCAGGGGCAAAATGCCGCCCCAGGCAATCCTGTTTCAAAACTCTTCTTCCCCAACAGGAAACCATTTCTTGGACTAGCCAGAGTTGAGGGGGCACGTCTGCGGCCCTCTTACGAAGGGGAGCTCATCCCGTTTCTCCATTTCCCTGCAAATTATACCCTTAACGGCCCAGCTGTACCTTCTCGTTTTTCTTCATTTACGCCTCCAACAGCGGCCTGAAAGATGCTCCCGGATACAAGAGCCCTCCTGGTTCTCCCCCAGTAACTTCTTTTCTGAGGTAGACCGACTCTGAACATGGAGGCTCCATTTAGCTGCCCTCAAGCCAAAGCCTAGCTAGAAAAAGTGCTTTGCCCCAACGATCCGGGTGTGTGTGTGTGCGCGCGCAGCAGCCTCTGCTTCAGATTGCTCCTCTCTCCCCCGCCTGGGAGCTGGGCTGCCTGCAGCCTGGTCATTCTTCAGGTAGAGCTGTGCAGTTAGTGGCATAGCTCTGCCTGACGGATGGCCAGCCTACAGGGAGTCCGGCTCGAAGGTGAGCTGCGACTGCTCTCTAGTCCCGCATCCTGTCTCGTAACAGCTCACCACAAGCAGGGTCTGGTGGCAAAAACCGGAGTGCCTTTGATATCCAGAGGCAAACTGCACCTGCCGCACGGAGGCCCGTCCCACACAGCCACAGCGACCAATAGCTTCCTGCGGACTTCTCTTCCATGGCTTTGGCCACTTCTCCTTTGAAAGCCACCCGAGGCGCAGGGCCACCGCCGCACCTTGTGGCAGTGAGTTCCCTAAGCTAGTCCTCCTTCCCCCAGCAGAGAGCTTTTTCGTGCCTGTCTGGATCCAGTTCAGGCAGTGACCCTGGCGGAGTCCTCAGATTAGGGGAGAGGAAGCAGGCCCTCTCCGGGCCTCACACGGGACCCCAGCCTCTGGCTCTAAAAGGGCCTTGCTCTGGCTGGGGGGAGGAGAGAGGGGCAGGAAGGCCACGGCAGGGTGTGTGTGTGTGTGTGCCACTGGGGAGGGGGCCTCCTGCCCAGCGCACTGGATGGCTGCCCTGCCCAGAGCTGGTCAGAGAGCCCTGCATCACAGCCCTGCTCTGAGGCATAAGCAGCGCCCAACCAGATTAGACCCAAGACACCACCAGCACCCGCTCCCCCTCCCGGCAAGCCTTTCAGCCCAGCCTCCTGTTCCCGGTAGCCCCCCAGGCAGGCAACTGCTCCGCAGAGGTAGACTGCTCCTGGACCCGGAGGCCCCACAAAGCCCCCAGACAGGGCAAGGGCAAGGGCGGCGGGTGAGGCCTCCTTTCCTCCCGGAATGGGGCCCCCCAACACTGGCAGCCGCCTTCGAAGGCTGTGCTGCTCCTCCTCCTCCCCGCGCGGCAATAGCAGCAGGGGGGCAGGCCATCCACCAGCCTGCCTTGCGGGAAGGACGGGGCTTCTGAGTCCGGGAGCTGGCGGGGTGGCAGCTGAGAAGCTTCTTCGCCTCTGGAGCGGGCGGGGGGGGGGAGAAAGGCGCCCCCGCTCTGCTTTTCCCAGCAGCAAGCAACAGTGATTGGCTCCCCCGCCACCGCCCGGCCGCGCGCCCGGGATGGCTTCCCCACAGAGCTGGGCTAAACAATTGGGTGGGGCGGGGGCGCGCCTTTGGGGAGGGGAGTCTGGCGGCTACAGCAGCTCCCCAGCCGGCACGAGGGGCTCGCCTCACCCCGGAAACCTGCCCCTCCCTCGGCGTCAGAGGTCCCAGCCTAGCCCGGCTTCGGCGGCTCTTCCCGACGAGCCCAGAAGAGCCTCTCTCTCTCTCTCCTGCTGCGACCCCCGCCTCAGGCTGGGGGAAAGGCCCGCCACCCTCCCCCCCACACCCCTTGAGCCCCAAGAAGCCGGCTCACAAACCCCCCCCCCCCATCTGCAGGGCTGGCGCGCAAAGCTCCGAGACCAACCTGGGGAGGGACGCGCAGCTCCTGCAGCCTCTGCTCCGCAGCAGAGCAAGCCTCCCCTCCCCGTCCCCGCGCCGAGGGCGGCATCCAGGAGACAGGAGCGCGCACGGAGCTCCGCGGCGAGCCTCCCCGAAGCCGGGGTTCCGCAGCTCCTCCCGGGAGGGGCTTCAGGGCAGGGCAGGGCGCAGGGAGGAAGCCCCGGGCAGCCAGCCCAGCCCCTCGCCGCCTCCTCCTCCTCCTCTCGGGGCGCCAGGCAGCGTGCAGGGAGCCTCAGCGCGCACGCGGCTCCCCCGCAGCCACCTCTCGCAACTCCGGGCGCGCCGCGCAGCCCTTCCGCGCGCTTCCCCCCTCCGGCCCCAGCCCGAGCCCCAGCGCGGCGGAGTCGCGCCCAGCCCCCGAGCAGGCAGCGCCCTCCCGCCGCTCCTCCGCGCCGCGCGGCTTACCGGCGGCGGAGCGAGGAGGAGGCGGCGGCGGACGAGGGCCAGGACATCCGCGGGGTCTGCAGGGCCGGCCGGAGCGCGGCGGCGGAGTGCAGGTACCTCTCGGTGTCGGAGTGGAAGCGCTGCTGGATGCGGATGTGGGTGCGCGGCTGGCGCCACAGGTGCTTGGGCGCCTTGGCCAGGCCGGCGCCTTCGCGGCTCAGCTCCATGGCTGCGCGGCTGCGGCTTGCGCGGGCTTGCGCGGGGCTGGCGCCCACGTGGAAGGCGGCAGCAGGACTCGAGGCCAAACTTGCTGCGCTTTGGCGGCCGGGGCTGGCCGGCTCTCGCTTATATAGGGCGGCGGCGGCGCTGCTGCTGCTGAGGGCGCTCCCCCCCCCCGCGGCGAGATTTACGGCGCGCCTCGCCTGGCTCATTCGCCGGCTGCTCTGCCCGCCCTCCCCGAAGAGGCAGCGGCGCTCACAGCCGGGCGGGAGGGAGCAGCAGCAGCAGGTTGCCGGCTGCCGGCGCATCTGCCCCCCCCCGCCGGCAGGCGACTCAGGCGGGCAGCAGCCAAACTGCCGCCTCCTGCCCCTGCCCCTGCCCCTGCCCCTCCCCCTCCCGCCGGGCAGGGCCCCCCGCAAGGGTTCGGGTCGGGAGAGCCCGAGAGGGTCCGCTGGGGGTCGCTGAAAGGCTGGCAGGCGTCGTCCCTGGGGCAGCTGCAGCCCCTGAGCCGGGAGGCGCTGCGGGTGGGGGAGAGAGAGCCCGGCCGCCGGAAGAGGACAGCAACTTGACGGCACTTAATCAATCAATCCGTCAGGTCTATCGAGGGCTATTAGTCCTCCGTGGCTAGAGGCCGCCTTCAGCCTCAGAGGCAAGAGAGGCCTCTGGAGAGGGCATGGCCCCGCCCCTCGCCCGTGGGCTTCCTGGCCGGCAGCTGGTGGGCCACTGTGGGAAAGAGGGAGCTGGGCTGGATGGGCTTCCTTGGCCTCATCCGGCAGGGCTGCTCTCAAGTTCAGGCTACAAAGGCTTCTGCTCCAATAACTCCCTGAGGTGGAGCCACCCTTGTGCAGACGGGTCCCACCCATACAACCTGGCCAAGCCCCCCTGTGTCCGGTGGCATCCCACGCAGGGGCCAGGGCCACCTCCCGCCTCAGAGGCAGGATGCCTCTCCATCCCAGGTGCAGGGGGGCCACCGCAGGGCACCTTCCAGGTTAGCTGCTCAGCCTGGCAAGATGCTTCCCCGTTCAGGCCAATCGCATTCAGTGCGTACATAGCAATGCGCCCAGCAGGGGGAGCAGTCTGGAGAAAACGAAAAAACCCCGGGGGGGGGGGACAGAAACCTTTTTACGCCGGACATACACCGTTCTAGCACTATATCGCAGCGATTAAATCCGAAACAAGGCATGGGCAATGTGGACGGCACCCTCCTGTCCGCGTCGGGGCTGCGGTGGCACCACACAGGAAGGGTGGAAGCACACTTCCGGGACATGCCATGACCCACCCCGTTGCAGGACCTCGTCTGGAAAGCGCCCGGGAGGGAGGGCCTGCCCCCTCTCAGCTCTTGCCTGTGGGCTTCCCAGAGGCATCTGGTGGGCCACTGTGGGTGGGGAAACAGGGTGCTGGGCTGGAGGGGTCTTCTTGGGCCTGATCCAGCAGGGCTGCTCCGGTGTTCCTATGTGGGAATGGGGCCACTCAGCCCCATCTGCAAGGCGCTTCAGCCAGTGCCGGGTTCCCAGCCTGGCTGGGGGCGCCTTTCCCTGCTTCAGGAGGCACATCGATGTGTTCCCTATTACCACGTGGCCCCCGCGGTTTGCGAGCGGCTTCAGCCAGCCCAGCGAAGGGTTCCCAGCCTGGCTGGGAATGGGTCTCGCTGACCTTTGAGGCAGGGAAAGGGGCTCCCGGCCAGGCTGGAGACCCGGCCCGGGCTGCAGGGCCTTGCGAATGGGGGCCGCGCAGCCCCGTTCCGGCATAGGGCCAGGCCTCCTGTCAGGGGCGGGGCGAGGGCGCCTAGGGGCTGCCACTGGCGGGTTGCACCCACGCCGCCACCAGCCTGCCAGGGCCACGTTGCGATGAATGGGGCTCAGGCTCGCCCTAGCCTCCCTGAGGATGAACCTCAGTGCCGCATTCACGGAAACAAGCCTTTCGGAAGAGACCAAAGGCCCAGCAGGGGCACCAGCACACCCCGCAGGCTTTCTGAGGACACCCTTGGCTTCCGAGGCGGGAGGCGGGATTCCTCCTGCCTAGGCCCCAGCAATCTGTTTCCAGTGACTCAGACCGCTCCGCTCCGCTCCGCAGGCCACCGTGAGCAGGGTGGGGGGGAGGGGGAAATGGCCCCCAAGGCACGCCCTCCTCCTAGGGAGCCGCCCTGCCCCCCACCCCGTCCCTGCCCCCCTTCACCCTGTTCTTCAGACTCTGGTTTTCTGCACCGAGCGTTGATGGCTTCCAATGTGGGCATGTGAATCGAGGAGCTGACGGGGGGGGCAGCAGCCCACAGCCCCACAGGCGGGGAAGCTGGATGGCCACTCTGCTGCATGGTGGTGCTGCTGGCCCCGCTCTCGGGGTGGGGGTGGGGCAGCTTCTCCGCAGGCTCCGAGGACTGCTTGGTCTCTCCCAGGCTCTGGGACCCGGGAGGGAGGGGGGCAGCCCGTCCCGATGTGGCTGCTGCCTCCTCTCTTCTCCAGGGCCCCAAGGAGAGAAGGGCCTTTCAGCCAGCAGGCTGCCTGCATGCCCACTGCAGGCCCCTCTGCCCCTGGCTGTGACTCCTCCCTCTTTGCAAGCCGCTGTCCGCCAAGTCAGACCCTGGGTCCCAACAGCCCAGCCCCGTCTGCTCTGGCTGGCAGCCCTCTCTCTCGGGTTGCAGGCAGAAGCCTTTGCCTGGAATTGCTCCCTGAGGGCCTTTCGGCTGGCCCTGCTCTTCTGCGGGCTGCGTCTCTCCGCCCGGGTGGCTGGCTGGCTGGCTGGCGGGACGGGCAGCGTCTCTCTGTCTGGGGCACAAAAGGGCTCCGACCTGCCTCACCCTTCCCTTGGCCACCTTGTCCTTCCAGGCGGGGGGCCAGCTGGGACAGCTGAACTCAGCTGAATGGCATCCTCAGGAACAGAGGAAGCGGCCTTGAGCTGCTACCAGTTCTGGCTGCCTAGACTGGCAGCAGCAGCTTCTCCAAGGGGACAGGCAGGGGTCTCTCTCAGCCCTGCTGGAGATGCAGCTGCCAGGGAGGGGGCTTGGGAGGACCTTCATCAGAGCAGCCCTGCTGGATCAGGCCCAAGGAGGCCCATCACACCGTGGCCCACCCGATGCCTCTGGAAGCCTCCAGGCCGGAGTTGAAAGGGGCAGGCCCTCCCTCCTGCTGTGACTCCCCTGCAACTGGGACTCAGAGGCATTCTGAGGTTGGAGGTGGCCCGTAGCCCTCCAACTAGCAGCCGTTGATAGACCTCTCCTCCATGAAGTTATATCCAAACCCCTCTTCAAGCCATCCAGGTGGTTGGCTGTCACCACATCTTGTGGCAGAGAATCCCACAAGTGGATGATGCGTTGTGTGGAAAAGTATGCTGGTCCTAAATTTCCTGGCAATCCATTTCATTGGATGGCCCCTAGTTCTAGTGCGATGGGAGAAGAATTCCTCTCTCTCCACCTTCTCCACCCCATGCATGGAGAAAGGCACCTGCTTGCTTCCACATGCAAGCAGGCAGGTGCCCCCCCATCCCCCAAGGGGAAGATCTTGCTCACACATGTCATCTCCCCACTCAAATGCCAACCAGGGCAGACCCTGCTGAGCAAAGGGGACCGTTCCTGCCGGCTGCCCCAAGACCAAGGCTAGCTGCTGAAGAGCTGCAAAATGCCTCCGTTCAGGCAAGTGGCATTCAAAACGTCGCCAGCAGGGAGAGCAGCAGCCTCGTGGAAACGAACCACCAAAAAACCCAGCCACTTTCTTAGGCCGGATATGCAACGTCCTAGCCCTCTATCGCAGCGATGAAATCCGAAACAAGGCCCTGGCAATGTGGCTCCCTGCTGTGTCACGACGCAGGCAGTGTGGAAGCCCCCTTCCGAGGCCCGCCGTGACCCCACTGCAGGGCCTGATCTGGAAAGCGCCCAGCCCTCCTCCCTCCTGGTAAAGCCAGAGCAGGCAGAGAGTCCCTCCCAGCTGCCCTCTGCCTCCTCCGAGTCCCCCTTCCCAGCCTCCCCCTCCCCTGCTGGCAAACCACTTTCCGGCCCGCAGGGGAAGACAGAGACGGGCTTGCCACGCTCCGGGCTGGCTTTTCTCTCCGGGAGCTGCTTCCCAAGAGGGGCCGCTCCAAAGGGGCCCCGGAGAAGAAGCCTCTCCCTTTGCCCTGCTGCTGCTGCTGCTGCTGCTGCTGCTGCTGCTGCTGGGGTGGAGGGCGCCGGTTCCGAGACCCTGGGCTCCACCGCCTCGCTCGGCGCCAGAGGCTCCCGCGCAGCCCAGCGGCCTGCCCCTCCCTGCTTGGAGCGTGGAGCTGTGGCTCAAGGCACCGGGGCAGAAGGCGGCCACCCGCTCCCCTCCGCCAGGGCACCCCGCTGCGGTGGAACTGCCTTCTCCCCCCCGCCGGGGTTTGGGGGAGGCGGAGGGGAGCTCCCCCAGGCCTATCGCTCCTTCTCTTCTCCTTAAGCTGGCCGGGAAACGGGGCTGCTGATGGATTTGGGCTGCCGCTGCGGTTTCCTTGCAAACCACCCTGGGCCAGACGAGGCGTTTGGCTTTGTTTTGAAGACAAATGTTGAGGCAAAGAGCATTTCCACTCCATTGAGAAGTTTGCTGCCAACTCTTCTGACTGGTTGAGGCTGTGGACTACCCAGAAGGAGGACTCTGCCGGGAGAAGCCAGAGCCTCTCCCCTGCCTCTGGGGAGCTCCCGAGCAGGAGGCCACAAATGGCCCTCCTCTGTGCTTTGTCCCTAGCACTTAGGGATAAAGAAGACTGCCTCTGAACATGGAGGCTCCATCTCACTCCTTTGGCTGAGAGGCAGGATGGCGAGGTCCCTTTCGGCACCTAAGAGATGGCCTTGCTGTATCAGATGCTAAAGGTCCACCTCGGTCCCGTCTCTGGCTTCAGTCTCATAGTGGCCAGCCGGATGTCTCCAGCAAGCCCTTCCCTGTGGCTAGCTCTCCGGCACCTGGCCATGGATCTCGCTGAGTGGCTCTGGCCCTTTCACTTGCCCCTCACACCCTAACCTACCTCCTAGGGTTGTTGTGTGAGGATAAACATAACCATGGACACCACCTTGGGCTCTTTGGAGGGAGAGCAGAATAGAAATGTAAACCAATAAAGATAGACTCCACCTGGGCATGGAGGCTTCATTTAGCCACCATGAATCAAAGCTGCAGAGAGGCCACTTGCCCTCCATGCATTTGCCTCATCGCTTTTGAAAGGCCTCTGTGCAGTTCAGCCCCACCCTCCCGCACCGTAACCCAAAGGGGCATTCCTCCAAATGCCGGCAAAGGAAGACCTGTGCCCCCATCTTCCCTGGCTGGCTGGCTGCCTTCTCGTGCCTGGACTTTTTTCTCAATTTGTCTCAGAAGCTCCACAAATATTCACAAATTAACATCCTGAAGGGGGGAAAGACGTCTTTGTGCAGCCAGCCTTCTGCAACGTGATTTCCTTCCCAACCAGACATTTAAGAAACACCATCAACCGCCGCAATAAAAGGAGATTATTCATCCCCTCGCTTGAAGAAAGCCAGACATCAAAACTCTACCGGAGGACGGTTAAAACCAGACGCGGAGATCTGGGTTTGGGAGCCAGAGAGAAGGGAAATTACTTTCCGTGCACGTAGAAAGGTGTGTGAGCGGCAGAAAGAAGGGAAGAGCAGAGAGCGGGAGGCAGGCGCTTTGCTCAACAGGCGAAAGGAGCCCCATCAATAATCGGGGACAGCAATTAAGGGCAGCGCCTGCGAGGGAGGGCCGCCTGCCTTCCTCGAGGGCTCGGCGTACGGATGAGAAGAGCCGGCATCTGCCACTTCGCCCCGAGTGCTCCCAGGAACAGTGACAACTACTCCATTTTCGGAGCATTCAGACTAAGAGCTGGGTGGATCTGTCGATCGATCTAGCTCTCTATCTAATTTATGAGCTCCCAATGCAGAACCTCAGTCCAAAGACGGCCCCCGCCTCTCCGCCCAGCAGCCTGCTCCCCACAGCGCCCCAACCTTCCCCAGTTAAAAGGGGGTTTGGCGAAATCACGGAGGATGTCTAGCCACAGTTATTACCCACTGGATAAGCAAGCAGAGCTTCCATATACAGAGGAAGTACAGCTCTGAATGTCAGGTGCTGGGGAGAAACCACAGAGGAGCCCCGTTGCGTTCCTGCCCTGCTGATGGGTTTCCAGGGGGCATCTGACTGCCCCCTGTTGGAAGCAGGATGCTGGGCTAGATGGGGACCAATCCAGCCAGTGCTGGCCAAAGCCGAACAGCAGATGGCAGCCTGCCTCCCGTCCCCTTCCTCTTTTCCTGTCCAAACCACCCCCTGCCCTCCCTTCCCCCTTTCCATCCTCTCCCGAAGAGAAAAGGTGCTCTTGTGGGCTGAATCCTGCCCTGCATTCAGGAGGGCTCCCCCCCCGCCCCGCCCCGCCCCGCCCACCAGGAGAGCCCTCTGCACAGACTCCGAGCCTATCAGCAGCACTGTGTGGGTTCCCAGGCCCCGAGCTGGAAGGACCCCCAGCCAGGGTGCTGGCCTCTCGGGCCCCCTACCTTAGAGCCGCGGGGTCCTCGAGGCAAATGCATGGAGGTGCGCACTCCTCGATGGTGAAGACCACGTGGCCACGCTCCAGCTCCGGCGCCCGGCTGGTGTCCCCGGTGGAGGCATGGCGAGCGGCGAGGGGCGGGAGCAACGGAGTCCCGGAAAAACGGCGCTTGACCGCGCTGCTGGGGGGTGCCCCGATGCCAGGCCCCAGGTCAAGGGGCTCTCGAGATTTCTGTGTCAAGAGAGAGGGGAGGGGGAAAGGGGGTCAGCAGAACTCTCCGCCTGCAGGCCGGTGGGACCTCCCAGTTGCCTGTCTCTGGGGAGACAGAGAACCCCCCAAGAACTCAACCTGGAGAATGCCTACCTGGCCCAGCATTGCCTAGGAAAGCCCTCTCTGGACCACCCCCCCCCGCTCCGTGAATGGATTTGGGGAGAACTGGAGTCCTGAGAAGAGCATGCAGCCCCCCTATCTGGAAAAGGCCCCCAATAGGGAGAGGGTGCGGCTGGCCCAGAGGCCCCGCATGTGGGGCTCGGAGCTCCGTCCTCCAGATGCCAGCTGGGGAGGCCTCCTCTCTGCCTTCCACGCCCCGACCCTCCTTCTCCGTCATTTCTGTGGGGCCAGGAGCATGCAGGGCGCTTGAATGGGTTACCCACAGGGTGCTCTCTGCTCCTTTCCAGCCCTGCGAGGGAGGCCACTGCGCGGTTTTGTTTTCCTTTGGCAAAGGGGGGAGGGAGGCAGAGAGGGGCCCCTGGCCCAAAGGGGGCTGCAAAATGGCCGGGGGCCCTTGCCCGCTTCACTCTCCCTCCTCCCGGCCTTTTCTCCGAGCAGCTCAGGGTGGCATCCAAGGTGGGGTCCCCACAACCCCCCTGCGAGGTAGGCCAGGTGAGCAGATGGTTGGCCCGCCTGCCACCTCCTCTGCCTGCAGTGGCCTCCAGGTCTCGGGCAGAGAGAGGCCACCAGTGGGAGGCTTTCAATGGGGGGGGGCACAACGCCTCTCCTCCCCCACTGAACGGGGGGCGGGGGTGGTCTTGGCCCCTGCTCCGGTCCTGGCAGCTGGTCTGGGTGAAAAGCACCAGCCGGCCCACCAGCAAAGACAACAAAGCAGCCTCCTTGGGACCCGGGTTGCCGGGGAGCTCTGTCAAGTCCTGGGGCTAATGAGGCCTCATTTGCTCAGCTAATTGCCCTCCCGCCAGAGCCATCCATCCTCCCTGCTGCCACCTTAATGGATGGCCCCGGGCGGGGTGTGTGTGTGTGTGTGTGTGTGAGTCCCAGGTTGTGGGGCAGCCAGCTGGAAAGAACGCAGGAGAGGAGAGCAGAGCCCTGGCAAGGGGGGCGGGGAGGGTGGGGGCAAGACTGCAGAACGGGGGGGGGGCAGCAAGGGCGGGGGGGCAGAGAATGAAGGCTCCAGCAGTGAGTCAGCCACAGGGCCCTGGCAGCGACGGAGGCCCAGGAAGGACCCCAGCGAGGGGCCCAAGACCCCCCCCCGAGCAACTTGGGCAGCACCTGCACACGCCTGAAGCTGTGCAGCCTGGTGGGTCAGGCAGGATGTAGGACACCCCCAGCCTTTTCAGAAGAGGCGGGGTCTCTCAGTGGAACCTCTGTGCTCAGGAGGAGTCTACCTCCAAATCCCCGGTGATGCTAGGGGACGCCCAGGGGGAGGAAGGGTGGCGGCTTTCTTCCTGTTCCTCCCACGGAGAAGTGCCAGTGCCCGTGAGACGCCCCCAACTCCAGACTGGGAAGAGGAGAGCTGGCCTTCTGGCAGCCAGTACGCATGGCCCCCTTTGCTCAGGAGGGTCTGCCCTGGTTTGCATTTGAAAGGGAGACAACATGTGTGAGCACCAGTGATGCAGCTGCCTGTCCAGAAGGCCAGAAGCAGGCGCTCCCCATGACAGCAGCTGCCCCCCCTGGCCAGCCCCACCCAGACAGCCAGAGAAGCTGAGAAGTACGACACTCCCTCCCTGTGCAGCATCCGCCTTCCACGCCCTGGGAGATGTTCCCCTCCTCATCTGCAAGCCTGCTGTGCAGGAGGCTCCAAGTTCCCTCCCTGGCAGCATCTCCAAGATCGGGCTGAGAGAGAGAGACTCCCGCCTGCAACCTGGGAGACGTCACTGCTGCCAGTCTGTGTAGACGACACTGAGCTAGACGGACCAAGGGTCTGACTCAGTAGATGGCAGCTTCCCAAGCTCCTATGCATCTTAGCTTGTGAACTTATTAAAGTGGTGGTTCTCTTCTGTCGAGCAGATGAGGAGCAACTGGCCTTCTCCAACCCGCCCCGCACAGCATCCCTCTAGTGGCTGCTCTTGGCATCTGCTTCCCCTTTCTTTTTGGATTGTGACTGTGAGCCCCATCTGTGGACAGGAAAGGAAAGGTTGTGCCATCGAGTCGGGTGTCAACTCCTGGCGCCCACAGAGCCCTGTGGTTTTCCTGGTAGAACGCAGGAGGGGTGGACCGTTGCTGTCTCCCGCACAGTGTGAGATGATGCCTTTCAGCACCTTCCTATGTTGCTGCTGCCTGATAGAGGTGTCTGGGAAACACACCAGCGCCGGGATTCGAACCGACAGCCTCCTGCACTCTAGGCCGGTCGCTTCCCCACTGCGCCCTTAGGGGGCCCTCTCATTTCTGTGGTTTATTTGTTTTTCCGTGTAAATGGACTTTGTGGACTCGAGTGGAAGAGTGGGGTATGACTCTCTGCCGCCGGAGTTTCCATGTCAGCGCTGGTTCCGGTTCACAGCCCCTCCCTGGGCCTGGCAGGGAGAAGTGATGGACGGCCCATTGAGTCTGCCTGCAGAGCCATTAACCTTGCCCTGGTGCTAATTGCCACCGCCGCCCCCCCCCCCGCAGAGCGGAGGAGCAGGGCAGTCGCTCACTGGCTTGGCAGACAACCACGCAGCTGCTGCCTGCCCGGGCGGGGGAGCCACTCCTCTCCCCGCCTGCCCCCCCCGCTTTATTTCACCCCATTCCCAGACATGCCAGTTCCAGGGGTGGGGGCTGGTTCCAGCCAGCTGGCAGCAAGGACCGGCAGAGGGTGAGGGTCAGAAGCCACCCTGGCCTCTCCTCCCTGCTGCCTGGGCATTGCCGGCCAGAGCAGGCAGCCTCTGCGGTCGGTCGCCCCCCTTGGGTGCCTCCCTCTCAGAAGGTCCAACTCGCTCCAGGATTTCATGCTTCCGTCCCAAGAGCAAGGAGGGGCCCTTCTGCGTTGGGACTTAACACGGACACAGAGGTTGGTGCCCCCCCCCCGTTACAAAGCTGCCTCCACACCCTCAGTCCACCGAGTCCAGTATTGTGACTACTCTGACTGGCAGCAGCTCCGTCCCAGCCGCCGAGTCCGAGGGAGGCTTCCCCTGGCCCTGCTTGCCCAAATGCAGGGAACTGAGGCACCTGAAACCTCTTCCATGCCGAGTCCTCCCCGGACTGAGCTATGGGGGCTCCTGAGGAGCATAGGATGACTGGTCCCCCTAGCTAAGCAGGGTCCACCCTGGTTGCAGATGAAAGGGAGACCAGAAGTGTGAGCAGCCCTGGAAGAGACTCCCCGCCCCGGAGGGGATGGAGCCACGCTGGGAAGAGCAGGAGCAGGTCCCCAGTTCCCTCCCTGGCAGCAGCTTCTCCAAGACAGGGCTGAGAGAGATTCCTGCCTGCAACCTGGGAGAAGCCGCTGCTGCCAGTCTGTGAAGAGGATACTGAGAGAGACAGACCAAGGGTCTGACTCCGTAGATGGCTGCTTCCTCTGTCCCTATGCTGCCTTATACCTAGCCTGGCCCTCGGCCCCTCCAGCCCAGGACCGTCTACTCTGACGGGCAGCATCTCCCAGGAAAAGAGAGAGAGCGCTTTTTCGGCTCTGCTGCCTGAGGGCCTCGCAAGCCAGGAGATGGAACCTGGGACCTCCGGCCTGCCAAGCAAGGCTCCACTTCCCCTCTGAGCTGCAGCCCGCTGTGCCCTGCCCAGATCTGAACGCAGCCCCCCTCCCTGGTGGCTGAAGCGCACGGTGCCATTTCAACGCAAAGAACACCACGAAGCTGGGGGGGGAGATTGGGGGGGCAGCCCCTTTGGCCGTGGGCGCAGCAGGAGCAGGCCAAAGATGTGGGTCCCCCCCCCCCCCGAGCAGCAGCAGCAGCAGCAGCAGCAGCACCCCCCCCCCGGCCTGTGAACAGCAGAAAGCTGCCTGGCCGGCCGCTGGAGAGGCCTGACCCATCACCAGGGAGCCGAAGGGGTGCGGCTGCTGCTGCTGCTGCTGCTGGCACAGCGCCACTGACGCATCCACAGCACAGGTTAGGGCTTGCCTGCTGAGACCCACGGGGGAGGGGGGAGGGGAGGGCCAGGTGGCCTGACCCACGCCAAGGTGAGGGGGTGGATGAGGCCCTCTACCCCCCGGAACTCTCTCCATCCTCTGCTTCCAGGGAGCCTCCCACCCACCACTTCGCAGAGAGGCAAGCGGAGAAATCATCATCGTCGTCATCAATTCGATTGCTGTACCGCCCTTCCAAAAATGGCTCAGGGCGGTTTACACAGAGGAATAACAAACCAATCAGATGGCTCCCAGGCTGTCCCCAAAGGGCTCGCAATCTAAAAAGAAACATGAGACAGACACCAGCAGCAGCCACTGGAGGGGTCCTGTGCTGGGGGTGGAGAGGGGGGCCAGTTGCTCTCCCCCTGCTCAATCAAGAGAATCCCCACGTTAAATGGGTGCCTCTTTGCCACCCCAGTTCTTGGCCCAAGCAAGGCCGGCGCCAGCCCACGGCTCCCCGAGGGAGGCAAGTGCCCAGGCCCCACTGCCAGCCCCTGGGTGCCCCCCCCGTGCCTTTCTTTGGTGGCAGAGGTTGGGGGGGGGAGGAGGAGGAGAGCGCCCTCACCTGCTCCATCACACACCCCCGGGGGAGGGAGGGGACCCGCCAGAGAGGCCCACAATGCTCCGTGCCTGTTATCACCGTCATCCTTACAACCACCCTGCCAGGCAGGCTAGCCAGGCAGAGGTGGCAGCGAGCTGAAAGGGGGGTCTTCAAGCCCAGCAGATCCCAGAGCAAAAGGGCCGCTCTATGGGAGGTTCGTGACCCAAGTGGGCTGTGAGCTGAGGAAACCCCCCCCCCGGGGCACAGGACAGGCTCCAGCCCGACCCCCCCCCCCGCTAGACCAGATCCAGCGCTCTGGCTCCCCCCACCCGGGACTCTCCCCTTCCCGACAGGGCCAGCCGCAGCCTTGGCTTACCTCCATGCTCAGGAAGGACATGGCCGTCCGGCTGCGACGCATCCCGGCACAATCTCCCGGCCCTGCAAGGGGAAGAAGAGAGGCCATGTGAAGGCTCCGGCCCCTATGCTTGGGGGGCTTTTTCGTTTAGCAAAATGTCTTCGGGGGGCACGACTGAGCCATATAAAATGAAGTGTGGCATGGAGGGAGGGAGAGAGAGAGAGAGAGAGAGAGAGAGAGATCCTTCTGCCTCTCTTGCAAGCAGGAGTCATGCCATGACACTGGCAGGCAGAAGCTTTGGGGCGGCCAGCAGGGAGGTCCCTCCTCACACGGCCCACAATTAACCTGTGGAATTCATTGCCACAGGATGGAGTGAAGGCCACTAGTCTAGATGGCTTTCCAAGGGGCTTAGGCGCATGCATGGAGGACAAGTCTATCAACTGCTCCTGGCGTGCAACATAATTAAAACTGACGCAGCATTGGTAGCGCACACCGCCCGATTACATCCCATCAATCAAAACCTCTCCCCTAGATGTTGGGGAGGCTGTGCTGAGGAGGCTCCATTTTTCATTCGTGGTGGGGAAGAGAGCTGGTCTGGTGGCAGCAAGCATGGCTTGTCCTCTTAGCCAAGCAGGGGCCGCCCTGGTTTGCATTTGAATGGTCTTGCAGTATTACTGCACATTCCTGGTGCTCAGTTTTCGCAAACTAGACCCTCTTTTAGCTTTACTCTCGCTCTTTGGGGATTTCAACAAAGATTGCAACATTTAAAGAACTCACAGCCCTTTTGTTAGTTGTGGCTTGTATAGAAATAGCCAGGCAGTGAAAACTAGCTCATGGTTTAGGCACCAGTTCTTGAGGGTACGGCATTTAGCCTTGGTGGCAGAAACATGAACTGATCAGAGGAGACAGAGGCCAGGGTTAATCAAAGACAACCTCTTTACCCCCCTGGAATTCCCTTTCCTTCACTATGTTAGCAGTGGGTTCACTTCTCTCTCTCCTAACTAGCATAAGAGCTTTTGGAATGGTGCACTTAATTACATAGGAACACAGGAAGCTGCCATATACTGAGTCAGACCACTGGTCCACTTCACTCAGTATTGTCTTCACAGACTGGCAGCGGCTTCGCCAAGCTTGCAGGCAGGAGTCTCTCTTAGCCCTGTCTGGAAGATGCTGCTGCCAGGGAGGGAACTTGGAACCTTCTGCAAGCAGGTGCTCTTCCCAGAGCGTCTCCATCCCCTGAGGGGAATAGCTTGTTGTGCTCACACATGTGGTCTCCATATGCAACCAGAACATCAGAAGAGCCCTGCTGGATCAGGCCCAAGGAGGCCCATCTAGTCCAGGATCCTGTTTCCCACAGTGGCCCACCAGATGCCTTTGAGAAGCCCACAGGCAAGAGCTGCTGAGGGCACACTCTCTCTCCTGTTGCTGCTACCCTGCAACTGGGATTGAGAGGCATCCTGCCTCTGAGGCTGGAGGTGGTCCACAGCCACCAGACTAGCCGCCATGGATAGGCCTATCCTCCACGAATCTGTCCAAGCCCCTTTGAAAGCCATCCAAGCTGGTGGCCATCACCACACCCCGTGGCAAGGAGTTCCATAGATTAATTATGCGCTGTGTGAAAAAGTACTTCCTCTTGTCGGTCCTCAATTTCCCAACCTTTGGTTTCATGGGGTGACCCCGGGCTCCAGTGTGGTGAGAGAGGGAGGAAAATGTCTCTCTGTCCACAGTTTTATACACCTCAGTCATGTCTCCCCTTGGTCACCTCGTTTCCAAGGTCAAGAGCCCCCGATGCTGCAGCCTTGCCTCCTAAGGAAGGTGCCCCAGGCCGCTGGTCCTCTGGGCGGCCCTCGTCTTCTGCACCTTTCCCAGTTCTACAATCTCCTCCTTGAGATACGGTGACCAAAGCCGTACGCAGCACATAAAACCAGGGTGGACCCTACTTCGTAAAGGGGGCAATTCATGCTCGCTACTCCGAGACCAGCTCGGCTAGCCACAGAAAAATTAAAAACTGATCCTATAACCCTTCACTTCCCTTCTCCCCTCCCCCCCTTTTTTTACCGGCTTCAATTTCTCAGAGCTCAAAACAGACCTCTCCGGAAGGATGTTTGTAAGTTTGCTGTATTGTTGATATACACTTTTTTCCTTCTTTATCTGTTGTTTACATACTTGTAAAGCACTTTACTAAACATGATTATAAACAAGCGATGGCTGTGGTGCCCCAAGAGAACCTCCATGTTGAGAGGTTGTCTACCTCCGATTACCAGCTGCCGGAGCCCGACGGCAGAGGAGGGATCTACTGCCCTGCCCATGATGGTGTGGGCTCCTTGCGGGTGGCTGGACCTTGCTGGGAGCGGGGAGCCAAGCAAGGTGAACCGGCCATCCTTCTGCGAGACGCCTCCGCTTGCTTGAGGCATCGGCCATCAAGAGATGAACTTGGCCGGCTGCAGCCAGCAGCAGAAGAGGTGCTGCCTCTGGGAGCCGCCTGCCCGGCCGTCTCTGGCACCTGGACATCGGACACATTTAAATACGAGCCTCCTCACTTCTTGGTTGCCCCTCCATGTGTGCCGCTGGCCCTTGTCCAGGCTGGCCCCGGAGGAAGAGGCAAGAAAGCCACTTGCCGCCGGCCTGGGGAAGAGGCATGCCCGGCCCGGAGCCGGTCTGCTTCGGCTTCCTGCCTGTCCTCCTCGACATCTGGACAGGAATTCGAGCTGACGCCCGCGAGAGACCACCTTCTCTAGCAGCACTCAGGGCACAAGGGTGGAGGCCAAATGTCCAGGAGGAGAGGGCTCCTCTGCAGCCTTCCCCGCTCGGCTGGAGAAGGCCCCGGAGCGCCCTTTCCCTCTGGCTTGCAGGCAGCCGAACATTAGCAGGAGGCCGCCAGCTTCTTTGGGACATGAAGCCGCCTGGCGCAGGTAGCAGGAAAGCCACACCAGTTGGAACTCCCCACCACCACCGCCCCTCACCACTTTACCTCCAGGGGAAAGCCGCCCCCCCCCCCCCCGCCGCGCGCGCCTAAAGTCTGCGTCTTAAAGACACAAGCGCTGGAATGGCCGGAGAGCGTTGGCCACCTGACGGGGCAAAGTTCTTCTGCCGAAAGCAGAAGCTGCGGTTTCCCGGCGGAGGGGCCCACAGCAAGCTCCACAGCAGGGGCCCAAGCAGGGGCCAGCCCGAGAGCCCCCCCCCCCCAGCCCGCCTCCCCTGGCCTGCCGCCAGGCCCTTCTTGCCCGCGCAGGACTCACGCTGGGCGGGCAGAGCAGAGACCCTCCTGGGCGGCGGCGGCGCTCCGCTTGGCAATGGGCGAGGCTGCCCCGGCTGCTCAGAAAGCCTCCCGGTGGTGGGGCGGCCACTTCCCTTCCCCTTCGCAGGTTCGCAGCGGCGCTGGGCTTTAACCCTTGGCTGCCCGGCCTGTGAGCGCTTTCTCCGCTGGGGAGCAATTCCCACCCAAGCGGCACCTGCAGGCCGGGCCGGGCCGGGGGGGGGGCGCTTATCCCCACCCCACCCCTCCCCCGGCTCCATGTATTCCTCTCCAGGCGGGCTTGGCTGCGCTCCCAGCATGGCTGACTGGCGCGACTGGTTCTACTGGGCCAGCCGCGGGATTAGCGGGGGGGGGGGCAGAGGGGTTGGGTCTCCCCCCACCGCCCCAGTTGCTGGCCTGGGAGCCCAAGAGCCTCTCGCCTGGGAGCAGAGCTGAGCTGCGAGGACGGAGCGTGGTGTGGCCAGGGCGGCCAGCTTTTTCTCCCGCCAAGGCTGCTGGGCCGATGGGCAGCTGAGCAGGCCGGAATCCAACGGGCAAAGAGGCTTTCTCCATGCTGGGGGGACTGAGCTTCTGCTTCTGATGAATTTCTGCCTGTCCTGCCGCTGCCGAAAATATGTGACCAGAGGCGCCTCCGCCCGCCTGGGGGCCCCCAAAGGCCTTTAGGTCCAGGCTCCAAAATTCCCTAGGTGCACCACCGCTGTACCTGACCATGCTGCTGCACAGATCGAAGCAATACCCCTGTCAGCATCCATCTTACACGGGCAGCGGGGTTGCCTACCTTTCATTCTGGCTGAGCCACGGCACCTTTAACTAACAGGCAGGAGTTCAGCAGGTGAAGCTTTCCCCAGCTTGGAGATGCACTGATGTGAACAGCTTCATCTGGTGGGTTTCTGTCTGTTACTCTGTGCCCTAAGAAGATACTGTTTCTCAGACTAAGGAGTCCAGGAGAGAATTTCTGCTGTATGCACCTTCTCTCTCCACTGTGTGTGCCGCTGTGACATCACACAGCGCCGCCGAGTAACGGTGGCCAAGTGATTCCCATTTGAGACAAACGGAGATGGGGTGAGCCCCAAAGCTTCTCTCTCCCCCTCTCTCCTCTGTTAAAAAGGAAACGAAGCACTTGACCTCCACACCTGCCACCAGTGCACAGAACTGTGCCGGTTTGGGGTGTTTTGAGCCGGCAACACACCACCACCCCTCCCACTGAAGGTTCTGCAAATCTATAACCGGAGTCACAGGACACATGGGGTCTTTCAGGCAGCAGCTTAATTTTCCAACACAAAACATTCACCATTGATTAACCAAAAAAAAAACCACCACGTCTTGGGGTGGACTCACGTGCATGGCGCTACCCAAGCAAGCAGGAAAGCAACCAGATGGACCAGAGTGTGGGAAAGGGGCACTTTCCATCTCTGCAATAACTATGAAGACAGAAGCCTTGCAAGATGGGCCCCTTTGGGGGGGGTGGGGAAGTGGGATGTGACTCTGACAGATCTTTGGCTATGATCCAGCAGGGCTCTTCCTGGACAGGCACATGGAACCTCCATCTTCAGAGGCAGTCTACCACCAAATAAGAGTTCCTCATGGGGCAACAGCAGGAGAAAGCTGTTGCTTTCATGCCCTGTTTGAGGGCTTTCTGGAAGCATCTAGCTGTCCCCTGTTGGAAGCAGGGTGCTAGGTTAGATAGACCGTCTGGTCTGGATGTAGCAGGACAGTCCTGAGCGGGGAGAGACAGAAATGGAGATGTCGTGCCACCTGGGTGGGTATTCAGTTTTCACAAAAACACTCCCTCCTCTGGTTTCAATCAGGGCAAAACTGGTCTCCTGGGAAGCGCTGCAAGATACCGCAGCCTCCCTCCGGCCAGCCTCCTTGTGTCTGTTTAGAGTGTCGTCCCGCAGTTTGGGAGCTTTTGCTTCCCGAGGGCTGGCGTGAAGAAGGCAGCATTCACTGGTCTCCCCTTCTGTGCCCACACGACTGGCAGCTCCTCTCCCACCAACAGTGCAGCCAAGAAGAGCTGCCCGCCTGGCAATTAGTGTGACTAATTAACTCCTGGGCCCCGTTACTCATTAGCCCAGTGGCTGCCTTTCAGGGGGACGAGAGCTGTCCAAATGTGAAGGAAGATGGGAAGCAGCCTCCTACTGAGTCCAGCCATTGGTCCATCTTGCAGCTCCGTCTTGTCTACCCAGACTGGCAGCAGCTTCTCCAAGGTGGCAGCCAGGACACAGGTGTCTTTCTGCGGAGCCCAGCCTCAGAGATGCTGCCGCCAGGGAGGGAACTTGGAACTGTCTGCATGCAAGCCGGCAGAGGCCGAGGCAGGCGGGGAGGCAGAGGGGGCTTTGGACCACCAGGCCACAGAACTTGGCCACCTCGAGGGAGTCTGAGGAGGCCGGAGGCCCACTGGCAGGCAGGAAGGAGGGAGGATTCCCACTCTGTTCTCTCAGGCCCTGCTTCAAACACAAAGGCAGAGTCCGCTGGGGATGGAGATGGAAATGGCCGCCTTGCCGTCGGAGGAGAAAAACAACACAAGCAGGCCGAGGATGTCTTTCCTGCCCTTTTCCTCTCAGGCCTGCCTCAAAAGGGAGCTCTGGAGGTTTCTTCTGCTTCCGACCCATTTCCCACTCAGGAAAGAAACCATCTAGCTCAGGACTGTCTACCCAGACTGGCAGCGGCTTCTCCAAGGTTGCAGGCAGGAGTCCCTCTCAGCCCTCTCTTGGAGATGCTGCCAGGGAGGGAACCTGGAACCACAAATGCCCTTCCCAGAGTGGACCCTTCCCCAAAGGGGAATCTCACCGCCAGCATAGTCTCCCATTCAAATGCAAACTAGGGTGGACCCTACTTAGCAAAGAGGACAATGCATGCTTGCTACCACAAGACCAGCTCTCCTCCCATGTCCTTCCTTTTGTCAATCCTAAATATCCTGGCCTTCTGTTTCTGTTGGAAATTCTCTGTGGTGAGAGAATCCCTTTCTCAATATAGCAGAGTGCACAGAGGCACAACACACAGCGGATTAGTTAGGCATGCGTGTAGGCTGAGAGTAAAGTAACTTGGAGCCAATTCATAGTTTCAAATCAGTATAAAAGGCATTTATTAAGGAACTCCATTCTAGATAGGAAAGTGAGGAGTTAGGATCTCTAATCTATCTATCTAGCTGGATGCAGATGGATTCTGCATCTTCTCTGCACACATGGTGCAGGGAGAGGAGCTTGCCGTGTTGGAGGGTAGAAAGACAGGTAGGGAAGAGAGAGAGAGGAAGGAAGCTCATCCCTAAGAGTAGCAATCTACATTTCAATGGGATAGTGTCAGAGAAGGGGTGACCAATGTCTTGACCCTCTAGCCCTCTGACTCACTAGTCTGTCCTCCACTGTCTGAGACAAAGAGACAGCGCAAAGTCCTTTAACTTCCAACAGTTTCATGGGGTGACCCCTGGTTCTACTGTTGTGTGAGAGGGAGAAGAATTTCTCTCTCTCCACCCTCTGCACTACATGCATCATTTTATGAACCTCGATCATGTCTCCCCTTAGTCGCCTCTTTTCCCAACTAAAAAGCCCCAGATGCCATAGCCAAGCCTCATAAGGAAGGTGCTCCAGGCCCCTGGTCATCTTGGTGGCCCTCTTCTGCACCTTCTCCAACTCTATAACGTCCTTCTTAAACTGCACACACTACTCCAAATGTGGCCGCACCATAGATTTGTATAAGGGCACTATCACACTGTCTATCGAGTTAGTGCCTGTATATATCGCCCTATAGAAGAAGTGTCTGGGCAGTTCACAATATCCCTGGGTGGTTCACAATTATAATGTTAGCACTTTTATTTTCAATCCCCTTCCTAATGATCCCTAGCATAGAATCTACCTTTTTCACAGCTGCCATGCACTGAGTTCACACTTCCCAACATGCATCATTTTCACTTGCTTACATTGAACTGGATTTGCCATTTTGTCGCTCAGTCCCCCAGTTTGGAGAGATAATTTTGGAGCGCCTCACAATCTGTTTTGATTTCACTACCCTAAATAGTTTAGTGTCATCTGCAAATGAAGCTACCTCCCTGCTTACCCCGACTTCTAGATCATTTATGAACAGGTTAAAGAGCACCGGTCCCAGTACTGATCCCTGGGGGACCCCACTTCCTACCTACCTCCATTGTGAAAACTGTCCATTTATCCCTACCCTCTGTTTCCTGTCCCTCAAGCAGTTGCTGATCCACCCCTGAACCTGTCCCCTTATTATCCCATGACTGCTAAGTTTACTGAAGAGCCTTTGGTGGGGAACTGTGTCAAAAGCTTTTTGGAAGTCCAGGTATATACTTTGTCAACCAGATCACTTTTATCCACCTGCCTGCTGACACTCTCAAACAATTCCAAAAGAGTGAGGCAAGACTGGTCCTTGCAGAAGCCATGCTTGTTGTCCTTCATCAAGGCCTTCCTCTATATGTTTAACAATTTTGTCCTTAAATATGTTTTCCATCAATTTATCCAGCAGAGAACTTAAGCTAACTGGCCTTTAGTTTCTCAGATCCCCCTGGATCCCTTTTTGAAAACCGCTGTTTCAGAGCTACTTTCCAGTCCTCTGCTAGGAGATCAGCAGTTTCACATTTGAGTTCCTTCAGAATTCTTGGCTGGATGCCATAGGAAAGATTAGAACATCCTCTCTCATCACCTCAAATTGGCCCAGTTCTTCAACCTCCAAGCCCGAGAAGCTCCGTTCTGGAGCAGGTATATGGTCAGTATCCTCTGCTGTGAAGACAGATGCAAGGAACTCATTCAGCTTCTCTGCAACCTCCTTATCCTCCTTCATAATCCCTTTCACACCCTCATCATCGAAGAGTCCAACTGCCTCCCCGGCAGGTTTTCTACTTCTGATATATTTAAAGAAGCTTTTGTTATTCCCCTTGACACTTCTAGCTATATGCTCCTCAAACCCTCTCTTTGCATCCCTTATTGTGTCCTTGCATTTCTTTTGCCAGAGTTTATGTCCCTTCCTGTTCTCTTCATTTGAGCAGGACTTCCATTTTCTGAAGGAAGTCTTCTTCCCTAATATAGCTTCCCTGACTTTGTTAGCCATGCTGGCATTCTCCTGAACTTGGTGGTACCTTTCCTCCTTCTTGGTATACATTCCAACTGAGCTGTTGTTGTTGTGGTTTTGAATACATTCCATGTTTTCTGGAGTGATTTGACCCTCCTGACTTTCCCATTCAGATTCCTTCTTACCAGTCCCCTCATTTTTGAGAAGTTTCCTCTTCTGAAGTCCAACGCATCTGTGTTTGGACTTCCTTGACAATGCTCCACTCACATATAAGCTGAATTGGATCACACTATGGTCACTATTCCCCAATAGATTTACAACTCTGACACCTCACTCCAGGTCCTGGGCACCACTCAAAAGTAAATCCAAGGTTGCTTTCTCTCTGGTTGGTTCTGTGATCAGCTGTTGTAAGGCACAGTCATTCAGCATGTCTGTAAATTTGACCTCTCTGTCAATTCCTGAACATGAATTTGCTCTGTCTATGTGAGCATAATTGAAGTCACCCATTATTACTGGCCTGCCTCTCTTTGACACCCCTCTGATTTGCTTCTCCAACTCCAGGTCACTCTCAGCATTTTGACCTGGAGGGCGATAGCACGTCTCTAGTAACACATTTCCATTCAGTCCTTGTAATGTTACCCATAATGATTCTGTGGAGGACTCTGGTCCTCCTGAGCTTTCTAGCTTGTTGGATTCTATCCCTTCTTTAATATATAGTGCTACCTTGCCCTCGGGCAGTCCTCCCCTCTCTGTCGAGTTTCTATCCAGGAATAAGAGTGTCCCACTGGTTCTCACCGTTCCGCCAGGTTTCCGTTATGCCCACTATTACTATGTTTTCATTAGCAACCAAGCACTCCATTTGGCCCGTCTTGGCTTGGAGGTTTCTGGCATTGGTATCTAAACACTTATACACCACGTCTCTTACCTGGCGTTGGGGTGTGCTACCTCCCTTACTGTCACTTGACCTTTTGGACAAGCTGTCCTGTGTTTCCTTCTGCTCGACTCTGGGTTCTACTCTGTCCCCTTCTGGTTTTTCTGAAATGTTTGCACCCTCACACCTGAGGGGATTTTGCTTGCCGAAACATTTCCTGTCGGCAATCCCCCAGGCGTCATTTTAAAGCGCCAGTAGTCTGGTTCCATCTTGGTTCAAGTGCAGCCCGTCCCTTTTGTACAGGCCTTGCTTGCCCCAAAATGTATCTCAGTGCCTAACCATCTAAATCCTCGTCTCAGCATCACCATCTCATCCACACATTGAGACCCCTCAGCTCTGACAGGCCTTGTGCATGGAACAGGTAGCACTTCCGAGAACACTACCCTGGGGGTCCTGGTCTTCAGTATATGCTACCTAGTAGCCTAAACTTGGCTTCCCAGACCTCCCAACTGCATTTCCCAACATCGTTGGTGCTGACATGCACCACGACAGCTGACTCCTCCCCAGCACTGCCTAAAAGCCTACTTCAATGCCATGTGATGTCCACAACCTTCGTACCAGGCAGGCAAGTCACTGTGCGGACTATACATGGACCACAAACTCATCTCTCTATGTCCCTAATGATTGAATCACCCACTACTAGAAGGCCCCAACCCCCCGGAAGAGTCTCTTCTATGTGAGAGGATATGGGCGCATCACCCAAGGAAGAGGTTCCTGCTAAGGGAACATTCCCCTCTTCCTCAGACTGATGTCCTCCTTCCCTGAGACCTTCATTCTCCATGTCGGCAGAGAAGTTGTCAGCCTGGGAGTGGGATGCCTCTATCACGTCCCTGAGGGTCTCACCTGCATACCTCTCTGCCACCCTGAGCTTCTCCAGGTCAGCCACCTTGGCTTCTTGGGAACAAACCTTTTCCCTGACAGCCAGGAGCTCTTTGCATTGAACGCACACCCATGACTTCTGGTCCTCAGGCAGATAGTTATACATGCAACACACCATGCAATCCGCTGGGAAGCAGCCCCTCCCCTCCTGGAATTCTACCTTAATAACTGGTTTATTGGCTATTTGGAATATATAGAGCTTGCTTACTTGAAAGTTAGGTTTTCGCTTCAGTTGTCAGCAAAGTAAAGGTCTTAAGCTCTGTCTTCCAAGAAAATTACAATAGTGGGGTAGTACTCACCTTCTCCTTGTGCTGAGTGTCTCCTTTGTGATAAACAGGGACTGCTTCTGTGCCTCCCCACCCACCCCACCCCGCTAAATGTGGAATTGAAATCAAATTGAAACCGGCTTAAGACCTTTGCTTTGCTGACAACTGAAGCAAAAACCTAACTTTCAAGTAAGCAAGCTCTATATATTCCAAATAGCCAATAAAGCCAGTTATTAAGGTAGAATTCCAGGAGGGGAGGGGCTGCAGAACTCCTTCAATATCTGTTTGCAAACTCCTGCTCGCAAAGCTCCTTGGCTCTGAGTCTTGTCTTCCCAAGAGTTGCTTCCAAACGGAGTCCCCTCAGCCATGTGGCCCCTCCCACAAGCTGTGTGACTCACCTGGAGTGAATCCCCCACCCAAACAAACTGCCCTGTCAAAAACACAAACCTCTAGCCATCCAGAGGTCAAACCCTAGCCCTGACAACTTCGCTTGTCCTCTACCCCTTGTTTTTGTGTCAATGTATTTGTTTCTATATTTGCTTGCTTGCTGTTTTCTTTGGGAGAGCAATCAAAAGCTTTCTGCCTCTCCTGGTCTGAGCCTTCTCTTCTCAAGAGCTGCTTCCAAACTGGGTCACCTCAGGTTCCAAACGGAGTTCACTCAAGGAGGGAAAGAGGCAGTTGGGCACAGACTGAAGACTCGCCCGTTCTTCCCTCTAATGCCTAACCTAGAATGTGAAGGCAGAGGCAGGGGCAGGGAATGGTGGCCTTGAGGGGGTCTGGGAGGAGAAAGAAGGCTTCCGCCTAGAGCCCCGGAGTCAGGCGGCATATGAAATAGATAAATAAATAGCTAGATCGCTAAATAAATTAACAGCAACAACAACAACTGTCCCAGATTTGGTTCTACTTAGTTAGGCAGTCCAAAAGTGAGCCCTCTTGTGCCTCAAATGTTTACGCATCCGCCATCTTAAACCGGGGTAGATGATATCACCAACCAAGATGATCAGGAGCCTGGAGCACCTTCCTGATGAGGCGAGGCTGGAGCACCTGGGGAAGAAGACAACTGCAGGGAGACATGCTCAAGGTCTATAAGATCATGCCCAGAGTGGAGGAAGTGGACAGGGAGGAATTTTCCTCCCTCTCTCACCACACTGGAACCAGGGGTCACCCCACAAAACTGAAGGTTGGGAAATTTAGGACTGACAAAAGGGAGTACTTTTTCACACAGCGCATAATTTATTTCTTATTTATTTATTTGATTTCAATAACAATTTACACAGAGAAACAAACAAACAAACAAACAAGATGGCTCCCTGTCCCCAAAGGGCTCACAATCTAAAAAGAAACATAGGATAGACACCAGCAGCAGTCACTGGAGGGATGCTGTGCAGGGGATGGATAGGGCCAATTACTCTTCCACTGCTAAATAAAGAGAATCACCACGTTAAAAGGTGCCTCTTTGGCAAGTTAGCAGGGGTTAATATCATAATTAATCTATGGAATTCTTTGCCACAGGATGTGGTGATGGCCACTAGCTTGGATGCCCCTTTAAGAGGGGCTTGGACAGATTCATGGAGGACAGGTCTATCGATGGCTACTGGTCTGGTGGCTGTGGCCCGTCTCCAGCCTCAGTGGCAGGATGCCTCTCAATACCAGTTGCAGGGGAGCAACCGCAGGAGAGGGGGCAGGCACAGACCTCTTGCCTGTGGGCTTCCCAGAGGGGGCATCTGGTGGGCCACTGTGGGAAACAGGATGCTGGACTAGAGGGGCCTCCTTGGGCCTGATCCAGCAGCCGGGCTCTTCTTATGTTCTTATCTTCTTGTGCCCTGGGGCTGGAGAGAATCACCACTTTAAAAGGTGCCTCTTTGCTCAGTTAGCACTGTCAATATTATATTGTTAACAATGTCAATATTATACTGAAACAATAAAATAATAACAACATGAATTTAAAACATGAACTTTAAATCTCCCTTTAAAAGCTGTGACATCATAAAATCAAAAATATGGTCTCATGATGTCATAAGAACATAAGAACAGGCCGCTCTGGATCAGGCCCAAGGAGGCCCCTCTAGTCCAGCACCCTGTTTCACACAGGGGCCCACCAGATGCCGCTGCTGGAAGCCCACAGGCAGGACTTGAAAGGGGCCTGCCCTCTCTCCTGCTGTTACTCCCCTGTAACTGGTACGCAGAGGCATCCTGCCTTTGAGGCTGGAGGTGGCCTGTAGCCCTCTGACTAGTAGCCATTGATAGACCTCTCCTCCATGAAGTTATCCAAACTCCTCTTAAAGCCATCCAGGTTGTTGGCTGTCACCACATCTAGTGGCAGAGAATTCCAAAAGTGGATGATGTGTTGTGTGAAAAAGTACTTCCATTTGTTGGTCCTTAATTTCCTGGCAATCCATTTCATGGGATGACCCCTGGTTCTAGTGTTATGGGAGAGGGAGAAGAATCTCTCTTTCTCCACTTTCTCCACACCATGCATGATTTTATAGACCTCTATCATGTCTCCCTGCAGTCATCTTTTTCCTAAACTAAAAAGCCCCAGGTGTTGTAGCCTTGCCTCATAAGGAAGGTGCTCCAGGCCCCTGATCATCTTGGTTGCCCTCTTCTGCACCTTTTCCAGTTCTACCATGTCCTTCTTTAGATGTGGTGACCAGAATTGTATGCAGTACTCCAGGTGTGGCCGCACCATCGTTTTGTATAAGGGCATTATAATAGTAGCCGTTTTACTTTCTGTCCCCTTCCTAATGATTTCAAGCATGGAATTGGCCTTTTTCACAGCTGCTGACACTTTCAACGAGCTGCCCACCACAACCCCAAGATCCCTCTCCTGGTCCGTCACTGACAGCTCAGATCCCAACACCTTATACTTGGAGTTGGGGTTTTTTTTGTCCCAATGTGCATCACTTCACACTTGCCAACACTGAAGCACATTTGCCACTTTGTCACCCACTCCCCCAGTTTGGAGTGATCTTTTTGCAGCTCCTCACAATCAGTTTTGGATTTCACTACCCGGAAGAGTTTGGTATCATCTGCAAATTTGGCCACCTCGCTGCTTACTCCTAGATCATTGATGAATAAATTAAAAAGCACCGGTCCCAGTACACATCCCTGGGGGACCCCACTTCTGACTTCCCTCCATTCTGAAAACTCTCCATTTATACCTACCCTCTGTTTCCTGTCTTTCAACCAGTTAGCAATCCACACAAGTACTTGTCCCCTTATCCCATGACAGCTAAGTTTCCTCAGGAGTCTTTGATGAGGAACTTAGTCAGAAGCTTTTTGGAAGTCCAGGTATACTATGTCAACTGGATCACCTTGATCCACACACTTCTTGACACTCTCAAAGAACTCCAAAAGGTTGGTCAGGCAAGATTTACCTTTGCGGAACCCATGCTGGTTCACTCCCAGCAGGGCCTGTTCTTCTATGTGCTTGATGATTTTATCCTTGAGGATGCTTTCCATCAATTCGCCTGGAACGGACATGAAGCTAACCTGTAATTTCCCAGATCACCCCCAGATCCCTTTTGAAAATCGGTGTTACATTCGCTACTCTCTAGTCCTCTGGTACAGAGCCCGATTTCAGGGATAAATTGAAAATGTTAGCAAGGAGGTCGGCAGTTTCACGTTTGAGTTCTTTGAGGACTCTTGGATGGATGCCATCTGGCCCTGGTGATTTTTTAGTTTTCAGATTTTCCAGACAGTTTAGAACATCATCTCTTGTCACTTCTATCTGACTCAGTTCTTTAGCCTCCATCCCTGAAAAGCCTGGTTCAGGAACAGGTATATGCTCTGTATCCTCTGCTGTGAAGATGGACACAAAGAACTCATTGAGCTTCTCTGCAACCTCCACATCCTCCTTAACAATCTCTTTCACTCCCTCATTGTCTAATGGTCCAACTGCCTCCCTAGCAGGTTTCCTGCTTCTGATGTATTTAAAGAAATTTTTATTATCCCCCTTGATGCTTTTAGCTAAATGTTCCTCAGACTCTCTTTTCACCTCCCTTATTGTCACCTTGCATTTCTTTTGCCACCTTGCATTTCACTGCCACACTCAACTTTAGTCGGATTTTTTGTAATTGTTTTATCTGCCATGTTCGACTTTACTCTGCATTGTTAAAAAAATGTTTTCTTTGGCTCAGTGAGCGACTAAAGCTTTGAGAAACTACTAAACTATATATCTGAAGTAAAAAGTCATTGATTTGTGAGAGATTACTGTAAAGAGCAGTACAAAATATTGATAAACTTCACGTAAAAGATTGTTGTATGTTATGATGTCTGAACTTGGAGTTAAAATATTTTTCTCAGTCATTCCTTCTGTTGCGCCTATTTATATGAAATTAGAGGCAGTGGAACTGTTTTGTTTTACCTTAAAACATCTAGAAGAAAACTTTAAAAAAATTAAAATATTAATTATAATCATTAATATTATTATAAAAATTAAATATTAAATAAATATTAAGGTATAAGTAAATAATTTGCTGGATTCTTAATGTCTTGTCGGTTAAGCAATAGCAATAGCAATAGCAATAGCAATAGCACTTACATTTATATACCGCTCTATAGCCGGAGCTCTCTAAGCGGTTTACAATGATTTAGCATATTGCCCCCAACATTCTGGGTACTCATTTTACCAACCTCGGAAGGATGGAAGGCTGAGTCAACCTTGAGCCCTTGGTCGGGATCGAACTTGCAACCTTCTGGTTACAGGGCGGCAGTTTTACTACTGCGCCACCAGGGGAGGGTTAGGGGTTGGGGGGGCACCATTGTTGGGCTGTGCTTAGGGCACCAGTTGCCCTTAATCCGGCCCTGCATCCAAGGTACTGCCACCCTGAAGAAAAAGCATACTTCATGCACAACAACCCTGCCAAGTAGGCTGCCCAGCTTTGATCCGCCTGCAGGTGTTGGACTCCAAATGCCATCATGCTCTGCTGCAACGTGTGGGAGGGCGGAGTGCAGCCACACCATTGTCTTCAGAACAGAGGGGAAAGAACCCCTTGTTGGGATTTTTTTATTATTCCTAATCTCCCCCAGTAGCCAGATTTTAGCTAAGGGTCTCTTGGGTCCTGGCCAGCTGTTTGCCCCCTGCCCAGAAAGTGAAGCACACACTCCAGACATCAAATGCTCCTCCTGCCTGATCCTCCCCCTCAAGCACTAAGCTAACCAGGCAACTTCCTTACTTCCGTCCCTTAGAACAAACAGCCTTTTCCCCAGAAGGCCTGATTCTCCCTCCCCTGCTGAGAGATACTCACTCCTGGTGCTAAGCTGGTAATTGCCAGTAATCATCAGCACCCATTCACATGTACAAGAGGACAGGTCTGGCCTTTCACAGAGCCCTCCTTGGGCCCTGAAGGAATCCCAATCGAGTGCTGGCTTTCTTTGAGAATATCCCCTCTGGCTGAGAATTAACTGGTGCAGTTTTATTCTTTTAGCATTTTCATTCTGCTCCAGGTCCAGAATATTTTTTAAAAAAATCAAATTTCAGAATATTATTTCCCAAGTGTAGTAATAATTTCTTTTATCGTAATGTCCTTTTAGCTGACCAGAATGACCAAATATTTTATAATGTGGCTAAGTTTTGTTTGATAGCCAGTGAAGTTCACTAGGAGTTCATGCTGAATATTTTGATTTGATTTGATTTTGTTGATTGCTTCTACTTGCTGTTGATTTTTGTTATCCATTATAATGTTGGTTATTCGCTTTTTAAATATTTATATATTTATATACTGCCCATGACCCAAGTTTCTAGGTGGTTTGAGCGGAATGTAAATCACTGTTTTACTATTGGTTGGTTGAGATGGGGGCGGGGAGTTGGGGCTGATGGGCAGTTGGCATTCTGGAGCAGAGGGGCGGGACTAGAGGTGGAGGCAGCCACTCAAGTCGGGCCCATGGGGAGTGGGAGTGGCAGTAGAGCTGGCAGGAGGGGAGGAGGGGAAGAGGGGAGGGGAGAGGAGAGGAGCCAGCAGAAGTTGGAGTACCTAAGAAGAGCCCAGCTGGATCAGGCCCAAGGAGGCCCACCCAGGCCAGCATCCTGTTGCCCACAGTGGCCCGCCAGATGCTCCTGGGAAGCCCGCAGGCAAGAGAGGAGGGCCTGCCCTCTCTCCTGCTGTTGCTGCCCTGCAACTGGTATTGAGAGGCATCTTGCCTCTGAGGCTGGAGGCGGCCTATAGTCATCAGAGTAGGAGCCGTTGATAGCCCTGCACTCCATGAATTGGTCTAAGCCCTTCTTAAAGTCATCCAGGCTGGTTGCTGTCACCGCATCTGGTGGCAGAGAGTTCCATAGGTTAATGATGTGCGGTGTGAAAAAGTATTTCCTTTTCTCGGTCCTAAATTTCTTGGCAGTTGGTTTCATGGGATGATCCCTGGTTCTAGTGTTATGTGAGAGGGAGAGAAATTCATCTCTTTCAACTTTATAGACCTCTATCATGTCTCCCTTCAGTTGGCTTTTTTCTAAACTAAAAAGCCCCTGATGCTCTAACTTTGCCTCATAAGGAAGGTGCTCCAGGCCCCTGATCATCTTGGTTGCCCTCTTCTGCACCTTTTCCAGTTCTGCAATGTCCTTCTGAAGATACTGTGACCAGAACTGTCCGCAGTACTCCAAATGTGGCTGCACCAGAGATTGGTATAAGGGTATTATAATATTAGCATTTTTATTTCCAATCCCCTTCCTAATGATCCCTAGCATGGAATTGGCCTTTTCCACAGCTGCCGCACATTGAGTCGACACTTTCAATGAGCTGTCCACCACGACCTCTCCTGGTCAATCACCGACAGCTCAGATCCCATCAACGAATACCTGAAGTTGGGGTTCTTCGTCCCAATGTGCATCACTTTACACTTGCCGACATTGAACCGCATCTGCCATTTTGTCGCCCACTCCCCCAGTTTGGAGAGATCTTTTTGGAGCTCCTCACAATCCATTTTGGATTTCACTACCCGGAAGAGTTTGGTATCATCTGCAAATTTGGCCACCTCGCTGCTTACCCCTGCTTCTAGATCATTGATGAATAATTTAAAAAGCACCGGCCCCAGTACAGATCCCTGAGGGACCCCACTTCCAACTTCCCTCCATTTAGAGAACTGTCCATTTATACCTACCCTCTGTTTCCTGTCCTTCACCCAGTCAGATAAGCTGTGCATGAGCTGAGCTGCTGGATCAAAGCAGAGTGCTGTGCAAGAGCTCAGCTGTTCTGCAACAACAAACACAGCTTCAAGGGAACAGGCATGGACTTCTGTTCAGGGGACAGGCATGGAAGTTAAAATGGAAGAAGAAAAAGACAACAGTTCAGAGAAGTTACAAGGAACAAATCGGGCAACCATTTTATTCACACAGTCACTGCCGAGCGGAGACCTTCTTGTCATTCAGACCAGGAGCAGCACGATGGAATGTCGAGTTATTTCGGAGGGTAGCGGGCAAACGGGGAATCTTCTGCGACTTTCCCCTGCAGAGAGAGAGAGAGAGAGAGAGGAGGATAGAACTTCTTGTTCAAGTCTGTCCAGTTTTTCCACATTTTGAGCTGGGAACAGAGGCGTGACCTCTTAGGGGAGACAAACAGCAACAATGCAGAGGGTGTGGTGAGGTCTTAGCCTCCCCCTCTCCCTCCCCACCCCCAAGGAGGACGCACCATGGGCACTTCGTCCAGCTTCTTGAAGGCCGGTTCCCTCCGGTGGCAGAATTTCACTAGGATAACAATGGAGCCAATGAGCAGGATGGAGACAAAAATACAGATGACAGCCACCAGGCCTGGGTTCTGTGAAAGGGGCAGATCTGCTGGGGAAAAGATTCAGAATTGAGCTCGCAGGTTATCTTTGCTGCTTTCTTCTTCTCTTTTTTTAAAGAGCAAGGTGCTAGTCCTTGTGATGGCTTAGATATGCTGGAAAGCGCATGTGAGGCAGGCCTGCAAATATCTGAGGCACAAGAAGGGGGCAGAAGAGGATCCCTAGTAAAGCATAAACAACACAAACCCAGCATAAATTATGCAAAATAATCTTGGGAATGTGCACCATTTATTCAGCGATTCAGCTTTTCTGGGTGCTGAATTCGGACTACTGAATAGTTTGAGCTCATGAGACTTTGGCTATATGCCTGCTAAGAACAGGGATCGTTGCTAAACCTTAGAGTCCAGGCTCAATGCCTTTGCGGCATCGGTCATGTAGACAATTCGGTGGGTTTCATCCAGCGTTTTAAAGCTGCTTCTCGGCGTTCTTAGATTTTTAAAAACCTGCTTTCATTTACTGTTCTTGCCACACTAGTCATTTTGAGCCTATTTTCCAAGAGGCTGATGAGATCACCCGGCATTCCCGTCTCCCGCTCTCCCCCCTCGCAATGCCTGGACCAATATATGAACTGAACTGGGGACACCTCAAGGGCGTCGTTTGTGTTGGCGTCATCCACCCCAGTGCAAGATTGCGGAGGCATAGCTGGGCTAACTTGTGAACCGCCTAACTGATTCGGACCAAATTTGCCTCAGGTGTAGGGACACATGGGAACACCCCAAGGGCATCATTTGTAACGGTGTCATCCACCCCGATTCAAGATGGTGGATGCATGACCATTTGAGATGCAAGTGGGGTCCAATTTGGACCAAATTTGGCACAGTTGTAGGGCTAGTGGAAGGAAAGAAGGCAGATTCATTCTTACTAGAACAACTTGTTAAGTATACTGTGGAAACCGTTGCCTGCCTGGGGGATTTTAGTTGGACATTGAAACAGGGGCTGCATAAAATACTCAGAACAAATAGGCAGCGGAACAAGAATGCAGCAGTCTGACTTTTGCAGTTCTCATGAAAAAATATGAAGTTTGGGAACTGGAGAGAGGCGGGAAACGGCACCCTCCCCCACGGCCAGACGTGATGCTGAGGACTTGGCTGGTGCGTCCTTGCTATTGGCCGGCCCTCCAGCCTCTTCCTTTTCAGGAGTCAGTGGGGGTGTGTGTGTGGGGAAGAACTGCCTTGTCCTCACTGCCTCTCTCAGTGCATCGTCCGGTGTCACTCTGCAGATTCCCACATTCTGTCAGCCCTCCCTGGTCTCATTGCTATGACGGAATCTGCTGTCCCCAGAAACTCTGAGGTTATAAGAACAGCCCTGCTGGATCAGGCCCAAGGCCCAATGGGTCTAGCATCCTGTTTCACACAGTGGCCCACCAGGCACCTCTGGGAAGCCCACAGGCAGGATCCGAAAGGGGCTTGCCCTTTCTCCTGCTGTTACTCCTCTGCAACTGGGACTCAGAGGCATCCTGCCTTTGAGGCTGGAGGTGGCCTATAGCCCTCAGACCTAGTAGCCATTGATTTTCTTGTCCTCCAACAATTTATCTAAGCCATTCTTAAAGCCATCCAGGCTGGTGGCCATCACCACATCCTGTGGCAGAGAGTTCCACAGATTAAATATGCACTATGTGAAAAAGTACTTCCTCTTGTCAGCCCTAAATTTCCCAACCTTCAGTTTCATGGGATGTAGCACCTTTCCTGGTTCTACAATGTCCTTCTTAAGGTGTGATGACCAGAACTACACACAGTACTCCAAATGTGGCCACCTTGTTTACCACTGTCCTTTCAAGGCATGTCACTTGGGGGAAAGACAGAGCCAAAAGGCCACAGGCGAGGGCTGCTCAACTTCACCCCCCAGCTGTTTTTGGATGACAACATCTCCTACAAACGCAGCCCCAGGGGCCACTGGCCAGAGATGATGGGATTTGCAGGCCAACATCTGCAGGGGCCCCGAAGTTGAGCAGCTGTGCATTAATCAGATAGATCCAGAAATGAAAGCGACGGGGGTGGGGCTGTCCGCCTCCCAGTCCTGGGGTGTGGGTGCCCCAACATACAGGTACATCGTTAGAACGTGGTGTCTCCGTAGCAAGGCAGCCAACAATAAGGAGACGGGGGGGGGTGTTCGTTCCTCTCCCTTCTGCCTCTAGATCTGCAGGCAAGGCCTTGCAATAGTTAGTGTTATGTTTGCACAATGCCTTGCTTTTAAAACAGGTAAACATTAAATATCATTGTTCTTCTTCCTCCTCCTCCTCAGTGTCTCAGTGTTTAGTCCAGCTGAGGAGGCTTCATTTCCCCAAACAGGCAAACACCCGCGACTTTCCTTGGGCCGCACTCATGAGCAGCAGAGTGGGTGGGCCTTGGATGCTGGCCGGAGAGAAAAAAGAACTCCGCGTGTGCTCAGGGGCACTCTGGCCCTCGTTATTGCTTCATGAGTTCCACTTCATTGAAAAACAGATTCTGGGGCTCAGGATTCTGGGGCGGGTAAGTCCACGCTTAAGTTCTGGCAGCAGTGCAGCTTTGGGAAGACACCCCCCCAAAAAAAACACACACATCTTTCGATGGAGGCACAAACCCAAGAAAAAGGAATGGTGGGTCTGCACTGCCCCCTGGTGGCTGTTCCAGGCCAAGCGTGTTTGTGTGTGTGTGTGTGTGTGTGTGTGTGTGTGTGTGTGAGTTTGGGTGTCTTCTGCGCTTTTGACAGCCAGAGGGTGAGCAGAAAGGCAACGGATGCAGCATTATTATCACCCTAGTCTGAGTTAAAATTTCATTAAGGACAACAGCATAAAAAGCCACAAAGCAGAACTAAAGTGACCACGGAATTCCACTAGGCATCGTTTTGGGGCGCCCGTAGTTGGTGGCACAGCAGGACAGGCAATCAGCATCAGCATCATGGTTTAAAAGGTGGAGGCTCTCGAGTTCCTTCCAGCTAGACCAGCGGCTGGTAACGCTTCCAAGGGATGCCCCAAGAGTCCTCCTCTGCCCAGCGGTGAAACAGGCAGCAGCTCCCTGATGCACGTCTGGCAAAGCACCCCCCCCCACATGCCCCAGATTAAAACAGGGCTGCCCGGTCCAAGATGCTCCCCCCCCACACACACACCCCCATCACCTCCCTCCATAGCAAAGCCACGGAAGCCGGGGCGTTGCTGGGCACTTCGAGGATCCAGGCCTTGGGCTCACAGCACCCCCGCCCCCCGCCACGCTGAGAATTAAATGCCATCAGCCCCAAGAATGAGGCTGTCTGTTGTTTAAAGTCTCCAGGATTGGAATCAAGTGAAGCGAAGCGCGCCGTCGAGTCGGTGTCGATACAGCGCCCATCAAGGGGGGAGCCGGGTGAGGCCAGGCGCCCCCTCTCTCCCCCCTGCTCTTGTGGGCAGGCGACCCCACTGCTGCTCTTCTGTCCTGGAGGAGGTCAGGGAGGAGGGAGGGGGCTGCCGGTGGGATCCGGGGCTCAGAGCCATTCATTGGGGCCCTGGGGCCCACCCGCTCATGACGCCCCGGCACGGACGCTGGCCTCTCCACACCCGCGTCCTGAGGGCTGTTCCGGAAGCAGATCCAACCCGGAGCTTTTGCAGGCTGAGCCTCCCGTTGCTGCCCTTCTGTTTAGGCGCGTGGGGGGCTTCCCTGCGCACAGGCCTGGGCACCCACACCCCTCCGGCTCTTCTCCTCGTTGCCCCCAACACCGAAGAAATCGGCAAGGCCCCTCCTTACCTGCAGCAGCACTGGGGTCCCTGGAAGTAGCCACTTGGCTGGTGGGGGTGGCGGGAGATGTGGCGGCCCCAGGCCCAGTGGCAGCGTTGCTGGGACTGCTGGAGACGCCGGTGGTCGTGCTGGGTCCGTGAGAAGGGGCAGGACTTAAAAGGGTCCGGTTGGGTGTGAAGAGGGTCTCCTCGGTGGACGCGCTGGAATTGGTGGAGGCTGCCTCCGGGAGAGTTGTCAGGAGCAACGGTGATTCCGCTGTGCCCGTGGCATTTGGGGTGCTTTGGGCAGAAGGGGTCACAGGCGTAGTCGTCGTCGTCGTCTGCCCGGCTACTTGATGCACCGAGAATGAAATATCTAAAGGCAGAAGCAAAAGAAACAGCTACTTGTGGGGCTGAATATCAATGATTATTCGTCATGATGGCTCTGTGGAACCTCCATCCTAGGAGCAGTCTACCTCTGAGTACCAGAGGTTGAAAAGCCAAAGGAGGCAAGGGCTGTGGCCTTCCTGCCCTGCTTTCCAGAGGTGTCTAGTTGGCCACAATTGGAGACAGGATGCTAGGCCAGGCAGGTCTTGGGGCTGATCTGTCTGGGCTGTTCTGACGTTTCCAGCCCAAGTCGAAGAAACCACCGGAACCTTTAGCAAAACATGAATTTCCTCTTCCTACGTAATTTGCACACGCCCCCATTTTAAGAACTCATTTTAGTTATGGGCGTTCTCAGAAGGCGATGTTCTGATACAAATAAAGTAGAAAGTGTTCTAGTGAATAACTTTTTTTTTTTAAGCAAAGCTTTTATGTTTCCACTGAGAAGGTTCTCTGTGCCCACTAAAAATCCTCCGGCTTTTGGAGAGCTGAAGGCAGCGCCCTCTTTCAAGGGCTTCCCCCCCAGCCATCCTTCCCCACAGATGAATCTTTGGGGCCACTTTGGGCCTGCAAGCCAAGCCTGAGTGGATTAATCCTCCTGACGAGATGTGCAGGCGACTTGGATCTGAGATCCGGCTCTGGACACAACCCTGCACCCAGCCTGGAGGGTGGCATTCACCGCCCTGCAACACAGATTTATTCCAACAGCTCACCCCGTCCGCATGCAGAGGGGGCCCGGTGGGTCCGGCTTGTGAGAAACTATGCCTAGGATGGCACTGCCTAACTAAAATGCCCTGACCGTCCGACTAAAATGCAGTTACAGCTTACCAGCTCGAAGCAACGTGGCTTAGGGGAGCCACAGCGCTGTGGCAGAAGGTTCCAGGCGCACTCTCTGGCAGCATCTCCAGGTAGGGCCCGGGAAGGCTGCCAGTCAGTGTGTGAGAGGAGCTGCTGCTGGTCAGTGCTGACAAGCAGCTAGAGACCAAGAGTCTGACTCCACAGGAAGTTCTGTTCTTATCTGGACTACTCCCCAAACTCTCCTCCTCTCCCTGTCAACACGTGTATTTATCACTGCACAAGAGAAACATGAGCGGACTGATGAGAAACCTACTTGACCGATTTAACCGAGTTTGGGGCCCAAACTCAAACCGGCTTCCCTGCTGCTGCTGCTGCTGCTGCTGCTGCTGCCGCCACTGTCTTCCCCCAAAGCGCCTCGAGCGGCCGTCTCCTGAGAATGCCGCCCAGAACAATGTACCGCGATCCGTCCCTGTGTCCTTTGGAGGAAAAGGTGCCAGAGCAGGAAGGGTGCCGGCATTGGGAGTTGGGAGCCAGGAGCACGGCCGAGGCCCCAAACTGGTTCAGCCTGAATGGGGGGGGGGGAGACACGGCCACCTCCCCACCCCACCTCACTCACCCCGCCCTGGCTCTGGGTTATCTGCAGGGCCACTTCTCCACCTGCGTGGCCAACTACTCCACCTCCCTCTGCAAATACGCCGACACCCGCCCAGCTGGGCCAGATTGTGGCATTCCGGCCTCACAGGGAAGCCTCTGTTTGGTTAGCCTCCCACATCCTGCTCCTGCAGGCGGCCGGCCGTCGTGGCGTTCCAGAACAGACTGCGAAGGAACAGGCCGCTGCGGTACAGGGAGAGAAAGACACCCCCGGACTGCCTCTGGAGAGCCGCGGGCCAAGACTCCCGAGGTCCCTGGCGTTGGCAGGTGGGCCGCCGTATCCTCAGCACCTTCCCCCAGCCGGGAGCATCCGCAGAGGCACAGCTTCTTGCTACCACCCGGTGCATACTTTGCAAGTCCAAGGGGGTCTCGTTTTTGCAGCCAGGGTGTGTGGTGGGAATAGCTCCTGCACAGCTGAGGTTTCCATGCCAGAGGTCACAAAAGCAAGTGGGTCCGCGCCGTTTCAAGAAGTCTGCAGGAAGGCCAGCAGATGGACTGTGCAGCCGTGTGAAGCCGGGGTGGGGTGGGGTGCGGGCTTTCTGAACCGCCTCTCTGCCCTGGCCGTTGGGTCCAGCTTATTCCATGGCTGCTTTTGAGGTGTCTTTGTTGGCTCTCTCGGATGCTGCTGAGGAGTTTTACAAACCCTTCCTCTTTCTTAAACTTTGGGGTGATGGCGCTGACATTCGGATCTGTCGAAAGCTAGCTGCTTTCAAGGTAGGAAAGCAGATTTAATATTATGTTACGTTAGCATAAACGCCCACCCCTTGCCTGGTTAGAGGAGAAGTCCAGCATAGTCAGGACAATAACTGGGGCGAATGAAAGCAAAAGGAGGGTCCAGGCAGAGAGATGTTTCTGTTCTTCCTCACCTCAAGATGAAGCCCTGATCAGGATTTGCCCATGACTGGGATATTTGGTCAGTTCTGGCACCTGCTGATGGTTCAGTTCTTCAAGAATGGTTTTGTAGCTCTCCAGTCCTCTCTCGGTCTCTTGCAAGCATTAGCATCTCATCTGTATATCCGCTGAGCAATAGGCGAGGTGACCTCAACCTTTTCCAGACCAGGGTGCCAACTGACTAGAAAAGTCCAGGATGACTGCTCTTGTCTTCTAACAGGAATCAAGAGGGGAAGTTTTTCACAGCCAGGAGTGTGGGGGAATTATCACCTGCAAATGCACACCCAGCTGGGAGGCACCGCTGCAGAGGCCAGATGAGAACTTTCTTCCACAGGTCACCACAGTGCACAAGGCCTTCTCCGGAATGCAGACCCCGAGACTGCACTTGCCCCATGCTTCTGGGCGCCAAGCCCCCGCCCCCCAGGCCCCTTACCTTGGGTGGATGCCACCAGCAATAGCAGGATGCACAAGGCCATAGCAGCCCGCTCTGCTTCTCCTGGGGCGCTTGGAGGGAGAGCAGCTGTTGGAACGAGAAGGCTCTGGCCCCTGCTGCCACCAGGACCCAAAGACACCTGCTATGCCACCTCCCTCAAAGGGCGGCCCCTGGCCCCTGGCCAAAGCCAGGTTGACACTGGAGACGGGAAAGCATGACACAGCAGCACCCCCTTCTGGACAGGTGAGGGAAAGCAAGCAGCAAACTCCTCCGGGCTTTCAGTTTTCAGGAACCTGCAGCTCAGGGGCAAAGCCCATCTTGCATGCAGGGAGTCTGAGGTTCACCCCACCCCGCTTGGCAGCGTCTCCCCGGTCGGGCTGGGAGAGACACTTTGCTGCCTAAAAGCCCAGAGAACTGCCAAGCTCGCTCAGTCAGTGACGACACTGCTTATAAAGCCCTAAACGGCTTAGGCCCTGGGTATTTGGGAGAACGTCGTCTTCGTTATGAGCCTCACCGTCCATTGCGGTCCTCTGTGGAGGTCCGTCTCCAGTTGCCGCCAGTTCGTCTGGTGGCCACACGGAGACGGGCCTTCTCGGTTGCTGCCCGGGACGATGGGATGTGCTCCCTACTGAGATACGATCCTCCCCATCTCTGACAATTCTTAACAAATATTTTAAATATCTTTTTACTCAGGCTTTTTCAGCTTCTTGATAATGTATAGGTTGTTAATTCTGTGATTGATTTTCTATTGTTAGTTTTTAATTGTTTTGATGTGTTTTTATGTGTGTTTTAAACTGTTTTATCATTATGAACCGCCCAGAGACACGAGTTTGGGGCGGTATACAAGTGTAATAAATAAATGCATAAAATATTATTATTATTATTATTATTATTATTAGGAGCAAGGCTCTGACTCGATATCAGGGAGAACATAACAACAGCCCTGCTGGATCAGGCCCAAGGAGGCCCATCTAATCCAGCCTCCTGTTTCACGCAGTGGCACACCAGATGCCTCTTGGGTGCCCACAGGCAGGAGTTGAAAGGGGCAGGCCCTCTCCCCTGCTGCTGCTGCTCCCCTGCAACTGGTATGGAGAGGCATCTTGTCTCTGGGTCTGGAGGCAACCCATAGCCACCAGGACTAGTAGCCATGGATAGACCTGCCCTCCATGACTTTGTCTAAGCCCCTTTGAAAGCCATCCAAGCTAGTGGCTGTCACCACATCCAGTGGCAGAGAGCTCCACAGATTATGTGCTGTGTGAAAAAGTACTTCCTTTTGTCGGTCCTAAATTTCCCAGCCTTCAGTTTCATGGGGTGACCCCCGGTTCGAGTGTTGTGAGAGAGGGAGAGAACATTCTCTGGGTCATATATTTACCAGGAGCATCCATATCTCTGTGGCAGAGGCCTTGCGTTGCCTGCAGAAGGTCCCGGGTTCAAGCCCTGGCAGCATCTCCAGGTTGGCCTGAGAAAGACCTCATCCAGCCCGAGAGATGCTGCCGGTCAGTGCAGGCCGTGCTGAGCTAGATGGACCCATGACTTGACTCTGAAAGAGGCAGCTCCATATGTTCGTCCTGGTGACTCCATAGTCATCTCCTTGGCAGGCAGAAGGTCCTAGGCCCAGGAGCAGGAGAATGGAGAGGTCCCTCTCTGCCAAAGCCCTTGTCCGGATGCTGCCAGTCAGAGTCACGTTGGGCTGGATGAACTCAGTAGAAGGCGGTCATATTTGTCAGGACATTGGTTGCCTTCCTGGGCTGGGCTACCACGCACAGGAGCATCGGGCTACATGAAGACACGGCTGCCGGTGAACAGATGTTTTTGGAGAGGGTTGGAAGGCAAGTTTCGAGTCCAGGTGCTGAGGCAGCACTGACTGCAATGCAAGGACAGGACACCAGGTGGCAGAGTCTGCTCAGCACTGCCTAACCTTTCACCTGCCTTCTGCACAGAGGACTAGAACCTTGTTTTTCCACCCAAGGGAAAGCTAGGATTTTCGAAGTAGCCACCTTGGGCATCGCACACGCCGCCTGGCCAGTGCTCTGTCCTTCCCGTCACCTCTTCACCACCCAGGAGGGGACGCTAAACCCGCCACTGCTCCAAAGCTCCCCTAGCAACAGGCGTGGTGCCTCTCCTAGTTCTCCTCTGGCAAAAACACCCACAGATTATTTCCTCCCATCCCAAGAGAAACTGGGAGAGTTCTGCTTTGCCTCTTCATCGCTACCCTGCTAGGCGTGTCGTCTCCTGTTGCCCAACCTCAAACCGCCAACACCAGTCTAGCTGCAAAACACACGCGGCTTCCCTGCACACACAGGCGATACAAACGTGCGAGGCGGGGAGAGGCCGATCCGGGGTTTCGTTTCGTCCCTGGAGGCCTCACCGCCCAAGTGCACCTGTAGAAGCCACGTCGGCCGGTGGGGGTGGGGGGAGAAGAAGAGACCAAGAAAGAAATTGCATTTATGTTCAGTCCAAGAGGCCAGGTCCTTGCCTCAAGGGGCTTACGAACGTCTGCAGAACTCACTAGGCTGCCCCGTACATGGAGGTGGCCTCTAGCTCTCATGCCGAATAGGTGCTGGCAGAGAAGGTCTCGCTCCTACGGCATTCCTTGAAAGAATGCCTGCAGCCCCCAGAACGTGGCTAGTAGTACCCCTGCTCACTGGGCAAAGAGGCACCCTTTCAACATGGCAATTCTCTTGATGGAGCAGGGGGAGAGCAACTGGCCCTCTCCACCCCCAGCACAGCATCCCTCCAGTGACTGCTGCTGGTGCCTCTCCGATTGTGAGCCCTTTGGGGACAGGGAGCCATTTTCTTTCTTTATTCCTGTAAACCACTTTGGGAAGTTTGGTTGAAAAACAGTATATACATATTTGTTGTTGGAGCATTATCTCCCACCTAGAGATGTAAAGGAATGGGGGGAACTGGGGCAACCAGGGTCCCCCATTTCCCCTTCCATTCCCCCCAGGCCTCCACACCCACCTCTGCTGAGCATCACTTTCGCCTTTTGCCAACCGCTCTGGAGTGTGGCCTCTTGCTGAAGGGCAAATGGAGAGGCTTGCTGGCTCAAACCAGGCCCAGCAGCCTTTGCCTAAATAAATAAATGGAAAATAACAAAAATAAAACCCACCCCAAGGGCCAGCAGCCACCCAGGGGTCTGTCCTCTCTTCTGCTTGCCTGGCCTGTGACAACCTCCCCCCACCCCCACCAGAGCTTAATTTCGCCAACTTCCTGCAGAATTGAGGGCAACCCTGTCCTTGCAACAGGATGGAAGTTGGCCTCCCTCAGCCCAGGTGGGAATCTCTTCTGTGCCAAGAGCCGAGCACTTCAGGGCCCCCGAGAGAGCAGCAGACCGAGCTTTGCTCACCCAGCGGAGGGGACAACGATGAGGGCCAGATTAGAACAGCACACCTTCCAGAATTCGGAGCCCATTTCTGGCTGGCTGGAAAAGGATGTTCACCCCTTTGGGCCATTTGGAGATTAACCCCAGGAGGGGAACTGAAGAACAGCCCTGCCGGGTCTGGCCCAAGAAGGCCCATCCAGGCCAGGATGCCCCCTCCGGGAAGCCCCCAGGCAAGAGGGGAGGGCATGCCCGCTCTCCCCCTGCTCTTCTGAGCACACACACACACACAGAGAGTGTTTCTAGAGAGCCATTTCTCCCGGGAGGCTGCCAAGGACGACGCAACAGCCACATTCAAAGACTTGCCTTCCTTTAACCTACAGAAGAAGGCAGACCTGCCTAACCGGGTTGCCACAGATGAAGACCTTTTGGATGGAACCGGTTCATCGCATGCCCATTAGCAGGCTCCACACACTCCAGCTTGATGCACCAGTCGGCCACTATTTGTGCTGGCAGGCCAGGGCTAACCCGAACCCTAAGCCAGGCGGAAAGCCGAGGAGAAGAGACGGGGGGCCCTCCCCGCTCCCGGGGCAGAACGGATCCCTACCATTCCCTCCCTGCTCCAGAACAGCAGTGGAGAGAAGTTCTGTGCCCAGCCGGCTGTCCTGCTTGCCAGAGGGTGGCCAGGAGCACCTTGCAGAGGCCGGCCCTTTCAGGTACAGATCTGTACACCAGAGGAAATGGCCGGGGAGATTTTGTTTGGGCACCTATCCGTTTCCTGAAGCTTGCTGGGAGTTTTTTTTAACTAGCAGTTTGCTTTATTATTATGATTACATTTCTATCCCGCTCTTCCTCCAAGGAGCCCAGAACGCTGTAATACATACTTAAAAGTTTCTCCTCACAAGTAGGTTAGGCCGAGAGAGAAATGACTGGCCCAGAGTCACACCCAGCAAGTCTCATGGCTGAAGGGGGATTTGAACTCGGGTCTCCCCGGTCCTAGTCCAGCCCTCTCACCACTACACCACGCTGGCTTTGCCATTTCAAGACTGTGCAAAGGGTCTCCCGGCAAAGGCAGGAGGTGGGAAGTTGTGACTCCTCCCTCCCGGGGTAACCTGCGGTCCCCAAACACACACAGCCCCGCCCCCAAGCCAGGGGTGCAGTTCCTAGTAGCGGCACGAGGGGGCGCCTGCGGCACACAAGGCTGGGTCTCGGTGCCTCGCCTTAAAGACGCTTCCGAGGAGGAGACAGAAACCCCCCAACCCCCCCTCCCCAAACAGCCGCCCCCCGCCCGCCACCAAAGAAAGACCAGACAGGCCATGTGTGTTGAAACTCCTGCACAGGCTTTTACTGCACAATGGAATGTTATGCATATAAGGCGCAAGAATAAAATAAAATAAAGGAGAGCGAGAGAAACAACAGGGGACAGGAACCCCTCCCGTCCAAAACAAGAAAAAGCAGGGGGCCAATATTAACATAAATACGGCAGAGCAGAGGAAATGCTTCATGGAGGCGGGCAGAAAAGGGCGGGGTTCAGGCAAAGTCTAGGGCAGGTCCCAGCGAAACTGGGAGATCGGTGGGTCGAGGGGGGGGGAGTCCACAAGCAGCCCCTCCCCCTGGTCCTGCTTTAGTCCAGCGGCCACACGGCTCGCTCGAAAGGGGGGGGTGCCCGGATGGATCAAAGGGCGGAGGCGGCCTCCCTCCGCCGCCTCGCCGTCCGCCTGCGTCTTCCTTCCAGGCGCCCCAGCAAGGGTCCTCCTCCTCCTCCTCCGGCAATCCCGCCCGCCCGGAGAGGCTCCTCCGCTCCTCGGTGCGCCCCGGCGCGCGCGGGGCCCTCGGCTGGCACAAGAAGGTCCCGAGAGCCGAGGGGGGCCTCCTGGGGCCGCGGCTGCGCTGCAGGGCATGCATGGGGCTGGTGCCTTGCCCCCACGCGTGTGCGCCCCGGCGTCGGGGCTGTGTGTGTGTTTGGAGGCGCCGGCCTAGGCGCGCCGCCGCCGCCGCCGCCCGTCCCGCGGCATGCGTCCTTGCCCTTCGGAGGGGCCCCAGGCGCGGCCGCCGCCGCCCGCGGCTTCTGTCCTGCCGGCGGGGGGCGCGCCCCCTAGTAGGCCGGGACCTGGTGCGGCGGCGGCTGCTGGGGCAGGAGCTGGCAGCCGCTGTTGACGTGGCTGAGCACCTTCTGCTTGAGCTGGGCCACCTGCTCGCGCAGCAGGTTGGCGGTGGAGGCCAGCTCGGTGTTCTGGCTCTTGAGGCTCTTCACCTTCTCCTCCAGGCGCGAGATGCGCTCCAGCTTCCGCCGCCGGCACTTGGAGGCGGCGATGCGGTTGCGCAGCCGCTTGCGCTCCGCCTTGATGCGCTCCTGCGTGTCCATGTCGATGGGCGAGAGCGGCGGGCTGTCCCCGAAGCTGGCCACCTCCGGCACGATCTGCGGCTCGTCCTTCAGCGACGGCGGCGGGGGCTGGAGGCGCGGGTGCGCGGGCGGCGGCGGCGCGTAGGGCCCCTCCGGCGCGTAAGCCGCCGTGCCCGCGAAGGTGCTCAGGTTGGCGTACACCGGCGGCTCGGGGGGCGGCGGCGGCGGCTGGTGTTGCGGCGGCTGCTGCTGCGCCAGGCCGGCGGAGGGCGGCAGCTCCCCCCCGACAGGGCCCCCGCCCACGCCCAGCTGGTTCTGGTTGTGCAGGTCCTCCAGCGCCTTGACGAAGCCGGCGGCGAACTCCTGCTCGTCCGGGGCGCCCCCGCCGCCTTTGGGGAAGTGGAACTGGGAGCCGCCGCTGGTCGGCGTGGTGGTCACCAAGCCGTTGGACTGGATGATCAGGCGCTCCAGCTCCGGCGAGGCCAGCTTCAGCAGGCCCAGGTCCGGGGAGGCCAGCAGCGCCTGCCCTTCCGGCTGCTGCTGCTGCTGCGCGGTGGCGTGGCCGGGCGCCTTCAGGCTGGCGACGACCTGGTCGCTCAGCGCCAGCACCAGGCCGTCTTTCTTCATCATGGTGCTGCCGCCGCCGCCGCCGCCACCGGGGAAAGGCTGCAAGAGGCTGCGGGGGCTGGAGGACGCTGCGGGGGCCGCCAAGGCGATCAACACGTCGTCATGGTAGAAGGGTATGTCCATCCTCCTCCCCCCGCCGGCTGCGGGGGGGCAGGCTCCTTCTCCGACGGGGCGCGCTGGAGAGGGAGGGGCCCTCTCTGCGGGCAGGGGACGGGGAGAGGCTGCCGGTCGGGGAGGGGCGGGCGCGCGCTCGCTCTCGTCGGCCTTTGTGGGACCCGCCGAGGTTCCTGCGCAGCCGCCCGGCCGGCTCTCCGCTCTTTCTCCGCGCGCGCCTAGTGCACTCGCCAGCCTCCGCGCAGTCCCTTTATACCTTCTGCCGGCCCGATGAGGTCACCGCGCGCGCCTCCCATTGGCTGGAGATGACGTCTGGCGGAGGCACTGCTTTGCATGGGGAGAGGGAGGGAAGGAGGGAGGGGCGGGACTGGCGGCAGGCCCCCCAGCCCCCCGCCTGGCGCCCCAGTCGCCGAGGAGACGGGCTCCGTAAACTGGACAACAGCGCGGGGCCTCTTGGGCTGATGTCATGGGGGGGGAGCCACGTGTTTGCTCCAAGACGAGAGGACCTCTGGGGGGGGCGCTGGGCTCCAGCTCTGCGAGTCCAAGGAGGCGGTTCCTGCTGCTTTCCGCACGGGCGGGGCAGGTCAGGGCATGGGGGCACCTCGCGCCAAGCGCCTTCAGGTGGGGGTCGAGCCCTTTTCCGGTCTCCGCTGCTCCCCTCCCCCCCTGGGGCCTCTGGCAAGCTTTGCAGGGAGGGTGAGGAGAGGCAAAGCTCCTTGCGGGTCCTGAAGCGCTGCTTGGCTGGTGGGGCAGCGGGGATATGGCCGCCCTGCTGGCAAACCCGTGATCTGCCACCAGAGGTGACCGCCTTGCCTGGCCTCATGGAAGGGCCACCCCACATAAGCATGAGCTAGATCCCCTACCCGAAGGTACGGACGGACATTTAACTGTGGGAGCTTGCTGCTGAATTGCATGAGCAAAGGTCCCTGCCCCAAGGAAATCACAACTTGTATCGTGGCTAAATAATGCCCCCTCTGGTAGTATCCTAACCAGCCACTAAAGTCCCTGGGAAAGGGGGCTTTCTGGGGTATCCTGCTTCCTGACGTCCACTAAGAGGATAGGTCCTTGCCCCAAGGAGCTTGCAACCACAGGGGAGAAAACAGTAGATGGAGAGGGAAATGCGGGCTGGGGTGAGCACAGGTTTATTTTGGTACAAGAGGACTGTTCTCTGCCCCAAGGGTCTTACAGTGAGCCAGCCGTTTCCCCTTGAAGTGGCAGGAGTGCAGAAGGTTGCCTTTCAGGGCCACGTAAAGCCAACACACAGATCCGTCAGGTCTCTGCCTGCCAGGAACTTACAGGAGCAATGTTTTGATCACCAGGAGGGAAGAGCAGGAAGGGGCGGGAGGCGAGAGGGGGGAAGAGACAGGTTGGAAGGTGGCCGCTGTGCGGACCCGGACGGGGCTCAGGGGGTGAGCCGTACCCAGGAAACTCCCCTCCAGCTGGGCGTCGCAAGGGTTACACCAGGGGAGGCCTCCTCGCCCAGAGCCGGCTCTCTCCCCCCCTCCTCATCCCCCCTCCTTGAAGCCTCTGAGGGTCTGAGGTATAGGGGGGAGGGGAGGCTCCCCCCCCCCCGGGAGACTTAACCCACAGCAGATGTGATGGCTGGCCCGCTGCCCATCTCTGCCGGCACGCCCCGAGCCGGCCTGCTCCAGATTAATTGGGCGAAAGTGTGCAAACGTGAACGGCGTTTGTGCGGTGGATTTCACAAAGGACAAAGCTCTTTCCCTGGCTGCAGCTCTGGGCTGGGGGGAAGCAGCATTGGTTGGATTTCAGCCTGTGGCGCTGCCGTCAAGAGAGCCTCATGTCCCTGCAGAGCTTAAACACGTTAGCAAAAAAAAAAAAAAAACCTTGAGAAGGGCAGTGGGGGGGGACGACACAGTGTATTTACTTCTTGTTCCCTGCCAGTCTATTGGAATGGGAGCCCCAAAGACCCCCCAGATCCAAGCTGCGAGGGTCCCCCCCCCAGATCTCCAAAGGCCTCCCTTAAGCTCACAGCATGAAGTGAGGGAATGACTCAGCCTCCCCCACTTTTTAAAATATCAGACCCCGTGGCTAACTTTTCCAGTGGCCACTGTAGCGGCCAGGCAGGTAGCAGCAGCTAGTAGCAGTGAGTTCCACAGGAGGCAGAAGCACTTTCTTTTGTCTGTCTTGGCCTGAGCCAGTCTTTTATATGCGAGTATGAGCAGGAGCAGTCGTTGTCTTCACAACAGCACAGCTGACAGAGGTTTTGCCAGGCCCTTGCAAGCCCCCCCGCCCCCCCCAGCTTGGCTTCCCTGCTGGACAGACCACCTGCTCCCCTCCAGACCCAGCAGAGCTGTTGCAAATGCGAAGACAAAGACCCGGCTCCAGAAGCGCGGGAGGGAATGGTGACTTTTGTCAGGCCCGGCTGCCTTGCTCAGAATCGATGGTCTTATTGTGGCAGATTGTCAATTTTACAACTCCAACAGGACCAGAGAAAGAGGCAGCGGCCCGTGTGCGAAAGGCCGGGTGGGCATGCTGAACATTCACCCACGCAGCAGCCAATATGTGAAGAAATGCATTTACTTTTTAGATGTCAACAGTTTATCTACCCCATTTTTCCACCCAGAAGGGAAGTCAAAGCAGCCCACAACAATATCACAACAAAGCAGGAAATCAAAAGCAAACTCTAGGAGGGCAAGCCACAAACACTATATATAGGGACATAGGAAGCTGCCATATACCGAGTCAGACCCTTGGTCCAGCTAGCTCAGGATTGTCTTCACAGACTGGCAGCGGCTTCTCCCAGGTTGCAGGCAGGAGTCTCTCTTGGAGATGCTGCTGCCAGAGAGGGAACTTGGAACCTTCTGCATGCAAGCTGGCAGGTGCTCTTAACAGAGCGGCCCCATTTCTTCCTCTCCCATCACACTAGAACCAGGGGTCATCCCATGAAACTGATTGCCAGGAAATCTAGGACCGACAAACGGAAGTCCTTTTCCACACAACGCATCATCCGCTTGTGGAATTCTCTGCCACAAGATGTGGTGACAGCCAACCACCTGGATGGCTTCAAGAGTGTTTTGGATATAACTTCATGGAGGAGAGGTCTCTCAAGGGCTACTAGTCAGAGAGCTGTGGGCCATCTCCAGCCTCAGAGGCAGGCTGCCTCTGAGTCCCAGTTGCAGGGGAGTCACAGCAGGAGGGAGGGCAGGCCCCTTTCAGCTCCTGCCTGTGGGCTTCCCAGAGGTGCCTGGTGGGCCACCGTGGGAAACAGGATCCTGGACTAGATGGGCCTCCTTGGGCCTGACCCAGCAGGGCTGTTCTGATGTTCGTAAGCTTTGGACCCTGGTGGCCTCTGCCTCTCCCTGGCCACTAAGAGCTGATGGGGATATCTGCGTGGCCAGCAGCAGCAGTTCACACGCGCCCCCCTAACCCGCAGACTGGGGTTGCCAACTCCTTTCCCCCACCAGGGCTCCTGTGCCATGTAGCAGGCAGACCTCTCCTCCCCTCCGCAGGCTGCCTCGGTGGGCAGAGGCACCATCTGGCCGCTTGACTGGTCTCCGCTCCGCCTTGGGCAGCTGCGAAAGCCCAGAAAGGGAGGAAAGGGAACGCTGGGCCGGGAGGGCTTGAAGCCGGCGGGGCGGAGGACGTGGGCGGCCCTGGGGCTGCGCGGCGGGTGCAGCGCCAAACTTGGTCTCTGGGCTGGCGCTGGCCGGGGAGGAGCCGCCGGGGAGGCGGGCCTGTAATGTGGGCCAGCCGGGAGGGGGGGGTCTGTGCGCGCGCGTGCGCGTGCTGGAGCTGCTGCCCCGGCCCTCCCCTCCCCCGCGACCGAGTGAGGTCAGGCTCCAGAAGGGGCCTCTCTCTGCCGAGGGCAGCACACAGGCGGGGCCTCCAAGTTAACTCCTTCCCTCGCCGACCACAGCGCGTTGCCCTGGAGGAGGCGGAGGAGCGGCTCCGGGCCCGGCGGCGTCCTCCTCCTTGCTGCAGGCTGGAGGCTGAGCGGCCCCAGGAGCCGAGCCGCCGCTTGCTGGGGGCGGGCCATGGCCAAGCCGCCGCCGCCCGCCCGCCCAGCGCGGAGCTCGGCTGGCGAGAGCGGGGGCCCGGCGAAGCTCCACTGCGCAAAGCTGCCGCCTCCGCTCTTCACAAGGGGCGCTTCTCCTGCCGCCACATCAGGCGAGGGTTAGAAAGCCCCGGAGCGAGGCAGTGTGGAAAGAAGTTGGCAGCCCCCAGGGCAAACAGACCGAGAAGGAGGGAGGCCTGCGGATCTGCCCGCTCTCGGGCCTTGGGCAGCTGCCGCCGCGTGGCAGGCAGGCACGGGCCGGCAGCGTTCCAAAGAGGCTGCTCTGGGGTCCCCTGCTGGCTTCTTTCTGCCTGCGTGCCATGCAGGCAGCCGTGAAAGGCAGGAGAGGCGGGCGAGCCTCCTCGGTGCACGGGGGAATCGCAGCCCCCTCGCGTGGCCTCTCCAGGCTGGCAGAGGAAAACTTTCCGCAAGCCGCGCAGCTGCTAAACGGCAGAGGAGCCCTCAGCCATGCCGACCTGGCAACCTGCGGAGGCGGCCTCAATCCCCGGCTCAGGGGGGCACCGCCGGGCAGGCAGGGGTTAAGGCGCGTCACGGGCCAGTGGGGAGGGGGCGGGGGGACGCGCGTCAGCAGTGACGCCAGAGCCCGGCCTGGAGTTGGCTGCGGGGGTTGGCGCGCGCGCGAGGCACCCTGCAGATGTTTGTGCCCAGAAGGCGCAGGCGCGGGGGCGTGCTGTGACGCCCTCTTTGCATCTGTGGCGGGGCCAGGCAGGGCAGGCCTCCTTCGCCCCCCTCCCCAATTTCCGCACCAGTCCAGCAGTGCCTGCGGAAATGGCTTGGGAGGAAGAAACCATGCGGCGGTTCCAAATGGGCAAGCTGGCACGATTAATTCACAGGCAGGCTGGTTGCGAATTAGTCGATTGCCTGCCGGCCTGGCCTGGCTATGGCGATCTCGTGGGCAATCAGCCATAGCCCAAGAGATGATGATGATGGTCATTGTTTTATTTATTCTATTTCTATACCGCCCTTCCAAAAATGCCTCAGGGCGGTTTACACAGAGGAATAATAATTAAATAAATAAGATGGCTCCCTCTCCCCAAGGGGCTTCTAAAAAGAAACATAAGACAGACAGCGGCAGTAGTCACCGGAGGGATGCTGTGCTGGGGGTGGAGAGGGCCAGCTACTCTCCCCCTGCTCAATCACCATATTAAGAATCACCCCGTTAAAAAGGTGCCTCTTTGCCCACTTAGCAGGGGTTGGAGCCCCCAGGTTCAGTAGCAGCCTAGCTCAGAATGCCAGGTGGTGGTGCAAACGGCTGGGGAAGGGCTCTTACCTTCCTGCCCTGCTTGTGGGCCTCCCCAGGCTTTCTGGCCTAGCCTCCTGCTCAGAGTAGAACTCAGCTGCTGCCTCTGCCTGTTTGTGGCTGGAGACAGAAGCGGCCCCCTCCCTCCATGTTCTCACAGCTGCTTTTGCTCTGGTGCTTTTATCTGCAGGGGGGCAGGTAGAAACCCATCAGGGGAAGCTTTCCCCATGGCCGGCTGAGCTTCTGCCTGCCAGCTGTCATGAAAAACGCTGGAGAAGGGCCACACACACAGGTGCACACACACACACACCCCAAGATGGAGGCCCTGTTTGGAGTTGGCAGTCCGAGGCCCGTCCCAGCCCCTTGTTCTGATGGGTCCCTCCCGGCAGGGCAGGAGAGGCATGCCCCTTCTTCTTGGGGCCGGGTGGTGGAGGCGAGAGATGGTATCTCGGAGGAGGCAGGCGGGCTCAGCAGCTGCCTTGCCTTCCCAGGGAGCACACGCCCAAGGTGAAGGCATGGAAAATCCATGGAGGCGCTGCCCGCCTGCCCGCCCGCCCGCCGGCCTCCCAGAGGAGATGGGAAATGGGCCCAGCCAGAGGAGCAGCTGCCTGGCAGCAGAGGCCCCGGCGGGAGAAGCGCTCTGGCTGCCTCCACCTGCCTTTAAAGGGCGACGGGGGGCGGGGGGTGTCTCTTGTGAACGCAACTTAGCCAAGGCAAGAAGCCCAAGGAATGGTCTACTTCGCACGGAGGGGAGGGGAGGGGAGGGGAGGGGGGGCTGGTCTGGAGGAGTCCTCCGAGGGCCCTGCTGCCCCCCCCGGACACACTTGGGCTCTTCCCACACTTGGTGGGAATTGGGAAGCAACCAGCCCAAGGGGACACCCCGTTGCCGCCTCTCCCTCTGGAAAAGGGCTGCCAGGCAGGCGCGCGGCTGGGGGCCGGACAGAGGGCCGTGCTGGGCTCAGCCGCCCACCACCAGCCCTGGCCGGGAGGAGAGCAGGGCTGGCCAGCTGGCCGGCCAGTTGTGCTGCTGCGTTTGGAAAGCCATCCTCGTAGCCCAGCCAAGAGTGCTGCTCCGAGACTCTTCACGCTGCTCACTGCTCAGATAGACTGCTCCTAACTTTGCAGGTCAGCCCAGTGGCCTGCCTCCCACCCAGGGCCGTAACTACCATTAGGCAAGGGGAGGCAGTCGTCTCGGGGCCCCACTGCCTCGAGCCCCCCCCCGAGGCACGTCACAGGACTCCCCCACCCACCCGTGTTGCACCCCCTGTGAATTATGTTGAGTCTCTTGGAAAGCAGCAGCAGCAGAGAGTAAAAAAACTCGATTCGATGTGAAGTAGATGTCCACCGTATTCCTCATGGGGATGTGAGGGTGAGGGCACCATCTACTGTGAAGTGTGTTTCTGTGTGTATATCGGTGAGGGGGCCCATTTTGAAATCTTGTCTCTGGGCCCCCTCCAACCTGGCTGCGCCCCTTCTCCCACCCCTCCCTTGCCCACCACCGTGCTGCTGCGTGAATCCAACAGGTGGGGACACACCACTGCCTGCCCCCCCCTGCCAGGGAGGGGGAAGAAAGGTGACTGGATGGACGGGCTGGGGGAGGGGAGGGAGAGAGAGAGATCCCCCTCCCAGGGGTTTTGTTGGGCTAGAACCCGCCCCCCCCCCGGAGAAAGAGCCTAGAGAGGCTTTCTGAAGGCGGCCAGGTGCTGAGGGAGGGGCTTGGGTCTCCTGGCTGGAGGTCAGCAGAGCTCCCCCCTCCAGACCAGGATTCCACCCTGCCCGGCTTCCTGCTGCAGAGCGGCTCCAAACGGAGACTCCCCTTCCCTAGCAGGCGCCCCCCCCGCGGTCATCAAGGGGCTGGGGGGGGGCGGCGTGGAGGACAGCAGGGATGTGGTTGGAGGCCCGGATCATCGGAGGCCCAAGACAGTCCCAGGCTGAGTGGAGGAGCCCTGCCCCTGCTGCTCTCGGCTGGAAGCAGCGCCAACCCCGTAATTAGTGGGCCGCCGGGACGGGTTTGGTGGCTGGACGGACAGGTTCAGACTTTCCAAGCTGCTGAGACAGGGTCAGCCCTTGCTAGGAAAACAGAGGCGTCCCCGCGGGGGGGGGGGAGGCGGGCAGGCCGCCTGCTCAGGGCTGAGCTCGCCAACGGGGTGGGGCTTGGCTGGGGGGGGCCTGTTTGCCTCTCCTCCTCCTCCTCGGAGCCGGAGGGTTTCCCAGCTGTGTCGGTGGTGGCGATGCTGTCTTCAGCAGAGGCACCAGCTCCTCGGAGAGACCCGCCTCCCTTCTTGCACACGGGGCGAGGGCAAACGGGGTGGGTGGCCAAGTGGGCTGCAGCCGGGCAGAGTCCAGTCCCTGGCACCCCTCGGGCTGCTTGGCCGGCTGCTGCCAGCCAGAGTAGGCCGCACCACCAGGCTAGGCAGAGCAAGGCTCTGGCTGCGCTTTTGAGGCAGCACCAAATAAAAGGCCGGGGTGACGACTCCTGCTCCAAAGGAGAGCAGTTCTCCAGCGATGGGAAAGCCCTTGAAGCCAGGCAGATCTGGGCTCGGTGGGACCCTGACTCAGAAGAACAGCCCTGCTGGATCAGGCCCGGGGCCTGTCATCTACAGCAGCCTTCGGATCCCCACAGGCCGGGGGTGAGAGGGGCAGGCCCTCTCTTCTGCTGTTGCTCCTCTGCCACAAGGGAGAGGAGAGCTGATCTGGTGGGAGCCAGCCTGACTGCTCCCCTTAGCTAAGCAGGGTCTGCCCTGGTTGCAGATGGATGGGAGACTAGAAGTGTGAGCAGCCCTGGAAGAGATTCCCCTTATTAGGGGATGGAGCCGCTGCTCTGGGAAGAGCAGAAAGTCCCAAGTTCCCTCCCTGGCGGCAGCATCTCCCAGATAGGGCTGAGAGAGATTCCTGCCTGCATCCTTGGAGAAGCCGCTGCCAGTCTGTGAAGACAATGCTGAGCTGGATGGACCAAGGGTCTGACTCAGTCTATGGCAGCTTCCTGTGTTCCTAACTGGTGTTTAGAGGCTTTGTGCCTCTAAGGCTGGAGGTGGCCTATAGCCCTCAGACTAGTAGCCATAGATAGGCTTGTCTTCCATGAATTTGTCTAGGCCCTTCTTAAAGCCATCCAGGCTGTTGGGTGTCACCACCTCTTGTGGCAGAGAATTCCATAAGTTAATTATGTGCTGTGTGAAAAAAGTACTTCCTTTTGTCAGCCCTAGAATTCCTGGCCATCAGTTTCGTGGGATGACCCCTGGTTCTAGTGGTCAATACAAGGCCGTTTCCAATGTTCAACTGCAAACAGATAACAGAGTGTTTGGGTAGATGTGTTCAAAATGGCACAGGTGCCCACCAGATCTGCACACCTGGTGACCCTCTGGCCCTGTTTGTCTGTCTTTCCCCCGAGTGCCAGCACAGCACACCATCAACAAATACGACACATATTTATAGGCCACTTTTCAACAAAAGTTCCCAAAGTAGTTTACACACACACATATATAAACACAACCCATCAAAATGGCTCCCTGTCCCCAAAGGGCTCACAACCTAAAAAAGAAACATAAGATAGACCCCAGCAACAGCCACTGGAGGGATGCTGTGCTGGGGATGGAGAGGGCCAGTTGCTCTCCCCCTGCTCAAAAAAGAGAATCACCACTTTAAAAAGGTGTCATGGGGATGTAGGGAGCAGCCTCCTACCGAGTCAGACCCTTGGTCCATCTAGCTCAGTACAGTCTACACAGACTGGTAGCGGCTTCTCCAAGGTTGCAGGCCTATTTGGAGATGCTGCCAGGGAGGGAACTTGGAACCTCAGATACTTTCCCCATCCCCGAAGGGGAATATCTGATTGTGCTCACCCACATAGTCTCCCACTTAAAGACAAACCAGGGCAGCCCCTGCTTAGCAAAGGGGATGATGGGTTGTGCCTGCTGCTACCACAAAACCAGGTCTCCTCTTCTGCTCAGTTAAGAACACCAGAACAGCCCTGCTGGACCAGGCCAGTGGCCCACCAGATGCCTCCGAGAAGCCCACAGGCAGGAGTTGAAAGGGGCAGCTCCTCCCTCCTGCTGTGACTCCCCCCACCCCGAGAGCGAGAAGCCAGCAGCAATAGCAGGGCGTTCCTGGCCCCATCTGGAGCCCCTTCTCCAGCCTCCAGCCTCTCGCTCCCAGCGGAGGCCGCTCCTCGAGAAGCAGCTGCTGCCAGCCAAGGTCTCCCTAATCTGTCGCAGCAGAGCAGGCCTCTGCTGGCAGCGGCAGCAGCAGCAGCTCTTGGGCGGCGGGCGAGGAGAGGCCCCTTGCCAGAGCAGGCGGGCGGGCCCAGCTGGCATCCTCCAGGGAGCCAGCCGCCGGGAAACAGCCGGCCGCGGCCAAGGCAACCAGGTGGCGCCTCCTCGGGAGCCGAGCACGTCTCCTCCTGGGCCGCGGAAGGTCGGAGGCAGAAAGCTGGGGAGGGGGTCGAGGAGGCGGCTGCGCGAGCGAGCGAGGGAGGCTCTGGCAGGAAGCAGCAGGCGGCGGCCCATGGTGGGGCCTCCCTAGGAGAGCCCAGAGCCGGCTGCTGCCTGTCGCCCGGGGCGGGGAGACCTCCAGGCCGGCTGTGTGTATGTGTGTGCGTGTGCGTGCGCGCGCGCGCTCTCAGTCGTGAATCAAGGTGCTGGATGAAAAGGGGCCTCGGAAACAGGAAGCTGGTGGGTGATTTCCCCGCCCCCCGCCCGGCTGTGGAACCATGAGGGCTTGAAACTTGAGCCACAGGTTTGCTCACATGGCTTCTTGCAAGGGCTTATCATCGTCGGGATGTGAGACCCACCGAGCGACGTGCGAGGGAGGAGGGGCTGCCTGAGCTGGCTGCAGCTTCGTCTCGGGCGGGAGGCCGTCCGTCCCCACTTCACGGCCTCAGCGCTGGGTCGCTCCCTGGGCTCTCCTCTCCCTCAGCCTCAGTTTCCCACGCCTGTCAAATGGGCTCACTCGTGCTACAGCCCAAATCTTTCTCTGGGAGCCGAGCTGGCCCCCCCGCGCCCCGTGTTTCGCTTTCGTTTCCAGTCCTCACGGGCGACAGAGACGCGCTAATCACGCCACAGAAAGGAACCAACCCCCCCCCCCAAACTCCTGTTCCAGCACCCAGCCTGTGGAGATCACCTCAGTGAATGTGGTCCAGACTGTGCAAGAAAAGCGCGAAACTTGCTTCCTCTGGCGCTCTCCCTGGGCCGGCTGCCGCCTGATTCTTAGCGCTGGACTTGAAGGGGACCCGCCAGACCCCCTCTTAGGCCCCCCACCCACCCGCAGGCAGGCAGGCATCTGGAGGAGTCCACAGGACTGCTTAGGGAAAACATCTCTCCTACGTTCTGGAGCATGGCAAGGACGTCACAAGTCGGGTGCAATCTGTCCAGGGCTGGGCCCCACTGACTGATCCGACTCCCCTCCTTGGCCGAGTCCAGAACCTCGGTGGCTTTGACTGACAGTTCCGGGGTCGGGGGATCAACCGCGACCGGGAGGCTGCTGCTTAGGCTCTACTGCTCCAGAGGCCTGGCCACGGAAGCCTGGCGTCGACTGCCATTGGACGCGACTGCTCAAGGGAGCCTCCAGGCCCAAAGGCAGTCTACCTGCACATGCGAGAGAGGCTGCCAAACAACTGCGGGGGCGCGGGGGGGGGGCTGTTGGTCCTTCGGGCCCTGCTTGTGGGCTTCCTGGGGCGGCCGCAGCCCTGGAGAGCAGCCCAGCTGCCCTTCCTGCGGTGGCGGGGGGTGCCAAGTGTCCTCCTGCTGGGGCCATCCTGCTCCTCCACCTGCTGGCGGCTTCTTCGCACTTCGCGGCAGCCCCGGCGGCAGGGCGGGCCTCCTCCGTCTGGGGGGAGCGGCCACCGAGAAAGGAAAACAAAAGAGGCAGGCGAGCGCGCGCGCGCGGGCGGGGGGGAGGAGGAGAGGAGTGGCGGCGGCGCGCGCGGGGTATTTTTAGCCGCTGAGCCCCAGCCTGCAAGTATCCGGCCCGCTCCGCCCCACAGCTCGGCGGCGCTGCCAGGGCCCAGGGGGCGCGCCGCCGCCGCCGCAGCAGCCGCCAGTGAGTCACCGCCTGGCGGGGGCCGCCCGAGGCCAGCACGCAGCGGGGCGGGGGCGGCTCTGCTCAGCCAGCGCGCCCCGCCCCGCAGGACGGCTCAGAGGCCCAGCGGGAGTCACGGCAGGAGAGAGGGCCGGCCCCTTTCAACTCCTGCCTGTGGCTTCCAGCGGCACCTGGTGGGCCACTGTGTGAAACCGGACGCTGGACTCGATGGGCCTCCTTGGGGGGCCTGATCCAGCAGGGCTGTTGTGATGGGACAAAGGCTGGTCCTGCCTGCCTGCCTGCTCGCGCCAGGGGGAGGGAGGCCCGGGCCGGGTGCTGCTGCGTGCGCGGTGGGTGCGCCCCCGCCCGCCCGCCCGCCGCTGAGGAGGGACTGGCCCGGAGGAGCAGAGAGAGGAGGATGCGCGCGCCCTCCTCGGCCCGCCGTCTGACGGCGGGCGCGCCTCCCTTCCGCGGCTGGTGGCGTAGCGGCGGGGCTAGTTCTGCCCCTTCGCTCTCGGCTCCAGGCCCTTCTGGGCAGCCAGAGTCCCCCCACGGCGCTGCTGCCCCGGCGGGGACGGGCCCGCGCGTCTGCCCGCATCACCCCCACGCAGCATGCGCGCTTGACGGCGCCCGATGCAAGGGGGGGGGGCACGGCCAGCAGCGCCCGCCCCGCTCCCGAGCACCTGCCTCCCAGCCGGCTGGCTGCATCCCTGGAGGGAGGGAGGGAGGCGCTGCCCCCCAGCCAGCAAACCCCGGCTGGGAAATGAGGCATGCGCCGGGCCGGGTCCTGCTGCTGCAGCAGAGCCCCGCTTCAAGCACAACCGCGGCAGCGCGCGAGAACCTGGCAGGCTGCGGCCCGCCGCCGACTGAGACGCGGGTGGGGAGCCCGAGTGGGCCCCACTGGAAACCAACACCCCGCCGCCCCCCAGGCCTGTCTGAGCACGCGCGCGCGCACCTGCCTGCGCACCTGCAGCCGCTCCAGAGCTCGGAGCAAAGCTGAGCCACGGGGCAGCAGGCAGCTCCAAAGTCGACGCCCCACAGCCAAGGCGGCCCTCCTGTTGGCTGCCAGCCCACTGCCCCATAGGGGGCGTGCGGTATAAGCCTCTCTCTCCCCAGACCCGGGGTCTGCTCATGTTCACCGACCCAGCCCCAGCCCCACAGCCTTTAGGGCGTTATGATACTAGGAGACCCCCAACACTGTGACTAGATCTCAGGCTGGTGCTGAAGGGCCGGCTCAGTGTTGGGGTTGAGGTTCACCTGGGAAAGCCGCCTCTGAAACCCCAGAGAGGAGGAGGAGGAGGAGGAGCTGGAGCTGCTGGTGGTGGTCAGTGCAGGCAGGAGGGCTCAGCAAGAGGTGGCCTCCTCTGCCCGCCACCCAGGTAGCCCAGATGAGCCCAGGGACAACAGCAGGCGAGTGGCAAGCCCCCTTCTGCAGCTGGACTCTCCGGCCAGACCGAGGAGAGACGGGACCAGGCTGCAGAGAGCGCCGAGGAAGAGGCAGGGAGACGGGGTGTGTGCCTGTGAAAGGACAGCCCGCCTGGGCCACATCATGGAGTCCGTCTCCGCTTCTACATTTCCCCTCATGGGGCAGCTTGAAGGGGAAACAGGCAAAACAAAGAGGAAAGAACCCACCCGTGCCTAAGACGGAGATATACAGAAGTCATATATTGCAAAAGACAAAGAGAAATATGCACTGATATTCAATAGGGAAATAACAGGATCATTTCTTCTATCTTGCAGTTGTAAGAAAATTAATAATTGAACCAAACATGACAATTCAAATTGAAACATAAACAACAACATATATAATAACAATGATGATGGTCAGGACATCTGGAGAAGATATTCCTGAAAGGCGGCAAAAGTCTGAATGGACTGATTTGAGACCACATCATCTACGATTCCTTTTGACAGCCGTGTTTCAGACATCGTCTTCCTGTGCCAGGCTGAGAGTTCTGCCTACTTCATTTAGGTCTTGAGCAAGCCCCTTTTGCCTTGTTTCAGGAATATCTCCTCCAGCTGTCCTGACAAATATTTCTCTTTGTCTTTTGCAATATATGACGTCTACATATCTCCGTCTCTGTCACGGGTGGGTTCTTTCCTCTTTGTTTTGCTTGCTTGTATTCCTGTGATTGCCCTGGCTTTTGTTTTGAAGGGAAAACAAGGCTTGCTCTAGGCATCATCTTTACAGATTTGGAGAGATTCTCCCCACTGAGGGTAGGAACAAATGGACAGTTTTCACAATGGAGGGAAATAGGGTCCCCCCAGGGATCAGTACTGGGACCAGTGCTCTTTAACTTGTTCATCAGTGATCTAGAAGTTGGGGTGAGCAGCAGAGCGGCCCAATATGCAGATGACGCCAAACGATTCAAGGTTGCGAAATCCGCAACTGATTGTGAGGAGCTCCAAAAAGATCTCTCCAAACTGGGGAAGTGGATGACAAAATGGCAAATGGGTAACTTTGCCAAGTTACCCCTGCTAACTGGGCAAAGAGGCACCTTTTAACTAAGTGATTCTCTTTATTTAGCAGGGGAGAGTAACTGGCCCTCTCCACCCCCAGCACAGTATCTCTCCAGTGACTGTTGCTGGTGTCTATTTTATGTTTCTTTTTAGATTGTGAGCCCTTTGGATACAGGGATCCATCTTATTTATTTATTATGTCTCTATGTAAACTGCCCTGAGCCATTTTTTGGAAGGGCGGTATAGAAATCGAATGAATGAATGAATGAAATGTGGTTCAATGTTGACAAGAGTCAAGTGATACACATTAGGACAAAAACCCCTGACTTCAAGTATATGCTGATGGGATCTGAGCTGTTGGTGATTGACCAGGAGAGGGATCTTGGGGTCGTGGTGGACAGCTCCTTGAAAGTGTCAACTCAATATGCGGCAGCTGTAAAAAAGGCCAGTTCCATGCTAGGGATCATGAGGAAGGGGATGGAAAATAAAACTGCTAAAATCATAATGCCCTTATAAAAAAAAAAAAACTACGGTGCCACCACATCTGAAGTACTGCGTACAATTCTGGTCACCACATCTAAAGGAGGACACTGTAGAACTGGAGAAGGAGCAGAAGAGGTCACCAAGATGATCAGGGGCCTGGAGCAGCTTCCTTAGGAGGCAAGGCTACTGCATCTGGGGTTATTTAGCTTGAAAAAGAGGCATGATAAAAGATAAAATTATTCATGGAGTGGCGAGGGTGGGCCGAGAGAATCTTTCCTACAGAATTCCTTGCCCTGGGATGTGATGGTCACCAGCTTGAAGGGCTTTAAAAGGAGCTTAGACAAATTGATGGAGGACAGGTCTGATGAGTAGAGGCCACCTCCAGCCGCAGAGGCACGAGGCCTCTCAATCCCAGTTGCAGGGGAGAGAGGGCACACTCTCCCCTCTGGCCTGTGGGCTCCCCAGCGGCGGCATCTGGTGGGCCACTGTGTGAAACAGGATGCTGGACTAGAGGGGGCCTGAGCCAGCAGGGCGGCTGTTCTGCTCCTATTCTCCCCCCACCCACCACCCGAAGGCTTAAGACACCACCACCCCTCCAAAAAACATTTTCCCCGAGACACAAAGTGTTGTGCCTGGGGATTCAATGCACCAAGCATACACCTTGCTTGAGACAGCAGGCAGGAATTGCCCCCGCTTGCATGCAAGGCCTCCCTTGGTTTGCATCCGGACGGGAGAAATGAAGGTCCAGCTGCATTTATCCTGGCTTATTTGCTGGCAGCTCAAAAACCAGGCCTCCTCTAGGGTTGCCCCGGGGCTCTGGAACACACTCCCTCATGAAATCAGACTTTTAGTTTATGATGCTTTAAAGGGCCAGTGATGGTGATTTTGTTTTCGATGATCCAAGGTTTCACCTGGTGTTAGGTCTTAATTGCAAACTGCCCAGAGGTCTTATATGGGGGGGCGGTATAGAAATATGATGAATAAAATACATCATATTTTATGGGATACCGACTTTGACTGCCAACTGCTCATGCTGGCAGAGTTCGTGTGTGAAAATGCAGGAGTAGCTTTCCCCATCTTGTGAACTGCCCAGGGACCTTTTTGCATGGGGCGGCCTATCAATGGACTAGACTAAAACGAAGGTGGGGGCCCCGGGCAGGGAGGAGCTTGGCTCAAGCCTCTCTCACAGACCAGGCTGCTGCCACACGGCTGGCCAGACTTCACCCCACTTCTAGCCCACAGGGGGTCCAGCTGCACCCCCACGGAAGCCAGTTCCAAGAATAGCAGGAATGGCGCGGCTTGGCCCAGGAAGGGCCCAGGCACGGCTAGTGGAAACCGCCCCCCCCCCCCCCGTGGCTGCTTGGAAAGGGGAGGCTGCCCGACCTCCAAGCGAAGCAGTGAGTGGGCCAGGGAGAGGGCAGTGGGGGCTCGGGCCAGGCAGCGCTCGCCAGCTCTCTGGCTTCTCTTCGACAGCTGTGGGGGGGGGGAAGCAGCAGGGAGCGCCCCAGTGCCACCCCAGAAATCCAACCCCCCCCACCGCCAACAGAGATCCCAGCAGATCTCCAGAGATCCCTAGAGCAAGCCCACCCTGCGGAATGGGGCGGAAGCGAAGCACTTGGAGGGGGAAGAGAACTCGGGAGCAAGTTCCAGGAGTGGGGCAATCCTGACTCCGAGGAGGGCACTGCCAACGAGAAGCCCGCTGGGCCAGAAGACGCAGACATCTGTAGGGAGGCCAGACGAGAGTCCCTTTTTATTTGTTTTTTAAATCAGGATGTCACGGCAGACCGAGTCTCTTACGGCTGCCTTCTTGACAGTGAGAAAAAACAAGCAGCACACCCCTCTAGCACACAGTCCCAGCGGCCAAATTCTGGGGGTCTGGTTCCCTTGCTCCGGTCACACAGACTCTGCCCTCCCTGCCCCACAAGAGGAGAATTGTTTGTTCGTTCAAACGCTTTGGGTGGTCCCAAACGGAGCTGCTCAAACCAACACAACAGCAGACCATGCTCAGCGCCGTGGTTTCCAACAGAGCCAGTGAGTTGCTGTTCTTGTCAAAGGGACCCTCCACACACACACACACACACAGACCCCTACCCCTGGAGGAGGGTTTCCACTCCTCTCTCCCCATTAATTTCTAAAGGGCAGACATCTTGGTATTTAGAAAAAAAATACTTGGGGAAGGGAGAACAAAGCCTACCAGCCCATTCCTCCTGAGTCTCGAGGAAGAGGAAGTGAAACCGAGTCATCTAAAGAGTTCGGGGCCCCCGGTCCCTGGGGGGAGGGGCGGGCTCCGAGGTAACAGCAGCCAGCCGCTCTGCCTCTCCTGAGCTCACGGGGTCTGGATGTCCAGCAGCCCCACAGCCACGACCCGGCTCCTCACGGCTTCGCCGCCTGCCTCCCGGGCTTCTTCTCTTGTTGTCCTCGGCCACTGCCTGGAATCCCGCCTCGGCCGCGGCCTCCAAACACACCTGTGGGGAGAAGAGTGGAAGGGTTCTTAGAGGGGCCCTGGCACCCCATGTGGCCCCTGTGCATCAGCAGCAGCACTGCTGGCCTGGATCCAGGGGCTCCATCTTCAAGATGCCTGTGGGAAGCCCACACGCAGGGCAGAAAGGCAGCAGCCCACTCCAGTAACTGGCATTCAGGTAGACTGCCTCTGGATGTGGAGTTGCCATTTAGTCCCCAGATGGCCTAACAGCAGTTGATAGACCCGTCTTCTTCCACAAAGTTGTCCCATCCTGGTTTCCAAGAGGCCCTCAGAGGCTGGGCACAAGACAGACCTTTGGTCTGACCTTGCAAGGCTTTCGACAGGCACACCAGCAGCTGCTAGTCATGATAACTCCATGGAGACTCTCTGCACAGAAGCAGTCCACGTGTGAGTTAATCGGAGCTTCACGGGAGCTCTCAAGGCAACCCAACCCCTCGGGTTCGTGGAGCATCCCCTGCCCCTCCCCGCCCTCCAGTCAGCTGACTTGGGGCTCCCAAGAGGCTCCAAGCTCTTGCTGTGCAGTGAAGAGGAGGCTGCCGCCCCCAGCTCAAGACGGCAGGAGTGGATGCAGTCGGCTTCTCTGCAGTGCCCTGGGGCTGCTGTGTTTTGCAGCGCCCCAGGAGGCCGAGCCAGAGCCCTGCAAGCTCATCCGCACTCACGCCAATGCTTGGCCTTTGAAAAGCAGACCCCCAGCAGATGGAACTGAGGCAGCCAGCTGGCTGGCAGGACCCAGGACAGACAGAGCCTGTGGCTGGCCTAGAGGGAATCCAAGGACTGGATCCCCACTTTGTGGGCAAGGCCCAAACATGGAGAGGAGCACTGGAGAAGGAAGACTGCCCCCCTGAAGACGAGTGAGGCTGCCTTCCACCAAGTCCTTAGTCCCTCCAAGCCAAGTATCGTCTACACTGGGGAAGGCACTCCTGGCTCTCCAGCTGCTGCTAAATTCCGCCTCCCATCACCCCCAGCTAAAAGGTAGTGAGGCTGGGGATGATGCGAGTTCGATACCTGGCGATCCCAGGTCTCCATGGGTCATGAAACTGCTGGGAGAGATCACCAGGAGGTTTGGTGCAGAGTGTTCTCAATATGCTGACGACACCCAGGTCTATTTCTCCATGACAACCTCATGAGGAGAAGGCATAACTTCCCTAAAAGCCTGCCTGGAAGCGGTAATGGGCTGGATGAGGGATAACAAACAGAAGTTGAATCCAAATAAGACAGAGGTACTAACAGAGTGCACACAGCACTCAAGAGATGGTTTAGATCTGCCTGTTCTAGACGGGGCTAAACTCCCCGCAAAAGAACAAGTACGATCTAGGACCTTGGGAGTGCTCCTTGATCCAAAACTCTCTCTGGTCTCTCAGGATGAGGCAGTGGCCAGGTGCACCTTGTTATCAGCTTTGGCTGATATGTCAGCTACACCCGTTTCTGGAGGAAAGTGACCTTACAACAGTGTTACATATATGCTGCTAATCTCCAGGCTTGACTACTGTAATGCACTCTACATGGGGCAGCCTTTGTACATAGTCCAGAAACTACTGCTGGTGCAGAATGCGGCAGCCAGACCGGTCTCTGTAATAACCTGAAGAGAGTTTATAACACCAATCTTAAAAGAACTGCACTGGCTGCTGCTATGTTTCAAAGAGAAATACGAAGTACTGGTTATTACTTATAAAGCCCTGAAGGGCTTGGATCCAGGACACTTGAGAGAGCGCCTTCTTCATCATGAACCCTGCTGCCTATCAAGATCGTCTGGGGAGGTCTGGTTACAGCTACCCCCAGCTTGTTTGGTGGCTACTAGGGACTGGGCCTTCTCTGTTGCTGCCATGGGACCCTGGAATACACTCCCTGTTAAGAGTCAGAGTATCTAAATCTCTGGCTGTTTTTTGAAAACGACCCTTAAGATGCACCTGTTCTCTCAGGCTCTTCAGTAGTTTTAATTGTTTTTCTATCATAATTGTTTTGATCATTTTAACCTGTTTCATACTCGTATTTCAACTGATGTACACCACCTAGGGAGGCACATGTCAAAGCGGGATAGAAATAAGATAAAGAAGTGAATGCCAGCAGACCTGGGCTTCTGGAAGCAGGGCTTACCTCGGCCGGTCCCGCCCACACCACGCCCCTTCTGCTGCTTCTGCTGCTGCATGCCCCCACGGCCTCTGCCCTTCGAGACCACCTCCTCCTTCACCATGTCGATGATCTCGTCTGGGATGCGCAGGTATTTGATGGTGCTGCCCCGGATATAGCACTCGGGCATCCTCCAGAACTTGTCTCCATCCTACCAGAGAGTGGGGGGTAGAAGTAAATAAAAATCAGGCTGTGACACAGGGTTAGTCCACAGGGAACTTGCTATTTTCATATTTTAAAGACCTTTTCTTACAAAGCAAAATGGCATACATGAAGATCAAAATAATTAGGACACGACACATGAACAAGCTATTTGTAGGCACCCCACCCCAATGTTTGGGGCACAGGACAGCCCTCACAGAAGTAGTTTGACACCACAGTAGCTGAACATCTTGCGTTCACATCAGGTTAACATAGAACAGTCCTGCTGGATCATGCCCAAGGCCCATCCAGTCCAGCATACAGGGGCCCACCAAATGCCTCCAGGAAGCCCACAGGCAGGAGCTGAGGGGGGCACACCCTCTCTCCTGCTCTTGCTCCCCTGCAACTGGTATTTTGCAGCATCTTGCCTCAGAGGCTGGAGGTGGCCTCAAGTCACCAGACTAATAGCCATTGATAGACCTGTCCTCCGTGAATCTGTATAAGCCCCACTTGAAGCCTTCCAAGCTGGTGGCCATCACCACATCCCGTGACAGAGAATTCCACAGATTAACTATGTGCTGTGGGGAAAAGTACTTCCTTTTGTTGGTCCTAAAATTCCCAGGCTTCAGTTTCATGGGATGGCCCCTGGTTTTAGTGTTGTGAAAAGGGAAAAAATTATCTGTCCACACTCTCTACTCCATGCCGGGGCCCCCTAAGTTGGGCCGGCCTGTTTAGAGACTCCGCTCAGGGCAGAGAAGGAATGAGGAGGTCATTTGGTCCTTGCCAGAGGCCTTCTGGGGCTAGTTGAGCTTGTCATGGACTTCCCTGGAAAGGCGACCAAGCCTTTCAAAAAGCCAGGCAGCACCACCTAGTGGGAATGCAGCAAAACAGCAAGGCTAGAAGAGGCCGAAAGCGGAACTGCTAACAAGACTTAAATCCATGTGCGCACGTACATGTGTAGTTCGTTAATAAACTCACTCACTAACCGGATGTGTACCCAATCTGACAAGACACAGAATAAGGAGGATCAGTGGTATTTTGTACAAACAATATCATCCAAGCATTTATATCTATCTTGACAGAAAGTTACTCGATATTCATCAAAACAGATTTTTTAAAAGTGCCAGTGGGGTGTAGTGGCTAGAGTGCTGGACTAGGACTAGGGAGACCCGAGTTCAAATCCCCATTCAGCCGTGAAACTAGCTGGGAGACTCTGGGCCAGTCACTTCTCTCCCAGCCTAACCTACTTCACAGGGTTGTTGTGAAGAAAAACCTAAGTATGTAGTAAACCGCTCTGGGCTCCTTGTAGGAAGAGCGGGATATAAAATGTAGAAATTTGGCTTCTGCTACAATAGAACTAAGGATCCACAAACCAATAAGGCTACGTTTTGGGACTTTCCAAGAAACCTTATTTTTGCCATTACGTATTTGCACATCGGATTATCAGACTTTAACACAAATAAAGTGCTTTGATGAATATATAATAGCTTTCTATGAAGATAATACATAAACTTTTAGATACTAGTTAGTTTGTACATGATGCCCCGATCTTCCTTATTCTATAAGGTTTTTTGTGTTCATGATTTGCTATTCTTGTGGTTCTCAGAGCCCTGCCTGCCAATAAGTGGGGTACAAATGCATTGGAACATAGGAAACTGCCACATAATGAGTCAGACCATTGGTCTATCTAGCTCAGTATTGTCTTCATAGACTGGCAGCGGCTTCTCCAAGGTTGCAGGCAGGAGTCTCTCTCAGCCCTATCTTGGAGAAGCCAGGGAGGAAACTTGGAACTTCTATGCTCTTCCCAGAGCAGCTCCGTCCCCTGAGGGGAATCTCTTCCAGTAGTCACACTTCTAGTCTCCCATTCATATGCAACCAGGGCAGACCCTGCTTAGCTAAGGGGACAAGTCATGCTTGCTGCCACAAGACCAGCTCTCCTCATTCAAGCAGAAAAGCATCCATTGCAGTGACCATTAACGATTAAGAAGCTGAAATGGAACCTTAAAGAAGACCACCTTTTGAACAGTACGTGCTGGGGATAAACAGAGGAGGCTGTTGCCTAGTGGGCTTACTGGGAGGCATTTGTGGAGAGAGAGCCAGCGTGGTGTAGTGGTTAGAGTGCTGGACTAGGACCGGGGAGACCCGAGTTCAAATCCCCATTCAGCCGTGAAACTAGCTGGGCGACTCTGGGCCAGTCACTTCTCTCTCTCTCAGCCTAGCCTACTTCACAGGGTTGTTGTGAAAGAGAAACTCAAGGATGTAGTACACCGCTCTGGGATCCTTGGAGGAAGAGCGGGATATAAATGTAAAAATAAAAATAATAATAATAATAATTTGGCTGTCCTCTCTTGGAAACAGGATGCTGGGCTAGGTGGACCTAGCTCTCTCTGGGAAGAGAGCTGGTCTTGTGGTAGCAAGCATGACTTGTCCCCTCAAGCTAAGCAGGATCCACCCTGGTTGCATACAAAAGGGAGACTAGAAGTGTGAGCACTGGAAGATATTCCCCTCAGTGGATGGAGCCGCTCTGGGAAGAGGATCTAGGCTCCAAGTTCCCTCCCTGGCAGCACCCCCAATTCCCTTGCAGTTACCAAGTCCTTCCCAATGTCGAGCCTAGACCTGCTTCCTTGTCACGTCAACCCCTTGGCCCCGGCCCTGCCTCGGGAGCCACAGAGACCCAGTCCACCCCTCCTCCAAGGCAGCAGCCTTCCAGACATTCCCTCCCCTGAGCCTTCTCTCCTGCCGACTAAACAGCCCTAGCGCCTTCAGCCACTCCACACAGGTCTTCCCTGACTCATCCAGCATTCTCACCGTGGGCTAAAGCAGGAGAACATAGGATGCTGCCATATACTGAGTCAGACCCTTGGTCCGTCTAGCTCAGTACTGTCTGCACAGACTGGCAGCGACTTCTCCAAGGTTTCAGGCTGGAATCTCTCTCAGCTTTGGCTTGGAGATGCTGCCAGGGAGGAAGCAATGTCTTCCAGCGCTCACACTTCTAGCCTCCCATTCATTTGCAACCAGGGTAGACGCTGCTTAGTAAAAGGGACAAGTCATGCTTGCGACCACCAGCCCAGCTCTCCTCTCAAGAGAGGCCCAATGTCTGGCCAGCACACACCAGCACCCCATATCTGAATGGGATATTGGTCCATAAAAGTGAGCAAAGCTGCGCCATCTCACAGTCCTGACTGCCCTGTTCACCAGCTGGCTGGCATCTTTCCCTTGCTGCACGAATACTGCCAGTTGCCTCCCAGCCTGCCTTACCCTGGACGTGCAGATGACCTCCCGGAGGTTGATGTTCATCCAGTTGTCACAGCTCACCAGGTGGCCGTTGTACGTCTCTCCATTTTTGAGTTCCACCAGCTGAAAGGACGATAAGTGCTGCTCATGAAAGGATCTACTGCCAGAAGGGCAACATCCGGACAGAGAGCCAGTTCTCACTAGCCCAGCAGGTGAGGATTCAATCCGAATTCATTCAGGCAAGCATACAACCACAGAAGCCTCCCCTTAGGAGTGGTATGGTCCAGGCTCAAGAGTACCCAGTCACTGTGTGAACAGGGACTGATGCAGAGACATTCCTGCAAACAGAGACTGGCACTTGAATTAACTCCTCCCCCCCCCATCCAAGTTTAAGATGGAACCACTTATAGAATCAGCTTGCTCACCCAAGCCCACTTGCAGGCATTAGAATTCACTGGCTACTCACCATCGGGTGGTTCTGCGCAGTCTTCAGCAAGGACAGTGGAAGCTGCAAGAAAGGAACATAGGAAGCTGCCATATACCAAGTCAAGCCCTTGGTCCACCTAGTTCAGTATCGTCTACCCAGACTGGCAGCAGCTTCTCCAAGGTTACAGGCAGGAGTCTCTCTCAGCCCTCTCTCGGAGATGCTGCCAGGGAGGGAACTTGGACAATTCATGCCCTCCTCACAAACTGCTTGAGAAAGGGGTTTTTCAATATTCAAGCGTTTCCCTGTCTTCAACCATGTTCACTTTGATTTCTGCAACACAGGTCAGGCATCGCAGCAAACACTGCAGGGTCCCTCCATAGCTATGGGCAGGGGCAGGGACCCACCCGACACAACACATGTCAAGGGGGCAGGAGAGGAGGAGGAGGGAGAGCCAGCCAGCCAGCCACCTTGGGAGGAAGCCCCACTGAAGACAGGGCGCCTTGCTCCCAGGTAGGCACATGTCCAGGAGTGCAAGGCCACCCAGCCGCCCTAAGCACCCTCCCCGCAAAGCAGCGTCGGGTGGGGCTTGCTCCCGAGTAGGGCTGGGCAGGATCCGGGCCTCCAGCTCAGGGCCCAAGGAGGCGGCTTCTTCTTCAGGGCAGGGGGGGCAACCCCTCACGGGGGCACGGGGAGGGGGGCACCCTGAGCGCCCTCCCTTGGCGGGGGGGCTTCACCGACACCAGCGCCGCCTGCCGGGCCCCCGCCCTTGGAGGTCAGTCCCCTTGAGCTGCGGGGTCCCTGCTGCTTCCGGGTGGGCGGGCCCGGGAGCGGGGCGCTGCCTGGATCGCCCGCGCCGCTGCCTCACCATCCTCCTGGTCGGGGGGGCCGCCGCGGGAGCACCCACTTCCGCTTCCTGTCTGCCCGACCCCCACTTCCGCCCGCCGTTGGCTTTTTCGACTCAGCTGCCAGCCAATCGGCGCACAGCCCGGCGCGGCCAATGGAAGGTCGCCCTCAGCCCCGGCCGTAAAGCACGTGCGGCAGCGGCGTCGCAAATCGAAGGCGGGGCGGGCGCGGCGCTCCTACCCATCCTGCCCTGCGGTGGCACAGACAATGGTTCTTCCCCCAGAATGCAGCGCGCAGGGAGAAGCCTCTTCTTCGGGGAGGGGGAGGGCTTCCCCCACCCCTGTCAAAAGGGGTTTTTAATTTCCAGTTGGGTTTGTGTTGTAATTTTTTTCCATTCCTCTTGGGGTTTTGTTTGTTTTAAATTTTATATTGTTTCACTGTTGTGAGCTGCCCTGAGCAGTATTGTGCGGGGGGGGGGGGCACAGGAAGCGGCCATCGACGGAGTCAGACCCTTGGTCCATCTAGCTCAGTCTTGTCGACACAGACTGGCAGCAGCAGCTTCTCCCAGGTTATTATTATTATTATTATTACATTTCTATCCCGCTCTTCCTCCAAGGAACCCAGAGTAGTGTACTACATACTTGAGTTTCTCTTTCACAACAACCCTGTGAAGTAGGCTAGGCTGGGAGAGAGAGAAGTGACTGGCCCAGAGTCACCCAGCAAGCATCATGGCTGAATGGGGATTTGAACTCGGGTCTCCCCGGTCCTAGTCCAGCACTCTAACCACAACACCATGGTTTCAGGCAGGCGTCTCTCTCAGCCCTGCCTTGAAGATGCTGACCTTCCTCTGCTCTTCCCAGAGTTGCTCCATCCCCTGAGGGGAATCTCTTGCAGTGCTGGTCAAACATGTAGTATCCCATTAAAGTGCAAACCAGGGTGGACCCTGCTTAGCTAAGGGGACAAGTCATGCTTTCTACCGCAAGACCAGCTCTCCTCTATGGATACATGTATTTCAGATGATCATCAAAACAGGCCCAAAGGGAAAGGGGTGCTCCTTGACTTGAGTCTGCCAGAGAGGGCTGGTGTGTGTGGGAGGCTTCTTCTCCCTGCCTTGCATTGTGGGGAAGGCACCATTTTTCCACCCAAGAGTATTGTGGGGAAGCACCTGCTCCTTCCTTTTCTACAAAAGTTGCTATGAAAAGGGTTTTTTTTTGTTGATTAAAAAATAATAATCCTCCCTGTTGCTCGCAGGCACCCCCATTTGTATGAACCCTGCCTGGTGGCCTTTGAAACCCACAGGTTTTGAAACGAAAGGCTGCCGGCAGCCTGGTAGGAGACGTTTGCCCCAGATAAGATAAAAACCCAACCCGAATCACACCTTGCCCAGCTAGCGGCCTGAGGTGAACTGCACTGTGGACACGTATGGGTGTCCACATGCCAAGCAATTCCACCCCCCACCCCCAGGAAAAGGAGCCAGGCCAGTCACGTGCCCAGCAGCAAGGACTCTTGCAACCTGGGCTTGTGCTAGGGGCAGTTTAGGAGGAGACCGTTTGAAAGAAGTGATGAGCCAGCCAGAGCGGCGGCGGCTGCTGCTGGAGAGAACGCAACCTTTGTTCTGTGCCCCAGCAGCACCTGTTGGTGTCCATTGGCCCGGCTGACTCAGCAGCTGCTTCGGTTCACCCAGTGCACTGCAGGCAGGAGCAAAGGCTGGCGGGGTGACCACTGTTGCTTTCCTGCCGTCTGACTCATGCACGCAAGCCTGGTTCTCAGGAAGCAGGCAAAGCTGCCAGATACTGAGTCAGACTGCCTGGGTCAGGATGGCCTGCACTGCCTGGCAGCCGCTTTCCAGGGTTTCAGAAGAGGAGGTCTTTCCTAGCCTTGCCTAGAGAACATGGCTTTATTCTTCTGTGTAAATCGCTTTGCAGACTTTGGTTGAAAGGTGGTATATAAATAGTGGTAGAAGTGGAACGGAACCTTTCTCACAGTCATCGGCCAGACTGGAAACAAAAACAACACCATAAGTAAGTAGTAACTTCCAGCATTCATGATTCAGCTAGTACTTTCTTACAGAGTACAGTTTAGAATATAACAGTATATAGTACAACCGACACCAATTGTTTCCTTACACAGTTTGCAATGTAGCAAAATTTTGCCACTCTGGTGGAAACATTAATATCACTGTTGGACAAAAGAAAAGACACATAAAAGGCTGATGGTCTACCTGGGAATTTAGACAAAAGAGCTAACAACATTGCTAGCCCAATTTCTCTATAAAACAGACAGTGAAGCAACATATGCTAAATTGTCTCCACCGCTCCTGACCGACACAGGCATAAAATAACCATTGAGAAAAAGGAATAGCATGATAGCAACCCTCTAAAAGAGCTGAGGGAAGAGCATTCAAGCATTCCAAGGCAAATCCCTTAGTAGTCGTAGTAGATGCTCCCGGGCTGGGACTGAACCTGGGCCCTTCTGCGCTTGAAGCAGAGCCTCTGTCACTGAACTCCTATGTAGATTAAGCCCGTGAGATGTGCAAGCTATACAAGCTGTTTCCCATGAGCGTGGCAACTGACACATTCCGACCGAAGACACGTTGAAAGTCTTTGTGTCCACACACATTGTTCTTTTTCTCACACCTAGAAATAAGGCTGCCAACTGTTTTTCTTCTCCAGTGGTTTTCAGCTGCTGCACGATACATAGACATTTCCATCCCTGCATCTGCTTGCCGGGCGGGGGGCGGAATGAATTTTCTACACATAGCAGATGGGAAGGCTAAGATAATTGTGGGTTCTCTATAACTGATTATACTCTGCTTTCCCACGTTGAGTTTTTTATGAATATGAATACAACCAATATTTATATACCACTTTTCAACAGAAGTTCCCAAAGCGGTTTCCATAAATATAAATAAATAAAGATGGCTCCCTGTCCCCAAAGGGCTCACAATCTAAAAAGAAACCTAAGATAGACACCAGCAACAGCCACTGGAGGGATGCTGTGCTGGGGGTGGAGAGGGCCAGTTATTCTCCCCGAACTGGAAACAGACTGATTCCAGATCGGCAAAGTAGTAAGGCGAGGCTGTCTACTTTCTCCTTATTTATTCAACTTATATACTAAACATATACTGAAAGAAGCTGGACTGGAAGATGAGTGTGGCTTTAAAGTTGGAGGAAGAAACATCAATGACTTGTGCTACGCTGATGACACCATTCTGATAGCTGAGAATGTGGATGATCTTCAAGCTCTAGTAATGAAAGTCAAGGAGCACAGTGAAAAAATGGAACTGCGACTAAATGTCAAGAAGACTAAACTAATGACAACAGGCACAGCAAACAGCCTCAGAACTGATAATGAAGACATTGAGTGGTGGATAGCTTCTGCCTTTTAGGATCGACCACCAACAGTAAAGGATCCAGTAGTCAAGATATGCCGCAGACTAGCACTTGGTAGGCTTGCAATGAAGGCCTTGGAAAGGATATTTAGAGGCCATGATGTGTCTACACCTACAAAGATTAGAATCATCTCTGGATGATGGTTTTCCCCGTGATACTCTATGGATGCGAAAGCTGAACTTTGAAGAAGCAAGATAGAAAAAGCATTGACACTTTTGAACTTTGGTGCTGGAGAAGACTTTTGAGGAGACCATGGCCAGCCAGGAAAACAAACCAATGGATCCTAGAACAAATCAATCCAGAATTTTCATTTGAGGCACAGATGATCAGGCTCAAACTATCATACTTCAGACACATGATGCGAAGACTCAGCTCCCTTGAGAAGTCTATAATGCTGGGGAAAGCTGAAGGCAAGAGAAGAGGATGACCAGCAGCAGGGTGGATGGACTCGATGACGGCAGCAATGAATGCATCACTGAGCGACCTGAAAGGTCAAGTTGAAGACAGATCATCTTGGAGAAAATCTATGTGGTCGCTAAGAGTCAACACCGACTGGACGGCACTTAATCAATCAATCAATCAATCAAACTGGCCTACCTCACAGGATTATATTTATTTATCAAATCTGTAGACTGCCCCAAACTTCCATCCCTGGGCAATTTACAACAACATAAAACAGATTAAAATAAAAACCTTAAAGCAGTTTAAAACACAGTCCAGTTAAAAAGCTTGGGTGGGGAAAAAAAGTATTTAGAGACTTTCTAAAAGTGGTCAGAGATGATTGATTGATTGATTGATTGATTGATTGATTAAGTGCCATCAAGTCAGTGTCAACTCTTAATGACCACATAGATAGAGTCTCTCCAGGACTATCAATCTTCCACTTGGCTTTTAAGGTCTCTCCGTGGTGCATTCATTGCTGTCGTGATCAAGTCCATCCACCTTGCTGCTGGTCGTCTTCTTCTCTTGCCTTCAACTTTCCCTAGCATTATGAGGAGAGGAGAGCTGGTCTTGTGGTAGCCAGCATGACTTGTCCCCTTAGCTAAGCAGGGTCCACCCTGGTTGCATTTGAAAGGGAGACTAGAAGTGTGAGCACTGGAAGAAATTCCCCTCAGGGGATGGAGCTGCTCTGGGAAGCGCAGAAGAAAGTTCCAAGTTCCCTTCCTGGCAGCATCTCCAAGAGAGGGCTGAGAGAGACTCCTGGTCTGATGATTCCGTATATGGCAGCTTCCTATGTATGATGCCCTTATTCCATCAGGGGGCGTATCCCAGAGCCTCGGGGCAGCAACGGAGAAGGCCCGTCCCTGAGTAGCCACCAGACCAGCCGGTGGGAACTGCAGACGGACCTCTGCGGATGGTCTCAGTGGGCGAGGAGGAGGGGAAGAGATACTGCTGCAAGGCGGGATACCGACTGAACTTGAACCCTGAGCATAAAGGCTCCTCCTCTTCCACTAACCTAGGCAACTCTGCCTAGCCACCCTGTCTTATTATGCTAATAATAATAATTCAATTTCTATACCGCCCTTCCAAAAATGGCTCAGGGTGGTTTACAAAGAGAAATAACAAATTTGATGGCTCCCTGTCCCCGAAGGGCTCACATTCTAAAAAGAAACATAAGACACACACCAGCAACAGTCACTGGAAGTACTGTGCTGGGGGTGGATGGGGCATGAATAACAGTAGTGATGAATAATAATAATTGGCAAGAAGGGTGGAGGGTGCTGGCTGCCCGCCCCCGCAGGACTTGGCTCTCTATGGTTTCCCTCCCAGCCGTAGCCTCCCCGGGCCATTTAAAGGGGCTGACGTTGGAGGAGCCGCCGCCGCCGCCCCTGCTTCCGATGCCGCTCTAGTCCTCCAGCGGGCACACACCTTCCCGCCATTCAGGGACCCATAGAGGCGCGCCCGTGCCGCTCTAGGCTCTCCTTCTCTATGGTTCCTCCGCCCATGGGCTGGCCTCCCTGCCCGGTCAGGAGGGCGGGGCGTGGGCATTGTCACGTGCCAGCGCCCTGGGGGCGGGGCCTGAGCCCTGACGGGCGGGAGCGCCGCCGCTGGCTGGCTGCTCAGTCAGTCGCCTCAAGTTGGTCGGGCAGGAGGGAGGCGAGGCGGGGAAGGGCAGGCCATGGAGAAGCCCCGGCGGGCCGTGGTGGTGACGGGTAAGGGGGCGAAGCCGCGGAGGGGCCCTGCGGGGTGGGGGAATCCGGGGAGGGGGGAAGGATTTAAGTGTGGAACGCTCGTCCCCCCCTCAAAGCCCTCCCCCCGCAACTGGTGTCCCCCAACATAGTTCCCCCCGCCTGATAAAGCGCCCCATCGGCTCCACCCAGTGACGCCCCCCCTCAAAAGGATCGCACCAGCTAAGTGTTGAGTCCCGCCCCAGCGGGGCTCTCGTGCTCCTCGGTATGACCTGCTGCTGAAGACCCTGCTCCCCCCCCCCGCTCTCCACATGATCTCACAGACCCTCCCAAGGTGCCCAACTCCTGGAATCCACTTCCACGAATAAGCTCCCTGCAGAGGTGCACCCCCTTTCAGGAAGCACTTCCTCCTCTCAGCTTCTTGCCCCCCAAACTCTCTCCCTGGATGAGCTCCCTCTAACTTCTCCCTGGCAATGGGCAGCCCCTCTCCTTCAGGATCCCCCCCCGTGACATGCCCTCTCCAGGAATGCCCCCCCTTCTAACTGATGCATAGTCCTTCCTTCTCCCCCATGCCCCCCATGCCAGCTGTGCTCCCCCCTCTTCTGCACTTCTTATTTCCACTTTAGATTTCCACTTTAAACCTGAGTTAGTGTAGGGAGGGTGTGTGTGTGTGTTTGGGGAGGGGGCACTTTGAAGAGGGTTTGAACAATGCACAGTGATGGCTGATTGTGGGTGTGGAGAGTCTTCTGATGTGACTGGGAGAAACTCTTGTCCTGTGCCAGTTGTACTGTGGGAGGGGGTTCCTGCTGACCTGGAAGGCGTGTTGCTGTTGCCACCATTTTAATGCTGTGGGACTTGGCCGTGGCGTGCCGGCTTTTCGTGTCCGTCCAAAGTTGTCTTGTTCACCCGGTACGAGAAGGAAGTCAGCCTGACTCTGTCAATGGTGCTGCAGCCCTCCTGGGAAAGCCCCGCTGACTTGGGGCATGTTGTGTGTGTGTGTGTGTGTGTGTGTGTGAGAGAGAGAGAGAGATGGGATCTCTTGAGGGTTGGGTGTGGGTGGCTGGTCCTGGACCGGCATCTCCGCCACTGACACCCCTCTTGAGCTTCTGGGGCCTCTTTCTCTTTCTTGCTGAAACAGTTGGAAAATCAGGGGGCCAGAGCTGAGGTTAGCATTGTGTGTGTGTGTGGCCCCAGTTCCTGATTGTGGGTGCCTTCCAAGAAGCGTCCGTTGTTCCTTGGAGTTTTTCCACACCCTGCAATTCCATGGAAAGTTGTGACAGAGAGCAGGGGCAGAACTGCAGCAACAAGAGGCCCTTCTGTGGGGCACAAAAAAGGGAGCAACGGGGGGGGGAAGCGAAGAGAAGGGGGGGAAGGCCTCTGGCTCGGAGGCGAGGCTGTTCCACCTGCCTTGCCCCATCACCGCTTGAGCTGTGGCAGGGTGGAGGTGCCCTCTTGGGAGAGCACCGTTAGCTCTGCCAGAGGGAGAGGTGTGAGGAGCCGGTGGCAAGCAAGCTGCAGCCACAAGCGAGCTGGCGTCCCCCCCCCACTTTGTTCTCTCACACCTGTGGAGCCGGCTGCTCTGTCCTCGGGAGGGGAATGCTCAAAGATGGTAGCCTTTCCTTCTCCAGGCGGCTGCCTGGTGCTGAGCCTGACTGGCCCCTTGTGCTCCTCTGTGCTCTTGAAGACCCGGCAGCTGGTTCTGTGCTCCTTAGCCGGGGGAGAGTGGCCCGGAGGGTGCGGAGGGCGCCACCGCCGGGCTCCTCCGTTGCGTTCTTATCGGATGGCAACAGGCTGGGAATCCTGGCCACGTCAGCCAGCCGAGCACGGCGGGAGCACAAAGGAGCCCTCTGCCTTGGGGGCGCGCTGGGCGCGGAGGGGGAGAGGAGGGCCTGGCAGCTGCCGCCAGCCCCTGCCTGTCTGGCCGGCACCTGTAGGGCTTCCCCCTGCCTGAGTGCCGCCAGCTGAGCGTTTGCAGACTTTGGAACGGAGAGGGAAGGGAAGAGCTCTTCCCTCTGCCGCTGCCGCCTGTGGATGTGGCTGAGGTCGGGTTTGCACTCAGCTGGCTAGGTGCAGCAAGTCGGGCCGGCCTTCTGTGGGGAAAGGCCTGGGAAAGTTGGATAAAAGTTGCCGCCCGGTTCCCCCCCCCCCCCGGCAGGCTGGCAAACGTGGATTCACTTCCTTGCCAGGCTGAGACTGCAGCCAAAGCCCCGAAGGTGGGGGGGGGAGCCCTTCCCTTGGGGCCGTATTTTTAGCTTGCTCCAAAGGATGACAGAGTTGCACAATAGAGGTCTATAAAATAACACACAGTGGAGTTTCTCTGCCCTCCCCCGCCCAATAAGAAGAGAACCTGGGGGTCACCGTATGACGTTGCTGGGTTGCTGGTGGGTTCGAGGCGCCGTTTCACTGGAATGTGTAGTTAACTTGTGGAATGGCTTGTTGCGAGATCGGGCATGGGCTACCAGCCTGGAAGGCTGTGAAAGGGCCGGACAGACTTGTGGAAGTCAACAACAACAACGACAACAAATATTTATATACTGCTTTTCAACAAATGTTTCCAAAGTAGTTTACATAGAGAAATAATAAATAAATAAATAAATAAGATGGCTCCCTGTCCCCAAAGGGCTTACAGTCTAAAAGAAACGTAAGCGAGGCACCAGCAGCAGTCACTGGAGGGATGCTGTGCTGGGGCTGGAGAGGGCCAGTTACTTTCCCGCTGCTAAATACAGAGAATCACCACGTTAAAAGGTGCCTCTTTGCCCAGTTAGCAGGGGTTGGCTAAATGGAACCTCCCCCTCCAGGGGCACTCTCTCTTTGCATATTACTTGCTGGGGGGCCAGTGGGGAAAGGCTCTTGCCTTGGTCCTCTGCTCGTGGGCTTCCTTCCTGGCTGTGTCGGGCTGTCTCCGGTTGGGAGCAGGATGCTTGGGTCTGACTCTCATCCCGCAGCCAGGCTCTTCTGGGAAACCGCTCGGAGGCCGACTTGAACTCTTCCCGGCTTCTCTTCTTCTCCCGCCCCAGGTCCAAGAGGGCACCCACCCGTGCTCGTTAATGAGTGCCGTGGTGGTGGGCTTCTCCTGGGGCTGGAGCTGCCTCGCCTGGAGGCTCTGGACAAAAGTCGCGGAGGCCTCTCTCAGTACCGGCCCTTCTGGCTTACTGGTTAACAGAGTTGCTCATTCGAGCGTGCCAAAGCCCCGGCGCAGGCCGTTCTGGCAGGGCCCACCGTAACCTTTGTGTCTTGGGAGGGGCCTTTCGTAACTCTGTTTTGGTCCAAGGGAATGATTGGCCGAGTGGAACCTGGTGTGGAGAGGGCCGTGCGGTACGGGGCCCCCGGGTCGGGATCCCCACTCGGCCGTGAGGCTCCCTAGGTGACCCTGGACCACTTCCCCCTTCTCTCAGCCTCGCCTGCCTCTCAGGACTGTTGTGAGGCTGGGATGAGACGAGAACATCCGGAGGGCCCTGTGCGAGATCAGACCAAAGCTCCATCAGGACCCTGCATCCTGTTTCCACTGGGGGTGGGGGGACAGCCAGATGCCTTTGGGAGGCCCACCAGCAGAACAGGAAGCCCCCCCACATCTCCAGAACTGGCCCCCTCTGAGGTAGACTACCTCTGATCTTGGAGGTTCTATATAGCCGTTGTGGCTAGCAAGCACTCCTTCTGCTCTTTCTCCATGAAGCTGCATGCAGTGTGGTGAAATGCATGGCTGGCGCTGACGTGCTGATTTTCTTCTTTTGATCAATAGCTGCTGCGGGGCTTCGGATCGGGACTCTGGCAGGGGACGTGCAGCGTTCCCCCTTGCAGCGAGGTCCCGACCCAGATCCCCCCTCTCCTCTGTGGCTGTTGATTAAAGAAAAACCCAGCCTGTCAGGGCCATTGCACAGGTATTTTATTCATTATTTATGGATGTATTTTTTTGGGTGGCGCCGCGTGCAGATTGGTTCTAAAGCCAGCGGCCTTTGCTGTGCCTTGTGGCAGTGAGTTCCATAAGTTGATTGCGCCTTGAGTGAGGAACAAGTTTCTTTCCCTCAGTCCGAAAGCCTACGGTCTGCCAATGCCAGTGGATGATCCCCAAGCTCGGGCATGATGAGAGGAGAAGGAAGGCGTTCTCTCCGTGTGTCCTCCACACTGCAGTTGTTGTGGTTCCCCCGCCCCGTGCATGTAAGCAGCCCTGAGTGGAATATGGAGCCCTTCCTTTGGAGAACACTTGCTTCGTGGAGGGGTGTGTGTGTGTGTTTGAGCTGGATGTTGCCACCTCCAGGGCAGACCAACTTGAGCTGGCTGGAAAAGAGTGTTTACAGTTTCAGGCGCTGATTGCCAGCCCGGTTCAGAACAGTCTGCACGTTGGCCATGCGGGGTGAGGAAATCTTAAACCCTGGAGAATCTGTTGAGTTGGAAGGTCTCTGAATTATTTAATTTATTTTTATTTAGACACACTTGTATGCCGCCCAAAACGCAAGTCTGGGCGGTTTACAACAAAACAATAAAAACAACAGATAAAAAGATTAAAATTAGGAACAGAGGAAGCTGCCTTTTACCGAGTCAGACCCTTGGTCCATCTGGCTCAGTATTGTCTACCCAGACTGGCAGCGGCTTCGCCCAGGTTGCAGGCAGGAGTCTCTCTCTGCCCTCTCTGGGAGATGCTGCTGCCAGGGAGGGAACCTGGAACCACAAAGATGCTCTTCCCAGAGCGGCTCCATCCCCTGCGGAGGGGAATCTCTTCCAGGTCTCCCATTCAGATGCAACCCAGGGTGGGCCCTGCTTAGCAAAGGGCGCCACCCCACGCCCCTCCTTCAGTCATGGTCTTCCCAAGTTGCAGACGGAAGAGACGGCCGTCTCCTCTCCTAAACCGGAGGCGGGAGTGCGAGGCTCGGCCTGTGCCAGAGAAGGACCGCTGGTGGTGTTGGCCCTCTGGCCCAGCTTCGGGCAGGCCTGCCCGGGACCCCTTGGGGGCTCTGCGTCCCTCCGCCACGGGGGTGGCCCTCCTGAAAGCTCTGCTTCTCTCTTTTCAGGGTTTGGCCCCTTCGGAGAGCACTCGGTCAACGCCAGCTGGATTGCCGTTCAGGTAAGGGGCTGGCTGTGGGGTGCCGGTGCCCCGAGCCGCCCGCTCCAGTCTCCTCCGGTGCATTGGTGACACGGCGCCGGGTGGTATCTGAAAGGTGGCTGTGTGGATGGTGGGAGAAGCTTTCGTGGCCCCGGGAGATCTGTTGGGCTTTGAGGGCTGCTCGGATCCTGTCGCTTGCAAAGGCAAAGCCGCCCCCCCCTTCCCGTCCCCCCACAGCTGTGGGCCGTCACCGCGTTCCCAGGGCTCAGCGGACTCTTGGCCAGGCAGCCGCTCTCTCCTCCTCCTCCTCCTCCTCCCTGCTGCCGCCAGGTTCCCCAGCTTGCTTGCAGGACCAGCTGGCCCGTGTGGCCCTGTCCCTTGGGGGTCTCTCTTCTTGGGCCAGGTCTTCCTCCAGGCTGGCAGGACTCTGCCCTCTTGCCCGCCACGCCCCTGGCAAGCCCTTGCCCTCCAGGCAGGCCAGGGGAAGTGGCCTCCTTTCCGGCTCTGCCTCACCACAACACGGCCGGTCTGTGAAGCCAGACAGACCCGGGGCCTGACTCAGTATATGGCAGCTCCCTCTGCTCCTGTCCCTGGGGCGGCTGGCTGCATGCTCCCCCCGGCTCCGCTGGACACACCTTCCGCCTCCCCGGCCACCTGGCAGATCACAACGGGGCCTCCGGGAGCCCTTCCCGGCCTGTCCCTGGAGCTGGGGGCGTTGCTGTGGTGGTCTTCTGGGGTGTGCTGAACGCTCCACTTGTCTGCATAGCCGACCCAGCTTTGCTAGGCGCAGGGGGAAGCGTGAAGCTGGCGGACGACCTCGCCCCTTCCCCAAGCCGCCTCCCGGCACCTCTGTGACCCCCGAGGCTTCCGTTGCTCCTTGCCTGGGCCCTCCCGACCAGGTCTTCAGAGCCTCAGGGGCTAGCAATGCGAATTCTTCCCACATCCGGATAGACATTTTTATCTCCATGAGGACTAGGAGCGTTTCTTGGCGGAAGCGGACATGGTTGGGGAGCTGGTGGATTGTGGGCCGGCACAGCCCCCAGGCGTCGAGGCCCCTCCAGCCCAGAAGTGCAGCTGCTCCTCCCCTCTCCCGGCTGCTTCTAGCCAGGCACTCTGGGGAGACTCTCCTCGAAGGCTCCCCCATTCCCTGCCAAGCCGTAATCGATGGCAGCCTGCTAATGGACGGGCAGCCAGATGTCTGGAGCACGAGGCTCCTTTCCCCGCCTCTCCTCTCCCAGGGCAGCCGGGAGGGGCTCCGGGGCCAGGGGGATCCCTTCACTCCGTGTGGGCCGGCCCTCCGCGAAGTGGGGGGCCCATCCACCAGCAGGCCGGCCCGCTTTCGCTGCCTCTTGGATCCCCCCGCTGGGGGGGCAGGTGTCCGAGTCCTTGGCCTGGCACCCTGGGTTTGCAGACCTGCTGCCTGCCGCCTCAGTCGGACGCTCTGGCTTGCCTGGCTCTTGGCGCCTCGGGTGGCAATCCTGGGCCTCCCGGGCGGCAGCTGCAGCCTGCTGGAGGAGGCCTCGGGGCACCATCTTCTGCTCGCTTTTCTCCCGTGGAGTTCGGAAGAGCTGACCTCCGAGTCAGCGTGCTCAGCAGCACAGCCTTAGCGGATGAGTCGTGGGGCTTATAGTCTCGTGAAGCCCGCCGAGTCTGCGCCAGGCTGGGAGTGAGGAGTGCAGGCCCTCCTGCCCTGGGCGCCCTCCAGGCCTTCCTGCTGAGGCAGGACCCCCACAATCTTGGGGAGGGCAGCCTAGCGTGGGATCCGAAGCAACCCCTGGGCCTCCACGGTCAGTGGCGCACGCCGGGGGTTTACTCCCAGGCAAGGGGATTTTTAGGGGAGGCTTGGAAGAAGCGGGAGGCGGCCACGGTTTGCACACGGGCGTACCGTGCAGGGGAAGAGAACTTGTTCTTCCTGTTGTCCCGCAGCACTAGAACTCGGGGCATCCAAAGAAACGGACTGGCCGTAGATGCAGCACAGGTGAGAGGCTCCCTCTCTGTGCAGCATGTATTTAAGGTGTGGAACTCGCTGCCACCAGATTTGGCGATGGCCACTGGAGAAAGGTGGCTTTAAAAAGAGAGAGAGAGAGACCCCTTGGTGGTGGAGAGAGCTGTGAACTGCTGCTAGTTGCCACAGGTAAATGGAACCTCCATGTGATGGTGCAGTATACCACTAGATTCAGATTGCTGGTGGCTGAAGGGAGCTACCGTCCTGTGTGCTCTGCCGCTGAATGTCAGTTCCTGGGGCGGGGCAGGGGCGCGATTGCCGTCACGCCTCTGCCTGCGGGCTTCCTCTTGGCCTGTCTGGCTGGCCCTGCTGGAAATGGCTTGCTGGTCTGGAGGGACCCACGTTGGTCTGATCTAGCCAGGGCCACAACCCAGGGGCAGAACTCCTGCTTTGGATGGGGAAGGCCCCAGCCTCGAACCCTGGCAGCATCTCCAAGGAGGGCGGGGAAAGGCCGCTGCCTGAAACGTAGAGAGCTGCTGCCAGTCAGAGCAGACGATACTGACCTAGCTGGAGCGAGGGCCAGACTCGGCAGAAGGCCGCTTCCTCTGTCTTCTGGATATGAGCGAGAAGAGGAGGGTGCCTTTCCTGGGGTGCTGCCTCCCTGTTACCCCTAGCTTGGGCACCGCTGATGTCCCCTCCGGTGTGTTCCGGCTCGGCTGCCCGGCTAGCCAGGAGCACCTCTGGAGCCCCCTCCTTGACTCCTTGACGGAGGGGGGATCCGGCTGCAGGCCGCTGCGCCCTGCCCTGGGGCGTGTGCCGCTGGAGGTGGCGGCCCGGGCTTGGCTTGGGATCCCCCACCCGCCCGAGTGGCTAGCCAGCCGGCTCCTGGGCTCCGCGGCGGCCCCATCTCAGCCAGCAGCTCCTGGCCGGGGTCAGGGCGGTGTGCCTCCCTCTGCTCCGCTGCAGCCTGGAGAGGCCCAGACAAAAAGGGAACAGCATGCCTTTGAGCGCCTGCAAGTGGGCCATTGTGCCTGTCTCAGACAGGACTTCATGGAGCTGAGTGGACACAAAAGCCGGTGTCTGAGTTTCTGAGCCCCAGACGGTGTGATCTGCATTTTAATAGACGGAAAATCAATTAAACAATCTTTGGAAATCCTCCGTGGCTTGGGGCGGGGGGGGGGGGGCAGGCGGGCAGACTCCTGGTTTATTACCTCTCTGGCATTATCCGGCATCCCGAAGCTTCCAAGGAAGGAGGGGAGCAGCGGGCGAAAGGACCCCACTCGCTGCCTCCTCCTCCTCCTCCTCGGAGGAGGATTTCCCCTGGTCTGCAGACTGCAAGGGCCGAGGCGGGCTCAGTGGCACCGGGCGGGCGAAGGGGACGGGGTCCACTCGGTCTGGGGCAAAGTCTGGACAGGATTGTTAGAAAGCAAAGTTCCGCTGTGTGGAAAGGACTGGAGAGCAGCAGCAAGGGGGGGGGGCCCTTTCCGAGCAGGGGCGCAGTCTGCCGGCTGCCGGGCCTGGCGTTGGCGTCTCCTGGGGATAAGCACGGAAGCCCCGGGCCTCTTTCCTGGGCAGCCCCGCGTCGCTGCCGCTTCCTTGTCCAGGTTTGGGGAGCGCCCCCCCCCCCGTCGCCCTGCAAAGGGGCTCCTTGCCCCGGCCACTCGGGGGTCCCCTGGGGAGGCCGCGTTTTGGCCTCGGCGAGGAGGAGCGAGCGGGGGTCAGAGTGCGTCCCGACATCCGCGCGGACAATCGCTGTCGGGCGTCTAGACAGAGCAGATAAGGATGTTAGACGCTCACAAAGCCCCCCATTGTGGGGAGGTCAGGGAATGGGTCAGACGCCTCCGAGTTTTGTGTTTGCCAGGTACACAAGATGGCAGGAAAGTCCTCTGGGGGCCAAAGGACTGCGTGCCTCCCCCTCCCCCAGAACTGAGTCGCCGCTCCGGGCTTGGTCCAGCCCCCCAGCAGAAAGCCCCGGGGCTTGCAAGCCAGACCTGCGCCCGGCTGTGTCGGAGAGCGAGGGGGCTGGACTCCCCCCCCCCCGTGCAGCACCCCGTGCTTTGCATGCTTGACACGCGGTGCTCCCTGCACACCCACGTGTTGCACCTGCTGCCTTGGGGCCCCTCTGCGCGTTTGCATCCGGATTCTTCTTTCTTTCACCTCTTGAAGTCCCCCCACATCCGAGGCCTCTTCAGGCTAGAAGGAGGGCCACCCGACGGGAACGGGAGACGGAGAGGGCCGTGCCCAGTGCTGGGCTCTGGGGCCCAGGCAGCTGCCAGCTTGTCCAGAGCGGCGTGGCTGGCTTCCCAAGGCGCAACTGTCTACTCTGGCTGGCAGCGGCTTTCCAGGGTGTGAGACGCAGAAGGGTCTTTCCCAGCCTGCCGGGAGATGCTGCCAGGGATGGAACTGGGCACCTTCTGCCTGCACCGCCTGTTCTCTGCAGAGCAGTGAGCCTTTGGTAAAAGCCGCCTTGCCTGGCATCGGGCTGCTGGTCCCACCCGCCCGTGTTCCTGCCCCGGCTGGCAGCAGCTCCCTGGTGCCCCCAGACTGCCTCTTGGCAGAGGATGCTGCCTCCAGGGGGCGCAGCTGGGGGGCCCCCCTCACTTCTGGGCCTGCCAGCCCATCCCCCTCCTCTCCGTGTGGGTGTTGCCGGGTGGGTGGGGGGCTCGCCTCCCTTCCCCTCCCCTCCCCTACCCTCCCCTCTGCTCCCCGTCTCTCTAATGAATCCAGGCACTTCAGATGGGGATCAATATCGGCGCACCGTTAATATCCAGGACGGGCCACTTGGGCGGCCGCCAGCCAGGCAGGGTTTCCCTGATTTATCACGGCTGCGTTTCCCGGGCCTTCTGCTTTGCTTAGGGACCTTCTTCCTCTGTAGCGCCCCGGCTTTAAAAAACCAAAGCAAGCCACCATTAAAATGTGGTTGGGGGTGTGTGTGTGTGGTGGCCCCAAACAACGCTTAGAGTGCGTGGGACATTTCAGACAACATTTCCCCCACAAACCCTAAGCCCAAATTAAAAAACCAAAAAGGTGGAGGGAGATGGTGGGGAGATAAAGAAAACTGGCGGCGGGTGGTTAGGGAAGAAAAGACCTCCCCGTGCCCCGTGGGGGCGTCTTCCCTGCCTCCGACGCCTGAAGGACGCTGCGCCATCAAGGGAATTGTTTTCGGGAGAGCTGCTTCTGAGAGTGGGCAGCTGGAGGAGAGCGCTTCCTTCCCTTTCTCGTGCGGGGATGCCTCTTCTGCGATGCATCCTCCCCCTTCTCTCTCAAGAGGGGGCACCACACCGTCCCTTGCCTTCCCTGCTGAGAGGCATCCTCCTCCTCCAGCTCGGCTGGGGCCCTGCTTCCTTCCCCCCCCCTCCCCGGTAACCGGATCCCCTTTGAAACACGCAAGTGACTCCCCCACCTGTTTGTGCCGCCTCCTCTGCTCCCAGGTGGATGCTGCCGGGGGGGGGGGGGGGCTGGCAGTGGGGAGGGGGCCTGCCGCTCTGCTCTGCTGCCTGGCCCCGAGTGGCCCTCCCCACCCCACCTGCGCCGTCTTCCTTTTTTAGAAAGAGCCCCCTCCTCTGCTCTCCAGAGGGCGGCTGCTTCTGCCTCAGACGTCTGTGCACAATCGAGCCTGGCCGGAGAAGGAGCGCTTTGACGGGGGGGGGGGGAGAGGGGAAAGGACCCCGTGTGTGTGGACGTGAGTTGCCCCCTGGGACCCGGCCATCTGCTGGGGTGGAGGCCAGGGCTGGCTTCCGCTCTCCTTCCTGCCTGGCCAGATGCACTGGATGCCGCCACTGTAGCGGGGTGAAGGACCTTCCCAGACATCCCGGCTGCGAAGCATCTGTGAAATGGGTGCAAGGTTTCTACTCGCGGAGTTCATTCACGGCGAGGGAGAGCCGGCTGGTGCGGCTGCTCAGCGGAAGAGTCAGACTCCTTCCTTCCGTCGCGGTGCCCCTGCGTGCCGCTCAGTCCATTTCTGGTGCCCTTTTGCACAAGAGAAGGACTCCTTCCAATGGGAGCCTGCGCCCTCTGCAGGGAGCCGATCCCGGCTGCTGCTGCTGCTGCCGCCGCCGCCGCCGCTACCATCGCTTCTGTGCTGCTTTTCAAGCGAGTTTTCCAAAGTCGTCTACTGGGGCGTAGCAAAGTTGGATTGGGCCCAGAGATGAGATTTTGAAATGGGCCCCCAGCCCCTCCCAGTCCAGGGCCTCCACACACCCCAGCAGATTTCAAGACAAGCGTGCTGCCTGGAAACACACTTCACTGAATACACACACACACACACTTCACAATATATAGTGATATACATTGAGTGCTGTATGTCTGTGCTACTTTGAATGCCTAGAACACACTAGCAACGCTGATAATTAAAACGGGCCCATCGCTGCTGCAGATTAGCCAAGGAGACTGTCAGCCATGCAGGGTGAGCCTCTCTCTGAACAAATGCAGTCAAGTTTGCTTCCAGGAGGTTTTCCAGACGGGCCTTTTAAAGCCCTTTAACACACCTCTCCTCCTCTGGAATGGAGGTGCTGCATTCACAGGTGGGCCAGATTGACCCTGACGTCCCTGCGAGTTATTGGGGAGCAGTTTCACACACAATCCAGGTTACTGTATCCAGAGTTTAAGAAAATCCACTATTTTGTGTGGGTTCTTTGGGACAACTCCACTTCGCAGTGAAGCCTCCCAATAAACTTGCAGTAAACCCTGCTGCGTGCAAAAGTCCCAGGTAAATGTGTGCAGAATTGCAGCCTCAGGCAGCAGATCTAACCACATTTAGCTGGAAGTACATTTCATCGAAACCTAAAGGACTTACTAGCAAGGAAAGCCTGTCTACTTGGAAATAAACTCCATTGCATTCAGCTGTCGGAGATCCTTCCCTGGTAAGTGCATAGAGGATTGCACATGCCCAGGAATGTAAACCAAACCCAACGAATGTGTGCTGCCAGCATATTTTGCTCCCTATAGCAGACCAATAAGTCCCACTGAAGCCAGGAAGAGAGGTGGGGAGAACTAGAGAAAAGAGCAAGAATTAGCACCATTCCTCAGGAGAAAAAGATGGGGGGAGAATGAGGAATCTGCCGCCTCTTGGTCGAATTTCAAGCTAGATGAGACATGCCGGGGCTCAAGGAGCTCCTGAAGTTCTGCTCTCGCCTGCCTTCGGAGCCATTCTCCCTGCTCCCCAGGGGGGAAGTCGGGCTGGTTGGGGTCTCTCCCTGTTCTGAGATAACAACCACTCTCTGCAGGTGCTCCGAAGCAGCGCCGTCCCTGGTGGGGGGCGGGGCTGGGGGGCAGAGCAGCAGCACGTGCAGGGGGGCCTCCTTAACATTTCACGGCATGACAGAATCCTCCTGACTGATGACATACTGTGTCAATAGGTTTTGGGACATGCCCAGCCAGCTCGGCATTTCTGAAGACAAATGAACTCAAAGCCCCACACGCAGGTTTCGCAGTCCTCACTCAGACCTTCTGGGTTGCAAAACAACTTGAACAGAAGTGCATTTATGAATGAATGAATAAATACATACCATATTGTTTGTTCCAGAAGTTTGTGTGATTCTCTGCCATGAAGCAAGCCACTTATAGGACCTTTTAGAGCCAGCAAATTTTCCAATTGGTTTCAAATATTCAGAGACTTCTCAGTCTCTCCCCCCCCCATATCAAAGCCCCATGGCAAGCATATATGGGGGGGGGGTTAATTCCCATCATACCTCCATTACGAAGCAGGCAAAGGCTGGTCTGTGCTGGGCAGAGGGTCTGCAGAGAACGGTGGTGGCCAAAAGGCAGCCAATGCGGGCCACTCTCCCTGCCCGCCTGCCTGGCTGGTGGGGCACTGGAGTTCAGGCTTCCGGGAGGCCTGGTGGGGAGCGAAGTCCCCCTCTAGCAGCTTGCAGGCTGGCTGCTTCGATGGCTGGCTGAGGGGCCGTGGGGCAGGCGGGCGGGCAATGGGGAGTCATGTGACATGTCTCTGGGGGCCCTCTGAGGCAGTGGGCCCCCAGACGCCTGTCTCCCCTTGTCTAATCCTAGTTCCGCCCGTGTCGTTTACAGAGAACAATAAAGAGTACACCGATAAAAAGGCTCCCTGTCCCCAGAAGAAACCGAAGAGAGACCCCAGCCACAGCCCCTGGAGGGATGTTGTCCTGGGGACGGAGAGGGCCAGTTGCTCTCCCCCTGTGCGGTAGAGGAGACCTGCCCCTTGGAAAAGTCCCTCTCGGCGGAGTTAGCATGGTTTAGGGTAGGAAGGGAAGCCCTCCAGGGCGAGGCGTTCTTTGGAGACGTGGCCTCTTCTCTCTCCGGCTTCTCCCCTGCAGGCTTGATAAGGGTTCGGGTCTGCCAGGCCATGTGTCCAAGAGCGGCGCTGGGCCTGACCGGAGGCTCCCACATGTGGGGGGCTGACGCCGCAGGGTGGCCTCACGCCCTGCGAAGCGTTTTCTGAGAGCCTGGGCCGCTCAGACGTGCCTGGAGACCCTCCAGGGCTGGCGGGGGCTCTTCTCCCCCCTCCCTCCCTTCCCGGGGTGGGGGGACATTGCTGAGGGGGAGGGAAGGGGGAGAGGAGAGCTGGTCTGGTGGGAGCCAGCCTGCCTGGTCCCCTTAGCTAAGCAGGGTCTGCCCTGGTTGCATTGGAAGGGGAGACTGGATGTCTGAGCAGGCCTGGAAGAGATTCCCCCCTTCAGGGGATCATGGAGATCCAGGGGATCTGGGAAGAGCATCTCGGTCCCAAGTCCGCTCCCTGGCAGTGGCAGCAGCATCTCCAAGAGAGGGCTGAGAGAGACTCCTGCCTGGCCCCTTGGAGAAGCCGCTGCCAGTCTGGGAAGGCGATACTGAGCTAGACAGACCAAGGGTCGGACTCAGCAGATGGCAGCTTCCTATGTCTCTCTCTCTTGGATGTGCCCTGGGGGGGGGGAAGGAGGCAGAGCCCCCCATCCCCGGCGGGCTTTAGCCTCTGCTGCACTTGGCTCCTTGACGGAGTCTCTCTCCCGTTGCCGGCTTCAGCAGGCCTGGCTGCCCGGGGTCTCCTTGGATTTCTGTGCGGCATGCTGACCCCGCTGGAGGAAGTCTGCCGTTTGGGGGCATCTGGCGGCAGCAACGCCCCTTGGAGCGCTGGGACTCCAAGGCATGTGGGGCTTCTGGCCCCAGAGCGGGCAGCCGGAAGCAGCCAAAGGCCCCAGCCGGTTAGGGTTAGGGTTGCAGGAGGCCGCGAAGGGAGCGGCAGCTTGGACCCCCCTTGCGGAGGCGCCAGGGTCCTGGGGGGCTCAGCTGCAGTGGGGGGAGGCTGGGCCTGGGGGGGTCAGCAGACCTGCCCTCCCCCTCCTCCGCCCCCCTCCCCGGGAGCTGGCTGCCCGTTCCTAGAGAGACCAGGCCGGTCCTGGAGGGCTGGCAAGCCGAGAGGCGAGGCGGCTCCCCTGCTGTTCCCCCCCCCTGTGCACTTGGTCTGCAGAGGTAGCCTGCTGCTGCACATGGAGGTTCCATTTGGGTCTGCCTGGTTCCGAATGGCAGCTTTGTGCAGCAGAATGGCGCTCTCTCGTTGGCGTGGTGGCGGCTTGCTCTCTGCTCTGCTGCCCCCTCTCCATCGCCTGCCGTCTTTCCTTGCCTGCTTCTAGGAGCTGGAAAAACTGGGCCTCGGAGACGACGTCGACCTCCACGTGTACGAAATCCCGGTTGAGTACCAGACGGTGCAGAGGCTCATTCCTGCCCTGTGGAAGAAGCACAGCCCGCAGGTGAGTGGCCCGGAGGCGGTGGGAGTGGGGCCAGCAGGCGCCCGGGGCTCCTGGCCGGGAGAGCCGGCTGCTGCCGCTCCTCACAAGGGGGCCCCTTGAGCCTGCTGGCCTGTCGCTGGTGGCCGGAGGCTGGTCACCCTTGTCCGCCTGCCTGTCCTCTCTCTCTCTCTCTCTCTCTCTGCAGCTGGTGGTCCACGTCGGCTTGTCCGGCATGGCGACCACCGTGACGCTGGAGAAATGCGGCCACAACGCGGGCTACCGAGGCCTGGACAACTGCCGCTTCTGCCCGGGCTCCCACTGCTGCGTGGAAGGCGGCCCCGAGTGCATCGACTCGGTCATCGACATGGACGCCGTCTGCAAGAGGGTCTCTGCCCGGGGCCTGGACGTGGCCGTCTCCATCTCCAAGGACGCCGGCAGGTACGGGGGGGGGGAGCAGCCAGGCTCCATCCTGAGACGTCGGGGCGGCCTCAGGACGGGTCTCCAGGCGGAGGCCGGCGGAGGCTCCAGCCCGCTCCTCACCCCACCGGAGCCCGCCTGTGGCTTGGGGCGGCTGGAGGTGCCCTTGGTGGCCTTCCGCGCTGCGGGTGCGGAGCGAGTGCAAGGCCGGGCCAGCCTGGGGCCTGCGGCTGTGCTCTCCGGGGTCTGGGGCAGGGGGAGGGAGGGAGGGGGCCTCCCCTGACCCGCGCCCCGCTTGGCCCCCCGCAGATACCTCTGTGACTTCACCTACTACACCTCGCTGTACCAGAGCCACGGCCGGTCGGCCTTCGTCCACGTCCCTCCCCTGGGCAGCCCCTACAGTGCCGAGCAGCTGGGCCGGGCCCTGCGGGCCATCATCGAGGAGATGCTCCAGGTCTTGGGACACGCGGAGGGCAACATCAACTGCCAGCACGAACACTGAGCCCGGAGCTGCCGCCGCTGCCGCCGCCGCCTCCTCCCCCGGCCCCTCCTCACTCTTGCACTTCCAAAACGCCCGGCCAGCCTCGCGGTGGCCTGGCAGGCGGAAACCACCAACGTGTCTGGCTCTCTGTGTGTGTGTGCGCGCCCCGCGCCCCCCTGGAAGGGACCCCTACCCCCGTGCGCGGCTCCTCCTGAGGCCAGGGCTCCGCGTCTGGCCGCTTTCCCCTCCCTCCCTCCCTCCAGATGGCCTGGCGGGGCTGGCGATGCTGCGGAGGGTGCCCCGTGAATCGAGGGGGTGGGCCCCTCTGGATGAGGGCCCCCCTCCCTCCCTCCCTCCCAGAAGGGCTGAGGACACCGGTGTCTGAGACCCCTGGCTGAGACAGCCTGCAGGCAGCGGCTCCACCTTACAATGGGGAAGGTGTATATTTTGGGTGGGGGGGTGTATGTGTGTGTGTGTGTCTGGGTTTAAAAAACCAAATTTCTCTCGCAGCCCCCCCCTTGGCCTGTAGCTCCAAGCAGCAGGGGGGGCGGTGTGGGTGGGTCCCCCCTCTTCCGAATGTGCCGTGGGGGCAGGAAGCCTGTCGTCCCTCTGGGGAAGGTCTGGAGTGTGCTCTTCCTCGCTCCCCCCCCGCCTCTCCTCCTCCTCCTCCTTTTCTAGCCTGGGGGTTGGTCGTGGTCGCAGGGGTACCCCCGAGCTGCCTCCAGCCAGGTCTCCAGCGGGCAGAGCCTGTTTGCAAAAGACCCCACTTGGGGTTGCTTGGCTCTCAGCGCTCCGGGGGAGGGGGAGCCCCCCCTTTATGCTGCCCCTCATGCTGGCGCTGTGTGTGTGTGTGTGTGTGTGTGTGTGTGGTGGGGCGGCCAGAGCTCCCCGAAGCCCTGCCTCTGATGCCCAGCAACTGCATACCTCGGTGTCTGAAAGGCACGACTCCTGGCCCGTCTGTGCAGACCTGCCTCTGGGCGGCTGGGAAGGCCCAGGCTCCCGATGGCCCGGAAGGTGGGCTCTCCGCCCCCCCCCCGCCCCCAGTGCCTCCAAGCCGGCTGCTGCTGCTCAGCCCCCCCCCCCGTACCTGAGGCAAGAGTGTGGGCCTCGGCGGCCCCGCACGAACTGCCTGCTGCTCTGCTGCGCGGGCGAGGCCCTGGCTGCCGGCCGGATCGGGCCATCCCCGGTGGGGCCAAGCTGTGGAGGAGGCCGGGGTCCATCGGGGCCCTGCAGGCAGAAGGCGGCGGCGGCGGCACCTCCTCGCTGAAAAGGGCGAGAAGCGACGGGGCTGTTTGCCGCCTCGGCCCCGCCTCTGCTTAAGCCCCCAAGTGGGGGGCCAGCGGCCAGCTCCCCGCCAGCATCCCCCGCACTTTCGAGCCGGGCTGGGCACCGGAGTGGCAACTTTCCGCGGGAACTTCACGCCTCGGGAGTCCCGAGCAGTGCGCAGACTTCACCCAAGGAGACGCTCCGGGCGCGGAGGCGGGAATCTCGGGCCGCCCAGGCAGAGCTGGCTGCTGAGCATGACTGCCTGGGCTCGAAAGAGGGGGAGGCATGGCCGGGCGGGTGCTCCTTGGTCCTCTCCGCTGGCTCTCCTTTCTCAAGAAATATCGGTCGCCGTTGGGATGGTTTTATTTTATTTTTAAAGTGGTGTTTTGGTTTTGCTAAACTAGTAATTCTCAGTGAGAACACCAGTGGGGCATCTGCCTGCTGAGACCTGGTGGGATTGGGGCCAGGGCGCGGGAGCTGCTCAGCAGCATTGGGGCGTCCGAGGAGAGCCTCCCACCGGCCGGGCCGAGGCAAGGCGTCTTGGGGGTTGTCCAGCCCCCTCCAGCGTGGCAAGCCTGCCTCTGTTTCCCTTGTCGTAATTTATTCTGTTTAATGGTGATGATGATGATGGTGATGCTGTTGTCCCAACATCGGCGCCCCCTTTATTGTTGCTCTGGGCAGAGCCGCCATGGCGGAGCCCCTCCCTTCACGGTGGATTCTGCGAGCCGCTGGGGCGGTCAGCCTGCCTCTCCGGGCCACACGGAGGGGCCGCCTTCCGGGCTCGCCGGCCTGCTGGGAAGCCTGGCTCTGGGCCGCGTTTCCTGCTGGCTGCCAGGGACTGCTCTCTGGTGAGGCTGCGATTTGCCCCCGGAGGCAACGGGGTGCGTCGAGATGAGGCGCCGAGCTGGGAAGGGGGGCAAAGGGAGCGGGGGTGGAAGAGCGAGAAGGCTGCGCATCTCAACGGGCGGGAGTCCAAGGTGCGCGGAGAGGCCCCTTCCGAGGGGCGCCCCTCGCAGCCGCCCAGCCAGACCTCCTGCCACACGTCCCGGAGGCTGCTCGGCTCGTCTTGGAAGAAGCGACGCTTCCTTCTGGTCAGCTGGCTCCAGGCGGGGGCGGGGGGGGAGGTGGTGGGGCCGCGGAATGGCCTTCGCAAAGCAGGCGCCTCTCCCCGACTCCCCCCCGGTGCAGGGGAAGGGCTGCCTGCTCTCCTCCCCGCGGAGCTCTGGGGTGTGCCCCCCCCCGCACTGCTCTTGCCAGTGGTCCTGTCCTTGCAGCCCTGGGCTGTCTGTGGCCCTCCTCTGGCCACTTGGCCTTCTGCCCATTGTCCGTTCAAACGGCCTTTTTTCACCATGGCTCAGCGGTAGAAGGTGCTGCAAACTAACATTCTTGTGTTTTGCATCCCCAACAAGGGGTGTGTGTGTGTGTGTGTGTGTGTGAATGACGTGTGTGAACACGCTTTCTCTTCCAAGAACTCTAGGGAGCTGCCGTCTACTGAGTCAGACCCTTGGTCCCTCGGGCTCAGTACTGCCTACACGGACGGGCAGCGGCTTCTCCAAGCTTGCAGGCAGCCTTGCTTAGGGATGGGATTTTTTTCCTGTGGAAAATGCTCTGCCCCACTCGCTTTTCTTGGAGTGGCGAATCTCGGGCCAGGCAAGGCTCAGCAGGTGCCTGGCGCGTCCCTTGCTGGGCCCCGGGGCCAGGTGGAGGGAGCCGAGGCCGTGGCCTCTTCGCCGCAGCCCCGCTCCCGACCCCCACCCCGAGTGTCGTGGGCGACCTGGCTGGCCCCAAGGGACGGGCTCCCGCTTCCTGCCAAATCTCGCCCCGTCCTCTTTTGAAACGTCGGCTGGCCCCGCCGCGCCGCAAAGCCCCCTCTCCGTCCAGGCCGGCTGCTCGGCAGGCAACAAGCAGCACCGAACCGCCGCTGGTGCGCACCAACCAAGTGCCCTTCCGAAGCCGTGCCAGAAGCACATCCTGTGGGAGGAGGCTGGCAGGAGTCGGGAGCCTCCTGGGGCAGAGCTGGGCCCGGCCACTCGCCCCGCACCGGCAGCGCCTGTCGCCAGAGGCACCTGCTAGGTGGGCTGTGGGGGACTCTCCGAGCGCAGTCGGCTGGTGAGGGGCAGGCCAGCCCGGTCCCGAGGGAGGGAGGAGGGAGGCACCCTGCTCCGGCGCCCCTCCTCCTCCTCCTCCTCCCCCCCCGGGATTCACACCTGACGCTGCGGCTCCCCCGCAGGCCAAGACCGCCCGCCTCCCGAGGCCTCTCTCCGCCGCCTTAACGGCTTGGCTTTAACCGCTCCGGTTTCCTCGGGAATCTGTTGAAAGCTCCAGGCGACTGTTTTTCTTTATTTTGCTAGCTAGAGAATATAATTTATTATGTAATCCTCCGGGTTTTGCAAACCTGTTAATTTAGGGGGCAGCCATTTCTCTGAAGAGCTGGTGTCTTTCAAGTAGCAAGCACTTGTATGATTTTTTTTTTTTTACGTTGCATTAAACTCATTTTATTTAATCTGTTATAACTTATGTGTATGTTTCCTCTTCTGCTTGTCCTCTTATTTTTTGTTAAATCCATCAGCTGTCTTGTCTCATGGAGTGTAAAAATCCTCTTCTACAAGGGACTCATTTTACAGATGTTTCCTCCTTGTTAATATTTCTAATTAGGATGGAGCGAAGGTTGCTAGTGGGAAACAAAACCTCTTGGATGTACCAAGAACTTCTGGATCGTCCCCCCCCCCCCCCAAAAAAACTTGACTTTTATAAATACATCTCTGGGGCCAAAAGCACTAAACAACTCCGGCAGATTCCTTTTGGGCACAAACCAGCTGGAAGGGTGGGAGAGATTTCAGGGAGCCCTGAGGGCGAAACCCCTGGCTTTGGTCATCCACCCAATTCAGAGGAGAGTGAAGCCGGATTGATCAGTCTGTGTCGATGGAGGCAATATTTATGTTTCTGTGTATTATATTTGTGTCCTCGGATGGCAAGAAAGTGGGGATCTACTGGTCTCTAGTGGCTGTTGGGCTCTGTTGACCGTGATGGAAGCCAAGGCCAGCATCTGCTGGAGGGCCACAGTTAGAGACTCCTGCTGTAGACCTTTGGTCTGATCCAGCAAAGTATGCCTTATCTCCTCATATGGGTCAGTTGGCACTTAAGAACACAAGAACAGCCCTGCTGGATCAGGCCCAAGGAAGCCCGTCTAGTCCAGCACCTTGTTTCGCACAGTGGCCCACCAGATGCTGCTGGAAGACACAGACAGGAGTTGAGGGCCTGCCCTCTCACCTGCCATTACTCCCCTGCAACTGGGACTCAGAGGCATCCTGCCTTTGAGGCTGGAGGTGGCCCACAGCCCTCCGACTGGTAGCCATTGATAGACCTCTCCTCCATGAAGTCATCCAAACCCCTTTTAAAGCCATCCAGGCTGTTGGCTGTCACCACATCCTGTGGCAGAGAGTTCCACAAGTGGATCACGCGCTGTGTGAAAAAGTGCTTCTGTCCTAGACCTCCTAGCAATCAATTTCATGGAGTGACCCCTGGTTCTAGTGTTGTGTGAGAGGGAGTAGAATTTCTCTCTGGCCACTTTCTCCACACCATGCATGATTTTATAGACCTCTGTCATGTCTCCCTGCAGTCATCTTTTTCCTAAACTAAAAAGCCCCAGGTGTTGTAGCCTTGCCTCATAAGGAAGGTGCTCCAGGCCCCTGATCATCTTGTTTGCCCTCTTCTGCACCTTTTCCAGTTCTACCATGTCCTTCTTTAGATGTGGTGACCAGAATTGTATGCAGTACTCCAGGTGTGGCCGCACCATCATTTTGTATAAGGCCATTATAATAGTAGCCGTTTTACTTTCTATCCCCTTCCTAATGATTTCAAGCATGGAATTGGCCTTTTTCACAGCTGCTGACACTTTCAACGCGCTGTCCACCACGACCCCAAGATCCCTCTCCTGGTCAGTCACTGACAGCTCAGATCCCATCAGCATATACTTGATGTTGGGGTTTTTCTTCCCCTTACTTGCCACAAGAGTTCCCATGGACAGAAGCAGTCTACCTTGGTGTGCCAGCTGCAGGATCAACAGCCAGAGGGTATCCTGAAATGGGCCTCTTGGTCGGATCCTCCTTGTATTATGATTAATTATTACATTTTTATACCTCCCCATACAAAAAGGTCCCTGGGCAGTTCACAGTTTCTTAAGCCTGAGCACAGAGCATCACTTGATTAAGCCAAAGTCCTTGAAAAGGGTTTGGGGAGCTGAACACATACAGTGAGGGAAATAAGTATTGGATCCCCTGCTGATTTTGTCCGTTTGCCCTCTGACACAGAAATGACCAGGCTATAATTGGAATGGTAGGTTTATTGTAGCTGTGAGAGACAGAATAACAATAAACAAACCCTCAAAAGCCCAGTGCCCAAAAGTCAGCGATGGATTTGCATTGTAGTGAGGGAAATAAGTATTCGATCCCCTATCAACCAGCAAGATTTCTGGCTCCCAGGTGTCTTTTCACTATATGCAGGTCACGAGCTGAGATGAGGAACACCCTCTGTAAGGGAGTGCTCCTAATCCCAGCTTGTTACAGTACCTGTATAAAAGACACCTGTCCATAGAAGCAAGCAATCACTCAGCTTCCAAACTCACCACCATGCCCAAGACCAAAGAGCTGTCGAAGGATGTCAGGGACAAGGTTGTAGACCTGCACAAGGCTGGACTGGGCTACAAGACTATCGCCAAGCAGCTTGGTGAGAAGGTGACTACAGTTGGCACGATCACTCGCAAATGGAAGAAACACAAAACAACTGTCAATCTCCCTCGGTCTGGGGCTCCATGCAAGATCTCACCTCGTGGAGTTGCAATGATCATGAGAACGGTGACAAAGCAGCCCAGAACGACACGGGGGGAACTTGTCAATGATCTCAGGGCAGCTGGAACCATAGTCACCAAGAAAACAATTGGTAACACACTACGCCGTGAAGGACTGAAATCTTGCAGTGCCCGCAAGGTCCCCCTGCTCAAGGCAGCACATGTACAGGCCCGTCTGCAGTTTGCCAATGCACATCTGAATGATCCAGAGGAGAACTGGGCGAAAGTGTTGTGGTCAGATGAGACCAAAATCGAGCTCTTTGGCATCAACTCAACTCGCCGTGTGTGGAGGAGGAGGAATGCTGCCTATGAGCCCAAGAACACCATCCCCACCGTCAAACATGGAGGTGGACACATTATGCTTTGGGGGTGTTTTTCTGCTAAGGGGACAGGACACCTTCACCGCATCGAAGGGACGATGGATGGGACCATGTACCGTCAGATCTTGGGTAAGCACCTCCTTCCCTCAGCCAGGGCATTGAGAATGGGTCGTGGATGGGTATTCCAGCATGACAATGACCCAAAACACACAGCCAAGGCAACAAAGGAGTGGCTCAAGAAGAAGCACATGAAGGTCCTGGAGTGGCCCAGCCAGTCTCCAGACCTTAATCCCATAGAAAATCTGTGGAGGGAGCTGAAGGTTCGGGTTGCCAAACATCAGCCTCGAAACCTTTCTGACTTGGAGAGGATCTGCAAAGAGGAGTGGGACAACATCCCTCCTGGGTTGTGTGCAAACCTGGTGGCCAACTACAAGAAACGCCTGACCTCTGTGATTGCCAACAAGGGTTTTGCCACCAAGTACTAAGACATCTTTTGTGAAGGGATCGAATACTTATTTCCCTCACTACAATGCAAATCCATCGCTGACTTTTGGGCACTGGGCTTCTGAGGGTTTGTTTGTTGTTATTCTGTCTCTCACAGCTACAATAAACCTACCATTCCAATTATAGCCTGGTCATTTCTGTGTCAGAGGGCAAACGGACAAAATCAGCAGGGGATCCAATACTTATTTCCCTCACTGTAGCAGTTGACCTGGCTGCACCAAAACCCACTCCTGCTGGCGGTAGCCTTCCACACTCTGAACAAAGAAGAAAACGCCAGCATACGGGGGCAGCCCCCTGCCGGCTGCGGTTGTTTGATGGGAGCCCGAAACCTGTTACCTCGCTGGCCTTGGGGGTCAGAGATGCAACTATACAAATGTGCAAAGGTACATGGACGAAAGAAGAGTCTGCATGTGACCATCTAGGTGGCTGGAGAATCTTTTTGGGGGGGGGGTTACCTCTATGGGTCCATTAATGGTAAACCAAAAAACCAACTAGATACATACATGCAAGTTGTATTAAAAGTGAAACAATCAAATGTATATAGTGATATGGATAAATGATATAAAGTATATCAATAAGATTTAATGATCAAACATCAACATACACGTACGAATAATAGAACAGTATAATATTGTGAACTATGTGAACACAACAGCTTTCTGGTAGTATTTGCTATTTCGGTAATTTTTTTCAAGTGTTCAAAAAGGTTCAGTTCTTCACAAAATGTAAACCGCGTCTTCTTTCTGCTTCTGTGCTGAAGTGTAGACCCTTCTCAATGGGAGTCCACAAGGTGTCTCCCAACACATGGCCATTCTAAAAAATGCCCATATCCACCAATAGATATAAAGGGCTATGAGGCCATTGATTTATCATATAAGAAATCAATTATTATGACAGTATCAATACACATATTGGTGAATTTGGGCATTTTTTAGAATGGTCATATGGTGGGAGACGCCTTGTGGACTCCCATCGAAAAGGACTAGTAGCTGTTGCTAGACCTGTCCTCCATTAATTTGTCTGAGCCCCTTTTAAAGCCATCCAGGTTCGTGGCGATCACCAGATTTTGTGGCAGAGAATTCCATAGATTAATTCTGCACTATGTGAAAAGGTACTTTCTCCTGTCAGTCCTAAATTTCCCAACCTTCGGTTTCATGGGATGGCCCCTGGCTCTAGCAGCGCGAAGAGAGGGAGAAGAATTTCTCTCCCCCACCCCACACTCCAAGCATAATTTTATACTCCCCCCCCCCACTAAAAAGCCCCAGGTGTTGTAGCCCTGCCTCCTAAGGAAGCTGCTCCAGGCCCTTGATCATCTGGGTTGCCCTCTTTCTGCACCTCTTCCAGTTCTGCAATATCCTTAAGCTTTATTTATTTATTATTTATTAAAAGATTTACTATACTGCCCAATCCACAGACTCGGGGCGGTGTACAGGCAAGAACAGCATCCGAGATTTAAAATGTAAAAAGAGAGAGAGATTTAAAGGGCAAATGCCTGGCGGAAAAGAAAAGTCTTCAATAAGATCTTAAAGGCTGAAAGATATGGGGACCAGAACTGCACACAGTACTCCACAGCCCTTTGAGGATAGGGAACCATTTATGCCTTTTAATTCTATAAAGTAAAACTGAAGTGTGCCATTGAGTCACTGCCATCGAGTCACTCCTGGAGCCCACAGAGCCCTGTTGTGTTTTTTTGGTAGAATACAGGAGGGGTTGGCCATTGCTTCTTCCCACGCAGTCTGAGATGATGCCTTTCAGCATCTGCCTATATCGCTGCTGCCCAGGTCTGGGAAACATACCAGTGGGGATTTGAACGGGCAACCCTTGGCTTGCTAGTGAAGTCATTTCCTTGCTGTACCTGGCGGCTTCCTCATTATTATTATTTCATTTTTATACTGCCTGATATGTATATCTCTAGGCGGTGTACAGAATTTAAAATATTTTAAAGTCACAAATTAAAATACATGACAATAAGAACAATAAAATTATTAAAACAAGGTTTTGTTTTTTTTTGACATTGTTGAAATTAATTCTAATTAAAAGCCTGAGGGAACAGGAGGGTCTTGAGGTTCTTCCTGAAAAGAAACAGAGGAGGAGATGAATATTTTTGCACGGTGTCCTTCATCTTATTCCCTCCACATCTGGAGTACACCTTTGGTCACCGTATCTTAAGAAGGATATTGTAGAACTGGAGAAGGTGCAGAAGAGGATGACCAAGATGACCAGGGGCCTGGAGCACCTTCCTTAGGAGGCAAGGCTACAGCATCTGGGGCTCTTTACCTTGGAAAAGAGGCAACTAAGGGGAGACATGATTGAAATGTATAAAATGATGCATGGAGTGGAGAGGGTGGATAGAGAGAAGTTTCTCTCCCTCTCTCACCACACTAGAACCAGGGGTCACCCCATGAAACTGAAGGTTGGGGAATTTAGGACCAACAAAAGGAAGCATTTTTCCACACAGCGCATAATTAATCTATGGAATTCCTTGCCACGGGATGTGGTGATGCCCCCCCCAGCTTGGATGGCTTTAAGGCTTAGATAGATTCATGGAGGACTGGTCTATCAGTGGCTACTAGTCTGGTGGCTGTGGGCCACCTCCAGCCTCAGAGGCTCAATGCCTCTCAAATACCAGTTGCCGGGGAGCAACAGCAGGAGAGAGGGCATGCACATACCTCTTGCCTGTGGGCTCCCCAGAGGCATCTGGTGGGCCACTGTGGGAAACAGGATGCTGGACTAGTTGGGCTTCCTTGGGCCTGATCCAGCAGGGCTGTACTTATGTTCTCTTATTTCAGCAGGAAGCTTATTCCAAAGCCCTGGGTCAGCCACAGAGAAATCCTGGTCCTGGGTCACCACCAAATGAGTATCAGGCGGCATGGCTTATGACAAAAGAGGTGCTCTCTCAAACAGCCTGGACCCAAGCCATTAAGGGCTTTATAGGTAATAACCAGCACTTTGTATTTCACCTGGAAACATATTGGCAGCCAGTGCAATTCTGGAGAAAGCTGATAGAAAGCCTTCCTGGCCCCTACCTCAACCTGAGAGACCAGGGAAAGTTTGGGATCCAGGAACACTCCCAAGTTACGTACCTGATCTTTCAGGGGGAATGGAACCCCATCCAGAACAGGCGTATCTAAACCATCTCTTGGCTCCTGACCCCTCATAGTCAGTACCTCCATCTTATTTGGATTCAACTTCAGTTTGCTATCCCTCATCCAGCCCATTACTGCCTCCGGGCGAGCATTTAGGGAAGATATGCCATTTCCTGATGAGGTCAGCATGGAAAAGTAAATCTGGGTATCATCAACATATTGATAACACCCAGCACCAAGCCTCCTGATGGTCTCTCCCAGCAGTTTCATGTAGATGTTAAAAAGCATTGGAGACGGTATGGAGCCTTGTGGGACTCCACACTTCAGTTCTCGCTTAGCGGAACAACAGTCTCCAAGCAACACCATCTAAATTCTGCCAGAGAGGTAGGAGCGGAACCACTGTAAAAGAGTGCCACCCAATCCCACCCTCCTCAGGCGGTCCAGAAGGATACCGTGGTCAATGGTATCGAAAGCCGCAGAGAGATCCAAAAGGACCAGCAGAGTCACTATCCCTCTGTCAATAGCCAGTTGGAGATCATCCATCAGGCCGGCCAAGGCAGTCTCAACCCCATAGCCCACCCAGAAGCCAGTTTGAAATGGGTCTAGAGATAATCCGAAACTGCCTGGAGCTGAGAGGCCACCACCCACTCAACCACCTTGCCCAACCATGGAAGATTAGAAACAGGTCTTAGCTAACCCTGAGGGATCCAGCGTAGCTTTCTTCAAGAGTCATCTAATAATAGCCTCCTTAAGACAAGGAGGCATCCTGCCCTTCCTCCGGGAAGCAGGTATAATCTCTACCAGACCGTCTCTGGCATAATATGATGATCCGATGCGATCAGCCAGGTTGGGCCAGGGTCAAGAGAACAAGTTGTAGGGCGCACGGTCCGAGGCAGTTTGTCCACTTCCTCAGGAGTCGCCAACTGAAGGCGATCCAGTCTTAAGTTGCTGGACTCCTCCGCAACAGACTCCGCAGTAACTGTGGACTCCAGCTCGGCCCGCATCGGAGAGATTTTATCCGCAAAAAAACTGTTAAAGACATCACAGCGAGTGACTGGTGGTTCCAAGTTTAAATTCAAGGGGGAGGGGGCTCATTCCAGCCCCCTCACAACCCTAGACCCCTCAGCTGGACCGGAATTTGCGGAAGCAATGCGGGCAGAAACGAACTGCTTCTTTGCTGCCCGTCCGGCCAGAGCCTAGCTCTTCAAATGTGCTCGGTGTTGTGCCCAGTCCGACACTTGCTCTCCTCTGATGGTCTACCTCGCCACTTCAGCCCAACACAAACATCAAACCGAATAGTGAATTCGGTTCGAGTCATTCAGCCTAATACCAGCAGGTGGTGCTGTTGTACAAGAAACCCTCATCCGCTGACCTGGAGGTGGGCCTGGTGGACCTTTCGGGCTGCTTGAGATTGACCACCACAGTCGGACCAAAAAGTGTGAAATTGGGCCTGGTCTGAGAAGAGAACGAGGGCAGGGCGCTGGAATAGACGCGCGTCTGCTGCCATCTCCCTCCCTCAGTACTCTCCCCTTCTGGGTCAAATGTAAATTGCATATTGCAATCCACTTGGGGCAGAGACTGGTCCTCTTGGGTGGGCTGCTGGACCCGGACAGACCCTTGGCCGAGGTATTTTGATAAAGCGGTGGGAGTCGGGCTCTGGGTCATGGAGTCAGTGTGATCACCGGGTGGAGAACTGGATTGGTGAGAGAGTCTCTGAGCATGTGCAGAGGGTGTGGCCCTCACCGCTGACTTCAGCCTGTTAGGATGAAGGAGCAGGGGGCAGATGGCAGAGCCCAGATAGAACCGTGTGGAAGAAGAGTCTCACACGGGGCTGGACCAGTCCACAGAGCAGCCTGTTTATGGTGTCTCAATAGAACCTCCAGTTGCAGAGGCAGTCTGGCTCTGAATACCAATTCCTGGAGGTGTCACCTTCACACATCTCACTTGTGGACTTCCCAGAGTCCTCTGGCTGTCCTACTGCTGGAAGGCGGGTGCTGGGCTGGATGCAGCCATCCTGTTCTTGGACATTCTTAAGGCTTGTGGCAGGGGTGGGGGGGGTCTTGCTCTGTCTGTGTGTGGAGCCGAATTCTTGCCAGCAGCAGCTGAGCTGGCCGGCCTGTGTCCGGACGCTACGGCTCCTTCAGCCGGCAAGGGAGGGCTTGCACCACGGCCGAATCCGCCCCCCCATCCCTGGCCTGCAGAATGTCTGAGCGCAGGAAGGGAGTTCGGCAGCGGCAGCCCCCAGGCGGCAGCCGCTGGTGGGGTCCCAGCTGGGCCATCCTCTGCTTCGGAAGCACCAGGCCGAGGGCCAAGGCGGCCGTTGCCTGCCTCTCGCCAGCCCCAGAGGACGGGGAATCTTGGCATGGGGGGCCTTTCCGTGCTCCGGAGCGTCAGACCAGTGTTTATCCTCTGGCCGAAGGGGAGACGTTGAGCCGCTTCTGGGGAATCTCAGGGGCTCTCTGCAGGGTGCGGCTGACGCACGCCCCTCGCTGGGAGGGACCGCAGTCTCCCGCCCCGCCGGCCTGGCCAATGCCTCCGCGGGCGCTGCGGCCGCTTCTGCTCCTGTCAAGGCGCCGGCGAAGAAATCCAAGCGGACGACGCTTGAGTCCCCCGACGGGCCAGTTTTCTGCTCGGAGGCCCCAAGAGCCGAATTCTGCCCCACCGGCCCCTCCCCACCTCGAAAGGAAGCCCTTTCACCCTTTGGGTTGTCGGGGTGGGGCAGAGGCGGCCTCAGCCTGCACCTTCGGCCAGGCAGCCCTCCTGGAGCAGCTCTTGCGCTCACGCCCCACAGCTTCTCTTGACCGCTCGGCCGACCCTCCTGCGCCCCCCCCACCCCCCCGCGCTTGGGGCCGGCTTGCTCAACCACGGGAGGAAGTTGCAGTCGGAAGAGAGCGCCGGCTTCCCTTTCCAGCGAAGCGCTTGCGGGCTCTGCGGAGGCCTCTGTGGAGCTCCGCTGCTGCTGCTGCCGCCGCCTCTCCTCTCCTCCGGCCCGGCCTCTGCAGAGCAGACTGTGGCCTGAGGGGGCGGCACTTTGCGGGGGGAGTCGGGGCTCTTCCTGGGGGCTGGAAGCCGCCTGAGCAGGAATCCGGGGGCTGTTGAGCTGGCCTGGCTGGATGCCAGGCCTCGGTCCGGCCACGGGAGCATCCGTGCGCATGCAGCAGCAGCAGCAGCAGCAGCCGCCCAGGGCTGCCAAGGGCACATCCCTTTGCTGTTGGGCACCAAGGCTGAGCCAGGCCGCCTTCTGGCTTCGGAAGGAGCTCCGCCTGTTCCCTGGAGTCTGCTCTGCATTTCCGCGCGGCAAACGCCTCTGTCTTTCCTTTGGAAGCCGGCCGGCTGGCATGGCGCGCCCCCCCCCGGGCCGGACTGCCCCCCAGCGCGCCTGCGGTTTGGCCAAAGGCCCCACGGCCAGAAGCCGCCTGGCGCCCTGATATGCAGCGCTCCCCGGAGACCGGCTTCCTCGCCGGGTGCCGTCCGGGCAGCGCCTCTGTGTGGCTCAGCCAAGGGAGGCCCATCGGGAGCGCCGCTGGCTTCTTGGGCTGGAGCAAGGCGCCCCGCCAGACCCCGAGCCCCCCCGGGGTGGGTGGCTTTCGGGCCTTGTAAAGGTGATGCGTTTATGAGTTGTGTGTGTAATATATATATATTTATAGACGCATCTTCTTGCAAACGGGCTTGGATTCCAGCATCAAATATGGTGAGGAATTTGCTCCTGGCGCTGCCGGGGAGCTGGTTGTGGGGCTTTTGTTGTCGTCCACGGAGGGAGGATGTTTGAATCACCTCTTGCCAGTGGAGCGGAGCGGACGGGAATCCGGGATGGCCGGTGGCCCACTCAGCCGAGGACGCTTCCGCGCGGACGGCGCCCCTCCTGTGCTGGCATCCGGGCATGTTTTCTGGTGGCGTCTCCCTAGTCAAGCGCGGGCGGGCTGGACGTTTTAGGAAGCAGAAGCCTGGTGGCTCACGCAACTTCGCCAACTGACCCACTGGGAGACAAATCAAGCCCCGACGCACCCAGCCGGCAGCAAAATATTTAGACAAAAATCTGAGTCAGTTTTTCCAACACCCCCACCCACCCCGCCCGCATGGGAGCGTTCCCCGTGCTCCTGGGCTCCTTCCCCCCCAGAGGCATTTCTGGCTGTCCCCTGTTGGAAACGGGAGGCTGGGCTACAGGGACCAATCCTGCAGGACTTATCAGACGTTCTTAGAAAGGGAACAAAAGTCAATGTCTGGAGGAAAGGTCCCCCGACGGCAATTAGCTGGGAGAGCGGAATAGAGCCTCCCTCTTCAGAGGCAGTTATCTTCAAGGCTGGGCATAAAGAACAGAGAGTTGCTGTCCTGCCTGGTGGCTCTGGTCCGGCCATCTTTGAAAGCAGGCTACCAGCCACCTCGGTCTTATGGAAGGTGCAGACAGACCCACCCATTCGTCCTGAGAACTAAGTGGAGCCTCCATGTCCAGCAGGAGTCTACCTCTGAATGCCAGTGGCTGGGGCTGAAATACAAGGGAGGGGGCTGCTCTCCTCGGGCCTTGGGCTGGCGCTGGGCTCCCTCTGCAGGCCTCCCTGGCAGGGTGAGTCACACGGAGGGCCTCGAGGCCCAGGCGCCTGGCTCTGGAAACCAGGTGAAAAGGCAGTGGGGCAGATCCTGTTTCTCAGGTTCAGACATGAGGCAGCAAAACAGAGGCTGGTGGGGGGGGGAGTCCCTCCTACCTGCCGTGGCCAGTTTTGTATGGCAAGCGGAGAATGACGCGTTGGCCTCACCTTGGATGACTTCCGAAAAGGAGGCCAAAGGTCCTTCTATCTTGTCCTGCCCCCTGCTTCCAAGAGGGGGCAGCCAGGGTGGCTCCAGGATGCCCCCCCCCAGCAGAAGCTGAAGGCCACAGCCTTTCCCTCCCAGTCGCACTTCAGCGGTAGACTGCTGCTGGTCATGGAGGTTCTATTTAGCGGTTGCAGCCATGGACACTGGAAGAGCCCTGCTCCGATGAGCCAAGAGCCCCCCCCATCTAGTCCCAGCACCCTGTTTCCAACGGGGGACAGCCAGCCTGCCTCCTGGAAGGAGCCCCACACGCAGGAGCTCCTGGAGCAAGCATCCCTCTCCTGCAGCCTGTCTCCGCCCAGTGGAAGTGTTGCTTCAAAGGGACGCTGCTGCTGCTGCCGCCTGTGACCCTCCATGCATTCCCCCTCCCTCCCTCCCTCCCTGAGGATAAGCCCAGCAGGGAGGAGGGCAGGTGGGGCAGAGGCGCCCTGTGGGGTGGTGAGCTCTGGGTGAACCACCCCGCTCTTTCGCCTCCTGGCCTGCAGAGGGTCTCTGGGTTGCCCCGGAGGGAGGCCTGTGGCCGCAGTAGCCCCGGAGAGGCTCTCTCGGGAGGCCAGACCTTGAGCAGCCTCCTCCTCCTCCTCCTCCTCCTGTGGTGTCCCGGGATGGGATGTCCCAAATTCCTCCTGTCTTGTCTGTTTACAGCACCTCGGGTGACGCACAGGAGGGCGTGAGCTGCTGGGAAGGCCGGGCTGGGCTGGGCTGGGCCGGGGTCGGGTCGGGTATAAAGCAGCCAGCCTCTGGCCCGCTTCCCCCAGACCAGCGCCTGCCCCGCCCAGCCCACCAGGGGAGCCTTGGGGCCCGCGCCTCTGCCCATGGCCAGCCTGCCTGCCCGGGCCTGCGCTCCAGCCACCCTGATGCTGCTGCTGCTGCTGCTGCCGCTGCTCCCGGAGGTGCAGCCCAGGCCCCATGGTGGCGGGGCCCCCCTCGACGCCCGGCTGGAGCTGGAGGCCATCAAGCAGAGCCTCCTGGCCCGGCTGGGCCTGCAGCGGCCACCGAGGGTCCGGCGGCCACTGAGCCAGGAGGGGCTCCCGGAGGCCAGCCAGCTCTACCGGGAGACCCTGGCCCAACTCCCAGGCAACCGCAGCGGCGCCCCGGCAGGGCTGGAGACCACGACGAGGACGACGACTCTGCACCTCCTGAGGCCAAAGCGTAAGTCGGCCTTCTGCAGGGCCATGCGGTGGGGGCCCCCTCGACCCTCAGCGTGGCCCCCTGACCCCCTGGGGGAAGCCAGGCAGCCCCGGCCTCCGCACACCCCGCTGGCAGCACCCTGCGGAGGCGCTGGGTTCTCGCTGCCGAGTGCTGTGCTTGGCCCGGCGGGGCCCGGGGTCTCTTTCCGGGCCTCGGAGCCCGCTTGGGCCCCTGCTGCGGTCAGGCAGGGGTGCGCTGCCCTTCCCGGCGCTCTGAGGAGGGGGCCCTGCTGGGGTCCGCAGCACTGCGGGCGTTTCCTTGCCCAAGTGGCCCCCGCTGCCAAAACAGGGAAGAGCACTGGGGTGGGAAGGGGTTGCCTTCCCGAGAGAGAGGTGGCCTGCCTTCTCCTTGGGGGGCAGACTGGTGTGACCTCCCCTCGCTCTAGGGACACACACACACACACACACACACACACGCCGGTCTCTCCTCCTCCTCCGCCTGGTCCTCAGAAGCCAATTTGCAAGGGCTACTAGCCTCGGCCCCATGTGGCAAGCACTCCCTTGCCGCAGCAGCAGACTTGTGGGAACTCTCACCCTGGGGAGGGTGTCCAGTCCAGGGCTGGGAGTCTGGGGGGGAGAGGACCCTGGGGGGTCCTGGGGGGGGGGACTACAACTCCCAGGGTTCTTTGCGGGCAGGGAAGCCAGGACAGTGAAGCTGGACCAAACCCAGGCAGGGCTGTAGGCCTGGAGACCCCCCCGCCCCCCCGCTGCTCTCTCTCTGTCTCTCTCTCTCTGGGCTGCGTTGGGTTCTTCCTCCAAAGTTCTTCATGCTGTCTGCAGAGCTGGCTCCCCAGTTTGGGTGGGGCGTTGGGGGGCCTGCTGGGGGGGGGCTACATCCACACCACAGAGCCTCCGACCCGTTTAGCCCTCGCTCCCACTCTGTGCCGGGTTGCTAGTTCTCCAGGGCTAGCCGGCACTCTCTGGGAATTGGGACCTGGCACCAGCTGCGGCAGCTCTGGAGAGCAGCATTGCGGTGGGGAGGCTGGAGGGGCTTGTTGTGAGGAAAGAGACACCTCCAGGAAGGAACCGCCTCCGTCCGAGCCGGCCCCCCTGCCTCCGGGAGCCTCCGCGGGGGGGGGGTGCTGCTGCTGCTCAGGGGCTTAGCAAGCGGGGAGGGGGCCCAGAGACAAGGCTTTAAAGTGCCCCCCCTGCGCCCCCCCCCGGAGCTCAGCTCATGAAGTAAAGAAATCTGAAAGGAGGCCGAATCGTTGCAAGTCGTTGAATGGCACTAGAGAAAGCCAGGCTGTTCGGGTCGCTCCGGGTCTTAACATTCGCGTCAGTTTCGGAGGATGAAATATCCAACGGGAGGAAGCCCAGGCGGGTGCCCGGCTGGGGGAGTCCGTCATGTGACTTTTCCTCGGGGGGCCCCCCCAAGGCAATGGGCCCCCAGACAACAGTCTCCCCTTGCCCTGTTATCGTGAAGCCCCTGGTGGTGGTGCTGCTGCTGGGGGACCCAGGCCTCTCCCTGCCCTTCCTCAGCCAGGGATCCCAGGAGCCTTTGGGGCTGGGTGGGGGGGCCCTTCCCCCTGGAGACGCCGCCGAGAGGGCCCTTCTGCGGGCAAAGCCTGTGCCTGCCTCTCCCTCACGGCTTCTCCTCCGCCTCTCTTTGCAGTGGAACCGATGGATGAAGCCTTGGCCAGAAGCCTTCAGGCTGCAGACGGGCCCCTCGGACGCTTCTACAGCCTGGAGCTCAACAGGACGGCGGCCCTCCGGCAGAACCTCGGCGTCCTCCGGGCCGAGCTGCCCCTCTTCAAGCAGCTGCTGGGCCTCCCTCAGCCCAACGCCACGGGGGGGCCGATGCGCGTCAAGGTCCACAGGCTGGCCGGCGGGGGCAGAGCGGCCCCGGAACCCCTGGCCTCCTCCCGGGGGCTTCCGGCAGCCTCCAGCCTCAGGGCCGCGGTGCAGCAGTGGCTGGCAAGCCCCGAGCAGAGCCTCCGCCTGGGGCTGGAGTTCCCCGCGGGCGCGGCCGCCTTGCTGGACGCCACCCTGGCTGCCGCCGCCGCCAAGGGCATGGTGACACTGGCGGTGGAGACGCGGGAGCCGGGGCGGGTGAGGAAGGCCAGGCAGCTGGACGAGGAGTGCGGGAAGGCCGGGGCCAGGAACTGCTGCCTGCGGACGGTCAAGGTCTCCTTTGAGGCCATCGGGTGGTCCGACTGGGTGGTGGCCCCCAGCAGCTACGCCATGAAGTTCTGCGAGGGCTCCTGCCCCCACAACTACAAGCCGGCCAGCATGCACGCCCAGATCAAGGCCCGGCTGCACAGCCTCTCTGGGGAGGCGCCCGCCCCCTGCTGTGTCCCCTCTGCCTACGAGCCGATGGTGCTGATGCACTACGCCAGCGACGGGAAGGTGGTCACCCAGCTCTTCGACGACATGATTGTCACCGGGTGTCACTGTGCGTGAAGGTGGGGAGGGACCGCGGTGGCAACAGGGAGGCAGGCGCCTTGCCGAAGCTCTGCCTCCCCTCCGGCCACGTTTCTGGTGCAAAGGCTGTGCTTTCGGGGAGGGGCGGAATGTCCCCTGAACCTCCCCCGCTGTGCCTTTATTAGGCCTCGTTGTGGCCCAGCTTGCAGCTCCTTTGGGGTTCTTGGTTTTATGTGTTTGGCTTTCCTTCTTCCTGGAAAGTTGTCCCAGCCATCCAGGGACCCCGTTGACCGGTCATCAGGCTGACGATGTGATCCCTGATGGGCTGGGATTGTCACATTGGTCTCAGGGATCACAGTCTCTGCATGGCCATCCTAGCCAGTCAGGGACCACATTGTAGGGATAGCATGACAGTGATCTCCTTTGCTTCCCACACAACCTTGGTGTGTTAGGTCATGTCGGATGGAGGGGGAGAAGGGACCCTGCCCCTCAGCCTTCCCATGAGAGTCGTAAGCACTTTACACACCAAAAGGGCTTTATTTATAAGTGCCTAAATAAATAATGATGATGATAATCATAGTAATAAATTCTGCAGCCCTTTTGATGTACCTGTTAGAGAGGGATCTTGTGCTGTGGAGGCTGTTTGTGGCCACACTCTCCAAGGGCCCATGAAGAACCTCAAACTGTGTTTTGTGTTTTCAGATATTTGTATCCTTTCCTCTTATTTATTTTTAACTTATTCATGTTTGTGTCAAGGGCGTTTTTTTTATTTTGGGTGTTTATCGTTCATGTTATTTATAAAAGAACGTTATCTGTAAAACACAGAAGATGGTAATAAGGAGTGAATAAAATTTCGGGACCAAAAGTCTTGGCCTGGTCTTCTTCCTTTTCTCCTGCAGGGAATTGGCCCAAGAAAGCTTGCTCTGAACTTCTGGTCTGGGGTATGGATACAAGGAGCGGGGTGGGGAGAGACCAAGCTCCTGCAGAGACCGATCTGCATGTCTGAAAGAGCAGGCCTCTTGTCACGCTGATGAGTGTCTGCCTCAGTGCCTCTTCCTATGTCTTCAGAAAAACCAGCATTTTAAAAACCACCTCCAGATAAGCTAGAATTCGCATCACAAAGCCTGGTTTGTGTGTGGAGTGGGTCCAAGGCTCTCCGAGGGACTTCCAGGTAGGTCTGGCTGGTGTGTGAACGCACACACTCTCTCCTGGAGGAGATTCTCGGGGCAGAAGCCCTGTGTGGGGAGCCTCCAGAAACTCAGTCGCCTCCGGAAGGGACTGGAGGGTGTTTGTTCTCACTGCAACTGGATCCCCACCGAGGTCAGTTCCAAGTCTTTGGAAGCAGGCACACACGCTACCCCCCCCCCCAAATCGGGCTTTTCCTGCCGGGTGTCACTTCGTCCCGATTTATGTGCGAGTTTTTAAACTCTTGATTTACTCCGGAGTTTTTGGAGATCAGTCACAGCAGGCGTAAGTCTGCCCCCATTAACGTGATTGGCGCGAGGCCAGGAGCAGCTGCCCAGAAGAGGCCAAGCGTGGAAGGCGCCCTTTTCTGCTCTTTGGAGGGGCCAGATCATCCCAGACGGAAGGAGGAGAGAGGCGCTGCAGCCTGCAGAGAGAGGGCTGTCCTTGCAGGAAAGGAGCCAGGTCCCTGGGGAGCCTGGACCTCAAGGCCTGTGGAGGGCCCCGCTCCCCTGCAAACCCAGCCTCCTCATGCTCGGCTGGGACAGACTAAAGAGGATTGGGGGCCCCTCGGGCCTGGGGAGGCCCTGCACTTTGGCCCGGAAGCCCAGGGGTCAGAGCGCCTCTCCCAGGATCTCCTCAGCTCGAAAAGGCCGGAAGGCTTCTTCCCGAAAATGCCAGGCCTGCCCCCACGAAGAGCGCAGGAAGGAGCAACATCCGCTCCGGCAAAAGAGACGCAAGGAGGCAATCCGGGTGCAGAGCGGAGCAGAGAGCCAGAAAGGGGTTGCCAAAGCCGAGGCGCTGCTGCTGAAGGCTGAGCCCTGCGGCTGCGGGGGGGGGGGGGGGGGGCACGTGTGTGTGTGTGAGATATCTCAGTACAGTGTGCCGTCCCGTGGATGTCGACTCCAGGCGCCCACAGAGCCCTGCGGTTTTCTCTGGTAGAACCCAAGAGGGGTGCAGTCTGGGAAACACACCCACAGGGATTCGAACCGGCAACCTTCTGCTGGCTAGTCAAGCGCCACGGAAGGTGCCCCCCCCCCCGATCCCTCCTGTCGTTTCCCAAAGGCCGCCCCGGGGCTCTGTGGTGGCCAGGAATCCACAGCAACTCGAGGGCACAAAGTGGCACCAGACCACAGAGGGTGCTTCAATTCTAGTACCACGAAACCCTTGTGGCCGGTGGGGGTGGGTGGGAGGTGTGGCCCTTGGAAGCGAGTTGGGTGTGCGCCACCTACACCAAAGGAGCAGAGAGAGGGGAGGGGCTGCTGCTCCCCCAAAGCGGCCAGGCTCATTCAGAGTGGCTTCTCTGGACGGAGCCAGAAGGGCCCCCCCTGCCCCCCTCTTGGTCAGGTCTCCCGCCACCACCCAGGACATCTTCCAGTGTCTGATGAGGGAAGCCACTTGGAATGAAATGCAGCCCCATCTTCCCCGCTTGGATGCCATGCAAGCAAATGCTCATTTCCTGCAAAAGGCTGCAGTGCGAATCCTCCTCCCAGCTCTTCGAAACCTTGCAGAGCCACCACTGCCAGTCAGAGCGCACAATCCTGTGCCGGGTGGGCCGAAGTCCGGACTCAGCCGGCGGAAGCTTCCTATGCCCCTTCGCAAGGACTGGTCCGGAGAGCCCTGCTGCCGGATCCGGCCCCAGAAGAAGGCCCATCCAGTCCAGCCTGCTGTGGCCCACAATGCCCCCCCCCGATGCCTCTGAGGAGCCCACAGGCAGGGGGTGAGGGGGGCAGGCCGGCCCTCTCCTGCTGGGGCTCCCCTGCCTCTGGGATGCGGAGGCTTCTTGCCTCTGGGGCTGGAGGTGGCCTCCGCTTCCATGTCCTTGCCCATCGCCCCCCCTACCCTACCCGCAGGGCAGGGCCGTTTTGCAGCAGCAGCAGCGTTGGGAGGCTGTTTTTCTGGAGTGGGTTTTGCTCCTCACGGGAACCTGCCCAGAGTCGTGTGTGTGTCGTCCTGTTACTCCCCCCCCCCCCCCCCGAGACTGAGAGGATGCAGCTGGCCTGCCCCTGAGAGGCAGGATTTGAACGCGGGGCCTCTCCTGGTGCACAGCTCCGTCTCTGCACATGGAAACGGAGCTAGAGAGTCCCATGGGGCAGGGGGCTACCCTTAGCATGTCTCAACCAGTTGGGAACTGGCGCGCGCGTGCGTGTGTGTGAACCCCTCTCCCCACAGCTGGGAGGAGAGCTGGTCTTGTTCGGAGGAGGAGACGGTCCGGCTTGGTCAAACTCCAGCAGGCCACTTGCTAGGCCCCCCCCACTCCTTCCGAGGGACCAAAGTGGGGCTCAGAGCTGCACTTTGGTCATTCTGGAGCCTGGACCAAAAGGCCTTTGGAGCCCCCCCCCACTGCAAGTTAAGCATCGTCCCCCTACACACACACACACACCCCATGACAAAGTCTTTTTGACCTGTGGGGCAACTGGGACAACTCTGCCTGAGCAGAAACCTCCCAACAGGCCGCTTGAGATCTCCCCGCCCGGCTTCCTTCCTTCCTGCCCCCCCCGGCCGAGCACCCGGCGCAGGCCAGGCCACCGGGGAGGTCAGTCTGCCGCGGCGTGGGGGGGGCCCAGGCCCAGGGGTCAGAGCGCCCCTGGTGGGGCTCCGATCCGGCCGCTCCCCCCGTGGCCTCCTTGCCCGTCCTTGGCCTGGCCACCTGGCTCTCCCCTGGCCTTGGAGCTCCTCTCGAGGAGTCCTCCCCTCCCTCCCTCCCTCCCTCCGCCGACTGGGCCCCCTGCCAGAGAGATCTGGCCGACGCACCAGCCGGCAGCAGCCCGGAAGCCCAGTCCAGGCCAGGCACGTGTGCTGCTTCCTCCAGGCTAGCTGCTCATCCCAGACTCCCTCCGGAGAGGATCTTCTCGGGGTTCCCCCCAACGGCCCTCTGGGGCGAGCCTGTACGGGGAAGGGGGTGCCTGGCTCTGCGGGCGACGGACTGGGCCAGGGTTGCATCCGCTCAGCGGCTGGGAGCTCCCCTCTTCTGCCCCCCGGAAGCCAGTGCCCAGCGCCCATGAGGACTAGGCGCTTGCCTGCCTGCCTGCCTGCCTGCCTGCCCCTGAGCCCCTTCCTGGCAAAGCGGCTCCCTCGCCCCTTCCAGCTCATCCTCCCGGCCGGGTGTGGCGCTGACTCACAGGCCAAGGGACGCTCTCAGCTGCCACCTGTTTCTGCCCCGGAGACGAGGCCTCTCTCCTCCTCTCTGCGCGCTCCTCTTTGGGCATATCTCCGGCTGAGCAACCAGGAGGTCACGGAGCCCGAGTTCAGGGAACCTGGGTTGCAGGGGAACCGGCACAGGACAGGGACACAAGCTCACTTCCGCAAGGTGACTCAGACCCAAAGTTCAGGGCTGAGCAGAGAGAGGAGCTGCTGCCATGTCTGCGCAGGGAGCCACCCTCCTCTTGAACAGGCAGCCTCCAAATGCCTCAGGATGAGACCGGCCATGTGAGAGAACAGTGCCCTTGGGCGGCTGAAGCCTGTGTGAGCGCTTGGGCCTCTCCGAGCCCCTTGGCGGCCGCAACCACCCTCGGCGCAGCTGGGCCAGGGGTTGAGAGATGCCCCACAGATGTGGACCAGATGAGCTGGGGGTCCCTGCACTCTCCCGTTTTTCAGGGCACTGCGCTTTCCCGGTGAGTTGCTGGCCATGAGGCGCTACGTTCTCTGGAGAGGCAGGCTGCTGGGACAGTTCACAGGGCCTGGTTCATACCCCCCCCTGCCCCCCCCCTGCCCAGGTGAGGGGGGGCGGTCTCTGGCCACTGCCCTGATCTGTGCGGCCTCCTTGGGGGCCCCTGGAAGACAGTGGCTCCTGTGAGTTACTCGGGTCCTTCCTGAGGGTCTCCGAGGGGCACCTCCGAGTGGGGCATGGATGCCGCTTGCTTGCCCCCTGCTTTGCAGGCAGAAGGCCCCCAGGTCCAGGCCGGGCTTCTCCAGGCCGGGCTGCGGAGGACCCTGGACTGAAACCCCGGGGAGACCGACGCTGCCCTTCTGAGCCGGCAACCCCGGTCCAGACGGGCTGAGCATGGCCCAGCTCAGCAGGCAGCTTCCTGCGCTCTGCTGCTGCACAGGAGCACCCATGCAGAATGCAGCCCTGGCCGCCTCCCAGGCTGCTTCCCAGCGTCCCCTGGAGACGGAGGCCGACCCCCAGAGAGGCCAGGCCAGCCACTCTCTGCAGCTGCGACACACGTCGGCGATCACATCTGGAAAAGAAGAGGAGGCCAAACTTTGGGGAGAGGCCCAGTGGCCGGCCGAAGGGGGAGAGGCAGGGGAGGGCCGGGCCCTGAGCAGCAGCTGGGTTCTGCCTTGCTGGCACCCCCCCCCGCCCAGCGCTGCCCTTTCCCTTCGGCCTCTGGGAGGGTGGGGCGGAGGGCCCCCCTGGAACCCGGGCCCGAGCAGACTCCTGGCTTGTGCTCCTCCCAATGCCGGAAGTGATCGGGTGAGCCGGGTGGGGTGGCTGCAGGGGGCCTGCAGCGGGAGGGAGTCCGGGGTCAGGCTGGCTTTCTAGGAACTGCGCCGCAGGGCGAGGACAAACCGGGGCTGGGCCGAGCTGCTTCTCCTAGCTGGGCCCCGGGAGGAATTCGCCTCCAGCCAGGGGCCCACTTCACTCCCTGCCTCTCTGGGGCCGCCTCGTCCAGCCGTCTCTCGGGGCTAGGGGGTTTTGTTTTTGTTTCAACCCTGCGCAGCTGCTGCGGGGGCCGTCTTGGGTTTCCGCTTCATGGCGGGCGACTGGACCCAAGTGGGGGACCGAACACAGTCTGAGCATTCACCTCGTCTTGCAATGGGCCTTTAACCGGGAAGCCTTCCGCTTGGGATCATCCCCTGGAAAAAGAACATTAAACTAGATGTCCATTGAGTCCAGCATCCTGCTTCCAACAGGGGGCAGCCTGTCATGAAGGTGGCCGCCCTCTCCTGCTGTTTACTGCCAGCATTCGGAGCACGAAGGCGGACTGCTCCTGCAGATGGAGGCTCTTCCTCCCTGTCACAGCTGGTAGAACTTTTGGCAGTGATCTTCCATGAGTGTGTGTGTTCTTTAAGTGCAGACATGGGATGCTCGCCCTCTCTGTCTCCCTAACCCTCACCACGTTTGGAAGGCTGCTTCTGAAGTTCCGGAGTGTGGACCAAAGGGGTGAACCTTGCTTCTTCCCAGGCAGGCAGTCCCAGTTCAGCTCCTGGCAGGACCAGCTCTCAGTGGCCGGTGGCTACGGGCCGCCTCCGGCCTCAGAGGCAGGCTGGATGCCCCTCAATCCCAGTGGCGGGGAGTCACAGCCGCAGGAGAGGGGGCCCGCCCTCCCCTCTGGCCTGTGGGCTGCTCCCCAGAGGCAGCATCTGGTGGGCCATGTGTGGGATCTGGCCCCCCTCCTTGGGGGGTCGGATCCAGCAGGGCTCTTCTTAAGTTCCTCTGTGCGACCAGAGCAGCCCCTCCAGAATGGGCCACACAAGAGGCAGGCAGAACAGCAGCAGCCCCCCCCCACCTCACCCCTGGGCGGGGGGGGGGGTCAAGAGGCTCACATGCGCTGCAGCTGCCTGTGGAGAGCTCTGGGTGTGGGGGTGACGCCAGCGCCCGGCTTCTCTCTTGCGGTGTCGTAAGCAGCGCGCAGGGTCCCAAGAACTGCCCAGCCGACGGGGCTTGGGGTCGTGTGTGGTTTTCTTCCCCAGCAAAACCCACCCCCAACAAAGCCAGCGTTATGGAGCAAATTGCATTGGGTATTTCCTTTTTTCCCCTTTGTTCTTTTTTCAAATTCGATTTTTATTGATTTTAACAATAATGATATTGTCATTCATTACAATATACACAAAAGTGGACTTCCCGCACACCTCTCTTCGTGAATCATCGGCTATAGAGTTTACCCTTGCTATAATAATAATTCAAAACATAAATTTAAACCCTTACAAACACAATTAATCTACCCAACCTGCAGTTTTTTTTACTAAATTTCAAACCCTGCTGTAAAGTCCATAGTAGGAAAAGTCCGGAAAGGGATTTGCTGAAATGTGGTTGTTGGTTTTTTATTGGGGGGGGGGAGATATCTGAATCCCGTTGGGCAGGCAGGAGGTTCAAGCGGATCTTGGGATCCCAGCCAGCGTTTCTGCAAACTGGGATAAATGCTGCTGCTAGAGCAGAGTTGTTAGAGGCAAGCACAGCTCCCTTGGAAGAGGCCTGCTGCTTTGGGGAGTGCTAGTGAGATTGTGCTACACTGGTAGTGATTCAAAATCCCATTGGGCGCCCACGAGCCACATTTGATCCTGGGCCAGGCAACACTTCTGCAAATCAGGATAAGCTTTGCAAGAGCTGAGTTGCCAGCCGAACACAGCTCCCTTGCAAGAGGCCAGCTGCTCTGGATGGTGGTGTGGACTTGAAATCTTGCTTCAAAAGCTAGACACACCTAGTCTCAGCAGGCGGGGGCGGGGCGGGGCGGGTAATAAGACTGAGCTCCCTTTCAGGGCCCTTGAAAGGATTGTGCTGAGCGTGTACATGAAGCTGCACTTTGGACAAGGGGAAATCCCTCCTATGAATACAGAGCGCGATCATTCCCTATTGTCAGTTCCAGCCACTGAAGCGAGGAGGAGTCCAAAGCTCGGCTGACACCCGTGCCGGAGGCCGTCTCCCTCCTTCCTCCTCTTCGCCACCCACGGGTGCACCCCACCCATGGACATGCCAGGCTGGAGGTCCCACCCAGGAAGGAACAAAGGCCCGAGCGGAACCAACGGCCGCCCTCCTCCCCTCTTGGGGAGGGCCGAGTCGGGCCGGCGTCTGGAGATGCCCCTGTGTTTGCAGCCCGGCCAGTCAGGGTGGCTGAGAATCAGGCCAGGTTGGGCCCAGGGCGAGGCCTGCTGGGAGGGGCTGCCCCACAGACAGGCGACATTCTCGGCTTCATACCAGTGCCACTGACTGCCGTCGCCTGTCCTCAAGCACCCCGGCAGCTGGACGTAGTTTGGGGAGGGGCTGAGAGCATCAGAGGGGGCTCATTTGTAAAGTTCCCTGGGGATCTAGGGGGTGGGGGCGGATTTCCCCCACCCCGTCCCTTGATGACGCTGGCCTCTTGCTTTGCCCACCATCACCCCTCCCTCTTAATCCCAGTTTAACGGGGAGAACCGCTACCGTTCATTCCAAGGCTGGAGCAGACGCGGTTCTGTGCCCCTCGTGGTGGTGCCCTCATTGGAAGGCGCTGAGGCTCTTTTTGTGGGGGCTTTGACCAGTGTGGGGAGTGAAATCCACAACGGATTGTGAGGAGCACCAAAAGGATCTCTCCAAACTGGGCGCGTGGGCCGCAAAATGGCAAAAGCGGTTCAATGGCAGCAAGTGTCAAGTGATGCACATTGGGGCAAAAAACACCAACTTCACATCTCTGCTGATGGGGTCTGAGCTGTCGGTGACGGACCAAAGGAGAGAGATCTCGGGGGTCGTGGTGGGCAGCTCCTTGAAAGTGTCAACTCAGAGCATGGGAGGTATGGAAATGGCCCATTCCATGCTAGGGATCATGAGGAAGGGGATGGAAAATAAAACTGCTAATATCATAATGCCCTTATTAAAAAAACAATGGTGCAGCCACACCTGGAGTACTGTGTACAATTCTGGTCACATCTAAAAAAGGACATTGTAGAGCTGGAAAAGGTGCAGAAGAGGGCAACCAAGATGACCAGGGGCCTGGAGCACCTTCCTTAGGAGACGAGGCTACAACACCTGGGGCTATTTAGTTTAGAGAAATGATGACTGCGGAGAGACCTGAGAGAGCTCTATAAAACCATGCATGGTTTGGAGAAATTGGAGAGAAAGAAATTCTTCTCCCTCTCACACAACACTAGAACCCGGGGTCACCCCATGAAACCAAAGGTTGGGAAATTTAGAACCAACAAGAGGAAGTACTTTTTCACACAGCACATAATTAATCTGTGGAATTCCCTGCCGTGGGATGTGGTGATGGCCACCAGCTTGGATGGCTTTCAAAGGGGCTGAGACAGATGCATGGAGGACAGGTCTATCGATGGCTACTGGTCTGCTGGCTGTGGGCCGTCTCCAGCCCCAGAGGCGAGATGCATCCAAATACCAGTTGCAGGGGAGCAGCAGCAGCAGGAGAAAGGGCAGGCACACACCTCTTGCCTGTGGGGTCCTCGGAGAAACAGGACGCTGGACTAGATGGGCCTGATCCACCAGGGCTCTTCCTATGTTCTTATGTCCATGTGTGTTTTCTGCATGCGGGGAATGCCATCCAAGAAGAACGGGCACAGAGTTGAACACACAAGTAGCACATCTGCCTTTTGGGTTCGTGTTTTATCCTGGGGGGGGGGAACCCCAAACCAAAACAAACAAAAACCAAGCAGAAATTTGGAGCAATGAAATCCAGGAAGAAATTCGGTTCAGGTGAACTTCGAAACTTTGCTAACCATGCATGGCAGTTAAATTACCTTTGGTTCCCCTTCCTCCCCTGCTCACCAGGCAAAGAGGCACCTTTTTAAAGTGGTGGTTTTCTTTATTTAGCAGGGGGAGAGTAACTGGCCCGTCTCCACCCCCAACACAGCATCCCTCCAGTGACTGTGGCTGGTGTCTATCTTTTTAGATTGTGAGCCCTTTGGGGACAGGGAGCCATCTTCTTTATTTATTATTTCTCTATGTAAACTGCTTTGGAAACTTTGGTTGAAAAGCGGTATATAAACGTTGTTGTTGTTGCCCCAATCGATTGGGGGTAATCCTGAATTTTGGTCTGCTCTCCCCTGTCCATCACTGTCTGGAGGCGGCATCTTTAAGGACTCCTGTGAATGGTTAACGGGACATGGTGGAGGCCTCCAGCCTCGTACCTCCTCCAGCAGGTCCCTTCTTATGTTCTTATGGGGTTCATTTCCTCCCACAAGTATCTCACAGTAGGCATCTGGTCTAGAGCGCATGGCCATGTTTAAATGCCCCCCCTTCCCCCCCCCACATCTTGCCTTGAAGGGAGTGGAATGCTGCCCCCTTCAGGCCAAGAGGAGAGTGATTCTCATGGTTGTGTGGCTGAATCTCGCTAAACCAACAACCAACCTCTCGCCAAAGGAGGGCTTCAATGCAGGGGTGCCCACTTCAGCTGCTGCTGCTGGACTACAGACCCCACCATCAGCCATTGCAGCAGGGGATGATGGGAGCTGTAGTCCAACAGCAGCTGGGAAACCTCCAGTTTGGCCACCCTGGTTGAATGCAGCACTTGAGAGACAATTAAGAAGGGGAGAGGGAAATAAACCTGGGTTGCAGGTGAGAAATGAACGGGGGGGGGGAGGTTGCCCTGGGCCATTAGGCAGAGGAGGGGGCACCAGGGGCCTGTCTCTCCTTCCACCCCCTGCAACACCCTGAAAGCAGAAGGCCACAAAATGCAAGCAAAGGTCCCAGTGGAGGGGAAATGTCCCCGTCGGGTCCCAGTCGGGACAGGAGGGGATTCCGGCGTGGCGAGGGGGATGCCCCCGTGGGGCTGTGCGTGTTGGGGGCCGGCGGGGTCACCGATCATCGGGCATAATGTAGATGTCTTCGGCCAGAGCTCCGGGCTCGGGGGTCCCGCCTGGGAGGTTGTAGTTGTAGTAGAGGTCCACAGCGTTGGCATAGATGGGCTGGTCCCCCGGCGGGGCGTCCTCGGCCTCCTGGGTGGGGGCGGGTGGCATCCTGGGGAGAAGGAAACGACAAGCCGTGCTGAGGGCTCTTTGCCGGAGAGACAGCATCCTAGCTCTCTATCGCAGCGCTGGAATCCGAAACAAGGCTTTGGCAAAGCGACCGCCCCCCTGCTGACCACGTAGGGACTGCGGTGGTGTCGGGTGTGGAAGCGCACTTCCCGGATCCGCCGCGACCCCCTTGCAGGGTCTGATCTGGAGAGCGCCCAGGACAAGTTCTCCAAGCAGTGTTTGTGGCCAAGGGGATGAGGCGAAGGTCCCCTGTCCCCCAAGGGGCTCGCCCTCTCCAAAGGAACTCAGCAGGGAGCAGCAGCCGTGGGCCCTGCAGCCGGGGAGTCTATCCGGGCTTCGGCTAAAGCCACACTCGTGGGCCCTTTGCGTCTTTTAAAACACGGACTGGGGTGCTTTTAGAGGGGTGCCCCCCAGGGTTTTGAGGGGGCCCCTCCCCGGGTTGCGAGCCTACCCCCCCCTTTACAATCCATGCCAGTCAGTAATTTGGCCTTCAGGGGGACTGGCAGAAATGCTCAGGGCAAAGGCCCGTCCCGGGGACGCGGGGAGAAAAGCCCACCCACAGTCGGGATTTCTGCACACAGTTCCGAGCACAGGGAAGCCCGGTGGGATCCTGCCCTCTCTCCGACTCCGACAGAGGTTGGTCCTTCTGAGCCCAGGGCGTTCCTGGCTAGGCTGCCTGCAGGGACCTGCAGCCTCCGCTTGGGGAGGTAGCAGCAGCCCCCCCCCCCCCCGAGTCAGACGGATGCTAGCCAGAAGGAAAGCCCCAAGAACCTGGCCCTCACGCTTTCCTTGACGGGGCCCTGCCCGTTTGCCAGACGTGGTCCGTGGCATGCAGGCGGGTTGCTGGAGGTGGCACGGCTTGGCCCCGCCTTCGCCACGAGGCAGTGGGCATCATTTCCCCAGGAAGGAGTGCTGGGAGAGGGAAGAGGCAACTGCCGGGGAATCCCCCCCAGGCCTTTTCCCCGCAGTCAGCTGCAAGCAGAGAGGAGAACTCAGTTGCCTCAGAGGAATGAGATCCGGGGGGGGGGGGTCGCAGAGGAAGGGGGGCTGCGGTGGCCGCGTGTGACCAGGACGGGGACCTTCGCCAAGCAAGTTCCTCTCTGGGACTCGGGGGGCATCTGGGGCGCCACCACCGGCCCTTCTCCTGGCCCAACTGGCTTCCCCAGGAACGGAAGTGGGCACTCCCCCCCCCCCGCACGCCAGAGGCTCTGGGGTGAGGAGGGGGGGGCTGCCGGGCCCCGCCCCCTCCGCCAGCTCTGCTTCCAGACGGAGGCCTCATCCTCCTCGCACACTTCTGACCCCCCCCCAATGAGGGACGCAACACGGCAGAGCCCCCCCAAGCCCACGTGGAACCCCTCAGGACTAGTGGTGGACCCCTCCTGCGTCGTCCCGGGGCGGGTTTCTTCCTGCCCCGTTTCCCTTCCAGAGGAAAGCCACCCCCTGGAGAAGGCCCACCCGTCGCGCCCCACTTGGGGCAGCCAGCAGCAGGAATGGCCCCCTGGGCCCAGCAGGGTCCTCCGCCCTGCTCTGCGGTTGGAGGGGAGACGGCCTGTGTGAGCCCTTCGGGGAGGGGGCCGCTCTGGGGAGAAGAGCCCCCGGCTCCCTCCTGGCAGCATCTCCCAGGCAGGGCTGAGGGAGACCCCCTGCTGCCTGCCCCCTTGGAGGGCTGCCGCCGGGGCCTTGGCCACACGGGGCTCGGCGTCTGCGTCTCCTCCGGAATGGGAGGAAGGGGTTTGTGTGCACATCCCGGCCGGATTGGCCCACAGTCCCTGCAGGCTCTCGGGGAGCGCTTCACACCCCATTCGGGTTTTTCATTGAACCTTAGAGTGCTGCCCCATTTCTCTCCGGGGGGCGAGGGGGAGAGAATCCGTTTTTTGCATCGGTTTTCTTGGGCAACTCCAAACTCGCCGTGAAGCTGAAGCGGTGTGGAAAATGCCCTTTCAGTGGCAGCAGGACCAAGCTCGCTGGACCAAGGGCCTGATCCGGCAGAAGGCAGTTTCCTCTGCTCCCCTTCATCCCACGAAACTGAGGGCCAGAAAAGTTAGGACCATCATAGTTTAGTGGTGAGAGTGCTGGGCTAGGGCCAGGAAGACCCGGGTTCGAATCCCCATTCAACCATGAAACTCACTGGGTGACTCTGGGCCAGTCATGTATCTCTCAGCCTAACCTACCTTACAGGGATGTTGTGAGGATTTTTTTTTTTAAAACTGTACACTGCTCTGGGCTCCTCAGAGGGATATACATGTAATAAATAAATAAACAAACAAATAAATGGGGGGGGGGAGTTAGAGCCGTCATTAACCTATGGAACTCCCTGCCACAGGATGTGGTGATGGCCACCAGCTTGGACGGCTTTAGAGGGGGCTTAGACAGATACATGGAGGAGAGGTCTATCGATGGCTACTAGTCTGGTGGCTGTGGGCTGTCTCCAGCCTCAGAGGCTCAATACCAGTTGCAAGGGGAGAAGGCATGCCCTCAGCTCCTGCCTGTGGGCATCTGGTGGGCCACTGTGGGAAACAGGATGCTGGACTAGACGGGCCTTCTTCTTGGGCCTGATCCAGCAGGGCTGTCCCTATGACTAATCTGCGTACGGGCTGCCCGCCTGCCCACGCCGCCGATCATCCTACTGAGGGAAGCGGATTCCAGTTCCTCAGGAAGAAGATGGACGAGTCCCAGGCGGTGCAGCCACTTGGAGCGCCCTGTGGAATGTGTGGGGACCCCGGCGGCTGTCGCTGCTGAGCTAGAGGGGGGTCCTCTCAAACCTTCCTCTGGCCTTGAGCTGGAAGCCGCCTTGGGCCCCCTGGCCCAGGATGCTGCACACTGGCTGGCAGCAGTAAACAAAGAGAGACCTTTCGCAGGTGGGCTCCCTTTAACCGGGAAGGCTGAGGGCTGAACCTGGGGCCTTCTGAGGCTGGACGCTCCTGTCAGACATGAAGCTGTTAAAACCCGAGTCAGGCCCTGCCTCGGTCCATGTAGTTCGGTTAGCTACTGTCTGCTCTGACGGGCAGCGGCACTTTCCAAGGCCTCAGGCTCCTTTCCCTGGTTCCTGTTTGACTGGAGGTGCTGTCAGGGATGGGGCAAAACACCTCCTCTGCCCCCCAAGTGAGGAAGGTGCTGGCCATGTCAGGGCAGGGGCTTGAATGTCGAGGATGGGCAGGGCTGTGGGGAGAGGGGTCCGCAGGGCCCCCCCCAGGTCTGAGGGGCAAATGTGGATGTTCTGCAAAGGTGCCCTTGATCCCCCCAGAAGGGCACACCCCAGCCGGCCCCTCCGCCGATGGCCCCCTCCCCTCACCTGCTTTTCGACGGCTTGCGGCTGCTGGGGCGTCCCTCCGGCCTCCCTCGGGCCCTGTGGGGCGGCTCAATGAAGACGTTCTCATAGTTGGCGATGGTGTCGTGGTCCGTCTCCCTGCTGGGATCGCCCAGGGAGCGGCTGATGTAGCGTGGCGGCCCGTGGGCTCCCTCGGATGTGTTGGACGGCCGCTTCTCCTGGTGGATGGCGGCCTTCTTCCTCCTGTGGACCAGGAAGCAGGCCACACCGGCTGCGACGAGCACGACCACGATGGGAACAATGACGGCGGCGTAGAGGTATGTGGGCTTGTGGCCACAGTTCTGGGTGTAGAAGGCGGTCATGTTGAAGACCTCCTTGTTGGCATTTGAGCAGAAGACACTGATGGAACAGTTGGGGGGGCCCGTTTCCCGGCACTCATCGGGGAGGGTGCCCAGCACGTCGCAACTGCAGCTCAAGGTGAGAGTCTCCAGGGAGGGAGTGAAAACGCTGCCCGGCACCCCTGTGAGCCGGTTCCCCTGCAGCGCGAGCACCTTCAGCTGGGTGGCGTTCACGAAGAAGTCCCTGGGAAGGCTCTGTAGGCGGTTGTCCTGCAGGTAGAGCTCTCTCAGCCCCTGGGCCTGGGCCAGGAAGGCCGGGGGCAGGGTGCTGAGCTGGTTGCCGGAGAGATCCAGCACCCTTACTTGGCTGCTCAGAGGGGAGGAACCGCTCTTGATCTGGACGATCTCCTGGCGGTGGGCATCGATGCACGTCCAGTTGGGTAACATGGCCGCCCCCCAGTCCAGGACGCCCTGGCTGATTGCCTGTCTCAGCTGCAACGGAGGGCACCAGGTGCTAGAGGGGCGGGCGGGCAGCACCCAGAGGGCCCAGGTGGCCAGCAGCAGCAGTGGCAGCCACATCCTGCAGAGGCACCAAGCAGGAAGGGAGGCACGGTGGGCGGGGCGGGGGGAGATGTGGAGAGGAAGCAGAAGTGGCCCGGGCGGACGGCCTGCTGCTCCCTCTGGGCCCTGGATCGGCACCGCTGCTGGGGTGGCTCTCGGCTGCTGCGGGGACCTGGGGGTCTGCTCCGGGAGGGGGCCGCTTGTGTGTCCTCAGATGGGACCTCTTGGCTGGCGCTTGAGCTGGAAACCGAAATCAGGGATGAACATCCAAGGGAGGGGTCTGAGGAGCTGGGGGTGCTTTTGAACCCAACTGCCGGCCCCCTTGCCCAGCTGGCAGGCCCAGCCCAGAGGGGGGAGCAGCGGCTGCCTGGAGGGGGGCGCTTCCCTTCTCGGTGGCACGGGGTCTTCACGACCCAGAGCCACACACCCCCTGCGTCTGCCCCTGCTTTGGAAAGAGGCCTTTCCTGACACCAGGATCACTTCTGCCACCCATGAACTACACAAAGCAGGGTCTGTGCTGATGGCGGCCCAGGGGGTAGCTCAGGGAGACGGGGGGGGCGTGTGGGTCTCAGGGGGTATATCAGGAGTGAGAGAGAGAATGAACACAATAGGGAGGGGCGGAGCTGGGGGCCCCCGGGGTCTTTGAACCCCTCCGCTCAGTGATAGGGACACCCCTGTGGCGGCCTCTAGTCTGGGTGTGCCTCCCCCCCGCCCCCCCGCTATAGGGCTGCCAACTGCCCCTCATGTCCCTCATTCCAGGGCGGAAATGTTGGTCCCTGGAGGGTCAGCATTTGTCCCTCCTTTCTTCCAGAGAGCATCTCCTTCCTTTGCAGAGACGCCCATGAGACTCAGGCTCCTGGTTCCCGTGGCCTGCACCTCCCCGCCCCCCCCCGCCCAGCCAGCCCCCACAAACGTGTGTCCCTCATTCTGGCAATGAAATGGTGGCTACCCTACCGCCCACCCCCCACCCCCAGCGCCCCTCAGAGCCATACCTTGAAGCCAAACGCTGAGCTTTCCTCTGGTCTCGGCGGCAGCTCTGCTCTTGTTCTCTCTGGGGAGGACGGCATTGCTTGTGGGAAGAAAGGGGAACCTCCAGTTCCCTCTTTCTGGGGAGGTGGTGGGGTGGGCGGGGGAGCTTGCTTTGGGGAACGGCTCTGGCTCCGCTGCTCAGCCGCCGCCTCAAGCTGGCAGGGAAACCACCCCAAGGGCCTCTTTGGGGTCTGTGGCTCCCATGTGGGCTGGGGAGAGAGATGCCTTCCAAGTGAAATCAGGCCAGTCTTGTTGGAAAGGTGTGTCTGTGGGGGGCAGGAGTTCCCTTCAGTCTCAACAATTAAGAGGAGCAGATCAGCATTACCGGTCCAAACAGAGGTTGGCGGTGGTTGTGTCCTCGAGTCGCTGCCACTGTTTAAGGACACACCGTCATCCACCCCACACGGAAACACAGACGTACCTCCGCCCTGAACACACCTGTAGCCGAATGGCTGACTAAGGCTACTGTGGGGGCTGTAAAGTTGCGCCGTCGAGTTGGTGTCGACTCCTGGCGCCCACAGAGCCCTGGGGTTGTCTGAATCCAGGAGGGGTTGACCGTGGCCATCTCCCGCGCAGTGTGAGAGGATGCCTTTCAGCAACTTCCTGGATCGCTGCTGCCCGATAGAGGTGTTCCCCATAGTCTGGGAAACACACCAGCGGGGATTCGAACTGGCAACCCCCTCAAGAAGCCTTGGAGGGATTTCGTGTTGGCTCTGCTGGTGACCCTGTCGACACTCAGGTGGAGAACGGGAATAATCAACTCACCAGGGCAGTGGACACGATTGCTCCTAAGTGTCCTCTCCGGCCTGCTTCAAAATTGGCCCCTCGATATACAGAAGAGCTATGGGGGCTGATGCAGCGAGGTGGGCGACTGGAGCGCAAGTGGAGGAAGCCTCGACTCGAATCGGACAGATTACGACATAGAGCACATTTGAAGATCTATGCTCAGGCGATGTGTGTGGCAAAGAAGCGATTCTTTCCCCCATCGTATCGCGTCCGCAAGTTCATGTCTGGCGGAGTTGTTCAAGGCTGAGAAAGGGCTCATGTGCACCCCTTCCCCCTTGAATCAGTACTCGGAACCAACAATTACTCCCTGTGACCTTTTTATTCGGGCCAACCCTAACCCTTAAGGAGGCCATTATTAGACCACTTCTGAAGAAGCCTGCCTTGGATCCCTCAGAGTTGAGCAATTATAGGCCTGCCTCCAACCTCCCATGGCTGGGCAAGGTGACTGAGAGGGTGGTGGCCTCCCAGCTCCTGGCGGTCTTGGAGGAAACTGATCATCTAGACCCATTTCAGACCGGCTTTCAGGTGGGCTAAGGGGTGGAGACTGCCTTGGTCGGCCTGATGGATGATCTCCAATTGGGAATTGACAGGGGAAGTGTGACTCTGTTGGTCCTTTTGGATCTCTCGGCAGCTTTCAATACTATTGACTTTCTGGAATGTCTGAGGAGACTGGGGATGGGAGGCCCTGCTTTGCAGTGGTTCCACTCCTGCCTCGCAGGCAGAGTCCAGTTGGTGGACAGTTGTTCTTCAAAGTCTGAACTTTCCTATGGTGTCCCTCAGGGCTCCATATTGTCTCCGATGCTGTTTAACATCTACATGAAACTGCTGGGAGAGCTCATCAGGAGATTTGGTGCAGGGTGTTATCAGTATGCTGATGACACCCAAATCTATTTCTCCATGTCAACCTCATCGGGAGAAGGCATAACCTCCCTAAATGCCTGCCTGGAAGCGGTAATGAGCTGGATGAGGAATAACAAACTGAGGCTGAATCTAGATAAGACAGAGGTACTTATTGTGCAGGGTCGAAACTCGGGAGATTGACCTGCAGGTTCTGGATGGGGTCACACTCCCCAAGAAGGAACAGGTTCGCAGTTTGGGATTGCTTTTGGATCTGAATCATTGTGAAGACAATACTGAGCTAGATAGACCAAGGGTCTGACTCAGTATATGGCAGCTTCCTATGTTCCTATGAGGGGGCAAAATGCAGTTATGGGTAGGCTGGTTGTGTCCCACATATTAGATTTGGGAAACAGAAATGTGGAGCGGGGGTGGGCAGGTGGGGGGACAAACTACTTGCCCCCCTCTGGAGCTGCTCCTGGGGACTATCTAAACCCAGCCTCCTAGTTCCGACAGAGAACAGCCAGAGGCCTCTGGGGAGTATGCAGAGGTCGACTGCTCCTATACGTGGAAGCTCCATGTAGCTCTCATTGGTCATAGCCAGTGACTTTCTTCTTCTCCATTTTTAGTTTTTAAAAAACCCCTTTTTAAAAAAATCTGCTCTTTGGCCTTCGCCAGAGTTAATGTTATGAATCATTCATTCATTAATTCATTTCAGTTTTTATACTGCCCTTCCAAAATGGCTCTGGGCAATTTACAATTAAAACAAACCATTAAAATCAATTAACACTTAAAACAGAGATTATAAAACACCATAAAACAACAATTAAACAATCAGAACAATTTGAAAACCCTGAAAAACCAGGTTACAACATTAAAACCATTTACAACAAATTAAAAACCCTGGAAGGCCAGGCCAAACAGAGAGGTCTTAAGGGCTCTCCTGAAGGCCAATAATGAACTCAGATTACAGATTTCTACGGGGAGTGTATTCCACAGCCCAGGAGCAGCTACAGAGAAGGCCTGCCTCTGAGTTGCCACCGGAGACACCGGTGGTAACTGGAGACGGACCTCCTCGGATGAACTTAACGTGCAGTGGGGATCATGCAGAAGAAGGCGCTCTCCAAGGTAACCCGGACCAGGGCTTTAAAGGTAATAACCAGCACTTTGTATTTTGCCCGGAAACATATTGGCAGCCAGTGTAGCTGTTTCAAACAGGGATAATATGGTCTCTCTGGGTTGCCCCAGAGACCAGCCTGGCTACCGCATTCTGAACTAACTGAAGTTTCCAAACTACGTACAAAGGCAGCCCCATGTAGAGCGCATTGCAGTAGTCAAGCCTGGAGGTTACCAGCTGGTGCACCACTCTTTTGAGGTCTTCCTCTTCAAGGAATGGGTGCAGCTGTCGAATCAGCCGAAACTGACGGAAGGCACTCCTGGCCATGGCCTCCCCCTGAGATACCAGGGTGAGGCCTGGATCCAAGAGCACTCCCAAGCTGCGCACCTGCTCCTTCCGGGGGAGTGTGACCCCCATCCAGCACAGGAAGCTCTAACTCACCCCTCTGATTCTGAGCCCCCACAATGAGCACCTCCGTCTTGCTTGGATTCAGTTATGTTTGGCTTTGTTTCAAATTGTTTGTGGGGAAAGCACACGTCATTCGGCAGAAGAGTCCCTTTGTCCCTGCTGTCCCTTTGCCTTCTCCCCAGGCGGCTGCGTATTAATACCCTCACACCCACACCCACCCCTTGCTTAAGTTTCACATTATTTGGCAGTCCATGGACATGACTTCCCTTTCAGGGGGAAACCCCCGTTCTCAGCTCCTTCAGAAGGAGCACAGAGACCGGCTGTAACTTCACTCCCCGGCCCGGCCTTCCCTCCTGGGCTTCCGTTCCGGAAACCGCCTCAGAATCCCCTTCTGATCGCAGCCCATGCAGCAGCAGCGGCAGCATCCACTGAGGCCAGAGAAAGCCCGGGCGCTTTCCGGCTCAGACCCTGCAGCGGGGTCACGGCGGATCTCAGAGCTAGAGATACAGACGCCGTATATCTGGCGTGGAAAAGTGGCTTCCCCCCCGGCTTGTTAGTTTCTGCAAGGCTGCTCTCCCTGCTGGGCGCTTTGCGCTTTACGTTTTCAATGCAACTTGCCTGAATGGAGGCATTTCGCTGCTGTTGAGCAGCTAGCCTGGAAAGCGCCCAGGCCTCAGAGTTCCTGGGAGCGTTGAAACTCAGGCCAGAGACAGGCCCTGTTCTCTCGGTGCACCTGGACGTTTCTCCCACGGTTAAAGAAGTGCTGCAGACAGCTGAAGGGGAGCAGGGCTGATTGGCTTAATCTTTGTCATCCTGTGATTGTCATTTTCAATTCTTGGTTTTAACTGCAGATGTCACTGTTTTTGGAAGCTGCTGACAGAGGGAACATAGGAAGCGGCCATCTACGGAGTCAGACCCTGGGTCCATCTCGCTCAGGATTGTCTACCCAGACTGGCAGCGGCTTCTCCGAGGTTGCAGCAGGCAGGAGTCTCTCTCAGCCCTCTCTTGGAGATGCTGCTGCCAGGGAGGGAACTGGGGACTTTCTGCAAGCAAGCAAGCAAGCAGGCAGGCAGCTGCTCTCCCCAGAGCGGCCCCACGATCCCCTCTTCAGGTGCTCACCCATGTAGTCTCCCATTCCAAGCAGGTGCTTCGCAAAGGGGACAAGTCATCCTTGCTTCCACATCCACAAGACCAGCTGTGTCCTCCGGACGTGGTTGCCTCTGGTGGATAACCCTCGACACGCCAGGATTTGGACTAGCTGTGCGCTGCCTCCGGGAGCCGGTGTTGTGTGCAAGGAGGCTACAACCCAGACATTACGCTCCACTGGTCGGAGGGTTCATGTTCCCAGGGGCGGAGCTAGGGGAACGGGGGGGGGGGCTGGGTTCGCCCCTCTCCCCGGTGGCCCCTCAGAGGATGGGAGATAATGGAGAAAATAGGGAGGGGCTGGGGGGCCCTCAGGAGCTGCCCCCCCCGGGTTCTTTGAACCTATCCGCTCAATTATAGTGACACCCCCGCATGTTCCTCACAAGGGGATCGCAATGACAATCCTTCAAGAGAAGCACTCGGGAGACCGGCTGCCTTTCTTTCCAGCACTAGTTTACGGAGATAGCTTTAGGGCTGCCCACATTTCATGGCCGGAATGAGGGACACACGTCTGTGAGGCTGGGAGGTGCATGCAATGGTGCCCAGGAGCTTGAGTCTCATGGGCATCTCTGCAAAGGAAGGAGATGCTCTCTGGAAGAAAGGAGGGACAAATGCTGACCACCCCCCCCCCCGGGCCAACAGTTCCTCCCTGGAATCAGGGACATCCTGCGCCAGGAGAGGCAGTTGGCAGCCCTATGATCGCAACCCTACAGGCAGATCAAGCTTCAGCCATGAACACATAGCAGAGACTGCACATGGTTTCTTGAAAGATCGTTCCACGGAGCATGAGTTCATGGCGGAGAGGTCTATCAAGGGCTACTAGTCGGAGGGCTCCAGGCCACCTCCAGGCAGCCTCAGACGCAGGAGTGGGGGGCATGCACAGACCCCTTGCCTGTGGGCTTCTCAGAGGCATCGGGTGGGCCACTGTGAGAAACAGGATGCCGGGCTAGATGGGCTTCCTTGGGCCTGATCCAGCAGGGCTGGTCTGATGTTCTTAGCTGAAGAACTATCGGTGAAAAAAAGAGAAGAGTCAAGGAAGGGAGGAAGCACAAAGGTGACCTGACTCTCTGGATTTGGAGCTCCCTCCTTTCTCCTAAACATTCTCAGGACTCTACAAAACCACCTCTTGAAGATAAAGACAACTTCAGCCTTCTGGTCCTCTCTCAATACCCTGCTAGTCATCACGGACACATTTGTTTGCTTTGCTGCTGCTTCTTTGATCAAGGGCTACTTTAACTCGAATTTACGATTAAACGCCCTACTTTCCTTAACTAATCCGTATGTTTGAGAAGCAAGAGCAAACTTAGACCCTAAAATATCCTGTGAAACATCTAGTTTCACACAAGCATCTCTGCAAAGCACTGAGTGTGCAGGAACAAAGGTCGAAGGCAGAAAAGGGTATCACCTTTAGGCTGAAAGCCGAATCCAAACGGGGAAGAAAAAAGGGAACGAGGGGTGTGTGATTTCATTCCAGTCCATCACATTGCCTTGGGCCTTCTTGGGAAAGGCAAGGTAACACCTTTTAAATGCATACATAGGCCCTTGCTTGTGAGATTTCTGGTGACAGATACATATAAATTCTGCATGGTGTAGAAAGAGTGGAGAGAGAATATACCCCCCTTCTCTTATAATATTAGACTGCAGGTGTCATCCAATGGACATAATGGGCAGTGGGGGGAAATCCCCTCCCATAAATTAACCTGTGGAACTCACTGCCACAAGATATGGTGATGGCCACTGTGGGCTTTTAAACAGGCAATGACAATGTGTTCCCTGGGAGCAGTATCATCAAGAAACAAGACCGGGCAGCTGTGTATGACCTGTCAGAGGCACTCTCTCTCTCTGAATACCGGACACTGGAGGACAACCAAAGGAGGAGGGCTATTGCTAGCACGCCCTGCTTGCCAGCCTCTTGGAGGCATCTGGCTGGTTGAGGTCTTCGGCCGTATAAAGGAGCTGCTGTGGTCCTTGGCAGCTGAAAGAGATGCCAGCGTGACTGAAGTGCCTGTGTGTTGAGGTCAAACTCCCCGTCTAAAGTTTGCAGTGCAACGTTGTCCTGCACAGGGAGGCTGGAAATGCTGGATGTGCGTACACATTGGTTTCAGCAACAACTCCCCAGCCCAACTTCCCTTTCCCCTCCCTTGCCCCTCCCAGCCTTCTCCTTTCAAACCCTTTTTGCAAACTGAGAGAAACTGAGTGGCAGGAAGCAGAAGCAAAACCAAAACCACAGCCAGAAGGCTGTTGACATCACTTCCAAAAAAAGCAAAGGAGGGAGAACTGCTTTTTTGCAATGTTCACCTTTGGCCCTGGATAGGCTGTTCTTGCAAGACCTGAGCTGCCCAGCAGCTGGCATCTTGCAAAGCTGGCACCTTTGCTTTGGTGCTAGGTTGGTTCACCAAATCATATAGTGGACCAGGAAAAGAAAGTACTTCTTCACCCAGGGCATGTGCTTAGATTCCGGAATTCACGAAAATGTAGTGATCAGCACCAGCTGAGATGGTCTCTGAAGGCAAACAGGCGAATTCAGGGGGAAGGGAAGAGCTGGAGAACAGCCTCTTGCCATGATGGTTGAGTGCATCCTCCATGTTTGGAGACAGGGTGGTGGGTGGGTCCCTCTGAATAACAACTGCTGGGGGGACACTGAGGAACAACTCCGGGCTGTGCTGTGGAAATGCGGGCTCCAAATCAGGGCTGCAAACTTGGGCCCCCTTTGGGGCAACCAGAAAGGGCAGAAAGGGAGGGAGGGAGGGAGGGAGCCCTGAGCCCTTTTCGCATCCTTCCGTAGCCCTGGGGTGCCATCTGCTGGCCAGTGCCAGGACTACAAGGAGAAGGCCTGGTCTGACTTCTTTTTCTGTCAGCCTCCTGTTTCTGTGGAGTTGGAGGGCAACTTAGGGGGCCAACTCAGGATCCAAGTTACGACAGGCTCTGTTCGCCAGCCTGGCCCACTCACTGACCAGTAGGGAGAATCCTGGCCGACCACGCCAGGGGTGGGGTGGGGTGGAAGAGCCTGCCATTGGTGGACACCTGTGTAGGGGTACCCAGCGACCAGGGATGAGTGACCGTGGCGGGCAGGAGCAGAGAGCAGTCCCAAGGACCACCACCAGGGAGATGGCTGGAGGGCAACCATGTGTCCGATGGGCCAATTGGACCAGCTCCTTCAGCCCGTCAGTGGACTAGCCTTCCGGCACGTGCCAGCTTGCCAGTCCGCCGAGGAACGAGCCTCTCTCGGAAGACGGTGTCATCTCCCAGCCAGCAGAATGCTCTTGTGAGGCTCTGGCCAGCAGCTCATGGGTGGGTGGGGGTTGCCTAGACGCTCCCTGGACGGACGGCGGTTCCTCAGGGCCTGCCTCTCTCCCCGCCCAGCCTGGAGAGGCTGCCAGGCAGGGGCGTAGCATCCATTGGACTGGGGGGAAATTGGTTCCCAGGCCCGGAGGAGGGTCAGGGGTCCCCAAGGCTCGGGGTGTGCCCTGCCACTGCCGCCCTTTCCGTGCTGGGCGCTGGGGCCCTGCAGCTGGGGCACGCACGGGCACTGGGAGGGCGTGTGCTGGGGCTTCCTTCCTCCCCCCCCTCGGGAGGATGGCCACAGCGGACCGCCCCACGCCGCCCTCGATGCTGCTGCACCTCCTGCTGATCCCGCTCTTCCCCGAGCCTCTCCAGGCCCCCCGGCAATGGCTTGGTGGCAGGCAGTGGCTGCAAGGATGGAACTAGCAGCAAACCGGCGTGGTGAGTAAAGGGGAGGAGGAGGCTTGGGGAGTGAGGTTGCTCTGCCCCCTCGCATGTGACATCTGAGGCAGGGGGCGTGGGCTGGGGCGTGCACGTGCTTCGCACGTGTGATGGAAGCCCCTGGCTGCACTTTGCCCCCCCAGCCGTCAGGAAGCTCGTCACTACGCCCCTGCTGCCAGGAAGTGCACCTGGGACTCCCTGCCACATGCAAAGCAGACGCTCCCCCCCGAAGCAGTGACAGCCCCATTGTGATCACCCCTTGAGGGGGAGCCCTCACAGCAGGCAGCACACATCTGTCGTCACCCATCCAAAGGCAAACCAAGGCCCAGCCTGCTCAGCAAAAGGAGGCCATTCATGCGGACTCCCACAAGACTGCCCCTCCCTGCTGCTGCTGCCCAACATACAGAACTCCAGGCCACAACTGCAGAGGCGTATCGAGGGAAAACAGCGCCTAGAGCAGGCACTGGAATTGCGCCCCTGTCCAAACATCTGACACCCATCTTTCAGATAACTTGACCATAATGTCAGCTGAAAAATACAAGTCAAGCTCGTTAATCTTTTAATCTTTCAAAAACTATTTGGCAGTGGATGTAGCCAGACCAAAAAATGCTGGAAAACAACACATTTCAGTCTGCGGGGGCTCATGAAATACCCAAATACTATGTGGAGGTGTACTTGGAAAACTAAACAGAAGTGCCTGCCTAATTCTCTACTATGCATTGTAGCATCACCATTACATAAGCGTTAAAAATAAATGGAGAATTTGACTTTTCCCAGATACTCTGAAGATAATTAAAGGATATGCAGAGTAAACTGTGTCACTGCTTGGAATATGTTCTAGTATTTCAGAAAGACAGTGAAAATGAGAGAAAGAGAGCAAGAAACTCCCAGTGGGCCTTAATACTAAGGAGTTCACACTGATTCAAAGACAAACTCACCATTAATAGCCATATGATTAAGACATCACATTTAACTCACTTATTACAAGAAGCAAAGTAAGAGCAAATGAATACAATCCTCGCTCATAAGCTTCAGCTCAGTATTCACAAGCCCTGATTAAATTTAAAAATTATTATTATTTATCTGTATCCCCTTCTGGGGGCTTCCTAAAGGCCATAGTGGGGGGTCTGCAAAGGTTTGCCCTCCCCCCGCTGGCCTCTAGGGCCTCACAGGGACCATTTGAGCATGTGCGGTGGCCATTTTTTAAAATATTTTTTTTTTAAAAAAATGGCTGCTGAAAACAAAATGGCCATTCTCAAATGGCCTCTGCGAGGCCTGGCATGGCTTAGGGCCTCATAGAGGCCATTTCAGCATGCACAGTGGCCATTTTGTTTTTCGCGGCATTTTTTAAAATTTTTTAATTTTAAAAAATGCCCCCCCTTCAAGTGGCACCCGGGGCATGTGCCCTGCCTGCCTCACCCTAGATACGCCCCTGCACAACTGCCTCAAGGACAGAACAGTCAACCTTCCTGCCCTTAAGGGGAAGGCAAGAGGAGCCGAGCAACAGCTGGTCTGGGCGCTTTCCAGATTAGACCCTGTAGCGGGGTCAGGACGTATCCTCGGAAGTGGGCTTCCACACTTCCTGCGTTGTGACACCACCGCAGTCCCTACGTGGACAGCAGGGGGCCGTTCACACTGCCAATGTCTTGTCGTGAATATAATCACTGCGATACAGTGCTATGATGTGTTGTGTATCCGGCGTAAAGAAGCTGCTTTTCCTCTTGGTTTGTCTGTTTCCGGATTGATTGCTGCTCCGCCTGCTGTTTACGTTTTGAATGGGATTTTCCGGTTGAATAGCCTGAAAAGGTTGATGTCCAGAGTGCGAAGGAGTGAGTATCCCTTGCCCTCAGAGGAACTCACCAAGCCCTCTCTGTTCCTGCATGAGCCGCTATTTGGAGCAGGCCTCCTGGTTTGGAGAGAGGCCAGCCCGCCTCCTCCGATTCGGCAGGCTCACAGCTCTAGGATCCGATCACACCAGATGTAGCCAGGCTGAACTGCCCACCTCCACCAGAAGGAGGCGGGCCAGAGCCCTGACTTGGGCAGGGACACTCTGGGCAGCCTTCTCTGCAGGTCCAGGAGCCTTTGACGATTTGTGGTCGTTTATTTCTCAGGGCACAATTAGGCGTTCTTGGGCAGTGTTTAGGGACGGCTGCCCTGTGCTGCCATTTGGCACGGAATGGAATCTGGGCAATACATCTGTCTCTACACCCTGGACCTAACTCCAGGCTGCTTACGGATTTGCAGTCCATGGGCTCTTCAAGCAAGCACAGGTCCCTTTCCTCTCCCTTCCCCCGGCAAGGTGGCCAACAATCCACTCAGGCCAGGACACTAACAGCCTTCAGTGCCCGAAGCAGAGCTGAGGGACTTCAGGGCAGGAAGCAAGGAGGGGAAGTGGGGTTGGGGGCTGCTCTTGGCAGAGGACGGGGTGAGGATCCAGGCCTGTTTCTACCATCACTTCTCCTGCCAAGGGTGCTCGATCTCAGCCTTTACCCAAGGAGAATGTGGTTTTTCTTCTCCCCTTGCCCCCCCACCCACCGACCCAAAGACAAACCAGATCCTCAAATACCCACAGGGGAAATCTCACAGGTAATTTGCTTCCCCCCGCCCTACTGAAATTTCAAAAAGATGTGCAGTACATCCTTTGGCCAAAGGGCTCAGAGGAGATGAATCCAACTCCTTCGGCAAACCACTGCCTGTGGGGTGAGCCCAGAAGAAGTTGGAAGGAAGGAAGCATATTCATAAAGGATCTGAAGTTGAAGCAAGCAGCGAGGTGGCAAAATCTGCAGGTGATACCAAACTCTTTTGGGGAGTGAAATCCAAAACAGATTGTGAGGAGCTCCAAAAAGATCTCTCCAAACTGGGGGAGTGGGCAACAAAATAGCAGATGCGGTTCAATGTCAGCAAGTGTAAAGTGATGCACATTGGGACGAAGAACCCCAACTTCAGGTATTCGTTGATGGGATCTGAGCTGTCGGTGATTGACCAGGAGAGGTCGTGGTGGACAGCTCATTGAAAGTGTCGACTCAATGTGTGGCAGCTGTGAAAAAGGCCAGTTCCATGCTAGGGATCATTAGAAAGGGGATTGAAAATAAAACGGCTAATATTAGAATGCAAAACTATTATACGCAGCCACACCTGGAGTACTGCATACAATTCTGATCACCACATCTCAAAAAGGACATTGTAGAGCTGGAAAAGGTGCAGAAGAGGGCAAGCAAGATGATCAGGGGCCTAGAGCACCTTTCTTATGAGGCAAGGCTACAACACCTGGGGCTATTTCATTTGGAAAAAAGACGGCTGCGGGGAGACATGATAGAGGTCTATAAAATCATGCTTGGTGTAGAGAAAGTGGAGAGAGAGAAATTCTTTACCCTCTCACCTAACACTAGAACCAGGGGTCACTCCATGAAATTGATTGCCAGGAAATCTAGGACCATCAAACGGAAGTACTTTTTCACACAGCGCATGATCAACTTGTGGAGTTCTCTGCCACAAGATGTGGTGACGGCCAACAACCTGGATGGCTTAAAGAGGGGCTTGGATCACTTCATGGAGGAGAGGTCTATCATTAGCTACTAGTCGGAGGGCTATGGGCCACCTCCAGCCTCAAAGGCAGGATGCCTCTGAGTACCAGTTGCAGGGGAGTGACTGCAGGAGGGAGGGCATGCCCTCAACTCCTGCCTGTGGGCTTCCAGCGGCATCTGGTGGGCCACTGTGCGAAACAGGAGGCTGGACTAGATGGGCCTCCTTGGGCCTGACCCCTTATGACATCATGAGACCATATATTGGCTTCTATGATGTCACAGCTTTTTAAAAAGAATCTGAACCCAACAAGTACTCATTAAGGAGTCCACACCATCCTGGAGGGCCCCAGGGCTCTTTTCTTTAAAGTTAAGTGCTGGTATAAACTAACGTTACATATTTAGTCCAGCATCCTCTCTCTCTCTCTCTCTCTCTCTCTCTCTCTCTCTCTCTCTCTCTCTCTCTCTCTGTAGGTAGAAAGATATCTTTTACAAGTCTGTGAAGGTATCTCAGAGAGCTGTAAAAGCGACAGATGAAAAACTTAAAAATGCTATCCATTCATAGAAAATGGAGAAATCACAGGAAAAATCAGGTCAGTGCTGTGAGTGTTTCAGTTACACACATCTTCAGACAGAGAGATACACCTTATTAAGTAAATGTATATGCCACTTTTCAGGGGGAAAGTTCATAAAGCGATTTATGTAACAAAAGGAATGGGGGAAAGTTTCCCTGGGCAAATGACGATGAGGACAAATATTGATCTCCTGCTCTCGGCTCTTCAACCAAAGTTCTCAAAGCGGTTGACATAGAAATAATAATAATAATAATAATAATAATAATAATAATAATAATACGTCAATAAGATGGCTCCCTGTCCCTAAAGGGCTCACAATCTGAAAGAAGAAGAAGAAGCATAAGACAGACCCCAGCAACAGCCACTGGAGAGATGCTGTGTTGGGGCTGGATAGTGTTGGAGATGAACTTCCAGTGCATTGACATTCTGCACCAACTGTCCTAATGACCACAAGGGGCATTGGGAGTAGAGACAGTGAGTCAGGGTCTCCCTCTCTGTCCCTACACTATGACCCCTGAACTGACTCTGCAGCACTTCCGGTGCTGAGTCACAATCCTTCCTTTCCTCCTAGAGAGCAGATGGGAACATCTCTCTCTCTCTCTCCTTACCTATCCACGATGTAGTCCTTTAGATTAGAGATAGGTCTTTCCTATCCAAGTGTATTTAACCAACAAATGTTTAGTGTTTAGTCACACAAGGATCTCCATGTGTTTTCTCTAAATAGCTGCAATACCCAAACCCCCCTCTGCTCCCTACTCTGTCACTGGAGTGTGTGTGCTCATTCCTTCGTGCTCTGCTGTTTTACCTATTGCGGGTCAAAATCAACAACCTCTAACAGATAGGGCCAGTTGCTTCCCACCCCCCCCCCCGCTACATGGAAGAGAATCACCACTTTAAAAGGTGTCTCTCTGCTGAGTTAGCAGGGGTCCCTCAGCTCACAATAAGGAAGAACGGGGCACCTAATCACTTCCTGTGGTCTTGGCTTCCCAGGCAGGGAAGCTGATGAGGTTCTTAATTTTGCCTTTGAAGTTCCATCCTGGCCTTTACTGACCAGCCTCATAATAGAATTTCACATCTACCGATCCAAATGAAGGCTGGAAAGGAAACTGCCCTCTGGAGCAACAGGAACCCGCTCTTGGCTGTTCCGTGTGGACCACAGTGGGCGGGGGTGCCCGGGGGCCGTGTTGGACAGCCCTGCTGGATCAGACCCAAGGAGGCTTCTGGAGCACCCAGTGCCCCCGCCGACAGATGCCTCCTCCGGGGAGCCCACAGGCCAGAGGGGAAGGCCGGCCCCCTCTCCCTCGGGGTAGAGAGGCCTCTGGCCTCTGAGGCTGGAGGGGGCCTCTAGCCCTCAGGACTAATAGCCACTGGCAGACCTGCCCGTCATGAATTTGGCCAGCCCCCTTTTAAAGCCATCCAAGCCAGAGGATGCAGTGGGAGACTTGAACTTGGGTCCCCCCCGGTCTTAGTCCAGCACTCTAACCACTACACCACGCTGGCTCTCCCACATCTCCAGGTAGGGCTGAGAGAGACTGGAGTCCTGCCTGCAACTTTGGAGAAGCCGCTGCCCGTTTGTGTAGACCATATGGAGCAACTCGGGAGGAGGCCGCGCTTCCTTTCTTCCTGTGGCGTCCAGGGACACGCAGTTCTGATGGAGGGGAGCCAGTGAGCCACAGAGAAACAAGGAGCCCCAAAATATCACACACACCCCACCGGGTAGGGAGACAGCCTTTGATGTCCCTAAGATGTTTCCGTCACACTTTCCTTGCCAAGTGGCCCCAAAGCCATTGGCGGGAGGGCGGAGAAGGGCCTTTGGAGGGCTTTGGTGCTTCTGGCAGACGGGAGGAGGCAGCAGGAGGAAAGGCCAGCAGAGGCATAGGCACAGAGGAAGCAGCCATAGACGGAGTCAGGCCCTTGGTGTTAGAGGTTGTTGATTTTTACCCACAACAGGTAAAATAGCAGAGCACTAAGGAATGAGCACACACTCCAGTGACAGAGTAGGGAGCAGAGGGTGGTTTGGATATTGCAGCTGTTTAGAGAAAACACATGGAGATCCTTGCATGATTAAACACTAAATATTTATTGGTTAAATACACTTGGATAGGAAAGACCTATCTCTAATCTAAAGGACTACATAGTGGATAGGTAAGGAGAGAGAGAGAGAGATGTTCCCATCTGCTCTCTAGGAGGAAAGGAAGGATTGTGACTCAGCACCGGAAGTGCTGCAGAGTCAGTTCAGGGGTCATTGAGTAGGGACAGAGAGGGAGACCCTCACTCACTGTCTCTACTCCCAATGCCCCTCGTGGTCATTAGGACAGTTGGTGCAAAAGGTCGATGCACTGGAAGTTCATCTCCAACACTTGGTCCATCTCTCTCAGTCTTGTCTGCACAGAGTGGCAGCGGCTTCTCCAAGGGTGCAGGCAGGAGTCTCTCTCAGCCCTCTCTTGGGGATGCTGCCGGGGAGGGAAACTGGAACCTGTCGATCCTCTTCCCCGAGCGGCTCCACCCCCTGAGGGGGGAATCTCTTGCAGTGCTCACACTTCTAGTCTCCCTTTCCGATGCAACCAGGGCAGACCCTGCTTAGCTAAGGGGACAAGTCGTCAGGCTTGCTGTCACAAGACCAGCTCTCCTCGCCGGCTGCCCCTGGTACCCCCCATCACAGGGCCAGGATCCCTACTGCCCCTGCGGGTCCCTGCAGCGCTCAGTTCCCCACCCATCCAAGCACTCCCAGAGCAACCCTTTGCATCTGGCAGCTGCAAGCACAGAGGGGGTGGAGGCAGCCGCAGCTGCTGCTCTGTGTGAGGAGAGGCCCCAAAGCAGCCCGGCTGGAGGCGAGAAAAGTCTCCCCGCCAAGGCAGCTCTGAGTAGCCCCCCCAGGCTCAGCTTGGTGAGAGCCAAGAAGCCAGCCCAGAGAGGCTGCCAGCCGACAGAGAGGGCTGCCCCCACAGCCTCCTGGCTTCGCTCCTCTCCGCTGCTGCTTGTGGGACAGGGTGTGGTTCTCTCTTCCCCACCAAAGGGCTCTAGAGTCAACCTAGCAGCCGTGGGACAAGGGGGGTGGGAATAAATGGAGCGTTTTCACCATGGAGAGAGGTAGGAAGTGGGGTCCCCCAGCAGGGACCGGTACTGGGAGGACCAGTGCCCTTTAACTCGTTCATACATGGGAAAGAGGCGACTGCAGGGAGACATGATCATCGAGGGGTATAAAATCATGCATGGAGTAGAGAGAGTGGACAGAGAGAGGTTTTCCTCCCTCTCTCACCACACTCGAGCCAGGGGTCACCCCATGAAACCAAAGGTCGGGAAATTTAGGACCGACACGAGGAAGTTCTTTTTCCATAAGAGAACGTCTTCTTCACCATGGGCCTCACCGCCTGTTGAGATCATCCAGAGAGGTTCACTTGCAGCTGCCACCAACTCATCTGGCGGCTACTCGGGAACGGGGCCTTCTCTGCTGCTGCCCCTGGACTCTGGAATGCGCTCCCTGTTGAAATAAGAGCCTCCCCTCTTAATTAAATGTTGCCAGAGATGGCAGCGTTTAAAAGGCTCTGAAGATACATTTATTCACCCAGATTTTTAATTAGATTTATGGTTTAAAATTTTAATGCTGGTTTTAAATGGTTTTAATGTTAATGTTTTTAATGTTTAAATGATTTGAATTGTTTAATTGATTTAGTTTTGATTTTAACTGTCAAATTGATTTTAATTGTTGTTATTTGTTGTAAACCGCCCTGAGCCATTTTGGAGGGGTGGTATATAAATCAATCAAATAAATACATTAAGTAAGTAAGTAAGTAATCTGTGGAATTCCTTGCCATGGGATGTGGTGATGGCCACTAGCTTTGATTGCCTGATTGATTAAGTGCCGTCCAGTCGGTGTCGACTCTTAGCAACCACATAGATAGATTCTCTCCAGGATGATGACCTGTCTTCTACTTGTCCTTTAAGGTCTCTCCGTGGCGCCTTCATGGCTGCCGTCATCCATCCACCCGGCTGCTGGTCGTCCTCTTCTTCTCTTCCCTTCCACTTTCCCCAGCATTATAGACTTCTCAAGGGAGCTGGGTCTTCGCATCATGTGTCTGAAGTATGAGAGTTCGAGCCTGGTCATTTGTGCCTCGAGTGAAAATTCTGGATTGATTTGTCATGTGGTTCATTTGTTTGTTCAAAGTTCAAAACGGTCAATGCTTTTTCTATTTTGCTTCTTCAAAGTCCAGCTTCCACATCCATAGAGTGCCACAGGGAAAACCATAGTCTGCGCCGGCGTATTTCTTGACTGCTGGATCCTTGACTGTTGACGGTCGATCCTAAAAGGCAGAAGCTACCCACCACTTCAATGCATTCATTGTCAGTTCTGAGACTGGTTGCTGTGCCCGTTGTCATTAGTTTAGTCTTCTTTATTCCATTTAATTCCAGCCCCATTTTCCCACTGGGCTCCTTGACTTTCATTACTAGAGCTTGCAGATCCTCCGCCTTCTCAGCTCTCAGAATAGTGTCGTCAGCGTAGCACAAGTCATTGAAGTTTCTTCCTCCAACTTTAAAGCCACGCTCATCTTCTTCCAATCCATCTTCTCTCAGTGTATGTTCAGCATATAAGTTGAATAAAGAAGGAGAAAGTAGACAGCCTTGTCTTACTCCTTTGCCCATCCGGAACCAGTCTGTTTCACCATGTTCTGTCTGGACTGTGGCTTCCTGTCTTGTGTATAGGTTTCCCATGAGAACAATGAGATGTTCTGGGATGCCCGTTTCCCTAAAGATATTTCACAATTTGACATGGTCGATGCAATCAAAGGCTTTTCTGTAGTCAATAAAGCACATATCGACTTCTTTCTGGTATTCTTTGGCTTTCTCGATTATCCATTGTGCATCAGCAATGATGTCTCTTGTTCCTCGGCCTTTTCTGAAACCAGCTTGATCATCCGGCATTTCCCTTTCCACGTAGGGCTCTAATCTGCGCTGGATGATCCTGAGCATTATTTTGCTAGCATGTCAAATTAAGGATATTGTGCGGTGGTTTGCGCAACCTGTTCAGTCTCCTTTCTTTGGTATGGGTAGACACCTTTCTTTTCTTTGGGTGACCCTACAACTGGGAGTATACCTCCCAGCGTACTTCGCTCATCCCTCCCAGGAAAACCTCCCCCTTCCCACCACAATGAGGCAGCATAGCAGGACTTTGGGGGGAGACATCTTAGTGGTCTATAAAATCATGCATGGTGGTGGAGAAAGGGGATAGAGACATTTTTCTCCCTCTCTCCCTCTCTCACAACAATAGAAGAGGGGTCATCCCATGAAACTGAAGGTCATCAGGAAATTCAGGACTGAAAAAAGGAAGTACTTTTTCACACAGCTCATAATTATTGTGATTTTAAATATTAAAATCTGTGCATTGCCTAGAGATTTACATATCAGGCAGTATATGAACATAAGAAGGTACTCCAGGCCCCTGGTCATCTTGGTTGCCCCCTTCTGCACCTTTCCCAGTTCTACAATGTCCTTCTTAAGATACGGTGACCAAAGCTGTATAATAATATGATAGATAGATAGATAGATAGATAGATAGATAGATAGATAGATAAATAAATAAATAAATAAATACTCTCTGCCAAGGGATGTGGTGATGGCCACCAGCTTGGATGGCTTTAGAAGGCGCTTAGACAGATACATGGAGGGCAGGTCTATCGAGGGCTCCTAGTCTGGTGGCTGTGGGCCACCTCCAGCCTCAGAGGCTCAATCCCAGTTGCAGGGGAGCAACAGCAGAAGGGAGGGCATGCCTTCACCTCGTGCCTGTGGGCATCTGGGGCGGGGGCACTATCTGAAACAGGATGCTGCCCTAGATAGGCTTTGGGCCTGATCCAGCAGAGCTGTTCTTAGGTAAGCATGCAGGCAGGAGTCTCTCTCAGCCCAGTCTTGGAGATGCTGCCTGCTGGGGAGGGAACGTGGACCCTTCTGCGTGCAAGCGGGCAGGTGCTCTTCCCAGGGCGGATTCCCCATCCCCTAAGGCGGGATATCTTACAGCACCCACCCATGGAGTCGTCTCCCTTTCAAATGCACGCCAGGGCAGCTCCTGCTTAGCAAAGGGGACCATTCCTGCCGGTTGCCACACCCAGACCAGCTCTCCTCCTCCCTGGGCAGTGACTGGCAAGGGGCTGGAGCAAGGGCCCGTGAGGAGAGGGCCGCTGCTGCTGCTGCTGGAGGAGGAGGAGGAGGAAGGGTCTTCGATCGTAGGCCCCTCTGGCCATGGCTGCTGCCTTTGCAGACCCCGGGCGGGCGCGAGCTGCAGCTGTTCCTGGCGGTGCCCTCAGCAGAGCAACCCTGCGGAGAGGATTGTGAGCCGGTGGGTTGAGCTGCCCCCGCCCCCGCAGGAAGCGCTGCCGCTGCCGCTCAGTGGGTTGCCTGTGACCCCAGCAGCCGTTTCTGCCTTTCTAAGCTAATGGACCCTTATGGGATTACCTGATTGCCTCCCTCCCTCCCCGCAGCAAACGGCCACTTTTCCAGGGGTCCGGAAACTCATACCGAACATGGCAAACAACAACCCCCCCCCACCCCCGGCTGCGGAGAAAGATCTAACAGGCCCGCGGATGATGAGCATTAGTCCAGTGAACCCATGAAAGGCATTTCCAGTCATTATGTGAGCATTTCTGCGCAATTATGTCTACGGATCTTCAGGCTGTTTATCCCACCGCATCATGTGGATGTCATCAGGCCCTGAAATGGGGAAGGAGGCTGTAGGAGCAGGTTCAGGCCAGGCTGGCGCGGTTGTTTCTCAGGGCACCCTTCCAGCACCCGCAGGAGGCTCCTGGCCTTGGAGGGAGCCATCGGGGGGACCGAGGAGACGAAGACCTTTGTTTTGCACTTTAACTGCCCCAATTAACTTTTACCTAGAGGCAGTGCATGTTGCCTTCCAGACGTGACCGTGATCGTTTTTGTCTGGGCAAAATATCGACTAATCTGATTCAATCCCTGTTAAATGAAGTGGAACATAGGAAGCTGCCATATACTGAGTCAGACCACTGGTCCCTCCAGCTCAGCATTGTCTTCACAGACTGGCAGCGGCTTCTCCAAGGTTGCAGGCAGGAGTCTCTCCCAGCCCTCTCTTGGAGATGCTGCCAGGGAGGGAACTGGGAACCTTCTGCTCTTCCCAGAGCAGCTCCATCCCCTATAAGGGGAATATCTTGCAATGCTCACACTTCTAGTCTCCCATTCATATGCAACCAGGGAGGACCCTGCTTAGCTAAGGGGACAAGTCCTTAAAAAAAAACAAAAAACCAGCTGCAGCAAAAGGCAATCGGGTTCCGTGCCATGGCAAAGGGGTGTGTATGTAATTCTTTGGCTCCCATACTGATTTCCCCAACTTCAACCTCTTCCCAAGCAGCTGTTAGCAGCCGCAGAGGGGGAAATACATGGGCACACTTCCTGTTCAAATTCTCAAGGTATCTGGCACACGTAGTCAGTCTGTGCAAAGAGGGTCGTTGGCCTGCCGGCTGCTACTTCTGTCCATAGCGCAGCCCATAACGCAGAGAAAGAGGAGGGCGCCGTAGAAATGGTCTAGGGATGTTTGCAGAAGTCGTGGAAACGTTAGATGCAGCCTTGTGGGTCTGGAGAGAAACTCCATGGCAGTGCCTTGTCCTGGGCACCTTCCTTGGCCATTTGCCCCACCAGCACAGCAGCACAGTCAGTCTCCTCTGACTCCAGCCTCGCCAGCAGAGAGAAAGTGGTCGGCTGCGTGAGAGAGGCTTCCGGGCGCTTTCCAGGCTAGCTGCTCAACAGCAGCAAAATGCCTCCATTCAGGCAAGTCACATTCGGAACGTAAACAGCAGGGGGGGCAGAGTCTCGCGGAAACGAACAGCCCGGAAAAACAGCAGCTCCTTTATGCCGGATACACAGCGAGTCACAGCACTGTATCGCAGCGATTATATTCGAGACAAGGCATGGGCAATGTGAACGGCCCTCTGCTGTCTGCGTAGGGGCTGCGGTGGTGTCATGACGCAGGAAGTGTGGAAGCGCCCTTCCCAGATCCGCCGCGACCCCGCTGCAGGGTCTAGTCTGGAAAGCACCCCGCCGGAGGAGATGCCAAAGTGCTCCTCCACACGGAGTGGCAGACCCTTCCCCAAAAGGGTGTGTGTGTGGGGGGTCTCCTGGGGGTGTCCTGAGGCCAACAGCAGCTCTGTGTACCAGCTACCCATCCCCAAGTCAGCTGCGGCTTCTGCAGACCGGGGCAAGAAGGCCCTTCCCCTGGCCGCTCCCCCACCTTTTAAGCATGGGAAGCCAGTTCTCGAAGAAGAGCCCTTTCCTGCAGCCACCCACGCAAGGCCGGGCGTCTGGGTGGGTGAGGCCCTGGCAAAGGCAACCCTTCCCTTGCAAAGCTCTCACTCTGGCAGGCCACGCTGGTGCCGGGTTGGTGGCTGTGGCTGTGGCACCTCACTGCAAGATCCCCTGGCTGGCTGCAGCCCTGGAGTTTGGAGGCCTCCGAAGCAAGCCCCCGCCTGACGGCCACGAAGAGCCTTGCGTCCCCAGGCGGCGCCCAGGGTGGCTGCTCTGCAACATGTTTGGTTTCCAGGCACCGCTGCTGGACTTTGCAAGCAACCTGCAGGATGCTGGGTGGAACCCAGCCATCTTGCAGCTCTGAGCAAACTGTTCCAGGCTGCTCCCCCCTCCCCGCCCGCCACCAGCAGCCTCACCGGGATCTGGGGGTGGGGTGGCCGGCTCACCCCCAAGCTCAGGGGACGTGTTCAACTTTGTGAAGGCTGCAAACTGTACGAATCTGGTGTGACCAGGAGGAGGCTTGACACACAGGGCTCCGACCCCAAAGCTCCTTTGGGGAGAGAGTGTGTGCGTTCACACACCAGCCAGACGTACCCCAAGGTCCCTTCGAGATCCCTGGAGCCACTCCACACACAAGTCGGGCTTTGTCTTGCAAAGTCTAGCTTATCTCAAGGTGTTCCTGGGTTTTTAAAATGCAAATAGGGAGAGAGGCACTGAGGTGGAATCATCAGCATGATAAGAAGGATGCTCTCTTTAGAAGTGCACAGGCAGCTCTTCCCTACTCTTTCCCTCTCCTCCGCCCCCCCCCGCCGCCCATTGGCTAGAAGGAAAACATGGGAAACACCAGAAGCAAACCTGAGAGCAGAAGGGGGGGGGGCTGCTTCCCGCGTGTCCTTCGAAGCGGCTTCGCTCCACGTTTACCCCGCAGAACTCCCAGGCAGGCCAATCCTACCCGCTTTCCTTCCGCAGCTGCATTGACCGGCTGCTAATTAAGGGTTTCCGCGATCCCTTTGTGGCCCAACTAACTTCCTCCGCTGGAATGGACCCCTCTCGGTGCCAGCCAAGACCCCGAGCAGAGGACCCTCCGTGGCTCTGCCCGCTCCACACGCGGCGGCTTTGCCTTTGGAAGCAAGCCTGCTTTCTGACCACCCGGACTGTGGCCGTGGGGAGCGGGGGGGGGGGGGGGGCTCTCTCCCTGCGGTGACTGCCCACCCCGGAGGAGAAGTCCGTCTTCGGGATGAACGGCAGAGCCCTTGTCGTGCCTTCAGGGCCCCCTGGCTTGCTGGTGGTGGCCGATGATGCTTCGGGAGCTGGACTAGCAGCGAGAGCAGCCCCCTGCTGCGGATGGGCGAGGCGGGCCGGGCGCTGAAGACCCCCGAGGCCCCGAGCAGCCAAGTGTCTGCAAGCGCTGCGGCCACAAGGCCTCCGGCCGGCTCCTCGGAGCGAGGCCCGGGCCCTCCTGCGGCAGGAGGAGTCCATGCTCAGCACAGATTGCGGGGGGGCGGGGGGGGCTTAGCTTGCAGCTGGACGGGAAGGCGACGCTTGGAAAGACCAGTTTTGGCTTCTGTCCCGACAGAATCACCTCGGTGCCCATTTCGGTGGTTCCGGGGAGAGGAGATGCTGCTCGGCCTGGGGTCAGTGAGCGCATGCAGGCCGTCCTCCAGCCCGCCCAGCCCCCTCCCGGATGGTCAGCTTTGCCCTTCTCTTAAGTGCCCCCCAAATCACAGCCCCCTTGGGACCAGACCCACTCATGATCCCGGCCTCTTAGTCAGCTGTGGCTCAGCACAGGGACCCAGGAAGCTGCCACCGACTGAGTCAGACCCTTGGCCCATCCAGCTCAGCATTGTCCGCACAGACTGGCAGCGGCGGCTTCTCCAAGCCTGCAGGCAGGAGTCTCTCTCTCAGCCCCATCTTGAAGATGCTGCTGCCAGGGAGGGGACTGGGAACCTCCTTCTGCTCTTCCCAGAGGGGGCCCCTTTGTCCCCTCAGGGGAAGATCATCCTAAAAAAAAAATCCTGGAAAGCCAAGAAGGGACCCAGCAGGCATCTCAAGCGACTCCTCTCTCTCCCACCCTGCCCAAGAGCCGCGCTGCCTACAGGCTGGCCATCTGTCAGGTAGAGCTGTGCAGTCCCACAGCGCTCCCTGATGACTGGCCAGCCTACAGCAACAGGGCTGCTGCTAACACCGGAACTGCCCAGCTGGCTCAGGCCCAAGGAGGAAGCCCCTCTAGTCCAGCGTCCCGTTTCGCACAGGGGCCCACCAGATGCTGCCGCTGGGAGCCCACAGGCCAGAGCGGAGAGGGGCAGGCCCTCCCTCCTGCTGCTGGTACTCAGAGGCCTCTTGCCTCTGAGCCTGGAGGTGGCCTTCAGCCCTCAGACGAGTAGCCATTGCCCTCCATGAATTGATCTGAACCCCTCTCCAATCAGTTCAGGCTGTTGGCCATCATCTTGTGGTAGACAGTTCCATAGGTTGATCACATGTTGTATAAAAAGGTACTTCCTTTTGTCGGTCCTAAATTTCTTGGCAACCATGGGATGACCCCTGGTTCTAGTGTTCTGCGAGGGGGGGGGACTTCTCTCTCTCTCACCTGCCCGCTCTCCTGCTGACCCCAGGGGCATAGTTCCCATCTGCAAACACCTGCAAATGTATGACAAGCATCCCAGATCCACGGTGAGAATGACTGACAGGCTGCCTGTGGCTTAGAAATCCTTCCCAGAGGAGAGGCAGACCACATCCATGGTGGGGCTGCCCTGAGCAAAGCCCCCCAAGAGGCCCTGCGAGCGGATATCGGGCGGGAAGAGGTCCTGCTTTGGCTCATGCGGTGGAGAAGCTCCCACCCCACTTGCTGGCCTGATCCCCGGCGCCGGCGGCGATGCATGAATCTGACGGCCTGTCATCCCATTTGGGAGACCGGAATGGAACAGCTGACTCGCGCCGACTCCCTCACCCCACCTGCAACTCTGACCTCGTTTCTGCCTCACGCCCTCCACCCCACCCAGCCGGCTGCAGCCAAACATTCCTCCCTGTTCACCCCCCTCTTCCAGCTCGCTCAGCCCTCCCGGAGGTGGGGGCAAGGCTTCTGCAGCAAACCCCCCCCGCCCCAAAGGCTCCTACTCTTCCAGAACTGCCCAGGAGGGAGCATTCAGCTGGGGTCCTTCCGTCCAGTTCTTAGCAGCTTCCCCCAAAAGGAAGCATCATTACAAGGAACAGAGGAAGCGGCCATAGACTGAGTCAGACCCTTGGTCCATCTAGCTCAGTAATATTGTCTGCACAGACTGGCAGCAGCTTCTCCAAGGTTGCAGGCAGGAATCTCTCTCAGTCTGATCTTGGAGATGCTGCTGCCAGGGAGGGAACTGGGAACCTTCTGCTCTTCCCAGAGTGGCCCCATCCCCTAATGAGGGGAATCTCTTACAGTGCTGCTCACACATCAAGTCTCCCATTCAAATGCCAACCAGGGTGGACCCTGCTTAGCTAAGGGGACAAGTCAGGCTTGTGCCCACCAGCCCAGCTCTCCTCCCTTGCTTTGGAGTCTTCTCTCTGCAATAGTTGTCTGTGGCTGTGGAAGGTGGTCGGAGGCACCGCCTGAGCATAGCCAACCAGGCCCCAGAGGGGAGATGTTCTTGTGGGTCTGGAGGGGAGACCCAACAGCCCACAGCCCCGAAAGAAAAGCAGGATATCAGGGAGGGTCCCTACTGCTGCCCCTGCTACTATTACAACTGCTATGTTGCTTTTCAACAAAGGTTCTCAAAGCGGCTTACGTAGAAAAATACAGAAATAAAGATGGCCCCCTAAGGGTCCACAGTCTAATAGCCTCAGGTAGACCTCAGCAACGACAGCCACTGGAGGGATGCTGTGTGGGGCTGGACAGGGCCAGGTGCTCTCCCCCTGCTCAAGAGCAAAGGACCCACTCCTTGAAGAGGTGCCTCTTTGCCCAGATAGCAAAGGCTAACAGAGCCCCTAGGAACACATGTGTCACCCGCCAAAGCCCAGGAAGCAGGGCTGTCCTGAGGGCAGGGCAAGCAGGGCGACCACCCCGGGCCCTGCTCTTTGAGCCCCCATTAGAATTAACTGGAAGGGGGCCCCCGCACTTGCTGATTGGCCCCGGGCCCTGCAGCCCTGCCAGGAACTTCACAAGGGGCAACGGAGTGTGAACCTTTCCATGCTTCTACATGGAGAATGTTCTCTGGGTGGGCAGATTGTCTTAGGAAGTACTAGTGGATGTTTCCAGGATGGAAACAGCTTTTTGCTGGGCACTTGCTGCCTGCAGAAGCGCTCTGACCCCTGGACTTCTGGGCCAAAGTCCAGGGGCCCCCCAGGCCCCAGGGCCCCCCAATCCTCTTTAGTCTGTCCCGGGTCGTGTGGTTTCCCGTCCGAGCATGAGGAGGCTTAATTGGCAGGGGCGGGGGGGCTCAAAAGGCCTTGAGGTCCAGGCCAGTATTCCCCCTCCCAGATGTTGTGGTCTACAACTCCCAGAATCCCCAAGCAACAGCCATTGCAGCTGGGGATTCTGGGAGTTGTAGTCAACAACGTCTGGGAATCCCTCTTCGAGGGAACACTGGTCCAGGCTCCAAAATTACCTAGGTGCACCTCTGGCTGCCTGCATGCTTGGAGAAGCTGTTTGGGGACGATCTGCTGTGCCAAGAGAAGACCTTTCCATCTGCAGGTGGGGAGGCGGTTAAGCCCCTGGCAGGGATGGTCTGGGATGTTGGGCACCGAAGAAAAGCAGAGGGCACCACCTCTCTAGGCCCAGTGACCCCACACACCACAATAGGTGTTGGAAGTGAAGGACTATACGCTGTCTCTTGTCTCAATGACATAGGAGGACAGACTAGTGAGTCAGAGGGCTAGAGGGTCAAGACATTGGTCATCCCTTCTCTACTGCTCTGACACTATCCCTTTGGAATGTAGATTGCTACTCTCAGGGACACTTCCTTCCTTCCAGCCACTTCCTTCCTTCCTCTCTTCTCTTCCTGTTCCTTCTACTTTGCAACATGCAAGCTCATCTCCCCAGCACCATGTATGCAGAGATTCAGAATCCATCTGCATCCAGCTAGATAGATACAGGTGAAACTCGGAAAATTAGAATATTGTGCAAAAGTCCATTAATTTCAGTAATGCAAATTAAAAGGTGAAACTGATATATGAGACAGACGCATTACATGCAAAGCGAGATAAGTCAAGCCTTAATTTGTTATAATTGTGATGATCATGGCGTACAGCTCATGAAAACCCCAAATCCACAATATCAGAAAATTAGAATATTACATGGAACCAATAAGACAAGGATTGAAGAATAGAACAATATTGGACCTCCAAAAAGTATACAGTGTACTGTGTTTGATTGGCCAGCAAACTCGCCTGACCTGACCCCATAGAGAATCTATGGGGCATTGCCAAGAGAAGGATGAGAGACATGAGACCAAACAATGCAGAATTGCTGAAGGCCGCTAATGAAGCATCCTGGTCTTCCATAACACCTCAGCAGTGCCACAGACTGATAGCATCCATGCCACGCCGCATTGAGGCAGTAATCGCTGCAAAAGGGGCCCAAACCAAGTACTGAATACACATGCATGCTTATACTTTTCAGAGGTCCGATATTGTTCTATTCTTCAATCCTTGTCTTCTGGACCACTACCAGCAACCATAGGTAATCAAAAATATTTCTTAACAATCACAGATGATTTCTCACGATATTCAGTTGTCTTTCTACTAAAGGAGAAATCACAGATGCTCGAGAAACTCCAGGACTGCGTGGCCATGGAAAGCAACAAAGTTGGGTTGAAGCCAAAGATCCTGCGCACAGACAATGGAGGAGAATATATGTCCAGCGCCACACAGCAGTTCCTGAGAGAACATGGAATTGTGCATCAAACCACGGTAGCTTCCAACCCACTACAGAATGAAGTGTCAGAGAACAGAAGCCTCCTGGACATGGTAAGATGCATACTTGCTGATGCATACCTCCCACAGAAACTCTGGGGAGAAGGCATCATGACTGCTACATACATACAAAACAGAATGCACACAAAGCCTATAGGAACAACATCATATGAACTTTGGCATGGTCATAAGCCATCCATGACGCATCTGCGTGTCTTTGGAAGCACAGCTTACTCATACATCCCAAAGGAAAAAAGGACTAAGTTAGGGGCTAGGGCCACAAAAGGGATTTTTGTAGGCTACTCAGCACAATCCAAAGGCTACAGAATTCTGGATCCTGACACCAACAAGATAACCATAAGCAGAGCGGTGTATTTTGATGAGAATGAAAGAGCTACGTCTTCAGAGGGGGCCTACACTGAAGCAAGCAACCAGAACAAACACCCCGATGACTGGATTATGCTTCCTGATCTCAGCGGAATTGAGGAGGAGGAGACAGCAGATCCAGATCCAACCACGCTCGACACAGAGACCCCCAGTGATCCACCAGATGCACCTGAGATAGTGGGAGAGACCACAGAGGGTGAGGTGAGGCGATCAATGCGCTCAAACAGAGGTGTCCCAGCCCCAAGACTGTCCTACCTCACAAGAATGGTGGAACAACCAGAACTCTCATCATGGGAGGAAATATCCCAGCTACCACAACCAGAAGCCCAGGAGTGGAAACAAGCTGCAATTGAAGAGCTTGAGGCTCTACAGAAAAACAAAACCTGGACATACCTCAAGGTAGGAAGGTTATAGGCTGCAAATGGGTTTTCGAACTCAAACATGATGCTGATGGTGAGATTCAGCGCTACAAAGCCAGATTAGTAGCAAAAGGATCCTAGATGTGAAAACTGCATTCTTGCATGGTGAACTAGGAGAGGACATTTGCATGCAACAACCACCAGGTGTCTTAGAGAAAGGCAAAGAGGACCTTGTATGCAAACTGCAAAAGAGCATTTATGGTTTAAAACAGGCTGCCAGAGCATGGAATATAAAACTGAATGATATGCTGCTTCAAGCAAACTTCAAAAGAAGTGAAGCTGATCCCTGCCTGTACACAAAATTCATAGATGGCAATGGACTTACATTTTGGCATATGTTGATGATTTGATTCTTGCCTATGAAAATCCAGATGACAGCAAGGAAATAATGCATCATCTGAACAGAGATGTGGAAGTCAAGCAACTTGGCAACATTGCACACTACTTGGGCATTCAAGTACAAAGAGAGAAAGATGGAAGTTTCCTCATCAACCAAGAACAGAAAATTAAAGACTTGATAAACCTGCTCAGACTGGAAGATGCAAATCCTACACCAACCCCAATGGAAGAGAACTACATAAAGGAAGAAGATCATGGTGCGACCACACTTGGAGTACTGCGTGCAATTCTGGTCACCACATCTTAAAAAGGACATTGTTGAACTGGAGAAGGTGCAGAAGAGGGCAACCAAGATGATCAGGGGCCTAAAGCACCTTTCTTATGAGGCAAGACTACAACACCTGGGGCTTTTTAGTTTAGAAAAATGACGACTGCGGGGAGACATGATAGAGGTCTATAAAATCATGCATGGTGTGGAGAAAGTGGAGAGAGAGAAATTCTTTTCCCTCTCACACAACACTAGAACCAGGGGTCACTCCATGAAATTGATTGCCAGGAGGTCTAGGACCAACAAACGGAAGTACTTTTTCACACAACGCGTGATCCACTTGTGGAACTCTCTGCCACAAGATGTGGTGACGGCCAACAACCTGGATGGTTTGAAGAGGGGCTTGGCTAACTTCATGGAGGAGAGGTCTATCATCAGCTACTAGTCGGAGGGCTGTGGGCCACCTCCAGCCTCAAAGGCAGGATGCCTCTGAGTACCAGTTGCAGGGGAGTAATGGCAGGAGAGAGGGCACGCCCTCAACTCCTGTCTGTGGCTTCCAGCGGCATCTGGTGGGCCACTGTGTGAAACAAGATGCTGGACTAGATGGGCCTTGGGCCTGATCCAGCAGGGCTGTTCTTATGTTCTTATCAAACTGAGCCACAATCTGACAACCATAGATATCGTGAAGTACTGGGTAAGCTTCTATACATTAGTGCACTCACTAGGCCAGATATTAGTACAGCAGTTGGCTTACTTTGTAGAAAGACTGCATCACCAACAGTCAAGGACTGGAATGCAATGAAGAGGCTTGTTAGGTACCTAAAGGGTACTGCACACTTTAAGCTCAAGCTACCAGCTAACAGTCAACCAAAACTAGAAGCATACGTAGATGCAGACTGTTGTGGAGACCTAATAGAAAGGAAATCCACCAGCGGTCACATAATTTTCTATGGAGATGGAGTCATAAGCTGGTCAAGCACCAAGCAAGACATAACAGCATCATCAACCACTGAAGCGGAATATATATCATCTGCACAGGGCAGTCACGAGATACAATGGCTGTGTCAACTACTGAAGGACCTAGGTACAGATGTACCACAGCCCATACCAGTGTATGAGGACAACCAAAGCTGCATTCAACTCTCCAAACAAGAAGATGTAAAGAGGCGTACCAAGCATATTAATGTGAAGTATCATGTAGTGAGAAGTCTGCAAAAGGATGGGCTAATCAAGCTGATCTACTGCCCAGCCAATGAAATGCTTGCAGATCTACTCACTAAGCCACTACCAAGGCCCTACTTTGAAAAGCTGAGAGAGAAATCTTGTGAACTGAGTCACGAGACATCGAGAGGTGGTGTTGGAAGTGAAGGACTTTGCGCTGTCTCTTGTGTCAAAGACAGTGGAGGACAGACTAGTGACAGACACTATCCCTTTGGAATGTAGATTGCTACTCTCAGGGACACTTCCTTCCTTCCTCTCTTCTCTTCCTGTTCCTTCTACTTTGCAACATGGCAAGCTCCTCTCCCTGCACCATGTGTGCAGAGAAGATGCAGAATCCATCTGCATCCAGCTAGCTAGCTAGATTAGAGATCCTAACTCCTCACTTTCCTATCTAGAATGGAGTTCTCTAATCAATACCAGATAGATAGATAGATAGATAGATAGATAGATAGATAGATAGATAGATTTGAAACTATGAACTGGCTCCAAGTTACTTTACTCTCAGCATAGAGGCATGCCTAAGTGAATTCCGCTGTGTTGTGCCTCTGTGCACTCGGCTATAATGAAAAAGGGTTTCTCTCACCAGAGAGAATTCCCCACAATAGGAGGTGGGGTTTTTCTTTGCTTCATGGCCACCTGCTCCAGTTTTGCACACCTGTTGGCCGGTGGAGCCGAGAAAGAGGGACGTGGCCTGGAAGGAGAGGAATGGCAAGCCGGCCCCGGCCAGGGGCCATTGCAGTCACCTGACCTGTTTTCCTCCGTGTGCGTGGACCACGGTCAGAGAGCGTTGCCGGCTTCTTCCGCCTTTTATACCTCCAGTGACTGTTGCTGGTGTCTCTCTTATGTTTCTTTTTAGACTGTGAGCCCTTTGGAGGGACAGGGAGCCATCTGATGTTTGTTTGTTTGTTTGTTTATTCTCTCTCTCTGTAAACCGCTTTGGAAACGTTTGTTGAAAAGCGATGTCTCCATAGTTGTTGTTTTTGTTGTTCTTGTTTGATCTTCTTCTGCCCTCTGTGGCTGCTTGTTGTCCCAAGGATATCTCTGTGGACTTTGGGAGAGATTGCCAGAGACGAATCTCTTCCTACGGAGAGTGACTTGAAAGAGGGGTGGGTGGATGCCAAGGGAAGAAGCGGGCCAAGTCCAAGACGGAGGGCTCGGTGCAGCATGTAAAGCGGAACTCGCTTCGGGATGCTTCCAGGAGACGGTGCCCTCTGGAAAGGGTCTGTATGGAGTGGGTGTGTCTGTGTGGACCTGCCCCAGGACAGACGCACGCCACATGCCTCGGGGTCTTCTCCTTGCCCAAGAGCCCCTAACTCTCCCTGTCAGTCGGGGACAACCAAACATTTGACGGCTACAGAAAGTGCCAGGGAAGCCAGTGGGCAGTGGTGGGCTCTTCAAGAGGCTTCTGAGTCCGAAGCCTTCTTTCGGATATTATTATTATTGTTACTTTTATGTCCCACTCTTCCTCCAAGGAGCCCAGAGCGGTGTACTACAGACTTAATAGCAATAGCAATAGCAATAGCACTTACATTTATATACCGCTCTATAGCCGAAGCTCTCTAAGCGGTTTACAATGATTTAGCATATTGCCCCCAACATTCTGGGTACTCATTTTACCGACCTCGGAAGGATGGAAGGCTGAGTGAACCTTGAGCCCCTGGTCAGGATCGAACTTGTAACCTTCTGGTTACAGGGCGGCAGTTTTACCACTGCGCCACCAGGGGCTCAAGTTTCTCTTTCACAACAACCCTGTGAAGTAGGCTAGGCTGAGAGAGAAGTGACTGGCCCAGAGTCACCCAACTAGTATCATGGCTGAATGGGGATTTGAACTCGGGTCTCCCTGGTCCTAGTCCAGCACTCTAACCACTACACCACGCTGGCTCTTTATCTTTGCGTTATAGTGCTACAACGTTGCAAGTCAGTTGCTAATAATAATAATAATAATAATAATAATAATAATAGCTGTATTTGCCCGTTGTAGGGTGCTTTCCAGCCTAGCTGCTCAACAGCAGCAAAATGCTGCATTGAAAACATAAACAGCAGAGAGATCAGTCTTGTGGAAACTAACCACCCGAAAAAACAGAAACTTCCTTACGCCGGATATATGGCGTCCTTGCTCTCTATCGCAGCGATTAAATCCGAGACAAGGCATGGGCAGTGTGAACGGCCCCCTGCTGTCCGCATAGGGGCTGCCCCACTGCAGGGTCTAGTCTGGAAAGCGCCTAAGAGGCTTGCCTCGTTGCCATGGATCTCTGATGCGGTTTGAATTTGGCGCCACAAAACGTTGCAGAGCGCACTGCTTTTTGCAGGGCAAGGCTTGCATTCTGGAAAGCGCTCTGATGCGGGAAGAAGCCGAGAGAGAGAGCTAGGCAAGCACCCCACCGCCACGCAGCTCCGGAGCAGGGCTTCTGCTGCTGGGAGGTACCCCCCACCCCACCGCTGCCTCAGACTGGCCCACAGGGCAACAGGGCATATTCCCGGGGCGCCTCATCTGCAGGGCGCCCCTGCGTCCCGAATCCCGCCGCGAATGACCCATCCTGCTCCAAACCGGGGGGCCTCCCCACATACATCCCACCGCCCTCTCAGTGCCCCCAGTCCGGCCCCGGCCATGGGCGAGGGGCTTCTTAGTGGAGCGGGGGCGGGGGGGGATGGGCAGAGCAGGGCATGCCCCCCCCTCCTGGAGTCTGCACTGCAGGTCCTCTCTCGGGGTGTCTTGATTTAGTGGGGTGTCGCTTGTGCTCCTCCTCTCGGAGAGCCATCTGCTTCCTTTTCTTCTTTATTGCTGGGTGGGTAGAGTTACACACCCCACATCGGGCCATGCCTGTGAGATCATCCCCCTCAGCCCAGGACCTGGAGAGGTTATGGATAACATAATGCATTTCAAATGTATACAAGTCCCGGAATAACTTAACATTATCTCAGTCCGGGGAGGGGACCCCAACTGGCCCACCACCCTCCCTTTCACACCCCACCCCCTTCCCCGCCCAGATGATCTGTGGGAACGCGAACTCTTCAAAGCAGGAAGGCCAATCCAGCCGGGGGCCTCTCCTGAGCCACAGCAGGGCCCGTGACGGAGGAGGGGTGCTGCTGTCCCAGCCATTGCCTCACTGAGGCAGAATGCACATCATCGACCCCACGGGCCCGCACTGACTTTCCACCCCTGACACCATTTAGTCAAACGAATGCGCAAATTGAATCCAGGCCTTTGCAAACAACAGCTTCGTCGTCTTCTTCTCCTCCTTCTTTAAACATTCTGGGTAGTTTTCTGAGTTTGGCTCACTGCCCGTGGTCAAGGGAGTCAGTTTGCACAGGACTTCCCCAAACATGATGAGATACGGCAGGAGCCGGGGCGGGAGAGGGATGTTGAAGGTGCCTTGTCTGCGTCTTAAAGGTCTTGTTTTGTCCTCTTTTCTCGAGGCCACAAAAGCAAGGAAGTTTATTCTGCAGGGCAGCTGGAAACCTGCTTGTGTTTGGAAAAGAGAGAGAGAGAGAACTTGGCACTGGCCAAAAGTGTGGAAATAAAGGTCTGAGGAATGATAATGCCCTCATTCTAATTATACTCGGAAAAAGACACAGCCGGTTCCACAGCAGGAGAAGCTTCCTCTGCCCTGGCGCGCGATCACGGAGGGTGTGTGCACACATGGATGAAATGCACTTGGTCATCCCCCGGGGCGGGGTGTGTGTGTGTGTGTGCGTGCCGGAGGCTTCCCCTCCAAGATTTCACAGACGAAGGCTGGGAAACACCTTTACTTTGCAACTGACACATTTACGCTGCAATACTTTGTCTTGGTCTCTTCCAAAAGCCATGTTTGTTCTTTAGGTTAAATACATGCTGGATTTAAAAAAACAAACCCACCATTGTTTGTTTGTTTATTATTTATTTCTCTATGTAAATCACTTTGGAAACTTTTGTTGAAAAGCGGGATATAAATAGTAGTAATAGTAGTAGTATTACAATCTCTTCAGAGTACTCCTTGCCAAAACGTGGAATGAAAGGTCATGCCTTAGTGTTAATGTGCAAGCATTTTTACAGCCATGCACATTAGAGGCAAGAAACATCTACACAGCCGTGGCATTAAGAAGTCAAAGGCAGTGATGGCCATTGTGAAAACCTGGGATTTCCCCATAATGTTTGATTCACAATGTGATGAGGAGGGGAAACAGTAATTTGGGGAGCCAGCGTGGTGCAGTGGCTAGAGTGCTGGACTAGGACTGTGGAGACCCGAGTTCAAATCCCCATTTAGCCATGAAACTAGCTGGGTGACTCTGGGCCAGTCACTTCTCTCTCAGCCTAGCCTACTTCACAGGGTTGTTGTTGTGAGGAGAAACCCAAGTATGTAGTACACCGCTCTGGGCTCCTTGGAGGAAGAGCGGGATATAAAACGTAATAATAATAATAAAATAATTCCATTGAATTTAATTGTGTAATTACACAAGCACAGGAGTGGCACCTGTGTATTATGGATGGAGAAGTTCTGCCCTGTGGTTTCTGCCCTGTGGTTTCACCTGACCCCAGCCCCCCCCACCGCAACCTTCTGTGGCATCGCAACGCTTTCTGCTTCCACTATCCATGCCTGAAGCGGCATCGTTACACTCAGAATCGCCTGCTCAACAACTGTGGCATCTTAGAAATCAAATCCGTGCGGAAATGGCAAAGTTATGAGGAGTAAAAGTTGAAAAGCAGACATGAGACCTCATGGCCACAGTTGGGTCTTTCTCCCCCATCTTCACAATGGGAATCTTTAGCCTCGGCTTGGGAAGCACAGACGGACTCAGTGGCTTCAGGAAAGGTCTCTTCGGATGGTCCGTGTTCTGCACAATGTGCTTTCATGGGTTAGTCGAAATAAAAATGTTTGGAATTTCTACAAATTAAGAACAAAGAAGGGCCCGTAGCCGTCAAGTTGGAGTGTGCTCAAATCAGTCGGAAAGTTCCTCGTGAGGAGAAAAGGGGAGTGGGAGGGGAGCGAGCGGGCCGATAAGGGGAGGGGGGACACACTGCTTCTGCCCTGGTTGATCTGGAAACCACTGGGAAAGGGGCCTTGGCTTCAGCAAGGGGTGTAGCTAGAGAGGGGGTCCATGTTCAGCTCTCGCCCTGGCGGTCACTTGGAGTGAGGGGGATAATGAAGAAAGTAGGGAGGGGTGGAGCTGGGGGGCCCTCAGGAGCTGGGGGGCCTGGGTTCTTTGAACCCATCTGCTCAATTGTAGCCACACCCCTGGCTTCGGCTCCTTCTACAAAGGGAGGATAAACCTCTAGAAAGGGTGTAGTGACCAGGCTTTCCTCCCTCTAAAGAGTTAATCAGAACTGGACCCTTGTCTTGACTGACAGGCTGGTGAACTCCAAGACTCAGCCAATCAGCACGCGAGGTGGGTGGGACCTAGACAGCTTTTGCCGGGAAGAAGGGAGTTCTTTGTTAGAGAAGAAGCTAGGCTGGAGGTAATTAGAAGGACATGTGGCCATGGAGGTTGGCTGCAGGAGAATAACTCTGCAGATCCTTGAAAGACAGGATTGCAGGGAGTTTGTTTCTTATCAGGAATTGTGTGGGTTCAAGGAAAAGGGGATTCAGCATAGGGAACAGATTGTTAGTCAGATTTTGCATTAGAAACTTATATTTCTTTGGCGTGTGTGCTTTTGCATATTCCTGATACTGTCCTATTATTGTTTACCTGTAATGTAATTAAAATGAGAAACACTAGCCTACACCCACACTACCTAAGGCATTGCAAAAGACTCTATAAACATCTAAGCAAGCATGAAGACAACCTATTTTTGTAATTCCTACTGGAGTATTCTTAACTGTATTTAAGTGTATTTAAGTGTATTTAACTGTATTTAAAGCGGAGAAAGCCTCAGACAGAAGCAGTCCGTAGTAATGGGGGGGGAGGGTTTTTTTAAGTTCTTTTTTTTTTACAAGCCTCTGAGTTGGTTTTTAACTGAGGGAAAGTATGTGTGTGTGTTTGGGGGGGCGGATTCCCCTGGTGCAAACACGTCCTCAAACGTTCAGCAACTATCATTTTTCTCATCACGGGTAGGCTTGCACGTGGAAGATTTTTGTACTTGTCCAAGAGCCAGATTAAGAGAGTTTCCCCTGGGACTCCACCCTAAGCCCAGGGAGGTTCAAGCTCTGTTGATAAGAGGGGTGGTGGCGGCAGCATTTTGAACCTATCGATCATATAGGGTTGTTTTAGGAGAAGCCGAGCCAGGCAGCTCAGAAGGGACAGCTTGGCATTTCTTCCCTTCACATGAGCTTGCTCTGAGACAAAGGCTGTAATCTGCTACAGAGGGTAACGGCTGCTCCCCGCTGAAATAAGAGCATTTCCTTCTCTGTTTGTTTTCAGGAAGACCCTCAAGACCCATCTGTTCTCTCACAGGCTTTTCATTAGAATTAATTTTAATAATTTGTTTTAATCACTGTTTTATGCTACTGTCTTTATTGTGTTTTGTGGATTTGAATCTGTGACTTTTTATATTGTTTTAAATTTTGTACACCACCTAGAAGTGTGCATATCAGTATGTATGTATGTATGTATGTATAAATAAAATAAAATAAAATAAAATAAATAACCATTACAGTTGAATGGCAGAACACATGCGTCTGAGGCAAACAGGAAAACAGGCCTCACTTTCTGGTCTGTTTCACCTCAGAACTGGCCCCTGCAGGCCTTTTATTATCACCTTCCAGCCTTGGTGCTTGTTGTAGAGAGATGGCCCATCTCCTCTTGTATAAGTAATTGCAGAGGACGCTTAGCTTTAGTTGAAGAAACAAGAGCTTGATCATTTATTATTATTTCTTAAATACTAGCAAACAAATGTAACAGTCTCATATGCAAGTGGGAGAGAACCTCCTGGTTTGATTTCTTGGCAACAAGTCAGACTCACACAGGCATGCCCTGGATGAGAACAGAGAGTTGTGGAAACCACTAGAGAGATGGTGACTTTGGACTTAATCCTGAGTGGTGCCCAGGACCTGGTGGGCGATGTCAGAGTTGCAGAACCATTGGGGAGCAGTGACCATAGTGTGATCCAGTTCAGCATATGTGCAAGTGGAGCATTGCCAAGGAAGTCCAACACAGATGCACTGGACTTCAGAAGAGGAAACTTCTCAAAAATGAGGGGACTGGTAAGAAGGAAGTTGAAGGGGAAAGTCAGGAGGGTCAAATCACTCCAGAAATCATGGAACGTATTCAAAAGCACAGTACCAGAAGCACAGTTGGAATGTATACCAAGAAGGAGGAAAGGGACCACCAAGTCCAGGAGGACACCAGCGTGGCTAACAAGTAGAGTCAGGGAAGCTATAAAAGAGAAAAAGACTTCCTTCAGAAAATGGAAGTAACTGGTTGAAAGACAAGAAACAGAGGGTAGGAATAAATGGAGAGGTTTCAGAATAGAGGGAAGTAAGAAGTGGGGTCCCCCAGGGCTCTGTACTGGGACCGGTGCTTTTAAATTTATTCATAAATGATCTAGAAACAGGGGTAAGCAGCGAGGTGGCCAGATTTGCAGATGATGACAAACTCTTCCGGGTAGTGAAATCCAAAACGGATTGTGAGGAGCTGCAAAAAGATCTCTCCAGACTGGGGGAGTGGGCGACAAAGTGGCAAATGTGGTTCAGTGTTGGCAAGTGTAAAGTGATGCACATTGGGACGAAAAACCCCAACTCCAAGTATAAGCTGTTGGGATCTGAGCTGTTGGTGACGGACCAGGAGAGGGATCTTGGGGTCGTGGTGGGCAGCTCGTTGAAAGTGTCGACTCAGTGTGCGGCAGCTGTGAAAAAGTCCAATTCCACGCTAGGGATCATGAGGAAGGGGATTGAAACTAAAACTGCGAATATCATAATGCCCTCTTACAAAACAATGGTACGGCCACACCTGGAGTACTGTGTACAATTCTGGTCACCACGTCTAAAGAAGAACAAAGGTGCAGAAGAGGGCAACCAAGATGATCAGGGGCCTAGAGCACATAAGAACATAAGATCAGCCCTGCTGGATCAGGCCCAAGGCCCATCTAGTCCAACTTCCTGTTTCGCACAGTGGCCCACCAGATGCTGCTGAAAGCCCACAGGCAGGAGTTGAAAGGGGCATGCCCTCCCTCCTGCTGTTACTCCCCTGCAACTGATACTTAGAGGCATCCTGCCTTTGAGGCTGGAGGTGGCCTATAGCCCTCTGACTAATAGCCGTTGATACTCTCCTCCATGAAGTGATCCAAACCCCTCTTAAAGCCATCCAGGTTGTTGGCTGTCACCACATCTTGTGGCAGAGAATTCCACAAGTTGATTATGTGTTGTGTGAAAAAGTACTTCCGTTTGCTGGTCCTAGATTTCCTGGCAATCAATTTCATGGGATGACCCCTGGTTCTAGTGTGATGGGAGAGGGAGAAGAGTTTCTCTCTCTCCACTTTCTCCACACCTTGCATGATTTTATAGACCTCTCTCATGTCTCCTCGCAGTCATCTTTTTTCTAAACTAAAAAGCCCCAGGTGTTGTAGCACCTTCCTTATGAGGCTAGGCTACAGCGTCTGGGGCTCTTTACCCTGGAAAAGAGGCAACTAAGTGGAGACATGATCGAGGTGTATAAAGTTACGCATGGAGTGCAGAGGGTGGACAGAGAGAAGTGTTTCTCCCTCTCTCACCACACCGGAACCAGGGGTCACCCCATGAAACGGAAGGTGGGGAATTCAGGACCGACAAGAGGAAGTTCTTTTCCATACAGCGCATAATTAACCTGTGGAATTCTTTGCCAAGGGATGTGGTGATGGCCTCCAGCTTGGATGGCTTTAAAAGGGACTTAGACCTGTCCACCATGAATTTGTCTATCAATGGCTGGCTACGAATGTGGTGGCTGTGAGCCACCTCCAGCCTCAGAGGCCAGAGGCTTCTCGAGACCAGCTGGGGGGGATCAACCCTCCCCTCTTCCCTGGTGGGCGCCTCCACCAGGGGCATCTGCTGGTGGGCAGGCACTGTGTGAGACACGATGCTGGACTAGAGGGGCCTTCTTGGGCCTGATCCAGCTGGGCTGTTCTAAGGTTCTCAGGCCAACATTCCCCTTCTCATGGTCTCATTCTTCCGTTTAGGCGTCCCATTGCTGCCTGCAAGTTCTGAAATTGCTCTTTGGCGAAAGGCCCTGTGAGTATACCTGCTGCCGTCTCCTCTGATGCACAGTCTCTTATCGGGACCACTTTCCCCTCTTGCAAGTCTCTCTCACAAGGTGGTGCTTCATGTCAACAGGTCTGGTGGTTCTTTGTGTCGCCTTGTCACTTTTGGAGAGAAGGATGCCGCTCTGGTCAGGGGCCTAGCTAAAATTGAGTGAAAGGGTTCAAAGAACACGGGCCCCCAGCTCCTGAGGGCCCTCTAGCTCCACTCCTCCCTATTTTCTCTATGATCTCCCTCACTCTGGGGGGGGGCGCCAGAGAGAGGGATGAACAGGGCCCCCTCTCTGCTAGCTACGCCCCTGGCTCTGGCTTTCCTCAGACATCCTAAGGGGTCTTGGTCCATCTAGTTCAAAGTCCAGAAGCAGTTGATGGAGCCCCTTCTACCTCTTGGGGAGCTGCAGATATGAATTCTGCCTCCTTTGGAGAGATTAAGGCTGCAGCAGCCGCTGTCCTTGACATCGCGCTTCTCCCACCAAGGAAAACATCCCCGCACCGGTTGATTCTCTCCCTTGTCCTCAGCCTGGTTGGCATCCATATAACCTGCCAGCCTCGGTGCTTTACAGGCGGGGAGCAGCGATTCTAAATGTGCCGGACCTTCTAGAGACTGTCCAGTCCTTTTAATTGCAGTCCAGCCTCTCTCTGTTGGCGGGTTCACTCTTCTGCACAGTGTCCCGACCGCTGCTGCACTGTCGGGCCGTGAAACAGTGGCTCTGTCCCACAATCTCAACATGCCCATTCTGCGTTGGTTATTGTTTCTCTCCAAACGGGGGGAGTGGGCAGCACAATGGCAAATGCGTTGCAATGAATGGGGTCCATGCAGTGGTCTAGCGGACCTTCACCGGTCCCCTCCTGCTCTGAATTCCCTTGTACGTCTGAGGGGGCTGGTCTAGTGGACCTTCAAGGGTCCCATCCTGCTCTGTTGGGGACGCTGCGGGTGCCTGTGTTGCTGAGTTCGGCACGGCAATTGTTCTGATACTGATCTTGTCATGATTAGGGGAGGGCGGCGGAGACCCGCTCTGGGCAGCAGCGGCCGCAGCGGCGGGGGCTGGTCTAGAGGACCTCCCGAGGCCCCGCTGCCCTCCGAATCCCCTCCCTTCCCGCACGGTCGTCTCCTCCTGGCGGGGCCGCCAAGGCCTGGGGGGACGGCGGGGGCGGGGGCGCCTGGGTGGAGGATGGAGGTGCCCCCCGCCCCGCGCGCCCCTCGCCGCAGCCTCGCTCCTCCCGCGCCGCCCACAGCCGGAGGCGGGCCGGGGGGCGTGGAGGGGGAGGGGCGGCGGCGGCGGCCACTGGACTGGGGCAGGCACAGGCGGGCTGGTGCTGTTGCCGCCGCCGCCGCCGCTGCTGCTGGGCCGGGCTGAGCCGAGCCAGAGAAGCGCCGCCGCCGCCGCCAGCCAGCGAAGGAGCCGGAACCGGAGCCTCCGCCGCCGCCGCCGCCGGGGAGCCTGCCTGGGGCTCGCCGGCGCCATCCCTCGCTCGCTGCCCGCCCGCGCCGGGAACAAAGGGCGCCCCGAAGCCCGCCAGCCATGCCTGGCCGCGCCTGGTGGGTCCTGCTGGTGCCCTTGGCCGGCCTCGGCCTCGGCCTCTGCCCCGCCGCGACGTCCAGCCCGCCCAGGCAGTGAGTAGCCGCCCGCGCGCACCGAGGCGGGGGCGGGGAGCCGGCTCTGGCGCACCTGAGCCCGGCAGCCGGCCGCGGCCCCTGGGCGTGTGCAGAGAGCCCCCTCTGGCCCCTGCGCGGGGCTGGGGCGAGGAGGAGGAGGAGGAGCGCGGCGGCAGCCCCCCCTCCGGGCTCCCGGAGACCCCCGTCCCCTCCGCCGCTGCTGCCTTCCTCCGCGCGCTCTGACAGGCAGCCGCTCTCCCTCCGGGCTTGGGGCGGCCGCCAAGGGGCTTCCCGGGCAGGAGCGGCTTCTGCCTCCCAAGTCGGGGCTCCGCCTCGGGCTGCCTCACCCGGGAGGAGGGAAGGACGGCGCCGCGGCGGGACTTTGCGGGTCGGTTTCTAGCAGGCAGCCTGCGGGGAGAGCGCCTTTCCCGCCGCCTCCCAAGGAAGGGCGCAAGGACAACAGCCCTGCTGCCGGATCGGGCCCGGGCGGCCCCTCCAGCCCAGCATCCTGCTCCCCAGAGCGCCCCCCGGCAGACCCACGGGCAAGGGTGGGGGCAGGCAGGGCCGCTCTCCTCCCGCTGTGGCTCCCCTGCCGCTGGCATTGCCTCTGAGCCTGGAGGTGGCTAGTAGGTCGCTCGCCCTGGCTGCCCACCCCAGCGGGCAAGACTTGGCCTGTGGTAAGAAGAAGAAGAAGAAGAAGAAGAAGAAGAAGAAGAAGAAGAAGAAGAAGAAGAGTGCCCCTGAGCCTGAGCAGAGCGCCCCCATTTGGAGGGACGAGGGGCACTTTGGCAAGCATCGGCCTGCCTGGCTCCCCCCAGAGACAGGGCCCAGTGGGCCAGCCTGGGGGCTGCTGCTCCCACCCAGAGCCTCCGACGCCTCCAGCCACCAGAGGTGCAGCCGCTCCTCCTCGGAGGGGGGTGGAGTGCTGCTCAGGCCCCCTTGCCCGCCCCCCCCCCCCCACCTTGCAAGCCTGGAGTAAGTGTGTCCTCCCCCTGCTCTCCTGGCAAAACGGTCCCCATCTCGCCATGCCCAGCCAGATCTGGCTTGTGTGCATGTGTGAATCCCGGAGAACTTCCCCCTCTCCCTTCTGCACGTGCAGTAGCTAACCTGGGTCGAATCCTGCCTGTCTTGGGGTCTGCTGGGAACGGCCCCTGGGGAGGGGGTGGGAACCGCTTTCGGGATGATTCGGGGTGGGGTGGGGGGTTAGAGGAGAGCCTCCGTCTGCCTGAGAGCTGGAGGCCACCGGTGGTCCTTCCTGGCTCCCCCAACCCGGCGAGTGCCTCTTCCTTGCTGAGAGCCTGCCTGCCTGTGTGGGTGATCGGGGCTGGGAGGTGCTGTGTGCCGCGGAGACCATTGGGCTGACCCTCCCGAACTGCCCCGATGGGCATCCTGGGGGCTGTGGATACAGGCCTGCTTTGGAGAGCTCCTGATTCCCTATGGCAGATTTTTGGAGCTGCTGCTGCTGCTGCTTCTGGGCGTACAGAGCTTTCCCGCCCCCCCAGCCCCCCCAGGAGCTTTCCCGCCCTGTCTGTCTACCCAGATTCCATGGGCATGAGCCTCAGGAAGGTGCTGAGCACCCAGCTGTTCCCAGCACAAGCCTGAAACCTGCACTTTTCTGGTGTACAGGAGCAGGGACCCTTGAAGGGGTGTGTGTGTGTGTGTGTGTGTGTTTACACGTGGCAGCATCACTCCAAGGCGCCCTTCAAAGTGCATCCTCCCCAGAGCACCACGTGAGGTTGGCTTTTAAGAGACGGCTACTAGTCGGAGGGCTACAGGCCACCTCCAGCCTCAAGGGCAGGATGCCTCTGAGTCCCAGTTGCAGGGGAGGAACCGCAGGAGGAGGGAGGGCAGGCCCCTTTCAGCTCCGGCCAGGAGGCTTGCTGGAGGTGAAAGTGTGTGGAACCGGATGCTGGACGAGATGGGCTTCCCCCTTGGGCCTGATCCGGCCGGGCTGCTCTGCTGTGCTGATGTTCCGACCCAGGTTTCCGCAGACGGGGAGCCTCTGCTTCTTGCCCAGTGGGTGGAATCGGCTGGTCCTTCTGGCAGGTCCCAGAGCAGCGTTCTGTCAGCCAGGCTGGGTTCCCTCTTGGGTGGGCTGATAGCTCGCCAGGTGCCCTGGAAGGGCCGCCTGGTTCTCCTCCTCCAAGCCCTGGAGGCAAAAGCGATTCTCCTGTGGAGGGTGGGCAGGGTGGGCCTCCGTCGGATGGTGCCGCTCCTCACACTTTGTGCACATGCATGTGCATATCTGCAGTCCGGCAGTCGCATTGTTTGGAGCACCGCAAAGACCAAGTTGCGAAGCTGTCGAGCTCACAACCGTGCGGTTGCTTGCAAGCAAGGCCTTGCCGGACTGTGGCCCTGTTGCTGGGCCTGCAGGCCAACAGCCTTGGGCTGGACTGTGCCCGGAGTGGCTGTCGCGATGAGGCTCTGGTGCCAAGCGCCTGAGCTCCAGGCCAGGCCTTCCTCCTGGGTCAGACCCTTGGACCGCCTTGCCCCCGGGGTCTCCGCTGACTGCCGGGGGCGCTCCCGAGGCCTTTTCCCGCCTTTCTCCCTGGCCGAGTGAGGGCCCCTCTTCTCCGGAGGAGCAGAAGCCGACCCTCTTTGTGGCTTCGGGCGTAGCAGGGTGCTGGGCGGGCGTGATCCCTTTCCCAGGACAAGGGCACGCACCGTGCACGAGAGAGCAGGCTGTGATCCGCCGCCCGGGAGACCTCGCTGCCCCGTCGCTGATGCCGCCGCGGGCAGCCGTTTCCCCACTGGGAGCAGGCGCATTCTTCTTTTCCTCTCTGCCCCCGCAGACCGGCACAAAAACCACAGCCCAGAGATCACAGCGGAGCGAGGAAAACCTTTTCCTGGTGGGACTTGGAGCAGGCCGTGTCCCGCCATCCCCCAGTCTTTGCGTGCCCGGCACGGTCTGCCTGACGCGCCTGGGAGAGAGCCGGACTTCTGCAGAGTTGCGATGGGATCTCCATGGCAATGAAGCCCTCTGAGAGACAAACACAGTGCTTGGAATTTGCCCAAAAACAGGGCCAGGAGCTGTGAAACAGCCGGGTCCAACTCCCCCCCCCACCGGGGTGCCTATTGCTCTCCAGCCCTGGAGCCGCCGCCCCCCCCACCCCCAGGCTGCTCCTGGAATACCTGCCATGTGTTTTGAAGTGTGTCACACGGAGGGCTGTCTTCCGAGAAGGTCCTTTGGGGAGAGGAAAGAGAGGCGAAGTCACGAGGAGGGCATAAATAACCCTGAACGGACCGGAGTAACAGTGTGAGCATCGGCGCAGGCCTCCAGAGGGCTGTGGCTGGAGCAGCCGGGGGACCCCAGGCGGAGCTGATGGCTCCGTGCCAGGCCCTGGGGGCGAGAGGCCCGGGGCTTTCTCCCTCCTAGCGGTAGGCAAGCTTCCCCTGTGTGCAGCCCTGGAGTCCGTCAGGGCCGCTGTAACAGCCCCAGAGGGCCTGTGAGCTTGTTTCCATCACCCACAGATGGAGAACGCTCTGTAGGCAGGCCAGGGGGGGGGAGGAGGGGGGTCCTCGAACCTCTGTTCCCGTCTCGTGTTTGCTCCGTCCTTAGCCAAGCGTTGTGAAAACAGGCGTTTGGCCAAGGTGCTCACAAAGCCAACCTGTTTTGTGGTGTGCATGCCGACCTCCGAGCCGTTTGCAGGAAGCTTTACTCACAAAACCTCTAAAACTGCCTAACCTCTAAAATCAGTCCTTATGCACCCTGTCATGGCTCTGTGTGTGTGTGTGTGTGTGTGTGTGTGTGTGTGTGTGTGAGAGAGAGAGAGAGAGAGAGAGAGAGGAGTTAGTGTGGCTCTATCCAGCCTTCACTAACACTTTGATGAGCTTATAGGAGAATCAGAATTGTGGCCCCACTGGGCCAGTCCCCTGCTTGCCACAGGGGCCATCTGGATGCCTGCAGGGAGCCCACCCCCAGCTGGCCCTGAAAGCAGCAGCCCACTAGCCGGTGTTCGGGGCAGACCCCCCCCGCCCCCCGAGCACGAGGGCTCCCAGCTGCCTCGGTGACCGGAGGATCAGCCCTGTGTGGGTTGATTGCCAGGTTGTGTCTCCGTGTGTGTCTGTGGCCCGGTTTGGCTGCCCCCAAAGGTGCCGCCTGTGGAGGACGCTCACCCGCCCGGCCTCCGTGGCTGCCTTGGCCCTGATGGGCGAGGGGTCCCAGTCCCCTTGCCCTGCGCGCCTCTGTGCACTGCCTCATGGCATCTGGAGGGGCTGGAAGGGGCCCCAGAAAGGAGGGCCTTCCTTTCCTTTCTCGGCCGGGGCGGCTCCCCTCCCCTCCGAGGAACGGCCTTCTGAGCCTCGCCCGGCTGGTGCTCCGCTCTTCCCGGGGATTCCTTGCTTCCGGCCTCTTTCTTTTCCAGGGGCTACCTGGTCGTGCTGCCTTCTGTTTTCCGGTCGGGGGTGGAGGAGTCCGTCAGCGTGACCATCTTCAACCCGGTCAAGGAGACGACGGTCCACATCCAGCTGGTGGTGAAAGGGGAGACGGTGGCGAGAGCTCACGGTGCCATTCTGGGTAGGGCCCTCACTTACATTCTGCGCCAAGGGAACTGGGGTGGCAGGCGGGTGGGGCGGGGGGGGGGGCTGCTCAGCATCTCCCACCCCCAGGCAGGAGCTGCAAGAGGAAGAGAGGAGTCCTCTTCGGGGAAAGAGGGTGAAACTTGATATTCAGGATGCCTGAGCTCTCTGTTTTCATTCCTGCTGCATTCGAAGCTTGCAGGCTGACTTTCTCCCAGGGCACTGATCTCCCACAGCCAAGACCCGTTGGGGGAGGCCCCTAGAGCCGTGACGGAGCCCCTTTTTGGCCTGCCGAAGGCCCAGCGTCAGTCCCTGGCACCATCTCCTGGCCTGTTTCCAGAGCACCCGTGGCGACCGTGTCACTCCGTGTCCGCTAAGTGTGGTTCCGTACGGCCTGTGTTTCGACATCGCTGTCCCCATCGCTGTCGGCACGGTGCCGTTCAGGGTTCCCTCTAAAAAGGAATCCCAGATGTTGTTGACTTCAGCTCCCAGAATCCCCAGCCAAAGGCCATTGCTGCTTGGAATGCTGGGAGTGGTAGTCCACAACATCTGGGAATCCCTGTTAGCTGGAGCGCTTGTGCTGTTCACATTTCCGAGGCCTTCTTCCGGGCTTTATCCTTGTGTTTTAGTCCTACAAGGTTGCATGTGCGTCACAAATAAATAGCGGCGTTTCCCCGTGGTTGGAGGGTTGCTCAAGCTGTTTACGTTTCCAAAACGGCCCTGCCAAGCCGAAGCATTCTCCTGCTGAACAGTGTGGGAAGCGCCCAGGCAGGGCTGGCGAGGGTCTCCTGCCTGAAACCTTGGGGGATGGCTGTGGACAGTGCTGAGTTAGACGGACGGTAGAAGGGACACTTCCAAGGTTCAAATGTGAATTATGAAACACCATGGCAAGGTGTGCATGACATCTCTGTGGTTGGAATTTTTTTTTAAAGCAAAAACAACCACAAAACCCTGCCACCTACGCTGAAGCTTCATATCCTTGCTTGTAAACAAGCAGGAACTCAAATGTCAATAACACAATTTTTATGACCTTGCCTGTTGAGTCTTCATTCAGAAATGCTTCTGTTCAGCCTTTTGGAGCTAGCAAATTTCAGCCACTCTAACGGTAACAGGAGCCATCGCCAGAGAGATGGTTGCTGGCTCTACATCCATATGGCTTTGAAGGGTCTGTGTACAGTAGCACAACAGAGTTGGGAAATAAAGTTAACCAATGGATTCCAGTGTCAAATGCTCGGCTCCGTGGGGATTTGTTCCCTAAAGCAATGCCAAGTTTTAAATGCCGTGTTCTAGACAGACCACCCCCAAACCAGCCTCTTAGTCTGGGGATTCAAAGTTCACTTCTCCAGTGATTTTCTTCTTCTTCTTCTTCTTAAGAACGTTGGGTGGCCTCAGCATCCAACTTACAGCCCTCCAGGACAAAACAGCATTAAACGTGTTTGGGCTCCTCTTATGAGGGCTTCAAAAGTACAGAGAAATCGGCTTCCTCTGAAATGGCAACTGCAAAACCGCACCACTTCTTTCCTTGGCTGCCTCCTGGTCCCTTTTTTTTTTTTCTAAAAAGGAGCAGGAACCCTGAAATCTTCCTTTCCGAAGCGAATCATGTGCTTCGAAAGGAATCCCACCCCCTGGATGTCGTGTTCCAGGTGCTCGCTCCCTGATTGGGAGAACTGAAAACGTTCCTCGCTGTATGTTGCTCTTCCCAAAGATGCCCTTGCTGGCCGCTGTTTCCTTTTCCTTTCGGTGTCCTGACCCTTGTCTTGTCACAAGAAAGGCCGTCTGCCAAAGCCTGGGCCAACCTGACTGCTGGCACCCCGGCCTGGAGCGGTCCTGGGCTTGAAGGGGTTGTTGGGGAGGCCCTCTCTCCTGGCCCAGGCAGTGTGGGAGGCTGCTGGCTGGGGGGGGGGTGCTTGGGCTGGCCAGGGTGTTTTGCAGGAGGTCCAGTACAGACCCTGGTCGCAGCTCCGGGAGGGCTGGGAAAGACCCCCAAGGGAAACGGAGCCTCCCCAAAGAGCCCGGAGGCCTGCTGCGGAATCGCGTAGCTGAGTCGGCTTCCTCTCGCGCTGGATCACGGCCTTGCACGTGGGGAGGTTGCTGCCAAAGGACAGTCTGGAAGATTTCAAGTGGGCTCTAGCTTGCGTTGTGTTTCTATGGGTCTGCTCTGCGCAAGAAAAGGTGTTGGCACGTCCTGACCTCTCTCTTTTCTTCTGTGTTTTGCAGGGAAAGGGACAATCAGGCTTAAGGTAAGTGTCAAATGGGAGGCCAGGCTGTGTGGGCGGGTGGGGGGAGCCTGCCCAAAGAACCGAGTCTCCGGCCAGGGGACATGGCGAGGTCTGGAGGGCCCTTCTCAGCTGTGAGGGCGGACCTCTGGCTGGAGAACGGGCCTGCACGGATCTCAAGCGCCTGTCCTCTTTCCTGCCTTCTCCTCCGCACTTCAGAGGAGGGGGTGGAAAGCTTCTGCTTTCTCACTAAACCCAGACCCCAGACCCCAGATCTTGTTGCAAACCACAACCCTGCCTCAAACTCGAGTGGATACCCTGGTCTGTTGTTACGTCTAGACCAGGGTTGGCTTGGGACGCCTTTTGGGTTGGGGCAGGCAGGACTGCTCTTGAAAAACCAGCCTCCCATAAGAACAGTCCTCCAGGGTCAGGCCCAAGGCCTATGGAGTCCAGCCTCCTGTTTCCCACAGTGGCCCATCAGATGCCTCTGGGAAGCCCACAGGCAGGAGCTGAGAGGGGCAGGCCCGCTCCCCTGCCACTGGTGTGAGAGGCATCCTGCCTCTGAGGCTGGCCTGTAGCCACCAGACTAGTAGCCAGGAGGAGTCCCATTATAGGAGGAGTCCCATTATATCCTATGAGAAAAAAATAAAAATAATTTTCAAAAATTCATTAAAAAAATCATACAAGTGTCCGATTGCTTTGGGGTCTGGGTGACAGGTACCCCTGGGTGCCAGCTACCATCCTACCCATTTTTGGGTGTCCGTTCAAACCAGTTCGAACCGGTTTGAATCGAACCACCCCCTGGTTCGGTTCGAATTCGAACCTGCAGCTCGAACCTGATGGCTGGTTCAGTTCGAATCCAAACCTCTGAACCACACCGGTTTGAATTCGAACTGGTCCGCACATCCCTACTATACATAAAGGGAAAGACTGGTCAGTGTCAAAGACAATTTGTAAATATACTCATGTATGAGTAGCATAGTAACACTAGAAACATAGTAACCCTCAAGAGTGTTCCTCCAAGCAAGTAGAAGCCTGAAAGCACACTACCTCTCCCGGAGACCCCACAGCTTCTAACAGAAGGCTAATTAGCAGAAAAGCCTCTGCAGCTGCATCCCAGAATAACCGTAACTATTTAACCAAACCAGATAACCAGTCATTAATTCAAGAAGGTGACAAAGACATTATTCAACAATGCTGTGAAGCCTGTAAACTGCTCCAGAGGGACACCAGGAAATCACACGTAAAGTGGTAATAGCCACAATCGTAATAAACAATACTTAAATAACCATTCAAATGGGTAACCACTGTAAAGCAACAACATCCAAAAAAGAGAGGGAAAGGCCTGGCTGCAGACCAGCTCCCTGGTGCAGCACAGACCACAGGCCCTGGCCAGGAGGTCAGCAGCAGCCCGGCCTGTCACTCCTCCTCCGGCCCGGCCTCAACCTGGCCTTTGCAGAGCGAAAGGCTGCTGCTTGAGTGCAGGGCTGAGCTTGCCACTGCCGGGTCCTTTTGCCAGTGGCAAACCCGGGCAGGGAGGTCTCAGCAGGCCTCTGGTGGCATAGGAAGCTGCCATATACCGAGTCTGACCCTTGGTCTATCTAGCTCAGTATTGTCTTCCCAGACTGGCAGCAGCTTATCCAAGGTAGCAGGCAGGACTCTCTCCCAGCCCTATCTCGTTGGAGATGCTGCTGGGAACTGGGAACCTTCTTCTGCTCTCCCCAGAGCGGCTCCATCCCCTAATGAGGGGAAGATCTTCCGGTGCTGACACTTCTAGTCTCCCCTTCATCTGCAACCAGGGTGGGCCCTGCTTAGCCAAGGGGACACGTCAGGCTGGCGACCCCCAGGCCGGCTTTCCTCTCCATGGTGTGTGGCGCTTGAGTCCCAGGCAGAGCCTCCAAGCCATGCCCGGCTTCCCACCCCACCTGCCTGGCCGTGGCCGTGGCGTCTAGGAACCCTCGCAGCGGCCTTCTCGCCTGGCCCGTCCAACTGGCCGTGGCTCTCCAGGGTGTGGGGCAGGGGTCTTTCCCCAGTGTGCCCCAGCGGGAGATGGGCCAGAGACGGGCCCCGGGGGCCTCCGGCCTGCCAGGCAAGGGCCCCGCCATAGTGGGCGGGGGGGGCAGAGCTGGGCAGACGGAGGCACCTCCTCCGGGCCGTCTCCCGGGCAGGGTCTCTGGCCCATCCCTGTGGGGGCCCGGCGAGTGGCTGGGACGGGACCCGAGACCTTGGCCGTGGTGCCCCCACGAGGCCTCTCCTGCAGCAGGGGGTCTGTTTTCCTGTGGGGGGGTCCCCTAGGTGCCTGCAGGGCTCCGGGGCCAAGCCCACCTGAAAGTCTGGGGCAACCGGAACTTGGCAGAGGAGGGCCATATCTTCCACAACTGCACCACCGTCACCATTGACAGCAAAGGGGCCTCGGTCTTCATCCAGACGGACAAGCCAGTCTACCGGCCCAAGCAAAAAGGTGAGGAAGAGGAGGAGGAGGAGGAGGAGGAGGAGGAAGGGGAGGAGGAGAGCTGGTGCTGCGGCCGCCCCGCTTTCGCCGCTTCAGCACAGCCCGCGGCTGCTCTGGCCTCCCCTGATGTGCCTTTCCTCCCCCCCCTTCCCCTTTTCCTTTAGTGCTGATCAACCTGTATATTGTCAGCCCTGACTTGCGGCCCATCCGTGAGAAGGTAAGCGTCCTTCCCCTTCCCCACTTCCCCGGCTGGATCAGGCCCCCCAAGGAGGCCCCTCCAGCCCAGCACCCTGTTTGCCTCTGGGGAGCAGCCCACAGGCAGGAGATGCAGACACGCCCTCCCTCCCTCCCGCTGATGTGGCTGCCCTGCAGCTGGTATCGGGAGGCATCTTGCCTCGGGGCTTGGAGGTGGCCTTTAGCCACCAGACTGCTGGCCCTTGAGAGCCCAGACTTCCATGAACTGGTCTAAGCCCCTTTTGAAAGCCTCCAGGCTGCTGGCTGTCGCCACACCTTGTGGCAGAGAATTCCATGGGTTAATTATGTGCTGTGTGAAATCATTGGGTCTCCATTCCTGGTTTTACTCTTTCCCCAAGTAGAGCTTTGGAGACCCAGACGAAAGCAGCCGTGTGTGAGTCGGGGTGGGGGGGGTGAGTGTTGCCCCCCGCACATTAAGGGGCCGTGTTTTTCCTTCCTTCCAGGTGGAAGTCTACATGGTGGTGAGTACTTGGCAGGCCCCAAGGGTAGTCCAGCCAGGCCCGGAGCGGGTGCATTGCTTTGTCACTCGCTGCCTCCTCTTGAGTGACTGAGGGATTGTGACCAAGCTCGTGGCTTGGACTTCAGAGCTTTCGCTGAGAAAAGATGTCGCTGGCCTGGCCCGGCTCTGCTCGAAGGCCCTCGCGGTGGCTGTGCTGGGACAGTCCTTCAGGCTGTGATTTGGAGGACGGTTCAGCCCCAGTGACGGGGTCTGCTCCCTCCCCCCCAGCTTCTGCCTCCGTGAATCACGTCGCCTGGGAGGCGTCCCATGACTCTCGGGGGGGGAAGCAGAAGCCTTTTGTCTGCCCGGGTTAAGCCTCCCGTTTTCTCCAGTGTCTCCTTCCGGCAGCCCACCAGCTCTTCCCTTTTGCTTGGGGAGCCCTTTCCGACGCTCCGGCGAGAAAGGTGCCCAGTTGCTGAATTGGGCTCTTGCGCTCCCTGCCTCTCCCCAGGATCCGCGAGGGTCTCGCATGATCGAGTGGCACAACCTGAAGCCGGCGTGCTGTGGTGAGCGGAGCCTCCTCCCGCGGCCCTGGGCGGGAAGGGCCGGTGGCCGGAGCGGGGCGGCCCCTTGCTAGCCAGCCACCCTTTCTCCCCCTTGGCAGGCCTCCTGAATGCGAGTTTCCCTCTGTCTGACCAGCCGGTGTTTGGCGAATGGTTCATCTTTGCCGACATGCAGGGGCACACTTACAACCGGTCCTTCGAGGTCCAAAAATACGGTGAGTGGCCGGCGGCTCTGCTGGGGTGGGGTCGGAGGGAGGGGGTGGCTCATTCCACCAGCACCCCCCGCGGACGGCTCTGAGGTCGGAGACCCAGCCTGGGAAAGGGTGTCGGAGAACAGCAGCTCCTGCGAAACGCTGAGCAACAGCGGATAAGGAATGGAAACTCGGAGGCTTGTCTCTCCATGGAAACCCGAGCAAGTTTGAGAAGAAATCCGAATGGGCTTTCCTGCCTCCTCCGTGTGGCATTTTCTCTCTCTCACACACACAGTCTCTAAGAGCAGAAGAATAGCTCTGCTGGATCAGGCCCAACAAGGCCCAGCGCACCCAGCCTCCTGTTGCCCAGGGTGGCCCGCCAGATGCCTCTGGGGAGCAGCCCACGGGCCAGAGCTGCGAGGGGCAGGCCCTCTCCCTTGCTGCTTCCTTGCCACGTCCCCCCCACGCCCTTCAGAGGCCTCTTGCCTCTCTGAGGCTAAGAGGAGGCAGCCGCGGCCGTCTTACCTCCTCTCCAGGGCCAGTGGCTGACCCCCTTCTCTGCCGCACAGGAGGGCAGGTCTCTTCCGCAAGGGGCCTTTCCCCCACCTGGCAAGGGCGAGCCCGGTTCCCTGCCTCTCTTCATACATGCACCCCTCTCTCTTGCAAACCTCCACAGGAGGGCTTGACCATGGCCTCCTCCCGCGCAGTGTGAGATGATGATGCCTTCCAGCATCTTCCTATATCGCTGCTGCCCAGTATAGGACCAGCGGGGATTCAAACCGGCAACCTTCTGCTTGTTGGTCAAGTACTTGGTTCTAGTTTTCTGAAGCCCATCATTCAGGCTGAGCGGTGTGCTGAGTTTCAGCAGGTAGCCAGCCAGCTTGGAGCAGAGGGGAGGGTCTACACACACACCCCATTTCTGTAGCAGATGCATCATCGCTGAGGATGTGTTAGCTTCAAGCCAGCAATCCTCAGATGGTCTCTGAACAGCTCCTGGGAGTCCTTAAAGTACCCCTAGGATGCTAGTCCCCTTTCTTGGGAACGCATGTGGTAGAGGATGTTTCTTCAAAGATGGCATCTGTCCTCTGCAATTGTGTTTTATTTATTTATTTATTTATTTATTTATTTATTTATTTATTTATTTATTATTTCTTGTTTACACAGTCAGACAGGTGTTATTGACTGGTTTGTTTTATCCAGACATCGAGTCCTTCCCAAGGACCTGGGATGCCAGAATTTTATTGTCAGTTGTTATAGATATTGTCGCAGAATATAGGCTGTTCCCAGTAAAGCTGCTTTTTGTAATTGGCTGATGGTGATTTCTGTGGCCCCGATGGTGTTGAGATGCTCTTCAAGGTCTTTTGGGACTGCACCCAGCGTGCCAATGACCACTGGGATTATTTTGGTCTTCTTCTGCCACAGCTTTTCAATTTCAGTTTGTAGATCTTTGTATTTGGTTATTTTTTTCTATTTCTTTTTCTTCTATTCTGCTATCCCCTGGTATTGCTATGTCGATTATTTTAACTTGTTTTTCTTTCTTCTCGACTTCAGTTATATCTGGTGCATTGTGTGGCAGATGTTTGTCTGTTTGTAGTCGGAAGTCCCATAATATTGTTACATCTTCATTTTCTTCAACTTTTTCAATTTTATGGTCCCCCCAATTTTTGGCTACAGGTAGCTTGTCTTTTTTGCAGATCTTCCAGTGTATCATCCCTGCTACCTTGTCATGCCTTTGTTTGTAGTCAGTCTGTGCGATCGTTTTACAACAGCTGATTAGGTGGTCCACGGTTTCATCTGCTTCTTTACAAAGGCGGCGCTTGCTGTTTGTTGTGGATTTTTTGACTTTTGCTCTTATTGCATTTGTTCTTAGTGCCTGTTCTTGTGCAGCCAGTATTAAACCCTCTGTTTCTTTCTTCAAGTTGCCATTCTTAAGCCATTGCCAGGTCTTGGTGATGTCTGATTTTCCACTTATATTGTGCAAATATTGACCATGCAGTGGCTTATTTTTCCATTTTTCTGCTCGGTTCTTGACTTGTTCTTTCTTGTAGGCCTGCTTTCTTTCATTGGTGTGGAATAGTTTTGCGTTATTGACCATTTGAAGTGCATCTTCTTCACTGTCCTTGATATATTCTTCAAGGCCTCTTTTCTCCTCCTCTGCTGTTTGATGGACTTGCAGCATTCCTCTTCCACCTGAGCTGCGAGGGAGGTAGAGCCTATCGACATCACTGCGGGGGTGCAGAGCATGATTGATGGTCATGATTTTCCTGGTCTTACGATCTAACGTCTCTAGCTCTGCCTGGGTCCAGTCTATTATTCCTGCACTGTATCTGATAACAGGTATAGCTTGTATGGTGTTCCCGCCATTGAGTTTGGACTTGAGGATTTTTCTATCTCTCCTGATGTATTCACTTCCAATTTTTCTTTGAACTTCAGTGTGTGCGATGTTATCAGCCTGGAGAATGCCCAAGTATTTGTAAGGTTCTTTCTCTTCCAGGTTCTTGATCTTGCTTCCGTTGGGCAGTTCTATTACTTAAATGGTGCATCTTTTGACTAGTTCACAAAGTTCTTGATGGATTCACCAATTAAATGCCACACAGCTCCGGGTGTCTTCCACATGTTGCTTTTCGCTGGCATCTCCTCCGGAATGGAGGGGGGGTGTTCACATCTCGGCCAGATTTACCTCGAGGTCCCTGTGAGCTCTTGGGGAGCGCTGCACACCCCATTTGGGTTTGCCATTGCGCATTAGAGGGTAGCCCAATGTGTATCCCAGGTCAAAAAACATCCATGTTTTGTGTCGTTTGGGGGCGGGGGGGCAACTTCGAACTGGCAGGAAAGCCTGCTGTGTGCAAAATGCCCTGGGGATTTATGAGGGGACATTTTGCTGCAGAAATAAGCAGTGGGGATCCAAGGTTAAAAGCAGCGGCAAGACCAGGTGATGGTGTCGGATGCAGATCCAGGGAGTCCTTCAGCAGAAGAATGGTTCTCTTCTGTGAAAGGGTTTTGAACGAACTGCAGGGAGAGCTTTTGAGGCTGCAGAGAAACAAAGGGGCGTTTGCAGGCTTGCAGCGTATGCTGTGGAACAGGAGAGGCAGGGGGCCTGGGTGTGTGTGTGTGTGCGCGCGTGTGGGCAGGTGTGGCCGCTTGCCTTTGAGCAGAGGGTGGGTGCCAGAGAGCCTTGTGGGTGCACCCCACTCTGTGCCCCACCAGCCCTGAGCTGGGGCAGCTGCCCAGGGGGGTCGAGGGGTGGAGCTGGGGGCCGGGCCAGGAGAGCGACTGGTCCAGGCCAAACCCCAGCCTGCCCCGGAAGCCTCCTTCGCCACCTTTCCTCCTCCTCCTCCGGAGCAGGAGAGCCCTGCTGGTGCCTGGCAGCCCCTCACCGGCCGCCTGGGAGACACTCGGGGCTCAGCAGCTGTGCGAAGCCAGGAGCGGGGCAGGCTCCTTCCAGCCCTTCCCAAAGGCCAGGCCAGACTGGCCTCTCCTGGGGCCCCGGAGCAGCAGACGAGGCTCTCCCAGTGCCACGGGGCAGACACGTGGGCAGCATCCCAAGAAGAGACCCAAGAAGGGGGGAGGCTCCCAGGAGTGCCCGTCCAGCCTCTCTCTCTCTCTCCCTTCCCCTCAACCCCGTCTTCTTTGGCTCTCTCTGTTAGTTTTACCCAGGTTCGAGCTGCGGATCGACCCGCCTCGCTACATCCGCGACCTCGCTGCCTGTGAGAGGGGAACGGTCCACGCCAGGTAAGGGCCGGGCCCAGGCTGGGGGCGCAGCCGGCGGCTCCCTGCGCTGGCCTCCGTGGACGCCTGGGGTCAGAAACGGGACCTTGGAGGCCTGGGGAGGAGGAGAGGGCTCTGTGCTCGGGGGGGGGGGGCGGGGGCTGCTGCTTCGTGGGGGGCGCTTAAATCGGGGGGGGGCTGCTGTCAAGCGGAAGGTGTGGTCCAGAGCCGATTGGCCAAGCCCCCCACCCCACACACAGAGCCTGCCTCCTGCCTGCCCCATGCTCTTAGGAGAGCCCCTGAAGCTGGCTTCTTTCTCAAGACTCCGGGCAGTCCTTGGGCTTCCTTGAGGGCTCTTGGTTGTCCTTCTGTGAACTGAAGATCCCGTTTGGAATGGCCTTTTTGCCTTGTGGAAGTTTCACGGCTGAGAGGCCGGACAAGAGTCTGTCAAGGACACTGGGGGGGGCAGCGTCTGGCCTCCTCCCCCCCCACCGGCTGCTCCGGGTCCTTCCCGCTTGGAGCAGCTCAGAGAAGCTCCCCTCCCTGTGATGGGGCCGCCCAGCTGGCTGAATCAAAACGTACCAGGAGACTCTTTGAGACATGCAGAAGAAGAGGAGGGAGAGGAGGGCCACGGGCCACGCGAAGATGACGCTGTTAGCAGGGTGGATGGCAGCCCCCAGACCTTGTCCCCCAAAGCCGGCTCAGCTGCTGCAGCGGGAAACTTGCCCTTCCGCGGTGCAGACGCGAGGCGTCTCTCCCCCACCCGCTCTGACCGGCAGCCTGTCCCAGGCTGGGAAGCTCCACGGAGAAGCCGAGGGGGCCGCCCCATGTCCATCATGGGCCCAAACCGACCGCTGGGCTCTCCTTTGAGCTGGAGGGCTGGCAGTAGGGCCGGCAGGGGGCCCTGTTGACCGGGGAGAGACTGGGTGGGGTGGCCAGAGGGTCCCCAGCCGTCTCTGCGTGCACGGGGGGGGGTCTTCCAGACCAGCACACCTGGGGGCGGGGGAGACCCCCAGGATTTCACTGCGGAGCCTCTCCTCTTTCAGGTACACGTTTGGGAAGCCGGTGGTGGGGAGGCTGACCGTGAACATGACCGTCAACGGAGTGGGCTACTACCGGCACGAAGTGGGGCTGCCTGTCCTCAAAACTGCTGAAGTGAGTGAGGGGGAGGGCGGGAGGGGGGAGGGCCGAGGGGGGCCCCTGCCTAGAAGGGTGTCCTCTGGTCTGGCCCAGGCTTAGGCCCCCCACCCCCCACCCCCGGCTGCAACGGTAGCCCAGAAGGAGGAGGAGGAGGACTCTGGAGGGAAGTGCATTTCTACAGGAGGCCAGGTCAGACCCACGGAGCCCTCAATATAGGGACATACGGGCATTAGAACAGCCCTGCTGGATCAGGCCCAAGGAGGCCTCTCGAGTCCCGTTTCCTGTTTCCCACAGTGGCCCACCAGATGCCCCTGAGAAGCCCCACAGGCAAGAGGTGTGTGCATGCCCTCTCTCCTGCTGCTGTTGCTCCCCAGCTGCAACTGGTAGCCACCAGACCTGTAGCCAGGGATAGACCTGACCTCCATGAATCTGTCTCAGCCCCTTTTCAAGCCATCCAAGCTGGGGGGGCCATCGCCACATCCCGTGGCAAGGAATCCCATTGATTAATTATGCGCTGTGTGGAAAAGGACTTCCGCTTGTCGGTCCTGAATTTCCCAACCTTCATTTTTAATGGGGTGACCCCTGGTTCTACTGCTGTGAAAGGGGGGGGATGTCTCTCTGTCCACCCTCTCCATGCCATGCATAGTTTTATCCACCTTGATCATGTCTCCCCTTAGTGGCCTCTTTTCCAAGGTAAAGAGCCCCAGACGCTGCAGCCTTGCCTCCTAAGGGAGGTGCTCCAGACCCCTGATCATCTTGGCTGCCCTCTTCGGCACTTTCCCCATTTCTGCAATATCATTCTGAAGATATGATGACCAAAGCTTTATGCAGTACGCCAGACGTGGCCACACCACAGATTAGTATAAGGGCATGATAAGATTAGCATTTTTATTTTCAGCCTCCTTCCTCATGATCCCTAGCACGGAATTGGCCTTTTTCACAGCTGCCGCACACTGAGACGACAGTTTCAACGAGCTGCCCACCACGACCCCAAGATCCCTCTCCTGGTCATCGACAGCTCAGATCCCATCAGCGTATATGTGAAGTTGGGTTTTTTTACCCCAATGTGCTTCACTTTACACTTGCTTACATTGAATGGCATTTGCCACTTTGTCGCCCACTCCCCCAGTTTGGAGAGATCCAGTTGGAGCGCCTCACAATCTGCTTTGGATTTCTCTACCCGAAAGAGTTTAGTGTCATCTGCAGATTTGGCCACTTTGCTGCTTACCCCAACTTCTAGATCAGTTGTGAACATGTTAAAGAGCACTGGTGATCCAGTTGACATCGTATACCTGGACTTCCAAAAAGCTTTTGACAAAGTTTATTATTTATTTATTTATTTATTTATTCATTCATTCATTCATTCGATTTCTATACCGCCCTTCCAAAAATGGCTCAGGGCAGTTTACACAGAGTAATAATTAATAAATAAGATGGATCCCTGTCCCCAGAGGGCTCACAATCTAAAAAGAAACATAAGATAGACACCAGCAACAGTCACTGGAAGTCCTGTACTGGGGCTGGATACTGGGCCAGTGGAAAGTTCCTCGTCAAAGACTCCTGAGGAAACTTAGCAGTCATGGGACAAGGGGACAAGTCCATGTGTGGATTGCTAACTGGTTGAAGGACAGGAAACAGAGGGTAGGGATAAATGGAGAGTTTTCACAATGGAGGGAAGTAAGAAGTGGGGACATTGTTGAACTGGAAAAGGTGCAGAAGAGGGCAGCCAAGATGATCGGGGAGCCCACCTGGAGCACCTTTCTTATGAGGCAAGGCTACAACACCTGGGGCTTTTTAGTTTAGAAAAAAGACAACTGCGGGGAGACATGATAGAGGTCTATAAAATCATGCATGGTGTGGAGAAAGTGGAGAGAGAGAAATTCTTCTCCCTCTCACACAACACTAGAATCAGGGGTCATCCCATGAAACTGATTGCCAGGAAATCTAGGACCAGCAAATGGAAGTACTTTTTCACGCATTGCATAATCAACTTGTGGAGTTCTCTGCCACGAGATGTGGTGACGGCCAACAACCTGGATGGCTTTAAGAAGGGCTTGGATAACTTCATGGAGGAGAGGTCTCTCAATGGCTACTAGTCAGAGGGCTACAGGCCACCTGCAGCCTGAAAGGCAGGATGCCTCTGAGTCCCAGTTGCAGGGGAGTCACAGCAGGAGAGAGGGCAGGCCCCTTTCAACTCCTGCCTATAGGCTTCCAGCGGCATCTGGTGGGCCACTATGCGAACCAGCATGCAGGACTAGATGGGCCTCCTTGGGCCTGATCCAGCAGGGCTGTTCTGATGTTCTTATGGTCCCAGTACAGATCCCTGGGGGACCCCGTTTCTTACTTCCCTCCATTGGGAAAACTGTCCATTTATTCCTGCTCTCTGTTTCCTGTCCTTCAAGCAGTTACCTGTCCACACATCAACCTGTCCCCTTATCCCATGGCTGCTAAGTTTACTTAAGAACCTTTGATGGGGAACTCTGTCAAAAGAGTTTTGGAAGTCCAAGTATACTATGTCAACCGCATCCCCTTTATCCACATGCCTCTTGACACTCTCAAAGACCTCCAGAAGTGTAGTGAGGCAAGACTTCCCCTTGCAGAAGCCCGGCTGCTTCTCCTTCAACAAGGCCTGTGCTTCTATATGCTTAACAATTTTGTCCTTGAGGACGCTTTCCATCAATTTACCCAGCACTGAAGTAAAGCTGACCCGCCTGTAATTTCCCAGATCCCCCCTGGATCCCTTCTTGAAAACCAGAGTCACATTGGTTACTTTCCAGTCCTCGGGTGCCTCCGAGGGGGCTGGAGGGGCCCAGAGTGCCCAGGCGGGGGCGGCAGTGGCGGCAGCAGCAGCAGCAGCATGGGTGCCCGCCCCCCTCCCCAGCAGCCTCCCTCTGCTCCTCTCCCCCTTTGGTGGCTGACAGATTGACGGCTCCGCCCACTTCGAGGTGTGTGTCCAGGACATGATGCCGGCGGACGTCCCGGAGCATTTCCGAGGGGTGGTCAGCATTTGGGCCACGGTGGCCAGCCGTGACGGGAGCAGACAGGTCACCTTTGACGATTCCACCCCCGTCCAGAAGCAGCTGGTGGACATCCGGTACACGAAAGACACCCGGAAGCAGTTCAAGCCCGGCTTGCCGTACAGAGGGAAGGTGAGGGCAGCGGGAGGGGGGAGAGAGCGCCGTCCTGGGGCACAGTGCGGTGGGAGGGCCGTTGTGGCATCGTGCAGCTGGGCCACCGAGTCCTGCCCTTGGGCTACGGGCGTGGCGCGCACCCGGGGAGTGGGCAGCCTTTGCTGTGGCCGGCAGCCGGTTGGCCCGAGATCTGCCTGTCCGTCCTGAGCCCACCTTTGCCTTTGCCCACTGCTGCCCTGCGAAATGCTCTCGAGCCGTCGGCAAGAGCGGGACGGAGGTCTTCCAGCCACCCGCAAGTCTGGATCACGCAGGTCGGCCCGCCCACCCCCTTCCCCCCAAGCTGCTCCACGGCCCCTCAGGAGTGGTGTGGGGAGAGAAGTGTGGGGGGAGGGCGGCGAATTCCTTCCCCCGTCCAGTAGGACGTTCACCTTCCCCAAGTCCGGAGGGAAGCCCGCCTCCTGGGTCCTACCCGGCTCTGGGGGCCTGCTCTGGCCCTCCTGGCCTCCGTGCCCCGCCCCAGCTCCCAAGAGCCCCCCACCCCCCACCCCCTCCATCGTCAGGGTTTCTTCTGCTGCTCTTCAGGTGGAAGTCACCTACCCGGACGGGAGCCCAGCGGACGGCGTGACCGTCCGGGTCAAAGCGGAGCTCACGCCCAAGGACAACCTTTATACCAGCGAGCTGCTGTCCCGAGGGGGCCTGGTGGAGTTCGAGATCCCGGCCATCCCTCCCGCTGCCCAGTATATCTGGCTGGAGGTGGGTGAGAGCCCGGGACGGGGCTGGTGGGCTGCAGTGCCCCCCGGGCAGACTCTGGGGACAGGAAGGGGAGGCACCGGCCCTTGGGAAACCCGGGGGCGGGCAGGTGGGCGGGCGGGGGGGGCCCAGTCCAGGGGGAGGGGGGGTCTGAGCCAGCCGGGGGCAGGAGCCGCCTCTCCTGGCCGCACCTGACACACCGCCTGCCTGCCTGCCTGCCTGCCTGCCTCTCTCTCCTGCCAGACCAAAGTTGCCGCCCTGGACGGGGAGCCTGTCGGAGACCAGTACCTGCCCAGCTATCTCTCCATCAGCAGCTGGTTCTCGCCCAGCCAGTGCCACCTCCAGCTCCAGGTGCCGGGGAAGCCCTTCCTGGTAGGCGTCAGGGCCACGGCCTGCCTCTCGCTTCCGGGGGGGCGTCCGAGGGGGGGCTCGCCATGTGGCTGCTGCCGTGGACTTGCCCCAGAGGTGGTGGTGGTGGAAAGCAGCCCTGGGCCTGTGTGGGGCAGCAGGAGCTATCTGGGCGGATGAGGCCCGGGGACAGGGGGGACACTTGCCCTCTGAGGAGCCAATGCCCGGAGGCCGGGGAAGCTCTCCCTCTCGTTTCTCTGTTCTCCCTCCATGCCCATTGCTTTTGTCTGAGGGGCTGCCGCTAACGGGACCTTCCGCGGCCTCCCACCCTTGAGCTTTCTGTCCGAACGGGGCTTCCGGGGTTCCAGCCAGTGTGACCCCCGTCCTGTGGCAAGGGGTTCCATAGATTCCTTTGTTCCCTCTGCCAGCATGGCACTGTGAGACCTGCAGGCCTGGCGTGTTCCATCCATGTGGGGGCCTGCTCCTTCCCTCCGACCTCCAGGCCTGCCTTGGTGGGGGGCGGGGAGCCCCGCCTCCAGACTCCCAGGGGCTCTCTTCTCTCTTTGCAGGTGGGAGAGGAGGCCCATGTCGCGGTGAAGTCCACCTGCCCCTGCGACTTTGCCCTCCACTACGAGGTGGTCTCTCGGGGGAATATTGTCCTCTCGGGGATGCAGTCCCGGAACGTGACCCAGCAGCGGAGCAGAAGGGCCACCACCTCCTCCTCCTCCTCCTCCTCCTCCTCGTTCTCTGGCCGGAGTGCCCATGTGGCACGTTTCCCAGGCACGGCTCTGCAGCTGAGCTGGGGGGCTCATCCCTCTCTAGGGGCGAGGGAGGCCCTGTTTGTGGGGTGGGGTGTCTCCTGGGCCCCCGCCAGGGGATGGCTGCTGGGGCACGTCTGTGGCCCTCCTGACTGTGGCCCTCCCCCCCGCCTCTGTTGCTTAGCCCCCAGCAACCCTCCTGCCCCCGAGGTGCAGCCCTGCGTGACCTCCCTCCATTTCTCGGTGACCCACGTGATGGCTCCGCTGGCCCGTCTCCTCGCTTACTATGTCCGGGAGAACGGCGAAGGGGTGGCCGACAGCCTGCCGTTGGCGGTCAAGCCGGCCTTTGAGAACCAGGTATTGCGGGGGGGAGGTGGCGGGGCGGCCGCTCTCTCTCTCCCGGGCGGGCGGCCGGTGGCAGGACGCTGGCGCTGCTCTCTCCCTCTCACTGCCAGGTTTCGGTGACCTTTTCCGCCAACGAGACCAGGCCGGGCGACTCGGTGAGCGTCCAGGTGCGGGCGGCCAGGGGCAGCTGTGTCTGCCTGGCGGCGGTGGACAAGAGCGTTTACCTGCTCAAGCCCGGATTCCAGCTCACGGCTGCCCAGGTGAGGCAGGTGTGGGCAGCGGGCAGCTCGGGCGCAGCTGAAGAGCCGCGGCAGGCCGAGGCGGCCCAGGGCGGAGGCGGACTGGGAACCCTGGTGCCCCACCTGCCTGCCCGCCCGTTCTGTCAGCCAGGGGACCCCTAAGGCAGCGAACAGCGGCAGCGCCCGGGGCCGTCGGGGAGCCCGGAGAGGCCCTCCCTGCTCCTGCCCGGCCTTGTTGCTCCTCTCGGGCGGGGAGGCCCTTCCGAGGCAGCCCGGCCCGGCTGCTTCCGGCAGAGGGGGGCACCCCCCACGCCCTCCGGCTCCTGAGGTGCCCTTGGCGCCCGCCTCTGCAGATCTTCCGGGAGCTGTCCGATTACGATGCGTCCGACACCTTTGGGCACGCCAAGGAGGAGGGGCACTTCTGGTGGCTGGGCATGGCCATGCGAAGACGCCGCCGACGCCGCCGACGCTCCTCCGTCTTCCCCTGGCACTGGGACCTCAGCAAGGACGCCCACTTTGCCTTCACGGTGAGGCTCTCTCGTCTGCCTGGGGTGTCGGGCGTGCTGTATGCAAAACGCACCCCCCCAAGACCGCCCCCTTGCGTCAGAGCGAAGGCCGCCCCTCCGCTCACCCCGGGAGCAAAGTGGGTCTTGGGCTGTTGGTTCCCACCACAGAAGGCCAGAAACTCTCCCTCGGGGTGGGGGGGGGCTGTTTTGCTGGCCTGAAACAACCGGATGACCTTGTCGTTGGGGTCCCCCCCCCGCTGTTTCATGAGTCCGGATGGTCCCCCCCAGCCCTTGCAGGGACCTTAGCCCCTTGCCCTGGACCCCGGGAACCTTGGCAGAGGGGGCCGCTGGCTTGCTGGGAGAGGGGACAAGAGCCCCGGTGGGGACGGTGGCTGTTCTTGGAAGCCAGAGAGGGAGGTTTGGAAGCCGGCCTGATGAAACGGCTCTGTGTGTGTGTGTGTGTGCGCGCAGCTGTCTTGGGGGGGGGGGCCAGAGGAGGTTTGGGGCCTTGGCTGCCAGCGTGCCCACCTGGGGTGCCAGTTGTTGTTGTTGTTGTTTCCTGGGCACGTCACGCTTGCCAGCTGTCCCACCTGGACGAATCCTGCTGATCTCAGCCCCGCTCTGTGCAGCGTCTCGCTTTCCCGCCCGGCGGCCCGGCTTGCTGCTGCTTGTGGGAGCTCCCCGGAGGCGGCACCCACCAGGCACCCATCCCACTGGGTGCCTGGTGAGCCAGCTTGAGGTCTGGCCCCCAGAGGGAGGAGAGTCTGGCGCTGGCAGGGAACCCCCTTCTGCTGCTCGCCCCGCCCCGGGAATGCCGCCCTCCTCCCCTGCCCCCTGAGGGGAGGCAGGCAGGATTGGGCCGGCCTGGTGCTACCGAGCTCCCGAAGAGAGGCTCTCCTCCCGGGGAGGAAGGGCTGCCGGGAGGGCAGCTCAGACCCCCTTGTCTAGGAGAGGTCCAGCAAGAGCCGCGGCGGCTGCCCCGAGACGAGGAGGAGGAGGAGCAGCCGTTTGCTCTGGGACGGGCAGGCTCTCCACCTCCAGAGGGAGGAGAAAAGGGATTCCCCAGGAAGGACCCCCCCCAACTGCCCTTCTCTCTTCCTTCTAGTGAACAGCCTTCACCCAGGGGGGGTCCAAAGGAACTGCATCCCCCTAGGATGCGAAGGCCAGGTAAGGCCCCTCCCTCGGAAGCGAAGCAGGAGCCCCCGCCTCGGGAGGGCGCTGAGGGGCTTCTGCCCAGACCCGGGACCCTCCAAGCCTAGCCTGCTGCGGAAGCCCCTCCCGGGCCATAGGCTGCTGCCCCACTGAGGGGTGAAATGGGCAAGCCCCCAGGAAGGGAGTTCTGAAGCCAGGGAACGCACTTGGGCCTTTTAGAGAGAGCTGGTGCTGCCGTCGAGTCGGTGTCGACTCCTGGCGACCACCGCAGAGTTTTCCCTGTGGCTATCTGGGTAGAATACAGGAGGGGTTTCCCATTGCCTCCCTCCCGCACAGTATGTCAGCAGCTGCTACAAATATGTATTTCCTAGGCGCAGTCTGGGAAGCCCACCGGCAGGGATTCGAACTCACAGCCTCTTGCTCCCTAGGCGAGCTGCTTCCCTGCTGGGCCACCGCAGCTGATAAACATTTTCTGTTTCTGAAAAGTCTTCCTGACTAATCAGGGGGCCTTCTGAGTCAGGGCGTGGGGTGCTCACAGGGGCAAGGGGTTCTCCCCACAGCAGGCTTGACTACACACTCGCAGTTGTCCCCCAAAACCGACCCAAGGAGCGGGGTTTTTTTTTTACCCCGGATATAAACCGGGCTGTGCTCTTAAGGCGCAGTGCAAAACCCGAATGGGGTGTGAAGAAGAGTTTCCCGGAGAGCCCGCAGCGGGGGCTTTGGGGTCGATCTGGCTGAGAGGTGAACGCGGCCCCTCCATTCCGGAGGAGATGCCGGCGAAAGGGCTTCAGAAGCCCCGTGCCGGGCAGTGCCCAGGAGATGCCAGCCTCTTCCCCCAAGACAGGCGCGGGCAGGGGCCCCCTCCCCTCAGGCCCCTGCTGTGTGCCAAGAGAAGGGACCTGACGACCCTGTGGTGAAGGCTGCTCAGCAGACAGGAAGGCAGAAGCCCCGGAGGAGAAGGGGCCGGCCGGCCCGAGCATCTCCCCCACCCCGTCCTCCCCAGCCCCCCACCCCGCTCCTGCTCCGGACCCTCCTCTTCTCTCCAGCTCTCCGCCCCCTGCTGCTGCTGCTGCTGCTGCTGCTGCCGCCCTGCATGTTGTCTTTCCCAGCTCCGCTTTCTCTGGCTCCCTCCATCGCCCGCCGCCGTCCCCCCGGGGGGGGGAGGCTTTCTCCTTAGCAAGCCCTTGTCCCCCCCTCATCCCCCACAGCCTTGCAGTGGGGGTCCCTGGCTTTCCCCCGGGGGACGAGGGGGTAGGGGGCAGCCGTGCTGGGGAGGCGCAGAGAGGTCTTGCCTTGGGCCGACCTCCCCTGGAGGGGGCAGAGGGGAGAAGGGGGGGGCTGGCCCGCCCAGGCGTCTGGACCGAGGGTGACGCCGCCCTCTGCCCCCGCTCAGCCCCTGGGTGGACCTTGCCGGGCCGGGGGGGGGGCGGGGAGTGGAGGGGGGGGTCCCTGAGAGGCCTGCGGGGGGGCCTGGCCTGGCCGTCCCTGGTGCGGGTTCCTGTGCCAGGCTCCCCCCACCCCACCCCGTTGCCTCTCCCTCCACAGCCTGGCGGGGAGCGCACGGCTTGTCCCTCCTCGGTGGGGGAGGCCGACCCCCTCTTTGATGGACGGGTGTCCTTGTTGTTGTTGTTCTCGTTGCCTAGGAAACCGGCTTGGTCGCCATGACGGACCTGGTCAGTCTGAACCACAGGCAGCGGGGCGGCATGTATACCGACGAGGCCGTCGCCGCCTTCCAGCCCCACACGGGGACGCTGGTGGCCTCCGTGCACCCCAAGGCCATGCCAAGGTAGAGCCGCCGCTGCCGCCGCCTGCTCGGGAGAGGACGCTTCCTGGGCTGCTTCTTCCTCCCTTCCGCCTGGGGCTCTTGGCCCCAGTGCCGCCCTGGGCGAGCCTCCTCCGCGCAGCCGCCCTTCTGCGCTCCCTGGCGGGAAGCAGCCGCAGGAGACCCCGGTGGTGTGGCTCAGCGGGCAGGAGACCCCTGGTGGGCCGGGGGCCGGGGGGAGCGGGGAGCCTGGCCCTGCCCTTGTGCCCGGGGAGGGGAGCCAGGAGCCGCCCTGCGGGTGGGCACGGCGGCTGGAGGCGGGTCTGCTCCGGGCCCCCTGCCAGGCGGGCCGCTCTTGGGGGCGGCCAGGCGCCTCCCTTCAGTCTCTTCTGGGCCGGAGAGGGGGCCTGCCGGGAGAGGCCTGCTGCTGCTGCTGCTGCTGCAGGGAGGGGGCCCTCTTCTCCACGGGAGAGCCCCTCCGTGGCAAGCAGACGGTCTCCCTCCGGGCAGCCCCTGCGGGCAGCATAGGCCAGGGTGACTCGACAGGGACGCCGCCAGGAGTCCGGCCCCCTCCCCGCCCCCCCCCCCTTGGCCCCTCCCCGGCGGCGTCCCTCACTTGGGCCTCGGTGCTGCTTGCCTCCCACAGGGGGGAGAAGAAGAAAAGGACCTTTTTCCCGGAGACTTGGCTGTGGCACTGCTTGAATGTCAGGTACCCCCCCCCCGGGGCCCTGCTCTCTCTCTCCCCCGCCTGGCTGCTGGGGTCGGGGGCCGCCTGGCCTGGCCTGGCCTTCCCTCGGCCCCTCTGCGGGTGCCGCTCTCCCGGTGCCCAGCAAGGCCTCCCCCCAGGGGCCAGCTCTGCTGCATGCCAGACAGGCTCCCTGAGCAGGGGGGCAGCTTCCAGACCCACATCTCTGGGAAGGGGGACCTTCTGCCCAGCGGAATCCCTTCCCAGGGACGCCAGAGGGGCCGACCCCGGCTTCCGGCTTCCGGCTGCCGGAGCGGGCGGCCCAGTGCCGAGGGGCGCCCCCCTCCCGCTCCTGCTCCCCCTGGGTCTGCCCCCCACTGCCCAGGGCGGCACTGACTGCTCAGCGTCCCCTGGTGTTCCCTGCAGCCTGGGCAGTGACTGGCCCAATCCTGCGCGGTGCAGAGAGACCCTGGTGGACGCCGCAAGGCGCCCTTGTGCTGCTGCCGTGCTCCCCAGAAGCCCCCCCCCACCGCCCCCAGCACTTCCAGCTGTTATTCCAGCCATTCCTGGCACCTTTGGAGCAGAGAAACGGATGCCTGATCCCTCCCAGACGCAGCCCGGAGCCGGAGGGGAATCTCCCAGCCAGCTGTTGGGCATCAGGAGGCGCCGGGAAGGGCATTTGCACCGGCTCCGTCGAGCACCAGACGGGATTCCCGCCAGAGCTCCGCTGCTAATTGGGAGCAGGGCGGGGAGAGGGCAGCAGGCTTGCCCCCCTGGGCGTGGGGGGGGGGGGAAAGGTCGCTCGATAGGCTCTCTTGCTGGCTTCCCGGGGGGACCCGATCCGTGGGGCTCTTGCCTGCCGCAACGGCAAACGGCCCTCCTCCTCGGAAGAGGAAGCAAGAAGCCCGGGTGGCGGCGGGGGGGGTGTCCTCCCAGCTTGGCTCTTGCAGCGTCTTGAGCTGGCAGTGACCCCCCCCCCGGCTCAGGTGGTGATCACGTGTGAAAATAATAGGTTGATTCTGCGGGGGGGGGGGAGGAACAATTTCCGGGCTCTGCCCCCCCAGGCCCTGCTCTCATTGAGCCAAAGGGCCCTTGTGGGAGGGGGCAGGGGGGTCCAGGGGCTGAATCTCTCCCCCCCCACCGCTTGCCCTTTCTCCTCCTCCTTTTGGGGGGGGGCAGGATTGCAAAGATGCAAACCAACCAGGGCCTGCAGCAGCTCTGAGCACAACCCGACAGATAAAGTTTCCGCCCTAAGAGGGGGATCCTCCCGAGGTCCTCAGGGGGAGCTCCACAAGCCACCCTGAGCTCCCTTCCCTTTGAGCGTGTGTGTGTGGGGGGGGGGCTGTTCTGCCAGCCTCCCCCTCCCCAGAGAGCTTGCTCCAAAGCTGTGAGGCCAGCACGGAGCCTCCCTCTTAGAGGGAGGGAGGGAGGGAGGGAGGGAGGGGGCCCCCTGGGTGGCCCTCTCCCCTGGGGCTCCCCTGCCTGGGCTTCTGCTTCCGCCCCGCTCTCCTCTCTCTGCTTGCTGAGGCTGCCAGTGGCGACGGTGGGGGCGGCTGAGCCGGGGAATTCCCATCTCGCTGCGCTCCAGACCCTCTGCCCCCCCGCCCCCCGGGGAAGACCCACGGTTGTGGAGCGCTGGCCTTATGTGCGGGCTCCCTGCTGCTGCTGCTGCTGCCGTTTTCGTTTGGGGCAGGAGCTCCCGGCCTGGCCCCCGGCTCAGCACAGGCGTTGGCTGCAGCAGCACTCTTGACCCCAGTGGCTCAGCCTCTGCTCTGAGCCCCTCCAGCACAGCCAAGCCCACCGCTGCTGCATGAGGCGGGCGGTTCCGCTGCCCAACCGCGGTTCCCCTCGTGTCCCTCCTGCAGACCTCCTCCCCTCCAGGCGGAAGATGTCCGCCCATCCCAGCTGAGCAGCTGCCTCCTCCCCAGGCAGGAGCCCCCTCCCCAGTTCTGCCTGGGGGTGGGGTGGGCTTTCCCCTGGAAGGGGGAAGAGGCAGCTCCGCCCAGTCAGTGGTGACCCCTCCTCCCCGCCCCCCCCGCCCCGCTCTGTTTTGTGCGCTGCAGTGACGTGTCGGGCGAAGCCCAGCTGCGGCTGCAAGTGCCGGACTCCATCACGGTGTGGCTGGCGGAGGCCGTGGGGCTGTCCGCGGAGAGGGGGCTGGGCCTGGCAGAGCAGGTGGGCCTGCGGGCCTTCCAGCCGTTCTTCCTGGAGTTCAGCCTCCCCTACCGCGTCATCCGGGGGGAGCAGAGCAAGCTTCCTCTGACCGTCCACAATTACCTGGCGGTGTGTGTGGAGGTGAGTCTCGGGAGCCGCCTGGCCCTGGCCGGGAAGCCGCCCTGCCCGCAGGGGCCGGAGGCCGCCCAGGCCTTCCCAGCGGATTCCCAGCCAGCGCCTCCTCCCGCAGGTCCACGTGAAGATCTCCGTCCCCAAGGGGATCCAGTTTGTCGGGCATCCTGGGAGACACCACCTGACCCGGAAGAAGTGCGTGGCTCCCGGCCAAGCCAAAGCCACCTCCATCGTCCTCGCCTTCAGCGAACTGGGGCAGAACAACATCACAGGTAGCGGCTCCATCTTGGGCCCCGGGCCCTTGGCCGTTGGGGGCCGGGCCCCTCGGAGTCACGTGGCCTCCCTGGGTCTCTCCTTCAGCCAAAGCCTTCGCTTACGGTGGGAGCGGCTGCTGTCAAGAGGGCATGCCGTCCACCAAGAACGGGAAGCACCCCGAGGACAGCCACACAGACAAGCGAGCCCCTCTCGGGGTTGACTATGTCCGGAGGAGTGTCATGGTGGAGGTGAGCGGATGCCAGAGGGTGTATGTGTGTGGGGGGCCTCATGAGCAGAGCAGAAGGTCCCAAGTTCCCTCCCTGGCGGCAGCATCTCCAAGAGAGGCCCGAGGGGGACTCCTGCCTGTAACTATGGAGAAGCTGCTGCCAGTCTGGGTAGACAATACTGAGCGAGATGGAGCAAGGGTCTGACTCAGTCGATGGCAGCTTCCTAAAGGGCTGCCAGCCCCCCTAGGAGTCTTCTCCGGGGGTCTCCCCCTTCTGGGGTCAGGCAGGAGAGGGGTCAGTCTTGCTGAGAGTCGCCCACCCAGGGGCATCATAGCCTCAGGAGCCGGGCCACGTCCCTCCTCTGCACCTGAGCTTTTGATGACCGTCCACTGGTGGCATCATATTTATACACTGCTTAAATCATTAACTCATTCCTGCTGTTTTTGTGTTCTTATAAGATTAGGTTTTTATTCTTGTTCCTGCAGAGGGGTTTTTTCTACTTATTTGTTACGTTTTTGATTCGTTCTTTCTAAGCCACTCAAACGTTGCTTTTTTTCTTTTTTAAGGGTGAAGTTGCAGGTTCTTCAACGTGGTCTCTGTGCTTTACACGAATGGGCTTTGTGCCTGAGCAGAGATCTTGTCGGAGCTTGCTAGAATCTCAGTCTTTTGGCGGTCGCCCCACCCTCGGTACTACAAGGGCCCTCCCTCCCCAGTCTTTGTTCGTCTGCAAACTGGTCAACTTCATGAACTATCTCTTGCTGAATCTCAAACTTAAGTCTTCTTATATTTTCCCTCTCCACTTACCTTTTCCACCAAGTTTTAAGTTTGTCTCCCCTCTTATTAGTGTATTTATTTCATCCCCGGTAACCCCCCACCGGCCTTCGGGCCTGGAGTCCCCCCCCGCCCCCATTCTCTGGTCTATGGCCAAAACAACCAACTTTAAAGAGTGCCTCCGTTGTAGGGCAAAAATTCCCTCCTCGGACGGCCACAAACTTTGCTTATTTTGTCTGGGCGAAGCCCACAAGACCGATTCCTGTGCCCACTGCTCGGTTTTCACCAGGCAGGCTAGGAAAAACCACGCTTCTTGCTTAAAATCATGGCTCTGGGAACAAGCCCTCAAGACCTCGAACTCGGCGAGATCTCGGCCCTCCAAACGAGCCATGCAGGCTGCTGCCGTGGCTTCGACACCCGCCCGGGGCTCACAGCCCGTTTCCTTCCCTATGGGGATCTTGGTCGCCACACCCAAGGTTAACTCACTGGTCGATCCCATCGCCGGCTCCTCGACCTTGATCCCGAAAGTGTCCGTGGCAGTTGCAGTCTCGGATCCATCCTCTCATTTGATCCCAATGCAGCCCCCCCCAAAGAAAAGAAAGAAGGATCGTCATACTCAGGAGGAGGACCAACCTCCAAAAAAGAAACACCGATCGCCTCCCGCACAGATGCTTGACTCCGACGGCCACTCATCTCTCAATCCCGAAGATCGACCGACCCTCGATTGTGATTGCCATTATCACTTTCTCGAAACCGAGACCATGCTTGAGCTCGACGATCCCGTGGCCTATGGATCGAGCCCTGATGACCCAGTCTACGCATCTGAGCACTTCTCGGAACCAGAAGCCGACAAATCCGTTCAACCTCGGCACTTGACCACATGCAAACTCGAAGCAGCCCTGCACAAACAATATGCCAGACAGGCGGCATATGAATCTGACTACCGCCTCCCACCACAGGACCTTCCACACTCCTATTCCCGTCGTGAACCTTGAAGAACCTGTGATCGTCCTATGTATCCTACCACTTCATCCAGCGCTTCGCATTCTCAGCCTCGATCCCGTGCACCAATTCGTGTCACGATCCCGATGCACTGCTCAGTGCGTACCGAGGCCCCGCCATTGCCTCCACCCCAGACTACCTCCCTACTTCCACCTAGAGTCCCGCCACGGAACTACCCGGTGCAGGCTGCCACCGTCATGGTGCTTCCTGACGCTCAATCCCGTGCCACCCACAGCCCCTTGGGAGCTCCACCTTCACCAATTTCCTTGGGTGATGACTCTTCTGATTCTTCCTCCGATGATGGCCCCAGATCTTCCCCCTTCGGAGATTCTCTCTCTCTCGGTCCCTCTCCACCAGAACTAGTCTCTGAACTCCGACCTAATTCCCCATCAGAAGATTACAAGCGATATATAGACTTCATTTCCCGCATGGCGTCATCCTTATAGGTCCAACTCTCACAAGACAAGAAAGCTGATCCAGACCTGCTTTTCCAGCTAATAGAGGAGGACACACGCCCCCCAGTTTCCCTCTCCCTTAATGAGTCAATTCTTAAGGTTACTAAGGGCCATTGGCAAAAACCTTCGCCGTTGCCACAAACCTCCAAAAAACTGGATAATTTTTACAAGGTGCATGGTTCGTCAGAACTGGATGGTTCATTCTTAAGAAAACACCCTACTACGAACTCAGTGGTTGTGGAATCATCACTGGCTAAGAACCATGGATATAGGAACATAGGGAACTGCCATATACTGAGTCAGACCATTGGTCTATCTAGCTCGGTATTGTCTTCACAGACTGGCAGTGGCTTCTCCAAGGTTGCAGGCAGGAATCTCTCCCACCTCTATCTTGGAGAAGCCAGGGAGGGAACTTGGAACCTTCTGCTCTTCCCAGAGCGGCTTCATCCCCTGAGGGGAAGATCTTGCAGTGCTCACACTTCTAGTCTCCCATTCATATGCAACCAGGGCAGACCCTGCTTTGGGGACAAGTCATGCTTGCTACCACAAGACCACCTCTCCTCTCCTCATCTTTCTTCCCGCCAGACAAGAAAGGGAGGTTGGTTTTGCTAGAAACATGGATGTCCTTTGATCATTTTAGATTTTTTCAGTCCATCAGCTCAATACATAAGATATTACACTAAATTTTTCATTTAATTCAGCTGGAACAGAAAAGACTAAAGGATCCAAGATCTTACAGAATCTTCCTTTTACATACTGTAGAGTAATACATAATAAAACATACTTTATTAATTAAATATATTACAAGATTTAGTTAACTTACTTAATGAAAGTTTTCAAACAAATATCTTTTCTTATTATTATTTATACAGGTTTCAATTCAGACAGCGAGGGAACTTATATTCTCTTCTTTATAGAATACAGAATTTAATCACTAAAATTTAACTATAGTTTTTTAGCCTGGTGTGTGGAGTTCACACCACAGAATACTGGGGATGTCTGTCTCTGCGCTCGAATTACTTGCATTATTATTATTTTGTATGTTATAGTTGGAGCGGTTCTCTCCTCCTTAGAGTGCCTGATAGAAGGATGATCAACCAGGTTGGGCCAGGTTATTTTTGTCTTTTGTTTTTCTCTAGGGTTAGGGTTCAAGATTCTTTTACCGATAGCTTCTGATACCCAGTTAAAGATTTTCTATTAATACAATTGTATTTTTCTTATGTCTTGGTTCTGATGGATTAGACCTCATATGTTAACTCATTTTGTTGGATTCTCAGAGATGTAACCTTTCTTTTTCTATATATAACACTAATAAAAGCATTTTTTTAAAAAAGGGAGGAAACTTGATGCATTTGGGAGGCTCTTATATTCTATATCTTCGCTTTGCCAACTACCAGGCATATTAGCCCATTATCAGGCATTTCTATGGGACCGTATTACTCCCTTTCTGGATCACTTACCTCAGGAGGAACAGTGTCCTGCCAAGGTCTTCCTTGGCGAAGCTACTCAAGTCACTATGCAAGAACTGCATGCTATCCACCACTCCACCGAAGGGGCCGCCAGAGTCATGGCAACCTCTGTCTCACTTTGCCGTCATGTGTGGCTGCGCTCCTCAGGCCTGGCCCTGGATACCAGGTCCTGTACAGAGGACTTTCCATTCGAGGGCGACACCCTATTTGGAGAGAAAACAGATGACACTCTTCAAAAGGTCCAACGTCTCCCTAACACCGCTCACTCCATGAGCGCTCAACAACCTTCTTTTTGCCCCTACAAAACCCAAAGCTGGCAACAGTTCAACCGTCCGCAGCACTATCAACAACCAGACCGATCCTTTCGATCTTCCAGTTATCAGCCATATAAGAAACGTTCCTCTTTCACCTCTTCTCGGCCGCAACTTCAACGTTCCAAGACAACTCAGCCCTTTACTAAGTGGCAATGACTCTCCGTCCCCTCCCAGTTGGGGCACCAGACTTTCCCCATTCCTCCGCGCCTGGAAGCATATCACCACAGACTCCTGGGCACTGACCGCAGTCAGGATTGGCTACGCCATCAAATTTGCATCACTTCCTCCGCTCAACCTTCCCCTTGCCACACTGGCCACTCCAGCCCTCCTGGCAGAGGCCCAGTCCCTACTCTCAAAATCAGCAATAGAACCGGTCCACAATCCTCACTCTCCAGGGTTCCACTCCAGATATTTTACGGTTCCAAAGCTGGACGGTTCCCTCAGACCAATCCTGGACCTCTGCAACCTCAACAAACATGTCACTTACTGCCGCTTCCGCATGGTCACCGTTCCTACCATCATCTCTCTTCAAGTAGATCAATGGTTCGTCTCCATAGATTTGCGCGACGCTTACTACCATATCACTATTTGGCGCCAACACCACCACTACCTCTGATTCCAGATCGCAGATGCCACCTACCAGTTTCGAGCCTTACCCCTTGCCTCAGCGCCATGGGTCTTTACCAAATGCATGGCTCCAGTGGTTGCACACCTTCAGCAGCAGGGTATCCAGGTCTTCTCTTATCTAGACGATTGACTGGTGGTAGCCAACAACCCTCAAACATTGCAATCTGACCTCGAAACTGTCATCGCCCTGCTCTCTTCGCTAAGCCTTCAGATCAACTACGAAAAGTCCAAACTATCTCCCTCCAGGACCATAGAATTCCTCAGAATCTTATTCGATTCAACCCAAACAAAAATCTTCCTTCTGAACCACAGGATCCAGGCCATTTTGGATCTTTCCTCTCTCCTGCTCGTCCACCATCTACAGCCTTCCCACGTCATACAGCAGATGCTGGGCCACATAGCTTCTACCACCTATGTCCTGCCCCACGCATGTCTGCAGGCCCGTCCCCTTGAACTATGGTTCCTTGCAAACTTCTGCCCTCAAACGGACTCCATACTATGACCTCTACACATTTCCCCTCAGGCTTTAGACTCTCTGGTATGGTGGAACACCCCTTCAAACTTTCGCGTGGGGGCCCCGTTCCACATTCCCCCTCCCACACTCGTCCTCACCATGGACGCTTCCGTGGAAGGCTGGGCGCACTTGCCAAGGATCACCATCTACATGGCTGGTGGTCCTCAACAGAGGCGTCGCACCACATAAACTATTTGGAGCTCCTTGCGATTTTCAAAGCCCTCAAGGGCTTCCTTCCGCTGGTGGTGCATCCGTCTGTTCTTATACAAACAGACAGCACTACCGCAAAAGCTTACCTGAATTGCCAGGGCGGCACATCATCCAGCACACTAATACAACTCTCAATGGACCTTTGGAACTGGTGCATCCTCCACAACATCACTCCTCTGGCAGTTCATATTCAAGGGGTTGCCAACGTCACAGCAGATGCCCTCAGCAGGACAGGGTCGACCTCCCACGAATGGAAAATCCACCGCCCTACCCTGGAGTCCCTGTTCCGCCTCTGGTTCTCCCCAGAAATAGACCTCTTCACATCTGAGGAGAATGCCCAGTGTCTACAATACTGTTCGTGGTTGGGGACCCTGCGAGGATCCTTGGGAGACGCCTTTGCTCTTTCCTGGACAGACCTCTCGACTTACGCATTCCCGCCCCTGCCTCTGTTACCTCAGGTCCTCCAAAAGGTCTCACAAGACCAGACGCGTTGCATACTTCTTGCACCTTGGTGGCCCAGGAGGCCATGGTTCCCACGCCTCCTCTACCTGTCCCACCACCATTACAGGCGCCTTCCAACAATCCCGCACCTCCTCACGCAGCAGGGAGATCCCCTCTTTCACCCCGATCTGCCTCGCCTCCACCTCACAGCCTGACTACTCAACCCGCCTTTCTGGTGAACCTCCAGTCGGTCCTTGATGTGGCACTGAAACCAGCTACTGTCCTATTGTATCGTCACAAATGGACTCACTTTCTAAAATTCTTAGATGAACAACAGATCCCACTCCCCCAACTCTCCATGGAACATGTCTGCACCTGTCTCTAGGGATGTGCGAAACGTTTCGGGTACAGAACGATCTGTACCCGAAACAGCCAATTTCGGGTGATTCGGATCCTAACCGAATCACCCTTCTGGCCCTCCAAAAATTTTCATAGCCGAACCAAATCACCTCCGTTTCGGCTCCGAATATCTGTTGTTTCGGATTTTGATGTCTATTTGAATTTCCCGCCTTTTTGCCTCCCATTGACTTCAATGCAAAAAGGTTTGAAATTCTTCTACTCAAATTTGGGGTCCCAGGGGCAAAACAGTGGGGTGGGGTGGTAGTGCCTAATGGGTGGAGGCTGCCACCCCAATTGCAGAGTGATTGGGCAAAGGGCTGATTTTTGGTGAATTGTTGAAGTTTATGTGTCTTTAAGGTTTTCCCCCATTAGGTATATTGGAGGGTGTATCGCTTCACGTCAGGGGGAAAGGGGTGGCCTAGAGTGGTGTGGGGTTGGTGGTAGTGCCGGGTAGGGGCAAGGAAGCTACCTGAATTTTTTCAAAGGATTTGTGCAGAGGGCTGATTTTTGGTGAATTGTTGAAGTTTACGCGTCTTTAAGGTTTTTCCTCATAAGGTTTAATAATGGAGCTTTCAGCAGCCCCATAAGTGCACTTGGGGGGTGCTGGGGTGGCCCAGAGCAAGTGGTGGTGTAGTGCACATAGGGTGCCAACCACCCCCATGGGTTTCTAACCCATGGGGTACTTGGTTCTGTTGTTTCTGAGGTGTTCTGTGTGTGGATTCTATGATAGCAAATAAGAGTGGATTCATGGTGGCTCATTGAAAATCTCATTTGCTATCATAGAATCCACACTCAGAATACCTCAGAAAAAACAGAACCCTGTATGCCATGGGTTAGAAACCCATGGGGGTGGTTGGCACCCTATGTGCACTACACCACCACTCGCTCTGGGCCACCCCAGCACCTCCCAAGTGCACTTATGGGGCTGCTAAAAGCTCCATTATATTATAACTTATGAGGAAAAACCTTAAAGACGCGTAAACTTCAACAATTAACCAAAAATCAGCCCTCTTCCCGAATCCTTTGAAAAAATTCAGGTAGCTTCCTTGCCCCTACCCGGCACTACCACCAACCCCACACCACTCTAGGCCACCCTTTTCCCCCCGACGTGAAGTGATACACCCTCCATTATACCTAATGGGGGAAAACCTTAAAAACGCGTAAACTTCAGAAATTCACCAAAAATCAGCCCTCTGCCCAATCACTCTGCAATGGGGTTGGTAGCCTCCACCCATTAGGCACTACCACCCCACCCCACTCTTTTGGCCCAGATCCCACGTTATGCCCCCGAACTGCCCCAAAGACACTAAAACTTCAAAAATTCACCAAAAATCAGCCCTTTGCCCAATCCCCCTGAAATTTGGGTGGTAGCCTCCACCCACTGGGCACTACCACCCTACCCCACTATTTTGCCCTGGGACCCGTTTTTTAATCCAAATAGATTCGGATTCGGATTAATTCGGATCCGAATCGAATCGGGTGATTCGGATGGACCATATTCGGATACAAAACAGAACAGGGGTGTTTCGGTTAGGATCCAAATCGACACACCGCAAATCCAAATTGCACACCCCTACCTGTCTCCTTTCCCTTAAGGAAGTGGGCCTAAAGAAGTCATCACTGCGAGTCCACCTAGCTGCCATAGTAGTTCAATCCCCAGCGACTACACCCTCTTGCTTCCAATAGCCCATAGTCAAACACTTCCTCAAAGGGCTATCCCACTTGTACCCTGACCCACCCGTCATAGCCCCGGCGTGGGACCTCACCCTAGTTCTTTCCTGCTTGATGAGTTCCCCCTTCAAACCCATGGGTTCCATCTCCATCAACCTACTTACGGCCCTTGTAGTTAAGAACTCTGGCTTGGAAGCTCCGATGTGGTCTCTGCGCAAGCGCAAAGCCCATTCGTGTAAGAGCACAGAGGACCACTAGAAGAACCCAAGTTACAGGTAAGCAACCTGTCATTACCGTTTAAAAAAATAAATTAAAATCATATGCTGAGCCTTTGGATTTGGGCAGGGGGTGTGTGTGTGTGTGTGTGTGTGTGTGTGTGTGTAAAGTGCGTCCCACCCCCCCGAAGGTTTGCCTTTGTGTGGATTTTCTGTTTTCCCCCCCTGCAGCCAGAGGGACTGACCAGAGAATACACCTACAGCGTTTTCTTCTGCCCAAATGGTAAGAGAATTCCAAGTGGACAGAGTAGATACACCCCCCCACCTCTCCCCACTGGGAAGGCAGAATCAATGTTCCTGGGAGTGACCCTGGTCATGTCACACAGACACACACACACACTCTACCCTGTGGTTGTCCTTCCCAGCCGCTGGCATTCAGTGGCCTTCGGGGATGGGGCCAGAGCTCAGTGTGAGACTTGCGGGCTGAAGTCCTTGGCTGCATCTCCAGGTAGGGCTGGCCGGAAAAACTCCCGGCCTTCGGAGAGAATATTCTCCAGTGCGTTGGACAGAAAGGATAGAATAATTCTCCGGAATATCCTCTTCCTTTCGAATCAATGCACGGTGCTTAGGACGAGGGTTTCCCAAGTCTTGGCACCCTGGCTGCAAGCACTGAGCTAGAAGGGCCAACTGTCTGGCTCCGTAGGAGGCAGCTTCCTCTCTGCGTCCCCGAGAGCCTTCCGGAGGGACTCGTAGCCACGGATAGACTCCCAGCCTCTGGCCCCACGAATAAGGACGGGCTCTTTTCTGGCATGACTGAGCAGCTCCAGCTTGCTGCCACCACGGCCCCTTGGCCCATGGGTGTTTCCTTTGGACATGTTGGTGCATCATCGCTCATACAGCGCAGGCCGTGGGAGAAAGGCCACTCTCAGCAGACAATGTCCCCAGGGCACGTGGCCTTTTCGGGGGCAGGATGTGGCAGCTGACCATCCCCTGCTCCTCTGGGCAGGTTCTGCCTTGGACACCTGTGGTGGTGGTGTGGTCATAGTCCCCGTCAAGAAACCTTGTGTTGGGCTCTCCAGGGGAGGGGAGGGGAGGGGGCTTGTGCCCAGACAATGAGCCTGGTCTGACCCAGTCCCCAAAGATCTGGACCCGCACCACAGGCAGCAGCTGTTGCTGCTGAGCTGGGGATTTTCTGCGGGAACGGCATCTCCACCTGGCCTTGGAGAGGGGCCCAGGCTGAGGGTGTCGCCACTGAGCACTGACGGCATGTTTGTGTTTGTTTTTGACTAGAGAAAATCCACCTTTCCACTCCGAACAAATACGAATACCAGTACGTGCGGAAACCGGCCCGCATGACGCACTTCAGCGTGGCAGTGAAGGCACACCACAATGCCCACGTCGCCTTGTCCTCCGGGCCCCATGACATGGCCGAGATGGTTGAGATGGTGATCGGTGGGCACCAGAACTCACAGACCTGGATCTCGACCAGCAAGAGGGGTGAGCCGGTGGCCAGCGCGGAGACAGCTGGCATCCTCTCGTGGGACGAGTTCCGGAGCTTTTGGATCAGCTGGGCCAAGGGGGTCGTCCAGGTGGGAGAGCAGCACCGATCTTGCCCCTGAGTCCTCCGGAGGAACCTGAGCTTTCCCGGGGGGGTGGGTGGGAGGAGCCTTGTGCCCCTCATGGCAGAATGGGGGGGGGGCTGAGTGGGTGGAGGGTGAGAAGCCGCTTGAGCGGGTTCTCCCGCCAGCCTCTGGCCAGTGAGGATGTCTTTTCGGGGGTGGGGGGAAGCGTCCGCTTGGGTGCAGAATCTTCTTGGGGGGCACACCGTTCCCTGGGTCTTAGTGGGTCGCTCATGGCTTGCCCTGTGCCTGTGCTCTTGTCCCGGAGGATGAAGCTGCAGGCTGTGTGTCGGCTTCCCTTTTAAATGGGGTGGGGGGGACGTCCAGCAGAGGCAGGGGGGCTGGGACATCCCTTGAGTGCCTGGCATGGGGGCCTCCCAGCTGCTGCTGCTCCGCCTGACCACGTGCATCTCCCGCCTGGGTTGGGCTGGGGGCTCTTCCCTCTCCGCAGGTGGGCCACGGCCCCTCTGTCGTCAACGAGTCGGTCATCGTGGCCTGGGCCGCCCCCCGGCCGCTGGACGTGAAGTACGTTGGGTTCTCCACCGGCTGGGGCTCTGCTGGGGAGTTCAGGATCTGGAGGAAGGGAGAGGCGGACGAGAACCACAATGAAGCCTTCACCCTGGGCATCCCTCACAACGTCATCCCCGGCTCGGAGAGAGCCACTGCCTCCGTCATTGGTACTGGGCCTGGGGCGGGGGGCGGGGCGCTCTTGGAAAGGCCCGCGGGGCCATCAGGCCAGAGTCCCACTGGCCCTGCCTCCTCGGCAGGCCCCTGGGCACCCGGGAGCGCGCATTGGGCCCTGTTGGGTGCCTCCTCCTGCCCAGCCACGCCCAGCGGGAGGCCAGGAGCCAGAGGGCTGAGGCTGCGGGGCTCTCTCTCTCTTGCTGCCAGGGGACGTGATGGGCCCGACCCTGAACCACCTGGATAACCTCCTGCAGCTGCCCTTTGGCTGCGGGGAGCAGAACATGATCCACTTTGCCCCCAACGTCTTTGTCCTCAAGTACCTGCAGAAGACCAAGCAGCTCAGCCCCGAGGTGGAGGGTGAAGCCACTGACTACCTGGTGCAAGGTGGGCAGCGGGGGGGGCGGGCGGAGGGGGAAGCCTCTGCCTGCCGAGGGGCCTGTGTCTACGGCCCGGACGGGAACCCAGCCGCTGCCGCCCGCCTAGCATGCCTTGCAGCCGCCCTCCTGTGCCTCCTCCCCGCAGGGTACCAGCGCCAGCTGACCTACAGGCGGCAAGACGGCTCCTACAGCGCCTTTGGGCAGCGCGATTCCTCCGGCAGCATGTGGTGAGTGGCCCCTCTGGGCCGGGGGCGGGCTCTGAGGGCCCCACGCCGCAGAAGCTGCTCCCTGGCGCTGGGTGGCAAGTGTGGGCAGAGCCCGGCCGGCCAGGAAGTCGGGCCTGCTCCGTGTCCTGCCTGCTGGGGCCCTCCCTGGGGGCCGGCAGGTTTTCCTGAGGGGCGGTGGCCGTGGAGGCCCACTTGCTCCGGGGTGGTTGGTCCTTGGAGCAGGGGCCGGGGAGCCCTGGATTAACCTCCCACACAGACATGAACTTCAGGGGGTGATCTGGGGCCAGCCACCCCCTTTCCATCAGTCTGACTTCCCTCACAGGGTTGTTGTGAGGATAAAGTGTGTGTGTGGGGGGGGCAATACCACGTCTTGAGCATCTTGGAGGAAAGGCAGGATGGAGCCGCCATACTTCACAAAACGCTGAGAGTATCTGCCTCGTGATTCTGAGTTTCTAGCCCTCAAGGTGATGGCAAAAAAGGCAGAAACATTGACCGTTTCAGCCACAAGCATTAAAACAGGGAGGGGTCCTGGGGGGGGGGTGTTCTTTCTTTTGGTCAGAGCTTTTGGAATGATGTCTGCTCCGCTTCCTTCTTGGCACTCCTCCTTCTCCCAGCTCCCCTGATATAGGCACAGAGGAAGCTGCCATCTACTGAGTCCGATCCTTGGTCTCTCTAGCTCAGTATGGTCTTCCCAGACTGGCAGCGGCTTCTCCAAGGTTGCAGGCAGGACTCTCTCTCAGCCCAATCTTGGAGATGCTGCCAGGGAGATGCCAGGGATATCACACGATGCCCTACATCCTATCTTTAAGAAATGCCTTGGGTGTCAACACAGTAAGCCTTCTCCACAGGTTGAAAATAATAAAAAGTAGAATCTGGATTTTGAAAGCTTCTCCTGCTAACATGTGGTGTAGCGGTGAGAGTGCTGGACTAGGACCGGGGAGACCTGAGTTCAAATCCCCATTCAGCCTCATGAGACTTGCTGGATGTGACTCTGGGCCAGTCACGTCTCTCTCAGCCTAACCTACTTCACAGGGTTGTTGTGAGGAGAAACTTAAGTATGGAGTACACCTCCTTGGAGGAAGAGCAGGATATACATTATTAGAAGCCCAGCAGAGAGGGAGAGGGAGAGTCCATCCATCTCCCACCCAGTGCTGCCTGGAGTGAGAGACCAGGCGGGTGCTGGGGTTCCTTCTGCTGTTGCCTGCCTGCTTTTGCTTCCCCTGTGGGGCTGCAGCCTCAGGTCAACATCTGTGGGAAGTGGGGGCAGGATTGGGACCAGCCCCTGAGTGACTCAGCTGTTCCTCGGGTCACCTGCTCAGTCTTGGGCTTTATGGGAAGGCTCCTTGTGGCAGCGGGGCCCTTTGGTGTTGCCCATTTGGAGGAGGGCTAGAGGGCTTCCGTTTAATCAGTTTTAAGCTGTTTTAGACTTGGGTTGAAGTTGCTATAAGGTGTTTGGGTTTGTCTGGAGACGGGGGGACAGGGGGCGCCTTCGTTGACGATGGGGCAGCTATCCCGGTGGTGGTGGGGAATAGAAGAAGTAACGTTGGCAGGTCAGCAGGCTGTCCCAGGGGAAGGGTAGTCAGAAATGTAATAGCAGTCTCCCCTTCCGGCTGTCCTGCCAGCTCTGTGACCTCGGAAAGCGCTGCCAACAACCCACATAGCTTTTCCCTGCTCCTCTGCAATGCCAGGTCGGTCCAAAATAAATCTGAACTCATCCATTATTTGGGGGAGGCTGGGGGCCCAGTTTGGTCCCAGCTTCTCCCTCCAGGATATTCTGTAGAGGAGCAGGTTGGGGTGGCTGTAGTCTATAAGGATAACATCTCCCTTACCAGGGTCCCTGTCAGGGTATCGGACCATATTGAATGTGTCTACTTGAGTTTGGGGACCAGGGATAGATTGGGACTTCTGCTGGTGTACCGATCGCCCCGCTGCCCAGCGGAATCCCTTACTGAGCTCACAGACTTGGTCGCGGAACTCGCGTTGGAGTCTCCCAGATTCTTGGTGCTGGGGGACTTCAATGTTCATTTCGGGACCAATCTGTCCAGGGTGGCTCAGGAGTTCATGGCGGCCATGACAACTATGGGCCTATCCCAAGTGGTCTCTGGAGCAACGCATATTGCAGGTCACACGCTTGATTTGGTCTTTCACTCTGATCAGGGGGGTGTTCCGTGGGTGGGGACTCCTGAAATTTCCCCGTTGTCATGGACGGACCACCATCTGGTTAAGGTTGGACTTACAACCACTTCCCACCTCCGCAGGGGCGAGGGGCCTATTAGAAGAGGTTATTGGATCCAGTTGGGTTCCAATGTAAAATAAATAAAAAATAAAAGAAGCCTTGGAGGGATTCAGTGTTGGCTTTGCCGGCAATCCTGTTGATGCCCTGGTTGAGAATTGGAACAACTTGCTCACCAGGGCAGTAGACACGATTGCTCCCAAGGGCCCCCTCTGACCCGTTTCAGAATTGGCCCCTTGGTATACGGAAGATCTGCGGGGGCTGAAGCGGCAAGCTAGGCGCCTGGAGCGCAAGTGGAGAAAGACTCAACTCGAATCTGACAGATTGCGACTTAGAGCACATATCTATGCTCAGGCAATTCGTGTGGCAAAGAGGCGGTTCTTTTCTGCCCGTATTGCCTCTGCGAGTTCATGTCTGGCGGAGTTGTTCAGAGTTGTGAGGGGAATAGTATCTGCCCCCCCCCCCCTTGAACTAGAATTTGGAGTCATCAGTTACCTGCTGTGATGTGTTTAAAGAGTTTTTCGCAATTTTCAAAAAACACCTGAAAACCCATCTTTTCACCCAAGCTTTCTCAGCTTCCTAAATTTGGGGGGGGTTTAATGTCTGGTTTATTTTAAAATTAAAAACCCGATTTTGGGATTTTAATCACTGTAATTGTTTAATTGTTGTTTTAAAATGTTTTTAGATTGTTAATTGTTATATTGTTTTTTAATTTGTCTTAGCCCTTTACTGTTTTAGTGGTTTGTTTTAATTGTAAACCACCCTGAGCCATTTTGGAAGGGCAGTATACAAATCAAATCAAATCAAATCAAATCAATCAAGTAGAAAATAAATAAAATAAACAAGCAGGCTCTGGAGGGGCTGCCTGAGTGCGAGTGTGCCCTACGGCACAACTTCCTCATGGGGGTCAATGGGGAACTCAGAAAGGATAACCACTCCCGGATGGCCGGCCAGAAAACTCTGGAACAGCTGAAGAAACGTCTTTAAAAATGCAGCCCCAGAACCGTTTGTAACTTTCTGCTCAGACCTGAAGCACAGAAGGTGCTTTTGAACAGTCGAATCCCCCACTCTGTCCATCGTTCAAGCTGCGTTTGGAGGAAAGTGCCCCTTGTCCTGCTAGAAGAGGAGCAGGAGCCTCCTTTTTGCACCCCCCGTGTGATAGTCCCAGAACGGCTGGGTTCTTAATAGTCTTTGAGTTTCCCATCAGGGGCGTAGCTAGGGGAGAGGGGGCCCGTGTCCAGCCCTCTCTCCGGAGGCCTCTCGGAGTGAGGGAGATAAGGAAGAACATGGGCAAGGACCTAGGAGCTGGGGGGGCCCCCAAGTTCTTTGAACCGGCTCCATTATAGCAACGCCCCTGTTTCCCATTGATCACGGTGAGAAGATTGGGGTTTAAGCTGGAAGGCCGGGTGCTGCTCCCTCTAGGGGCGGCCAGTGTTGGTTGCACACGTCTGGTCAATGTTCTCTTGGCGTGCCGCCCCCCCCCCGCCCCCACCCAGGGGTCTTGCTGCCACCCCCCACCCAGCGGTTCTGGTGGTGTCTTTCAGGCTGACGGCCTTCGTGCTCAAATCTTTTGCTCAGTCTCGTGGGTTTATCTTCATCGACCCCAAGGAGCTGCTGGCGGCCAAGGACTGGATCATCCAGCACCAGAAGGAGGACGGCTCCTTCCCAGCCATGGGCCGGATCCTGAATAAGGACATCCAGGTAGCCAGGCAAGGGGGGGAGGGAGAGCCCCCCAGGCTCCACGGGCAGCTTCAGACGGGTTGGGCCCGGCTTTGGCTGAGACCGCAAAGACCTAAGACCAGAGGAGGCGGTGAAAAGAGAGAGCGGATGAATCAACGGGGCGAGGAGAGTCCCTTGGCCTCCTTCCTTTCTGACTCTGCTTGCAGAACGAACGAGGCAGGGTTTCTGGCCAAGCTCGGAGCTGCCCTCCTGGTCTCAGGAGGCCGAGAGGAGGGCTGGGCTGGGGAGCGGGGCAGGGTTTGCTTCCCTGGTCTGGGGCCAGAAGTGGCATGGCGCCCGTGCCGCCGCCCCTCCCCTCACGGGCTTGTGTCTCCCTCTGTGGCACTCCAGGGTGGGATTCACGGGAAGACTGCCTTGACTGCGTATGTGGTGGCTTCTCTGCTGGAGACGGGGGTGACCTCCGAGGTAAGGGGCCCAGGTGTGTCCGGAGCTGGTCCGTGCACGCGCTCTCTGTGTGGCCGCCTTGGCTCACAACGAGGGAGGAGGCCTGGCCCACTGGGAAACCCAATGGCACAGTGTTTCCACGGATGATCAAAGCCACGTTCTTGGCTGGTGAAGTCATGGGGGGGGAGCGAATAAACCCCTCTGTTGCCCTCCCCGACAGGGGCCCCTGCTTTCTCTCCTCCTCCTCGTACGCCTGCTAGTTTGGGGAGGCTGGGCCAAGAGCTGGGTCCCTCTGGCCCCACCCCAACACACACACAGAGCTGGCTCCACGCCGGCTGCTTGCCCCCTCGGGGCCCTTCTCCGGCCAGGGAGAGCCCCAAGGGTGTGCCCGGCCGCCTGAGCGAGATCTCCATCCTCCGGATTTAGGAAGAAAAGGGGTCCGTGGCCAGAGCGAAGCACTTCTTGGAGTCCAACATGTACGCGGCCGACGACCCCTACACCACGGTGCTGACCGCCTACGCCCTCACGCTCCTGCACAGCCCCTTGGCCGCCGTGGCCTTGCGGAAGATGAACGGCATGGCCATCACTCAAGGTACAGACACACACACACACCCCGCGCGGGCTGCCCACCAGAGTCCCTCTGGTGCTGACTCTGGGGAGGAGCCCAGCAGCCCCTTGAGGGTGATCCCCGGGCCCTTGCGGGGGGGGGTCCCTCGAGGACCCTTGGAGTGCCGGGGGGGGGCTTCCTGTTAGCATCTTCCACAGTGCCACAGACAGATCCCTGCTCCCATGGAGCTTACAGTCAAAAGTGAGGAAATAGGAGGGAGGAGATAATTTGGGCAGAGGTGGATAGAGCAGCCAGCTCTTGGGTGGGCCTCATCCTGCGAGGGAGCGGGCTGTGCCCTCTGCTTTGGACCCACTGTCCGCCTCTTCCTGTTCAGATGGCTTCTCACACTGGAGCTTGATGGGGACGCTGGCGGTGGGCGAGGGCCCCTTCATGGGCTTCAACGATGGTCTCTCCCAGTCAGGTACCTCCCTCCGACTGGCCCCGCCCTGGGGGTTCTGGGGTGGGGGGCGCAGGGCAGGGGGCAGCCCTTGCGCCCTTGTTCACGTTGACCTGACCTGTTGCTCATTGGGGTGCAGCGGACCAGATGAGCGGCTCCCTGAGCCAAGAGGCCCCTCTTTAAAACTGGCTATGCTCTTCCGTTGAGCGGGGGGAGAGCAACTGGCCGTATCCATCCCCAGCACAGCATCCCTCCAGTGGATGTTGCTGGTGTGTGTCTTACATTTCTTTGTTAGATTGTGAGTCCTTTGGGGACAGGGGGCCATTTTATTTTATTTTATTTTATTTTATTTTATTTATATCTATGTAAACTGCTTTGGGAACTTTTGTGGGCGAGCGATTTATAAACATTCGTAGCAGTAGCAGGAATGAATGATTGTGAGAAGTCTCCATGCCACCCTTCAGTAGGAACACTCTCAGGGGGGCTTAAAGCCAGAAAACCCCCCCTTCTGCTGGGCTCCCTCGGGGCCTCCTGCCCCCCCCCGGCTGGTAGGGGGTGACCTGGGGCGGGAAGGGCCCCCGTTCTCGGGCAGAGTGCCGGGCGGGCTGGTGTGTGCGGAAGGTCCCGGGTGCCGTCTCCAGCAGCAGCAGCAGCAGCAGCAGCGTCTCCCGTCAGCCGTGGCTTGTCCTAACGAGCCAGGGAGCCCCCCCCCCGAAGCGGCAGTTTGGGTGCCTCCTTCCCCCCCCTCGCTGAGAGCCCCACTGCCGGCAGGCTGGCCATTTGTCAGGTAGAGCTGTGCAGTTAACCTGCAGGCAGCATGCGGGGGGGTGGGGGGAGAAGCCGCCCCAGCAGCTGCTGGGAAGCAGAGCCCTCCCTCCTGAAGTCTCCAAAGAGATCTGGCCTGGGGCAGGGCAGGGAGCTTGGAGGGCTGCCTGTCAGTCTGGGGGGCTGGAGAGGAGCTCCAAGGTGGTGGGAGAGGGGCCGGAGGCAGCGGGGGCTTCTTCCCTCCATCCCTCCCCCCCGCCCCCCACTGGAGGTCCGTGGGGCTTCCGCGCTTTAGGGAAGGGGCCCCCGGGGGTGTCTCTGGTTAAGCGGGGCAGTGCAAGCCCTGGTGGAGGGGGCATTGGGGTGGGGGGCCGAGGGGGGGCTGTGGTCTGGGCCAACTCCCCCCCCGCCCCCCCGCCCCCCCGCTCTGCCTTGCAGTGGTGTCTGCGGAAGTGGAGATGACGGCCTACGCCCTGCTGACCTACACCGCGCTGGGGGACGTGGCCTCTGCGCTGCCGGTGGTGAAGTGGCTCTCGCAGCAGAGGAACGCGCTGGGGGGCTTCTCCTCCACCCAGGTGTGTCTCCACGCGAGGAGGAGGAGGAGGAGGAGGAGGAGGAGGAGGAGGAGGAGGAGGAGGAGGGAGGCGAGTTTCCGAACCCCACTCCAGTGGACCCAGGGGAAGCAAGCCGTGAGGGCCCGCCTGGGGCAGGGGAGCCTCCTCCCATGGTGTGTCTTGGGGGGCAGGCCCGACCCCTCCGGAGCCCCAGAGCGGGCTCTGTGTGGGCTAGAGGGGCTTGCTGAGGCCAGACCCATGGGTCACCTCCAGTGGCACCCTAGGATCATGGCCAACTGTTGGGCCAGCCTCTGGGCGGCAGCTTGAGAGGACGGCCACTGGGCAGTCGCTTTCCTCTCTTTTGCTCTCATGTGGCTCCAAGGAACGTGGCTCCAGTGGGGTCCTGCCCTGTGGGGTGGGGGGCTGGGAGTATGGAGTGGGGCAGTTGTGCTCGCTGACCCCTTCCCCGCCTCTGGGCTGCAGGACACCTGCGTGGCCCTCCAGGCGCTGGCTGAATACGCCATCCTGTCCTACGTCGGTGGGGTCAACCTCACCATCTCCTTGGCCTCCACCAACCTGGACTACCAGGAGACCTTTGAGCTGAACAAGGCCAACAAGAAGCTGCTGCAGACGGCGGTGGTAAGAGGGGGCTCCCGCGTTCCTGGGCTCCCGCGTTCTTGGGCTCCCGCGTTCTTGGGCTCCCGCGTTCCTGGGCTCCCGCGTTCCTGGGCTCCCGCGTTCCTGGGCTCCCGCGTTCCTGGGCTCCCGCGTTCCTGGGCTCCCGCGTTCCTGGGCTCCCGCGTTCTTGGGCTCCCGCGTTCCTGGGCTCCCGCGTTCCTGGGCTCCCGCGTTCTTGGGCTCCCGCGTTCCTGGGCTCCCGCGTTCCTGGGCTCCCGCGTTCCTGGGCTCCCACCAGCCCACCCCATGGCCAACTGGCTGACTTCGGGGAGGGGGTGGATATTGGCTGGGGCTGCAATGCTGGGTTCGGCTTAGGCTTAGGGTTGGCTACAAAGAAAGGAACCCAGTTAATTGGGCTGCAGCTTTCTCAATGTGACTTGTGTGCGGGGGGGGCGGGGGGGGCCTGTTTTCAACACATGTTCTTATAAAAGCTGCTGGTGCGGCACTCCGTCTCGGAAGAGGCCTCCCCGCCTGCGCACGAGAGGATGCCTCTTCTGGGGGTGGGGTGAGGCCACTCAAGGTGCCCTTTCCAAGAACAGCATTTCCGGGCTCACCCCCTTTCGAGCGGTTTTTCTCCTTGTAGGCTTACTCTGCGTAGATGTCCCCTTGATCGGCTGAGCGGCTGCTCTCGGCTCTTTCAGAGGTGCCGCAAGTCCTTTCTCCCCCCCCCCCACAGATACCCTCCATTCCCACGGGGCTGTTTGTGAGTGCCAGGGGCGAAGGCTGCTGCCTCCTGCAGGTAAGGCCTGGGCAGACCCCCCCACCCCCCCACCACCGGTTCTCTCTGTTGCCTGCTCCTCGTGGGGAGGGGGGGGCAGCCGCCGATTCTCCTTGCGCAGCAGCCGAGGGCTCAGTGCCGTCCTGCCCCCGCTTGGCAGGTCGACGTCACCTACAACGTCCCCGACCCCGTGGCCAAGCCGGCCTTCCAGCTGCTGGTCAGCCTGCAGGAGCCCGCGCCCAAGAGGCACCGGCGAGCCGCCCGCCCGCCCAAGCCCGCCTCCCCGGATGAGAACCGCTCTGAGATCTCCCTCCGGGACCGGGCACTGGGGGACGACGACGACCCTGCCTCCGACCAGGACCGCCAGGAGTACAAGGTGGTCGTGGAGGCCTGCATGAGGTACCTCTGGCCAAGCGGAGGCCCGCCCCCCCCCGCCATTCCAGCCTTGCAGGGGAATGGGCAGCGGGGGGGGGCAATCACTGGCTCCCTCGGGGACTCTGGACGCACCGCCTCGGGGGCTGGAGCCCCACCTGGGGGTCCTCTCAAGAAGGTCTCTCTCTCAAGGTCATGCCAGCCGCCGTTTGGGCTGGGTCCTCTCCCGCTTCCTGCCTGGCCTGTGCCCAACTCTGCCCTCCGTTGGGTGGCCAGAGAGACGAGGGCGCTCCTGCAGCACTTGGGATCGAAGCGGCCGGGGGGGGGCGGTGAGGGACGGACGACGCCTTAAACTGCCCCGGAGTAAGGAAGCCGAAGGAGCAGCCATCGGGCGAAGTCCTGAGCCCCCGGCTGAGGGGCGGGACGGGCCCCGTCAGCGGTGCCAAAGGAAGCGGGGGGGACAGGCCCACGTTTGGCCTCCCAAAGCAGCAGGTTTGGCCTGTCCATGAGGGCAGACAGGCGTTGGCACTGTGGCTCCGGGCGTGCTTGGCAGGCCCAGGAAATATCTCCCAGCGGTTCCTCTCTCTTGCTATGGACCGACGCTTTCTGGGAAATTCAGAGAGGCTTCAGGTTTGTCCTCCTGCAGCTCCCTGTTTGGGTGCCCCCAGCAGGGCCCAGCTGTGGGAGAGGAGCCCAGGGCGGCCCCTCAGAGTACGGGAGACGATGAAGGCAAGAGGGAGGGGTGGGGCTGGGGCTGGGGGGCCCTCCGTGGCTGGGGCCCCGGGTCCTTTGATAGCCTCACCCCTGGTTCCCAGCCTTAGGCTGTGCTTAGCAACCGGAGGAGGAGGAGGAGGAGGACCCTGGAGAAGGTGCCCAAGTGGGCCGCCCAGAGGACCAGGGGCCTGGAGCCCCTTCCTTGGGAGGCGAGGCTGCAGCATCTGGGGGGCTCTTTAGTTCAGAGAAAGGACGGCTGCAGGGAGACACGGGAGAGGTCTCTCAAATCATGCCTGGAGTGGCGAGAGAGAAATCCTCCTCCCTCTCCCATCACACGAGGACCAGGGGTCACCCCCGGAAACTGAAGGTTGGGGCATTTAGGACCCACAAGCGGCATGTAATCAACCTATGGAATTCTCTGCCACGGGACGTGGTGGTGGCCACCAGCCTGGACGGCTTGAAGAGGGGTTTGGAGAACTCCAGGGAGGCGAGCGAGGCCTCTCAAGGGCTCCTGGTCTGCTGGCTCTAGGCCACCTCCAGCCTCCGGGGCAGCAGGCCTCCGAGTCCCAGTTGCAGGGGGGCAGCAGCAGCAGCAGCAGGAGAGGGGGCAGGCCCCTCTCCCCCCTTGCCTGTGGGCTGCTCGGAGCCTCTGGGACCTGACCCGAGTCCTGTGTGTCGCCCTCCCCCCCCCCCACCGCTCATCATTCGGGGAAGGTGGCTGCATTCCGGCTCCTCCAACATGGCCGTCCTCGAGGTGCCCCTCTTCTCGGGCTTCCAGGCAGATGTGGAGAGTCTGGAGCAGGTAAGAGCCGCCAGGACGCCACCGCCGGGGCCCAGAGACCGTGCCTGGATTCTGGGGGGCTGGGGGGGGGGCGAGGTTTGCAGGGGAGGGGGAGGGGTGTGGCGCTGGTTTTCGGCTCCGGAGTGATTTCCTGCCTTGCTAAGAAAACAACTTGCACATTTTGGGCGGGGACACCCCCGGGGGTGGGGGGGGTGCTGATTCCCTCTTTGTTTCCTCTGCAGCTTCTCGTGAACAAGCAGATCGGTCTGAAGAGGTACGAGGTGGACGGGCAGAAGGTGCTCTTCTATTTTGACGAGGTGAGTCCGCGAACCGCCTGCCTCACCTTAGGGGATGGAGCCCCCCCACTCCCTCCCTTCCCAGAGGAGCTCCTGGTCGGCCCCAGCCGCCTCCCCCCAAGCAAAGGCTCCGTGTGGGAGGCTTCTTCCGGGGGGGGGGGCTTAGCATACATCTGCTGCAGTGCATCTGCCCCGGGGGGGGGTGTCTTGGGGGAGACTTGCCGGGTGGGGGGGGGCGGGACCAGAGAACCCAGGCAGCCCACTTGCGGGGGCCCAATCCTGACACCCCTTCGCCCATGCTGGGGAAGGCTAAGAAGGTCGCCCAGGGCTCTGGCTGGGGGGCCCTCGGGGCAGGCCTGGGGGGGGGTCCCCCTGCCGAGCTCAGCCAGCTGCTTGTGCCTGCAGATCCCGAGCCAGTGCCTGACCTGCGTCACCTTTGTGGCCTTCCGGGAGTACGTGGTGGGCAAGACGGCCCCCGTGCCCATCAAGGTTTATGACTACTACGAGCCTGGTGAGCACCCGGCCCCCCCCGCCCCCCGCTAGCCCTGGGGGGTGCCCCCTCCCCTCCCCTCCCCCTGCCCCCCGGCCAGCCCCACGGCCTCTTGCCCTTCCTCCCCGGCAGCTTTGGAAGCCACCCGCTTCTACAACGTGAGCGAGGACAGCCCCCTGGCCCGGGAGCTCTGCGACGGCCCCTCCTGCAACGAGGTGGAGAGCTCGGCCAGCCACTGGGTTGGTGAGTTGGAGGGGCTGGGCTGGGAAGGGGGGCCCCACCCCACCCCCACCTCCCTCCCTCTGGGCTTGGCCGTGGGGTCTCTGGGTGGCTTCCCCGGAGGGAGCCGCCAGTCAGCTGAGGGTCAGGGCAGGATCGCCTGGGGATGAGGAGGGGGCCGGGGGGGGCACAGGGCGTTGGCACATTGGCCCTTCCTGGAGCAGGGCTCAGGAAGGGCGCCCGAGCGGGCCTGGGGCCCTGCGAAGCCCCCCCCCGAGATGGAGCCCCGGCGGGGGTTTCTGCGGCGGCGGCTGCTGCTGCTGCCCTGGCCCCTCTCGGCTGCCCCCGCAGGCTTCGTCCCCAGCGGGCCCTGCCACGGCCTCCTGGGCTGCCAGGGGGGCGGCTACTTCGAGCAGTGCCGGTGCTCGCGGGACTGCGGCTACGACGGGGAGCCGGTCTGTGCCTCCGACGGGCTCGTCTACCCCAACCACTGCCAGATGGAGGTGGCCGCCTGCAGGAACCACACCCGCCTCCAGCAGCTGCCCCGGGCCCAGTGCCCGGTGGGTAAGTCCCCCCCCCGCTGAGAGGGGCGCGCAGGGCTGGCCCCCGCTGGGAGCCCCGCTCTGGCCACAGCCCTGCGGCTTCCTTCCTTCCTCCCTGCAGCCCAGAACGCCCTGGGAGGAAGAGAGCCGCCTGGCCTCCACGCCCGGGAGCCCCCTGGCAGGGGACAGCAGGTGCCAACGGGTAAGGCTCCCCGCTGTGGGACCCAGGAGGCCCCAGTGGCTTAGCCAGATGCTCCGGGGGAGGCTCCTAGGCGGGGCGGGGCGGCCACCGCTCTGCCCTGCTCCTTGCCCCCTGCAGCAGCAGCAGCAGCAGCAGCAGGTACTCTGCTTCAGAAGCTGGAGGCTCCATCTAGCCTCCCCGAAGAAGAGCCACGGAGAGGCCCCACCCCGCGGAAGGGTCTGGTCCGCTTTTGAAAGCCGTCTCCGCAAGTGATGGCCAGAGGTCAATGGCGCTCCTGCCGGGCCTTCCTGCCAGCCCGTGTCGTGGCACACCTGGGGGGGGACACCCGCTCTCCCCCCCCCGCCCCACTTCCTCCACACTGTGCCTCCTTCGGCTAACTGCTGGCTCATTCCCCTCCCTCACCCTTGGTGAAGTCGGTCATTTTCCACACGAGGAAGCCCCCCCAAGGGGCCCGCCTTGCCTTGGCAGAGCAGGGGGCTGTCCTGGTGCCCTGCTCCCCCCCCCACCCTGGGGTTTCTTTTGCCTGGGGGTGGCCGGAGGGTGGCAAGCGCTCTGCCAAGGGCTGACCCGGCTGGATGCTGGGCAGGGCCTCAGTGGCCGGGGGGAGGAGTGGCCGCTGCCACTCGGGGGGGGGGGGCTGCAGCCCATGTGGGGCGTCTGTTCAGCACTGGGGCAGGCGGAAGGGCCCCGCCTGGCCTCTGCTGCCCCCTGGGGCTTGCCCTGCCCCGCCTGCGACTCACCCGCCCTCTTCTCCCCCTGCCCCAGATGTGGGCCCCACCCTCCCTCTGGACTTCTCCTACTACTCCTACGAGTACGAGGCCGACCCCTTCGGCTCGGAGAGCGACGCTTTTGAGCTGACGACGGCCAGCAGCCCCACAGCACAGGGGGGCAACCGGCTCCAGGGGGCGGAGGTGACCACTGGGGAGTGAATGGTGAGTGGAGGGCGGGGGGCATCGCAGGCTCTGGGGCCCCGGGCGTGGGGTGCCTGGTGCCAGCTGACGGCCCCTCCCTCTTGCCTCCCCCTCTTCCTCCAGGTGCCGCCCCCTCCGACCTGAGAGAGGCAGCCCTTCCTGCGGGGGGGGGGTCCGGGGAGTCTGGCTTGGCGCCCTCCTCCTTCGGCCAGACGGAAGCAGCCCACGGCAGGAGGCCCCTCGGCCCTCCCTGCTCCTGGGGAGCCCCCCCCTTGGCGGCCCCCGGCCCCTCCCCCAGCCGTGCCCCCAGCCGGAGCCCCGCCTCTCTCCCTAGGGCTGCACAGAGCCCACCACTCCGGGAGGGGCCGGGAGGGAGAGCTCCACCCCCCCCCCCACTGCCTCCAGAGGCTGGCTCCCTCCTCCTCCTCCTCCCCTTGCAGGGAATATCGCCCATGCCCCGAGGGGGGGGCTGCTGCCTGCCTCCCTCCTCCCTGGGCGGACACGAGAGCCCCTTAGGCAAGAAGGGGGGGCTGCAAAGCAGCAGGAGGCCCCCCCCAGCCCCCCCCCACTCCGAGCTCTGCTGGTATTTATTTGGAAGCCACACTCTGGATCTCCCCAGACAAGGGGGGCCAGGTACCGGCTGCCCCCAGCCGCCCCCTCCCTGGGCCCACGAGGGCAGCCGCCTTCTCCGCTTGTGGCTCTGCTCGGCCTCCCGGGGTCACCGGTCTCCCTGACGGCGGGAGGGGAGCCGCTCTCTGGGGTCGCTGCCCGCTGGCCCCCCCCCCGTCCAGACTCCGAGCCGGGCCGGGCTGGGCAAGACCTGCTTCCCTGGGCCGGCCGGCTCCTTCGTGCACATTCGCGTCCAGGAAGTGGGACGGGGGGGAGGGCGAGTTTGATTTAGATGCTGATAAATATTTTATTAAAAATGGATTTCTAAACGACGTCTGCCTCCTTGCGCTTCTTCCCAGGAGTTGCGAGCTGGTTCCAGGGGGCAAGAGAGGCCCGCCGGGCAGTCCGGAGCATGTGAGCCGCAAGGCCGGCAAGCCGAGAGAGCGGGGGGGGTGAGCCCGGAGAGCCTCTCTGGGGCTGCAGGCCGCCCGGGGCCACCCAAGCAAGGGCCCAGCACAGCCCCGGAAAGGGTGGGGCCCCCAGCTTCCCCCTGCTGCCCCTCCTCCACCTTGTGCCAAGCGCCCACGCTGGGCCAAGCGCCCGTTTGGGGCGGGAGGAGAGAGATGGGGCTGCCCCCCACCCCCACCTCACACGAGGGACTCTGAGCGGCAGCTCCTGGCGGGGGGCAGCGTCTCCTTGGAGGTCTTGAGGGAGACGGCCGAGCCCTTGCCCGGGCCAAAGAGCCTCCCCCTCACCTTCTCCCGGAAGTCTGCCGAGACGTAGTAGTAGACGAAGGGGTCCAGGCAGCTGTTGGCGGCGCTGAGGGCCAGGCTGCCCATGTAGGCCAGGTAGAGGGAGGCCCGCCGGCCGGAGCAGGGCTGGCCGTAGTGGAGCAGCAGCAGGACGTTGCTGGGCGCAAAGAAGGCCACGGCCGAGAGCAGCACCAGGGCGGTCAGCTTGACGGCCGTGGCGTACCTCTTGCCGCTGCCCAGCAGGACCCGCAGGGTGGCCCCGCAGCTGAGCAGCATGACCAGCAGCGGGAGCAGGAAGCCGCAGCTGGCCAGGGCGGCAAAGTAGGGGCGGTAGTGCCGGGCGTCCTCCTCCTGGGGCAGGGCGTCGTGGCACAGGACCTGCCGGCTCCCCTCCAGCGGGAAGGACTGCCGCAGCAGGGTCAGGGGCAGCGTGGCCAGGGCGGCCGCCAGCCAGGCGCCCGCGCAGGTGCCCGCAGCGAAGGCGGGGCTGCGGCAGGAGCGGGCGAAGAAGGGGTGGGCCACGGCCAGGTAGCGGTCCACACTGATGCAGGCCAGCAGCAGGAGGGAGCAGTACATGTTCCCATAGAAGGCGGCGGTGGTGAGGCGGCAGGCGGCCTCCCCAAAGGGCCAGTGGTTGCCCAGGAAGTAGTAGGAGATCTTCAGGGGGAGGAGGAGGCCGAGCAGCAGGTCGGCGGCGGCCAGGTTGATCAGGAAGACGGTGGAGGGCAGCTTCTCCACCCGCGTGGCCAGCACCCAGAGAGCCAGCGCGTTGGCCGGCAGCCCCACGAGGAAGACGAGGGTGTAGAAGGAGGGCAGGAGCAGGACGGTGAGCTGGCTGCCGAGCTGAGCCCGGGAGGCTTCCGGGAGGCGCAGGAAGGTGGTGTTGCCGTCGCTCACCCTCCGGGCCGGGATGGCGCGAGGGCAGAGGCCGTTCTGCGGCGGGGGCTGGGAGTCCTCGGTCTCGTTGGCGGAGTAGTCTGGCAACACAAGGCGTGGTGGGGTTAGCGGTGGTCAGGCGGGTCCCCCCCCCAGCCTGCCCCCAGGTGGGGAAAGAGGCAGGAAGGCTCAGGGCCGTGGTGGCGGCCTAAGACCCGGAGGAGGAGGAGGAGGGCCTTGCCCGTTGGGCCGGGGAAGAAGAGCTTGGCCACGGAAGCCTGCCCCCTGGCTCGGCCAGTCAGACAGGACCTGAGCTTGCCTCCCCCCCCCCCCCCGAGGTGGCCTTCCTTCTGGGAGCCGGGGCTTGATGCCGGCAGTGGGCAGGCCGTGGAGCCAGCGTTGGGAAGGGCAGGGGCCAGGGAGGGGCAGAGGTGCCCCGGCAGCATCTCGGGACAGGGCCGCGAAAGGCCCTTTTCTGCCTCCTCGAGGCCTGCGCAAGTGGCACCAGCAGCCGCCTCCAAGGGGGGGGGCCCTTCGGCATGAGCGGGGGGGGGGATTCAAAGCAGAAGGACCCATCCAGAGGGCTGGGCGGGAAGCCACCGGCTGGGGAGGGGGAGAGAGCTTTTGCCCCGCGAGGAACCAGGCAGGCAGGCAGGCAGGCGCGTGAGGGAAGCGGTTCTCTTTACTGGTGGCCTCATGGAAGCCGTGTGGCTGCTGAATGAGGACTCGGGCTTACACGCCGCTGGTCCGACCTGCAGAGCTGGTGTCGGCTGCTCTTCCTTGAGGGTCTTCCGGAGCTGCAGCCCTTTGGAGGCCGAGGACTGGCCTGCCTCCCCCAGGAGTCTTCAGTGGAAGGGGCGGTTGGTCCCGCACTGGCAGAGCGCGGCGAGGGGCCGCTGAGGGCGACTCTCTGGCAGGCAAGGACTGCGCCCAGCCGGAGTCCTGGCCCAGGACAGGCTCGACGGCCACTCTGGGATGGGAAGCCGACGGTCCGCTGAAGGGGACTCCTTCCCCCCCCCCAGGGGAGCCCCCTCTCCCCACCAAGACAGGAGGGGCCTCGGCAAGCCCCCCCCTTCTCAGGCCCCCTCTCGCAGCTGGGCTGGCCAGCCCTTGCTTTGCCCACAGGGCCTCTAACCTGCGCGGCCCGTGTCCCCCTCCAGCTCGCTCTGCCTGGAGGAGCCGAGACGCCGCCGGGCGCTTCTCCCTGCCGGCCGGCCGGGCCCAGAACTGCATTCATGGAACCCCCCCTGAACGGCGGCGGGGGGGGGGCGAGCACTCACCATCATAGTCCCAAGCCGCCAGAGCCCCCCGGCAGGAGCAGAGGAGGAGAAGCAGCAGCAGCCGCCGCCGCCGCCCCCAGAGGCTCTCGCCACCAGCCAGACGCAGCTGCTCCATCACAGGCAGGCAGCCGCAGCGGCTCCGCCAGCCTTACAAGGAGCAGACGCAGCAGCCTCCCGCTTCCTGCCTCCCCTCCCTCCTTAACGCCAGGAAACACCAAGGCCGCCCCCCCGCCCGCCCAGGGCAGAGGAAGTGTGTGCCTCGGTGACAATCTGCTCCGTCTGCGGGCAGAGAGCGGAAAAGGAGCCCCGACCCCGAGGGCGGGAGAGCAGACGCGGCGGCGGCGGCAGCAGCAGCAGCAGCATCCCCCTGGCCCTACCTGCAGCCTCCCAGGCAGCCCAGCGCGGCCCTCCCCAGGGGCCCTTGGCGGGGGCGGCGAGCCAGGGCAGGAGGCGCTTGTCAGCCTTTGGGCAGCTCCAAGGACCTCCGTCCGGGAAGGGGCGCGCCGGGCCACCCGCCCCCTTTATTTGACGCACGAGGACCGAGGAAGCGCCCCCCCCCCCGCGCCGGAGCCGCAGACAGACAAGGCCCGGCGGCTCAGCAGCCCCTGCCAGAGAAGACTGTGAGGACGGAGCCGGGAGCGCAGCAGCGCCAACGTCGGAGGAGCGCTCCGCGCGCAACGGGCCCCTTCAGGCAGCAGCAGCAGCATCTGCGACAAGCTGGCCGAGCCAGCGGCTCCCCGGCAAGACCAGCGCCCCCCCCCCGCCGCACACACCCCCCCCCCACCCCCGCTGCTGAGCCGTCCAGGCAGCCGCGTCCCGGCTTCGGCGGGGCTGGCCACGGAGGAGTCCCCTCTGGCTGAACCGAGGGTGGCGGCGGCGGCGGCGTCCCCGGCTGCCCCCTGCAGGGCGAGCAGCCTCCTCCCACCCCGCTGGCCCTCTCTGGGGGGGAGCTGCTTGCCCCGCTGGCTCCAAGGCAGGCGGGAGTCAGGCGGGCGAGGGGGGTCGCTCCGGGGCAGGGGACGGTGGTCGCACCCCCGAGGCGGCCCAGCAACCGCCGCCCCCCCAGCAGGCGTCTCTTCCCCCCACCCCCCGTTGGCCCCTTGAGGGAAAGGAAAGGGGGGAGCGGCTGCATCTTAAAATTAATACTTTATTTTACTTGATTGCAAATAAATATTTTTGAAAAACTACATTCAAAGAGTTGGCAAAGCAAATACAAGCCGGGAGAGAGAGAGGAGAGGCGGCCCGTTTCCCTTCGGCAAAGCGGCTCTTCTGGCCACGGACTGGCTTCTCGTAGCCCTGGCTAATTGGGGGGCGGGCGGGTGGGGGCAGGCTCGCCGTCTCTCACTTGATTATAAATTAAGAGGCTTATAAAATAAACTTGGGGGTTGGGGAGTCAAGGTGGCCCGAAGTACACTTTCAAGGGGGGGGGGAGAGGACGGGCGGGGGGGGGTCTCAGACGTCACGCTGTCCCCAAATCAAACACACACGTTAAGCCACAAACTACCACTTAAGTCATTGTCTGTTACTGGGATTTGGCACAGGCGGTTGTCTCTCGGCGGGCGGGGGGGGGGGCGCTGCCGGGCCCAGGGCTGAGCAGCAGCAGCACCAGCAGGGCCGTCCCTGGGCCACGCCAGGCGGGGGGGGGGGCCTGCTGGCCTCTCAGGGGGGCTTCTCTCCCAAGCCAGAGGGGCTGTGCAGGTATAGCAAAGAAGGGCAGACGCCCCAGCCCCCTCCCCTCGCCCCCCCCCCGGCCGCCCCAGAGACCATTGCAGGCAAGGAAGGGGTCGGGGATCACAGTCCTGGCCTGGAGCACAGAGGGGAGGAGAGAAAGAGCGATGGTGCCCACCAGACAGACACGGAAACCCCCTCGGCGGCGGCTGCACTTGCAGGGAAAAGAGATCTGTGGGGCCCAGCTGCCGCTCTTGGCCCGGCCCCCAAGCCCCCAAGCAGCCCGCCTGGGGTGATCTCTGCTTCCAGCCACACGCCCATTTGAAGGGGAGCAAGGAAGGCCTCCCGCTTGCTCGTCCATGGTCCATGCCCACCGGGCAGTCGTGGGGAGTTCCAAGGGCCCACAGGCTCAAGTGGGGCGTGTCAGGGTTTGTCTCTGTCCAGACCAAGGCCAGGCCGCTGCCCCCCCTGCTCCGAGAGCAAGACCGCGGCCAGCGCCTGCAGCCTCCGTGCCCCCGGCTGCCCCTCCCGCGGTCCAGACGTCCTCTCGGCCTCCAGCTGCAGAGCGCCAGTTCAGAGCAGCGGCAGCGGCCGTGCTGGGTGCCCCCGGCCTGCTGCAGAGGCGGTCCTCTCTCGGGCGGCCCCCCCCGGCCACACCCGGGAGGGATGCCCCCGTCGCCCCCAGGGGAGACGCGGGTTGGCGAGATGCCGGCGGCGGGCAGGGCTGCCTGCCCAGAGTGCGCAGGGTGGGCTGGAGCAGAAGGGGCCGGCCGGCCGTCAGGGCGAGGCGGGCCGGTGGGGGTACTGCACGTGGTAGCGGTTGACCGGCACCCCGTGGACGCTGACCGTCTGGCAGGTGGTCTTGCAGGGCACCAGCTCCTCCTCCTCCTCCCCCATCAGCCAGTCCTGCACCAGCTCGGCGGCCTCCCCGCTGACGTGCCTGGCCAGCCACCGCCGGTGCCACTCCTCAAAGTGCTGGTGGTGCCGCAGCAGGACCCCCGGCTGCGCCTGCAAGAGAAGAAGGCAAGCGGGGGAAGAGGGGGGCAGCGGGGGGGGGAAGAGGGCGGCCGCCCCGCCGGCCCCGCCCCGCCCAGCCGAGACTCACCTGCTGGGCCCGGCCCAGGGCTCCCCGCCGGTACATGTAGTCCTCGGCATTCATGACGAAGAGCATCTTGTGGGTGTTCAGCTTGAACTTGCAGTCCACGTTGCAGGCACTCTCCACCCCGACCAGCTGCTTCCAGGAGCTCTTGGCCTGCTGCTTGCGCAGCGCCTGGATCTGCTGGCACTGCCAGCGCCGGAATTCCTTCAGGTTCCTGAGCAGGAGCAGGAGTGAGCGGGCCGGCGGGCGGGCGGCTCGGGGCTGCAGCCACGGCCTTCCCCGCTGGGGCCCTCTGGCACGGCACCAGGGGTCCCGGCAGGGCAGCCGGAGGAGCACACCGGCCCCCCGCCAGCCCCCCCGCCCCGGGATCCACCCTCCGCCTGGTGGGGGCCAAACAAGCACAAGACCCGCCGCTGTTGCCAACACTCCCGAGCAGCCCTGTCCGGACGGTGCCTTCCCAACAGGAGGACTCGTGGGGGTGGATGGCTCCTCTGTCAAGCGGACGGCTCAGACGAGGCCGGGGGCTGCCGCTCCAGCTCCGGAAACGGCCAGAGCAGCCCTTGCTGAGAGCAGCGCCGGGCCTGGAAGGGGACGAGGAGGACGGCAGGCGGAGGAGCAGCCCGGCAGGTCAGCGGAAGCCGTCCGTGGGATGGCCCAGCAGATGGGCCCGAGAGCCAAGTGGCGCTCAAGAAATCCAGGGCTTCGTGCGCGCCACGCAGGGACGCTGGGGGGGGGGCAGAGGGAGGAGCTCCTCACTTAAACTGGGGCAGTGTGTGTGTGTGTGTGGGGGGGGGGAGAAACGCATCTGCCCGCCTGGAGGTGTGGGGGGCTGCCCTCCCGGGAGACCCAGAGGGGGCCTTCAGGAGCAGCGCTCACAGGTTGGTTTGCTGTCTGCGCGGTTCCTTTGAGATCCCGCTCAGGTTGCACCAGCAAGGTCCCCCTCCGCACGCACACAGACACACCGCCTGGACGCTCCTGCCCACAGAGGGACACAGCAGAGAGGGAGAAGCTGGTCTCCAGGGAGCGGCTTGTGGGCTTGGCCAGGCTGGGCGATCCCGGCGGGGGGGGGGGGTACCCTGAGAAGCAACTGTGACCGCTGGGGGAGCCGGAGGAGGAAGTCAGGAGGGAGAGAGGCGAGACCAGGCAGCCCAGGAAGGCCCAGGAGGCCCCTCCAGCTGCTGCTGCCGCCGCCACGAGGCCCGGAGGGGCGAACCCGTGTCTGCAGCCCTGGCCGGCCGAAGGAGAGGAAGCGCACGCCCAGCTGTGCGCGCTTCAGCCCACCTTTTGCGAGACGCAGGCTTAAGAGTCGGCCCTTGGGTCTCCCCCCCGTTCCCCGCGTTGGTTAGAGGACCTTTACGGGGCTGCAGCTCAGTGCTGGAGCGTCTGCTATCAGCCAGAAGGCCCCGGGGGGGGGGGTCATCCCCTGCCACGGCCGGGGAGAGACTCATGGGGAACCCCGGAGCGCTCTTGCCAGTCAGAGCAGAGGATCCTGAGCTGCCTAAACCAAAGGTCTGACCCGGGAGGAAGCAGCGAGTCTCTCGGACCCAGTCTGAACTGCCATTCTTCAGAGGAGGAGAGCTGGTCTTGTGGCGGCGAGCAGGAATTGCCCCCTGTGCTATGCAGGGTCTGCCCTGGTTGGCATTTCGATGGGAGGCTACCTGTGTGGGCATCGTAAGATGTGAGGCCACTCTGGGAAGAGCACCTGCCCGCTTGCTTGCCTGCGGATGGTTCCCAGTCCCCTCCCTGGCAGCAGCAGCAGCAGCAGCATCTCCAAGATAGTGGGGCTGAGAGAGACTCCTGCCTGCAACCTGGGAGAAGCCGCTGCTGCCAGTCTGTGAGGACAGTACTGGGCGAGACGGACCAAGGGCCTGACTCAGTCGATGGCAGCTTCCCCGTGGAAGATGCAGAGGGATTTATGGGCTGGAGCGGTAAAGAGGAACACGATTGGAGAGGATCGGAGGGGAGGAAGGGAAGGGGAGGATCGGAGGGGAGGAAGTTTTATCGAGGTGCAGAGAAAGAAGTCTGGTATCACACGAAACTCTGTTTCGGACGGCTTTGACTGGAATAAGGTTGGGGTCATGTTCTTGCTGCAGGATTAGACTAAAACGGAGGCCAGCCTTGGAATGCCGGGTCCTCAGAGCAAAGCCCAGCAGCAAAGCCTGGGGAGGGGGCTCAATGTACCCCAAGGATCAGGGGGGACTGCTACACACACACACACACACACACCCCGATACGGAGCCTAGCCAGATACCACGCGTGAGGGAGCAAGGGCGAGCTAGGAGCCGCCCGCCAAAGCGCCTGCCCAGCGATCTCTCGGTGCAGAAGAGGAGCCACTGGGGACGCCGGGGTGGGCCGTCCCGGATGCCTCGGGAGAAATCCCCGTCCTGCTGGGGACTCAATTGCTCCCGCTTTTTTATCTTTTTAACGTTTAAAGCTGCTGCCGCTGCTGTGGCGGAGGAGCGGGATGGCGGGGAGGGCTCCCCCGCCTCCGTTTGGCAGCATGAGGGGCTGCTGCTCTCCGGCTGGGGGGACGGAGGTGCTGGACTGAACTCCAAGCAAAGCCCTCCCCAGTCAGCGAGGGGGTGAGTGAGGGGTGTCTGTCGGAGAGGAGAAGGCGGCCAAAGATGGCCTCATTGGGAGGAAGGCAGCCTTTGGCCGCCGCCGCCGCCGCCGCCTCCTCTCCGACTGACCCTCCGTCCTTCCCTCGGCTTGGCCACCCACTGACCGACCGGCGAGGGCTGGGCTGGCTTCCAGTTCCCCTCCCAGCGGGCCCTTCCCTGCCCCAGCCCAAGAGCAGCTCACGAGGGCAATTGTGACCCCAAATATCCCCCACTGAACCGAAAAGGACACGTCAGCCCCGGCCTTGGTCCTGGAGCCATTCCCAGAGGACTGCCTGGAGCCATTTCCCTCACGCTGCCAATGCCTCAGCAGCACAGGAGCCCGAGAATGGAGGGGGCCAAGGATCCGGCCCACCTGCCGATGCTGATCCAGGGACAGAGACGGCGGCAGCCGCCACCACCGCCTCCTCCCGAGGAGCCAGACCACCACCGGCCCGGCCCGCTTTGGATTTCAGTGGGTCGGGCTGGGGGCCAGAAGGTGCCTCTTCCAGGCAAGGCCAGGAGGTCTCTCCCCACCCTTCTTCCAAGGAGCTCGGCGGGAGGCGTGCGGGGCTTCTCCTCCCGCCCCCCACAGCCACCCCCCGAGAGGGAGTGCCTGGCTCCAGGATCGCCCCCCCCCCCTCGCCGCCAGCACCCTCTTCTCGGCTCCTGCCAAGGGAGCTCCCCCCCCAGCCCCGCCCGGCCGCAGCAGCTCACCTCTGGAGGAAGACGGGTTTCAGGAGGAAGCCTTCGCTCTGGCTGCTGGGGGTCCCTTCCAGGCCCACGTACTGCTCCACGTAGTTAGCCAAGTGCTGGAGAGGGGGCGGGGGGGGAGGGAGCGGTCAAGCCTCCCCCAGGCAGGCAGAGGGGCCCCGAGAGACAAGCCTCTGCCTCCCCCCCCCCCCCGTGGGCGGGAGGCTCACCTGGACCTCGGTGGGGTCCTCCGTCTGGGTCTCCTCCGTGTCCAGCAGCTCAATGGTCATGACCACTTGCTCCTTCCGCTGCAGGAACATCACCTGGGGGGAGAGGAGGGCAGCGCTCAGGCCAGGCGGGCCAGTGCCGGACCCAGGCCCCGCCCCGCCCCCAGACGCCCGGGCAGACGGCTCCCTGCCAGCCTCAGGACGCCTTGCCCTCGGCAGATGGCCCAGAGGGCTTGCTGAGCAGGGCTCACCGGGGGGGGGGGGGCGGCACGCCGGGCTTGCTCCCCCGCAAGGCAGGGGCACCAGGACACCCCCAGTGCTGGAATGGGAGCAGGAGAGGGAAACCGGCCGAGAGCCTCCGGAGGAAAGTCAGCCGACGACCCTGCCCGGGTAGCGGCCGCTTCCCAAAACGAGGGGGCGGGAAGGAGCGGCCACAACGTATCCGTGGGCGGGCCAGACGCCCTCCCTGCGCTGCGGGGGAAGAGACCTTCCCAGCTGCGAGACCACCGGGTGGGAGGCCCTCCTCACGACGGGACGTGTCACGGAGGGAGAGAGAATTCGGCCTGCGCCCCTTCGGGAAGGGCAGCGTGCCCAAAGGCAGTTCCGTCGTTTCCTTTCCTGCCACCCCGGAGATCCAGGAGGAGATGTTGGGTGGCTCCCTCTCAGAAGAGCCCCTGATAGGGGATGGGCACCCTCGAGGGGAGACCCTGCTTCCCAGCTGGGGGGCTATCAGTGGCCCGCCCCAGTGCAGCACCCATTGGCTGGCGCTCTGAACAGCCCGCCTGGTTACTGCCTGCCCTTGGCTGCCACCCACCACCAGGGCTCACCGGAGCCACTGAGGGGCACCAGACCCCAGGCAGGCCCTGGCTTTCAATGGGCCCGATGCCATCTGGCCTCCAGGTTGGGGACGCAGCCAGCAGATGGGCCCTGCGGGGTGGAGCCTTCAGGACGCGGGGACCGCCCAGGCTGTCCCAAAGTGGATTGCATGGGCCTGCCAAGGACCCAAGGAAGCAGGCAGGCCGCCCTCTCGTTCCTCCCTCGCTCGGCCTCAAGGGGCCGCCGGCGAGCCTTTCCCCCTCGCCCGGAGGGCGTCTGTCCGTGAAGGTCCTGCAGCCCCTCAGGGCCCGTCCCGCACACAGGGCCGCGCCCTCGGCCAACGCCCCACTGGGGGGAAGCTGCAGGGCGCTGCTTGGGCACCCGCCTGCCCCTTCCGCAGACACCTGCCCAGTCGGCGGATGGTTTTGTCTCCGGGGGGAAGGAAAAGGAAGCGGCTCCCTTTCCGCCGCAAGTCCAAGGGAGGGAAGCAGCAGCAGAGGAGGAGGTGAGGAGGAGCAGCTCGGCACCTTGAAGCAGTTCTCGTCCGCCATGCAGCGCTCGGCCTTCCACTGGTAGCTGGTCTCCTGGGCCGCCCGCACGCACTGGGAGGACAGGCTGCCCCCGGCCGCTCCCTGCTTCTGCGCTCCGAGGTACAGCTCCACGACCTTCAGGCAGACGTCGTCGCTCACCAAGTGGTGCAGCTGCCAGGGGAGAGGCAAGCAGCCGGCGTGAGCAGGACCCCGGGGCGGCCTCTGGGGCACTCCGCGGATGGCACCACATGCAAGGAGCGCGCCCAGAGAGGTGCCCCCACCCCACCGCCGTCGCCAGGAGCTGGACATGGAGGCTCCGCCCAGACCCGCAGGGTGAGCGCCCGGCCCCACCCGGCCCGGCGCCTGGGCTGCCGTTACCTGCCGGACAATGTTCTGCACCAGCTTGTCCATGGTGAAGCCGATGTAGGCGTGGATGGTGAACATTTCCCGCAGGGTGTCCTCGTACTGGGTGGGGTCGATGTTGCCGTCCAGCAGGTTCCTCACCAAGTCTAGGAACGCCGGGTAATATTCCTCCAGCTCCACTTCACCTGGGTGGGACGGACACACACACACACACACACACACACACACACACACACACACACGCTTGCTGCAGGGAACCAGGGAACGGCCAGGCTGTGCCCCCCCCCCAAGCAAGGCACCTCCGCAGGAAAGGGAGGAACTCTGCCCTGGGCCCAGCGGGGGGGGGGGGAGGCTTCTGCAACAGCCCCCACAAGAGGCTGCAGAGCCAGGGGGCCAGGACAGCTCCCTGGAGGAGAAGACGCAGGAGGGCCCGGCCTCGTGCATGGGGATGCCCGCCTGCCCCCAGACCACCGGACTCTCTATCCAGCACCCTCCCCCCGCCACCGCACGCAGCAGTTGTTCAGTTCCACGCAACTAGGGGAAGCAAGCGAGCCCCTCCCGCGTTTGCATGACGCAGCCCCTTCTTTGCCAGACTGCAAGATCAAGTGGCAGAGCCCGGACTGGGGGCGGCAGCCGCCTCTGGGAGCCACTCAGCTTCTAGGTTTTCTCGCCGCTCCACCAACGGCAGAACCGCCTGCCAGGGACGGCTTGGCCCAGAGCCCTCCACGGCAACCTACTCCTGGGATTCCCAACCTTTGGCATTCCAGATGTTGCTGGACTACAACTCCCATCATCCCCAGCCTCTGGCCACTGTGGCTGGGGATGATGGGAGTTGCAATCCCGCAACATCTGGGGCCCCAACTTGAGAACCGGAGTGGAGGCTTTCCAAGCTGTTGAGCTCCCATCCAGATGCCAGGGGCCGGTGCCCCGGCTGCCCTCGCCTGCTCCCCTCCGGCTCTTCCTGGGCTCTGCTGCTCTCGCTCCCTGGCTGCCAGCGAGGGGCCAGAGAGGCCAGGTGGTGTGTGTGTGTATATATATACACACACGGTATACACATACACACACACACACATATATATACACACCAGGTATATATATATATATACACACACACATATACATTTATATTTATATTTAGCGCGGCAAACCAAGCAGCTGGGGAGGGGCTGCATCCATCCTGCTCCTGACCACCTGCACCACCAGCAGACAGCAGGGCGGGAGGCTGCGGACCACAGCCCGCCCCAGGGCCATGGGTGAGCCCCCTATGGAGCTGCCAAACACACTGCCGAAAGAGCCTCAGTGCACCAGGTATATTGCTTGGGGTGGCATCTCAGTCACAGCCCCCCACCCACAACCCCCATAAGAACAGTCCTGCTGGATCAGGCCCAGGAAGGCCCATCCAGGCCAGCATCCTCATTCACACAGTGGCCCACCAGATGCCACTGCTGGAAGCCCACAGGCAGGAGCTGAAAGAAGCATGCCCTTTCTCCTGCTGTTACTCCCCTGCAACTGGGATTCAGAAGCATCCTGGCCTTTGAGGCTGGCGGTGGCCTATAGCCCTCTGACTAGTAGCCATTGAGAGACCCCTCCTCCATGAAGTGATCCAAACCCCACTTAAAGCCATCCAGGTTGTTGGTTGTCACCACAGACACCATATTGTCTGTGGATGGTCTGACTCAGTATATGGCAGTTTCCTATGTTCCTATGTACATCTTGTGGCAGAGAATTCCACAAGTTGATTATGTGTGGAAAAGTACTTCCGTTTGCTGGTCCTAGACCTCCTGGCAAACAATTTCATGGGATGACCCCTGGTTCTAGTGTGATGGGAGAGGGAAAAGAATTTCTCTCTGTCCACTTTCTCCACACCATGCATGATTTTATAGACCTCTATCATGTCTCCCCGCAGTCATCTTTTTTCTAAACTAAAAAGCCCCAGGTGTTGTAGCCTTGCCTCTTCTGCACCTTTTCCAGTTCTATAATGTCCTTCTTTAGATGTGGTGGTGACCAGAATTGTACGCAGTACTCCAGGTGTGGCCGCACCATAGATTTGTATAAGAGCATTATGATATTCAGTTGGAAGACTACTCTGTGAAGAGCAGACACATCTGGGGGAAGTGAGCAAGCTTTTCTAAGCATCTAGCCCTTCCCTCCTTCAAACCAACTAACAGGAGCAGGGGAGATTTTCAGGGGCTGGTTTCTCTTTAAGGGATAAGTCCTAGTCTCTGTGTGTGGGTTTGTCCCTGCAAGGGGTAGAAATTGCAAGGGTTAGCTAACTCCAGTGTTTGTTGATTGTCCCTGCCTGGAGGGGATGAAATCAGATAGGGCTAGGGGAGGCCCCACATTCCTTTGACTCACATCCTGTGTCAGTTGGAAGACTACTCTCTACATAAGAGGTTTAGGGCCGAGAGCATAGCGAACAGGAGTAGCAAACAGGACATCGGAGTTTTGCAGGAGTTTAGAGGGAAGTGTGCGGGGGGAGCCTGGAACAAGCCCCAGTGATCACAAGGAGACTGGTGGAGAAGAGGACAGAAGTACAAATCCCTTCCTCATATTTTTGGGAAAGGCTGCTTGGACAGTAAATACCTGACCATTACAGCTGAGACCTATCCTTCTAATAAGCTATCTCTAAATACTGTAAACAGACAACAAAACCAGTATGAAGATAGAAGGCCAGCAGGGGAGGGGGCACTTCCCAGTGTATTGCACAGAGTGCCACATGTATCACTATTTGCTCCATGGGCAGAAGTCATGGATGTGTGCTCGGAGCAAAGAGCTCCTTATTCTCAGGGAACAAGTTCGTTCCCTCGAGACCAAGGTGGCGGATCTGGAGAAGCTCAGAGAGACAGAGATGGACGAAACCTTCAGGGACGTGATGGAGACATCCCACTCCAGGACTGATAGCTCCTCTGCTGTCAGGGAGAATGAGGGTCTCGGGCAAGGAGGACATCGGTCTGAGGAAGAGGGAAATGCATCTTTAGAAGGGACCCCTTCCATGGATGATGAGCCCATATCCTCTCGCACGGAGGAACACTCCTCTGGGGGGTGGGGGCCACTTTGTAGTGGGTGATTTGAACATTAGAAGTATAGAGAGATGGCTTTGTGACCCGCGTGTTGACCGCACGGTGACTTGCCCGCCTGGTGCGAAGGTTGCGGACATCACACAGCATCTAGATAGGCTCTTAGGCAGTGCTGGGGAGGAGACAGCTGTCGTGGTGCATGCCAGCACCAGCGATGTGGGGAAATGTAGTCGGGAGGTCCTGGAAGCCAAATTTAGACTCACAGGGAGCATACTGAAGTCCAGGACCCACAAGGTAGCATTCTCAGAAATGCTACCTGTTCCACGCATAGGTAGTGAGACAGGCAGAGCTGAGGGGTTTCAATGCGTGGATGAGATGTTGGTGCCAGGAGGAGGGGTTTAGATTTGTTAGGCACTGGGATACATTTTTGGGGAAGCAAGGCCTGTACAAAAGGGACGGGCTGCACTTGAACCAAGATGGAACCAGACTGCTGGCGCTTAAAATCAAAAAGGTTGCAGAGCAGCTTTTAAAATGGCGCCTGGGGAACAGCCGATGGGAGCTGGGCAGTATCCCGTTTGGCAAAAGCCATCCTTTAAAGTGTGAGGGTGCAAAGAATTCAGATAAAACAGAAGGGGACAGAGCAGTACTGCATAAAGAGCAGACGGGAGCCTGTGCCAGCAGGTCAAAGAGTCATAAGAATAGCATACTTCAGGGGAGAGATTCAGAGTATAGGTGCTTATATGCCAATGCCAGAAGCCTCCGAGCCAAGATGGCTGAGCTGGAGTGCTTGGTTGCTAACGCAGAAATAGATATAGTGGGCATAACAGAAACATGGTGGAACAGTGAGAACCAGTGGGACACTGTTCTCCCTGGGTATAAACTCTACAGAAAGGACAGGGAGGGGCACCTTGGAGGAGGGGTAGCACTGTATGTTAAAGAAGGCATAGAATCTAACAAGCTAGAAAACCTAGGTGGACTGGAGTCCCGCACAGAAACCCTGTGGGTGACTATACAAGGCCGAAAGGGAACGTCCTACTGGGGACGTGCTATCGCCCTCCAGATCAAAACGCTGACAGTGACTGGGAGTAGCAGCAGGAAATCAGGGAGGCGTCAAGGAGAGGCAGGGCTGTAATTATGGGTGACTTCAATTACCCACACATAGACTGGGTGAATTCACAGTCAGGTCAGAACAAAGAGGTCAAATTTCTAGATACGCTGAAAGACTGTGCCCTAGAACATGGAACCAACCAGACAGAAGGCAACCTTGGACTTAATTGTGAGTGGCAACCAGGACCTGGTGCGTGATATCAGTGTCATCAACCCTTTAGGGAACAGTGACCATAGTGCCATCAAATTCAGCATACATGCGGGGAGAGAATCACCAAGGATGTCTAACACAGACATTTTGAATTTCAGAAGAGGAAACTTCTCCAAAATGAGGAGTATGGTGAAAAGGAAGCTGAAAGGGAAAATCAGGAGAGTCACTTCGCTCCAGAGTGCATGGAGTTTACTCAAAACCACAGTACTGGAAGCCAAGTTAGATTGTATACCCAAAAAGAGAAAAGGTACCACTAAGTCCAGGAAGATACCAGCATGGCTACTGTCAAGGAAGCCATAAAAGGGAAGGAGACTTCCTTCCGAAATTGGAAGGCCTGTCCAAATGAAGAGAACAGAAAGGAACACAAACTCTGGCAAAAGAAATGCAAGGTGACAATAAGGGAGGCAAAAAGAGAGTTTGAGGAACATTTAGCTAAAAGCATCAAGGGGAAGAACAAAAACTTATTTAAATACAGCAGAAGCAGGAAACCTGCCAGGGAGGCAGTTGGATCATTAGACAATGAGGGAGTGAAAGGGATTATTAAGGAGGATGTGGAGGTTGCAGAGAAGCTGAATGAGTTCTTTGCGTCCGTCTTCACGGCAGAGGATACTGAGCATATACCTGTTCCTGAACCAGGCTTTTTGGGGATGGTGGCTAAAGAACTGAGCCAGATAGAAGTGATGAGAGATGATGTTCTAAACTATCTGGAAAAACTGAAAACTAACAGGGCCGGATGGTATCCATCCAAGAGGCCTCAAAGAACTCAAATGTGAAATTGTTGACCTCCTTGCTCAAATATGTAACTTATCCCTGAAATCGGGCTCTGTACCAGAGGACTGGAGATCAGCAAATGTAACACCAATTTTCAAGAAGGGATCCAGGGGTGATCCGGGAAATTACAGGCCGGTTAGCTTAACATCCGTTCCAGGCAAATTGATGGAAAGCATCCTCAAGGATAAAATTGTAAAGCACATAGAAGAACAGGCCCTGCTGGGAGTGAGCCAGCATGGCTTTCGCGAAGGTAAATCTTGCCTCACCAATCTTTTGGAATTCTTTGAGAGTGTCAACAAGTGTGTGGATCAAGGTGATCCAGTTGACATAGTATACCTGGACTTCCAAAAAGCTTTTGACAAAATTCCTCATCTAAGACTCCTGAGGAAACTTAGCGGTCATGGGATAAGGGGACAAGTACCTGTGTGGATTGCTAGCTGGTTGAAAGACAGGAAACAGGGTAGGTATAAATGGAGAGTTTTCACAATGGAGGGAAGTAAGAAGTGGGGTCCCCCAGGGATCTGTACTGGGACCGGTGCTTTTTAATTTATTCATAAATGATCTAGAAGCAGGGGTAAGCAGCGACGTGGCCAAATTTGCAGATGATACCAAACTCTTCCGGGTAGTGAAATCCAAAACGGATTGTGAGCAGCTCCAAAAGGATCTCTCCAAACTGGGGGAGTGGGCGACAAAATGGCTAATGCAGTTCATTGTTAGCAAGTATAAAGTGATGCACATTGGAACGAAAAACCCCAACTTCAAGTATATGCTGACGGGATCTGAGCTGTCGGTTGCTGACCAGGAGAGGGATCTTGGTGTCGTGGTGGACAGCTCGTTGAAAGTGTCTATTCAATGTGCGGCAGCTGTGAAAAAGACCAATTCCATGCTAGGGATCATTAGGAAGGTGATAGAAAATAAAACGGCTAACATTATAATGCCCTTATACAAAACTATGGTGCAACCACACTTGGAGTACTGCATACAATTCTGATCACCACATCTTAAAAAAAGGACATTGTAGAACTGAAAAAGGTGCAGAAGAGGGCAACCAAGATGATCAGGGGCCCAGAGCACCTTTCTTATGAGGCAAGGCTACAACACCTGGGGCTATTTAGTTTAGAAAAAGGACAACTGCGGGGAGACATGAGAGAGGTCTATAAAATCATGCATGGTGTGGAGAACGTGGAGAGAGAGAGATTCTTTTCCCTCTCACACAACACTAGAACCAGGGGTCACTCCATGAAATTGATTGCCAGGAGGTCCTAGACCAGCAAACGCAAGTAGTTTTTCACACAACACATAATCAACTTGTGGAATTCTCTGCCACAGGATGTGGTGACAGCCAACAACCTGGATGGCTTTAAGAGGGGTTTGGATGACTTCATGGAGGAGAGGTCTATCAATGGCTACTAGTCGGAGGACTGTAGGCCACCTCCAGCCTCGGGGGCGGGGTGCCTCTGAGTACCAGTTGCGGGGGAGTAACAGCAGGAGAGAGGGCAGGCCCCTTTCAACTCCTGCTTGTGGCTTCCAGCGGCATCTGGTGGGCCACTGTGTGAAACAGGATGCTGGACTAGATGGGCCTTGGGCCTGATCCAGCAGGGCTGTTCTTATGATATTAGCTGGCCTTTTTCACAGCTGCTGCACATTGAGTTGACACTTTCAACAAGCTGTCCACCATGACCCCAAGATCCATCTCCTGGTCCGTCACCAACAGCTCAGACCCCATCAGCGAAGTTGTGGGGTTTTTGCCCCAATATGCATCACTTTATACTTGCTTACATTGAACCGCATTCGCCATTTTGTCACCCACTTCCTCAGTTTGAAGAGATTCTTTTGGAGCTGCTCACAATCCGTTTTGGATTTCACTACCCGGAAGAGTTTGGTATCATCTGCAAATCTGGCCACCTCGCTGCTTACCCCTGCTTCTAGATCATTTAAGAATAAATTAAAAAGCACCAGTCCCAGTACAGATCCCTGGGGGACCCCACTTCTTACTTCCCTCCATTGCGAAAACTCTCCAGTTATACCTCCCCTCTGTTCCTGTCTTTCAACCATTTAGCAATCCACACATGTACTTGTCCCTTTATTCCATGACCGCTAAGTTTCCTCAGGAGTCTTTGATGAGGAACTCTGTCGAAAGTTTTTTGAAAGTCCAGTATACTGTGCCAACTGGATCACCTTGATCCACGCACCTGTTGACAAGCCTGCCATAAGAGGCTTGAATCTATTTATTATTTACCTATATTTTCATGTCACCCTTCTTCCCAAGACCCCAGGCTAGTTAACAACATAAACCAAATCCCAAAAATTCAATACAAACAACCCGAAAACAAAACACAACTACTCCTTAAAAAAGCAAGCCAGAGTCTCTTGCTCACCAAAAGCCCGGATAAAAAGTGCGGCCATCCATCTCCTCTGAAGGGCTGAAGGAGAGGGAGCCACGAGGCCCTCAGCTGAGCGAGAGGGCCAGAGCCCGGGGGCAACCACTGAGGAGGCCCCGTCCGGCAAACAACCCACAGCAGAGCAGAGCCCTCCCAGCCAGGCCAGTTGGGTGGGTAGATCCAGCTGGGAGGGGCCACAAGCCATTCAGGGCCGCAAAGGTAATAGCCAGCCCCTTGAGTTGTGCCCGGAAACAGTGCGGTGCCTTCAAGAGGGGAGTAACGTGTGCACTGCGGCGGGCAGGCAGGCAGGCGGGGGGTGTCCCAGAGATCCATTTGGCAGCTGCGCGCTGCACCCGCTGTAGTGGCCGGCCCCACACAGAGCACAGGGCAGTCAGCGAAGTGCCCCTTGATGGAGACCTGGGTGGGAGAGGCAGGCAGACCAGCCTTCTCAAGGAAGGGCCGCAGCGGGGCAGCCCAAGCTGGGGGCCGGGCCCTGAGCCCCTCTCCCAGCCCCCACCTCCTCCGTCTTGAGCCCCAGCTCCTTGGCGGCTTCCAAAGGGGGGTGGTTCACAGCCTCCTCTGCCTGTCCCCTGCGGGGGATCTTCCCCAGCGGTTTCAGGTCGATGTGAAGCAGCGCGGGGGGGGTGGTGGAATTGAGCCCTGAAGGCCCCCCTGGGCCCAGCCACACCTTCAGCACCCAGCCCAGGACTGACCCCCTCAGCCCCAACTGGGAGAAGTGGGCCAGCAGGATACCAGGAGGCTGATGGCCCTGAAAGCTGCCCAGAGGAGGCCACGGTCAGCTGGACAGGCCCCGCCTAGCTCCCTCCTTGCCTCCAGCCAAGGCCACGGGCAGCTGCTCAGCTACCCTTGGAGCCAGGAGGTCCCTGGCAGCCTGGAGGGAGCCCAGCATGAATGGAGCGAGCCCAGAGAGGCCACCAACAGACACAGCTTCCAACACACACATGTTCTTAAAAGGCTTCCTTTGATCTCCCAAAGGGAGGGCTCCTCTTTCTGCTCTCGTTCTCTGCATGTTCTAAGCCCTTATCTCCAAAAGGACATTGCAGAACTGGAGAAGAGGCAAGGCAAGAACACCTGGGGCTCTTTGGTTTAGAAAAGAGGACTGCAAGGAGACACGAGAGAGCTCTATCAAATCATGCAAGGTGTGGAGAAAGTGGAGAGAGAGGAATTCTTCTCCCTCCCCCATCACACTAGAACCAGGGCTCATCCCCTGAAATGGATTGCCAGGAAACTTTGGACCAGTAAACGGAAGCGCTTCTCCACACAACGCATCATCCACTTGCGGAATTCTCTGCCACAAGATGTGTTGACAGCCAACCACCTGGATGGGCTTGAAGAGGGGTTTGGATAACTCCATGGAGAAGAGGTCTATCATTGGCTACTTGTTGGAGGGCTATGGGCCACCTCCAGCCTCAAGGGCAGGAGGCCTCTGAGTCCCAGTTGCAGGGGAGCCACCGCAGGAGAGAGGGCCTGCCCTGTGGGCTCCTCAGAGGCATCTGGTGGGCCACTGTGTGAAACAGGATGCTGGTCCAGATGGGCTTCCTTGGGCCCGATCCAGCAGGGCTGTTCTGATGTGGGAAACCACAATGCACAGGGTCCTGGAGCTCCTTCCTTTTGCAGCCTGGCGACAGCATCTGGGGCTTCTTAGTGGAGACTAAAGGACACAAAGCAGAGACCTCTTCCTCCCTCTCTCCCAACACTAGAACCAGGGCTCATCCCATGAAGCTGATGGCCAGGAAGTGCAGGACCCACGAAAGGAAGGGGCGGCCCGGACTCTCTGGAACTCCCTGCCCCTGGATCGTTGGCTTGCCTCCTCCCTGCTTAGTTTGGAACAAAAGCGGACTCTTTCTTTACTCCAAGAGGCCTCCCACAAACTCTACACACTTCGCTGCGACTGCCCTGTTTTTGTGGTTGCCTTCGCCTGCAGGTCAATGATTTTGGTTGTAGGTTGCAATGAAGCCATTTACGAAAAACGTACGCAGGAAAAGCTTTTCAATAAGGACTTTCCCACTCGGCACCTCATCAATGTGTGCAACTCTCTGCCAGGGGATGGGGTGGTGGCCACCAGCCCCCGGATGGCTTTAAGCAGGGCTCCGGCCATTCCTAGAGGGGAGGCCTCTCCGTGGCCACTAGCCCGGTGGCCAGAGGAAGCCCAGTGGCAGGGCAGCCACGGGAGCAGGAGGGAGAGGGCCGGGCTGCGTGGCCTCCCAGGGGCAGCTGGCGGGAACCCGAGGTGGGGGGGCTGGGCTGGGCTGGGCTGGGGGGGCCCCCCCGGAGACTCACTTGGCTGCTTCAGCCTCAGCTCCAGGGCCGGGTCGGCCGCGCGCTCCTTCCTGCCCTGGCAGAGCAGCTTCTCCCGCTCCTTCTCCGTCCGGTATTCCAGCAGCTGCTTCTGGGCTTGGCGGTAGATCTTGAGCAGCCGCGTGCAGAGCGTCTGGTGGAGGCGCAGGAAGAAGTACCAGTTGTTGTTGGCAAAGAAGAGGGTGTAGACGTCCTCGCGGGAGCGGGGGGGCCTGGCGGGGGGCCCGGCGCTCTCCAAGCCCCCCTTCTCCTTGGGGGGGCTGCTGCTGCTGCCGCTGCTGCTGCCGGCAGGGGGCGGCCCCCTCTTGCGCAGCTCGTGGCCCTCCGGGGCGGGCAGCTTCTCCTCCTCCGGGGGGCTGGGCGCGGGGGCCGGGGCGGCCCTCTTGCGCAGCTCGTGGGCCTCGGGGGCGGGCGCCTTCTCTTCCGGGAGGCCGGCGGGGGGGCCCGGGGCAGTCCTTCTCCGCAGGTCGCGCGTGTCCAGCGGGGGGGGGGCCTTGGGGCCGCCCTTCTCCGCGCTGGGGGGCTCCTCGCTGGGGACGGGCGGCTTGGGCAGCTGGGCGAAGAAGAGGTCCGGCAGGAAGCGGTGGACGATCTGCCGGATGGTGGCCTGGTCCTCCTTCTGGATGGTGGGCTGCTGCTTCACGTAGTAGCTGACCAGGGCGGCCGCGTCCTCCAGGATCTGCTTGTCCTCGTAGACGAAGACCAGGTGGGGCTCGTTGGCAGCCCCCCTCCCCTCCGAGTGCTGCTCCTGGTGCTGCGGGGGAGACGGGGAGATGAGCAGCCCCCTGCCCCAAGCCAAGGGCCCACCGCGGAGGAAGGACCCCCCCCACCGGGGAGACGGCTGCCTAGGGGGGGCCCCTTGAGGCGCCCGGGCCAGCGCACTTGCATCCCGCCGTCCACGCTCCCCCCCCCCCCGCAATGGGACGATACCTCACTCGGCAGCTGGCTCGAATGAATGACCGGAGGCTTTTAAGATTTCAAAGCGGAGAGTGGGAGGGAACCCCAGAGGTCCTCTAGACTGAGCCCCGGCAGACAGCCGCCCAGCCTCTGCTGGAGAAATCCCCACAGAGGAGAGAGGAGAGCCTCCTTCCTGCCTGGCTAGTCTCCTCCTGCTTCTTTGCCGCCTCGGCCCAACGAGGCAACGCACCGGGAGCAGCTGGAGGGCCCAGAATCCCCCCCAGTCGAAGCGGAGCTGGCCCCACTGGAGCCCCACCCTCCCTTGTGTGGGGGGGGGGAGGGTTGCTGCTCCGTCCAGAGGGGCCACCAGCCGGCTCTCCTTCAGAGAGAGGGGCCTGCACACCGACCTGCCTGGCCTGGCCTCCCACGGTTTCAAACGTTGCAATGGCTAATGGTTTTGTGCTGTTTTTAAATTGTTCTGTAAGGACTGGTTTTAAAAGGACTGGCCTGTGGGTTTTATTCGCATTGTCGTGCTCCACCCCGAGCCCTTTGGATGGGGTGGCATCTACACGTCACAAGCCACCGGGTCCTGTGCCAAGGCGGCTGAGGCCGCTGGAGTAGGTGGGGCCAGGAGCCCTCTCGGGGGGGGGGGGGAGGCCGGACCCCTGGAGTGGGGCGCAGGGCTGGCAGGGCTGCTCTTTGGAGAACTGCCCCAGATCCGGATGCTCCGGTCCCTTCGGCCGGCCGGCCGGCAGGTCAGGCCTCTGTGACGGCTCCCAGCTGCTGGGACTCCTCGGCCGCTTCCAAGCGACCCCCCTGCAGGTCTCCAGGCAGCCCAGTGGCTGCTGGGCCTTCGAGAGGCTTTGCTGCCTGGAGAGTGACTGGCTCAAGAGATCCTCCCGCAAGGGATGTGGAAGTGCCCGGCCTTGGTCTGAGGCCCACCAGGACCTGGGTCAGCACTGGGTGCCGGCTCAGGCCAAAGGGAAGGACACGGGGTGGGGGTGGGGGTGCTGGCTGAGACGCCTTCTGCGGGCAGGGTGGGCAGGGATGCAGAGAGGTGAAAATGAAAATGAAAATGATAACCAAGAACTTAGGATGGACTAAAGGAAGTACCTTTTCACACAACATATGATCAATCTGTGGAATTCTCTGCCACAAGATGTAATATCAGCCAACAGCCTGGAAGGCTTCAAGAGGGGTTTGGCTGTAACTCCATGGAGGAGAGATCTATCAATGGCTACTAGTCGGAGGACTACAGGCCACCTCCAGCCTCAGGGGCAGGCGGCCTCTGAATCCCAGTTGCAGGGGAGCCACGGCAGCCCCAAAGCGCCTGCCCCTCTCAGCTCTTGCCTGTGGGCTCCCAGAGGCAGCATCTGGTGGGGGACCCCCCCCCAGTGGGAAACAGGAGCCTGGACTGGATGGTCCCCCTTGGGCCTGATCCAGCTGGGCTGTTCTGAAGTTCTTTGGGGGGGGGGGTCGCCCTCTCCTGGCAGGTCTCAGTACAGCTTCTGTAAAGGAGGATTTCCCCACCTTCTGCGAGAGTCTCCTGAGCGGGGGGTGAAGAGAAGGCCTCTTCCTGGCTTCTGCACCTCCTCCAGGAGCAGGCAGCTTGAGCCAGGCTGGAATGCATGTGGGCATTTCCTCCACCCACCCTGGCACGGAGCTCCTTCAGCCCTGGGCCCCCCCCCTCCGCCGGCCCCTGGGAACTTGGCGGCCCGCCCTCCCCCAGGCCTGCAGTGGCGATGGCCGGACCGCCGGAGCCCCCAAGGTGGCCTGCTGAGCTGGGAGGGCGAGGGGGGTCCTCCTCTCCCGCTGGGGGGCCACGGCTGCCCCTCCATCAGAGTCCTGCCCCTCCTGCGGTCCGGCGGGTGGAAGGAGGCAGACTCATCCGGGAGGGAAGCTGCTCTCTTGCTGCTTACGCAAGGCGGCTCCCCCCCTCTCCTGGAGAGCCAGCCAGGGCTGGCAAGGCAGGGGGTCTGCCCCTCCTCCGTGGGTTATCCAGGGGGCTGTGCTGCTGGCCCCGGCTCAGGGGCAGGGAGGATAAGGCCCCTTAGCTAAGCCGGGTCTACCCTGGTTTGCATCTGAGTGGGAGACGACATGTGTGAGCACGGGAAGAGACTCCCCCCAGGGGACAAGGGGGCCGCTGTGAGCAGAGCCCCCCCGCTTGCAAGCAGAAGGTCCTTCCAGGGCCCCCCCCCCCTGGCGGCAGCAGCATCTCCAAGAGACTCCTGCCTGCGGGCTGGGAGAAGCCGCTGCTGCCGGTCCGGGCGGACAATCCTGAGCGAGGGGGCCCAGGGATTCCCGTGCTCGGCTTTGACAGCGGCGCCCTCGCCTGGATCGGGGCCCCCCCCTCACCTCGTCGTAGACGCTCTCGATCTCGTTGAGCAGGCTCTTGGAGCGCAGCGCCTTGGTGTCGTTCTGCTTGAAGTTGGCTGCCTGGTGGTCCAGGGACTTCAGGTAGGCCTTCTCGTACTGCTCCCGCCAGATCTTGTTGAAGCCCTGCTGGGCCTCCCGCCACTCCTCCTCCTTGGCCTTCAGCCTGCAGGGGCGGGGCGGGGCGGGGCGGGGGCAGGTTAGGAGCCGCCCGCGGCCAGGACCGGGGCAAGGCCGGGGCCCAGCTGAGCACACGGCATCCGTTCTGGGGGGTCTCCCAGCTGATTCCCAGGGGGGGAAATAAAGTCACAGCCGGGGTCACCTCCCAAGAGCTGCTCCCTCCCTCCCTCCCTCTGGGGCTGGTGGGGGGACTTGCCCCCTGCTGTCCTCGGAAACCTTTTTCCAGCCCAGCCACTCGGCCGATTAATCGCTGCAGCCCCACGTTGGACAAGCCAGTAGGCCACGGGCCAGCCGGGGACCCTTCAGAGAGATCTGCCCCCCTCAAGGGAAGGCCCCAGAGGGCCACGCTCCGAGGACGGCGCTCCCAGCCCATTTCCCGGGGGAGCCCACGGAGCGCGCCAGGCACCTCTTCAGGACGACGGGGACGGCGGTGAGCGGGTTCTTCTTCAGGCTCTCGATGATCTCGGGGGCCTTGTCGCCGTAGATCCGGTAGATGGCCCGGCGCTGGATCACCTCCGAGGTGCCGCCCAGGCAGTCGTCCAGGTGCAGCTTCTCCTGGTCTTCCTGCGACATCCGGGTGAGCTTCTTCTGGACACTCTCCAGGACGCGGATGGTGGCCAGGTTGGTCTCCAGGACAACGTCAAGCTGCGAAGAAGAGCCATGATGGAGGAGAAGGAGGAGGAGGAGGGGGGAGAGGAGGAGGAGGAGGAGGAGGAGGGGGGGAGGAGGAGGAGGAGGAAGAAGGAGGAGGAGGAGGAGGAAGGAGGAGGAGGAGGGAGAAGGAGGAGGAGGAAGGAAGGAGGAGGAGGAGGAAGGGGGAGGAGGAAGGAAGGAGGGGGAGGGGGAGGAGAAAGGAAGGAGGGGGAGGGGGAGGGGGAGGGGGAGGGGGAGGGGGAGGGGGAGGGGGAGGGGGAGGGGGAGGGGAGGAGGAAGGAAGGAGGGGAGGGGGAGGGGGAGGGGGAGGGGGAGGGGAGGGGGAGGGGAGGGGGAGGGGGAGGAGGAGGGGGAGGAGGAAGGGAGGAGGGGGAGGAGGAAGGAGGGGAAGGAGGAAGGAAGGAAGGAGGGGGAGGAGGAAGGAAGGAAGGAGGGGGAGGAGGAAGGGGGGGAAGGAAGGGGGGGAGGAGGGGGAGGAGGAGGAAGGAAGGAGGAGGAGGAGGAGGAAGGAAGGAGGGGGAGGAGGAGGAAGGAAGGAGGGGGAGGAGGAAGGAAGGAAGGAAGGAAGGAGGGGAAGAAGGAAGGAGGGGAAGAAGGAAGGAGGGGGAGGAGGAAGGGGGGAGGAGGAAGGGGGGAGGAGGAAGGGGGGAGGAGGAAGGAAGGAGCGGGAGGGGGAGGAGGGGGAGGGGGAGGGGGAGCAGGAGGAGGGGGAGGAGGAAGGAAGGAAGGAGGGGAAGGAGGAAGGAAGGAGGGGAAGGAGGAAGGAAGGAGGGGAGGAGGAAGGAAGGAGGGGGAGGAGGAAGGGGGAGGAGGAAGGAAGGAGGGGGAGGAGGAAGGGGGGAGGAGGAAGGAAGGAAGGAAGGAGGGGGGAGGAGGAGGAAGGGGGGAGGAGGAAGGAAGGAGGGGGGAGGAGGAAGGGGGGAGGAGGAAGGAAGGAGGGGGAGGAGGAAGGAAACAGGGGGAGGGAAAGGAGGAGGAGGAGGAGGGGAAGAAGGAAGGAGGAGGAGGAGGGGAAGAAGGAAGGAGGAGGAGGAGGGGAAGAAGGGAGGAGGGGAAGAAGGGAGGAGGGGGAGGAGGAAGGAAGGAGGGGGAGGGGAAGGAGGGGGAGGGGAAGGAGAAGGAGGAGGAAGGAGGAGGAGGAGAAGGAAGGAGGGGGAGGAGGGGGAGGAAGGAAGGAAGGAGGGGGAGGAAGGAAGGGAGGAGGGGGAGGAGGAAGGGGGAGGAGGAAGGGGGGGAGGAGGAAGGAAGGAGCGGGAGGGGGAGGAGCGGGAGGGGGAGCAGGAGGAGGGGGAGGAGGAAGGGAGGAAGGAGGGGGAGGAGGAAGGAAGGAGGGGGAGGGGGGAGGAAGAAGGGGGGAGGGGAGGAAGGAGGTGGGGAGGAAGGAGGGGGGAGGGGGAGGAAGGAGGGGGGGGAGGAAGGAGGGGGGAGGAGGAAGGGGGGAGGAGGGAGGAAGGAAGGGGGGAGGAAGGAAGGGGGGAGGAAGGAAGGGGGGGAGGAGGGGAAGGGGGGGAGGAGGAAGGAAAGAGGGGGAGGAGGAAGGAAAGAGGGGGACGGGGAGGAGGAGGAAGGAGGAAGAAGGAGGAGGAGGAGGAGGAGGAGGGGGAGAAGGAAGGAGGGGGAGGAGGGGGAGAAGGAAGGAGGGGGAGGGGGGGAGAAGGAACGAGGGGGAGGGGGGGGAGAAGGAAGGAGGGGGAGGAGGGGGAGAAGGAAGGAGGGGGAGGGAGGGGGAGAAGGAAGGAGGGGAGGAGGAAGGAAGGAGGGGAGGAGGAAGGGGGGAGGAGGAAGGAAGGAGGAGGAAGGAAGGAGGGGGAGGAGGAAGGGGGAGGAGGGGAAGGGGGAGGGAGAGGAGGAAGGGGGGAGGAGGAAGGAAGGAGGGGGAGGAGGAAGGGGGAAGGAGGAAGGGGGGGAGGAGGAAGGAAGGAGGGGGGAGGAGGAAGGGGGAAGGAGGAAGGGGGGAGGAGGAAGGAAGGAGGGGAAGGAGGAAGGGGGAAGGAGGAAGGAAGAAGGAAGGAGGGGGGAGGGAAGGAGGAAGGGGGGAGGAGGAAGGAAGAAGGAAGGAGGGGGAGGGAAAGGAGGAGGAAGGAGGAGGAAGAAGGAGGGAAGGAGGAAGGAAGGAGGGGGAGGAGGAAGGGGGGAGGAGGAAGGAAGGAGGGGGAGGAGGAAGAAGGAGGGGGAGGAGGAGGAAGGAGGGGGAGGCGGAGGAGGAGGAAGGAGGGGGAGGAGGAGGAGGAGGAGGAAGGAAGGAGGAGGAGGAAGGGGGAGGGAGGAAGGAGGAAGGGGGAGGAGGGAGGAGGAAGGAGGAAGGGGGAGGAGGAAGGAGTGGAAGGGTGGAGAGGAAGGGGGAGGAGGAAGGAAGGAGGGGGAGGAGGAAGGAGGAGGAAGGAAGGAGGGGGAGGAGGAGGAAGGAGGGGGAGGAGGAAGGAAGGAGGGGGAGGAGGAAGGAAGGAGGGGGAGGAGGAAGGAAAGGAGGGGGGAGGAGGAAGGAGGAGGAGGAGGACGAAGGAAGGAGGGGGAGGAGGAAAGAAGGAAGGAGGGGGAGGAGGAAGAAGGAAGGGAGGTGGGTGAGGAGAACGGAGGGGGGAGGAGAGAGAAAGGAGGGGGAGGAGGAGAAGGAGGGGGGAGGAGGAGAAAGGAGTGGAGGAGGAGGAAAGGAGGGGGAGGAGGAGGAGAAAGGAGGGGGAGGAGGAGAAAGGAGGGGGAGGAGGGGGAGGAGGAGAAAGGAGGGGAGGAGGGGGAGGAGGAGGGGGAGGAGAAGGGGGAGGAGGGGAGAGGAGGGGGGAGAGGGGAGGA